>NC_136429.1:317019064-321819064 GCF_052849685.1 Lactuca virosa
GCAAGAAATTGAGTTCGGACAATGCTCTTAATTCTGTGAATTTGTCTGAATTTGATGAGAGTGAAATGAGTGAAATATATGTAGAGGATGAAATTGATTGTTCTATTTTTGTACAAAATGTTAATGAACCAAAGAAAAATTTGATTTCAAAAAACTCAATCGAATTTGTTCGAATTGTTGAAAACAAAGGTGCAAAAGTTTTAAAAGAAAAAGCAAGCATTTTTCTGAAAGTTCAAACAGTTCCAAATCATGTTTTGTAAAGAAAGGACTGGAAAAAATGACACATATGAATTAACGTCCCTGGTTGCTGATGATAATGCGAAGGGGTGTGATGAATTCTTCTGGTCAAAGCCGATAGATAATGCGTTTGAAACAAAAGGTCTTTCTGAAATGACCTCTTGGAAAACAAAATGAAAATATGTTTCAGAACCATCGAATCTTGTGGAACTTTGTTACGAAAAGGCCAGACCGTGTGGGACAAAAGATGTTTCAAGTGAAACCACTTCGGAACAGAATGAAACGCCAGTCAGAAAGGAAAAACTGAGATCTAACATTCACAAATCTACTAAAGAATTGATTGCAAAGAAAAGATGATTGAATGCTAGATATAGAAAGAAATATAGTGTATTTGGAAGAAAATGAATACCAATCAAAGTTTTGTCAACACAGAACGATCTTCTAATCAAAATAAAGATTGATCTCAAATTCTGAAAAAAAAAAAGTTAAGTTTTTCTTCCAATCAAGCTTGTTCGGAAAAGTCATGAATTTCGAAACCTATAGCCAAATCACAAGATTTTAAGGGTAAAAACAAAATTGCTTCAGAACCAGAAATTACCCTCAAAGAAAAAGAATGGCTACGAAATTCGAAGAATACATTCAACGAAAAGTTAATGTTGTTGAAGTTAATCTTTGTGATAAGAAAGTTGAAGTTTTTAAAGTGGAAAAAGGGATGAACTATGCTTTGAAAAGAAAATCCTTTTGGGTTGATAAAAAGTAAATTTCCTTGTTCAAAAGAAATCCTCAAAAGGACCCAAGTTGGGTTGGGTTCCTAAAACTCCCTAAATTTTGCAGGTTATGCGTGACAGACAGTGTGATTCAGAATAGTACATCGATTGCGGTTGTTCTCGTCACATGACAGGAAGGAGAAAGGAGTTGCAAGAGTTTCGGTCTTTTAAGGATGTCGGAAGAGTGAAGTTTGGAAAAAATGCCACATGAGAATTAAAAGGATATGGCATGATCACAAATGATGAATTCACAATTCGGAAGGTAGCTTACGTTGAAAGCTTACAACATTATTTAATCAGTGTTTCTCAATTGGTTGTAGGTACAGGTCTGAATGTGTCTTTTGATGAAAAAAGTTCAGAAATTATTGAAAAGAAATCTAAAGCTGTCCTTTTGAAGTCTAGAAGGAAAGGAGAGATGTATCATATGAATCTGAATCCGATCCAAGGAAAATCTTTTATCTGCTTGGTTATGAAATCCTCTTTGGATGATAGTTGGTTATGACACATAAGACTTTCCCATCTGAGTTTCAAGGATATCAATAAGCTCGTAATTGGTGATCTCATACGCGGGCTGTCTCTTCTAAAATTCAAAAAGGAGCACTTATGTGCTTCTTGTGAGCTCGGAAAACAGAGGAGGAAAAGTCATTCATCCATTATAAATACCAAAATCATTGAACAACTAGAACTTTTGTACATTGATTTATGTGGTCCCTCTACCATCGAGAGTATTGGTGGTAACAAATATATTTTGGTTATTTTCGATGATTTTTCTAGATTTACCCGTGTATTCTTTCTTAGAGAAAAATATGATGCAACTCATAAGTTGATAGATTTCATCAAGCAGGTGGAGCTACAATTACGAAAGCTAGTTCAAAAAATTTATAGTGATAACGGTTCAGAATTCAAAAATCATGTGTTTGAAGAATATTTGATCGGAAAGGGGATTTCTAATAATTTCTCTTCGCTTTACACTACACAGCACAACGATGTAGTTGAAAGACAAAATCGCTCTCTCTGTGAAGCTGCAAGGACAATGTTGTCATTTGCGAATCTTCCCATGTACTTATAGATAGATGCCATTGCCACCGCTTGTTTTACTCAGAACCGTTCCTATATCAACAAAAGATTTCTGATTACTCCATATGAAATTTTGAACAATTGAAAACCTAACGTTAAATTCTTTCATGTGTTTGGTTCTAGGTGCTTCTTACTGAATTCTAAAGACAATCAGAATAAATTCGACGTGAAAGATGACATAGGAATTTTTCTGGGATATTCCTTGACATCAAAGGCCTATCGGGTTCTGAACAAGAAGTCAAAGAAGATTGAGGAAACATACTACGTCACGTTTGATGACAATTATATGATGAAATATCAAAAAGAAGATTGTCAATCTGAGGAAAATTTTCCATCAAAAAATTGTAAGACTATTTATTTCATGAATTTATATGAGGAATTTCTAAATTTGTTTGATGAACCTAACAAAGCAATTTCCTTAGAATCAAATGCAAAATACAATCAAGAAGATGAACTGATCAAGATTGTTGACGAAGCTGCCAAAAATGCAGATATTCCTCCTGAGCAACCAATTTTGAATGACACTCAACCAAAATCTTCTGATTCTCCAATCCAGCGGAGACTTCCACTCAAAACTTCTATACGGATATTCCTTTCCAGGGGGAGCATTCAATTCCGAATGCTGGGTCACATGCAAACTTCCAGGGGGAGAATAGTGAAAATAATGACTCAGATGTACAATCGGAATTCGAAGAAGTCTTTGCTGAAATCCATCTAGCTTATGATCAGAACTATCCTCCTATGAGAAATTGGACCAAAGATCATCCAAGATCTCAAGTGATCGAAGATTCATCTTCAGGAGTTCTTACACATGCTAAAAAAAAGCAAAACAAACTGCATTATTTTCAAAATTGGAATTTTGCATGTTTAATTCTTTTATTTCTAAAATTGAGCGTAAAACTATGAAAATTACTCTTGATCATGCAGATTGGGTTCAAGCTATGAAGGAAGAACTCAATGAATTCGAGCGGAATAAAGTATGGTGATTGGTCCCCAATTCGAATGATGCATCTGTAGTCGGAATGAAATGGGTATTCCGGAATAAAATGGATAAAGAAGGAAATGTAATTCGCAACAAGGCCTGTTTCATCGTTAAAGGTTACCGTCAAGAAGAAGTAATTGACTACGAAGAGATGTTCGCACCGGTGGCTAGACTGGAATCTGTTCCCATTTTCTTGCCTATGATGCTCACCAAAATTTTGATGTCTATCAAGTGGATGTGAAGTGTGCATTTCTGAGTGGAGAGCTTGAAGAAACTTTCTATGTTGAACAACCTCTAGGTTTTGTGAATGAAATATTTCCGAATCATTGATATGTTCTAGATAAAGCAGTATGATCTTAAACAAGCTCCCAGGGCATGGTATGAAACTCTGACTTGTTTCCTTAAGTAATCTAAATTCAAACAAGGTACTGTTGATCCTACCTTCTTTCGAAAGAAGGAGGGTAACCACCTAATGATAGTTCAGATTTTATGTTTATGACATCATTTTTGGATAAACTAATCTCAGCTTAACAGCTGAATTCGGAAAACTAATGGAAACAGAATTTGAAATGAGTTCTATGGATCAAATTAACTTTTTCCTTGGCTTAAATATAAGACAGAGTTCATAAGGTATATTAATTAATCAAGAAGCCTTCACAAATACTTTATTGGCTAAATTCTACATGGTTGGTGATTATAAAGTCAAAGTTCCAATGGTGTTCGGAACGAAAGTCATTCCTTCTCTTGATAAATCAGCAGCTTATGTCACTTTATATCGTCAAATGATTGGGTCTTTGTTGTATCTAATTTTAAGTCGTCCAGATATTATGTTTGTTGTGTGTTACTGTGCCTGATTTCAAGCCAATCTTCGAGATCCTCACATGTTGGCAGTCAAGAACATATTTCGGTATCTGAAGCAAACAACTTCTCTTGGTCTATGGTATCCATCGAATTCTGGATTCTTTGTGCAAGCATGTTCCGATGTTGACCTAGGGGGATGTGGTTTTGATCGTAAAAGCACTTCCGGGGGATGTCAATTTCTGAATGGCAAGCTTGTTAGTTGGCAATCTTTGGAGCAGACATGTGTATCCTTATCGAATTTTAAAGCTCAATACATTGCAACAACATTCTGTACATCCCAAGTAGTGTGTATTCAGAACCAGCTTAGAGATTATGGAATTAACATGAAGAGAATCCCTCTGTATTGTGATTTCGAAAGTGCCATAAGAATTTGCCACAATCCAGTGCAACACTCCAAGATAAAGCTTATAACACTGAGATATTACTTCATAAAGGATCATGTCGAGGATAGGAACGTCGAAGTTCATTTTGTTAGATCCTCAGATCAGTTGGCTGATATCTTCACAAAGGCCCTACCTAAAGCACCATTCAATCGTATTATACAAGGGTTAGGAATAATTGAAGCCGACTCAGTTCTGAAACCAACTTCGTAATTGCCAAGGTTACTGTCCATGCTCTGAATGGTTCCAAGCTTTGGAATGTTTCAGAACTCACTGTTCACATTCCGATTGGTTCCGAGCTTTGGAATGCTTCAGATGCTACTGTTCATCCTTATTTCATAATGTTGTATATCCTTTGTAAATTAAGTCTCTTCCGACTTGTTCTGAGCTTCGGAATGGTTCGGAAGTTACTGTTCATTTAACTTTCTGAATTCTTTTGTCTTAGTTATTTTATTTTTGTTTTTATTTTTTTTAGAAAATCAAAAATCTCAAAAATATTTCTCTTTATTTCTGTTTTTATTTTTTTTAGAAAATCAAAAATCTCAAAAATATTTTTCTTTATTTATGTTTTTACTTATTTTAGAAAATCAAAAATCTTAAAAATATTTTTCTTTATTTCTATTTTCATTTTTTTTAGAAAATTCAAAAATGCAAAAATACTTTATTTTTTCTATACTTTACTTTTAAATTAAAAACACCAAAAATATTTTATTTTCAAGGAATTACTGTTTTCTTTTCTCAGGTTAATATTCTCTATTACCTAAATTCAGAACGAAGGGAGAGGTATGATTCTGAAATTTTGTACTAGATAAGCATCCCTAGAAGCATGTTGTTGAATGTTGTCTAAAGCCTCTCAGACTCTATGTTCGAAACCTTAATGAAACTTCCATTCTGATCGTTTCTTCCCAATCAGACTATTTATTCACATAAGTCATCGAGCTACCGTACTCTTCTCACATTGAGTTAAGAGTTTTCTGCTTGGTCATACACATAGAGTAGAGGTACAACATCTTCTTCGGAACCAATCTACATTTTTTACATCATTTTCGTGTTCATAAACGTAACAAGTATTGGCACCGACACTAGTGTATGTGCGTATTGGCAACATCTTCTGTGTTTTTTATCTTGAAATTGTTATTACCATGATTTTGAGTGGAACCCAAATTCATCTCCCTTTTTTGAATTGACGGTGAACAACCTTTTGTGCTAGATAAATTAACCATGGAATTGACGAATAAAACCTTTTTGGTTAGTACCTTTACAAGCTTATCATCTCAATTTTTTTTGTGTTCTTAATGAAATGTTTTCAACCGAAGTCATTTCTTCCCAAAAGATCCAGGTTTTTATTTTTCCTTGAAATTTCCATTATATCCAGTCACTTTGAAGAAAATCCAAATCTTAGTGGTTCTTATGGCTACACTGGCCAACAAGTACTTCTTTTAGATCTTCAGACTTATCTCAAGTTTCAGAATCTGGTTGAAGCCGAAATCTCCCTTAAAGCCTACTAAAAGAAACCTTTCATAATATCTTAATAAACTGATGATCGTAATTCAACGGGAAACCATACAACCACTTTGGAGTCTCATGACTCAAAAGGAGGCGAGCGTTGCCTGGGATCCATCTGCTTTTCATATCGAACTTGTTCGATATCACAACATCCTACAAATTTAATTTGCTTTATTTCAATTTCTTTAGCACACACTTGCACAAAAATCCTTGTGATTTTTCAAGATCTGGTTTCAATTCTGATTGATCAATTTCATTCTGAAGAACATATTTTAATTGCAAAGCTGGATGATAGTTTACTAATTTTGAAACGGTGGTATTACCCAAGATGAAAATTCAAATCAGACGCGACTTTTGAATTCCCTGACACAAGCGTGTTTGTTAGAACGGCGTCTGACACTTAATAATGAGCTGGCACGATTTTATAGGCTAATTTCTCGGGCTATAGGAATATGGAACTACGATTTTCTCTCACCACTTATAACATACCGTATATAAGGCTATTGAACAGTTGACTCTCCCTCACCGCAAACACAATTCTCAAAACCCTCAAAGCAAAATCTGCCATCTTTCTACTATTCATCATCTTCTTCAATGAATCAATGGCTGGTTCATCTGAGCATGTTTCTTCCGTCGACCAGTCTGCTTCGGTTATCATGCTCGCAGTAAAGCCCAAGTAGAATCTGATTCTTGATCTCGATGCCTCACGTCCTAATGCCTAAATCAAGCCTATGGTCGAGTGTCTTAAGTTTTCACCAATGGAAAAGGCGTTAACAATGGAAGAAGAGGTTCCTATGGTTCATCTTTCTAAATCCTTTTCCACTTCTATCTACAACAAGGCAGAAGATGTTATCCACTTCGAGGTTGCTAATCACAAGACCTCCATCACAAAGCCCCATTTCAGCAGACTTCTAGGGCTCGCTTTGACTGAAGTTCTCGTTAATCCATAGTCGATTTTAACCACCTCCCTAATTGAGGTGTTCTATCAAATGGGATACAATGGCGATATCTCACTATTATCCAGGTTCAGGAAACCCTTCCTTCCTCTGATGCGGAATGGGTTATTCACCTTGTTGTTCAAAAGTTTCTCAAAGCGTGTGGTTGGTTCAAATAGTGCAAGCAGGTTGTTCTACACTATCATTTATGGATTATACCATGGAGTCAATTTTGATTATGGTTATCTACGATAGTTGATTGATGAAAGCAACAAACTAAAGAGGGGAGGTAAAAGGAATGAAAAAGATGCTCCTTCTGAAATTTTTAAAGCTCCGAAGACAAGGAAGCCTGCTAAGAAACCGAGATATCCATCTATGGTTCTCCAAGAAGAGTCAGATGAGATAACTTTATCAGAGCCTCAAGTGGAAGACCCACTCCGAAATGAGGAATAAGATACAGCTGCCACTTCTGAACCAATCCAAACAACAAATATTCTGAAGGTATCTTCTCTGACGTCTTCATCTGTTCCCACTTCTGATATCTTTCATACTATTATCTAAGAACCATTTCTGAATCTCACTGCTACTACTCCACCACCACCACCCGTTACTCTACGAACCTCACCAATTACCTCCACAATTCCGATTTCCTCCATCCCTCCACTACCGCCAAAGAGCCCTATTGGAATATATCTTCCTCAGATCTTAGTCCCTCTATCCTCAAACGTCTTTACAGATTCTACTACTCCTACTACATCATTAGTCACAAGTACACTGGAAGTCCCTGTATCCAAATCCGCTTCGCAGGAGGTACATACTTCAGGCATTCATGTCAACGCATCTGATGCGGGGGCAAATGTCACCACCGGTGTGACTTCCAAACAGGGCACATCAACTGATCCTCCTTCTAATGATACTGACGACATATTTTTTGGAGACGATCAGGAGGCCTTTATTAATTTTGTCTTTAGCCCTTTCACCATCAACCTAAACAGTGATGACGATGATGCTCCAATGACCAAAGGGCAGTTTAAATAGTTGAACTAAAAGTTGGATTCATTTTTGGAGTCATATAATCAATCATCTTTGTCTAAATGGGACTACATGTTGACATCTCATAAAGCTACTATGGAGATGCTCACATCGGAAAATGAAAAAGTCCTTGAAGAAGAAACCAAAGTTATCCAAGCTTCGGAAAAGACGATTTCTGAAACGACCGCAACAGTCGAAAAACTACATCAAGAGGTGAAGGATTTAATGACTGATTTCCAGATCTTCTCGAATAACAACACTGATGGGTTTTGAGCATTCTACCACTCCTAAGGTGTACATGCAACCCTAGAAACCTTGGATCTATGTTTTACTAAGATACATGCAAAATTGTTTTCCAAGGTTCTTAACCTATCTAGCATAGCATGGGGAACTTTTAAACATAAATGCTAGAAGAAGAACATACCTTTTTGTTGTTTGGATTCCGTGAGAACCTTGTGAGCCTAGCACCTCAAGTGTGATGCCTCAAATGTCTCACACAACACCACAACACTTGGAATAACCTTGAGAGAATTTCACTAACACCTCAAAATCGGCTAGCCCTCTTTCTTGCTTTTACATGTGCCAATTTTGCTAGTCTAGGGGTCTTTATATAGTTGTGGCATAAGTAGGGTTACACCATGTAAACCCTAATTGCCATGGCTTTCCATATTCCATGATCCACGGGTTTGTAACCTCCATGGACTATCCATGGAGTACCTTATAGGTTTTAACCCAATCCATACAAACCATGGATCATTAGCCCATTATACAAGAATAGATGATTTACAAAATCAACCCCATATATTTAATTAGTCTCTTTTTGATCACTTAATTAGTTCCAAATTAATTCTTTGATCAATACTAATTAAATAATATTATTAATATATTAGAACTTATAATATATTATTAATCCTTAAGTGTCCTTTCTCTCATTTAGTCTATCCAGTTGTTGCAATGCCATGAAACCCAAATGGACCATGCTAATCGGGTCAAGTACATTCCAGGAATAGTTATGAACTTAGACACCTAATCCAACAGTCTCCCAGTTGGATACGTCTAATAACTATAACTGCAAGAATGACTTCAGGAACCGATCAACAATCGTAGCTCTTTCAAGGTCTTGCGGAACTGAGATGATGATGATACGGCATTTAAGATAAGTGATCATATAATCCCATGTTCTAGATATCAGCCGAACAAATACATGGAACAATGACTTACTTATTGTCTAGCAGTTTGTTTCCCGATTTTTGATTTGTTTGACATAGAACTTAATTGAACACATCAACTTAGTTCTGACCGGGCCCGATACATGGGTCAACGCAAAATCATCGAGGGGCCCAGATATCACTTCTAATCCAAGAAGGAATAGATAAACTTCGACTCATATGCTTGTTCTACTACTTGTTGAATCATACACAAAGGCATGTTTTATAACATCGAGTTATCAATGCGTTTTCGTACAATCAATGTATAACCAACTCATAGGCAACAACTCATATCATACCGACGTAAATTACTATTAGATTTGATTGGGGTTGGGTTAGGTTGGAGTTTTTAACCAGACTCGTGTCATGATACAAAATTCCATAGAATTGGGTATACCAAACGAAGGGTACTATAATTAACTCGTTGATTTCGGACAGGAAAAGATGAAAATTGCAGATGAATTTTCCTACGAAGAGTACTGAACAAAAGTTGGTTTGTTTATCCACAACTGGAAAAAGATCGATTGGGTCCATTGAAATGAAATGTGTTTTTGCTTTTAGTTTGATATTTCTAAGCCCATATAGATTCTGGGTAGCCCCATAGAAAACTAGTATACAAGTAGGCCACATCACTGTAAGCATCAGCCCCAGGCAATCTTTCTGGTGTGGGTAGTGGTTCATTGGAAACTATTTCAGGTTCCGGCTCATCAACCTGAAGAATGGTTTAATATACTTCATGGAAAAAGGATAGCATAAAAGAAAGAAGATATGGCTTTGCAAGAGACATGATATGTTTGAGAAGGGATAAGGTACGTAAGTCAGTTACCGTCTCACGATCACTCGAGATAAATTCCATGAAGTGATACAAGTGAGCATGGGTTGAATCCAATACTCTGATCTTATGAGCACTCATGAGTGTTGTAGCAACACTTTGCTATGTCCAACCTCTTAGACATCTACAAGCCAACTCATGACAGTCTTGATTCGTATCTACTTCCAACATATGACCGACTGTGGATAATTTGAATAATATGAAGTAGCATAACATAATTATTCTGGAAGTCAAAACATGCAAAATGAAACGATAGCAAACGATTGACAAAAGATAGCAACACTTTACTCATAAATAAACAACAACTTTTATTCATCATCAAATGTCAATTACCCTTTACACATTTCAAAGCTATCTAACTACTAAAACTAATATCATCCTTCAGCCCTATGCGCCTCGCATGCTGGAGATGCTTAACACTAACCAGTCCCTTCGTGAGGGGATCTGTTGGGTTATCATCCGATGATACTCTCTTTGCCACGAGGAGTCCCTCTTCTATTCGATGTCTGATGAAATGGTATTTTCTGTCGATGTGTTTGGATCTCCCGTGATCCCTTGTTTCCTTGGCTAAGGCAACTGCACTTTCACTATCACAAAAAATCTCTATAGGCTCCTTTATAGCTGGTACAACTCCAAGGTCTCCAATGAAGTTCTTCAGCCATATAGCCTCCTTTGTTGCCTTGCTTTCTGCAATATACTCTGATTCGCAAGTTGAATCAGCCACTGTCTCCTGCTTGGAACTTTTCCAAGAAATTGCTCCTCCGTTTAAGGTAAAGACCCAGCCTGACTGAGAGCGGAAATTATCCCTATCAGTCTGAAAGCTAGCATCACTGTACCCTAATACTCTCAAGTCATCACTCCCACCGAGGGTAAGGACCCACTTCTTAGTCCTCCGCAGGTACTTGAGAATGTTCTTTACCGCATTCTAGTGAGCCATGCCAGGGTTCCCCTGATATCTGCTAAACATGCTCAATAGAAAGGCCACATCAGGATGAGTACAAGTCATAACATACATGATCCAGCCTACAGCGGAAGCATACGATACTCGACTCATCTCTGCTATCTCATCCTCTGTACTCGGGCTCTAAGTCTTACTCAGTCTGGCATTACTCTGGATCGGTAATTCTCCGTTCTTGGAATTCTGCATGTTGAACCTATTCAACACCTTCTCCAAGTAGGTACTCTGACGAAGTACAATTAGTCTTTTACTCCTGTTTCTCAAAATCCTTATCCCTAGGATATAGACAGCTTCTCCAAGGTCCTTCATAGCGAAACACTTCCCAAGCCAGGACTTCACTTCCTACAGAGTTGGGATGTTATTTCCTATGAGTAGTATGTCATCCACATACAACACCAAAAAGCTAACTATACTCCCAATAGCCTTGACGTATACACAAGATTCATCTTCACTTCTCGAAAAGCCAAACTCTTTGACTTTCTCATCGAAACAAAGATTCCATCTGCGAGGTGCTTGTTTCAATCCATAAATGGATTTCTCAAGCTTAGACACTCTATTAGGGTACTCTGTACTGAAAAAAACCCTCTGGCTGACTCATGTAAACATCCTCAGCCAACTTTCCATTTAGGAAAGCGGTTTTGACATCCATTTGCCATATTTCATAATCATGAAATGCAGCAATGGCTAACATAACCCTAATAGACTTAATCTTCGCTACTGGTGAAAAGTTCTCATCATAATCAACTCCCAGAGTTTGAGAAAAGCCCTTTACAACCAGTCGTGCCTTATAAGTGTGCACATTACCATCCATGTCGGTCTTCTTCTTGAAGATCCATTTGCACCTGACTGTCTTACGACCTGGTATATTGTCAACCAAGTTCCAAACTTGATTGTCATACATGGATTGTATCTCGCTGTCAATAGCCTCTTTCCATTTAGCAGCCTCAGGGCTTGCCATGGCTTCCGTGTAGCTGTTAGGTTCATCCAGACTTACCAGTGTACTATCGCTGAGAAGTGTATCACCTTCCGCAGTAATATGGAAACCATAGTGATGCTCAGGTGCATTCCTAACTCTCGTGGAACGCCTTAGAGGTACAGGCTCTTCTATCGGATCAACAGGAGTTTCCTCCTCAGGTTGATTGCTAGGGTTTGAGGTTCCTTCACCACTTGACTCTTGAATTTCTTCAAGGTGAATTTGCCTCCCACTGTTTCCTTGGCTTATGAATTTTCTCTTGCGAAAGACTCCTCTCCTTGCTACAAAGACCACATTATCACTAGGTCTGTAGAAGAGGTAACCAAAGGATCTCTGTGGGTAGCCGATGAAAATACACCTCTCACTTCAAGGTTCGAGCGTATCGTGAGTCTCGCGCCTCACGAAAGCCTCGCAACCCCAAATCTTGATGTGGTCCAGATTGGGAACTTTTCCGGTCCACATTTCATGAGGTGTTTTGGCAACCTTCTTAGTAGGGACTAGATTAAGGATATGGGCAGCAGTCTCTAAGGCATACCCCCAAAATGAGATTGGTAGCGAAGCTCGACTCATCATGGAACGAACCATATCCAACAAGGTTCGATTGCGCCTCTCAGCCACACCATTAAGCTGTGGTGTCCTGGGAGGTGTCAATTGTGAGATAATCCCACATTCCTTAAGATAGTCAAGGAACTCTGTACTAAGATACTCACCACCTCGATCAGATCGAAGCATCTTAATGTTCCTGCCCAACTGATTCTCCACTTCCTGTTTAAAGTCTTTGAATCTTTCAAAGGTCTCTAACTTATGCTTGATTAAGTATACATATCCATATCTACTAAAATCATCAGTAAAAGTCACATAGAAGCGGTTAGCATCCCTTGTGGCGGTTCTGAAGGGTCCACACACATCAGTATGTATGAGATCCAACAAACCCTTACCCTTAGCATAAGAACCAGTGAAGTGTGACTTTGTCATTTTCCCAAGAAAACAAGATTCACAACTATCCTCTGACTTTAGGTCAAATGACTCCAAGACTCCATCCATTTTGGAGTTGGCCTATGCGTTTCTTGCTTACATGTCTAAGACGACAATGCCATAATGATGCTTTATCCAAGCTAGTGGAAGAATCAATACACAACACATTATTTCCTAGGTTATCTACAACTGACACAGTTTCATATACACCATCACAAGGTAATGCTTTAAAACAAAGAACATTATTAAAGAAAGCTTTAATACCACCACATTCATTATCAAATGAAAAGGTAAAACCTTGTTTGTACAAACCATGAAAGGAAATAATATTTCTCAACATTTCGGACGATTAACAACACTTATTCAAATCTAAAACTAACCCACTACTTAGAAACAAAGAATAAACTCCAATCTTGGTGACAGTGATGCTTTCCTATTCCCCATGATCAAGTTTATCTTCCCATGCTCCACATTCTCACTTCTTCTTAGTCCATGCAAATCCGTACATATGTGAATACCACAACCTGTATCAAGGACCCAAGAATTAGAATGGGGTGAGTTATTAGACAATATAGTGTATATACCTGCATGGTTGGGTTTTACTTTCCCATCCTTCATTCGGGTTGTTATCATGGAGGAGATTATTTCATACCTCTCTTAACGAGCACTTTGATGGTAGCGGTCCATCAAGTCCTGGTGCATCTCAAAAGGGTAGTAGTCCTTATAGGACCTTTGGAGCTCTGCTGTCATGGTGGCCAACATGATACATGCCACTTTGGTAGCATCTGTCTCATGTGCCTCATATTCAGCTATCTCCTCAGGAGTAGCAGACGACTTTAGTTCCTTAAGCTCCTTGTCTAGGACATATTCCTTTTCCTCATACCGAGTGACCATCCTGATGTTTCTGATCCAATCCATAAAGTTGGATCCATCAAAGATGACTCTCCCACAAAGGTTCATGAGAGAGAAGGAGCTGGTAGGGTTCGAGCCAGAAGCGACATTGTTTGAAGACATATGGAAAAGGAAGAAAGACAATTTTAGATTAGATATAAAGATAGAACTTAATAAAACACCAAAATGTAATATTAAGGCTAGTACCTAACACAAAATTTTATAACTTAGAAGATGGATTCCGTAATCCAAGCTATAAAATATTTGAAGGTAAGTGAATGACGATTCACCAATTTCCACCATGAAAAACGAAATAAATTATTTGGTTTTTAATTGGTTTTGAAACTCCTAGATTCTTTGAGATTCATTGAACTTTTCAATGGCATGTTTCAATCTCGAGTGTGCCCTTCATGTTTTGTGACTAGGATGCCGAGGATCACAAAACAAGGTGTGAAGTAACCATGCAAATTACTTGGTACCCTTAATGTTTATCACTCAATCGATGTGTCGGTTAACCACACGCACTCCACTGATCTATGATAAAACTTAAGCCACCCTTTGCCTACCTTGTTAAGTCTAGGTTAGTGTGCCGGTTAACCACACACGCTCCACTAACGACTTAATCAAAGTGCAAAGTGTAATTTCATGGGTTAGCACCTTATTCACATTTTCCTAAAGTAACTAAGATAGGGAATTTATAAAAACATTTAGTTACTTTACATTCATCATACTTTTAATGAAGATTTAAAGTCGTTGTCCTACCCATTCGACTAACGACCCTCCACCGGCCAATGAAGCGGTGGGTGAGAGTGGACACCCATTAAGCTGCCATTTTATAGGCAGCAACCTTATACCCCCCTTATAGACCGACTTCGTGAATGAGGCCTACTAACGGTAAAACGACTTGTTATTATACATATATAATTATTATTAAACTTATAATATTATAAAGTATAAGGGTTGAATTTTAACTTTTAAAATTCTAGGGGTTGGAACTAAAGTTTTTAAGGTGACTTTACATGTTCCAAAACTTGAAGGCAAGTTTTGTAACTTTCAAAACTTTTCATCTTTCCTAACTTATGAGTTAATGGTTTATTAAAATGAGAGACTTTTCATTTTATGTAACATATGTGTTTCATAATGGACTTTTAAAAGAGTGACTTTTGATAATACACAAATTGAGGAAAAATTATGGATTCCATTAAAACGCATAATGATCTAAAATTAAACTAACAAGCAATTTACAAATAATTCCTATGATCTTCTAAACTCATAAGTTCATGAACATGCATATCAATAATTTCAAGAATCATAAATAAACCATATAAAACTTGAAAATTTGATAATAGCCATTGAAAATGGATTAGCATAACCATTACAACATCTAAAACAAGTTTTATAAGACCAAAACAGTTTAGGGTAATGTTTCTAGTCCATTTCCAGCAACAAAACTCGAAAAATTGCACTCTGGGCATTCTACTCGTCGAGTGCATGAACCTACTCGATGAGTAGGATGATTTTAGGCATGGACTCGTCGAGTCCCCTCATGGACTCGACGAGTTCACCCAACAGATTGCATATTTTTTGAAGTTTACAACAATTTGCATCAAGTATCAAATAAACAAGCCTAGGCTCTGATACCACTGATGGGTTTTGAGCATTCTAACACTCCTAAGTTGTACATGCAACCCTAGAAACCTTGGATCTATGTTTTACTGAGATACATGCAAAATTGTTTTCCAAGGTTCTTAACCTATCTAGCATAGCATGGGGAACTTTTAAACATAAATGCTAGAAGAAGAACATACTTTTTTGTTGTTTGGATTCCTTGAGAACCTTGTGAGCCTAGCACCTCAAGTGTGATGCCTCAAATGTCTCACACAACACCACAACACTTGGAATAACGTTGAGAGAAGTTCATTAACACCTCAAAATCGGCTAGCCCTCTTTCTTGCTTTTACATGTACCAATTTTGCTAGTCTAGGGGTCTTTATATAGTTGTAGCACAAGTAGGGTTACACCATGTAAACCCTAATTTCCATGGCTTTCCATATTCCATGATCCATGGCTTTGTAACCTCCATGGACTATCCATGGAGCACCTTATGGGTTTTAACCCAATCCATACAAACCATGGATCATTAGCCCACTATAAAAGAATATATGATTTACACAATCAACCCCATATATTTAATTAGTGTCTTTTTGATCACTTAATTAATTCCAAATTAATTCTTTGATCAATACTAATTAAATAATATTATTAATATATTAGAACATATAATATATTAATAATCCTTAAGTGTCCTGTCTCTTATTTAATCTATCCAAAATGTTGCAATCCCATGCAACCAAAATGGACCATGCTAATCGGGTCAAGTACATTCCAGGAATAATTATGAACTTAGACACCTAATCCAGCAAACACAACTTCTATGAATAAAGTGATCGAAGGATTTCGATACTCTTTGCAAGCGAAGAAGGAGGCTCTCTCACTCATTTGTTCCCACATCAAAGTTGAGAATGTTGATCTCAATTCCTTCATTGTCTCAAAGATCGAAAAGTTACACATAGATTTAGCCATCGAAAACTAGATAACGGATGATTTGGCTGAGAAAACTCACTCCACTGATCTATGATAAACCTTAAGCCACCCATTGCCTACCTTGTTAAGTCCAGGTTAGTTTTCCGGGTTAACCACACACCCTCCACTAACGACTTAAACAAAGTGTAAAGTGTAATTTCATGGATTAGCACCTTATTCACATTTTCCTAAAATAATTAAGATTGAGAATTCAATAAAGTTTAGTTACTTTAGTATTATCATTATACTTTTAATGAGAATTTATAAGTCCTTGTCCTACCTGTTCGGCTAACGACCCTCCACCGATCAAGGAAGCGGTGGGTGAGAGTGGACACCCATTAAGTTGCCATTTTATAGGCAACAACCTTATACCCCCCTTATAGACCGGCTTCGTGAATGAGGCGTACTAGCGGTAAGATGACTTGATCTTATACATATATAAATATTATTAAACTTATAATATTATAAAGTATAAGGGTTGAATTTT
The DNA here is from genome assembly GCF_052849685.1 of Lactuca virosa. Taxonomy (NCBI): domain Eukaryota; kingdom Viridiplantae; phylum Streptophyta; class Magnoliopsida; order Asterales; family Asteraceae; genus Lactuca; species Lactuca virosa. Next base: position 317,035,749 of record NC_136429.1, read on the forward strand.
AACTTTTAAAATTGTAGGGGTTGGAACTAAAGTTTTTAATATGACTTTACATGTTCCAAAACTTGAGGGCAAGTTTTGTAAACTTTCAAAACTTTTCATTTCTCATAACTTATGAGTTAATGGTTATTAAAAATGAAGACTCTTCATTTTTTGTAACCTATGTGTTCTTTTAATGGTTATTTATAAATGTGACTTTTGGTTATCCATAACTTAAGAACTAGTTATGGACTCCATTAAAACACATAAAGATCAAGAATTAATCTAATCAATTATTAGCACATAATTTTTATGATCTTCTAAACTCATATGTTTATGAATGTTCATATCAAAAATTTCAAGAATCGTAAGTACATATACAAAATTTGAAATTTTGATACGAACTTTTGAACAAAACCTCGATTTTCAAGTTTTTTTTTTTTTTTTTTTTTTTTTTTTTTTTTGCATCAAGTATCAAATAAACAAACCAGACTCTGATACCACTGATGGGTTTTGAGCATTCTAACACTCCTATGGTGTACATGCAACCCTAGAAACCTTGGATCTATGTTTGACTATGATACATGCAAATAATTATTTTTCCAAGGTTCTTATCCTATCTAGCATGACATGGGGAACTTGAATCAAATAAAACTAGTAGAATTACTTACCTTGTAGTTGTAGTTGATTGCTTGGAGTTTTAGAGCCTAGCACCAATAGTGTGGATGCCTAAAATGGAAATCACAAATCACCACAAACTTGGAAACTTGAGAGAATAGTCATAAACTTCTTGAAATCGGCCCTCTTCGTTTACACACATCAACTCGTGCAATTTCAAGAACCAAAGCCTCCTTTATATAGTGTGGTGGATTAGGGTTACATCCATGTAAACCCTAATACCCATGTCTTTTCATTTCCATGAGATCCATGGGTTAAAGTTCCATGGAGTATCCATGGACTTTCCATGCAAGCCTAGCCCATGCCAAATAAGCATTAGCCCACACTATATAAATACAAGAGCCCATATTTAATTAGTCATACTTTTGATCTCTAAATTAATTCTAAATTAATTATAGATCAATACTAATTAAATAATATGATTTTATATTAATATATTAGGACTTATAATATATTAATAAATCATAACTTATACTATTCTCAAACGATTATCCATAAATTGTTCGGGTGAAGTGCAACCCAAATGGACCATGCCGGGTCGGGTCAAGTACATACCAAATATATTTATGGACTTAGACACTATATCCAACAATGAATACCCTCCAGTTCTTCCGGTAATTCTAGCTTATAAGCTTGATTCCCGATCCTCTGAAGAACTTTAAATGGTCCAATAAATGATGGGCTCCACTTTCCCCTTCTACCAAATCTTATAAGTCCCTTCCATGGCGAGACTTTAAGTAAACCCGAATCTCCAACTTCGAATGATATCGGTTGTATTTTCTTGTCAGGATAGCACTTTTGATGATCTTGAGCTGCTAACATCCTTTACTTTAATTCGGCTTAAGTCAACTACTACATCGAACTTGGTTTTCTGAACCACATAGCAAACTCATCGTAGTCGGACTCAATTTGATATGACCTCTAGGGTCTGAATAACAATCATCTTCTTAGTCATTACCGAAACGAAGGTAATGAAGTACTCGAACAATAACGGAATCAATTTCTAGCTTCTTGGTAACCTTGTGACTTTCCTTGATCCAAGTACGAGTCCTGTGCTTCCGGTAGTATAGGCCTCTACTATCATTCACACCTACTCATACTCGTCCCAAGTATTGTCTCGCAGTTCTCCAAGTCACCATACAAGAATTTCAAATAGTCATTCAATTCATTAGATGACAAAACCAGGGTTTATATTATTTCTTGAAATAATTAGACAGAGGTTCAAGTTTACCCTATACTATGCCTCTAATAGGCTACACCACGAGTTATTAACTGCATTACTACTTTATTTCTTAGTTTTGGGAATATAAGGTCCTTACTCCTGATCCCTTATATTTCCATCTGCTTCATTAAGGATCATTTGGAATTCCTTTGCTTTTGGCGGTGTGTTTGTCTTTGGGCAGTCTCTAGAAATATGCCCTTCTTCGTTACATTTGTAGCACACCTTTTTGTTAGATGCGCATTTGTTGGCATAATGCCCTATCTTCCCACATTTGTAGCAAGTCATCTCCTCGCTACACTTCCCGAGGTGCTTCTTTTTGCACTTCTCGCACCATTTTGCTTCGCCTTCTCCTCCTCCAGACTTCGAGAATTTTCTTTTCTCGTTGGACCCTGAAGTCCTTCCAAACTTTCTTTTCTCGCCAACTTCAACCTTGCTGGCGGCTCTCTCTTAATCATATCTTCAACAGACTTGGCAGCCCAGATAGCTGCCTCCAAAGTAAGTGCCTGACGTACTGGCACCGCATACTCCCATGAAAGTCCCTTTCCGTACCTGTCAAATTTCGCTAGCTCATCTGGGACAATACGCAAAGCAAACTCCATTTTGTCTGTGAAGTTGTTCGTATATTCATCAACGGTCATACTCCCCTTCTTCAACGTTAGAAATTGGTTTTCTAACTCAAGCACGTTTTGGGCCGAGCAGTACTTACGCTTAAAGTGAACCAAGAACTCTGCCCAAGTCATTTGCAGTGGCTCATTAGGGCTTAGGGTTTTCCCCAATGTATTCCACCAACGAGCAGCACTACCCCTGAACTGACGTACTGCAGAAGTGGTTTGTAACTTGCCTTGGCTATCACAAGTCATGAATGCCAATTCCATTTCCGAGATCCAGTCCATTACTCCGACCTGATCTTCTTTTCTAGTGAAGGTCGATGGCTTGCAAGTCATAAAGTCCTTATACTTGCACTCATTTCTCTCCACTCTATCATCGTGGTTATTTCTCCCAACCACAAGCGGTTCACTATGACCAATCGATCTGATGTTGTTTCCTTCTTCAGATCGATCGTCATTCAATTCATGTTGTTCAACATGAACTAAAGGTTCATCCCTGTTGTTCAGCAACATTTGACTCAATTCCTCCCTTTGTTCAGCCAACATGGTCTGAATCATAGTTCGTACTCCAGCCATGGTGATGGGTTCTGGTGCAGCTCCTACTATAGGCACCTGTTCCACCACTTGGGGTTGAGGTTGTTGATTTCTATTTACATTTCCAGCTCCACTTCGGGTTCTTGCCATTTTAATCTATATACCGAATAAGGCGAATTTAGGTCTTTATCCTTGTTAGACATGTCAATTCCCTTATCACTCCGAAACGTTTACATGTTAGTTCTAATCTCGTAATCATACGCTTAGAATCCTACACACATAAGGTTTCTAGATCCGGTCGGCAACAGACCATAGATCCGAACAAATAATGGCATATATGGCAAACATATAACATTTAGCATATAAGGGCATTTTAGGCATCTTTCCTAAAATAAAGTAGTGCTCGTGTCTAAAATATGGTAGACACTCATCTCACAATCATCACTTAGCATTCTAAGTTTAAGTCTAGAAATCCTACAAATTTCTAATTCGCTTAAACTAATGCTCTAATACCAACTGTTACATCCCCTAATTTCTCGGCCATAAAAGACCGATTTAATTTATGATCTTTGAAATAAAATCAGAGAAATCTTTTTAAAAGATGTTGCGGAATTGGTCCCCAAAACGAAACATGATAAAAAGTTTGTCCAAACCTTTCTTTAAGAAATATATAATCTCATTTTTATATCAAAACCTCGGGATGTCATGTTCCGATACAGATCAAAAGCATAAACAAGACATTATAAGCCTTACAACAGTCATTTATAACTACTGGCCTATAATCCAAAAATCACTCATCATCATCATCCGACTATGCTCGGGGTCCACTACCTGTAATATAAAAAGCTGAGTGGGTCAGGCTTGGAAGCCTGGTGAGCATATAGGGTTTTCAACCCACAATAAATAATAAACTCTTTAAGTTTATCAATCAACAAATAATTTATTAATTTCATCAACCAAAAACAACCCTAATTACCCATTCCGGTTATCCTCACCTTACGTCCCTAAAACAACTATCACAAGGGACCTAGCCTAACGATTTTCATTAGGGGTGACAACATTGCTTTCCCTCAGCAATTTATGTCAAATAAAACAAACAACGGGGTGACAACATTGCTTTCCCTTAGCAATTTATGTCAAATAGGCACGAAGTCACATCGTCGCCAAGGTTTATACAACATGCACTACGTCACATAGTCGCCAGGGTTTATACAATAGGCACTATGTCTCATAGTCGCCAGGGTTTATACAATATGCACAACGTCTCACAGTCGCCAGGGTTTATCTAATAGGCACTACGTCTCATAATCGCCAGGGTTTATCTAATAGTCACGAAGTCACATCGTCACCAGGGTTTATCTAATAGGCACTACGTCTCATAGTCGCAAGGGTTTATCTAGTAGGCACGAAGTCACATCGTCACCAGGGTTTATCTAATAGGCACGACGTCTCATAGTCACCAGGGTTTATCTAATAGGCACGAAGTCACATCGTCACCAGGGTTTATCTAATAGGCACGAAGTCACATCGTCGCCAAGATTTATACAACAAGCACTACGTCCATAGCTGCCAACATACTAAATCCGTAGCTACCAACGTACATCTATACTGTACTAAATTCATAGCTACCAACGTACATCTATACTATACTTTTATCCCTCTTACTTTATCTACCCATGTTTTACCCAACATATTTGAAGATAAAATATATATACATTTTAAATCATTTTAAACATGTATAAAACATTCATTCAACATCCATCTCAAATAAACAAACAACATATATACACATATCACGTATTTTATATAAAATACTTCATATTTATGTGTAAGATGAAAGTGACTATACACTCACATGATTTGATGATAATCGGGCAGCAATTCGTTTCCTAAAACGTTCGTTTCTAATAAAACCGAGAGTTTTATTGAGAAACCGGCCTCTACGAAAGGTCGGGCTTCAAAACCGAAAAGATAAATTTTCCGGGTCTTCGGGAACTTCGAAACGTATTTCGGGCTTTAGAAATGATATCGGGGCTTCGGGGGAAGTCATAATGATAAAAAGGATGAAAAATGGGTGAAAAGTGGCAAATTTCGGATTCTACCCATGAAGTCTCGCAGCCACTACTATATATAGTAGCGAGGCTTGGATCCGAACCGAGGAGAGAAAGGCACGCGTCTGCGAGGCTCGGACCAGGTGGCAGTAGGGCGAGGCTCGGATTGGTCAGCTGCGAGCTTCGGATTGGTCAGCAGCCTCAGTCCAATCAGGAGGCTACACGTATGAGAAGGGGTGTCCGAGGAGCATCCGCGGGGTGTCTCCTACGAGGCTGTCCGAATGCGAGTGGACCGCGGACTTGGTCCAATCAGAAGACGACACGCGAAGCTCGGTCCTATCAGGAGGTGCCACGTGGAGGCCTCGCATGCGAGGGATGACGTGTTCGAGGTGACTCAGCGAAATTTCCCGGTTTTGGGGATATTTCTCGATTTTCGCGCAAAAACTTCTAAAATCCATAACTTTCGCATACGAGCTCCGTTTTTGAAGTTCTTTATATGCACGCGTAGGTAAAGTTACGCTCTACAACTTTCGTTTAGACTTCGTCGGCTAATTTTGATTTAATTTTATACTATTATTTTTAACAGACCGGGACAGGAAATCCGTTAAAATTTAATAACTTCTTCATCCGACGTCCGTTTTCGTCAGGCTTTTTACTGTTGTGCTACTATTTACGAGACCTTCGATTCTCGTTTAGGTTGTGTCGGCTAAATATCACTCGATATAAAATTCGAGTTTTTAGTTGTCTACTACTAAGCTGAAACTTCGAAAAATCATAACTTCTTCATACGAAGTCATATTTGGGCGTTCTTTTTATCGAACTTCTCGGTTTAATGAATACTAAGAGTTTGGTTTAGATCACTAAGGCCATAAAGTAGTTTATCAAAAACTCACTTTTTACGACATTCGGCACCGTGCTGGTTTGTCGCGAAACTTCGACAGGTCATAACTTCTTCGTTATAACTCGGATTTCGGAATTCTTTATATATCAGTAATCCTTGTCACGACCACTACAACTTTCTTAATAAATATCGGCTTTATCTAATATTTATTTTCGACGCTCATTTTCAATCTTAATTAATTAAATCCTAATAATTAAGCATACAACACATAAAACACATAATTTTCACAGAATTCCTTTTCATTTCTCCAAAATGAGTCACAAAGGTTAACCTAGACTATCATGTCAATATTAATGCCTAGCCTAGAAACACGGGCATTACAGCAACCCCAGTAGTACTGCTAAGAAAGCTAATTTCGGGACGAAATTCCATCTAACGGGGGGATGATGTGACAACCCGAAATTTTTTTGCTTTGAAAGCGCAGTCAGTCAACTCAACTGAGTGTCAGACTCATTAGTAATGAGTTATAGCCTGGTTAAAAGTCATTCTAAGGAGTTTTAAGCCTAGTACAGTTAAGGAATGAGTGTTAGAATGTACCTGCTAGAGACATTGTACAACAAATCCAGCCTTAACCTCATCATAAGGAGTTCACGGCCACAATGCCAATGAGTTTACGGTCGTAAACTCATGTGGCCGTAAACTCAAGTCCATATATATGGCCCTTGATCATTTCTAGCCATTCTTTCACTTCCAAACTCAAGAACTTCCAATTCTCTCTCAAGTATCATCGAGTTCATCATCTTAGATCATCAAAAACGTAAGTGTTCTTTCCTTGATTTGTTGTTACACTTCATCTCCTAGTTACACTCTTTGATTTCATTCGTGAAAACATCCATTTTAACTAGATCTTCAAATCTTCAAGTTTCACCAAGAACACCATGAACACACACTAGTGTTATTGGCCAAAATAGACCCTTTCAAGCCTCTATATCGTAAGTACTCTTCCCTATACTTGATATCTATTTAAGACTCATGCTTAGAACCTTGAAAACATCAAGAATGCAAGACCAAAAGGAGTTTACGGCCAAGCCATCTCCCATGGCCGTAAACCCCTATAAAGGTGTCATTTGAGCCTTAAACTATTCTTGAGGCTTAGATTTGAGGCTAGAACACTCCCTTGTGCTTTGTAAGACCTTGAATCATCACCAAACTCATCATTTAGAGAGTTTACAGCCCAAGAGTAAACACCCTTGGCCGTAAACTCCAATTACGGTCAAGTCTTGGACCTTAAACACATCTAGGCCTTTCCTAACCTTTGGGACATTTAAGCCTTTGAAACTCCTTACCTTTAAGACTCTAAATGTGACCATTTATAGAGTTTACGGTCAGGAGTAAACTCCCTTGGCCGTAAACACCTCAACACTCTCCATTGAGTTGGTCTTTCTCATCCTTGTGTAGAGCAAAAGTCCTTCAACCTTCCCTAGCCTTCAAACACCCTCTTATGCATGTTTGACCATGAGTTTACGGCCGTAAACTCCCTTGGCCATAAACCCATGGCAGTAAACTCATGGTAGTGCCATTCCACTTTCCTTTGATGAATCACATGTGATTCCAACACTTGGTCAAAGTGTTTCCTAGTCCCGGAAGGTGTTTCCTTTCATATAGTTGCTTATAAACACTATATTAATGCCAATATATGTCATTTAGGACTTGTTGTGTCTCGGGACTTCATTCGTGGAACTTCTCATCCTTACACGCGTATCCGTTGAATCACCCACATCAGGTGAGTTCATACCCCGTAATGAATCTTTTAACTGTTTTAAATGCTTTTAAGGGGGGAAATACAAGTTGAACACAATGATAATTGTGTAAATGTTTGCTATAAACATCTTTCAAAAGATTACTTATGTCTTTTATAACTGATCAAAACATTTCAAAAACTCTTTTAAAGTTATGTTACTTTATAGTTTTACGAAACTCCGTTTTTAAAGTACAGGCATAACTTAGTAGATAAATGAGTCTTTTCAATAACAGTTCAAGTAAAACATTAATAAACTATAATAGGTATAGTTTAGGGAGTCACTACCCATTACTTCTAGTACAATGAAGCATACAAAGAGTAAGTTCATACATGAGTCAGAACACACTATTATGAGAAACATTTCACACTATACACTTCACAAGAGAGTATACTATACACTAGTACAGAAAGAACATTACTACACTATGACTTACTATACAAACACTATTATACGATAAATTAATGTGACATACTATTTAAGGATACAACAATACAGTGTTGTATCATATTGTAACCAGAGTCTCCTAGAGGGAGAGCGGGCATCTTCTGTATAGATCTATACGGGACAGACACTCCCACACCCGACTGCTAGCTACAGTCCCAGCCGATAAGGCCAAGGGGTGACAAATGTCACCTCACTACATATGACACTGGAGGGTCATCATTTATTCAGTCGTCGATCAGCATGGTTACATACGAGTTCACATTTAAACCTTTAATTAACCGACTAAGAATTAAAGGCAAAAAGACTCCCCGAGGTGTATTGTACATTTAATACTACATGGAGTCTGTATTTTATTACTTTATAGCCAGCAGTGTCACTGTTGAGGTAAAACATTATTTTTCCCTATTACATTTACTTTGTGATCTTCTCACATATTCATTAATGTATAAACTATATTTAGTTAATGATAGTCTCACTAGGGAAAGTACACACTCATACAAGAAACAAACATACATAACATTTGAGGCCTTGGTAGAAGGCTACGTTGAGTAGGAAGGACCATAATGCTAACATTATGATTCCTTAATGTATACATCAAAGGATACATATATATCAATAGAATCCGACAGGTAATAGGATGTGTGCTCTCCGCTTCATTTCCTGTTCCTTGTTTGGTTGTGGGCTTGGAACAGATTCACCCAGTCTATTACGTATTCGATTCTAGTTATATAGGTTCAATATGCATTAAGTCATCATAAGGGTACCAGGTATGGGTCAAGTCATAGGACATAGAGTCAATGCACAGTTTTCTAGTACAAAACATACTTTCCAAATCAGAACTTTTGGTATACAAAACTAGAAACTTACCAGTCAAGGGTTTAATCCATTTTATTAAACCAGGATAAACTTAAAGGACCTTAGGTGATTAACTCTATAATACTTTAATTTATACATCATGGTTATATATCATTAATACCCAATAGGTAGTTGGATGTGTGCTTTCCGCCTTACTTCCTGTTCCTTGTTTGGTTGTGGACTTAGGGCAGATTCACACAATTAACTCTCTATTCGATATTAGATCATATATAGCAAGTATAAACTAAGTGATTATAGAAGTAATCACTGTGGTCACCATTTTATTATAAGGAATAAGGGTTTTCTTAAAGAATCTTTTCATTAAATATAAAGGAACCATTACAATTAACTCCATGAGTAACAAGTGAATATGCCAGGGTTGTATACAACAATGATCTAACAAACAATGGGATGTGTGCTATCCGCCTTATCTCCTATTCCTTGTTTGGTTGTGAGCTTAGGGCAGATGCGCACAGTCGATTGTTTGTTTACTCTGAGTTTTATATCACTTGTATCCATTTAGTACTCATAGAAAGGATTGTAGAATCATTTTTACGTATCTTTCATCAAAGTAGGGAATATAGGATTTTATAAGAGGAACAGGCGAACTTTTCTAAACAAAACTTACAACTTACTACATTTTTCAACTACATTTTCAACAACATTTTACAACAACTTTCTACAACTTACTTACATCACTAAAATCTTATGAACTCACCAGCTTAATTGCTGATCAACTCTTTCAAATAACTTGTATTCTCAGGAGCCTAGTAGACAGGTACTCGCAGTGGGAATTCAGAAGATGGAGCATAATAGCTTCAAGTCTTGTTTGTTATTTGCATATGTATTCTATGTTTTGTAAACACACACTTTGTAAACACTTTCCTTCTAATTATATGGTTGTTCATTACTTTGATTACTATGATGCATGTCTTGTGATACTAAACATGACGTCCTCCACCCCAGAACGTTTCCGCCGTTCCGGTTTTGGGGTGTAACAGCTGACATTGATGGTAATGTAAATACGTTCAAGGTCAGAATGGCTACAATGCATTTTACTCAAACTAAAGAGGGTGAATATGATGAGACCTTTTTGCCAGTTGCCAAGATCAATTCAATTATAGTAATGCTTGCAATAACTGCTTTTAACGATTGCAAAGTATGGAAAATAGATGTTAAAACTGCTTTGCTCAACGAGAAACTGATTGAGGATGTTTAGATGGCTCAACTTGAAGGTTTTACATATGCCAAATACCATAAGAAGGTATGCAATCTTGGGAAGTCTATCTATGGACTTAAACAAGCATCTTGCAGTTGGAATCTTTGTTTCCATGAGAAGGTCAAAGGGTTTGGCTTTTCTCTAAGCAAGGATAATCCATGTATGTATGTGAAAGCTAGGGGAGTTTAGAGAGCTTTATGTGAGTCGTGTGTGTATGTCAAAGCTAGCAGGAGTGACCTTTCTAGTTTTGCATACTGATGACATACTTCTTATAGGAAATGATACTCCAACTTTTCAAGAGGTGATTTATTGGCTTGGAAAATGTTTTTCTATGAAGGATCTAGCTGAGGCAACGTATATTCTTGGAATAAGAATTTACGGAGATAGATAGAGATGTTTGTTAGGGCTTAGCCAGAGTACTTACTTGGATAAAATATAGAAATGGTTCAATATGGACAATTCCAACAAAGGGGGTTTACCTTTGCATCATACTGTAAAATTGATCAAGGCTTAATGTCCCAATAGTGATAAAGAAATAGATCCAATTATTCAAGTCCCATATGCTTTGGCTATAGGATCTATCATGTATGTTCTGAATTGTACTTTCCTTGATGTGGCTTATGCTTTGAGCATGGTTAGCAAATATCAGGGAAATCTTGGTGGAGCAAATTGTAGAGTAGTGAAAAATATACTTAAGTATTTGAGGAAAAAAAGATATGAACTTATTTTTTAGTTGAAAAGATGAACTTAATGTGAGTGGTTTTAGTGATGTCACTTTTCAAACGGATCAGGATAATAGTTACTCGCAATCCGGGTGGGTATTTCTATTGAATGGTGGAGCAGTGATTTGGAAAATTTCTAAGCAATAAATAGTGGTCGATTATACTTGTAAATCAGAGTACATCGCAGCAAGCGAGGCGACAAAGGAAGCGTCATGGTTAAAGAATTTCATTTGAAACCTTGGAGTTCTTCCTTTATCCAAGAGCCCAAGGAGATTCTCTACGATAATGAAGGTTTAGCTCCTTTGACAAAAGAACCAAAGCATCATGGAAGATCAAGGAACATCTAAAGAAAATAGCATTATATCTGGCATCAAGTTGGATAAGGAAAACTCATGGTGAATCGTCTATCATTAGAGGAGAATCTTGTTGATCATCTCACAAAGGGTTTAAGAAAGATCAAGCACTTCGAGCATGCTAGGAGCATTAGACAAATAGATGATATTTGATTTTAAATTTTGGTAAATAGTTGATAGTTTTGAAACAATGTAATAACAATAAATTATAATTGTTTTTTGTGATTAGATAATAAAGAATTGTCACACCCCAAAACCAAGAACGGCAGAAACGTTCTGGGTAAAGGACGTCATGTACAGTATCACAACAATCCATAATAGTAAAGACAAGCAACAACATCCATTGCATTAATATAATAATTATAATACAAGCGTATTCTGTACGGTTTGTAAGACACCAAAAGTATAATCAAAATAAAAGATGAGTCTTGTATGTGCTCCATCTTCTCAAAAGCTTCATCTGTACCTGACTACTGATGACCTGAGAATACAAGTTATTTTGAAAGAGTTTATCAGCATAAAGCTGGTGAGTTCATAAGTATTTAGTGTCATTTCTTGTATATAAAAATGTTAGTAACAATGTAGTGTAGTAATTGATTTCAAATGTTTTTGGAAATAGTGTACTCCCTAGAAAACCCTATGTTTTCCAGTAAAAAGGTAGTCTTCTACCAAGACCCGATTGTTTGTATAATTGTTCTTTTGTAAATGTAAGGGTTTTTCCCCAGTGAAAACTATTAGTATAAAAATATAGTTTACTTAACGAGTATGTGTATAAGTCACAAGGTAATGAAATACAGACTCCAGGTGGCACTAAATGAACAATACGCCTCGAAAAGTCCATAGTAGTAATATGTAGACTCCAGGCGGTACGCCTCGAAAAGTCCAACGTAGAAAATATGTAGACTCCAGACGATACGTCTTGAAAAGTCCATAGTAGTAATATGTAGACTCCAGGCGGTACGCCTCGAAAAGTCCAATGTAGAAAATATGTAGACTCCAGACGATACGCCTCGAAAAGTCCATAGTAGTACTATGTAGACTCCAGGCGGTACGCCTCGAAAAGTCCAACGTAGAAAATATGTAGACTCCAGACGATACGCCTCGAAAAGTCCAACGTAAAAAATATGTAGACTCCAGACGATACGCCATGAAATGTCCAACGTAGAAAATATGTAGACTCCAGACGATACACCTCGAAAAGTCCAACGTAGAAAATATGTAGACTCCAGACGATACGCCTCGTAAAGTCCATTTTTGCCTTAAATCCTTATTTAGTTAATTTAAGGTTTGAATGTGAACTCGTATGTAACCATGCTGATCGACGACTGAATAACTGATGACCCTCCAGGTCACGCGTAGTATGGTGACATTTTGTCACCCCTGGGCCTTATCGGCCCGGACTGTAGCTACCAGTCGGGATGTGGGAGTGTCTATCCCGTATAGATCTATACACATAATACCCGCTCTCCCTCCAGGAGACTCTGGTTACACGGTGATAGCACAATGAAGTGTCGTATCGAGAAGTAGTATGTCACAGTCTGTTTTAGTATTTAATGTTCGTATAGTGTATAGTATGTTCTCTTGTATAGTGTATAGTATGTTCTCTCTTGTATAGTGTATAATATGTCCTGTTACTCAATGTAGTACTTATGTAGTGACTCATAAATGTACTGACTCTTGTATGGGTCGTTGTAATAGTAGTAGTAAGTAGTAATCCCTTAACTATACCTATAATAGTTAAATAGTAAGGTTGTTTGGATGCCTTTGTTACACAAAGGTACTGAACTGAAGTGAAAGCCTTTATATCTAAGATATATATATATATATATATATATATATATATATATATATATATATATATATATATATATATATAACTAAGAATTCAACGATATTCGGACCGATAACAGAATACCCTAAGTCCACAACCAAACAAGGAACAGGAAGTAAGGTGAGATATCAGTCCTAAGTCCTTCAAGTCTTACTTATATAAATATACGGGTGTAGATATTGATTTGAAAGTATTACAAATATAAAAGAGTTTGAAAACAGTTTTAGCATCAAAAGCGTTTAGTAAAAACGTTTGAAAGCTTGAAAATCCATAAGTTTGATTAGCAATTTGAAAGTAGTAGTAAATCTTTCTGTCTATTCTAATTATTAATCACATGTGATTAAAGCAATAACTAGAATTGTTCAACTTGTATTCCCCCCGTAAAAGCATTTAAAATCATTTAAAAGGTTAATTAAGGGGTATGAACTCACCTGCAGTGAGTAACTCGAATGGAAGATCGATATAGGATTGTTGGGTGTCAAACGGAGTCTCGAGCACAAACGGATCCTATTTAGTAGATATAACCACTAATGGTGATAGGGACATGTCCTAAGGACATAAAAACACTTAGAATTAAGTGTTACCAATCCATATGGTTGCACATAAGGAGTGTATGGCCCTATATTGGGGTGTAAGGCTACAAAAACATGGGTTTTGTGTGTGTGCGGCCAGAGTGTGCGGCCAAGCCTGTGTGCGGCCGCACACTCACTATGGAGTGTGTCAAAAACGTGGTTCCAAGCCTTTGGGATGTTCTAGTGAAGGTGTTTTGACCATTGCTTAACCGGATTGGGGGTTTGTTGTCATTTTGGACCCTTAAAAGGGTGTGTGCGGTTGCACATGGCGTGTGCGGCCAGGTGTGTACGGCTAGGCCTGTGTGCGGCCGTACACACTCCTACAAATGTGTCCAAATCGATTTTTCAAGGCTTTGTGATGATCCTAAGAAGGTGTTTTAGTTGATGCTAAGCTTGGATGTGTGTTTAAGCCCATTTTAGGACCAAAAGATGTGTGTGCGGTCACACATGGTGTGTGTGCGGCCGTACACACATGAAGATCATCTAGAATGATGATTTCATGGATCAAACTCGAGGAAAAGGCGTTATAATGTGTTGTAGTAATGATCTAAGGATGTTTACTTACTTGTTTGGATGATTAGAGAGGAAAACTTGAAGAACTCTTGAGAGAAAATGTTCCAGCTTTGAAGGAGTGTGAAAAAGGGTGTAAGGTTGACTTAGTGGCCTTTATATAGGCTGGAGTGTGAGGCTAGGAGGGTGTGCGGTCGGCTGTGTGCGGCTAGCTGGCCGCACACACCTTGCTAGGTGTGTTTGGCCCGTTTTAGTGATGCTACACACGTTCTAACCCTTCCTAAGACTCATATCTTGATTATACTAAGCCTAATGTACTTATATAGACCCAAAACTTCAGTATAAAATAGCAAAAACGAGGCTAACTTTAATAAAAATGAAGGATGCACAAGTTAGGAATTTCGGGTTTTCACATCATCCCCCCGTTAGAGGGAATTTCGTCCCGAAATTAGAGTTCAAGCAGCTAAGTTAATACAAATAACTAAGCAAAAAGATGAGGATATTTCAGCTTAAACTGATCCTCGCGCTCCCAAGTGAATTCTGGTCCTCGCTTGGCGTTCCAGCAAACCTTCACAATTGGGATACGGCTTTGTTTTGTTCGCTTGACCTCTCGGTCCATGATCTCTACAGGTTCTTCCACGAAGTTGAGGCTCTCGTTGATCTCGATCTCGTCGAGTGGGATTACAAGAGTCTCGTCGGATAGGCACTTTTTCTAGTTCGAGACGTGGAAGGTAGAATGTACGTTACTGAGTTCGCAAGGTAAGTTTAGTTTGTAAGCTACAGGGCCGATTCTAGCGAGAATCTCGAATGACCCTATGTACCTTGGATTTAGCTTTCCACGCCTTCCGAAGCGTATTAAGCCCTTCCAGGGTGAGACTTTCAACAGGACTCGGTCTCCCACCTGGAATTCCAAAGGTTTCCTTCGTTTGTCCACATAGCTTTTCTGTCGGTCTCTAGAGGCTTTCAATCGTTCACGAATCTGAACGATCTTCTCGGTCGTTTCCCGAAAGATCTCTGGACCCGTGAGAGTGCTGTCAGGAACTCGTCCTTTAGCTAACTGAGCGCCACCCACCTCAGCCCAGCACAGAGGGGATATGCACTTCCGCCCGTAGAGGGCTTCAAATGGAGCAGCCTCGATGCTCGTGTGACAACTGTTGTTGTAAGAGAATTCGACGAGGGGTAAGTGGGTATCCCATGCCTTACCAAAGTCGATCACACAGGCTCGCAGCATATCTTCCAAAGCTTGGATAGTTCTCTCACTTTGTCCGTCGGTCTGTGGATGGTAGGCTGTACTCATGTCCAGCCTCGTTCCTAAGGTGCTTTGTAGCGACTTCCAGAACCTCGAAGTGAATCTACTATCTCTGTCGGAGATAATGTGTGACAACCCGAAATTTTCATTTGCATAATCTCTATAGTTAAACACTTCAAATAATTAGTCAAATACATTCTAGTACATTTTGACCGGTTTTAAGTCCGTTTGGGTGTTTTATTTTTTTAAAATTCGTCAAACGAATAAATAAAAGGAAGTGTCGTTATGAGTGATGTGTAACAAACAAAAACAACAACACCTTAGCTAGGTGTTTACGGCCAAACAAGAGGAGTTTGGGCCGTAAACACCATTTTCCCAAGAACTCATGCATATAGCTTGAGTATACCCACTGTTTCCCTCATTTTACACTTCCCACCTCAAGAACACCAACTTTTTCTCTCAAGTATCATAAGTTCATTTCTTCAAATCCGCCAAAATGTAAGTGTTTCCTTCCTAGATTCGTTCATATAACACTTAATCTAGTGTTTATACATCATTTCATCCATGGATTCTTGACTTTTACTTAGATCTTCAAATGTTCTTCAAAATACCAAGAACACCAAGAACACACACTAGTGTTTTTGGGTCCTAAACACTCTTACCAGCTTCATATAAGTAAGTATACTCCTCTTAGCTAGTTATTTGCTTAGTATACTTGTTAATCCATGGGAAGAACATCAAAATCCTCAAGAACATATGTGTTTACGGTCAAGGGAGATCCTTGAACCGTAAACACCACCAAGTGGTGTTTATGTGCCCCTAACACCTTCTATAGCTTGGATAAAAGACTAGAACCTTGCATGCATGAACTAGAAACACCAAAAACACAAAATGGTTGAGGAACCATGAGTTTACAGCCGTAAACTCATGGGTTTACGACCGTAAACTCAACGGTTTACGACCGTAAACTCTCAAAGGTGGTCCGAGGACCGTAAACTTCAAAGAAGGTCCATTTCGAGCCCTAACCACTTCCGAAGCCTTTGATTCAAACTTACAACACTTTCTTGTGAAGTATAAGACCTTAAAACACACAAATGCACCATTACCATGAGTTTACGGCCGTAAACTCATGGGGGAAATGGTCCAGAAACCGTAAACACATATAGGGTTACCATTTGAGGAGTACACTCCAATGTGAGGCCATACTCTCCTTAGATACAACCCTTTAGCACTGCTAGCACTTAAAACAAAGTGTTTCTATGTCTGAGGAGGTCTTTACTTGATTAATTAGTTATTAAACAACTAATTAGATGCATTTATGCATCACTACATGTTACATAGGATCCGTGTGTGTGTTCAAGTCCTCACTTGACACCTAGCATCCTACCCGGCACTTCCATCCACTCCACTTACTGCAGGTGAGTTCATACCCCTTAATTAACTTTTTAAATGATTTTAAATGCTTTTATGGGGGGGGGGAATACAAGTTGAATATTTCTAGTTATTGCTTTAATCATATGTGATTAATAACTAGAACAGACTACAAGATTTGCCTCTGCTTTCAAATTACCATCAAACTTTGGATTTTCAAGTGTTTCAAACCTTTTATCAAACTCTTTAAATGCTAAAACTGTTTTCAAACTCTTTTAAACTTGCTTTATTTTCAAACCCATATCTATACTAATATATTTATATAAGTAAGACTTGAAGGACTTAGGACTGATAGCTCACCTTATTTCCTGTTCCTTGTTTGGTTGTGAACTTAGGGTATTCTGTTATTTGTCCGATTGTCGTTGAATTCTTAGTTATATATCATATATATTTGTGTTGGATATAAAAGACTTCACTGCAGTTCAGTACCTTGTGTATCAAAGGCATGCAACCAACATTACTATCTAGCTATAATAGGTATAGTTAAGGATTATTACTCATTACTACTATTACAATGACGCCGACCAGAGTCAGTATAGTTATGAGTCAATACATGCTAAATACTATACAAAGAGAATACTATATACTATACAAGGGAACACTCTATACATTATAACAGAAAATACATTATACAATATACAAGAGAATATACTATAATTAGAATGTGACATACTACATCTCGATACGACACTTCACAGTGGTATCACCATGTAACCAGAGTCTCCTGGAGGGAGAGCAGGCATTGTGTGTATAGATCTATACGCGACAGACACTCCCACATCCCGACTACTAGCTACAGTCCCAGCCGAAAGGCCAAGGGGTGACAAAATGTCACATCACTACATATGACTCGGAGAGTCATCAGTTATTCGATCGTCAATCAGCATGGTTACATACAAGTTCACATTCAAATCTTTAATTACACATTAAGAATTAAAGGCCAAACAGGCTCCCCGAGGTGTATTGGACATTTAATACTACCTGGAGTCTGCATTTTATTACATTTAGCCGGCAGTGCCACTGCTGGGGTAAAACCTTATTTTCCCAATTACTTTACATGAATAAAGTCTAAAACTATATTTTCTTATTGATAGTTTCACTGGAGAAAACTTGTACATTTTCAAAGGATCAAACATGCAAACAAACGGGTCTTGGTAGAAGACTACTTTTACTGGAAAATATAGGATTTTCTAGGGAGTATACTATTTCCAAACATTGATATCAACTATTATACTACCTTGTTGTAAACATTTTTATACAAGAAATGACACTAAATACTTATGAACTCACCAGCTTTATGCTGATAAACTCTTTCAAAATAACTTGTATTCTCAGGTCATCAGTAGACAGGTACAGATGAAGCTTTTGAGAAGATGGAGCACATACAAGACTCGTCTCTTATTTTGATTATACTTTTGGTGTCTTACAAACTGTACAGAACACGCTTGTATTACAATTATTATATTAATACAATGGATGTTGTTGCTTGTCTTTACTATTATGAATTGTTATGATACTGTACATGACGTCCTCCACCCCAGAACGTATTCCGCCGTTCCGGTTTTGGGGTGTGACAGATTGGTATCAGAGCTTTGTTTATAGTGAATCAAGTATATCAACCCATAAAAGATATACGAAATATAAACACATCGGGATTAAAACACTCTGACCAAGAAAATATACTTTAAATAATAAAATATTTAACTAAGTATATATATACATTTACCCATACCGGTGTCAGTATCATACTAGAACAGAAAAAAAAGTATTACGATTGTTGAACGGCACAATTAGGCTTAGAGACATTTGGTCAAACCTAAGGGGATATAGCCTGATCAACTATATTTCCTGAGGAGTGACTAGCATGTGCCTAAGAATGATTGTGGTGTTACAACAAGTCTAAAAACTTACCCACACTACTAAAAGAGCATTAGAACAAGAATACTATAGGAGTATTCTGCATTACTATGAATTACATATGTGAGAACTAAAAAGGTCGTTACTAGTAGGACAATAGTTGCTAAGTGGGTACACGAAGGTTACATGTGACTAAGGCGCTATAGACTTAGAATATGTGATCTTTGCTTTACTTCTTGTTCCTTGTTTGGTTGTGGATTTAGAGTTAGGGTCACTTATTCGAAGGTCTATCCTGTTTCGGTTGCTTGTAATTAGTATGCACTATGCAAGTATTGAATCAACTAATAACGATCATCTTATAAGTATCTTAGATTAGTACGTCTGTTAACTATTCTTTCCCCATTCGCGTAGATAGCATGTCTGGCTTTCATCTCCCTGGCGATCCGTACTATCCAAACCAAGGCATTGGAGGATGGCTTGATGATGAGCCGGAAGATGATCACCCAATCCCTATGGATGATCACCTCGCAGAAGGCTTTTCTGATGGCTCCCACTCCGAACCAGACGTCAACAACCTACCCCCAGTAGCTCCAAACCCCAAACCCCGTCCGGCATTTCAAGGTCCCACTCCCATGTGGACAACAACCTTGAACCAATGGAGTGATGAGCAGGGTCAGCCCTTACCCTTCAACGAAGACCGAAGCTTTTACAATATAAGCGAGGGAGGATCAGCTGACCGAGTCCTGCCCATCATGGTCCGAAGGATTGCTAGGAACGTCGAGCAAGGTCATGCGGCCATCGAGCGAGTAGTAGAAATTGATGCCAACTCTAGCCTTAACACAGTCCGTATTCGTCAACTCGAAGAGACGGTGGATAGGACTAGGAGGACCAATGAGACTCTGCAACAGCAACTAGTTGCATCCCGAGCCGAAGTCATGGAACTCCGAGTGCGTCAGAGAGCGCATGAGCGACATCTTCAGGAAGTTGTACGTCAAATGGCAGACCTAAGGGTTCGTCCGAGAGACACCCGTCGCCGGTAGAAGATGTCAACTCATCTTTACTTTTGAGTTAAGGAATAGCCTTTCTTTCCTATGCTCTAGACAGCACTTGTATGTAAAATATTCCTAACTTTTAAAAGTACTCTAGCTAGACTTCTAAACTGCCAACATTTTCCCCTGATGGTTTGATGTCAGACCTACTGTTAGGTCAACTTTCCAGAACTCATTTTACATCAGTAATACCAGTAATATTGGCAGATATTTAATCTATTGGAAAGTTCTTACTCTTGTGTTTCCTTACTCTATTGTTATGTCACTACCTAACAGTTGGACTATGACGATTTAGTCCATGAAGCACTCTCATTGTACTTACAATTGATTCTTACGGTTATCATCGTTTCTATAAACTTTCAGTAAAAGATGTCGCCTCGCAAGCGTAAGACCAGAAGCACGCCTGCAAGTCAAACTCCACCACCACCACCCCCTCCGCAGTTCGATGCGGTGATGTTTCAAGCAGCTGTGACTGTAGCTGTGACCGCAGCTATGGCCCAAATAAATTCTGGTGACGCAAGTGGAGCTGCAACGGGCACCAACTCTAGACATGGTGAAATCCACCCACGTACACAGGGGTGTACCTATAAGTATTTTATGAACTGCAAACCAACATTCTTCAATGGGACCGGAGGGATCATTGCACTGTCCCAATGGATCGAAAGAACTGAAGCAATCTTCGAGATGTGCTCGTGCCCCGAAGAAAGCAAGATAAAGTTCGCTGCTTGCACCTTCACTGAAAGGGCCCTGACATGGTGGAATGGCCATGTCAAATCACTCTCTTTGGTAACAGCCAACGTTATGGGCTGGGACACACTGAAAGACCTTCTGACAAGGGAGTACTGCCCTAGGGGCGAAATCCAGAAACTCGAGGAGGAATGATATGGGCTTATTTAGTCATAGAAATCATTCGTTATCTTATTAATTATTGTTGATTTTATATCATTTTATGGAAAAAAGGTACTTAATTAGCTTAATATTTCAATTTCAGCAATAAAAGACATGCTCGGGTGGAAA
The DNA here is from genome assembly GCF_052849685.1 of Lactuca virosa. Taxonomy (NCBI): domain Eukaryota; kingdom Viridiplantae; phylum Streptophyta; class Magnoliopsida; order Asterales; family Asteraceae; genus Lactuca; species Lactuca virosa. The sequence goes on from NC_136429.1 coordinate 317,056,570, forward strand.
AGGAAGCGGAACTAGCGATTGGAAGCTTGGATCTTGGATTTTGAAGAAAGAAGGATGTTGCTGGACAGCTTGACCCCTCGTCAGTGTTTTGGCCATATTTCATGAACCGTAACTCCGATTGACGAGATTCAAAATGTTCTGAAAACTAGACACAATTTCGGACGACTTTCATGATTTGAGAAAATGCTAAAAACACAAGGTACTCGGCGAGTAGGGTCGACTACTCGGCGAGTCACATCGAAGATTCGAGAAGATAAAGACGCGCTGACTTGCCGTACACGGGATTTTAAGTGATGGACTCAGCGAGTAGGTCACTGGACTCGCCGAGTAGCCCCTGTTTTCAGAATATATATATAGAAACGCTTCTCATTCGAACCCGAACGAATGGGGGAAGTTTAGGACGATTTTTGGAGGCCAGAAGGGTTGTTAGAAGCTGTGGTTTTCAAGATTTCAACCTAGATATCAAATTAGAAGAAGATCAAAGGCAATAACACACTACTTTTATCTTAATCTTTTGCATAAACCATGTTTCAATCATTAGAATATGTTTTTAGTTTGTTATTTGCTGTAGATATGAGCTAAAAACTCATAACTTCTGTTTAGGATAGATGATTTTGTGATTATGGTTTGATTTTATGGTAGGATTAATTTAATATTGGTGATTTTGTTGATTCTAGCTTCTTAAAGAACCTTATGTGTGAATGATAACTAATTTTCTGTTAATAGGAAGATAATTAAATAGTATGAACATCTTTTAATTATCAACCCCATATGTTTATGTGACCACTTTATCATATGTCTAGGACTAACGAACGTGAAACTAGAATTAATAAGAAAAATTAAGTAAATTCATGTGTGAGCTTGTTTGATGATCATCAGCAAGAGGTTAACTAAAGGACCAATTTAGTTAGCTATTACAAGTCTAAATTAACCCGAATAAATAATCTAGTGAATTGAATTAAATTAGACAACTGGCCACTGTTTGAGTTAGTTTGTTCTCTAAGGATTAGTGCAGCGAACATGAATCTAATCACCTGAATCGGTAGCCAATAGAAAAATCAATCCATTGCACTATTGCCATAATGTCAACCATAGGATCAATTGAGTTGAACTAAACAGAAGTTCCTTTCATTATTGAATTTAGTTGAATCTTTGCTTATCTAGTTTTTAGTTAATTAATCTAAGTATTAGTTAGTAAGTTTCTAGTCTTGTAAAACTAGAGAAAACCTTTTATCAACTTGTTTTATTTAGATAATATTAGCATTTATTTTAATTGTTTACCGTTCCCTGTGTTCGATACCCTACTTGCTTGAACTATGTTACTAATCGATAGGTACACTGCCTTTCGTGTGTTTATTTTGTGTCTAAGTTAGTAGGATTAAAACTAGTTCGTTTCACCCACATCAAGTTTTTGGCGCCGTTGCCGGGGAACGGTTCTAAATAGTTAATTTTATTTGCTAATTGTTATCATTTTTTTTATTTGTTGATTAATTTTTTTTATTTAGTTTAATTTTTATTTTTATTTTTATCTTTATTTATTATGTATTTTCCAAATCTCGATGCTCTTGATGCTTTTCTTGAGGAAGTAGTACAGGAAATTGAGCAAGAAGATGAGGAGTATGACTCAGATGAAGATTTGAAGAAATTTGGAAGATGGTTAGATAACATCTTGCCCAACACACAAGGGACATCTGAGTCACAAGAGCTAGAAGATGAGGAATATGACTCAGATGATGATTTGAAGGAATTTGGAAGATGGTTAGATAACATCTTGCCTAATGAACAAGAACAATTTCAGTCACAAGAGCTAAAGTTACAAGATGAAGAATTTAATCCAGAAAGAGATTTGGAGGAGCTGGAAAGGTTGTTAGCAGAGAGGTCGGACGAAGAACAAAAACAAGCTGAATTGCAGAAACCAAGTTGTGGTTTGACCATTACCACGACATGGCCCCCTGTAATTCCGGTTTGTGTTTCGAAGCATGGGGTGATGACTCCAACTTTGGAGAAAGTTCTGAAGCACGATCCATTTATGATTAGTACCCGACCGGTCCCAACCCTTATCAAGATTCTTGGGTTTTATATATTGAAGCTCGTTTGGCCAATTTTAGAAGAAAAGAGTCGAATTTTACAAATTGGTCCAAAGAAAATATTTAATGCAATGGATGGATTGGCATTGATTTTATTAGAAGTTTATTAAGTTGAGAGTCCAGCTCAAGACTCGCACAAAAAGAAGCGCTTGCGGGAGGCAACCCATCATTAGAGTTTGCTTTTCTTTTTCTTTTTAAACTTCTAGTTTATTAGGGTAATTTAGGAATTTAATTTAGATGTTTGTTTTCCTTTTTCTATTACTTGTGTGTTGTTTTGATCTTTTCAGTTTGAAGCTTAGGATTGCATGTGAGGGTCTAGAGTCAAGGCTGACGAAGCGAGAAATCGAGTCTAGGCGAGAGAGGAAACGAAGTTTTGAGTCAAGCTATGAGTCCAATAGATAGAAGGGTTAAAGAGTGTTTATTCCCTGAAGAAAAATGAGGGAAATTATTGGTTTATATAACCCCATACATCAGAAACGGACTTGGGCAGAATTAAAATTTTGTCACACAGCGGTCTACTCGCCGAGTGCATCTTATGGACTCGCCGAGTCCATGTGAAAATTCACGATTCTTCTGCCATTTACGCTTCAACTCGGCAAGTCTACATACTTACTCGACGAGTCGCTCATTCTTCTTACTTTTGAGCTGAAGATTTGATGACATTTGATATGGGCATTGGTTCTATTCTTTGAAGATCATTTTTCGAGCATTTCCAAGAGTTTTTCCCTTATATTTGGAGTTTTTATAAAGACTGTACCACACGAGATTTTAACACCCAAGACATGGATGAGCTGTTCCCATGTCTAAAGTCAATTGAAGATGGAGCTGAATAGAAGAGATATCAACCTCGCCACTACTATCCCAGGGGAGTTTGTTCCAATTCTCTCCTTATTTTTATTGTTCTTTATCATGCATAATATGCAATGGGGACATTGCATAAATTAAGTATGGGGTAGGGGGTTGGTTACATTAGTTAAAATTTTTACATTAGTTAAAATTTTAGTTAAATTTTGAAAATTTTGAAACTTTTGCATAAAATTGCTAGGGCTAATTTAGATATTTTGGTAAAAACAATTAGGGATCATGCTAGTATTATATTTGATGATTCCATGAGGACCCAAATGTTTAGTTGAGCCTATATACGTTCTAGTGCATTTGTGGCCTCCATTATTCTAGTGAAATCATGGGACAAAAACACAACCTCGCTTAGTTTGAGGGATGCAATATGTTTAGCATCGTGTACTTGAAATGTATCCAGGAAAATTGTTATCATTAATCAATAAAGGTTGAAGTTGAGCGTCCCTGCTTAAGCATGTAGGTTTTGAGTGAAAAAAAAGCGAGTTACATGTTAAAAAAAGAGAGAGAATTACAAGAAAAGTTGAAAGAGTTTTGGAGCTATTAAAGTGTAAATTTAAAGATCAAAAATTCCAAAGTTCAAAAGTTGAAGATACCAAAAATCAAAAAGTGGTGAATTCAAAGAAATCAATATCAAATGTCCAAGAAGTGAAGAATTCCAAATGAGTTCTATAGTGGTATCAAAAAGTTGTAATTGTCTAGATTATGTATGCTTGGGTTGCTTGACCAAAAATACCTTGAGGCTAGGAGGTTTTCTGCGGATGGATTCGGAGGGATGCATAAAATGAGCATTGTTCAAAAGAAGTGGGCGAGTGTTTGTGAGGATTGTGAGTATTTAGAATTAGGGGGGTCCTTAGGAAAAAATTTAGACACAAATGCATGCGTTGCGGTCTTGGCATAATGGCTGCGTTTGATTGGGATTGTCTTATGTGGTATTAGTATGTTAAAATTCAGTTTTGCTTGGGGGCAAGCAAAAGTCAAGTGTGGGGTATTTTGATATGGGCTTATTTAGTCATAGAAATCATTCATTATCTTATTAATTATTGTTGATTTTATATCATTTTATGGACAAAAGGTACTTAATTAGCTTAATATTTCAATTTCAGCAATAAAAGACATGCTCGGGTGGAAAATGAAGCGGAACTAGCGATTAGAAGCTTGGATTTTGGATTTTGAAGAAAGAAGGATGTTGCTGGACAGCTTGACCCCTCGTCAGTGTTTTGGCCATATTTCATGAACCGTAACTCCGATTGACGAGATTCAAAATGTTCTGAAAACTAGACACAATTTTGGACGACTTTCATGTTTTGAGAAAATGCTAAAAACACAAGGTACTCGGTGAGTAGGGTCGACTACTCGGCGAGTCGCATCGAAGATTCGAGAAGATAAAGACGCGCTGACTTGCCATACACGGGATTTTAAGTGATGGACTCGGAGAGTAGGTCACTGGACTCGCCGAGTAGCCCCTGTTTTCAGAATATATATATAGAAACGCTTCTCATTCGAACCCGAACGAATGGGGGAAGTTTAGGACGATTTTTGGAGGCCAGAAGGGTTCTTAGAAGCTGTGGTTTTCGAGATTTCAACCTAGATATCAAATTAGAAGAAGATCAAAGGCAATAACACACTACTTTTATCTTAATCTTTTGCATAAACCATGTTTCAATCATTAGAATATGTTTCTAGTTTGTTATTTGCTGTAGATATGAGCTAAAAACTCATAACTTCTGTTTAGGATAGATGAATTTGTGATTATGGTTTATTTTATGGTAGGATTAATTTAATATTGGTGATTTTGTTGATTCTAGCTTCTTAAAGAACCTTATGTGTGAATGATAACTAATTTTCTGTTAATAGGAAGATAATTAAATAGTATGAACATCTTTTAATTATCAACCCCATATGTTTATGTGACCACTTTATCATATGTCTAGGACTAACGAACGTGAAACTAGAATTAATAAGAAAAATTAAGTAAATTCATGTGTGAGCTTGTTTGATGATCATCAGCAAGAGGTTAACTAAAGGACCAATTTAGTTAGCTATTACAAGTCTAAATTAACCCGAATAAATAATCTAGTGAATTGAATTAAATTAGACAACTGGCCACTGTTTGAGTTAGTTTGTTCTCTAAGGATTAGTGCAGCGAACGTGAATCTAATCACCTGAATCGGTAGCCAATAGAAAAATCAATCCATTGCACTATTGCCATAATGTCAACCATAGGATCAATTGAGTTGAACTAAACAGAAGTTCCTTTCATTATTGAATTTAGTTGAATCTTTGCTTATCTAGTTTTTAGTTAATTAATCTAAGTATTAGTTAGTAAGTTTCTAGTCTTGTAAAACTAGAGAAAACCTTTTATCAACTTGTTTTATTTAGATAATATTAGCATTTATTTTAATTGTTTACCGTTCCCTGTGTTCGATACCCTACTTGCTTGAACTATATTACTAATCGATAGGTACACTGCCTTTCGTGTGTTTATTTTGTGTCTAAGTTAGTAGGATTAAAACTAGTTCGTTTCACACACATCAAGGAACTCTGGAACCTCAAGATGAAGGGGACCGACATAGTGGCTTATAGAGCCAGGTTATGCGACCTGGTGACTCTGTGTCCTAACCTCGTCCCCACCGAAGGAAAAAAAATTGAAAGATACATCTGGGGTTTAGTGCCCCCGTATCGAGGGAACATTCTAGCATCACACCCTACGACCTTTGACCGTGCCAAGGAATTGGCCCAAAGGTTGATTGATCATGAAGTTCCTTACACTCCATCAGCAACCACAACGGTTGCCACTACACCGGCCACGACATCCGACAACAAAAGGGAGCGGTGGGACCGAAAGAAGGGTAAATCAGCCCAATCCTCTTCAAAGAACCAACAAATGGTGGCTGTCCATGCTGCCACTACTCCGGCTGCCTTTGTACCCGCCAAAACATATGCAGGGAGTCTACCCAAGTGCACCAAGTGCTTTTTCCATCACAACGTCCCCGGCCGGGAAATGCACTGCACTAACTGTGACCGGAAGGGCCATACCGCCCGGTTTTGCCGAACACCACCCAAACCCATTTCCCAGGTCCCCAGTTCGGGAGTAAGCCAGGCCTGCTACGGCTGTGGCGAGGTAGGACATTTCAAAAGAAACTGTCCAAAGGCTGGGAATGCGGGAGGAGTAGGCAGACTACTCGCTATTGGCCACAATGAAGCAGTAGCAGATCCCACAGTAGTCACGGGTACGTTCCTTCTCGATAACTCTTATGCTTGTATCCTATTTGATAGTGGGGCAGAGAGGAGTTTCGTAAACCAAAACTTTAAACGCTTACTTAAACAATCACCGCAACCACTGAAAGAAACCTTCGTCGTAGAAATGGCTAACGGAAAAACAGAGAGTTCTAACGAGATCTACATAGGTTGTACCCTCACGCTAGATAACCATTCGTTTCCAATCGACCTCATACCAGTAGCAATCAAGAGCTTCGATGTCATTGTGGGCATGGACTGGTTGAGTCTCCATCGTACCGATATTCTGTGTTTCGACAAAGCAATCCGTCTGAACCTACCAAATAACGAAACCTTGTTGATCTACGGAGACAAACCCAGTACGAGCCTTCGTATCATCTCAAGTATTCAAGCCCAGAAATATTTGCGTAAGGAATATCGCGCGTTCCTTGCACACATCGTCGACACGAGCCAGAAAACAAAAGACCTGAAAGACTTTCCCATGGTACGTGACTTCCCTGACGCCTTTCCAGAAGAGCTACCGGGATTACCTCCCCAACGTCAAGTCGAGTTCCGAATCGACTTAATCCCAGGAGCCACCCCCGTAGCCAAATCGCCCTATCGTCTAGCGCCTGCTGAGATGCAAGAACTATCCGATCAAGTTAACGAGCTGCTCAGCAAGGGCTTTATAAGACCGAGCTTCTCACCCTGGGGAGCACCAGTCTTGTTCGTGAAGAAGAAAGACGGATCGTTCCGTATGTGCATCGATTACAGGGAACTCAACAAACTTACGATCAAAAATCGTTACCCTCTTCCTCGCATAGACGATTTATTTGACCAACTGCAAGGGGCGAGTTACTTTTCCAAGACTGATCTGAGGTCCGGGTATCACCAGTTGCGAGTGCTTGAGGAGGATGTTCCGAAGACAGCCTTCTGAACTCGTTACGGACACTACGAGTTCGTAGTAATGCCGTTCGGACTGACCAATGCGCCTGCAGTATTCATGGACTTAATGAATAGGGTATGCCGTCCTTACTTGGATCAGTTCATCATCGTCTTCATTGATGAGATACTTATCTACTCTCGAAGTAAGGAAGAGCATAACAATCATCTATGACAAGTCCTGGAAACCTTACGATCGGAGAAGCTATACGCGAAGTTCTCTAAGTCCGAATTTTGGATCCGAAGAGTCGAATTCTTAGGACATGTGCTGAGCGAAGAAGGAATCCACGTGGACCCTTCCAAAATTAAAGCCATTGAGAACTGGTTAACACCAAAGACGCCTACAGAAATTCGTCAATTTCTAGGCCTCGCTGGCTACTACCGCAGGTTCATTCAAAACTTCTCTCGAATCGCGAAACCCCTGACTACATTGACCCAGAAAGGCGTGGCCTTTGACTGGGAAGTGAAACAAGAGAAGGCATTCCAAACCCTGATGCGAGCCTTATGCACCGCACCGATACTGTCCCTCCCCGAAGGGATAGAAGACTTCGTGGTATACTTCGATGCGTCCAACCAAGGGCTCGGCTGTGTTCTGATGCAACGAGGTAAGGTCATCGCCTACGCCTCAAGACAGCTGAAGACACACGAGGTCAACTACACCACGCACGACCTCGAATTAGGAGCGGTTGTGTTCGCCCTAAAAATCTGCAGACACTATCTCTATGGTACGAAGAGCACCATCTATACCGACCACAAAAGCCTCCAACACATCTTCAACCAGAAAGAGCTCAACATGAGACAACGACGGTGGGTCGAGCTACTCAATGACTACGAATGTGAAATTTGTTATCATCCTGGTAAAGCCAACATAGTAGCAGATGCCCTAAGTCGGAAAGAATATTCTGGCCGAAGAGTCAAGTCACTAACAATGAGTATCCATTCGCATCTATCCGCACAAATTAAGGAGGCTCAGCTCGAAGCTTTGAAACCTGAAAATGTAGCGGGGGAATCCCTGTGAGGAATGGATAAGAACCTGGAAGCCAAGGGTGACAGAGCCTTATATCTCATGGACCGGATCTGGACACCGAAGCACGGTGGCTTCAGAGACTTGGTCATGAAGGAAGCGCATAATACTTGATATTCCGTCCATCCAGGTTCAGATAAGATGTATCTGGATCTCAAGAAGTCATACTGGTGGCCTAACATGAAAGGAGAGATTGCTACCTTCGTAAGTAAATGCCTTACTTGCGCGAAGGTCAAGGTTGAATACCAGAAACCGTCAGGTCTACTCCAACAACCGGAGATACCTGAGTGGAAGTGGGAGCGGATCACTATGGACTTCATAACCAAGTTACACAAGACAACGGGTGGACTTGATACCATTTGGGTCATCGTCGACAGATTGACCAAGTCCGCACACTTCCTACCCATCAAAGAAACCGACAGGATGGAGAAGCTCACCAGAACATACATTAGGGAGATCGTACGGCTGCATGGTGTTCCTATATCTATTATCTCAGATAGAGATAGTAGATTCACTTCGAGGTTCTGGCAGTCATTACAAAGCTCCTTAGGAACGAGGTTGGACATGAGTATAGCCTACCATCCACAGACCGACGGACAAAGTGACAGGACTATCCAAACCTTGGAGGACATGCTGCGAGCCTGTGTGATCGACTTTGGGAAGGCGTGGGATACCAACTTACCACTTGTCGATTATCGTACAACAACAGTTATCACACGAGCATCAAAGCTGCTCCATTCGAAGCCCTCTACGGCCGGAAGTGCAGATCCCCTCTGTGATGGGCTGAGGTGGGTGACATTCAGTTAGCTAAAGGACGAGTTCCTGACAACACTCTCACGGGTCCGTAAATCATTAGGGAAACGACAGAGAAGATCGTTCAGATTCGTGAACGATTGAAAGCCTCTAGAGACCGACAGAAAAGCTACGCCGACAAACGAAGGAAACCTTTGGAATTCCAGGTGGGAGACCGAGTCCTTTTGAAAGTCTCGCCCTGGAAAGGCTTGATACGTTTCGGAAAGCGTGGAAAGTTGAATCCAAGATTCATAGGGCCTTTCGAAATTATCACTAGAATCGGCCCTGTAGCTTACAAACTCAACCTTCCCCACGAGCTAAGTAACGTACACTCTACCTTCCACGTTTCGAACTTGAAAAAGTGCCTATCCGACGAGAATCTTGTAATCCCACTGGACGAGATCGAGATCAACGAGAACCTCAACTTCGTGGAATAACCTGTAGAGATTATGGACCGAGAGGTCAAACGAACGAAACAAAGTCGTATCCCGATAGTGAAGGTTCGTTGGAACGCCAAGCGAGGACCTGAACTCACATGGGAGCGCGAGGATCAAATGAAACTTAAATATCCTCATCTTTTTACTTAGTTATTTCGTAATAACTTAGTTGCTTGAACTCTAATTTCGGGACGAAATTCCCTCTAACGGGGATGATGTGACAACCCGAAATTTTCATTTGCATAATCTCTACAGTTAAACACTTCAAATAATTAGTCAAATACATTCCAGTACATTTTGGCCGGTTTTAAGTCCGTTTGGGTGTTTTATTTTTTTAAAATTCGTCAAACGAATAAATAAAAGGGAGTGTCGTTATGAGTGATGTGTAACAAACAAAAACAACAACACTTTAGCTTGGTGTTTACGGCCAAACAAGAGGAGTTTGGGCCATAAACACCATTTTCCCAAGAACTCATGCGTATAGCTTGAGTTTACCCACTATTTCCCTCATTTTACACTTCCCACCTCAAGAACACCAACTTTTTCTCTCAAGTATCATAAGTTCATTTCTTCAAATCCGCCAAAATGTAAGTGTTTCCTTCCTATATTCGTTCATATAACACTTAATCTAGTGTTTATACATCATTTCATCCATGGATTCTTGATTTTTACTTAGATCTTCAAGTGTTCTTCAAAACACCAAGAACACACACTAGTATTTTTGGGTCCTAAACACTTTTACAAGCTTCATATAAGTAAGTATACTACTCCTAGCTAGCTATTTGCTTAGTATACTTGTTAATCCATGGGAAGAACATCAAAATCCTCAAGAACATATGTGTTTACGGTCAAGGGAGATCGTTGAACCGTAAACACCACCAAGTGGTGTTTATGTGCCCCTAACACCTTCTATAGCTTGGATAAAAGACTAGAACCTTGCATGCATGAACTAGAAACACCAAAACACGAAATGGTTGAGGAACCATGAGTTTACGGCCGTAAACTCATGTGTTTACGACCGTAAACTCAAGGGTTTACGACCGTAAACTCTCAAAGGTGATCCAAGGACCGTAAACTCCAAAGAAGGTCCATTTCGAGCCCTAACTACTTCCTAAGCCTTTGATTCAAACTTAGAACACTTTCTTGTGAAGTATAAGACCTTAAAACACACAAATGCACCATCAACATGACTTTACGGCCGTAAACTCATGGGGGAAATGGTCCAGAAACCGTAAACACATATAGGGTTACCATTTGAGGAGTAAACTACAATGTGAGGCCATACTCTCCTCAGATACAACCCTTTAGCACTGCTAGCACTTAAAACAAAGTGTTTCTATGTCTTAGGAGGTCTTTACTTGATTAATTAGTTATTAAACAACTAATTAGATGCATTTATGCATCACTACATGTTACATAGGATCCGTGTGTGTGTTCAAGTCCTCACTTGACACCTAGCATCCTACCCGGCACTTCCATCCACTCCACTCACTGCAGGTGAGTTCATACCCCTTAATTAACCTTTTAAATGATTTTAAATGCTTTTTTTTTGGGGGGGGGGGGAATACAAGTTGAATATTTCTAGTTATTGCTTTAATCATATGTGATTAATAACTAGAACAGACTACAAGATTTGCTTCTGCTTTCAAATTACCATCAAACTTTGTATTTTCAAGTGTTTCAAACCTTTTATCAAACTCTTTAAATGCTAAAACTGTTTTCAAACTCTTTTAAACTTGCTTTATTTTCAAACCCATATCTATACTAATATATTTATATAAGTAAGACTTGAAGGACTTAGGACTGATAGCTCACCTTATTTCATGTTCCTTGTTTGGTTGTGGACTTAGGGTATTCTGTTATTTGTCCGATTGTCGTTGAATTCTTAGTTATATATCATATATATTTGTGTTGGATATAAAAGTCTTCACTGAAGTTCAGTACCTTGTGTATCAAAGGCATGCAACCAACATTACTATCTAGCTATAATAGGTATAGTTAAGGATTAATACTCATTACTACTATTACAATGACGCCTACCAAAGTCAGTACAGTTATGAGTCAATACATGCTAAATACTATACATAGAGAATACTATATACTATACATTATACCAGAAAAATACATTATACAATATACAAGAGAATATACTATAATTAGAATGTGACATACTACATCTCGATACAACACTTCACAGTGGTATCACCGTGTAACCAGAGTGTCCTGGATGGAGAGCGGGAATTGTGTGTATAGATCTATACGGGACAGACACTCCCACATCCCGACTGCTAGCTACAGTCCCAGCCGAAAGGCCAAGGGATGACAAAATGTCACATCACTACATATGACTCGGAGGGTCATCAGTTATTCGATCGTCAATTAGCATGGTTACATACGAGTTCACATTCAAACCTTTAATTACACATTAAGAATTAAAGGCCAAACAGGCTCCCCGAGGTGTGTTGGACATTTAATACTACCTAGAGTCTGCATTTTATTACATTTAGCCGGCAGTGCCACTACTGGGGTATAACCTTATTTTCCCAATTACTTTACATGAATAAAGTCTAAAACTATATTTTCTTACTGACAGTTTCACTGGGGAAAACTTTTACATTTTCAAAGAATCAAACATGCAAACAAACGGGTCTTGGTAGAAGACTACTTTTACTGGAAAATATAGGATTTTCTAGGGAGTATACTATTTCCAAACATTGATATCAGCTATTATACTACCTTGTGGTAAACATTTTTATACAAGCAATGACACTAAATACTTATGAACTCACCAGCTTTATGCTGATAAACTCTTTCAAAATAACTTGTATTCTCAGGTCATCAGTAGATAGGTACAGATGAAGCTTTTGAGAAGATGGAGCACATACAAGACTTGTCTTTTATTTTGATTATACTTTTGGTGTCTTACAAACTGTACAGAACACGCTTGTATTACAAATATTATATTAATGCAATGGATGTTGTTTCTTGTCTTTACTATTATGCATTGTTATGATACTGTACATGACGTCCTCCACCCCAGAACGTATTTCGCCGTTCCGGTTTTGGGGTGTGACAGATTGGTATCAGAGCTTTGTTTATAGTGAATCAAGTATATCAACCCATAAAAGATATACGAACTATAAACACATCGGGATTAAAACACTCTGACCAAAAAAATATACTTTTAAATAATAAAATATTTAACTAAGTATATATATACATTTACCCATACCAATGTCAGTATCATACTAGAACATAACAAAAGTATTACGATTGTTGAACAGCACAATTAGGCTTATAGACATATGGTCAAACCTAAGGGGATATAGCCTGATCAACTATATTTCCTGAGGAGTGACTAGCATGTGCCTAAGAATGATTGTGGTGTTACAACAAGTCTAAAAACTTACCCACACTACTACAAGATCATTAGAACAAGAATACTATAAGAGTATTCTGCATTACTATGAATTACATATGTGAGAACTAAAAAGGTTGTTACTAGTAGGACAATAGTTGCTAAGTGGGTACACCAAGGTTACATGTGACTAAGGCGCTATAGACTTAGAATCTGTGATTTAGAGTTAGGGTCACTTATTCAAAGGTCTATCCTGTTTCGGTTGCATGTAATTGGTATGCACTATGCAAGTATTGAATCAACTAATAACGATCATCTTATAAGTATCTTAGATTAGTACGTCTGTTAACTATTCTTTCCCCATTCTCACGTAGATAGCATGGCTGGCTTTCATCTCCCTGGCGATCCGTATTATCCAAACCAAGGCATTGGAGGATGGCTTGATGATGAGCCGGAAGATGATCACCCAATCCCTTTGGATGATCACCTCGCAGAAGGCTTTTCTGATGGCTCCCACTCCGAACCAGAAGTCAACAACCTACCCCCAGTAGCTCCAAACCCCAAACCCCGTCCGGCATTTCAAGGTCCCATTCCCATGTGGGCAACAACCTTGAACCAATGGAGTGATGAACAGGGTCAACCCTTACCCTTCAACGGAGACCGAAGCTTTTACAATATAAGAGAGGGAGGATCAGTTGACCGAGTCCTGCCCATCATGGTCCGAAAGATTGCTAGGAACGTCGAGCGAGGTCATGCGGCCATCGAGCGAGTAGTAGAAATTGATGCCAACTCTAGCCTTAACACAGTCCGTATTGGTCAACTCGAAGAGACGGTGGATAGGACTAGGAGGACCAATGAGACTCTGCAGCAGCAACTAGCTGCATCCCGAGCCAAAGTCATGGAACTCCGAGTGTGTCAAAGAGCGCATGAGCGACATCTTCAGGAAGTTATACGTCAACTGGCAGACCTAAGGGTTCGTCCTAGAGACACCCATCGCCGGTAGAAGATGTCGACTCGTCTTTACTTTTGAATTAAGGAATAGCCTTTCTTTCCTATGCTCTAGAGAGCACTTGTCTGTAAAATATTCCTAACTTTTAAAAGTACTCTAGCTAGACTTTTAAACTGCCAACATTTTCCCCTGATGGTTTGATGTCAGACCTACTGTTAGGTCAACTTTCCTGACCTCATTTTACATCAGTAATACCAGTAATATTGGCAGATATCTAATCTATTGGAAAGTTCTTACTCTTGTGTTTCCCTACTCTATTGTTATGTCACTACCTAACAGTTGGACTATGGCGATTTAGTCCATGAAGCACTCTCATTGTACTTACAATTGATTCTTACAGTTATCATCGTTTCTATAAATTTTCAGTAAAAGATGCCGCCTCGCAAGCATAAGACCAGAAGCACGCCTGCAAGTCAAACTCCACCACCACCACCCCCTCCGCAGTTCGATGCAGTGATGTTTCAAGCAGCTGTGACTGCAGCTGTGACCGCATCTATGGCCCAAATAAATTCTGGGGACGCAAGTGGAGCTGGAACAGGCACCACTCTAGACATGGTGAAATCCACCCACGTACACAGGGTTGTACCTATAAGGATTTCATGAACTGCAAACCAACATTCTTCAATGGGACCGGAGGGATCATTGCACTGTCCCAATGGATCGAAAGAACTGAAGCCATCTTCGAGATGTGCTCGTGCCCCGAAGAAAGCAAGATAAAGTTCACTGCTTGCACCTTCACTGAAAGGGCCATGACATGGTGGAATGGCCATGTCAAATCACTCTCTTTGGTAACAGCAACGCCATGGGCTGTGACACACTGAAAGACCTTCTGACAAGGGAGTACTGCCCTAGGGGCGAAATCCAGAAACTCGAGGAGGAACTCTGGAACCTCAAGATGAAGGGGACCGACATAGTGGCTTATACAGCCAGGTTCTGCGACCTGGTGACTCTGTATCCTAACCTGGTCCCCACCGAAGGCAAAAAAAATTGAAAGATACATCTGGGGTTTAGTGCCCCCGTATCGAGGGAACTTTCTAGCATCACACCCTACAACCTTTGATAGTGCCAAGGAATTGGCCCAAAGGTTGATTGATCATGAAGTTCCTTACACGCCATCAGCAACCACAACGGTTGCCACTGCACCGACCAAGACATCCGACAACAAAAGGAAGCGGTGGGACCGAAAGAAGGGTAAATCAGCCCAATCCTCTTCAAAGAACCAACAAACGGTGGCTGTCCATGCTGCCACTACTCCTGCTACCCCTGTACCCGCCAAAACATATGCATGGAGTCTACCCAAGTGCACCAAGTGCTCTTTCCATCACAACGGCCCCTGCCGGGAAATGCACTACACTAACTGTGACCGGAAGGGCCGTAACGCCCAGTTTTGCCGAACATCACCCAAACCCATTTCCCAGGTCCCCAGTTCGGGAGTAAGCCAGGCCTGCTACGGCTGTGGCGAGGAATGAAGCAGGCAGAATACTCGCTATTGGCCACAATGAAGCAGTAGCAGATCCCACAGTAGTCACGGATACCTTCCTTCTCGATAACTCTTATGCTTGTATCCTATTTGATAGTGGGGCAGAGAGGAGTTTCGTAGACCAAAACTTTAAACACTTACTTAAACAATCACCGCAACCACTAAAAGAAACCTTCGTCGTAGAAATGGATAACAGAAAAACAAAGAGTTCTAACGAGATCTACATAGGTTGTACCCTCACGCTAGATAACCATTCGTTTCCAATCGACCTCATACCAGTAGCAATCAAGAGCTTTGATGTCATTGTGGGCATGGACTGGTTGAGTCTCCATCGTACCGATATTCTGTGTTTCGACAAAGCAATCCGTCTGAACCTACCAAATAACGAAACCTTGTTGATCTACGGTGAGAAACCCAGTACGAGCCTTCGTATCATCTCAAGTATTCAAGCCTAGAAATATTTGCGTAAGGAATATCGCGCGTTCTTTGCACACATCGTCGACACGAGCCAGAAAACAAAAGACCTGAAAGACTTTCCCGTGGTACGTGACTTCCCCGACGTCTTTCCAGAAGAGATACCGGGATTACCTCCCCAACATCAATTCGAGTTCCGAATCGACTTAATCCCAGGAGCCACCCCCGTAGCCAAATCGTCCTATCGTCTAGCGCCTGCTGAGATGCAAGAACTGTCCGGTCAACTTAACGAGCTGCTCAGCAAGGGCTTTATAAGACCAAGCTTCTCACCCTGGGGAGCACCAGTCTTGTTCGTGAAGAAGAAAGACGGATCGTTCCGTATGTGCATCGATTACAGGGAACTAAACAAACTTACGATCAAAAATCGTTACCCTCTTCCTCGCATAGACGATTTATTTGACCAACTGCAAGGGGCGAGTTACTTTTCCAAGATTGATCTGATGTCCGGGTATCACCAGTTGCGAGTGCTTGAGGAGGATGTTCCGAAGACAACCTTCCGAACTCGTTACGGACACTACGAGTTCGTAGTAATGCTGTTCGGACTGACCAATGCTCCTGCAGTATTCATGGACTTAATGAATAGGGTATGCTATCCTTACTTGGATCAGTTCGTCATCATCTTCATTGATGACATACTTATCTACTCTTGAAGTAAGGAAGAGCATAGCAATCATCTACGACAAGTCCTGGAAACATTACGATCGTAGAAGCTATACGCGAAGTTCTCTAAGTGAGAATTTTGGATCCGAAGAGTCGAATTCTTAGGACATGTGGTGAGAGAAGAAGGAATCCACGTGGACCCTTCCAAAATTAAAGCCATTGAGAACTGGTCAACACCAAAGACGCCTACAGAAATTCGTCAATTTCTAGGCCTCGCTGGCTACTACCGCAGGTTCATTCAAAACTTCTCTCGAATCGCGAAACCCCTGACTACATTGACCCAGACAGGCGTGGCCTTTGACTGAGAAGAGAAACAAGAGAAGGCATTCCAAACCCTGAAGCGAGCCTTATGCACCGCACCGATACTGTCCCTCCCCGAAGGGATAGAAGACTTCGTGGTATACTGCGATGCGTCCAACCAAGGGCTCGGCTGTGTTCTGATGCAACGAGGTAAGGTCATCGCCTACGCCTCAAGACAGCTGAAGACACACGAGGTCAACTACACCACGCACGACCTCGAATTAGGAGCGGTTGTGTTCGCCCTAAAAATCTGCAGACACTATCTCTATGGTACGAAGAGCACCATCTATACCGACCACAAAAGCCTCCAACACATCTTCAACCAGAAAGAGCTCAACATGAGACAACGACGGTGGGTCGAGCTACTCAATGATTACGAATGAGAAATTCGTTATCATCCGGGTAAAGCCAACGTAGTAGCAGACGCCCTAAGTCGGAAAGAATATTCTGGCCGAAGAGTCAAGTCACTAACAATGACTATCCATTCGCATCTATCCGCACAAATTAAGGAGGCTCAGCTCGAAGCTTTGAAACCTGAAAATGTAGTGGGGGAATCCCTGCGAGGAATGGATAAGAACCTGGAAGCCAAGGGTGATGGAGCCTTATATCTCATGGACCGGATCTGGACACCGAAGCACGGTGGCTTCAGAGACTTGGTCATGAAGGAAGCGCACAATACTCGATATTCTGCCCACCCAGGTTCAGATAAGATGTATCTGGATCTCAAGAAGTCATACTGGTGGCCTAACATGAAAGCAGAGATTGCTACCTTCGTAAGTAAATGCATTACTTGCGCGAAGGTCAAGGTTGAATACCAGAAACCGTCAGGTCTACTCCAACAACCGGAGATACCTGAGTGGAAGTGGGAGCGGATCACTATGGACTTCATAACCAAGTTACCCAAGACAACGGGTGGACTTGATACCATTTGGGTCATCGTCGACAGATTGACCAAGTCCGCACACTTCCTACCCATCAAAGAAACCGACAGGATGGAGAAGCTCACCAGAACATACATTAGGGAGATCGTACGGCTGCATGGTGTTCCTATATCTATTATCTCAGATAGAGATAGTAGATTCACTTCGAGGTTCTGGCAGTCATTACAAAGCTCCTTAGGAACGAGGTTGGACATGAGTACATCCTACCATCCACAGACCGACGGACAAAGTGAGAGGACTATCCAAACCTTGGAGGACATGCTGCGAGCCTGTGTGATTGACTTTGGGAAGGCGTGGGATACCCACTTACCACTTGTCGAATTATCGTACAACAACAGTTATCACACGAGCACCAAAGCTGCTCCATTCGAAGCCCTCTACGGCCGGAAGTACAGATCCCCTCTGTGCTGGGCTCAGGTGGGTGACACTCAGTTAGCTAAAGGACGAGTTCCTGACAGCACTCTCACGGGTCCGGAAATCATTCGGGAAACGACAGAGAAGGTCGTTCAGATTCGTGAACGATTGAAAGCCTCTAGAGACCGACAGAAAAGCTACGCCGACAAACGAAGGAAACCTTTGGAATTCCAGGTGGGAGACCGAGTCCTTTTGAAAGTCTCGCCCTGGAAAGGCTTGATACGTTTCGGAAAGCGTGGAAAGTTGAATCCAAGATTCATAGGGCCTTTCGAAATTCTCGCTAGAATCGGCCCCGTAGCTTACAAACTCAACCTTCCCCACGAGCTAAGTAATGTACACCCTACCTTCCACATTTCGAACTTGAAAAAGTTCCTATCCGACGAGACTCTTGTAATCCCACTCGACGAGATCGAGATCAACGAGAACCTCAACTTCGTGGAAGAACCTGTAGAGATTATGGACTGAGAGGTCAAACGAACGAAACAAAGCCGTATCCCGATAGTGAAGGTTCGCTGGAACGCAAAGCTAGGCACTGAACTCACATGGGAGCGCGAGGATCAAATGAAACTTAAATATCCTCATCTTTTTACGTAGTTATTTCGTAATAACTTAGTTGCTTGAACTCTAATTTCGGGACGAAATTCCCTCTAACGGGGGGATGATATGACAACCCGAAATTTTTATTTGCATAATCTCTACAGTTAAACACTTCAAATAATTAGTCAAATACATTCCAGTACATTTTGGCCGGTTTTAAGTCCGTTTGGGTGTTTTATTTTTTTAAAATTCATCAAACGAATAAATAAAAGGAAGTGTCGTTATGAGTGATGTGTAACAAACAAAAACAACAGCACCTTAGCTAGGTGTTTACGGCCAAACAAGAGGAGTTTGGGCCGTAAACACCATTTTCCCAAGAACTCATGCATATAGCATGAGTTTACCCACTATTTCCCTCATTTTACACTTCCCACCTCAAGAACACCAACTTTTTCTCTCAAGTATCATAAGTTCATTTCTTCAAATCCGCCAAAATGTAAGTGTTTCCTTCCAAGATTCATTCATATAACACTTAATCTAGTGTTTATACATCATTTCATCCATGGATTCTTGATTTTTACTTAGATCTTCAAGTGTTCTTCAAAACACCAAGAACACACACTACTGTTTTTGGGTCCTAAACACTCTTAAAAGCTTCATATAAGTAAGTACACTCCTCCTAGCTAGTTATTTACTTAGTATACTTGTTAATCCATGGGAAGAACATCAAAATCCTCAAGAACATATGTGCTTACGGTCAAGGTAGATCCTTGAACCGTAAACACCACCAAGTGGTGTTTATGTGCCCCTAACACCTTCTATAGCTTGGATAAAAGTCTAGAACCTTGCTTGCATGAACTAGAAACACCAAAACATGAAATGGTTGAGGAACCATGAGTTTACGGCCGTAAACTCATGGGTTTACGACCGTAAACTCAACGGTTTACGACCGTAAACTCTCAAAGGTGGTCCAAGGACCGTAAACTCCAAAGAAGGTCCATTTCGAGCCCTAACCACTTCCTAAGCCTTTGATTCAAACTTAGAACACTTTCTTGTGAAGTATAAGACCTTAAAACACACAAATTCACCATTACCATGAGTTTACGGCCGTAAACTCATGGGCGAAATGGTCCAGAAACCGTAAACACATATAGGGTTACCATTTGAGGAGTAAACTCCAATGTGAGGCCATACTCTCCTTAGATACACCCCTTTAACACTCCTAGCACTTAAAACAAAGTGTTTCTATGTCTTAGGAGATCTTTACTTGACTAATTAGTTATTAAACAACTAATTAGATGCATTTATGCATCACTACATGTTACATAGGATCTATGTGTGTGTTCAAGTCCTCACTTGACACCTAACATTCTACCCGACACTTCCATCCACTCCACTCACTGCAGGTGAGTTCATACCCCTTAATTAACCTTTTAAATGATTTTAAATGATTTTATGGGGGGGGGGGAATACAAGTTGAATATTTCTAGTTATTGCTTTAATCATATGTGATTAATAACTAGAACAGACTACAAGTTTTGCTTCTGCTTTCAAATTACCATCAAACTTTGGATTTTCAAGTGTTTCAAACATTTTATCAAACTCTTTAAATGCTAAAACTATTTTCAAACTCTTTGAAACTTGCTTTATTTTCAAACCCATATCTATACTAATATATTTATATAAGTAAGACTTGAAGGACTTAGGACTGATAGCTCACCTTATTACCTATTCCTTGTTTGGTTGTGGACTTAGGGTATTCTGTTATTTGTCTGATTGTCGTTGAATTCTTAGTTATATATCATATATATTTGTGTTGGATATAAAAGTCTTCACTGCAGTTCAGTACCTTGTGTATCAAAGGCATGCAACCAACATTACTATCTAGCTATAATAGGTATAGTTAACGATTATTACTCATTACTACTATTACAATGACGCCTACCAGAGTCAGTACAGTTATGATTCAATACATGCTAAATACTATACAAAGAGAATACTATAAACTATACAAGGGAACACTCTATAAATTATACCAGAAAATACATTTTACAATATACAAGAGAATATACTATAATTAGAATGTGACATACTACATCTCGATACGACACTTCACAGTGGTATCACCGTGTAACCAGAGTCTCCTGGAGGGAGAGCGGGCATTGTGTGTATAGATCTATACGGGACAGACACTCCCACATCTCGACTACTAGCTACAGTCCCAGCCGAAAGGCCAAGGGTTGACCAAATGTCACATCACTACATATGACTCAGAGGGTCATCAGTTATTCGATCGTCAATCAGCATGGTTACATATGAGTTCACATTCAAACCTTTAATTACACATTAAGAATTAAAGGCCAAACAGGCTCCCCGAGGTGTATTGGACATTTAATACTACCTCGAGTCTACATTTTATTACATTTAGCCGGCAGTGCCACTGCTGGGGTAAAACCTTATTTTCCCAATTACTTTACATGAATAAAGTCTAAAACTATATTTTCTTACTGATAGTTTCACTAGGGAAACCTTTTACATGCTCAAAGGATCAAACATGCAAACAAACGGGTCATGGTAGAAGACTACTTTTACTGCAAAATATAGGATTTTCTAGGGAGTATACTATTTCGAAACATTGATATCAGCTATTATACTACCTTGTTGTAAACATTTTTATACAAGCAATGACACTAAATACTTATGAACTCACCAGCTTTATGCTGATAAACTCTTTCAAAATAACTTGTATTCTCAGGTCATCAGTAGACAGGTACAGATGAAGCTTTTGAGAAGATGGAGCCCATACAAGACTCGTCTTTTATTTTGATTATACTTTTGGTGTCTTACAAACTGTACAGAACACGCTTGTATTACAATTATTATATTAATGCAATGGATGTTGTTGCTTGTCTTTACTATTATGCATTGTTATGATACTGTACATAACGTGCTCTACCCCAGAACGTATTCCGCCGTTCCGGTTTTGAGGTGTGACATAATGGATATAGGAACACCATGCAGTCGTACTATCTCCCGAATGTATGTTCTTGTGAGCTTCTCCATCTTATAGGTTTCTTTGATGGGTAGGAAGTGTGCGGACTTGGTCAATCTGTCGACGATGACCCAAATGGTATCAAGTCCCCCCGTTGTCTTGGGTAGCTTGGTTATGAAGTCCATGGTGATCCGCTCCCACTTCCATTCAGGTATCTCCGGTTGCTGGAGTAGACCTGACGGTTTCTGGTATTCGACCTTGACCTTAGCGCAAGTAAGGCATTTACTTACGAAGGTAGCAATCTCAGCTTTCATGTTAGGCCACCAGTATGACTTTTTGAGATCCAGATACATCTTATCTAAACCTGGGTGGACGGAATATCGAGTGTTGTGCGCTTCCTTCATAACCAGGTCTCTGAAGCCACCGTGTTTCGGTGTCAAGATCCGGTCCATGAGATATAAGGCTCTGTCGCCCTTGGCTTCCAAGTTCTTATCCATTCCTCGCAGGGATTCTCCCGCCACATTTTCAGGTTTCAAAGCTTTGAGTTGAGCCTCCTTGATTTGTGCAGATAGATGCGAATGGATAGTCATGGTCAATGACTTAACTCTTCGACCAGAATATTCTTTCCGACTTAGGGCGTCTGCTACTACGTTGGCTTTACCCGGATGATAACGAATTTCGCATTCGTAGTCATTGAGTAGCTCGACCCACCGTCGTTGTCTCATATTAAGCTCCTTCTGGTTGAATATGTGTTGTAGGCTTTTGTGGTCTCTAAAGATAGTGCTCTTCGTACCATACAGGTAGTGTCTCCAGATCTTTAGGGCAAACACAACTACTCCTAATTCTAGATCGTGTGTGGTGTAGTTGACCTCATGTGTCTTCAGCTGTCTTGAGGCGTAGGCGATGACCTTACCTCGTTGCATCAGAACACAGCCGAGTCCTTGATTTCACGCATCGCAATAGACCACAAAGTCTTCTGTTCCTTCGGGGAGGGACAGTATCGGTGTAGTTCACAAGGCTCGCTTCAGCGTTTGGAACGCTTTCTCCTGCTTCTCCTCCCAGTCAAAGGCCACGCCCTTCTTGGTTAATGTAGTGAGGGGTTTCGCAATTCGAGAGAAGTTCTGAATGAATCTGCGGTAGTAGCCAGCGAGGCCTAGAAATTGACGAATTTCCGTAAGCGTCTTCGGTGCTGACCAGTTCTCGATGGCTTTAATTTTGGAAGGGTCCACGTGGATTCCCTCTTCGCTAACCACGTGTCCTAAGAATTCGACTCTTCGGATCCAAAATTCGCATTTAGAGAACTTCGCATATAACTTCTCCGATCGTAAGGTTCCTAGGACTTGTCATAAATGATCGCTATGCTCCTCCTTACCTCGAGAGTAGATAAGTATATCGTCAATGAAGACGATGACGAACTGATCCAAGTAAGGACGACATACTATATTCATCAAGTCCATGAATACTGTGGGCGCATTGGTCAATCCGAATGGCATCACTACGAACTCGTAGTGTCTGTAACGAGTTCGGAAGGCTGTCTTCGGGACATCTTCCTCCAGCACTCGTAACTGGTGATACCCGGACCTCAGATCAATCTTGGAAAAGTAGCTCGCCCCTTGCAGCTGGTCAAATAAATTGTCTATGCGAGGAAGAGGGTAACGATTTTTTACTGTAAGCTTGTTGAGTTCCCTGTAATCGATGCACATACGGAACGATCCGTCTTTCTTCTTCACGTACAAGACTGGTGCTCCCCAGGGTGAGAAGCTTGGTCTTATGAATCCCTTGCTGAGCAGTTCGTTAAATTGACCGGATAGTTCTTGCATCTCAGCAGGTGCTAGACGATAGGGCGATTTGGCAACGGGGGTCGCTCCTGGAATTAAGTCGATTCGGAACTCGACTTGACGTTGCGTGGGTAATCCTGGGAGTTCTTCCGGAAAGACGGCAGGGAAATCGCGTACTACGGGGAGGTCTTTTAGGTCCTTTGTTTTTTGGCTCATATCGACAATGTGCACCTGGAATCCACGATATTCCTTACGCAAGTACTTCTGGGCTTGAATACTGGAGATGATACGAAGGCTCGTACTGGGTTTCTCTCCGTAGATCAACGAGGTTTCGTTATTCGATAGATTCAGGTGGACTGCTTTTTTGATGCACAGAATGTCGGTACGATAAAGACTCAGCCAGTCCATGCCTATGATGACGTCGAAACTCTGAATAGCTACTGGTATGAGGTCGATTGGGAACAAATGATTATCTAGCGTGAGGGAACAACCTAAGTAAATCTCGTGAGAACTCTCTGTCTTGCCGTTAGCCATTTCTACGACGAAGGTTTCTTTTAGTGTTTGCGGTGAGTGTTTAAGTAGGTGTTTAAATTTTTGGTTTACGAAGCTTCTTTCTGCCCCACTATCGAATAGGATACAAGCATAAGAGTTATCGAGAAGGAACATACTCGTGACTACCGTAGGGTCTGC
Source organism: Lactuca virosa (assembly GCF_052849685.1). Taxonomy (NCBI): domain Eukaryota; kingdom Viridiplantae; phylum Streptophyta; class Magnoliopsida; order Asterales; family Asteraceae; genus Lactuca; species Lactuca virosa. Next base: position 317,080,559 of record NC_136429.1, read on the forward strand.
CACGGCCTCATTGTGGCCAATAGCAAGTAGTCTTCCTGCTCCTCCCGCATTCCCAGCTTTAGGGTAGTTTCTTTCTAAGTGCCCTGTCTCGCCGCAACCGTAGCAGGCTTGACTCACTCTGGTACTAGGGACCTGGGTGATAGGTTTGGGAGGTGCTCTGCAAAACCGGGTGGTATGGCCCTTCCTTTCGCAATTTGTGCAGTGCATCTCACGGTAGGGACCGTTATGATGGAAAGAGCACTTAGTACACTTGGGTAGGCTCCCTGAATATGTTTTGGCTGGTAGAGGGGCAGCAGGAGTAATGGCAGCATGGACAGCCACCATCTGTTGGTTCTTGGAAGAGGATTGATTTGATTTGCCCTTCCTTCGGTCCCCACGTTTCCGTTTGTTGTCGGTCGCGTTGGTTAGTGTTGGGGTAGTGGTTGTAGTTGTTGATGGAGTAGAAGGAACCTCATGATCGATGAGCCTTTGGGCCAATTCCTTGGCACTATCAAAGGTCGCAGGGTGTGAGGCTAGAACGTTCCCTCGATATGGGGGTACCAGACCCCAAATGTTTCTTTCAATTTTCTTGCTTTCGGTGGGAACCATGTTAGGACATACAGCCACCAGGTCGCAGAACCTGGCTGTATAAGCCACTATGTTGGAACCCTGCATCTTGAGGTTCCAGAGTTCCTCCTCGAGTTTCTGAATTTCGCCCCTCGGGCAGTACTCCCTTGTCAGAAGGTCTTTCAGTGTGTCCCAGCCCATGGCGTTGGCTGTTACCAGTGAGAGTGATTTTACATGGCTATTCCACCACGTCAGGGCCCTTTGGGTGAAGGTGCAAGCAACAAACTTTATCTTGCTTCCTTCAGGGCATAAGCACATCTCGAAGATTGCTTCTGTTCTCTCGATCCTTTGGGACAGTGCAAGAATCCCTCCGGTTCCGTTGAAATATGTAGGTTTGCAGCTGATGAAATCCTTATAAGTACACTCCCGTGCACGTGGATGGATTTCACCATGGCTTGAGTTAGTGCCAGTCCCCGTTCCACTAACGCCACCAGAGTTTACTTGGTCCATGGTGGCGGTCACAGCTGCGGTCACAGCTGCCTGGAACATCACCGCATCGAACTGCGGAGGGGGTGGTGGTGGAGTTTGATTCGCATGTGTGCTTCTGGTTGGACGCTTGCGAGGCCGCATCTTTTACTGAAAGTTTTAGAAAGATGATGACAATAGTAAGGATCGATTGTAATTATGATGAGAGTGCTTCATGGACTAAATCACCATAGTCCAACTATCAATTAGAGTCATAACAATAGAGTAGGGAAACATAAGGGTACATGCTTTCCCATAGATTAGACAACTGCCAATATTACTGGTATTAATGATGCACAATGAGTTCAGGAAGAACGACCTAACAGTAGGTCACCCATCAAACCATAAGGAAAATGTTGGCAGTTTGGTAGTCTGGTTAGAGTACTTTCAAGGTTAGGAATGTTTACAGACAAGCGAAACAGAGATACTGAAGAGAAGGCTATTCTTTTAAGAAGAGAGAGAGGATGAGCAGATAATCTTCTACTGGCGACGGGCACCCTTTGGGCTAACTCTTAAGTCAGTCATGGTATTTATGCGAGAATCGAGAAAGAATAGTTAGTAGGCGTACTAACCTAAGATACTTATAAGATGATCGTTATTAGTTGACTCAATACTTGCATAGTGCATACCAATTACATGCAACCAAAACAGGATAAACCTTCGAATAGGTGACCCCAACTCTAGATCCACAACCAAACAAGGAACAGGAAGTAAGGCAAAGATCACAGATTCTGAGTCTATAGTGTCTTAGTCGCATGTAACCTTAGAGTATCCACTTAGCAACTATTGCCCTACTAGTAACGACCTTTTTAGTTCTCACTTAAGTAATCTACAGTAATGCAGAATACCCCTATGGTAATCTGTTCTAATGTTCTCGTTGTGGTAGTGTTGGTAAGTTTTTAGACTTCTTGCAACATTACAATCATTTTTAGGCACATGCTAGTCATCCCTCAGAAAATATAGTTGATCAGGCTATATCCCCTTAGGTTTGACTATATGTCTCTAAACCTAATTGTGATGTTCGACAATCATAATACTTTTGTTCTATTCTAGTATGCTACTGACCCTGGTATGAATAGATGCATATATATACTTAGTTAAATATTTTATTATTTAAAAGTATATATTCGTGGTCAGAGTGTTTAAATCCCGATGTGTTTATAGTTCGTATATCTTTTATGGGTTGATATACTTGATTCACTATAAACAATGCTCTGATACCAATCTGTCACACCCCAAAACCAAGAACGGTGGAAACGTTCTTGGTTTTGGGGTGTGACAAGAATTATTTATGAGTTCAGACTACCATCTTCAATTTTTTTTTCTTGTGTTTCACTTTTCATGTTTTACATCCTGAATATTAATTTATTAGAAATACGATAGTCATACATACTTTTCGGAAGTAGGTATTGATTTAACACTGCCATGGGATATTTATAGAATGTCCATGGTGATTGGACATTGCATAGAGATTGTTTCAATATTCATGAGTACTTTGAAAATTGGGATTTTAAGTATCGGTCAAACCCATGCTTAGAGATTACATCATGGATTCAATCATGAGTAATTCTAAGATGATAATATATTGTGTTCTTGAAATAGAGATATATAAGTCATAGTTTTCAAATGTTGTGCATTAATTTTGGATCAACTCATCCGTAACTGGATATCATAAAATGTAATCCGATGTATGATATGATGAGTAAATGATATTATTATATAATCAAAGTTTATTTCGTCACTTTTTCCTACTAAGGAAAAGCGATATCTTTAGGCCCCTTGGTAATTTGATGTTCACTTTGTAGTCTTGGGCCCATCCAGGACTACATTTATGTGTTTAATTCATATTCAAATGACATCATCATAGATCGGGAAATCGAGAAACAGAATCTTGGACCATCAGATTGATTCATACCCATGTCTCGTGTTCGTATGATATTTGGAAGAACGAAGGGGTAGCTGATCATTTCTCTTAGGGTTGACGTCTGATTTAATCAAAGTTTGGCAGTGGCTTTGGAAAACACTGTTTACTAGTTATTCAAAGACCATAATTGCAATTGTAGTTAAAGACTTATCCAAGTGGCAGACTAATGGATTAATTGTCTAAGGTCTTAACTAAATTGGTATAATCATATTGAATAAAAGTAAATACCTTTTTAGGTTGCCCTCATAGCCAGGAAAATAGCTAGGATTGATATTTAGGGAGAGACAAAATGATTTGTTAAAATATTATTTGACTATTATATTAATTAGAAATAGTTAATAATTAATTAAGAATAAATCATAATTAATTGGAAATTAATTTTGGATTAATTAGAATTATTTAAAGGTGCAAGGGTTGAATTGTAATTATTCAATCGTTGAGCAAGAAACACAATTCCAAAATCTTCCTAGCCAGGACAGTTTTGAGGAGGCCCAGAAGGATTCTGGAAGCCTCTTGAATTAGATAAGGAAACAATATTTGAATAATATAAAAATACTATTATTTTAATATTCAAATCTAGGGTTTCAAGGTTATTTTACAACTATAGAAAAGGACCACATCCCTTGGAAAACCAATCCCTAACCGTACTCAAGAAGAAATCAGATTTCTTCCTCCCTTCTTTATCTTTCTTTCTTTCTTTCTTTCTTTCTTTCTCTCTCTATCTCTCTCTCTCTCTCTCTCGATTTTTGATCCTAGGTTTTTCCTAGTGTTTAGGTGTGACACATTAAAGGCTTCCCCCCTATTGGAGGTAGCTTTCAAAGGAATTTCACAAGAGAGTTTATTGCATCATTAGACTGTTGTAAAAGGTATGAATTCTAGCCTCATGATTTTTTATTTTCATAGATTAAGTTTTGCTTCATAAATATGTTGCTATAACATCAGAAAATTCCCTAGTGTTCTAGGTTGCATGTACCCATAAGTGCTTATGATAAATTTTTTTATGCAAATCCTTTTGTTGTAACCTAGAAAACATATTAGAAGAAACCAAATGTTAGGGTTGCAGTGGTTTTAGCGAAGAAGTTCAAGACCTGTGATGCATGTTTGGGAGGTCAATAGGGTCGTAACCTATGTCACAAATTTGGATTGTGAAACGAGGAAGGTTAATGTGTGACTGTGTCTAGGAGTTTCAAATGAGGCCAAACGAGGCACTTTAGTCGGGAATGCAAGCAGGCGGCATTGATATCCTTTCACTACAATCAGATTGGCTATAAGATGGTTGATTGTTCGATTTGGAGTGGTGGAGCGGCGAGGAAACCCGATCCATCCATGTTGAGGATCGCTTATGGCTACCACGGCAAGGCAGATACTCGTATGTCAAGGAGCTGAGCTTTCTAGTTGACGACTAAAGAGGCTAGGACGACGCCATCCATTTTACCGTATATATTCCAGCTTTATGTATTGATGCTTTTCTTATGTATGATTATTATCTGTTCTGCTTATGATTAGGGATGTTCTTAGTCAATCATATACCTACTCTCGTATTTTTTTTATTTGGGGGCCAATCGATCATTTGTATCTCTTGATTTTTGCAAGAGATTCGATGTTATTCTAAGAGATTAAGAACACTCATTGGTAGTGGATTCTCGTGGTCGGGCAGAAGAAGACCATCTCTGATGTGCTTATTATGCCGGATTTTCCCAAAGTTTCTCCCGAGGATTTTCGGGGAGTGCCTCCTGAGATGTAGTTCATGTTTATGATTTATCTAGTTCCAAGTGTGGGGCCAAAAGTCAAGGCACCTTATCATCTTGCACCTCTTGAGATGCAATAGTTAAGCACGCAATTTCAGTAGTTGTTGGACAAGCAGTCTATCCGGTCTAGTATTTTATCTTGGGGATCACCTATATTGTTCCTTAAGAAGAAGTACAGACCATAAAGGATGCGTATTGATTATACGGAGTTGAACAAGCTTACGGTGAAGAACAGTTATTCGCTTCCGAGGATCGGCAATTTATCTTAATAGCTACAAGGGGCGTTTTGGTTCTCCAAGATAGATTTTAGGTCGGGATATCACTAGATGAGGGCAGAGATGAGTATATTCATAAAATGGCTTTATGGGCTCGTTATGGGCATTACAAGTTCATGGTGATGCCATTTGGGCTCACCAATACATTGAAATCGTTCATGAACCTTATGAACTAGTTATACATGGTGATGTTAGATCGATCAGTAATTTTAGTTATTAATGATATTTTAGTCTATTCCAAGACCAAGGAGCCACATGAGGAGCATTTGCATGAGGTTCTTGAGACACTGAGTAGGGAGAGGCTTTATGCTAAATGCTCTAAATGTCACTTATGGTTGTACGAGGTATGGTTTCTGGGTCATCTCATCAACATGATAGCATCTTGGTCGATCCAACTAAGAGTGAGTAAATTATACTATAGGTGGTTCTGAAGTCTCCATCTGAGATTCAGAGTATCCTAGGGTTGGCAGGTTATTATAGGAGGTTGATTTAGGATTCTTTGAAGATTTTTGTTCCTTTGACTTGTTTGAAAAAGAAGAATGTTACTTTTTAGTAAGGATCTAGGCAGTAGACAACATTTGAGGTTCGGATGCAGAAATTATGTGGGGCACAAATTCTGACCCTTCCCAAGGGCGTTGAGGATTTTGTAGTTACTTACTATATGTCGATTTTGGGTTTAGATATTGTGCTTATGCAGAGGGGTCATGTGATTGTGTATGCTTTGATGCAAGTGAAGCCTCATGTGGTGAATTATCCTACTCACAATTTGGAGCTGGGGGCTGTGGTTTTTTTCCATCAAGATTTGGGATAATTATATGTATGTGATACAATACACTATTTCTACATATCAAAAGAGTTTAAAATATCTCATGGATCAACCAAACCTTACAGTAAAACAACATAGTTGATTAGATGATCTGAAAGATTATGACTGTGAGATTCTTTACCACCCAAGCAAGGACAATATGGTGGCCGAACGATGCTTCTCAACCTATGGATCTCATCAAAGGGCTCAGATCAATGTTGTTAAGGAGGGAACCGGAAGAGCGATAGAATCATGGGTTAGATTTCTACTTTAGAATTGACAGTTAGGGATATTGACTCTTCATGGTAGGGTTTATGTTCTATATTAGGGTGGGGCCCGACATGTGTTGATGGATGAGGCACACAACTCCAAATTTTTTATTCACCTTGGTGCGACTGTAACGCCCCGATTCCCGAGTATCAATTTGTGGTTATTATTTCTCATGATTTCAAGGTCTACTAGACGAGTTAGTTGCCTTACTCGCCGAGTAGCACCGGGTTGGTCCACGTGTTTAAGTGACCTACTCGCCAATTCCAAGAAGGGACTCGACGAGTAGGAGCTGGAAGATGAAACCCTAAATTTCGTGGTTTTGTACCCTATTTAAGGATCACTTATCCCCCCCTTAGCCTCTCTTACTGCTCCCCTCGAATTCAGAAACCCTAATTCGTGTTATTCTCTATTTTGGTGTGCTTCTTAGCTTGGAAGAGGGATTTTGGTGAGGAAAGGTTTGAAGACCAAGAAGCTTTGAATAAGAAACAGCTGGGGATCTGAAGTCTACCTCAGTTTATCACCAATTGGAGGTATCAAGTCATCACCTTGAGCTTCTTCTAGTTAAACCCCCTTTCTATATTGAGTTTTGGGACCATTTTGGGCATTCGGTGTTGCATTTCGAGTGATGAACCAAGATCTGAAGTTGCAACTTCAGATCTAGGTTCATTTTGGCCTTTATCATCATAAAGTATCAGTCTTTAGCACGTTGGTGAAGATCTTTTGCCTAGAACCTCTTCTTTAGCTTGTTTTGGGTCATTATCACCTTGCATGCATGTAAAGTTTGCAACTTTACGTGATAAACATGCATTGGGAAGCTGGATCTACAATATGGAGCCTTAGCATGGCTAAAAAAACATCTGTATGGATGAAGGATTGAAGGGACTCGGCGAGTCGCAAGGTCGACTGGGCGAGTCATATGAAGATGGTCATAAACTCGACGAGTTGATGAACAACTCGGCGAGTCCGATGAAGATTGCCTTGGGATCAGCGAGTCAGTCGAATGACTCGGCGAGTCGGCTAGGGTTTTCCCAACCTTTGGACACGCTTGAACTCGGCGAGTTATAGGGAAACTCAACGAGTCGGGTCAACATGGACTGTTGACCTTGACTGTTGACTTTGTTTGACTTTGACCAAGGTTGACCAGTTGACCTCTGGTGGTATTTTGGTAATTTGGAAATTTATGGAAAGGGTTTTATGGTGACGATAGGTGGTGGAGTTCGTGTTGGTGATTCGGGAGTTTGAGCCTATAACTTCAGTGCGATATTGTGAGGTGAGTTCTCCTCGCTATTGTTGGGTTTTGAGCATTCTAACACTCCTATGTGTACATGAAACCCTAAATACCTTGGATATATGTTTTCTCTATTATACATGCAAATATGAATATTCCTAGGTATTACCCTATCTAGCATACAATTTTTTGATACTTGGGTAATATAACAAGTTAGAATACATACCTCAATATGTAGCTTGACTCCATGAAGCTCGAGAGCCTAGTGCCCCAAGTGTGACACCTATAATGGTTCACACAACATCATCAACACTTGGAATAACCATGAGGAGAGATACATGAACTCTAAAAATCGGCTTGCCCTCTTCTGTATACACTAGTGCCAATTTCATCAACCAATGGGGTCTTTATATAGTGTGGCTATTAGGGTTACACCATGTAACTCATGACTTTACCCATTCCTTATGCTCCATGGGTTTTAACCTCCATGGAGTATCCATGGGTCACCACATGGGTTAAACCCAACATAAGGAATCATGGATCATAAGCCCACATATATAAGAATGAATGATTTACACAATTAATCCCCATATATTTAATTAGTCTCTTTTGATCACTAAATTAAGTCTAAATTAATTCTTGATCAATACTAATTAAATAACATGATTTTATATTAATATATTAGAACTTATATTATATTAATATGTCACAAAAGTCCAAATGTTCATTATTGCGTATGGATCAATACTAATTAAATAACATGATTTTATATTTAATTAGTCTCCTCACAAACGGTCTATCCAAATGTTCTGATGCCATGCAATCCAAATGGACCATGCCGAGTCGGGTCAAGTACATACCACTTAGATAAGTCTAAAACTATTATTGCGTATGACTTCAAAAACTAACTGGCAATCGTAGCTCTAAAAAGCCGATGTCGAACTCTGACCTTGTCGATGAACTCTGACCTTTGTCAATGACCTGTCCATTAGATAAGGGATCATATATTCCTCCATTCTAGATATCATATGGATTGAGATATGGATTAAAATCATTTTCTCTGTCCATTTGTTGTTTCCCGATTTCTGATTTATGATGACCAACTAATTGAACAAATTGCATTAGTCCTGGCATGGCCAAGCACTTCGGGGTGTCATCACTAAATCATCGAGGGGCCCACAGATATCGCTTTTATCCCGAAGGTAAAAGGAATGGATAAACATAGACTCACATGACTTGTTCTACTACTTGTTGAACCATACACAAAGGCACGTTTTATATCATCGAGTTACCACTGCGTTTTCGTGCAATCAATGTATAACCAACTCATAGTAACAACTCATATTTCTAGGTTTGAAGAATATAAGATATTATCGTCTCATGATCACTCGTGATAAAATCCATGAAGTGATTCAAATGAGCATGGGTTGAATCCAATACTCAGAACTTATGAGCACTCATGAGTGTTGTAGCACCACTTTGTCCAACATCTTAGACCTCTACAAGCCAACACATGATAGTCTTGATTCATATCTACTTCCAACATATGACCGACTGTGGATGGTTTAAATAACTTAGTCACTCAGGAAGAACGACCTAGTTATTCTGGAAGTCAAAACATGCAAAGTGAAACACAAGAATAATCGAATCCAATATGGTCTCAGAACTTATGAATATAAATAAAAAACCTTTTATTTATCACCATATTGATTACCCATCATTCATTGCATACTGTTTCAAACTATCAACTTTATACTTGAATTAAAACAATAGTTGTCCCATGCTCCAAGCATGTACACTATCTTTTCTAAACACTAGTCATGCCATACACCAAGTATGCACACTATGTTTGTCTAAACATTAGTTATGCCATACACCAAGTATGCACACTAAGTTTTTCTATGATCTTTACTTTGTGAAATAGGTCGATTGAACATTAATTCCAACGATTCTCATTTCACAATCCCAAATCCTTACTGCAAATGCAAGAATTCTAAATTCCTACCATTTACCTAAATCTGTTAGATTCTAAACTTATATGCATTGGTCTCTTGTAATGATTATGCACAAGTCACAAAGACTTGTCAACAGACATTACAGAGTATTCCAATGGAGACCAACTCCATGGAACCGAAGTCTCATATTCAAGTTCATTGCCTTTGAACATTCTTCTTGCATTAAGTTTCCTAATCTTACACAGATTTAATGAATAACTTCCACTGATGGGAACAACTCCATATTCTCATTTTGACTATCACTCCTGAACAAGAGTTGCCTCTTTTCAGAATATGTCAATATAGTCCTTCCAAAATTAACATTATACTTCCAACTGTCCTTGAGCAACCAATCTTTGGTAAACCTTAGATTGTCCTCGACAATTGCTTAATCATTTTAGTCATATCCAATTCAAGACATTTTCCCTTCGTAATGCCCCCAGGCATTTGGAAAATTTTAGAAAGGATGAATTTTATAGCACATGCAATCGATCTTATATCCGAAGCATATGGGACACGATTTATGATGTCTCACATAAAGACATGATACTCGACCAGTCTTTTTGCTACAATATTTTTATTTGCCAAGTTCTCACAATTCAGACTATGAAAAGGGATGTCGTAATCATAATAGAATTTTAGAACGCAAATAATATACCCATATATAGAATTTCCTTATGTTGAGCCATTCCAACATAACATTCATATATATACTTGACTAAATTTGATTAAAATCTTACGATCTTAGCTTATAGATTTGAGATGAAGTATAATTTCCTCTCCCTTAATTATAGGAAAACAACTTTTTCCCAATTGAAACTTTTGTTTTATATAATTAACATTGCTAATTTGCAACACTTATCATAATTATCATGCTCCCACTAACATGAAGATTATAAGCAGAACACTTATGCTCCCACTAGCTTTGACATGTACTCAGAAAGCAGCTGGACTTCTAGAAATCAATACTTTATTGACTTTCTTACCAAAGTTCAGACTTCTGATACGAGATGCTTTGATAAAACTTAATCAAAATCGTACACCTTTCCTTAGATAGCACACATGTGTGTCTAAACAATTTCAGAACTATGAAAAGGGATGTCGTAATCATAGTCTCAATTGTTTAGACCTTTGCCATTCCTCACAGGTCCATGTTAGTGTGCCTGTTAACCACACACGCTCCACTAACGACTTTGAGAATGCAAATATCACATTTGCTATCTCCTTAAAATCTACTTAGTGAAAGTTTTTCCTCACCATCATTTTCATGAATCGGATAGAAACCTTATGACACTTAGATTTTATGGTGTATGTGTTCCTATCCATGTGAATTTGTCAAAACCATAATCACAAGACACGGTTAATGACAAATCCAAACTCATATGGATTGAACTCGTGCAGTCTTAACTTCTTGCCACCTTGCAGCACAAGGGCCGGCCATTTCTTCCAAGTTGTTATGCAACCAATTGAGAACTCTCAGAACTCATATGCAAAGCCAACTTTCACTGGAATGGGCACAGAAATAGAAATATGTCAACACGATAGGTTATAAACCTCACGTTGTGTGCTAGTGTCAAACTAAATGTTTTTTATTCTTGATTAGATCTTGAAATTGTTTCAGGATCTTTAAGACTCCCACTGTCCTCTTGACATATAAGACTATCTTGCCAAATATTCAAGAGATAGTGCAGATTCTTTATCACGACAAACACTTCATACAATTGGCCATAGTTGGTCTTTGTTTTATCCAAAACATCACAACTTACCTATTTCCAATCTACAAGAGTAGAAAACATTTTACTCTTACATTTGACAAGTGTTATAAACCTTCTTTAAGGTGTGTCACTGAAGTTACAATCTTGGAGTATGACTCTAAGACTTAGTTTGGAACGAAGTATGACTCATCTTCTTGATTTAACCATTTCATCAATTCTTGATTCCTCTTCTTAGCCATAAGAATGCACTAAGATGTCCTTAGAAGACGAATTGTGATATGGTTCTTTAATCATTAAGATGATCACAAAACATGATACTAAAGTACTCTCCCATTTTTTCAGATTTGAGAAACTTTTATAATTCTACCTAATTTGATTCTTCTCATTTGTTCTGCCATACATCGAAACTTTTCCAATGTTTCAGAATTATACTTAAACTTGTAAGTATAACCATATTTACTAAAATTTAGTAAATCATGACGAATAGTCTTATTGATCTTTTGTGGTGGACTTGACCAGTGCACAAGAATGTGTGCTAGATCTTTTAGTCATTCACTTGACTCACATATACATGTGAACAAGAGATTAGTCTTAGTTTTCCAAAGATGAAAATTCTCATTCATCATACTATACAACTTGTATGATTCCAAGTTTCTATCCAACTGAAAATTTGGGTAATGGGAATATTTCCGTATTTGGTAAATTTAAACACTACCACAAATGAAATAATCAAATTCATATTTCCATTATTGCTATCACTGGAATTATATAAGCACCAATTTTTCAGAGATGCCATTGTAATCAAAACTTTTCCTTTTGTTTTAAAGCTTTGCGGAAACACTTATCCTTATAGTGCAAAATCATATGAAAACTTGTTGTTATCTATTCCTAAGCAATATATCATAACTCCTAAGAAACAGCTCAAAATTCTGATCACCGAACCATGCGATCGAAATCCATCTTCGCGATCAGAATCAGCATATACTTCCTTTAATTTTCTTCACTTTTCTTTGATTCTTAAACCTTCAACATGTGACCCAGTCACATCATGTAATAAGAATCTCAGAATAGAAACTTAAAAGAGTTAGATAGTGGACTTTACCTGAAGTAGAGTCAAACTTCTTGACTTGATCAACCTTATGATCTTTCAGGTAAATAGGCAGCTTCGCAATCAATGCCCCTTCCTTTGGCAAGAGAAACATATGAACTCTTTGGGAATGGTACATGGGACTATCACAGTCTTGCCTTTCTCTTTACCATTTGGTCAACCGAGTTGACTATGGTCAATCCCTTTCCTTGGGAAGAGAAGGCTTTTCTAGATATCCAATGTTTCCATTGTCAATTTCCATGGTAGTTTGGGAAATTGATCTTCTTAATCAAATTTGCTTTACCAAAGCTCCAAATCATTGCTGATTCAGCAGCACCAAGCAAATAGATAAGATCATTAAGGGTCATGTCATAGTCTATTTAATAGTAGTCCCAGAGGTAACTCACTGTGTGACTTAGAAAGTGATTGAACAACCAACTTTCTTAATACTTTGACACCCAACTCTCACGGCTTGTCAATATGTGACTTCATCTCCAAGATGTGAGCACACATAGACCTTGCCTGCCAATAGGGCTAGAGTGACCTTGAACTTGCGGGTTAGGGAGAATAATTGAAGGAGGTGGAGGAAGTGAAGTTGCAAGAGATTTAGGAAGATCATGGATGTATGAACTAGACATCTTTTGGGAGATATTCAAGATATTTGATTTAAAGTCCTTAATATAACACCCAATATGAAATATTAAGGCTAGGACCCAACACAATACTTTTATAACTTGGAAGAGGGATGCCGTAATCCAAGCTATAAAATATTTGAAGGTAGGCGAGTGACGATTCACCAATTTCCACCATTAAAACGAAATAATTTAATTACGTTTTACTTGGATTTGAAACTCCTAGATCTTTTGAGATTCATTGAACTGTTCAATGGCATGTTTCAATCTCGAGTGTTCCCTTCAGGTTTTGTGACTGGGATGCCGAGGATCACAAAACAAGGTGTGAAGTAACCATGCAAATTACTTGGTACCCTTAATATTTACCCCTCAATCGATGTGCCGGTTAACCACACGCGCTCCACCTACGTTATGATAAATACTAAGTTACCCTTTGGCTACCTTGTTAAGTCCATCTAGTGTGCCGGTTAACCACACGCACTCCACTAACCGATATAAGCAAAGTGCAAAGTGTAATTTCATGGATTAACACCTTATTCACTTTTTCCTAAAGTAACTAAGATTGGGAATTATAAAAAACATTTAGTTACTTTATATTTATCATTAATACTTTTAATGAAGGGAGAATTCTAGTCCTTGTTCTACCCGTTCGGCTAACGACCCTCCACCGATCAAGGAAGCGGTGGGTGAGAGTGGACACCCATTAAGCTGCCATTTTATAGGTAGCAACCTTATACCCCCCTTATAGACCGACTTCGTGAATGAGGCCTACTAACGGGAAAACGACTTGTTCTTATACATACATACATATATATATATATATATATATATATATATATATATATATATATATATATATATATTATTAACTTAAAATATTATAGAGTATAAGGGTTGAATTTTAACTTTTAAAATTCAAGGGTTTAACTTGGAATTAAAGTATTCATAAGGGAAAACTTTTCAAATTCCAAAACTTGAGGGCAAGTTTTGAAACTATTCAAAGCTATTCAGTTCCATAACTTATGTGTTTAAAGTAGTTTTAATCCAAAAACTCTTCAAGTTCCATAACTTGAGGACAAGTTATGGAAGACTTTAAACTATTAAAAGAATATGACTTTTCTTTGTTCATAACCTATGGAAATATTTATGATTTTTATGAATCTTAAATGCGACTTTTCATATAACTTGAGGACAAGTTACAAGAACACATTTTAGAACCAAATTTTCGATTAATTTGGATTGAAAACGACAATTTCACGTAATTTTTATATTAATCTAAGGAACTCATAAGAACAAGATAATTTAATAAAAACTTTTTCATGTAATTAGCCTAATCATTAAACTAATACAAAACATTAATCTATTGACAATTATCTTTGAAATTGGATTAGCATGAACATTACCACATCAAAAATAGGTTTATAAGTTGAAAAATAGCTTAGTGTAATGTTTCTAATCCAATTCCTGCCAAAACAGTCGAAGATATGCTGTCTGGGGGTCCAACTCGTCAAATACATGAACCAACTCGGCGAGTTGGATGAATTTAGCCTTCGACTCGTCGAGTCCCTTCATGGACTCGGCAAGTCTGCTGAGCAGACAGCAAAAAACTTCGATTTTTCAGCCAATTTTGCAAGTATAACAAGAAAATAAGCCTAGGCTCTGATACCACTGTTGGGTTTTGAGCATTCTAACACTCCTAAGTGTACATGCAACCCTAAATACCTTGGATCTATGTTTTCTCTATTATACATGCAAATATGAATATTCCAAGGTATTACCCTATCTAGCATACAATCTTTTGATATTTGGGTAGTATAACAAGTTAGAATACATACCTCATGATGTAGCTTGACTCCATGAAGCTCGAGAGCCTAGTGCGCCAAGTGTGACACCTCAAATGGTTCACACAACATCATCAACACTTGGAATAACCATGAGGAGAGATACATGAACTCTAGAAATTGGCTTGCCCTCTTGTGTATACACTAGTGCCAATTTCACCAACCAATGGGGTCTTTATATAGTATGGCTATTAGGGTTACACCATGTAACTCATGACTTTACCCATTCCTTATGCTCCATGGGTTTTAACCTCCATGGAGTATCCATGGGTCACCACATGGGTTAAACCCAACATAAGGAATCATGGATCATAAGCCCACATATATAAGAATGAATTATTTACACAATCAATCCCCATATATTTAATTATTCTCTTTTGATCACTAAATTAAGTCCAATTAATTCTTAACCAATACTAATTAAATAACATGATTTCATATTCATATATTAGAACTTATAATATACTAATATGTCACAAAAGTCCTCTCCTCACAAACGGTCTATTCAAATGTTCCGTTGCCATGCAACCCAAATGGACCATGCCGAGTCGGGTCAAGTACATACCAATTATAGTTATGGAATTAGACACCAATCCAACTGCTAGATCAGCAGGGTCTACGGCACCAAGGCCGACCCTTTGTGATTTACATCCTGGTTTAAAATGGATGCTATGTTAGATTTCATCCTGGTTTAGAATGGTTGCTATGTTAGATTTCATCCTGGTTTTACGATGGTTGCTATGTTAGATTTCATCCTAGTTTAGGATGGTTGCTATGTTAGATTTCAACCTGGTTTTAGGATGGTTGCTATGTTAGATTTCATCCTGGTTTTAGGATGGTTGATATGTTAAATTACATATTGGTTTAGGATGGTTGCTAAGCTAGTAGTCTGTTAGATTGATATCCTGGTTGTAGGATGGTTGCTATGTTAGAGATCAGTTAGATCTGTACGACTATCTGTTATTGCATGCTAGCGTATGATATTTATGTGCACATGTTTATTGGTTTGGGGAAAAGGTTGAGGCAGGTCCTGCTGTGTGCAGTAGGCCAAGACACCCTGGGCGGACCGGGTAGACTGCAGGCCTGGGTCGGGCAAATCTAGTTAGGCCGAAGGCCCAGCGAGCGGTCCGGATAGGCTGAAGGCCCCGAGGAGGGAGGTCCAGACGTGCCGAGGGCTCAGAGAGCGATCCAGATAGACTGAGTACCGGGAGTCGGTCTAGTGAGACTGATGACTCATTATGCATTATGTATCTGTTTGCTTGTATGTTTATATGATATGGTTATATCTATATGGCATTGCTATTTTGGGGGTAACTCACTAAGCCTTCGAGCTTACATTTATCGATTATTGTTTCAGGTACCTCTGATGATCACGGGAAGGCGAAGGCGTGATCGTACCGTTCCTCACATTTTATGATTTTATGATATGATTCTGGGATACTCTAACAATATACTATTTGAAAACAGGTTATGTAATAGTCATGTGTTTTGAAATGTTTAAAAAAAAGTTTTAATTTGACATGATTTTTTTGGGTGTGACAAGTTGGTATCAGAGCCTTGGTTTGAGTGAATTGGAGGAACACTCGTGCGAATCCAATCTCAAATCAAGGAAAGATTTTCAAAGAGATTTTTAAATGGTTTTCAAAATAAGTAAAAGAGGATGTGAAGTGTACGATCAGCCGGAGCCAGTAAATAGACCCCAAAATACCATACAAGTTATTTGATATTATGTGATATGTTAGAACAACATGCTAGTGATAAGATAGGGATCCTCAGGAATCATATGATAGAATTGCCTAATCTTTGATGCCTTATCTTATGTAGAGTACCTCAATTGATTGGTTGTGACTCTTTCGCGTGTGAACTAACTACTGGGTGAATACTCTAAGTCACATGCTACATGGGTTAAATGGTCATAGGGTAAGGGATTTCATCCTGCTGCGCAGCTCTTGTCTGAGTCCAACGGTTGTGGGATTAAATCTTTTAGTCTAAGATTGTTTAAGCCGTGCGGTATGTGATTTTATTCATGCAATAGTTAACTGGCACCAATGGAGGGTCGTGTGGCAGTTGGTGGATGGGTGGGTAGTGAGAGGTCGGGAGGCCAGTTATGAGATATTTAGCATTCCTCTAGGAGTGAGGATTTATCGCTCGCTATGTATATGTATATTGTAGGGTGTTGTGGTGATACTTGAGACAAATATGGGTAGGTGTGGAAGGTAGTATGGGCATGCACTACTGAAAGCACAGGACCCATACGTATATCAAGGAAGTCACAACCCCTAGGGTTTGGTTGGGAGTAGGTTCCCCATCGTGTATGCGGATTATCTGATATCCTCCTGGTATATGTTCAATATGGTGATGGCGAATCGATTTGAGGCGGGATCCAGATCAGGATCGGGAGCGAGTGGCCAGGATAGGCCGGTAATGTCCGTCAATCAGATACGGGAGATGATTTCCGTAGAGGTTTCTCAGATTTTGCAAAAAGAATTGTTCGGTGTCATGGACCGGGTCACCACCATGGTGATCGCCAAGCTCGAGGAGCAAGTTGCAGCATTGCAATCTGTGAGAGATGTTACTACCTGGACGACTACTAGGGGAGTGTCGGTGGTGGGGTCACAACAAGGAAAGAGGAGGAGGGACTTTTCAGCAGAGGACGAAGAGTTAGAGATAGCTAACCTAAGTACTGGAAGTCAGGAGGTTCAGGAGGCGTGTGGCAAGTGTGGGGGAACCCACGGATTTGCTTGTCACAAATTCAGGTGCTACAAGTGCGGGGAGAGAGGGCATGTGCAACGGGATTGCAAGAAGGATCAGATATGCTTTCACTGTCACCAGCCAGGTCATTTTAGGTCCAGCTGTCCTGCGTTGAGGACGAAAGGAATTCATATTCCAGCGGCCATCGTTCCTCAGGAGGTCAAGGTCGAGCCACAAGAAGTATCTGGTATGTAACTGGAAAATGCCATTTTGTAATAATATCGTGGTCAAATCGTCCGTGATCGGTATTTATTTTGTCTTGGAATATTGTTGAATATGGATAAGCAGTAATTTCGGGTTAGTTTCTTGTTCTGTCTGATCTATGTGTTGCGGAGCTTCATGAGTTGTTAGGTCATTGGAGGTGTCAGGAGAAATTTATTATCAAAGGATTGTACATGAGTAGAGTTCAGGGATTCATTAGAAGAGGGGAGGTAGAGTGATTGATTAGAATTTTATCATCTATGGCAAGGGTTGGGCCCTTCAGTTTTTCGAGTTTGAAGGAGTGAGCAGGCTTGTGATCCCAGGATCAGGCTGTATTCCAGCTCTGGTCAGTTGGTTGCAGGGATTGGCGATATTATTTTCAGCGCAGGTGGGTCGATGTGGCATAAGTATTTTGTGAGGTCGGTTTGCCTTGGATCTCTTGTATTAGGCGGTAAGGATTGATTGTGTGGCCTATTGCACTTTTGGGATTGTAGACTCTGTTTTGGGAGTGGTTGGTAGCCCGGTTTAGAGCAGAGGTTGCTTCAGCTGCTGCAGTTCAGCTATGGACGTTTGAGCGGGTGAGTGAGTCAGGGTGCGAACCCTGAATGGAATGATCTCAAAAGACCGAGAGCGGGAGGCTTGTTTGGAGCACCTTTGTAAAAGGGTTATTATGTGGGAAGTCTGCAGATAGAGTCCCACGGAAAGGTTATTCAACATTGTCAGGAATCAACGGTTTTAGTAACCGTTTGTGATTGACGAACGAAAGCGCCAAGGGCAGTGGTTCGTTGTCGAGGTATTAGTTGGAGCATTTATCTTTTGGTCTTCAGGACATGTGTGTGGTGTCATTCAAGCATTAGTGGCTGTCGGTTTCACTGGGATTCAGGAAGTGTTCATCTGGTTATTAGAAATGTGTGATCAATTGGGAAAGAGTTGGCTGTCATCGGATCAATCGTGGGGAAGTGTGAAGGGTTGGGAACTCTCCAATGTCCATATATTATGAAGACTTAGTCGAATCTAAGTGGGGGAGAATCGTCCCGGGATATAGAAGCAGGAGTGGTGTTGAAAACGGGGTAAGTCTTGCATCGTTGTCGGGAAGCAAGACAACCTAAGTGGCTGTTTGGTTTGAGGATTGCGTGAGTTGGGGGTTCGGTAAAATTACCCAACATGTGTATCACGTCTTCTCGATAGTGTATAATAGAATTTGGGGAATCATGCTGGAATTCTGGTCATGATTTGAGTTAAGTTTGAGTATTCGCTTGAGGGTGTGCTCAACTCTGAGGGATTTTGGATTGATAGATTGAATGTTTTGTTAGCTGCCAGGGCTCGACAACATTTCAGCACGGGTATGCGGGTTATTTAGCGTATGTGGTAGATATACGGGTCAGGGAAACAGACCATAGAATTATGAGGGGGTGGGCGATCGACATGAGGCCTAGGGTTAGGACGGGGTTGGAGTCCACAGAATGGATCAAGAGTTCGGAATCCCAAGTGGGTGAGAATAGTCTGCATGGGAAGGATTACCGGGAGGGGTGGTCCAGGGAGATGCTCAACAGTTTAGAGCGATCCGGATAGACTGAAGGCCGGTGGGGCGTACCAGTCAGGCCGAAGGCTCGGAGAACGGTCCAGACATGTTGAAGGCCCAGAGAGGCGGTCCCAACATGCTGAAGGTTCTGAGAGTGGTCCACATAGACTGAAGGCCTGGTAAGGCGATCCAGTCATGCTGAAGACTGTGTATGTGTTTATAGATCTATGTGCGGGTATTGAGTATGATGCTATGTTATATCAACCAGTAGGTCTGTCCCCAAGTATTGAACATGTTGCTGGAGTAGGCTGAAGACTCCGATTTATTTTGGTTTGATCGGAAGTTGTTGTTAGAGGTCGGATGGAGTACAGAGGACCTTGGTGATCTCATCAGTTCGGAGTCTCTTATAGGATTAATCTTCTTGGATCAGGTAAAATTCTAGTTGGGGACTGGAAGTAGATCCGAATGGGCATTCGTCAACTTTAGGAAGACTTGGGATTAGAATGTTCCGTCATTCAGGTTCTGGTAACCAGGTTAGATCTTTCTCATGATCGTCTATGGCATTTGGAAAAGGTTGAGGTGATCCTGCTTTATGCGGTAGGCCAAGATACCTGGTGCGGGCCGACTAAAAGTCGTAAGGCATGCCTGGTATTCCAGCCCGAGGCTGATTGGGCCAGGCATGAGTGTTCTTGTTTCAGTGGAATGATTTTTGTATGACGTTGAGGGACAATTGTCCTGTTAGCACAAAGGGTTCGCCTCAGGGAGAGGGAAAGTTGGGTTTCCGATGCGATGGATCATCAGGATTTTGTTAGTTGGCAAAGTGGCTTGTAGGATAGAGCTTTTTAAAAGGTTCGGTTGGCTTTCACATCATCTTTCACGTTTCACAGTTGTGAAAGTGCTTCAGGGATCAGGAGGCGGTAGTAACGTTGGACGACATTCAGGTCGGTAAGCGCCTTTGTTATGTTGAGAGGCATGTGGCCATTCTGGAGAGAAGGGTGACGGTTCTGCGGAACAAGGAGGTGCAATACGGCCAGATCAATTATTCTGAGATTATTTAATCTTTGCATCATGTAACTTAACATATTCATGCAATAATTAAATTACATCAATATGAGTCCTAAAAATCACAAAGAAAGCAACATACGAGCATTTAGAACTAAAAGCACTGCATAAATAGACAGTCCTATCTCAGAAGCTCTTGAAGATCTCTAGTCATTAGCGTGCATTACTACCAACTCACACAATAGGCATAAATGCATCTCTCCTAATCAAGCACCCTACCATGTAACACTGAGCATATCCTTAGCCCTAATCTACCATGTAATTAGCATATATTCACATGAAACATCAATCATAAAACTCGTATAGGTATTTTGGAAATACTTACTTGAGCTCGGCTGATTGAACGCATCGCACTCCTTTTTATTAAAAAAAAACTTTTAAAAAGTCAATTTCTTTTAGAAAATTTTACTAATTCCTCAGTTTGAGTTCAGGCACACCCGACAGTATGCCCGAATCCCTCAAACCAAGGCTCTAATACCAACTTGTAATATCCAAAAATTTAGACAAAAATTATCAATTAAAAATTTAAGTATTTTATTCAATTACACGTACGAACATCTTAGATAAAACCATTTAACTCAAAACATTTATCAGAGTATCGTCAAAGGTTATCATATGCACAATTCTCCCATGGATGCAATGCCATCGAGCCGTGCCCCTCCTCTAATATAAGAAAACCAGAAACATGTAAACGACGAAGCGTAAGCACAAAACTTAGTGAGTTCCCCCGAATTACCACACACAACACATCACCAATAAACAACTATGGGTTATCAGCAACCCTGGAGACTACCTGATGTCTCAGTGGGAAAACAACATGTCGGGTGGGTTATCAGCAACGCTAGAGACTACCCGAAGTCTAAGCGGGCAAACAGCACACCCAATGGGTTCTAAGGAACCGAGGAGAGTACTCAAGGTCTCAGTATACATAATATCACATATAATAATAGCAACAAATAATACCCAACTGGTCAAGGCGTATATACACAGACAAGCATGCAAGAGTCACAAAGACAGCAAGCATCCTACATACACAAGTTAGTGGGCCGACATTGGTGCCTTCGTTCTAGAAGCACAGTGAGAAAACCTACATGAATCGAATAACTCTAAAACACTACGATACGATCCCTTTTCTGCACAGCTTGCACCGTCGAATCCATTAACACGAGAACCAGATAAAATCTTAATCAGTAGCCCAAAATCATCAAGTTTGACCCAAGGTCAAACTTAGTCAAAAGTCAACAGTCAGTGGAAGACAAAGTCAAGAAGTCAAGAAATCAACTTCGGCCTAAATACGCCCAGCAGACGTAGCTCGTACGTATAACGTACTCACCATCCAGAATCGGGACCCCATACGAGTACGCGCAACGTACTTAAAGGTACGCCCAACGTACTCTGTCAGATGGCACTTTTCCATTAAGTGCTTATTCTCTTAAGTTCTTTCATCCAACACTCAGATCTAGTCCCATAACATCATTCTAAGTCATAAAGTTTCCACCTTTATTACTTTCCGTGTCTAGAAAAGGTCCAAAAGCCAAAACCCAAACTTATTAATCCATTAAGACATCATAACTCAGGCATGGAAGGGATAGAAGGATCAAGATCACATTTTTATGGTTCCTTATAGCTCCATAATGGATAAAGTTTCCAACTTTATCCATTAGAATGGTCCAAACCACCAAGATCTAGTTTTTAAGTCTCAAAGAGACCAAAATTGCATCTTTTTCAACTTAATCCATTAAATCTAAGTCTCCAACCTTTAGATATGAACCATATGATTTTTAGATGGATAAAGTTTCCAGCTTTATCCATTACAAGGTCACAAACTTTCAAGATCTCAACTTCATGCACTAAAGTGACCAAAAGCTAATAATATTCAAAATTAGCTAGATCTAACAAATGCATTATCAAGATTCAAACTTTATACCTCCAAAAGAAAGATCAAGGTGAACAAAGTCTGGATCTACAAGCTCCAATGCAACCAACACTTCTCCAATGAGTTCATTCTTCTCCAAGATGCACCAAGCACATTCCAAAGCACTCAAAAACACCTTCTTTAGCTCACAAGGCTCAAAATAGGGTTAGGGTTTCATAGGAGGACGTTGAAGGAGTGGAGACTAAAAATAGAAAGGGTTTGGGGGGAGTTAAGGAGCTTAAATAGGGCTCAAAACCCTCAAATTAGGATTTCGCATCTGATTGTGTACGCCCAACGTATCAAATGGTACGCCCAGTATACGCTCTTGAATACACGACCTGATCAGTTAGTACGCCCAACGTACTACTACCTCCAGCACCAGATTCAAACTGCTATAACTTCTTCGTTTCAACTCCGATTTTGGCGTTCTTTATATCCACAGAAAGGTATTGAAGAGCCCCACAATATTATCTAGATATCTTGGAGTAAAAACTTCTCGAAAAAAGTTCATATTTCATGCAAGGCCCCGACCTATGACTTTTCTTTTTTTACTCTTCGGCCCAAAACACAATTCAAAGGTTAGATCTCTCAACCATCATTCCTCCTTCCTCAAGGACTAAACTTTGCCCCCTTAAGGCCGAAAGCTTTTATAAAATCGACTTCCGGCCCACGGCCCTGAATCACAGAATGACCCAAAACAGGGTTACATTTTATATCTTTTATAAACGTATAATAAATTAATTGATATAATATTTGTGACCGTGGTATGTACTTAGTTTTGGTTTGATCATTGTAATTCTATTTTTTCGCATTCCATCGGTAGGTAATGGTGTGGATTTAGGAAAGTAATTTCGTGGTTTATATCGTAAGTTCTAAAATTCTTGTATGCACCGATAACTTGTTTACGTTGTATGAACTCTCTATCTCTCTAAAACACATATGAATATATGATGCGTGTGTATGGTTTAACTTAGACCATTACCTTTTGGTTGAGAGTGTAAGAAGATAAATATGCTCCTTCAATGCTAATATGAGTAATGACTATAAATTGTAATATAAATAATAACTAGTTGTCGTTATGATGTTACAAGGAATATTCTTTGATTTAAGTTTGGCATAAAGTTACTAATAATATTTTCCGTTATAAGATCTACAACGCTTCAAATTTGTCATAAACAAATAGAAAATTTCTAAATTAGGGCGACCAAACCGATTTAGTTAACCCGAACTCTAAAAAAATCTATTTATGTATTATGCGGTAAAACAATTTGTGATACCCGTGAATTTTTTTTGGGTCCGCCACTGAAGATATATATTAATCTGGTAATATAAACGACACCTGTGAGAAGGAACAACTTACATCTAAACACGGACAAATATTAGGGAATTCATGACTCTGCATAATTCAATGAATAAGGGTTTCATCAAACATAGTTTGTCAGGATGGGGAGCTATAATAGTGTTTGATAATGACGATAGAATGATGTAAATGTTTCCTAGGTTATCGAGACCTTAAACAAATCACTATAAAGAATAGATAAACATGGTCGATGATCGATGTCATCGTCAGGGGCGGTTTTAGTATAGGGCACGTAGTGGCATGTGTAATCCTTGACTTTTCCGTATGCAGTGTAAAAATTTTCGAAAATTTTCGAATTTTTTTTCTACTATCGTGCAACTCCTTACTTTGGTGTAACATCCCTACTGTGAAATTATGCGTCCACCCTTGGTCATGCTGACTCTTCTCTCTACATTATCATCCCCCTCTTAAAATTAACTTGACCTCTAGTCTTCATGTTTATCGATATCACAAATCCACGGTAACAAATCTGCAATGTTGGACATGGAGGACATATTGTAATGACATGAAAACTCTATATTTAAGCATTTCTGTTGATCTTCTTTAGTTGGGAAACCTCTCTCGCCTCAACTGAATTCACATAAGAAAAACAATCCGTTTGCGATTGCTATTGACACGATCCGCATACTATTTATTATGTCTGTCCATCTGTGGTGAACATTTTGGTTAAGCTTTTTAAATTGATAGGACTCATTGTCACCTTCAACACTAAAATGATCAACAATAGGTATAACACAAGTGGAGTGATCAAATTAATTACGCCCATAAACAATCTAGTGAGACTGTTTATTCGTAGTACGAATAATTAACAGAGCGATTGTGAGCAAGTTATGCGTGCAGCTAGGGAAGGGATTGAAATCTCGCTTTTTGGGAATGTCTTTTGGGTGGAGCGGATGAAAAATCACGATTTAATTTCTTATAACCTTCAAAATTTAAGCTACTTCTTAGTTTAGTATTTAATAAAAAAATTGGTTACGGTTAAAAATAGATAACTGCATTGATAATAAAATTATTAGATTATAAATAAAGTCTCGTATGATGATCTTCAAGAATGACACTCCATAATCATATGATTCCTAATTTTTTATATTAATTTATTTTAATGTTGAAAATAATTAAAATAAAACTAGTCACTCTATTTATACATTAAAAGATTGCCTTATATATAGAAAGCAACAAATTCCATGCATATTAAAACCCCAGATAATGCAAATATAGTAAATAAAAGCAGGAGATGTCAGATGATCAGATGGTAGTTGCCCCACAATTTTGAATGGCTAAGATCCCCCACCAATGCTTTTGATTGAGTATCAACGAATTAAATATTTATATAATTATATCACAACTATATTTTTTAATTAACACATTCAAATTACATATTAAAATAATAAAAATCGGATTAAACATCATATTATGATATCTATAATTCGGCGCTATTTACCAAAAATAGCTTGTGGTAATGGGTTGTTTGCGGACATGTCATTCGATTGGGAATGGTTCCTCGTTGGGTTGCAATTACATCTTATGTTTGTCCGTTTATTAACAACTTTTAATCATCAGTAGTCATTGTTACCGGTCGTTTTGAGTGTAAATAAAATGTTTTGGACAATAGTTTATTTTGTTGAGTAGTGAGTTTTCTCATGGATTTGTTCTTTTAGTTCAAACTTTTCAAAGTAAAAAAGCCAAAAGTCAAACTTTGGTCAAGACAGTTGAGTACGCTGCGCATACCCAACTTCAACGCGTGGCGTACTCAGCCCTTGACCAGAAATGCGAGGTTGACCTAGTAGGCTCAGCGTATCAATCTGTACGCCCAGCGTACGAAGCCTTCCATTCATCATTCTATTATGAACTTGTTCCCTTGTCCATTTCTTAGATCTGACCCTAAACTAACGTCCTTCAACATAAAGTTACCAACTTTGTGGTGTTGCATCGCTAGCAAATGCCCAAGAGTTAAAACCCCAACTTCTTAACCCATTAAGATCCCTCAACACTTGTATGGAGTGAAAGGAAGAAGGGCCAATATCACATTTTTATCACTCAAACTACCCTAAAACGTCTAGAAGGACAACTCATTGGGTCTAAGGTCGCTCATACCCAAAAGAATCAAGAATATAGGGCTAATAAGCACAAACTTTTAACATAAACAAGATCTAGTGATATGATCATCATGTTCAAAATATTATACCTCAAAATAAAGCTTGGAGGTGAGGTGTTACTGGATCTATGTGGTCTTGATATTCCAAGTTGGTGCTTCTTTTTTCTCCTTGCTTTAAGGGCACCACAAACACACACTTTCAAGCTCAAAGGAACACTCACAAGAGATTAGGGTTGCAATGGACGAAATGAGGGTTGGAGGCTGGTGAGGGAGTGAGCATTGGAGAGTTACTGATATTTATATAGGGTCTAAACCCTAAAAATTAGTGTTTGCGATCAGGAATGTTCGCCCAGCGTACGTGAGCTCGCCCCCAAACTTTTCCATGTATAAGGGCTAAAATGAAATTAATCTTCATACTTAGAGTTAAAATTGAAAATACCTCATCATCGAAATGTTACAATTGTCCCCCACTTGAACTAGACTTCGTCCTCGAAGTCCGCTGCTATGAACAACTTCGGGTAATGCTCCAGCATCTCATGTTCGGGTTCCTATGTCCATTCGGAATCCTTCCGATGTCACCACTAAACCTTGACCAAATTCACTTCCTTGTTGCGCAGAGCCTTCGTCTTCCGATCCAAAATCACCACTAGTCTCTCAATGTAATTGAGGCGATCATCAACTTGAACATCATCCACGAGAATCACCGATGAATCATCAGCCACACACTTCCAAAGCCAAGACACATGGAAGGTGTTGTGAATCTGGCTAAGTTCCTCAGGAAAATCCAATCAATACGCTACCTTGCCAACCCTGACTATTACCCGAAATGGCCCAATATATCGGGGGACCAACTTGCCCCTCTTCCTAAAGCGTATTACACCCTTCCAGGTAGATACCTTCAGTAAGACCATGTCCCCGACCTGGAACTTCAACTCGGATCGACACTTATCGACATAACTCTTATGTCGACTCTGAGCTGTCTGAAGTCTCTGTCTGATCTGCTGGAAGAGCTCTGTCATCTGAATAACTACCTCAGTCGTTCCCATGACTCTATGACCAACCTCTCCCCAACACACTGGGGTGCGAACTTCCTCCCATATAGGAGCTTGAAAGGCGGTGCACCGATACTAGAGTGGTAGATGTTGTTGTATGAAAACTCAGCTAAGGGAATGTAGGAGTCCCAACATGTTGGATTAGTGTCTAAGTCCATAACTATATTTGGTATGTAGTTGACCCGGTTGTAGCATGGTCCTTTTAGGTTGCTTTCACACAGGTGACTAGACAAGATGACTATTGAGGAGAGCGGCTGATTTATTGTTAAGAATAATAAATTGGGGTATAAATATGATTTGTTAATATATTATATGAATAATATATTAATTTGGAATCATATTATTAATTGGTATTTAATCATAAATTAATTTGGAATTAAAGGAACTAATTAAAAGTGCAGGGGCTGTTTTGTAAATATTTGATAGTTAAGGCTTTGGGCCAATGGATCACCTTATTAGGCAAGGGCCGAAAATCCTCGAAGGCTCTAGGAGTTTTCGTCTAAGGCTAAAGGATAGGAGGTCCATGGACTTGCATAGGCCGTAAGCTAAGGGATTAGGGTTTCCACCCTGAAACCCTCGTTGGCCTCAAGTATAAATAAACCCCTAAGGTACTAGAATTCGGCACCCCTTGGAGAAAACCTAGTAGAGCGGAATTTTGGATCTTTTTACCCTCCCTCCTCTCTCTCATATTCATCCTCTCACTCAAGTGTGTTTGTGAGTCATTAGAGGTACTACACTTGTGGTACTTGATCTCAAGAGCTAAGGGAATTCAAGGAACTAGTTGTTATTACTATATAGCAACAAAAGGTATGTATTCTATTCTTGTTTGTGAATTTCAAAAATAATAGATGCATGCTAGGTTTCTTTTTGTGTTCATAAAGTTGTATGTCTAATAGTGAAAACATAGATCCAATTAGGGTTTCATGCACACATAGGATTGTTTGTATAAAACCCATCAGTGGTATCAAAACCTTTGGTTTTTGTTTTCAATTGGATTTGATAAAAAGAGTATGAACATAAAAAATTAGGGTTTACGGCTAATAAACCCTAGGGATTGGATTTTCGAAATTAGGGTTCTAAAACCCTAGTTTTCAATTTTGTTAGGGTTTCTTAAACCCTTTCCTTTGGCATCAAGATTTCGAAATTAGGGTTGTCTAACGCTAGGGTTTTCGAAAATGCCTTATCCCCAAGATAAGATTCCCAAATTTTAGGGATTAGGAAATGCCATCTTTTGTAATTATCCCTTTAATTGTTTAAGTAGATAATTAAAGATCTTTGAGTTATCCCATCCCAAATTTTCGAATTTTAGGGGATAAAGAGATTAGGGTAAATTAATTGTTTAATGGATAATCCTCCAAGATTTAATAATTTAAATTAATTGTTTAATTTTGGATAATTATTAAATCAAAGTTTTAATATTTAAGATTTTAAAATTAAAAGGTTTTATTTTTCGAAAAATCTTAAATTTGATTAAAACCCTAGGATTTTGAAATGTTTAAAATACACCTTTATACTATTATAATATTATAAGATTAATAATTTTATATATATATATATATATATATATATATATATATATATATATATATATATATATATATATATATATATATGTATAAGATTAAGCTAGTCTTATCGTTAGTAGGCCTCATTCACGAAGCCGATCTATAAGGGGGTATAAGTTTGCTGCCTATAAAATGGCAGTTTAATAGGTGTCCACTCTCACCCACCGCTTCCTTGATTGGTGGAGGGTCGTTAGCCGAACGAGTAGGATAGGGCAACTAATTCCTCATTAAAAGTATAATGATTAATAAAGTAACTAAATGTTTTTTTTATAAAATTCCTAATCTTAGTTACTTTAGGAAAAATATGAAAATGATGCTATTCCATGAAATTACACTTTGTACCCTTGTCAAGTCGTTAGTGGAGCGTGCGTGGATAACCGGCATACTATTATGGAGTAGCAAAGGTGGCAAAGGGTGACTCGATGTTTGTCATAGATCAATGGAGCGTGTGTGGCTAACCGACACATTGATTAGGTGACTGTTACATTGAGGGCATCAAGTACATTTGCATGGTTATTCACATCTTGTTTGTGATCCTCAGTATCCCAGTCACAAACTTGAAGGGCATATCGAGATTTAATCATGCCATTGAAAAGTTCAATGAATCTCAAAAGATCTAGGAGTTTTCAATACATTTAAAACTTAATTTCCTTTTCGTTTTTCATGGTGGAAATTAGTGAATCGTCATTCACTTACTTCAAATTATTTGCTGTCTAGATTACGTCATCCCTCTTCTTAATTGCAAAAAATGTTGTTGGATCCTAGCCCTAATTTCTCATTTGGGTGTTTAATTGGGGATTCTTATCTAATCAAGCTTTGTCTCTTTTCTTTTTCAGATGTCTAACTCAAAAAACAACAACGCTTCTGGCTCGAACTCTTCTGGCTCATTCTCACTCATGAATTTGTGTGGGAGGGTAATTTTCGATGGGTCCAATTTCAATGATTGGATCCGCAACATTCGAATGGTTACCCGCTACGAGGACAAGCAATATGTCCTCCACAAGGAGCTGAAAGAAGTAAATCTCAACACTGCTACTCCCGAGTTGATCGCTGCGTTTGAGGCTCATGAGCGCGATGCTACGAAAGTCCATTACATCATGCTCGTGACTATGACTGTCGAACTCCAAAAGTCTTACGAGGACTACAACCTCTATGAGATGCATCAGGATTTACGGACCAGGTACCACCAAAGTGCCAGACAGGAGAGGTATGAGATCATCACTTCGATGATCACTACCAAGATGAGGGACGGAGAGTCCGTCACGACCCACCTGCAGAAAATGCAGAGATATGTCGACTGCCTGCTGAAGTTAGATTTTAACTTCGATGAGGAGCTGGCGATTGATATAATTCTTCACTTTTTACCTCCTTGCTACAACCAGTTCTGCATGACCTACTACATGAACAAGGAGGAGGTCACTTTAAGCAAGCTTCAAGGCCTGCTGAGGACTGTTGAGAGCAACCTCAAAGACAAATCTATTGCATCAACTCCTACTGCTCCTGCCCCCGTCTTGGATATTGGGCAAGGGAAGGGTAAGAAGAGGAAGGCTCCTTCTAAGAGCCACCACAAGGGAAAGTCCCAAGATGGCACCTCTTCTAGTGGAACCATGGTTGGTCCCGCTCCACCCTCCTCCAACCGGAAGGATGCACAGTGCTACTACTGCCACGAGAAAGGGCATTGGAAACAAAGTTGCCCAAAGTACTTGCAAGGTATCAAGGATGGAAAGATCAAGCCATCCTTCGCAGGTACTTATACTATTCAATCTAATAACTCATAACATGTCATTTCTTGGGTTCTTGATACAGGATGTGGTTTCACATTTGTTCTGATTTGCAGGGCCTAAGAAGAAGTAGGGATGTGGAGCATGGGAAGATAAACTTGATCATGGGGAACAGAAGAGCGTCGCCTGTCACCCAGATTGGAGTTTACTCTTTAGTGCTTAGTAGTGGGTTAGCACTAGATTTGAATAATTGTTGCTATTCGCCAGAAATGGAAAGAAACATCATTTCTTTTCATGGTTTATATAAACAACGTTTTAGATTTTCGTTTGATAATGAAATGGGTTCTATTAATGCTTTCTTTAATGGTGTTTTCTATTTTGAAGCATTGCCTTGTAATGGAATATATGAAACTGTGATGGTTATAGACAATTTAGGAAATGATGTGTTGCATATCGACTCTTCCAATAGTTTGGACAAAGCATGCTTGTGGCATTGTCGTCTTTGAAATGTCAACAAGAAGCGCATAGCCCAACTCCAAAAGGATGGAGTGTTGGAGTCATTCGACCTTAGGGACGATGACGTGTGTGAGTCTTGTTTACTTGGAAAGATGACCAAGTCACCCTTCACTGGTACTTGTGAAAGGGGTGAGGGTTTATTGGATCTCATACACACCGATGTGTGTGGGCCCTTTAGATCCACTACAAGGGATGCGAGCCGCTTCTATGTGACTTTCACCGAAGATTATAACAGATATGCGTATATCTACTTCATCAAGCACAAGTCAGAAACCTTTGAAAAGTTCAAAGACTTTAAGCAAGAAGTGGAGAATCAACTGGGCAGGAAAATTAAGATGCTTCGATCCGATCGAGGTGGTGAGTACCTTAGTCTAGAATTCCACGACTACCTCAAGGAATGCGGAATTGTTTCGCAATTAACGCAACCTACGACACCGCAGTTGAATGGTTTGGCTGAGAGGCATAATCGAACCTTGTTGGACATGGTTTGTTCCATGATGAGTCGTGCTTCATTAACTATCTCATTTTGGGGGTATGCCTTAGAGACTGCCGCCCATATACTTAACTTAGTCCCTACAAAGAAGGTTGCCAAAACACCTCATGAGATATGGACAGGGAAAGCTCCCTCATTGGCACATATCAAGGTTTAGGGTTGCGAGGCTTTCGTAAGACGAGAGACTCACAACAAGATCGAACCTCGTAGTGAGCAGTGTATTTTCATCGGCTATCCACATAAATCCTTTGGATATCTCTTCTATAGACCGAGTGACAATGTTGTCTTCGTTGCGAGGAAAGGGGTTTTCCGAGAGCGAGAACTCATATGCCAAGGGGACAGTGGGAGGCAAATTGATCTTGAAGAGCTTCAAGAATCAAGAGATGAAGGAACCTCTAACACTAGCGCTCAACCCGAGGAGGAAACTCCGGTTGAACCGATTGACGAGTCCTTACTTCTTAAACGTTCCAATAGAGTTAGTATTCCACCTGTGTTGTATGGTTTTCATATGACAAGTGAGGGTGATACGTTTATTAGTGATAATACACTAGTAAATTTCGATGAACCTAACAGCTACAAGGAAGCCATGGCAGGCCCAGAGTCTGTGAAGTGGAAAGAGGCAATGGACAGCGAGATTCAGTCCATGTATGACAACCAAGTCTGGAATTTGATTGACAATGTATTGGGTCGTAAGACGGTCGGGTGCAAATGGATCTTCAAGAAAAAGACTGACATGGATGGGAATGTACACACTTATAAGGCACGATTGGTTGCGAAGGGATTTACTCAAACTCCTGGAGTTGACTATGATGAGACCTTCTCACCAGTTGTGAAGATAAAGTCTATTAGGGTTATGCTAGCCATAGTTGCGTTTCATGATTATGAAATATGGAAGATGGATGTGAAAACCTCTTTCCTTAATGGGAAGTTAGCTGAGGATGTTTACATGAGTCAGCCAGAGGGTTTTGTCAATGCAAAGCATCCAAATAGAGTGTGTAAGCTTGAGAAATCCATTTATGGATTGAAACAAGCATCTCGCAGATGGAATCTTTGTTTCGATGAGAAAGTCAAAGGGTTTGGTTTCTTGCAAAGCGGGGATGAGTCCTGCGTATATGTCAAAGCTAGTGGGAGTATAGTTAGCTTTCTCGTTTTGTATGTTGATGACATACTACTCATAGGAAACAACATCCCAACCTTGCAGGAGGTTAAGTCCTGGCTTGGGAAGTGCTTCGCTGTGAAGGACCTCGGAGAAGCTGCCTATATTCTTGGGATAAGGATTGTGAGAAATAGGAGGAAAAGACTAATAGGACTTAGTCAAAGTACTTACTTGGATAAAGTACTAAAGCATTTTAGTATGGAAAATTGCAAGAAAGGGGAGTTACTGATCCAAAGCAATGCCAAGTTGAGTAAGACTCAAAACCCGAGTACCTAAGCCGAGATAGCAGAGATGAGCCGAGTACCTTATGCTTCTGCAGTTGGCTCGATCATGTATGCTATGACTTGTACTCGCCCTGATGTGGCCTTTGCTTTGAGCATGGTCAACAGATATCAAGGGAACCCTGGCAGAGCACATTAGACCGCAGTCAAGAATATTCTTAAGTACCTTCGGAGGACCAAGGAATAGTTTCTTATCCTCGGTGGGAGTGATGACGTAAGGGTGCGAGGGTATAGTAACCCCAATTTTCAGACCGACCGAGACAACTTTCGCTCTCAGTTGGGCTGGGTCTTTACCCTTAATGGAGGAGTAGTTATGTGACATCCCCAATTTCACGGCCAGAAAAGACCGGTTTGTTTATGCTTTGTTTTAAAATCAGAGTAATCGTTTAAAGAAAACTATTGCGGAATTTGTTCAAAACAAATGTGATAAGAATTTATCAAAGCATTTCTTTAAAGAAATGTATTTTCATTAAATAACAAAATCTCGGGATGTCATGTTCCGATACAGACCAAAAGCATAAACAGTATACAATAGACCTTACAACAGTTATTTATAACTACTGGCCTATAATCCAAAATCTCTCGTTATGCCAGCCAACTTATGCTCTCGTGCCATAACCTGTAATACAAAGAAAACTGAGTGGGTCAGGCTTGGGAGCCTGGTGAGCATATAGGGTTTTCAACCCACAATGTTATATCATATATGTATATATATTAGAACTCACAAACTTATACAATTTCACCATATAAAACAACTCTTATCCTACCCCGTCGATCCTCACAATGACACGATCTAATCTCTCGTATCAAAATTTACCTCTTTACCTGATCCCTACTCATGGATCTAAAACTAACCTCTTAATCTGATCCATACTCCTGGATCTAAAACTAATCTCCTGATCTAATCCATACTCCTGGATTTAAAAATAATCTCCTGATCTAATCCATACTCCCGGATCTAAAACTGTGCCCAATCCATACTCCCAGACTAGGGACAATTAACTATTTCTTAATCCATACTCCTGGATTAGTAACAAGTTTAGCTCGTTTATTGACAGTATCGTTTTCGAGACCCTTCTCGCAATATGTGTCAATGGGTTTTTTTAGAGTACACCGGTGAACATCAAGTTCACAACACCTACAAGTTGCGAGCCTGCTAGTGTCCCACTGGACTGTCTAGAATAGTCCGTGGATTTCATCCCTACTCTGCTGAATGACGGGGGCCATCGTTTGGGTAAAGGTTTCACTCATTTTTCACCTGTCACCCTCACCACAAGATCTATATCACCCTTTTATCTCGTTATCCAACTCATCTTTTATCACACACCAACTATCTCATCTACCCCTGTTCTACCCAACATATTTGTAGATATAAAATACATATACAGTTTAACTCATTTAAAAACTATATAAAACATCCATTCCACACTCATCTCAAATAAACAATAATATATAAACATATAGCATGTTTCTCATAGCAAATACTTCATATTTTATGTGTTAGAAGAAAGTGACTACATCCATTCCAAATTCACTAATACATTCAACCAATACTTGTATTAAAATCGTGTTTATGAAAGGGACTATACACTCACTTGGTCAGAAGATGATCGGACAGCACTACGGCTCTAAAAGTAGTATTCTTCGGTGAAACTGGAATATCTTCAAACACCAGACTTCTCGCGGGCAGAGTTTCGGCTTGAAACTCTTTTCTTCCCGGGATCTTCAGGGCTTCGGGACTCGCTTCGGGTGTCGGGATGATACCGGGGCTTCGGGGGTACTTCGGGAGAGCTATAGAGGGTATCGGGAGTGACAGAGAAGAGATGAAGCAACCAAATTCGGCTGACCCTCGATTTCTATTTATATGGACAACATTCTGTACTCACGTCGTGGGTTTCCAATGCTCACGTCGTGAGCCTAGTAGGTCACTGCGTTCATCACTCGTCTACTTGCTTGGGAGGGTGTCCAGTCTGTGCTCACGTCGTGAACACTGTGCTCACGTCGTGAGTTCTGACACAGCCTCGAAATTTGTGTTCCGAACTTCAGAAATTCATATCTTTTACATACGAGCTCCGTTTTTGACGTTCTTTATATGCACGCGTAGGTGAGATTATGCTCTACAACTCTCTTTTAGACTCCGTCGGCTAATTTTGATTTTAACTTTTATTATATTATTTTAGTAGGCCGGGACAGGAAAATTCCGTTAGGAATTCACAACTCCTTCATCTGACGTCTGTTTTCATCTGTCTTTTTACCCTTGGACTACTATCGATCAGATCTTTGATTCTCGTTTAGATCGTTTCGGCTAGAAATCACTCGATCTCATATTCGAACTTCGGGCTGCATACTTCTAAGCTGATAGTTAGAAAAATCATAACTTCCTCATACGAAGTCAGATTTGGACGTTCTTTTTTATGCACACTGTCGGTTTAATGTATTCTACGACTTTTATTTAGATCACTAAGGCCAAATATCACTCTAACGTAAATTCACTATTTACGTCGCGTTGTGTTGTGCCGGTTCTGTCGCGAAACTTTGACAGGTCATAACTTCTTCGTTATAACTCGGATTTCGGCGTTCTTTATATTTTCGGAAACCTTGCCATGACCACTACAACTTAGTTTAGATTATTCATTCTAAATAATATTTTATCAAAAAGTCACTTTTGATGTTTATCGTTTCTAAATTGACTAGCCCGGATCTACTGGCGTTACAATTATCTCCCCCTTAGGATAATTACGTCCCGGAATCATCAACGAAAATAGGGCTTGTATAATGATTCCATACGTTATATTTCCATCCTAAGTAATAACCGTAACTTCTATGTTTCTTCGAATGAGTATCTAACCCTTGGACTTCTTGACCACAGGTGGTGCTCAATCTTGCACCTCCTCTTCGTACTATGTTGGACTTTCAATCGTAACCTTCGAGTTACAAAGTAAATCCTTATTGAGGACTCCTTCTTCTTCTTAGGATAAATACTTTCCTTTATCTATTGTAACAGACCGATGGGTCGTCCTTTAATGACCTTTCATCGAATGATGCAACGCTTAGACTCAGGTCTCTTAGAGTCAAATTCAAGAACGGAATATATCTTCCTTCATGTTCTAATGTGATATGATCACATTTTAGCATGTAGCATTTAAAGCTACTAACTTCTTTAACAACGAGCTCGATACCATTGGTCGCTTTGATTTCAATCTTCTGACTTAAGTCAAATGCTACATCGAACTCGGTTCTCGGAACCACGTAACAAACTCATCATAGTCGGACTCAATTTGATATGAGCACTAGGATCGGAATAACAATCATCTCATTAGTCATTACCGAAAAGATGGTAACGACATACTTGAATAAAACGAGACCAATCACTAGCTTCTTGGTAACCTTGTGACTTTCCCTGATCCAAGCGTAGCTGTGCTTCCGGTAGTATACGCCTCTACTACCATTCACACCTACTCTTACTCGTGCGAAGTATTGTCCCGCAGTCAATCCTAGTCACCTCTCAATAAAATCACACAACCATCTAACACACCAGTTAACAAAACTAGGGTTTATATTATTTTCTTGAAACTATTACACAAAAGTTCAAGTTCACCCTATACTATGCCTTTAATAGGCTACACTTCCTGATACTAGCTATATCCTGATATGAAGTCTTCATCCTTGATTCCTCGCATTGCCATCTGCTTCGTCAAGGATCATTTGAAATGCTCTTGCCTTTGGCTATGGCAGCACATTTGGCTTTGTAGCCTCTTCCCTTCTTGGGCAGTTTTGCTTGAAGTGTCCTTTTTCACCACACTTAAAGCAGGCTTCTCTTTTGGTTGTGCATTCACTGGCATAATGACCAGTCTTCCCCTATTTGAAGCAGGTCATCTCTTTAGAGCATCTCCCAATGTGCTTCCTCTTGCACTTATCACACCATTTTGCTCCTTCTTCAAACTCCTTGGAATCAGACTTCGAGACTTTTCTCTTCTCATCGGACCTTGAGGATCCTTCAAACTTTCTTTTCTCGCCCACTTCGGCCCTCTCCAGATTCTTTTCCCTTATTTGGGTCTCGACGTTCTTAGCAGCCCAGATGGCAGCTTTCAAAGTGGTTGCTTACTTGACCTTCGGACCAAAGTCCGCTGGTAATCCACAGGAAAACTTGTTAACCTTGGAGAGTTCAGTTGGAACAAGGTAAGGAACAAGCTTCATCTTCTCCGTAAAACTAATAGCGTACTCGGTGACGCTCAATCTTCCCTTCTTCAGATTCTGGAACTCATTGTTGATTTCCAGAAGATCCTGCTCAGAGCAGTATTGCATTTTCAGTTGCACTACAAAATTTTCCCAAGACATCTTGCTAGCTTCTCCCTTGGGCATCGAACCAGCTAGTAGCTTCCACCAGCTCAGTACTCCAGACTTTAACAGAGGAATCACGACAGCGGTCTTCTGTCTGTTGCTACAATCGCAACTCTCAAACATTATCTCCATCTCGGAGGTCCAGTCCATAACTTCCACTGGTGTCGGGCTTCCAGATAGACACGGTGGTTTGGATGCCATGAAGTCCTTGTACTTGCATCCACGTCTGTCATTTCCTCCATCCTGGTTGTTTTGCCTAACAATTGGTGGGTTGGCTTGACCAACAATCCCACTGAAGTTTCCTCCTTCTGACTACCCTTCATTCAATTCGGGCTGTTCAATTCGCATTGAAAGTTCTTCACGATTCTCTTGAAGCAGATGTTTAGTTTCCTCCATCTGACGATCCAACATCATTTGAATCATCTCTTGTACCCCAGCTATTGTCATTGGCTCAGGTACTGCTCCTACCATAGCTACTTGCTCAACCACAAGTAGTCAATTCCTGTTTTCGTTCACGTTTCCAGCTCCACTTCTGGTTTTTGCCATTTTTGATCTATACACCGAATAAGGTGAATTTAGATCTCTATTTTGATGGACGTTCAAATCATCCTTATGACTCCGAAACGTTTACATACTAGTTCTAATATCGTAGTCGTACGCTTAGAATCCTAAACACATAAGGTTTCCAGATCCGGTCGGCAATAGACCATAGATCCGAACAAATAATTCCATATATGACAAACATATAGCATTTAGCACATAAAAGCATTTTAGGCATCTTTCCTAAAATATACTAGTGCTCATGTCTAAGACACTCATCTCACAATCATCGCTTAGCATTATAAGTTTAAGTCTAGAAATATTACAAACTCCTAGTTCGCTTAAACTAATGCTCTGATACCAACTGTGACATCCCCAATTTCACGGCCAGAAAAGATTGGTTTGTTTATGCTTTGTTTTAAAATCAGAGTAATCGTTTAAAGAAAACTGCTGCGGAATTTGTTCGCAAAACAATTGTGATAAAAAAATTATCAAAACATTTCTTTAAAGAAATGTATTTTCATTAAATAACAAAATCTAGGGATGGCATGTTCCGATACAGACCAAAAGCATAAACAGTATACAATAGACCTTACAACAGTTATTTATAACTACTGGCCTATAATCCAAAATCTCTCGTTATGCCAGCCAACTTATGCTCTCGTGCCATAACCTGTAATACAAAGAAAACTGAGTGGGTCAGGCTTGGGAGCCTGGTGAGCATATAGGGTTTTCAACCCACAATGTTATATCATATATGTATATATATATATATATATATATATATATATATATATATATATATATATATATATATATATATATATATATATATATATATATATATATATATATATTAGAACTCACAAACTTATACAATTTCACCATATAAAAGAACTCTTATCCCACCCCGTCTATCCTCACAATGACACGATCTAATCTCTCCTATCAAAATGTACCTCTTTACCTGATCCCTACTCATGGATCTAAAACTAACCTCTTGATCTGATCCATACTCCCGGATCTAAAACTAATCTCCTGATCTAATCCATACTCCCAGATTTAAAACTAATCTCCTGATCTAATCCATACTCCCGGATCTAAAACTGTGCCCAATCCATACTCCCGGACTAGGGATAATTAACTATGTCTTAATCCATACTCCCGGATTAGTAACAAGTTTATCTCATTTATTGACAGTATCGTTTTCGAGACCCCTCTCGCAATATGTGTCAATGGGTTTTTTTTAGAGTACACCGGTGAACATCAAGTTCACAACACCTACAAGTTGCGAGCCTGCTAGTGTTCCACTGGACTGTCTAGAATAGTTTGTGGTTATCATCCTACTCTGCTGAATGATAGGGGCCATCGTTTGGGTAAAGGTTTCACTCATTTTTCACCTATCACCCTCACCTCAAGATCTATATCACCCTTTTATCTCATTATCCAACTCATCTTTTATCAAACACCAACTATCTCATCTACCCCTGTTCTACCCAACATATTTGTAGATATAAAATACATATACAGTTTAACTCATTTAAAAACTATATAAAAAATCCATTCCACACTCATCTGAAATAAACAATAATATATAAACATATAACATGTTTCTCATAGCAAATACTTCATATTTTATGTGTTAGAAGAAAGTGACTACATCCATTCCACATTTACTAATACATTCAACCAATACTTGTATTAAAATCGTGTTTATGATAGGGACTATACACTCACTTGGTCAGAAGATGATCGGACAGCACTACGGCTCTAAAATTAGTATTCTTCGGTGAAACTGGAATATCTTCAAACACCGGACTTCTCACGGGTAGAGTTTCGGCTTGAAACTCTTTTCTTCTTGGGATCTACGGGGCTTCGGGACTCGCTTCGGGTGTCGGGATGATACCGGGGCTTCCGGGGTACTTCGGGATAGCTATAGAGGGTATCGGGAGTGAGAGAGAAGAGATGGAGCAACCAAATTTGGCTGACCCTCGATTTCTATTTATAGAGCCAACATTCTGTACTCACGTCGTGAGTTTCCAATGCTCACATCGTGAGCCTAGTAGGACACTGCGTTCGTCACTCGTTCACTTGCTTTGGAGGATGTCCAGTCTGTGCTCACGTCGTGAACACTGTGCTCACGTCGTGAGTTCTGACACAGCCTCTAAATTTGTGTTCCGAACTTCAGAAATTCATATCTTTTACATACGAGCTCCGTTTTTTTACGTTCTTTATATGCACGGGTAGGTGAGATTATGCTCTACAACTCTCTTTTAGACTCCGTTGGCTAATTTTGAATTTAACGTTTATTATATTATTTTAGTAGGCCCGAACAGGAAAACTCTGTTAGGAATTGACAACTCCTTCATCTGACGTCTGTTTTCATATGTCTTTTTACCGTTGGACTACTATCGATGAGATCTTCGATTCTCGTTTAGATCGTTTCGGCTAGAAATCACTCGATCTCATATTCGAACTTCGGGTTACATGCTGCTAAGTTTTACTTAGAAAAATCATAACTTCCTCATACGAAATCAAATTTGGACGTTCTTTTTTATGCACGCTCTTAGTTTAACGTATTCTACGACTTTCATTTAGATCGCTAAGGCCAAATATCGCTCTAACGTAAATTCACTATTTACGCCGCGCTGTATCGTGACGATTCTGTCGCGAAATTTCGACAGGTCATAACTTCTTCGTTATAACTCGGATTTCGGCGTTCTTTATATTTTCGGAAACCTTGCCACGACCACTACAACTTAGTTATGATTATTCATTCTAAATAATCTTTTATCAAAAAGGCACTTTTAATGCTTATCGTTTCTAAATTGATTAGCCCGGATCAACGGGCGTTACAAGTGACTTGGAAAAGTTCCAAGCAGGAGACCATAGTTGA
The DNA here is from genome assembly GCF_052849685.1 of Lactuca virosa. Taxonomy (NCBI): domain Eukaryota; kingdom Viridiplantae; phylum Streptophyta; class Magnoliopsida; order Asterales; family Asteraceae; genus Lactuca; species Lactuca virosa. The sequence continues at coordinate 317,120,616 of NC_136429.1, forward strand.
TTCAACGTGTGAATCAGAGTACATAGCGGCGAGCGAAGCGTCAAAGGAGGCGATATGGTTGAAGAACTTCATCGGAGACCTTGGAGTTGTGCCAGCCATAAAGGTGCATATGGAGATTTTCTGTGATGATGAAGGAGCGGTTGCCTTGACCAAGGAACCAAGGGATCATGGCAGATCCAAACATATCAATAGGAAATATCACTTTATTAGACATCGGGTAGAAGAGGGACTCCTCGTAGTGAGAAGGGTATCATCAGAGGATAACCCAATAGATCCCCTTACGAAGGGACTGAGTAGGGTTAGGCACTTGCAGCATGCTAGTGAAGGGTTTTGAGCATTCTAACACTCCTATGGTGTACATGCAACCCTAAATACCTTGGATCTATGTTTTCTCTATTATACATGAAAACTTGAACTTTACAAGGTATTACCCTAACTAGCATACAATGAAGCAACTATACTACAAGAAACTAGTTAGATAACATACCTTTTGATGTGGCTTGAAGTCTTAAACTTTAAGAGCTTAGCCCCAATAGTGTGGAAGCCTCAAGTGGAATCACAAATCACCAAAACCAACATGGAATAACTAGAGAATAAGGATACTTAGGTTCCTTCTTATGAAATCGGGCTTGCCCTTATTTCTATGCACTAGTGCCAATTTCTTGAACCAAGGACCTCTTTATATAGTGTGCAGGATTAGGGTTACATTCATGTAAACCCTAATACCCATGACCTTTCACTTCCATAGGATCCATGGGCTAAACACTCCATGGACTATCCATGAAAGCTTAGCCCAACCTAAATGAACTTGGTCCACCACAACTTGGTCCATCACATATATATAAGAGTCCATATTTAATTAGTTCCTTTTTTATCACTAGATTAATTCTAAATTAATTCTTGATCAATACTAAATAAATAATATGATTTCATATTAATATATTAGAACTTATAATACATTAATATAAATCACTAGTATCCTTTTTCTCATTTTGTCTATCCAATTGTTCCGGTGAAGTGCAACCCAAATGGACCATGCCAAGTCGGGTTGAATACATACCAATAACAGTTATGGGCTTAGACATCTAATCCAATAGTCTACCACTTGGGTAAGTCTAAAACTGTCATTGCGTATGACTCCAAAACCCGACTGGCAATCGTAGGTCTTAAAGCCGTTGCCGTACTCTGAACAAATCAATGACACGTCCATTAGATAAGGGATCATATATTCCTCCATTCTAGATATAATATGGACTGAGACATGGATTATAATCATTCTCTCTGTCGATTTGTTGTTTCCCGATTTCCGATTTATGACGACTGACTAATTGAACAAATCATATTAGTCCTGGCTTGGCCAAGCACTTCGCGGTGTCATCACTAAATCATCGAGGGGGCCATAGATATCGCTTTTATCCCTTTAAGGGTAAAAAGAATGGATAAACTTCGACTCATATGCTTGTTCTACTACTTGTTGAATCATTCACAAAGGCACGTTTTATAACATCGAGTAACCAATGTGTTCTCGTACAATCAATGTATGACCAACTCATAGGCAACAAGTCATATCTCTAGGTTTGAAGAATATAATATATTATCGTCTCATGATTACTCGTGATAAAATCCATGAAGTGAGTCAAATGAGCATGGGTTTAATCCAATACTCAGAACTTATGAGCACTAATGAATGTTGCAGCAACTCTTGCTATGTCCCATACCTTGGACATCTACAATCCAGCTTCATTACAGTCTTGATTCATATCTACTTCCAACATATGACCGACTGTGGATGGTTTGAATAACTTAGTCATTCAGGAAGAACGACCTAGTTATTCTAGAAGTCAAAGCATGCAAAGTGAAACACAAGAATAATCGAATCCAATATGGTCTCAGAACTTATGAATATAAATAAAACACCTTTTATTTATCACCATATTGATTACCCATCATTCATTGCATCCTGTTTCAAACTATCGACTTTATACTTGAATTAAAAACAATAGTTGTCCCATGCTCCAAGCATGTACACTATGTTTTTTCTAAACACTCGTCATGCCATACACCAAGTATGCACACTACGTTTTTCCAAACATTAGTTATGCCATACGCCAAGTATGCACACTAAGTTTGTCTATGATCTTTACTTTGTGAAGTAGATCGATTGAACATAATTCCAATGATTCTCATTTCACAATCCCAAATCCTTGCCACAAATGCAAGAATTCCAAACTCCTGCCATTTACCTAAATCTGCTAGATTTTAAACTTATATGCATTGATCCTCTTCTAATGATTATGCACAAAGTCACAAAGACTTGTCAACAGACATTACAGAGTATTCCAATGGAGATCATTCCATGGAAACGAAGTCTCAAATTAAAAGTACATTGCTTTGAACATCCTTCTTGCATTAAGTTTCCTAATCTTACACAAATTTAATGAATAACTTCCACCTATGGGAACATTTCCATATTCCCATTTTGACTATCACTCCTGAACAAGAGTTGCCTCTTTTCAGAATATGTCAATATGGTCCTTCCTAAATTTACACCATACGTCCAACTGTCCCTGAGCAACCAATCTTTGGTAAACCTTAGATTGTCCTCGACAATTGCTTAATCATTTTAGTCATATCCAATTCTAGACTTTTCCCCTCTTAATGCCCTGAGCATTTGGAAAATTTAGAAAGGATGAATATTATAGCACATGCAATCGATCATATAACCGAAGCATATGGGACACGATTCATGGTGTCTCACATAAAGACTAGACCAGTCTTTTGCTATAATATTTCTATTTGCCATGTTCTCAAAATTCAGATTATGAAAAGGGATGTCGTAATCATAATCGAATTTTAGAATGCAAATAATGGACCCATATATAGAATTTCCTTATGTTGAGCCATTCCAACATAAAATTCACATATATATCCTTGACTAAAATGAAGTATAATTTCCTCTCCCTGAATTATAGCAAACCAACTTTTTCCCAATTGAAACTTTTGTTTTCTATAATTAACATTGATAACTTGCAACACTTATCATAATTATCATGCTCCCACTAACATGAGAATTATCAGCATAACTCTTATGCTCCCACTACATTTGACATGTACTCAGAAATCAGCTGGACTTCTAGAAATCAATACTTTATTGACTTTCTTACAAAACTTCAGACTTCTGATACGAAATGCTTTGATAAAACTTTATCAAAATCATACACCTTTCCTTAGATAGCACACATGTGTGTCTAAACAATTTCAGAACTATTAAAAGGGATGCCATAATCATAGTCTCAATCATTTAGACCTTTGCCATTCCTCACAAGTCCATGTTAGTGTGCTGGTTAACCACACACGCTCCACAAACGACTTTGAGAATGCAAATATCACACTTGCTATCTACCAAGTTATCAGAGAGAAACCTTATGAAACTTAGATTTTATGGTGTATGTGTTCCTATCCATGTGAATTTGTCAAAACCATAGTCTCAAGACAATGTTAGTGACAAGTCCAAACTCATATGGATTGAACTTGTGCAGTCTTAACTTCTTGCCACCTGGTAACACAAGGGCTTGCCATTGCTTCCAAGTTGTTATGCAACCAATTGAGAACTCTCAGAACTCATATGCAAAGCCAACTTTAACTGGAATGGGCACATAAATAAGAATATGTCAACATGATAGGTTATAAACCTCACATCGCGTGCTAGTGATAAACTACATGTTTCATTCTTGATTAGATCTTGAAATTCTTTCAGGATCTTTAAGACTCCCACTGTCCTCTTGACATATAAGACTCTCTTGCCAAATATTCAAGAGATAGTGCAGATTCTTTATCAAGACAAACACTTCACACAATTGGCCTTAGTTGGTCTTTGTTTTATCCAAAACATCACAACTTACCAATTTCAAATGTACAAGAGTAGGACACTTTTACTCTTACATTTGACAAGTGTTATAAACCTTTCTTTAAGATATGTCACTCAAGTTAGAATCTTGGAGTATGACTCTAAGAATTGTTTTGGAACGAAGTATGACTCACCTTCTTGATTTAACCATTTCAGCAATTCTTGATTCCTCTTCTTAGCCATTGGAATGCACTAAGATGTCCTTAGAGAAAAAATTGCGATATGGTTTCTTAATCATTGAGATGATCACAAAACATGATACTAAAGTACTCTTCCATCTTTTTAGATTTGAGAAACTTTTATACTTCTTCCTAAATCGATTATTCTCATTCGTTCTGCCATACATCAAAACTTTTCCAATGTTTCAGAAATATACTTAAACTGGTAAGTATAACCATATTTACTAAACTTTAGTAAATCATGACGAATAGTCTTATCGATCTTTTGTGGTGGACTTGACCAGTGCACAAAAATGTGTACTCGATCCCTTAGTCCTTCACTTGACTCACATAAAAATGTGAACAAGGAATTAGTCTTAATTTTCCAAAGGTGAAAATTCTCATTCATCATACTATACAACTTGTATGATTCCAAGTTTGTATCCACCTGAAAACTTGGGTGATGAGAATCTTTCCTTATTTGGTAAATTTAGACACTACCACAAATGAAAGAATCAAATTCATATTTCCATTATTGCTAGAAATATACAAGCATCAATTTTCCATAAGTTCCATTGCAAGGACATATAAAAAAACAAAATTTTATTTATTTATCAAATGGGGAAAAACTTTCCTTACACTGCAACTTTAAATGTAAACTATGCTATTAGGTATTTCCTAGCAATCTATCATAACTCTCTAAGTAGTAGCTCAAAAATCCGATCTTCGAACCATGCGATTGAAATCCATCTCTGCGATCAGATTCAACATACTCTTTCTTTAAGTTCCCTTCCCTTTGCTTGACCCTGCCATACATCAAAATGTATTAAGAATCTCCAAATGGAACTTAATTAAGTTAGATAGTGGACTTACCTAAAGCAGAAGTCAAGCTTTTTGACTAGACCTTCTCTCAGATCTTTCAGGTAGTTAGGTCAGCTTCGCAACCAATGCCCCTTCCTTTTGGCAATACAAACTTATGGACTCTTTGGTAATGGTTCATAGGACTATCTCAGACTTAGCTTTTCTCTTTACCATTTCGTCAACCGAGTTGACTATGGCCGATCCCTTTCCATTGGGAAGAGAAAGTTTTTCTGGATATTCAATGTTACCATTGTCAATGTCCATGGAAGTCTGGGAAGTTCATCTTCTTAATCAAATTTGCTCTACCAGTGCTCCAAATCATTGCTGATTCCGCAGCACCAAGCAAATAGATAAGATCATTAAGGGTCTTGTCATAGTCTTTCACATAGTAGTCCCAAAGGACACACTATGTGACTTAGAAGGTGATTGGACAACCAACTTTCTCAAGACTTTGACACCCAACTCTCTCGGCTTGTTAATATGTGACTTCATCTCCAAGATGTGAGCACACATAGACCTTGCTTGCCATTAGGGCTTGAGTGACCTTGAACTTGTGGGTTAGGGAGAATAATTGGAGGATGTGGAGGGAGTGAAGAATGATTTCCGGGACATCATCTTCATTAGGAAAGCTTGTTCCAAGAGTTTTTGGGAAGATTGTAGATGACTGAACCAGACATCTTTTGGGAGATATTCAAGATAGTTTATTTAAAGTCCTTAATATAAAACCCAATATGAAATATTAAGGCTAGGACCCAACACAATATTTTATAATTTGGAAGAGGGATGTCGTAATCCAAGCTATAGAATATTTGAAGGTAGGCGAATCACGATTCACCAATTTCCACCACGAAAAACGAAATAATTTATTAGGTTTTAGTTGGATTTGAAACTCCTAGATCTTTTGAGATTCATTGAAATTTCCAATGGCATGTTTCAATCTCGATTGTGCCCTCTCAAGTTTTGTGACTAGGATGCCGAGGATCAAAAAACAAGGTGTGAATAACCATGCAAATATACTTGGTACCCTTAATATTTACCTCTCAATCGATGTGTCGGTTAACCACACACGCTCCACCGATACAATGATAAACATTAAGTTACCCTTTGCCTACCTTGTTAAATCAAGCTAGTATGCCGGTTAACCACAGACGCTCCACTAATCGACTTAAGCAAAGTGCAAAGTGTAATTTCATGGGTTAGCACCAAATTCACATTTTCCTAAGTAACTAAGATTGGGAAATCCTAATAATTTAGTTACTTAGTATTTATCATTAATACTTTTAATGAAGGGAGAATTCTAGTCCTTGTCCTACCCGTTCGGCTAACGACCCTCCACCAGTCAAGGATGCTGTGGGTGAGAGTGGACACCCATTAAACTGCCATTTTAAAGGCAATAACCTTATACCCCCTTATAGACCGGCTTCGTGAATGAGGCCTACTAATGGTGAGACTGACTTGCTCTTATACATATATATATATATATATATATATATATATATATATTAACTTATAATACTATAAAGTATAAGGGTTGAATTTTAACTTTTAAAATTCTAAGGGCTTAACTTGGAATTAAAGTATTCATGAGGGGAAACTTTACAAATTCCAAAACATGAGGGAAAGTTTTCAACTATTCAAAAACTTTTCAATTCCATAACTTATGTGTTTAAAGTAGTTTTAGTGAAAAACTCTTCAAGTTCCATAACTTGAGGACAAGTTATGGAAGACTTTAAAACATTTAAAATCGAGACTCTCCATTTTTCATAACTTATGGAAATCTTATAAGTTTTAATAATCATAAATCTGACTTTTCATATAACTTGAGGACAAGTTACAAAAACACATTTTATGAACAACTTTTAGATTAATTTGGATTGAAAACATATTATCACATAACTTTTATATTAATCTAAATCAACTCACAAGAACAAGATAATTCAAATCAACCAATTTTTCATGTAATTAGCCTAATCATTAAACTAACACAAAACATGAATCTATTGACAATTATCTTTGAATTGGATTAGCATGAACATTACCACATAAAAAATAGGTTTACAAGTTCAAAAACAGCTTAGGGTAATGTTCCTAGTCCAATTCCAGCCAAAAAACTCGAAAATATGATGTCTGGGGCTCCTACTCGTCGAGTGTATCAACCTACTCGACGAGTAGGATGATTTTCTTCATGGACTCGGCGAGTCCATCAGTGGACTCGGCGAGTCCAGTGCCCACACAGCCAGAAAATCGATATTTTTCAGCTTTTCCTGCAATTTGGATCAAGTATAATAGAAAACAAGTCTAGGCTCTGATACCACTGAAGGGTTTTGAGCATTCTAACACTCCTATGGTGTACATGAACCCTAAATACCTTGGATCTATGTTTTCTCTATTATACATGCAAACTTGAACTTTCCAAGGTATTACTCTAACTAGCATACAACGAAGCAACTATACTACAAGAAACTTGTAACGACCCAAAAATCACGACTAAAAATTTCCTTTAAAACATTACTAAAACCATATTCATAAAACCATATCATAAGTCATAACATAAATTCGGAGTATCAATTCAAAACATGTTCTTATTATCAGAGTAAAACATCTCAGGCTGACTAACTATGGTGTGTGCCATGCGATCATCCCGAGCTCTTCCCTCCACTACCGGAAGTACCTGAAACCAAAACTGAAAACTGTAAGCACGAAGCTTAGTGAGTTGCCCAACCTACCACATACCATACACATAACTGCATACTGCAAATATTGGGCCTCGCCCGCTACAATAGGCCCCGCCTGCTCCAGGCCCCGCCTGGCTTCGAGCCCCGCTCGGTGTACATATCTGTTTCTCTTAGGCCCCGTCTGTCTATGGGCCCCGCCCGCTAAACATATACAAACATATAACATACTACATAACACATAACTATAACTACTCTACTGCATTCCTGTACTAACGCCTCGCATATCTTGGGCCCCGCCCCTGTCCTGCTACTGATGAGTCATGGAACCCCGTCCACACTCCTGCTGATAGTGAGATACGAGCCAAACCCACACTCACTCCATTCCTAACTTGGGCCTCGCCCCTCCTCGGCTACTGATGAGATATGGAACCCCATTCATACTCTACTAATAGTGATATACGGGACCTCGCCCACACTCACCTCCCTACCAGGCATATACAAGTATCACACAGACAACAAGTATACTCTATCATGCAAACCATTCCTTGGGCACCAGCCCGACCTTGGACCTCAGTCCTGAATATCATACTGACAAACAGTGCCTAGGGCTAACCCCCGGGTCTTCCTACTCATAACTACATGGGCCGACATTGTGGCCGTAGACCCATTCACACAAAGGGAAACTCACCTCAAACTGCTGAAGCTGCTGATAACCCTCTGGCTGCTATCCGACAACTCTCTGAACCGCTGCCCACTAGCTCCCCGAGCTACAAATACCAATAATAACAATTAGCCTAACTGTCCTTCCGAAGTCAACTAGGTCAACTTTGGTCAAGGTCCTTTTGAAGGTCAAAGTCAACGGTCAGAGTCAACTTCTAGTTGACTCGACTCGTCGAGTTGTTCTACCAACTCGTCGAGTCCATGCCCCTCAAATCCCAAAACAACCTCGACTCAACTCGTCGAGTCTAGCAACAACTCGACGGGTTCTCCTTTAACTACACATTCGGGACCATCTTCAACCGACTCGCCGAGTTGTTCAACAACTCGTCGAGTCCATCTTCATAAGCTAAGGAGATTGCCTTGGACTCGCCGAGTGTCACACCCCAAAACCGGAACGGCAGAAATGTTCTGGGGTGGAGGACGTCATGTACAGTATCACAAAAAAGCATAATAGTAAACAAGAAACAACATCCGTTGCATTAATAGGATAATTTTAATACAAGGGTGTTCTGTATAGTGTGTAAGACACCAAAAATGAATAATCAAAATAAAAGATGGGTATTGTATGTGCTCCATCTTCTGAAAAGCTTCATCGGTACCTGTCTACTGATGACCTGAGAATACAAGTTATTTTGAAAGAGTTTATCAGGAAAACGCTGGTGAGTTCATAAGTATTTAGTGTCATTGCTTGTATGAAAAATGTTTGTAACAACGTAGTGTAAATGTTCGTAACTTTGTGTAAATGTTTGTAAATAGTGGAACTCTCTAGAAAATCCTATATTTTCTACTGAAATGTAGCCTTCTACCAAGACCCGACTGTTTGCATGTTTGTTCTTTTGTAGTGTAAGAGTTTTTCCCAGTGAAACTATCATTATGAAAATATAGTTTAAGACCTCGCTTATGCGAGATGATTACAAAATAAATGTAATAGGGGAAAGTAATGTTTTACCCCAGCAGTATCACTTCCGGCTAAATGTGATGAAAATGCAGACTCCAGGTAGTATTAAATGTACAATACACCTCGGGGAGTCCGTTTGCCTTTAATTCTTAGTTAGATAATTAAAGGTTTGAATGTGAACTCGTATGTAACCATGCTGGTCGACGGCTGAATAACTGATGACCCTCCGGTGTCATATGTAGTGAGGTAACATTCTGTCACCCCTTGGCCTTATCGGCTGGGACTGTAGCTAGCATTCGGGGTGTGGGAGTGTCTGTCCCGTATAGATCTATACACACAATGCCCGCTCTCCCTCCAGGAGACTCTGGTTACAAAGTGATACCACAATGAAGTGATGTATCAAGAAATAGTATGTCACATTCTAGTTATAGCATTCAAATGTTTGTATAGTATGTCATAGCGTAGTAATGTTTTCTCTGTACTAGTGTATAGTATATCCTCTTGTATAGTGTATAGTATGCTCTCTTATATAGTGTATAGTATGTTGTTTCTCATAACAGTATGTATGTAGTGACTCGTAACTGTACTGGCTCTTGTATGTATCATTGCAATAGTAATAGTGAGTAGTAATCCCTTAACTATACCTATTATAGTTAAATAGTAATGTTGTTTGTATGCCTCTCCTACTCAAGGTACTGAACTGAAGTGAAAGTTTTTATATCCAAACACATATATACGATATAGAACTAATATTTCAGTGACATTAAGACAAATAACATGATACCCTAAGTCCACAACAAAACAAGGGACAGGAAATAAGGTGAGCTATCAGTCCTAAAGTCCTTCAAACCTTACTTATATAATATAGTTGTATGGATATGAGTTTGACAATAAGTTAAGTTTAAAAGAGTTTGAAAACAGTTTTAGCATTTAAAAGGCTTTAATAAAAAGGTTTGGAGTGCTTGCAATCCATAAGTTTAATAGCAATTTGAAGTAATAGTAAATTCTTCTGTTTGTTCTAGTCATTAATCATATGTGATTAAAACACCAACTAGAATGTTTCAACTTTTATCCCCCCCCATAAAAGCATTTAAAATCATTTCAAAGGTTGATTAAGGGGTATGAACTCACCTATAGAGAGTGGTGTGGATGAGCGGATGGTATAGGATGCTAGGTCTCAAGTGAAGACTTGAGCACACACCCGGATCCTATTTAACATATAATTACACATATATGAATACATTTAATGTATATAACCACTAATGGTGATAGGGACACACCTTAGGGACATAAAAACACTTAGAATTAAGTGTTACCAACACCTATGGTTGCCCATGAGGGGTGTATGGACCTCTATTGGAGTGTAAGGCCACAAAATCAAGGGTTTTGTGTGTGTGCGGCCAGTGTGTGCGGCCAAGTGTGTGTGCGGTCTCACACTCACTATGAAGGTGTTTTGACCATTGCTTAGCCGTAATGGAAGTTTGTTGCCATTTTGGACCCTTAAAAGGATGTGTGCGGTTACACATGGTGTGTGCGGCCATGGAGTGTGCGGTCGCACACTCCTAGTAAAAATGGTCCAAAATGTATTTCCAAGTTCGTATCTTGTCTCCCCTAAGTGTCTTTGATCATGTGCTAGAATACTACTTGAGTTTTAGGCCTTAAAGCACCAAAACAAGGGTGTACGGCCACATGAATGTGTGCGGCCGCACACTCCTTTCAGATCGAGTTCTGGACTTTTAACAAGGCTCAAATATATTTAAACACATGCAGGAGTAGGGTACTTACAGTGTATAAGTGTTTGGGGGTGTTTGGAGCTCAAAAACTTAGTAGGTGTTCTTGGTGTTCTTGGTGTTCTTGAAGAACACTTGAAGATCTACTAAAATGGAGTGATTTCATGGGTGAAATCAGTGATTTACACTAGATGGAGTAAAGAAATCAACAAACCAAAGGCTAGAAACACTTACCACTTGAAGATCTAGGTGAAAAATCAGGATTCACTTGAGAGAAAACGAGTTCTTGACTAGGAGGGTGAAAAAGGGTGGAATGAAGGCCAAGACTCTTTCTGATAGGCATGAGAGTGCTGCCAGATGAGTGTGTGCTGCCGGAGGAGGGGTGTGCGGCCGCACACCCAAGTGTACGGCCGTACACTCCTTAAGTTGGAGTGTTTGGCCAATTTTTGGGTCGGGTGAACTCGTGGGACTCAAATCCAAACTTCTAACTTGCATTTACTAGGTTTAGAACACCCAAAAGACTAAAAATAAAGCTAGAAATTAGCAAAACAAGTCTAACTTTAATTGATTTGAATATTAGCGCAAAAATGAAAATTTCGGGTTGTCACACCGAGTTCCGCCTTGAACTCGTCGAGTACTATGATCTTCATGTCCACTACTGACCTAGTCTGGTTGAATCCTTTACTAACTTCACCCACTGATCCGAATCATAAACATGAGGGTTTGGGTTTGCGACCCGACTCACCGAGTCCATGAACCGACTCGCCGAGTCCACCTTGTGACACCTCTATTCTGTTGATCACAGTGCATTCCAACACCTTCAACTCATAGATTTCGACCTCTAATGCTAGCTTTGCACGTTAAGTTGCTAACTTTACGTGCATGCAAGATGTTATGAGGCTAGAACACTTAATCCAAGCTTCAAAGAAGGCCTAGGTCATGAAATGAAGCCATGGATGGATGAAGATCCCCCTTCAGAGCTTCTAAAGCTCATAAATGCATAGATCTTAAGTCCTTTTCGTCCTGAATGGCTTAATACTCGGATTGAGCTTGGAAATGGTCCAAATGTAACCAAATCTATGCTAGAAAGGGGATCTAAATGATTATCAGCCAAGGTATAAGCTTTTTACCTCTAAATGGTCTGAAATGTCACCCCAACTCTAGATCTATAACTTCTTCTTGCACCACCAAGGTCCTTCTTCCTTGTCCAAGCTTCAATTCACTCTCAAAGCAAGAACTAGCTCAACAATGGAGTTGGGTAGTTAGGGTTTGGATTTCTGGACAATAGGGGCTGCAAATGAGCCCTAGGGAAGAGAATAAGACGCTTAAATAGGGTACCAAGTCCCGAAATTAGGGTTTCCTAACCTGGACCTGACTGGCCGAGTCCACTCTCCAACTCGTCGAGTCGGTCACTTAACCTTGCACACGGATCCCACTCCGACTCGCCGAGTCATTCCTTGGACTCGACGAGTTGACCCCCCTTTGACTTAGGATTTTCCTTTCCTTTCTTGGCCTTTTTGATTCTGGGTGTTACAACTCTCCCCCACTTAAACTAGACTCCGTCCTCGAAGTCCGCTACGACCAACCATCTCGCAATCATCTTGCACCACCCTTGCCTGATGAATATAACTCCAACCGACCACTTCCATTGACCTTCCGCCCGGTCACTCAGAATAAAACTAGACCTTGTAGATAATAATCCTCAAGTGCACTCTAATCCCCAACAATCCTGCGAACACATCTCACTCAAATGACAATCCTTCCGGTACTCCCCGAGTACTTATGCTGGACATCCTAGGAGCTCCCCCCCCCCCTTTTCCTTGCGCATTTTCTGGCCTTCCCAAGGCGACGTTTCACATCTAACCACCTCTTCTACCACTGTGAAGGACATACCCTTCACGGTATGCATTACTCCAGCCACTCCTAGTGCTGGTCACTACTGCCGATACATACCGAATACTTCTTGCTACTATAACTTATCGCTGAGCACCCAACCCAGCGTATGGATCAGATAATCCTTCGAGTAAAAGATTCATCACTGTAATGGTTAGACTCCACGAGAGCTGCGCAACAGGGTCAAACCCTTCCCTCTGAGATTATCCCACCCTGCTGTGAGAGGCGTAGCACTCCTCGGTCCACTAACTGTCTCATACCATACTCCTCTATCGTCACTCTCCTGCCTTAAAGTTCTGCTGCCCCTCCTCCGCCTTCCGAATAAACCGAGACCACCCTGGTCCCAACTGATTCTACCGATAATTGGGTTACCGGATACCCACCGGTCACTACAACTAGCACAATCTCTTAGTCGCTCCCAACGACTTCTGAAGAAACCTCGGCTATCTAAACTTCTCTATCTACCCTGCCACTATGGCGCTACAAGTCTTGGGATTCCTCGATCCCCTATCTTGACCCTACGTCCCTACCAGGTCCCACCTGCGCTGCTATAATCTTACGGGCCTCGCCCACGGGTCTCACCCGACTATATCCCAGAGTGGTCCTCCCCTCTAGTCTCACCTGTCTAGCTACTATCGCACGGGCCTCGCCCACGGGTCTCACCCAAACCATACTACTGAGCAATCCTGCTCCCAGGTCTCACCTATATTGCTACTAACATACGGGCCTCGCCCACGAGTCTCACCCAACTGCATCCTGGAGTGGTCTCTCCCAAGGTCTCACCTATCTAGGGCTATACAGGTCGACTCCATACTAAACCTCAACGACTTAACCTTTCCTGATTCGTATCTTGCTAACTGGGAGATACGGGCCTCCGCCCACACTCCGCGAACTAGGAGATACGGGCCTCCGCCCACAATACGCTAACTACACTGCTAATGAATGGTACGGCTTACCCGCAGTCTTACATCACTTCCCTCACCGACTCGTTGCCGGGGAACGCTGCGGCTATCCTGCGGTCCTACTACACCCTCCATGCTGTCTCTACCACTGACTACTATTCCGAGGGCATCCTGACTCACCCGAGTCCTTCTAGCGATCCTCCAACCTGATTTCCAAAACCTGCCCTCAGTCATCAAATGCTACAACCTCCTTGTAGTCTTACATCCGTGCTTTACTCGCGCTCCGACGAGAAAATCTTCAGCTTGGTTTCTCAAACCAATTGTCTACTGATCCCCAATACATGAACCCGATGTTGGGAAATTTCCCAGATTCCCAACTCATGTACTCCTAAATCCACTCAACTCCTCAGACTGCTTTTACTTCCTCCTCGGAGGTCACTAATCCTTCTAAGTTTAGCATGCTACCGACTCTGAATACTTGAAGGGTCTTCCCCACTTTGATCCTTCTAAAACCTTACGGCTCAGTGCTTGAAAAGGATTCCGAATCCTTCCTATCATCCCCGACCGATCTGCTAAACGCCCCAAGCTTACCACAGCTAGGGATCTAACTGATCTATCCCCAAATGACACCTTCCTGAAACTAGCGAGACACTACCGAGTCTCACGCATACATGCTACAGTTACTGCATCCGAAGTAACCTGCTCTACGGGGACGTCCTCAACTATCACTCTAAAAATCCAAGGTATGCAGGTGGCATATAACTCAATCACAAACAGGCTATAAAATTCCGAAATACCCTTACCAATAACGATGCAGAACCATAACAATATATTCATGAATAAAAGTTAACAGGGGAACAAAAGATACACACCTGCAACGTCCGGTGCTGCTCGCGCCTCCACGGTAAACATCTGAAAAGCCCTGCTCCCACCGCAGGCGCCTCTTCTCGGCCCTGACGGCCGTCGGTGATCCTCAAAGTTGCAGGGGCGGGTGCTATCACCCGTCCTGCCGAAAGCAAACTCAGGCACTGGGCCTTCTTGTGGCCCCGCTAACTGCAATGAAAGCATATTAGGTCTGACCCCGGAGTGGTGGTAGCAGTACAATCTCTGCTAAAATGACCAGTCCGGCCGCACTTGAAGCAGCCAGAATCATCACCACTGCCACTCCTACACGCACCCTCGCGTGTCCTGCCACATTTCCCACATCGGCTGCGGCTCTGAAAATCCCTCGATATCGAATCTGACCCCTTGGGCCTTTTTCCTGAACCTCTGCCTACCTTAATCTCATCCGGCTTCCTCTTCCTGATCTGCTCCAGATCAATCTCCTTCTATCTGGCCCGAGCAATCATGTCCTCCATTGTCTTGCAGCTGGACCTGCTCACGAACTGCCTGATGTCACTCCTCAGCATCTCGTGATATCGGGCCTTCTTCATTTCCTCATCCGCGACATATTGTGGAACAAGAAGAGCCCTCTCTCTGAACTTGGCGGTGATCTCCGCCACAATCTCGGTCGTCTACTGAAGGTCCTGAAACTCTCGTGCCAACTGCTGCACCTCAATAATTGGTGCAAACTCAGCCCTAAACTTGGCCTAGAAATCACTCCATGTCATCGCGTCCAACGCGACATCATCACCAATGGCATGTCCAACTTCCTCCCACCAATCTCGCGCTCTGTCCTTCAAAAGATAGGAGGCGAGTCTATCCTTGTCCCCCTCGGGACACCGGCTAGTACGAAAAGCGTTGGCAACATCGGGCAACCATCTGCTGCTAGCAATGCGGTCCCTGGCCCCATGATAATCTGGTGCTCCGCAAGCTCTAAACTCTCGGAATGTCAAGGTACGCGCTCCCACCAAAACCATCATCTCTGCGCGAAAGGCTCCTAGCCTCTCGTCCAAAATCTCTAGTATACCCTCCAAGACCGTGCCAAAAATCATAGGAGTCTGGTCTAAGATACTGCACGTGATCTCAGCTGATACAAACTCTCTCATCCGCTCCTCGAGCTGCTCGGTCCCTGAACCCGAGCCTGATCCCTCTCCGGCGCCTGATCCGCCCACTAGTCTCTCACGCAATGTCACCATGCTAAAAACATAATACAATAACTATCAAAACACACATCACTACTGAGGGATCACTCATATACACACTACAAGTTTCCCGGTCTCATCTCGGCCCTTCTTGAATCGAGTACGGATCCGCTGCTTTCAGTAGTACGGGCCCATACTACCTTCCACATCTATCCGTACTTTCCTCAAGAACTGCCTCGACTCCACCAGTCACTTCTACTGCTACTGATCTCGGCTACTCTCATCCTAGGCTTGCCCTAGGGAAATCTCTGACTCCACCCAAACCAGTCCTCAGCTGTTGAAGGCCTCCTTGTAATGCCAATTAGCCATCACCTGAATACCATCACATGTGACGAGGCTCAGATAATCCTTCGAGTAAAAGACTCGTCCCTACAACGGTTAGACTCAGACAAGAGCTGCGCAATAGGGCCAAATCCAGCACTCTGAGATTATTCAACCCTGATCACATGTGACGTGACGTATTCACCTAATGGCTAACTCCCATCACTCAGAGTCCCACAAACCACAAAGCAAGCAACATTCAGACACAGGAAACTACTCAAGCATATATATCCTCATAACG
Organism: Lactuca virosa; assembly: GCF_052849685.1. NCBI lineage: Eukaryota > Viridiplantae > Streptophyta > Magnoliopsida > Asterales > Asteraceae > Lactuca > Lactuca virosa. The sequence goes on from NC_136429.1 coordinate 317,137,006, forward strand.
AGAAATTGTACTAGCATACAATGCTAAGCTCATACTATCAGGCATAACCTTAACATGCTATCCTATTACTGTCTAATCAATACTATCATGCAGCTCAAAAGCACATATAACAGGTACATAAGGGATCCTTTCTAGATCCTTAGTCCTAATCTAGCATGCTATTCTACTAACTGATAATCATAACATAACTTGTATGGGTATTTTGGGGTATTTACTTGAGCTCGGCTGATTGCATGCACCACACCCTTTTCTCTTTTCAAAGTTCTTTTCTTTCTCAAAGTTCTTTCCGCTTTTTCTAAAACTCTTTTCTTTTCTAAAAATCCATTTTTACATAAATTGATTTTCCTTTTGAAATTTTCCTTACCAATCCCTTAGTTTGAGTCCAGACACACCCGAAAGTATGTCCGAATCCCTCAAACCAAGGCTCTGATACCAACTTGTAACGACCCAAAAATCATGACTAAAAATTTCCTTTAAAACATTACTAAAACCATATTCATAAAACCATATCATAAGTCATAACATAAATTCGGAGTATCAATTCAAAACATGTTCTTATTATCAGAGTAAAACATCTCAGGCTGACTAACTATGGTGTGTGCCATGCGATCATCCCGAGCTCTTCCCTCCACTACCGGAAGTACCTGAAACCAAAACTGAAAACTGTAAGCACGAAGCTTAGTGAGTTGCCCAACCTACCACATACCATACACATAACTGCATACTGCAAATATTGGGCCTCGCCCGCTACAATAGGCCCCGCCTGCTCCAGGCCCCGCCTGGCTTCGAGCCCCGCTCGGTGTACATATCTGTTTCTCTTAGGCCCCGTCTGTCTATGGGCCCCGCCCGCTAAACATATACAAACATATAACATACTACATAACACATAACTATAACTACTCTACTGCATTCCTGTACTAACGCCTCGCATATCTTGGGCCCCGCCCCTGTCCTGCTACTGATGAGTCATGGAACCCCGTCCACACTCCTGTTGATAGTGAGATACGGGCCCAGGCCACACTCACTACATTCCTAACTTGGGCCTCTCCCCTGCTTGGCTACTGATGAGATATGGAACCCCATCCATACTCTGCTAATAGTGAGATACGGGACCTCGAACACACTCACCTCCCTACCAGGCACATACAAGTATCACATAGACAGCAAGTATACTCTATCATGGAAACCATTCCTTGGGCACCCGCCTGACCTTGGACCTTGGTCCTGAATATCATACTGGCAAACAGTGCCTAGGGCTAACCCCCCGGGTCTTCCTACTCATAACTACATGAGCCGGCATTGTGACCGTAGACCCATTCACACAATGGGAAACTCACGTCAAACTGCTAAAGCTGCTGATAACCCTCTGGCTGCTATCCGACAACTCTCTGAACCGCTGCCCACTAGCTCCCTGAGCTACAAATACCAATAATAACAGTTAGCCTAACTGTCCTTTCGAAGTCAACTAGGTCAACTCTGGTGAAGGTCCTTTTCATGGTCAAAGTCAACGGTCAGAGTCAACTTCCAGTTGACTCGACTCGCCGAGTTGTTCTACCAACTCGTCGAGTCCATGCCCGTCAAATCCCAAAGCAACCTCGACTCAACTCGTCAAGTCTAGTAACAACTCGACGGGTTCTCCTTCAACTACACATTCGGGACCATCTTCAACTGACTCGCCGAGTTGCTCTACAAGTCGTCGAGTCCATCTTCATAAGCTAAGGAGATTGCCTTGGACTCACCGAGTTCCTCCTTGAACTCGTCGAGTACTATGATCTTCATGTCCACTACGGAACCGGTCTGGTTGAATCCTTTACTAACTCCACCCACTGATCCGAATCATAAACAGGAGGGTTTGGGTTTGCGATCCAACTCGCCGAGTCCATGAACTGACTCGTCGAGTCCACCTTGTGACACCTCTATTCTGTCGATCACAGTCCATTCCAACACCTTCAACTCATAGATCTGGACCTCTAACACTAGCTTTGCACGTAAAGTTGCTAACTTTACGTGCATGTAAGGTGTTATGAGGCTAGAACACTTAATCCAAGCTTCAAAGAAGGCCTAGGTCATGAAATGAAGCCATAGATGGATAAAGCGGCCCCCCTCAGAGCTTCTAAAGCTCAGAAATGCATAGATCTGAAGTCCTTTTCATCCTCAATGGCTCAATACTCGGATTGAGCTTGGAAATGGTCCAAATGTGACCAAATCTATGCTACAAAGGGGATCTAAATGATTATCAACCAAGGTATAAGCTTTTTACCTCTAAATGGTCTGAAATGTCACCCCAACTCTGGATCTATAACTTCTTCTTGCACCACCAAGGTCCTTCTTCCTTCTCCAAGCTTCAATTCACTCTCAAAGCAAGAACTAGCTCAACAATGGAGTTGGGTGGCTAGGGTTTCGAGTTCTGGACAATAGGGGCCGCAAATGAGCCCTAGGGAAGAGAATAAGACGCTTAAATAGGGTACCAAGTCCCGGAATTAGGGTTTCCTAACCCAGACCTGACTCGCCGAGTCTACTCTCCGACTCGTCGAGTCGGTCACTAAACCTTGCACACGGATCCCACTCCGACTCGCCGAGTTATTCCTTGGACTCGACGAGTTGACCCCCCTGTGACTTAGGGTTTTCCTTTCCTTTCTTGGCCTTTCTGATTCTGGGTGTTACAAAACTATTTAGATAACATACCTTTTGATGTGGCTTGAAGTCTTCAACTTTAAGAGCTTAGCCCCAACAATGTGGAAGCCTCAAGTGGAATCACAAATCACCAAAACCAACTTGGAATAACTAGAAAATAAGGATACTTAGGTTCCTTCTTATGAAATCGGCATTGCCTTCATTTCTATGCACTAGTGCCAAATTCTTGAACCAAGGACCTCTTTATATAATGTGGAGGATTAGGTTTACATTCATGTAAACCCTAATACCCATGACCTTTCATTTCCATAGGATCCATGGGCTAAACACTCCATAAACTATCCATGAAAGCTTAGCCCAACCTAAATGAACTTGGTCCACCACAACTTGGTCCACCACATATATATAAGAGTCCATATTTAATTAGTTCCTTTTTTATCACTAGATTAATTCTAAATTAATTCTTGATCAATACTAATTAAATAATATGATTTCATATTAATATATTAGAACATATAATACATTAATATAAATCACTAGTATCCTTTTTCTCATTTTATCTATCCAATTGTTCCGGTGAAGTGCAACCCAAATGGACCATGCCAAGTCGGGTCGAATACATACCAATAATAGTTATGGGCTTAGACATCTAATCCAACAGCTAGGAGCATTGGGCTGAAGGACGATATAAGTTTTAGTGATTAGATAGTTTTTGAAACGTGTAATAGATAAATTGTAATTAACATTTGATGATTAAATATAGGAGTATTATTTATAAGTAAAGTTACTGTCTTGTGTTAATTATTTACCTATTGTTTCACTTTGCATGTTTTGACTTCCTGAATAACAAGATTATTCGAACAGTCCACCGTCGCTCATATTTTGGAAGTAGGTATGAAAGAAGATTGTCATGAATTGGCTTGTAGATTGTCTAAAGTGTATTAGACATAGCAAAAGTTTGCTGCAACGTTCATGAGTAATTATGAAATAAGATTTGAGTATTGGATTAAACCTGTGCTCATTTGAATCACTTCATGGAAATAATCACGAGTGATGGTGACACGATAATATCATATAGTCTTTAAACCTAGATATATGGTTTATTGTTTACAAGTTGGTTGTGCATTGATAATGCGTAAACACATCAGTAACTTGATGTTATAAAACACATTGTTTTGTATGATTTGATGAGTGAATATTAAATGCATATAAGTCGAAGTTTATCTGTTCCTTTTATCCCACGAGGTTAAAAGCGATATCTTGGGCCCCTCGATGATTTGGTTTGATTTATGTGTCGGACCCAGTCAGGACTAAATTGATGTGTTTAATTAAGTTCTATGTCAGACATATCAGAGATCGAGAAACAAACTGATGGAAAATAAGTATGACTATGTTCCATGTAATTGTCTGCATGATATCTTGAGCACGGAGGACTATACGATCCCTTATCTAAAGGACAAGTCAGAGTTCGACAACGGCTTTTGAGAGCTACGATTGCTAATCAGATTTTGAAGTCGTACTTGCATCAATAGTTATTAGACTGATCCAAGTGGGAGACTGTTGGATTAGTGTCTAAGTCGATAACTATATTTGGTATTTACTGGACCCGGTTGTAGCATGGTCCTTTTGGGTTGCCTTTACGTTGGTGACTACACAGGATAACTATTAAGGAGAGAGGCTGATTTATTATTAAGAATAATAAATTGGGGTATAAATATGATTTGTTAATATATTATATGAATAATATATTAATCTAGAAGCATATTATTAATTGGTATATAATCATAAATTAATTTGGAATTAATTTTGGGATTAAAGGAACTGATTAAAAGTGCAGGGGCTGTTTTGTAAATATTTGATAATTGAGGCTTTAGGCCAATGGATCACCTTATTAGGAAAGGCCCGAAAATCCTAGAAGGCTCTGGGAGTTTTCGTCCAAGGCTAAAGGATAGGAGGTCCATGGACTTGCTTAGGCCCTAAGCTAAGGGATTAGGGTTTCCTCCTTGAAACCCTAGTTGGCCTCAAGTATAAATAGACCCCTAAGGCACTAGAATTTGGCACCCCTTGTAGAAACCCTAGTAGAGCCGAATTTTAGAGCTTGTTACCCTCCCTCCTCTCTCTCATATTCATCCTCTCACTCAATTGTGTTTGTGAGCCATTAGAGGTACTACACTTGTGGTACTTGATCTCAAGAGCTAAGGGAATTCAAGGAACTAGTTGTTATTACTATATAGCAACAAAAAAGTATGTATTCTATTCTTGCTTTTGAATTTCAAAAATAATAGATGCATGATAGGTTTCTTTTTGTGTTCATAAAGTTGTATGTCTAATAGTGAAATCATAGATCCAATTAGGGTTTCATGCACACATAGGATTGTTTGTATAAAACCCATCACAACTCCTACTAACATCAATGATACAAGCTTTCAGCATGGCGTTAAGTGTCTGCATGATCCACTCACTCTGACTATCCATCTGTGGATGATAAGCATTGTTAAGATTCAACCTCGTACACAGTTCCTCATGGAACTTCTGTCAAAAACGATATGTGAACCTAACATCTCAATCAGATACAATGGAGACTGGAATACCATGCCAAGCCACAAACTCGCACACATATAAATCGGCCAATTTCTCAGCCGACGAGCCCTCTCAGATAGCTAAGAAATGGGCACCCTTGGTTAAACGATCCACAATAACCATATCACGTTGAATCCCTTAGCTGTCCGATGTAACTTGGTGATGAAATCCATAGTAATATGTTCCCATTTCCATATGGGAACCTCCAATGGTTACAAATTGTCATACGGCCTCTTGTGCTCGGCCTTGACCATCCGACAGGTTAAGCACCTCTCGACATACCAGGCTATCACTCTCTTCATGCATGACCACCAATAACTAAGCCTCAAATCCCGATACATCTTGGTGGCTCCATGGTGTATCGAAAACATTGACTTTTGTGCCTCCTTCAGCATAACCTACCTGACCCCACCAAAATCTGGCACCCAAACCCATCCATACCGTGCCAATAATCCACGACTGCCGGTACCAAACCTGTCAATCTCACCCCTGAGTCTCTCCTGCTTCCAATTTTCCTTCTTGAATTTTTCGGCTTGAGCCTCCCTACTAAATCCAACAATGGCGAATGAATAGAAATCCTCATACATAGGCCCCCAGTAGCAGGATTAGCCGCCTTGTGGCTCAAAGCATCAGCCACCACATTAGCTTTCCCAGGATGATACAAAATCTCGCAGTCATAATCCTTGACAACGTCAAGCCACCTACATTGCCTCATGTTCAGATTCAGTTGATCCATGAGCTACCTCAGACTCTTGTGATATGTGTAGATGGTACAGCGTACCCCATATAGATAATGCCGCCAAATCTTAAGAGCGAACACCATTGCTCCCAGCTCCAAGTCATGAGTCAGATAGAAAACCTCGTGTGGAATACAACCTTTCCCAACCAATTTTGGTTGACGATATGTCCCAAGATCTGAACCTCTCGTAACCAAAACTCACACTTCGAGAACTTGGCATACAACCATTCCAACCTCAAAACCCCCAGAAGCTCTCGAAGGTGCTCCTCATGCTGCTCCATGGTCTTGGAATATACCAAGATATCATCAATGAACATAATTATTGATCGATCAAGCATCGGCCGGAAAACTTGATTCATCAAATCCATATATGTCGCAGCCGCATTGGTGAGCCGAAACGGCACCACCACGAACTCATAATGGCCATAACGAGTCCGGAACGTGGTCCTCTCCATGTCCTCCTTTATAACCCTCATCTGATGATACCCTAACCTCAAGTCGATCTTGGAGAACCAAGATGTGCCATGTAGCTGATTGAAGAGGTCATAAATCCATGGAACGGGATAACTGTTCTTTAGCTTCAACTTGTTAAACTCCCGGTAATCAATGCACACCCAGTGTGAACAATCCTTATTCTTGACGGAAAAATATTTGGTGCTCCCCACGACGAATTTCTCGGTCTAATGAACTGCTTGCCCAACAACTCCTGCATCTTAGGCGATGCCAATCGATACGCTGCCTTGGCAATCAGAGCCGCATTGGGAACCAAATCTATCCTGAACTCAACCGGTCTCTCAGGAGGCACGCCGGGTAAATCTTTCGGGAACACATCAGAAAACTCTCTAACAACTAGTACATACACAACTGAAACCGCGGTCGCGACTCGGGTGTCAATCACATAAGCAAGATAACCCATACATCCATGTTGTAGATACTGTCAGGCCCTAGCGGCAGAACAAAAAGTTGAGCCAATCTTGGTAACCTCTTTATAGATAACCAGTTCTCCCTTACATGGAGTTCGAACTATCACTCGCTGACCATCACATTGATCATAGCCCCGAATTTGCTCAACCAATCCATCCATACTATCACACACACATCCCCCATGGAGATAGGAATTAGATCAATTGGATCAGGCACCCCAAAAATCTCCAGGACACAACCCTGATAATCGCTCGATGCATATATCTCATGTTCGTTAGTGATAGAAACTCGTAACAGACACCCTAGCTCCCCAGGTGTCATATCTAAATCCCTACTAAAATTCTGATATACAAAGGACCGACTCACACCCGAGTCAAAAAGGACAAGAGCAGGCAATGAATTCACTAAGAAGGTACCTTGCAGAAACATAAACATTAGCATACAATGAAATAAGTAACATAATAATAAATAGAAACATACTATTAACAGCGTCTGGAACCAACTTGGCCTCCTCTATAATGAGCTGGAAAGCACGACCTCAAGCCCTCGGGGGCTCCGACCTACCCTGGCGCCCATCTGTAATCCTCAGGGTGGTAGTAGGTGGTGCCTAAACTGGTCTAGCAGCAAGTAAGAGAAATTGGGCCTTCACGTGGCCCAACTGCTCACAATGATAGTAGATCCTACTACTCAACGAATGAGCCTTGTGACGAAAGTCATTCGTAAAATTACCCACCCAAACGTAATTACGGCATGGAGAAGAAGAAGATCAACAAACACCCTCATGAACCTTACCGCACTTACCACAAGTGCGAACCCTCTGTCCCTCAGATCTGAAATTAGCGAGCTTGAATCGCTTTGCTACTGGCTGTAACTGCATAAGAGCCTGCCTCAGCTCCTTTTCCTGGAGCTCCACCTCAATCTCCCGCCTCCTTGTGGCCTCCTGTAGCTCAACGAGGTTACCATAACATTGGGTGGACATATACTTGCAGATATCCCTCTTGAGCATGCTCAAGTACCGAGTCTTCTGAGCTTACTCAGACGCAGCAAACTCAGGGCGGAAAAGAGTATGTAAACATCTTTGTGATCTCGGTCACCATCTCAGTCCCCTGTCTCAGATCCAGATACTCCTAAGCCAGCCTCTTCGTCTCAACGAATAAAACATACCTCATGCGGAACATCTCAAAGAACTTCACCCAAGCCACAACACCCATCTACTCCGGAGTATACAAGCCAATCACCAATCTCCACCAATCCTTCGCCCCTGACCCGAGAAGGTTCAGGGCACACTTGACCTTCTGGTCAGCAGGGCAAGAGCATGTGAAGAAATAACACTCAATTTCGGATAGCCACCTCATCTCCATGATAGGGTCCTAAACTCCATCGAACACCGGGGCTTCATGTTGTCGAAGTACTAGTACTAGAAAACTTTATCCCATTAAATCCCCATAGTAGCAGCAGTCTCAAAAAGTGCAGAATAACGATCATCAAAAAGCCCAATCATAGCGGTTTTGATAGACCCAAACGCCTCCGAAATAGACCTCAGGACAGCAGCAACCACCTAAGTGGAGATGATCTCCCGAATCTAATCATCAGTTATCTGTGGGTTATCCTGGCCACTCGCTCCAATCCCGGAAGCCGGTCCTCCCGTAAACACGATACTGAAAATAAGCTAGAGTATATTAGAAATACCACAATACACATAACTATAATCACGATACAAGACTAAACCCTTGGGGTTTGTGACTTCCTTCTTACGGGTCATGTGCTTTCAGTAGTACGGGCATATACTACCTTCCACACCTATCCGTATTTATCTCAAAGAACATCATACCCGCCAAACACAATTACGAGAACTAGGATACACAAACACCCTATCATCAATCCTTTGGAAGTGGCTAGACATTCCTCATCTGGCGGACTGCTCACACATAAACTCGTCCATGAAACTTCCAATAACCCTGCAGCACTCGTGTATGCTAATCATAGATAACATTGGATCCTATAGACAGTCAAATACTTGATTCAACCCTAAGCCCTTCATCAGAAAAGAACAGGAAACACAGCTAAACCAAACATTCTTAAGCTACAGATTCTTAGTTATGTACAACTATGATGCATACACTAAGCAACTACACTAATAATGCTAATTCCATACAAGAAGTAATCCTTGGGTATCAGGAATCATATATACCAGACAATCCTATCATGCAATTCCTAAAGATCCCTATCCTATCACTATCGTGTTGTTCTATCATGAATAACATATCAAATAACATTATGGTGACTTGGGGTATACTTTCTTGCTCCGAATGATCATACACAACACATCCTTCCTTGGTTACTTTTGAAAACAATTTTGAAAATCATTTTAAAACTTTTTCAATTCCCTAGTTTGAGTCATGATTCACATGAATGTTTATCAATTCACTCAAACCAAGGCTCTGATACCAACTTGTAACACACCAAAAATCAAAGAAATTTCAAATTTTGAAAAAACAACCAATGTCCATAATTGTTTACAAAAAGAACCATAGTTTCAAAATTAAAGTCATATCAGAGTGTCCTAAAAATCAATATCATGAGAATAGGAAGATGTGCACGATCAAGCCTTCGATTTCCCACGATCCTTTAAAGTACCTGACACAATAAACTAAAACAGTAAGCCAAAGCTTAGTGAGTTCCCCCGATGTACCATCACACCACATATAATATACGTATATTAGCATGTTGGTTCCACAACCTCCCGCTTGGATTACCCTGGCCCACAAACTCCTAGTTGGATTGCCTGCATACCACATACTAGGTCCACAACCTCCCGGTTGGATTACCCTGACCCACAACCTCCCGTTTGGAATGCCCCGGTCTATTGAATATCAATACAAATAAATAATCTCAACCCACATAACATGTCGACATATAATAAACAACAAGTATACTTAGAAAAAAAATAATCATACAACCAATAATCACAGGTGGTCCTACAGGCCTACAAGTCTAAAACTTTTTATCATCTATCATATAATCATATAGGTCTATCATGTGCTTAACATATCAACACCAATATGGAACATGTTATCAACGAATAGGTCGGCCTTGGTGCCTTCGACCCGCAAGTATAGTGACGAAAACTCACCTCTCTGTTTGAAAAGATCTCTGACAAGACACAGCTCCGAATGATTTCTGAACTGGTCACCTAAACACCAAATAATGACCAATCTCAAATACCACCCAAATTACCTAAAATAGCCTTAGGTCAAACTTGGTCATAGTCAAAAAGTCAAAATTCAAACTTTGGTCAACGCAGTTGAGTACACTGGGCGTACCCAGCCTAAACACGGGGTGTACTCAACCCTTGACCAGAAATGCAAGGTTGACCTAGTATGCTCAGCGTACCAATTTGTACGTCCAGTGTATGAAGCCTTCCATTAATCCTTCTACAAGGAGCTTATTCCCTTAAAACTTTACGTCAATTTCTCAGATCTGAACCTAAACTAACGTCCTTCACCATAAAGTTTCCAACTTTATGGTGTTTCATGGGTAGAAAATGTCCAAGAGTTAAAACCCCAACTTCTTAACCCATTAAGATACCTCAACACTTGCATGGAGTGAAAGGAAGGTCTAAGATCACATTTTTATCACTCAAACTACCCTAGAACGTCCAAAAGGGCAACTCATTGGGTCTAGGGTAGCTCATACACAAAAGAATGAAGAATATGGGGCTAATAAGCATAAACTTTTAACAAAAACAAGATCTAGTGATATGATCATCAAGTTCTGAACTTTATACCTCAAAATAAAGCTTGGAGGTGAGGTGTTACTGGATCTATGTGGTCTTGATCTTCCATGTTGGTGCTTCTTTCTTCTCCTTCCTTTAAGGGCACCACAAACACACTTTTTCAAGCTCAAAGGAACACTCACAGGAGATTAGGGTTGCAATGGACGAAATTAGGGTTGGAGGTTAGTGAGGGAGTGAGCATTGGAGAGTTAAAGATATTTATATAGGGTCCAAACCCTAAAAATTAGGGTTTGTGGATCAGGCACGTACGCGTAACGTATGTTACGTACGCCCAAAGTACGTGAGCTTGCCCTAAAATTTACAAAAATTCCACTATGGGCCATTTTGCAACATTTTCCATGCATAAGGGCTAAAATGCAGTTAATCTTCATACTTAGGGTTAAAACTGAAAATATCTAATCATTGGAATGTTACAATTTATGGACGCCATGGAAGGTTGGAGGACCCTAGAGCTGTGGGCAGAGCTTTCTAGCTTGTTGTCGAGGAGGCGAGAGCAGTACCCAATGTGGTCATTAGTATGTATTAATTTTACGTTTATGTCTTTCTTTCATTGTTTTCTTATTGTTATGGATGCAGATTGGTATGGTTTTTTTCAACTCTATACATACCTTATATTTTCTTTACTCGGGTCAAGTCATTTGCTTGTTTTGCTTGCTTTTAAACGGAGTAGTGACGTTGCTTTATGAGCATTCAACCACACTATTATAGTCGAGGTGGCTGATGATATGAAGATTTCAACATCGAGAATATTCACGGATTGTACAGTGGAGATTTTTAAGGTGAGGTTTTCGATAGATCTTATGCCTATCCCCATGGGTGATATTATTGTCGTGGCTGGTATAGATTGGTTGAGCTGATTCAGGACTCTTATCGACTACAAGCGATAGTAGGAGATCGTTCTGACCTGAAGTAGGGGACAACTAACTATTCAGGAAGATGGTATGAGGAGCAACTTGACTTTCTTTTCAACTATATAGGCCATGAGGTACTTTTAACATGTGTATGTGAGATTTCTAGCATATCTAGTTAACACGTGAGAGGAAAGGAAGAAGACTATCGCCGAATTAGCTGTGTTAAGAAAATTTCCTGACGTGTTTTCTGAGGACTCTAATATTCAAAAAAATCGTATAGACTTACACCCCCTAAGATGCAAGAGTTATCCATGGAGCTTCAGGAGCAGTTGCACAAGGTGTTTATTCGAATAGGTAATTTTCAGTGTGGAACGCTAATTTTGTTTCATAAAGACGAATGATTGGTCATACATGATGTGCAACAATTACATAGAGCTTAGTAAGCTCACTGTGAAGGAAAGGTACCCATTTTCGATGATCGATGATTTGTTTGATTTGTTGCAGGTAGCAATATGGTTCTCCAAGATTGATATATATTCAGGATATCACCAGATGATCATGGGAGAAGAGAATGTACAGAACGTTGGGGATTATTACCATCAGGTAGACTATCTAAAAGTAACGAAAACAATCAAAATATTTACCTAGTTCACATGAATCCTAGAATCTACGTTTTACTAGTTATAGGAACATACTTTAAAAATCAACAAAATAAAGAATTACCAGCCTTTCGATTGCTTGGTTCTGATCTCGTACGTGCCAAATTGATGCAAAGGATGAAGGGTCCAAATTAGAACCCCTCTAATGAATTTAGACCCATATTATAAAACACAAGCCAATGAAACCCTGAATTAGGGTTTATTCGAAATTCTATAACCCTTAAAAGCGAGGTTAAGAATTCGTTCAAGGGAGAGAGAGAGAGAGAGAGAGAGAGAGAGTTTGGTCAAATTTCAAGAAGGAATAGTTACACTCTAGGGTTTTACCCCTAATAATCTATTTATAAACAACATATAGAATTCTTGAAAGATACGAACTATTAGGGTTTATCCTTATCTGATTCAAACATGTTGTATCCCTATCCAGGGATATATCAAAACCGTCTAATGAGGCTATCCATGAACTTCTGGAATATTCTGATTAATTAATATTCAAGCCCTTTAATTAATTAAAACCTTTTAATTAATTATCAAAATAATTTCTAATAAATTTATTAATTCCATAATAAATTAACAAGTTATTTATCTCCATTTCCTTATGTTATTTAGGTCATGAGGCCAACCTAAAAGAATCTTGCTATTATTAAAAATATTACTAAAACAGTTACTGACCTTGGACACTATTTCCAATAGTCTTCCAACTACATAAGTCATTAACTTTTGGGATCAAGAATTTCACTTGCAATCAATAAAGAGTTGTAATCCAGTGTAACAACCAAACTCTAATTAGAATCAAAATTTAGTCCTTAGACAAATGATTTACTTATTCCTTTATTCTAGATATGTTTATGAACATGAGCCATATATATGGGTCAATCTCAATGTTTAACATTCCGCCTCCTGATTAATGATTTCTTAAATTACATTTAGCTACTATTGTGATATGTCTCAAGCGTAACACCTTTTTTTGGTGGTTTCTCCTAAGTTAAGCTGATAATCACAACAAAGAAAGAACTGATGGCAGTCGTCATCTGGGAGGGGGTCTCGGAACAACGCTCCGATAGTTTTGACAGTAATTAGATGAGAGAATTAGAGTTTAGCTTGAGTTAGAGAGAGAGGCGATCCCTTCTTTTGGAGAAAAAGGATTTCTTTTATACATGTCATCGAGGGAGCATGTCCCCGACAGTACCTATTATCTAGTCTGGACCGTCAGAATGTGGAGGCGTCCTATTGGCGGATCATGCACCACTAGCGGTTATCTGCTATTGGTGCAGAACCGCAGAAGAGTAGCACTCTGGGTGCTACAATTGTCGCTCTGCGGAGTGGTTGGTATTGTTTTGTCTTCTTATGGACCGGAGCCTCTCGTTCTAAATTGGACCTTGGCGTTAGAGCGTCGGAGTCTAAGTGGGAAGCCATGAGGACGACGGCTTGGTGTCACACCCCAAAACCGGAACGGCGGAATCGTTCGGGGGTGGAGGACGTCATATTCAGTATCACAACAATGACTAGTAGTAAACAAGCAACAACATCATCCATTGCATTAATAATATAATTTAATACAAGTGTGTTTTGTCAAGTTAATAGACACCAAAAATATGAATCAAAATAAAAGATGAGTCTTGAACGAGCTCCATCTTCTCAAAACCTGGCACCGGTACCTGTCTACTGGTGACCTGAGAATACAAGTTATTTTGAAAGAGTTGATCAGCTTTAAAGCTGGTGAGATCATAAGTATTTTAATGTCTGTGTTTGTATTAAAGTGTTTGTAAGTATGTGATGTACAAGTTTGTAAATGTTTGAAAATGTTTGAACTCTCCTAGAAAACCCTATGTTTTCTACTAACAGTAGCCTTCTACCAAGGCATCAAGTGTTGTATGTAAGACTGTTGTAAGAGTATTTATTTTCCCAAATCTGACTATCATTAACCAAAAATATAGTTTTTACATTACTGTTCATTGTGTGAAGATCACAAAGTGAATGCAATGGGGAAATAAAATAGTACTGTAGTGTTGTATTAAGTAACTACTGCTGTACTAACTACCTTAAACCAATTTGTTATTTAAAGTACCATGTGATCGGTCTGTACCATACTACCGACTAGAAACACGACGATGTAAGACGTCGGAAGAAATGACGTTTGGCACCCGTAGACTTGCAAGTCCCACTGTAGCGAGCAGCAAGGTGTAGGATAGTCAATCCAGTATAGATCTATACACAAACTCAACGCTCTCGATGACAGGTGATGCCATGCCCCGTTACGTGGCTCACATAACTGTAGTAGTGTTCTTGTATATGTATTGTGTGTACTAGCTGTATTGTGTGTTCTCTCCCTGTCTAGTATGTATGTATGTTCTCTCTGTTTTTCAAAATAGTATGTTCCTTTGTATAGTATGTACTAGCTGTATTGTAATGTATAGTATGCACTAGCTGTATTGTAATGTATAGTATGTACTAGCTGTATTGTATGTTCTCTCTCTGTCTAGTATGTATGTATGAACTGATTCCTTGTATGTTTCATTGTTCTAGTAATAGTATTAGTAACTTCCTAAACTATGCCTATTATAGTTTACTAGTAATGTTGTTTGTATGTATGAAAAGGTTTGTATACCCTTGCTACCCAAAGCTATTGAATAGAAGAAGGAACTTTTATATCTATATACATATACATAATATATAACTAGGATTCAAACGACCTTCGGACAAACAACCGATACCCTAAGTCCACAACCAAACAAGGAACAGGAGGTAAGGTGAGCTATCAGTCCTAAGTCCTTTAAATCCTACTTATATAACTATATCTATATAGATACACATTTAATCAAAATATAAGTTTAAAAGAGTTTAATAAAAGTATTTAATCATGTAGAAGAGTTTGTAAAACAGTTTGAAGTAGTTTGTTTGATAACATAGTTTAAAAAGTAAGAATCTACTTGTTTGGTAGTTATTAATCACATGTGATTGATATAATAACTATAATAGTTCAACTTGTATCCCCCCCCCATAAAAGCATTTAAAATCATTTAAAAGGTTGATTAAGGGGTATGAACCCACCTGTAGTGAGTGGTTTGGATGGACGGATGTTATAGGATGCTAAGTGTCAAGTGAAGACTTGAGCACACACAAGGATCCTACTTAACATATAATAACACATATATGTATCCAATTAGTCATTAAACAACTAATTAACCAAGTTAAGACACCCTAGGACATGAAAACACTTTGATTCAAGTGCTATAAGTACCAAGGATGTCATCTAAGGGTTGTAGGGCTTTGCTTTTGAGTTTATGGTCCAAGGGTAAACTCTTCATGAGTTTATAGTTTTGGGTTTACGGTACCAATGGGTTTACGGCCATAAACCCATGGTAACTTCTACCATTTGGTGTTTTGAGGTCTTATAAGTCATAAAGAAGTATCCTAACTTCAAGTCTAAGCCTTAGGAAGTGATTGTGGCACCATTGCACCACATTATAGAGTTTACGGCCCATGGACCATTTCTCTATGAGTTTACGGTCGTAAACTCTATGATTTCTTTGTCTTTTTGATGTTTAGGGTCCTAAACACTTCAAGGTAGTGATCTAGACTAGTATCCAAGGCTTAGTAAGGGACTAGGGGTCACAATGGCCCTTTCATTAGGGTTTACGGTTCAAGAATATGTCTTGACCGTAAACACCTTTGATCTTGTGTTTCTTAGTGTTTTCTAGTTGAATAAGAAGTGAAACAAGCCTTATAACACTCTAGAGTAAGAATACTTACAATAAAGGAGCTTGAAAGGGCGTTCACGGCCCAAGAACACTAGTGTGTGTTCTTGGTGTTCTTGGTGAAATGAAGATTGCTTGAAGATCTAAACAAATGAAATGATTTCATGGATGAAATGATACAAGATCACTAGATGATGAAAGATATCAACTAATTAAGGCAAGAAACACTTACAAAGTTGAAGATCAAGAAGGAAAATCGGATGCTACTTGAGAGAGAATGAGTTTCTAGGCTTGAAATGGTAAAAAATGAGAAAAATGACTAAGTGTCATTTTTATACTCCTTAGAGTTTACGGCCGTAAACACCATGTTTGGGCCGTAAACACCCAACTCTTGGAGTTTTGAGACTTTATTGATGCACAATAAACCCTAGGGTATCCTCTCTCCTGTTATCTCTTGAAGTACCAAGCTTTAAAACACTCAAACTGACTCCAAAAAGCTTAACAGTTAGCAGAAACAGTTCTGACGTCTATTGAAGTGTATGGTTGTACAGAATAGAAATTTTGGGTTGTCACATCATCCCCCCGTTAGAAGGACTTTCGTCCCGAAATTAGAGTTTAAGCAAATAAATAGTTACAAATAACTAAGTAAAAAGACGAGGATATTTCAGTTTCATCTGATCCTCTCGCTCCCAAGTGAATTCATGTCCTCGCTTGGCGTTCTAGCGAACCTTCACTATCGGGATACGGATTTGCTTTGTTTGCTTGACCTCTCGGTCCATGATCTCTACAGGTTCTTCCACGAAGTTGAGGCTCTCATTGATCTCGATCTCGTCGAGTGGGATTACAAGAGTCTCGTCGGACAGACACTTTTTCAAGTTCGAGACGTGGAAAGTAGAATGTACGTTACTGAGTTTACGAGGTAAGTTATGTTTGTAAGCTACAGGGCCGATTCTCGTGAGAATCTCGAAAGGCCCTATGTATCTTGGATTTAGCTTTCCACGCTTTCCAAAGCGTATTAAGCCCTTCCAGGGTGAGACCTTCAACAGAACACAATCGCCCACCTGGAATTCCAACGGTTTCCTTTGTTTATCTGCGTAGCTTTTCTGTCGGTCTCTAGAGGCTTTCAATCGTTCACGAATCTGAACGATTTTCTCTGTCGTTTCCCCTATGATCTCCGGACCTGTGAGAGTGCTGTCAGGAACTCGTCCTTTAGCTAACTGGGTATCACCCACCTCAGCCCATGACAGAGGGGATCTGCACTTTCGGCCACAGAGGGCCTCGAATGGAGTAGCCTTTATGCTCGTGTGATAACTGTTGTTGTAGGAAAATTCGACAAGGGGTAAATGAGTATCCCATGCTTTCCCAAACTTGATCACACAGGCTCGCAACATATCTTCCAAGGTTTGGATAGTCCTCTCACTTTGTCCGTCGGTCTGTGGATGGTAAGTTGTAATCATGTCCAGTCTAGTTCCTAGGGAACTTTGTAGCGACTGCCAGAACCTCGAAGTGAATATACTATCTCTGTCCGAGATAATGGATATGGGAACACCGTGCAGTCGTACAATTTCCCTTATGTAGGTTCTTGTTAGCTTTTCCATCTTGTCTGCTTCTTTGATAGGCAGGAAGTGTCCATAAGAATTCCCTCTTCCCCAACATCGTGACCCCGGAATTTGGCTCTTCGAATCCAAACTCGATTTAAGAGAACTTCGCGTAGAGCTACTCTGATCTTAATGTTTCCTAGACCTGACGTAGATGCTTACTATGCTCTTCCTTACTACGAGAGTAGATAAGTATGTCATCTATGAAGACGATGACGAACTGATCCAAGTAAGGACGGCATACCCTATTTATTATGTCCATGAATACTGCGGGCGCATTAGTCAATCTGAATGGTACCACTACAAACTCGTAGTGTCCGTAACGAGTTCGGAAGGCTGTCTTCGGAACATCCTCCACTTGGAGTCGCAACTGGCGATACCCGGATCTCAGATCTATCTTCGAAAAGTAATTCGCCCCTAGCAGTTGGTTGAACAAATCGTCTATACGAGGCAGAGGATAACGATTTTTGACGGTCAGTTTGTTGAGCTCCCTGTAGTCGATGCATATGCGAAACGATCCGTCTTTCTTCTTGACGAACAAGAATGGAGCTCCCCAGGGTGAGAAGCTTGGTCTTATAAAGCCCTTGCTGAGTAGTTCGTTAAGTTGACAGGACAGTTCCTGCATCTCTGCAGGTGGTAGACGATAGGGCGATTTGGCTACTAGGGTAGCCCCTGGAACTAAGTCGATTCTGAACTCGACTTGACATTGCGGAGGTAATCCTGGGAGTTCTTCTGGAAATATGTCGGGGAAGTCGTGTACTACCGAGATGTTCTTAATGTCTTTCATCTCTTGACTCACATCGACAACATGAGCAAGGGATGAATACTCGAGATGATACGAAGGTTAGTGTCGGGTTTGTCGTCGTAGATTACTAGAGTTTTTTTTACGGCAGATTAAGGCGAACAGTCTTTTCATAACACATGATGTCGGCACGATGAAGACTCAACTAATCCATGCCGATAATGACCTCGAAACTTTTAATTAAGACCGGCATGAGGTCGATTGAAAATGAATAGTTATCTAGAGTTTAGAGTTCAACCTAGGTATATGCAGTTAGTACTCTCTGCATGAGTACTTCGGAGTTCTGGAAGGATGGTTTCGTAAAAAGGCGATTTACTAGGAAAAGACATTTGAGCACAAAACTGGCATTCTGAGGATCGAATTTACTCAAGTTAAGTGATAATGTCGGACTACTCGGAATAAAAGGCGTTAGACTAGATCATAAAGGTGTTACAAAAACATAATGGTGCAAATTTTATAGAGTTTCGGTACTTTAGTTTTACCTATAAGACTATTGCTGCGAACAAGGTATACTACAAAAAGCAAGTACACGCAGCACGAGAGTCCCTTGGCTGACGGAATCTCGCAAAAGGTAAGACTCTAGTTGCACTAGTGTTTAACATTTTATAAGTCTATTAAAACGAAACGCCCTAATATTTCAACGTGGGTCCGGATTAGTCTCTCCTGCAGCCGTGATCCTTAGTATCTTCCCGTTTGCGCCAGAGTTCTATGTTATTGGACAATCCTTCTTGAGATCTCCTATCTCACCACATAAATGACATATCTGGCTTGTACCAGCATCAGTGGTGGAAGTGAAGTGTCAGGTCGGAGTTATGTGGACACGTGTGCTTTCGTTGTTCCTCCCTTTTAGACAATTCCTATTATAGTGCCTGACTTCACCACAACCATAGCAATTCGAACTGACTCCGATGCTAGTGGCTTGGGAGATGTTTTGCGCTGGCGTTCTACAGACGTGAGTAGTGTGCCCCACACGGTTGCAATTGCTGCATTTTAAATCACAGCAGACTCCGTGATGATGGAAAGTACACCTGCCACACTTCGGGAGTGTCCCCTCATATAGTTTGATCGGGGCTGGAGTGGTAGGGATCGCCACTTGTTGTTGTTGTGTGGCAAGTTTTTGTGATCGCTTGCGCTCCTTATAGGCTTGACGCCTTCGCTTCTTACCCTCAAATTTGGGGCCTTGGGTGTTTGTAACAGTTATCATTTGTTGATTTCCCCGATTGTTACAACAATTTGAACTGTCAACACCCTTCACAGCCTCGATTGCATTACCAGAGTCGTAGTGTGCAAAGACAGCAGCAACGGCAGCTGTTACCGCTGCTTGGAAGGTGGCAGCGTTTATATGAAGGATCGAAGTCTTGTCGTTCGGTTGACTATTTCTAGATGACGACATGATTCTGTTATATGACAAGAAAGGAGTTCGTGAGTAATGTTGGTCGGTCCTAGATGTATTCTACTCAATCATGTAAAGATAAAGTTTTCGTTTTGAATAAACTGTTCTCGGTGGTTTGACCCACATCCCTATGATGCAGTACTAGTAAAGAGTTCATGTAAGTTCGTAGAATGGTCACTAGACGGTTGTTATTTTGAACTAGGCTATCATTGGTTGGTGGATAACATGATTCAACCATTGACAAGAATTGGAGGGGATCCTTGAGCTAATTTACCACAACTCAATAATTTGAGGAAAGTGAGGTTTAGATAAAATTCTAACGATAGTAGAGTGAAAGTATTTGAACACGGATTGTCACAGAAATTTGCCGACTGTCAATATCATTGATATTTATGATGTAATATGTTTGGAAAATGACCTTGGAGTAGGTCTTATATCATATTCGAAGTAGAAAAGTTTTGACAGCATAAAGGCCTAACTACAAGTACTTAAAGTACAGGGGTAGTTACTTAGAAAAGTGGTACTTAGAGCATAGATAGGAAGACTATTCTTTCAACCAAGGAAAGAAAGGTAGAATATCTCCTACTGGTGACGGTTATCCCTTGGGTGAACCCTCAGTTCAGCCAGCTGACGCTCCATATAAAGTAGGTGCCTTTCGTACACCCTTTGGCGTACTCGGAGCTCTATGACTTCAGCTCGAGTTTTAGCTAGCTCTTGTTGCAGGGTTGTTGGGTTTTGATCATTCTAACACTCCTATGGTGTACATGCAACCCTATAAAACTTGGATCTATGTTTTCTCTATTATACATGCAAATATTAACTATTCTAAGGTTTCATCCTAACTATCATATTATGAAGCACCTATACTACAAAGTTCTAGTTAGATGACATACCTTTTGATGTAGCTTGATGTCTTCAAGCTTTAAGAGCTTAGCCCCAATAGTGTGGAAGCCTCAAATGGAATCACAAATCACCAAAACACCATGGAAGAACTTGAGAGAATATGTATGCACACTAAAATCGGCCCACACTTTTTTCACGCACCTGTGCCAATTTTGTGAGCCAAGGACCCCTTTATATATTATGGAGGATTAGGGTTACATCCATGTAAACCCTAATACCCATAACCTTTCATTTACATAGGATCCATGGGTTAAAAGCTCCATGGACCATCCATGAAAGCTTAGCCCAACCTAAATGAACTTGGCCCATTCCATATATATAAGAGTCCATATTTAATTAGTTCTTTTTGATCACTTAATTAATTCTAAATTAATTCTTGATCAATACTAATTAAATAATATGATTCCATATTAATATATTAGAACTTATAATATATTAATATAAATCATAAATATACTATTCTCAAAAGACTATCCATATAAATTGTGTCGGTCAAGTGCAACCCAAATGGACCATGCTGGGTCGGGTCAAGTACATACCAAATATAGTTATGGACTTAGACATTAATCCAACAGTCTCCCACTTGGATAAATCTAAAACTATTATTGAGTATGACTTCAAAACCTAACTGGCAATCGTAGCTCTTAAAGCCGCTGTCGAACTCTGACCTTGTCAATGACTTGTCCATTAGATAAGGGATCATATATTCCTCCATTCTAGATATCATATGGACTGAGACATGGATTATAATCATTCTCTCTGTCCATTTGTTGTTTCCCGATTTTCTATTTATGATGACTGACTGATTGAACAAATCAAATCAGTCCTGGCTTGGCCAAACACTCACATGTGTCATCGCTAAATCATCGAGGGGCCCACATATATCGCTTTTATCCCGAAGGTAAAAGGAATGGATAAACTTCG
The DNA here is from genome assembly GCF_052849685.1 of Lactuca virosa. NCBI lineage: Eukaryota > Viridiplantae > Streptophyta > Magnoliopsida > Asterales > Asteraceae > Lactuca > Lactuca virosa. The sequence goes on from NC_136429.1 coordinate 317,158,504, forward strand.
ACTCATATGGCTTGTTCTACTACTTGTTGAATCATACACAAAGGCACGTTTTATAACATCGAGTTACCAATGCGTTTTCGTGCAATCAATGTATAACCAACTCATAGTAACAACTCATATCTCTAGGTTTTAAGAATATAAGATATTATCGTCTCACGATCACTCGTGATAAAATCCATGAAGTGATTCAAATGAGCGTGGGTTAAATCCAATACTCAAAACTTATGAGCACTCATGAGTGTTGTAGCACCACTTTGTCCACCAACTTGGACCTCTACAAACCAACCCATGACAGTCTTGATTCATATCTACTTCCAACATATGACCGACTGTGGATGGTTTGAATAACTTAATCATTCAGGAAGAGCGACTTAGTTATTCTGGAAGTCAAAACATGCAAAGTGAAACACAAGAATAAATGAATCAAATATGGTATCAAACCCTATGAATATAAATAAACACTTTTATTTATCACCATACTGATTACTCATTATTCATTGTTTCGGTTTTATCAACTTTATACTTGAATTAAAAACACTAGTTGTCCCATGCTCCAAGCATGTACACTATGTTTTTCTTAAACAATAGCTTTGCCATACACCAAGTATGCACTCTATGTTTGTCTATGATCCTTACTTTGTGAAATAAACCAATTGAACATAATTTCAATGATTCTAATTTCACACTCCCAAATCCTTATCGAATAATGTGAGAATTTCAAATTCCTATCATTTATCGAAATCTGTTTAGATTTTAAACTTATATGCACTGACCCTCCTGTAATGAATATGTACAAAGTCACAAAGACTTGTCAACAGTCATTATAAGGTATTCCAATGGAGATCAACTCCATGGAAACTAAGTCTCATATTCAAAGTACATTGCTTTGGACATGCTTCTTGCATTAAGTTTTCTAATCTTACACAGATAACTTCCACCTATGGAGACAACTCCATATTCTCATTTTGACTATCACTTCTGAATAAGAGATGCCTCTTTTCAGAATATGTCAATATGGTCCTTCCAAAATTAGCAATATACTTCCAACTGTCCCTGAGCAACCAATCTTTTGTAAATCTCAGATTATCCTCGACAATTGCTTAATCATTTTAGTCATATCCAATTCTAGACCTTTTCCCTTCTTAATGCCTCTGGGCATTTGGAAAAATTTAGAAATGACAAATATTATAGCACATGCAATCGATCCTGTACCCAAACCAAATGGTACACGATTCATGATGTCTCACATAAAGACATGATTCTAGACCAGTCTTTTGCTACAATATTTTTATTTGCCATGTTTTCAAAATTTGACTATGAAGATGGATGCCGTAATCATAATCGAATTTTGAGAACGCATAATATAGAATTTCCTTAAGTTGTACCCAAACCAAATGGTACACGATTCATGATGTCTCACATAAAGACATGATTATAGACCAGTCTTTTGCGACAATATTTTTATTTGCTATGTTTTCAAAATTTGACTATGAAGAGCGATGCCGTAATCATAATCGAATTTTGAGAACGCAATATGTAGAATTTCCTTAAGTTGAACCAATCCAACATGAAATTCATATACATATTCTTGACTAAAGATGATTAAGGTCTCAATCTAAGCCTTTAGAACTGAAATGAAGTATATCCTCTCCTTTAATTATAGCAAAACAACTTTTTCAATCCCTGCAGCCTCAAGAATTGAAACTTTTGTTTTCTATAATTAACATTGCTAACTTGCAACACTAACAATAATTATCATGCTCCCACTAACATGATGATTATTAGCATAACACTTATGCTCCCACTAGCTTTGACATGTACTCAGAAATCAGCTGGACTTCTAGAAATCAATACTTTATTGACTTTCTTACCAAAGTTCAGATTGCTGATACGAGATGCTTTGATAAAACTTTATCAAAATCATACACCTTTCCTTAGATAGCATGCATGTGTGTCTAAACAATTTCAGAACTATGAAAAGGGATGTCGTAATCATAGTCTCAATTGTAAAGACCTATTGCCATCTGGTTCAAATCTACTTGGTGGAAGTGTTTCCTCTTGATTAGTTCTTGAAATTCTTTTTAGGATCTTTAAGACTCCCACTATCCTCTTGACATATAAGACTATCTTGCCAAATATTCAAGAGATAGTGCAGATTCTTTATCAAGACAAACACTTGACACAATTGGCCTTAGTTGGTCTTTGTTTTATCCAAAACATCACAACTTACCAATTTCAAATGTACAAGAGTACGACACTTTTACTCTTACATTTGACAAGTGTTTTAAACCTTTCTTTAAGATATGTCACTCAAGTTACAATCTTGGAGTATGACTCTAAGAATTGTTTTGGAACGAAGTTTGACTCGTCTTCCTGATCTAACCATTTCAACAATTCATGACTCCTCTTCTTAGTCATAAGAATGCACTAACATGACCTTTAGAGGACTAATTGTGATATGATTTCTAAATCATTAAGATGATCACAAACATGATACTAAACTACTCTCCCATCTTTTCAGATTTGAGAAACTTTTATCTTTCTGCCTTATTTGATTCTTCCCATTCGTTTTGCCATACATTGAGACTTTTCCAATGTTTCAGAATTATACTTAAACTTGTAAGTATAACCATATTTACTAAACTTTAGTAATTCAAATAGTCTTAACGAGCTTTGTGGTGGACATGACCAGTGCACAAGAATGTGTACTCGATCCCTTTAGTCCTTCACTTGACTCACACATCCATGTGAACAACTAATTAGTCTTGATTTTCCAATGCTTGAAAGTTCTCATTCATCATACTATTCAACTTGCATGATTCCAAGTTTCGGTCCAATTGAAACTTGGGTGATGAGGAACTTTCCTGATTTGGTAAATTTGGACACTACCACAAATGAAAGAATCAAATCCATTTTCCAATATTGCTGTCAGTGGAATCATATAAGCAACAATTTTCCACAAATGTCATTGTAAGGATAATTTAAATAAATAAAATTAAACAATTTTCTTTCATTTTAATACTTTGCGGAAAAACTTATCCTTACAATCCACATGGAAAATTGTTGTTATCTATTCCTTAGCAATATATCATAACTTCTTAAGCAACTGCTCAAAATTCTGATGCGATCGAAATCCACCTTCGCGATCAGAATCAGCATATACTTCCTTTAATATTTCTCTCTATTCTTTGATTCCTAAAACATCAACATGTGACCCAGTCACATCATGTAATGAGGATCTCAGAATAGAACTTAACAGAGTTAGATAATGGGCTCTACCTGATGTAGAGTCAAACTTATTGACTTTAACATCCTTAGGTAAATTTGGCAGCTTTGCAATCAACGCCCCTTCCTTTGGCAAAATAAACATATGGACCCTTTGGTAATGGGACTATCTCAGACTTAGCCTTTATCTTTACCATTTGGTCAACCGGGTTGACTATGGCCAATCCCTTTCCATTGAGAAGAGAATGCTTTTTCTGGATTTGTAGTGTCACCATTGTCACTGTCCATAAAGTTTTTGGGAAGTTGATCTTCTAATCAAATTTGCTTTACTATCGTTCCAAATCGTTGCTGATTCAGCAGCACCAAGTAAATAGATATGATCATTAAGGTTCATGTCATAGTCTGTTTCATAGTAGTCCCAAAGGAACTCACTATGTGACTTAGAAAGTGATTGAACATCCAACTTTCTCAAGACTTTGACACCCAACTCTCCCGCCTTGTCAATATGTGACTTCATCTCTAAGATGTGATCACACATAGACCTTGCTAGCCATTAGGGCTTGAGTGACCTTGAACTTGTGGGTTAGGGAGAATAATTGGAGGAGGTGGAGGAAGAGAAGTATGACTTCCATGAGCCAAACTCGGGAAGTCATATTCATTAGGAAAGCTTGGTTTGGGAAGATCATTGTTGTCTAAACCAGACATCAACAATGGGAGAAATTCACGTAAAGTTGATTTAAGTCCTTAATATAACACCCAATATGATATATTAAGGCTAGGACCCAACAAACTATTTTATAAGTTGGAAGAGGGATGCCGTAATCCAATCTATAAAATATTTGAAGGTAGGTGAATGACGATTCACCAATTTCCACCAAGATAAACGAAATGTATTATTAGGTTTTAATTGGTTTTGAAACTCCTAGATTCTTTTGAGATTCACTGAACTTTTCATTGGCACGTTTCAATCTCGAGTGTGCCCTTCAGGTTTTTTGACTGGGATGCCGAGGATCACAAAACAAGGTGTGAAGTAACCATGCAAATATACTTGGTACCCTTAATATTTACCCCTAAATCGATGTGCCGGTTAACCACACACGCTCCAACGATACTATGATAAACATTAAGTTACCCTTTTCCTACCTTGTTAAGTCCAGGTTAGTGTGCCGGTTAACCACACACGCTCCACTAACAGCTTAAACAAAGTGCAAAGTGTAATTTCATGGAGTAGCACCTTATTCACATTTTCCTAAGTAACTAAGATTGGGTATTAATAACAGTTTAGTTACTTAGTATTTATCATTAATACTTTTAATGAAGGGAGAATTATAGTCCTTGTCCTACCCGTTCGGCTAACGACCCTCCACCGGTCAAGGAAGCGGTGGGTGAGAGTGGACACCCATTAAACTGCCATTTTATAGGCAGTAACCTTATACCCCCCTTATAGACCGGCTTCGTGAATGAGGCCTACTAATGGTAAGGCGACTTTACTCTTATACATATATATAAGTATTATTAACTTATAATATTATAAAGTATAAGGGTTGAATTTTAACTTTTAAAATTCTAAGGGCTTAACTTGGAATTAAAATATTCATAAGTGAAAACTTTACAAATTCCAAAACTTGAGGGCAAGTTTTGAAACTATTCAAAACTTTTCATTTCATAACTTATGAGTTTAATTAAGGTTTAATGAAAAAAAAAATCAAGTTCCATAACTTGAGGAAAAGTTATGGAAGACATTAAATCATTTAATGATGACATTAAAACTAGCGACTCTTCTATTTTCATAACCTATGAGACTTAATGACACTTTAAAAAGAAAACTCTTCACTTTCCATAACTTGAGAACAAGTTATGGAGTTCATAAAAACCATTAAGATCAAATATTCCAATTAACACAATAATCAAATAATTTTTCTATGATCTAGATTAAACTCATAATTAAAGATAATTCACATCAACAATTTTCAAGAATTAGATAATCATATAAACTAATACAAATCTTGAAACTTTGACAATTATCCTTTGAAGACTCTTCGAATTCATAACCAAAAGAGTTCATAAATGAGACATTTCACATCCATAACTTATGGAAGTTTCAAAACTCTTAAGATCATAACTCCAAAAAAACTTTTGAGTTCCAAAATTTTATGACAAAATTTGTAACTCCTTAAAACCATTTAGATCAAACTTTTAAAACAAATAAAATAAAATAATCATATCATTCTATCTTTTAATAAATTGAGCTATTTCAACTCTTGTAGTAAAGTGACTCAAATTTTATAAATAATTAGTTTTTCATAAAATCAAGTAATTATCATAAAATTTGACAATCTTCATGTTTTTTTTTCTTTTTTTTTGCCTTCAACTTGAAAAAAAAAATACATTTGCATCAATATAACAGAAAACAACCCATGGCTCTGATACCACTGTTGGGTTTTGAGCATTCTAACACTCCTATGTTGTACATGCAACCCTATAAACCTTGGATCTACGTTTTCTCTATTATACATGCAAATATTAACTATTCCAAGGTTTCATCCTAACTATCATATTATGAAGCACCTATACTACAAAGTTCTAGTTAGATGACATACCTTTTCATGTAGCTTGATGTCTTCAAGCTTTAAGAGCTTAGCCCCAATAGTGTGGAAGCCTCAAATGGAATCACAAATCATCAAAACACCTTGGAAGAACTTGAGAGAATATGTATGCACACTAAAATCGGCCCACACCTTTTTTCACACACTTGTGCCAATTTTGTGAGCCAAGGACCCATTTATATATTATGGAGGATTAGGGTTACATCCATGTAAACCCTAATACCCATGACCTTTCATTTACATAGGATCCATGGGTTAAAAGCTCCATGGACCATCCATGAAAGCTTAGCCCAACCTAAATGAACGTGGCCCATTCCATATATATAAGAGTCCATATTTAATTAGTTCTTTTTGATCACTTAATTAATTCTAAATTAATTCTTGATCAATACTAATTAAATAATATGATTCTATATTAATATATTAGAACTTATAATATATTAATATAAATCATAAATATACTATTCTCAAAAGACTATCCATATAAATTGTGCCGATGAAGTGCAACCCAAATGGACCATGCCGGGTCGGGTCAAGAACATACCAAATATAGTTATGGACTTAGACATTAATCCAACAAGGGTCTCATGGTCTCCCCTAGATCTCTCAGGAGCGTCTTCCAGACGAATGGTGCGGATGGTATGCATTCTCGCATTGGCGTCAACTTCCGTGATTCGATGCAGAGTTGTCCTGCCCTGAATCTCGTTTCGGGCCACTCTGCGGACCAGAATTGGCAAGACTCTGTCTACTGAGCCTCCTTCGCTCAGGTCATAAAAGCTTTGGTCTCCGTCGAATAGTATGGGCTGATTCTGTTCTTGGCTCCATGTTTCCAAGCTTTCCACCCATGGAGGCGTCGGGCCTTGAAAGGCTGGACGAGGGTTAGGAATTGGGCCAGGAGCCACAGGGGGTAGGTTCTCAACTTCAGGCTCGGAGTCAGAACCATCTGCAAAGCCTTCAGCCTGGTGATCATCCATAGGGATTTGGTGATCATTTTCTGGCTCTACTTCAAACTCTCCTCTATTACCTTGGTTAAGGAAGTACAAGTTGTCGTGGGGATGGAATCCAGCCATATTATCTACGCGAGAAAAGGGATATAAGAAATAAGAACATAACTGATTTATAGTAAAACAAAATACTCCTATAGTATTTTAGGTTTATGTTTTGTTCTAAGGTTTTCATTGTAGTGTTGTTGGTAAGTTTTTTTTAGACTTGTTGCAACCCCACAACCACACTTAGGCACATGCTAGTCACTCCTCGGGTAATATAGTTGATCAGGCTATATCTTCCCAGGGTTGACTATATGTCTCTAAGTCTGATTGTGTTGTCCAACAATCGTAATACTTTTGTTCTGTCCTAGTGACACTGATTTTAGTATGAATGCAGGTATGTATACTTGGTTAAATATTTTATTATTTAAAAGTATAAACTCTTTATCAGAGTATTTTTAAATCCCGCTGCGTTTATAGTTTGTATATCTTTTATGGGTCGATATACTCGATTCACTATAAACAATGCTCTGATACCAATCTGTCACACCCCAAAACCGGAACGGCGGAATCGTCCGAGGGTGGAGGACGTCATGTTCAGTATCACAACAATGAATAGTACTAAACAAGCAACAACATCATCCATTGCATTAATAATATAATTTAATACAAGTGTGTTCTGTCAAGTTAATTGACACCAAAAATATGAATCAAAATAAAAGATGAGTCTTGAACGAGCTCCATCTTCTCAAAACCTGGCACCGGTACCTGTCTACTGGTGACCTGAGAATACAAGTTATTTTGAAAGAGTTGATCAGCTTTAAAGCTAGTGAGATCATAAGTATTTTAGTGTCTGTGTTTGTATGAAAGTGTTTGTAAATATGTGATGTACAAGTTTGTAAATGTTTGAACTCTCCTAGAAAACCCTATGTTTTCTACTAACAGTAGCCTTCTACCAAGGCATCAAGTGTTGTATTAAGTAACTACTGTTGTACTAACTACCTTAAACCAATTTGTTGTTTAAAGTACCATGTGATCGGCCTGTACCATACTACCGACTAGAAACACGACGATGTAAGACGTCGGAAGAAATGATGTTTGGCACCCGTAGACTTGCAAGTCCAACTGTAGCGAGCACCAAGGTGTAGGATAGTCAATCCAGTATAGATCTATACACAAACCCAACGCTCTCCACTTAAGGATATTCTGGATACAAAAAGAACCATGACAGGTGATGCCATGCCCCGTTACGTGGCTCACATAACTGTAGTAGTGTTCTTGTATATGTATTGTGTCTACTAGCTGTATTATGTGTTCTCTCTCCTTGTCTAGTATGTATGTATGTTCTCTCTGTTTTTCAAAATAGTATGTTCCTTTGTATAGTATGTACTAGCTGTATTATAATGTATAGTATGTACTAGCTGTATTGTAAAGTATAGTACGTATTAGCTGTATTGTAATGTATAGTATGTACTAGCTGTATTGTATGTTCTCTCTCTGTCTAGTATGTATGTATGAACTGATTCCTTGTATGTTTCATTGTTCTAGTAATAGTATTAGTAACTTCCTAAACTATGCCTATTATATTTTACAAGTAATGTTGTTTGTATGTATGAACAGGTTTGTATACCCTTGCTACCCAAGGGTATTGAATAGAAGAAGGAACTTTTATATCTATATACATATACATAATATATAACTAGGATTCAAACGACCTTCGGACAAACAACCGATACCCTAAGTCCACAACCAAACAAGGAACAGGAGGTAAGGTGAGCTATCAGTCCTAAGTCCTTTTAATCCTACTTATATAACTATATCTATATAGATACATATTTAATCAAAATATAAGTTTAAAAGAGTTTAATAAAAGTATTTAATCATGTAGAAGAGTTTCTAAAACAGTTTGAAGTAGTTTGTTTGATAACATAGTTTGAAAAGTAAGAATCTACTTGTTTGGTAGTTATTAATCACATGTGATTGATATAATAACTATAATAGTTCAACTTGTATCCCCCCCATAAAAGCATTTAAAATCATTTAAAAGGTTGATTAAGGGGTATGAACTCACCTGTAGTGAGTGGTTTGGATGGACGGATGTTAAGTGTCAAGTGAAGACTTGAGCACACACAAGGATCCTAGTTAACATATAATAACACATATATGTATCCAATTACTCATTAAAAAACTAATTAACCAAGTTCAGACACCCTAGGACATGAAAACACTTTGATTCAAGTGCTATAAGTACCAAGGATTTCATCTAAGGGTTGTAGGGCTTTGCTTTTGAGTTTATGGTCCAAGGGTAAACTCTTCATGAGTTTACGGTTTTGGGTTTACGGCCGTAAACCCATGGTAACTTCTACCATTTGGTGTTTTGAGGTCTTATAAGTCATAAAGAAGTATCCTAACTTCAAGTCTAAGCCTTAGGAAGTCATTGTGGCACCATTGCACCACATTCTAGAGTTTACGGCCCATGGACCATTTCTCTATGAGTTTACGGTCGTAAACTCTATGAGTTCTTGGTCTTTTTGATGTTTAGGGTCCTAAACACTTCAAGGTAGTGATCTAGACTAGTATCCAAGCTTAGTAAGGGACTAGGGCTCACAATGGCCCTTTCATTAGGGTTTACGGTTCAAGAATATGTCTTGACCGTAAACACCTTTGATCTTGTGTTTCTTAGTGTTTTCTAGTTGAATAAGAAGTGAAACAAGCCTTATAACACTCTAGAGTAAGAATACTTACCATAAAGGATCTTGAAAGGGTGTTCATGGCCCAAGAACACTAGTGTGTGTTCTTGGTGTTCTTGGTGAAATGAAGATTGCTTGAAGATCTAAACAAATGAAATGATTTCATGGATGAAATCATACAAGATCACTAGATGATGAAAGATATCAACTAATTAAGGCAAGAAACACTTACAAAGTTGAAGATCAAGAAGGAAAATCGGATGCTACTTGAGAGAGAATGAGTTTCTAGGCTTGAAATGGTAAAAAATGAGAAAAATGACTAAGTGTCATTTTTATACTCCTTAGAGTTTACGGCCGTAAACACCATGTTTGGACCGTAAAATCCAAACTCTTGGAGTTTTGAGACTTTATTGATGCACAATAAACCCTAGGGTATCCTCTCTCCTGTTATCTCTTGAAGTACCAAGCTCTAAAACACTCAAACTGACTCCAAAAAGCTTAACAGTTAGCAGCAACAGTTCTGACTTCTATTGAAGTGTATGGTTGTACTGAATAGAAATTTCGGGTTATCACACTCAGACCTAGCACTTATGTTCAGTAGAGACCATTAATTAGGTCGTCCTTTAGATATCCATCTTGTTATCTTTTGCGTATTCCTAGAGGGATACGTTAACAGCTATTAAATTGAACAAATCTATTTAGTCAGGGCTAAGCCAAACACTTCAGATGTCAGCACCAAATCATCGAGGTACCCATATACATCGCATCCCAGTTACAAGAAGGAACAAATAAATTTACTACATAGTTTTTTCCTACTCATCAAGTCATACCTGTAAACACCCTATATGACTACCAATTACGGATAGGGTTGGAGTACACCATTGCACAACACAATTAGAAAAAAAAAACCTATATGTATCTTGGTTGAAAAATGAAAGATACTATCATCTTAGAATTACTCGTGGCTATATCCATGAAGTAATCTCAAAGTGCGTGTAGTTCCAATACGTAAAATCTCTATTTTCATGTACTCGTCCAATATTAGTGCAATCTCTTATGTAATGTCCAATACACTTTGGTAAATCAACCAATACCGATGACAATATTAAAATTCCAACACTCACTCCCAAGAGTGTGACCAACTGTGGAGTTTTGAACATAATTAAACATTCTAGAATTTGGTTCAAAAATGAGAATGTTAAACACATTATTTGAATTAACATGGCTTTAATAGAAAACTAAGACTGTTTATGAAGGCTCTTTCAAATAAACGTCAAAACAGTTACAATTCATACTTTTATATTTTTCATAATAATTCAAACTAAACAACTAAAATAGTACACCACATCATTATCTCGTTTCATGCCAATTTTCCTAGCATGACCATCATGCTTCTCTTTTGATAATGGCTTCGTGAACGGCTTAGCATGATTCTCCTTAGATGATACATGATTCATAATGATGTCCCCATCTTCCACTCTATGTTGAAAGTAATGGTACTTTCTAAGTATGTTTCTAGAATTACCATGATCCTTGGATTCTTTTGTCAAGGCGACTACACCCTCGTTATCACAAAAGATTTTTAATGTTTCTTTGATGCTTGGTACAACTCCAAGATCATCGATGAAGTTCTTCAACCATGTAAGCTCCATTTCAGCTTCACTAGCCACAATGTACTCAGATTCTGATGTAAAATCAGCCACCACCTTCTGTTTGGAACTCATTCACGTAAGAGCTCCTCCATTTAACAATAATACTTATCCTGATTATGAGCACAAATTGTCTCTATCAGTATGGAAACTTGCATTTTGATAACCTATAACTCACAACTCTTCTCTGCTACTATACACTAAAAGCATATATTTAGTTCTTTTTAGATACTTGAGGATATTCTTTACGACCTTCTAATAGTTGTCTTCAGGAATCTCTTGATATCGACTCACCATGTTAATATCATATGAGATATCAGGTCTAGTATATGTCATAGCATGCATGATTGATCCTATAACATACACATATGGAACTTGACTCATTCTATCTAGTTCTTCTTCTGTCCTGGCTAATTGATCTTTAATAAATATTATGCTATGTTTCATGGGTAAATACCCTTACTTAGAATCTTTCATTTTGAATATTTTCAAAACTTTATCTAAGTATGTACTTTGGCTTAATAAAATTATATGCTTAGATCTATCTGTTGGGTTTTGAGCATTCTAACACTCCTATGGTGTACATGCAACCCTATAAACCTTGGATCTATGTTTTCTCTATTATACATGCTAATATTAACTATTCCAAGGTTTCATCCTAACTAGCATATTATGAAGCACCTATACTACAAAGTTCAAGTTAGATGACATACCTTTTGATGTAGCTTGATGTCTTCAACCTTTAAGAGCTTATCCCGAATAGTGTGGAAGCCTCAAATGGAATCACAAATCACCAAAACACATTGGAAGAACTTGAGAGAATATGTATGCACACTAAAATCGGTCCACTCTTATTTTCACACACTTGTGCCAATTTTGTGAGCCAAGGACCCCTTTATATATTATGCAGGATTAGGGTTACATCCATGTAAACCCTAATACCCATCACCTTTCATTTACATAGGATCCATGGGTTAAAAGCTCCATGGACCATCCATGAAAGCTTAGCCCAACCTAAATGAACTTGGCCCATTCCATATATATAAGAGTCCATATTTAATTAGTTCTTTTTGATCACTTAATTAATTCTAAATTAATTCTTGATCAATACTAATTAAATAATATGATTCCATATTAATATATTAGAACTTATAATATATTAATATAAATCATAAATATACTATTCTCAAAAGACTATCCATATAAATTGTGCCAGTGAAGTGCAACCCAAATGGACCATGTCGGGTCGGGTCAAGTACATACCAAATATAGTTATGGACTTAGACATTAATCCAACAGTCTCCCACTTGGATAAGTCTAAAACTATTATTGAGTATGTCCGGGGGTGGAGGACGTCATTGTTTCGGTTTTATCAACTTTATACTGATTACTCATTATTCATTGTTTCGGTTTTATCAACTTTATACTTGAATTAAAAACACTAGTTGTCCCATGCTCCAAGCATGTACACTATGTTTTTCTTAAACAATAGCTTTGCCATACACCAAGTATGCACTCTATGCTTGTCTATGATCCTTACTTTGTGAAATAAACCAATTGAACATAATTTCAATGATTCTAATTTCACACTCCCAAATCCTTATCGAAAAATGTGAGAATTTCAAATTCCTATCATTTATCGAAATCTGTTTAGATTTTAAACTTATATGCACTGACCCTCCTGTAATGAATATGTACAAAGTCACAAAGACTTGTCAACAGTCATTATAAGGTATTCCAATGGAGATCAACTCCATGGAAACTAAGTCTCATATTCAAAGTACATTGCTTTGGACATGCTTCTTGCATTAAGTTTTCTAATCTTACACAGATAACTTCCACCTATGGAGACAACTCCATATTCTCATTTTGACTATCACTTCTGAATAAGAGATGCCTCTTTTCAGAATATGTCAATATGGTCCTTCCAAAATTAGCACTATACTTCCAACTGTCCCTGAGCAACCAATCTTTGGTAAATCTCAGATTATCCTCGACAATTGCTTAATCATTTTAGTCATATCCAATTCTAGACCTTTTCCCTTCTTAATGCCTCTGGGCATTTGGAAAAATTTAGAAATGACAAATATTATAGCACATGCAATCGATCCTGTACCCAAACCAAATGGTACACGATTCATGATGTCTCACATAAAGACATGATTCTAGACCAGTCTTTGGCTACAATATTTTTATTTGCCATGTTTTCAAAATTTGACTATGAAGAGGGATGCCGTAATCATAATCGAATTTTGAGAATGCATAATACAGAATTTCCTTATGTTGAACCAATCCAACATGAAATTCATATATATATTCTTGACTAAAGATGATTAAGGTCTTAATCTAAGACTTTAGAACTGAAATGAAGTATATCCTCTCCCTTAATTATAGCAAAATAACTTTTTCAATCCCTGCAGCCTCACAAATTGAAACTTTTGTTTTCTATAATTAACATTGCTAACTTGCAACACTAACAATAATTATCATGCTCCCACTAACATGATGATTATTAGCATAACACTTATGCTCCCACTAGCTTTGACATGTACTCAGAAATCAGCTGGACTTCTAGAAATCAATACTTTATTGACTTTCTTACCACAGTTCAGATTTCTGATACGAGATTCTTTGATAAAACTTTATCAAAATCATACACCTTTCCTTAGATAGCATGCATGTGTGTCTAAACATTTTCAGAACTATGAAAAGGGATGCCGTAATCATAGTCTCAATTGTTTAGACCTTTTTGCCATCTGCTTCAAATCTACTTGGTGGAAGTGTTTCCTCACCATCATTTTCATGAATCGGAGAGAAACCTTATGACCCTTAGATTTTATGGTGTATGTGTTCTTATCCATGTGAATCGTCAAAACCATAGTCACAAGACAAGGATAATGACAAATCCAAACTCATATGGACTGAACTTATGCAATCTTAACTTCTTGCCACCTGGCAGTATAGGGCCTGCCATTGCTTCCAAGTTGTTATGCAACTAATTGAGAACTTTCAGAACTCCTATGCAAAGCCAACTTTAACTGGAATGGGCACAAAATATGTCAACACGATAGGTTATAAACCTCAAGTCGTGTGCTAGTGAAGAACCTCAGGTTTTATTCTTAATTAGTTCTTGAAATTCTTTTTAGGATCTTTAAGACTCCCACTATCCTCTTGACATATAACACTATCTTGACAAATATTCAAGAGATAGTGCGGATTCTTTATCGAGACAAACACTTCACACAATTGGCCTTAGTTGGTCTTTGTTTTATCCAAAACATCACAACTTACCAATTTCAAATGTACAAGAGTAGGACACTTTTACTCTTACATTTGACAAGTGTTTTAAACCTTTCTTTAAGATATGTCACTCAAGTTACAATCTTGGAGTATGACTCTAAGAATTGTTTTGGAACGAAGTATGACTCATCTTCCTGATCTAACCATTTCAACAATTCATGACTCCTCTTCTTAGTCATAATAATGCACTAAGATGACCTTTAGAGGACTAAGTGTGATATGATTTCTAAATCATTAAGATGATCACAAACATGATACTAAACTACTCTCCCATCTTTTCAGATTTGAGAAACTTTTATCTTTCTGCCTTATTTGATTCTTCCCATTCGTTTTGCCATACATTGAGACTTTTCCAATGTTTCAGAATTATACTTAAACTTGTAAGTATAACCATATTTACTAAACTTTAGTAAATCAAATAGTCTTAACGAGCTTTGTGGTGGACATGACCAGTGCACAAGAATGTGTACTCGATCCCTTTGGTCCTTCACTTGACTCACACATCCATGTGAACAAGTAATTAGTCTTGATTTTCCAATGCTTGAAAGTTCTCATTCATCATACTATTCAACTTGCATGATTCCAAGTTTCGGTCCAATTGAAACTTGGGTGATGAGGAACTTTCCTGATTTGGTAAATTTAGACACTACCACAAATGAAAGAATCAAATCCATTTTCCAATATTGTTGTCAGTGAAATCATATAAGCAACAATTTTCCACAAATGCCATTGTAAGGATACTTTAAATAAATAAAATTAAACAATTTTCTTTTATTTTAAAACTTTGCGGAAAGACTTATCCTTACAATCAACATGGAAAATTGTTGTTATCTATTCCTTAGCAATATATCATAACTTCTTAAGCAACTACTCAAAATTCTGATGCGATCGAAATCCACCTTCGCGATCAGAATCAGCATATATTTCCTTTAAGATTTCTCTCTATTCTTTGATTCTTAAAACATCATCATGTGACCCAGTCACATCATGTAATGAGGATCTCAGAATAGAACCTAACAGAGTTAGATAATGGGCTCTACCTGATGTAGAGTCAAACTTATTGACTTTAACATCCTTAGGTAAATTTGGCAGCTTTGCAATCAACGCCCCTTCCTTTGGCAAAATAAACATATGGACCCTTTGGTAATGGGACTATCTCAGACTTAGCCTTTCTCTTTACCATTTGGTCAACCGGGTTGACTATGGTCAATCCCTTTCCATTGGGAAGATAATGCTTTTTCTGGATTTCCAGTGTCACCATTGTCACTGTCCATAAAGTTTTTGGGAAGTTGATCTTCTAATCAAATTTGCTTTACTATCGTTCCAAATCATTGTTGATTCAGCAGCACCAAGCAAATAGATATGATCATTAAGGTTCATGTCATAGTCTGTTTCATAGTAGTCCCAAAGGAACTCACTATGTGACTTAGAAAGTGATTGAACATCCAACTTTCTCAAGACTTTGACACCCAACTCTCCCGGCTTGTCAATATGTGACTTCATCTCTAAGATGTGATCACACATAGACCTTGCTTGCCATTACGGCTTGAGTGACCTTGAACTTGTGGGTTAGGGAGAATAATTGGAGGAGGTGGAGGAAGAGAAGTATGACTTCCATGAGGCAAACTCGGGAAGTCATATTCATTAGGAAAGCTTGGTTTAGGAAGATCATTGTTGTCTAAACCAGACATCAACAATGGGAAAAATTCACGTAAAGTTGATTTAAGTCCTTAATATAACACCCAATATGATATATTAAGGATAGGACCCAACAAACTATTTTATAACTTGGAAGAGGGATGCCGTAATCCAAGGTATAAAATATTTGAAGGTAGGTGAATGACGATTCACCAATTTCCACCAAGATAAACGAAATGTATTATTAGGTTTTAATTGGTTTTGAAACTCCTAGATTCTTTTGAGATTCATTGAACTTTTCAATGGCATGTTTCAATCTCGAGTGTGCCCTTCAGGTTTTGTGACTGGGATGCCGAGGATCACAAAACAAGGTGTGAAGTAACCATGCAAATATACTTGGTACCCTTAATATTTACCCCTCAATCGATGTGCCGGTTAACCACACACGCACCAATGATACTATGATAAACATTAAGTTACCCTTTGCCTACCTTGTTAAGTCCAGGTTAGTGTGTCGGTTAACCACACACGCTCCACTAACAGCTTAAACAAAGTGCAAAGTGTAATTTCATGAATTAGCACCTTATTCACATTTTCCTAAGTAACTAAGATTGGGAATTTATAAAAAGTTTAGTTACTTAGTATTTATCATTAATACTTTTAATGAAGGGAGAATTATAGTCCTTGTCCTACCTGTTCGGCTAACGACCCTCCACCAGTCAAGGAAGCTGTGGGTGAGAGTGGACACCCATTAAACTGCCATTTTATAGGCAGTAACCTTATACCCCCCTTATAGACCGGCTTCGTGAATGAGGCCTACTAATGGTAAGACGACTTGCTCTTATACATATAATATATTAAACTTTTAATATTATAATAGTATAAGGGTGTATTTTAGACATTTAAAATACTTGGTGGTTTAATCTATTAATTAAACTATACTCTTAATTTAATTAAATTTAAATCATGTCATTATGGAATTATTAATTCTCTTTTAATTAAACACTTTAATTATCTATTAATAAAGTCCATAAGAGTTAATTGAATTATTCAATAAAAACATCATAATTCCAATTATTAAATTCAAAATTAAATAATTGAACCCAAGAGTTTTAGAATTCAATTCTTTTTTTTTTATCATAAAAAAAACTTTTTCCAAATTCCAAAACTTGAGGGCAAGTTTTGTAACTCTTGAAAACTTTTGGATTCCATAACTTATGGAGTTAAATACTTGTTTTATGATGAAACTTTTCATGTTCTATAACTTAAGAACAAGTTATGGAATTCTTTAAAACATTAAGACCAAGTTTTGTAACTCCATAAAAAACGTTGAATCAATTTTTTTAAAAACCTTTTCATATCCATAACTTATGGAGGTTTCAAAAAACTCTTTAGATCAAACTTTTAAAACTAATAAAATAATCATATCATTTTATCTTTTACTAAATTTGACCTAATTCAACTCATAACTTATGGATCTATGTTTTCTCTATTATACATGCTATATGACTTAGCAAGAATATTACTAAGAACCATGAAGTAGTATCTCACATTCTAGTATTAACTCGCTTACGTATAGTATGTATATGTCCTCTTGTTCTTGTAAATGAATAATGTACTTGCAATGAAAGTAGTTTGTAAGTATGTATTGATTCATGTAATGTATTTTGAACTAGTAGTTGTGTGAATAGATCTCAAAACTATACCTATTATAGTTTCCTAATGTTATGTTTGTACTGAACTGATTGACAATGTTATTGAAATAAGTTTAATACTCATATATATACTTTGCATGTGTAATTAAAGTTTAACTGACAGTCGGACAGGTGATCCTACCCAAAGCCCATAGCCAAACAAGGAACAAGAGTCAAGGTAAAAGCACTAGTCTTAAGTCTGTTAAATCCTAATTATACATAAGGATATATATGAATATGATTTGATAAAAAGGACAATTTAAGAGTTTGAAAACAGTTTAAAAATAGTTTAATAAGTTTACAAAAGCATTAGTATCTAAGAATGGTTTGTAATCACATGTGAGTGTTAACACAAATATGTTGTGTTCAACTTGTATTCTCCCCCAGAAAACATTTAAAAATGATAAAATATAGGGGTATTAACCAACCTTATGTGAGTGATCGAGTGAAGATGCAGTGTAGTAGTAATGATCTTCTAGTTTAGAAACCCATGCGAGAAGTCGTATTCTAATAATAATTATGCACGTTATCGAAGCTAAATTAATAAATATATTAATTTAAATTGTTAGACGACACTAAATTATGTAAGAAATACTTACAATAATTTCTTAGAATATTCGAAGGTGTTCTTGGCGTTCTTGGTATGTTCTTGGTGTTCTTGGTGTGTTCTTGGTGTTTGTGTGAATCTTGAAAGGGGTTTTGAGAATTGATATGAAGGTTTGAAGATATTGGATGATAGTTGAGAGAAAATGAAAGGAATTCGGATGGTACTTGAGAGTTAAATGAACGACTGTTCGGTGAGAAATGTGAGAAATGATTTGTGAATTCGGTAATATCCTTATATATAAGGATGTGTTCGGCCTTAATGGGCTTCCAAATGATGTGATTTCGGTCACATAAGGTGGAAATCATGGGGATTTCGGTTTCTAGTCAAAGAAGGAAGAAAGGAAATCGGTTTCAAGACAAAGAAAAGGGAATTCGATTTCTAGTCAAACCAAGGAAGGGAATTCGGTTTTGTTTAAGGGATTTGATTCCCTTGACCGAAATCACATTAAGTCTATGTATTTTAGTGATTTATGTTAAGTATTAGGCTAGTATATGTTCATATTAACAAGGCTTTACATAAATACCTACTCAAAAGTTATATAAGCATGCACACTAGGCATTCAAACTTCTTATTGCAACAATTTATGTTGTAAGATTACTTGTTCATGATTGTAGTTTAGACTTTATTCAAATTAGTTTGACTTACATTGACTCGAAATAATGGGTTGTCACAAGGAAGAAGCCTCTTCGAGCAAAAAACACTTTTTTCTCAAAAGCATTGTATAAAATATATAAAAAAGAATTTCGAGGATAGCCCATGAAGTAATACTTTTCCAATCCAGGTTTTAGTTTATCGCTCACCTCACGACACACAAAAAACTTCGCAACCCCAGATTTTCAAATATGCAACACTGGGAGGTTTTCCATTCCACATTCAGGATGGTGTCTTAACGACCTTCTTAGTTGGTAGGAGTTTCAATATATTAGCAACTATTTCTATGGTCTAACACTAAAAAGTAATTGAAAGTGTAGCTCAAGTCATCATAGATCAAACCATATCAAGTATCATCCGATTTATTTTCTTATCAACAACATTTATTTCTACCGTTCTAAGAGGAGAAAATGGTGAGACAATCCCATAATCCTTTAGATTATCGATGTGTTCAAGACACAAGTATTCTCCACCCAATCAAATCGAAGCATCTTGATCTTTTTGCCCAGTTGGTTTTAAACTTCCTTTTGGAACTCTATAAAAAATTCAATAGTTTCTCACTTATGATTCATTAAGTATATATATCCATATCTACTAAAGTCATCAGTAAAAGTCAAAAAGTAACGTTCACCATGCCTTGTGGAAGATTTGAACGGTACATCAGTGGGGATTAGTTGCATCAGATCATTGCCTCATTCATAGTTTCATGTGAAATATGCTTTTTTCATCTTGTCAATTAAATAAGACACACATACATCATTTGACCCCAAGTCAAATGATTCCAAGATCCCATCCTTTTGGAGCTTAATGATGTGTTTTTTGTTTATATGCAGAAGATGATAATGTCACAAGCATGATTTGTCCAGTACATTAGAATTAGTGGAACAACATTCAACATTAGATTATTAGTATTTCCTACACAAACAACACTTTTAAAAAGACTAGCTTTAAATATAAAGGAACCATTTTTATACAACAAAATGTCACCATTATTATTGTCAAAAGCAAAATGAAAACCATTTTTACACAATGCCTGAAATAAAATATCGTTTCGTTCCATATTTTCGAATAGAAACGATTAAATAAACTAAAAGACACTTTATTATTCAACACGAGCTTTTACTCCCCGATCCTTGTAACAGGTGCAGTTCCTCAGTTACCTGTGATCCGGTTCAACTCTCCATGATTTAGTATTCTACTTTCCTTTACGACCTACAAATCTGAGCAAATGTGAGTACCACATCCTGTATCAATAACTCAAAAATTAGAATTTGACATACTATGAAGTTCAATCATAAAAATACATGATGAACCAACACCCTTGGCTTTGTTTTTCTTCATGTCTTCAAGGCACATCCAGTGACCCTTCTCTTGGCAATCAAAGCAAACGACCTATTTTGGGTCGATATTATGTGCTATATCAGAATCACTTTTCTCTTAAGGAATTAAATGGAAGATCCAACCTTGGCTTTACCCTTAACATGAGAAAACATATTCTTCTTGTTAGCATCTCCATGCCCAATGGACAAGAACGGAGCAACAAGGTAAGAGCTTTTGGTCTTAGCCAAAATAGCTTCGACTAAAATGTATGTTTTCATGGGTAGCACATGACTTACTTTTTTGATTTAATATATATATATATATATATATATATATATATATATATATATATATATATATATGTATATATATATATATACATGTATATATATATATATATATATATATATATATATATATATATATATATATATATATATTACACGAATTTTATTTAATTACTTGATTAGTACTTTTAAACTTGAAAACCAAAATCCGATATAACCCTATTAGTAACTCCACTCTCAAAATACAAAATCCAGTGATGGTGTTAAGAACGAATAATTTTTAAAATATAACTCCACTCTCAAAATACAAAAGTCAGTGATGGTGGTACCTACGAATCATTTTAAGAACTGGCTTATTATAAATTAGAGAGACCTTCTTAAACAAATATTAGAGTGGGTGAGTCTGGTCTTGATTCGACGAGATTGTCTTTATAAACATGTGAGGACACACGTGATATAAACATTATACATATAGTAAATTATACCATATAGTAAATTATACCACATAGTAAATTTAAACCTTTTTAATTTACATTCTTTTCTTTCTAATTTAATTCTCTTATTAAATAAAGTTCATGATATATATTCAAAATTTAATTCAAGTTTAAATAATATTCAAATTCAGTTAATTAAATATTCAGATTTAATTCCAATTAAATAATATTTAAAATTAATTAAAAATTTTGAATATTCATATTTAAACAGTTAAAATTACATTTTAAATTCGAGGCTTATCCCCAGATTTTCGAAAAACATGTAAAATCTGGAAACCTGCCAAATTGCTAGATGCGACCGCATCTAGCAAAGGCTACGTCGCGCGTGCGACTAGCATATTTCTTTTTTCTTTCATCGAGTTCCAAAAAGTTTATTCTATTAACTAAAACCAATTAGGCTTTGATACCATTGTTGGGGATTACTAGCATCAAGTACATTATCTAAAGGTAGCAGAAACAATAAAAATATTTACCTAGTGCACATGCATCTAAGAATATATGTTTTACTTGTTATAGGAACGTACTTAAAAATCAACAAAACAAAGAATTACCAACCTCTAGATTTCTTGATTTTCATCTCATATATGCTAGCTCGATGCATAGGATGAAGATCCAAAGTAGAACCTCTATAATGAATCAGACCCACAACACCAAAAGCAAAAGGATGAAACCCTAAATTAGGTTTTATCTGAAATTCTCTAACCCTTAGTAGAGAAGTTAAGAATTCGTTCAAGTAGAGAGAGAGAGAGAGAGAGAGAGAGTATGAAGAATTTCTCGGAGGAATAATTAGCTTCTAGGGTTTTACTCATAGCAATCTATTTATAGGCTAAAAATAAAATTCTAGAAAGATACAAACTCTTATTTTTTATCCTTATGTGACCCAGAAGTGCCATATCCCTATCCGTGGATATACGAAAACGATCCATATGAGGCTCTTCAGGTGATTTTGAAATATTCCAATCAATCGGTTTGATTAATTAATATTCAAGTCCTTTAATTAATTATAAAAATAATTTCTAATTAATATATTAATTCCTTAATAAAATAACAACTTATTTATCTCCATTTCCTTATGTTATTTAGGTGATGAGGGCAATCCAAAAGAACCCTACTATTATTAAAAATATTACAAGAACAGTTAATGACCTTAGACACTCTTTCCAACGTAGAAGACAACCCGAAAGATGAGATATAACCATTATGAGTTTTTGTGATATCGTTTGGGCTCAGTAATGCATCACCAGCATTCGTGGATTTGATGAATCGTGTTTATAGGACCATGTTGTGTACTGTGATACGTCCATTCAAGTATTGGATGCAGTTTTGATGCAGTGAGGCCAAATGATTACGTATGCCTAGAGACACTTGAAGCCATAAGAGGATAATTATCTGACACATGATTTGGAGGCATTATATATATAGGGTTAGGTACACCATCTACAAAGATCATAAAAGTTCGATGTAACTTATGGATCAACATAATTTGAATAGGAGGCAGTAGAGATGGTTGAATGTGGTGAAGTATTGTGACTGTGAGATACTTTACCACCTTAGTATATCTAGTGTTGTGGCCAATGCATTAAGTTGGAAGACAACTAGTGTACTTCTATGTGGGTTATGTTAACGATGACAATGGTTACATCTTTGTTAGAGATGATTGGAAAGACAAAGACCAAGCCAATCAAGGTTAAGAACAAGAAGAGAGCGGATCAAGGGTCATGTTTTCGTTCTTTTCAAAGATAGTCAAGATTTTTTGACTTGTTATGGATGGATTTGCGTTTTGTACATTGGTGGGACCTAATATATATTGATGGACAAGGAACATAAGTCCAAGTTTTTTATTCATCCTGGTGACACTAAGATGTATAGGGACTTGTGAGAGGATTAGTAGAAGCCATGTGTGAACCAGAATGTGGTGTGATTTGTAGAGAAGTGTTTGACTTATCGAAAAGTGAAGACTGAGCATCAAAAGCCTTATGATAAGCTTCAATCATTAGAGATTCCAATATAGAAGTGGGAGCATATTACCATGGAATTGATTACCGTTGATATCCATGTTGGTAAGTGATTGAACTATGTGGAGAAGCTAGTTGCATTATTATAGAGAAATAAAAAAAACCTTATGCAACAAGGTGATTAGGTTGGTGAAGATACAGTGGCGGCACAGACGGGGTTTCGAGTGGATTGTGTATCCCAATGATAAGATGTGTAGGAATTATCTAAAGATTGTTTTGTAGAGGCGGATTTTCGGATGAAACCCAATTAAGTAGGGGAAAGTTATAACACCTATTTCACTTATATGTTTATTTATTTGATGGATTATTTGAAATACGGTTTTGGAAGGACTTGAGTTCACAACGCAAATAAGAGTTGGTTGCAGTGTGTGCCATATTATTTACTTACAAAAAAACTATTGAGTAGATTGCTATGCATGGACACCAAAAGTAAAACCCCCAGGTATCGAGGTTTGGACCTACTGAAAGGCTCTAACTTCTAGGGTTTCCTCTGTTCTCAGCCTCGATCACTCTAGAAACCTTGGAGTAAGCAAACCCTAGCATCCATCCTTTGTTTCCTTGTGTTCTTATTTCTTTAGTATGTTACTTGAAGAAAAACATTGTTGTTTTGGTGAAAGAAAGCACGATCTAGAGAAGTTTCAGCCCTTTAGTCATCTTTTCAACCTTTGTAAAGTAAAAAAGTTCCAACCTTTATGAGTTTTATCCTAGATATAGAGCTTTGGAGTGTTTTGGTTCATTCTGGTCCCATTTATTTTATATTCCTCTCATTTATTTCATATTCCTCTCTTATCAGCCGCATTCACTTTGTTTCTTTCATAATCCTGGATTTAAATGTATGTATGTCTAATTAAATATAAATAGCAAAATATAATGCTCCAAAATGTGTTACTAGGTCGGGTTGAAATTTGATTTTCCATTTTTACCAATCAATTTATATTTGATTTTTCTTTAGGTTTTCTCGTGTGCCTACCACTAACTATAATTGTAGTTGTTGCTACATCACTGCCACCTTATCACCACACACATATACATTAATTAGGTTCGTATACTCACCAATGTCCACCACTACACATCATTGTTTGTAATTAAAATTAAATAAAAAATTTAATGAAAATGCTATATTTTTAATTAAAATAAAAACATTACAATACATAAGCTTAAAAAACACCAACCAAATAAATTAAAAAAAACACTAAAAAAATACAAAACATTAAAATATAATCCTAAAATTACATAAAAAAGTTCCATAAAAAACATAATTCAACGATATTACTAGTCTTCGTTCATACTGTTTTGGTATAGATGCTCTGCTCGGTCTTCTCGAAGATATTGACATGTTTCGTCATTTTGAATTTCAGCTACTCTTATTAAGAATTCAACTGAACCAGGAATGAATTGTTGATCCTGGTTAACTATGTCGTTCTTTCGCATGTGTAAATTGCTATATATGGATGCTATAGCAGTTAGCGGAGGTAAAGAATCACGATTTTCAAAATAGTAGTTTGGAATAGCGGTGACACTATTTGTGTTGCGATTTGCCACGATTATGGTCACGACTATAGCGCCAATATAACCGTTATTTGAATAAATTTCATTTTTGGGCTATGTTACATTTAAAAAAAAAACTTTTTTATGTCATTCAATTGAATAAAACTGTTTTCTCTTAGCCCAACCCAAAATTTTTGTGCAATTCCATTGAATAAAATTGTGATTTTGTGACTGTGATGATTTCAGTTGAAACCATGCATGTGTTGTCTTGCTGATTATGTCGAAGACTTGAAGTACTATATTATGATTAACTATCAAATTACTTAATCATTTTATTTGTTAGCTATGATTGTGTTGAAGTATGATGAAAAGCTAAGTATTGCTTATGTTTTCTTGTTGATTGTATTAAAGTATGATTAACTGTGACATTGGTAACCGACCTATGAAGTATGCTTAAATTATTATGATATGTGAAGTATGATTTACTGATTAACTAATTAATTGGAATACATTGAACTCTCAAGTATGATTTAATGATTAATACTATAATATATATAAATTCTACAAAATAAAAACTCTACATAATATAAAAAATATTATATCTCCTCTATACCACCGCGAGAATCACGATTTAAATAGCGATCGGTGACCGCTATTATATTTTTTTCCCGCGATAACTACATAGTGCATTATTATACTTGCATACATTACAGTTTGTAACCTTTAATTATTCCAAACTAATCCAACGTGTTTCACTACATGTCATTTTTCTTCAGGACTCCAAATGTATTCTCTACAGCGTTTTTCTTGCAGATTCATGTTTTTTTGTGAACAACTTTGCTTTTTCAGTTTGAGGTACCACATATTCCTCACAAATGTGGGGTAATATGGGTATATTCCATCACAAACGTAGTAACCATGTTTGTACTCATGCCCGTTCACTGTGAAGGATATATTAGGTGCTTTCCTGATCCATATATCATTGAAAAATGGGGATTGGCCTAGTATATTATATGTATTGTTAGACCCTACAACCCGAAAGAACCCATGCCACATCTATAAATCTTGAGATACCACAACCTCTAGTATCATAGTCGGTTCAGCTATATCACCTCAGGTATATTGACCGTGCAACACACTTGGACATTTTTCCCACACCTAATGCGTACAATCAAGGCTAGCGATCATTCCTGGTAATCGATGCCTCTCTTCATGTGCAAAATACAATTTCTCAATATCATGTATAGTAGACTTGCGCAAATATTCTTTGTGAAAAACCTCATTAACACATGCACAAAAATGATCTACACACTTATTTACGATTCTCTCAGATACATTCAAATACTCGTCTAATGCATCATAGGCTATATCATATCCTAAGTAACTAAGTTCGCCCACCCATTTTGTATAGTACTAAAGCCAATCTACTTCTAGCATTTGGTTTTTTTCGGAAATGATCTTATGTCGCCTCAAAAACATTACTAGTACGTAAAAACAATGTCCTGTTAAGACATAAACGATGTTCAAATGATGCATCATTATAAAGATATTTATCAACAAAATATTCATGTGCCAAAATTTCATATGCGACTTGTCGATCTCGATTGACAACTGTTCTTGTATTATTACCATTCGTAAGATCTTCATCGATTATGTTTTACACAACGTTAAAGAATGTTGAAATAAGCTCTTAATCATCATCAGAATCAAAATTGTTAAAAATTTCATCTTTGTGGTGTTAGAAGGTATGTAAAATAGTAAGGTTTATATATATATATATATATATATATATATATATATGTGTGTGTGTGTGTGTGTGTGTGAGTGTGTGTGTGATGATATTTCTAAAGATAATTAATTTTTTTAAAGAAAATTGTGTTGCAAATTAAATAGAAGAGATGTCTACTTATTGGTCGAGGTCATTTGTTGTCTACACTACATATCACCACGGCCAGGACGGTTCACGAACCACCATAGTGATGTTTACCATCATGTTCGTTGCCACCTGGACCACGGATAACCTTCGTTGAATGTACTCTAAAAGGCCACATAGCCACATGGATATATCTTATTGACTTAACCAAAACAAAAGATATATTTTAACATAAGTGCCTAAAAATCATATGGATGCAATATTTTGATTAAATATAATAATCATTCGATACAAAATAAAGTTTGAAAACTACTTACACCATCATGTTCCCAAGTAATTCTCATTGTTCCTGAGAGTAATTTGTAAAACAATTTAAGAGAGCAATACAACTGTTCTCCATTTTAGTTTAACCAAAGAAAATAAAGAAAATTGATGAAATTGAGGAGAAAATAAAAGAAATTGGTGTTTCCGAGTTTTATTAAATGTAGAAAGTGGAAAGAAATAGAATGATCATTTTCCCTCTTAACTTTCTTGGCTAGCGGCGTAACTTGTTGTCCGGTTGCCTTTCGTTGATATGTATTGACCTCTTCTATCATTTGAAAAAAAAATAGAAAACAAATTTGGAAGGATTTGGAGAGAAAGAACAAGTTTAATTTTCTTTTTACTATCCAATTTGAGAACAAAAAGACAAATTTATTTTTCTTTCATTTCTCTTCGTTTCTCTTCTTATTTTCTTTTCTTTTCGTTTCTAAAACTTGGGAACTAGGAGTAAAATGATGTAAGGGTGCAATAATTAGGTTTTCTACTTATAGTCATTTTCATTCAAACCTTCATCAACAAGAGTGAAACCATTTCAAAATTTCCTTTTATTTCTAACAAATTTCTCAAAGTTAGGGTGTCCATGGAGATCCCTACGGAAAATATGGATTCGCCTTTGTCATTAGAGGAATGTTGTAATTAGAATGAGAACTTAACTAGCCATTGTAAAGGTTGATCGTCAGGGTCATGATAAAGCGAAAGACATAACATCCACGCAAGGAAATAATTATTAATAAAATATAATTACTACTAATATATAAACATATATAGTGACCAAATGTCTGATGGAAACGACAAAAAAAAAATGTTTTGTTTTCTTAGAGAAAAAACTCACGTAATTAGGTTGTTATCATCGTGAAAGTATATTGTATTCACTTTGTATTTTACATGATCTTCAAATTAGGGTATCTAAAAGAAATAATTTTTAACGATAAATGTAAATTATTTATTTATTTATTTTTTTAAAACATGTTATATCAATAAGATACAAGCTAATATATAGGGATATGTTGTTTTTAAAATTTTGGTATTTGAAAAATAAGATAGCCATTTTGTAGAAAAAAAAAAGAACCGTCCGAAAACCCCACTCACATGAAACTGCACAGATGTTTAAACGTTAAAGTAAATCAATAGAGGGGACCGGTCGGCGGTGAACGAATCCGGTGCCGGAATTATTCATTGATGGTTTTACCACGTGGAGATAAGCCACTTGATAGAAGTGGGGTCAGACTTTCCAGATTATAATATATGTTATTGTGAAAAAGATAAAATTATCCGGAAAGAGTCTTATTATAATCATGATTGGGAACGCTCTTCAAGGCAGATGAGGTTTGATCCATTCGCAACCAAAAGCCAAAGCCACTTGCATTACCATTGACATAACTTACTTCTCTTCATCAATTAGTGTCGAAGAAAATCGAACCGGTTTCATTCAGATTGGTCGGACTTTTTTGGGTTTTGGGTAAATGGTGTTTGGTAATATATATATATATATATATATATATATATATATATATATATATATATATAAAAGGATTAAGGCTAAACAGTATCATATCGTTTTCACCGATGGATAGATAGACATTTTGTAAATTTTACAACTTCTAAAAATATGTAGGATGTAGGGTTTTTGTTTACCGCCAGCAAAACCCAAAAAAAAACACATAGAAATTTGATTTTTGCCATCAATGAGCTTCCACCATCGGTATTATACCGCCGGTAAAACAAAGGGTGAGGGGCGGTGTTCACCGCCAGTAAATGCTCCCACATAGGATTGCAAACGGTGAAAACACTACCACACCCCATAGCCTAAGTCATATAATCAATTTAGGGTTGATTGTGGCACATTACCGACTTTAGTTAGTATATATTTTTGCTATCAGTATCATATCAAATATATTTTGTGTCAACTTGTTTTGTTATCAATAAATTTGGTTCGTACGCATTTATCAACTTCTATGTAATTTTTAATTTGTAATATTTAAAAGTTAGCAACGACATAGGACAATTTATCGATATAATTTAGTAAAGTAATTATTTTAGTTACTAAAGACTTTTATTATGTAAATTTGAAGAAACTTTTTAGTAAAATTGTAAACAGTAAACACATTTGATAGTTAAAAATATGATTTTGTGTGCACGATGATATCATAGTATTTGAAATTTAATACCATTACAATACCATGTTTACTTAATTGGTATGGTACTACCAACCAAATATGTTGGCTATTAAACATATTGGTAACCAAGTTTCTTTGTTCGGTTGGTAACATGTTGGTTAGTTCTTCATTATACATATTTAACATCCTAGTAATTATTACGTTCAACCAAAAAACATTTTCCGACTGGATTTTGCTTCTTTTGGTCAGATTTAGGTTTTCTTTTGATCCAATTTTTATTTATCGTTCATCCTTTTTTGCCAGTTGAATAGATAATATTATTATATAAAATTTTATTTTCATTAAATACAAAAGAAGTTCAAATTAGTTTCATTGCATTACAAAAACTTTCAAAACAAAAGCATATCATTGAAACGACATATTTAGAGGGAAATTCTAAAATTTGTCAATGTCGTCAATATATAAGTAATATCGGGCTTTGGCCGGGGTGTTATATTCTTTGTCTGAGCAGTGTTAGACAAAATGTTTGATTCTAATTTGAGTTTGGTTTTTGAGTATCTGCCATGAAGTATGAATCGATTTTTTTAACATCAATATTAGTATATTAACTAGTAAGTTACAAGGGAAAATGACACTTTAGCCCTACAATCTATTCCACATTTGTCTTTTTAATCCTTTATGTTATTTTCGTGTCGTTTATAGGAAGACACTTGTTCTTTTTGGGTCCATTTAGTCCTTTTCGAAGAAATGAAAGGGGTCAGCCAGTAACTTCTACACCACCTCATTTAACCTCATTTAAAATGTCAATGTTTACATGTTGAATGTGTCTCCTTAATGATTTTATTGACATACCAACAACACTTTCTTCCTCTTTCTGTCTACTGCAATGATTTCCTTCCTCCATTTTCTTGGTTTCTACCATGGCTATGTACATCGTTGTTGATGTGCACTTCCAATGAATCTTTTCAAGGTACCCCATACGATACACCGGTGGAACTAATCAGAGGCTGGTCAACATTGATTTCACAGGAATGGACAAGGACGAATGCTACGTGTTTATCGAAAGATTCACATGCGAAAAATGTGTGAACCTCTACTATTGTCTTCCTGATATAAAATTTCCAAAAGGTTTGAGGTTAATTAGAAATGAACTTGACTATCATGATTTTATATATCAATTACATATGAATGTGGTGTTGAACTCGCAATGTATGTAGACCATTTTGGTACTAGTAACAAACATGAATGGTTGGATGAAGAAATATAAGAAGTAGTTGATAATATCTGAGAAGTAGTAGTAGATGATGTCAAGGCTGATGGTGAAACACATGAGTCTGGGCACACCGATGATAATGGCAAACGTCATTTTATCAAAAAAGTTAATGACCCAGATTGTGGGATTAGTGAGAATGTGCGTGAAGCTGAAGCTGTTGATGCTGACGTGGGTCAAAATGAAGCTGAAAATGCTTATATTGCTAGTCATTACCTAACTATTTTCAAGAGTACTCTATTTTCAATGAACAACAACCTTAGAAGGAGTAACAACCTAATAAGTTTTAAGTAAAATAAACAAACTTAAAACCCTTAAGTTCACATGCAACCTAAGGTTTTATGTTTTCACTCTTGAACCTATAACTAAGAGCATCAAATAAGAAACCCTAGAAACCCTAGGTATATATCGATAAACCATAAAGGGTTTAGGTTTACATACCTCGTTAGTATTATAGTAAATAAAATGAATTCCTTCACTTGCAGATCTCTTGGAAGCAAGCACCAAATTGTCGTGCTTATAATTGCTTACACCTAAACTAGCAAGAAGGAAGATTATAGAGAGAGGAGGAGGGATATTAGAATTTTGGCTATCCCTTGAAGAGAAAGAGTGGCCGAAGTTAGGAGGCCTTAGGGTCCTTATATAGTGGCACAAGGAAACCCTAGATAAACCTGATTTGAATATTAAATTAATATTTTAAATCTAGTATTTATCTCATTCTTTATTTATCCACATGGGATATTCTAGAAAACCCTAGAATATCCTCTCAAAACTGCCCACCCTTAGGGTTGGAAGGTTCTGGAGCATTTTGCTTAAATATTGAACAATTGTACTTTAGACCCTATACTTTTAATTAATTCTATTAATCCCAAAATTAATTCTAATTAATTTCTGATCAATTATTAATTTAATAATAGCTTTTCTAATTAATATATTACTTACATAATATATTAATAAACTATTTATTTCAATTTATTCATCACATAATAAATTAATCTCACTTACTAAAAGTCATAAAGTCCAATTGTTAGGCTTGAGGGAAACCCAAAAGGACTGTGTTACTATCAATTCAAGTAAATACCAATTATAGTTATGGTCTAAGACACCTAATCCAATAGTCTCCCACTTGGATAAGTCTGTAACTATAACTGCCAGTACAACTCCAACATCGATCAACAAATTGTAGCTTCCAAAAGCCGTTGCCAAACTCTTACCCAGTGTAACAACAGTCAAAATTAGGTTAAAGATAATTCCATCTGGAATATAACAAACACATGTTATAATTAATTTACTTTAATCTTTAATGAAATTTTCATTCAACACTACGAGTCTATACGATTCCAAAAATATATAGATCGTCTAAATCTGACTTCACATGAAGTAGCTATGATAAATTCTAACACTATAGCCTCTATAAGAAGATGAATTTAAAATAGGATTAGAATTAGCTATTGGAGTCTAAAAGAAAGTTATAGTACTTGGAAATGCCTACGCGTGGATATAAAGAACAGTAAAAACGGAGCTTGTATGCAAAAGTTATGATCTTCTGAAGATGTAGTTGTTTGAGAGCATGACACGTCGCAGAAACCCTAATTTGTCAGAGCTCACGACGTGAACATGTATTCTCAAGGCATGAGAGTGCTCCAGGACACTAATCAAGGCTAGAAAACACTTGGTAAGGCTACGTCATGACTCATGGAACTTCACGACGAGAGCATATCATTCTCACGACGTGAGAAGTCATCTGGACACCTTCCGAAGCAAGAATCGCAAATGGCAAGCATACGAGGTGATACAGCCATGGCTCATGACGTGAGCTTATCATTCTGACGACGTCAGAGGGCTTTGGACAACCTATAAATCGTAATTTAGGCTCATTCAATGATTACACCTTCTACTTTCATTCTCTCTCATTTTTTGATGGTTGTTTCCCTTCCCGAGCCTGGCAACGATGAACCGCTGATCAT
This sequence comes from Lactuca virosa, assembly GCF_052849685.1. Taxonomy (NCBI): domain Eukaryota; kingdom Viridiplantae; phylum Streptophyta; class Magnoliopsida; order Asterales; family Asteraceae; genus Lactuca; species Lactuca virosa. The sequence goes on from NC_136429.1 coordinate 317,190,702, forward strand.
TTCTAGTGAGATTACATCGAATCATGCTACTAGTGTGAGTTTCACGGCCCCAATTTTTTATATTTTCGGGGGAAAATGCATGCTAAATATTATATATAAATTAATATTATGTTTATATGATAATATGTACGTATCAACATAAATAGTTATATTAACCGGGATATAGTTCTTTTGTATCATATATACCTAGAATATATTGAAATAATACAACTATCTTTAGCTTGTTAGCATGTTGTTATCATAGATTTTACTAATATAGCCCCAGATTTATACTCGGGATTTCTATATACTATTTTGTGTTATAGTCGCGGAGTTATACTCGGGAGTTCTGTATACTATTTGATGTTATAGCCCCGGAGTTATACTTGGGAGTTCTATATACTATTTTGTGTTATAGTCCTAGAGTTATACTCAGGAGTTCTATATACTATTTTTTGTTATAGTCTTGGAGTTATACTCGGGAGTTCTATATACTAATTGTTTAGTGTGTTGCTATTATTGGTTTTATGTTAGATAAAACCTGGTTTTAACTTCAAGTTATAGCTGTTGTAATGCCTAAGTATTATAAATATTTGGAGTAATGTTTAAAGCATAGTCTAGTAACTTAGGGTTGACACGAATATGCTTTCATTATTAGAACTATAAGAACTCGACAAAGTCTACATGAGCTATTTTACTCATTAACTAAGATTGGAAATCTTAGGGGAAATCCTCCGACCTGTAATCGCTAATCCCGTTAGAGCGAGGAAGTTATGTATAGATTTATACGGGTTAACACCCCACCAGTGGTTGCTAGGTACAACCCAACGGTTTTCAAGTGACGAACTTACCCATTTTTCCAATGAGGAAGTTCTGTGTAGATCTATAGGGTTTGACACTCCCACCTATGGTTTCTAAGTACAACCCAACGGTTTTTGGGTGATGAAATTTCCCAGATTATTTTATTCCGACGTCGATGAAGCGTGCAAAATCTATTACCAAGGTGCGACACTTATAACACCAATCAGAGGTAGTGGCGTCGTTTAGTAGCGGTGATGGACTAATGGTAGCACAATTTTAGAAGAATTATACTTTATCTATATACAAGTATTAATGTTAAGTATAAGTTTACCAAACACTTATACTCTAAGTACAAGCAACTTTTAGGTAATCTAATTATTCATTAGGTAGACAATTATACCTAGCATACACACTAGTATAGAATTAAAATAAGATTTATATGTAACAACCTTCCTTGGTTTAGGATTACAAAAACCTATAGTCATAGTATATGGAAATTGTAGGTATCACTTATTTAGTAAATAAATCAGTATACCTAGGATATATATAATATGTTAGAGATAAGTACGAGTTAGAGGGATATTTTCAAACTATGTTTCATAATTTTCAAACTTGGAAAAAGTACTATTTTTACTCAGAGTCAAAACCTGTGGACTCACCAACTTTATATTGACGTATTTTGAAAATGCATGTGTTCTCAGGAACTTGATAAGCTGGAATGTTACTTGAACACTTAAGTTTTACCGTCGTCTCTGTTTATATGAAACATATATATATATATATATATATATATATATATATATATATATATATATATATATATATATATATATATATATATATTAAGATGTGTACGATAATTCGGATACTATGTAATGATCACAAGGAAACAATAATAATGTAACTTTCTATCATCAATAAATGTATGCAGTTTATAAAATTATTTTGTACCGGTCAATATATGCTTGATAACTATGATACAAGATTGAAGTTAAACCGCCCGTTGTTTCCGCTGCCGGCCGGGGGTGTGATACCCAGTCAGTCACGAGTCGTAAGATAAGTGATCATATAATCATCCGTTGTGCGAGATATAACATCGGACATGAGACATGCAATAGAATCAATCTCATCGTCCAAGACTTTGTTTCCTGATTTCTGATATGTGATGATATAATAATTTTAATTGAACACATCAATTTAGTCCCGGATGGGCCCATCACTATAAGTCAACACTAAATCATTGAGGGCTCAAAGATACCGCTTTTCCCATTAGGGAAAAGGAATGAATAAACTTTGACTCATATGCATGCATCCTTTACTCATCAAATCATACATGACAATACATTATATATATATATATATATATATATATATATATAAAGGCGTGTGCGATGATTCGGAAACTATGTAATAATCACTAGGAAACAAGAATAATGTAACTTTCTATCATCAATAAAGTTACGTATATACCTGGAATATATATGATATATTGAAATCATACAACTATCTTAAACTTGTTAGCATGTTGTTATCATTGATTTTACTAATATAGCCCCGGAGTCATACTCGGGAATTTTATATACTATTTTTTGTTATAGTCCCGAACTTATACTCGGGAGTTCTATATACTATTTGGCGTTATATCCCCGGAGTTATACTTGCGAGTTTTATATACTATTTTGTGTTATAGTCCCGAAGTTATACTTGGGAGTTCTATATACTATTTTGTGTTATAGTCCCGAAGTTATACTCGGGAGTTCTATATACTGATTGTTAAGTGTGTTGCTATTATTGGTTTTATGTGCGATAAAACTTGGTTTTTACTTCAAGTTATAGTTGTTGTATTGCCTATGTATTGTAATTATTAGGAGTAATGTTTAAAGCATAGTCTAGTAACTTACGGTTTCAGACACGAATATGATTTACTATTAGAACTGTAGGAACTCGACAAAGTCTACATGAGCTATTTTATTCATCAAATAAGATTGGAAATCTTAGGGGAAATCCTCTGACCTGTAACCGCTAATCCTGTGAGAGCAAGGAAGTTGTGTATAGCTTTATGTGGGTTAACACCCCACCCGTGGTTGGTAGCTACAACCAACTGGTTTTCGGGTGACGAACACACCCATTTCTCCAACGAGGAAGATGTGTGTAGATCTATACGGGTTGACACCCCCACCCGTGGTTGCTAGCTACAGCCTAACGATTTTCGGGTGACGAACTTGCCCAGATTATTCTATTCCGACGTCGATCAAGCGTGCGGAATTTATTACAAAGGTGCAACACTTATAGCACCATTCAGAGGTGGTGGCATCGTATAGCAGCGATTATGGTGTCATGGTAGCACAATTTTATATGTATTATACTTTGTCGATATACAAGTATTAATGTTTAGTATAAGTTTCCCAAACACTTATACTCTAATACAAGGAACTTCTAGGTAATCTACTTTTTCATTAGGTAGACAATTATACATAGCATACACACTCGTATAGAATTGAAATAAGATTTATACGTAGCAACCTTCCTTGGTTTAGGATTACAAAAACCTATACTCATAGTATATGGAAATTGTGGGTCTCACTTATTTAGTAGGTAAATCAGTATACCTAGGATATATACAATATGTTAGAGATAAGTATGAGTTAGAAGGATATTTTCAAACTATGTTTCATACTTTTCAAACATAGAAAAAGTACTATTTTTACTCGGAGTCAAAACCTGTGGACTCACCAACTTTATGTTGACGTATTTTCAAAATCATGTGTTTTCAAGAATTTGATAAATTGGAATGTAACTTGAACAGGGGAAGTTTTACTATTATTCTCTTTGTTCATATGGAATATATATATATATATATATATATATATATATATATATATATATACATACATATATATATATATATATATATATATATATATATATATATATATATATATATATATATATGTATATTAAGACGTATGCGATAATTCGGATACTATGTAATGATCACAAGGAAAGAAGAATAATGTAACTTTCTATCATCAATAAAGATATGTAGTTTATAAAATTATTTTTTTTTTCCTTTCAATATATGTTTGATAACTATGATACAATATTGAAGTTAACCCGCCCGGTGTTTCCGCCGCAGGCCGGGGGTGTGATACCCAGTCAGTCATGCATCGTAAGATAAGTGATCATGTAATCATCCGTTGTGCGAGATATAACATCGGACATGAGACATGCAATAAAATCAATCTCATTGTCCAAGACTTTGTTTCCTGATTTCTGATTTGTGATGATATAATAATTTTAATTGAACACATCATTTTAGTCCCGGATGGGCCCATCACTATAAGTCAACACTAAATCACTGAGGGCTCAAAGATATCGCTTTTCCCATTAGGGAAAAAGGAATGAATAAACTTTGACTCATATGCTTGCATCCTTTACTGATCAAATCATGCATGACAATATATTTTAGAACATCAAGTTACTGATGCGTTTATGCATTACCAATATATAACCGATTTGTTACAACTCATATATCTCTGTTTCAAGATCATAAGTTATTATCGTCTTAGAATTACTCGTTATAGAATCCATGAGATAAATCTCCAAGCGTAGGTTTATCCGATACTTAAATCTCCATTTCTAAGCACTCATGAACATTGCAACAATACAATTGTTATGTCTAACTCCCTTAGACAATCTACAATCCAATTCATGATGGTCTTAATTCAATACTTACACAAGAGTAAACAATTGACAAAAGGCAGTAAACAAACTCATAAATAATTCTATAGTATTTAATCACCAAAAAATCAATTACATTTATTTGGTTACGAGTTTCAAACTAACTATCCAACTACTAAAACTAATATCATCTCACAAACCAATACTCCTGGCATGTTGAGTGTGCTTGACCCTACTCCGATCCTTTGTCAAAGTATCTGCAGGATTCTCTTCTGATGATACCCTCTTTACGATGAGGTGACCTTCTTCTTCCCTATGTCTGATGTTATGGTACTTTCTATTGATATATATAGACTTTTCATGATCTCTTGGTTCCTTAGTCAAGGAAACCGCTCCTTCAATATCGCAGAAAAGTTCCATTGTCTCCTGAATGGTCAGGACAACTCCGATGTCACCGATGAAGTTCTTCATTTAAGCTACCTCCTTTGATGGTTCACTTGCGGCTATGTACTCTGATTCGCAGATTGAATCAGCCACCATGTCCTATTTGGAACTCTTCCAAGTTAATACTCCACCGTTTAGAATGAACACCCATCCCGACTGAGAACGAAAGTTGTCTCTATCTGTCTATAAGCCGGTGTCAATGTACCCAATCACTCTAACCGTATCATTGCAACCAAGGACTAGAAGCATGTCCTTCATCCTCCGCAAATACTTAAGAATGTTCTTAACCGATGTCCATTGAGCTTTACTGGGATATCCCTGATAGCGACTGATGATGCTCAAGGCAAAAGGCACATAAGGGGGAGTACATGTCATGTAACACCAGCAAAAATTAGGTCAAAAATAATTTTGTTCAGTAACCATAATTGGGATGTACTAAGTGGTAGATATCGTAACAAGGTTTCCAAAAATATAAAGAACACTAAAATCTGAGTTATAACGAAGAAGTTATGACCAATCGAAGATCCGCGACAATACCGGTAAAACACTCTTAAGCAGAAAACGCGAAATTCCAATAAAATGCTTTTTAACCTTAGGTATCTAAATGAAAGTCGTAGATATCCCAAAACCGTAAACATACATACAAAGAACGCCCAAATCTGACTTCATATGAGGAAGTTATGATTTTTCGAAGTTTCGGACATAACGGTAGACAGCTAAAAACTCGAAATAGAGATCGAGCGACTTTTAGCCAACATGACCTAAACGAGAATCGAAGATCTCGTCAATGGTAATACAACGGTAAAAAGACTGACGAAAACGGGCAACGGATGAAGAAGTTATGGATTTTTAACGGACTTTTCCAGTCCCGGCCTGTTAAAAATATATTATTAAAAATAAATTCAAAATTAGCGGACGGAGTCTAAACGGTAGTTGTAGAGCATTTTCTCACCTACGCGTGGATATAAAGAACGTCGAAAACGGAGCTCGTACGCAAAAGGTACGGAATTTCAAAGAACTGAGCACACATCTCGAGGCTTGTCCGAAAGGAACGCCCTGCGTTCCTTAAGGAACGCCCCGCGTTCGCAGATCAGAACCGAGTCCCATCGCCATCCAATCCGAGGTTCGTAAGCAGTGACGCACTAGGCTCCGGAACGCGCTGCGTACGAGGGAACGCCTCGTGTACCTCGCAGGAACGCCCCACATTCGAGGCCTCTTCCAGCCCTATAAAACGGATGCGAAGGCTCTGGGTTTTGGTTGCTAATTCTCAACTTTCTCTCCCAAATTTCATACTTCTACCCTCTCGAGACTATCCCGACATCCCGGTTTCATATCTAAGCTCTTATGGAAGTTCGAAGCCCCGAGATTTCCGAGAAATCGACTTCTTTCCGGTCGAAGTGCTGCCCAAGCAAAGTATCGTTTTCATCAAATCTTCACTTTTACCAAGTGAGTTCATACCCCTACAAACACACTTTAAATATGTTTTTAACTGCTTTTAAATACTTTTAGGGGGGAATACAAGTAAACACACGGTCGAAATCGTGTGAAAAACATCAATCTTTTGCTATACTTTCCATTATATAATCAATCATATGTGATTTATAACTATCATATGAAAACATTAGCATGCAAAACATCTCACGATACCATTTTGCCCTTGTGGAATAAAACATGTTTATATATATATATATATATATATATATATAGCAAACTATGTTTCATTTATATGTTCATATAACATATCATAAACACGGGTAACCATTTCAACTATACCATTATGCTTTTACAAGAAAATTCAACTCATTAGTACGCCTTTGTTAACACGGTAGAAAAGGAAATCATTTCATACAAAAGATTTTTCAACATATTACTCGTGAACTCGTTAGCAATCATGTGAGGCATATGGCTTTGCTTAGTATCAAAGAAAGCCCTCATCTATAACCAGAGTTTCCTGGAGGGAGAGCGTGAATTTGTGTATAGATCTATACGGGGCTGAGGACTCTGCACCCTGACTGTTAGCTACAGTCCAAGGGGTGACAAATGTCAACATTGGTACTACCATCTAGTATGGTTATGAGAGACTGGCACGCGGAAACATTGACTCATGCACGTAGTAATACACTTCTCGAACACTGCCATGGAATAGTATCTTTATGATTGCTTTTATATAACTCGTTTGTATTAAGTAACCATAGTAGGATATTATTGTCACGTTCAGAATCGGATTTAAACACATCATTAGTGATTTTATTATTTTAATAATAAAACTATACATTCCCAGTTTAAGTATGGCATATTTACTTACATTCATGGTCTTGGTTCATATAAGACTACACCTCACTTTTAGGAAAATATAGGATTTTCCTGGTTCAAATACATTCATTTTGTACAATAACGATTTACAACATCATTCTTAAGAAAATATCGGATTTTCTGGAAACAAACACGGACTTTTCAAATGACATTCATCTACACAAATAACAGCTTATGAACCCACCAACTTAAATGTTGACACTTTTTCTTTGAAATAACTTGTATTCTCAGGAAATCGCTAAACTAGGTTAGCAACTGCTTTTGAAGACTTACGCTCAGGCGTTAGTTTAATCTTTTGGATATCATATTGTAATTGACTTTTGCAAACATGTAATACTACAATCATGTAAACTTTTCAATTATGTATATGATAGTCGTGTGTACTTTCTTTACTATTCATTTGTTATGATACTGTACATGATGTCCTCCGCCCCCGAATGTTTCCGCCGTTCTGGTTTGGGGGTGTGACAGATTGGTATCAGAGCATTGTTTATAGTGAACAAAGTATATCAAAACCATTTTTTATATACAACTATAAACACAACTGGGCAAAAACACTCTGACTAAGAGTTATACTTTTTAAAATAAATCTTTTACAAAAGTATACGTGCATGCATTATATAACAGGGTCAGTATCATAATGAAAACAATATAGAAGTATTATAGATGAGTTGTGCAATACATGTATGACTTAGAATATGTAATCGGGACTGGGATGAATATAGCCTGATCAACTATATTTGTCCGAGAGCCGACCAACATATGGCAGGGGATAGCTACAGTGGACAACAAGTATAAAACTTACCAAACTTATAAACCTTAGAATCAAACATAACATTTAGAATATTATAGGAGTATTTTATGCATACAATATTTTAACTTTGATGTTCAACCTTATGTGCCTTAGTTATAGGCAATTCTTATATCCCTATTCTCGCACAGATGCAATGGCCAGATTCCATCTACCAGGGGCTCCCTACTACCCGAACCAAGGGAATGGAGGATGGGTAGAAGATGATCTGGAGGAGGATCCCGAGGAAATTACGGAAGGATTCGAGGAAGAAATACAAGAAGAATCCGACACCGACCCCGAAACCAATAACTTACCCTTAGTGACTCCGATCCAAAGTCCTAATCCTCGATCATGATTTCAGGGTCCAACACCTCTATGGGCAGTGAGGCTGAATAAGTGGAGCAACGAACAAGGTCAATCCCCTCCATACCATGGGGACCGGAGCTTCTATAATCTGAGTGAGGGAGGCTCAGCAGACAGAGTCCTTCCTATATACAGTTCGCATCCGACAGTTAGGATTAGCTCATGGTAGAGCCATAAATCAAAATGAAGCTTGGCAGAGAGAGCAAACTGCAACTCAAACTGAAGTCAGGGAGATCCGTGCTAACTCTAGAGTCAACACAGTTCGTCTTTGTCATGTGACCGAGGACCATGACTTTGAAAGGTCTCGTACTAATGCCTTACAGGTGGAGTTGGATGCCTGTCGATCTGAGACCAAGGATCTTCGTCAGAACCAGGTGGCACTGCAAAGACGCGTATGGGAAGCGGGACAACAGCTGGCAGAAGCCAGGGCTGAATCAAGTACCAATCACAACAATTCCCCTTGCAAGTAGAGTCTACTATACTCTGTCTTTTGGATATAATTTAGGTCTTTGTATAGACTCTAGTATTAACTTTCTATACTGTAGACCTGTATATAAGGTCAAAATTTCCCAACATTTTGATGTATCCACGATATATATATATATATATATATATATATATATATATATATATATATATATATATATATATACAAACGCATTTGCGTTGCGTGTAAAATTTCTTGGTTATCACTCCAATTCATAAGTTTATCTATTAATATATAAACTCTCATTATGAATCAAACTCAAAACCTTGTTTAGGTCAAATCCAATTCATGAAATGTTTAAAATAGCTAACTCATTAACACACGACTCTCAATCATTAAAGACTTATTGTCTTCATTGTTACTTCTTTGGCAGCGCGATGTCGCCTCGCAGATCTACACGCCGCGTCAACAACGCAACACCTACGCCACCGCCAGCACCTCCACAATATGATCTCGTCATGGTACAGGCTGCTATCACTACAGCAGTACCAGCTGCTCTTATGCAAATAAACACTAACAGAGCTGGTGGAACTGGAAGCAGTACCAACTACTTGAATCATGGCACTGGCCATGGTCGTATCATAGAATGCACATACCAGGAATTTTCGAATACGAAGCCGAAGACTTTCAACGGGGTAGGAGGAGTCATTGCACTTATGCAATGGTTCGAGAAGACCGAAATGGTCTTCGAGATCTGTGCATGCCCGGAGACCAGCAAAGTCAAGTTCGCCGCTTGCACTTTCTCTGATCGAGCCCTCACCTGGTGGAAGGGCCATATAAAAGCCCTATCCCTCCCAGTTGCTAATGCCATGAGCTGGGAAGATCTCAAAATCTTGATGCTGGAAGAATACTGCCTGAGGGGCGAATTCCAAAAGTTAGAGCATGAGCTATGGAACCTAAGGATGACCGGATCGGACCTAGTCGCTTACACGGCCGAGTTCAGTGATTTGTCAGCCTTGTGCCTAGGTATGGTAAACCCGGAATCGAAGAAGGTAGAGAGGTACATTTGGGGATTATCACCCCAGATACAGGGGCATGTCCTGGCCTCTAACCCAATCACGTTTGATAGCGCGAAGCGCTTGGCTCAACGATTGATTAATCAGTGTGTTAAACAAGGTACTATTACCGCTGTTTCGGAGCCACCGAAGGATATAGAGGACCGAAGGAAACCCTGGAATAAGAGAAAGGGGGAAACCATGCAGGAGAACCCCAAGAGGCAACAGTTAGTGACAGCTCACGCTGTTACTGTCCCTACCACCCCCACATCCAGAAGGCCGTACAACGGCAACCGGCCTAAGTGCAACCGATGCAACTTTCATCATTACGGACCCTGCCGTGAAATGCATTGCACTAGGTGCAACAGTAAGGGACACACCGTCCACTACTACAGGGAACCAACACAACCAACCACTCCAGCCACAAATGTCGTAGTAGACCGTACTTGTTATGAGTGCGGAGCAACGGGGCACTTCCGAAGGGACTGCCCGAAGGCAAACAACAGGAATGCTGGTGGAGGAGGCCGAGTATTCGCAATGGGCCAACAGGAGGCCATTCCAGACCCCACCGTTATTCCGGGTACGTTTTTCCTCGATAGCACATTAGCATGCATTTTATTTTATAGTGGAGCGGAGAGGAGTTTCGTGAGTCACAAATTTAAAAATCTATTCAAACAAACACCTCAATCATTAAGCAAAACCTTCATAGCAGTAATAACAAAGATAGATAAGAAGTTCCCAAATGGCTACTAGAAATGGATTGGCTTGGTCTTCACCATGCCAATTGCATGTGCTATGAAAAGACCCTTCACTTTCACCGTTGGCTAACGAAACTCTATCGATTTATAACGACAAACCCGACACAACTCCCAAATCGTTTCTAGTTTCAAAATCCCGTAGCACTCATATGAGGAGTACTATATCCTTTGCAACCTTCCCGAAGTATTACCGACAGACTATTTAGGAATAGAACACGCACGACGAGTCAAGCTCAAACAAAGAGGTTAGGAATGATTACGGTTAACCTATCACTGCAAATGTGTATGCAACTTGTATACACAAGTCGGTGATAAGCGGACCAGGTAAGAATTCAACCATGAACTTCAAAACAAAACGACCTGTATTACGAGTGAACAATCCTAACATTTAGATGAACATAGTCAAACAAACCCAAATCCACACGACCTCTACCGGTCGAAGCAATAGACGGAGTAATCAAGGTCCACAGGAACACCCACGCTAGGATCTAGGATCACTAGAGAACAAGAAAATTCAAATGGAACAGAAGTACACACATCTTTCCTCAACAATTGTAGTCCCAGTCAAAATGCGAATTTCGGGACGAAATTCTCTCTAACGGGGGGATAATGTAACACCAGCAAAAATTAGGTCAAAAATAAATTTGTTCAGTAACCATAATTGGGCTGTACTAGGTGGTAGATATCGTAACATATCATAAACACGGGTAACCATTTTAACTATAACATTATGCTTTTAGAAGAAAATTCAACTCATTAGTACGCCTTTGTTAACACGGTAGAAAAGGAAATCATTTCATACAAAAGATTTTTCAACATATTACTCGTGAACTCGTTGTTAGCAATCATGTGAGGCATATGGCTTTTCTTAGTATCAAAGAAATCCCTCATCTATAACCAGAGTCTCCTGGAGGGAGAGCGTGAATTGGTGCATAGATCTATACGGGGCTGACGACTCCGCACCCTGATTGTTAGCTACAGTCCAAGGGGTGACAAATGTCAACATTGGTACTACCGTCTAATATGGTTATGAGAGAATCGCACGTGGAAACAATGACTCATGCACGTAGTAATACACATCTCCAACACCTCCATGGAATAGTATCTTTATGATTTCTTTTATATAACTCGTTTGTATTAAGTAACCATAGTAGGATATTATTGTCACGTTCAGGGTTGGATTTAAACACATCATTAGTGATTTTATTATTTTAATAATAAAACTATACATTCCCAGTTTAAGTATGGAATATTTACTTACATTCATGGTCTTGGTTCATATAAGACTACACCTCACTTTTAGGAAAATATAGGATTTTCCTGGTTCAAATACATTCATTTTGTACAATAACAATTTACAACATCATTCTTAAGAAAATATCAGATTTTCTGGAAACAAACACAGACTTTTCAAATGACATTCGTCTACACAAATAACAGCTTATGAATTCACCAACTTAAATGTTGACACTTTTTTTTGAAATAACTTGTATTCTCAGGAAATCGCCAAACCAGGTTAGCAACTGCTTTTGAAGAATTACACTCAGGCGTTAGTTTAATCTTTTGGATATCATATTGTAATTGACTTTTGCAAACATGTAATACTACAATCATGTAAACTTTTCAATTATGTATATGATGGTCTGTGTACTTTCTTTACTATTCATTTGTTATGATACTGTACATGACGTCCTCCGCCCCCGAATGTTTCCGCCATTCTGGTTTGGGGGTGTGACATGTCATATGATACATGATCGACCCTATAGCCAAAGCGTAAGGTGCCCAACTCATATCAACTATCTGTTCATCTGTACAAGTTCTTTGAGGGTTACTCAATTTGGTATTTCGCTGGATAAGTAGCTCTCATTTCTTGGAATATTCCATACTAAATCTCTTTAGAACTTTATCAAAGTATGTACTATAACTAAGCCCAACTAGTCTCTTCTTCTATCTCTCAAGATGCTTATCCTCAGAATATAGGCTGCTTCTCCAAGGTCTTTCATGGAAAAATACTTTCCAAACCAAGAATTAACTTCTTGGAAAGTGGGAATTTCATTTCCCATGAGTAGTATGTCATCAACATAAAACACCAGAGAAGTCACTGTACTTCCACTGGCCTTGATATATATATATATATATATATATATATATATATATATATATATATACACACACACATGACTCATCTTCACTCCTAGAGAAACCAAACTCTTTGAATTTCTCATGGAATCAAAGATTACAGCTACGAGATGCTCGTTTCAATCCATAAATGGATTTCTCAAGCTTGCCCACTCTATTTGGAAACTTTGCATTTACAAAACCCTCTGGATGACTCATGTAAACATCTTCAACCAACTTCCCGTTAAGGAAATTGGTATTGACATCTATCTGCCAAATTTCATAGTCCTGAAAGGTTGTTATGGCAAGCATTATGCTAATAGATTATATCTTTGCTGCTAGTGACAAGGTCTTAACATAATCAACCCATAGGTTTTGAGTGAAGCCTTTCGCAACCAGTTGAGCCTTGAATGTGTGTACCTTTCCATCCATGTCGTTCTTCTTCATGAAGATCTATTTGCACCTAACTATCTTTCAACCTAATACATTATCAACCAAATTCCAACCTTGGTTGTCATACATGGACTTGATCTCGCTGTCTATTGCCTCTTTCCATTTAGCAACCTCAGGGCCTACCATTTCTTCCTTGTAACTAGCTCGCTCATCCAAATTTATTAGTGTCCTATCACCTAGAAATGTATCACCATCTGTAGTTATGTGGAAGCCATAGAACTCAGGTGGCATGCTAAGTTTATTGGAAAGCCTAAGAGGTAATGACTTGTCTATCGGTCCAACAGGAACCTCTTCCTCTTGTTGAGTGCTACTATCATCTAAGGTTCCTTCATTGGTTGACTCTTGAATTTCTTCAAGGATAATGGTACTTCCACTATCCTATTTGAATATGAGCTCTCTCTCTCTCTCTCTCTCAATTTATCTATCTCTATCTCTTAAAAGCCTCCTCTTCGTGCTACAAAGACCACACTCTCACTAGGTCAGTAGAATTAATATCCAAATGACTGATTTGGGTACCCAATGAAAAAATATTATTTATAGATTTACTAATTTTCAAATTAAATTTGTATTTAATGTCTCATAATAGAAAATAAAATATCATATACAAAAAATACAATCCATTGCATAAAATTTAATGTCATACAAATAATCATTCCATGGAAAGATAAAACAAATAAATAGAAGTTGTAACAAAAAATTACAAGCTAATTACATACAAGAAATATGAAAAACTTGAAATCCCTGAGATTAATAGTTCTAACAAAATCTTCACATAAGATACACACAGTTGGACCAGTAAGCAAAGATGTACGTGAATCGACAATAGTAGCTAGCACAAGAACACTTACACGATTACTTCTGCTAGAATTCACAAATATAGTTGCAGCCTTGCTCCTTCTTCTGAACTCATCTCTTGCATCCATTTCTCTAAGCCTAGTCTGAATAGATACAACAACTCCTTGTAAATGCTTGTATGATGTTCTTCCTGCACCACCTTAAATACTTTTAAAGGACATGAAAACCTTAACTACCAAAGGAAAAGCCAAGGGCAGGAGATTCTCTATTCTAATGGACATAATAATGTAAATAGTAAATACCATTTCAAGATCATTGTCTATATCTGCCTTGTCAAGGATAACCACAAAAGATCAAATCTTGATAGAAATGTTGGAGGTAGGTTTATGTTTTCAGCTGGAGTTCTGCGTAAATAGTAAATACCATTTCAACATTTATACATTTCTAGATATGTTATAAAGTCTAATGGAGTCAATATTACTAAAGTGCTCAATTTCAAGACTTCGTGCACTATAAAACATTATTATGACTATATTTGATCGAACTAAATCAATATCCCAACCATACAAAGGTATAAATATACTATACTAATACGATATGCTATGGGCCTTTACAATGTCTCATTACTGCAACTATTGTAGCAAAATTGTCATCAGTCAAAACCATGTCCGAAGCACTCTAATAATAATGATTATTAATTTGTTATATTATGTGACAACCCGAAATTTCTATCTTGTGCACTTATTCAAATCGATCAAGGGCAGACTCGTTTTTGCTATCTTCTAGCACTGTTTAGAGTCAATTTGAGTGTTCAAAGCCTAGTATAATAAAGGTATAGGGCTAGGGATGAGTGTATTTGAGTTCAACACCTTTCAACTGAGCCAAACACCCCTTTGTTTAGTGTTATTTGGCTTCAAACTCATGATTCTATGCTAGCACATGAACAAGGACACTTAGGGGATTCAAGATAGATCCTTGGAATACACTTTTGACCATTTTTACATGAATATCAAGGGTGTACGGCCGTACAGTCCTTGTGTGGCCGTACACACCCTTTTTAAAGTCCAAAATGGCATTAAATCACCCAATGATTAATAAGACTTTAAATCACCCAATGACATGTTTCACCAAGAGTGTGCGGCCGCACACCTACTTGGGCCGTACACTCTGGCCGTACACCCATATGAAACATACCATTCTGGCCTTAAACTCCTATGTGTGGCCATACACCCATTATATGCAACCTTTGGCACTTCTAGCACTTGAATCTAAGTGTTTTCTATGTCCTAGGGTGTCTTTCCTTGCATAATTAGTTGTTTAAACACTAATTATATACATATATGTGTCATTATATGCTTATTAGGATCCGTTGTGCTCAAGTCTTCACTTGACACTTAGTATCCTACAAACCGATCTTTCATTCGTATCACTCACTGGAGGTGAGTTCATACCCCTTAACTTATCTTTTAAATGATTTTAAATGCTTTTATGGGGGGGATACAAGTAGAAACATTATAATTATTATATCAATCACATGTGATTAATAACTATCAAACAAACATATTTCTTATACTTCAAACTGTGTTTCCAAACAAATTGCTTCAAATAGTTTTACAAACTCGTTTACATATTAAATACTTTATTTAAACTCTTTTAAATCTTATAGTTTATCAAATCATGTCTATGTATATATAGTTATATAAGTAGGATTGAAAAGACTTAGGACTGATAACTCGCCTTATTTCCTGTTCCTTGTTTGGTTGTGGACTTAGGGTATCGGTTGTTTGTCCGAAGGTCATTTGAATCTTTAGTTATATATTATGTGTATGTATATAGATATTAAAGTTCTTCATTCAGTTCAATACCTTTGGGTAGCAAAGGTGTGCAAACATGTTCATTAATACAACCAACATTACTAGTAAACTATAATAGTTATAGTTTAGGAAGTCACTACTTACTATTACTAGAACAATGAAACATACAAGAGTCAGTTCATTCATGAGTCAATACAAACATACTATTATGAGAAACAGATAGAACATACTATAATGAGAAACAAAGAGAACATACTATGATGAGAAACAAAGAGAACATACACTACAGTATACAAGAGAACATACAATACACTAGTATAGAGAGAACATACAATACACTAGAACATACTATACAAACACTAGAACACTATAACATTAATGTGAGCCACTACTTCATGACATGGCAATCACTTGCTGTGTCACGTTTTGCAACCAGAGTCTCCTGGAGGGAGAACGTGAGGTGTATAGATCTATACGGGATTGACTATCCTACACCTTGCTGCTAGCTACAGTGGGACCTGTAGGTCTATGGGTGACTAATGTCATACCATTTCGATGCCTTAGAGCATCGTGTTATACTAGTCTATCAAGTATGGTTACAATCATATCACATTTTACCTTAATTAAACAAACTGGTTTAAGGTAGTTAGTACATTGGTAGTTACTTAGATACAATACTACTGTACACTGTTATTTTCCCATTGCATTCACATTGTGATCTTCTCATATAAACGGTAATGTAAACTATATTTTGGTAATTATAGTCATACTTGGGAAAGATACAAACTTTTACAAACAACACAACACACACAACATTTGGGCCTTGGTAGAAGGTTACTATTTAGTAGAAAATATAGGATTTTCTAGGAGATACAAACAATTACTACAAACACTTACAAACATTTACATCAAACATTTACAAACACTTTCATACAAGCAACGACACTAAAATACTTATGAACTCACCAGCTTTAATGCTGATCTACGCTTTCAAAATAACTTGTATTCTTAGGTCATCAGTAGACAGGTACCGATGCCAGGTTTTGAGAAGATGGAGCTCGTTCAAGACTCATCTCTTATTTTGATTCATATTTTTGGTGTCTTATAAACTATATAGAACACACTTGTATTAAAATTATATTATTAATGCAATGGATGATGTTGTTGCTTGTTTACTAGTATGCATTGTTGTGATACTGTACATGACGTCCTCCGCCCCCGAACGTTTATGTCGTTCCGGTTTTGGGGTGTGACAGATTGGTATAAGAACTTTGTTTATAGTGAATCGAGTATATCAACCCATAAAAGATATACAAACTATAAACGCAAACGGGATTAAATACTCTGATCGAGTATACATACCTGCATTCATACTAAAATCAGTGTCACTAGGACAGAACAAAAGTATTGCGGTTGTTGGACAGCACAAGTAGGCTTGGGGATATATAATCAGATCTGGGAGTGATATAGCCTTATCAACTATATCTTTCCGAGAAGTGATTGCATGTGCCTAGGAATGGTTGTGGCGTTGCAGCAAGTCTAAAAACTTACCAACACTACTACAATGAAAAAATTAGAACAGAACATAAACTTAAAATACTATAGGAGTATTTTGTGTTACTATAATTACTTATGTGACAATTAAAAAGGTCTTTATTAGTATGTCAATAGTTTCTGAGTGGATACGCCAAAGTTATATGTGACAAGGATGTCATAGACTTAGAATCTGTGATCTTTGCTTTACTTCATGTTCCTTGTTTGGTTGTGGACTTATAGTTAGGATCACTTATTCGAAGGTCTATCCTATTTTGGTTACATATGACTGGTATACACTACGCAAATGTTGGAGTAACTGGTAAGGATCATCTTATAATTATCTTATTAAGTGCGTCTATTAACTATTTCTTTTACCCCTATTCTAGCGTAGATAACATGGCGGGATTCCATATCCCCGGAGATCCGTACTTTCCCAACCAAGGAAACGGGGGATGGATTGATGCAGAGCCATAGGTGAATCATCCAATCCGTTTGGATGATGACTTCGCAGAGAACTTCTCGGAGGATTCTGACTCCGAACCCGAAGTCAATAACCTACCCCCAGTGGCTCAAATCCCAAACCATAACCCTCGTCCAGCATTTCAAGGTCCCACACCTCTGTGGGCAACAATCTTGAACAGATGGAGTCACAAACAGGGTCAACCCTTACCTTACAACGGAGATCGAAGTTTCTATAACTTGAGCGAGGGAGGCTCAGCGGACAGGATCTTGCATATCCTAGTCTGCATAGTTGCTCGTACTGATGACCAGGGTAGGGCGGCCATCAACCAAATCATGGAGGTTGATGCTAATATGGGAGTCAATACCGTACGTATTCATCATTTGGAGTCTGCTCATGCAAGGACTCAGAATCAGAATGCGGCTCTACAGAGAGAACTTACTGAAACCCAAGCCGAAGTCAGGGAACTTCGAGCTCGACACGCAATGTCTGAAAGGCGCATAAGGGACATGGAACGCCGTCTGACAGAATCAAGGACTCACTCTAGTGGCTCTCATCGCAGATAGAGCCTCCTCAACTTTCTCTTTTGGATATAACTTAAGGCTATGTAAAAACTCTAGTTTAATTTCCTATCTATGATAAAACTTTAAACTTGTTAAGTCTGGTTAGGTCTTAGTTCTGTCAAAATTTTCCTGTTTTGGTTTGATGTAAGACCTATTTCTAGGTCATTTTTCCCAAACTTGTTACATCTGTAATACCAATATTATTGGCAGATATCTAATCTCATGGAAATTAATATCCAAGTACTTTCATCTTTCTAGTACTAGAACTACATTCAATCATACTTTCATTTGTGTTGTTGGACTATGGAGAGTTAGTCCACGAGTCACTCTCATCATTCTCTCTATTAAATTCTTACCCATATCTTCATCTTTGTGATCTTATAGCTACAAGATGCCTCCACGTCGATCAGCGAGGCGCACTACTCCAATAACTCCAAATCAAACTCCTCCTCAATACAACCCAACAGCTATCCAAGCTACTGTGAATGCGGCTGTTACGGCAGCTTTAGCACAATTCACCTCGACTGGTAGTAGTGGGAGTAAAACTTATGTGCCTCCCACTATTGTCGAATCTCCAGTACGCTGCAAACCCAGGGCCTTCAATGGGACTGGCAGAATCATTGCCCTCTCGCAATGGTTCGAGAAAACGGATTCGGTCTTTGAGATCTGCTCCTGTCCGGAAGGGAGCAAACTAAAATTTTCCGCCTGCACCTTCGCGGACGGAGCCCTGACATGGTGGAATAGCCATGTCAAGTCACTATCTCTTATAGTGGAAAATGCTATTGGCTGGGAAGCTCTTAAGGAGCTCATGATCGAAGAGTACTGCCCGAGGGGCGAAGTTTAGAAGTTGGAGCAGGAGCTCTGGAGCCTATCCATGAAGGGCTCTGACATAGTCTCCTACACTGCCAGATTCAGCGATCTAGTAGCTCTATGTCCGGGAATGGTCCCTTCTAAAGCAAAGAAGGTGGAGAGGTACATCTGGGGGCTGGTGCCTCCATTTCAGGGGAATGTACTAGCTTCAAACCCCGCTACCGTCGATAGTGCCAAGCGATTGGCACAACAGCTCATTGACCATGGGGTCCGAACCCCGCCAACAACAACAACCCTAGCCATCTCAGAACCCTCCAAAGCCGCCGACAACAAGCGGAAGTTCTGGGATGACACGAAAAAGCAGAAAGCTGCCAAAAAGCAGCAGGTCGTAGCTGTTCACGCTGCAACTTCCACACCCTGCCGGGAAATGCAGTGCTCAAACTGCAACAGGAAGGGGCACACTGCATGTTTTTGCAAATCTTCGGCAAGGCCAATCAACCAAGTCCCCGAAACTGGTGTGGGCCAGGCTTGCTATGGTTGTGGCGAGGTGGGCCACTACAAAAGGAATTTCTTGAATGCAGGGAATGCCAGTGGAGTGGGAAGAGTTTTGGCTATAGGCCACGAGGAAGTTGTTGCTGACCCCACAGTGGTCACTGATACGTTTCTCCTCGATAACTCTTATGCATGTATACTGTTTGATAGTGGAGCGGAGAGGACTTTCGTGAACCAAAAATTTGCTCACTTACTTAAGCAAAAATCACGAGCTCTTAAAGAACCGTTCACCGTAGAAATGGCTAACGGAAAGACTGAGAGCACTAGCAGTATATACATAGGATGTACTCTAACTCTAGATAGCCATTCATTTTCAATCGACATCATGTCGGTCTCAATTAAAAGTTTCCATGTCATTATCGGCATGGATTGGTTGAGTCTACAACGTGCAGACATCATGTGTTATGAAAAGGTTGTTCGCCTTAATCTGTCATCTGGCGAAACTCTAGTAGTCTATGGCGACAAACCTGACACGAACCTTCGTATCATCTTGACTATTCAAGCCCAGAAGTACTTGCGAAAGGAATGTCTCGCATTCCTTGCTCATGTTGTCGATGTGAGCCAAGAGATGAAAGACATTAAGAACATTCCAGTAGTATGCGATTTTCCTGACATCTTTCCAGAATAACTCCCAGGATTACCTCCGCAACGTCAAGTCGAGTTCAGAATCGACTTAGTTCCAGGGGCTACCCAAGTAGCCAAATCACCCTATCGTCTAGCACCAGCCAAGATGCAGGAACTATCCGGTCAACTTAACGAGCTGCTCAGCAAGGGCTTCATTAGGCCAAGCTTCTCACCCTAGGGAGCACCGGTCTTGTTTGTCAAGAAGAAAGACGGATCGTTCCGTATGTGCATCGACTACAGAGAACTTAACAAGTTAACCGTCAAAAATCGTTACCCTCTGCCTCACATAGATAATTTGTTTGACCAACTGCAAGGGGCGAATTTTTTCTCAAAGATTGACCTGAGATCCGGGTATCACTAATTACGAGTGTTAGGAGATGATGTTCCGAAGACAGCCTTCCAAACTCGTTATGGACACTACGAGTTTGTAGTGATGTCGTTCGGATTGACCAAAGCGCCCGCAGTATTCATGGATTTAATGAATAGGGTGTGTCGTCCTTACTTGGATCAGTTCGTCATTGTCTTCATCGATGACATACTTATCTACTCTCGTAGTAAGGAGGAGCATAGTCAACATCTGCGTCAGGTCTTGGAAACATTGCGATCAGAGAAGCTCTATGCGAAGTTCTCGAAATGCGAATTTTGGATCCGAAGAGTCGAATTCTTAGGGCACGTGGTTAGCGAAGAGGGAATACACGTGGACCCTTCCAAAATTAAAGCCATTGAGAACTGGTCAGCACTGAAGACGCCTACAGAAATTCGTCAATTTCTAGGCCTCACTGGCTACTATCGCAGGTTCATTCAGAACTTCTCACAGATTACGAAACCGCTTACGACATTGACCCAGAAGGGCGTGGCCTTTGACTAGGAAGAGAAGCAAGAGAAGGCGTTCCAAACGCTAAAGCGAGCCTTATGCACCGTACCGATACTGTCCCTCCCCGAAGGAATAGAAGACTTCGTGGTTTATTGCGATGCATCCAATCAAGGGCTCGGCTGTGTTCTGATGCTACGAGGTAAGTTCATCACCTATGCCTCAAGACAGCTGAAGACACACGAGGTCAACTACACCACACACGATCTTGACTTAGGGGCAGTGGTATTTGCTCTGAAGATCTGAAGACACTACCTGTATGGTACAAAAAACACTATCTTTACATACCACAAAAGCCTACAACATATATTCCACCTGAAGGAGCTCAACATGAGACAACGATGGTGGGTCGAGCTACTCAGTGATTATGAATGTGAAATTCGTTATCATCCCGGCAAGGCCAACGTAGTAGCTGACGCCCTAAGTTGGAAAGAATACACTGGTCGTAGAGTCAAATCATTGACTATGACTATCCATTCACACTTGTCCACACAAATTAAGGAAGCTCAGCTCGAAGCTTTGAAACCTGAAAACGGGGCGAGTGAATCCCTGAGAGGGATGGATAAGAACTTGGTGGTCAAGGGTGGCAGAGCCTTATATCTCATCGATCGGATCTGGACACCGAAACACGGTGGTTTCAGAGACTTGGTCATGACCGAAGCTCACAACACTCGATATTCCGTCCACCCATGTTCAGATAAGATTTATCTGGATCTTAAAAAGTTATACTGGTGGCCTAACATAAATGCAGAGATTGCTACCTTCGTGACTCAATGCCTTACTTGCGCCAAGGTTAAGGTCGAATACCAGAAACCATCAGGTTTACTCCAACAACCGGAGATACCTGAATCAAAGTGGGAGCGGATCACGATGGACTTCATAACCAAGTTGTCCAAGACAACGGGTGGTCTCAATACCATATAGGTGATCGTAGACAGGTTAACCAAGTCTGCACACTTCGTGCCTATTAAAGAAACTGACAATATGGAGAAACTAACAAGAACATACATTAGGGAGATAGTACGACTGCACGGTGTTCCCATATTCATTATCTCTGATAGAGATAGTAGATTCACTTCGAGGTTCTGGCAGTCGCTATAAAGTTCCCTAGGAACTAGGCTGGACATGAGTACACCCTACCATCCGCAAAACAACCGACAAAGTGAGAGAACTATTCAAACTTTGGAAGATATGTTGCGAGCCTGCGTGATAGACTTTGGGAAGGCATGGGATACTCATTTACCCCTTGTCAAGTTTTCCTACAACAATAGTTATCACACGAGCATAAAGGCTGCTCCATTTGAAGCTCTATATGGCCGTAAGTGCAGATCCCTTTTGTGCTGGGCTGAGGTGGGTGACACTCAGTTAGCTAAAGGACGAGTTCCTGACAACACTCTCACAGGTCC
This sequence comes from Lactuca virosa, assembly GCF_052849685.1. NCBI lineage: Eukaryota > Viridiplantae > Streptophyta > Magnoliopsida > Asterales > Asteraceae > Lactuca > Lactuca virosa. The sequence goes on from NC_136429.1 coordinate 317,213,318, forward strand.
GAAAATCATTCGGGAAACGACAGAGAAGATCGTTCAGATCCGTGAACGATTGAAAGCCTCTAAAGACCGACAAAAAAGCTACGCAGACAAGAGAAGGAAACGTTGGAATTCCAGGTTGGCGACCGTGTTCTATTGAAGGTCTCACCCTGGAAGGGCTTGATACGCTTCAGAAAGCGTGGAAAGCCAAATCCAAGATACGTAGGGCCTTTCGATATTCTCGCTAGAATCGGCCCTGTAGCTTACAAACTCAATCTACCTCGCGAGCTCAGTAACGTACATTCTACTTTCCACGTCTCGAACTTGAAAAAGTGTCTGTCCGACGAGACTCTTGTAATCCCACTCGACGAGATCAAGATCAACGAGAGCCTCAATTTCGTGGAAGAACCTGTAGAGATCATGGACCGATAGGTCAACCAAACGAAGCAAAGCCGTATCCCGATAGTGAAGGTTCGCTGGAATGCCAAGCGAGGACCTGAATTCACTTGGGAGCGCGAGGATTAGTTGAAACTGAAATACCCTCATCTTTTCGCTTAGTTATTTGTAACTTCTTATTTGCTTAAACTCGAATTTCGGGAGGAAATCATCTCTAACGGGGGGATGATGTGACAACCCGAAATTTCTATCTTGTACACTTATTCAAATCAATCAAGGGCAGACTCGTTTTTGCTATCTTCTAGCACTGTTTAGAGTCAATTTGAGTGTTCAAAGCCTAGTATAATCAAGGTATGGGGCTAGGGATGAGTGTATTTGAGTTCAACACCTTTCAGTTGAGCCAAATACCCATTTGTTTAGTGCTATTTGGCTTCAAACTCATGATTCTATGCTAGAACATGATCAAGGACACTTAGGAGATTCAAGATAGAACCTTGAATACACTTTTGACCATTTTTACATGAATATCAAGGGTGTACGGCCGTACACTCCTTGTGTGGCTGTACACACCCTTTTTAAAGTCCAAAATGGCATTAAACTTTCATTAAGGCTAAGTATTGGTCAAGACACACTTCCTCAGTGCTTAATAGGACTTTAAATCACCCAATGGCATGTTTCACCATGAGTGTGCGACCGCACACCTACTTGGGCCGTACACTCTGGCCATACACCCACATGAAACATACCATTCTGGCCTTACACTCCTATGTGTGGCCATACACCCATTATATGCAACCTTTGGCACTTCTAGCACTTGAATCTAAGTGTTTTCTATGTCCTAGGGTGTCTTTCCATGCATAATTAGTTGTTTAAACACTAATTATATATATATATATATATATATATATATATATATATATATATCTATATATATATATGTGTGTGTGTGTGTGTATCATTATATGCTTATTAGGATCCGTTGTGCTCAAGTCTTCACTTGACACTTAGCATCCTACAAACCGATCTTTCATTCGTATCACTCACTACAGGTGAGTTCATACCCCTTAACTAATCTTTTAAATGATTTTAAATGCTTTTATGGGGGGGATACAAGTAGAAACATTATAATTATTATATCAAGCACATGTGATTAATAACTATCAAACAGGCAGATTTCTTATACTTCAAACTGTGTTTCCAAACAAATTGCTTCAAATAGTTTTACAAACTCTTTTACATAGTAAATACTTTATTTAAAATCTTTTAAATCTTATTCTTTATCAAATCATGTCTATGTAGATATAGTTATATAAGTAGGATTGAAAAGAGTTAGGACTGATAACTCGCCTTATTTCCTGTTCCTTGTTTGGTTGTGAACTTAGGGTATCGGTTGTTTGTCCGAAGGTCGTTTGAATCTTTAGTTATATATTATGTGTCGGTATATAGATATTAAAGTTCTTCATTCAGTTCAATACCTTTGGGTAGCAAAGGTGTGCAAACATGTTCATTCATACAACCAACATTACTAGTAAACTATAATAGGTATAGTTTAGGAAGTCACTACTTACTATTACTAGAACAATGAAACATACAAGAGTTAGTTCATTCATTAGTCAATACAAACATACTATTATGAGAAACAGATAGAACATACTATGATGAGAAACAAAGAGAACATACTATGATGAGAAACAAAGAGAACATACACTACACTATACAATAGAACATACAATACACTAGTACAAAGAGAACATACAATACACTAGAACATACTATACAAACACTAGAACACTATAACATTAATGTGAGCCACTACTTCATGACATGGCAATCACTTGATGTGTCACGTTTTGCAACCAGAGTCTCCTGGAGGGAGAGCGTGAGTTGGTGTATAGATCTATACGGGATTGACTATCCTACACCTTGCTGCTAGCTACAGTGGGACCTGTAGGTCTACGGGTGACTAATGTCGTACCATTTCGATGCCTTAGAGCGTCGTGTTATACTAGTCTATCAAGTATGGTTACAATCATATCACATTTTACCTTAATTAAACAAACTGGTTTAAGGTAGTTAGTACATTGGTAGTTACTTAGATACAATACTACTGTACACTGTTATTTTCCCATTGCATTCACATTGTGATCTTCTCACATAAACGGTAATGTAAACTATATTTTGGTAATTATAGTTATACTTGGGAAAGATACAAACTTTCACAAACAACACAACACACATAACATTTGGGCCTTGGTAGAAGGTTACTATTTAGTGGAAAATATAGGATTTTCTAGGAGATACAAACAATTACTACAAACACTTACAAACATTTACAAACACTTTCATATAAGCAACGACACTAAAATACTTATGAACTCACCAGCTTTAATGCTGATCTACGCTTTCAAAATAACTTGTATTCTTAGGTCATCAGTCGACAGGTACCGATGCCAGCTTTTAAGAAGATGGAGCTCGTTCAAGACTCGTCTCTTATTTTGATTCATATTTTTGGTGTCATATAAACTATACAGAACACACTTGTATTAAAATTATATTATTAATGGAATGGATGATGTTGTTGCTTGTTTACTAGTATGCATTGTTGTGATACTATACATGACGTCCTCCGCCCCCGAACGTTTCCACCGTTCCGGTTTTGGGGTGTGACATATTGTAACCATAAAGTCAACATAAGAAAGAGTTGACTAGTCAAAAAGTCAGAAAATATACCTTTGCAACTGTTGTGCCTAAGCCCATGGCAATTCCTATATCTACCTTCTTTAATGCAGGTGCATCATTTACCCCATCTCCAGTCATGGCAACCTTCAAACAAAAATTCATTTACCAATTGTCAAAATGATTTTTTTAAATTGTACTTAAAATAGAGAGGGTATTAGGGTAAGGTAATGAGTAATGAATGCTAGTCTTACATTGTACTGTAGTATATAAAATGATGAATCACTGGAAATTGCTAACATATCACCACTATCTGCCCAGTAAAGGTTCTAGAAACATATACAAAATATTATAATATAACTCATATGTTCATGTTGTTGACATCTAATTAAAAGAGGTACAAATTGGTTACCTAGACATTGACATCAATCCTTTAAATCAATTTGCACTCAGCCCAATCATAGAAACATATAAAATCATTTGAGCGCGTGAAATTCTCTTTTTTACCACTTATGATCCTTACTTTACTTATATTGTCCCCCTACCCCTGTCCCTGGTGTGTCAACGGTGGGCCTAAACAAAGTGCCAATTAAAAAACTGTTGCATTTATTGAGAAAGTGAGAGTAATAATCAAGATGGAAATGTTCAAATATTACAATCATACCATACGTGAAGGAAGATCTTTTTTGATGTTTGACTTTGACTTATGGATGCCGAAGCCCCACCCCACATACGACTGCTTGTGGGACCACAGTGTACCGGAGAAGCAAGAGTTTCCCCAATTCTTTCATCAAGCAATTTCAGTACCTTTCCTTGATAAGAAGGAAACTCATGCACAACTGTGGAGTGACTTCTGCTATTTGAGTCAGCTGAATCTCTATGAGTTTCTGATACATTATATTCAACTTGTATATTAGAGCTAGATTCCAGTGTTAAGTTGCAGCAGTACACCAAACCACTTGATTTTGACAGATCACACATCACAAAAAAATGTCTCAACCTCCAAAGAAGAGGTATATGTTTACTCACTAACCTCCAAAGAAGAGGTATACTTTGACTTTGAAATGTCATTAAAATTTATAGAAAATATGTGTATTTGTTATAGAATCTAATATATTTTTTGTAATACAAAAGATTTCTTGCGATTGTTAAAAGTTGGTAGTTCGTCTATTTGATTCTACCTCATCTTTTTTTCGGGGTGGACTATTTGGTTGGATGGAATGAAAAAGAAATTGAATGGAATGGAAAAAAAACAATGTAATGGAATGGCTAATTACATTCCATAATTATCTTTGGTTGGCTTATAGGAATGCAGTGAAATTTCATATGATTTTCAACACCATACTTTATTTAGTTGTTGTTAATGAACTTTTTGTTTATAAAAATAAATAAAAATAAAATTGAACATAATAAAGACTCGTTAAAATCCAGATAAAATTATAATAAAAAAAAAACATAGAGTAAATTAAATTTTGGTCCCTGAGTATTAGCTAATTAAAGTTTTCTTTTGCATTTTTGATCCTTAATTAAGGTTTTTGTAAAGCTTTTTGTCCTTGTTCCAAGTAAAATGGCTATATTAGTGGGAGCAAAACTGAAAAAAATCAGTTATACTCGGGGACCAAAAGCAATAAATATAGTAAGTAAATAGAAGTCCCTCAGACTTTGTTCTTTAATTGCCAACATATATCATGAAATCCTCTTTAACCATTACAAAACATAGTAAATACACTTAATAAATAGTTCCTTAAATGCAATCTGATATCATGAAACTAACACTTGCAGGTTAAAGGTCAAATAAACTACATCAGACCTTAAAATTTTTATGCCACTTTTAGCATTGTAGTTACTATAACAGTGCCGCTTTTAGCAATATACTTAAATTAAAAAAATCATCAGACCTTAAAAAGTTTAAACTGTAATTTATTTAAGTGCCCCATTTAGCAATGTACTCACAAAGTGCAATGATTTAATAAGAAACATAAAAACAAACCAACACCTATGTGCGTACAATGAGATTTTATAACATCAAAACATATTTTTAACAAAAAAAGGATCAAAATAAAGTTTTTAAAGTTTAAGGTTAATAAATAAAAGTAATTGAATGTACCTTGTTATTTCTTGAAATGTGATGATGATACGTTCATCACACCAATCTCTCAAACTACGATATATTTACCTACAATACCAAAATCAAGAAAAAATATTCTTCTTGTCAACAATTTATAGAAAAAATGCTTCTTATCTGACCAAAGTAAAACAAATCAAAAGTGCATCTTTTAGGTTTCAACAAAGTAAAAAAAAAATAAACATAATTAAGTGGAGTCAAATGCAAAAGTGTATCTTTTACCACATACATTCTCTCTCTGTCCAACACAGTTAACTTTCACAAAAAGTATTGTTTAAATTCTCACCACACGACACAGACTTAAAACCCTTGTTTTAGACACATTTAATAAAGCTACCACTTACCAATTCCTTCATGAACAGATAAGTTAGGCCTGATTACATCCTTTGAATTGACCAAAAAGATGTCACCAGTATAAATATGATTTGTGTTATACTTTAGTTTTTTTGTTTTTTTTTACTAAAAATGGATAAATCAAATCACTTAAATAAAAATAAGAAATCATTTATGGGAAAATAGATCAATTTGAGTTATATTTTTGTTTTTTTTCTTATTATATTAAGAAATAATATAAAAGGATGGAAGTTTATGAACCCACAAAGCGAAAAATGAAGCAGTGAAACCAAATGCTTATTTACCAATACATGGATGCTTAATGAGTAATGATTGCCACTTATTTAAACACTTGTGTGTTTTGATCCGAAATATCAACAAATAATAATGTTTAGGAACTCTATATTATATATAAACTAAAAAATGGGAAAATAAAAAGTAATAACCTGCAGAAATGGAAGCACTAATTTGTTTCGATGTATTGTAGATATGACGGACACATGACATTCGTTTAATGAACGCTTGAACCAAAATTACAAACATGTTCTTCTTTATTTAAGAAACTATATTAATACAACTAAATAACATCTGTCATAATCTAAAAGGGATTCATTGTGGCATTTTACCAAACACCTACTATGCAGTAAATCTCCATATCAGAAACAATTTAAAAACAACCAATCATATGAAAACAAACTTAAATTGAGATCTTTAGGTGTGATATAGAGAAAAAACACAAACGGTGATGAAAAAACATCTACCAAAAGAATATTAATTGAGAATAAAAATAATGAAGGTTCAAATGATTTGGTTGTTTCTAATAGGGATATAGACTAGTATTTCAAATAGATAAAGTTGTTGTGATTTGAATAAACTTTTATGATTTGGTTGACATTTGAATTTGACTGTGATTTTGAAGATTCAAAACGAAAATGATAGAGGGTAAAATCGGCAAAAAAACCCTTCTTCTTTTTTAAGATAATGCAGTAAGAGAGAAAGTATGAACGGTACGTTGCTATTAATATAAGATTCAATCTTTTTATCAGATAATGACCAACTATCTTCATCTCTTTTCACAAAACCCTAAGCGAGCATGTAGTGTGTGTGTGAGAGAGAGAGAGACCTTACACATAAGCCGGTAACGCCTCACGACTGGTAAGAATTTATCATGTTCACAAACATTCATGTTCGTTGACATCAATACCTGAGCCACAAAAAGAATATTGTTTAACTATGAATCAAGGAACCACTAAATTATATAGATGAAAAATAGTAAAATAATTTAGCTTTAATAAATCAAGGAACCAAGTGAGTAGTTACAGTCGGATTTGGTCTTGGTATGCTTTTCTATTTATCCACCAAATGATCATCCAAAAGCGTCCTCAATTTGAATAGTGTATCATCTAGAGTATCAATATTAAACAAGGATGTGTACTTGTGAACAAAAGCAAAAAAAAGAGGAAAAAATACGAACTTTTCTTAAACATTTTGCTTCAATTGACATGAGCACCTGCAACAACGATGTACGATAATTAGAAAACAATGTTAATATATAGTAAACAAAAGGAACATAAATCATCTCCCTTCCACATTAGAATCTTTTGTGCAACCATATGATGATGATTCACCAAATAAAGTCTAAAACGCAAGGTATGTAAAATATTATTAGTTCCATAATTACCCATCTCCCCACCTCCATCTTTACACAACCAAAAATGCAAGAAATTATTGTCCAGTCTCACTTGAGCATTTCATCGAACACCTCACGTGCACTTCATTACTTCAACTTAAATTAAACTTGAAACTAATAGATATCCCACCACAAGTATATAACAAAGTGTAGATCACTAAGGAAGAATTAAGTAAGTAAAAAAATCTTTTTTTTCTCTTGTTAGTGGATGTCCTAGGCTGTTGAGAAACAGGAAGCTATTACCTTCGATTTTGGAATCAAAGCTTGATGTTAATGAAGTGGAACCAAATTAGAGTTCAATCATATTGTACAACTTCCTGGTTCCACGATTTGGTTCCATATTTCTTGCAAATCGAAGCCAAACTGTTGTGTAAATAACCAAAAATAAACAGCAAAATAGAAATATAAGTCAAAACAATTGAGTTGCTCACAGTCGATATCTGGAAGTCAATGTATTCGTGTTTGTTTTCGTCGAAAACTCAAATGTTTCTTCCACTAGAGACTTGATGGGAACAAATTCTCCAATTGATGAAGAATCAAAATCAAAACGCTAAATCAAATACCTTTACAGTTACTTTTGAGAAAGTACAGGGGAGAAGTAGAAAGATGAAGATGGAAGGAGACGATGAGGGAGGGCGGCAAGGGGAACGAAGAGAAGAGAAGGAGGTGATTAATAAGTCATAGAACCCTCAATCTCCAGTGTTGTGAGTGAGAGGAAGGGTTTTTTACCGGTGGGAAGGGTTTTTTGACCGAAGAATTTTGTGAGGTCTGGCTCGAAGCCCTAGTATCTTTGTTGATTATGTGAAGACGGGCCATAAATGAAGATACAATATGGCGACATACCATATCTGAAAAAATTTGGGCAAAGGTATGGTTGGATCCGATTTAACTATAGATTTCAAAGTGGCCATGGAATTTTCAGAGCTTGATTAATTAGGTCATGGAAAGGAGAAGGGATTTTCGGCTTGTAGGAGATGAGAACAAGGCGGGGGGTTTAATTTTTTGGGATTTGATTTCCCCCCTTAGTTATTAAAGATGGATGCGCGATGAAAACTTTATAAAGCGACATTCTTAGACGACACGCCTTTTATGCTGAGTGCCCTCAGTGTTTTTCATTTTTTGTTCTGACACTAATTTTAAGGGCACGCAAAAATGTGTGTCCTAAATCCTTTAAATTTTAGAAGAGATGACGTTATTTTTGGGGCACACACTTTTGCGTATCGTAAATCACTGCGTGTCATGGTTTGGGTGTCATTAAAGGCGCATATTCTAGTAGTTTCTAGCTGCTAGCTTGTGATGAGTCTCTCGTCTCACGAAAGTTGCACAACCCCATACATTTATAAGTGCTAACGAGGGAACGTTCCGCGTGCACATCTCATGAGGTGTTTTGGAAACCTTCTTTGTAGCGACAAGATTAAGGATGTGAGCGGAAATCTCTATAGTATACCCCCAGTAGTGAATAGGAAGAGAAGCATGACTCATCATGGAACGAACCAAGTCTAACAAGGTCCGATTACACCTCTCAGCCACACCATTTAACTGTAGTGTCCTAGGAGGTGTCAATTGTGAAATTATTCCACATTCCGTTAGATAGTTGTTGAACTCGAAACTAAGAAACTCTCCGCCTCTATCTATCTTCCTGCCCAACTGATTCTCAACTTCATGTTTAAACTCTTTGAACTTTTCAAATGTTTCTAACTTATGCTTGATTAAGTAGATATAACCATATCTGCTATAATCATTTGTAAAATTCACATAGAATCAATTAGCATCCCTTGCGGATGATCTGAAGGGTCCACACACATCTGTATGTATGAGCTCCAACAAACCTTCACCTCTTTCACAAGATCTCGTGAAAGGTGATTTTGTCATCTTTTCCAAAAGACAAGATTTGCATGTATCATCCAACCTTAAGTCAAATGATTCCAACACTCCATCTTTTTGGAGTTGGGCGATGCATTTCTTGTTAATGTGTCCAAGACGACAATGTCACAATCACGTGTTGTCAATGCCATTAGACAAATCAATATGAAAAACATTATTTCCTAAATAATCAACACATGTCCCAGTTTCATACACAACATCACAAGGTAAAGCTTCAAATAAAAAAACACTATTTTTATATTCAGAAATAGAACCATTCAAATCATTAAATGAATATCTAAAACCTTGTCTGAACAATGCATGAAAAGAGATAATGTTTCGTGTCATTTCTGACGTGTAGCAACAATTTATTAAATCTAAACAAACACCATTACTGAGCACTAGACTATAAACTCCAATATTGGTAACATGAGAAGATCGTCTATTCCCCATGATCAGGTTCATTCTTCCCACATCCATCTCCTAACTTTCTTATAGCCCCTACAAATCAGAAAAAAAGTGTGAAATCCAAATCATGTATCAAGGACCTAAGAACAAGAAGATGATGAGTTATAAGATGAAATAGTATATAGACCTGCAGAAGATGGCTTCACTTTTCCATCCTTTATGTCTTGCAGATACTTTGGGCAGCTTCCTTTCCAGTGCCCCTAATCATTCTAGTAAATGTCACACCCCGAACCGAGTAAATGGCGGAAACGTCTGAGGATGAATGACGTCATGTATAGTATCATAACAATTGAATAATAAAGATCAAAGCATTACAAACATTATATTGATAATTTAATATTTACATTGAGTTCGAATCATTGTTTGTTTGACTCCAAAAACATATAGCTAAAATATAAGACGTGACACTGCTATGCTCCGTCTTCACAAAACCTTTGTGGGTACATGTCTACTGATTTCCTGAGAATACAAGTGGTTTTGAAAAAGTGTCAACAAATAAGTTGGTGAGTTCATAAGTATTTTGTATAAGAGATGTATGTCTTTGTTTCTTTAAAATGATAGTGTGTGCTTCCAGAAAATCCAATATTTTCTTTAAGATATAATATAGTCTTACATGTTCCAAGAATGAATTGTATAAGTATTTTTGTACTTTGAAGTAGTAATATATAGTTTTATATATTTATAAAACCATTTGAATGCATGTTTCTAGAATTATAAACTGTATTGTGCTAGAAATTAATGTACTATAATTGTATCTGTGTAAAACCCTTTGAATGTATGTTTCCAGAATTGTAAAATGTATTGTACTGGAAAATAATGTACTGTAGTTTTAAATAAATAAAACCATTTGAAGACGTGTATGTATTCGTAAACCATACGTATTGTTCATACCCCTTGCAAGCTATTATAACCATACTTAGTGACTGTTGGGCTGTTACGACGTTCTTCAGGTGTTGGAATGTTACGACATTTGTCATCCTATGCCTGCCTATCCAACTATAGCTAACATTTTAGGTACGGGAATGTCAGTCCCGTATAGATCTATACACAATTGTCACACTCTCCCTCCAGGAGACTATGGTTATAAAAACAGGACGTTTGTTGGTACTTAGGTAAAAGCTATATTGACTGTTTACATGTAGTATGATGAAAATTCCTTTTTCTTGTTTGTATGTATCACCCTTTTATGGTGGTTAAATGGTAAAAAATAATTATACTTTGGAATAATTACTTTATATTGTATCTTGAGAAGGTAGAATAGTGTGTATGTTCCATAAACTATACCTATTATAGTTTATATAAATGTTTCTTTGAAATAGTGAACCCTTTGTATACTATTATCAAATTTGCCATGATAATAAAATGAAATGAAATAATTACATATGTTCGTTTATATTTTTATACCCTTTTTTCTCGACATGTTACAAAAGGGTTAAAGTTTTATTGTAATCAAACATTTATCCATATGTATGTTTATATTTTGTAAAAATATAAATGTAACGGTTTGTATCACAAGACATGCATCATAGTAACCAAAGTAATGAACAACCATTTCATTAGAAATAAAGTGTTTACAATGTGTGTGTTCACAAAACATAGAATACATAAGCAAATAACAAAACAATACTTGAAGCTATTATGCTCCATCTTCTGAATCCCAACGCGAGTACCTGTCTACTAGGCTTCTGAGAATACAAGTTATTTGAAAGAGTTGATCAGCAATTAAGCTGGTGAGTTCATAAGATTTTAGTGATGTAAGTAAGTTGTAAAACGTTGTTGTAGAATGTTGTTGAAAATATAGTTGAAATGTAGTTGTAAAATGTAGTAAGTTGTACGTTCCGTTTAGAAAAGTTCGCCTGTTCCTCTAGAAAATCCTATATTTCCTACTTTAATGAAAGATAAATAAAAATGACTCTACAATCCTTTCTATGAGTACTAAATGGATACAAGTTATATAAGACTCAGACTAAACAAACAATCGATTGTGCGCATCTGCCCTAAGGCGGAAAACACACATCCCATTGTTTGTTTGTTCATTGTGGTATATAACCCTGGTGTATTCACTTGTTACTCATGGAGTTAATTGTAATGGTTCCTTTATATTTAATGAAAAGATTCTTTAAGAAAACCCTTCTTCCTTATAATAAAATGGTGACCACAGTGATTACTTCTATAATCGCTTAGTTTATACTGGATATATATGATCTAATATCGGATAGAAAGTTAATTGGGTAAATCTGCCCTAAGCCCAGAACCAAACAAGGAACAGGAAGTAAGGCGAAAAGCACACATCCAACTACCTATTGGGTATTAATTATATATAACCATGATGTATAAACTAAGTTATTATAGAGTTAATCACCTAAGGTCCTTTAAGTTTAAACTGGTTTAATAAAATGGGTTAAACCTTTAACTGGTAAGTTTCTAGTTTTGTATACCAAAAATTATGATTTGGAAAGTATATTTTGTACTAGAAAACTGTGCATTGACTCTGTGTCCTATGACTTGACCCATACTTGGTACCCTTATGATGACTTAATGTATACTAAGAATATATATATATATATATATATATATATATATGTATATATATATATATATATATATATATATATATATATATATATATATATATATATCTAGAATCGAATAGAAAATAGACTGGGTGAATTCCTTCCAAGCCCACAACCAAACAAGGAACAGGAAATGAAGCGGAGAGCACACATCCTATTACCTGTCGGAACCTATTGATATGTATATCCTTTGACGTATACATTAAGGAATCATAAGGTTAGCATTATGGTCCTCTCTACTAAACGTAGCCTTCTACCAAGGCATCTAATGTTATGTGTGTTTGTTTCTTGCATGAGTGTGTATTTTCCCAAGTGAGACTATCATTAACCAAAAATATAGTTTTTACATTACCGTTTTTTGTGAGAAGATCACAATGTGAATGAAATGGGGAAATAATAAAGTACTGTAGTGTTGTATTATAGTAACTACTGCTGTACTTTCTACCTTAAACCAATTGTTATTTAAGGTATAATGTGATATGATTGCACCATACTATCGACTAATAACACGACGATGAAAGACGTCGGAAGGAATGACATTTGGCACCCGTAGACTTGCAAAACCCACTGTAGCTAACAACAAGGTGTAGGATTGTCAATCTAGTATATTTCTATACCCAAATTCATGCTCTCCCTCATGGAGATTCTTGCTGCAAATCGAACCATGACAGGTGGTGCCATGCCTCGAAACAGTGATTCACATTTATGTTATAATATACTTGTATATGTTTTGTATGTACTAGCTGTATTGTATGTTCTCTCTGTCTAGTATGTATGTATGTTCTATTAGTTTCTCATAATAGTAGGTTCTCTTGTATAATGTATAGTATGTACTAGCTGTATTGTATGTTCTCTCTGTCTAGTATGTACGTTCTGTTTGTTTCTCATCATAGTATGTTCTTTTTCTCATAATAGTATGCTTGACTCATGTATGAACTGACTCTTTGTATGCTTCATTGTACTAGAAGTGATGAATAGTATCTTCCTAAACTATACCTATTATAGTTTACTAACGTTTTACTTGAACTGTTATTGAAAAGACTCATTTATCTATAAAGTAACATAACTTTAAAAGAGTTTTTGAAATGTTTTGATCACTTATAAAAGACACAAGCAATATTTTGAAAGATGTTTATAACAAAGAATTACACAATTATCATTGTGTTCAACTTGTATTCCCCCCCCCCCCCCCTTAAAATCATTTAAAACAGTTAAAAGATTCATTACGGGGTATGAACTCACCTGATGTGGGTGATTCAACGAATACGCGCGTAAGGATGAGAAGTTCCACGAATGAAGTCCCAAGACACAACAAGTCCTAAATGACATATATTGGCATATACTGACATCAATATAATGTTTATAAGCAACTATATGAAAGGAAACACCTTCCGGGACTAAGAAACACTTGGACCAAGTGTTGGAATCACATGTGATTCATCAAAGGAAAGTGGAATGGTACTACCATGAGTTTACTACCATGGGTTTACGGCCAAGGGAGTTTACGGCCGTAAACTCATGGTGAAACATACATAAGTGTGTGTTTGAAGGATAGGGAAGCTTGAGGGACTTTTGCTCTACACAAGGATGAGAAAGACCAACTCAATGGTGAGTGTTGATGAGTTTACGACCAAGCAAGGAGTTTACAGCCGTAAACTCATGGTCATTATACAATTGAGAGTAGTTTAAGGTCCTATTTCCATCAAGGAAGGGTTCTAGGTCACAAGCTTTGCGTCTAGGAGGGTTTTTGGCCAAAATGGCACCCTTATAGGGGTTTACGGCCATGTGAGATCGCTTGGCCGTAAACTCCTTTTGGTATTGCATTCTTGATGTTTTCAAGGCTCTAAGCATGAGTCCTAACTAGATATCAAGTGTAGGGAAGAGTACTTACGATATAGAGGCTTGAAATGGTTGATTTTGGCCAAGAACACTAGTGTGTGTTCTTGGTGTTTCTTGAAGATCTAAGAAAAGATGATTTACATGGATGAAATCAATGGATGAAGCTAGTTAAGAAGGTGTATCAACTAATCAAAGGATAGAATACTTACATATATGAAGATCTAGGATGAAAAGTTGGATGATACTTGAGAGGATTTGAAGAAAAATCGGCCAAGGAAAGAAAGAATGAGAAAAATGGCTAAGCTTTATATATATAGAGGTGAGTTTACGGCCACCTTGACTTTACGGCCGTAAACTCTTGGTCACTTGGCCGTAAACTCCTCTTGATGGAGTTTAAGGCTTGCATGCTATACTGTGGTTCTATCAGGTACTTCCTAACACTCATTCCTTGAGTGTATTAGGCTTAAAACTCCTTAGAATGGCCTTTAACCAGGCTAGAAATCATCACCAATGAGTCTGACACTCAGTTGAGTTGACTGACTGAGCTTTCAAAGCAAAAAATTTTCGGGTTGTCACAATGTTCTGGAAACGTTCTTGATGATATGAAGGTGTTCTTGGGATACACTTGAAGATTTGAAGATGTGTAGGAATCTTGAGAGAATACGTAAGGGATTTTGAAGTTGGAATTGAAAAATGAAGTGGTGATTTCAGTTCAACATATAAATGGTGCGTAAGAATGAGGTGACATGTACATTGAAATGTTTAATTTATCACTTTGGGATGTGTGCCACCGTTTAAAAATGAGAGTTTTCCGCTTATCATCCAACCGAGAATAAGGTCTTCGGTGCAAAGGAGATTTCAGTCCAAGAGTTCTCGGTCTCACATGGTTCTCGGTCTAGGTGGGGTTCTCGGCTAAGAGGGTTCTCGGTCTAGGGAGGGATTTCGGTCCTAATGGGATTTCGGTCTAGCCATGGGATTTGATTCCCAAAATCGAAAACTCTTAAAATGGGGTATAATTTATTATTAAATTTTAACCTTTTTGATTTTTTTATCACAATTGACTTTTATTTGACTTTCTTTGAGTTTTATTGACTTTCTTTGACTTTTATTGACCCGAGATAACTGGTTGTTACATTATCCCCCCTTTAGAGGGAATTTCGTCCTAAAATAATTTCTAAGGTGAGTACTCATGAACTAGGGAAGAGATGCAGGTACTTTTGTTTCATTTGGTCCTCTCGTTCTCAAGTGAATTTAGGTGTTCGCTTGGCGTTCCAGCGAACCTTCACTATTGGTATTCGACTTTGTTTCGTTCTCTTGATTTGCCTATGCATGATTTCCACAGGTTCTTCTACGAAGTGTAGAGTCTCGTTTAGCTCGATTTCATCGAGTGGGATTACAAGAGTCTCGTCGGATAGACACTTCTTTAAATTGGACACATGGAAGGTGGGGTTTATGTTACTAAGTTCCTGCGGTAGTTGAAGTTTGTAAGCCACCAGGCCGATTCTAGCAAGAATCTCGTATGGCCCGGTATACCTTGGATTTAGTTTTCCACATTTTTCCAAACCGTATCATTCTTTTCCAGGGTAAGACCTTTAACAGGACATGGTCACAACCTGTAACTCGAAGAGCTTTCGTCGTTTATCTGCATAACTCTTTTGTCGGTCCTTAGATGCTTTTAGTCGTTCCCGAATTTGGAGAATTTTCTCTGTTGTCTCCCTTATGATCTCAACACCGGTGAGAGTGTTGTAGGGAACTAGTTTCTTTGCTAGTTGTGTGTCAGCCACTTCAGCCCAACACAGAGGGGATCTGCACTTACGACCATAGAGGGCTTCGAATGGAACAACTTTTATACTAGTGTGATAGCTGTTATTGTACGAGAATTCGACAAGTGGTAAATGGGTATTCCAAGCTTTACTAAAGTCTATCACACAAGCTGTCAACATGTCTTCCAGCGTCTGAATAGTTCTCTCGCTTTGCCCATCAGTCTGAGGAGGGTACGTTGTACTCATGCCGAGTCTGGTTCCTAAGGACTTTTGTAGTGATTGCCAAAACCGTGAGGTACGTCCTGGTTAGCTTCTCCATCTTGTCGGTCACTTTTATTGGTAGGAAGTATGTGTGTGGGGTTGGTATATTTGTCTACGATCGTCCAAGTGGTAGCGGTCCACTCCAGTCCTTCTATAATCGTTTCGTATATAAAAGTCATAACAATCAAGATTGAAAAGACAGTCCAATAAGTGGTTCTATACTAAGCTCACAACCAAACAAGGAACATGAATTAAAGTGGAAACACAAGTCCGAAGTTTGTAGAATTTTAACTGTGTATAACCCTAGCATATACACTTAGTAATCATGGATTACCAGGTGTTGGGTTCTTAATTTCTATGTGAGTGAAGGGATTAATTTGGGCAAAACTGTATTTACAACTACTTTTTCCATAACTACTATGTTTAAGTCGAATTAAATCTTGACCGGTCGTATGGGTGGTATTCCCAGAAAGTCATTTGGGGATGCATTTGGAAGGTTACTGAATTCTGGAACATCCTTGATGTCTTTTTATTCTGATTTCTCATCCACAATGTGGGCTAGGAGGTCGAGGTGACTCTCGTGTAGGTACCTCTAAGCCTTGAGGGGAGAGATGATTCAGAGGTTTATGTCGGGTTTGTCGTCATAGATTTCATGGGTTGTTGTTATTTGATAAGTTGAATTTAATGGCCTTTTTGTAACACCTGATATTGGTATGGTGAGGACTTAACTAAACATGCCGATGGTCACCTCGAAGTTTCCTATTGTAACCGGCATTAAGCCGATTTGGAAAAATTGGTTGTTTTAGTCTTTAGAGAGTATTCTATGTATTTGTCCTGTGTGGTTTCGGTCTTCTCGTTATCCAATTCTACGATAATTTTTTCATTAAGTGTTTTAGGTTTTTGTTTGAGAATATGTTTAAATTTATGGCTCATGTAACTCCTCTACGCATTGTTATCGTAAAGTACGCATGCATATTAGTTACGTAGGTAGAAACGTACCGCTAATCCCGGCGGGGTCCTTTATTATTTTCCCACGCCTCGTTGGTGCAACCCTTCAGACTCTTCTGACATCTTTGTTTTTAGTCTTTGGGCACTCCCTCATGAAATGTATTGCCTCCCTACATCCGTAGAAAGTCTGACTCATCCCAACATTTGTAACATGGGTGGTTTGTTGAGGTGGCACTCTGCAGGAACGAGTGGTGTGCCCTTCTTGTTGCATTTGTTGCAATACACCTCTCGGCATAATCCATAATGATGGAAATTACACTTGTTGCATTTTTGCAGAGTCCCAACATATGGTCTTGTCAGTGTTGAGGCAGCAAGGACAGTGGTGGTATGGGCTGCCACAGTTTGTTGTCTTTTATTAGGTCCTTGAGTCTGATGGGCCTTCTTCTTATTCTAGAACATTCTTTTCTTGGGTAGTACTCCTCCATTGTCGTGGGAGTTCTTAGGTTTGTAACTTGGGGTACCCTTGCAAGAACACACTCGCTGGTGTCCTTAGTTGTCACCTCGATTGGAATTATGGTTATTGTTCTCGTTTCCGATCGTGTTGCTAGTGCTATGTTGTGCCATGACGGTTTTCACGGCGGCTGTTATAGTGGCTTGGAATGTGGTGTGGTTTATTTGTAAAACTGGTGTTGCGCCGGTGTGTTGGTTACTTGTCACACCCCCAAACCGGAACGACAGAAACGTCCGGGGGTAGATGACTTCATGTTAAGTATCACAACACATGCATCATAGTAAAATAAGCAACAACATCCATTGCATTAATAATATAGTGTTTACATTGTATTTGAATCACATATGATTGACATCAAAAGTAAATAGCAAAACATAGTCATGAAGCTACTATGCTCCATCTTCTAAATCCCGGTGCGTGTACCTGTCTACTAGTTTCCTGAGAATACAAGCGACTTTGAATGAGAGTATCAACATTTAAGTTGGTGAGTTCATAAGTATTTTGTTTTAGAAAGCATGCATTTTGTTCCTTGAAAACCTTAGTTTGTTCCTCCAGAAAATCCAATATTTCCTAATGTAATCTATTGTAAGAAAATGTGACCCAATAAAGTTCCCTTCTACAATCACTTAGTAGATACGAGTTATATACAATATAGATCGAACAGACAGCCGATTGTGTGGTTCTTCCCTAAGCCTACAACCAAACAAGGAACAGGAAATGAGGCGGAGTCCACACATTCCACTGTTAGTCGGATCTACATTGTATGTAACCCTGGCGCATATACTAAGTAATCACAGAGTTTAACATTGATGGTCCTTTTTAAGTGAAATCTACATTGTACTTAGAAAGTAATGTAAAAATGAAGCATTTGTATGAATTCTTTTGTATATGTATTTACTTAGTTAATGTTCCATCCGAAAAGTATGTTTTTGTACTAGAAAGATAGTATGTTGTACTTGTAGAGTCTACTCTACTCTGTCTTTTGGATATAATTTAGGTCTTTGTATAGACTCTAGTATTAACTTTCTGTACTGTAGACCTGTAGATAAGGTCAAATTTTCCCAACATTTCGATGTATCCACGATATATATATATATATATATATATATATATATATATATATATATATACAAACGCATTTGCGTTGAGTGTAAAATTTCTTGGTTATCACTCCAATTCATAAGTTTATCTATTAATATATAAACTCTCATTATGAATCAAACTCAAAACCTTGTTTAGGTCAAATCCAATTCATGAAATGTTTAAAATAGCTAACTCATTAACACGCGACTCTCAATCATTAAAGACTTATTGTCTTCATTGTTACTTCTTTGGCAGCGCGATGCCGCCTCGCAGATCTGCACGCCGCGTCAACAACGCAACACCTACGCCACCGCCACCACCTCCATAATATGATCCAGTCACGGTACAGGCTGCTATCACTACAGCAGTAGCAGCTCCTCTTATGCAAATAAACACTAACAGAGCTGGTGGAACTGGAAGCAGTACCAACCACTTGAATCATGGCACTGGCCATGGTCGTATCATAGAATGCACATACAAGGAATTTTCGAATACGAAGCCGAAGACTTTCAACGGGGTAGGAGGAGTCATTGCACTTATGTAATGGTTCGAGAAGACCGAAATGGTCTTCGAGATCTGTGCATGCCCGGAGACCAACAAAGTCAAGTTCGCCGCTTGCACTTTTTCTGATCGAGCCCTCACCTGGTGGAAGGGCCATATAAAAGCCCTATCCCTCCCAGTTGCTAATTCCATGAGCTGGGAAGATCTCAAAATCTTGATGCTGGAAGAATACTGCCCGAGGGGGGAATTCCAAAAGTTAGAGCATGAGCTATGGAACCTAAGGATGACCGAATCGGACCTAGTCGCTTACACGGCCGGGTTCAGTGATTTGTCAGCCTTGTGCCCAAGTATGGTAAACCCGAAATCGAAGAAGGTGGAGAGGTACATTTGGGGATTATCACCCCAGATACAGGGGCATGTCCTGGCCTCTAACCCAATCACGTTTGACAGCGCGAAGCGCTTGGCTTAACGATTGATTAATCAGTGTGTTAAACAGGGTACTATTACCGCTGTTTCGGAGCCACCGAAGGATATAGAGGACCGAAGGAAACCCTAGAATAAGAGAAAGGGGGAAACCATGCAGGAGAACGCCAAGAGGCAACAGTTAGTGACAGCTCACGCTGTTACTGTCCCTACCACCCCCACACACAAGAAGGCCATACAACGACAACCAGCCTAAGTGCAACCGATGCAACTTTCATCATCACGGACCCTGCCGTTAAATGCATTGCACTAGGTGCAACAGTAAGGGACACACCGTCCGGTACTACAGGGAACCAACGCAACCAACCACTCCAGCCACAAATGTCGTAGTAGACCGTACTTGTTATGAGTGCGGAGCAACGGGGCACTTCTGAAGGGACTGCCCGAAGGCAAACAATAGGAATGCTGGTGGAGGAGGCCGAGTATTCGCAATGGGCCAACAGGAGGCCATTGCAGACCCCACGGTTATTCCGGGTACGTTTTTCCTCGTTAGCACATTAGCATGCATTTTATTTTATAGTGGAGCGGAGAGGAGTTTCGTGAGTCACAAATTTAAAAATCTATTCAAACAAACACCCCAATCATTAAGCAAAACCTTCATAGCAGTAATAACAAAGATAGATAAGAAGTTCCCAAATGGCTACTAGAAATGGATTGGCTTGGTCTTCACCATGCCAATTGCATGTGCTATGAAAAGTCCCTTCACTTTCACCGTTGGCTAACGAAACTCTATCGATTTATAACGACAAACCCGACACAACTCCCAAATCGTTTCTAGTTTCAAAATCCCGTAGCACTCATATGAGGAGTACTATATCCTTTGCAACCTTCCCGAAGTATTACCGACAGACTATTTAGGAATAGCACACGCACGACGAGTCAAGCTCAAACAAAGAGGTTAGGAATGATTACGGTTAACCTATCACGGCAAATGTGTATGCAACTTGTATACACAAGTCGGTGATAAGCGGACCAGGTAAGAATTCAACCATGAACTTTAAAACAAAACGACTTGTATTACGAGTGAACAATCCTAACATTTAGATGAACATAGTCAAACAAACCCAAATTCACACGACCTCTACCGGTCGAAGCAATAGACGGGGTAATGAAGGTCCACAGGAACACCCACGCTAGGATCTAGGATCACTAGAGAACAAGAAAATTCAAATGGAACAGAAGTACACACATCTTTCCTCAACAATTGTAGTCCCAGTCAAAATGCGAATTTCGGGACGAAATTCTCTCTAACGGGGGGATAATGTAACACCAGCAAAAATTAGGTCAAAAATAAATTTGTTCAGTAACCATAATTGGGCTGTACTAGGTGGTAGATATCGTAACATATCATAAACACGGGTAACCATTTTAACTATAACATTATGCTTTTAGAAGAAAATTCAACTCATTAGTACGCCTTTGTTAACACGGTAGAAAAGGAAATCATTTCATACAAAAGATTTTTCAACATATTACTCGTGAACTCGTTGTTAGCAATCATGTGAGGCATATGGCTTTGCTTAGTATCAAAGAAATCCCTCATCTATAACCAAAGTCTCCTGGAGGGAGAGCGTGAATTGGTGCATAGATCTATATGGGGCTGACGACTCCGCACCCTGATTGTTAGCTACAGTCCAAGGGGTGACAAATGTCAACATTGGTACTACCGTCTAATATGGTTATGAGAGACTCGCACGTGGAAACAATGACTCATGCACGTAGTAATACACATCTCAAACACCGCCATGGAATAGTATCTTTATGATTTCTTTTATATAACTCGTTTGTATTAAGTAACCATAGTAGGATATTATTGTCACGTTCAGGATTGGATTTAAACACATCATTAGTGATTTTATTATTTTAATAATAAAACTATACATTCCCAGTTTAAGTATGGCATATTTACTTACATTCATGGTCTTGGTTCATATAAGACTACACCTCACTTTTAGGAAAATATAGGATTTTCCTGGTTCAAATACATTCATTTTGTACAATAACGATTTACAACATCATTCTTAAGAAAATATCAGATTTTCTGGAAACAAACACAGACTTTTCAAATGACATTCATCTACACAAATAACAGCTTATGAACTCACCAACTTAAATGTTGACACTTTTTTTTTGAAATAACTTGTATTCTCAGGAAATCGCCAAACCAGGTTAGCAACTACTTTTGAAGAATTACACTCAGGCGTTAGTTTAATCTTTTGGATATCATATTGTAGTTGACTTTTGGAAACATGTAATACTACAATCGTGTAGTCTCTTCTTCTATCTCTCAAGATTCTTATCCTCAGAATATAGGCTGCTTCTCCAAGGTCTTTCATGGAAAAATAGTTTCCAAACCAAAACTTAACTTCTTGGAAAATGGGAATTTCATTTCCCATGAGTAGTATGTCATCAACATACAACACCAGAGAAGTCACTATACTTCCACTGGCCTTGATATATATATATATATATATATATATATATATACACACACACACACATGACTCATCTTCACTCCTAGAGAAACCAAACTCTTTGAATTTCTCATGGAATCAAAGATTACAGCTACGAGATGCTCGTTTCAATCCATAAATGGATTTCTCAAGCTTGCCCACTCTATTTGGAAACTTTGCATCTACAAAACCCTCTGGATGACTCATGTAAACATCTTCAACCAACTTTCATAGTCCTGAAAGGTAGCTATGGCAAGCATTATGCTAATAGATTATATCTTGGCTACTAGTGAGAAGGTCTCAACATAATCAACCCATAGGTTTTGAGTGAAGCCTTTCGCAACCAGTTGAGCCTTGAATGTGTGTACCTTTCCATCCATGTCGTTCTTCTTCATGAAGATCTATTTCCATCCAACTATCTTTCAACCTAATACATTATCAACCAAATTCCAACCTTGGTTGTCATACATGGACTTGATCTCGCTGTTTGTTGCCTCTTTCCATTTAGCAACCTCAGGGCCTACCATTGCTTTCTTGTAACTAGCTCGCTCATCCAAATTTATTAGTGTCCTATCACTGAGAAATATATCACCATCTGTAGTTATATGGAAGCCATAGAACTCAGGTGGCATGCTAAGTTTATTGGAAAGCCTAAGAGGTAATGACTTGTCTATCGGTCCAACAGGAACCTCTTCCTCTTGTTGAGTGCTACTATCATCTAAGGTTCCTTCATTGGTTGACTCTTGAATTTCTTCAAGGATAATGGTACTTCGACTATCCTATTTGAATATGAGCTCTCTCTCTCTCTCTCTCTCTTAAAAGCCTCCTCTTCGTGCTATAAAGACCACACTCTCACTAGGTCAGTAGAATTAATATCCAAATGACTGATTTGGGTACCCAATGAAAATACACTTCTCACTTCTCACTACTAGAAAAACAGCCTTTTACGACGCACAATGTGTGTTGTAAAATGCTCAAACGACGTGCAAATGCGTGTCAATGAAGGCCCTGTCATAACGAGAGATGACATACATTTGTGTGTCGTCTATTTACGACGCACATTTACGACATGCAATGCGTCTCAATGAGGGCCCTGTCATAAAGGAAGATGACATGCTTTTGCGGGTCCTAAGTTTACGACGCGCATTTACGACTCGCATTGCGTATCATTAAAGTCCATGTCAAGAAAGGCCATGTCATTAATGAAGATGATACACATTTTTGCGTATCGTAATTTCAAATGTTTAAAAAAAATATTATTTATAGATTAACTAATTTTCAAATTAAATTTGTATTTAATGTCTCATAATAGAAAATAAAATATCATATACAAAAAATACAATCCATTGCATAAAATTTAATGTCATACAAATAATCATTCCATGGAAAGATAAAACAAATAAATAGAAGTTGTAACAAAAAATTACAAGCTAATTACATACAAGAAATATGAAAAACTTGAAATCCCTGAGATTAATAGTTCTAACAAAATCTTCACATAAGATACACACAGTTGGACCAGTAAGCAAAGATGTACGTGAATCGACAATAGTAGCTAGCACAAGAACACTTACACGATTACTTCTGCTAGAATTCACAAATATAGTTGCAGCCTTGCTCCTTCTTCTGAACTCATCTCTTGCATCCATTTCTCTAAGCCTAGTCTGAATAGATACAACAACTCCTTGTAAATGCTTGTATGATGTTCTTCCTGCACCACCTTAAATACTTTTAAAGGACATGAAAAACTTAACTACCAAAGGAAAAGCCAAGGGCAGGAGATTCTCTATTCTAATGGACATAATAATGTAAATAGTAAATACCATTTCAAGATCATTGTCTATATCTGCCTTGTCAAGGATAACCACAAAAGATCAAATCTTGATAGAAATGTTGGAGGTAGGTTTATGTTTTCAGCTGGAGTTCTGCGTAAATAGTAAATACCATTTCAACATTTATACATTTCTAGATATGTTATAAAGTCTAATGGAGTCAATATTACTAAAGTGCTCAATTTTGAAGACTTCGTGCACTATAAAACATTATTATGACTATATTTGATCGAACTAAATCAATATCCCAACCATACAAAGGTATAAATATACTGTACTAATACGATATGATATGGGCCTTTACAATGTCTCATTACTGCAACTATTGTAGCAAAATTGTCATCAGTCAAAACCATGTCCGAAGCACTCTAATAATAATGATTATTAATTTGTTATATTATGTGACAACCCGAAATTTCTATCTTGTGCACTTATTCAAATCGATCAAGGGCAGACTCGTTTTTGCTATCTTCTAGCACTGTTTAGAGTCAATTTGAGTGTTCAAAGCCTAGTATAATAAAGGTATAGGGCTAGGGATGAGTGTATTTGAGTTCAACACCATTCAATTGAGCCAAACACCCCTTTGTTTAGTGTTATTTGGCTTCAAACTCATGATTCTATGCTAGCACATGAACAAGGACACTTAGGGGATTCAAGATAGAACCTTGGAATACACTTTTGACCATTTTTACATGAATATCAAGGGTGTACGGCCGTACACTCCTTATGTGGCCGTACACACCCTTTTTAAAGTCCAAAATGGCATTAAACTTTCATTAAGGCTAAGTATTGCTCAAGACACACTACCTCGGTGATTAATAAGACTTTAAATCACCCAATGGCATGTTTCACCATGAGTATGCAGCCGCACACCTACTTGGGCCGTACACTCTGGCCGTACACCCACATGAAACATACCATTCTGGCCTTACACTCCTATGTGTGGCCATACACCCATTATATGCAACCTTTTGCACTTCTAGCACTTGAATCTAAGTGTTTTCTATGTCATAGGGTGTCTTTCCTTGCATAATTAGTTGTTTAAACACTAATTATATACATATATGTGTCATTGTGCTCAAGTCTTCACTTGACACTTAGTATCCTACAAACCGATCTTTCATTCGTATCACTCACTGCAGGTGAGTTCATACCCCTTAACTTATCTTTTAAATGATTTTAAATGCTTTTATGGGGGGGATACAAGTAGAAACATTATAATTATTATATCAATCACATGTGATTAATAACTATCAAACATACATATTTCTTATACTTCAAATTGTGTTTCCAAACAAATTGCTTCAAATAGTTTTACAAACTCGTTTACATATTAAATACTTTATTTAAAATCTTTTAAATCTTATACTTTATCAAATCATGTCTATGTAGATATAGTTATATAAGTAGGATTTAAAAGACTTAGGACTGATAACTCGCCTTATTTCCTGTTCCTTGTTTGGTTGTGGACTTAGGGTATCGGTTGTTTGTCCGAAGGTCGTTTGAATCTTTAGTTATATATTATGTGTATGTATAGAGATATTAAAGTTCTTCATTCAGTTCAATACCTTTGGGTAGCAAAGGTGTGCAAACATGTTCATTCATACAACCAACATTACTAGTAAACTATAATAGGTATAGTTTAGGAAGTCACTACTTACTATTACTAGAACAATGAAACATACAAGAGTCAGCTCATTCGTGAGTCAATACAAACATACTATTATGAGAAACAGATAGAACATACTATGATGAGAAACAAAGAGAACATACTATGATGAGAAACAAAGAGAACATACACTACACTATACAAGAGAACATACAATACACTAGTACAGAGAGAACATACAATACACTAGAACATACTATACATACACTAGACCACTATAACATTAATGTGAGCCACTACTTCATGACATGGAAATCACTTGCTGTGTCACGTTTTGCAACCAGAGTCTCCTGGAGGGAGAGCGTGAGTTGGTGTATAGATCTATACGGGATTGACTATCCTACACCTTGCTGATAGCTATAGTGGGACCTGTAGGTCTACGGGTGACTAATGTCATACCATTTCGATGCCTTAGAGCGTCGTGTTATACTAGTCTATCAAGTATGGTTACAATCATATCACATTTTACCTTAATTAAACAAACTGGTTTAAGGTAGTTAGTACATTGGTAGTTACTTAGATACAATACTACTGTACACTATTATTTTCCCATTGCATTCACATTGTGATCTTCTCACATAAACGATAATGTAAACTATATTTTGGTAATTATAGTCATACTTGGGAAAGATACAAACTTTTACAAACAACACAACACACATAACATTTGGGCCTTGGTAGAAGGTTACTATTTAGTAGAAAATATAGGATTTTCTACGAGATACAAACGATTACTACAAACACTTACAAACATTTACATCAAACATTTATAAACACTTTTATACAAGCAACGACACTAAAATACTTATGAACTCACCAGCTTTAATGCTTATCTATGCTTTCAAAATAACTTGTATTCTTAGGTCATCAGTAGACAGGTACCGATGCCAGGTTTTGAGAAGATGGAGCTCGTTCAAGACTCATCTCTTATTTTGATTCATATTTTTGGTGTCTTATAAACTATACAGAACACACTTGTATTAAAATTATATTATTAATGCAATGGATGATTTTGTTGCTTGTTTACTAGTATGCATTGTTGTGATACTGTACATGACGTCCTCCGCCCCCGAACGTTTCCGTCGTTCCGGTTTTGGGGTGTGACAGATTGGTATCAGAGCTTTGTTTATAGTGAATCGAGTATATCAACCCATAAAAGATATACAAACTATAAACGCAAACGTGATTAAATACTCTGATCAAGAGTTTATATTTTTAAATAGTAAAATATTTAACTAAGTTTACATACGTGCATTCATATTAAAATCAGTGTCACTAGGACAGAACAAAAGTATTGCGGTTGTTGGACAGCACAAGTAGGCTTGGGGACATATAATCAGATCTGGGAGTGATATAGCCTTATTAACTATATCTTTCCGAGAAGTGATTGCATGTGCCTAGGAATGGTTGTGGCGTTGCAGCAAGTCTAAAAACTTACCAACACTACTACAATGAAAAAATTAGAACTGAACATAAACTTAAAATACTATAGGAGTATTTTGTGTTACTATAATTACTTATGTGCAAATTAAAAAGGTCTTTATTAGTATGTCAATAGTTGCTGAGTGGATACGCCATAGTTATATGTGACTAGGATGTCATAGACTTAGAATCTGTGATCTTTGCTTTACTTCATGTTCCTTGTTTGGTTGTGGACTTAGAGTTAGGATCACTTATTCGAAGGTCTATCCTGTTTTGGTTACATATGACTGGTATACACTACGCAAATGTTGGAGTAACTGGTAAGGATCATCTTATAATTATCTTATTAAGTGCGTCTATTAACTATTTCTTTTACCCCTATTCTCGCGTAGATAACATGGCGGGATTCCATATCCCCGGAGATCCGTACTTTCCCAACCAAGGAAACGGGGGATGGATTGATGCAGAGCCAGAGGTGAATCATCCAATCCCTTTGGATGATGACTTCGCAGAGAACTTCTCGGAGGATTCTGACTCCGAACCCGAAGTCAATAACCTACCCCCAGTGGCTCAAATCCCAAACCCTAACCCTCGTCCAGCATTTCAAGGTCCCACACCTCTGTGGGCAACAATCTTGAGGAGATGGAGTCACAAACAGGGTCAACCCTTACCTTACAACGGAGATCGAAGTTTCTATAACTTGAGCGAGGGAGGCTCAGCGGATAGGATCTTGCATATCCTAGTCTGCATAGTTGCTCGTACTGATGAGCAGGGTAGGGCGGCCATCAACCAAATCATGGAGGTTGATGCTAATACGGGAGTCAATACCGTACGTATTCATCATTTGGAGTCTGCTCATGCAAGGACTCAGAATCAGAATGCGGCTCTACAGAGAGAACTTACTGAAACCCAAGCCGAAGTCAGTGAACTTCGAGCTCGACAGGCAATGTCTGAAGGGCGCATAAGGGACATGGAACGCTGTCTGACAGAATCAAGGACTCACTCTAGTGGCTCTCGTCGCAGATAGATCCTACTCAACTTTCTCTTTTGGATATATCTTAAGGCTATGTAAAAACTCTAGTTTAATTTCCTATCTATGATAAGACTTTGAACTTGTTAAGTCTGGTTAGGTCTTAGTTTTGTCAAAATTTTCCTATTTTGGTTTGATGTAAGACCTACTTCTAGGTCATTTTTCCCAAACTTGTTACATCTGTAATACCAATATTATTGACAGATATCTAATCTCATGGAAATTAATATCCAAGTACTTTCATCTTTCTAGTACTAGAACTACATTCAATCATACTTTCATTTGTCTTGTTGGACTATGGAGAGTTAGTCCACGAGTCACTCTCATCATTCTCTCTATTAAATTCTTACCCATATCTTCATCTTTGTGATCTTATAGCTACAAGATGCCTCCACGTCGATCAGCGAGGCGCACTACTCCAATAACTCCAAATCAAACTCCTCCTCAATACAACCCAACAGCTATCCAAGCTGCTGTGAATGCGGCTGTTACGGCAACTTTAGCACAATTCACCTTGACTAGTACTAGTGGGAGTGAAACTTATGTGCCCCCACTATTGTCGAAGCTCCAGTACGCGCTAGAGAGTGCTCGTATAAAGACTTCACCAGCTGCAAACCCAGGGCCTTCAATGGGACTGGCGGAATCATTGCCCTCTCGCAATGGTTCGAGAAAACGGAGTCGGTCTTTGAGATCTGCTCCTGTCCGGAAGGGAGCAAACGAAAATTTGCCACCTGCACCTTCGCAGATGGAGCCCTGACATGGTGGAATAGCCATGTCAAGTCACTATCTCTTATAGTGGAAAATGCTATTGGCTGGGAAGCTCTTAAGGAGCTCATGATCGAAGAGTACTGCCCGAGGGGCGAAGTTTAGAAGTTGGAGCAGGAGCTCTAGAGATTATCCATGAAGGGCTCTGACATAGTCTCCTACACTGCCAGATTCAGCGATCTAGTAGCTCTTTGTCCAGGAATGGTCCCTTCTAAAGCAAAGAAGGTGGAGAGGTATATCAGGGGCTGGTGCCTCCATTTAAGGGGAATGTACTAGCTTCAAACCCCGCTACCTTCGATAGTGCCAAGCGATTGGCACAACGGCTCATTGACCATGGGGTCCGAACCCCGCCAACAACAACAACCCTAGCCATCTCAGAACCCTCCAAAGCCGCCGACAACAAGCGGAAGTTCTGGGATGACACGAAAAAGCAGAAAGTTGCCAAAAAGCAGCAGGCCGTAGCTGTTCACGCTGCGATAGCACCTGCCGCTGTTGCGCCGGTAAAGCAATACGCGGGGAGTTTGCCGAAGTGCAACAAATGCAGCTTCCACACCCTGCCGGGAAATGCAGTGCTCAAACTGCAACAAGAAGGGGCACACTGCCCGTTTTTGAAAATCTCCGGCAAGGCCAATCAACCAAGTGCCCGGCACTGGTGTGGGCCAGGCTTGCTATGGTTGTGGCGAGGTGGGCCACTACAAAAGGAATTGCCTGAATGCAGGGAATGCCAGTAGAGTGGGAAGAGTTTTGGCTATAGGCCACGAGGAAGCTGTTGCCGACCCCACAGTGGTCACTGGTACGTTTCTCCTCGATAACTCTTATGCATGCATACTGTTTGATAGTGGAGCGGAGAGGAGTTTCGTGAACCAAAAATTTGCTCACTTACTTAAGCAAAAATCACGAGCTCTTAAAGAACCGTTCACTGTAGAAATGGCTAACAAAAAGACTGAGAGCACTAGTAGTATATACATAGGATGTACTCTAACTCTAGATAGCCATTCATTTTCAATCGACATCATGTCGGTCTCAATTAAAAGTTTCCACGTCATTATCGGCATGGATTGGTTGAGTCTACAACGTACAGACATCAGGTGTTATGAAAAGGTTGTTCGCCTTAATCTGTCGTCTGGCGAAACTCTAGTAGTCTATAGCGACAAACCTGACATGAACCTTCGTATCATCTCGAGTATTCAAGCCCAGAAGTACTTGCGAAAGATATGCCGCGCATTCCTTGCTCATGTTGTCGATGTGAGCCAAGAGATGAAAGACATTAAGAACATTCCAGTAGTATGCGATTTTCCTGACATCTTTCCAGAATAACTCCCAGGATTACCACCGCAACGTCAAGTCGAGTTCAGAATCGACTTAGTTCCAGGGGCTACCCAAGTAGCCAAATCACCCTATCGTCTAGCACCAGCGGAGATACAGGAACTATCCGGTCAACTTAACGAGCTGCTCAGCAAGGGCTTCATTAGGCCAAGCTTCTCACCCTGGGGAGCACCGGTCTTGTTTGTCAAGAAGAAAGACAGATCGTTCCGTATGTGCATCGACTACAGAGAACTTAATTAGTTAACCGTAAAAAATCGTTACCCTCTGCCTCGCATAGACAATTTGTTTGACCAACTGCAAGGGGCGAATTTTTTCTCAAAGATTGACCTGAGATCTGGGTATCACTAATTACGAGTGTTAGGAGATGATGTTCCGAAGACAGCCTTCCAAACTCGTTATGGACACTACGAGTTTGTAGTGATGCCGTTCGGATTGACCAAAGCGCCCGCAGTATTCATGGATTTAATGAATAGGGTGTGTCGTCCTTACTTGGATCAGTTTGTCATTGTCTTCATCGATGACATACTTATCTACTCTCGTAGTAAGGAGGAGCATAGTCAACATCTGCGTTGGAAACATTGCGATCAGAGAAGCTCTATGCGAAGTTCTCGAAATGCGAATTTTGGATCCGAAGAGTCGAATTCTTAGGGCACGTGGTTAGCGAAGAGGGAATACACGTGGACCCTTCCAAAATTAAAGCCATTCAGAACTGGTCAGCACCGAAGACGCCTACAGAAATTCGTCAATTTCTAGGCCTCACTGGCTACTATCGCAGGTTCAATCAGAACTTCTCACAGATTACGAAACCGCTTACGACATTGACCCAGAAGGGCGTGGCCTTTGACTAGGAAGAGAAGCAAGAGAAGGCGTTCCAAACGCTAAAGCGACCCTTATGCACCGTACCGATAATGTCCCTCCCCGAAGGGATAGAAGACTTCGTGGTTTATTGCGATGCATCCAATCAAGGGCTCGGCTGTGTTCTGATGCAACGAGGTAAGTTCATCACCTATGCCTCAAGACAGCTGAAGACACACGAGGTCAACTACACCACACACGATCTTGAGTTAGGAGCAGTGGTATTTGCTCTGAAGATCTAAAGACACTACCTGTATGGTACAAAAAACACTATCTTTACATACCGCAAAAGCGTACAACATATATTCCACCAGAAGGAGCTCAACATGAGACAACGACGGTGGGTCGAGCTACTCAGTGATTATGAATGTGAAATTCGTTATCATCCCAGCAAGGCCAACATAGTAGCTGACACCCTAAGTTGGAAAGAATACACTGGTCGTAGAGTCAAATCATTGACTATGACTATCCATTCACACTTGTCCACACAAATTAAGGAAGCTCAGCTCGAAGCTTTGAAACCTGAAAATGGGGCGAGTGAATCCCTGAGAGGGATGGATAAGAACTTGGTGGTCAAGGGTGGCAGAGCCTTATATCTCATCGATCGGATCTGGACACCGAAAGACGGTGGTTTCAGAGACTTGGTCATGACCGAAGCTCACAACACTCGATATTCCGTCCACCCAGGTTCAGATAAGATTTATCTGGATATTAAAAAGTTATACTGGTGGCCTAACATGAAAGCAAAGATTGCTAACTTCATGACTCAATGCCTTACTTGCGCCAAGGTTAAGGTCGAATACCAGAAACCATCAGGTTTACTCCAACAACCGGAGATACCTGAATGGAAGTGGGAGCGGATCACGATGGACTTCATAACCCAGTTGTCCAAGACAAAGGGTGGTCTCAATACCATATGGGTGCTCGTAGATAGGTTAACCAAGTCCGCACACTTCGTGCCTATCAAAGAAACTGACAATATGGAGAAACGAACAAGAACATACATTAGGGAGATAGTACGACTGCACGGTGTTCCCATATTCATTATCTCTGATAGATATAGTAGATTCACTTCGAGGTTCTGGCAGTCGCTATAAAGTTCCGTAGGAACTAGGCTGGACATGAGTACAACCTACCATCCGCAAACCGACGGACAAAGTGAGAGAACTATTCAAACTTTGGAAGATATGTTGCGAGCCTGCGTGATAGACTCTGGGAAGGCATGGGATACTCATTTACCCCTTGTCGAGTTTTCCTACAACAATAGTTATCACATGAGCATAAAGGCTGCTCCATTTGAAGCTCTCTATGGCCGTAAGTGCAGATCCCCTTTGTGCTGGGCTGAGGTGGGTGACACTCAGTTAGGTAAAGGACGAGTTCCTGACAACACTCTCACAGGTCCGGAAATCATTCGGGAAACGACAGAGAAGATCGTTCAGATCCGTGAACGATTGAAAGCCTCTAAAGACCGACAAAAAAGCTACGCAGACAAGAGAAGGAAACCGTTGGAATTCCAGGTTGGCGACCGTGTTCTATTGAAGGTCTCACCCTGGAAGGGCTTGATACGCTTCAGAAAGCGTGGAAAGCTAAATCCAAGATACGTAGGGCCTTTCGATATTCTCGCTAGAATCGGCCCTGTAGCTTACAAACTCAATCTACCTCGCGAGCTCAGTAACATACAATCTACTTTCCACGTCTCGAACTTGAAAAGGTGTCTGTCCGACGAGACTCTTGTAATCCCACTCGACGAGATCAAGATCAACGAGAGCCTCAACTTCGTGGAAGAACCTGTAGAGATCATGGACTGATAGGTCAAGCAAACGAAGCAAAGCCGTATCCCGATAGTGAAGGTTCGCTGGAATGCCAAGCGAGGACCTGAATTCACTTGGGAGCGCGAGGATTAGTTGAAACTGAAATACCCTCATCTTTTCGCTTAGTTATTTGTAACTTCTTATTTGCTTAAAGTCTAATTTCGGGAGGAAATTCTCTCTAACGGGGGGATGATGTGACAACCCGAAATTTCTATCTTGTGCACTTATTCAAATCAATCAAGGGCAGACTCGTATTCGCTATCTTCTAGCACTGTTTAGAGTCAATTTGAGTGTTCAAAGCCTAGTATAATCAAGGTATGGGGCTAGGGATGAGTGTATTTGAGTTCAACACCTTTCAGTTGAGCCAAATATCCATTTGTTTAGTGCTATTTGGCTTCAAACTCATGATTCTATGCTAGCACATGATCAAGGACACTTAGGAGATTCAAGATAGAACCTTGAATACACTTTTGACCATTTTTACATGAATATCATGCGTGTACGGCCGTACACTCCTTGTGTGGCCGTACACACCCTTTTTAAAGTCCAAAATGGCATTAAACTTTCATTCAGGCTAAGTATTGGTCAAGACACACTTCCTCGGTGCTTAATAGGACTTTAAATCACCCAATGGCATGTTTCACCATGAGTGTGCGGCCACACACATACTTGGGCCGTACACTCTGGCCATACACCCACATGAAACATACCATTCTGGCCTTACACTCCTATGTGTGGCCATACACCCATTATATGCAACCTTTGGCACTTCTCGCACTTGAATATAAGTGTTTTCTATTTCCTAGGGTGTCTTTCCATGCATAATTAGTTGTTTAAACACTAATTATATACATATATGTGTCATTATATGCTTATTAGGATCCGTTGTGCTCAAGTCTTCACTTGACACTTAGCATCCTACAAACCGATCTTTCATTCGTATCACTCACTGCAGGTGAGTTCATACCCCTTAACTAATCTTTTAAATGATTTTAAATGCTTTTATGGGGGGGATACAAGTAGAAACATTATAATTATTATATCAATCACATGTGATTAATAACTCTCAAACAGGCAGATTTCTTATACTTCAAACTGTGTTTCCAAACAAATTGCTTCAAATAGTTTTACAAACTCCTTTACATATTAAATACTTTATTTAAAATCTTTTAAATCTTATACTTTATCAAATCATGTCTATGTAGATATAGTTATATAAGTAGGATTGAAAAGACTTAGGACTGATAACTCGCCTTATTTCCTGTTCCTTGTTTGGTTGTGAACTTAGGGTATCGGTTGTTTGTCTGAAGGTCGTTTGAATCTTTAGTTATATATTATGTGTATGTATATAGATATTAAAGTTCTTCATTCAGTTCAATACCTTTGGGTAGCAAAGGTGTGCAAACATGTTCATTCATACAACCAACATTACTAGTAAACTATAATAGGTATAGTTTAGGAAGTCACTACTTACTATTACTAGAACAATGAAACATACAAGATTCAGTTCATTCATTAGTCAATACAAACATACTATTGTGAGAAACAGATAGAACATACTATGATGAGAAACAAAGAGAACATACAATGATGAGAAACAAAGAGAACATACACTACACTATACAAGAGAACATACAATACACTAGTACAGAGAAAACATATAATACACTAGAACATACTATACAAACACTAGAACACTATAACATTAATGTGAGCCACTACTTCATGACATGGCAATCACTTGATGTGTCACTTTTTGCAACCAGAGTGTCCTGGAGGGAGAGCGTGAGTTGGTGTATAGATCTATACGGGATTGACTATCCTACACCTTGCTGCTAGCTACAGTGGGACCTGTAGGTCTACGGGTGACTAATGTCATACCATTTCGATGCCTTAGAGCGTCGTGTTATACTAGTCTATCAAGTATGGTTACAATCATATCACATTTTACCTTAATTAAACAAACTAGTTTAAGGTAGTTAGTACATTGGTAGTTACTTAGATACAATACTACTGTACACTGTTATTTTCCCATTGCATTCACATTGTGATCTTCTCACATAAACGGTAATGTAAACTATATTTTGGTAATTATAGTCATACTTGGGAAAGATACAAACTTTTACAAACAACACAACACACATAACATTTGGGCCTTGGTAGAAGGTTACTATTTAGTAGAAAATATAGGATTTTCAAGGAGATACAAACAATTACTACAAACACTTACAAACATTTACATCAAACATTTACAAACACTTTCATACAAGCAACGACACTAAAATACTTATGAACTCACCAGCTTTAATGCTGATCTATGCTTTCAAAATAACTTGTATTCTTAGGTTATCAGTAGACAGGTATCGATGCCAGGTTTTGAGAAGATGGAGCTCGTTCAAGACTCATCTCTTATTTTGATTCATATTTTTGGTGTCATATAAACTATACAGAACACACTTGTATTAAAATTATATTATTAATGCAATGGATGATGTTGTTGCTTGTTTACTAGTATGCATTGTTGTGATACTGTACATGACGTCCTCCGCCCCGAACGTTTTCACCGTTCCGGTTTTAGGGTGTGACATATTGTAACCATAAAGTCAACATAAGAAAGAGTTGACTAGTCAAAAAGTCAGAAAATATACCTTTGCAACTGTTGTGCCTAAGCCCATGGCAATTCCTATATCTACCTTCTTTAACGCAGGTGCATCATTTACCCCATCTCCAGTCATGGCAACCTTCAAACAAAAATTCATTTACCAATTCTCAAAATGATTTTTTTAAATTGTACTTAAAATAGAGAGGGTATTAGGGTAAGGTAATGAGTAATGAATGCTAGTCTTACATTGTACTGTAGTATATAGAATGATGAATCACTGGAAATTGCTAACATATCACCACTGTCTGCTCAGTAATGGTTCTAGAAACATATACAAAATATTATAATATAACTCATATGTTCATGTTGTTGACATCTAATTAAAAGAGGTACAAATTGGTTACCTGGACATTGACATCAATCCTTTGAATCAATTTGCACTCAGCCTAATCATAGAAACATATAAAATCATTTGAGCGCGTGAAATTCTCTTTTTTACCACTTATGGTCCTTACTTTACTTATATTGTCCCCCTACCCCTGTCCCTGGTGTGTCAACGGTGGGCCTAAACAAAGTGCCAATTAAAAAACTGTTGCATTTATTGAGAAAGTGAGAGTAATAATCAAGTTGGAAATGTTCAAATATTACAATCATACCATACGTGAAGGAAGATCTTTTTTGATGTTTGACTTTGACTTATGGATGCCGAAGCCCCACCCCACATACGACTGCTTGTGGGACCACAGTGTACCTGAGAAGCAAGAGTTTCCCCAATTCTTTCATCAAGCAATTTCAGTACCTTTCCTTGATAAGAAGGAAACTCATGCACAACTGTGGAGTGACTTCTGCTATTTGAGTCAGCTGAATCTCTATGAGTTTCTGATACATTATATTCAACTTGTATATTAGAGCTAGATTCCAGTGTTAAGTTGCAGCAGTACACCAAACCACTTGATTTTGACAGATCACACATCACAAATAAATGTCTCAACCTCCAAAGAAGAGGTATATGTTTACTCACTAACCTCCAAAGAAGAGGTATGCTTTGACTTTGAAATGTCATTAAAATTTATAGAAAATATGTGTATTTGTTATAGAATCTAATATATTTTTTGTAATACAAAAGATTTCTTGCGATTGTTAAAAGTTGGTAGTTCGTCTATTTGATTCTACCTCATCTTTTTTTCGGGGTGGACTATTTGGTTGGATGGAATGAAAAAGAAATTGAATGGAATGGAAAAAAAAACAATGTAATGGAATGGCTAATTACATTCCATAATTATCTTTGGTTGGCTTATAGGAATGCAGTGAAATTTCATATGATTTTCAACACCATACTTTATTTAGTTGTTGTTAATGAACTTTTTGTTTATAAAAATAAATAAAAATAAAATTGAACATAATAAAGACTCGTTAAAATCCAGATAAACTTATAATAAAAAAAAACATAGAGTAAATTAAATTTTGGTCCCTGAGTATTAGCTAATTAAAGTTTTCTTTTGCATTTTTGATCCTTAATTAAGGTTTTTGTAAAGCTTTTTGTCCTTGTTCCAAGTAAAATGGCTAACATATCACCACTGTCTGCTCAGTAATGGTTCTAGAAACATATACAAAATATTATAATATAACTCATATGTTCATGTTGTTGACATCTAATTAAAAGAGGTACAAATTGGTTACCTGGACATTGACATCAATCCTTTGAATCAATTTGCACTCAGCCTAATCATAGAAACATATAAAATCATTTGAGCGCGTGAAATTCTCTTTTTTACCACTTATGGTCCTTACTTTACTTATATTGTCCCCCTACCCCTGTCCCTGGTGTGTCAACGGTGGGCCTAAACAAAGTGCCAATTAAAAAACTGTTGCATTTATTGAGAAAGTGAGAGTAATAATCAAGTTGGAAATGTTCAAATATTACAATCATACCATACGTGAAGGAAGATCTTTTTTGATGTTTGACTTTGACTTATGGATGCCGAAGCCCCACCCCACATACGACTGCTTGTGGGACCACAGTGTACCTGAGAAGCAAGAGTTTCCCCAATTCTTTCATCAAGCAATTTCAGTACCTTTCCTTGATAAGAAGGAAACTCATGCACAACTGTGGAGTGACTTCTGCTATTTGAGTCAGCTGAATCTCTATGAGTTTCTGATACATTATATTCAACTTGTATATTAGAGCTAGATTCCAGTGTTAAGTTGCAGCAGTACACCAAACCACTTGATTTTGACAGATCACACATCACAAATAAATGTCTCAACCTCCAAAGAAGAGGTATATGTTTACTCACTAACCTCCAAAGAAGAGGTATGCTTTGACTTTGAAATGTCATTAAAATTTATAGAAAATATGTGTATTTGTTATAGAATCTAATATATTTTTTGTAATACAAAAGATTTCTTGCGATTGTTAAAAGTTGGTAGTTCGTCTATTTGATTCTACCTCATCTTTTTTTCGGGGTGGACTATTTGGTTGGATGGAATGAAAAAGAAATTGAATGGAATGGAAAAAAAAACAATGTAATGGAATGGCTAATTACATTCCATAATTATCTTTGGTTGGCTTATAGGAATGCAGTGAAATTTCATATGATTTTCAACACCATACTTTATTTAGTTGTTGTTAATGAACTTTTTGTTTATAAAAATAAATAAAAATAAAATTGAACATAATAAAGACTCGTTAAAATCCAGATAAACTTATAATAAAAAAAAACATAGAGTAAATTAAATTTTGGTCCCTGAGTATTAGCTAATTAAAGTTTTCTTTTGCATTTTTGATCCTTAATTAAGGTTTTTGTAAAGCTTTTTGTCCTTGTTCCAAGTAAAATGGCTAACATATCACCACTGTCTGCTCAGTAATGGTTCTAGAAACATATACAAAATATTATAATATAACTCATATGTTCATGTTGTTGACATCTAATTAAAAGAGGTACAAATTGGTTACCTGGACATTGACATCAATCCTTTGAATCAATTTGCACTCAGCCTAATCATAGAAACATATAAAATCATTTGAGCGCGTGAAATTCTCTTTTTTACCACTTATGGTCCTTACTTTACTTATATTGTCCCCCTACCCCTGTCCCTGGTGTGTCAACGGTGGGCCTAAACAAAGTGCCAATTAAAAAACTGTTGCATTTATTGAGAAAGTGAGAGTAATAATCAAGTTGGAAATGTTCAAATATTACAATCATACCATACGTGAAGGAAGATCTTTTTTGATGTTTGACTTTGACTTATGGATGCCGAAGCCCCACCCCACATACGACTGCTTGTGGGACCACAGTGTACCTGAGAAGCAAGAGTTTCCCCAATTCTTTCATCAAGCAATTTCAGTACCTTTCCTTGATAAGAAGGAAACTCATGCACAACTGTGGAGTGACTTCTGCTATTTGAGTCAGCTGAATCTCTATGAGTTTCTGATACATTATATTCAACTTGTATATTAGAGCTAGATTCCAGTGTTAAGTTGCAGCAGTACACCAAACCACTTGATTTTGACAGATCACACATCACAAAAAAATGTCTCAACCTCCAAAGAAGAGGTATATGTTTACTCACTAACCTCCAAAGAAGAGGTATACTTTGACTTTGAAATGTCATTAAAATTTATAGAAAATATGTGTATTTGTTATAGAATCTAATATATTTTTTGTAATACAAAAGATTTCTTGCGATTGTTAAAAGTTGGTAGTTCGTCTATTTGATTCTACCTCATCTTTTTTTCGGGGTGGACTATTTGGTTGGATGGAATGAAAAAGAAATTGAATGGAATGGAAAAAAAACAATGTAATGGAATGGCTAATTACATTCCATAATTATCTTTGGTTGGCTTATAGGAATGCAGTGAAATTTCATATGATTTTCAACACCATACTTTATTTAGTTGTTGTTAATGAACTTTTTGTTTATAAAAATAAATAAAAATAAAATTGAACATAATAAAGACTCGTTAAAATCCAGATAAACTTATAATAAAAAAAAACATAGAGTAAATTAAATTTTGGTCCCTGAGTATTAGCTAATTAAAGTTTTCTTTTGCATTTTTGATCCTTAATTAAGGTTTTTGTAAAGCTTTTTGTCCTTGTTCCAAGTAAAATGGCTATATTAGTGGGAGCAAAACTGAAAAAAATCAGTTATACTCGGGGACCAAAAGCAATAAATATAGTAAGTAAATAGAAGTCCCTCAGACTTTGTTCTTTAATTGCCAACATATATCATGAAATCCTCTTTAACCATTACAAAACATAGTAAATACACTTAATAAATAGTTCCTTAAATGCAATCTGATATCATGAAACTAACACTTGCAGGTTAAAGGTCAAATAAACTACATCAGACCTTAAAATTTTTATGCCACTTTTAGCATTGTAGTTACTATAACAGTGCCGCTTTTAGCAATATACTTAAATTAAAAAAATCATCAGACCTTAAAAAGTTTAAACTGTAATTTATTTAAGTTCCCCATTTAGCAATGTACTCACAAAGTGCAATGATTTAATAAGAAACATAAAAACAAAGCAACACCTATGTGCGTACAATGAGATTTTATAACATCAAAACATATTTTTAACAAAAAAAGGATCAAAATAAAGTTTTTAAAGTTTAAGGTTAATAAATAAAAGTAATTGAATGTACCTTGTTATTTCTTGAAATGTGATGATGATACGTTCATCACACCAATCTCTCAAACTACGATATATTTACCTACAATACCAAAATCAAGAAAAAATATTCTTCTTGTCAACAATTTATAGAAAAAATGCTTCTTATCTGACCAAAGTAAAACAAATCAAAAGTGCATCTTTTAGGTTTCAACAAAGTAAAAAAAAATAAACATAATTAAGTGGAGTCAAATGCAAAAGTGTATCTTTTACCACATACATTCTCTCTCTCTGTCCAACATAGTTAACTTTCACAAAAAGTATTGTTTAAATTCTCACCACACGGCACAGACTTAAAACCCTTGTTTTAGACACATTTAATAAAGCTACCACTTACCAATTCCTTCATGAACAGATAAGTTAGGCCTGATTACATCCTTTGAATTGACCAAAAAGATGTCACCACTATAAATATGATTTGTGTTATACTTTAGTTTTTTTGTTTTTTTTTACTAAAAATGGATAAATCAAATCACTTAAATAAAAATAAGAAATAATTTATGGGAAAATAGATCAATTTGAGTTATATTTTTGTTTTTTTTTCTTATTATAGAAAGAAATAATATAAAAGGATGGAAATTTATGAACCCACAAAGCGAAAAATGAAGCAGTGAAACCAAATGCTTATTTACCAATACATGGATGCTTAATGAGTAATGATTGCCACTTATTTAAACACTTGTGCGTTTTGATCCGAAATATCAACAAATAATAATGTTTAGGAACTCTATATTATATATAAACTAAAAAATGGGAAAATAAAAAGTAATAACCTGCAGAAATGGAAGCACTAATTTGTTTGGATGTATTGTAGATATGACGGACAAATGACATTCGTTTAATGAACGCTTCAACCAAAATTACAAACATGTTCTTCTTTATTCAAGAAACTATATTAATACAACTAAATAACATCTGTCATAATCTAAAAGGGATTCATTGTGGCAATTTACCAAACACCTACTATGCAGTAAATCTCCATATCAGAAACAATTTAAAAACAACCAATCATATGAAAACAAACTTAAATTGAGATCTTTAGGTGTGATATAGAGAAAAAACACAAACGGTGATGAAAAAACATCTACCAAAAGCATATTAATTGAGAATAAAAATAATGAAGGTTCAACTGATTTGGTTGTTCCTAATAGGGATATAGACTAGTATTTCAAATAGATAAAGTTGTTGTGATTTGAATAGACTTTTATGATTTGGTTGACATTTGAATTTGACTGTGATTTTGAAGATTCAAAACGAAAATGATAGAGGGTAAAATCGGCAAAAAAACCCTTCTTCTTTTTTAAGATAATGCAGTAAGAGAGAAAGTATGAACAGTACGTTGCTATTAATATAAGATTCAATCTTTTTATCAGATAATGACCAACTATCTTCATCTCTTTTCACAAAACCCTAAGCGAGCATGTAGTGTGTGTGTGAGAGAGAGAGAGACCTTACACATAAGCCGGTAACGCCTCACGACTGGTAAGAATTTATCATGTTCACAAACATTCATGTTCGTTGACATCAATACCTGAGCCACAAAAAGAATATTGTTTAACTATGAATCAAGGAACCACTAAATTATATAGATGAAAAATAGTAAAATAATTTAGCTTTAATAAATCAAGGAACCAAGTGAGTAGTTACAGTCGGATTTGGTCTTGGTATGCTTTTCTATTTATCCACCAAATGATCATCCAAAAGCGTCCTCAATTTGAATAGTGTATCATCTAGAGTATCAATATTAAACAAGGATGTGTAATTGTGAACACAAGCAAAAAAAAGAGGAAAAAATACGAACTTTTCTTAAACCTTTTGCTTCAATTGACATGAGCACCTGCAACAACGATGTACGATAATTAGAAAAAAATGTTAATATATAGTAAACAAAAGGAACATAAATCATCTCCCTTCCACATTAGAATCTTTTGTGCAACCATATGATGATGATTCACCAAATAAAGTCTAAAACGCAAGGTATGTAAAATATTATTAGTTCCATAATTACCCATCTCCCCACCTCCATCTTTACACAACCAAAAATGCAAGAAATTATTGTCCAGTCTCACTTGAGCATTTCATCGAACACCTCACGTGCACTTCATTACTTCAACTTAAATTAAACTTGAAACTAATAGATATCCCACCACAAGTATATAACAAAGTGTAGATCACTAAGGAAGAATTAAGTAAATAAAAAAATCTTTTTTTTCTCTTGTTAGTGGATGTCCTAGGCTGTTAAGAAACAGGAAGCTATTACCTTCGATTTTGGAATCAAAGCTTGATGTTAATGAAGTGGAACCAAATTAGAGTTCAATCATATTGTACATCTTCCTGGTTCCACGATTTGGTTCCATACTTCTTGCAAATCGAAGCCAAACTGTTGTGTAAATAACCAAAAATAAACAACAAAATAGAAATATAAGTCAAAACAATTGAGTTGCTCACAGTCGATATCTGGAAGTCAATGTATTCGTGTTTGTTTTCGTCGAAAACTCAAATGTTTCTTCCACTAGAGACTTGATGGGAACAAATTCTCCAATTGATGAAGAATCAAAATCAAAACGCTAAATCAAATACCTTTACAGTTACTTTTGAGAAAGTACAGGGGAGAAGTAGAAAGATGAAGATGGAAGGAGACGATGAGGGAGGGCGGCAAGGGGAACGAAGAGAAGAGAAGGAGGTGATTAATAAGTCATAGAACCCTCAATCTCTAGTGTTGTGAGTGAGAGGAAGGGTTTTTTACCGGTGGGAAGGGTTTTTTGACCGAAGAATTTTGTGAGGTCTGGCTCGAAGCCCTAGTATCTTTGTTGATTATGTGAAGACGGGCCATAAATGAAGATACAATATGGCGACATACCATATCTGAAAAAATTTGGGCAAAGGTATGGTTGGATCCGATTTAACTATAGATTTCAAAGTGGCCATGGAATTTTCAGAGCTTGATTAATTAGGTCATGGAAAGGAGAAGGGATTTTCGGCTTGTAGGAGATGAGAACAAGGCGGGGGGTTTAATTTTTTGGGATTTGATTTCCCCCCTTAGTTATTAAAGATGGATGTGCGATGAAAACTTTATAAAGCGACATTCTTAGACGACACGCCTTTTATGCTGAGTGCCCTCAGTGTTTTTCATTTTTTGTTCTGACACTAATTTTAAGGGCACGCAAAAATGTGTGTCCTAAATCCTTTAAATTTTAGAAGAGATGACGTTATTTTTGGGGCACACACTTTTGCGTATCGTAAATCACTGCGTGTCATGGTTTGGGTGTCATTAAAGGCGCATATTCTAGTAGTTTCTAGCTGCTAGCTTGTGATGAGTCTCTCGTCTCACGAAAGTTGCACAACCCCATACATTTATAAGTGCTAACGAGGGAACGTTCCGCGTCCACATCTCATGAGGTGTTTTGGAAACCTTCTTTGTAGCGACAAGATTAAGGATGTGAGCGGAAATTACTACAGTATACCCCCAGTAGTGAATAGGAAGAGAAGCATGAATCATCATGGAACGAACCAAGTCTAACAAGGTCCGATTACGCCTCTCAGCCACACCATTTAACTGTGGTGTCCTAGGAGGTGTCAATTGTGAAATTATTCCACATTCCGTTAGATAGTTGTTGAACTCGAAACTAAGAAACTCTCTGCCTCTATCTATCTTCCTGCCCAACTGATTCTCAACTTCATGTTTAAACTCTTTAAACTTTTCAAATGTTTCTAACTTATGCTTGATTAAGTAGATATAACCATATCTGCTATAATCATTTGTAAAATTCACATAGAATCGATTAGCATCCCTTGCGGATGATCTGAAGGGTCCACACACATCTGTATGTATGAGCTCCAACAAACCTTCACCTCTTTCACAAGATCTCGTGAAAGGTGATTTTGTCATCTTTTCCAAAAGACAAGATTTGCATGTATCATCCAACCTTAGGTCAAATGATTCCAACACTCCATCCTTTTGGAGTTGGGCGATGCATTTCTTGTTAATGTGTCCAAGACGACAATGTCACAATCAAGTGTTGTCAATGCCATTAGACAAATCAATATGAAAAACATTATTGCCTAAATAATCAACACATGTCCCAGATTCATACACAACATCACAAGGTAAAGCTTCAAATAAAAAA
The DNA here is from genome assembly GCF_052849685.1 of Lactuca virosa. Classification (NCBI taxonomy): domain Eukaryota; kingdom Viridiplantae; phylum Streptophyta; class Magnoliopsida; order Asterales; family Asteraceae; genus Lactuca; species Lactuca virosa. The sequence goes on from NC_136429.1 coordinate 317,257,375, forward strand.
ACACTATTTTTATATTCAGAAATAGAACTATTCAAATCATTAAATGAATATCTAAAACCATGTCTGAACAATGCATGAAAATAGATAATGTTTCGTGTCATTTATGACGTGTAGCAACAATTTATTAAATCTAAACAAACACCATTACTGAGCACTAGACTATAAACTCCAATCTTGGTAACATGAGAAGATCGTCTATTCCCCATGATCAGGTTCATTCTTCCCATATCCACCTCCTAACTTTCTTTTAGCCCTTACAAATCAGAAAAAAAATGTGAAATTCAAATCATGTATCAAGGACCTAAGAAGAAGAAGATGATGAGTTATAAGATGAAATAGTATATAGACCTGCAGAAGATGGCTTCACTTTTCCATCCTTTATGTCTTGCAGATACTTTGGGCAGCTTCCTTTCCAGTGCCCCTCATCATTCTAGTAAATGTCACACCCCGAACCGAGTAAATGGCAGAAACATCTGATGATGGATGACATCATGTATAGTATCATAACAATTGAATAATAGAGATCAAAGCATTACAAACATTATATTGATAATTTAATATTTACATTGAGTTCGAATCATTGTTTGTTTGACTCCAAAAACATATAGCTAAAATATAAGATGTGACACTGCTATGCTCCGTCTTCACAAAACCTTTGTGGGTACATGTCTACTGATTTCCTGAGAATACAAGTGGCTTTGAAAAAGTGTCAACAATTAAGTTGGTGAGTTCATAAGTATTTTGTATAAGAGATGTATGTCTTTGTTTCTTTAAAATGATAATGTGTGCTTCCAGAAAATCCAATATTTTCTTTAAGATATAATATAGTCTTAAATGTTCCAAGAATGAATTGTATAAGTATTTTTGTACTTTGAAGTAGTAATATACATTTTTATATATTTATAAAACCATTTGAATGCATGTTTCTAGAATTATAAACTGTATTGTGCTAGAAATTAATGTACTATAATCGTATCTATGTAAAACCCTTTGAATGTATGTTTCCAGAATTGTAAAATGTATTGTACTAGAAAATAATGTAGTATAGTTTTAAATAAATAAAACCATTTGAAGACGTGTATGAATTCGTAAACCAAACGTATTGTTCATACCCCTTGCAAGCTATTATAACCATACTTAGTGACTGTTGGGCTGTTACGACGTTCTTCAGGTGTTGGAATGTTACAACATTTGTCATCCTATGCCTGCCTATCCAACTGTAGCTAACAGTTTAGGTGCGGGAATGTCTGTCCCGTATAGATCTATACACAATTGTCACACTCTCCCTCCAGGAGACTATGGTTATAAAAACAGGACTTTTGTTGGTACTTAGGTAAAAGCTATATTGACTGTTTACGTGTAGTATGGTGAAAATTCCTTTTTCTTGTTTGTATGTATCACCCTTTTATAGTGGTTAAATGGTAAAAAATAATTATACTTTGGAATAATTACTTTATATTGTATCTTGAGAAGGTAGAATAGTGTGTATGTTCCATAAACTATACCTATTATAGTTTATATAAATGTTTCTTTGAAATAGTGAACCCTTTGTATACTATTATCAAATTTGCCATGATAATAAAATGAAATGAATAAATTACATATGTTCGTTTATATTTTTATACCCTTTTTTCTCGACATGTTACAAAAGGGTTAAAGTTTTATTGTAACCAAACATTTATCCATATGTATGTTTATATTTTGTAAAAATATAAATGTAACGGTTTGTATCACAAGACATGCATCATAGTAAGCAAAGTAATGAACAACCATTTCATTAGAAATAAAGTGTTTACAATGTGTGTGTTCACAAAACATAGAATACATAAGCAAATAACAAAACAAGACTTGAAGCTATTATGCTCCATCTTCTGAATCCCAGCGCGAGTACCTGTCTACTAGGCTCCTGAGAATACAAGTTATTTGAAAGAGTTGATCAGCAATTAAGCTGGTGAGTTCATAAGATTTTAGTGATGTAAGTAAGTTGTAAAACGTTGTTGTAGAATGTTGTTGAAAATGTAGTTGAAATGTAGTTGTAAAATGTAGTAAGTTGTACGTTCTGTTTAGAAAAGTTCGCCTATTCCTCTAGAAAATCCTATATTTCCTACTTTAATGAAAGATAAATAAAAATGACTCTACAATCCTTTCTATGAGTACTAAATGGATACAAGTTATATAAGACTCAGAGTAAACAAACAATTGATTGTGCGCATCTGCCCTAAGGCGGAAAACACACATCCCGTTGTTTGTTTGTTCATTGTGGTGTATAACCCTGGTGTATTCACTTGTTACTCATGGAGTTAATTGTAATGGTTCCTTTATATTTAATGAAAAGATTCTTTAAGAAAACCCTTATTCCTTATAATAAAATGGTGACCACAGTGATTACTTCTATAATCACTTAGTTTATACTGGATATATATGATCTAATATCGGATAGAAAGCTAATTGGGTAAATCTTCCCTAAGCCCACAACCAAACAAGGAACAGGAAGTAAGGTGAAAAGCACACATCCAACTACCTATTGGGTATTAATTATATATAACCATGATGTATAAACTAAGTTATTATAGAGTTAATCACCTAAGGTCCTTTCAGTTTAAACTGGTTTAATAAAATGGGTTAAACCTTTAACTGGTAAGTTACTAGTTTTGTATACCAAAAATTCGGATTTGGAAAGTATGTTTTGTACTAGAAAATTGTGCATTGACTTTGTGTCCTATGACTTGACCCATACTTGGTACCCTTATGATGACTTAATGTATACTAAGCATATATATATATATATATATATATATATATATATATATACATATATATATATACATATATATATATATATATATATATATATATATATATATATATATATATATATCTAGAATCGAATAGAAAATAGACTGGGTGAATTCGTTCCAAGCCCACAACCAAACAAGGAACAGGAAATGTAGCGGAGAGCACACATCCTATTACCTGTCGGAACCTATTGATATATATATATCCATTGACGTATACATTAAGGAATCATAAGGTTAGCATTATGGTCCTCTCTACTAAACGTAGCCTTCTACCAAGGCATCTAATGTTATGTGTGTTTGTTTCTTGAATGAGTGTGTATTTTCCCAAGTGAGACTATCATTAACCAAAAATATAGTTTTTACATTACCGTTTTTTGTGAGAAGATCACAATGTGAATGAAATGGGGAAATAATAAAGTACTGTAGTGTTGTATTATAGTAACTACTGCTGTACTTTCTACCTTAAACCAATTGTTATTTAAGGTATAATGTGATATGATTGCACCATACTATCGACTAATAACACGACGATGAAAGACGTCGAAAGGAATGACATTTGGCACCCGTAGATATGCAAATCCCACTGTAGCTAACAACAAGGTGTAGGATTGTCAATCTAGTATATTTCTATACCCAAATTCACGCTCTCCCTCTAGGAGATTTTGGCTGCAAATTGAACCATGACAGGTGGTGCCATGCCTCGAAACAGTGATTCACATTTATGTTATAGTATACTTGTATATGTTTTGTATGTACTAGCTGTATTGTATGTTCTCTCTGTCTAGTATGTATGTATGTTCTCTTAGTTTCTTATAATAGTAGGTTCTCTTGTATAATGTATAGTATGTACTACCTGTATTGTATGTTCTCTCTGTCTAGTATGTATGTTCTGTTTGTTTCTCATCATAGTATGTTCTGTTTCTCATAATAGTATGCTTGACTCATGTATGAACTAACTCTTTGTATGCTTCATTGTACTAGAAGTGATGAATAGTATCTTCCTAAACTATACCTATTATAGTTTACTAACGTTTTACTTGAACTGTTATTGAAAAAACTCATTTATCTACTAAGTTATGCTTGTACTTTAAAAACGGAGTTTTGTAAAACTATAAAGTAACATAACTTTAAAAGAGTTTTTGAAATATTTTGATCACTTATAAAAGACATAAGCAATATTTTGAAAGATGTTTATAACAAACAATTACACAATTATCATTGTGTTCAACTTGTATTCCCCCCCTTAAAATCATTTAAAACAGTTACGCGCGTAAGGATGAGAAGTTCCACGAATGAAGTCCCGAGACACAACAAGTCCTAAATGACATATATTGGCATATACTGACATCAATATAGTGTTTATAAGCAACTATATGAAAGGAAACACCTTCCGGGACTAGGAAACACTTTGACCAAGTGTTGGCATCACATGTGATTCATCAAAGGAAAGTGGAATGGTACTACCATGAGTTTACTACCATGGGTTTACGGCGAAGGGAGTTTACGGCCATAAACTCATGGTGAAACATGCATAAGTGTGTGTTTGAAGGCTAGGGAAGCTTGAGGGACTTTTGCTCTACACAATGATGAGAAAGACCAACTCAATGGTGAGTGTTGATGAGTTTACGGCCAAGATAGGAGTTTACCGCCATAAACTCATGGTCATTATACAATTGAGAGTAGTTTAAGGTCCTATTTCCATCAAGGAAGGGTTCTAGGTCACAAGCTTTGCGTCTAGGAGGGTTTTTGGCCAAAATGGCACCCTTATAGGGGTTTACGGCCATGTGAGATCGTTTGGCCGTAAACTCCTTTTGGTCTTGTATTCTTGATTTTTTCAAGGCTCTAAGCATGAGTCCTAACTAGATATCAAGTGTGGGGAAGAGTACTTACGATATAGAGGCTTGAAATGGTTGATTTTGGCCAAGAACACTAGTGTGTGTTCTTGGTGTTCTTGGTGTTTCTTGAAGATCTAAGAAAAGATGATTTCCATGGATCAAATCAATGGATGAAGCTAGTTAAGAAGGTGTATCAACTAATCAAAGGATAGAATACTTACATATATGAAGATCTAGGATGAAAAGTTGGATGATACTTGAGAGGATTGGAAGAAAAATCGGCCAAGGAAAGAAAGAATGAGAAAAATGGCTAAGCTTTATATATATAGAGGTGAGTTTACGGCCACCTTGAGTTTACGGCCGTAAACTCTTGGTCACTTGGCCGTAAACTCCTCTTGATGGAGTTTAAAGCTTGCATGCTATACTGTGGTTCTATCAGGTACTTCCTAACACTCATTCCTTGAGTGTATTAGGCTTAAAACTCCTTAGAATGACCTTTAACCAGGCTAGAACTCATCACCAATGAGTCTGACACTCAGTTGAGTTGACTGACTGAGCTTTCAAAGCAAAATTTTTTTGGGTTGTCACAATGTTCTGGAAACGTTCTTGATGATATGAAGGTGTTCTTGGGATACACTTGAAGATTTGAAGATGTGTAGGAATCTTGAGAGAATATGTAAGGGATTTTGAAGTTGGAATTGAAAAATGAAGTGGTGATTTCAGTTCAACATATAAATGGTGCGTAAGAATGAGGTGACATGTGCATTGAAATGTTTAATTTATCACTTTGGGATGTGTGCCACCGTTTAAAAATGAGAGTTTTCGGCTTGTCTTCCAACCGAGAATAAGGTCTTCGGCGCAAAGGAGATTTCAGTCCAAGAGTTCTCGGTCTGACATGGTTCTCGGTCTAGGTGGGGTTCTCGGCTAAGAGGGTTCTCGGTCTAGGGAGGGATTTCGGTCCTAATGGGATTTCGGTCTAGCCATGGGATTTGATTCCCAAAACCGAAAACTCTTAAAATGGGGTATAATTTATTATTAAATTTTAACCTTTTTGATTTTTTATCACAATTGACTTTTATTTGACTTTCTTTGAGTTTTATTGACTTTCTTTGACTTTTATTGACCCGAGATAAATGGTTGTTACATTATCCCCCCTTTAGAGGGAATTTCGTCCTAAAATAATTTCTAAGGTGAGTACTCATGAACTAGGGAAGAGATGCGGGTACTTTTGTTTCATTTTGTCCTCTCGTTCTCAAGTGAATTTAGGTGTTCGCTTGGTATTCGACTTTGTTTCGTTCTCTTGATTTGCCTGTGCATGATTTCCACAGGTTCTTCTACGAAGTGTAGAGTCTCGTTTAGCTCGATTTCATCGAGTGGGATTACAAGAGTCTTGTCGGATAGACACTTCTTTAAATTGGACACATGGAAGGTGGGGTTTATGTTACTGAGTTCCTGCGGTAGTTGAAGTTTGTAAGCCACCGGGCCGATTCTAGCAAGAATCTCATATGGCCCGATATACCTTGGATTTAGTTTTCCACATTTTTCCAAAACGTATCATTCTTTTCCAGGGTAAGACCTTTAACAGGACGCGGTCACAACCTGTAACTCGAAGGACTTTTGTCGTTTATCTGCATAACTCTTTTGTTGGTCCTTATATGCTTTTAGTCGTTCCCGAATTTGGAGAATTTTCTCTATTGTCTCCCTTATGATCTCAACACCGGTGAGAGTGTTGTAGGGAACTTGTTTCTTTGCTAGTTGTGTGTCAGCCACTTCAGCCCAACACAGAGGGGATCTGCACTTACGACCATAGAGGGCTTCGAATGGAGCAACTTTGATACTAGTGTGATAGTTGTTATTGTACGAGAATTCGACAAGTGGTAAATGGGTATTCCAAGCTTTACCAAAGTCTATCACACAAGCTGTCAACATGCCTTCCAGCGTATGAATAGTTGTCTCGCTTTGCCCATCAGTCTGAGGAGGGTACGTTGTACTCATGCCGAGTCTGGTTCCTAAGGACTTTTGTAGTGATTGCCAAAACCGTGAGGTACGTCCTGGTTAGCTTCTCCATCTTGTCGGTCACTTTTATTGGTAGGAAGTATGTGTGTGGGGTTGGTATATTTGTCTACGATCGTCCAAGTGGTAGCGGTCCACTCCAGTCATTCTATAATCGTTTCGTATATAAAAGTCATAACAATCAAGATTGAAAAGACAGTCCAATAAGTGGTTCTATACTAAGCTCACAACCAAACAAGGAACATGAATAAAGGTGGAAACACAAATCCGAAGTTTTTAGAATTTTAACTGTGTATAACCCTAGCGTATACACTTAGAAATCATGGATTACCAAGTGTTGGGTTCTTAATTTCTATGTCAGTGAAGGGATTAATTTGGGCAAAACTGTATTTACAACTACTTTTTCCATAACTACTATGTTTAAGTCGAATTAAATCTTGACCGGTCGTATGGGTGGTATTCCCAGAAAGTCTTTTGGGGATGCATCGGGAAGGTTACTGAATTCTGGAACATCCTTGATGTCTTTTTATTCTGATTTCTCATCCACAATGTGGGCTAGGAGGTCGAGGTGCCTCTCGTGTAGGTACCTCTAAGCCTTGAGGCGAGAGATGATTCAGAGGTTTATGTCGGGTTTGTCGTCATAGATTTCATGGGTTGTTGTTATTTGATGAGTTGAATTTAATGGCCTTTTTGTAACACCTGATATTGGTATGGTGAGGACTTAACTAAACGTGTCGATGGTCACCTCAAAGTTTCCTATTGTAACCGGCATTAAGCCGATTTGGAAAAATTGGTTGTTTTAGTCTTTAAAGAGTATTCTATGTATTTGTCATGTGTGGTTTCGGTCTTCTCGTTAGCCAATTCTACGAGTATTCTTGTCAGTGTTGAGGCAGTAAGGACAGTGGTGGTATGGGCTGCCACAGTTTGTTGTCTTTTATTAGGTCCTTGAGTTTGATGGGCCTTCTTCTTATTCTAGAACATTCTTTTCTTGGGTAGTACTCCTCCATTGTCGTGGGAGTTCTTAGGTTTGTAACTTGGGGTACCCTTGCAAGAACACACTCGCTGGTGTCCTTGGTTGTCACCTCGATTGGAATTATGGTTATTGTTCTCGTTTCCGATCGTGTGCTAGTGCTATGCTGTGCCATGACGGTTTTCACGGCGGCTGTTATAGTGGCTTGGAATGTGGTGAGGTTTATTTGTAAAACTGGTGTTGCGCCGGTGTGTTGGTTACTTGTCACACCCCCAAACCGGAACGACGGAAACGTCCGGGGGTAGATGACTTCATGTTAAGTATCACAACACATGCATCATAGTAAAATAAGCAACAACATCCATTGCATTAATATTATAGTGTTTACATTGTATTTGAATCACATATGATTGACATCAAAAGTAAATAGCAAAACAAAGTCATGAAGCTACTATGCTCCATCTTCTAAATCCCGGTGCGTGTACCTGTCTACTAGTTTCCTGAGAATACAAGTGACTTTGAATGAGAGTATCAACATTTAAGTTGGTGAGTTCATAAGTATTTTGTTTTAGAAAGCATGCATTTTGTTCCTTGAAAACCTTAGTTTGTTCCTCCATAAAATCCAATATTTCCTAATGTATTCTATTGTAAGAAAATGTGACCCAATAAAGTTCCCTTCTACAATCACTTAGTAGATACGAGTTAAAATCCAATATTTCCTAATGTAATCTATTGTAGACAGTCGATTGGGTGGTTCTTCCCTAAGCTTACAACCAAACAAGGAACAGGAAATGAGGCGGAGTCCACACATTCCACTGTTAGTCGGATCTACATTGTATGTAACCCTGGCGCATATACTAAGTAATCACAGAGTTTAACATTGATGGTCCTTTTTAAGTGAAATCTACATTGTACTTAGAAAGTAATGTAAAAATGAAGCATTTGTATGAACTCTTTTGTATATGTATGTACTTAGTTAATGTTCCATCCGAAAAGTATGTTTTTGTACTAGAAAGATAGTCTATTGTACTTGTATGTTATGACCTAAACCATCCCTGTTTCCCCTTATGATTTCTTAATGCATACAGATTATACATATGACCAAGATCGAATAGATAGTAGACTGGGTGAATCTGCTCTAAGCCCACAACCAAACAAGGAACAGGAAATGAAGCGGAAAGCAAACAGTCTAATATCTATCAGATCCTATTTTATGAACCAAGTAATCATAATGTAAGCATTATAGCCCCCCCCCCCCCTTCAAACTGTCTGTTCATGTTACTAGAAGAGTTATGTAATTTAGTTCTATTGTTTAGTAAAACCACTAGTAGTTATGAAATCCAATAATCTAAACGCCTTAGTTGATACTATTGTGAGTTCATATTACCATACTTAATTTGACTAGTATAAAACACGACGTATTGTAGACGTCGAAAAAGATATACCATTTGTCACCCGTAGACATGCACGTCCCACTGTAGCTAACAGCAAGGTGCAGGATTATCAGTCCCGTATAGATCTATATACAAACGTACGCTCTCCCTCTAGGAGACTCTAGTAATAATTTGTAAGACTTATAAACCTATACTATGAATGGTACACGAAGAAATACCTCACAGCTCCGTATAACTAGACATGAAGAGAATACATATGTTCTTTTGTGCCTTGAAAGTGTATGAATTACCTTGTACTAGTAATGTACAATAATTATACATTAAATAATTGTATTAGTATGATGTTCATGAATTAGTAAAATAGCATTAGTGTTCCCTAAACTATACCTATTATAGTTCACTAGTATGTTCTTTATGAAAGCAGAATCTTAGTAATTTAACAGTTCATATAACATATGAAATAATTTATAGAATAACACCTTTTACCGAACATGTTTACGAAAGAGGTAAAGCTTTATTTAAATAGTTTCATGTTCATTATATATATAAAACATATATAATTGAGATCAAAAGGAACAGTCGGATAGATGGTTCCAACCCTAGTCCACAACTAGACAAGGAACAGGAGATAAGGTGGAAAACATCAGTCCTAAGTCTATTGAATCCTAATTATATATCTTTGTATATATAAACATGTATTTCAGAATTTATAAAAGAATAAAACAATTTAAGTAGTTTGAAAACACTTTTTAAAATAGTTATATCAGTTGAAATAGCTTGAAATGTACTTAAAACTGTTTCGAAGTTATTAGAATGATAACACAAGATTTCTTTGTGTTTTTACTTCTATCCCCCCTAAAAGCATTTAAAACTGTAATTTGTATAGGTATGATCTCACCTTATGTGAGTGATTCGATTGAAGACTGGAATAAGGATGTTATGATACATATCGGCATGAAATTATGATACATATTATGATACATATCGGCATGAAATTAGTGAATATAACTACAAAGCTGTCTAGGAAACAACCTAGGAAGCAAGAATAACTTACCATAGGAGTGTTAGAAGCAAGTTAGGAGGCTGAAAGGGAGTTCATGGCCAGGCTTGATGGGTTTATGCCCCCCATGAAGGGTTCACGGCCTAAGATGGTTCACGGCCCTATGAGTGGTTCACGACCCTAATTCAGGGAAGAACACCTGGAGATCTTTGTTGCTTGGCAAATGTTTGAAGACCGTAGCAAGATTCTAAGGAGTTTCAAAGGAAAAAGGGTGTTTAAGAGTGAAAAATGGTGTTCTTGGTATATGATACTTGAGAGAGAAAGTTTAGTTCACGGCCAAGAAGTGAATAAGTGAAGGATAAAATCGATCAACACACACACACACACATATTTATATATATATATATATATATATATATATATATATATATGTATGTATATATATATATATATATATATATATATATATATATATATATATATATATATATATATATATATATATATATATATATATATATATATATATATATATAGGGAGGAGTTCACGGTCTGAAGGTTCACTGCAGAGGGTTCACGGCTGAGGGTTCATGGCTCCGAGGTGTTCACGGCTCCGAAGTGTTCACGGCTGCGAGGGTTTCTGGTCCATGCGAAGGCTCTTAGTTTCCTAAGGCTTTTCCCTACAAAGTATAAGACACTAGTTACAAGGCTTATATACTTATAAACCAATAATCTAACTACTTTAAGATAATAGAAGGAATAAGTTTGACTAAAGTTTAAATTTATAAGAATAAAATTTTTGGGTTATCACATTACTTCCGCGTGATGGCAAGATTCTTGCTATATGATATGAAATGGGTTCGTAAGTAACTATGGTCATTGCTAGTTGTATTCCATCTATATTTATATATACATATAGATATCATGCTTTATTGTATGATTCTAATATTTCGACTAACGTCCTCAAGATGTATTTATGGTAGCTAGTAGTAATAGGTATTGTACAAATGTTAAATTACCAAAATAGCACATAGATGTCAAAACCTTAAGTTGGTTCGGGTTTCGTGGGTTTTAGGAGGGCATATCTCGCTTGATTTACTACTACTAATTGTGATGAATGATGTAATAACTTACCACTTAGTGTGAGTAGTTACTACTCACTAGGCTATACTAGCCTATCATATACCAAAATGTTACACAAGGTGCCCTGCCATCTCACACATCTAGTGAGTGGTTTCCTTCGTTCCTTGTTCCATTATGACTTCCCTAGGTTCAGTTGCGAGGATTTGTCGTCTTATGGCAGTTATCTTCTCCCCTATCCATATGTTGGCTATCGCTGTAGAGTAATAGGGGTCCTTGTGGAGAAATCTGACTATGTCGTTTGTTCGATAATGCAGATATATGAAGAATCTAGGTTTGTGGTTCTATAGTATTATAAAATACTCCTATAGTATTTTAAACTTGGTGTTTGGTTCTTAATGCTTTTTGGTATATAGGGTTGGTAAGTTTCAGACTCGTTGCCCACCATGACCATTCCTAAACACATGTTGGTCATATCTCGTATAAATATAGTTGATCAAGCTATATTTATCCCATATATGATTACATAACTATTTAGGCTTAACCGCAACATCCAACTTATCTAAATACTTTTATATAGCTCTTACTATGATACTGTTTTGGGTATGTGTGCATATATGTATACCTTTTATAAAATAGTTATATTTTAAAAGTACACTTTTAGTCAGATCGTTTTAGCCCCATTGTATTTATATTTGTATATCTTATATGGTTTGATATACTTAGTTTACTGTAAACATTACTCTGATACCAATCTGTCACAACCCGAACCGAGTAAACAACGGAAACGTCCGAGGGTGGATGACGTCATGTATAGTATCATAACAATTGCATAATAGAGATCAAAGCATTACAAACATTGTATTGATAATTTAATATTTACATTGAGTTCGAATCATTGTTTGTTTGACTCCAAAAACATATAGCAAAATATAAGACGTGACATTGCTATGCTCCGTCTTCACAAAACCTATGTGGGTACCTGTCTACTGATTTCCTGAGAACAAAGTGGTTTTGAAAAAGTGTCAACAATTAAGTTGGTGAGTTCAAAAGTATTTTGTTTGAGAAATGTATGTCTTTGTTTCTTCAAAATGATAGTGTGTTCTTCCAAAAAATTCAATATTTTCTTTAAGATGTAATGTAGTCTTAAATGTTCCAAGATTGAATTGTATAAGTATTGTTGTACTTTGAAGTAGTAATATGTAGTTTTATATCTTTATAAAACCATTTGAATGCATGTTTCTAGAATTATAAACTGTATTGTGCTAGAAATTAATGTACTATAATCGTATCTGTGTAAAACCCTTTGGATGTATGTTTCCCGAAATGTAAATTGTATTGTACTGGAAAATAATGTAATGTAGTTTTAAATAAATAAAACCATTTGAAGACGTGTCTGTATTCGTAAACCAAACGTATTGTGAATACCCCTTGTGAGTTATTATAACCATACTTAGCGAGTGTTGGCATATTATAACCATACTTAGCGAGTGTTGGCATATTCAACTTTCTAAGTGTTTAGTTCCCTAAAAAGTTGATATCTTACTTAATCTAGTGATCTTACATGATTCCATCCGTGAAATCATTCCAAAAGTGTAGATCTTCAAGTTTCACCAAGAACACCAAGAACACACACTAGTGTTCTTGGACTTTTAGCACCTTTTCAAGCTTCTACCTAGTAAGTACTCTTACCCTAGTGTATTATAAGACTTGTTACATTTCTAATCATCAAGAAAACACCCAAGAAACACAAGATCAAAGGTATTTACGGTCCAAGATGTTCTTGGACCGTAAACCCTAATAAAGGGGCCAAAATATACCCTAGTCCCTTACCAAGCCTTGGATACTAGTCTAGATCATATCCTTAAAGTGCTTAGGAATTGAAACATCAAAAAGACCATAAACCATTTGGGTTTACGGCCGTAAACCCAAGGAGAAGTGGTCCAAGGACCGTAAACTCCACAAAGGAGTGAAATGGTGCCCTAATCACTTCCAAAGGCTTAGATATGAAGTAGGAATGCTTCTTATGACCTTTTAAGCTTCAAAACTCAACATGGTAAAAGTACCATGAGTTTACGGCCGTAAACTCATGGGTTTACGACCGTAAACTCAATAAGAGTTGGTCACAAAATCGTAAACTCCAAAGGAGTTTACCCTTGAACCCTAAACTCAATTACAAGGTCCTACCACCCTTAGATGCAATCCTTAGGACTTATAGCACTTAAATCAAGTGTTTTACATGTCTTAGGATGTCTTAAATTTGGTTAATTAGTTGTTTTATGACTAATTGGATACATATATGTGTTATTATATGTTAACTAGGATCATTTTGTGTGTACAAGTCTTTACTTGACACTTAGCATCCTACATCAACCGTTCATCCAAACCACTCACTACAGGTGAGTTCATACCCCTTAATCAATCCTTTTAAATGATTTTAAATGCTTTCATGGGGGAGAATACAAGTAGAAAACAGGAAGTTATAGAATCAATCATATGTGATTTATAACTGTGTTTTCAACCAACTGATTTCACATACTTCAAAATGGGTTAAATACAATGGTTTTCATTTATTTTATTCTTTATTATCAAATGAACTACTTTTGAATTGTTTTATAAACTGATATCAAGTCAATATTACTTATTGTTCAAAACTCTTAAATGTATTACAAAACCTCTTTCAACTTATTGTTAAAAACCATATCTGTACAATTATGTTTCATACATATATGTATTGATATGAGAGCTTTCATTCTTTCTTCAGTTCCAACACTCTTGTGTAGCAAGGGTGTATAAACCTACTTGGACATTCAATCTACATTCCAGTAAACTATTATAGGTATAGTTTAGGAGGTATAGTTCATTCATGAGTCTATACAAATATACTAAATACTATATGCAGAGATACTATTACTTGTTATACAGAGAGAAATACTATATACTATACAGAGAGAGATACTATATATACTATACGGGACTGACCACCCTACACCTGGCTGCTACCTACAGCGGGACCTGTTCATCGACGAATGTTCTCGGTTGTACTGTTCGGCGAGTTTCCACGCCGTGATTATCCTAAGGCAAAAGGATACGATTTCAATGATTATATAATTTTCCCTATTACTTGTATTTTGTGACACATTCACATAAACGATGAGGTATACTATATATTTATAATAATAGTTGCACATGGTAAAAACCTTCATTGATACAGAAATGCAAACCATCAAAGCATTCAAGTCTTGGTCGAAGATTACTTTTTTTTACTAGTAGGAAATATGGGATTTTCTAGGGTTTTCACACTTATACTAAATGTTTCATTAAACATTTCCAAGTCTTTCATAACAGCTTTTCAAATCAATGACACTAAAATACTTATGAATTCACCAGCTTTATGCTGATCTACGCTTTCAAAATAACTTGTATTCTCAGGTCACCAGTAGACAGGTACGATGACCAGGTTTTGAGAAGACGGAGCACAGACAAGACTTGTCTTTTATTTTGATTACATATTTTGGTGTCTTATTACTATGAAAGAACACTCATATATTAAAACTTTACTTTTAATGCAATGGATGATGTTGTTGCTTGTTTACTACTTTTCACTGTTATGATACTTTACATGACGTCCTCCACCCCTGAACGTTTCCGCCGTTCTTGGTTTTGGGGTGTGACAGATTGGTATCAGAGTATTGTTTATATTGAATTGGTCAACCCATAAAAGATATAAAGACTATACATACAATGGGATTAAAATACTCTGACCAAGAGTTTATACTATTAAATAATAAAATATTTAACTAAGTATACATGCCTGCATTCATACTAAAAATCAGTGTCACAATGACAAAAACAAAAGTATTACGATTGTTGAATATCACAGGTAAGCTCGGGGATGTATGGTCAGTCCTGGGAGTGGCATAGCCTGATCAACTATGCTGGTCCGAGGAGTGATTAGCATATGCCCAAGAATGGTTGTGATATGGCAACAAGTCTAAAAACTTACCAACACTACCACAATGAAATACTATGAGAGTATTTGGTGTTACTATAATTACATATCTGCGAACTAAAAAGGCCTTTATCAGTAGGTCAATAGTTGCTAAGTGGATACACTAAGATTATATGTACCTAGGACGTCATAGACTTAGAATCTGTGATATTTGCTTTACTACTTTTTCCTTGTTTGGTTGTGGGCTTGGAGTTAGGGTCACTTATTCGAAGGTCTATCCTGTCCTGAGTACATATAACTGGTATGCACTAAACAAGTATTGGAGTAACTGATAAAGATCATCTTATAATTATCTAATTAGTACGTCTATTCAGTTATTTCTTATATCCCTTTTCTCGCGTAGATATTATGGCTGGATTCCATCCCCACGGCGACCAGTACTTCCCAAACCAAGGCGATGCTGGATGGCTAGAGGAAGAACCAGAAGATGATCACCCAATCCATTTGGATGATCACCATGGTGAAGGCTTTTCTGATAGTTCTGACTCAGAGCCTGAAGCCAACAACCTACCCCAAGTGGGTCAGGTCCCGAATCTCAAACCCCAACCCGCGTTTCAAGGTCCCACACCCTTGTGGGCAACAAACTTGAATCGCTGGAGCGACGAACAGGGTCAACCCTTACCCCACTATGGGGACCGAAGCTTCTATGACCTTAGCGGAGGTGGCTCTGCGGATCGAGCTCTGCCTGTTATGATCCGTAGGATTGCTCGAAATGTCGAGCAAGGTCGAGCAGCCATCGACCGAGTCATGGAAATTGATGCCAACTCGGGCGTTAACACCGTCCGCATTCGACATCTGGAAGACGCTGTCGAAGGGACGAGAAGAACCAATGAGACTCTGCGGTAACAGTTAGCTGCATCTCGGACCGAAGTCATAGAACTTTGAGTTCGTCAGAGGGCTCACGAGCGACATCTCCAAGAGGTGGTACGTCAACTGGCGGATATGAGGATTCTCCCCAGGAATTCCCATCGCTGGTAGAAGATGTCTAGTACATCTTTTCTTTTAATATAAGGAATAGCCTTTCCTAACGGAGCTCTAGGTAGCCCTTTTCTGTAAAATATTCCTGTCTCTCAAGTACTTTCTTAGATTTCTAAACTGTCAACATTTTCCTTATGGTATGATGTAAGACCTATAGTTATGTCATTTTCCCGAACTCATTTACATCTTATATACCAGAAATTTCGGCAGTTATCTAATCTATTTAGAAATGCATACTCTCATTTGATATCGAACTATGGCGACTTAGTTCACAAGACACTTTCATTCTTTATACTATTGGATTCTTATCATTGTTTCTATCTTTTAAACTTGAAGTTAAAAGATGCCTCCTCGCAGAAATCCAAGGCGTAACAATAATAACGAAACACCGATACCACCACCTCCACCACCTCCTTAGTTCGACGTTGCTATGTTCCAAAAAGCTGTCACGGCGGTCGTAGCGGCTGCCATGTCACACATCAATACTCCTGTCCCTAGTGGATCGGGAACAGGTGCACCTCCTTCCAACCATGGCGAGAGTCATGGGCACCCCCGGGAATGCACCTATAAGGATTTTACAAATGCCAAACCCAGAAATTTCAATCGAACTGGAGGGGTTATGATCTTAAGGCAGTGGATAGAAAAGACAGAAGCAGTCTTTGAAATCCCCCTGCCTAGAGAACAATAAGGTCAAGTTTGCTACTTGTACCTTTTCTGACAGGGCTTTAACTTGGTGGAATGGCCACGTTAAGTCACTGACTCTGATAGTGGCAAATTCGATAAGCTGGGAGAACTTGAAAACCATGCTGATGAGAGAGTACTGTCCACGAGGGGAAATTTAAAAACTCGAGCAGGAACTCTGGGGTCTTGTAATGGTTGGTTCTGACATATCAGCCTATACTAATAGATTCTGTGATCTGGCAATTCTTTGCCCTGATATGGTTACTCTAGAGAGCAAGAAAATAGAGAGATATATTTGGGGACTGTCGCCCCAGATCCAGTCAAGTGTGTTAGCATCAAGGCCTGTTACTTTTGACAGCGCTAAAGAGCTGGCACAATCTCTTATAGATCACGGAAACTAATAGAACCCAACAATTTCTACACCCGAGCAACAAAAGGGAAACAACAACAACAACAAGAAAAAGGGGTGGAACAAGAGGAAAAGCGGGACTTCACAAGAATCCTCAAAGAGACAACAACTTGTTACAATCAATGCTGCCATGGTAACTCCTGTTGTCCCTGCTAATCCCTTACCAGCGAAGCCTTATGCCGGTAATCTTCCGAAGTACAACAAATGCACCTTCCATCACAACGGACCTTGTCGGGAAATGCAGTGCACTAACTGCAACAGAAGGGGGCATACTGCCCATTTCTGCAAGACTCCAACAAGGCCGAACGCTCAAGTTCCTAACACCGGTGTGGGCCAAGCTTGCTACGGTTGTGGCGAAGTGGGCCACTATAAGAGGAACTGCCCTAAGGCAGGGATAGCTGGCGGAGTAGGAAGAGTTCTGGCCATAGGCCACGAGGAAGCGGTTGCTGACCCCACAGTGGTCACTGGTACGTTTCTCCTCGATAACTCTTATGCATGCATACTTTTCGACAGTGGAGCGGAGAAAAGCTTCGTAAACCAGAAATTTGCACACTTGCTTAAACAAAAACCACATGCACTAGATGAATCATTCACTGTAGAAATGGCAAACAAGAAAACGGAAAGTACTAACTGCATATACGTAGCTTGTACTCTAACTTTAGATGGTCATACTTGCAAAATACACCTCATGCCGGTCCCAATTAAAAGTTTCGACGTCATAATCGGCATGGATTGGTTAAGTCATCGTCGCGCCGACATCATGTGCTTTGAGAAAGCAGTTCATCTTAACCTCCCTAACAGTGAAACCCTAGTTATCTACGACGACAAACCTAGTACGAACCTTCGCATCATTTCGTGTATCCAAGCTCTAAAGTGCTTGCGAAAGGAATATCATGCATTCCTCGCACACATCGTCTATACGAGTCAAGAAGTGAAGGACATTCAGAACATCTCAGAAGTACGCGACTTTCCCGACATATTTCCAGAAGAACTATCGGGATTACCACCTCAACGCTAAGTCGAGTTCATAATCGACTTAGTGCCAGGGGCTACTCCAGTAGCCAAATATCCATATCGTCTGGCACCGGCGGAGATGTAGGAACATTCCAGTCAGCTTAACGAACTTCTCAAGAAGGGATTCATTAGGCCAAGCTTCTCACCATGGGGAGCACCCGTCTTGTTCGTCAAGAAGAAAGACGGATCGTTTCGTATGTGCATCGACTACAGGGAACTCAACAAGTTTACCATTAAGAATGATTATCCCTTACCTCGAATTGACAATTTATTTGATCAACTTCAAGGAGCCAACTACTTCTCGAAGATAGATCTACGATCCGGGTACCACCAACTACGAGTGTTAGAGGAGGATGTTCCCAAGACAGCCTTCCGAACCCGTTATGGACACTACGAGTTTGTAGTGATGCCGTTCGGATTAACAAACGCGCCCGTAGTATTCATGGATTTAATGAATAGGGTGTGTCGTCCTTACTTGGATCAGTTCGTCATTGTCTTCATCGATGACATACTCATCTACTCTCGAAGTAAGGAGGAACATAGTCAACACCTACGAAAAGTCTTAGAAACATTACGATCGGAGAAGCTCTATGCGAAGTTCTCTAAGTGCGAATTTTGGATTCGAAGAGTCCAATTCTTGGGCCACGAAGTTAGTGAAGAGGGAATTCACGTGGACCCCTCCAAAATCAAGGCCATTGAGAACTGGTCAGCACCGAAGACACCTACAGAAATTCGTTAATTTCTAGGTCTCGCTGGCTACTATCACAGGTTCATTCAGAACTTCTCCCGAATTGCGAAACCTCTTACAGCACTGACCCAGAAGGACGTGGCCTTTGACTGGGAAGAGAAGCAGGAGAGAGCGTTCCAAACGCTCAAGCGAGCCTTATGCACCGCACCAATACTATCCCTCCCCGAAGGGATAGAAGACTTCGTTGTCTATTGTGATGCGTCAAATTAAGGGCTCGGCTGTCTTCTGATGCAACGAGGTAAGGTCATCGCATATGCCTCGAGACAGCTGAAGACACACGAGGTTAACTACACCACCCACGATCTTGAACTAGGAGCAGTTGTGTTTGCTCTGAAGATCTGGAGACACTACCTGTATGGTACAAAAAGTACTATCTTTACAGACCACAAAAGCCTACAACATATATTCGACCAGAAGGAGCTCAACATGAGACAACGACGGTGGGTCGAGCTACTCAGTGATTACGAATGTGAAATTCGTTATCATCCGGGTAAAGCCAACGTAGTAGCCGACGCCCTAAGTCGGAAAGAATACTCTGGTCGTAGAGTCAAATCATTGACTATGACTATCCATTCACACTTGTCCATGCAAATTAAGGAGGCTCAGCTCGACGCTTTGAAACCTGAAAATGTGGCGAGTGAAACCCTAAGAGGGATGGATAAGAATTTGGAAGTCAAGGGTGGCGGAGCCTTATACCTCATGGATCGGATATGGACACCGAAACACGGTGGCTTCAGAGACTTGGTCCTGACCGAGGCACACATCACTCGTTATTCCGTCCACCCAGGTTCAGATAAGATGTATCTGGATCTTAAAAAGCTATACTGGTGGCCTAACATGAAAGCAGAGATTGCTACCTTCGTAAGTAAATGCCTTACTTGCGCCAAGGTCAAGGTCAAATACCAGAAACCCTCCGGTCTTCTACAACAACCAGAGATACCAGAATGGAAGTGGGAGCGGATCACTATGGACTTCATAACCAAGTTGCCCAAGACAACGGCTGGACTTGATACCATATGGGTCATCGTCGATAGATTGACCAAGTCCGCACACTTCCTGCCTATCAAAGAAACAGACAAGATGGAGAAGCTGACAAGAACCTACATTCGAGAGATTGTACGATTGCACGGTGTTCACATATCCATTATCTCGGACAGAGATAGTAGATTCACTTCGAGGTTCTGGCAGTCACTATAAAGTTCCCTAGGAACTAGGCTGGACATGAGTACAGCCTACCATCCACAGACCGACGGACAAAGTGAGATTACTATCCAAACCTTGGAAGATATATTGCGAGCCTGTGTGATCGACTTAGGGAAGGCATGGGATACTCATTTACCCCTTGTCGAATTTTCCTACAACAACAGTTATCACACGAGCATAAAGGCTGCTCCATTCGAGGCCTTCTATGGCCGAAAGTGCAGATCCCCTCTGTGCTGGGCTGAGGTGGGTGATACCCAGTTAGCTAAAGGACGAGTTCCTGACATCACTCTCACAGGTCCGGAAATCATACGGGAAACGACAGAGAAGATCGTTCAGATTCGTGAACGATTGAAAGCCTCTAGAGACCGACAGAAAAGCTACGCTGATAAACGAAGGAAACCATTGGAATTCCAGGTGGGCGACCGTGTTCTATTGAAGGTCTCACCCTGGAAAGGCTTGATACGCTTTGGAAAGCGTGGAAAGCTAAATCCAAGATACATAGGGCCTTTCGAGATTCTTGGTAGAATCGGTCCTGTAGTTTACAAAGTTAATTTACCAATCGAACTCAGTAACGTACATTCTACTTTCCACGTCTCGAATTTGAAAAAGTGTATGTCCGACGAGACTCTTGTAATCCCACTCGACGAGATCGAGATCAACGAGAGCCTCAACTTCGTGGAAGAACTAGTAGAGATCATGGACTGGGAGGTCAAGCAAACGAAACAAAGCCGTATCCCGCTAGTGAAGGTTCGCTGGAACGCCAAGCGAGGACCTGAATTCACTTAGGAGCGATAGGATCAGATGAAACTAAAATATCCTCGTCTTTTTACTTAGTTATTTGTAACTACTTATTTGCTTAAACTCTAATTTCGGGACGAAATTCCTTGTAACGGGGGGGATGATGTGACAACCCAAAATTTCTATTATGTACAACCATTCACTTCAATAGAAGTCAGAACAGTTTCTGCTAACTTTCAAGCTTTCTGGAGTAAGTTTGAGTGTTTAGAAGTTAGTACTTCAGGAGATAACAGGAGAGAGGATGCCCTAGGGTTTATTGTGCGACAATAATGTCCCAAAATTCCAAGAGTTTGGAGTTTACGGCCTAAACAAAGGTGTTTACGGCCGTAAACCCTAAAAGGGGGTATAAATATGACACTTAGTCATTATTTACCACTTTTTCACATTTTCAAGATCCAAACTCAAATCCTCTCAAGTATCATCCAACATTTCTTCTTGATCTTCAACTTTGTAAGTGTTTCTATCCCTAAAAAGTTGATATCTTACTTAATCTAGTGATCTTACATGATTCCATCCGTGAAATCATTCCAAAAGTGCAGATCTTCAAGTTTCACCAAGAACATACACTAATGTTCTTGGACTTTTAGCACCTTTTCAAGCTTCTACCTAGTAAGTACTCTTACCCTAGTGTATTATAAGACTTGTTACATTTCTAATCATCAAGAAAACACCCAAGAAACACAAGATCAAAGGTGTTTACGGTCCAAGATGTTCTTGGACCGTAAACCCTAATAAAGGGGCCAAAAATACCCTAGTCCCTTACCAAGCCTTGGATATTAGTCTAGATCATATCCTTAAAGTGCTTAGGAATTGAAACATCAAAAATACCATAAACCATTTGGGTTTACGGCCGTAAACCCAAGGAGAAGTGGTCCAAGGACCGTAAACTCCAGAAAGGAGTGAAATGGTGCCCTAATCACTTCCAAAGGCTTAGATATGAAGTAGGAATGCTTCTTATGACCTTTTAAGCTTCAAAACTCAACATGGTAAAAGTACCATGAGTTTACGGCCGTAAACTCATGGGTTTACGACCGTAAACTCAATAAGAGTTGGTCACAAAACCGTAAACTCCAAAGGAGTTTACCCTTGAACCCTAAACTCAATTACAAGGTCCTACCACCCTTAGATGCAATCCTTAGGACTTATAGCACTTAAATAAAGTGTTTTACATGTCTTAGGATGTCTTAAATTTGGTTAATTAGTTGTTTTATGACTAATTGGATACATATATGTGTTATTATATGTTAACTAGGATCATTGTGTGTGTACAAGTCTTCACTTGACACTTAGCATCCTACATCATCCGTTCATCTAAAGCACTCACTACAGGTGAGTTCATACCCCTTAATCAATCCTTTTAAATGATTTTAAATGCTTTCACGGGGGGAATACAAGTAAAAAACAGGAAGTTATAGAATCAATCATATGTGATTTATAACTGTGTTTTCAACCAACTGATTTCACATACTTCAAAATGGGTTAAATACAATGGTTTTCAGTTATTTTATTCTTTGTTATCAAATGAACTACTTTTGAATCGTTTTATAAACTGACATCAAGTCATTATTACTTATTGTTCAAAACTCTTAAATGTATTACAAAAACTCTTTCAACTTATTGTTAAAAACCATATCTATACACTTATGTTTCATACTTATATGTATTGATATGAGAGCTTTCATTCTTTCTTCAGTTCCAACACTCTTGTGTAGCAAGGGTGTATAAACCTACATGGACATTCAATCTACATTCCAGTAAACTATTATAGGTATAGTTTAGGAGGTACAAAATATTATTCCTAGTACAAGGAATTACACAAGAGTCAGTTCATTCATGAGTCTATACAAATATACTAGTTACTATATGAAGAGATACTATTACTTGTTATACAGAGAGAAATACTATATACTATACAGAGAGAGATACTATATATACTATACAGGACTGACCATCCTACACCTGGCTGCTAGCTACACCGGGACCTGTTCATCGATGGATGTTCTCGGTTGTACTTTTCGTCGAGTTTCCACGCCGTGATTATCCTAAGGCAAAAGGATACGATTTCAATGATTATATAATTTTCCCTATTACTTTTATTTTGTGACACATTCACATAAACGATGAGGTAGACTATATATTTATAATAATAGTTGCACATGGGAAAAACCTTCATTGATACAGAAATGCAAACCTTCAAAGCATTCGAGTCTTGGTAGAAGACTACTTTTTTTACTAGTAGGAAATATAGGATTTTCTAGGGGTTTCACACTTATACTAAATATTTCATTAAACATTTACAAGTCTTTCATAATAGCTTTTCAAATCAACGACAATAAAATACTTATGAATTCACCAGCTTTATGCTGATCTACGCTTTCAAAATAACTTGTATTCTCAGGTCACCAGTAGACAGGTACGATGACCAGGTTTTGAGAAGACGGAGCACATACAAGACTCATCTTTTATTTTGATTACATATTTTCGTGTCTTATTATTATGAAAGAACACTCATGTATTAAAACTTTACTTTTAATGCAATGGATGATGTTGTTGCTTGTTTACTACTTTTCATTGTTATGATACTTTACATGATGTCCTCCACCCGCTGAACGTTTCCGCCGTTCTTGGTTTTGGGGTGTGACAGATTGGTATTAGAGCCTTGTTTATAGTGAATTGATTATATCAACCCATAAAAGATATACATAATATAAATACAATGGGATTAAAAAACTCTGACCAAGAGTTTATACTTTTAAATAATAAAATATTTAACTAAGTATACATGCCTGCATTCATACTAAAAATCAGTGTCACAATGACAAAAACAAAAGTATTACGATTGTTGAATATCACAGGTAAGCTCGGGGATGTATGGTCAGTCCTCGGAGTGGTATAGCCTGATCAACTATGCTGGTCCAAGGAGTGATTAGCATATGCCCAAGAATGGTTGTGATATGGCAACAAGTCTAAAAACTTACCAACACTACCACAATGAAATACTATGGGAGTATTTGGTGTTACTATAATTACTTATCTGCGAACTAAAAAGGCCTTTGACAGTAGGTCAATAGTTGCTAAGTGGATACACTAAGATTATATGTACCTAGGACGTCATAGACTTAGAATCTGTGATCTTTGCTTTACTTCTTGTTCCTTGTTTGGTTGTGGGCTTAGAGTTAGGGTCACTTATTCGAAGGTCTATCCTGTCCTGAGTACATATAACGGGTATGCATTAAACAAGTATTGGAGTAACTGATAAAGATCATCTTATAATTATCTAATTAGTACGTCTATTCAGTTATTTCTTATATCCCTTTTCTCGCGTAGATATTATGGCTGGATTCCATCCCCACGGCGACCAGTACTTCCCAAACCAAGGCGATGCTGGATGGCTAGAGGAAGAACCAGAAGATGATCACCCAATCCCTTTGGATGATCACCATGGTGAAGGCTTTTCTGATAGTTCTGACTCAGAGCCTGAAGCCAACAACCTACCCCAAGTGGGTCAGGTCCCGAATCTCAAACCCCAACCCGCGTTTCAAGGTCCCACACCCTTGTGGGCAACAAACTTGAATCGTTGGAGCGACGAACAGGGTCAACCCTTAACCCACTATGGGGACCGAAGCTTCTATGACCTTAGCAGAGGTGGCTCTGCAGATCGAGCTCTGCCTGTTATGATCCGTAGGATTGCTCGAAATGTCGAGCAAGGTCGAGCAGCCATCGACCGAGTCATGGAAATTTATGCCAACTCGGGCGTTAACACCGTCCGCATTCGACATCTGGAAGACGCTGTCGAAGGGACGAGAAGAACCAATGAGACTCTGCGGCAACAGTTAGCTGCATCTCGGACCGAAGTCATAAAACTTCGAGTTCGTCAGAGGGCTCACGAGCGACATCTCCAAGAGGTGGTACGTCAACTGGCGGATATGAGGATTCTCCCCAGGAATTCCCATCGCCGGTAGATGATGTCTAGTACATCGTTTCTTTTGATATAAGGAATAGCCTTTCCTAATTGAGCTCTAAGTAGCACTTTTCTGTAAAATATTCCTGTCTCTCAAGTACTTTCTTAGATTTCTAAACTGTCAACATTTTCCTTATGGTATGATGTAAGACCTATAGTTAGGTCATTTTCCCGAAGTCATTTACATCTTATATACCATAAATTCGGCAGTTATCTAATCTATTTAGAAATTCATACTCTCATTTGATATTGAACTATGGCGACTTAGTTCACAAGACACTTTCATTCTTTATACTATTGGATTCTTATCATTGTTTCTATCTTTTAAACTTGAAGTTAAAAGATGCCTCGTCGCAGAAATCCAAGGCGTAACAATAATAACGAAACACCGATACCACCACCTCCTCAGTTCGACGCTGCTATGTTCCAAGCAGCTGTCACGGCAGCCGTAGCGGCGGCCATGTCACACATCAATACTCATGTCCCTAGTGGATCGGGAACAGGTGCACCTCCTTCCAACCATGGCGAGATTCATGGGCACCCCCGGGAATGCACCTACAAGGATTTTACAAATGCCAAACCCAGAAATTTCAATCGAACTGGAGGGGTTATCTCCCTCCAGGAGTCTCTGGTTATAAAAACAGGACTTTTGTTAGTACTTAGGTAAGTACTTGAAGACGTGTCTCACAAAGCTATATTGACTGTTTACGTGTAGTGTGATGAAAGTTCCTTTTTCTTGTAAATGTATGTATCACACTTTTATAGTGGTTACATGGTAAAAAATAATTATACTTTGGAATAATTACTTTATATTGTATCTTGAGAAGGTAGAATAGTGTGTATGTTCCATAAACTATACCTATTATTGTTTATATAAATGTTTCTTTGAAATAGTGAACCCTTTGTATACTATTATCAAATTTGCCATGATAATAAACTGAAATGAAATAATTACATATGTTCATTTATATATTTATACCCTTTTTGCTCGACATGTTACAAAATGGTTAAAGTTTTATTGTAATAAAACGTGTATCCATATGTATGTTTGTTACACCCCAAAACCGGAACGGCGGAAACGTTCTGGGGTGGAGGACGTCATGTACAGTATCATAACAATGCATAATAGTAAAGACAAGCAACAACATCCATTTCATTAACATAATAGTTTTAATACAATCGTGTTCTGTAGTATATAAGACACCAAAAATGTACAATCAAAATAAAAGATAAGTCTTGTATGTGCTCCATCTTCGCAAAAGCTTCATCGGTACCTGTCTACTGATGACCTGAGAATACAAGTTATTTTGAAAGAGTTTATCAGCATAAAGCTGGTGAGTTCATAAGTATTTAGTGTCATTGCTTGTATAAAAATGTTTGTAACAACTTAGTGTAAATGAAGTAATTGATTTCAAATGTTTGTAAGTAGTTATACTCCCTAGAAAATCCTATATTTTCCAGAAAATGTAGTCTTCTATGAAGACACGACTGTTTGTATAATTGTTCTTTTATAAATGTAGGAGTTTTCCCCAGTGAAACTATCATTATGAAAATATAGTTTACTTAAATGTGTATGTGACAGGATCACAAAGTAATGAAATACAGACTCCAGGTAGTATTAAATGTACAGTACACCTCGGCAAGTCTAAAGAAATGAAGTAAAGACTCCAGGTGGTATTAAATGAACAATACTCCTCGGAGAGTCTGTTTTGCCTTTAATTCTTAATTGGTTAATTAAAGGTTTAAATGTGAACTCGTATGTAACCATGCTGATCGACGGCTGAATAACTGATGACCCTCCAGGTCATATGTAGTGAGGTAACATTCTGTCACCCCTTGGCCTTTCGGTTGGGACTTTAGCTAGCAGTCGGGATGTGGGAGTGTCTGTCCCGTATAGATCTATACACACAATGCCCGCTCTCCCGCCGTGAGACTCTGGTTACAAAGTGATACCACGATGAAGTGTCGTATCAAGAAGTAGTATGTCACATTCTGTTTATAGTATTCTAATGTTTGTATATTATGATCTCTTGTATAATGTATAGTATGTTATCTTGTATAGTGTATAGTATGTTCTGTTCCTCAATGTAGTATTTATGTAGTGTCTCGTAAATATACTGACTCTTGTATGCATCATTGTAGTAGTAATAGTGAGTAATATCCCTTAACTATACCTATTATAGTTAAATAGTAATGTTGTTTGTATGCCTTCGTTACAAAAAGGTACTGAACTGAAGTGAAACATTTTATATCCAACAGGTATATATATATGATATATAACTAAGAGTTCAACGACATTCGGACAAATAACATGATACCCTAAGTGCACAACCAAACAAGGAACAGGAAATAAGGTGAGCTATCAGTCCTAAGTCCTTCAAATCTTACTTATATAAATATATTGGTGTAGATATGGTTTTGAAAATAATGAAAGTTTAAAAGAGTTTGGAAACAATTTTATAAACAGTTTAACATTGTAAATGAGTTTGATAACCATTTTGAAGTAGTTTTGTTGACAAAGCAGTTAAAAGTATGGAAAGTCCATTTGTTTGCAAGTTATAAATCACATGTGATTGATATTATAACTAGTTGGATTCAACTTGTATTCCCCCCCATAAAAGCATTTAAAAACATTTAAATGGTTGATTAAGGGGTATGAACTCACCTGTAGTGAGTGATTTGGATGGAAGTGTCGGGTAGGATGCTAAGTGTCAAGTGAAGACTTGAACACACACACGGATCCTATTTAACATGTAATGACACATATATGTATCTAATTAGTCATTTAACAACTACTTAATCAAGTAAGGACACTCTAGGACATGGAAAACACTATGCCTCAAGTGTTAGAAGCACATAGGGTTGCACCTAAAGAGAGTATGGCCTCACATTGGAGTTTACTGCCCATATCGTAACACCACATGAGTTTACGGCCAATGGTCGCTTCCCCCATGAGTTTACGGCCGTAAACTCATGGTAATCAGTACCATGTTGTGTTTTAGGGTCCTACAAGTCAAGGTTAAGTATCCTATGATAAAGTCCAAGCCTTAGGAAGCAATAGGGGCACAATTGCACCACTTTTTGGAGTTTACGGCCCAAGGACCGACTCTCATGGAGTTTACGGCCCTAGTGGGTTTACGGCCGTAAACTCCTGGGAATTCCTACCATTTCGTGATTTAAGGTTCTTAGCTCATGCATGCAAGGTTCTAGTCCACTATCCAAGCCCTAGAAGGTAATGGTGGCACTTGTGCACCACCTAATGGTGTTTACGGCCCAAGTAGATTGCCTTGGTCGTAAACCCATGTGTTCTTGGGGAATTCTTGGTGTTTTCAAGGCCTAAAAAAG
The DNA here is from genome assembly GCF_052849685.1 of Lactuca virosa. NCBI lineage: Eukaryota > Viridiplantae > Streptophyta > Magnoliopsida > Asterales > Asteraceae > Lactuca > Lactuca virosa. The sequence continues at coordinate 317,285,614 of NC_136429.1, forward strand.
TTCATTCTAGTGTATAAAAAGCTAGGACAAGAGTACTTACAATATAGCAGCTTATTTGGGTGTTTAAGGTCCAAAAACACTAGTGTGTGTTCTTGGTGTTCTTGGTGTTCTTGAAGAACACTTGAAGATCTAAGAAAAGAGAAGATTTCATGGATGAAATCATGCATAATCACTAGATGAAGTGTTGTATCAACGATTTAAGGGAAGAAACACTTACATTTTTGGAAGATTCGAAGAAATATGCTAAGATACTTGACAGAGAAATGTTGGTGTTCTTGAGCATGGAAGTGAGAAATGAGGGAGGAAAGGAGTAAACTCATGCCTTATGCATGAGTTTGCGGCCAAAGGGGAGTTCACGGCCCAAAATCCTCATGTTTGGCCATGAACACCTTACTAAGGTGTTAGTCGTTTTATTTGTTAAGCCGCGGTCCTAAAAATACTTTCGTTCATTCGTTCTCTCTCGAAAAAGTAATTATTAAAATTTTCCAACCGGGCTTTGAACCAAGCTAAAAATTAACAGAAATAAATTTGGCTATTATTTGTAGTGCTTGACTGTAGAGTGTATACAAATGAAAATTTCGAGTTGTCACAATCTTTATATTTTGTAAAAGTATAAATGTAACGGTTTGTATTTTAACACATTTTTTCTTGTGTTTTACTTGTATTCCCCCTTAAAAACATATACAAATTGTAAAAATTGTAGGGGTATGAACGCACCTCGGGTGTGTTCTTGGCTGGATAACAAAGTGTTAGGGACGTTCGTCAAGCTAGAATACGTGAAAATAGTCGTAATCCTAATAGTATTTAACACGTAATAATATTTATAAATTAGTCGAAATAATATGAAAGTGTTTGTAAAAACACTATAATATATATATATATATATATATATATATATATATATATATATATATATATATATATATATATATATATATATATATAATACTTACTAAGATTCAAGTGAAGGGTTAGTTCCTGGGAAATGTAAGAAGGTGTTCTGGAAACGTTCTTGATGATATGAAGGTGTTCGTGGGATACACTTGAGGATTTGAAGACGTGTAGGAGTCTTGAGAGAATACGTAAGGGATTTTGATGTTGGAATTGAAAAATGAAGTGGTGATTTCGGTTCAACATATAAATGGGGTGTAAGAATTAGGTGACATGTGCATTGAAATGTGTAAATTATCACTTTGGGATGTGTGCCACCGTTTAAAATTGAGAGTTTTTGGCTTATCTTCCAACTGAGAACAAGTTCTTCGGTGTAAAGGAGATTCCGGTCCAAGAGTTCTTGGTCTAGGTGGGGTTCTCGGGTAAGAGGGTTCTCGGTCTAGGGAGGGATTTCGGTCCTAATGGGATTTCGGTGTGTCCATGGGATTTGATTCCCAAAACTGAAAATTCATAAAGTGGGGTATAATTTTTTATTAAATTTTAACCTTTTGATTTTTGTTATAATAATTGACTTTTACTTGACTTTCTTTGACTTTTATTGACCCGAAATAACCGGTTGTTACAGCAAAAGCATGTGGCCTCTTTGGGATCAGAAGTGTGAGGAGTGTCAGAACTGGGCATTCCTTTAGGTCCATTGCTTGACAACCCAACATGAAATTTTCCTTTCTAGTTCAGTTTATGAGGACCTTTCCTCTTCTTCCCCTTTCCATGTCCAATAGTCAGAATGGGAGCACTAGTATGAATGGAGGCCGAACCTTTTTTCCTTCATTCCAGCTTCAGTTGTCTGTAGTAGGTTGTGCAATTGAGCCAAGGTGGTCTTAGTGTTTTTCAAATGATAGGTTAGGATGAACTGATCATAAAAACTTGGTAAGGAGTTTAGGACTATATCAATAGCCAACTCCTCATCAAACTGCACATTTAGCCTAACAAGGTACACATCGTATCGTTGAATTCTCTATACGTGGGTACAAGCAGATTCTCCCCCTTTCATCTTGCATGCCATGAGGGCTTTGACCACTTTTTACTTTTCTTGACGAGCTCGCTTGTGGAACTTTTCCACAAGGTCCTTGTTCATCTCATAAGGCAAGTAGTCCCCATAAAATCTCTGCAACTGACGGGTCATAGTGACGGCCATGATATAAGAAACTTTTGTCGCATCATCGTAGTGTTTATTGTATGAGGCTAATTCTTCAGGACTAGCCTTCTCTTTGTCGATTTCATTTAGTTCCTTCTCAAGGACATACTCCTTTTTCTTGAATCGAAGGTCCATCTTTATGTTGCACATCCAATCGTTGTAGTTGGTTCCATCCAATGTCACCTTTGAGCAAATTGACAACAACGAGAACTTATGGTCGTTTAAGGAGGAGGAAGCAGAAGCATCAGCTGGAGTAGACATCTATAAAAAGAAGGTAGTTTTTGTTAGACAAGAATAATCCTTAATATAGTAAACTAAAATAAAATATTAAGGCAAGGACCCAAATACATAATTCACAACTAAGAAAAGGGATGTCGTAATCTAATTGTAAATTTTATAAGGGTAGCTAAATTGCGATTTATCAATTCCACCAGAAAAGAAATGAAATTTAGTGAAATTACTAGGTTTTTGAGATTCATTGAAACTATTCAATGGCATTTTTAATCTCAGATATGCTCTTCTATTTGCGACTGGGATACCGAGAATCACAAACAAGATGTGAATAAGCATGCAAATGTGCTTGGTAACCTCATGGCCATTTATCATCCCATTTGATGTGCTGGTAAACAACACATGCTCCATCAACAATGATAATTTAGGAGATACCCATTACAACTCTTTATTAGTCCCTATTAGTGTGTTGGTTAACCACACCCGCTCCACCAATGACTTATAAAGTTTAATGTGCAATTTCATTGGTTAGCATACTAATTCACATTTTTCCTAAAGTAACCAGATTTGAGATTTTTAAGTGAAAGGTTCTAGTACTTCTAATAGCACAATACTTTTAATGAGATCTAATTGTCCTATCAAATCCTTTCTGCTAACGACTCTCCACTAATCAAGGAAGCGGTGGGTGAGAGTGCACACCCATTCAACTACCATTTTATAGGCAGTTTCCTTATACCCCTTTATAGACTATCTTCGTGAATGAGGAATACTAGCGATTTGTCTGACTGATTCTTATACTACATATAATATATTAACAATTAATAATATAGATAAGGTGTATTTTAAACTTTTCAAAATACATGGTTTATTTAATTTTAAATTTCAAAGATTAAGAATCAATTAATTTAGATTTAAAATAAACCAAAAAATTTGATTTTATATTTTTCTTTTAATTATCAATTAATATATTAAATTTCCTAACCTTCTAATTTTCGAATATTAGGGTGTAGCAGTTATCCAATTTTATAATTATCCCTTTTAATCAAAATAAACTAACAATTATCTAAAATACGAAACACTAACAAACTAACCTTTTTCGAAAACTTTGGGAGGACGGATACGGTTTCAAAACCCAAATCCTCAATTTCGAAATCCAAGGAAATGGGTCATGGTTTTGAAAAACCCTAACACTAGTAAAATTCTTGGCCTTTTAGGGTTTAATTTCTATAAACCCTAATTTATCAAATTCAAAAATTATAACAATTCAATTGAAAACAAACCAAATTGTCTAATACCACTAATAGGTTTTATGTAAAACAAACAAACTTAAAACCCTTAAGTTCACATGTAGCCTAAGGATGTATGTTTTAATTATTGAACCTATAACTAAGAACATCAAATAAGAAACCCTAAAATACCTAGGTATATTTTGAAAATCTTAAACGGTTTAGGTTTCATACCTTGTTTTTATTATAGTAAATAACAAGATTTCATTCACTTGTAGATCTCTTGGAAGCAAGCACCACAATTGTCTTGCCTCTAATATGTGACAGTCGTCAAAATTCGAGTCGGTTTTAGATTTGACTAAACTTAGTTGCACATATAGGGACTACACATACTAGACTTAGTAACTAGAAGCTAAGTTATAACCTACTAGAAACTTGGAAACAATTAGAATCAATGGATAGTGTGCATAGATTTCACATTGATATGTGAATTCTATAACTACTTAACTGTAGAGACTATCCATATTCGGGTCATTCTTTGACTCGAACACCATTTCATGAATCATATTCACACATCATGCACTTGACCTAGAAGTAGAAATTAGGTCAAAGTCTCATAGAAACTTAAGTCAAAGTTGAAGAGTAGGACTAGTATACTTGATTCCTCAATTTCATTTGAATCTCGGAATCACTACATAGAATGCCAATAAACCGCTAAAAATAAATTACAAACAATATTTCTAATTTGAATAAGAGTTATGAAACTCTAAAATAGTTTGAAGTCTCAAAATTCAAGTAATTTTGATATCCAAAGATTTACAAACTCTCAAAAACCCTAAATGCCCTAAAAACTCACATTTATAAACTTTGACCTTAAAAATTCTATAAAAATAATCATGAACCTTATAATATGATCTTATATCAATTAAAATTATGAAAATGCATTCAAGGAAAATGAAATTTAACTCATTAACATTTACCCTTAATTTATAAACCAAAAATCAAGAGTTTTATGCATAAAAACTAGGTTAAGGTGCACATTTTATAAAAAGTTGGATATTTTTATAAAAGATTTGAATTTTTATAAAAGAAACAAGAGAGAGGGAGCCTCTCCTCCCCTAAAATCGGATCCCTCTCTCCCCATATCTCTCTCTCACACTCTCATTCTCCAACACACACATCTCTCTTCTTTCTCTCTCTAGAAAACTCTCTCTACCTTCTCTCTACTTTTTCTCTCCAAACACCACTCCATTCTCTCTTCCTCCCTCTAAAGAACCAATAAATATTCCAGAAAACAAACCCAAGAACACTCCTCAAACTCGAAATCTTCATCATCTTGTGGTATTCTTGAAGGTAAAATCGATTTATACTTCACTTTTCCTTCAAGTTTTGCTCTTTTCTTACACTTTCTCCTTCTTCATCTTCTTCAAACTTGTTTTCTTTTTGTTAAAATGGTTTTTAGAACATGATGGATGTGTTTTAACACCATGCATGTATGATAAACAAGGTTGCATGTTCATGATCTTAGTGCAAAAATCGATTTTAAGGATTAAAACATCAAACTCAAGTTAAGAGTTTTTGAGAAACAAAATTTTCTTCATAAATGCATGTATACATTTTGATAAGTTTTAATCTTTTGATCTCTGGAAACATGACGAAAATATGAGGTTATCATGATATATTTAAAATACTTCAAAAGGTTTACTCAAGGAAATGATGAAAACCCACTTTTCTAACCAATCATCATGCATGCAATCTGCCAGATTTCTTTACCTGACTTTAAAATGTCATATCTCACTCATTTCTTAGCCAAAATTCGTGATTGTTTTTCTGAAATATAATATTTTGAGTTAGCTTTCAAACCCATCTGACCTCACTGAACATTTGTTTTGTGTTGCATGTTCAAAGGACTTATTCATCACTAAAAATCATTCAAAAATTATTTTGAACTCTTAATATCATGTATTAATAGGTACAAAAAGATCTTGATTCAAAAGTCTTTGTAACATGTTGCAAAAATTGTCAAAGTAACATCACTAATCTTTACATAAATCACAAGAACCAAGTTTTCTGTATAATTTATTGAGCCTTTAGGCATGGTGTTCAATATCAAAAATAAGAACACAAATTGTCATTGTTATCAAATTGTATGAAGATGCATTATGGAAATTTTCAGCTCAATATATATTTTCTTTATTTTTATATGAAAATAATAAGAAAATAAAGTGTTAAATCATATAAAATACTTAAGCTAGTAAATAAATTATGGAAAAATTCTTGGATGATCCTTTAAGTTAATAAACATCTCCCATTAAGTTTCATCCATTTTTGTTACTGTTTAATATGCTTTTGAATTTTCTTTTTGTTTAGCTCTAATAAATCATAAAACCACATTAGGGAATATAAAAATGGTATCTAATAATTTTCGCAGCTTATAACCTCTGTGGAACACTTAGAAAAATATTTTCAGAATTTTTCATAGTGTATTCCTATTTTTCTCCAATTTTTGTATTTATAATGGACTAAAAACAGGAAAAATAGTTTTACTCATCCAAACATTATGAAAATTTACCAGAACACCTTTTAGTACATTAGGATGCTACATAAAAATTTTGATGATTTTTCTCTTCTGTATACTATTTTTCTTCTATTTTCCCAAGATTAAATACACTTAAACCCAATTTTTATTAGAATACATACACAAAAATCATAAAATTGGGATAAACAGTTTAGAAATTCATTTTTATATTTTCCTAGCTTAATAATGACTAATAACAGCGTTACAAAAATTTTGGACAATTTTGGAAACTATTTTCTATTTATTGCAATTTTTATTAGAATAAATACTCAAAAATCATAAAATTGGGTTAAATTGTCTGGAAATCTATTTTTATATTTTTCCCAGGTTAAGTACGTGTAATGACATTACTATAAAAAGTTTGGGGCATTTTCTTAACCGATTTCTATTTTTCATGAATTTTTATATATTTAGAGAATTAAATATATGAAAAATGGTTATGCATATCCATAATCCATGAAAATTTATCTAGAAGTCTTTTAACATATTTAGAACGAAAATCTGAAGTTTGGTAATTTTTATTAATTGTTTCGTATTTTTCATGATTTTATGGTTATTCAAGAAACTAAAATGGTGAAAAATAGTTAGACAAATCAAAAATTCAAGAAAATTTATCTTGAGGTCTTTGACTTCAATTAAAACTGAAATGCAAAGTGTGGGAACTTTTAGAACTAAATTGATTTAGTTTTGAATATTTAATCATTGGAACACCTCTAAATGTTAAATATTAACATTTCAATAATGGAAATTTTCCACTTAAATTGTTATATAACAATTGATTCTTTGAAACTTAATTTCCACAGAAAAATGTTTGTAACTTATCAATATTAAATTTTGACACATTATTGGCATAATTCTATTGTAGTAGTAAGTATACTAGTGTTAGATTTCGATTAGAGACTCACTAGCGAATACCATTATTGTAGGAATCGGTAGTGGTACACGTGGAACGTAGTTCAAGGCACCATTTGCATCATCTAAATGTATTGTGAGTATTCACGCACTCCCCTATTTTCGGTTTTTATGTTTTAGGGTGGAACACCATGTCCTAAACTATTTATGTTCGTTATATTTAGTTGACTCGTATAAACTTGATTACTATATTTTGCATATTGTGAGTATTTACGCACTCCCCTATTTTCAGTTTTTATTTTTTGGGGTGGAAAAGCATGTCCCAAAAAACTATTATTTGAATGTTGTATTTAAATTGATTTGTATCAAACATGATTGCTATTTTATTGCTATGTCTCTCTATGTATGTCTATGCAACACGGAACATGAGAACTTATCGTACTAAGGCCCTTCCCTTATCTCTAACCATTAACTCTTTGAGCCAATGGTCATTATGGATAGCGCTATTAGGAATTGACAACTCCTCACTCGCCCTATTGCTGGAGTGCATGATACCATATTCATCTATGGAACGATAAGCATAGATCTTGATAGGGCTTCAGTCATAGGTTTGGTTGAGACTCATTGTTTGCTCATGCACATACAAACTCGTTACTTATTATAGCAATAAACTTGTTTATTAATTATAGCAATGAACTTTGTTTCTCATTACAACAACGAACTGTTATTACTGAAAACTTATATACATGTTTTAGTAATGAAATTGTTTGCTCCTTGTAGCAACGAAATTGATTGCTCATTTTAGCAATGAAACTTGTTTACTCGTTTGAGTAACGAACTTTATCTTCCATGAGAATCTGAATGTTGCATCTTATTTGGGCAACATACGTTATCTCTCATGATGACAAAGAACTTTGTTTTTACAAACTTATTTACTCATCTTAACAATATACTTTTATTATTGGAAACTTTTATCAAAACTTTGATTTCAATTCATGGAACCAGTATTATTTTGTTTATCTGTGAGTACTCACCAACTATTTTTATAGTTGACGCTCGTTTTACATGCTTTTTCAGGAATCATCGAGTAAGTGGCACTTAGGGACACTTCACTTTTAGGAGCATTCGCATGTGTTGTATTTCAATTTACATTGTAATTTCTTTTAAAAGTTGTTCAAACCCATTGTGAATTTGTAATGATTTTTAATACTATGGTTGGTGTTGTCTTTTAACCTTTGCGATGAAACCCTTTGTACTGCCACGCCCTGTGTTTCCGCTTTAGCGGGGTGTGACAGAAAATGTTATCAGAGCCGAAGGTTATAGAGAATACCGGTTTTCCTTTGGAGAACCACAACTATAGCCAAAAAAAAAAAATTTCAAAATGTTTTTAAAATACCGAACATACTACTAGTATAACTAATTCGAGTACACATTATTGGACTTTAACTAAGTATAGCCTGGCCAACTATGCTTAATTAAGGAAGGTTAATGTGAGGCTGGAAACGGTTATACTAGAATTATGTTCCAAACAATTTTCAACTTAAACTTTTGAAAAAAAAAAAATTTCGGTGAGCGTACGGGCATTGCATATTATAGGCATTCATCTAGATACACTTAGAAACTAAGTGCACTTTTATAACAATGTCTTTATTTAGAAATATTCTTATCCCTTATCAAGTGCTAGGTTAACCACTTAGGTTATATCACTAGCCACTCTAGGAGCAATGCACTTAGTACTGAGAATGAGTATTCCTTGGTAGCTATTGACTTTTGATGTAAGGTTAGTAGCTAGATATACACTAGTAATAATCATAAGTCGAAACCTATACCAATTATTCCTCAATACCTCTTCATCGTCTTCGTACTAGAGTTACAACTATGAAAAAGTGTTTCGATATCGACACGAATGATAATTGGAGCATCGCGTAAGGAGGTAGATGAGTCGCCACTAAGTAATCATTTGGATACCATTGGTGGGCATTCCGGATTCGACTCACGAGGAGACACGAAGGTTTAACCCATACGTGAGACCTTATTACTACGCTACGATTTAGCTCTAAGTTGTTTCCACCTTGAGCTTAAAACTTAACATTGGATATCCATTTGACCTCTATAAAAGGTCGTAAACTGTATTGAGACCATAAAACGTTTTTCAAACAATTTTTCTTGTCCTTTATCTTGGGGGAAAAGACATCGGCACTCGCCTTAGACTCGCATTAGTATTTAGGTACGATCAGCTACACTAACATACTTGTTCCTTACTTCTTAATCTTCCATCGAAAAATTATTTCGCTTCATCGGTTTTATTTATCATCGATAAAATATTTTATAACCACTTCAGTCAATTTAGTAGACATTTCCTAACAATGTAAACCATATTCTCGCTAAAAAAAATATTTTGACAACTTGCTTTAATTTAACACTTTTCTTCAAAACTCAATTTAACCAATATTGGTTTTAACATTGCTATTTCAATTTCATTTCAATCCATTTCAATGGATAGATGTGCTTTTAAGGGCATATAAACCATTTTAAACCTTGATTACCATTTTGACACGTTTTCGAAAAACTTAGAAACATTTTCTTTTATAAAAGTGTTTAAATTCTATGCTATAAAACTTAGACATATGACATTGAAGTTCATATTACGTGTAAAAGCTTCATCGGATCTTTCAAACGAGTTTTGTTTTGGCTCTTTTGACCACTTTCTCATTTAGGCATTTTACTTTACTTAAATGTGTTTTCCTGAAACCCAACATGGTATTTTTACAACTTTCTAATTCAAACATGTTTATAAGAAATCTCTAATTCCTACATTTCCAACATACCTCATTTATTTATTTTATTTCAAATCACTTTTATACTTTGTAAAGTTTCTAAAATTTAAAGCATTGCAAAACTTAGTGTTCACTTTTAAACTTCCAGTGACGCACTTTCGACAATGCACAATTATTCATCTAAATATGTTAAGTCTTTACCTTATCCGTTTTAACCATTGTTGGACTCTAGTCTAAAAGGTCAACACTATCAGATTTTCAATTACCAATTGTAGTGCTTCTTCTTTTTCACAAATGGATTTTAATTTAATACATAACTCATGAATTTCTAGCAAACACTTTAAAACTCCCACATGACTATGTAACCATCAACATACATCAAATATTGATGTTTGAAATATATCTCAACCTGGTTTTAAATCTACCTATATGTATTATTCTTAAAATTTTAACAATAGCAATCATTGTCGCTGGTACCTTCCTTTCTATCCCCCGCACTTGATTTCTTGCTCTCCTTCTAATTTTAGATATTGCACACCCACGATAATAACATATTACATTGACTAACTTTGTTTCTGTCTATTCTACTTCTCGTGGTATCATGTTCGTACACATACAGACTAGAAGTCTACCCTTTCGTTTTGAGCGATTAATACGTGTATAGTCGTGACACATAATTTTGATTTAGTCAACTTTGATATATTCAATTACGCCTTTTATCATATACATCTTGTTTTTATTTTGAAATCTACTATAAACAAATGATCCTTATTTACATTTGCTCTTTCGTTCTAAATTCAAAAACTTGATATAAAATGCAATTTTCATTGTAAGTTTTCCTTATAATTAATACACAAGATGAATACTCGTATGCTTATCATTTTTCTATATTCAAAAATTATATGTGAAGGATATGTTTCCTTATGTTTTTCTTTTCTTTAAAATACATCAAAAGCTTTGAATTTTACGATTATCTATTCTCTAAATGATTGTTTTTTTTAGAAACACTAAACTAAGAGTGTACTATTTTCAAAGATTGACATTTTTACACATTTCTTAAAATAGTATTTTACTTTGCAATTTTCAGTGAGTTCCTAAACTCTCAAACTTGTTTTCATAAGTATTCTGACTCCTCATAACTTGAATTTGCCCTGACTTAGACAATTGGAAAATTTCTCAAAAATTTAATACAAATATTTCTATACAAATTCCTTTAATGGCGACTTAAACCTTTAACCTTAATTAATCTTTATATTATTTTACTACTTCGTTGGATCGCCACACATGTATCTTCATTATCTTGGAATTATTGAACATTTTGATAACAGTGAGATTTTTGATCACTTCTAAACACTTAAAATGCTATATACACAATGTGATTTAATTTATCATAAATTTTCTTCGCCTCCATTTGCACCAATGACTCTCTAAATATATTTATTCTTCGAATAAGGTTTTATTATTGTAAGAGTAACCGTAGTGGTAATTATAGCCTCGGAGATGCTCAATCATTTCGTAATTTATTTTGTCGACGACACTTAATTAGCCTTTACATTTGACATGTACCAAAACTTCGTTGTCTACCCTTAGTACGTATTTTTAAGAACTTACCCTCAATCGCTTTTCTTTCATTCATGCCACCCCTTCTTATTTCAAAATATATCTTTTCCAGATGTAGTAGCCAACCCGGAAGTGAACAAATTGTTCCTAATCTCTTCTTTATTAGGCGGCAAATTCACACTTAGTGCTAATTTAGAATGTAACTTAAAGATCAATGTGGATTTAACGCTAAATGCAGTTGGTGCTTCGGAAAAAAAAATTATAACTCTCTTGATTCAGATAATATCTAATTAAATAATCTTTTTCAACTAGGTCGCCATGGTTGGATCATGATTTCCATGATCCTAATTTCTCGCAATCTAGACTGTAGAACTCGAATTAAGGAAACATTACTTTGATTATAGCTAAAGAACTGGGCTCTTCCCTTGGAGAATTAACCCAAAATAATCAAAGAACAGTTCAAGTCACCACCTCCCGAACATACAATTGTATTCGGCTGAGTTCTAATAGAATACGTCACGAATTTAATTTCGGGACGAAATTCTTTCAACCGGGGGAGACTGTGACAGTCGTCAAAATTCGAGTCGGTTTTAGATTTGACTAAACTTAGTTGCACATATAGGGACTACACATACTAGACTTAGTAACTAGAAGCTAAGTTATAACCTACTAGAAACTTGGAAACAATTAGAATCAATGGATAGTGTGCATAGATTTCACATTGATATGTGAATTCTATAACTACTTAACTGTAGAGACTATCCATATTCAGGTTATTCTTTGACTCGAACACCATTTCATGAATCATATTCACACATCATGCACTTGACCTAGAAGTAGAAATTAGGTCAAAGTCTCATAGAAACTTAAGTCAAAGTTGAAGAGTAGGACTAGTATACTTGATTCCTCAATTTCGTTTGAATCTCGGAATCACTACATAGAATGCCAATAAACCGCTAAAAATAAATTACAAACAATATTTCTAATTTGAATAAGAGTTATGAAACTCTAAAATAGTTTGAAGTCTCAAAATTCAAGTAATTTTGATATCCAAAGATTTACAAACTCTCAAAAACCCTAAATGCCCTAAAAACTCACATTTATAAACTTTGACCTTAAAAATTCTATAAAAATAATCATGAACCTTATAATATGATCTTATAACAATTAAAATTATGAAAATGCATTCAAGGAAAATGAAATTTAACTCATTAACATTTACCCTTAATTTATAAACCAAAAATCAAGAGTTTTATGCATAAAAACTAGGTTAAGGTGCACATTTTATAAAAAGTTGGATATTTTTATAAAAGATTTGAATTTTTATAAAAGAAACAAGAGAGAGGGAGCCTCTCCTCCCCTAAAATCGGATCCCTCTCTCCCCATATCTCTCTCTCACACTCTCATTCTCCAACACACACATCTCTCTTCTTTCTCTCTCTAGAAAACTCTCTCTACCTTCTCTCTACTTTTTCTCTCCAAACACCACTCCATTCTCTCTTCCTCCCTCTAAAGAACCAAGAAATATTCCAGAAAACAAACCCAAGAACACTCCTCAAACTCGAAATCTTCATCATCTTGTGGTATTCTTGAAGGTAAAATCGATTTCTACTTCACTTTTCCTTCAAGTTTTGCTCTTTTCTTACACTTTCTCCTTGTTCATCTTCTTCAAACTTGTTTTCTTTTTGTTAAAATGGTTTTTAGAACATGATGGATGTGTTTTAACACCATGCATGTATGATAAACAAGGTTGCATGTTCATGATCTTAGTGCAAAAATCGATTTTAAGGATTAAAACATCAAACTCAAGTTAAGAGTTTTTGAGAAACAAAATTTTCTTCATAAATGCATGTATACATTTTGATAATTTTTAATCTTTTGATCTCTGGAAACATGACCAAAATATGAGGTTATCATGATATATTTAAAATACTTCAAAAGGTTTACTCAAGGAAATGATGAAAACCCACTTTTCTAACCAATCATCATGCATGCAATCTGCCAGATTTCTTTACCTGACTTTAAACTGTCATATCTCACTCATTTCTTAGCCAAAATTCGTGATTCTTTTTCTGAAATATAATATTTTGAGTTAGCCTTCAAACCCATCTGACCTCATTGAAAAATTCCAAAATTTCGATTTTTACCAATTTTTACAAAACTATTTCTCAAAGAGCACTTTCCTTATGAACATTTGTTTTGTGTTGCATGTTCAAAGGACTTATTCATCACTAAAAATCATTCAAAAATTATTTTGAACTCTTAATATCATATATTAATAGGTACAAAAAGATCTTGATTCAAAAGTCTTTGTAACATGTTGCAAAAATTGTCAAAGTAACATCACTAATCTTTACATAAATCACAAGAACCAAGTTTTCTCTATAATTTATTGAGCCTTTAGGCATGGTGTTCAACATCAAAAATAAGAACACAAATTGTCATTGTTATCAAATTGTATGAAGATGCATTATGGAAATTTTCAGCTCAATATATATTTTCTTTATTTTTATATGAAAATAATAAGAAAATAAAGTGTTAAATCATATAAAATACTTAAGCTAGTAAATAAATTATGGAAAAATTCTTGGATGATCCTTTAAGTTAATAAACATCTCTCATTAAGTTTCATCCATTTTTGTTACTGTTTAATATGCTTTTGAATTTTCTTTTTGTTTAGCTCTAATAAATCATAAAACCACATTAGGGAATATAAAAATGGTATCTAATAATTTTCGCAGCTTATAATCTCTGTGGAACACTTAGAAAAATATTTTCAGAATTTTTCATAGTGTATTCCTATTTTTCTCCGATTTTTGTATTTATAATGGACTAAAAACAGGAAAAATAGTTTTACTCATCCAAACATTATGAAAATTTACCAGAACACCTTTTAGTACATTAGGATGCTACATAAAAATTTTGATGATTTTTCTCTTCTGTATACTATTTTTCTTCTATTTTCCCAAGATTAAATACACTTAAACCCAATTTTTATTAGAATACATACACAAAAATCATAAAATTGGGATAAACAATTTAGAAATTCATTTTTATATTTTTCCTAGCTTAATAATGACTAATAACAGCGTTACAAAAATTTTGGACAATTTTGGAAACTATTTTCTATTTATTGCAATTTTTATTAGAATAAATACTCAAAAATCCTAAAATTGGGTTAAATTGTCTGGAAATCTATTTTTATATTTTTCCTAGGTTAAGTACGTGTAATGACATTACTATAAAAAGTTTGGGGCATTTTCTTAACCGATTTCTATTTTTCATGAATTTTTATATATTTAGAGAATTAAATATATGAAAAATGGTTATGCATATCCATAATCCATGAAAATTTATCTAGAAGTCTTTTAACATATTTAGAACCAAAATATGAAGTTTGGTAATTTTTATTAATTGTTTAGTATTTTTCATGATTTTATGGTTATTCAAGAAATTAAAATGGTGAAAAATAGTTAGACAAATCAAAAATTCAAGAAAATTTATCTTGAGGTCTTTGACTTCAATTAAAACTGAAATGCAAAGTTTGGGAACTTTTAGAACTAAATTGATTTAGTTTTGAATATTTAATCATTGGAACACCTCTAAAATGTTAAATATTAACATTTCGATAATGGAAATTTTCCACTTAAATTGTTATATAACAATTGATTCTTTGAAACTTAATTTCCACAGAAAAATGTTTGTAACTTATCAATGTTAAATTTTGACACATTATTGGCATAATTCTATTGTAGTAGTAAGTATACTAGTGTTAGATTTCGATTAGAGACTCACTAGCGAATACCATTATTCTAGGAATCGGTAGTGGTACACGCGGAACGTAGTTCAAGGCACCATTTGCATCATCTAAATGTATTGTGAGTATTCACGCACTCCCCTATTTTCGGTTTTTATGTTTTAGGGTGGAAAACCATGTCCTAAACTATTTATGTTCGTTATATTTAGTTGACTCGTATAAACTTGATTACTATATTTTGCATATTGTGAGTATTCACGCACTCCCCTATTTTCAGTTTTTATGTTTTGGGGTGGAAAATCATGTCCCGAAAAACTATTATTTGAATGTTGTATTTAAATTGATTTGTATCAAACATGATTGCTATTTTATTGCTATGTCTCTCTATGTATGTCTATGCAACACGGAACATGAGAACTTATCGTACTAAGGCCCTTCCCTTATCTCTAACCATTAACTCTTTGAGCCAATGGTCATTATGGATAGCGCTATTAGGAATTGACAACTCCTCAGTCGCCCTATTGCTGGAGTGCATGATACCATATTCATCTATGGAACGATAAGCATAGATCTTGATAGGGCTTCAGTCATAGGTTTGGTTGAGACTCATTGTTTGCTCATGCACATACAAACTCGTTACTTATTATAGCAATAAACTTGTTTATTAATTATAGCAATGAACTTTGTTTCTCATTACAACAACGAACTGTTATTACTGAAAACTTATATACATGTTTTAGTAATGAAATTGTTTGCTCCTTGTAGCAACGAAATTGATTGCTCATTTTAGCAATGAAACTTGTTTACTCGTTTGAGTAACGAACTTTATCTTCCATGAGAATATGAATGTTGCATCTTATTTGGGCAACATACCTTATCTCTCATGATGACAAAGAACTTTGTTTTTACAAACTTATTTACTCATCTTAACAATATACTTTTATTATTGGAAACTTTTATCAAAACTTTGATTTCAATTCATGGAACCAGTATTATTTTGTTTATCTGTGAGTACTCACCAACTATTTTTATAGTTGACGCTCGTTTTACATGCTTTTTCAGGAATCATCGAGTAAGTGGCACTTAGGGACACTTCACTTTTAGGAGCATTCGCATGTGTTGTATTTCAATTTACATTGTAATTTCTTTTAAAAGTTGTTCAAACCCATTGTGAATTTGTAATGATTTTTAATACTATGGTTGGTGTTGTCTTTTAACCTTTGCGATGAAACCCTTTGTACTGCCACGCCCTGTGTTTCCGCTTTAGCGGGGTGTGACAGAAAATGGTATCAGAGCCGAAGGTTATAGAGAATACCGGTTTTCCTTTGGAGAACCACAACTATAGCCAAAAAAAAAAAATTTCAAAATGTTTTTAAAATACCGAACATACTACTAGTATAACTAATTCGAGTACACATTATTGGACTTTAACTAAGTATAGCCTGGCCAACTATGCTTAATTAAGGAAGGTTAATGTGAGGCTGGAAATGGTTATACTAGAATTATGTTCCAAACAATTTTCAACTTAAACTTTTGAAAAACAAAATTTTTCGGTGAGCGTACGGGCATTGCATATTATAGGCATTCATCTAGATACACTTAGAAACTAAGTGCACTTTTATAACAATGTCTTTATTTAGAAATATTCTTATCCCTTATCAAGTGCTAGGTTAACCACTTAGGTTATATCACTAGCCACTCTAGGAGCAATGCACTTAGTACTGAGAATGAGTATTCCTTGGTAGCTATTGACTTTAGATGTAAGGTTAGTAGCTAGATATACACTAGTAATAATCATAAGTCGAAACCTATACCAATTATTCCTCAATACCTCTTCATCGTTTTCGTACTAGACTTACAACTTTGAAAAAGTGTTTCGATATCGACACGAATGATAATTGGAGCATCGCGTAAGGAGGTAGATGAGTCGCCACTAAGTAATCATTTGGATACCATTGGTGGGCATTCCGGATTCGACTCACGAGGAGACACGAAGGTTTAACCCATACGTGAGACCTTATTACTACGCTACGATTTAGCTCTAAGTTGTTTCCACCTTGAGCTTAAAACTTAACATTGGATATCCATTTGACCTCTATAAAAGGTCGTAAACTGTATTGAGACCATAAAACGTTTTTCAAACAATTTTTCTTGTCCTTTATCTTGGGGGAAAAGACATCGGCACTCGCCTTAGACTCGCATTAGTATTTAGGTACGATCAGCTACACTAACATACTTGTTCCTTACTTCTTAATCTTCCATCGAAAAATTATTTCGCTTCATCGGTTTTATTTATCATCGATAAAATAATTTATAACCACTTCAGTCAATTTAGTAGACATTTCCTAACAATGTAAACCATATTCTCGCTAAAAAAAATATTTTGACAACTTGCTTTAATTTAACACTTTTCTTCAAAACTCAATTTAACCAAAATTGGTTTTAACATTGCTATTTCAATTTCATTTCAATCCATTTCAATGGATAGATGTGCTTTTAAGGGCATATAAACCATTTTAAACCTTGATTACCATTTTGACACGTTTTCGAAAAACTTAGAAACATTTTCTTTTATAAAAGTGTTTAAATTCTATGCTATAAAACTTAGACATATGACATTGAAGTTCATATTACGTGTAAAAGCTTCATCGGATCTTTCAAACGAGTTTTGTTTTGGCTCTTTTGACCACTTTCTCATTTAGGCATTTTACTTTACTTAAATGTGTTTTCCTGAAACCCAACATGGTATTTTTACAACTTGCTAATTCAAACATGTTTATCAGAAATCTCTAATTCCTACATTTCCAACATACCTCATTTATTTATTTTATTTCAAATTACTTTTATACTTTGTAAAGTTTCTAAAATTTAAAGCATTGCAAAACTTAGTGTTCACTTTTAAACTTCCAGTGACGCACTTTCGACAATGCACAATTATTCATCTAAATATGTTAAGTCTTTACCTTATCCGTTTTAACCATTGTTGGACTCTAGTCTAAAAGGTCAACACTATCAGATTTTCAATTACCAATTGTAGTGCTTCTTCTTTTTCACAAATGGATTTTAATTTAATAGATAACTCATGAATTTCTAGCAAACACTTTAAAACTCCCACATGACTATGTAACCATCAACATACATCAAATATTGATGTTTGAAATATATCTCAACCTGGTTTTAAATCTACCTATATGTATTATTCTTAAAATTTTAACAATAGCAATCATTGTCGCTGGTACCTTCCTTTCTATCCCCCGCACTTGATTTCTTGCTCTCCTTCTAATTTTAGATATTGCACACCCACGATAATAACATAATACATTGACTAACTTTGTTTCTGTCTATTCTGCTTCTCGTGGTATCATGTTCGTACACATACAGACTAGAAGTCTACCCTTTCGTTTTGAGCGATTAATACGTGTATAGTCGTGACACATAATTTTGATTTTGTCAACTTTGATATATTCAATTACGCCTTTTATCATATACATCTTGTTTTTATTTTGAAATCTACTATAAACAAATGATCCTTATTTACATTTGCTCTTTCGTTCTAAATTCAAAAACTTGATATAAAATGCAATTTTCATTGTAAGTTTTCCTTATAATTAATACACAAGATGAATACTCGTATGCTTATCATTTTTCTATATTCAAAAATTATATGTGAAGGATATGTTTCCTTGTGTTTTTCTTTTCTTTAAAATACATCAAAAGCTTTGAATTTTACGATTATCTATTCTCTAAATGATTGTTTTTTTTAGAAACACTAAACTAAGAGTGTACTATTTTCAAAGATTGACATTTTTACACATTTCTTAAAATAGTATTTTACTTTGCAATTTTCAGTGAGTTCCTAAACTCTCAAACTTGTTTTCATAAGTATTCTGACTCCTCATAAACTTGAATTTGCCCTGACTTAGACAATTGGAAAATTTCTCAAAAATTTAATACAAATATTTCTATACAAATTCCTTTAATGGCGACTTAAACCTTTAACCTTAATTAATCTTTATATTATTTTACTACTTCGTTGGATCGCCACACATGTATCTTCATTATCTTGGAATTATTGAACATTTTGATAACAGTGAGATTTTTGATCACTTCTAAACACTTAAAATGCTATATACACAATGTGATTTAATTTATCATAAATTTTCTTCGCCTCCATTTGCACCAATGACTCTCTAAATATATTTATTCTTCGAATAAGGTTTTATTATTGTAAGAGTAACCGTAGTGGTAATTATAGCCTCGGAGATGCTCAATCATTTCGTAATTTATTTTGTCGACGACACTTAATTAGCCTTTACATTTGAGATGTACCAAAACTTCGTTGCCTACCCTTAGTACGTATTTTTAAGAACTTACCCTCAATCGCTTCTCTTTCATTCATGCCACCCCTTCTTATTTCAAAATATATCTTTTCCAGATGTAGTAGCCAACCCGGAAGTGAACAAATTGTTCCTAATCTCTTCTTTATTAGGCGGCAAATTCACACTTAGTGCTAATTTAGAATGTAACTTAAAGATCAATGTGGATTTAACGCTAAATGCAGTTGGTGCTTCGGAAAAAAAAAATTATAACTCTCTTGATTCAGATAATATCTAATTAAATAATCTTTTTCAACTAGGTCGCCATGGTTGGATCATGATTTCCATGATCCTAATTTCTCGCAATCTAGACTGTAGAACTCGAATTAAGGAAACATTACTTTGATTATAGCTAAAGAACTGGGCTCTTCCCTTGGAGAATTAACCCAAAATAATCAAAGAACACTTCAAGTCACCACCTCCCGAACATACAATTGTATTCGGCTGAGTTCTAATAGAATACGTCACGAATTTAATTTCGGGACGAAATTCTTTCAACCGGGGGAGACTGTGACAGTCGTCAAAATTCGAGTCGGTTTTAGATTTGACTAAACTTAGTTGCACATATAGGGACTACACATACTAGACTTAGTAACTAGAAGCTAAGTTATAACCTACTAGAAACTTGGAAACAATTAGAATCAATGGATAGTGTGCATAGATTTCACATTGATATGTGAATTCTATAACTACTTAACTGTAGAGACTATCCATATTCAGGTTATTCTTTGACTCGAACACCATTTCATGAATCATATTCACACATCATGCACTTGAACTAGAAGTAGAAATTAGGTCAAAGTCTCATAGAAACTTAAGTCAAAGTTGAAGAGTAGGACTAGTATACTTGATTCCTCAATTTCGTTTGAATCTCGGAATCACTACATAGAATGCCAATAAACCGCTAAAAATAAATTACAAACAATATTTCTAATTTGAATAAGAGTTATGAAACTCTAAAATAGTTTGAAGTCTCAAAATTCAAGTAATTTTGATATCCAAAGATTTACAAACTCTCAAAAACCCTAAATGCCCTAAAAACTCACATTTATAAACTTTGACCTTAAAAATTCTATAAAAATAATCATGAACCTTATAATATGATCTTATAACAATTAAAATTATGAAAATGCATTCAAGGAAAATGAAATTTAACTCATTAACATTTACCCTTAATTTATAAACCAAAAATCAAGAGTTTTATGCATAAAAACTAGGTTAAGGTGCACATTTTATAAAAAGTTGGATATTTTTATAAAAGATTTGAATTTTTATAAAAGAAACAAGAGAGAGGGAGCCTCTCCTCCCCTAAAATAGGATCCCTCTCTCCCCATATCTCTCTCTCTCACACTCTCATTCTCCAACACACACATCTCTCTTCTTTCTCTCTCTAGAAAACTCTCTCTACCTTCTCTCTACTTTTTCTCTCCAAACACCACTCCATTCTCTCTTCCTCCCTCTAAAGAACCAAGAAATATTCCAGAAAACAAACCCAAGAACACTCCTCAAACTCGAAATCTTCATCATCTTGTGGTATTCTTGAAGGTAAAATCGATTTCTACTTCACTTTTCCTTCAGGTTTTGCTCTTTTCTTACACTTTCTCCTTGTTCATCTTCTTCAAACTTGTTTTCTTTTTGTTAAAATGGTTTTTAGAACATGATGGATGTGTTTTAACACCATGCATGTATGATAAACAAGGTTGCATGTTCATGATCTTAGTGCAAAAATCGATTTTAAGGATTAAAACATCAAACTCAAGTTAAGAGTTTTTGAGAAACAAAATTTTCTTCATAAATACATGTATACATTTTGATAAGTTTTAATCTTTTGATCTCTGGAAACATGACCAAAATATGAGGTTATCATGATATATTTAAAATACTTCAAAAGGTTTACTCAAGGAAATGATGAAAACCCACTTTTCTAACCAATCATCATGCATGCAATCTGCCAGATTTCTTTACCTGACTTTAAACTGTCATATCTCACTCATTTCTTAGCCAAAATTCATGATTCTTTTTCTGAAATATAATATTTTGAGTTAGCCTTCAAACCCATCTGACCTCATTGAAAAATTCCAAAATTTCGATTTTTACCAATTTTTACAAAACTATTTCTCAAAGAGCACTTTCCTTATGAACATTTGTTTTGTGTTGCATGTTCAAAGGACTTATTCATCACTAAAAATCATTCAAAAATTATTTTGAACTCTTAATATCATGTATTAATAGGTACAAAAAGATCTTGATTCAAAAGTCTTTGTAATATGTTGCAAAAATTGTCAAAGTAACATCACTAATCTTTACATAAATCACAAGAACCAAGTTTTCTCTATAATTTATTGAGCCTTTAGGCATGGTGTTCAACATCAAAAATAAGAACACAAATTGTCATTGTTATCAAATTGTATGAAGATGCATTATGGAAATTTTTAGCTCAATATATATTTTCTTTATTTTTATATGAAAATAATAAGAAAATAAAGTGTTAAATCATATAAAATACTTAAGCTAGTAAATAAATTATGGAAAAATTCTTGGATGATCCTTTAAGTTAATAAACATCTCCCATTAAGTTTCATCCATTTTTGTTACTGTTTAATATGCTTTTGAATTTTCTTTTTGTTTAGCTCTAATAAATCATAAAACCACATTAGGGAATATAAAAATGGTATCTAATAATTTTCGCAGCTTATAATCTCTGTGGAACACTTAGAAAAATATTTTCAGAATTTTTCATAGTGTATTCCTATTTTTCTCCGATTTTTGTATTTATAATGGACTAAAAACAGGAAAAATAGTTTTACTCATCCAAACATTATGAAAATTTACCAGAACACCTTTTAGTACATTAGGATGCTACATAAAAATTTTGATGATTTTTCTCTTCTGTATACTATTTTTCTTCTATTTTCCCAAGATTAAATACACTTAAACCCAATTTTTATTAGAATACATACACAAAAATCATAAAATTGGGGTAAACAGTTTAGAAATTCATTTTTATATTTTTTCTAGCTTAATAATGACTAATAACAGCGTTACAAAAATTTTGGACAATTTTGGAAACTATTTTCTGTTTATTGCAATTTTTATTAGAATAAATACTCAAAAATCATAAAATTGGGTTAAATTGTCTGGAAATCTATTTTTATATTTTTCCCAGGTTAAGTACGTGTAATGACATTACTATAAAAAGTTTGGGGCATTTTCTTAACCGATTTCTATTTTTCATGAATTTTTATATATTTAGAGAATTAAATATATGAAAAATGGTTATGCATATCCATAATCCATGAAAATTTATCTAGAAGTCTTTTAACATATTTAGAACCAAAATATGAAGTTTGGTAATTTTTATTAATTGTTTAGTATTTTTCATGGTTTTATGGTTATTCAAGAAACTAAAATGGTGAAAAATAGTTAGACAAATCAAAAATTCAAGAAAATTTATCTTGAGGTCTTTGACTTCAATTAAAACTGAAATGCAAAGTTTGGGAACTTTTAGAACTAAATTGATTTAGTTTTGAATATTTAATCATTGGAACACCTCTAAAATGTTAAATATTAACATTTCAATAATGGAAATTTTCCACTTAAATTGTTATATAACAATTGATTCTTTGAAACTTAATTTCCACAGAAAAATGTTTGTAACTTATCAATATTAAATTTTGACACATTATTGGCATAATTCTATTGTAGTAGTAAGTATACTAGTGTTAGATTTCGATTAGAGACTCACTAGCGAATACCATTATTGTAGGAATCGGTAGTGGTACACGTAGAACGTAGTTCAAGGCACCATTTGCATCATCTAAATGTATTGTGAGTATTCACGCACTCCCCTATTTTCGGTTTTTATGTTTTAGGGTGGAAAACCATGTCCTAAACTATTTATGTTCGTTATATTTAGTTGACTCGTATAAACTTGATTACTATATTTTGCATATTGTGAGTATTCACGCACTCCCCTATTTTCAGTTTTTATGTTTTGGGGTGGAAAAGCATGTCCCGAAAAACTATTATTTGAATGTTGTATTTAAATTGATTTGTATCAAACATGATTGCTATTTTATTGCTATGTCTCTCTATGTATGTCTATGCAACACGGAACATGAGAACTTATCGTACTAAGGCCCTTCCCTTATCTCTAACCATTAACTCTTTGAGCCAATGGTCATTATGGATAGCGCTATTAGGAATTGACAACTCCTCACTCGCCCTATTGCTGGAGTGCATGATACCATATTCATCTATGGAACGATAAGCATAGATCTTGATAGGGCTTCAGTCATAGGTTTGGTTGAGACTCATTGTTTGCTCATACACATACAAACTCGTTACTTATTATAGCAATAAACTTGTTTATTAATTATAGCAATGAACTTTGTTTCTCATTACAACAACGAACTGTTATTACTGAAAACTTATATACATGTTTTAGCAATGAAATTGTTTGCTCCTTGTAGCAACGAAATTGATTGCTCATTTTAGCAATGAAACTTGTTTACTCGTTTGAGTAACGAACTTTATCTTCCATGAGAATATGAATGTTGCATCTTATTTGGGCAACATACCTTATCTCTCATGATGACAAAGAACTTTGTTTTTACAAACTTATTTACTCATCTTAACAATATACTTTTATTATTGGAAACTTTTATCAAAACTTTGATTTCAATTCATGGAACCAGTATTATTTTGTTTATCTGTGAGTACTCACCAACTATTTTTATAGTTGACGCTCGTTTTACATGCTTTTTCAGGAATCATCGAGTAAGTGGCACTTAGGGACACTTCACTTTTAGGAGCATTCGCATGTGTTGTATTTCAATTTACATTGTAATTTCTTTTAAAAGTTGTTCAAACCCATTGTGAATTTGTAATGATTTTTAATACTATGGTTGGTGTTGTCTTTTAACTTTTGCGATGAAACCCTTTGTACTGCCACGCCCTGTGTTTCCGCTTTAGCGGGGTGTGACATAATAGCTCACACCCAAACTAGCAAGAAGGATGACTATAGAGAGAGGAGAGGGGAGAGTATAGTTTCGACTATCCATTGAGGAGAAGGAGTGGCCGAAATTAGGAGGCCTTAGGGTCCTTATATAGTGGCACAAGGAAACGCTAGATAACCCCTATTTGAATATTAAATTAATATTTCAAATATGGTATTTATCTCATTCCTTATTTATCTATATGAGATATTCTAGAAACCTTAGAATATCCTCTCAAAACCATCCACCACTAGGGTTGGAAGGTTCATGAGCCTTTTGGTCAACTATTGAGCAATTACCCTTATACCCTATTCTATTGATGTAATGTCTGATGGTAACAATTACTTAAGTTAGATTTACATATTTTTTAACGAAGTGAAAGAGGGTTGTAGGTCAGGATGTAGAAGGATTATTAACCTAGATGGTTGTTTTCTGAAAAGTTCTTGTTAGAGTTAGTTACTTTGTGATGTGGGTAGGGATGCTAACAATAGAAGTTTTCCTATGGCTTGAGCAGTTATAAGTGTAAAGAAAAAATACATTTGGAAGTGGTTTATTGAGAATCTTTCAGAAGACTTGAATTTTGTATGTTAAGGAATTGGGCTTGTGCAAATATCTGATCAACACAAGGTATGGGACATTTTGTTAGTGTATTACTATACATGCTTTGTAAATCTAAATTTATTATATGCTTGTGTGTATGTAGGGTTTGCTTGAGGCAGTGAAGGAAGTCTTACCAACTACATAATACAAGCAGTGTCCAAGGTATATCTATGTCAACTTTAGAAAGACATTTTATGGAGCACAATTTTAGAACATTTTCTAGACGGCCAGTAAAGCAACTACTGAAGAACATTTCAATGCAACCACGATGGATATTAAAAATATAAATCTTGTTGCCTATATTCATCATATGGAGAGGGATCCAAGAACATGGTCTTTAGCTTTCTTCGAAGTTCACCATGCCTCTTGTGAATCTGTGGATAATGGATACTTAGAAAATTTTAATAGTGTTTTACTGGATGCTAAAAAGAAACCCATTATCAGTATGTTAGAAGACATTCGCCTTTATTTCTTGCAAAGGATGGTGAACATGTAAGTGCCGGGACAAGGATGGAACCGTTTGAATGTATATCCAAGCATTACAGACAAGTTGAATCTGTTAAAACTTAAACAAAGGTATGTAACTATACAGCTAAAAGCATAATAAATATTCAACATATGTAATGATTTGTGCCATTTGTTTTGCATGACTGTAGGAATTGGCAAGTGATTTCTTATAGGGTGAAGAAATTTGAAACAAGAAACATGGACCAATCTTATGTTTTAGATATTCCTAAGAAGTAATGCACATGCAGGCTATGACAATTCAATGGATATGGTTGTGTACATTCAGTTGTAACATTATCATTATTAAACTCCAACCATGATGCACCAAATATAGACCTACTGTATGTGGCAGGCTTCTACCATAATTCATACAAAAAACCCATACATGGGATGCATGGAAGCAACATGTGGCCTCCAACAGAACACGTCCCTCCTTTTCCCCCAATATAAGGAAGGATGCATGGAAGACCAACCTTTAAGAGGAGAAGGCATGGTTCTGAAAGGACTGGAAGACATACTGTATCAAAAGCAGGGAAACCTGTATGTTGTGGTATATGAAAAAAAATAGGACACAACAAGACCAAATGTCGTTAAGTTGAAAGTCCTCCTAAAACTAGTGTTAGGAACAGAAAATCTGTCACATAAACAAATGAGTCAGTGAACATGGAAAAGGATGTAGCAGAGGAATAAGTGCACGTTGGTGAACTAAAACAACCATGGAAGTGGAAGAAGTATGAAAGAATCATTAGAATGAAGCTGGAAAAAAGAGTTGAAGGTGAAGGTAGCACTTCAGTAAAGGCTATGGAATTGGATTAGTGTGGGTGTAGTGTTTGTGTGTAGGGTATTTGTCTACTATTTTACTTATGTTATGTTTTAAACATTGAGTGCATGGATATTTATTTCATTTTTTATGTTGTTATGTTTGAAACAATGAGTGATGAGTTACTTTATGTCATTTTCTATGTGGTTATGTTTGAACGAATGACTTAAGGGGTATTTATGTCATTATCTTTCTTGTTATGTATGAAACAACCAATACAGGGGTATTTATGTCTTTTTTATTCTCTTAAAACTTCAATAATGAGTATGTATATATATATATATATATATATATATATATATATATATATATATATATATATATATATATATATATATATATAGGGAGGAGTTCACGGTCTGAAGGTTCACTGCAGAGGGTTCACGGCTCCGAGGTGTTCACGGATCCGAAGTGTTCACGGCTGCGAGGGTTTCTGGTCCATGCGAAGGCTCCCAGTTTCCTAAGGCTTTTCCCTACAAACTATAAGACACTAGTTACAAGGCTTATATACTTATAAACCAATAATCTAACTACTTTAAGATAATAGAAGGAATATGTTTGACTAAAGGTTAATTTTATAAGAATAAAATTTTCGGGTTGTCACATTACTTCCGCGTGATGGCATGATTCTTGTTGTATGATATGAAATGGGTTCGTAAGTAACTATGGTCATTGCTAGTTGTATTCCGTCTATATTTATATATACATCTAGATATCATGCTTTATTATATGATTCTACTATTTCGACTAAAGTCCTCATGATGTACTTATGGTAGCGAGTAGTAGTAGGTATTGTACAAATGTTAAGTTACCAAAATAGCACATAGATGTCAAAACCTTAAGTTGGTTTGGGTTTCGTGGGTTTTGGGAGGGCATATCTCGCTTAATTTACTACTACTAATTGTGATGAATGATGTAATAACTTACCACCTAGTGTGAGTAGTTACTACTCACTAGGCTATACTAGCCTATCATATACCAAAATGTTACACAAGGTGCCCTGCCATCTCACACATCTAGTGAGTGGTTTCCTTCATTCCTTGTTCAATTATGACTTCCCTAGGTTCAGTTGAAAGGATTTGTCGTCTTATGGCGGTTATCTTCTCGCCTATCCATCTGTTGGCTGTCACTATAGAGTAATAGGGGTCCTTGTGCTCTATAGAGTTAGGAATATTTTACAGACAAGTGCTCCATAGAGCACAGAAAAGAAAGGCTATTCCTTAATTCAAAAGTAAAGATGCGTCAACATCTTCTATTGGCGACGGGTATCCCTCGGTCGAACCCTCAGGTCCGCCAGCTGACGTACAACTTCGTGAAGATGTCGTTCATGAGCTCTCTGGCGCACCGGAAGTTCTATAACCTTAGCTCGAGATGTAGCTAGCTGTTGCTGCAGAGCCTCATTGATCCTCCTAGTCCTATCCATATCCTCGTTGAGTTGGCGAATGCGGACTGTGTTAAGGCCAGAGTTGGCGTCAATTTCCACTACTCGGTCGATGGCTGCATGACCTTGCTCGACGTTCGGAGCAATCCTACGGACCATGATGGGCAGGACCCGGTCAGCGGAACCTCCCTCGCTTATATTGTAAAAGCTTCAGTCTCCGTTGAAAGGTAAAGGCTGACCCTGCTCATCACTCCATCGATTCAAGGTTGTTGCCCACAAGGGAGTGGGACCTTGAAATGTCGGACGGGGGTTGAGGTTTGGAATTGGAACTCCTTGGGGAAGGTTGTTGACCTCTGGTTCGGAGTTGGAGCCATCCGAAAAGCCTTCTGCGAGGTGATCATCTAAAGGGATTGGGTGATTATCTTCTGACTCCTCATCAAGCCATCCACCATTGCCTTGGTTGGGATTGTTGGATTAGTGTCTAAGTCCATAACTATAATTGGTATGTACTTGACCCGACTCGGCATGGTCCATTTGGGTTGCATGGCATCGGAACATTTGGATAGACCGTTTATGAGGAAAAGACATTTTGTGACATATTAATATATTATAAGTTCTAATATATTA
Source organism: Lactuca virosa (assembly GCF_052849685.1). Classification (NCBI taxonomy): domain Eukaryota; kingdom Viridiplantae; phylum Streptophyta; class Magnoliopsida; order Asterales; family Asteraceae; genus Lactuca; species Lactuca virosa. Next base: position 317,313,989 of record NC_136429.1, read on the forward strand.
ATATGAAATCATGTTATTTAATTAGTATTGATCAAGAATTCATTTGGACTTAATTTAGTGATAAAAAAGAGACTAATTAAATATATGGGGATTGATTGTGTAAATCATTCATTCTTATATATGTGGGCTTATGATCCAAGATTCCTTTATGTTGGGTTTAACCCATGTGGTGATCCATGGATACTCCATGGAGGTTAAAACCCATGGAGCATAAGGAATGGGTAAAGTCATGAGTTACATGGTGTAACCCTAATAGCCACACTATATAAGAACCCTTTTAGTTCAAGAAATTGGACTAGTGATACATATTTTGAGGGCTAGCCGATTTGAACATGTATGTCTTCTTCTCATGGTTATTCCAAGAGTTCATGATGTTGTGTGAACCATTTGAGGTGTCACACTTGGGGCACTAGGCTCTCAAGCTTCATGGAGTCAAGCAACAACAACAAGGTATGTATTCTATCTATTTTATTATCCTAGTATCAATGTTTTGGTATGCTAGTTAGGATAATACCTTGGATAATCATATTTGCATGTATAATAGAGAAAACATAGATCCAAGGTATTTAGGGTTGCATGTACACTTAGGAGTGTTAGAATGCTCAAAACCCAACAGTGGTATCAGAGCCTAGGCTTGTTTTCAATTATACTTGATGCAAATTGCTGAAAAATGCTGAAAAAGTCGAATTTCGGGCATTCTGGGCACTGGACTCGCCGAGTCCACTGATGAACTCGCCGAGTCCACTGATGAACTCGCCGAGTCCATGAAGAAAATCATCCTACTCGGCGAGTAGGTTGATACACTCGACGAGTAGGAGCCCCAGACAGCATATTTTCGAGTTTTTTGGCTAGAAATGGACTAGAAACATTACCCTTAGATGTTTTTGAACTTATAAACTTGTTTTTGATGTGGTAATGTTCATACTAATCCAATTTCAAAGATAATTGTCAATAGATTCATGTTTTGTATTAGTTTAGTGATTAGGCTAATTACATGAAAAAGTTTGATTTGAATTATCTTATTCTTATGAGTTGCTTAGATTAATAGAAAAGTTAATTGATTATGTGTTTTCAATCCATTTTAATCTAAGATTTGATTCTAAAATGTGTTTTTGTAACTTGTTCTCAAGTTATATGAAAAGTCACATTTAAGTTTCATAAAACTCATAAAAGTTGGCAATGGTTACAAAAATGAAGAGTCTTGTCCTCAAGTTATGGAGGTTCAAGAGTCACTTCATTAAGTAATAAAATGTGTAACCTTAATTAATTGCATAAGTTACAAAATAAAGAAAAGTTACATTCTTTTATTAGTTTAAAGTCTTCCATAACTTGTCCTCAAGTTATAGAACTTGAAGAGTCTTTTAATTAAAACTAATTTAAACACATAAGTTATGGAATTAATTTGTTTTGAATAATTTCAAAACTTGCCCTCAAGTTTTGGAATTTGAAAAGTTTTCTCTTATGAATACTTTAATTCCAAGTTAAGCCCTTAGAATTTTAAAAGTTAAAATTCAACCCTTATACTTGATAATATTATAAGTTAATAATATATATATGTATAAGAGAAAGTCAGTCTTACCGTTAGTAGGCCTCATTCACGAAGCCGGTCTATAAGGGGGGTATAAGGTTACTGCCTATAAAATGGTAGTTTAATGGGTGTCCACTCTCACCCACCGCTTCCTTGACTGCTGGAGGGTCGTTAGCCGAACGGGTAGGACAAGGACTATAATTCTCCCTTCATTAAAAGTATTAATGATAAATACTAAGTAACTAAACACTTATAAATTCCCAATCTTAGTTACTTAGGAAAATGTGAATAAGGTGCTAACCCATGAAATTACACTTTGCACTTTGCTTAAGTCGGTTAGTGGAGCGCGTGTGGTTTACCGGCACACTAGCTTGATTTAACAAGGTAGGCACAGGGTAACTTAATGTTTATCATAGTATCGATGGAGCGTGTGTGGTTAACCGGCACATCGATTGAGGGGTAAACACTTAAGGGTACCGAGTATATTTGCATGGTTATTCACACCTTGTTTTGTGATCCTCGGCATCCCAGTCACAAAACCTGAAGGGCACACTCGAGATTGAAACATGCCATTGAACAGTTCAATGAATCTAAAAAGATCTAGGAGTTTCAAATCCAATTAAAACTTAATTATATTTCGTTTTTCATGGTGGAAATTGGTAAATCGTCATTTACCTACCTTCAACTATTTTATAACTTGGATTACGGCATCCCTCTTCCAGTTATAAATAGGTTGTTGGGTCATATCCTTAATATTTCATATTGGGTGTTATATTAAGGACTTTAAATCAACTCTCTTGAATATCTCCCAAAAGATGATCTTCCCAAATCTCTTGAAACAAACTTTCCTAAATGAAGATGATGTCCCATGGAAATCGTACTTCTTTCACCTCCTCCAATTATTCTCCCTAACCCACAAGTTCTTGAAAAGTTTAAGGTCACTCAAGCCCTATTTGCAAGCAAAGGTCTATGTTTGATCACATCTTGGAGATGTAGTCACATATTGACAAGCCGGGAGAGTTTGGTGTCAAAGTCTAGATGAAGCTGATGATCAATCACTTTCTAAGTCACATAGTGAGTTCCTTTGGGACTCCTATGAAACAGACTATGACAAGACCCTTAATGATCTTATCTATTTGCTAAGATCAACTTCCTAAAACTTTATGGACATTGACAATGATGACATTGGATATCCAGTAAAGCTCTCTCTTCCCAATGGAAAGGGATTGCCCATAGTCAACTCGGTTGACCAAATGGTAAAGAGAGAGGCTAAGTCTGAGATAGTCCCATTATCAAGGGTCCATTGCCAAAGAAAGGGGCATTAGTTGCGAAGCTACCAAATTTACCTAAGGATGTTAAAGTCAATAAGTTTGACTCTACTTCAGGTAAAGTCCACTATCTAACTCTACTAAGTTTCTATTCTGAGATTCTTGATACATGATGTGACTGGGTCACATGTTGATGTTTTAAGAATCAAAGAAAAAAGTGAAGAAACTTAAAGAAAGATTATGCTGAATCTGATCGCGTAGATGGATTTCTATCGCATTGTTTGAAGATAGGATTCTTAAGCTACATCTTAGGAGTTATGATATATTGCATAGGATTAGATAACAACAAAGTTTTCATGTGCTTTTGCATTGTAAGGATAGTTTTTCCGCAAAGTTTTTTAAAATAAAAGGAAAAATGATGATTTTATTTATTTATTTTAAAATATCCTTATAATGGCATTTGAGGAAAAAATTGTTGCTTATAAGATTCCATTAAGAGCAAGAGTGGAAATATGAATTTGATTCTTTCATTTGTGGTAGTGTCTCAAGAACTAATCAAGAGTAAAACCTAAAGTTCTTCACTAGCACACGACTTGAGGTTTATAACCTATCGTGTTGACTATTTGTGTGTCCATTCCAATTATAGTTGGCTTTGCATATGAATTCTTAGAGTTCTCAATTGGTTGCACAGCTAGAAGTCCAGCTGATTTCTGATTACATGTCAAAGCTAGTGGGAGCATGAGTGTTATGCTAATAATCATCATGTTAGTGGGAGCAAGATAATTATGATAAAGATTGCAAGTTAGCAATGTTAATTATAGAAAACAAAAGTTTCAATTCGTGAGGCTGCAGGGGTTGAAAAAGTTGTTTTGCTATAATTAAGGGAGAGGAAATTATACTTCATTTCAATTCTAAAAGCTTAGATTGAGGTTTTAAGTCGTATTTAGTCAAGGATATATATATGAATTTCATGTTGGAATGACTCAACATAAGGAAATTCTATATAGGGGTCCATTATTTGCGTTCTAAAATTCGATTATGATTACGTCATCCCTTTTCATAATCTGAATTATGAGAACTTGGCAAATAGAAATGGAAATGTTATAGCAAAATACTGGTTTAGTCTTTATGTGAGACATCATGACTCGTGTCCCATATGCTTCGGATATAGGATCGATTACATGTGCTATATTTATCCTTTCTAAAAATTTTCCAAATGCCTGGGGCATTAAGAAGGGAAAAGTTCTAGAACTGGATATGACTAAAAGGATTAAGCAATTGTTGAGGAGAATCTAAGGTTTACCAAAGATTGGTTGCTCAAGGACAGTTGGAAGTATAGTGTTAATTCTGGAAGGACCATATTGACATAATCTGTAAGGAGGCAACTCTTGTTCAGAAGTGATAGTCAAAATGGAATATGGAAATGTTTCAAAGTTAGAAATTATTCAATCTGTGTAAGATTAGGAAACTTAATGCAAGAAGGATGTTTCCAAGGAGTTGATCTCCTTGGAATGCTCTGTAATGTTTGTTGTAAAGTCCTTGTGACCCTGTGCATAATCATTACAGGAGGATCAATGCATATAAGTTTAGAATCTAACAGATTTCAGTAAATGACATGACTTTGGAATTCTTGCATTAGCAGTAAGGATTTGGGACTGTGAAAGAGGATCATTGGAGTTATGTTCAATTGATCTAATTCACAAAGTGAAGATCATAGACAAACATAGTATGCATACTTGGTGTATGGCATGACTAGTGTTTAGAAAACATAGTGTACATGCTTGGAGCATGGGACAACTATTGTTTTAAATTCAAGAATAAAGTTGATAGCTGAAACAGTATACAATGAATAATGTGTAATCATATGGTGATAAATAAAAGGTGTTTTATTTATGTTCATAGGTTTTGATACCATATTTGATTCTATTATTATTGTGTTTCATTTTGCATGTTTTGACTTCCAGAATAACTAGGTCGTTCTTCCTGATTGACTAAGTTATTCAAACTATCCACAGTCGGTCATATGTTGGAAGTAGATGTGAATCATGACTGTCATGGGTTGGCTTGTAGAGGTCTAAGATGTTGGACAAGGGGCTACAACACTCATGAGTGCTCATAAGTTCTGAGTATTGGATTCAACCCGCGCTCATTGGAATCACTTCATGGATTCTATCACGAGTGATCATGAGACGATAATATCTTATATTCTTCAAACCTAGAGATATGAGTTGTTACTATGAGTTGGTTGTACATTGATTGCACGAAAACACATTCGGTAACTCGGTGTTATAAAACGTGCCTTTGTGTATGATTCAACAAGTAGTAGAACAAGCCATATGAGTCGAAGTTTATCCATTCCTTTTACCTTGGGGATAAAAGCGATATCTGTGGGCCCCTCGATGATTTGGTGATGACAAATGTAAGTGCTCGGCCGGGCCTGGACTGATTTGATTTGTTCAATTAGTCAATCGTCATAAATCGGAAATCGGGAAACAACAAATGGACAGAGAGAATGATTATAATCCATGTCTCAGTCCATATGATATCTAGAATGGAAGAATATATGATCCCTTATCTAATGGACAAGTCATTGACAAAGGTCAAAGTTCATCTACAAGGTCGGAGTTCGACAGCGGCTTTTGAGAGCTACGATTACCAGTTGGTTCCTGAAGTCGTACGCAATAATAGTTTTAGACTTATCCCAGTGGGAGACTGTTGGATTAGTGTCTAAGTCCATAACTATAATTGGTATGTACTTGACCCGACTCGGTATGGTCCATTTGGGTTGCATGGCATCGGAACATTTGGATAGACCATTTATGAGGAAAAGACATTTTGTGACATATTAATATATTATAAGTTCTAATATATTAATATGAAATCATGTTATTTAATTAGTATTGATCAAGAATTAATTTTGACTTAATTTAGTGATAAAAAAGAGACTAATTAAATATATGGGGATTGATTGTGTAAATCATTCATTCTTATATATGTGGGCTTATGATCCATGATTCCTTTATGTTGGGTTTAACCCATGTGGTGATCCATGGATACTACATGGAGGTTAAAACCCATGGAGCATAAGGAATGGGTAAAGTCATGAGTTACATGGTGTAACCCTAATAGCCACACTATATAAGAACCCTTTTAGTTCAAGAAATTGGACTAGTGATATATATTTTGAGGGCTAGCCGATTTGAACATGTATGTCTTCTTCTCATGGTTATTCCAAGAGTTCATGATGTTGTGTGAACCATTTGAGGTGTCACACTTGGGGCACTAGGCTCTCAAGCTTCATGGAGTCAAGCAACAACAACAAGGTATGTATTATATCTATTTTATTATCCTAGTATCAATGTTTTGGTATGCTAGTTAGGATAATACCTTGGATAATCATATTTGCATGTATAATAGAGAAAACATAGATCCAAGGTATTTAGGGTTGCATGTACACTTAGGAGTGTTAGAATGCTCAAAACCCAACAGGGATAATACGGATCGCCGGGAAGATGGAAACCAACCATGCTATCTACGCGAGAATATGGGAAAAGAATAGTTAATAGACGTACTAATGAAGATCCTTTTTAGTTTGCATATGACTAATTATAGTAATACAAAATACTCCTATAGTATTTTTGGTTTATGTTATGTTCTAATGTTCTCGTTGTAGTGTTACTGGTAAGTTTTTAGACTTGTTGCAACACCATAATCATTCTTAGGCACATGCTAGTCACTCCTCCGAAAATATAGTTGATCAGGCTATATCGCCCTAGTTTTGACTATATATCTCTAAGTCTAATTGTGTTGTTCAACAATCGTAATACTTTTGTTATGTTCTAGTATGATACTAACACTGGTATGAATAGATGTATATATACTTAGTTAAATATTTTATTATTTAAAAGTATAACTTCTTGGTCAGAGTGTTTTAATCCCGATGCGTTTATAGTTTGTATATCTTTTATGGGTTGATATACTTGATTCACTATAAATAGTGCTCTGATACCAATATGTCACACCCCAAAACCGGAACGGCAAAAACGTTCTGGGGTGGAGGACGTCATGTACAGTATCATAACAATGCATAATAGTAAAGACAAGCAACAACATCCATTGCATTAACATAATAATTTTATTACAAGCATGTTCGGTATAGTATGTAAGACACCAAGAATGTATAATCAAAATAAAAGATGAGTCTTGTATGTGCTCCATCTTCTCAAAATCTTCATCGATACCTGCCTACTGATGACCTGAGAATACAAGTTATTTTGAAAGAGTTTATCAGCATAAGGCTGGTGAGTTCATAAGTATTTAGTGTCATTGTTTGTATGAAAATGTTTGTAACAACTTAGTGTAATTGAAGTAACTGATTTCAAATGTTTGTAAATAGTTATACTCCCTAGAAAATCCTATATTTTCCAGAAAATGTAGTCTTCTACCAAGACCCGACTGTTTGTATATTTGTTCTTTTGTAAATGTAATGGTTTTCCCCAGTGAAACTATCATTATGAAGATATAGTTTACTTAAATGTGTATGTGACAAAATCACAAAGTAATGAAATACAGACTCCAGGTAGTACCAAATGTACAATACACATCGGGGAGTCTAAAGCAATGAAATATAGACTCCAGGTGGTATTAAATGAATAATACGCCTCGGAGAGTCTGTTTTGCCTTTAATTCTTAAATGGGTTGATTAAAGGTTTGAATGTGAACTCGTATGTAACCATGCTGATCGACGGCTAAATAACTGATGACCCTCCAGGTCATATGTAGTGAGGTAACATTCTGTCACCCCTTGGCCTTTTAGTTGGGACTGTAGCTAGCAGTCGGGATGTGGGAGTGTCTGTCCCGTATAGATCTATACACACAATGCCCGCACTCCCTCCAGGAGACTCTGGTTACAAAGTGATACCACGATGAAGTGTCGTATCGAGAAGTAGTATGTCACATTCTGTTTATAGTATTCAAATGTTTATGTAGTAGTTCTTAGTGTAGTAATGTTTCCTCTGTATAGTGTATAGTATGTGCTCTTGTATAGTGTGTAGTATGTTCTCTTGTATAGTGTATAGTGTGTATTGACTCATAACTGTACTGGCTCTTGTATGTGTTGTTGTAATAGTAGTAGTAAGTAGTAAAACCTTAACTATACCTATTATAGTTAAAAAAAATAGTAATGTTGTAGGTATGCCTTTGTTACACAAAGGTACTGAACTGAAGTGAAAGCTTTAATATTCAACACACACATATATATAAATATATGTATATATATATATATATATATATATATATATATATATATATATATATATATATATATATGATATAGAACTAAGATTTCAACGACATTCAAACAAATAACAGGATACCCTAAGTCCACAACCAAACAAGGAACAGGAAATAAGGTGAGCTATCAGTCCTAAGTCCTTCAAGTCTTACTTATATAAATATATTGGTGTAGATATGGGATTGAAAATAATGTAAGTTTAAAAGAATTTGAAAACAGATTTAGCATTTAAAAGAGTTTAATAAAAGGTTTTGAAGTGCTTGAAATCCATAAGTTTGATAGCAACTTGAAAGTAATAGTAAAATCTTTTTTGTTTGTTCTAGTTATTAATCACATATTATTAAAGCAATAACTAGAATGTTTCAACTTGTATTCCCCCGCATAAAAGCATGTAAAGTCATTTCAAAGGTTGATTAAGGGGTATGAACTCACCTGTAGCGAGTGGTTTGGATGGAAGTGTTGGACAAGGTGCTAGGTGTCAAGTAAAGGCTTAAACACACACAATGATCCTATTTAGCATATAGAGACATATATGTATCTAATTAGTGATTATAACACCAATTAAGCAAGTATAAACACCCTAAAACATGGAAAACACCTTGGTCTAAGTGTTAGAGGGTCATAGGGTTGCATCAAAGGAGTGTAAGGCCTTGCATTAGAGTTTACGGTGCATGGACCAAACCCCATGGAGTTTACGACCTAGGGTTTACGGCCCTAGTGGGTTTACGGCCGTAAACCCATGGTAATTCCCACCATTTTGTAGTTTAAGGTCATAAGCTCAAGTAGGAAGGGTTCTAGTCCAATATCGAAGCTCTAGGAGGGAATGGTGGCACATATGCACCATCTTATGGTGTTTACGGCCCAAGGAGATTGCCTTGGCCGTAAACCCATGTGTTCTTGGGTATTCATGATGTTTAAGGTCGTAAACACTTCAAGGAAGTGATCTAGACTAGTATTCAAGGCTAAGGAAGGGACTAGGGCTCACTTTGCCCCATCTATTAGGGTTTACGGCTCAAGAACATGTCTTGGCTGTAAACACCTTTGATCTTGTGTTTCTTTGTGTTTTCTAGTTGAATAAGAAGTGAAACAAGCCTTATAACACACTAGGGTAAGAATACTTACAATAAAGGGGCTTGAAAGGGTGTTCACGGCCCAAGAACACTAGTGTGTGTTCTTGGTGTTTTGAAGAACACTTGAAGATCTATGAAAAAGAGAAGATTTCATGGATGAAATCATGTATAACTACTAGATGAAGTGTTATAACAACAAATCAAGAGAAGAAACACTTACATTTTTGGAAGATTTGGAAGATGATCTTTTGATAGTTGAGAGACAAAGTGGGTGTTCTTGAGCATGGAAGTGAAAAGTGAGGAGTTTGGGGAGTAAACTCATGCCTTACGCATGAGTTCACGGCCTAAATGGAGTTTACGGCCCAAACCCCCAAAGTTTGGCCGTAAACACCATGTTATGGTGTTAAATGCTTAATTGCTCCACTTTCATCCTAGAAGGTACTTCCTTTTATTTGTTCGTTTGACAAATTTATTATAAAAACACCTAAACGGACTTTAAACCGGCTAAAATTAATAGAAATGAATTTGATTATTATTTGTATTGCTTGACTGAAGGGTTTGAACAAATAGGAATTTCGGGTTGTCACATCATCCCCCCGTTAGAGGGAATTTTGTCCCGAAATTAGAGTTCAAGCAACTAAGTTATTACAAATAACTAAGTAAAAAGATGAGGATATTTAAGTTTCATTTGATCCTCGCGTGCCCAAGTGAATTCCGATCCTCGCTTGGCGTTCCAGTGAACCTTCACTATCGGGATACGACTTTGTTTCGTTCGCTTGACATCACGGTCCATGATCTCTACAAGTTCTTCCACGAAGTTGAGGCTCTCGTTGATCTCGATCTCGTCGAGTGGGATTACAAGAGTCTCGTCGGATAGGCACTTTTTCAAGTTCGAGACGTGGAAGGTAGGATGTACGTTACTAAGCTCGCGGGGTAAGTTGAGTTTGTAAGCTATGGGGCCGATTCTAGCGAGAATCTCGAAAGGCCCTATGTATCTTGGATTTAGCTTTCCAGGCTTTCCGAAGCGTATCAAGCCCTTCCAGGGTGAGACTTTCAAAAGGACTCGGTCTCCCACCTGGAATTCCAAAGGTTTCCTCCGTTTGTCTGCGTAGCTTTTATGTCGGTCTCTAGAGGCTTTCAATCGTTCACGAATCTGAACGATCTTCTCTGTCGTTTCCCGAATGATCTCCGGACCCATGAGAGTGCTGTCAGGAACTCGTCCTTTAGCTAACTGAGTGTCACCCACCTCAGCCCAGCACAGAGGGGATCTGCACTTCCGGCCATAGAGGGCTTCGAATGGAGCAGCCTTGATGCTCGTGTGATAACTGTTGTTGTAGGAGAATTCAACAAGGGGTAAGTGAGTATCTCATGCCTTTCCAAAGTCGATCACACAGGCTCGCAACATATCTTCTAGGGTTTAGATAGTTCTCTCACCTTGTCCGTCGGTCTGTGGATGGTAGGTTGTACTCATGTCCAGCCTCGTTCCTAAGGAGCTTTGTAGTGACTGCCAGAACCTCGAAGTGAATCTACTATCTCTATCAGAGATAATGGATATAGGAACACCATGCAGTCGTACTATCTCCCGAATGTATGTTCTTGTGAGCTTTTCCATCTTGTCGATTTCTTTGATAGACAGGAAGTGTGCGGACTTGGTCAATCTATCGACGATGACCCAAATGGTATCAAGTCCACCCGTTGTCTTGGGCAACTTGGTTATGAAGTCCATAGTGATCCGCTCCCACTTCCACTCAGGTATCTCCCGTTGCTGAAGTAGACCTGAGGGTTTTTGGTATTCGACCTTGACCTTGGCGCAAGTAAGGCATTTACTTACGAAGGTAAAAATCTCTGCTTTCATGTTTGGCCACCAGTATGACTTTTTAAGATCCATATACATCTTATCTGACCCCGGGTGGACGAAATATCGAGTGGTGTGTGCTTCCTTCATGACCAAGTCTCTGAAGCCACCCTTTTTCGGTGTCCAGATCCGGTCCATGAGATATAAGGCTCCGTCACCCTTGACTTCCAAGTTCTTATCCATTCCTCGTAGAGATTCACCCGTCACATTTTTAGGTTTTAAGGCTTCGAGCTGAGCCTCCTTAATTTGTGTGGACAGATGCGAATGGATAGTCATAGTTAATGACTTGGCTCTTCGACCAGAATATTCTTTCCGACTTTGGGCGTCTGCTACCACGTTGGCTTTACCCGGATGACAACGAATTTCGCATTCGTAGTCATTCAGTAGTTCGACCCACCGTCGTTGTCTCATATTGAGCTCCGTCTAGTTGAATATGTGTTGTAGGCTTTTGTGGTCTATAAAGATAGTGCTCTTCATACCATACAGGTAGTGTCTCCAGATCTTCAGGGCGAACACAACCGCTCCTATTCGAGATCGTATGTGGTGTAGTTGACCTCGTGTGTCTTCAGCTGTCTTGAGGCATAGGCGATGACCTTACCTCGTTGCATCAGAACACAACCGAGCCCCTGGTTGGATGCATCGCAGTACACCACGAAGTCGTCTATCCCTTCGGGGAGGGTAGTACTGGTGTGGTGCATAGGGCTCGCTTCAGCGTTTGGAACGCCTTCTCTTGTTTCTCTTCCCAGTCGAATGTCACACCCTTCTAGGTCAATGTAGTGAGGGGTTTCGCAATTCGAGAGATGTTCTGTACGAACCCGCGGTAGTAGCCAGCAAGGCCTAGAAATTGACGAATTTCTGTAGGCGTCTTCGGTGCTGACCAATTCTCGATGGCTTTAATTTTGGAAGGGTCCACGCGGATTCCTTCTTTGCTAAACACGTGTCCTAAGAATTCGACTCTTCGGATCCAAAATTCGCATTTAGAGAACTTCGCATAGAGCTTCTCTGATCGTAAGGTTCCTAGGACTTGTCGCAAATGATCGCTATGATCCTCCTTACTTCGAGAGTAGATAAGTATGTCATCTATGAAAACGATGACGAACTGATCCAAGTAAGGATGACATACCCTATTCATTAAGTACATGAATACTGCGGGCGCATTGGTCAATCCGAATGACATTACTTCGAGCCCGTACTGTCCGTGACGAGTTCGGAAGGCTGTCTACGGAACAACCTCCTCCAGCACTCGTAATTGGTGATACCCGGATCTCAGATCAATCTTCGAAAAGTAACTCGCCCTTTCCAGCTGGTCGAACAAATCGTCTATGCGAGGAAGAGGGTAACGATTTTTTACTGTAAGCTTGTTGAGTTCCCTATAGTCGATGCACATACGGAACGATCCGTCTCTCTTCTTCACGAACAAGACTGGTGCTCCCCAGGGTGAGAAGCTTGGTCTGATAAAGCTCTTGATGAGCAGTTCGTTAAGTTGACCGGACAGTTCTTGCATCTCTGCAGGCGCTAGACGATAGGGTGATTTGGCTACGGGGGTCGCTCCTGGGATTAAGTCGATTCGGAACTCGACTTGACGTTGCGGGGGTAATCCTTGGAGTTCTTCCGAAAAGACGTCGGGAAAATCGCGTACTACGGGGAGGTCTTTTAGGTATTTTGTTTTCCGGTTCGTATTGACAACGTGCGCCAGGAATGCACGATATTCCTTACGTAAGTACTTTTAGGCTTGAATACTTGAGATGATACGATATTCCTTACGTAAGTACTTTTAGGCTTCAATACTTGAGATGATCAATAAGGTTTCGTTATTTGGTAGGTTCAGGAGGACTGCCTTTTCGAAGCACAAAATATCGATACGATGGAGCTCAACCAGTCCATGCCCACAATGACATCGAAAATCTTGATCGATACTGGTATGAGGTCGATTGGGAATGAATAGTTATCTAGCGTGAGGGTACAACCTACGTAAATCTCGTTAGAACTTTCTGTCTTTCCGTTAGCCATTTCTACGACGAAGGTTTATTTTAGTGCTTGCGGTGCTTGATTAAGTAAGTGTTTAAATTTTTGGTTTACGAAGCTCCTTTCTACCCCACTATCGAATAGGATACAAGCATAAGAGTTATCGAGAAGGAACATACCCGTGACTACTGTGGAGTCTGCCACGGCTTCATTGTGGCCTATAGCAAGTAGTCTTCCTGCTCATCCCGCATTCCCAGCTTTCAGACAGTTTCTTTTGAAGTGCCCTGTCTCGCCGCACCCATAACAGGCCTGGCTCACTCCTGCACCGGGAACTTGGGAGATGGGTTTGGGTGGTGTTCTACAAAACCGGGCGGTATGGCCCTTCCGGTCGCAATTTGTGCAGTGCATTTCCCGGCAGGGGCCGTTATGATGGAAATTGCACTTGGTGCACTTGGGTAGGCTCCCTACATATGGTTTGGCTGATACAGGGGCAGCATGAGTAGTGGCATCATGGACAGCCACCGTCTGTTGGTTCTTGGAAGAAGGTTGAGCTGATTTGCCCTTCTTTCGGTCCCAAGCTTCCTCTTATTGTCAGCTGTTTTGGTCGGTGCGGGGGCAGTCATTGTTGTTCTTGTTGGAGTAGAACGATGTTGGATATAGTGTCTAAGTCCATAACTATATTTGGTATGTACTTGACCCGACCCGTCATGGTCCATTTGGGTTGCACTTCACCCGAACAATTTGTGGATAATCGTTTGAGAATAGTATAAGTTATGATTTATTAATATATTATAAGTCCTAATATATTAATATAAAATCATATTATTTAATTAGTATTGATCTATAATTAATCTAGAATTAATTTAGAGATCAAAAGTATGACTAATTAAATATGGGCTCTTGTATTTATATAGTGTGGGCTAATGGTTATTTGGAATGGGCTAGGCTTGCATGGAAAGTCCATGGATACTCCATGGAGCTTTAACCCATGGATCTCATGGAAATGAAAAGACATGGGTATTAGGGTTTACATGGATGTAACCCTAATCCACCACACTATATAAAGGAGGCTTTGGTTCTTGAAATAATACTAGTTGATGTGTGTAAACTAAGAGGGCCGATTTCAAGAAGTTTGTGACTATTCTTTCAAGTTTCCAAGTTTGTGGTGATTTGTGACTTCCATTTGAGGCATCCACATTATTGGTGCTAGGCTCTCAAACTCCAAGCAATCAACTACTACTACAAGGTAGGTAATTCTACTAGTTTTATTTGATTCAAGTACCCCATGCCATGCTAGTTAGGATAAGAACCTTGGAAAAAATAATTATTTGCATGTATCTTAGTCAAACATAGATCCAAGGTTTCTAGGGTTGCATGTACACCATAGGAGTGTTAGAATGCTCAAAACCCATCAGTGGTATCAGAGCCTGGTTTGTTTATTTGATACTTGATGCAAAAAAAAAAAAAAAAACTTGAAAATCGAAGTTTTGTTCAAAAGCTCGTATCAAAATTTCAAGTTTTGTATATGTACTTACGATTCTTGAAATTTTTGATATGAACATTCATGAACATATGAGTTTAGAAGATCATAGAAATTATGTGCTAATAATTGATTAGATTAATTCTTGATCTTTATGTGTTTTAATGGAGTCCATAACTAGTTCTTAAGTTATGGATAACCAAAAGTCACATTTATAAATAACCATTAAAAGAACACATAGGTTACAAAAAATGAAGAGTCTTCATTTTTAATAACCATTAACTCATAATTTATGAAAAATGAAAAGTTTTGAAAGTTTACAAAACTTGCCCTCAAGTTTTGGAACATGTAAATTCATATTAAAAACTTTAGTTCCAACCCCTAGAATTTTAAAAGTTAAAATTCAACCCTTATTCTTTATAATATTATAAGTTTAATAATATTTATATATGTATAAGATCAAGTCGTCTTACCGCTAGTACGCCTCATTCACGAAGCCGGTCTATAAGGGGGGTATAAGGTTGTTGCCTATAAAATGGCAACTTAATGGGTGTCCACTCTCACCCACCGCTTCCTTGATCGGTGGAGGGTCGTTAGCCGAACGGGTAGGACAAGGACTTATAAATTCTCATTAAAAGTATAATGATAATACTAAAGTAACTAAACTTTATTGAATTCCCAATCTTAGTTATTTTAGGAAAATGTGAATAAGGTGCTAATCCATGAAATTACACTTTACACTTTGTTTAAGTCGTTAGTGGAGCGTGTGTGGTTAACCGGCATACTAACTTGAAGTTAACAAGGTAGGTAAAGGGTGACTTAATGTTTATCATAGTATCGATGGAGCGTGTGTGGTTAACCGGCACATCGATTGAGGGGTAATACATTAAGGGTACCAAGTAATTTGCATGGTTACTTCACATCTTGTTTTGTGATCCTCGGCATCCCAGTCACAAAACTTGAAGGGCACACTCGAGATTGAAACATGTCATTGAAGAAAGTTCAATGAATCACAAAGAATCTAGGAGTTACTAAACCAATTAAAACCTAATTAAATATTTTGTTTTTCATGGTGGAAATTGGTGAATCGTCATTCACCTACCTTCAAATATCTTATAGCTTAGATTACGGCATCCCTCTTATAAGTTATAAAATATTGTGTTGGGTCCTAGCCTTAATATTACATTTGGGTGTTTTGTTAAGGACTATCTCTATATCTAATCTAATATATTCTCTCTTCTTTTCAGATGTCTTCCAATAACAATGCTTCTGGCTCAAACCCTACTAGCTCCTTCTCTCTCATGAATATTTGTGGGAGAGTCATCTTTGATGGGTCCAACTCTACAGATTGGATCAGAAACATCAGGATGGTCACTCGGTATGAGAACAAAGAATATGTTCTCGACAAGGAGCTGAAGGTACCCGAGCCAACTGCTACTCCTGAAGAGCTTGCTGAATATGAGGTACATGAAAGAGATGCTACAAAAGTGGCATGCATCATGATGGCCACCATGACAGCCGAGCTCCAAAAGTCCTATGAGGACTATTATCCTTTTGAGATGCACCAGGACTTGATGGACCGCTACCATCAAAGTGCTCGTCAAGAGCGATATGAAATAATCTCCTGCATGATAACAACCCGAATGAAGGATGGTGAACCCATCACGGGCCACATGCAGAAAATGCAAAGGTATGTGGACCGTTTACTGAAGCTGAATGTGAACTTCCCTGAGGAGTTAGCAATAAACATCATTTTGCACTCCTTGCCATCGTCTTATGATCAGTTCCGCATGACATATCACATGAACAAGGAAGAAGTCACCCTCAGCAAACTTCAAGGACTCTTGAAGACCGCCGAAAGTGGTCTAAAGGGTAAGTCGGTTGTTACTACTCCAACCCTTCTAAGGGTACCAAGGGTAAGACCCTTGAAGGCTCCTCTTCAAGCAAAACCAAGAAAGGTTTTGTCACTCCTTCTGCTAACCCTAATGAGGCTGAATGCTTCTATTGTCATGAAAAGTCGCACTGGAAGCGAAACTGCCCAAAGTACCAGCAAGATTTGAAGGATGGGAAAGTAAAACCCAACCATGCAGGTATATACACTATATTTTCTAATAACTCACCTCATTCTAAGTCTTGGGTCCTTCATACAGGTTGTGGTATTCACATATGTTGTGATTTGCAGGGACTAAAAAGAAATGAGAATGTGGAGCAGGGAAAGATAAACTTGATCATGGGAAACAGGAAAGCTTCACCTGTCACCAAGATAGGAGTTTATTCCTTAGTGCTAAATAGTGGGTTTACATTAGATTTGAATAAATGTTATTATTCGCCAGAAATGGCAAGAAATAGTATTTCCTTTCATGCATTGTATAAACAAGGTTTTACCTTTTATTTTGATAATAATAATGGTAGTATTGATGCTTTCTTTAATAATGTTCTTTATTTTAAAGCATTACCTTGTGATGGCGTGTATGAAACTGTATCTGTTGTAGATAATCTAGGAAATAATGTAGTGTATATTAACTCTTCCACTAGCTTAGATAAAGCATCCTTATGGCATTGTCATCTTGGACATGTAAGCAAGAAACGCATAGGCCAACTCCAAAAGGATGGAGTCTTGGAGTCATTTGACCTAAAGTCAGATGATAGTTGTGAATCTTGTTTGCTTGGTAAAATGACAAAGTCACCTTTTACTGGCACTTGTGCTAGGGGTGAAGGTTTGTTGGACCTCATACACACGGATGTGTGTGGACCCTTCAGAACCACCACAAGAGATGCTAATCGGTTCTATGTGACTTTTACTGATGATTTTAGTAGATATGGATATGTCTACCTAATCAAGCATACGTTAGAAACCTTTGAGAAATTCAAAGAGTTTAAGCAAGAAGTGGAGAATCAGTTGGGCAGGAACATTAAGATGCTTCGATCCGATCGTGGTGGTGAGTATCTTAGTACTGAGTTCCTTGACTATCTTAAGGAATGTGGGATTGTCTCACAATTGACACCTCCTAGGACACCACAGTTGAATGGTGTAGCTGAGAGGCGCAATCGGACCTTGTTGGACATGGTTCGTTCCATGATGAGTCGAGCTTCGCTACCAATCTCATTTTGGGGGTATGCCTTAGAGACTGTTGCCCATATCCTTAATCTAGTCCCTACAAAGAAGGTTGCCAAAACACCTCACGAGGTGTGGACTGGAAAAGTTCCCAATCTAGACCACATCAAGATTTGGGGTTGCGAGGCTTTCGTAAGACGCGAGACTCATGATAAGCTCGAACCCCGAAGCGAAAGGTTTATTTTCATCGGCTACCCACATAAATCCTTTGGTTACATCTTCTACAGACCCAGTGATAATGTGGTCTTTGTAGCAAGAAGAGGATTCTTTCGAGAGAGAGAATTCATGAGCCAAGGAGACAGTGGGAGGCAAATTGACCTTGAGGAAATTCAAGAGTCAAGTGGTGAAGGAACCTCAAACCTTAGCCATCAACCTGAGGAGGAAACTCCTGTTGAGCTGACTGAAGAATATATACCTCTAAGGCGTTCCACCAGAGTTAGGAATGCACCTGAGCATTATTATGGTTTTCATATTACTGCAGAAGGTGAGACACTTATCAGTGATAACACACTGGTAAATCTGGATGAGCCTAACAGCTACACGGAAGCCATGGCATGCCCTGAGGCTGCTAAATGGAAAGAGGTTATGGGTAGCGAGATACAGTCCATGTATGACAATCAAGTTTGGAACTTGGTTGATAATGTACCTGATCGTAAGATAGTTGGGTGCAAATGGATCTTCAAGAAGAAGACCGACATGGATGGTAATGTACACACTTATAAGGCACGACTGGTTGCAAAGGGTTATTCTCAAACTCCGGGAGTTGATTATGATGAGACCTTTTCACCAGTGGCCAAGATTAAGTCTATTAGGGTTCTGTTAGCCATTGCTGCATTTCATGATTATGAAATATGGCAAATGGATGTCAAAACCGCTTCCTTAATGGAAAGTTGGCTGAAGATGCTTACATGGTTCAACCAGAGGGTTTTGTCAGTACAGAGTACCCCAGTAGAGTGTGTAAGCTCGAGAAATCCATTTATGGATTAAAACAGGCACCTCGCAGATGGAATCTTTGTTTTGATGAGAAAATCAAAGAATTTGGCTTTTCAAGGAGTGAAGATGAATCTTGTGTCTATATCAAGGCTAGTGGGAGTATAGTCAGCTTTTTGGTACTTTATGTGGATGACATACTACTCATAGGAAATGGCATCCCAACCCTGCAGGAAGTAAAGTCCTGGCTTGGGAAGTGTTTCGCTATGAAGGACCTTGGAGAAGCTGCCTATATCCTAGGGATAAGGATTTTGAGAAACAGGAGTAAAAGACTAATTGGACTTAGTCAAAGCACCTATGTGGACAAGGTGTTGAAAAGATTCAACATGCATAACTCCAAAAAAGGAGAGTTACCCATCCAGAGTAACGCCAGATTGAGTAAGACACAAAGCCCTAGTACTGAGGCTGAGATAGCAGAAATGAGTCGAATACCTTATGCTTCAGTTGTAGGATCGATCATGTATGCTATGACGTGTACTCGACCTGATGTAGCCTTTGCTTTGAGCATGGTTAGAAGGTATTAGGGGAACCCTGGCAAGGCACAATGGACTGCGGTAAAGAATATCCTCAAGTACCTACGGAGGACTAAGGACTGGGTCCTTACCCTCGGTGGCAGTGAGGACTTGAGAGTTGTAGGGTACAGTGATGCTAGCTTTCAGACTGACAGGGATAATTTCCGCTCTCAGTCGGGCTGGGTCTTTACTCTAAACGGAGGGGCAATTACTTGGAAAAGTTCCAAGCAAGAGATAGTGGCTGATTCCACTTGTGAATCAGAGTATATAGCAGCAAGCGAGGCAGCAAAGGAGGCTATATGGCTAAAGAACTTCATCGGAGACCTTGGAGTTGTACCAGCTATAAAGGAGCCAATGGAGATTTTCTGTGACAGCAATAGTGCGGTTGCCTTAGCCAAGGAACCAAGAGATCATGGGAGATCCAGACACATTAACAGAAAATATCACTTCATCAGACATCGAATAGAAGAAGGAATCCTCGTGGCAAAGAGGGTATCATCGGATGAGAACCCAGCAGATCCCCTCACGAAGGGACTGACTCGGGCTAAGCATCTCCAGTATGCTCGGAGCATAGGGCTGAAGGATGATATTAGTTTTAGTAGTTAGATAATCTTGAAATTTGTAAAATGTAATTGACATTTGATGATCAATAGAAGCTGTTATTTATGAGTAAAGTGTTGCTATCTCTTGTCAATCGTTTACTATTATTTCTTTTTGCATGTTTTGACTTCCAGAATAATTATGTTATGGTTTATATCATATTATTTAAACTCTCCACAGTCGGTTATATGTTGGAAGTAGATATGAATCAAGACTGTCATGGGTTGGCTTGTAGACGTCTAAGATGTTAGACAAAGCGGGGCTACAACACTCATGAGTGCTCATAAGTTCTGAGTATTGGATTCAACCCACGCTCACTTGTATCACTTCATGGAATTTATCTCGAGTGATCGTGAGACGGTAATATCGTATAAGTCTTCAAAGTTAGAGATATGATTTGTTGCCTATGAGTTGGTTATGCATTGATTGCACGAAAACGCATTGGTAACTCGATGTTATAAACCGTGCTTTTGTGTGTAATTCAACAAGTAGTAGAGCAAACATATGAGTCGAAGTTTATCTGTTCCTTCTAGGATTAGATGCGATATATGGGCCCCTCGATGATTTTGTTTTGACCTATGTACCGGGCCCGGTCAGAACTAAATTGATGTGTTCAGTTAAGTTCTATGTCAAACAAATCGGAAATCGGGAAACAAATGCTGGAAAATAAGCAAGACCATGTTCCATGTATTTGTCCGGCTGATATCTAGAACAGAGGATTATATGATCACTTATCTAAAATGGCACTTCATAGTTCAACAGAGTTTAAAGAGCTACGATTGTTGAACGGTTCCTGAAGTCATACTTGCAACTATAGTTATTAGAATTATCCAAGTGGGAGACTGTTGGATATAGTGTCTAAGTCCATAACTATATTTGGTATGTACTTGACCCGACCCGGCATGGTCCATTTGGGTTGCACTTCACCCGAACAATTTGTGGATAATCGTTTGAGAATAGTATAAGTTATGATTTATTAATATATTATAAGTCCTAATATATTAATATAAAATCATATTATTTAATTAATATTGATCTATAATTAATCTAGAATTAATTTAGAGATCAAAAGTATGACTAATTAAATATGGGCTCTTGTATTTATATAGTGTGGGCTAATGATTATTTGGAATGGGCTAGGCTTGCATGGAAAGTCCATGGATACTCCATGGAGCTTTAACCCATGGATCTCATGGAAATGAAAAGACATGGGTATTAGGGTTTACATGGATGTAACCCTAATCCACCACACTATATAAAGGAGGCTTTGGTTCTTGAAATAATACTAGTTGATGTGTGTAAACTAAGAGGGCCGATTTCAAGAAGTTTGTGACTATTCTCTCAAGTTTCCAAGTTTGTGGTGATTTGTGACTTCCATTTGAGGCATCCACATTATTGGTATGAGGCTCTCAAACTCCAAGTAATCAACTACTACTACAAGGTAGGTAATTCTACTAGTTTTATTTGATTCAAGTACCCCATGCCATGCTAGTTAGGATAAGAACATTGGAAAAAATAATTATTTGTATGTATCTTAGTCAAACATAGATCCAAGGTTTCTAGGGTTGCATGTACACCATAGGAGTGTTAGAATGCTCAAAACCCATCAAAGGAACCTCGTGATCGATAAGCCTTTGGGCCAATTCCTTGGCACTTTCAAAGGTCGCAGGGTGTGATGCTAGAACGTTCCCTCGATATGGAGGTACCAGACCCCAGATGTATCTTTCGATTTTCTTGATCTCGGTGGGGACCATGTTAGGACATAGAGTCACCAGGTCGCAGAACCTGGCTGTATAAGCCACTATGTTGGAACCCTTCATTTTGAGGTTCCACACTCCCTTGTCATAAGGTCCTTCAGTGTATCCCAGCCCATGGCGTTAGCTGCTACCAATGAGAGTAATTTGACATGGCCATTCCACCACGTCAGGGCCCTTTCAGTGAAGGTGCAAGCAGCGAACTTTATCTTGCTTCCTTCAGGGAATGAGCACATCTCGAAGATTGCTTCTGTTCTCTCGATCCATTGGGATAGTGCAATGATCCCTCCGGTCCCGTTGAAGTACGTTGGTTTGCAGCTGATGAAATATTTATAGGTACACTCCCGTGTACGTGGTTGAATTTCACCATGGCTAGAGTTTGTGCCTGTTCCAGCTCCACTTGCACCACCAGAGCCATGGCTACGGTCATAGCTGCGGTTACAGCTGCCTGAAACATTACTGCATCGAACTGCGGAGGGGGTGGTGGTGGTGGAGTTTGATTCACAGGCGTGTTTCTGGTCGGACGCTTTCGAGGCGATATCTTTTACTGAAAGTTGATAGAGATGAACGATAACAGTAAGAATCAATTGTAAGTATGATACGAGTGTTTCATGGACTAAATCACCATAGTCCAACCATCAGATAGAGACATAACCATAGAGTAGGGAGACAGAAAGGTAAAGACTTCCCAATAGAGTAGATAACTGCCAATATTACTGGTATTAATGATGTAAATTGAGTTCGGGAAAACTAACCTAACAGTAGGTCTTACATCAAACGATAAGGGAAAATGTTGGCAGCTTAGAAGTCTAGTTAGGGTACTTTTAAGAGTTAGGAATATTTTACAGACAAGTGCTCCATAGAGCACAGAAAAAAGGCTATTCCTTAATTCAAAAGTAAAGATGAGTCGACATCTTCTACTAGTGACGGGTATCCCTCGGGCGAACCCTCAGGTCCACCAGCTGACGTACAACTTCCTGAAGATGTCGTTCATGAGCTCTCTGGCGCACCCGAAGTTCTATAACCTCAGCTCGAGATGTAGCTAGCTGTTGCTGCAGAGCCTCGTTGGTCCTCCTAGTCCTATCCATAGGCTCTTCGAGTTGGCGAATGCGGACTGTGTTAAGACCAGAGTTGGCGTCAATTTCCACTACTCGGTCGATGGCTGCATGACCTTGCTTGATGTTCCGAAAAATACTACAGACCATGATGGGCAGGACCCGGTCAGCGGAACCTTCCTCACTTATATTGTAAAAGCTTCGGTCTCCGTTGAAAGGTAAAGGCTGACCCTGCTCATCACTCCATCTATTCAAGGTTGTTGCCCACAAGGGAGTGGGACCTTGAAATGTCGGACGAGGGTTGAGGTTTGGAATTGGAACTCCTTGGGGAATGTAACGCCCCGGTTTTTCTCGGTACGTTTGGTTATTTTAATTTAATTATCCTTGTAACCTTGGGTTAATTTATTTAACCAATGTATGATTTCTTATGCTATTGGACTCTTTTGATCATCTGGTAAACTCCTTTTATTGAAGTCCATGGGCTATGGGCCTATTTGCAAGTCCATCTAGTAAATAGTACTTAATGTGTTAATTGAGTCATTTGGAACACACACAAGAAAAACACTCTAAACCCTCCATCTCTCTCTCAAATCGTCCTCTCTCTCTTTGGGATCAAGAGCAGCCAAGGGGCTGTTGTTTGGAGCTTAATTCTTGTTCATTTCCAGCCTTGATTCGTATTGGTATGAACCTCCTTATCATTTCTTACAACTTGATTCATAACCTTGTTCTAGTTTTATGATTTCATCTTCACTTCTTCTCATTCATATTTGATTTGTAATTGTATGTTATACATCATCTCAAGATCCTATCTTCACCCCATATATGGTGGATGATGGATCTAGGGGATTACATGTGGCAAAAGATCATGGAAACCCTAAAAGGGAGAATGGTGATTTTATGTGCTTTATGTTCATTTTCATGTTGATTATTATTACAATCTTGTGGCAAAATGAAATCCTAATGATACCTAACCCTTTTTAGTACCACCATGATCATGGGGACTAAATTGGGATGATTAACACATCTTAAAATGTGTTTCAAAGGGAGAAGGATGGATAAGCCAAAAAGGAATCACGGGTGGCTACGATTCTGTTTTCCATCAGATCTGTAGTCATTTTGTAAAATTCATATCTTGAGTTTTAGAACTCAAACGGACCCCACACCAGTTCCAAAAGTTCAAAATTTTAGTTGGCTAACTTTCTTCAGCAGGCCAACCTCACTGATAAGGATTTATCTATGGGAAAGAATGGCATCTTTGCTGTTAGGTCTGATCCGGGTCTGTTCTGATATGTCATTTTGTTTACATCATTTCTAAGGCTTGGAAAAGGATCCAGAGTGATTCCAAGTTTCTATATGTTCCTTATATTATGAATTTAAGATCGGGAGCAGATGGGGTGTTATTTCCAATTATAAGTTGGTTAAAATGGATCCACACTCCAGATCAGTGGGCAGTCACCAGCTTTTGCTAGTGCTGTGATTGTCCACAATGTGAATTTTATATCTGGAGTTTGGGAGATTCTTTTCATTAAATTCCAACTCTGAGACTTTCATTTGTATGTCCTTTACTTCTCTTAATTTTGGTTTGGACGAATTCTACTCACAAGTTGGATAGAATTGGCCAACATCACTTGACTGTATTGTTGGAGACAGAAGTGATACACCATTTTGTAAAATTCATATTTAATTCATCTTTTGGAGTTAGAATGAGTTCTTTATAGTTGTGGAATCCTGAGAAATCATAGTTTCCTATAAAATTTAGTTAAAGCTATGTTTCTGTTTTAGATTTTGGAGTAAATCCGTTTTGAACAGCAGGTCTGTTTTAGAGACCTTGTTGTGATTACTCTTTTCTCAACTCATACCTTCATTACTTCTCCTTTCTAACCTTTAGTCCTTCTTAGGTGAGGTTTTGAAGTTTGCTCAAGCTTGATAGCATTATTTGATTGTTATATATCCTTACTACTCACTCAAGGTGAGTTCTCTCACACCGTTGTATTGATGTTTGTGTTTGCTAGTTAGCTCGTGTGTGATTATTTGAATTTATTATAAAGGCATGCTATATAACCATTGTTTTAATTCGTACATGTGCACTGTATGTAACTAATTATGGATATGGGGACACCACCAAAGGATACGGAT
This sequence comes from Lactuca virosa, assembly GCF_052849685.1. NCBI lineage: Eukaryota > Viridiplantae > Streptophyta > Magnoliopsida > Asterales > Asteraceae > Lactuca > Lactuca virosa. Next base: position 317,338,610 of record NC_136429.1, read on the forward strand.
TTACCGGTGCGGTGGGTAGGTAATATCACCAACGTGATACTCATCATGAGGTGCGGTGATTAGGGCCAAATGATACGGGATCTTCCCGGTCCGGTTCAAACCTACAAGTCCTTCTTGTATTATAGGCATTGATTCGTTCTTTGCCCTTATCATATAATTATAAATGGAAAATGGATTAGGGTTAGTAAATATGAATGTTAGTACAATGTCTGTGTTTGAATTCACTAAGCTTTGTGCTTACGGTTTCCCTTATAACTTTTCAGGTGTTAAGATTAAAGACGCTAAGGCTTGACATGGAGCATCGGGACATCGCTACTAGTTATTTTTGTTGGGACCTTATTATTATTATTATTACTTCCGCACTTATTTTATATGATTATTAAGTTGATGGATTATGTTATGACTATTTCAGTTGTTTTAATTTAATTTAAGATGCGTTTTAAAAGTTTAAAATTTTGCAAAAAAATTTGGGTGTCACAAGTTGGTATCAGAGCCACAGTTTGAGGGAACGAGGCATTCTTGTGGATGTTCTAGACTCAAATTTGAGGCTCTATAAGAGTTTATTTTCTTTTTAAAATATTTTTCAAACCTTCTGAAGACTAGTAGTGGAAGATGTCGCGGTGTGCCAGTCAGCCAGCCAAGTAAGCCTTATTTCTTATGTTAAATGTTTAGGTTAAATTGTTGACTATGAATTGGATTCTACTAGTCTTAAAATGTTAGATTACACACTTATTTAATGTTAACATGTGATAGAGTTGTAAAATTAACGGCTAGAGCGAACTGGAAATTTTGAAACTAGACGCTAATGCGAAATTGGAACTTGTGTGGAAGGTAGTAGAAGGGCCCCTACTATTTGAAACATCGGTGCCGGTTTCGGGTCGGGGCAAGGTTGAAAAATTTTCGGCAAGTTGAGTGTTTTGTCTTCCTAGAAATATCTAGGCTGAATTGTTTCTAAGATTTTCCTTCTTCTGCGGATACCAATGGCTCCGCCTGCTCGACTTAATCAGCTCCAAATGGAGCAAGTTAGGGATATTGTCGCTGAGGAATTCAATAACGCTTTCAACGAACTAATCCCGGGTGTGACCAATGACATAATCAACCAAGTCGGTGCTCTTCTGGATGAGCGCCTCGCAGCTATTCCCGGGGGAGCGTTACCGGCTCCGCCCGTTCGGGATTCGGCATACTACTTCGAGAAGTTCAGCAAGTGTAGCCCTCCTCTTTGGAATGATGAATCCGACCCAGTTGCTGCTAAGCACTGGGTGTCAAATGTTGAGGGTGCCTTCATGACTGTTGGGTGTCCGGACCAGTACAAAGTTGTGATCGCCATGAATCAGCTGCGGAAAAGGGGAAAGACATGGTGGAACACCATCACCGCTCTATTAAACGAAGAAGAAGTGAGGGCCATGTCTTGGGCCCACTTTGTGGAGAGGTTTGAGGCATAATATGTGCCTAAGGTGGAGCAGCAGCGGATGCAGCAAGAGTTCATGGCCTTACAGCAGACTACCGAGTCCGTTAGCGACCTGAACGCCAAGTTCTTGGAGATGCTATCTTTTTGCCCCTCGTTTGCTGGGAACGAGGCCTAGTTGGTCAGCCGGTACATGGCCATCCTAGGTACCGAGATTCGGGAATTCGTTAGCATGCAGGAGTTCTCGACCTTATCCGCGATCATGAATGCAGCAAGGAGGAGGGAAATCGAGTTGCAGACCCAGTCCAAGAGGAAGGCCAATGACACCTCTTCCAAGACATCCAGAGATGACAAAAAAAAAAGCGAAAGCAGGGTAGTAAGTCAAGGTATGAGTATAGGACGTCTTCAGGGCGAGAAAAATCCGTTGATATGCTACAACTGCAAAAAGCCAGGGCATCATTGGAAGAATTGTAGGGATCCCCCTACGAGTGCAGCACCTCATATTACTTCTGCAGTTCCTGTCTGCTATCACTACAACGAGACGGGACACAAGAAGCCCGAATGCCCGAAGTTGAAGACTGGTAAAGGAGACGGGGGTACAAATCCTGCAATTGCATCGTCCTCTAAGGGACCCACTATGGTGACACAAGGTCATGCTCACCAGATGACTGCGGAGGAGCCGGTGATTACAGCGACAGTGGCGGTCACTTATTTGCTAGATTCCGAGCCCGATGTTGTTATGTTTGATAGCGGTGCTACCCATTCTTTTGTATCTCGCATGTTTATTAATCGTTTGGGGCGTAGTATCAGAAAATTGGCTCACCCAATGGTTATCGAAGTTGCCGACAACCGCACTATTTATGTCACCGATGTTTATCGAGGTTGCACTCTCGAGTTTTCTGGAGTTGAATTCCCCATTGATCTTATCCCTATTACGATGCGAGAGCTCTGCGTTATCGTAGGCATGGATTGGCTTGATGCGTGTGATGTGGAAATCCACTGTCATAAGAAGCAATTTCATGTTGAAAACCCTAGAGGTGGAGAACTTATCATTCAGGGGGACATTCCTCGCGTGGCCATCGCTTCTTGCTCTTCTACTATAGCACTAGACGACGTTCCTATCGTTTCCGACTTTAGTGATGTCTTTCCGGAGGAACTCCCTGGTTTGCCACCTATTCAGCAAGTGGAGTTTCGCATTGATTTGGTGTTGGGTGTGACTCCGGTAGCTAAATCTCCTTACCGCTTGGCACCACCTGAGATGAAACAGCTCCAAGATCAACTTCAGGAACTAAGTGATAAAGGGTTTATACGGCCAAGCTGCTCGCCATGGGGTGCTCCTATTCTCTTTGTGAAGAAGAAAGATGGATCCCAGCGAATGTGTATTGATTATAGGGAGCTAAACAAGCGCACGATAAAGAATAGGTACCCGTTTCCACGTATTGACGATCTTTTCGATCAGCTTCAGGGAGCGTCTTGGTTCTCTAAGATTGATTTACGTTGCGGTTACCATCAGATGCGGGTTCGTGAAGAAGACATTGAGAAAAAAGCATTCCATACTCGTTATGGGCATTTTGAGTTCGTGGTGATGCCTTTTGGTCTCACCAATGCACCCGCAGCGTTTATGGATCTCATGAACCGGGTGTGTAGCCCGATTATTAACTGTTCGGTCATAGTGTTCATTGATGACATCTTGGTCTATTCTAAGACCATAGAGGAGCATGAGCAACACCTTCGGGAGATTCTGGAAACTCTGGCAAGAGAAAGGCTTTATGCTAAATTCTCAAAATGTGAATTTTGGTTAGAAGAAGTTCAATTCTTGGGTCATGTGGTAAACAAACACGGTATTAAGGTCGATCAAGCCAAGGTTGATGCGGTTAAACAATGGGAGATTCCAAAAACACCTTCTGAAATTCGCAGTTTCTTGGGTTTAGCCGGTTATTACCGTAGGTTCATTGAAAATTTCTCTAAAATCGCCTGGCCACTCACCCGATTGTCCAAGAAATCAGTGAAATTCGTTTGGGGCCCGGAGCAACAATTTACGTTTGATGAGCTTAGGAAGCGATTGTGTGATGCTCCGATTTTGGCCTTACCTGATAGGGTTGAGGATATGGTGGTTTACTGTGATGCATCGCTTCAGGGTCTTGGTGCCATGTTAATTCAACGGGACAGGGTGATAGCATATGCCTCCCGACAGCTGAAACCCCACGAACGAAACTACCAAACTCATGATTTGGAGCTTGGGGCAGTTGTTTTCGCTCTTAAGATTTGGAGACACTATCTCTATGGAGTGAAGTGTATCATATACACAGACCATAAGAGTCTGAAATACTTGTTCGAGTAGTGGGATTTGAACATGAGGCAGATCAGATGGTTGGATGTGGTAAAAGATAATGATTGTGAAATTCACTACCACCCCGGTAAATCTAATGTTGTAGCTGATGCTCTTATTCGTAAACAATCTGCCGAACCGATTCGATCTAAGTGTCTCCGGATGACGATGGTGTCGTCTTTGTTAGATATGATTCGTGGCGCCCGTTTGTTGGGGTGAGGTTTGGCAGAGGGTACTTGGGAGTACCGATATCGTGCTTCGGACTACAGAGAAAATCCACGTGATTCGGGATCATTTGGTTACAGCGAGGAGTCGTAAGAAAAGTTATGCCGACAAAAGATGCTCCGATCTTGAGTTCCAGGTGGGAGATTATGTGTTGCTCAAAGTCTCCCCCTGGAAAGGTGTGATTTGACTTCGAAAACGGGGAAAGCTCGGACCCCGATTCATTGGACCCTACAAGGTCATAGCCCGTGTAAGAAAGGTGGCTTACCGTTTAGAGCTGCCTGACGAGCTTAGTCTAATTCATAATACGTTCCACGTGTCTCAGTTACGAAAATGCGTGGTTGACGAGACCGCTGTGATACCACTGGAGGACATACAGATTGACGAGCGTCTCAATTATGTTGAGAAACCAATCGCTATTTTAGAACGAAAGACGAAAGCACTCCGCAACAAGAATATAAACCTGGTTAAGGTGCAGTGGAAACATAGGAAGGGTTCGGAGTAGACATGGGAACCGGAATGCGAGATGCGGGCTCATTACCCGGATCTGTTTCTAGGCGTTGACTTCGACGACGAAGTTCGTTCTTAGTGGGGGAGAGTTGTAACGCCCCGGTTTTTCTCGGTACGTTTGGTTATTTTAATTAAATTATCCTTGTAACCTTGGGCTAATTTATTTAACCAATGTCTGATTTCTTATGTTATTGGACTCTTTTGATCATCTTGTAAACTCCTTTTATTGAAGTCCATGGGCTATGGGCCTATTTGCAAGTCCATCTAGTAAATAGTACTTAATGTGTTAATTGAGTCATTTGGAACACACACAAGAAAAACACTCTAAACCCTCCATCTCTCTCTCAAATCGTCCTCTCTCTCTCTTTGGGATCAAGAGCAGCAAAGGGGCTGTTGTTTGGAGCTTAATTCTTGTTCATTTCCAGCCTTGATTCGTATCGGTATGAACCTCCTTATCATTTCTTACAACTTGATTCATAACCTTGTTCTAGTTTTATGACTTCATCTTCACTTCTTCTCCTTCCTATTAGATTTGTAATTGTATGTTATACATCATCTCAAGATCCTATCTTCACCCCATATATGGTGGATGATGGATCTAGGGGATTACATGTGGCAAAAGATCATGGAAACCCTAAAAGGGAGAATGGTGATTTTATGTGCTTTATGTTCATTTTCATGTTGATTATTATTACAATCTTGTGGCAAAATGAAATCCTAATGATACCTAACCCTTTTTATTACCACCATGATCATGGGGACTAAATTGGGATGATGAACACATCTTAAAATGTGTTTCAAAGGGAGAAGGATGGATAAGCCAAAAAGGAATCACGGGTGGCTACGATTCTGTTTTCCATCAGATCTGTAGTCATTTTGTAAAATTCATATCTTGAGTTCTAGAACTCAAACGGACCCCAAACCAGTTCCACAAGTTCAAAAATTGAGTTGGCTAACTTTCTTAAGCAGGCCAACCTCACTGATAAGGACTTTATCTATGGAAAATAATGGCATCTTTGCTGTTAGGTCTGATCTGGGTCTGTTCTGATATGTCATTTTGTTTACATCATTTCTAAGGCTTGGAAAAGGATCCAGAGTGATTCCAAGTTTCTATATGTTCCTTATATTATGAATTTAAGATCTGGAGCAGATGGGGTGTTATTTCCAATTATAAGTTGGTTAAAATGGATCCACACTCCAGATCAGTGGGCAGTCACCAGCTTTTGCTAGTGCTGTGATTGTCCACAATGTGAATTTTATATCTGGAGTTTGGGAGACGCTTTTCATTAAATTCCAACTCTGAGACTTTAATTTGTATGTCCTTTACTTCTCTTAATTTTGGTTTGGACGAATTATAATCACAAGTTGGATAGAATTGGCCAACATCATTGTATGTAACTAATTATGGATATGGGGACACCACCAAAGGATACGGATTTACCGGTGCGGTGGGTAGGTAATATCACCAACGTAATACTCATCATGAGGTGCGGTGATTAGGGCCAAATGATACGGGATCTTCCCGGTCCGGTTCAAACCTACAAGTCCTTCTTGTATTATAGGCATTGATTCGCTCTTTGCCCTTATCATATAATTATAAATGGAAAATGGATTAGGGTTAGTAAATATGAATGTTAGTACAATGTCTGTGTTTGAATTCACAAAGCTTTGTGCTTACGGTTTCCCTTATAACTTTTCAGGTGTTAAGATTAAAGAGGCTAAGGCTTGACATGGAGCACCGGGACATCGCTACTAGTTATTTTTGTTGGGACCTTATTATTATTATTATTACTTCCGCACTTATTTTATATGATTATTAAGTTGATGGATTATGTTATGACTATTTCAGTTGTTTTAATTTAATTTAAGATGCGTTTTAAAAGTTTAAAATTTTTGCAAAAAAATTTGGGTGTCACAGGGAAGGTTGTTGACCTCTGGTTCGGAGTCGGAGCCATCCGAAAAGCCTTCTGCGAGGTGATCATCCAAAGGGATTGGGTGATTATCTCCTGGCTCCTCATCAAGCCATCAACCATTGCCTTGGTTGGGATAATACAGATCGCCGAGGAGATGGAAACCAGCCATGCTATCTACGCGAGAATAGGGAAAAAGAATAGTTAATAGACGTACTAATGAAGATCCTTTTTAGTTTGTATATGAGTAATTATAGTAATACAAAATACTCCTATAGTATTTTTGGTTTATGTTCTGTTCTAATGTTCTCGTTGTAGTGTTATTGGTAAGTTTTTAGACTTGTTGCAACACCATAATCATTCTTAGGCACATGTTAGTCACTCCTCAGAAAATATAGTTGATCATGCTATATCCCCCTAGTTTTGACTATATGTCTCTAAGTCTAATTGTGCTGTTCAACAATCGTAATACTTTTGTTCTGTTCTAGTATGATACTGACATTGGTATGAATAAATGTATATATACTTAGTTAAATATTTTATTATTTAAAAGTATAACTTCTTGGTCAGAGTGTTTTAATCCCAATGCGTTTATAGTTGGTATATCTTTTATGGGTTGATATACTTGATTCACTATAAACAGTGCTCTGATACCAATCTGTCACACCCCAAAACCGGAACGGCGGAAACGTTTTGGGGTGGAGGACGTCATGTACAATATCATAACAATGCATAATAGTAAAGACAAGCAACAACATCCATTGCATTAACATAATAGTTTTATTACAAGCGTGTTCTGTATAGTATGTAAGACACCAAAAATGTATAATCAAAATAAAAGATGAGTCTTGTATGTGCTCCATCTTCTCAAAATCTTCATCGGTACCTACCTACTGATGATCTGAGAATACAAGTTATTTTTCAAGAGTTTATCAGCATAAGGCTGGTGAGTTCATAAGTATTTAGTGTCATTGCTTGTATGTTTGTAACAACTTAGTGTAATTGAAGTAACTGATTTCAAATGTTTGTAAATAGTTATACTCCCTAGAAAATCCTATATTTTCCACAAAATGTAGTCTTCTACCAAGACCCGACTGTTTGTATATTTGTTCTTTTGTAAATGTAAGGGTTTTCCCCAGTGAAACTATCATTATGAAGATATAGTTTACTTAAATGTGTATGTGAGAAAATCACAAAGTAATGAAATACAGACTCCAGGTAGTACCAAATGTACAGTACACCTCGGGGAGTCTAAAGCAATGAGATGTAGACTCCTGGTGGTATTAAATGAACAATACGCCTCGGAGAGTCTGTTTTGCCTTTAATTCTTAAATGGGTTGATTAAAGGTTTGAATGTGAACTCGTATGTAACCATGCTGATCGACGACTGAATAACTGATGACCCTCCAGGTCATATGTAGTGAGGTAACATTTTGTCACCCCTTGGCCTTTCGACTGGGACTGTAGCTAGCAGTCGGGATGTGGGAGTGTCTGTCCCGTATAGATCTATACACACAATGCCCGCTCTCCCTCCAGGAGACTCTGGTTACAAAGTGATACCACGATGAAGTGTCGTATCGAGAAGTAGTATGTCACATTCTGTTTATAGTATTCAAATGTTTATGTAGTAGTTCTTAGTGTATAGTATGTTTCCTCTGTATAGTGTATAGTATGTTCTCTTGTATAGTGTATAGTATGTTCTCTTGTATAGTGTATAGTGTGTATTGACTCATAACTGTACTGGCTCTTGTATGTGTTGTTGTAATAGTAGTAGTGAGAAGTAAAACCTTAACTATACCTATTATAGTTAAAAAAAAGTAGTAATGTTGTAGGTATGCCTTTGTTACACAAAGGTACTGAACTGAAGTGAAAGCTTTCAGTCCTAAGTCCACAACCAAACAGGATACCCTAAGTCCACAACCAAACAAGGAGCAGGAAATAAGGTAAGCTATCAGTCCTAAGTCCTTCAAGTCTTACTTATATAAATATATTGGTGTAGATATGGGATTGAAAATAATGTAAGTTTAAAAGAATTTGAAAACAGTTTTAGCATTTAAAAGAGTTTAATAAAAGGTTTTGAAGTGCTTGAGATCCATAAGTTTGATAGCAACTTGAAAGTAATAGTAAAATCTTTTATGTTTGTTCTAGTTATTAATCACATATGATTAAAGAAATAACTAGAATGTTTCAACATGTATTCCCCCCATAAAAGCATGTAAAATCATTTCAAAGGTTGATTAAGGGGTATGAACTCACCTGTAGCGAGTGGTTTGGATGGAAGTGTTGGACAAGGTGCTAGGTGTCAAGTGAAGGCTTGAACACACACAATGATCCTATTTAGCATATAGAGACATATATGTATCTCATTAGTGATTATAACACCAATTAAGCAAGTATAAACACCCTACAACATGGAAAACACCTTGGTCTAAGTGTTAGAGGGTCATAGGGTTGCATCAAAGGAGTGTAAGGCCTTGCATTAGAGTTTACGACCCATGGACCAAACCCCATGGCGTTTACGGCCTAGGGTTTACAGCCCTAGTGGGTTTACGGCCGTAAACGCATGGTAATTCCCACCATTTTGTAGTTTATGGTCATAAGCTCAAGTAGGAAGGGTTCTAGTCCAATATCCAAGCTCTAGGAGGGAATGGTGGCACATATGCACCATCTTATGGTGTTTACGGCCCAAGGAGATTGCCTTGGACTTAAACCCATGTGTTCTTGGGTATTCTTGATGTTTAAGGTCGTAAACACTTCAAGGAAGTGATCTAGACTAGTATTCAAGGTTAAGGAAGGGACTAGGGCTCACTTTGCCCCATCTATTAGGGTTTACAGCTCAAGAACATGTCTTGGCCGTAAACACCTTTGCTCTTGTGTTTCTTTGTGTTTTCTAGTTGAATAAGAAGTGAAACAAGCCTTATAACACACTAGGGTAAGAATACTTACAATAAAGGGGCTTGAAAGGGTGTTCACGGCCCAATAACACTAGTGTGTGTTCTTGGTGTTTTGAAGAACACTTGAAGATCTATGAAAAAGAGAAGATTTCATGGATGAAATCATGTATAACTACTAGATGAAGTGTTATAACAACAAATCAAGAGAAGAAACACTTACATTTTTGGAAGATTTGGAAGATGATCTTTTGATAGTTAAGAGACAAAGTGGGTGTTCTTGAGCATGGAAGTAAAAGTGAGGAGTTTGGGGAGTAAACTCATGCCTTAAGCATGAGTTCACGGCCTAAATGGAGTTTACGGCCCAAACCCCCAAAGTTTGATGAATTTATAATAAAAACACCCAAAGCATGAGTTCACGGCCTAAACGGACTAAATGGAGTTTACGGCCCAAACCCCCAAAGCATGAGTTCACGGCCTAAATACTTCCTTTTATTTGTTTGTTTGATGAATTTATAATAAAAACACCAAAACGGACTTTAAATCGGCTAAAATTAATAGAAATGAATTTGATTATTATTTGTATTGCTTGACTGAAGGGTTGGAACAAATAGGAATTTCGGGTTGTCACAATATAGTTGATCAAGCTATATTTATCCCATTTATGATTACACAACTATTTAGGCTTAACCGCAACGTCCAACTTATCTAAATACTTTTATATAGTTCTTACTGTGATATTGTTTTGGGTATGTGTGCATGTATGTATACCTTTTATAAAATACTTATACTTTAAAAGTATACTTTTACTCAGATCGTTTTAGCCCCATTGTATTTATATTTGTATATCTTATATGGTTTGATATACTTAGTTTACTATAAACAATACTCTGATACCAATCTGTCACAATCCCGAACCGAGTAAACAGCGGAAACGTCCGAGGGTGGATGACGTCATGTATAGTATCACAACAATTTCATAATAGAGATCAAAGCATTACAAACATTGTATTGATAATTTAATATTTACATTGAGTTCGAATAATTGTTTGTTTGACTCCAAAAACATATAGCAAAAATATAAGACGTGACACTACTATGCTCCGTCTTCACAAAACCTGTGTGGGTACCTGTCTATTGATTTCCTAAGAATATTAGTGGTTTTGAAAAAGTGTCAACAATTAAGTTGGTGAGTTCAAAAGTATTTTGTATGAGAAATGTATGTCTTTGTTTCTTGAAAATGATAGTGTGTTCTTCCAGAAAACCCAATATTTTCTTTAAGATGTAATGTAGTCTTAAATGTTCCAAGACTGAATTGTATAAGTATTGTTGTACTTTGAAGTAGTAATATGTAGTTTTATATCTTTATAAAACCATTTGAATGCATGTTTGCAGAATTATAAATTGTATTGTGCTAGAAATTAATGTACTATAATCGTATCTGTGTAAAACCCTTTGGATGTATGTTTCCCAAAATGTAAATTGTATTGTACTGGAAAATAATGTAATGTAGTTTTAAATAAATAAAACCATTTGAAGACGTGTCTGTATTCGTAAACAAAACGTATTGTGAATACCCCTTGTGAGTTATTATAACCATACTTAGCGAGTGTTGGCATGTTACGATGTTCTTCAGGTGTCGAAATGTTATGACATTTGTCACCCCAGACCCGTCGGTCCAACTGTAGCTAACAGTTTTGGTGCGGGATTGTCAGTCTCGTATAGATCTATACATAATTGTCACGCTCTCCCTCCAGGAGACTCTGGTTATAAAAACATGACTTTTGTTGGTACTTAGCTAAGTACTTGAAGACATGTCTCACAAAGCTATATTGACTGTTTACGTGTAGTATGATGAAAATTATTTTGTTTTTGTAAATGTATGTATCACCCTTTTATAGTGGTTACATGGTAAAAAAATAATTATAGTTTGGAATAATTATTTTATATTGTATCTTGAGAAGGTAGAATAGTGTGTATGTTCCATAAACTATACCTATTATAGTTTATATAAATGTTTCGTTGAAATATTGAACCCTTTGTATACTATTATCAAATTTGCCATGATAATCACATGAAATGAAATAATTACATATGTTCGTTTATATATTTGAGGATTTGAAGATGTGTAGGGGTCTTGAGAGAATACGTAAGGGATTTTGAAGTTGGAATTGAAAAATGAAGTGGTGATTTCGGTTCAACATATAAATGGGGTGTAAGAATTAGGTGACATGTGCATTGAAATGTGTAATTTATCACTTTGGGATGTGTGCCACCGTTTAAAATTGAGAGTTTTTGGCTTATCTTCCAACTAAGAACAAGTTCTTCAGTGCAAAGGAGATTTCGGTCCAAGAGTTCTCGGACTAGGTGGGGTTCTCGGCTAAGAGGGTTCTCGGTCTAGGGAGGGATTTCGGTCCTAATGGGATTTCGGTGTATCCATGGGATTTGATTCCCAAAACTGAAAATTCATAAAGTGGGGTATAATTTATTATTAAATTTTAACCTTTTGATTTTTGTTATAACAATTCATTTTTATTTGACTTTCTTTGACTTTTATTTACTTTCTTTAACTTTTATTGACCCGAAATAACCGGTTGTTACAGCAAAAGCATGTGGCCTCTTTGGGATCAGAAGTGTGAGGAGTGTCAGAATTGGGCGTTCCTTTAGGTCCATTGCTTGACAACCCAACATGAAATTTTCCTTTCTAGTTCAGTTTATGAGGACCTTTCCTCTTCTTCCCCTTTCCCTGTCCAATAGTCAGAATTGGAGCACTAGCAGGAGTGGAGGTCGAACCTTTTTCCTTCATTCCAGCTTCAGTTGTCTGTAGTAGGTTGTGAAATTGAGCCAAGGTGGTCTTAGTGTTTTTCAAATGATAGGTCAGGATGAACTGATCATAAAATCTTGGTAAGGAGTTTAGGGCTATATCAATAGCAAACTCCTCATCAAACTGCACATTTAGCCTAACAAGGTACGCAACGTATCGTTGAATTCTCTATACGTAGGTACAGACAGATTCTCCCTCTTTCATCTTGCATGCCATGAGGGCTTTAACCACTTTTTACTTTTCTTGACGAGCTCGCTTGTGGAACTTTTCCACAAGGTCCTTGTTCATCTCATAAGGCAAGCAGTCCCCATAAAATCTCTACAACTCACGGGTCATAGTGGCGACCATGATGTAAGCAAATTTTGTCGCATCATCGTAGTGTTTATTGTATGAGGCTAATTCTTCAGGACTAGCCTTCTCTTTGTCGATTTCATTTAGTTATTCTCAAGGACATACTCCTTTTTCTTGAATCGAAGGTCTATCTTTATGTTGCACATCCAGTCATTGTAGTTGGTGCCATCCAATGTCACCTTTGAGCAAATTGACAACAACGAGAACTTACGGTCGTTGGAGGAGGAGGAAGCAGAAGCATCAGCTGGAGTAGACATCTATAAAAAGAAGGTAGTTTTTGTTAGAAAAGACTAATCCTTAATATAGTAACCTAAAATAAAATATTAAGGCTAGGACCCAAATACATAATTCACAACTTAGAAAAGGGATGTCGTAATCTAATTGTAAATTTTATAGGGGTAGGTAAATTGCGATTTACCAATTCCACCAGAAAAGAAAGGAAATTAAGTGAAATTACTAGGTTTTTGAGATTCGTTAAAACTATTCAATGGCATTTTTAATGTCATATATGCTCTTCTATTTGTGACTGGGATACCGAGAATCACAAACAAGATATGAATAACCATGCAAATGTGCTTAGTAACCTCATTGTCATTTATCATCCCGCTTGATGTGCTGGTAAACCACACACGCTCCATCAACAATGACAATTTAGGAGATACCCATTACAACTCTTTATTAGTCCTTATTAGTGTGTTGGTTAACCACACACGCTCCACCAACGACTTATAAAGTTTAATGTGCAATTTCATTGGTTAGCATACTAATTCACATTTTTCCTAAAGTGACCAGATTTGAGATTTTTAAGTAAAAGGTTCTAGTACTTTTAATAGCACAATACTTTTAATGATATCTACTTGTCCTATCAAATCCTTTCTACTAACGATTCTCTACTAATCAATGAAGCGGTGGGTGAGAGTGCACACCCATTCAACTACCATTTTATAGGCAGTTTCCTTATACCCCTTTATAGACTATCTTCGTGAATGAGGAATACTAGCGATTTGTCTGACTAATTCTTATACTACATATAATATATTAACAATTAATATTATAGATAAGGTGTATTTTAAACTTTTCAAAATACATGGTTTATTTAATTTTAAATTTCAAAGATTAAGATCAGTTAATTTAAATTTAAAATAAACCAAAAAATTTGATTTTATATTTATCTTTTAATTATCAATTAATATATTAAATCAAATAATGATTAACTAGTTAAATTAATCAAATAATTTGATCCTAATCCTAACCTTCTAATTTTCGAAAATTAGGGTGTAGCAGTTATCCAATTTTATAATTATCCCTTTTAATCAAATTAAACTAACATTATCTACAATGCGAAACACTAACAAACTAACCTTTTTCGAAAGCTTTGGGAGGACGGATAGGGTTTCAAAACCCAAATCCTCAATTTCCAAATCCAAGGAAAGGGGCCATGGTTTTGAAAAACCCTACCTCTAGTCAAATTCTTGGCCTTTTAGGGTTTAATTTCTATAAACCCTATTTATCAAATTCAAAAATTATAACAATTCAATTGAAAACAAAGCAAATTATCTAATACCACTGATAGGTTTTATGTAAAACAAACAAACTTAAAACCTTTAAGTTCACATGTAGCCTAAGGATCTATGTTTTCATTATTGAACCTATAACTAAGAACATCAAATAAGAAATCCTAAAAACCCTAGGTATACTTTGAAAATCTTAAACGGTTTAGGTTTCATACCTTGTTTTTATTATAGTAAATAACAAGATTTCATTCACTTATAGATCTCTTGGAAGCAAGCACCACAATTGTCGTGCCTCTAATAGATCACACCCAAACTAGCAAGAAGCATGACTATAGAGAGAGGAGAGGGGAGAGTATAGTTTCGACTATCCATTGAGGAGAAGGAGTGTCCGAAATTAGGAGGCCTTAGGGTCATTATATATTGGCACAAGGAAACACTAGATAACCCCTGTTTAAATATTAAATTAATATTTCAAATATGGTATTTATCTCATTCCTTATTTATCCACATGAGATATTCTAGAAACCTTAGAATATCCTCTCAAAACCATCCACCACTAGGGTTGGAAGGTTCATGAGCCTTTTGGTCAACTATTGAACAATTACCCTTATACCGTGTACTTTTAATTAATTCCATTAATCCCAAAATTAATTCTAATTAATTTTTGATCAAATATTAATTACATAATATCTTTTCTAATTAGTATATTATTTACATAATATATTAATAAACTATTTATTTCAATTTATTAATCACATAATAAATTAATCTTTCTCTCTCTAAAAGTTAACATGTCCGATTGCTAGCTTTGAAGGCAACCCAAAAGGATTGTGCTGCTATAAATTCAATTATATACCAATTATAGTTTAGGGGTTAGACACCTAATCCAACACAACTTGTGTTAGGTATGACGTTTGAGAATCCTTAAACAACTCAAACACATGTTATGTAATTATGTAGTTGCTAATAATGGTTATCAGATATATTTTATGAAAAATGATAGTAGAAGGTTGTTAGTTAAATGTGGTAATGGATGTTGTACTTTTAGGCTTTTAGGCGTCATAGATGAGTGATGATCAGTGTTTCTAGATCAAGTCTCTTATAAGTGGCCATAATTGTGCCAATAATTTCAGATTTGAGTCAATTGTCACTTACAGATTGATAGGAACCCCTTTCACTCAAGAATTTATAAACAATGAGAAGATGAGTGTTAGGATGCTTAGAGAGGAGGTGAAAAACACATTTGGTGTTGAAGTGAGTATCAGTTACTGTAGGAGAGCCAATAAATATGATTTAAGTCTAGTCGAAGGTATAGTTGCAGACAATTATGCCAAGTTATGGTCATATGGCGAGGAGATTAAAATATTAATTCTAGGTTCAACTATAAAAATTTCAAGGGATGTAATGTCTGATGGTAAAAATTACTTCATTTAGATTTACATATTTTTTAACGAAGTGAAAGAGGGTTGTAGGTCAGGATGTAGAAGGATTATTAACCTAGATGGTTGTTTTCTGAAAAGTTCTTGTTAGAGTGAGTTATTTTGTGCTGTGGGTAGGGATGCTAACAATAGAAGTTTTCCTATGGCTTGAGCAGTTATAAGTGTAAAGAAAAAATACATTTGGAAGTGGTTTAATGAGAATCTTTTAGAAGACTTGAATTTTGCATGTTAAGTAATTGGGCTTGTGCTAATATCTGATCAACACAAGGTATGGGACATTTTGTTAGTGTATTACTATACATGCTTTGTAAATCTAAATTTATTATATGCTTGTGTGTATGTAGAGTTTGGTTGAGGCAGTGAAGGAAGTCTTACCAACTACAGAATACAAGCATTGTCCAAGTTATATGTATGTCAACTTTAGAAAGACATTTTATGGAGCACAATTTTAGAACATTTTCTAGAGGGCCAGTAAAGCAACTACTGAAGAACATTTCAATGCAACCACGAAGGATATTAAACACATAAATCTTGTTGCCTATATTCATCATATGGAGAAGGATCCAAGAACATGGTCTTTAGCTTTCTTCGAAGTTCACGATGCCTCTTGTGAATATGTGGATAATGGATACTTAGAAAATTTTAATAGTATTTTACTGGATGCTAAAAAGAAACCCATTATCAGTATGTTAGAAGACATTCGCCTTTATTTCTTGCAAAGGATGGTGAACATGCAAGTGTCGGGACAAGGATGGAACCGTTTGAATGTATATCCGAGCATTAGAGACAAGTTGAATCTGTTAAAACATAAACAAAGGTATGTAACTATACAACTAAAAGCATAATAAATATTCAACATATGTAATGATTTGTGTCATTTGTTTTGCATGACTGTAGGAATTGGCAAGTGATTTCTTATAGGGTGAAGAAATTTGAAACAAGAAACATGGACCAATCTTATGTTTTAGATATTCCTAAGAAGTAATGCACATGCAGGCTATGACAATTGAATGTATATGGTTGTGTACATTCAGTTGCAACATTATCGTTATTAAACTCCAACCATGATGCACAAAATATAGACCCACTATATGTGGAATCCTTCTACCATAATTCATACAAAAAACCCATACATGGTATGCATGGAAGCAACATGTGGCCTCCAACAGAATACATCCCTCCTTTTCCCCCAATATAAGGAAGGATGCATGGAAGACCAACCTTTAAGAGGAGAAGGCATGGTTCTGAAAGTACTGGAAGACATACTGTATCAAAAGCAGGGAAACCTGTATGTTGTGGTATATGCAAAAAAATAGGAGACAACAAGACTAAATGTCCTTAAGTTGAAAGGCCTCCTAAAACTAGTGTTAGGAACAAAAAATATGTCACATAAACAAACGAGTCAGTGAACATGGAAAAGGATGTAGCAGAGGAAGAAGGGCATGTTGGTGAACTAAAACAACCAAGGAAGAGGAAGAAGTATGAAAGAATCATTAGAATGAAGCTGGAAAAAGGAGTTGAAGGTAAAGGTAGCAGTTCAGTAAAGGCTATGGAATTGGATTAGTGTGGGTGTAGTGTTTGTGTGTAGGGTATTTATCTACTATTTTACTTATGTGATGTTTTAAACATTCACTGCATGGATATTTATGTCATTTTCTATGTTGTTATGTTTGAAACAATGAATGATGAGTTACTTTATGTCATTTTCTATGTTGTTATGTTTGAAAGAATGACTTAAGGGGTATTTATGTCATTATCTTTCTTGTTATGTATGAAACAACCAGTACGGGGGTATTTATGTCATTTTTTATGTTGTTGTAACTGAAAAAATGAATGCAGGGGTATTTGGGGAATTTATTATGTTGTTGTAACTGAAACAATGAGTATATGGGTATTTATGTCATTTTTATGCTCTTAAAACTTCAATAATGAGTGTAGGGGTATTTTTTCCATTAAAAGTTATAGTTAAATGTTGTAAAACATGTTTCCAAAAGTGACCCTGAATAGACCAAAGTTGTCCCACATCTGCTCACATATTATCAAATTCTATGTTCCCTTAAAATGGAACACTGCCCCTTAAATTCGAAAATAAAACACATTACAAACCTTGTGGCCCTAGTTACAACATGGATTTTGTTTTGGTATAATTTTGTTTTAATTCCATTTTTACATGTTTTGTGCATGTGCAAAATGGGTATTTGTTGTATTTTTATAGGGGTTTGAGGGCCCTACTGTCCTTTTCTTTTACCATATTTAGCATGCAAGATTCACACATTCTGATGGTCCCAACACTGCATATGAAACAAATGAAGTTTTTGAACAACATATGCAAAAGTATGTAATTTTAGTCCTATATATTGCCGTGACCTATATTAAAATAAGAATAAGGGAACAAAACTCAGATTAAGTTAATAAGTTTTCATTAATTTGTATTTCGAAATTACATGATCACTTACACCATTTACTTACTAAGTATCACTAAAAAACCAACATAGTTGCATCTCAGTTTCATACCACATGCACAAAAAGATGCTATATCGGAACAATGGAGAACTAAAATACTACCTAAAAACAAAAAATGATCATACCACACAAACGAAGCATGTACCAACAAAACCCAACCATTTTACCCCAAAAGAACCAAAACCCAAACCTAGAAAACTAAGTACTCCTTATTTAGAGGTACTTGTTGGCTGCCAGCACGACACCCACAATAGGTATGACCGCGAACACACCTATGAATACACACAACTTCTCCTTCATTGCCATTATGTCAGCGGTGGCATTCACATATGCTGTTCGAAAAGAGAAAATATGGTTCACGAGGTCGTTTATTATGTGGGACATATCAAGCTTGCCTGCCCTCACATCTTCCACTTCACGATCCAGCTCATCTATCTCGAGACGTAAGGAGTCCCTAATCTGAAATAAGGCCCTATTCACTTTGTCTCTGATCATAGAGATGCATAACTGCATTTGAAGTAGTGTTATGGAGATGTCTTCAGGTTGGACTCCGTTTCACCCATTTGTAGGGAGGTAGCGGTGATCTTTAAACGACCAACTAATGGTGGGGAGGGGGGAGTCGAAGACATGCATTTTCTTCATAGTTAGGGTAGGAACTTATGTGGTTAATTAGGGCAACATGTTTTTTGGGGGATGATCCTTTTAGGGCATGAAGAAGAGCTATATAGGCAGACGAGTTATGAACAGTCATAAGAAGCTTGGTCATTAAGAGTCTCTAATCAAAACGATGCCATTTGATCGAAGTAGACGCTTATACGTATTAAATTGATTACGGGTCCATCTGACTAAATGAACAGGTCACATATAACTTTCTTCCATTAAAAGGCACGAAAATAACATAAGGAATTGAAAATGAAAATGTGGAATACATTTTAGGGCTACATGGTCATTTTCCCTAAGTTACTACCCCAAATTTACCACGTGCCCCGGGGGGGGGGGGAGGGGGACCTTGCATTAGTATGAAAATGAAAGGAGCAAACCTGTAAGTATACAAACGCTTTGTGGCCAAAATGTGATACCTAAAAAAGTATAGGTCCAAACATGGTTATATACGGAAGTATATGGATCAAACTTGCCAATATATGAAAATCTTGCGTCAAAGTATGAAATCCAAAAAGTCTAGGCACCAAAACTAAAAATATATACAATTATTTTGGCCAAAATTTGAAACTAAAAACTCTTGGAGTCAAAAGTACAAAGATAAATAAACTATTGTGGTTAAAACTCCCAAACTATACTATTCATTTATCATATGATATTAGATATATAATAATATGATGAAAGATCTACTAATATTCTTTCCATTTACCCTTACAAAATATCTTTTTTCATAGGTTAAATGTTTTCAAAATCCGAGTATTTTTTTCTTTTGATATCTATCGCATCATAATAGAACTTAAGCATCATGAATATTTTCATAAATTCTAACGTCCACCTATTATAACACTTAATATCATGTTACTAAGGGCGTGTTCGGAAAACCTAGCATGTAGCATTTTGTTGAACGCTACGTGAAGTAGCTTTTGAATTTGCAGCGTTTTGTTTAAACTAAATGCTAGAATCTTGTAGTGCCAAATGAGGGTTTTTGTTTAAAACGGAGTGTTTTGTCAAACACTAAAAATAAAAGCTCTCAAACACTCCCAAACGCTCTGTGCCGAATACGCGCTAAGAGAAAAATTCAGATTATGAAGCTATGAGATTAGCTTGGACCATTAGTACATCACTACATAATGAGTCTACAACTTCATATTTACTAAATTGTTTTTTCCCTTACACCATTTTATAATATCAAAATTTTCAAAATCTTCGACAGTTACATTAGAAGTATAGGTACTTGCTATATTATAATAAAGCTTTTGTAAAGATGTTAGAATTCTTAAACATGCTAATTGGAAATAGTCATTAAAAAATGAGGATGTGGATACTCATTAAATCGGGATGATATAAAATAATCTCTATTTTGATGAATTTTTGAGACCTTAGGACCATTGTTGTAAGACTCGCCGAGTTGGCCGATTACTAGGCCAAGTACTCCATACTCGGCCCCTTGCTGAGGCGACTTACATAATCCGTGTAATCCCCGATATGCCCCTTACCGAAGCAAGCAGTGCTGTAAAACTTGGACAACCCGGTGATTAATATGTATAATATACTTTTTGATCATTACTACATATATATCTTAAATTTCCAATAATTATTCACGAAGTGAGACCATTGTGTGTTTTTTTTCAGTTTTCATGTATTCACATGTATCTTATGTTGTTATATATTTCAATCAACTTATGACTTGAGCTTATGATTTTGACATATATAATTTCCCTAAAAATATTTATATAGGAATTACCGAATCTGAGTACTCTCCGAGTACTCCTGAGTACTCCCGAGTATTCTCTACTCGGTAGTCGGCCGAACAGGCTGCAATTAGCGAGTTCTACAACCTTGCTTAAGACAAAAGGCTGTGATTCACTCTTTGAATCATGAGTAGAATGTTTGAGAAATTTTTTAAGATAAGAGTTGTGAACATGGTTAAGTTTATTCACGAGGATTTTAAGTAGCTCAACAATAATATAGATGTGGAATAAATATATTTAATTACGAGATTTATAAGAACAACAATTAAAACTTGAATGCAAGACAAGATATAGAAAATATCTTAAATCTTTAACTTAAACTTGCTTGCAAGATTTAAGTTAATATGTTATAAACAATAGTATGTTGATGAACATTTTCAACGTTATATTTCAGATAAAATATTTCAAGTTATCTTTCTTTTCAATCAAAAGTCATACTTTCTACTTACCCCTAACCCCGCAATATACACTTAAAAAGTACATATGAATTGAGAAAGGCATGATTAAGTATGATGGACAAATAACAATATTTAGCAGGTCATACTAACGATATCTAAACAAAAGATCCTACATAATTAAAATAATCAAACACCTTCTATATGAGCATTCGTAATCCGATGGATTTGAAAGAGTCGCGAGAACTTTTTCTCACAAATATTATGGGTTTTGAGCATAACAAACAAAAACCTATGTGTGCATGAAACCCTAATCATGATCTATGTTTTCTCTAATTGAACATACAACTTTTGAACATCAAATGAAAAAAAACATACCTTAAGTATTATATAGCAATAACAATGTAAAACTATAGTGTTGATGAAGTTTAGAGAGCAAGCACCACAAGTGTCGTGCCTCTAGTAAATCACACCCAACACTAGCAAGAGGATGAGAGAGTAGAGTGGAGATGGAGCTAGGAATTTCGGGTATTCCTCTAAGGTTACAAGTGGCAGGAAAAGCTAAGGGTTAGAGGCCTATTTATAGTGCAGATAGGATGCCCTAGATAACCCTAATCTGAATATAATATTAATATTTCAAATTGGTAATTATCCAGCTCTTTATTTATTCACATGGGATAATCTAGAAACCCTAGAGCATCCATATAGAAACCTTCCACCTCCTTTCCGAGGAAGGTTCTGGAACCTCTTGCTTAACTATTGAACAATTCCACTTTAGCCCCTACACGTTTAATTAACTCTTTTAATCCCAAAATTAATTCCAATTAATTTATAATTAAGTATTAATTAAATATCATAATTTCTTATTAATAAATTTTTCTCATAATATATTAACAAATTATTTATTTCAATTTATTTATCAAATAATAAATTCAACCTCTCTCTCCAAAAGTCATCATGTCCAGTTGCTAGTTTTGGAGGAAACGCAAAAGGACTGTGCTACCATCAATTCAAGTATATACCAATTATACTTATGGGCTTAGACACTTAATCCAACAATCTCCCACTTGGATAAGTCTAATACCTATAATTGCTAGTATAACTTCTAAATGGATTAACAAATTGTACCTCTCAAAGCCGCTGTCGAACTCTGACCTAGCCAGTTACATGTCCTAAAATAAGTGATCATATAATCCTCCGTTCTGCAACATATCATGTGGAAAAATAACATGGAACATAATCAATCTCATTTTCCACTACTTTGTGTTCCCGATTTCTCATTTATAATGACAAAGAACTAATAATCGAACACATCAATTTAGTCTCGATCGAGGCCGACAATATAAGTCAACACCAAATCATCGATGGGCCCAAGATATCGCTTTTCCCATTAGGGAAAAAGGAATAGATAAACTTTGACTTATATGATGGTACTATTTACTCACCAAATAAAGTACAACAATATCTCTATTTAAAGATTATAAGATATTATTGTCTTAGAATTACTCGTGATAAATTCCATGAACTAATTCTCTGAGTGTGGGTTAATTCAACACTTAAATCCCCATTTCAAAGTACTCATGAATACTGCAGCAAGGTCATTGCTATGTCTAAAACTCTTGAGACAACCTACAATCGAAATCATGAAAGTGTTGATTACCTACTTACTTCCAAAAGTATGATCGACTTTGGATGTTTGAATAATCGAATTATTCGGGAAGAAAAACAGGCAAAATGAAACACAATAATAAACAATTGACAAAAGATAGTAAAGAATACTCATAAATAGTTCTCAATTACTTAATCATCAAAAGTTAATTACATTTATTTTGTTACAAGCTTGTAAATACCTATCTAACTACTAAAACTAATGTCATCTTTCAGACCAACGCTCCTTGCATGCTTAACATGCTTAATCCTACTTAGACCCTTTGTGAGGGGATCTGCATGATTAACTTCCGATGATACCCTCTTCACGACGAGAGGTGCTTCTTCTACTCTATGTTTGATAAAATGGTATTTTGTGTCGATATGTCTTGATCTACCATGATCTCTTGGTTCCTTTGTCAAGGCAAATGCTCCTTCATTATCACAAAAAATCTCCATTGGCTCCTTTATGGATGGCACAACTCCAAGGTATCCATTGATGTTATTCAAAAATATAGTTTCCTTCGATGCTTCGCTTGCTGCTATGTACTCTAATTCATAGGTAGAATAAGCCACCGTCTCCTGTTTGGAAATTCCCAAGTTACCGCTCCTCCATTAAGGTAAACATGCAGCCAGATTGAGAACGGAAGTTGTATCTATCTGTTTGAAAGCTGGTGTCACTATACCCAGTTACTCTCAAGTCATCACTGCCACCAAGCACAAGGACCCAGTCCTTAGTCCTTTGTAGATACTTGAGAATATTCTTAACCGCTATCCAACGAGCTCTACCTAGATTTCCCTGATATCGAATAACCATGCTCAAAGCAAAATCCACGTCAGGGCGAGTACTTGTCATAGCATACATGATCGATCCAACAACAGAAAAATAAGGAACTCGACTCATTTCTACTATCTCTGCATCAGTACTCAAGCTCTATGTTTTACTCAGTTTGATATTACTCTGGATAGGCAGTTCTCCTTTCATGGAAATTTCCATGCTAAAATGTTTTAACACTTTATCCAAATACGTACTTTGACTAAGTCAAATTAGTCTTTTGCTCATGTTTCTCAAAATCCTTATCCCTAGAATATAGGCAGCCTCTCCCAGATCCTTTGTCACACCCCAAAACCAAGAACGGCGGAAACGTTCTGGGGTGGAGGACGTCATGTACAGTATCACAACAATGCATAATAGTAAAGACAAGCAACAACATCTATTGCATTAATATAATAATTGTAATACAAGCGTGTTCTGTACAGTTTGTAAGACACCAAAAGTATAATCAAAATAAAAGATGAGTCTTGTATGTGCTCCATCTTCTCAAAAGCTTCATCTGTACCTGTCTACTGATGACCTGAGAATACAAGTTATTTTGAAAGAGTTTATCAGCATAAAGCTGGTGAGTTCATAAGTATTTAGTGTCATTGCTTGTATAAAAAAGTTTACCACAATGTAGTGAAATAACTGATTTCAATGTTTGTAAATAGTATATTCCCTAGAAAATCCTATATTTTCAAGTGAAAAGTAGTCTTCTACCAAGACCCGATTGTTTGTATATTTGTACTTTCATAAATGTAAGGGTTTCCCCAGTGAAACTATCTATATGAAAAATATAGTTTTTGACTTCACTCATAAAAGGTGATTACAAAATAAATGTAATAGGGAAAAATAAATGTTTTACCCTAGGCAGTGACACTACTGGGTATAAAGTGATAAAATACGGACTCCAGGTAGTACTAAATGTGCAGTACACCTCGGGGAGCCTACAGTAATGAAAATGTAGACTCCATGTGGTATTAAATGAACAATACGCCTCGAAAAGTCTAGAGTAATGAAAATGTAGACTCCAGGTGGTATTAAATGAACAATACGCCTCGGAGAGTCTAATTTACCTTTAATTCTTAAATGGGTTAATTAAAGGTATGAATGTGAACTCGTATGTAACCATGCTGATCGACGGCTGAATAACTGATGACCCTCCAGGTCATATATAGTGAGGTAACATTCTGTCACCCCTTGGCCTTTCGGTAGGAATGTAGCTAGCAGTCGGGATGTGGGAGTGTCGGTCCCGTATAGATCTATACACACAATGCCCGCTCTCCCTCCAGGAGACTCTGGTTACACGGTGATACCACTGTGAAGTGTCGTATCGAGAAGTAGTATGTCGCATTCTAGTTATAGTATATTCTCCTGTATATTGTATAATGTATTTTCTGGTGTATAATGTATAGAGTGTTCTCTTGTATAGTATATAGTGTATTGACTCATAACTGTACTGACTCTGGTAAGTGTCATTGTGATAGTAGTAGTGAGTAGTAATCCTTAACTATACCTATTATAGTTAAATAGAAATGTTATTTGCATGCCTTTGTTACACAAAGGTACTGAACTGAAGTGAAAGCTTTTATATCCAACACATATATATATGATATATAACTAAGAAGTCAACGACATTCAGACAAATAACAGGGTAGCCTAAGTCCACAACCAAACAAGGAACATGAAATAAGGTGAGCTATCAGTCCTAAGTCCTTCAAGTCTTACTTATATAAATATATTGGTGTAGATATGGGTTTGAAAATAATGTAAGTTTAAAAGAGCTTGAAAACAGTTTTAGCATTTAAAGAGTTTAATAAAAGGTTTGAAACACTTGAAAATCCATATGTTTGATAGAAATTTGAAAGCAATAGAAAATCTTTCTGTTTGTTCTAGTTATCAATCACATGTGATTAAAGCAATAACTAGAAATGTTCAACTTGTATTCCCCCCCCCCCCCCCCCATAAAAGCATTTAAAATCATTTCAAAGGTTAATTAAGGGGTATGAACTCACCTGCAGTGAGTGGTTTGGATGGAAGTGCCGGATAGGATGGTAAGTGTCAAGTGAGGACTTGAACACACACACGGATCCTAGTTAACATGTAATGATACATAAATGTATCTAATTAGTCATTTAACAACTAATTAATAAAGTAAAGACACCCTAATACATGGAAACACTTTGTTTCAAGTGCTAGGAGTGTACTTACTTATAGGAAGCTTGTAATAGTGTTTAGGACCCAAAAACACTAGTGTGTGTTCTTGGTGTTTTGAAGAACACTTGAAGATCTAAGTAAAAATGAAGAATGTATGGATGAAATCGTGTATTAGCACTAGATAAAGTGTTATAACAACAAATCTAGTGAAGAAACACTTACATTTTGGAAGATTTGGAAGATGATCCTATGATAGTTGAGAGAAAAGTTGGGTGTTCTTGAGCTAGGAAGTTGGAGAGTGAAGGAATGAAGAGTAAACTCATGCTATATGCATGAGTTCATGGTCAAAGGGAGTTTATGGCCCAAACTCCTCTTGTTTGGCAGTAAACACCTAGTCAAGGTGTTATTTGCTTATTCGTTACACTTCACTCCTAAAAGATACTTCCTTTTTATTTGTTCGTTTGACGAATTTAAAAATAAAAACCACCCAAATGGACTTTAAATCGGCCAAAAATGGACTGTAGAGTTTATACAATGAGAATTTCGGGTTGTCACATCCTTCATAGCGAAATACTTTCCAACCATGCCTAAAGAAAGAAAACATCAAGGAAGAAGGCGTAAAGGGATGGAAAAGCAACTACAGATTAAGGGGGATGGAACGAGATACTTCATGGAAAGTGTATGGGCTCCAAAGTTTGGGGATATTAAAAAGTTAATCTTAGATGAAGCATATAAGACCAGGAATTCCATTCATCCTGGAGCAGACAAGATATCAGAATTTAAGAACTCTTTCTTGGTGGCCAAACATGAGGGCAGAGATTTTCGATTGTGTAAATAGATGTTTGACTTGCTCCAAGGTCAATGCAGAACACTAGCAGCCCCCAAGACTACTACAACAACCAGACTTACCTAGGTGGAAGTGGGAGAAAATTGCAATGGATTTTTTTACCAGGTTACCCAAGACTACTGCTAGTTATGACACTATATGGGCATTTGTCGATAGATTGACCAAGTCTGCTCACTACCTACAAATAAAAGAAATGGACAAGATGGTGAAGCTAACCATTATACACCTTAGATAAATTTTCAAATTACATGACATAGTGTTATCTATCATATTCGATATGGACAATAGATTTACCTCTCGATTCTGGGAAGGTTTGAAGACGGCTCTTGGTACTTGTTTGGATATGAGTACAACTTATCATCCCTAGACGGATGCCCAAAGTGAAAGGACCATCCAAGTGCTAGAAGATATACTCAGAGCATGTGTGATAGATTTTGGAAGTGCATGGGAAACTCATCTACCCTTGCTTGAGTTCTCATACAACAATACTGATCAGACGACCATCAAGGCTGAACCGTTTGAAGCCTTGTATGGTCAGAAATTTCATTCTCTTATTTGTTATGCAGAATTTGGAGATAATCCGCTAGCCAAGAAGTTTGCAGGGGATATCCTACGAAGTGGCCAAGAAATAATCCACGAGACGACTAAGAAGATAGTACAAATTCATGTGCACATGAAGGCAGTACGAGATCGATAAAAGAGCTATGTGGATACAAGATGCAAAACCCTCGAATTCCAAGTTGGAGATATGGTTATGCTTAAAGTCTCTCCTTGGAAAGGAGAAATAAGATTTGGAAAGCGGGGGAAAGTTAAACCCTAGATACATTGGACCTTTCGAGATCCTCGACAGGATCGGTCCAACAACTTATCGACTTACACTTCCCCAAGAGCTCAATAATGTGCATGATGTCTTTCATGTGTCGAATGTCAGGAAGTGTCTCTTGGACGAAACACTAGTCATTCCGCTCGATGAAATTCAGATTAACCGTGAACTAAACTTTCTCGAAGAGCTAGTCGAAATCTTGCATAAATAGGTCAAGCGAATCAAGTAGAGTCGAATTCCCATAGTTAAGGTACAATGGAACTCTACGCGAGGACCAGAATACAGATGGGAAAGAGAGGAAGAAATGAAGAAGTACCTCACTTTTTTGAATCCCGACGATAAGATAAATTTCAAGACAAAATTTCCTAAACAAGGGAGGCTGTTACAACTGGAAAAATTACGTCACCGATCACCGTTAGGAAAGAGTAGGAAAACATTAAATTTAATAGCTTAGGCTTGTACAGTTTGATTTATACCATAACATAATCAAATATTTTGTTACATTTAGAGTTAAATCAACTCTTAAGCTAAAAAATTAGCAACCAAAAAGTTTTACATTCTTTTAAAATGGCTTAGATATTTTGATAGTACTCTCCGACGTGAGCTCAAGGATATAAAATTCGTAAAATCCGACTCCGTTAAAAGTAAAAATCATTTGCGTAGTTAAAGTTAATTACATCAAAATGACATTAAGAGATCGGTTGAGTTTTTGCTAGTGTTGTCAATAGGAGAGTTATAGTACTCCTTGAGATAAAAACTTTATTATAAAGAATACCCAAAATGTGATCCACATGAGAGATATATGTTTTTTATAAAATCATTTAAATTTTCCCCCATTTGCCTTAAAAATAAATGTTAAAAGTAGCTAATGCAACCTAAAGGAAAGTTGTAGTACTAGTTGAGAGCATTACATAGATATAAAGAGGTCTTAGATCAGAGGTCGCACAAAAAAGTTTTGATTTTTGAAAAAACAATTGTGTGCGTGAGGGGCACCCATTGGACACCTGACATCGAATTCGAGTAGATTGTAAGTGACGTGGCTGAGTGGGGAAATGAGATGTGGAAACTTCCTATGGAGCCACGATGTTTAATGCCCGTCACGCAGGGATCTTGCCCAGTGCACCTCCAAAACTTGACTATAAATAGTGGGTAGTGCCATTCTCTATCTGCACACCTCTAGTCTCTCTCTCACTCTCTACCTCAAAGATTGGTACTTCCTAGGCGGTTCCCCAGAGTCCCGAGCTCAATCCTACCCTACAACAACGGTTTCAAACACCCAGGGTGAGTTTCACAACCCATTTTACTATTTTCAAGGTTTTCAATAGGGGGGTATACATGTTATATATAAACTTCTTTATAAAAATATATTTTGTAAATATAGTAATATTTTTTATAAATGCATATAACTTTAGGATGATATATAGATACCATGCTTAGATGTAAGGTATGATATTATTCCTAGGAGTTATGATGCCTATTTGTATATGAAATAATTTTACCTACATGTTATGCTAGCCAAATTCCTAGGATAACTTATTACCTAAAGGCTATGCTAATGAAATTGTTAGGATATGCAATGTACTTAGTTACTCTGCCGAATATCATGTTTTCAAAACAAACATAATTATAGGGTATATATATATTAAAAAATTATATATATACAATGATAATTATGAGGTAAATAATAATTATCATATATAATAAAAGCATATAGTGATAATTATGAAGAGTTTTTATAAAATATAATATTAAAAGATAACATATAATACCCAAGGTTAAATTGTTAGCGAGCTTAAATAATTCATCATTAATCCTTGATTAAATTCGGCTACCCTGGCCTATAATCGTTAATCTTAAAGAGATATGGAAACACATGTATAGATCTATACGGGGTCTGACATCCCCACCTACAATTTCTAGCAACAATCCCAACAAGATACCTTTCTTTAATCAGTTAATACTACGACATCTGATGAAGCGTCATGCGAGGTTATTATAATTCTACCATGTCGATTATATGGGCTCATGGTAATGCGATTAACAACCTTAGGAGAAGCAACTACCAAGAGGGACACCTTCACATAGTTAAAATGTTAAGATATACCAAGATAAGATAGTTGTAGGATAAATAAAAAACCCTAAACTACTTAGTAAGTTAGAATTCTCAAATAACAAAATAAAATGTTTTAAAAGAGATTATTTCAAAAGAAAAAAAAATTTAATCTAAAAGATCAAATAAAGTAGAAAACTAATAAAATATGTGAGCTCACCAACATTCTGTTAACGTTTTCAAGATACATGTATTCTCTGGAAGATGAGTGTAGAGAACGGACAGTTTGAAGAGGGAGTCGTCACTAGAAGAATGTTGGAAGTTGTTTCTATTTGTTCTATTTTTCATTTCGTTTAATATGTACGCTTGGCCTACTAAAATAATGTAATACCTAATTTAAAATAAATAAAAGTATCGTTTGTAATATACTTGCGTGTAATGTTCAATATATCTGATTTTTAAGATCCAGTTAACCCCACGTCAGACTGCTTGCCGTTTGCGCCGCCGGTCGGGCAGGGTGTGACAAAAGCAGAGTAGTTTTGACACAATCTGGGTAGTAGTCAACCGACTAAATATGTTCACCCACTTCCTACGAATCAAAGAAACTTATAAGATGGAAAAGCTTACGAGAACATACGCCGAGGAGATCGACAAATTGCATGGTACACCGATTTTTATCGTCTCTGATCGATACAGTAGATTCACCTCCCAATTTTGACAATCGGTACAGAAATTCTTGGGAACTCGCTTGGATATGAGCATAACTTACCATCCAAAAACTAATGGTCAAAGTAAATAAAGCATCCAAATGCTAGAAGATATGTTTCGAGTCTGTGTGATAGACTTCAGAAATGCTTGGGATTCTCACTTACCGTTGATTTAGCTCTCATATAACAACAATTATCACACCAGCATCAAAGTAGCACTAGTCGAGGCTTTATACAGACTGAATTGTTGATCTCCAATATGTTGGGATGAGATCGGGATACCCAACTAGCCAAAAAGCATGCGAATTGTACACTACATAATGGGCCAAAAACAATATATGAAACCACTGAAAAGATTGTGGATGTCAACGACCAACTGAAGGCTGTATGTGATCGTCAAAAGAGCAACACTGATGTGAGACGTAAGTTTATTGATTTCCATGTTGGAGACAGGGTCTTTGGATTTTCTATGCATCAAATACACTTTACTAGGTAGCGAAAAAATCGAAACTACGATATAACTTAGTGTACAAGAAACCTATGGATCTATGGTTTCATGCTAATTAATTCTACCCTAGAAAACACAAATACAAACAAGAAAAACATACCTCTTACGTAGCCCTTGATCTCTATGCTTGAGATCTCATCCTTAACGGAGTTGCTTGGATGAGAGCACCCAAACCATAATCCCTCTAATTGTATCACACCCAATGACACCAAATAGTGGAATAAAAATAACTAGGAGAAGGGTCAATTTCACAAACCTTAAGTGGGTTAGAAATTGTCCCTAAGAGGGGGAGGAAGAAGGGTTGTAAAAACTTTAACCCCAGGTGCAAGGAAGAATGAAATCCCTAAGGCCTTATTTATAGCCTTGGATGCCATCCTAGGTTTTGTACTCGTTCCCATGTGGGATGGAATACCTAGAACGAAATTCACTCCTTTTCCCATGTGGGATGTAGTGATTTTCATCCAACCCTAATTCCATAAGCGTTCTGGAACATTCCTGATTAACCAACTATCGATTATTGAATATTTAACCCTTTTAACTAATTAATTTGTTAATTAATCCCAATATATATTTCCAATTAGTTTCTAATTAATTATTAACCATAATAGTTAATAAACCAATTTCTCATTTATTTATTCTACTTAACTTGGGTCTTGAGGGAAACCCAAAAGGAATCTGTTATTATTAGAAATATTACCAATAGTTAATGTCCTTAGACACTCTTTCCAACAGTCTCTCACTTGGACAAGTCATCAACTATTAGAGGACCAATATTTCTACAATAATCAACAATGAGTTAGCCATCCAATGCAACTACCAAACTCTTGATCTAATAAAGATTCAACCCTTAGATAAGTGATCAAGTATTCCTCCCTTCTATGATATTTGTATGAATTTGTGACATGGATAATGGTCAATCTTATAATTAAAGACTATATTTCCTGATATAGATTTGTGATGACTGCATCTGACTACTAAATTTAAAACATCCATTGCATTTAGGTCTCGACCAAGCACTTTAGATGTCAGCACCAAAATCATTGAGGGGCTCATAGTTATCGCTTTTTCTGTAAAGGAAGAAGAAACAAATGAACTATGACTACATAGTTTTTCTCTACTTCATCATGTCACACATAGACATACCCTTTATAACTACCAGTTACAGATAACATTGAAGTAGACTAATGCATAACAAAATCATAGAGAAAAACCCCACATGTATCTGGGTTTGAAGAATAGAAGCTATTACCGTCTTAGAATTACTCGTGACTATATCTATGAAGTAATCTCTAAGTGTGGGTTGGTCCAATACTTAAATCTCTATTAAGTACTCATGAGTGTTAACACAATCTCTATGTTATGTCCAATAATTAATGATAATCAGCTAATATTCATGATAGTCTTGAATCACTACTTACTTCAAAGAGTATGACCGACTATGCACGTTTGAGTAAATTAATACTCGGGAAGTGGGTTCCAAATAAGAAAAAGGATAACACGGTTATAAGCTATTTGAAATGACTAATCTCCATCATATATTAAGATCTCCACTTAATAATCAACAAATTGAATTAACACTTATATTGCTTTAAGTTTTCAGGTTTAAAACAAACTAAACTAAAACTGTTCAAGCCAATTCATTTGCAAATCTATTGCCTCTTGACTTTGTCTGACTCTCAGAGTTGGTCATTGACATTGGGTTATGAAATGGATCGACAAGATTATATTTCGATATGAGTTACTGGCTATGATGTCTTTACATTTGAATCATTATCAAATGTGTTGGTACGTATTGAGTGTGTATCATGTGAGCTTGTGTGACTTGGGATCCATACTAGAGGTAAGTTCACCCTTATAGTCACAAGAGCCTCCAAAAGGACCATCAATGATTAAATTTCAACAACGATGTCACTAATGAATCTATTTTAGTCACCTTTTCTTCTTTGGAATTTAACCATATTACAATGAACTCTAGTTTTATTAAATCCACTATGGTGTATGGCTTTGTACTCTTCGAAGCTAATACATCACCATTCATTAAAAGCACGAATTTTGATGGCCAACGAAATCATCTTTATCATTGTGGAACTTAGCATCAATGTAACTTTTACAATGATCTCGTCCATACTATCAAGATCCTTTTCTATGTCCTCCTAGGACACTTAAGAAAGTTCTTGATCTTGATTCATTGATTCTTTCCAAATTGATCTAATCTAAATTTTCATGCTTAAGGGATATGAGTCATCTGATCTAGTACATGTCATGGAATATATGATCGATCCCATACTAGAAGTATATGGGACATGACTCATAACCTCTAGTTCAACGGTAGAACAAGGACATTAGAATCACTTAATGTCATGCCATATTAAGCACAAACCTTTCCAAGTTCTGCATGTTGACTTTCCTCAACATTCCATGGACTTTGGCTTAATCCAACGAATCACTTTGATCTATCTCCACAAATAGTTATTATGTAGCTGTGTTGTATCTCCCATGTATGTCATATTAGAACTGACACACATAGCTTCCTATGAATCGTAGACCATATATATACAAAACAGGGGTGACTATAGTGCTCCTAGTAGAACTGACACACACACACACACACACACACACACACATATATATATATATATATATATATATATATATATATATATATATATATATATATATATATATATGGTTTGTCTATGTTTCTTAAAATTCAAAACTCCTTGAACATTCTCATTGAAACAAAGATTCCAATTACTCCCACTAGATTTGACATATGTATGGCTCATCTTTGTCTCTTGAAATTCAAACTCCTTGAACTTTCTCATTGAAACAAAGATCCCACTTGCGAGATGCATATTTTGGGTTAATAAATGAACTTATCAAGCTTAGACATCATACACAACCTATGTTGGTTTGATTATGTGTATGTTCGTATCCATGCTTGTGTCTTCCTGAAGATCCACTTACGCTTAATGGTTAAGGCCAAGTGCTTAATCTATGAAGTTTTAACATTCATGGAATGAATCTCGCTTTCCATGTCTTCCTTCCATGTTATAACCTTTTGCGCCTACTGTAGCTTCCATTAGAGGGTATAATCTAATTGCTCCATAACAATGACTCATATACCTCAGTAATATAAATTCTTATACAACTAACTATATGATGTCCTTTATCAAGTCTATAAGGAAGAGGTGGATGTATGTCAACTTTCTCAATAGCTATTTCAATCCCGAATTGAATTCTAGGTCCAACTTTAGGTTCTTTGTTGGATGACTCTTAAGTCTTATCAAGACCAATACAACTCCCACGGTAACGCCCCATTTCTGGTACGTGAATTAATAAAGTAAAATTTTCATTTCTTAAAGGGTACTTGACGAGTCAGTAGCCCGACTCGTCGAGTAGAGATGGGATTTGCACACAGTATAAGTTGGCAACTCGACGAGTCCATATCCTCGGACACGGTGAGTCTGCCATCCTGGATGAAACCCTAATTTCAAGGGTTTTCACCCTATTTAAACATTATTATACACCCCCAAACTAGCCTCCATCACCCTCCGAACGTCCGTTACTAAACCCTAGCCTTCCTTTAAGTATTCTTGGGATATTTCTCATTTTGTGGTGGATTTTGGTGCATTTTGAAGTTAGAAGAAGAAGAGAGAAGAGGAGTTCTCAGGAGAAGTAAAGAAGATCTGAGTTTATTGTGTCATTCCAGCTTCCATTAAGGTATAAAGCTCGGATCTTGGCTTGTCATCATGTAGATCTCCTTAAAAGCTTGCTAGTGTAGTTTTTGAGCCTTTTCTAGACTTTGAGGTTGATTTTGTGGGTAGTTTAGTCGAATGGGTTTCAGATCTAAGCATTTCAGGACTCCTTAAGCTCAACGTTGCCACCTTTATTGAGCTAAGCACCCATTCCAAACCTAGATCTCCTCTTTTAACTCCTTATTGGACATTTTAGCTTATCATGAGCATGCATGAATGTAAAGTTAGAAACTTTATGTGTGAAAACAGTCCTAGGAACCCAGATCTACGAATTGGATGCTTTGGAATCGATAGAAATCGACTGTATAGTAATGGCATGCTTGGGACTCGGCGAGTTGTTCTTCAGACTCGGCGAGTCAAGTCGCGTGTCCTTGGTTTTTCCCCGATTTGAGAGTTTAGGGTGAATCAGTGAGTAGAGTAAGGACTTAGTGAACTAAGACTTGGATCTGGAAGCAGTCGGACTCGACGAGTTGTTCATACGACTCGGTGAGTCAAAGACTGGGTGTGTTCTTCTGTTGAAAGGGAACTCGACGAGTTGTTCAAACAACACGGCGAGTTGGATGAACATTAGACTCTATGTTAGTATCGAAGAAGAACCCGTCGAATCTTTGCCAAACTCGACGAGTAGAAGCGAGTAGAGGATTAGAATGGTTGATGGGGACTCGGTGAGTTGGCGGTCCAACTCGGCGAGTCTGGACAACTGAAAGTTGACTTTGACTTGGAAGTTGACTTGTTCAGGGGTAAATAGTCATTTTACCCTGAGAGTAGTTATCAGTTTATGATTTAGTGTTTATGGGATTTGTAGCCGGGGAGTTCCGGAGCAGCAATCAGGCAGTTTCAGAGTTAACATCTCAACAGCCAGCTTTACGAGGTGAGTTTCCTTCAAGTAGGAACGGGTCTACGGCCACGATGCCGGCCCGTTTAGTTAGCTGTAGTTCCGGACATCGGTCCGATGCAATAGTTTAGTATGCTTGAGGTCTTTGTGATTCAAGCATGTTTTTGTGTTATGTGTTCCGGACTTCGGTCCGATGCAGTATGCAGTATATGTGTTATGCTAGTAGTTATGATTATGCTATGCTATGTTCAGTCAGTTTCCGGACTTCGGTCCGATGCAGAGGGCAAGGCCCTGGTTAGTTCCGGACTTCGGTCCGATGCAGTTTCCGGACATCGGTCTGATGCAGAGGGCAAGGCCTTGGTTAGTTTCGGACTTCGGTCCGATGCAGTTTCCGGACTTGGGTCCGATGCAGAGGGCAAGGCCCTGGTTAGTTCCGGACTTCGGTCCGATGCAGTTTCCGGACTTCGGTCTGATGCAGAGGGCAAGGCCCTGGTTAGTTCCGGACTTCGGTCCGATGCAGTTTCCGGATTTTGGTCCGATGTAGTGGGCAAGGCCCAGTATGTGCTTTATATGTTATTGTATGGTATGTGGTAGTTTGGAGGAGCTCACTAAGCTTTGTGCTTACAGTTTCAGTTTTGGTTTCAGGTACTTCCGAAAGTAAGGGGAAGAGCTCGGGATGATGGCATAGCACACACCACAGTTCCAGTTTTATCCTGGGAGTTTTATTCAGATATTTTGATATGATTGATACAGTATTTGTTTGACACAGTTACTTGACTTTTTAGTTACTCGTTATATGGTTTTTAGTACATATGTTATACGATGATGTGATTTTTAGTAATATTAAAACAAAAATTTTTGGGTCGTATTTTGGGATGTTTCAAGTTGGTATCAGAGCCTTGGTTTGAGGAATTCAGGCACACTCTCGGGTGTGACTGGACTCAAACTAAGGAAATGGTAAAAAGATTTTCAAAAGAAAAATGTTTTCGAAAGAATTTTTGAAAAAGAAACTTAAAAAGAAAAGAGTTTTGAGAAAAGGAAAAGAGTGTGGTGCATGCGATCAGCCGAGCTCAAGTAAGTACTCCCAAATTACCCATACAAGTTTATGTTATGATTATCAGTTTCAGTTTCAGTAGAACAGCATGCTAGAATAGGACTAAGGATCTAGGTGGATGCCTTATGTTCCTGTTTTATGTGTTTTAGCTTATTGAGAATTGCATGCTAGTATTGGGTAGACAGCAGTAGGATAGCCTGTTTAGGTTATGCCTGATAGTATGAGCTTAGCATTGTATGCTAGTACAGTTTCTCGTTATCAGGATAGATTTGCTTGAGTAGTTTCATGTGTCTGAATGCTGCTTGCTTTGTGCTTTGTGGGACTCTGAGTGATAGGAGTTAGCCATTAAGTGAATACGTCACGTCACATATGATCAGGGTTGAATAATCTTAGAGTGCTGGATTTGGCCCTATTGCGTAGCTCTCGTCTGAGTCTAACCGTTGTAGGGACGAGTCTTTTACTCAAAGGATTATCTGAGCCTCGTCACATGTGATGGTATTCAGGTGATGACTA
The DNA here is from genome assembly GCF_052849685.1 of Lactuca virosa. Taxonomy (NCBI): domain Eukaryota; kingdom Viridiplantae; phylum Streptophyta; class Magnoliopsida; order Asterales; family Asteraceae; genus Lactuca; species Lactuca virosa. The sequence continues at coordinate 317,374,990 of NC_136429.1, forward strand.
ATTGGCATCACAAGAAGCCTTCAGCAGCTGAGGACTGGATTGGGTAGAGTCAGAGATTTCCTAGGGCAAGCCTAGGATGAGAGTAGCAGAGATCAGTAGCAGTAGAAGTAACTTGGTGGAGTCGAGGCAGTACTTGAGGAAAGTACGGATAAATGTCGAAGGTAGTATGGGCCAGTACTACTGAAAGCAGAGGATCCGTACTTGAATCGAGGAAGGCTGAGAGGAGACCTGGAAACTTATAGCAGTAGCGATCCCGCGAGATATATTACTGTTTCTGACGTTTGTCATGACGTGATTTCAGAATGGTGGTTTTACGCCTTAGACCAGCAGTCGGCAGTTCAGGTGCCGGGGAGGGATTAGGAGCAGGCTCGGGGACCGAGCAGTTGTACGAGCAGACTAGGGAGTTTCTCTCTTCAGAGATTACTCGCACCATACTTGAGCAGACTCCTGTGATCTTCGGTTCGATCAAGGAGGGTATTTTAGAGCCGATGGATGAGAGGTTGAGCACCTTCCGTGCTGAGGTGGCTGCTATGATGGGGACGCGCACACTCACCTTCAGGGAGTTCCTGGCTTGAGGAGCTCCAGACTACCATGGGACACGAGATCCCATTGCGAGTACTAGGTGGTTTGCGGATGTCGCCAATGCGTTCTGCACCAGCAGATGTCCAGAGGGGGAGAAGGTCAGACTAGCATCCTGTCTTCTGAAGGACAGGGCACGAGATTGGTGGGAGGAGATCGGGCATGTCATCGGGGATGACGCAGCGCTTGATGCGATGACTTGGGCTGATTTTACTACCAGGTTCAGAGCCGAGTTTGCACCGGTTATCGAAGTGCAGCAGTTAGCCAGGGAGTTTCAGGATCTCACCCAGACTATAGAGACGGTGGCGGAGATTACCGCCAAGTTCAGGGAGAGGGCTCTTCTCGTTCCTCAGTACGCAGCTGATGAGGAGATGAAGAAGGCCCGTTATCATGAGATGTTGCAGAGTGATATCCGCCAGTTTGTGAGCCGATCCAGCTGTAAAACGTTGGATGACATGATTGCTAGGGCTCGTGAGAGAGAGATAGATTTGGAGATGGAGAAGAAGAGGAAGCCAGAGGTGGCTTCTGGTACAGGGAGTTCGGGCAAAAAGCCCAAGGTATCAGATCACAGATCTAGAGGACAGCAGAGCCACAGTCGGTGTGGCAAGTGTGGGAGATTGCACGGTGGGGCGTGCAAGGCAGGTAGTGTCGGTTGCTATAAGTGTGGCTGGACCGCGCATATGAGTAGGGATTGTACAACTACTACTACCACCACCACCACAACAGCTAATCTCATTTTCTTCCATTGCAATCAGAGGGGACATAAAAAGTCCCAGTGCCCGAGTTTAGCAGCAGCAGGGAAGGTGGCAGCACCTGCCCCTGCTACTTTGAGGATTACAGACGGCCGTCAGGGCCGAGGTGAGGCGCCAGTGGCGAAGAGTAGAGCTTTTCAGATGACAGCAGAGGAGGCGCGAGCGACTCCTGATGTGGTGACGGGTATGTATTTTCCTCTTATCTCTTTATTGATATTGATTGTTTCTCATGGTTATGTGTTGTCATATAGGGTCGTTCTTAGTGAACGGCATCTAAGCTACAGTATTGTTTGACTCGGGGGCCACCCGATCATTTGTTTCACTTGCGCTTAGCAAGAGGTTTAGTAGAGCTCCGGGGGAGCTGGATTGTCCACTCGAGGTTGAGATAGCTGATGACAGGACCGTCAGGGTCGCGAGAGTGCATAGGGCGTGTTCGCTGCAGTTATTTGATAAGCAGTTTTCAGTGGATTTGGTTCCTATTCCCCTGCGAGGGAATAAGGTTATAGTGGGTATGGATTGGCTGAGCCCCAATGGGGCAATGATTGATTGTGAGCTGCAGGTAGTGAGGGTTCGCACCCCCAGTGGGGGAGAGTTAGTGATTCAGGGCGAGAGGCCACAGCGCGGACCGGTTCTATGTTCAGCAGCGAGAGCGAGGCGCTACGTTCAATAGGGTAGTGTAGGGTACGTCGCCTATGTTATAAATGCCCGGGAGAAGGGTAAGGGGACAGTTGATGATGTGCCAGTAGTACGAGAGTACCCAGACGTATTCCCAGAGGATTTGCCTGGAATACCTCCAGAGAGACAGGTTGAGTTTCGGATTGACCTGGTCCCGGGTGCGGCTCCGATAGCCAAAGCACCGTATCGGTTGGCTCCTCCAGAGATGCAGGAGTTTTCTACGCAGCTGCAGGAGCTTCTAGACAAGGGTTTCATCAGGCCGAGTAGTTCACCATGGGGAGCCCCGATCCTTTTTGTGAGGAAGAAGGATGGGTCGCACCGTATGTGCATAGATTATTGGGAGCTGAACAAGGTAACGGTGAAGAACCGTTACCCACTCCCGAGGATAGACGATTTGTTTGACCAGCTTCAGGGAGCATCTTGGTTCTCCAAGATTGATCTACCGTCAGGATATGACCAGATGCGGGTCAGGGATGAGGATGTGCAGAAGACCGCTTTTAGGACCCGCTATGGTCATTATGAGTTTATGGTGATGCCGTTCGGGCTCACCAATGCTCCAGCCGCGTTCATGGATCTCATGAACCGCGTATGCAGACCGATGCTGGATCGGTCTGTGATAGTGTTCATTGATGACATCTTGGTTTATTCCAAGTCTCAAGAGCAACATGAGGAGCACCTAAGAGAGGTGCTGGAGACGTTGGGGAGGGAGAGACTTTTCGCAAAGTTCTCCAAGTGCGAGTTCTTGTTGCGAGAGGTGTACTTCCTTGGACACCTCGTCAACCATAAGGTTATACTAGTAGATCCGGCCAAGATAGAGGCTGTGATGCAGTAGGAGGTCCCGAGGTCTCCAACTGAGATTTGGAGCTTCCTAGGATTGGCAGGGTACTATAGGAGATTCATCCAGGATTTCTCCAAGATAGCAGTTCCACTCACCCGACTGACCAAGAATTCGGTGGTGTTCCGCTGGGGGCCTGAGCAGCAGGCAGCATTTGAGACCCTCAGACAAAGATTGTGCGAGGCGCCGATTCTTACCCTGCCAGAGGGAGTAGAGGATTTTGTAGTTTACTGTGATGCTTCGATCACATGTATGGGAGCAATGTTGATGCAGCGAGGGCATGTGATAGCTTATGCCTCTAGACAGTTGAAGCCTCACGAGGCTAACTATCCGACACATGACTTAGAGTTGGGGGCAGTAGTGTTTGCCCTCAAGATTTGGCGACATTACCTCTATGGGGTCCGCTGTATCATTTACACGGATCACAAGAGTTTGAGGTACCTCATGGATCAGCCGAATCTGAACATGAGGTAGCACCGATGGTTGGACGTGGTAAAGGATTATGACTGTGAGATCCTTTATCATCCAGGCAAGGCTAATGTAGTGGCCGACACCCTGAGCCGCAAGGCGGTAGCAGCCCCGATCAGGGATGTATGTCTGAGGATGCCAGTGATTACTCCATTGTTGGAGCAGATCAGAGAGGCACGGGTTGAGGGCCTGAGGGAGGAAAGGCAGAAGTGTGAGAGGATTGTGGGCCGAGTAGCTTCCTTTGACTATGACAGTCGAGGATTGTTGACCCTTCATGGGAGAGTCTGGGTGCCCTATTGGGAAGGAGTACGACAGGTGTTGATGGATGAGGCCCACAAGTCTCGGTTCTCCATCCATCCAGGGGCGATGAAGATGTATAGAGATCTTCGACCCGATTATTGGTGGCCCTGCATGAAGCGGGACGTAGCCTGGTACGTAGAGAGATGCCTGACCTGCAGGAAGGTCAAGGCAGAACACCAGAGACCCCACGACAAGATGCAGCCATTAGACATTCATGTGTGGAAATGGGAGGATATCAATATGGATTTCATCACTAAGCTTCCCAGGACCGCACGTGGAGTTGACTCGATTTGGGTCATAGTGGATCGGCTGACCAAGAGAGCGCATTGCATACCGATTCAGGAGAGCATATCGGCCGAGAAGCTACCCGATATCTATGTGCGCGAGGTAGTGGCACGGCATGGGGTGCCTGTATCAGTAGTATCAGAACGAGACGTCCGTTTTACTTCCAGGTTTTGGAAGCGGTTTCTTGACGAGATGGTGACTCGTCTTCATTTTAGCACCGCTTTCCACCCCCAGACGGACGGGCAGAGCGAGAGGACGATTCAGACTCTTGAGGACATGCTTCGGGCATGTGTCCTGGATTTTGGTGGCAGTTGGGATACGTATCTTCCGTTTGCGGAATTTTCGTATAACAACAGTTACCACGCTAGTATTGACCGCCCTCCTTTCGAGAAGCACTACGGGAGAAAGTGTAGGACCTCGATTTGTTGGGGCGAGGTCGGTCAGCGAGTCATTGGGAGTACCGAGGTGGTGTTCAAGACCACATAGTTGATCCAGCGGGTCCGTAGCAGATTGCAGACTGTGAAGAGCCGACAGAAGAGTTACGCCGACAGGAGGCGTTCGGACTTGGAGTTTCAGGTGGGCGATATGGTCCTCCTGAAGGTATCACCCTGGAAGGGTGTTATCAGGTTCCGGAAAAGGGGCAAGTTGGGCCCCAGGTTTATTGGTCCTTTTAGGGTTTTGGCCCGGGTGGGTCGGGTTGCTTATCGGTTGGACCTTCCAGCAGAGCTTAGCCAGATCCACAACACTTTCCATGTTTCTCAGTTGAGGAAGTGTTTGGTGGACGAGTCAGCAGTTGTACCCTTGGAGGATATTCAGGTTGATAGCAGCCTAAATTATATCGAGAGACTAGTTGCGATCTTGGATCAGAAGACGAAGACCTTAAGGAACAAGGTTGTTCAGTTAGTGAAGGTGCAGTGGCAGCACCGAAAGGGTTCAGAGTGGACGTGGGAGACCGAGGAGGAGATGAGGAAGCATTATCCAGAGATATTCATAGATTCAGCAGCAGCAGACTTCGAGGACGAAGTCTAAGATAAGTGGGGGATAATTGTAACGCCCCATTTCTGGTACGTGAATTAATAAAGTAAAATTTTCATTTCTTAAAGGGTACTCAACGTGTCAGTAGCCCAACCCGTCGAGTAGATACGGGATTTGCACGCAGTTTAAGTTGGCAACTCGACGAGTCCATATCCTCGGACTCGGCGAGTCTGCCAGCCTGGATGAAACCCTAATTTCAAAGGTTTGTACCCTATTTAAACGTTATTATGCACCTCAAACCAGCCTCCATCACCCTCAGAACGTCCCTTACTAAACCCTAGCCTTCCTTTAAGTATTCTTGGGATATTTCTCATTTTGTGGTGGATTTTGGTGCATTTTGAAGTTAGAAGAAGAAGAGAGAAGAGGAGTTCTCAGGAGAAGCAAAGAAGATCTGATTTTATTGTGTCATTCCAGCTTCCATTAAGGTATAAAGCTCGGATCTTGGCTTGTCATCATGTAGATCTCCTTAAAAGCTTGCTAGTGTGGTTTTTGAGCCTTTTCTAGACTTTGAGGTCGATTTATGGGTAGTTTAGTCGAATGGGTTTCAGATCTAAGTATTTCAGGACTACATCTCCTCTTTTAACTCCTTATTGGACATTTTAGCTTATCATGAGCATGCATGAACGTAAAGTTAGAAACCTTACGTGTGAAATCAGTCCTAGGAACCCAGATCTACGAATTGGATGCTTTGGAATCGAGAGAAATCGACTGTATAGTAATGGCATGCTCGGGACTCGGCGAGTTGTTCTTCAGACTCGGCGAGTCAAGTCGCGTGTCCTTGGTTTTTCCCCGATTTGAGAGTTTAGGGTGAATCAGTGAGTAGAGTAAGGACTCAGTGAGCTAAGACTTGGATCTAGAAGCACTCGGACTCGACGAGTTGTTCATACGACTCGGCGAGTCAAAGACTGGGTGTGTTCTTCTGTTGAAAGGGAACTCGACGAGTTGTTCATACAACTCGGCGAGTTGGATGAAGATTAGACTCGATGTTAGTATCGAAGAAAAACCCGTCGAGTCTTTACCAAACTCGACGAGTAGAAGCGAGTAGAGGATTAGAATGGTTGATGGGGACTCGGCGAGTTGGCGGTCCAACTCGGCGAGTCTGGTTAGCATCTCAGCAGCCAGCTTTACAAGGTGAGTTTCCTTCCAGTAGGAACGGGTCTACGGCCACAATGTCGACTCGTTTAGTTAGCAGTAGTTCCGGACTTCGGTCCGATGCAGTAGTTCAGTATGCCTGAGGTCTTTGTGATTCAAGCATGTTTTTGTGCTATGTATTCCGGACTTTGGTCCGATGTAGTATGCAGTATATGTGTTATGCTAGTAGTTATGATTATGCTATGCTATGTTCAGTCAGTTTTCGGACTTCGGTCCGATGCAGAGGGCAAGGCCCTGGTTAGTTCCGGACTTCGGTCCGATGTAGAGGGCAAGGTCCTGGTTAGTTCTGGACTTCGGTCCGATGCAATTTCCGAACTTCGGTCCGATGTAGAGGGCAAGGCCCTGGTTAGTTCCGGAGTTCGGTCTGATGCAGTTTCCGGATTTTGATCCGATGCAGTGGGCAAGGCCCATTAGTTGCTTTATATGTTATTGTATGGTATGTGGTAGTTTGGGGGACCTCACTAAGCTTTGTGCTTACAGTTTCAGTTTTGGTTTCAGGTACTTCCGCAAGTAAGGGGAAGTGCTCGGGAAGATGGCATCGCACACACCACAGTTCCAGTTTTATCTTGGGAGTTTTATTCAGATATTTTGATATGAATGATACAGTATTTGTTTGACACAGTTACTTGACTTTTGAGTTACTCGTTATATGGTTTTTAGTACGTATGTCATACGATGATGTGATTTTTAGTCATATTAAAACAAAAAATTTTGGGTCGTATTTTGGGATGTTACACCCACTATCCCTTTTAGATATTAGCTCCTTCTCTTGGAAGGCAACCCTTCGAGCAACATACAGTTTGTTCTCAAAAGGGTTGTTAACAAATTATCCAAAATGCTTGATGGGTTCTCTAACGAGATAACACATCTCTATTCTAAGTTCTAGATTATCGAGTGCTTCACGACGAGCGTAAGCGTCATAATCGTAGACTTCCGTATGTGCCAGTGAGGAATGAATCCTACTTCACATATCATAGAGTCTTTCATGAACCTAATTAGTTGGTACATGACCAAAAGACTGCTCGTAAAATTATTCATGGTACAATGCACGGATTGTTAGCATGAATAGTGTGACTCATATATTATGAAATCAATATACGATTTGTATCTCTATCCAACTAACACTTCCAGTGGCCATGTTATGGGTGGAGATAGCTCGTGAAACTCTTGCACAGTTACTTAGATGATCGATAATCTTTTGGATTAGATGATCACTATCCTAGCTCATCGTATTGCCCAGTCGATTCACAACTTCGTTGTACAAGAGATATAAATACTTGAAAGGTTCTAGACTCATGTTCATACAAAGTTGGTCTTACCATGTATCATGCTTAATCTGAATGGTCCATTAGTGAAAACTAATTCCAACAGACATTCTCATTACCTTGTAATGTGCTCATTATAAATATTGATAAACAAGATTTGCATTTATCACAAGACTCAAGGTCAAATGATATCTAAAATCTGATCCAACAGCATACTTAGTAATGCATTTCTCATTTATGTATCCAAGACTATGATTCCACAAATACATTTTACCCAAACCTTTTCAATGTATTTCAGTCAGTACACATTGTGGTCAATTTGAACGATCCATTAGTTAGACTAATTTCAATAGATATTTCCACCACAATATTATTCAAATATTCGAATCTACTTTAAACTATTGCTACTATGCTAGTTTCATGGATTTCATGACTTTCTTTTAACATATTACAATGATCTACATTTAAATAAGTCATAACTATCTCATGAAACATAGTATAAACAATTTCGATTATAAGACTATAGACTAAACATTTGGGAAAAGGGTTGTCTTTTGATCCTATGAAATTTAGCAAGGGCTCGGTATTCATGACCAAATTATCTTCTCCATGGTTTAGTCTTCTGACTTCATTTTAGTCACTGCACATTCTTGCAAATGTTAGTACACAATCCTTAGTTAAACACCTAAGGATTGGAAGTAATGTTCTGATGACATTATGAATCAGTATATTTGATTGAACACCAAACATGGGATAAGTAGTTATCTTTTGATCCTATGCAAAGTAGCAAGGGCTCTTGATCCATGATCAAATTTGAATTCTTCATGTTTCAGTCCTTTTTCCTCAAATATATATTTTGGGCATGTATGCTTTGTAATTCCTTTCTTGTTATGGAAACAAATAGCTATCAGAACATGTCTTAGAATATGTCGTCCTTTGTCCTTGGCATTTGGGACTAGATTAGATATACCAACACTAATCGCCTTTTTACCTATAGAAAATTTGCTTCCTTCTTCTTGACACTTCTATTCATGATAGTAAAAATATGAGAGTGTTTAAAAGTTTGAGATTCTATATTTTTCCATGTTAATTTCAAAAGGAAACCTCAACATGCTACACAACTCCTTCATGGGTATTCCAAGTTGTTCATATCAAAATCGGAATGAACTCATTATATGAACATGTCAGCCAATTGAGTAAATCTAGTCACTTGATAACTGATATTTCTGATAGATTAGAATGCAGTGATTTCATGAACCTCAGGAAGAGCTTTGTCAAAGACTTTTTCTTTTGTGGAATAGTGATTTTATGAACCTCAGGAAGAGCTTTTTCAAAGGCATGACCTTTCCTTTCGTGTATGAGAACTATGTCCAAACTACAAATTTGGACAAGATTGATCATCCTAATAGCTAATCCTTTAAAAGGTTTTAAAGTAGTAGACTTTTGTGGATAAGGTGATAGGCATCAGTCAATATCAATTTCGATTATAGTTTGTTTTACTTATCCTTAGATAATCACCTTAAATAAAATTATTTTAGAAGGCCATGATCCATATTTGGCTCTATGATATGTAAAGGGATGCCATGAAAACACCATAAAGTTATTTAGCTAGGCAGAGCCCTTTGCCAATTTCTATCGCAACGAAATTCATAGATCTTTGAGATTCATTGATTATCAATGGCATGTTAACCTCAGATTAATTTCATGTCAAATGCAATGACAGGGTCACCGTGGATCACTGAACAGATGGTGAATTGATCATACAAAATCGCATGGTCCTTGACTCAAGTTACGCTTGAGATTCACGAGTTCCACATCATTCTCTACCTTTACTCTCAAATTGATGTGACGGTTAACCACATGGGCCCCATCAACAAGTTATAAAGAGAATGTGCAACTTTTATGGATTACATAAGATTCACATTAAATAGATTGTAAATTAACCATGCAAAATTGCATGATCCCTGCCTCATGGAATGTGTGAGATTCGCGAGTTCCATATCATTCTCAACTATACTCTAGATTGATGTGTTAGTTAACCACACGAGCTCCATCAACAGAAGATAAAGAGAATGTGCAATTTTTATGGATAATATGAGACTCAAATTCTATTAATGAAATGGGATTTTGTTTTATACATGTATTTAGAATACTTTTAGATTGAAAATTATCACTATCAAACTCTTTCAGTAACTCCATTCTCAAAATGCAATAGGGCGGTGAGGGTGGTAAGCGCGAAGCATATTAAAAACCGACCCCATTAGGAATCACTATGACCTCCTTAAACTTCTACATTAGAATGGGTCATCCTAGTCATGGTAAGACTGTCAATGTCAATATCTATAACATACGAGGGTTTATGTTTTAACTTTCTTATACATATAATAGACACAAGTATAATATATACGTTGAGTCGAAAATGTCTAATGAGAGGTCGAAAGTAGTTTCGGTCTGTACAGGTCCGAAGTCTAATACTTCGCAGTGTATATATTTTTCAAGGCATTTGTTGTTTCACAGTTTAACGTCTAGTCCTTGCATATTTTTTGCGTGTATGTTTTACCCTATAAATAGGGTTAGTATAGAAGTAGAGAGAAAGATTTTGGGCACTTTTGTATTCATTCTCTCTTATACTTTTGTACTCATTTAGACAAATCAATGAGCCAAACTGAACTTATTTATGATTGTGTTGTTAATGCTTTCTGTTATTGATTTTGTACTTTAAACTCGATTCAAATTCTCTTCCATTGGTATCAGAGCAGGATACATTCAGTCAATACCAGTTTTCTCATCTTTTGCAATAGTTTTGAATCGTTATTCCGATTCCAAGTTTTCCTCACTAATGATTAAGAAAACTTGTCTTAATTGATTGATTTGTTTCGATTCTACAATCAGTTTGATAGATCGCGTGTTTCCTGATCATTTTCTGGTTGATTCATCCGTTAGATCTTATTTCTAAATTCATTCACCACTTTTTTCTGTATGAAAATGGCGATTTTCAACATGAACGCCATGTTAAGCTTTTCTCATCTGCTTGGATCTTCCAGGAAAATTCCAATGCTCATTCCGAAGTACAATGAGCAGTGTGCGGATCATATGGAGGATTATCTCAACTGAATTATCGAAGATCTCTGGCGATGTGTTACTGGAGGAAATTATCCTCCTAAAATGTATACTAAAGTTGGAAATGCATGTTCATCCACTGATATGGCAACACAAAAGGAAAAATATGAGGCTAATGATAAGAAGTGTCTTCGTGAACTTCGCGGTGCTCTTCCACCGGTTGTTTACAACTATATTCGAGGGTGCAAGACCGCAAAGGAAATTTGGGATAATTTGAAAGAAAAGTATCAAGGAAGTGAAATGACCAAGAAGAGTTCTATTAAACAATGCATGTTGGAGCTTGTCGAATTCAACAAGAAGGATAGCAAAACCATTGAGCAGTATTATGATCGCTTGAGTGAGCTGATATTCAAGTGCAATCGCTATGGGGTTACTTGTACAACTCTTGAGTATGATCTTACCTTTCTGATGGGGCTACGAAAGGAGTGGAGAAACATAAGTTTGATGATAAAAACTCAACATAGTTTTGATGGATACTGTGACAACCGTCAAAATTCGAGTTAGTTCTAGTTTTGAATAAACTTAGTTGCACATATAGGCACGACACATACTAGACATAGTAACTAGAAGCTAAGTTATGACCTACTAGAAACTTGGAAACAATTAGAAACAATGGATAATGTGCTTAGATTTCACATTGATATGTGAATTCTGCATCTACTGAACGGTAGTGACTATCCTTATTCGGGCCACTCTTTGACTCGAACACCTTTTCATGAATCATATAAACACATTATGCACTTGACCTAGTAGTAGAAATTAGGTCGGAGTCTCATAGAAACTTAAGTCAAAGTTGTAGACTAGGACTAGTATACTTGATTCCTCAATTTCGCTTGAATCTCGGAGTCACTACATAGAATGCCAATAAACCGATAAAAATAAATTACAAACATTATTTATAACTATAAAAGAGTTATAATACCATAAGATAATTTAAAGTCTCAAATATTCTATTTATTTTGATATTCAAAGTTTATTAAACTCCAAAACCCTAAAAGCCATAAAAACTCATATTTATAAACTTTAACCTTAAAAATTTCTATAAAAATAATTATGAAACTTATAATATGATCTTATAATAATAAAAATTATGAGAATGCATTTAAAAAAAAAAAATTTAAGTCATTAGTATTTAACCTTATTTTCTATGCAAAAAAAAAATCAACGTTTTGTGAATGAAAATTAAAATAAGGTGCATATTTTATAAAAACTTGATATTTTTATAAAATAAAGTTATAATTTTATAAAATTTAAGAGAGGGAGACCCTCTCTCCACCCCAAAGTCGGACTCCCTCCTCCCAAGATGCCTCTCCTCTTCCCAACACAAAATGATTCTTCTTCTCTCTCACACTCCATATTCCCTCATTTTCTCTCATTTCTCTCTCACACACATTTTCTCTCTTCCTCCCACTATGAACCACGAAATTTTACAGCCAACATGTCCAAGAATACTCAAGATACTCAAAATCTTCATCATCTAATGGTGTTCATTAAGGTAGAACACGATTTCCTTTCATTTTCCTTCAAGTTTTCATTGATTTTCTTGCATTTCTTTGTTCTTCTACACCATTCTAATGAAAGATCATGAACACATAAACATACACACACACAAACTCATGGTTTTGATGATGATGGTGGTAGGATTTCAACCAAAAACAACATGCATGTTGTAAATGGTGAAATCCAAGGACCAAAACCTATGTCAAACACTAAAATACGGATTTTTACAAGTTTTGAAGGTTCATATACCTTATGCATTCAAGTATTTCCTTTGAAAACATCACTATGACCAACATATGTCCATGCATGGTCTTCAAAAAATATCTAAAAGTACATTGTTAATAGTGCATGTAAATTATTTTATTTATAAAAAATATCTAAAAGTTCTTTCTGTTCGAAATAAAAATTTTCCCAGATTCCCATTAAGATGATATGAATATATGGAAAATCCCAAGAGTTTTTACCATTTCTTTGATTTATTAAATTTGTTACAAGAAAACAAGGGCATAAATCACATAAAATACTTTCTGAGGTCTATAAATCCTAGAAAAATTCGTGAATGACCCTTATGGTGAATAATGACCCTTCATAAAATTTCATCGATTTTTGTTACTGTTTGATGTGTCTTTTGATTTTCTTTTTGTGTGGTTCCAATAAATCACAAAACCACTTTAGAGAGTGTGAAAATGCCATATAGCAATTTTCGCACCTCTTACCAGATGTGGAAGACTCAGAAAAATAATTTCAAGATTTTTCATAATACATTTCTATTTTTCCCCAATTTTTGTAATTATAATGGCCTAAAAATAGAAAAAATATTTATGATCATCCAAAATTCATGAGAAATTACCAGAACCTCTTGTTGTACATTTGGAGCCTACATAAAAATTTTGATGATTTTTCTCTTCTGTATACTATTTTTCTCCTATTTTCTAAGGTTAAATACACTTAAATACACTTAAATACACTTAAATACCCAAAACCGGATTATACAATATGAAAACCACCTTTGGTATTTTTCCCAGATTACTTACACTGTAAATGATGTTACAAAATTTTTTGGGAATTTATTTTAACTCTTTATTATTTATTCTTCAATTAATGATTACTTAAGGGGATAAAACAAAGAAAAATAGAAATACCAACTGAAAAATATCTTTTATATTTTTCCCAGCTCCTATATGTATAATAACAGTAAAATAAAAAGTTTGAGTAATTTTGGAAACTGTTCTCTGTTTATTTCAATTTTTATTGGAATAAATGCTCAAAAATCATAAAATTGGGTTAAGCAGCTTGGAAATCCATTTTTTATATTTTTCCTAGCTTAGTAATGTGTAATAACAGTAAAATAAAAAGTTTGAGAATTTTTAACCTTTGAATGCTATTTTTCGTGAATTTATGTGGTTATAAAGGCTTAAAAACTTGGAAAAATAGTTAACCATATCAAAAATTCAAGGAAAAATTTTCTGAAAACCTCTATTGTATTTAGAATGAAAATACAAGGTTTGATAATTTTTGGAAACTGTTTGATAATATTTTACATTTTTAGGAATTTAAAACACCTTTAAATGTGTTGAAATACCCTCAAATTATATTACTAAATCTGGAAATTAATATCCAAAATTGTCTTAATCACATGACTTATAGAATTTCACCATTTCAGAAAAATTGGAACCAATTAATATAAAACCGATATTAGAACATAAATTTGGCATTTCTCTATATGTAGAGTTTAGTATATTAGCATTAGATTTCGACATGGAAACTCACTAGTGTGTGTTTGATGTCGTAGGATCCCGGTAGTAAGGCGTTGGTGTATTCCGAGGCACTACTTGTACCTACTCGAAACATTGTGAGTATTCACGCACTCCCCTATTTTCAGTTTTTATGTTTTGGGGTGGAAAAGCATGTCCCGAAAACTATTATTTGAATGTTGTATTTAAATTGATTTGTATCAAACATGATTGCTATTTTATTGTTATGTCTCTCTATGTATGTCTATGCAACACGGAACATGAGAACTTATCATACTAAGGCCATTCCCTTATCTCTAACCATTAACTCTTTGAGCCAATGGTCATTATGGATAGCGCTATTAGGAATTGACAACTCCTCACTCGCCCTATTGCTGGAGTGCATGATACCATATTCATCTATGGAACGATAAGCATAGATCTTGATAGGGCTTCAGTCATAGGTTTGGTTGAGACTCAATGTTTGCTCATACACATACAAACTCGTTTTTCGTTATAGCAATAAACTTGTTATTAATTATAGCAATGAACTTTGTTTCACATTACAACAACGAACTTTTATTACTGAAAACTTATATACATGTTTTAGCAATGAAATTGTTTGCTCCTTGTAGCAACGAAATTGACTGCTCATTTTAGCAATGAAACATGTTTACTCGTTTGAGTAACGAACTTTATCTTCCATGAGAATATGAACGTTGCATCAAATTTGGGCAACATACTTTATCTCTCATGATGACAAAGAACTTTGTTTTTACAAACTTATTTACTCCTTTAACAATATACTTTTATTATCGGAAACTTTTATCAAAACTTTGATTTCAATTCATGAACCAATATTATTTTGTTAAACTTGTGACTACTCACCAACTATTTTTATAGTTGACGCTCGTTTTACATGCTTTTTCAAGAACCATCGAGTAAGTGGCACTTAGGGACACTTCACTTTTAGGAGCATTCGCATGTGTTGTATTTCAATTTACATTGTAATTTCTTTTAAAAGTTGTTCAAACCCATTGTAAATTTGTAATGGTTTTCAATACTATGGTTGGTGTTGTCTTTTAACTTTTGTTATGAAACCTTTTGTACTGCCACGCCCTGTGTTTCCGCTTTAGCAGGGTGTGACAGATACTGTTTGGGTGATCTGTACAATGTGGTCAAGGATCATGCAAATGAAATCAATGAGATAGCAGAGGAAGGAAAGTTGGGCACTGGTGGACCTTTATCATTAATGTTAAAAGTGAATGTGAAGTAATCTGAGATCGAAACTGGCGATCAAGTGGATCAGGGTGTTGCTTACTATTCCAATAACAATGTTAAAAAGTTCTTCAAGAAACCTTTCAACCCAAAGTACAAGAGTAACAGTGAGTTCAAAGGGAACAACTCACTGTCAAAAGCTTTGAAGGTGGAGTTAAAGTAAGAAAACAAGGATGGTAAGAATGTTGCTGAGAAGAAACAGTCAAAGTTGAAAGGTGATTTGGGCTATGATTGCAACTATTGCAATGGCTCGAACCCGTTGGCCAAGGATTGCATGCTGATAAAGAAGGAGAGAGTAAAAGATGAAGCTTATTATGCCAAGAAGCTAGAAGAGGTAAGGCCGAAGACCAAGGATTTTTTATTTGTTGCGAAGGGAGGAAGCGAGAGTGATGGAACGTACCGGATTTGGTCATCTAGATCTGATGACGAAGAGATGAGGAATCCAACTCACAGAGCGATGTTTGCTCAATATGATGAGGATATGTCTATGGATGAGAAGGTCACATGAAGGTGTTCTATATCTACCAGCACAAACAAGTATCCCATGACTTCAAAGGTATGTACTTTTCTTGAATCTTTTAATATTCCTTCAAGCACTTATGTTACAGTTTTATCTGATTTTGATGATACTCTCTCATATGTTAATGATATGCTGATTTTTGTTAGTAGTGAAGATGAACGTTCAAAAAAATTGTTGTTTGATATTGAAAATCGTTTGGAGATTAAGAAGAATAAGATAGAGAATCTAGAGCTTCAACTATGAAACTAGACTCTAGATAGAGATGTTGTAAGACATAACAATATTTTGTCCGGAAAACAACGAAACATTTATTGTAATAGCGCAAAACGATTATATGTGAAACTCACCGAATTGCATCACTCTTTTAATATTTGCAAAGAACAACATAGGAAATTATTACCTTTCATAGAATATGAAAAAGAAAAAATTGATGCTACTTCCTATGATTGCAAAAAGAAAATATCTGAATTTGATTAAGTGCTTAATAATTCATATGCTTACGGAATAGTCAAAATTAATGAATGCTTGAATGCTGATGATTTAGTGCATATTGTTAACAAAAATCTTACTAAGAATGAACAAGTCAAAATTTTGAACATGACAGAGAATTCAGCATTAGTCTCTCAACAAAATTTTGCTGATATTGAAGATGATTATGATAATATTAGTGAAATTGAGGAAGAGGAAACTTCTGATTTTTCTCAATCTTTTTTACAAATTTATAATTTTTTTTGCCAAAGGGGGCTGAGGGTTCGTCAAATACCGGTAATACTCAAAAGAAAAAGAAGAAGACTGAACAATCACAACTTGTTGAAAAGAATGTGGAAAAGGAATTTTCAAAACCTGTTCAAGAGAATGTGAAGAAGGAAGTTTCAAAGGAAGTCATTCCTTCGAAGACAAGAATTCTCAAAGGAACAAAGAAGTCTGCTCAGAGACCTCGTCATTCTCCTAAAAGGCCATCTGTTTCAGAAGTTGAAGCTGAAACCCCTACTAAATCCCATAATTTTTCAAAGGGGGTAAAGAAAATTCGCAAACCTTAACTTAACAGAAGAGGTGTGCTTGTTCGCAAAATTCCAGCTCTTGTTTCACCAGCTTCCAAGAAATGTCAAGCACAAGAGATGGTTAAAAAGCTTAACAAAAAACAAAGACTACTTGAAGACCCTGTATATAAAGTTGTTGCCGAATCAGAGCATTGTAGTGATAGCGAACACTCTGAGATTCACATTTATGATATTGGCTTTGGGTCACCTCAAAGGGATTCTCCAGTTAAGTTGACTTTTGAGGGGACTGACAGTCCTATCACAATGTACATGTATCTAACACGGATACAACAACTAATTTGAGTAATTCCCCATCTACTTCCATCCCTAAGAAGGCAATTGTCATACCACCCGAGGATTCGTAAACCGAGTCCTTTTTGGAGGAGTTTTACACCTCAGACATCCTTGTGAGTGTATCTGATACGAACACAAATGTCACCATGGGTGAAGGGGTGATGAACAATGAAGTCTTTGCTACTTCCCAACCTGAAACATCAATTGTTTCCACTGCCTAATTCTTTCATTTACTGTCGAAACCACACTTATGGATACCTTAACTTCATTACCACCATTATCTTCTCATATCCCTTCATCATTTCTTGCTTCCACAATATCATCAACATTTTCCAACATCATGCATGAACCAATTACTACTCTCTTCTCTTTGCAATCCACAGAGCCAGAGAGATTAGTACACGATGAACACCCAAATGATGAGAAAATTATGGTGTCGTTTGCAGATTTACAATTTGATCTTGAAAAGGACAACTTTCCTGATAATATGCTTATGTTCGGCAAAGAGTTTAAGATTCTCAACAACAAACTTAAATCTCTATTATAGATTCAAGATGAGACTGGAGGTAGAAACTTTGTTTTTTGGGATCGAAGTGGAGTACCTGCTCAAATCTCAGTAGAATCGTCTTAAAAGTGTGATGGAGAATATTGAGCAACAACATGTTGAAAGATTAAACCTTCATGCGAGCAATTTTAAATATAGGGAAGATAGAGAAGAATAAGAAGTTCCAAAAGAATCTGTTAATCATGCAATTTTGAATATAAAGCTGCGTGATGTTGCTAAAGAGAATCATGTAATTTTTGTTGACAGATTAAGAAGTTGGAAGAATCTGTTAATCTCACGGTGGCAGAGCTAAAACCCGAAATGACCAAAGAAGTGGAGAAGATAGAGAAGAATTACTCAGTTCTTCATGGCAAAGTTGACGTTGTTGCTGATTCCATAACGAAGCTTGTTGAATATAATACCTCATATTCAACCAAGCTTAATGCAAAGACAGAACATGATTCAAAAGTCTTTAATAAGTTGGAGGAATTTTTAAGCAGCATCAAGGATACTCTTTTGCAAGGTGATCTTTCAAAGCAATCTTCGGTTTCTGAGGAATCTATTTCCAAGATGATTTCTTCTATTAAGTCTAACATCAAGGCGGAACTTGATCTCATCCTTAAGTTAGTAATTTTATTATCAACTAATGATCCACCTGCGAAGCAAGTGGTACAAGGGGGAGAAAAAGAATGCAGGGGGGTTGGATCTTCAAATGATGTTGATAAGGGAAAAGTCGTTATGAAGGTTATGTCTACACAAATCCTTACATCACTTCCAGTTTCATTTACAATAACGTCTACAACTACAACATCAAAACTGATAACAAAAATGATACTCATTGGCGAAAGTGTTGGAGGCTCTGGGTCGAGTTCTAAACCACCTCCATAGAAACACAACCAAGGAGATAAAGGGAACGGTCTTGAGGTAACTTTTTCTGAAGAAGAAAAGAAGAAGAAATTGGAGATGGAAATCAAAAGTTGTTCGGCTCTTGCAAAATTATAGAATGATTTTTTGAAGAAATTGACATAGGTTTCTGTCACTCTGGTGTAGATTTGATGTTCTTTTCCTTGTTCACTCTACTATATTTGGGACTTCTAGATTTCATGTATTGTGACTTGTTCTTTCCTAAAGTCCTTGGTTTTCCTTTTTATGTAAGCTTTTACTAAAGAACAACATTCATAGAAATGGGTTTAAATCCAAAATTTAACATGCGTTCATTGATCTACATTCCATATGAGACATGTTGGATTTTGGAATTGGGATTAAAAGATACTATTGGGGTAGCATTCTTGAATGTTTTTGGTTTCATAAAGAAAACTACGATGTTGTTGCTAATAGCCTTTTTTTTCCTTTATTACAAGAGGTTTGTTTGGGCTCATCAGTTTTGTGAAATAGACTGATTGGTTTTATTTTCAAAATGTAGTTTGCAAACTTATAGAATTCTTTACAATTTGTTCAGTTGGAGTAGTCCTTACAATATTCTTATTTTTTCATCGAACAAATTGTTTCAATCTTGAGGTATTTTGGAGATTCAATATTACTATCTATGATTTCAACATCGAGGATAATAACCTAGTGCTGGTGCAATCTAAAGAAAATAATGTTATATGTAATCGTTATACCAATAGTCGGCAAAATCTAAAAGATAGTGTTGAATCTAGACATTACACTATCCATTTCTATATTGTAACATAATACCTAAAGTTGGCCAAATCTAAAGAATAAGTCTAATACATAATCATTATACTAGGCCATTTCTCAAGGGTAACATAGTACCTAGAGCTGGCTAAGTGAATAACATTATCCCAAATCAATACTCTATAAAATATTCAAACGGATACTAGAAGTGTGTTACAAAGCCTCTACACTCGATCTCAGCAGATAATAGTAGAATTTTATGTTGTCTCTACGTTCGAAATCCACGGATAATTATGGTATGGTATACCATCACTCAACTATAACAATGGCTATATCACCATTACGCCAGTTTCGCTTTGCTAAGAAGATCTATTAAAAATAATTATATGTATATATATATATATATATATATATATATATATATATATATATATATATATATATATATATATATATATATATATTAGTTATAATTATGCAATGAAATATAGAAACTCTATTTACGTCATACATATACTGTCATATAAGAAACGGTTGGACTGTATCCAACTAACCTACATTAGGTTCACTCTCGGTTAGCCTACTCTTAAAAGCTCTCATTTCCCTAAGTGCACTGCTAAGATATGAATACACTAATAATATATAAGGTGAATGATAATTACAGAAACCCTAGTACCTATGAATAGTGTGGTACTATTTTCAAAGAATCAAAATACTTTTATGACTTAACAAAAGTTGTATACAAAAAGTATCTCCAAACTATAATATACGAAACCTATGAACTCACCAACATTATGTTGACATTTTCAAACCCACATGTATTCCTATAAGGCTAAGAGATGGAAGAATGCACTCCCGAAAGTATTTGTTGATCGAAGAAGATACTGAAGACGTGTTATTGTTACAGTTATGCCTAGTTGTCGAGGCTCCTTTTTAATAGAAATTCTTGTATTTCAAAAACATATATATATATATATATATATATATATATATATATATATATATATATATATATATGATTGTGTGTATGTATGTATGTTGGCATGTATGTATCATACAACAAAATCTATAGAAACCCAAAGCAAAGAGCTTAAGTCGTATACGATATCTGAGATTAGCATAGTATGTGGGCCGAACCACAACTAGGAATAGCCTGTACACTTATGCTTAATTATGGTTACACCGACATACAACTAATCTTGGATATGGCAGTTGATAGACTAAACTCTCGAGAATCCCGTAGAACTTAGAACCCAACGATTCAGGCCATTACTATCTAGGAATGATATCACAGTCATCGCATGAGGATGGAAAATCTTGGAAACACGGTAACAAAACCAATTCCAGAGAAAAGATCAAGTTGGGCCACTCTCTATTGAAACCAAGGATATCCATTTTCCTACGGTTTCCATGCCTATACTTTTCTTTAACCTGATGAGGAACCTCACAAGGAGGACGATTTCTCAAAAGCAGCTAGAGAGTTAGCTAAATCGTTATAAGGACTCTCATAGGACCATTCTGAGTCCTATGAGGAAGAAAATCTTGGTTAGGAGGAGACAAATCCCACTAAGTAAGTAGTTGATTTCTCGCATTCTGAGAATAAGAAGGCTATAAATCAACACCAGATTTACCACCTATCCCTATCCCTCGAAACGTCATCTAATTTCGCATTCCTATCAACACGTATTACATGCCATATTCACCATCAATGATAAGCTACGAATCATTACAGGAAGCATCGTAAGCCTATCTAATATGATCCAAATGTTAGATAAGGATCTAAGACTGGATAAAAGCGTTAAGGCTCCAGGCACAAGTTGTAGAGCAAATGTAAATCGCCGCCTAGACTAGTGCATGTATGACAAAGATAAGAACCCGCTTCATTCTGTTGCAGCTCTCTTACCTAGTATCTTCACTAATTGTCCTTTTAAAATAAGGTATGCTTACCTAGACAAACCCTGCTGTAAAATTGTTGGATTACAAGAACAATGAGAAAACCAATATCTAAAAGAGTATAGTGCCCTCTCTATATCTTGAGAATAGCATTTCGAAGCTTTTACTCTCTTAACTTTTATGATGTTTGTTTTTACACTAACTCATGCGCTTAATCGTTACTAGACATAATTATAAAAATAATCATAAATGTCAATGGATAACACTCTCATTCTATACTAATTATGATAGGAAGATCACTAGAAGGAACCCTAGGGCATAACCAAACCATGGCCCAATAACCATGGATGCATCATTCATTGATGCGTTAGTCACTCAATGAGTAGCGGAAGTCTTGGCTAAAAGGAATGCCGAATTCTTACAAGGTAAAGGAATCGGAGGGGATAGTACACAGGGTGGTAACGGGAGCCTCCCAAGGTCCTTTACTTATAAGGAATTCATGAACTGTAAGCCTAAAACCCTCTACAGAAATGAAGTAGAAATAAGAGTGACTCAATGGATTGATAAGATGGAGTCAGTATTAAAGATCAGCTTTTGTGCTTATGATTGAAAAGGTAAGTTTTTTCTTTGTTCCTTCTAGGATACAACATTGTCATGGTGGAACAACTATGTAAAAACCATGGGATTTAGCACAACGAATGCCATCTCCTAGGATAATCGAAATCAGCTACTAACTGAATATGACTTTCCTAGATAGGACATGCAAAATCTAGATGAAGATCTTTGGGATCTATTCATGAAAGATACAAACATTGTAGCTTATACCAACCATTTCAACGATCTCGCTACTTTCTGTCCTAACCTCGTCACCCCAGAGCACAAGAAGGTATAAAGGTATATATACGGTTTAGTTCAGCTTATTCAAGGATTAGTCACTACTTCCAGGCCAACTATGTACGATAGTGCCTAGAGACTGGCCTTTAACCTGACCAATTAGGAAATACCCATGGGACTATGGCTCAAAATGTCGACCTTCCGAAGTCAATAAATGGCAAGGGAATGTTTGATGGTGACTCAGAGTAACCATCATGGAAGAAGCAAGACTTAGGAAAATTTTATCCAACAACCATCGCATCAGCTACTCCGTTAAGACATCATGTACGAGATCTTCCGTTATATGGTGAGTGCAACTACCACCATGTAGGTGCATGTAGAAAAATAATCTTTAATAACATCAGTACAATGGGCCATACCGTTAGCTTTTGTAGGAGTCCAACCCGACTCCCAAACCATGGAACTGGTGTTGGTGGAAATCATAACTACTATGAATGTGGAGAGATTGGATACTTCAAAAGAGAATGCCCTAGATTGTCAAGTCGAAAGGATAACGCTCAGGGAAGAGCATTTTTCATTAGCACGAATGACGGTGCAAAGGATCTTCCGCTAGAAATTGGTACGACCTCATTAAATAACTTATGTAGAAACTACATAATGATATAGTTTTGTGAACACTAGATTTAATCAAAACATAAAACTAGTAAGAATAGAATAAAAACATGTTATTGTTTGTTGCAGGATACGTAGGTTACTTGTTTCGAGAATGAAATGGTTTTAGAAAGATAAATTTAAGTCCATTTCACAGCTCTCTTCTGAGTCTAACCATTATAGAATTAAATCGTTCAATCGAAAAAGTAGTTAATTTTAGCAACATGTAAAAATATTCGCCAAATAGTTAGATAACATTAGTAGATCTCTATCCTTACAAATAAATAATGAAAGGTGAAAGACTCTTGTTTATAACTCTCTTTGTAATACTTAGGATCTCTCGAAATTTTGGAATAAATAGTTTAAAAAGCCTTTCAATTTCTATTGGGATATATTTCAGTAAGTACTTGACTGCTGTCAATATTTTAGTCAGTGCTTGACTGATGCTAATATTTCAGAAACTACTTCTATGAAGGGTTATTAGCACTATCACTAGGTATCAGAAGGTATTTGTCTGAGGGGTCATTAGCAGTACCACAATGTTTGTCTAAAGGAATCAGTATCACTACCACTATGTATTAGAAAGTACTTGTCTGAGAAATCACTATCACTGTATAATCCAAATATATTCTAAACTACATTTACGAAGGAGAACCCTAGGGAGTCGATTACTATCTATAAAACTAAACTTCAGAATAAGCATTGTACCTACTTGTTACTCTATCCTAATTGTAAGTCCCTAATCTGCTTGTGTATCAATCAGATCCGTTTGATGGTGCGGAATCCCAATCAAACGGATGATGTCACATCAAATAGAAGAGAAGGAGAAGAAGAAGATGATGAATCTTGTATGTATTGATATGAATGAAGATCCGGATACAAGATTCACACACACTTACACACACTCTCTTTTCTCTCTCTTTCTCTCTCTAGAACACCTTCAAATGCACACACTTAAGCTCCTCTATTCTATGTGTTCATCCTTCACATGGACTCCTCAACCTATATATATATATATATATATATATATATATATATATATATATATATATATATATATACATATATATATATATATATATATATATATATATATATATATATATATATATATATATATATATGGACCTAAGGCCAAGCCCAAAATACAAATAATCCAATGCTCGGTCCAAGCTACAATTAATCCTATACTATTTTGGCCCAAATAATAAAAACAATAAATGCTTAGAAAAGCAAAGTATAAACCATATTTTTGACCCAACAATCTCCCCCTTGGTTTATAACTTTCTTTTCTTTTCTTAAATGACCCAACAAGCTCCCCTAAAAAGTAGCTGGCTTTTCTTGTTAATCTTCATTGGGAGCTTTGGCTTCAACTTTAATCTTGAAATTCTTCACAACTTCAAGATGAACTTGATGAATCTTCAATGAATGACTTCATCTTGAGCAGTTGGGCTTTTCTTCAGAATTTGACATTGAACGCAAATTGGGTGAGGAGGCTTTTTGTACTGATTCTTGAAAGATAATGCTCTCAGTTTGAGAATCTTCAGAGAGAACATCAGAGAGAACTAATCTTCAGGATCACTTCAGCAGGTTCATAGATAGCAGTAGACTGATTGAGGAGGCTTCAATGCAATCCGTCACCTAATCTTCAAGTGCAGCTTCACCTTGCTTCTGGGGTTGAAAGATTGAATGTCGAAAGAATAATCTTCATTTCTTGCTCCTTCGAATGAGAATTCTTCGATGCTCACGGATGAAGCCTTGGCTCATAAATCTTCGACACAAACTCGATGAGTTTCATCTTCACCTAAATTCACTTTTCAAGAAAAAAACAAAAGTAAAAGAAAACTTAGCACACAATATTTGGATTTTTTAGATTTTCTGAAAAAGAAATAAAACAGAAATAACACTATTTTTGGATTTTTAATTTTCTGATTTTTGTTTGGTTTTTTTTTTGTTTGGTTTTTTTTTTAATTTTTAATTCTCCCATAATATTTAAATTAGAAGAAAACTATGAACAAATTTAACAAAAATAAAATGATATCTAACTTTAAGAGTGATTTGGGATCAAAGTTTTTTGACAGCCTTTATCCGTTTATCAGTACCTCTCCCTTCATGAATAGATCTAGTCAATCGTCGGTATTGTGGTCCACTTAAACACGAGAGATTGTGACAAAATTAGAACATACTATAAGTTATAAGACAAAGTGATCCTAAGTTCCTAGATACTATTTCTTAAGGACCATTCAGCTGACGACGACCAGGGATATTGTTGTCCACCTAAATTGAGCAGCGAGATCTACAGACAATCTGTAAGTGTTCAGTTTTAGTTGTATCAAAACATGTTTCCCGCTTCCTGATATGCTCCAGTAATCAAGGACTTCCAGAATACTCCTTACATCGGGTGAGCAGACAATTATTAAGAGAGAAGATAGATTTAGAATGCATATGCTATACACCCAGGTCGGATCTCTTCCAATCTCGCAGAGGGTGAAACATATGACTAACTGAAGTTTTAGAGGAATTGAGAAGTAGAATGGTGCATATACTGTGTACCAGGTCGGATTGTGAGTCACGCAAAGGAGACAGTATATGGCTAACAGATAGAAAGAATTGCATAGATAGAGGATGCAGAGAAATAGAATTGCATATGTTGCAGTCCAGGTCGGATGTATTTCAATCACGCAGAGGAGGCAACATATGACTAACACAAAGAAAGAAAGAATATAACCTTCTACAGACCTAATTTATCGGAATTCACGAGTCGCCCCATCAATACCGGAATTAAGGACAGAATTCGCACATCGAGGAAGAGTTAAACCACAGTTCTAGATACGGATTACTTTAATGTGACCGGTGGATTATCATGTATATTTCCCTGCTCAACCTATCCGAGCGTCGTATTGTCAGGCTAAACGGATTTAACTAGGTCAAGATTTGTCAAGTCTTTGAATTCCTTAAGTTCAACTCTGCCTAGTCAAGTCCATTTAGAATCTTTCGTGCCTACCAGCACATCGAAAACAGAGGGTAGACAATTCAGATTCAGTCCCTTACACAGATTCAGATTGCCTGTTATCACACGATTATATCACTTCCCAAAACATCTCCTGCAAGCACATTCCATTAACAACATATTTTTGATTTTCTGATTTTTCTAATGTTTTTTTTTAATTTTCTAATTGTTGTTTTGTTTTTATTTCTCCCCCTAAATTTGTGCATAGGAGAGAAACGAAAGTAAATGCACAAATTTAAACTATCCTAAAACAAAAATTAGTCTTTAAAGTGAATCAGCTTAAGAAAAAAAAACTCAGGAGTATCGAGAAGAAAACTCAAACCGTAATTCACCGATTGAATTTGCGTCCAGAAAGTCTGAGAAAAGCACGCGTAATCTCAGAACAGATCCAAAAATTCTTCATGTCATTAAGCACAAACCCCATTAATTGTATGTCCCCAAAATATGCTTGTGTATCAATCAGATCCAAAAATTCTTCACATCGTTAAGCACTAACCCCATGAGTGATCCCTCCCTTTCTTCCTTTCCCGCAAAGGACACATACTCTGAAACAAAGGTCTGAATGTTGTACAGTTGAGAGATGTCCCCTATCATGTGCCTGGAACAACCACTACCAACAAACCAAAGTCTGAAGATATGCCTCCATAGCTGCTCCGACACAGAGCAGGATTAGTTCGTCTTTGGAACCCAGTCCATTTTGAAACTGGGTCGACCTTTGTCATCCTTGCATGGTACTCTCTCCCATGACATATCCCGTTTATCACAAACAGAAGATGAAGAAATATTAGAGTCATTAGTTGATTTGGGAGAGTGAGCCTTTGGAACCCATTTGTAGTTGGGTTTAACCCATTTCTTTTTTGATATGATGGGTGGCTCAGTACTTGCTTTTGATCTTGATGTCGGCCGTTGAGATGACTTTGATTTTGGCTTCACGGGAGCATCTCTTGGATTTGGCTTCTTGGCTGACATTCCCTTCTTGCCCTTGGGAGTTGGATTCTTGGCCTTCTGCGCGTTCCAGTCATCATGGTTTGAACGTGACCTTGAGGGGTTTCTTTTGAAGTATCTCCCTCTTGGCGCGTTCTGCCAGCCTTGTGCATAGTAGGGAACGTATGCGCGATTAGGACAATTTCTGGCAATGTGTCCAGGTGTTCCACAGTGAAAACATGTCTTTTTCTTCACTGTGAAGTTGTTTCTTCCTGCCCTGGTGGTGTATCCTTGCCTTGTCTCTTGCTTTTCCCACACGCACAGTTGCAACATGCATTCTGTTTAACTTGATTTGGTGGCATGTACTTCTCAACAACAGGTTGATCAGAAGCAACTGAGTTCGAAGAAACAGATTTAGAGCTCAAGGAGATGTTGGTTTGTTCAATGGTTTTCTCCTTGTTCTCATCTTCTGCTACTTTACTATCAGACACACTCTCTTCAGCTGCTTGCTTTGATTGATTTAAAAATTGATCTGCAGGGGAAGTAGAAACGTTAGCATTTTCAACATTAATAAATCCTCCTGAAACAAAACCAGATGGCTTGACATAAACAATCAATGGTTCGTTGGTAATATCCTCTTTAGACAAAGGTTGATACTGATATGTATGATTAAAAGGAGGAGGTACATTATCGTATCCTAAACCCTTTGATTGATTATGTTTAAATTGCATGCAATGGTCTATCATGTTGGCAACTACTTCGCTTGATACATCAAACTTTTTAAAATCAAAATTTGCAGTTTCAAATTGCCTTTTTAATGTATCAAACTCAGTAATTAACTCATCATTCTGTCTCTTGATATAATCATAATGTTCACATTTTTCACTGTAGTCTTGCTGAATTCTCTTAAAGTCCTTTATCTTTGTTTCTAATTCAGCCTTCAGGGGTTTCTGTCCTTTCCTGAGTTGATATCTTTCATATCTTAAGTCCTCAACTTCTCTTTTTAATAAATCAATTTGTTCCCGAAGAAATTTAATTGTATCTTCACTAGATAGTGTACATGAAACTTCACATGATTGAGAACATGAAACTTCATTGACCGGAAGGTTTGAGCAACTCATTGTTTTTCGACAATTCAAAGCGTCAAGTTCTTCAATTATATCAGCAAGCCTAAGACGATTGAGATCTTTTGTCTTCTTGATGACAGCCACGTTCATATCCCACGATTTCGGAAGTGAATTCAATAGCTTTTTGTTTATCTCAGATTTAGTCAAGAAGATCCCAGCTATATTCATCTCAGTAGTGAGTGTGGTAAATCGCTGCAACTGAGCTTCCAGGGTTTCTCCAGGGATATAATCGAACATGTTGAAGTTTTGTCTTAACATCTCCTGACGACTCTCTTTCATGTCTTCAATTCCCTTGTAGACCTCAAAAACCATTAAAAGCACAACTAGAACTTAAAAGTCAAACCCAAAAAAAATCCCTTTGACTATAAACCTCAAAAGTCAACCTTAAAAGTCAAATTTAAAAAGTCAAACTCAAAAGTCAAACTTGAAAAGTCAAACTTAAAAGTCAAACCGAAAAGCTAAATTTGAAAATTTAAAAGTTAAACGAGAAAGTCAAAGTTTAAAGTCAAAGGTCAAACTTGAAAGTCAAAGTCAAAATTTTAAGGTCAAAAGTTAAAAAATAAAGTCAAAAATTAAAAACTAGATTTTTGGGTTGAAAATAGAATTTTAAAATAAAGAAAATTGATTTTTGGGTTAAAAATGTAAAAAATGCGAAATTAGGAACGAAAGGGAGTGTTTTTTAATTAAAATTGGGAGGGAAGGAACAAAGGCGTCACTAGAGGACTTGGTAAAGCGTTGGGTTCCTCAACCAGAGGTCACAGGTTCGATCCACGACACCCCCCAATCTGTTTCCTATTTTTGAAGTCCAAAGGCGAGGCTGCTGCGATGCGAGATGCTGCTGACCGAGAAGGCGTGCGAACCGGAAACTGCTGCTGACCAAGCCGTTCACCGAGCCGAATTCCGAGCCGAGGCTGCAAACTCCGGCGACCGTAAACCGCCGACCGTAAACACGTTTACGGCCGTAAACTCCGGAAAACCCTAACCGCCGCCGCCGCCGATCGTAAACCCTTCAAAGACCGTAAACTCTTCACAGATTACGTGAAAACAGCGTTTTTCACCTCTTTTTGCTCCAAAACTCGATCAAAAACTCGTTTTTATCAAAAACGCGAAGAACAAACCCCCCCTAATTTTCATAGATCTATCCAAAAACGCAAGAATCGTTCAAAAATAAGATCAAATATGCTCCAGATCTGACAAAAATGACTGATACAATCCAAGCTCTGATACCACTTGTAAGTCCCTCTAGAACACCTTCAAATGCACACACTTAAGCTCCTTTATTCTATGTGTTCATCCTTCACATGCACTCCTCACCCTATATATATATATATATATATATATATATATATATATATATATATATATATATATATATATATATATATATATATATATATATATGGACCTAAGGCCAAGCCCAAAATACAAATAATCCAATGCTCGGTCCAAGCTACAATTAATCCTATACTATTTTTGGCCCAAATAATAAAAACAATAAATGCTTAGAAAAGCAAAGTATAAACCATATTTTTGACCCAACACTAATATCAAATCATAATATATATATATATATATATATATATATATATATATATATATATATATATATATATATATATATATATATATGGTTAAGTATATGTATCAGTGTAATTATGTAAGAGAATTATATTAAAGGAAAACTGAGGAGAAGAACAATAAGATCGATAAACATACTATAAGGTTAAACAAAACGGTTGTTAATTGAGTATAAATATTCATCACTTAATCGATTAAGGTCAGCTAACCCCATACCTATGATCCTTAAATTTTAAGTAAACCAGGAATGTTATGTATAAATGTATAAGAGAATAACACCCCCACCTGCGGTTGCTAACTACAACCCTGACGATAAATCACATCATGCATAACTTTCTATACCATATTACACTGTTCGATGAAGCATTGTGCGTGGAAAATAATATAGAAACTCATTGTAACAAATTCTTGGCCAACCTTAATAAAATAAACTACCTAGAGGGGAACTCCTTGAAGTAAAAGAATGTATCAACAAAGTAAAACGGGTGAATACTCTATAAAAGAGAAATTGTATGATAACTACGAAAGGGGTGATATATCCCTAAAAAGATAGGTTATATAGAATGGAAGTCCATCGGAGAATCAATGACTAAAACTATTCTAAATTATAATAATCCTCACAAGATGAGTACTATACTAGTAACTTATTGGATGTTAAATATCTTAATAACAAAAAGTATAGTAAAGTGAATTAGATTAAATGGAAGTATCATCTAACAAATTTAGAGTATAAGGAATTATGAAACTAATCATATTCATAAACAAAGATATAGAGGAAGAATAAACCAAATAGTCCTAATCCGTAAAAGTAAGTGCGAAAAAAGTTGTGTTATTTATAACATATTCCGAAAGTACACATCGTTCCGACCCCGTAAATATAAATTTCACAGAAATCTGACTTCGTATTAATTAGATATGATTTTTGTAAAATATAAAAATCAACAGCGCGTAAAGAATGTGTGACGTCAAAAAGCTATGAAAAGAATGGTGAACTTTTAGCTAAAGTCACCAAAAGGAGAATCGTAGTACTTCTCGAGATAAGAGTTTTGAGAAAAAGAATGCAAAAATTGGAGTCTGAACGAGAGAGATACGATTTTCACAAAATCATTAAATTGTATAAAAATAAGGGCTAAAAATAAAGTCCGAATTCGCAAATTCAACCTAATGCAAAATTATAGTATTTGTCGATAGCGTTTTCGACGTGCGCTCAACACGAAGTGTGCAACGCACATGCCTTCTAGAAGGGCGAAACAGACCTATCAGAATCTGACACGTGGTGGTAGCAGAATGGAGCGACAAAGCATGCACGAGGCGCATGCAAAAATTTCTAGCTATATGTAACGCCTGCAGATCCGGGCTAGTCAATTTAGAGACAATAAGCATCAAAAATGAGTTTTTGATGGAAGATTATTTAGAAGTATTAATCTGAACAAAGTTGTAGTATATGTTACAAGGGTTCCGTACATATAAAGAACGCCAAAATCTGAGTTATAACGAAGAAGTTATGACCCGT
This sequence comes from Lactuca virosa, assembly GCF_052849685.1. Taxonomy (NCBI): domain Eukaryota; kingdom Viridiplantae; phylum Streptophyta; class Magnoliopsida; order Asterales; family Asteraceae; genus Lactuca; species Lactuca virosa. Next base: position 317,405,533 of record NC_136429.1, read on the forward strand.
CGAAATAGCGCGACGGAACCGACGCGACACCGGGAAGCGTAAATAATCAATTTACGATAGAGCGACTTTTAGCCTTAGAAATCTAAACGAAAGTCGTAGAATACGTTAAACTGAGAGCGTCCATAAAAATAACGCCCAAATCTGACTTCGTATGAGGAAGTTATGATTTTTTGAAGTTTCAACTTAGCGGTGTACAGCCCGAAGTTCGAATATTAGATCGAACGGTTTTTAACCGACACAACCTAAACGAGAATTGAAGATGTCGCTAATAGTAGCGTAACGATAAACAGATAGGCGGAAACGGATGCCGGATGAAGAAGTTATGAATTTTTAACGGACCAATCCTGTCCCGGCCTGTTAAAAATATAAATTTAAAAGAAACTCAAAATTAGCCGACGGAGTCTAAACGAAAGTTGTAGAGTACGTTACCGTCTACGCGTGGATATAAAGAACGTCGAAAATGGAGCTCGTATGCAAAAGTTATGATTTTTAGGAGTCGGAAAGTGAATTTGCGAAATCTGATGTGAGATTGATGATGTAGCCGAATCCCAGCCGTCCGATGAGCTCGCTTCGGATTCAGACACCCGCCCTTCGCATTATGCCCAGCGTCCGGAACCGGGTACACCCAGCGTACTTCGGTTTTGTGTGGTCCGAGAAGAAAAAACGTAGCCCCATCAGAAGAGTACCACCTGGCACCCTTATCCGAACTATGCCCTGCGTAGTGTTGTACGCCCAACGTACCACCGAAGGCTCGCGCCTATAAATAGGCTGCGAGGGCTGCCGAAGAAATCACACCAAAATTCATTCTCTCTCTAGTTTCTTTCTCTCTCTAAGATCCCTTAAGCCTCTAAACCCTAGGTAAACCCCCTAGCACCCGAAGGAAGCCCCGAGGCTCCCGGAGTCCCGAGAAAAAAGGTCTTTCGGTTCGGAAACGCTGCTCCAAGCGAAGCCCGGTTTTCTATAAAACCCGCTATAAGTGAGATACGTCTACGCTATTTTTAATATAGCTTTTATTTAATTATAGTAACATTATTAGGAACTTACAATAAGTATTTGGGCTATTATTATGGGTTATATAAGTATTGTTTAACGCTTATATAATAGTAATAATAGTCAGACTATTAATTAGTCTCGGTGAATATTAGACTAAACTCTAGTGGTAATGATACTAGGTTTTGTCCGGGGAAAATTGTGTTGAGAGTAACGATGTGCTGTTCGAGTGCCGAGTCACCACCTTCTCAGGTGAGTGCATGGTCCCTTTCATCTTACACATAGATATGAAGTATTTTATATAAACTACGTGCTATTTGTGCATATTATCTGTATACTTGTTATCTATGCTGGATGAACGATTTTATACAAGTTGTATATGATTTAAACTGTATATATATATTTATATCTACATAATATGTTGGGTAAAACATGGGTAGATGAAATATGAGTTGGATGATGAGTTGAGAGGTGATATAGAGCATGAGGTAAGGGTGAAAGGTGGACGATGTGAGAAGCCTTGTTCCCAAATGTTGGCCCCGTCATCTAGCGGAGTATGGATGACAACCACAGACTATTCTAGATAGTCCAGTGGAACACTAGCACGCTCGTGCAGACTTGATGCCTAAACCCTGGTGACTATGCAGACTTTGTGCCTAGACCTTGGCGATCAAGCAGACTTGATGCCTGAACCCTGGTGACTATGCAGACTTAGTGCCTAAACCTTTGCGATCATGCAGACTTGATGCCTAAACCCTGGTCACCATGCAGACTTGGTGCCTAAACCCTGGCGACTATGCAGACTTAGTGCCTGTTGTGTAAACCGTGGCAATGATGGACTTCGTGCCGATTCCTTAGGATGATCCTTAGGAATGAATGAACGAGGAATAGCTGATTATTAGGGTAGATCCTTAAGAGTAAAGAAGATAATGGGGATGGGTAATTGGGTTGATTGTTTCATGTTTAAACATAATAATTATATTATTGTGGGTTGAAAACCCTATGTACTCACCAGGTTTCCCAACCTGACCCACTCAGTTTATTTACATCACAGGTGTTGATACGAAGTCACATTACACTGAGAGATTAAGGAGATATAAATCACTAGTGATAATGAATGTAAGTTCTATCTATGCTTATGTTTCTATATTGACGATCACATCCCAATGTTTTAAATGAATAAAAAACATTTCTTCGGAATTACCTTGATAGCGTATTTATCATGTTTTATTAGGAACAAATTCCGCAACATTTTTATTAAAAGAGGTACTCTGATTTTTATAAAGCATAAACAAAATCGGTCTTTTCTGGTCGTGAAAATGGGGATGTCACAGTTGGTATCAGAGCATTAGTTTAAGCGAACTAGGAATAAGGATTTACTTCTAGACTTAAACTTGGAATGCTAAGTGATGATCGTGAGGAGTGTGTCTAATATATTTTAGGAAGTACACCTGAATAGACACAAGCACTAGCTTAATTAGGGAAGATGCCTAAAATGCTTTTATGTGCTAAATGATTTGTGATGCTTTATGCTATCGTTAGATCGGATCTATGGTCTGTTGCCGACCAGATCTGGAAATTTTATGTGCTCAGGTTTCTAAACGTTTAATAACGATATTAGAACTAACATATAACTTTTCGGAGTAATACTGAGGAATACGCGTCTAAATCTTCCTCTATCTATATTCTCGTCTCGATACACCGAACACCTGCTTTGGTGTATAGAATATCATGATAAGGATGTTGGGTTTTAGTCTACTACAACATCGTATGGTGCACATACCACCCTAAATACCTTGGATCTATGTTTTCACTATTATACATGAAAATATGAAGTTTCCAAGATATTACCCTATACTAGCATACAAATATCATATACTTTGGTAATAAAATAGATAGAATACATACCTTTTTTTGATGTAACTTGTCTTCATGAAGCTTGAGTGCCTAGTGCCCCAAGTGTGACACCTCAAATGGTTCACACAACACCATGAACACTTGGAATAACCTTGAGAATAAGGATACTTTGGTTCTCTCTAGTGAAATCGGCGTTGCCCTTTTGTGTACACACACTAGTGCCTATTTCACCAAACAAGGAGATCTTTATATAGTGTGGAGATTAGGGTTAAACCCTAATACCCATGACCTTTCATTTCATATGATCCATGGGTTAAACACTCCATGGACTATCCATGGAAGCTTAGCCCAACCTAAATGAACTTGGCCCATCGCACACATATATCTTAGAGTCCATATTTAATTAGTTCCTTTTGATCACTTAATTAATTATAAATTAATTCTTGATCAATACTAATTAAATAATATGATTATATATTAATATATTAGAACTTATAATATATTAATATAAATCACTAGTATCTTTTTTTCCTCATTTTGTCTTACCAATTATAGTTATGGACTTAGACATTAATCCAACAGTCTCCCACTTGGATAAGTCTAAAACTATTATTGAGTATGACTGCAAACCCTGACTAGAAATCGTAGCTCTCAAAAGCTTCTGTCGAACTCTGACCTTGCCGATGAACTCTGACCTTTGTCAATGACTTGTCCATTAGATAAGGGATCATATATTCCTCCATTCTAGATATCATATAGACTGAGACATGGATTATCAAACATTCTCTCTGTCTATTTGTTGTTTCCCGATTTCCGATTTATGATGACTGACTGATTGAACAAATCAAATCAGTCCTGGCTTGGCCAAGCACTCACATGTATCATCGCTAAATCATAGAGGGGCCCACATATATCGCTTTTATCCTGAAGGTAAAAGGAATGGATAAACTTCGACTCATATGGCTTGTTCTACTACTTGTTGAATCATAAACAAAGGCACGTTTTATAACATCGAGTTACCAATGCGTTTTCGTGCAATCAATGTATAACCAACTCATAGTAACAACTCATATCTCTAGGTTTTAAGAATATCAGATATTATCGTCTCATGATCACTCGTGATAAAATCAATGAAGTGATTCAAATGAGCGTGGGTTGAATTCAATACTCAGAACTTATGAGCACTCATGAGTGTTGTAGCACCGCTTTGTCCAACATCTTAGACCTCTACAAGCCAACCCATGACAGTCTTGATTCATATCTACTTCCAACATATGACCGACTGTGGATAGTTTGAATAACTTAGTCATTTAGGAAGAATGACCTAGTTTATTCTGAAAGTCAAAACATGCAAAATGAAACACATGAATAAATGAATCAAATATGGTATCAAACCCTATGAATATAAATAGACCACTTTTATTTATCACCATACTGATTACTCATTATTTCATTGTTTTGGTTTTATCAACTTTATACATGAATTAAAAACACTAGTTGTCCCATGCTCCAAGCATGTACACTATGTTTTTATAAACAATAGCTTTGCCATACACCAAGTATGCACTCTATGTTTGTCTATGATCCTTACTTTGTGAAATAAACCAATTGAACATAATTTCAATGATTCTAATTTCACACTCCCAAATACTTATCGAAAAATGTGAGAATTCCAAATTCCTATCATTTATCGAAATCTGTTTAGATTTTAAACTTATATGCACTGACCCTCCTGTAATGAATATGTACAAAGTCACAAATACTTGTCAGCAGTCATTATAAGGTATTCTAATGGAGATCAACTCCATGGAAACTAAGTCTCATATTCAAAGTACATTGCTTTGGATATGCTTCTTGCATTAAGTTTTCTAATCTTACACAGATAACTTCCACCTATGGAGACAACTCCATATTCTCATTTTGACTATCACTTCTGCACAAGAGATGCCTCTTTTCAGCATATGTCAATATGGTCCTTCCAAAATTAGCACTATACTTCCAACTTTCCCTGAGCAACCAATCTTTGGTAAACCTCAGATTGTCCTCGACAATTGCTTAATCATTTTAGTCATATCCAATTCTAGACCTTTCCCTTCTTAATGCCTCTAGGCATTTGGAAAAATTTAGAAATGACAAATATTATAGCACATGCAATCGATCCTGTACCCAAAGCAAATGGTACACGATTCATGATGTCTCACATACAGACATGATACTAGACCAATCGTTTGCTACAATATTTTTATTTGCCATGTTTTCAAAATTTGACTATGAAGAGGGTTGCCGTAATCATAATCGAATTTTGAGAACGCAATATATAGAATTTCCTTAAGTTGAACCAATCCAACATGAAATTCATATATATATTCTTGACTAAAGATGATTAAGGTCTCAATCTAAGCCTTTAGAACTGAAATGAAGTATATCCTCTCCCTTAATTATAACAAAACAACTTTTTCAATCCCTGCAGCCTCACGAATTGAAACTTTTGTTTTCTATAATTAACATTGCTAACTTGCAACACTAACAATAATTATCATGCTCCCACTAACATGATGATTATTAGCATAACACTTATGCTCCCACTAGCTTTGACATGTACTCAGAAATCAGCTGGACTTCTAGAAATTAATACTTTCTTGACTTTATTGCCAAAGTTCAGATTTATGATACGAGATGCTTTGATAAAACTTTATCAAAATCATACACCTTTCCTTAGATAGCATGCATGTGTGTCTAAACAATTTCAGAACTATGAAAAGGGATGCCATAATCATAGTCTCAATTGTTTAGACCTTTTGCCATCTGCTTCAAATCTACTTGGTAGAAGTGGTTCCTCACCATCATTTTCATGAATCGGAGAGAAACCTTATGACCCTTAGATTTTATGGTGTATGTGTTCTTATCCATGTGAATTGTCAAAACCATAGTCACAAGACAAGGATAATGACAAATCCAAACTCATATGGACTGAACTTATGCAATCTTAACTTCTTGCCACCTGGCAGTACAGGGTCTGCCATTGCTTCCCAGTTGTTATGCAACCAATTGAGAACTTTCAGAACTCCTATGCAAAGCCAACTTTAACTGGAATGGGCACATAATATGTCAACACAATAGGTTATAAACCTCAGGTCGTGTGCTAGTGAAGAACCTCAGGTTTTATTCTTGATTAGTTGTTGAAATTCTTTTTAGGATCTTTAAGACTCCCATTATTCTCTTGACATATAAGACTATCTTGCCAAATATTCAAGAGATAGTGTGGATTCTTTATCAAGACAAACACTTCACGCAATTGGCCTTAGTTGGTCTTTGTTTTATCCAAAACATCACAACTTACCAATTTCAAATGTACAAGAGTAGGACACTTTTACTCTTACATTTGACAAGTGTTTTAAACCTTTCTTTAAGATATGTCACTCAAGTTACAATCTTGGAGTATGACTCTAAGAATTATTTTGGAACGAAGTATGCCTCATCTTCCTGATTTAACCATTTCAACAATTCATGACTCCTCTTCTTAGTCATAAGAATGCACTAAGATGACCTTTAGAGGACTAATTGTGATATGATTTCTAAAACATTAAGATGATCACAAACATGATACTAAAGTACTCTGCCATCTTTTTAGATTTGAGAAACTTTTATCTTTCTGCCTAATTTGATTCTTCCCATTCGTTCTGCCATACATTGAGACTTTTCCAATGTTTCAGAATTATACTTAAACTTGTAAGTATAACCATATTTACTAAACTTTAGTAAATCAAATAGTCTTAACGAGCTTTGTGGTGGACATGACCAGTGCACAAGAATGTGTACTCGATCCCTTTAGTCCTTCACTTGACTCACACATCCATGTGAACAAGTAATTAGTCTTGATTTTCCAATGCTTGAAAGTTCTCATTCATCATACTATTCAACTTGCATGATTCCAAGTTTCGGTCCAATTGAAACTTGGGCGATGAGGAACTTTCCTGATTTGATAAATTTAGACGCTACTACAAATGAAAGAACCAAATCCATTTTCCAATATTGCTGTCAGTGGAATCATATAAGCTACAGTTTTCCACAAATGCCATTGTAAGGATACTTCAAATAATTAAAATTAAACAATTTTCTTTTATTTTAACACTTTGCGGAAAAACATATCCTTACAATCCACATGGAAAATTGTTGTTATCTATTCCTTAGCAATATATCATAACTTCTTAAGCAACTGCTCAAAATTCTGATGCGATCGAAATCCACCTTCGCGATTAGAATCAGCATATACTTCCTTTAAGATTTCTCTCTATTCTTTGATTCTTAAAACATCAACATGTGACCCAGTCACATCATGTAATGAGGATCTCAGAATAGAACTTAACAGAGTTAGATAATGGGCTCTACCTGATGTAGAGTCAAACTTATTGACTTTAACATCCTTAGGTAAATTTGGCAGCTTTGCAATCAACGCCCCTTCCTTTGGCAAAATAAACATATGGACCCTTTGGTAATGGGACTATCTCAGACTTAGCCTTTCTCTTTACCATTTGGTCAACCGGGTTGACTATGGCCAATCCCTTTCCATTGGGAAGAGAATGCTTTTTCTGGATTTCCAGTGTCACCATTGTCACTGTCCATAAAGTTTTTGGGAAGTTGATCTTCTAATCAAATTTGCTTTACTATCGTTCCAAATCATTGCTGATTCAGCAGCACCAAGCAAATAGATATGATCATTAAGGTTCATGTCATAGTCTGTTTCATAGTAGTCCCAAAGGAACTCACTATGTGACTTAGAAAGTGATTGAACATCCAACTTTCGCAAGACTTTGACACCCAACTCTCCCAGCTTGTCAATATGTGACTTCATCTCTAAGATGTGATCACACATAGACCTTGCTTGCCATTAGGGCTTGAGTGACCTTGAACTTGTGGGTTAGGGAGAATAATTGGAGGAGGTGGAGGAAGTAAAGTTCCAAGATATTTGGGAAGATCATAGATGTCTGAACTAGACATATTTTGGGAGATATTCAAGATAGTTGATCTAAAGTCCTTAATATAACACCCAATATGACATATTAAGGCTAGGATCCAACAACCTATTTATAACTGGAAGAGGGATGCTGTAATCCGAGTTATAAAATAGTTAAAGTTAGGTAAATGACGATTTACCAATTTCCACCATCAAAAACGAAATAATTTAATTAGGTTTTTACTTGGATTTGAAACTCCTAGATCTTTTGAGATTCAATGAACTTTTCAATGGCATGTTTCAATCTCTAGTGTGCCCTTCAGGTTTTGTGACTGGGATGCCGAGGATCACAAAACAAGGTGTGAAGTAACCATGCAAATATACTTGGTACCCTTAATATTTACCCCTCAATCGATGTGTCGGTTAACCACACGAGCTCCACCGATACTATGATAAATATTAAGTTACCCTTTGCCTACTTTGTTAAATCCAGGTTAGTGTTCCGGTTAACCACACACGCTCCACTAACGGTTTAAACAAAGTGCAAAGTGTAATTTCATGGATTAGCACCTTATTCACGTTTTCCTAAGTAACTAAGATTGGTAATTAATAAAAGGTTTAGTTACTTAGTATTTATCATTAACTAAGATTGGTAATTAATAACGACCCTCCACCAGTCAAGGAAGCGGTGGGTGAGAGTGGACACCCATTAAGCTGCCATTTTATAGGCAACAACCTTATACCCCCCTTATAGACCGACTTCGTGAATGAGGCCTACTAATGGTAAGACTGACTTGCTCTTATACACATATATATATATTATTAACTTATAATATTATAAAGTATAAGGGTTGAATTTTAACTTTTAAAATTCTAAGGGCTTAACTTGGAATTAAAGTATTCATTAAAGAAAACTTTTCAAATTCCAAAACTTGAGGGCAAGTTTTGAAACTATTCAAAACTCTTGGATTTTCATAACTTATGAGTTTTAAGTAAAGCTTTAAAACTTTTAATGAAGAGACTCTTGGACATCCATAACTTGAGGACAAGTTATGGAGCCATAAAAACTATTTATAAGAAAAGACTCTTCATTTTTTTTGTAACCTAAGGCATATTTATGAGTTTTTTAAGATTCATAAATGTGACTTTTCATATAACTTGAGGACAAGTTACAAAAAAACACATTTTATGAACAACTTTTAGATTAATTAGGATTGAAAACAACTAAAACACAAATTTTTTTTTTCCATTAATCTAAACTAACTCATAAATCAAGGAAACATAGAACTTTTGGTAATCCATAACTTATGGAGTTAAATGCTTGTTTTATGATGAAACTTTTCATGTTCCATAACTTAAGAATAAGTTATGGAATTATTTAAAACATTAACACCAAATTTTGTAACTCCATAAAAACAATTTTTTTTTAAAACCTTTTCATATCCATAACTTATGGAGGTTTCAAAACACATAAGATCACAACTTTAAAAAAAACCTTTTGAGCTCCAAAATTTTATGACAAAATTTGTAACTCCTTAAAACATTTAGATCAAACTTTTAAAACTAATAAAATAATCATATCATTTTATCTTTTACTAAATTTGACCTAATTCAAATCATATAGCAAATGATTCAAATTTTACAAATAATTAGTTTTTCACAAAACAAGTAATTATCTTAAAATTTGACAAACTTCATGTTTTTTTTTTCTTTTTTTTTTTCAACTTTGAAAATCAAACATTTGCATGAATATAACAGAAAACAACCCATGTCTCTGATACCACTGTTGGGTTTTAGTATACTACAACATCGTATGGTGCACATACAACCCTAAATACCTTGGATCTATGTTTTCACTATTATACATGCAAATATGAAGTTTCGAAGATATTACCCTATACTAGCATACAAATATCATATACTTGGGTAATAAAATAGATAGAATACATACCTTTTTTTGATGTAACCTATCTTCATGGAGCTTGAGTGCCTAGTGCCCCAAGTATGACACCTCAAATGGTTCACACAACACCATGAACACTTGGAATAACCTTGAGAATAAGGATACTTTGGTTCTCTCTAGTGAAATTGGCCTTGCCCTTTTGTGTACACACACTAGTGCCCATTTCACCAACCAAGGACATCTTTATATAGTGTGGAGATTAGGGTTAAACCCTAATACCCATGACCTTTCATTTCATATGATCCATGGGTTAAACACTCCATGGACTATCCATGAAAGCTTAACCCAACCTAAATGAACTTGGCCCATCACACACATATATCTTAGAGTCCATATTTAATTAGTTCCTTTTGATCACTTAATTAATTATAAATTAATTCTTGATCAATACTAATTAAATAATATGATTATATATTAATATATTAGAACTTATAATATATTAATATAAATCACTAATATCTTTTTTTCCTCAGTTTTTCTATCCAATTGTCTCGATGTCATGCAACCCAAATGGACCATACCGGGTCGGGTCAAGTCTTACCAATTATAGTTATGGACTTAGACATTAATCCAACAAAGGACTCATAGCAGATTGAGCAAATGAAGGAAATGATAAGGCTTACGATAGTGAATGATACCTATTGGAAGATAATTTAAGAGTGATATCTTACCTTTAGAATGCGTCTAACAAATAATACGTCTAGTACGGGAGAATTCACTTTCGATTAGAAGAAAGAAAGATTTTTGGTAGAATCCATGAAGTTATCCCATCGTCTAACATTTTCACCACCAACCGGGTTGAAAAAGAATTGATGATTGAAGATACGCATGGAAGAAGTCCTAGTAGAGTCTAGAGAAAATTATATGATTGTTTGGACACATTTGTATGTGTTAAAATTGTTTTTGCGATAATAACTTGGAGAACTGCGAGACAACACTTGAGACGAGTATGAGTAGGTGTGAATTGTAGTAGAGGCCTATACTACCGGAAGCACAGGACTTACGCTTGGATCAGGGAAAGTCACATGGTTACCAAGAAGCTAGTAATTGATGCCGTTTTATTCAAATATGTCGTTACCATCGTTTCGGTAATGACTAAGAAGATGATTGTTATTCCAACCCTAGTGGTCATATCGAATTGAGTCCGACTACGATGAATATGTTACATGGTTCAGAGAACCAAGTTTGATGTAGCATCTAACTTAAGCCGGAAGTTTGAAATAAAAGATAATCAAAGCGATCGGTAGAGGTATCGCGATAGTGGCTTGTAGCTATAAATGCTACCTTTTAAGATGAAATTAGATCATGAAGGAAAGTATAGTCGGTCCTGGAAGACTCAAAGAGACCTAAGTCTAAGCATTGCAACATACGATGATAGGTCATTAGAATATGACACATCGCTCCATTGTAGTAATAAAAGAACTTATCTTAAGTTTGTATCCAATGAGGATCGAGATTGTGACTTGAACGTCATAATTTGGAGTCTAACGTGAGATAGGGAGCAAGTGCAAGATCGAGCACCGCCTGCAGTCAGGAAGCCCAAGAGTTAGATACTCATTCGAAGGAACAAGGAAGTTACGATTATTGTCTAGGATGAAGAGATAACGTATCGAGTCATTATACTGCCCTGTTTCGTTGATGATTCCGGGACGTAATCTTCCTAAGGGGGGGGATAATTGTAACGCCTGCATATCCGGGCTAGTCAATTTAGTGCCAATAAGCATCAAAAATGAGTTTTTTATGGAAGATTATTTAGAAGGATTAATCTTAACCAAGTTATAGTATATGGTACAAGGGTTCCGTATATATAAAGAATGCCGAAATACGAGTTATAACGAAGAAGTTATGACCCGTTGAAGTTTCGCGACGGAACCGGCGCGACACCGGGAAGCATAAATAGTGAATTTACGATAGAACGAATTTTAGCCATAGAAATCTAAACAAAAGTCTTAGAATACGTTAAACCGAGAGCGTCCATAAAAACAACGCCCAAATCTGACTTCGTATGAGGAAGTTATGATTTTTTGAAGTTTCGGCTTAGCGGTGTACAACCCGAAGTTCGAATATTAGATCGAGCCGTTTTTAGCCGACAGAACCTAAACGAGAATCGAAGATCTCGTTAATAGTAGCATAACGATAAAAAGACAGATGAAAACGGACGTCGGATGAAGAAGTTATGAATTTTTAACGGACCAATCCTGTCCCGGCCTGTTAAAAATATAAATTTAAAAGAAACTCAAAATTAACCGACGGAGTCTAAACGAAAGTTGTAGAGTATGTTCCCGCCTACGCGTGGATATAAAGAATATCGAAAACGGAGCTCGTATGCGGAAGTTATAATTTTTAGAAGTCGGAAAGTGAATTTGCGAAATCTGATGCGAGATTGATGACGTGGCTAAATCGCAGTCGTCCGATGAGCTCGCTTCGGATTCAGACACATGGCCTTCGCATTACGCCCAGCGTCCGGAACCGGGTACGCCCAGCGTACTTCGGTCTTGTATGGTCCGAGAAGCAAACACGTAGCCCCATCTGAAGAGCACCACCTAGCACCCTTATCCGAACTACGCCCCGCATAGTGTTGTACGCCCAGCGTACCACCGAAGGCTCGCGCCTATAAATAGGCTGCGAGGGCTGCCGAAGAAATCACACCAAAATTCATTCTCTCTCTAGTTTCTTTCTCTCTCTAAGATCCCTTAAGCCCCCTAAACCCTAGGTAAACCCCTAGCACCCAAAGGAAGCCCCGAGGCTCCCGGAGTCCCGAGAAAAAGGGTCTTTCAGTTCGTAAACGCTGCTCCAAGCGAAGCCCGGTTTTCTATAAAACCCGCTGTAAGTGAGCTACGTCTACGCTTTTTAATATAGCTTTTATTTAATAATAGTAACATGATTAGGAACTTATAATAAGTACTTGGGCTATTATTATAGGTTATATAAGTACTGTTTAACGCTTATATAATACTAATAATTGTCAGACTATTAATTAGTCTCGGTGAATATTAGACTAAACTCTAGTGGTAATGATACTAGGTTTTGTCCGAAGAAAATTGTGTTGACAGTAACGAAGTGCTGTTCTAGTGCCGAGTCACCACCTTCTCAGGTGAGTGCATGGTCCCTTTCATCTTACACATATATATGAAGTATTTTATATAAACTACATGCTATGTGTGCGTATTATCTGTATACTTGCTATCCTTGCTGGATGAACGATTTTATACAAGTTTTATATGATTTATACTGTATATGTATTTCTACCTACATAATATGTTGGGTAAAACATGGGTAGATGAAATATGAGTTGGATGATGAGTTGAGAGGTGATATAGACCATGAGGTAAGGGTGAAAGGTGGACGATGTAAGAAGCCTTGTTCCCAAATGCTGGCCCCGTCATCTAGCAGAGTATGGATGATAACCACAGACTATTCTAGACAGTCCAGTGGAACACTAGCAGGCTCGCAACTTGTAGGCGTTGTGAACGATGTGTTCACCCGGTGTACTCTAAACCTTGGCGATCATGCGGACTTGATGCCTAAACCCTAGTGACTATGCAGACTTAGTGCCTAAACCTTGGCGATCTTGCATACTTGATGCCTAAACCCTGGTGACTATGCAGACTTAGTGCCTAAACCTTCGCGATCATGCATACTTGATGCCTAAACCTTGGTGACCATGCAGACTTGGTGCCTAAACCCTGGCGACTATGCAGACTTAGTGCTTGTTGTGTAAACCATGGCAATGATGGACTTCGTGCCGATTCCTTAGGATGATCCTTAGGAATGGATGAACGAGGAATAGCTGATTCTTAGGGTAGATCCTTAAGAGTAAAGAAGATAACGGGGATGGGTAATTGGCTTTATTGTTTGATGTTTAAACATAATAATTATATTATTGTGGGTTGAAAACCCTATGTACTCACCAGGTTTCCCAACCTGACCCACTCAGTTTATTTACATCACAGGTGTTGATACGAAGTCACATTACACTAAGAGATTAAGGAGATATAAATCACTAGTGATAATGAATGTAAGTTCTGTTTATGCTTATGTTTCTGTATTGACGATGACATCCCAATGTTTTAAATGAATAAAAATACATTTCTTCGGAAATGCCTTGATAACGTATTTATCATGTTTTACTAGGAACAAATTCCGAAACATTTTTATTAAAAGAGGTACTCTGATTTTTATAAAGCATAAACAAAATCGGTCTTTTCTAGCCGTCAAAATGGGGATGTCAGACTATAAAAGGGGCAACTGACCCCTTATTCCAACACTCCACAATCTTTATCTTCTCTGGGTTTTGCTCCAAAAACTCTTAAGAAATCTTTAGAAATTTCTTTTAAAGGTTATATTTTATTATTATTATTATTCCCTCGAGCCTGGTCGATCCAGTGCCCCGATGCCGCCAGTCGTAGTCCTAGGGTCTAGTAAGCACGCTACAAGGGTGAGTTTCATAGCCCTTTTTTCCATTTTTTATCAAATATAGGGGGAATACAAGAATAATTATTTCTAATAATTATTATATCATTATTATTATTGTGCTATAAAAATTTATATATTATTCAATATATTTTATATCGCTACTCTACTCAAATGAGACAATAGAAATTATACTCTATCGTTACTCTGCTAAACTCTTAGGATATAATATTATGCTCAATAGATATTCTGCCAAACATTCATAAACAAAAAAATATCTAGTCACTATACTGACAATTTTCTAGGGTAATATAACACCTAGTGTTGGTCCAATCTAAAGAAAATAATGTTATATCTAATCATTATGCTAGCTATTTCTCTAGGATACCATAGCACCTAGATCTGACAAAATCTAAAAGATAGTGTTGAATCTAGACGTCACTCTAGCCATTTCTCTAGGGTAATAGAGTACCTAGAGCTGACCAAATCTAAAAAATAAGTCTAATACATGATCATCATGTTACGGAATTTCTCTAGGGTAACATAGTAACTACAGCTGGCAAAAAGAATAATATTATATAAAATCAATAATATGTCAAATATTCAAAGGGATAGTAGTAGTGCGCTACACTTTCTCCACACTCGATCTAAGCAGATAATAGAAATAGGTTATGTCGTCGATGTGTTCGAATTCAACAGATAACAATAATATATTATGACATCACTCGACCCTAATAATGGCTATATTGCCACTCCGCCAGTTTGGATTTGCTGAGAGTATCTATTTAATATACATATATATATATATATATATATATATATATATATATATATATATATATATACATAGTAATTATAATTATACAACAAAATATTGAAACTCTATCTACGTTATAAGTATATTTTTATATAAGAAAAGGTTGGATTGTATCCAACTAACCTACATCGAGTTCACTCTCAGTTAACCTGCTCTTAAAATCTCTCATTTCCTTAAGTACACTACAAATATATGAATATACTAATAATATATAATATGAATGAGAATTAAATAAAGCCTTGTACTTATGATTAGTATAATACTATTTTCAAAGAATCAAAATACTTTTATGACTTAACAAAAGTTATATACAAAAAGTGTTTCTAAATTATAATATACAAAACCTGTGAACTCACCAACATTATGTTGAAGTTTTCAAAACCAAATTTACTCCTACGAAACCAACAGATGGAAGATTTCACTCCTGAAAGTAGTGGTTTATCGACAAAGCTAACGAAGACTTGTTATCATTACAGTTATGCTTAGTTGTCAAGGAACCTTTTGTAATTTAAGTTATAGTATTTCAGATACATATAATGATGTATTATTTGTATCCATAATGGAAGTGATATTTATGTTTTATATTGTTTTGCACTATTCAATGTATGTTCAATAACTGTGATCCAACATTCCAACGTCGCTTAGCTCGCCGTTTCCGCCGCCGACCGAGGGTGTGACGGATTAGAAAATGGAAAAACTAGATGGCTGAGTAAAACCTAGATTTGACATTGAAATCATAATAGTTCGGGGTAGTACACATGTTCCATGGATTAGATCCTATGAGTAATGTCCCATATTTAAAAATTACTTTTTATATTATATTTATCTTAAACACTCAATTTCTGTGACATCCCGAAATTTAGGTATAAGTCAGTAAACAGTCAATTTACCGTGAACCACAATGTAGTAGTACGACCTATGCTATATTACATCGATGATTTTATGTACAAATGAGATCATGTTACTAATAAGTGCCTTCGTGATACCTCAAAACACTCGAATAGTTGACCATCGTCATTAAACAGGAAGCAATTCAAAAAATCAATAGATCTGATGCCATAAAAATAAAATTTTCGCATTTGACCTACATGGGGGACATGGGTGATAAAATTGGATAGAACATGTTCCCAGGATTCCGTGGATAGAAAGAAAATCCAAAACGGAGATCGTATGAGAAAGTTATGCATGTTTCAAGCTTTTAAGAAGGTACATACATGATTTTACACGGTACCGGACACTACATAGCTCAATTTAAGGTAGCTACACAACTCATAAATTAATTTTGGTCACATTTCTGAACTCAGGCTTCGGTCTAGTATATGATTTACTATTTTTGTATTTTTAGCCCAGACCGGAATGGGATTTGCGGAAACTAATGAATCGGAACCCAGTTAACATGAAACTTCGAACGCCGTTTCACGGAGATCCATATATTGGATTTGAATTCTATTTGAATATTTAAAATCACCACAACTATGGCATTTTCCAGGCACTTTATTTTTAAAAGCTCTGAAACTGATGTCATGTAAATCGAAGCAACTTGTGTGTGGGATAAAGCAATGGGGGACACAAAAGGCATGTTTGCATGCATGTGTACCTTTAATCCAAGAAGGAGTCAACTTTTTTTTCTCCCATACGTGTCCTTCACCTATGTTAAGTCAACGTCAACATTTTTCTTGATTTATTCCCCATACTAAATTAAGCTTCATGTCCTACTTACATTAACCACTGAATATAATCAGAAACTTGAATACAATCAGATTATTAATTGGAAGAACTCACTTCCTCGTAATATAGTCTATCGCACCAGGTAATTCCCTATTTCCACCACCCCTTTCCCTTGACTTAAATTCATTATTACCTTCAACAAAATCCCCCACAATGTAAACATGGCCACCTTTTATTCGGGCCACGAAAGTTGTTGACGGGGGAAAAGAATCGTCGATAGCCACCATGAGTAAACCACCTTTCCCGACTTTTATACCCCCCCATTCGAATCTGTGATGCCGAAGAGAGGAGAAAACAGGCAAAACACTTCGACCATAGTCGACCACCTTTCACTCTCGATCATTTCGCCACAAATAGGTGGGTAATATTTGAGTACATTGCCGATTTTATTGTGAGACGCTATTCATTACCTAAGTTAAACACTTAGTATAGTCAACCCACTATAACTGTTAATCCTCAGAGCGAGAAGAATATGTATAAATCAATATGGGTTGACAGCCCCACATGCGGTTGCTAGCTTCAATCTCGACAGATCAATCGAAGCAGGTGATAATTATCTTTTTCCATTTATCCACGACGTCCAATGAAACATCGTAAGGGATTATATCTAGTCACATAACTAGGTTATCGGACTTAGTATAAGAATTAATTGGATAATTTATCAAGAAACCATGAATGCGGTTTCTCTCTTTATGAAAAATTTTAAGTATGGATTTACTTATGATTTCTCTCTTTATCAAAAATTTGAAGTATGGATTTAGTTATGATTTCTCTCTTTATAATACATTTTAAGTATGAATTTACTTATTATATCTCTTTATGGATTTACTTATGATTTTAAACGTGGTTTTTAACTACACGAGAATACTTATGATTTCAAACGTGGTTTTTAACTACACGAGAAATACTTATGATTTGAAGTATGGATTTACTTATGATTTCAAACGTGGGTTTTAACTACATGAGAAATACTTTTCATACTTTCAAAAGTATCATTACTGCTGTTAGCAGAAAACCTGTAACTCTCACCAACCTTTTTGTTGTGAACCTCAAACTACATGTATTCTCAGGAGATCATTAAACCAACTTTTAGCAGAAGAAATATTCATGGATTTCGGGTAACCTTGTTTTCTGGTTTTAATTATATCGGCCTATCTGTTAAGGCAATTCACGTGCTTACCTTTTTATTATTACCTGTAAGAACCATGTATTCAAACTTGAAAGTAGGAGATAACTATTGTATTGTTATTGTTGTACTAGTGATATATATTTAGTTTTCTTGTGATATATGAACTAAGTCACACAACCCGACGTGTTATGCCGCCTCGGCCGGCGGTGTGGCAGATTGGTAGCAGAGCTATATTGGGTATAGAGAACTCGTATCCTTGACAAAGAACGCTATAGGCTCCTAATAAAAGCATTATTAATAATTAAACTACTTCTCGACTACTCACGGGAGAGGTAACTGGTTTAAAACGCTGCTTGGGTTGCTGGATTTCAGAATGACTTAATTGTTGAAATGGTCCTGCCCTCCGGTGTTTCCTATCTGGACCCTATCCGTGCTTGGTAGTCTTGGAGTAAAAAACAAAAACTAATAATACTGCAAACCTCACCAACAATAATATATAAGAGTTATATATATATATATATATATATATATATATATATATATATATATATATATGTATATATATATATATATATATACTCTTACCCGTGATGAGAACACTTAATAAAAATTATAACATACCTTCAACTAAAACTACCAACTCAGCCCTTTAGGTCAAACACCTCAACTAAGGTTAGTATCGTACATAAGTCACACCATAAATAAAGCTAAAATGCATGCCTATGTTACTTATGGTCGGGCCGGTGCACAACCAACCTTGAACGACGACTTTGACAGACTATAACGCTTGAGAGTTTTAGAGATTGAAGGATGTTCTTATCGCTGCAGATACTTAGCACCATATAATCCTTATAACACATACATTTTGAAAATTATAAAAATAATTAAGATATGTTATCATAGATTTACCTAAATCCGAAGAAGAACAAGGAACCAATAGCTCTGCTACCTTTATAGTAGAGAAACCCATAGTGCCTAGCCGATCGTTCAGTAGTCTCCAAACTTCTTTGTCCCCTATCTTCCAAAGATGACAAGGAATCCTTCCAAAGATAAACCATCTAAATAACCCAGTGAAGGGGAGGAATCTAAAGCAGAGAAAGGAATGATCAAAGTTAAGGAACAAGTTAGAGAAAAAATAGAGGGACAAGGACTAAAATATGAAGACTATACCATACAGATGCCACCACTGTACTACCTTTACTAATCAATTTCAGGTGGAACGCTCTGCATAGATACTCCTAAGGAAAGTATCCTCCCTCAATCTCGTTGTGATACTCGCACCTAATGGAAGCAAACATCGTCACAACAGTCAGGATGGTTCAAAAACACTCCAGGAGAAAACTAATACTATCAAGGAACAAAGCTGACAAGTCATCCATGACTCCTTAAGTACTTTCCTCTTATCGGCAAGTCTGTCAATAACTTTGTGCTTCTCGTAATTGAACGAATTGTTTGAAGAGGAATTGTAACGAGAAATTGAATAGAATCAGAGTAAAACAAGCAAAAGATAAATTAAGAACACTGAATGTAAATAGAATCTGGTTTCAGCTTATATTACTCTCCAATGAACAAGAGTATAAAAGTAGACAACACTTTGGAAACTTGTTATCTAACTCTATGTTCAGTCCCTATTTATAGGAAACTGCGAGTACAAAAAATACTAAGTCTAGGAGTTACGCTTCGAACATACAATGACTTAGCAAATACATTACATACGAAATACATCAAATACACTTCGACTCTTTACAACAAGACTTCGACCCTAACAATCTCCACCTTTGTAAACGAGTCGAACTATTCAATTCGTGAGAATCTGAGCAGCGAAGTGCATCATGCTCCTGATTTCCGAATACCAAGCTAACACCTTCTTTAACTCGATCTTCTCGCCTTCATTATTCCTTGTACAACTATTCATACGAACAATGAAATTCGTATATTGTGAAGTTGTGTATCTTTCTATCTCAGCAACTTGGAATAAGAATCTTTTGGCTTTCCCTTTTGTATCTTTTCCCGCAAATACCTTGCCAAACGGTTTTAAGCATATCTCACGATCTCCATACTTCTTCAGTTCAGGTTGAGGCTTCGAAGGCAACATAGAAACAGTTACTTTTCTTTCCATACTTGAAGCCAACTATTCGTCCGTCAGGGCCAAACAATCAAATAATTGTCAATATAAATTTTGATGTGAGCAAGACCAAGTCTGAACACCTCTTTGTCTGTACCCTTGAGTTGAGATGCTTCCATTTCCTTCAAGATTAATGCAACTTGAATCAGATTATTCAAGTTCATTAGTGGGAAATCTGCAACACTGAAGTCGACTTGTTGATTATTCGCACAAACAACATGATACCTAAAGTTTTGTATAATGTTTTCGAACATCACATCTTTCTTTATTGCAACCACCTTCTTGATTTTGACTAGAGACCATACTTCTTCAGGTTCTTTTCCAAGCACAGCATGAAAACGAATCTTCATGTGTGTGTAGTCATCAGAATTTTTGAACTTCTCACTTATCTTGTACTGGGTTGTTATGAACATCATTTCGTTGATAGGGAAATCAAGTTGATTAATGTCTGTGTTGGCAATTGAATAACTCTTCTTTGGCTTCTTTTCAAAGGCATACATGTGATTGAATGCAACCCTTGACTCTATAGATTCGTAACTGTAGATTTTTTTCGGATCTCCCTTTTCCATGCCTGGAGGGTCACTTTCCCTCAGCCACATGATACTTTGAATATGCCTTTGAAGTTCTATCTCAGCTTCGACTTCTGCTTTCTTTTCTTCTTTAGACTTTTCCACTAAAACACCTTTCCCTTTATCTTTGAAATCCGGATTCGGTTTTGATGAACTTGAGTTTCCTCCCTCAGTTGATGAACCAATTACAATTCCTTTGACAACAGGTCTTGCAAGTGGTTTTGTAGTCACAATTGTTGTTGAAATAGACTCAGTGTTGATAGGTAATGAAATTGGAATTTGCGAAGTCAAAACCTTCCCTACAACTTTTGCATCTTCATTTGTTTTTCCAATGCCTTCTCCCTTATTATCGTTTTCGAGCTTTTGCTCACCCTCCTTTCTCCCCCTTGCACCCCTGTGACAGCAGGTGGGGCATTCCGTGGTAACATTTGAGCAAACTTCGTGATAGGAGCAACAGCCTTTTGGATGACTTGATCAAGAAGGTTTAACTTCTGAGTAAGAAACTCAGGAGTTAAGAATGATGTTGGAGTAGGCTTAGAGACAACTTCTTTTAATTCTGCAAGGAGAGCATTCAGTTTCGCAAATTGATTTTTATCTTCATTTGCCTTGGCTTCTATTGTTTGTACAGTTGCTTGAAAAGATTGAATGAAATTAATGACTGCCCCCGTTATAATATCAACTTTCTCCTGAATCGAATTATAACAATCATTGACTTGATGAATTTCACTCCAAAATTCCTTCTTCAATTCTTCGAGTTTGAAATTCACATCCTCTCGTACCTTCTTCACATCTTGTACGAAGAGAACATGACTTTCTTTTGCAATATTTCGAAGCTCCTTTAACGAAGAGGTATACAAATCATTTTGAGCCTTGATTCGAAGTTCGTTATTTTTATCATTGACATCAATTTTATGTTGCAAACGATGCTCTACTGCTTTTAGCATCACATCAACTTCGATTCCGGATACCGAATGCTTTGAACCTGAGTCTGCTTGAAACTGAAGAATAGAATTAAGCTTTCTATTTAGCACTTTAAATTGTTTTCCTGACATAAGAATATGATCAAGAATTTCTTCTTCCTCTGAATCGAAGTGCAAATCTTCAAATGTCCCTCCGAAACCTCCTCCTTCGGTTTCATCATCGGAATGAGGCTTTTGTGGCTCAGTGGATTGTGAGGAAAACAAAGTTGTGATAGGTTGGTTTAGGATATTATCAAAGATTGGTGATGTGGCGACAGTTGATTTAGGAAGAATGAATGGTGGTAACGAAACCAATGATCATGACGAAATGATTGGTAACGAAGTTGAAAGAGAAATGTGTTGTGTAACATTGACACTCATTGAAACATTTGCTCCCGTATCAGATACGTTAGCAGGGATGTTTGAAATAGGGACCTTATCAGGAATTGAGTTGGTCACCACTATTTCGAGTGGAATAGTTATTGTGGGTTCAACAGAAATAGTAGGAGCAATGGATAAAATGATAGGAACAGAAGTTACCATGGGAGTAGACGAAATTGGTTGTGTCTTAGGGACCACTTCGTATTCGGACGAATCATCACGAAGAACGATTTTTCGTTTGTTCTGCTTCTTAGATATATGATTGATTACATCTTGAGCCCTTCGTTTTTTAGATGATGGAGAAGTAGGAGCAGGGATCTCACGAACAATAACCCCTTTGCTACTTATTTGAACTTTACGAACTGTCTGTGAGTCATTAGACAAATTTTGTTTGTGAGATAATCTTCTTAATCGTTTCAATACTCCTGACCTCGATGGCATCACCTCCTTTGAAGGCTTAGCAACCATAACTTCTTATGTCCTCTTCGTATCACTGTCAAGCTTGGTCTTAGGAGACTTGGATGTAGACTTTTTTGTACTTGTAACTGGTACGCCTGCTTCATCATCCTTCGACTTCTTTGATTGTTTAGAAGTTCCAGCTTCGACTGTAAGCAAGACCCTGGTTTCCACATCTAGATTAATCTTCTGCAAATACTTAACAAGAAACTTGTGACTAGGGTTCACCTTCTTTAGCATAGCATCAGGAATACGTGCTACACATGGAAAAATATTCACATCATCCTCCATAACTTTCAGAAACTAATACTTAGCAAATTCAGCAGTAGGTTCATCAGCAGGGACTTGGATTCCCTCTTTTTCATATACTTTATCAAGAACAAGGCTCCAGTACCGAGCACATGAAATCCCCTTTACCATATTCGTGTTCTACAAACTTTTGCCAAATTCCTTCCACAACTGAGTGGCATAGTCAACACTCAAGTCATAGTACAGACCCATTACCATTGCATAAACTTCCAATCTGCCCTTGTCAAGTCCTATACTTCTTCCTGTCAGGCATCGAAGGTAAATTCCAAAGAAAAAGTTCTACATACACGGAAGTCCTGATTTCTTGAAATCACTAATCTTCTCGAGTGGGGGCTGGTAACCCATCTCATTGAACATGTGTATGATTTGTGGATGCATAGGCTTGAAGAATGGTGGAGAGTTTGGAATATCCAGAAACTGAGTGAACATCTTCTTCGTCAATTGAACTTTCTTCTCATTAATCTGATTGAAATTAATGACATCGGTAGCCTTGCTATACGAATCAGTTGAAGTAGTCATTGACAACCATGTCATTGGAACTGCGAATGAGTTGAACATAGCAGTTGCTAATCTAGATCGTTTCAGGGCAACGATTAGCATCTTCAAGTCTTCTGGATATAAGGAAACATTAGACTCAACTTGGTAATTTGTGCTTTGAATTTTCATCAACTGTTGATATTCAATTTTTTTCAGTGTTGGAGTTCTGAACAGCAGCCATTTGTGAGATCTTGAAAGCTTTTTGGAAAAATTAGGGCTTTTTATTCGTCTGTGAATTTTTGATCGCGTAATGATAAAAGGAAAAGGATTTTCCTTTTATAGGTAAGCCCAAAATAATTTGAACCGTTTATCATTAATGAGTAGGCAATGTCATTCCTTAAAACTCGCACCAGTAGCCGTTTATCCCATCACGTCTGATAAAGTACCTTGAAACTAGGGCCAAGTTGCCAAACGGTGTCACACCCCCGGCCAAGGCGGCGGAACATGCCGGGGTGTGCGACTAAGTTCATGGATCACAGGCAAATTGAATATACAGCACAAGTACAACAATAAACAAAATAGCATTCATGTTCCATTTTGATATTTGATAACAAGGTTTTTACAAATAATAATAATACATGAATTGCCTTAACAGGTAGGCATATGATACATCAACAAATAAACTTGGTCACCTGTAATCCAATATGTCTTGAATGTCTGTTAATAGTTTCCTGAGAATACATGTAGTTTTGAAAGTCAACACAAAGGTTGGTGACTGTCACAGGTTTTCTGCTAACGCAGTAATACTTTTAATAAGTCTAAAAAGTATTATCTTTGTATGTATAACGATCGTTAAAAATAGTATTTGCAAAGAGTCTTTAAAAGCCAAGAATGTATTTTGATATGAGTAAATTCATGCTTTTAACATGTACTTGTAATAACTCATTGAAAGTCAAAATGAATGCTTTGTATAAGTAACATCCATACTTAAAACTGCGTTTGCAATGAATCTTTGAAAGCCAAAACATTATGTTCCATAAGTAATTTCCATACATAAAATGTAATTGTATAAGTAGTTTTCATACTTAAAGATGTACTTGGAAGCAACCAAGACTGTGGTTGTAGTAAGAGAAAGAGAGAGATTCGTGTTAATGTTTTTAGTGAGTTCTATAATCGAGCTAAGGACGAAAAGTACCCCTCCCTACGGCGCTTCATTGGACGTCGTAGTAACGATCGTAGACACATATCACCTGCTTCGATTGATCAGTCGATGGTTGTAGCTAGCAACCGCAGGTGGGGTTGTCGACCCCATATAGATCTATATATATGTACCTCGCTCCGAAGATTAACGATTATAGGAGTGTGGGGCAGGCTAAGTAATTAAACTCAGCTAATGAATAGTAGCGTCTCACTCAAAAAACATTAACGAAAAGTTGTGAATAACTCTCAGCCCTAACTTAATTAAGATTAAGTG
The DNA here is from genome assembly GCF_052849685.1 of Lactuca virosa. Classification (NCBI taxonomy): domain Eukaryota; kingdom Viridiplantae; phylum Streptophyta; class Magnoliopsida; order Asterales; family Asteraceae; genus Lactuca; species Lactuca virosa. Next base: position 317,430,134 of record NC_136429.1, read on the forward strand.
TCAGGCATAATGAATTCCGTAGTATAGCATTCGTAAAAGCCGAGTATGGTTGTCGTATTTATAAATGTATAAATTACTTGCTTTTATAGAGAAATGTAGTTCAACATAATGGTATTTTATAAGTGTGTAAAGCCTCATGCATAAAAGTATTCATGTATAAAAGTCTTTGAAACTTTTAAATACTTTAAACTTGTATATGTGTGTAAAGCTTTATGCATAAAAGTATTCATGTATAGAAGTCTTAAAATTTTGGAATTCTTTAAATTTGTAGTATGCATATCATATAAAACTAAAAATCAATGTTTCAAATTAATGAACAGATGTACATGTATAAACCTTATTCATATAAACATATAAATATACATGTATAGTAATATCTTGAACCATTGAAATACTACACAATTTCATAACGTAGTTGTTATAATATAAAAATCATAAAACTTTGTATCATGTAGTATTTGTTGCGTGAAATGGTTATTTCACAATAAAATAACCATAATACGAATATGAGAATTTATACTAGTTTATTCGTAACAATATAGTAAATTGTTAAATAATAATATTTTTATAAACTAGGTTTTTCGCATAAAAAGGTAATATAAATGTATAAACAAAATATATAGGCACATGTATTCCCCCCCAAAATAATATTGAAAAGGGGTCGTAAGCACTCACCCTTGAAGCGTGAGTTCATTTCGTATGGTATTCGGATTCCTTTGGGAAACTTGTCATAAGATTTGTTACGTGACATTCCTCGTTCGTAAGACGAATCACCGAGTATATTTGTATTTCCTAATAAACCAAATGGTAGTTTTGGTATTAATTATTAAGTATATGGTGGTTTTTCTTAAAATCAATAAACTCTAGGGTTTGATTTTGCCAAAATCATACTTCAGGGACTGATATTGAGATTTATTCTCAAGACAGGGGTTAAACATGTGCATTTGAAATTGTTTTAGGGTATTAGGACTTAATTTATTAGGTTTTTCTGGGGAAGGGACCAATTCTGTTTAATTTAAATACAAGTTTGATTTAGCTTTGACCGGGTCAAAATCAAAACTCATTGGTTTTATCGGGGCTCCATGACCGATCCACACAAGTGGATCCATTTACAAAAAGGATCAGGGCTCTTACCCCGTTTCCAGTTGATTAACAGGCTCCAAGAACAGAAGAGTCGCCTTCTTCCTTTCACTTGATCGGGAACAAGAAAGGAACGTAACGCCGTCGAAGCAGCACTGATGGGCATCGATCGTGGGTGGGTCGGAGAGGCTACTCCGGGGTTCATCCGATTCAAAGAAATAAGGAGGCGACGATGGTGGTTCTTGGCCTGGTGATGGTAAATCCATCAGGGGAGCATCGTCGGTGGTCGACGAGACCAAAGAGGAGGGAGGGAGAAGCAGCGATGGTTTGTCGGTCGGCTTCACAAACCGATATGGTCTCCTGGGTTTGATAAGCCGAAGCAAAGAAAGGGAATGGAGCAGCAGCGAGGGTCGATGTGGTCCGAACAGATGAGGGCATGAAGAAGCAGCGATTGAGGAAGGAGGTTCCTTTGGTGCTTGGCTGGACTGATAAGGAAAAAGAAATGGAAGCATCGGGGTGAGGCTGTTGGTCGACGTTCAACAGGTGAGTAGATGGGGTTATATGCTCAGGTAATTCCTTGTTTCTATCTTCTTTCTGTTTTGGTTTGGTTGGAATAAGGTATGTGTTTGGCTGGAATCGATGGATTAACTGGGACGTTTGGTTGTTTCGTTTGACAGAAAAGAGAAGGAAGAACAATGGTGAAAAGAGAAGGAAGAATGAACTGGAAAATGTGGTTCTTGTTGCAGATAAACACGAGATCAAGAACAAAAATCGATCTTGGCTGGGAACAAAGATGCAAGCAGATACAAAGGATCGATCAAATTTTCACTGTAAGGGTTTAATTTTTGTTTGATTGTTTGTGATTAGTATTTGATGAGTAGAAACAATACCGATACAGTGTTTTCCCTTACCTGTGAACTGTGTGCGAGCTGTAATGCACTTGAATGAGCTGTAATGCAGGTGAAATAAAAAACATGGGAAGGAAGGGAAAAAGGGTGAAGTGTAATTTGAGTGTTCAGTTGTCCACAAGACTTAAAAGAAATGAGTGATAGTTTTGATGGAGTGTTCTATTGGGTGTAGTTTTGGAGAAATCTAATAGCTATTTATATTTATTTATTTTTATTTGGTCTTTTATGCACAATACATAATCTTATGTGTATAGTGTACATGTATTTAAGTTTTCATATATAAATATAATTATATATTATACATTTCAAACATGTATATATGTAGTGTTGTCATCATATTATAAGTGTATACATATATACATTGCGGTTATTTGATGTTCATTTATAATACATGATGTATATTTTATAAAAACCATAACAATTACATCTTTAATTGTTATAAAAATATGTTCCCTTACATATGAATATATGCACGAATTTTAGAAATATTGTGTCATTTCCACCTTCAAATTTTTCATCAGTCGGACTGGATTTATATACCATCAGAAATTGAAATTAAATTGAAGTCAATAGTTCAAGGTTCCGTGATTTGTAAATCTGAAAACATTTGATTTTTTTTTTCAACTTTTATAAATAATTTTACTAAAAATATTTCAAATATAAAGTTGAATATTAGGCTATAGCCTAAGTCAAAAAATGCTTTCGGAATTTCCTTTTGAAGTGTGCAAGTTTCTCAACGATTAGAAACGGTTTTGACAGTTTTTAAGAAAATCAGTATTATACTGGTTTCAGATTCTTAAAACAGTCATATTTTTTGCATATAAATTCCGTTTTGGACGTTCTTTGTATTTTCATAAACAGGAAAACACGTACTACGAGACTAGAGTGTTTGTATTGCTCAAAACTGCTTAACAAAATTTCAGTTTTTCAGTCGCGTTAACTAAGGTTGCAGTTTAAGCTGTTTGATTTGCTTGTCAGATTACATATTTGGAAGTAAGATACCATCTAGTATCTTATAATAGTTGAAATAACTCATTTATTTTATGTTAGATTCACTAAAACTCTATGAATAAATTTTACCAAGAGATTTGTTATGACTTGATCGTTCACAGTCTTTGACCTAAATTCGGGGATGTCACAAACGGTAACTTTAGACTGTTCGTGAGTACAAAGTGGATAAGATCAAACCCTTCGGATTCGAGGCTGGGCTCTTTCGTTTTTGGGATTCGAAACGAAGTCATTTGCCAGTCTTGTGAAATCTTCAGCCTAAGTTGGTATTACTTAGAACCTCAAGGATTTCGTGTGTGATGTGTGCCAAAGAAAAAGATAAGAAGCAAATTAACAAAAATTTGGGTTGTGTGATGTCTAAAATTTAGACACGAAGTCAGTTAGACCCCAAGCAAAGGTTGCTTAGTTAATTATCAAGAGAGATAATCAATAGCTTGTGTATGTTCCCGTGAACTACAATTGAATACTTATAGAGAAGTATCAAAGGACTTCTTTTTCAAGGCTTCAAAGGGTGGCTTACGGATTTCGTTACATATCAATATAAACATAAGGTGAGTAATCGTAACCGAAATTACTTGTTTGACCAGTGTAGTCAGTGACAAGTTGCTTTGGTATATTATATGAAAGTGACTAAGGAAAAGAATTGTTACTCACACGGAAATCACATTCAAAGAAAAATATTTAAGCTGGATCTTGTTGGGAAACAAACGTTGTGGGTTTCGAACATTTGATCAAGACCTCTCATACGAAAGAATGTCATTTGGAGTATACGAAATTTTGGTACAGAAACAAGTGTTTCGTATGAATCTGGAATGTAGTTCCCCGTCAATTATTTAATGATTTCGTATATTTGGGTTTCACTTACATCCCGGTCTCATGATTTAAGATCATGAACACGGATATTTGACATGTTTAAGTCATGTTTGGTTTGATCAATGACCTCTTGAACATGTGTCTTTGTGTGTGAAAAGTGTTAAGAATTTTGTGATGAAAAAGATGGTGAAAGATTCGAATGTACCTCTGTTAAATATGGACCAAACAGTAAACTCTTAATTCATTTGAGAAGAGTAAGGTAGCTCAGTGACTAATGTGAATGTAAGCCTGATTGGGAAGAAACTTTCGTACGAAAAATTTCATTAAGGCTTTCGTTAACACACATTGAGTCATTAGAGGCTTGAGTCGACATGCTACAGCATGATTCTAGGGACATCTTAAGTAGTGCATAGTTTGAAGAAAAATACCTTCCCTAAGAAACTTAAGCATGACCCTTGAAAAATTCTTCGTGTAAACATCCGTGATACCTGAAAAAAAAATAACAAAGTAACAAAAATCTTTTTGGATTTTATATTTTTGAAAAGAAAGAAAAATATTTTTGTGATTTTGAATTTTTTTTCGAAAAATGAAACATGCAACAAAAGAAAATATTTTTTGGAATTTTTGATTTTTCGAAAATGATTACAAAGAAATGAAAATATTTTTGGTTTTTCAGTTTTTCTCAAAACAAAAGACAAACTATTGAAATTAAAAAAAATGATACCAAACACACGGAAATTTTCAGCTCCAATATACGAAAACGAAGCGTGTCGAAGCGCTGAACATGAACAGTCACCCCTGAATGGTTAATACGATCAGCCTCTGAATGAATCATTTTGCCTCTGAATAAAGACCTTTTCACCAATAGACGCTTCGTTAATTTTGTATGACTGATTCTGGTACAAAATTCGCATCTAACATTCCCAAACCTGCCAAAATTCTCATAAATGATTTTTCATCAAGAGGTTTTGTGAAAATATCAGCAAGTTGATCAGTTGTTTTTACAAAATGAACTTAAATATTTCCATCTTCAACGCGATCTTTTATGAAATGATAACGAAGTGCAATATGTTTCGTTTTCGAATGTTGTACTGGATTATGACAAATGCGTATAGCACTTTGTGAATCACAATACAATGGAATCTTTTTCATATTAATTGCATAATCACACAATTGGCTTTGAATCCAGCTGATTTGATAAGTGCAAGCAGCAGCAGAAATGTACTCAGCTTCAGCAGTGGAAATTGCAACACAACTTTGCTTTTTCGATTGCCAACTAACAAGCTTCCCATCCAATAATTGACATCCTCCACTTGTACTTTTTCTATCAAGAGTACATCCACCAAGATCTGAATCCGAAAAGGCTTGAATGAAAAATCCAGATTTCGAAGGATACCACAATCCTAACGAAACTGTTCCTTTGAGATAAAGAAAGATATTTTTCACAGCTGTTAAATGTGGTTCTCTTGGATTTGCTTGATACCTAGCACAATTACATACAGAAAACATGATATCAGGTCTACTTGCAGTTAAATAAAGTAGAGAACCTATCATGCTTCTGAACAAAGTAAGATCAACAGCAGGTGTATCTAACGAAGGTGTTAATTTCGTTCCAACTGCCATTGGAACTCTTAGCGTCGTGATATTCGTCATTCAAACTTCTCAAGCAAGTTCTTCATATATTTTTCTTGGTTAATGAAAATTCCTTCTATGCTTTGACGAATATTTAACCCAAGAAAATTGTTGATTTTACCCATCATGCTCATTTCGAATTGACTCTTCATCAAATTCTCAAATTCACTAGACAAAGCTGGGTCAGTAGAGCCAAAAATAATATCGTCAACATAAATTTGAACAAGCATTAGATGATTGCCAACTTTCTTACAAAATAATGTGGGGTCAACTGATCCTTGTTTAAATTTCGACTGTTTTAAGAAATTGGTAAGTGTTGCATACCATGCTCTTGGTGCTTGTTTTAACCCATAAACAACCTTATCTAAGATGTATACATGATTAGGAAATTCATCGTTAATGAAACCTGGTGGTTGTTCAACATACACAGTTTCTTCAAGTTGTCCATTCAAGAAGGCACATTTGAGATCTATTTGATAAACATCAAAATCTTTTTGAGCTGCATAGGCTAAAAATATACGAACAGCCTCGAGTCTTGCGACAGGGGCAAAGGTTTCTTCATAGTCGATACCTTCTTGTTACGAATAACCATTAACTACTAGCCTAGCTTTATTTCGAATGATATTACCTTCTTTGTCGGTTTTATTTTTGAAAATCCATTTTAACCCGGCAATCGAAACGTCTTTTGGTTTTGGAATCAATCTCCAAACCTTATTTCGTTCGAATTCAGCAAGTTCAGATTGCATTGCAACAACCCAATCTGAGTGTTCCATAGCAATCTTAATTGTCTTTGGCTCAATTTTCGAAATAAAAACATTAAACATGCATAATTCTTGATTCGTATTGAGTACCTCATTTTTCGCATGAACTTGAGCTCTTGTTAAAACTCCATCTTGTGGATTTCCTATAACTTGCTCTTTTGGATGATTTTTCGTCCATTTCTCAAGTGGTGGATATGCTGGATCAAATTCCAAAGGTGCATCTTCATACATATCTTCATTTTCAGAACCTGCAACAGAAATATTATCATTAATTTCATGAAATTCATCATTTTGATCAAGATTTATTGTCTCTGTTTCATTTTGATGCTCCCCCTTGAAATTATCATTCATACTACTCTTCTCCCCCTCGAAAGGATGCTACCCCTCAACACCTGAAGGTATATTCTTATGCTCCCCTTCCAAACGAACATCTAGCATTCTTTCGCCATTTGTAACGGTATCCGAAGTTGAATCTTCAGTATGTTTCGAGGATTCGGGTATTTGATTATCAGCAGCATTAACTTCAGCATTAACCGCCCTGTCTGGGAAACCAAAAATTAAATCATAATCAAAATCGATTGAATTATCATCTTCAGTTTGATTATTTGATTCATTAAGAATTGGTTTTTGTTCAAACTGTCTTTCCACTTGTTTGACATAATAGTCATCAAAAGTAAGATTAAATGTTTCTTCAATTTTTCGTCTTCGTTTGTTTAAAACTCTATATGCAACTGAATTGTTCGAATAACCCAAAAATATTCCTTCATCAGCTTTAGCTTGATATTTTGAAAGATTATCTTTGAGATTCATAATGAAGCACCTGCAACCAAAAACATGGAAGAATTTGACATTAGGTTTTCGATTGTTTATTATTTCATATGGAGTGATATTAAATCTTCTATGAATAGAAGATCGATTCTGAGTAAAACATGTTGATACAGCTTCGGCCCATAAGTATTGAGGAAGATTAGCATATGTCAACATTGTTCTTGCCGCTTCGCACAATGACCTATTTCTCCTTTCAACTACACCATTTTGTTGAGGTCTATATGGTGATGAGAAATTATGCGAAATCCCTTTTTCCGTTAGAAACGAATCCAACACATTATTCTTAAACCCAGTCCCATTATAACTTTTGATTCTTCGAATATTCTTTTTCAATTCATCTCTATTTTCTTGATAAATTCGATCATTGTTTAAGCAACTTCAGATTTTAACCTGAGAAAATATACCCAAGTGAATCGTGAAAAATCATCAACAATAACCAAAATGTAACGTTTCTTGTTGAGTGTGTCAACTGTTGATGGTCCACAAAGATCAATGTGAAGAAGTTCGAACGGTTCAACAATTTTTGAATCTATGACGATTGGATGGCCTGTACGATGTTGTTTTCCTTGTTTGCAAGCAGCACAAAGAGTATCATTGTCAAATTTCACTACAGGTAAACCACGAACTAAGTCTTCTGTAACCAGCCTAATCAAGTTTCGAAAGTTAAGATGTGATAAACGCCTATGCCATAACCAGCTGACATTATTTGAAGCTTTCGAAAGTGGACACACAGATGGTTTGCCTACAATTGGTTTGATATTGTAACACCCCAAGTTTAGAAGCAAGAGTTCACGGATGTAAAGTGTTATTAGAAGGATGGACTCCGCAAGTTGGAGCTATGACTCATCGAGTTGGAGCATGTGAAGAGCACGTGATAAGTGGCCTGACTCGCCGAGTCGGCGGCTGGACTCGACGAGTCAGTGCTGGAAGAGGAAAACCCTAATCTTAGGGTTTGCACCCTATTTAAAGGACTTAATGTCCTCCCCTCAGCCCCCTTACTACCCTTTAAGATCCAGAAACCCTAAAAGCGTGAGTGAGAGTCCTTGGAAGCAATTTGGAGCTTAGATAAGTGATTTTGTGAAGAGATTTGAAGATCAAGGAGCTTAGATCACGGAGATTTGTGGAGATTCGGCTTATTCTTCAGTGGGAGGTCGTTTTGGAGGTAACGAATCGTTATCCTTGGCCTTCTCCTTTCTAGATCCATCTTTCATGGAGTTTTAGGGTTTGTTTGGAGATAATATGATGAGATCTTGGTGCATGAGTTAGATCTGGAGCTGAAACTCCATATCTGAGTTCTATTTGGATCAAATATGCAGAAAGCCCTTCTAATTGCTATGCAAAAGCCATTCCCCATGAGTTAAGTTCCTTTCTAGCTTGGTTTTTGGAATTATGGGACATGAAGCACGTAAAGGTAGCAACTTTATGTTGCTAAGGCACTCTAGGGACCCAGATCTATTGTTTGGAGCAAAGGAGTAGATCTGTATCTTTCGATTATGGGAATACCCGTATCAACTCGGCGATTCTGGGAGATGACTCGGCGAGTTGGGCTAGGGCTTCAAGGCATTGAGTAGCGTAGTGACTCGGCGAGTCGCATGGGTGAACTCGGTGAGTCATATGATGATGAGCTTGGACTCGATGAGTGGAAGAACAACTCGGAGAGTCTGATGAAGAGTGTCGTGGACCCGGCGAGTCTGTTCTTGGGCTCAGCGAGTCAGAGTGCAAAACCCCCCCAACCTCTTCTGGTTAGATTCAGATCAGTGAGTTGAGTGGTGACTCAGTGAGTTGGACAGGATAGGACTCAGAGATTGTTGAACTCGATGAGTTATGGGGTGACTCGGCGAGTTGAGTCGTGTTATGAGAGTTTCCTGAGTTTACGAACTCGGCGAGTCAATGGGTTGACTCGGCGAGTAGGATCAATCAGGAAGGTGGACTTTGACCAGTTTGACCTTCAGGAGTATTATGGTAATTTTTGGATATTTATGTCATTGAATCATTGATGATTATAGGTGTTGGAGTCGGAGGCAGTGCTTCGGGTTTGTGCTTCCGTGATTCGGTTCGCCAGTTGCAAGGTGAGTTATCCTCACTATATCAACAGGGTCTACGGCACCAAGGCCGACCCTTTATTGGATGGGAATCACGGTATTTGTTTGATATGTTATTGAATAGCTAGATTTGTATCCTGGTATATAGGGTAATGTTATGTTAGTAACCTGGTTAAGGTCGGTATCCTGGTATATAGGGTAATGCTATGTTAGAGACCTGGTTAGGTCGGTATCCTGGTTAGGATGTTGTTATGCTGCATGATCTGATAGATTCGTTTGTTTGGCTGAGGATTGTTATGTGATTAATTGTTTTATATGCACGTGGTTGTTTGACTGGGGTTGGGTTGAGGTGGGTCCTGCTTTGTGCTGTAGGCCAACATACCCAGGACGGACCGAATAGACCGAAGGCCCAGCGAGCGGTCCGGATAGGCTGAAGGCCCCAAGAGGGCGGTCCAGACGTGCCGAGCCTCGTAGAGTGGACCAAGCCGACTGAAGGCCCGGTGCGGGCGGAGCAGTCATACTGTAGACTCAGAGAGTGGACCAGGTGGATTGAAGGCCCGGTGCACGCGGACCAATCACACTGTAGACTCGATATACATGGCTAGACTCAGAGAGTGAACCAGGTGGACTGAAGGCCCGGTGCGGGCGGACCAGTCACACCGTAGACTGGATATGCATGACTGTTCTGTATTGTGATATGATATGAGTATGGTTATATGTGGTTGGTATTTTGGGGGTAACTCACTAAGCTTCCGGGCTTACAGTTTCAGTGTTTTGTTTCAGGTGCTTCAGGAGATCGTGGCAAGGCGAAGGCGTGATCGTACCGCTCCTCATACTTCATGATTTTGTGATTTGGTTCTGGGGATACTCTGATGTTTAAACTCTTTTGAAAACAAGTTGTAATAACTTAATGGCTTTTGAATGAATTAAAAAGTTTTAAATCGGTGCAATTTTTATGAGTGTTACAAATATCAAGTGTGAACATATTTGCATATTGTTTCGACTTTAACAACACTTCATTGGTTTCAACTTTTGATATTATGCTTCCTTCTTCGTTAAACACAACTTGATTCCCAGTGCCATTCGTTACTTTGCCATAACCTCTGACTTGACATATATGATTATTTCCAAACTTCACCACTCCATCATTTTCAAGACTTCGAAAATCTCTTAAATTCTCCTTTCTTCCAATCATGTGACGAGAGCAACCACTATCAATATATCATTTCTCATCATATTGCTCGCCACACAATACCTGCATTTAATTAAAGAATTTAGGTACCCAAGGCTTTTTGGGTCCTTGGTTATTAGCTTGAAACAAAGAATGAAATTTCGAACTCAAAGCCCAAGTTTGAACTTTTGTTTTTACACTATCAATTAAGTAAACATCATCAGTTAAAGATATTGAAACATAATTTTTTGATAGTTTTGGACTTTCATTTGATTCCACCTCAGACTTCTCAATTCGTGTAACTTTGTTGATTGGTTGCCATCTCTAAACCGAAATATTCGAATCTTGAGAAGATGAACTTTGTGTTGAAGATTCATTCAAATACTCTTCATAAGCATTTCGAATCTGTTATTGAGAAAACTTTCCTACTTGAAACTTTTTCCATTGTCCTTCAAGCCAACGATTGATTGATTTCACATCTGAATTACCTTTTGAGTATGAAACCTTTGTTTCTTTTTGAACAGACGGATTTGGAAAATTTGGACTTTGTGGAGTGAGTTTAACATTCGTTTGAGTAGGTGTTGATTTTCGAACATTGTCATATTTTCGAACATTCACAAGGTTGTGACTTGTTTTAAAATTTTGAGAGTTGACAATCCTTCGAACATTTTCAACCTTTTGAGTTGAATCACTTTTATGCTTTGTTGAAGGAAATGAGTCTATTACATTTGTTGCATAATGAAAAGAAGTATTTGGTGGTTTTCTTTTGAGAAACGTCTCTTGATGATTTGTTGTTTGAGAACTCATTGATGAGTTTAATTTTGAAAAATTGTTGATTTTTCGTTCTCGTGAATCAGACAAAACTTTGGATTTTGATAGAGCGGGATTTTTCGTTTTCGTTGTTGATTCGAATGTTTGTTTTTCGTTTAACACTACTTGCCAAAAAATTGCTTTTCGTGCTATTCTTTTTTAAACTCCTTTTTCTTTTGAAAATTTTTCAACAATTATTTTAAATTCAGGTGAATTCAGATTTACACTTTGAGATGTCTCAACAATTTCTTGTTTGAAAACTTCTTTTTCTTTTTCCGATTTTACAACCCATTTACGTATTGATTTTTGTCTTTTAAAAACATACGAATTCTTGGTTAGGTTGTTTTCAATAGTGTTTTGATTAAAAAAGAATCCTTCATCTGAGGTTCTCTTGTTGCCTTCTTCAATCAATTTGTTAAACTCTGGCTTGATGTTCTCAGCATTCCCAGTAGTGACAAATACTTGATTTGGAAAAACTACTTCATCTGTGCATGTAAAATTTGGATACACGACAGTATTAGTTTCCGAATAGTGAGCACCTTTTTCATTCATCACTTTGTCAAACTTTTTAGTTCCTCCATAAACTTGTTCAACAACAACTCTTGGAATGGATGTTTCATTCGAAACATTCTTTTCTGACTTATTATTACACAAAACTTTGACTTCGTCCTCCTCATCATCACTACTATCTGTTTGACTGTCTCGTATCTCGACATCATCAAAGTCACAGACATTCGAAGTAGAGGGTTTTCCAATGTCATCCTCAACTATCAAATTATTAACAATTTCTTTACCTTTGATCTTAGATGTGACATTAATGATAGATAACTGAGAACAATCAATACTTTCCTCTTCTTCAATGTCACTGATTTCACTAACATTATCCGAGTTATCATCAATATCAGCAAAATTGAATTGAGAGTCAAGTTTCGAATGTTCAGTTCTTTTCAAAATTTTCACTTGTTCATCTTTTGTCAAACTTTCATTCACAATTTCAACAAGTTCATCAGCATTTAGAAATTCATCTATCTTAACAATACCATAAGCATATCTATCATCTGGCACTTTGTTAAAATCAGATATGGTATTTTCACAATCATACGAGATGATCTCAACTATCTCTCTCTCATAGACAAGAAAAGGCAACAACTTATGATGTTGTTCTTTGCTAATCTCAGAAGAATGATGTAAAGCAGTTAATTTTGCATACAAACGCTTAGCTGAATTACAATAGATGTTTCGTTGAGCAAGTAACATCCTAACATCCTTATCTAGATTTTCCCTATCAGTATTAACATTGTTTAATTGTAATTCTAGATACTCTACTCTGCTTCGTTTCGTGTCAAGTAACTTTTGTGTCTCTAGTAGTTGATTATCAACTTTCTTTGCTTCGTTACAAGCAGACACAACAATAGCATCAAAGTAAGCAACAGTATCATCAAAAGCAATTATTTCATAGTCATATGCTTGTAAAGGAATGTTAAATGACTCAAGAATAGAACGTACCTTTGTTGTCATTAGAGATTTGTCACTTGAATTCGTCATGAAGCATCGATCAGTCACTTCTTCTTCTCCATCCTCGAACTTTGCAAACATGGCACCATGAGTGGGATGCCTCATCGCTTCATCATCAGATCGAGATGACCAGATTTGATAGGTACCATCTTCTTCCTGTTCCCTCTTGCCACAAGGGACATTCCCTTAGCCTTCGTACAAACCTCTTCAAGCCTTTCATAGTAGTACGCTTCGTCCTTCACTCTATTCTTCTTCTCATCTTTCTTACGAAGCATGCAGTCGTTTGTAAGATGGTTTGCTCCATTGCAATAATGACAATCTATTCCTGAATCACCTTTCAATTTCTTCTCTGTCTTGGACTCTTTCCCTTTTTCATCATTCTTCTCAATCTTTTCGAATTTCTTCTTCTCATCCACACCAGACTTCACAAAACTTCCTTTTCCATCACTTTGCTTCCCTTTGGGATTAAAAGGCCTCTTGAAAAACTTTTTAACTCGATTGTTCGAGTAAAAAGCTATAGCTTCATCATCAGATTTCATGAGAAAACCTTCTTCATCCGAACCCTCTTTTTCAACAGTCTCCACCTCATACACTTTAGAAACCAGAGCTAGAGGTCCTCCTATGCCCTGTTTCACCTCTTCCATCATTTCCGAAACTTCACTTTCGTGTGTTTTCAGCTGATTGTACACATCATTTAGAGATGAACAGTCGAAACTTTGTTGCTTTTTGATCATCATACTCACACTCCTCCACTCCTAAGAAGTCCCATGACAAAAGTAAGATTGAACTCCACTAAGGACCTTCTGATTCCATACCTATTGCATCGGTAAATCAGCTCATTCAGACGATCATAATAACTTTCAATTGTTTCATTTTCCTTTTGTCTGAACTCCTTCAGCTCTACCAAACATTGCTTGACTGAATTGATCTTCGTCTTCTCACTCCCCTGATACTTCTCCTTGAGAGTGATCCAGATTTCCATAGCAGTTTTACAACCACGGATGTAGTTGTAAACAACAGGTGGCAATGCACCTCTCAGCTCTCTCATACAACGTTTTTCATTGTTTTCCAGCCTTGTGGATTGATTTTCAACAGCAGAAGTTGTTGTAGATGAACCAATTTTCTGAACATTTACTGAAGTTTGAACTGTTCCTTTGATGCAATTCCATAATTCCTCATCCATTCCATTCAGATAGTCTTCCATACGATATGCCCATTGATCGTAATACTCTGGAATCAGCATCGGAATTTTTGTTGAAGATCCAAGTAGATGAGAATAAGAAGTCATTGTATTCAAGTTGAAGTTCGCCATTGATGAACAAACGAGAAAATTCAGAAAATTTGATGAATTTGAAATTTGATCAAACGAATTTATCAGAAGCTCGTAATCGATCACTCGATTATACAATTCAAATGCATAATCTAATCAAATCTGTAGATAAGACGTGATTTTCAGAACCAAAACGCGGAAACATTTTGAGACGAGAAATGACTCAAAAACAAATGATTCAAAATGAAAATCAAATCAATGCAGTTTGATTCCTGCTCTGATACCAATTGAAGAGGAATTGTAACGAGAAATCGAATAAAATCAGAGTAAAACAAGCAAAAGATCAATTAAGAACACTGAATGTAAATAGAATTTGGTTTCAGCTTATATTACTCTCCAATGAACAAGAGTATAAAAGTAGACAACAGTCGCGAAAACTTGTTATCTAACTCTATGTTCAGTCCCTATTTATAGGAAACTGCGAGTACAAAAAATACTAAGTCTAGGAGTTACGCTTCGAACATACAATGACTTAGCAAATACATTACATACGAAATACATCAAATACACTTCGACTCTTTACAACATGACTTCGACCCTAACACTGTTCAAATTAATCTATCAAATCAAATCCAATATAGGCAACATGTGTGTAGTAGAATACGACACTCGAACTCTAGTTCAGAGAGTCGGTGAACTCAAGGAAGAATAACATGATGAAAATGGAACTTTCTGCTCACTATGTAATCATATCGATTAACCAAAGAAAGGTTGTTACCCATGGTCACAAAATATATACATTAGGATATAGAGTCCAACTAACCTAAAGCAGATTGGGTCTCAAACAATTATAATAAATTAAAGGATTCACAAAACTCATAACCATCTCGAGGAGCTATCCAATCTGCTAATTGAAGATTTTAAATCTCTAACAAGGTTACCTTGGGCAAAGAGTACCCTTAGGTGAAGGTTAGGGACCATGGGAAAAGAGATTATATACAAACGATTATCCGTTCTATGTCTCTCAGTGGACGAAGATTTCCGTTACTAACTTTGTCCATGTTTGGAAACTAGGGGAAGCAAGATAAAACCGAAATACAAGTGTTTATGCTATCAAGTTGTTTCAAAGGTCATAAATATTAAAATTTCTCGCTCTATCATTTGGAAATATGTAAGATTTCCATAATCGATCACTCTCCCTCTCTACTATTTGTAATTAGTTGGATTTCAATTCTCTCTCTATCATTTGGAAATCGGTAGGATTTCAGGAATCAACCACTATCTATCTACCATTTGGAAATCTATAGGATTTCTGAAGTCGATCACTATCTCTCTATCATATTCAAATCAGTAGGATTTTAGGAATCGACCGCCCTTTATAATTTGGAAATCTGTAGGATTTTAGGAATCAGTCGATCTTTATCATTTAGAAATCTATAGAATTTCAGGAACAAATGACACTAATGAAATATCATAAAATACGACTCATACGTGCTAGCTTATGAGTAAATGATTAATGGTACGTTTCCTATCAACAAAATTTATGCATTTGTGTTGTTGATTTTGGTGCCAATAGAAGCTTTACATCCCATAAGTTTAGAAGTATGATAACCCATAAATCGTCCAAACTCAACAAAACTACATGATAGAACTAGCTAACGGTCGGTAAGAAAGAACTTTAGAAATAATTACCAATTGCCTTCTCACCCTGAATAGCCACCTCTTTCATGTCGACTAAATACCTATGACCATTGGAAGTTTTGATGTGATTATCAGAATGGATTGGTTATAACCTAGTCCCGGGTGTAGCACCAGTGGCAAGATCTCCTTATATCCTAGCACTATTGTAAATGCAAGAACTATCTAGTCAAATCCACGACCAAATTGTCAAAGGCATTATCTGGCCAAGCTTTTCAACCTAGGGTGCTCTGATATTATTTTGTTAAGAAGAAGGATGGATCGTTTAGGATGTGAATCAACTATCGAGAGTTGAACAAACTCACCATTAAAAACCAATACCCACTCTTGATGATCGATGGCCTGTTCGACCAGCTGCAAGGATCCTACTTCTACTCAAAGATCGACCTAAGATTCGTTTATCATCAACTTAGAGTTCAAGAAGAATATATTCGTGATCGTTTTTATCGACGACATTTTAATATACTCACAGACCAAGGATGAATGTGGCAAGCACTTGTGATTGATTCTGGAACTACTAGGGAAGTAGAAAATTTATGCAAAGTTCTCAAAATGCGTGTTCTGGATTAACGAAGTTCATTTCCTCGACCATGTGGTCTTTAGCAAAGGGATTCATGTTGAACATGCGAAGATTAAAGTAATTAGGGATTCGAAAGCACCAACAACGCCAACCGAAGTACACCAATACTTAAGGCTTGCGAACTATTACCGTATATTCATGAAGAACTTCTCTAAAATAGCTAAGCATGTCACCGCTCTAACTCAAAAAGACAAGAAAGTCGATTGGGGTGACAGCCAAGAGTCATCCTTCCATACGCTGAAACAATCGTTGTGCACTGCACCGATTTTGTCTCTACAAGGATTGGGATGTGTATTGATGCAAAGGGATAAATTCATGGAATATGCATCCAGACAACTTAAGCCAAACGAGACAAACTACACCACTTACGACAAGGAATTGAGAGTTGTATAGTTTGCCTAAAAATTCGGAGGCACTACCTATACGGAATGAAGTGTGTCGTGTTCACCACAAAATCCTTCAGCACATCTTTGATCAGAAAGAACTCAACATGAGACAACAAAGGTTTGTAGAATTGCTAAAAGATTATGAATGTGAAATTTGTTATCATCCTGCTAAAGCAAATGCCGTCATACACGCTTTAAGCAGGAAGGATCGAGACAAAATCACTTCATGTAAAAGCTCTAACCCTAACAATTCACTCCAATCTCACCACTCAAATTCGAGACGCTCGGCTCGAAGCACTCAAACCCAAAAATATTATGGAAGAAAACCTGCGAGGAATGGACAAGGAGTTCAACGTCAAGGAGGACCGAACACGATATTTCATGAATTGAATTTGGACCTGAAATTTGGTGATGTTAGGAACCTAGTTTCAAATGAAGCTCATAACTCGAGATATTCGATACATCCCAGACCAGATAAGATGTATCTTGATCTTAAAAAGCTTTATTGGTGGCCCAACATGAAGGCAAAGATTGCTACTTCTGTCAGTAAATGTTTGACTTGTGCCAAAGTCAAAGCAGAGTACCAGAAACCATCAGGACTACTACAACAAGCATCAATTTTGGAATGGAAACGGGAACAAATACTCATGGACTTCATAACGAAGTTACCAAAAATATTCGAGCGGTTATGACACCATTTAAGGATGTGTTTTACCATTTGATTTTAAGTAGGACCTACACCATAGTGTCTCGATGCTTTTAAGTACAAATGAGATCATGTTACTTATAAGTACCTTCGTGATACCTTAAAACACTCGAAAAGTTGACCATTCTCATCAAACAGGAAGCAGTTCAAAAATCAGTAACATATGATGCCCTAAAAATCAAATTTTTGCATTTGACCTTCAAGGGGGAATCAATGATAAAATTGGATAGAACGTGTTCTCAGGATTTTGTGGATATAAAGAATGTCCAAAACAGAGCTCATATGAGAAACTTATTTACGTTTTATGCTTTTAAGCAGGTATATACGTGATTTCACCCGGTACCGGACACTACACAACTCAGTTTGAGGTAGCTACATAACTCGTAGATTAATTTTGGGTACGTTTCTGTACAATAGCTTTGGTATAGGTTTTCATTTTACTATTCTAGTATTTTTAGCCCAGACCGAAATGGGATTCACAAAAACTGACGAATCGGAACCCGGTTAACACGAAACTTCAAACGCCGTTTCACGGAGATCCATCTATTGGAATTGAATTTTATCTAAATATTTGAAATCACCACGACCATGTCATTTTCCAGGCACTTTCAAAATATTTTAATGAGCTCCGAAACTAATGTCACGTAAATCAAAGTAACTTGTGTATGGAATAAAGAAATGCAGGACACAAAAGGAATGCATGCATGCATGTGTACCTTCAATACAAGAAGAAGTCAGCATTTTACTCCCAAACGTATCCTTGACCTATGTTAAGTTAACATCAACGTTTTTTTGATTTATTCCCCATACTTAATTAAGCTTCATCTCCTGCAGACATTAACCACTGAATATAATGAGACCCTTGAATGCAATCAGATTCTTTGATTAGAAGAACTTTCTTGCTCATAAGAGCACGGCCGGTCCATTGGTTTTTAATGCCCTGGGCAAAAAAAATTAACGATGCCCCAATACTTGTATTAAATCTATATCATAGTTAACTTAAGAAATTTGTAACAAGTCCATTAAAGTTACTTGTAATGTAATTGATTCTAAAAAAACAAGTCAAACAAAACTGTAATGTAACAGATTCTAAAAAAAACAAGTAAACACAACTATTAAATGTGAAGCAGGAAAATGAAATCTAGATACATTAAACTATTAAACTGTGAAAAACACCCCTAATGTCATTATCTTAAATGATGATATTATAATAAAATTAGAAAACAAAAATGTCACTGTGTTCATCAAGTTGTAATATACTCTTTCGGAAAAAAAAAAGTTGTAATATAATCTCAAAATTGAAATAAATACTTTTCAAATCCACTATCAAAACTGGAAACAAGGAATTAGCAACAAAACATTGTTAGAATTGCAGCAACACCCAATTAAGGCAATCAACTTCAAGGGCATAATAGTCCAGCTAATCTATCCCTTTAATATGCTTCGAAACTAAACTCTAGGTCACTTTAAATTGACAATATTAACTAAATACACTTTTATGAGGCATATGCTATAGCCTCAAGGGCAAAATCGTCCGGATTGAAAAATTTTAAATGATGTACAAGGAAGACACTTTTAAAAGTCAAGCCAAAACAAACCAAACTTACAAACATTACATCGCTCCTGGGTAAAATTCCAAAGCAAAAAACATAACACCTGATAAGATAAATTGACATGTAGAAAAGCTAATCAACAAATTAAGAATAGTGGAATTCTGTAGCAGTAGGGTGATGATCATCCATAATAAAAACCATACAAGGGAATACTTCCATTCCAAATATGATGAGCTCTAGATCACAGAGAAGAGAGATATCCAGAGAGTCATAGAAATCGAATCTAAAAAGGAGCATCCAGAAAATGAAAAAAATTATATTCTTAAGAGAGGAGAATTTAGAGAAATTGAGAGACAAGATAGTAGATTTTATAGAAATTATGGTTCTTGTTTTCTTGACAGAAATTGGTTGCTTATCCGAATAAGAGCCTCTTGACATTGGGAAAACCAATCGATTCCTCATCTTTTCCATCATCGCATTTCGATTTTCTAGGTGACCATTGGAATACGAAAACAAAAACCAGACACGCAAGAGTTAAAGCGACTAAGCGACATAGATCGGAGACGCTGAACTCATTTGGGCCCCTAATACTCATAATAGTAACATGATGGACTAAATTGATGACCTCTCTTTTCTGCTGCCATGGGCCTCTGCCCAACTCGCCCATGTATTGGGTCGGCCCTGCATAAGAGAGTCTATCGTACCAGGTAATTCCCTCTTAACACCACCCCTTTCCTTTGAGCTAAACACATCATCACTTTAAAAAAAAATTCCCCATAATGTAAACATGGCATAAACTCCACTCCGGTTGGATGCCAACACCACCATCAACTTAGCACTGCTCTGCCACCTACTATTCGAGCAACAAAAGTCGACGACGGGGGAAAGGACTCACTGACAGCCACCATGAATGACCACCTTTCCCGACCTTCTCCACCATCCTCATTTGAATATGTGACGTAGAAGAGAGGAGAAAACGGGCAAAACACGTCGACCACAGTCGACTGCCACCCATCGCCGACACAACCCACTTTCCACTTTGCCACTCACCGTTGTTGTTGTTCGAAGTTAATCCAAAGTTGCAGCTAAGACTTGGTTATTTTATCTTTCATGTTTTGTTGGACCTATTTGAATGTGTTTTCAGTATTTTTAGGAGTCAAAATAAGTAATGGTTAGTTGCTACGAGGTGGTAGATAAAGGTCCTAGTTTTATGGAGTTTTTTAGTATTTTATTTGCTCTTGTATTCCGTTTTTTTCAAGTCATGAAATATAGCAGAAACTTTGGCCCAAAGTATCCTTGTAGTTGATCCCTATTGTACTCTGTTCTAGTTTTTCTTCTTCATAGAAATAATAGCACCTGTTTTGCTTTCACGTGGTATCAGAGCTAACCACGTTGCTCTCCAGTTTGAAGCTGGTATATGCCAAAATACATGCGTCACAATACCCCTATGGATGGAAAGAAGCAAGATGGTCAAATTACTCTTCATTACCCGATGTTAGCCAAGAACAACTATACCTCATGGGCCATAAAAATAAAGGTCTTCATGCAAGCCCAATGAGTTTGGGACGCGATAGAGCCCTCAGATCTAAAAGCAGCTTTCGAAGAGAGGAAGGATAAGATGGCAATGGCTGCCATTTATCAAGGTATCCCGGAAGAGATGTTGTTATCATTGGCGGAAAAGCAATCAGGAAAGGAAGCATGGGAGACATTGAGACCAATGTACTTGGGTGTTGATCGTGTGAAGAATGCTAAGATTCAGACATTGAAGGTAGAATTCGAGTGTCTAATGATGAAGGAGACAAAGTGTATTGATGATTTTGAAATTAAGTTGAACAAAATTGTAAACAACATCAAAGCCTTGGGAGAAACAATAGAAGAGTCATATGTGGTTCAGAAATTCCCAAGAGGAGTCCCTGCGAAGTTCTTACACATAACTTCTACTATTGAGCAATTTGATGATCTCGACATGATGTTGGTCGAAGAGGTTGTAGGAATACTTAAAGCTCATGAGGAGCGTGTTCGCGGGTAAGTTGATAACATCTTTACCCAACTACTCCTGACTCAAGAGGAATGCAAATCAAGAAGTAAGAAAAAGGAAGAAGGAGACTCGTCTTCTGGTGGTAAATCCTACCATCAACAACAAAATAGGAACTTTAACAGAGGACGAGGTAGGGGCCGAGGAAGAACAAGTAGCGGAAGAGGTGGCGGACATAACGGTTCACATCAGCAAAATCATGAACAAAATAGTTCACATCAACAAAATCGTGAAGAAGGACGAGGTGCCGGTGGGATTCATGACCGTAGCACACTTAGATGCTACAACTGTGATGATATCGGGCATTTCGCATCAGAGTGTCCTAAGCCTCGGCGTGAGAGAAAGCTACAGGAAGCACTCTTGGCACATACTCATGAAGATGAACCCGCTCTTCTCATGGCAGCTTGCATGGAAGAGATTTCTGATGTAGTGTTGCTACATGAAAAGTATGTGAACCCAAAGCTCCGCCCACAAGAAGATAAATCTGTCAAATCCAATTTGTGGTGCTTGGATAATGGCGCTAGAAATCACATGACGGGTAAGAGATCAAAGTTTAGAGATCTGGATACAAGCATCAAGGGTCGAGTGAAGTTTGGTGATGATTTTGTGGTTCGTATCGAGGGCAAGGGTTCAATTCTATTCCAGTGTAAAAATGGCGAACAAAGGTTGTTGATAGATGTGTATTTCGTACCAAACTTATGCAATAACATCATAAGTTTGGGTCAACTTGCAGAAGGCGGTAATAAGGTTTTCATGGATGGGAAAATATTATGTGTATTTGACAGGCATTGGAAGCTCCTAATAAATACAAGTCAATCCCCGAACAGGTTATACAAAGTGAACCTAGAAGAAGGTGAGCCTGTGTGTTTAATGGCCAAGATGGATGAGGCTGCATGGTTTTCGCAGGCTCGCCTTGGTCACGTGAATTTTGGAGCTCTCGAGTCAATGACAATAAAGAATATGGTGCATGGCCTTCCTATTATACATCACCCAAATCAGCTATGTGAAGGGTGCTTTGCAGGAAAACAAACAAGAAATCCTTTCCCCATACAATCCACTAGCAGGTCGAAAGTTTCACTTCAGTTGGTGCGTGCTGATCTTTGTGGTCCGATCTCACCACCAACGAAAGGCGGGAATAAGTATTTTTTATTAGTAGTTGATGATTATAGTCGAGCTATGTGGATTTACCTGTTGAAAAACAAAAATGAAGCCTTGGAAGCCTTTAAAAAGTGCCAAGTAACAGTTGAGAATAGAGCTAATCAGAAAATCAAAACACTTAGAACTGATCGAGGTGGCGAGTTCATATCACATGAATTTACTACCTATTGTGAACAGGTCGGGATAGCAAGGCAATTTACTGCACCATATAGCCCGCAACAAAATGGGGTGGCTGAGCGACGAAACCGAACAATTGTTGATATGGCTTGGAGCATGTTGAAGAGCAAGAATTTGGCAGGTTACTTGTGGGGTGAAGCTGTGAGACATGCAGTGTATGTATTAAACAGACTCCCGACGAAAGCACTAACAGATTGTACTCCATATGATGCCTGGTCAGGTACTAGACCAAATGTTGATCACATTAGAATTTTTGGTTGTGTAGCTCACATGAAGGTCCCTAAACCACACTTAAGAAAACTCGATGATCGTAGCAGAAAGGTGATTTATTTGGGTATAGAACCTGGTACTAAGGCACATCGGTTGTATGATCCCAAAACTGAGAAGTTACATGTTAGTAGAGATGTGAAATTTTAAGAGAACAGAAGTTGGTCTTGGTCAGATGAAGGTGGAAACAAAACTGATCAGTTCACATCATCATTCACTGTACACAGTTTTGGTTACTCAAATCCCGATCAGGAGACACAACGACCAGGTACTTTTACACCTATGAACAACTCAAGGTCTTATTCAGGTGATACCTTATAGGAGAATTTAGATGTCCATGTCACACCTTGAATGCAATCAAGTGAAGCAAGCAACTCCACTATACCCCATCATGATGACTCCTTAACCAACAAATCAAGTGATTGTGGACCGCAAGGATACAAATCACTTGTCAATGTCTATGCACGAGCCGAGGTAGTGGATCTCGATGATGAATTTCTCCTGATTGATGAAGATGAACCTATTAATTTTTTAGAAGAAATGAAGAGTGTAGAATGGGAAGATGCCATGAAGTGTGAACTTGGATCAATTGAAAAGAATCGCACCTGGGAACTATGTGATCTTCCATCGGGGCATAAAGAAATTGGGTTAAAATAGGTTTTTAAACTCAAAAGAGACTCGAAGGGAAATGTGATCAAACATAAGGCACGACTTGTCGCAAAGGGCTACGTTCAACAACAAGGGATCGATTATGAAGAAGTGTTTGCCCCGGTTGCCAGAATGGAAAATATTAGGTTGTTACTTGCTCTTGCTGCAATACGAAGATGGGAAGTTCACCACCTCGATGTGAAATCAACTTTCGTTTATGGAGAGCTCGAGGAGGAAGTTTATGTAAGCCAACCAGAGGGTTTCATGAAGAATGATCATCCCTCAAAAGTATATAGATTATCCAAGGCGCTTTATGGTCTTTGACAGGCCCCAAGAGCATGGAACACTCGTTTGGACAAGAGTTTAAAAACTCTTGGTTTTACCCGTTATCCTCAGGAACATGCAGTATACTTAAAGCACACAGGTGATGAAACTTTAATTATTGGAGTCTACGTGGATGACATGATAATCCCAGGTACAAACTTGGGGGTGATCCGGGAATTTAAGAAGCAAATGCAACAACAGTTCGAGATGAGCGATCTGGGTCCACTTTCTTGCTATTTGGGCATCAAAGTAAAGCAAAGGAAAGACTGTATCATGTTAAGCCAAGCGGGTTACGCGAAAAAGATTCTTGACAAAACCGGAATGACAAATTGCAATCCCACCAAAATCCCGATGGATCCAAAGTTGCAGATTAGCAAAAACGGTGAAGGAGAACCTGTAAACCCAACCGAGTATAAAAGCATTATTGGATGCCTGCGGTATCTTCTCCATACTCGACCCAATATAGCTCATTATGTTGGAATTGTTAGCAAGAATATGGAGTAACCCACGACTCAACATTACAAAGTCGTAAAGCAAATTCTACGATACATACAGGGGACTCTCAACTTTGGGCTAGTTTATACCAAGCAGGATATAGTGGAGACCTTACCGGGGTTTACCGATAGTAATTTACAAGGAGACATTGATGACAGAAAGAGTACGAGTGGAATGGCGCTTTATTTCAACAACAACGTGGTCTCCTGGTGTTCACAAAAACAAAAAAGTGTTGCAGTTTCTTCATGTGAAGCGGAGTTTATCGCAACAACGAGTGCAACATGTCAGGGTATTTGGTTACGAGCTCTACTTAGCCATCTAACCAAGCGTCAAATTGATCCCGTTGCTCTCTATGTAGACAACAAGTCCGCGATTTTTTTGATGAAAAACCCCGTTTTTCACGGGAGAAGCAAACATATAGTTACGAAGCGAAGAACAACGACCAGATGTCTTAACGAAATCATTGGCAAGAGTCAAGTTCAATGGAATGAGGGAGCTTCTAGGAGTCATAGATGTCGAACATGCAACCTTGGATTAGGGGAGGATGTTGGAAGTTAATCCAAAGTTGCAGCTAAGACTTGGTCATTTTGTCTTTCGTATTTTGTTAGACCTATTTCGATGAGTTTTCAGTATTTTTAGGAGTCAAAATAAGTTGTGGTTAGTTGCTACAAAGTGGTAGACAATGGTCCTTTTATGGAGTTTTTTAGTATTTTATTTGCTCTTGTATTCCGTTTTTTACAAGTCAAGAAATACAGCAGAAAATTTGGCCCAAAGTATCCTTCCAGTTGATCCCTGTTGTACTATGTTCTAGTTTTTCTTCTTCACAGAAATCACAACACCTGTTTTGCTTTCAGTTGTTTCTGTCTGACTGCCACCCCTCCGACCTCCTACCACATTCCTCGTCCCTCTCTCGTCAATCTTGTTGGCCGAAATGCAAAGGAGGAGCATCAAAGCTGCTATTGTACACCACCCATCACCACCCACTGCTATTTTTTTGGTTGCTGCAGACTGTGAGTATTCGACCAACCACCACCATCGTGTATTTTTTTGTTGTCGATTCGATTGTTTCCAGCCAAAACCAAGAGACTTAACTGATGGGTCTTGTTTTTTTTAAAACCTGCAAATGTATTAGAGAAGGAACCAACTGTTCAAAACCTAATTTAAAATATTTAAAACCAACCCCCTTATGACCTATTATTACAAATCAGTCCCTATTCAGATTTAAATAAATTTAAAACAACCCTTCTTTGGAAATTATTTACAAACTAGGTCTCAATCTCCAACTTTATACTCATTTAATCAAGAATTGGTGTGATAGCATATCAAAACTAGTCCCATGTTGCCATGTTGGGTGACTTTAGCAAATCAGCCCTTAGGATTTAGTTAAATTGCAAAACAGCCCCTATAGTTAATTAAATTGTAAAACCACCCCCGCACTTATAAATAATACCAAACCCCCCCCCCCCCCTTATGGTTTATTAGGCAACAAGGATAACCCCGATGGCTTGTTTTAAACTAGAAAAGCGTCAAACTAAAATTTCTCACCACAAACTTCAAGAAAACGAACCGAAACTAAATTCACGCTTCAAATGTGAGTGCTTACGGCTCCTTTTTAGTGTTTTTATTATTTTGGGTGAGATTACTTATGAAAAACGTTTACTGATTATGAAATACGCATGCAAAAATTTATATCCAGTGATTATTAATATTCTATAAAATTAATATATCACAAACTAGCTTTATCATGACATAGACATGTTATAATGATTTAAAACATGTTACAACTAGAAAAGAGTACTAATCATTTTACTATATGATATTATGATTTTATGTGACGAAATAGCATGTCATAAATTATATGTCATAAGATTATTATCATTTCATGTGATGATGCATGTAATTATCCGCATTGTATCTTAAACCTATGACATGAGTTCCTATCACTACTATCTAGACGACCATCCAGCTATCTTTCGTGTCTTACAGACTCCCGAAGTGAGGAAGACCACGAAACGGTGTAACCCAATAGTCCAACTATAGCTTTATTTAAACTTAACACCTTAATTAGCTTTGTGAGAGAAAATAACACAGTCAAGGATCTCATGTCCTTAATACTAGATAGTCAAGAACCAGAATTGATGCATCCTAAAGAACCCGTCACTGCAAATCAGCTTTCGCTAAAGCAGTGGGCCTCACCCGTAGTGGTCCAGCTCGTATACTTTCACTTTTTTGAGAGCCACAAATATCATATCACACAGTTCTTCATTTGCCAGATTTAACTTTGAGATGGCTTGTAATTTGATTGAACTTGAATTTGTATCTTTGTTTGCATTCTTCAATCAACTTTTAAATTTCTTGAGATTCCTTCGATTAAGTGCGTGAAATTTTGATTTGGGTACTGGATATGACAGTTGTACCCTTTCTTCATTCTTGACTATGTGGATCTGATATAAGGGCTCTCTGTTACCGCGAGGGTAATGCGTGTCAACAAATAGATTCGTGTTCTGTGGGTCCAGAGTTGTCGATAAACGCTCTATTTAAACAATCAAAAGCAACTCATCCCAAAGTTGTTATTACCGCCCACAAAAACGTTTCAGTATGCCATTTTTTATTATCTAAAGTTGGGGTCTCAGATTACGGTGTTTGGGTCCCCTAGTTATGACAACTGATTCTACAATTCCAATAAAAGCCAGGTTGCTTCGGATTTTCATTTTCCATCTCTGCGGAGTCATCGAATGTAAATGTAAGTATGTCTTGAATGTAAAGAATATCCTCATCTCGTATTTTTAAAATTTTTTGACTTTTCGGAATTTTTTTTAATATGGACAAAATAAAAAAAAATAACTAGAAATAAAAATCTTTTTAGGTTTTTTTATGAATGCAGAAAAATAAAAACAGAAAATAAAATATTTTTTGGATTTTCAAATTTTTTATATGCAAATGCAATACAGAAAATAAAATGCAAAAAGAAAAATAAAATTTGAAAAATTTAGCCAAAAGACTGAAAAATTAAAATTGTTAACAAATGCAGATTTTTACACTAACATCCTCCCCAAGCTTGAAATGATGCATTGTCCTCAATGCTTAGAGAGGAATGAACAACTCAATAAAGCATATAAAAGCAAAAAAAATGGTGCAACTAGGAATGATTGTACCTGATAAGTTTGCAGAAGTCTGATTTTCAAGAATAGGTGGCGGAAAATCTGAATTTTAGCAACTTTGAAGATCCTCTGATTTCCCCAAGATTGCTTGGAACTGCGACTGTCTCTTCATTGAAAGCACAAAACAAAACTAAAACTACTCCTCGGCTAGCCTCCCGGAAAGCTACCCATTTTTAAAGTTGTTGGCCCGACTTTGCCTAACTAGATTTACTAACTCGTGTGGTTAGGACCTCTCTGAAGCTCAACTCTCTTTATTGTCACTCTAGATCCTTTCAAATATGGCAATATGGGTGGATCTGGAACTTGTTAAGCAAACTGGAGAGACTCTATATTGTTTGCAGATAAGTCTTTCAGATGGCTAGACTTCTTGCATTTTTTGATTTTCTTTTCATTCCCATAAGTCTTCTCCTCCTTTTCTTTAAAATTTATTCTTTTCAGATTCGTATCAGAAACTTCCTCCATAGAAATCATCTCTTTTTCCTCTTCTTCTTCCAAAAGTTTTTTTCTTTTCAGTATTTTTTTTCTGAGTCACCCTAAGTAGGAATCAAATACTCCTCCTTTACCTCCATAAGCTTATCTTCTACCAGCTCCGCTGATGTGTATGATGAATTCCTGCTTACAAATTTTTATTGCACAGAAACATTAAAATACCTACAACAACCCTCTAAGAAAGGACTGCTGGTACCCAGATAATTTACATAAATATTTTCAGAAGGAAAATCATCATTATTAATTTTAAAGTTCATAACTTCCTCACCAAACTCCATTAAAAGTGTACCAGCAAAAACATCAATTTTTGTTCTAGAAGTTTTCAGAAATGGCCTTCCTAAAATAATCGAGTTTTTTTTCAGACATATAAACATTCCCCATGTCCAATATATAAAAATCAGTGAGAAAAATAAGCTCACCTACTTGGACAAGAACATCCTCAAGTACACCTTTTGGGTGAATAGTTGAATGATCCGCCAACTGGATGATGGGCCAGGTCTTTTGCAAAGATCGCAATTTTAATTTTCCCAAAATAGAAAACGGGAGGACATTAACTAATGCACCTAAGTCAAGCATGGCTTTTGAAAAATTAAGGTTCCCCAATTTACATGGAATTGAGAAAATCCCCAGGTCCTTGCACTTTGGAGGCAAACCTTTTTGCAAAATAGCATAAATGTTTTCACCAGCTTTAATTGTTTCATTAGATTTCATTTTTTCTTTGAAATGCATAATTCTTTTAAAAACAAAGAATAATGAGGAATATGTTTTATAACATCTAGAAGTGACATATTTACCTCCACTTTACGAAAAGTGCCCACGACTTCCTCGTCCTCACGCTCGCGTTTCATTCTTCTCAGTCGCGATGGGAAGGGCGGTAGTGGCTTGTAGTCCTTTAAAATTGGCTTGGGTGGTATTGAAATTATTTTTCTGTATCCTCTTCAAACAACACTTCTTCATACTCTTCAGCTTCATCTCTTTTTTCTGTCTCTTCCACATCTCCTTCTTCTACCAGAACTTCTTCAAATTCTTCTTTAGCTTTGTCTTCTGGTTCAGATAAGCTTGGGCCTCTATATGTTTTCCCACCTTTCAAGGAAATAACACTCACATTGGGCTCTAGAACCTCCATAGAAGAGTATGGAGAAAAATCTCTAGGAAGGCCCTACAATTTTCGTCCAAGGGCTTTTGGATGGGAGTTCATGGGCTTCCTTCGTCATTAAGCTAAGGAATTAGGGTTTCCTCCTAAAACCCTAGCTTTGGCTCTAAGCTACCTCACTATTTAAAGGGCCTTATCCCTTCTTATTTTTGTGCCACTTTATTCCTTATAGGAATAGCCGAAATTCATAACAGTCCTATTCTCTCCCCTCTTTCATCCTCTTCCCTAGTTCGGGTGTGAACCATTAGAGGCGTGACACTTGTGACACTTGCTCTCAAAGGTCAAGAAGACTTGGAATTCATTGTTATTGCAATATAACAATTAAGGTATGTATTCTAACCCTTGTTATGTGAATTTCTAAAATAACATAGGTTTCATAGGGTATCACAATTGATGTTCAAATGTTATATGTTTAATTAGAGAAAACATAGATCGGGAAATAGGATTGCATGCACACATAGGATGTTATTTGTTATGCTCAAAACACATCAGTGGTATCAGAGCCTTGGATTGTTTTCTATTGAATATGATTGAAAATGATTTTGTATTTGATCAATTAGAGTTTATTGCATTTAAACCCTTTTAGGACTTAGGATTTTCGATTCTAGGGTTTTTGAACCCTAGATTTCAAAATTTTTGGAAAGGATCTTAAACCTTTCCTTTGTCCCTCAAATTTCAAATTTAGGGTTCCTTAACCCTCAAGGATTTTGAAATATGAAAAGGATTGAAATCCTTTCCTTCCTCCCTAAGATTTGCCAAATTTCGAAAATTAGGGTTTCTTTGTAGGTTTTCTTATTTTCGATACTTATCTCTTTAGTTGATTAACTAGATAATTATATATTTGCATTATCCCTCCCATGATTTTAGAAATTTAGGCGAGAGGATTAAGTTAGATTATTTCATTAATGTAATTGGATAATCCTCAATTGGTTTAATAAATTAGTTAAAAGTTTAATTAATAGATATTTATTAAATCATTTTTTAGTTTTTAAATTTAAATTAAATTGTTTTAATTTCAAAATTTAAATTTAAAGTTTATAAACCCTAGTATTTTGAAAAGTCTAAAATATATCCTTATGAATTTTATTATTAGTTTAATCAAGTGACTAATTAAATGACAATCAATAAATCCATAAAATGGTTTAAATTTAATTAAATTAAAGGTTTAATTTATTAAAATATTAAACTCTTCGAATTTTAATATGTTTTAAAATACTCCTTATACTATATGTAAAACTAAATGGTTAATTTTTACTATATGCATAAGACAAGTCAGTCGAACCGCTAGTACGCCTCATTCACAAAGTCGATCTATAAAGAGAGTTTAAGCAAGCCGCCTATAAAATTACCACCATTGGGTATCCACTCTTAGCCACCGCTCCCTTGATTGGTGGATCATCGCTAATCGAACGATTTTGATAGGACATAACCTAATTAAAAGTATAATGATGAAAAGTAACTAAAATTTTTTCTGAAATCCCACTCTTAGTTACTTTAGAAAAAAAATGTGCATTTGATGCTAACCCATGGAATTGCACATTAAAATTTATAAGTCGTTAGTGGAGCGTGTGTGGCTAACTGACACACTAATATGGACTAATAAAGGTTGGTAATGAATGTTTCAAAAATTATCGTTGATTAATGGAATGTGTGTGGTTAACTGGCACATTAGAAGGAGATGAAAAATGACATTGAGAGTACCAAGCTAAATTGCATTGTTATTCACATCTCGTTTGTGATCCTCGACAGCCCAATCACAAAGTGAGAGCTTAATGGAGATTAAACATGCCATTGATTAGATTCAATGAATCTAAAAAGATCTAGAAGTTTAATGAGATTGAAATTGGTAAAAGCTTTACCTACCTAAAATAGATTCGAATTTGATTGCGGCATCCTTATTCAAAGTTCGAATCAAAAATATGGATTCTAGCCTTAATTTAAATTTATGGGCAAGTAATTAAGGATTAAAATCAACTAACTTGAATTCTCTTTTCTCCTGTTATAGATGTCAAGTTCAGACAACAATGGTCTTCTTCGTTCTTCTGGAAATGCTTTTCCTTTATCTGAAATGATCTTCCACATGTTGATCAAGGTGAAAGAATGTTCCCTTTTTCGATCAATGGTGGAACTCGAGATCATGCTTCTTCCACTCTCCATCCTCCTCTAGTGAGTCAACCTAAATCATTTTTTCTTCAACCTAAAAAATACAAAGTTACTCAAGCCTTGTTGGCATGTAAACATCAAAATGAAAAGTCTGTGTGTATGCATGTTCTAAAAATGAAGTCGTACATTGACAATTTAGGTAGGTTGGGAGTCGTTTTTCCAAGGTAGCTAGCTATTGACTTGGTTCTACTTTGGCTTCCTAATTCATATAATCAGTTCATTAAATACTACTATATGACTGACCACGATGTGACCCTAATTGATCTAACACATATGTTGATTGTTGCTGGAGCAGAAATGCTTAAGAGCACAAGTCAAGAAAAAGTGTTTGAAAGATTTGTCTCACAAATTCCATGGACATTGACAACGGTAGTCCAGAAAAGGTTTCTCTTCCCAATGGAAAGGGATCGGCCAAGGTCAAACCGTTTGTCCATATGGTAAAGAGAAAGGTTAGTTCTGAGATAGTTCCATGTGCTAATCCTAAAGGGTCCATATGTTTCTATTGCCAATTGGAAGGGCATTGGTTGTTAAGATACCCAGACTACCTGAAAGATCTTAGAAATGGTAATGTCAAGTCGTGTAACTCTACTATAGGTACATCCATTATCCAACTCCATTATTTTTTTTAAGTTCCTATTCGTAGATTCTTAATACATGATGTGATGATCAGATTTTGATGTTTTACATGACCTAAGAGAAAGAAGAAAGCTTAAGACGAGTGAGTTGAATCTGATTAGGTCGCATGGTTCGATGATCAAATTTTGGAAGTTGCTCTTAGAGTTATGATGACTTAATAGATTGCTTAGGAAATGTCTAGAAACATTGTTTTCATATTTTGCATTGTGAGTATAAATTTTTCCGCTTATTATCAATAAAAGTGAAATTTTGATTTATGCTATATTTCCTTGCAATGGCATTTATGAAAATTGGTGGTTACATTTCTTTTATTAGAAATGTTAAATGTGGATTTGATTGTTTATTATATCGTTTATGGTATTGTCATACTTAACCAACCTAAAAGGAATTCTCATCGCCCAAGATTCAATTGGATAAAAACTTGAAGTCATGCAATTTGAATAGTGTGATGTATGAGAATCTTGATCATTGGAAAATTATGACCAATTCATTGATCACATGTTTATGTGAGTCAAGTGAAAGACTAAAGGATCTAGTACACATTGATGTGGACTATTCAAACCCGCCACAAAGGATGATAACTTTATTTGTCATGATTTACTGATGCTTCAGTAAACATGGTTGGGTTGATAAGATTAAGCATATTTCTGGTACTTTGAGAAGTTTTAAGGAGTGGCAGAACGAATAATAAGAATCTGTTAGGCAGAAAGATAAAGTTTTCTCCAATATATAGGAAATGAGAGTACTTTAGTATCATGTTTTATGATCATCTTAATGATTATGGAACAATTTCACAAATTGATCCTCGAAGAACATCTTAGTGCAATTGTTTGACTAAGAAGAGGAATAAGATATTGTTGAAATGCTTCAATCAGGAGATGAGTCATACTTCGTATCCAATTAAAATAAATTTAAAGTCATACTCTAGTAACTACAAATCGTATCTTGATGCTTGTTTCATACTAATTAGGTTTATAACACCTCATGAAATGTGGAGTAATAATGTTTTCCTACTCTAGCACATTGGAATTGGAAGTTGTGATGTTTTGGTTAAAACAAAGGATATGCTAAAGACCAATTCTGCGAAGTGTTTTCTTGTCAAGAATCCAAACTAAATTTTGAATATTTGTTTATGCTCTTCAAGGAATGTTCCTTGAGAGTGAACTTATATGTCAAGAAGTCAGTAGGAGTCTCAATGGTCTTGATGAGTTTTCAGGACTCAATCAAGAATAAACCATTTAGTTATCACTAGCACACTACCTGAGGTTCATAAACTATCGTGTTAAGTCAGCACATTCTTTCTGTGCATCTTCCAGTTGAGTTGGCAATGCTTATGAGTTCTATGGTTCTCATTTGACTGCAAAAGGAAGAGCGTGTTTGGTCAGTGATAGTACATTGATAAATATGGATGAGTTGCTTAAACAATATCGAAGCGCTGGTAGGCCCATGTGCTTTCCAGATGGCAAGAAATTAAGAATAAGTAAAGTATAGTCCATGAAAGATAAATTTAAATTTGTCATAAACCTTGTATTATGATTGTAGGTTGAAAGTGATAGATTCGCATGGATAGGAACATATACACCATAAAATCTAGGTTGCAAAGGTTTCACTCTAAATCATGAAAATGATTATGAGGAAACACTTTTCCTAGTAGATTTTGAAGATTTGATAAATGTCATATGGTTAGTGGTTGTGATAGTTGCTTTCTCAAATTCACAATATGATTACGGCATCCCTTTTCATAGTTCGAATTGTGAGAAATGGCAAGGAACTGTTTGAACGGTCAGGACTTATAGTTATAAGTTCTGAAAGGATTTAAACACACATATGTTATCTAATGAAAGGTGTATAAGCTTAAGAAGTCTAGATGAAGACATATCCAAGAATCACGTATCTGAATCTGCACATTAGTTTGGAAGTCAAAAAGAATTGATTTCTAGAAGTCCAGTTGATTTCTAGATACATGTCAAAGCTAGTGGGAGCATAATTGTTATGTTAAGTGTTGCAAGTTGGCAATACTAGTTGTAGGAAACAAAGATTTCAAATTTGCAAATCGCAAAGTTTGGGAATTGTTTTGCTATAGAAGATTTAGGGGACAGGGCATTCATACTTCATTTCAAATCTAAAAGTTTAGATTGAAGGATTTTAAAGGATCTTAGTCTTGGACATATTTGAATATCTTGTTTAAATGGTTCAACATAGGGAATTCGATATATAGAAATATTATAGCAAGAGACTAATCATATATTATCTCTTTATGTAAGAAATTATGTATCGAGTCCCATATGCTTCAGATATAGGATCATTTACATATGCTATGATATTCATTTGTTCTAATTTTTCCATATGCCTTGGGTATTGAGAGGGAAAAAGGACTAGAACTTGGTGTGAGTAAAGTTGTTAAACAACTGTAAAGAACACTCTGACGTTTACTGAAGATTGGTTGCTTGTGAACAGTTGGAAGTATAGTATTTGGACGGACTGTGTTGACATAATTTTGAGTGGAGGTGACTCTTGTTTAGGATTGATAGTCATATGGGAATATGGAAATGTTTCCATACTGAAATTTGATGATTAGAATCTACATGTGAGTTAGGAACCTTAGTGCAAAGAAGATGTTGAAAAATGTGTTTCTTGAATTTGAGACTTCGTTACCACGAAATTGGTTTAAGTAACAAAGTTTCAATGGAACATTTTTTAATATCGTTGGCAAAGTCTCTGTGATTTTGAAGCCTCGACATCACAAAAGGATAGCGCATGTAAGGTTGAACTCTAACACATTTAGTAGTAACAAGAATATGAAATTGTGAAATGACTATCATTGGAATAATGTCCAATCAATCTGTTCGTATAGGAATGACCATAGAGAGACAATATGCATATTTATAACATAGCATGACTGATGTTTAATTCAAGTGATTGGTTGATTACTAGAAACATTATACAATGAGTAAAGTCTAATTAATATGGTGATTAAATAATAAGAGTTTTATTTATATTCAACAGTTTTGAGACCATAGTTAAGTAGGTTATTATTGTGTTTCAATTCGCTTGTTTTACTTCCTGAATAATTGAATTATTCAAACATCTATAGTCGATCATACTTTTGGAAGTAAGTAGCGAACTAAGACGGTCATGAATTGAATTATAGATTGTCTATGGAGATTAGACATAGCAATGGTTTTGTTACAATGTTCATGAGTACATGGAAATGAGGATTTTAAGTATTGGATAAACCCAAGTTCAGAGCATTACTTCATGGATTTTATCACGAGCAATTTTGAGACAATAATATCTTATTCTTGAAACGGATATATATGAGTTGTTGGTTATAAGTCAGTTGCGCATTGATAATACGTAAAGGCATTAGCACCTTGATGTTATAAAACATATTATTAGGTGTGATTTGATGAGTGAGTAATGCGAGCATATAATTCGAAGTTTATCCGTTCCTATGCTGTAACGGGAAAAGAGATATTTGTGGGCCCCTCGATGATTTCATGTCGACATCTAAAGCGCTTGGCGAAGCCTGGACTGAATTAAAGTGTTCAATTGGTAGTATGAATCAGTCGCCATAAATCGGAAATTGGGAAACAAAAACTTGGACAATACGATTGATTATAATCCATATCTCATGTCCATAGGATATCTTGTATAACGGAGGGATATTTGATCACTTATCTTAGGACACGTAACTGACTGGGTCAGAGTTTGACAACGGCTTTGAGAGATACAATTTGCTAATCAAAATTTAAAGTTATAATGGCAAATATAGTTATTAGACTTATCCAAGTGGGTGAATGTCGGATTTAGTGTCTAAGCTCATAACTATAATAGGTATAAACATGAATTGATGGTATCACGATCCTTTTGGGTTGCCCTCATAACTAGCAACTAGACATGATGACTTTTGGATAGAGGTTGAATTTATTATTTGGATAATAAATTGAGATAACTGATTTATTAATGTATTATGAAAATAATATTTTAATTCGAAATTATATTATTTAGTTAATAGTTAATCAGAAATTAAGTGGAATTAATTTTGGGATTAATTGAATTAATTAAAAGTGCAAGGGTTGTTTAGCAATTTATTGATAGTTAAGGAATTGGGCTCTACAACCTCCCTATAAGAGGTTAGACAAAAATCTCTAGGAAGGCCGTATAATTTTCGTCGAAGGGCTCTTATATATGAGTTCATGGGCTTGCTTCGTCCTTATGCTAAGGAATTAGGGTTTCCTCCTAAACCATAGCTTTGGCTCTAAGCTACATCAGTATTAAAGAGCTTTACCCATTCTTATTTTCATGCCACTTGATTCCTTAGAGGAATAGCCGAAATTCATAGCACTCCTCTTTTCTCTCCTCTCTCATCCTCTTGCATTGTTTGGGTGTGAACCATTAGAGGCTTGACACTTGTAACACTTGATCTCAAAGTTCAAGAACTAGGAAGTCATTGTTATTGCAATATAAAAATTAAGGTATGTATTCTAACCCTTCTTATGTGAATTTCGAAAATAAAATAGGTTTCCTAGGGTTTCCTAATTGATTTTCAAATGTTGTATGTTCAATTAGAGAAAACATAGATCCGGAAATAGGGTTGCATGCACACATAGGTTTTTGTTTGTTATGCTTAAAACCCATCACGAAGTCGATGCCAAATGCTGGTCCTTTGGAATTTATCGCTAAAGACAGTGGCTCAAGAGGAAAAAAGTCAAATGTTCATATAGATGATATAGATTTAGATGGTACTAATAATGAATTTACTAGTGAAGAAAAACATTTATGGTCAGCAATCCGAAGAAATTATTCAAGAAAAAATTCTCTTGGTTCAAGAACAACAACTCAAACAAAGGTGATAATGGAGGAAACAATTTCAAAAATGGAAACTCAAACTTGGAGAAGGATAAACGAGAAGGATACAAAGTGTATCAAAAGGATGAGGAGAATAAAGAAAAGAAATTGGTTCGTAATTTAGGGTTCCATTGAAACTTTTACAATGGGGAGAACCATTTCCCAAAAGAATGCATGCTTATAAACAAAATGAGAAGAAGAGAAAGAAAAACATGAGGCTTATTATGTGAAAAAAATAGAGGATTGATGGAAGATAAATCTTTAAGGAAAAACATTAATTGTCGAAGAGGATGACAGAGATATTGGAAATGTTGAATTTTGGTTGACAGATTCTGAGGACGACGAGGTTCGCAAGCCAAATCATGGGGCTTATTTTGTTATGAAGAAGGCTAAGGAAGCAAGAGGTGGTAACTGTTTCATGGTTAACAGTGTCAGTTCAGTAAGTCAGGGATATTTTTCTAATGAAGCTGCTAAATCTCATGTGTGCCTATATACCAAGTCTATTCGTGAGTATGTGGCTGAGAGCAAGGATGTAATAGATAAGGTACATTCTATCATTGAGTCATTAAATATTCCTATTTCTCGTTATATAATGTCAATGATATCATATAAGAACTTTTAATGTTGATGATTATCTTAGCAGGGTTTCATTTAAAAGTGAGTAATGAAGGTTATGGAATGATCATTTAGAGACTGAACTTTCTGTGTCTAAGGATGATATAGTTTTGTTAAAAATAGACAATAGAGTTGTATTGAAACAACATAATATTTTTCGCCAAATCGCCCGTTGTTCCTACAATAATATATCTTAACTTTATCTGAACTACGACATTGCAAAAAAATGCATAGAAATATGGTACGATTATTAGAATTTATGAAGGATGAAATATACGTTGATTGTTACAATTGCAAATACTTAGTCTCATCTGATCAATCCTTGAGTGAATTGTATAGAGTTGGACTAGAAAAGATAGATGAATTCGTAAATTCAAAAGAACATGAATAATGATGAATGATGTGTTAACAAAAGAAGACAAACAAAAAATCAAACAAAATTTAATTTAGAAATATAACTCTTTATGCCAAAAATTAAGTTTTGAAGAAACTCACAATTTTTTGAATGACTCTGAGTTTGATGAAAGCGAAATGAGTGAAATTTCAGATGTGGATGAAATTAATTGTTCTTCTTTTGCGAACCATGTTGAAGAACAAAAAAAAATTGATTTTTGAAGACTCCATTGGATTTGAGCAATTTGTTGAAAATGGAGGTGTAACGAATTTGAAAGAAAATGTAGTTGTTTTCCCAAAACCTAATGTACACCAAATCAAGTGTTTGTTACAAAAGGACTTCACAAATCGGACAATGATGACTTGACATCTATAGTGCAAATCCATAAGGATTCTTCTTCTGAGAATCATTTTTGGTCTGGAACTATAGATAATAGTAATGAAACAATAGGACTTTCTGCGAATACATCATGGAGACTGAACTGTAGATACATGCCTGAAAATTTGAATGCAGCCACTGATCAACAAAGTGTTGTTGATAATGTGAATTCTGTAACAAGGAAACACTATGAGTCAAATCATGAAAAAGGAAAGTCAAATATGAAGAAAGAAAAGAATAAAGAAAGAAAACTAAGATTTAAAAAGAAAAGAAATAAATTTTGGACACAAAAGAATTAAATAAATCTGAAGTTGTTTCACATAATTGAACTTTTTCTTCATCTCATGATAAAAAATCAGAAGTCTAACAAACAGTTAAGGTCTCTTAATCAATAAAATTACTCACAACATGTTGCAAATGAAAGTTGTTTCAAATCAAGATGTTATCTTAAACAATTATGAAGCAAAAAAATAGAAAAAGAAAAGAAATTTGTGAAATGTTTAATTCCAAAAGAAAAAGCTTTCATTCAGAGAAAAACACTACTGTTGAGATAAATATGTATGACAAAATAACTCAAGTTTTTTATATGGTGCAAAAAGTGAACAATTCTTCAGTTATTAAGTCATTTTGGGTTGATAAGACCAAGATTTTCCTTGTTGTTAATTCCCTAAGAAATTTATAACATAGGCCCAAGATGGTTTGGGTTCCTAAATTGGTGTAATTTTGCAGGCAATTTGTGACAAGCTGTACGATTTGGAATGGTATATTGATAGTGATTGTTTTCATCACAAGAATGGAAGGAAATCACAATTAAGAGAGTTTTGGAATTTGAAGGATGAAGAAATAGTTAAGTTTGGAAATAATACGACTGGAGAAATCAAAGACTATGAAATGATAACCAATGTGAAATTACGATTTGTAAGGTAGAATATGTTGTAGGTTGGCAACATAATTTTATAAGTGTTTATCCACTTGTGTAGGTACTGGTTAAAGTTTTTTTTTGATGAGGAAGATTCATAAATAACTCATAAGGAATCGGAGAAAGTGATTTTTAGAATTTCAGGAGGAAAAGTGAAATGTATCCTCTTAACATGAAGCATATTGAAGGAAAACCATATATATGTTTGCATGCAAATGCATCTTCAGAGGATAGCTGGTTATGAAGTAGAAGACTTTGGCAGCTTAATTTCAAAGATATTAACAAGCTTGTTCTTGGTGATCTTGTGTGTGGCCTTCCATTACTTAAATTTGACAGAGACCATTTCTCTGCCACTTGCAAAATGGAAAAGTATAGAAAAAAAAGTCACTCATCCGTTATGAATATCAAGATAATTGAACCAATCAAATTACTTCATATTGATCTTTGTGGTCCATCTTCAATTGAAAGTATTGGTGGTAATAAGATATTCCTGTTATTATCTATGATTTTGCACGATTCATTTGGATGTTCTTTTTAAAATAGAAGTCAGAGATGACACAAAAACTAATAGATATTGTGAAGCTTATTGAATTACAGGTGCAAAAGCTTATTTGGAAGATACGTAGTCACAATGAAACCGAGTTCAAGAAACAAGTATTTGAGGAATTCTTAAAAAATAAAGGCATCAATCATTATTTCTCATCTCCTTACATAACACATCAAAATGGTGTAGTTGAAAGGTGAAACGATCGGAACCGTATGCTTTACTCAAAACTGATTTTACATTAATAAGTGATTTTTTATTACTCTTTATGAGTTATTGCATAATCACAAACCTATTATGAAATTCTTTCATATTTTTGGTTCTAGATACTTTATTTACAATTCAAAAGAACATCCCAACAAATTTGATGTAAAAGTAGATCAAGTAGTATTCTTGGGTTATTCATTGAGGAAGGTTGTTATATTTCATTTGATGATAACTACATCAAATCATTCCAAAAAACCAATGTTCAATGTGGATAAATCCTTCCTTCATCTTACTCAAAGACAATTCCTCTCATGAGTTTATATGATGGTTTTCTAAATTTATTCAATGAACACTGAAAACAAAATATCCTTTAAATCAAAAGCTATTGATAATCAAGAAGATAAATTGCTGAATTTGGTTGATGAAGCAATAGTGAATGTTAAAGTTCATGCTGAAGAAGATCTTTCCACCATAAATAATTCTCAGAATTCTCTTGTTCAGAGGGAAAATATACTTAACAATGATTGTTTTCGGGCGGGGGGGGGGGGAATTTAACTAATGTTAAAGATTTTCAGGGGGGGGGGATTCTTTATTTTTTGCATATGTCTAGGAAGAAAACATGGAAAGTAATGATAATGATGATCATTTGGAATTTGAAGAAGTTAATTCTGAAATTATTCCTGAATATTATTTGACTTATCCACCATTGACGAAATGGACAAAGGATCACCCAAAATCACACTTGATAGGCGAAACATTTTCTGGTGTTTTAACACGAGATCAACACACGGAGAAACAAGCTTCGTTAAATAAAAATCAAGAATTTTGTACGTTTAGTTCTTTCATATTTCCAAAATCCAACCTAAAACTATGAAGATTGCTCTTAGTCATGTAGATTGGGTTGAAGCAATGGAAGTTGAACTAAGTAAATTTGAAAGAAACAAGGTTTGGAGATTGATTTCATCACCTCCAAATACTTTAGTTCTTGGTTTTAAATTGGTATTTCAGAAAAAATTAGATAAAGAAGGAAATGTTGTGTGAACTAAGGCATGTATCATAGTTAAATGATATTGTTGGGGAAAAGGCTTAGAATACGGAGAGACATTTGCTTCGGTTGTGAGATTCGAATCCGTTCGCATCTTCTTAACATAAACTACTCACAAAAATTTTCAAGTTTTCCAAATGGACATAAAGTTTGCATTACTCAATGGACAACTTGAAAGTTATGTTGAACAACCACTAGGTTCTGTTAATGAAAAATGTCTAGATCATGTCTATATTCTTGATAAAGTTATATCTTATGCAAGCTCCTCGTGTATGGTATGAAAATATTACTCGGTGTCTTAAGAAATCAAAGTTTAAACAAGGGTTTGTAGACCCTAATTTCTTTCGCAAGAAAAATGGTGATCATTTGATGATTGTCCAAATTTATGGAAACTAAATTTGAGATGAGCTCAACGGGTCCAATTAATATTTTCCTTGGATTGAATACTAGAGAGAGCAAAGTGGGGATTTTTATAAATCAAGAAGCTTTTACAAAGTCATTTCTTATAAAGTTTGGCATGAACAGAGATACAAAAATCAAAACACCAATGGCGTTCAGAACTAAGCCGATACCCTTTCTTGACAAAACAACATCTGATCTTACTCTGTAGCAACAGATGATTGGGTCTTTGATTTATTTAACATCTAGTAGACCTAACATAATGTTTTCTATTTCTTATTTTCTGAGATACCAAGCAAATCCATGAGAATCTTACATGACGTAAATGAAGAATATTCTTAGATATCTTCGGAAAACTACGTCCTTGGAGTTGTGGTATCCTTCTAATTATGGGTTCTTTTTGCAAGCTTATTCTTATACATATCTTGGTGAGTGTGGACTTGATCACAAAGTACAACTGGTGGATATCAATTTAGTGATGGAAAGCTTGTTAGTTGGCAAGCAAAGAAACAAACATGTGTTTGATTATCTACTATGGAAGCTCAATATATTGTTGCTGCTTCTTGCACGTCACATATTATTTGGATTTAAATTCAAATACGAGATTATGGTTTAAGCACGAAGAAGATCCCATTCTACTGTGAATTGGAGAGTATTATTCGTATATTTCACAATCTAGTACAACATGCGAAGACAAAGCATATTGTATTACATATCATTTTATAAAGGATCATGTTGAACATGGGAATGCAGAAGGTCACTTTTTTCTGATCTATTGATCAATTAGTAGATATATTCACAAAAGCTTTACCATAGGCAACTAATTTAGATGAATTCTTCAAGGATTAGGAATAATGGAAGTAGAATCAGTTCCAAGTTCAAATTCAAAATGAAACTATGGAATATCATTATTCACATGCGATGTGATGCGAACGTTCTCACAATGTTGGAGTCGCACCAAGTTTGTTCGTAAACCATTGTTTTAGGTACTTATTCTAATTTCTTTTGTTTGCATTTTTTTTATTTTTGATAGTTACTATGAATGGTTGTGAACATTCGCAATACATTGTGGTCGTAACTAGTTTCTATTCTTATTTTTAGTTTGTATGCGACGAACTACGATTGTCGTAGTCCATCGTAGTTTAAATTTTTCTTTCTTAATTTTTTTTTCAAAAATCCAAAATTATTTTTTTTCCTTAAAAATTTTGAAAATTCCAAAAATATTTTGTATTTCCAAAAGTTTTTGAAAAATCCAAAAATATTTTCTTACTCTTTAATTTGCTCTAATCTGAAACAAGGAATAGACGGTGAACACATTTTGTTCAAGTACACAACTAAGGAATTGATGGGAAATATTTTATGTTTCAAAATTCCATTAACTAGTTAAGTGTCCCTAGAAGCATTTTGCAATATGTTGTCCATAGCCTCATAGATTCTCTATTTGTGCAGCCTCAGTGAAATTTCTTAATTTCAAGAATTTCTTCCCAGTAGGATGCATTAGTAGAAATCATTGAGCTATATGTATCTACTCATGTTCAGAGTTTAGAGATCCCTGCTTTGTCACTTGGTCTAATAGTAAAGGTACTATGGTTCTTTTTAACCACTCTTGAAACCCATGACGTCTCAGTGTTAAACCAACTTGAACATAGGTTTCACAATTTCTAAACCATCATGAATTCACGGAAAATTTGTTTACAAATTATAGCATGAAACTACAAATTGATGGAAGAAATGAACTAGGCCTCAATGTACCAATATCATTCCATCTATTTCTTTCATACATATCTTACTCGCATTTCGCATAAAACCCTTGAGGTTCTGGGTGTCACACCCCGCTAAAGCGGAAACGCAAGGTATGGCAGCGACAAAGGTTTCATTGCAAAAGATAAAGATACATCACCATAGCAATATTTAAAAGTTTACAACCCATAGCTTAAACAAAACAAAGTACAAGTTTTCCAAAATGACATTGTTCAAAATATATAACTTCATAAAATAACTTCCACACG
This sequence comes from Lactuca virosa, assembly GCF_052849685.1. Lineage (NCBI taxonomy): Eukaryota > Viridiplantae > Streptophyta > Magnoliopsida > Asterales > Asteraceae > Lactuca > Lactuca virosa. The sequence continues at coordinate 317,472,962 of NC_136429.1, forward strand.
ATGCAGCATGCTCTATGATGATGAATCTCTATATCCACTTACTAATTATTTCCTGAAAAAGCATGTAAAACGAGTGTCAACTATGAAAATAGTTGGTGAGTTCACAGGTTTATAAAATCAAGATTTGGTATAAGACTTTTCATAAATACAAGTACATTGCTTTAATGAGAACAAAGTTCATTGCTATAATGAGAAACAAAGTTGATTGCTAAAATTGATAAACGAGTTTATTGCCATAATAAATAACAAGTTTATTGCTATAACGAGAAACGAGTTTGTATGTGTATGAGCAAACAATGAGTCTCAACCAAACCTATGACTGAAGCCCTATCAAGATCTATGCTTATCGTTCCATAGATGAATATGGTATCATGCACTCCAGCAATAGGGCAAGTGAGGAGTTGTCAATTCCTAATAGCGCTATCCATAATGACCATTGGCTCAAAGAGTTAATGGTTAGAGATAAGGGAAGGGCCTTAGTACGATAAGTTCTCATGTTACGTGTTGCATAGACATACATAGAGAGACATAGCAATAAAATAGCAATCATGTTTGATACAAATCAATTTAAATACAACATTCAAATAATAGTTTTTCTAGACATGCTTTTCCACCCCAAAACATAAAAAAAAACTGAAAATAAGGGAGTGCGTGAATACTCACAATGTTGCGAGTAGGTACAAGTAGTGCCTCGGAATACACCAACGCCTTACTACCGGGATCCTACGACATCAAACACACACTAGTGAGTTTCCATGTCGAAATCTAATGCTAATATACTAAACTCTACATATAGAGAAATGCCGAATTTATGTTCTAATATCGGTTTTATATTAATTGGTTACGATTTTTCTGAAATGGTGAAATTCTATAAGTCATGTGATTAAGAAAATTTTGGATATTAATTCTCCAGATTTAGTAATATAATTTGAGGGTATTTCAACACATTTTAAAGGTGTTTTAAATTCCTAAAAACGCAAAATATTATCAAATAGTTTCCAAAAATTGTCAAACCTTGTATTTTCATTCTAAATACAATAGAAGTTTTCCAGAAAATTTTCCTTGAATTTTTTTGATATGGTTAACTATTTTTCCAAGTTTTTAAGCCTTCATAACCAAATAAATTCACGAAAAATAGCATTCAAAGGATGAAAATTCTCAAACTTTTTATTTTACTGTTATTACACATTACTAAGCTAGGAAAAATATAAAAATGGATTTCCAAGCTGTTTAATTATATTTTATGATTTTTGAGCATTTATTCTAATAAAAATTGAAATAAATAGAAAACTGTTTCCAAAATTACTCAAACTTTTTATTTAACTGTTATTATACATTACTAATCTAGGAAAAATATAAAAATGGATTTCCAAGTTGTTTAATTATATTTTATGATTTTTGAGCATTTATTCTAATAAACACTGAAATAAATAGAAAACAGTTTCCAAAATTACTCAAACTTTTTATTTAACTGTTACTATACATAACTAGGGTGGGAAAAATATAAAAGATATTTTTCAGTGGTTATTTCTATTTTTCCTTGTTTTATCCCCTTAAATAATCATTAATTGAAGAATAAATAACAAACAGTTAAAATAAATTACCAAAATTTTTTGTAACATCATTTACAGTGTAAGTAATCTGGGAAACATACCAAAAGTGGTTTTCATATTGTATAATCCGGTTTTGGGTATTTATGTGTATTTAAGTGTATTTAGGTGTATTTAACCTTAGAAAATAGGAAAACAATAGTATACAGTAGAGGAAAATCATCAACATTTTTATGTAACCTCCTAATGTACAACATGATGTTCTGGTAAATTTTCATGAATTTTGGATAATCAGAACTATTTTTCCTATTTTTAGGCCATTATAACTACCAAAAATTGGGAAAAATAGAAAGGCATGATGAAAAATTCTGACATTATTTTTCTGAGTCTCCCACCACAGGTAAGAGCTGCGAAAATTGTTATATACAATTTTCACTCTTTAAAGTGGTTTTGTGATTTATTGCACCCAAACAAAAAGAAAATCGAAAATCATACTAAACAGCAACATAAATCGATGAACTTTCATGAGAGGTCATTATTCACCATAGGGGTCATCCACGAATTTATTCCGGATTTATAGACCTCTGGAAGTATTTTATGTGATTTATGCCCTTGTTTTCTTGCAACAATTTTAATAAATCAAGGAAACGATAACAACTCTTGGGATTTTCCAGATATTCATATTACCTTAATGGGAATCTGGAAAAATTTTGATTTGAGCAGAAAAGAACTTTTAGATATTTTTCTAGACAAAATCATTTACATGCACTATTAACAATGTACTTTGATCATCAAGCTCTTTAGCTTGGTGTTCTTCACATGCATCACGGTTTGAAGACCATGCATGGACATATGTTTGTTATAGTGATGTTTTTAAAGGAAATACTTGAATGCATAAGGTGTATGAGCCTTTAAAACTTGTAAAAATCTGAACCTTAGTGTTTGACATAGGTTTTGGTCCTTGGATTTCACCATTAAATAACATGCATGTTGTTCTTGGGTGAAACCCTACCACCATCATCATCAAACACGACATTCATGAACATGTTCATGAATGTTCATAAAGAATGGTGTAGAAGGAGGAGCAGTACAAGAAAACCCTTTAAAAACAAGAAGGAAAAGTAAGGAAAATGAAGGATTTTCGTGAATACCTTGAAGAACAACCTTAGTAGATGAAGATTTGAGTGTGGAGAGGTGTTCTAGGCTGATGATTTTCGTGGGTTTGGAGAGAGAGGAGGAGAGTTTGAGAGTTGAAAGGGTGGAGTGTGAGAGAGAGAGAGTGAAGATAGAAGTGGAAGAGTGGGGATTGTGTTTTAATGATTGAAGTTTTGGGAAGAGAGAGGGCATGGGGGAGAGGATGCACAAATTTTATGAGTGAGAGAGGCTCCCTCTCTCCTAAAATTCAAATTATATAATTCTCCCTTCAATTTTTATAAAACCTAAATTTTTATAAAAATGTCTCTTTAAGCAATTTTTGATTTATTTAAAAATCTTGTTTTTTAACTAATAAATTATGATTAATGTATGATAATTTAAATTTCTATTTCATTGATTATAATCTATAATTTGATTAATAAAAATTTTATATTAGGAAGTTTATAGAAATTTTATAAAGTTTTTAAGCTTTAAAGTTTATAAATTTGGATTTTTGGGCTCTTTAGAGTTTTTGGAACATTGTTTGATATTCACCATCATATTGGGATGAAATTAAAATATTTTAATTTATTTTTAGGGTTTTATACCCTTTTTCAATTGTAACAAAGCTTGAAGTTTCATTCTAATTATGGTATTGGCATTTCCTATTGTAGTTAAACAACTTACTAGAATCGTAAGAGTCAAGTATATTAGTCCTAGATCTTAGTTGGATCCTAGTTTATGCAAGATTTTGACCTAATTTATACTACTAGGCCATGGCATGTTGTGCATGAATGGTTTTTATAAAGATGCATGAGTCCGAGAATGACCTGAATTGACAGTTGTCACACTGGGTTTATACCAACTTGAAACATATGGTTTTATACATTTTTGTGATGATCGTGCTACTGTCACCTTAATTACTATGACACACCACTATCCCTACGTACTTTCCAAAATCTCATATTCTCTAGCACATACATGCACATCACTTAAAACCCACAGTTTTACAAAGTTTGAATTTATGATTACTTATCATTTCACTATGGCATGTATGAGATTCCTACCAACATGTTTTTCTTTCTAAATTTTTGTAGCACATTTCACATACTTTCACTTGGAATTCTTGAGGTCTCAAGTACAACTAACTTGAACCAAGATTTGACAAATTATGCTTTATGATTTTAATCATTCTTCCCATTATTTAATGAGACTCTTCTTTACCTAGTTATGGTTAACATATGACATTTTATGAACTTAACATTGGTCGTAATTCCATTGGATATTATTTCAAAATATGTAACATTGAAGATTGGAATTACTGATTACGAAAATACTAGAAACCGAAATGACATGTTTTTATAAAGCGAACAGATCTTTCGTGATTCTTATTCAAAGACATTTATGCGAACACTATGGAAGATATGACTAGAGTTGGAAAGTGTTGGATATAGTGTCTAAGTCCATAACTTTATTTGGTATGTACTTGACCCGACCCGGCATGGTCCATTTGGGTTGCATGGCATTGCAATACTTGGATAGACTAAATGAGAGAATAAGGCACTTATGATTATTAATATATTATAAGTTCTAATATATTAATCATAGTATTATTTAATTAGTATTGATCAAGTATTAATATAGTATTAATCTAGTGATCAAAGTGAGACTAATTAAATATATAGGGTTGATTATGACAATCATCAATTCTTTTATGGTGGATTAATGATCCATGGTTTATGGGTTTGGTTATAACCATATGGAGCTCCATGGATAGTCTATGGGAGTTACAAACCCATGCGTCATGAGAAATCAAGAGTCATGACAATTAAGGGCATTCATGTGTAAACCCTAATTGTGACAACACTATAAAAGGAACCCTATGGCATTCATGTGTAAACCCTAATGGTGACCTAGTGTTTCTAGTGAGGGCATAACCGATTTTCAAGTGTAAGAAGTATTCTCTCAAGTTATTCCAAGTCTTGTGGTGTTGTGTGAAGCATTTGAGGCACAACATTTGGGGTGCTAGGCTCACAAAGTCTTGAAGGAATCCAAGCAACAACAAGGTATGTATTTCTACTAGTTTTATGTTCTATGTAATCCCCATGTCATGCTAGTTAGGAAATAACCTTGAAAAAGAAATTTGCATGTATATAGAGAAAACATAGATTCAAGGTTATTAGGGTTGCATGTACACTTAGGAAGTGTTAGAATGCTCAGAACCCAACAGTGGTATCAGAGCCTAGGATTGTTTTCTATATACTTGATGCAAAACTGCTTAAAAATCGAAAATTCTGCACTCTGACGACTGAACTCGCCGAGTCCATGGGGAGGACTCGCCGAGTCCATGAACAAATTCATTCTACTCGCCGAGTAGAATAATGCACTCGGCGAGTAGGAGCGTGCTGGGCAGTTTTTTCGAGTTTTGTTGCTGGAAATGGATTAAGATCATTATCCCAATCTGTTTTGGACTTGTAAAATCTGTTTTTCAAAATGATAATGATTATGTTAACCCATTTTACATGACTTTTATCAATTTTCAAGTATTGTATATGTTTATATGATTTTCTTGAAATTGCTTGACATGAATTTGTGTTCATATGAGTTTAGAAGATCATAGGAATTATATGTAACCTCCATGTATGTTTAATTCATGATCTTAATGGAAATGATGGTGTCCATAACTTGTCCTCAAGTTATGGATAACCAAAAGTCACTTCTTTAAATTGTGATTAAAGAACTAAAGAAGTTTCATAAAATGAAGAGTCTTCATTTTATGAACCATTAAAACTCATAAGTTACAAATTGAAGAGACTTGGAATAGTTTCAAATCTTGCCCTCAAGTTTTGGAATTTGAAAAATCTTACACTTTAATACTTTAATTCCAAATTAAACCTTAGATTTTTAAAAAGTTTAAAAATCAACACTTATACTATTATTATAATTTTATTATATAGATATGTATAAGAATATGCCATTCTTACCGTTAGTAGGCCTCATTCACGAAGCCGGTCTATAAGGGGGGTATAAGGTTGTTGCCTATAAAATGGTGACTTAATGGGTGTCCACTCTCACCCACCGCTTCCTTGATCGGTGGAGGGTCGTTAGGCGATCGGGTAGGATACGACTTTAAATACTCGTTAAAAGTATAATGAATTATAAAGTAACTATACATTATAAATTCCCAATCTTAGTTACTTTAGGAAAATGTGAAATTGGTGCTAGCCCATAAAATTACACTTTGTACCTTTCCAAGTCGTTAGTGGAGCGTGTGTGGTTAACCGGCACACTAACATGGACTAGTAAGAGTGGCAAAGGGTAACTTGACTTTATTATAGATCGGTGGAGCGTGTGTGGTTAACCGGCACATCGATTAGGTAATATTGTTGAGGGTACCAAGTCAATTTGTATGGTTATTCACACCTTGTTTGTGATCCTCGGCATCCCAGTCACAAACTTGAGAGGGCACAATCGAGATTCAAACATGCCATTGAAAAGTTCAATGTATCTCAAAAGATCTAGGCGTTTCAAAACCAATAAAACCTAATAATAAAATATTTCGTTCTTATGGTGGAAATTGGTAAATCGTCATTTACCTACCTTCAAATATTTTATAGTATGGATTACGGCATCCCTCTTCCAACTATAAATAGTTTGTTGGATCCTAGCCTTAATATTTCATTTGGGTGAATTATTAAGGATTCCTAATCTAATGAAACTTGTCTTTCTTTCCTTTCAGATGTCTTCCAACAATGCTTCTGGCTCAAACCCAACAGGCTCCTTTTCCCTTATGAACTTGTGTGGTAAGGTCATCTTTGATGGATCCAATTTCAATGAGTGGATCAGAAACATCAGAATGATTACCCGCTATGAGGACAAAGAATATGTCCTCGATAGGGAGCTTAAGGTTGTGAGTGAAGCCACTGCTACTCCTGAAGAGTTTGCGGAGTTTGTTGCACATGAAAAGGATGCTACTAAAGTAGCATGCATCATGATGGCCACCATGACTCCTGAACTTCAAAAATCCTATGAAGATTTCTACCCCTATGAGATGCACCTGGATCTGATGGAAAGGTACCATCAGAGCGCGCGACAGGAGAGGTATGAAATCATCTCCTCCATGATAACCGCAAGGATGAAGGATGGTGAACCCATCACCGGTCACTTGCAGAAGATGCAAAGGTTCGTTGACCGGTTGCTGAAGCTAAATGTTGACTTTCCTGAGGAAATGGCGATTGACATCATTCTCCATTCCTTACCTCCAAGTTATGATCAGTTTCGTATGACTTATCATATGAACAAGGAGGAAGTCACACTTAGCAAACTTCAAGGACTCTTAAGGACAGCTGAAAATGGCCTTAAGGGTAAAGCGGTTGCTACTTCTACTCCTTCAACAGCCCCTGTTCTGGCTATTGGGCAGGGAAAGGGTAAGAAGAGGAAAAGCCCTTCAAAGGGTACCAAGGGTAAGACTCTTGATGGTTCCTCTTCAAGTGGGACAAAGAAAGGTCCCATTACTCCTTCTTCAAACCCAAAGGAAGCACAATGCTTCTATTGCCAGGATAAGGGACACTTCAAGCGAAGCTGCCCTAAATATCTGCAAGATGTAAAGGATGGGAAGGTTAAACCCACCCATGCAGGTATTTACACAATATTGTCTAATAACTCATCTAATGCTAATTCTTGGGTGCTTGATACAGGTTGTGGTATTCACATTTGTACTGATTTGCAGGCACTAAGAAGAAATGAGCAAGTGGAGCACGGGAAGATAAACTTAGTCATGGGCAACAGGAAAGCATCACCTGTTACCAAGATAGGAGTTTATTTTTTATTGCTTAATAATGGGTTAATGTTAGATTTGAATAAGTGTTGTTACTCGCCCGAAATGACGAGAAATATTATTTCTTTTCATGGCTTGTACAAACAAGGTTTTTCATTTTCATTTGATAATAAAAATGGTGCTATTAATGTTTATTACAATGATGTATTTTACTTTAAAGCATTACCTTGTGATGGTGTATATGAAGCTGTGAATGTTGTAGACAATCTAGGAAATAATGTGTTGTATATTGATTCTTCAGATAGCTTGGATAAAGCATCCTTGTGGCATTGTCGCCTGAGACATGTTAACAAGAAGCGCATAGGCCAACTCCAAAAGGCTGGAGTCTTGGAATCATTTGACCTCAAGTCAGATGATAGTTGCGAGTCTTGTTTACTTGGAAAAATGACAAAGTCACCCTTCACAGGTACTTGTGATAGGGGTGAAGGTTTGTTGGACCTTGTACACACGGATGTGTGTGGGCCCTTCAGAGTTGCTACAAGGGATGCTAATCGCTATTATGTGACTTTTACTGATGATTACAGTAGATATGGATATATTTACTTAATCAAGCATAAGTCAGAAACCTTTGAAAAGTTCAAAGAATTTAAGCAGGAAGTGGAGAATCAATTGGGCAGGAACATCAAGATGCTCCGATCCGATCGGGGAGGAGAGTATCTTAGCATTGATTTCCTTGACTATCTTAAGGAATGTGGGATTGTCTCACAATTGACACCTCCCAGAACACCACAGTTGAATGGTGTAGCTGAGAGGCGCAATCGAACCTTGTTGGATATGGTTCGTTCCATGATGAGTCGAGCTTTGTTAGCAATCTCTTTCTGGGGGTATGCCTTAGAGACTGTCGCCCATATCCTTAATCTAGTCCATACTAAAAAGGTTGCCAAAACACTTCACGAGATGTGGACTGGGAAAGTTCCCAATTTGGACCACATCAAGATTTGGGGTTGTGAAGCTTTCGTGAGGCGTGAGACTCATGATAAGCTTGAACCTCGAAGTGAGAGGTGTATTTTCATCGGCTACCCACAAAGATCCTTTGGTTACCTCTTCTACAGACCCAGTGATAATGTGGTCTTTGTAGCCAGAAGAGGAGTCTTTCGTGAGAGAGAATTCATAAGCCAAGGGGACAGTGGGAGGCAAATTGACCTTGAAGAGCTTCAAGAGTCAAGTGGTGAAGGAACCTCAAATGCTATCGACCAACCTGAGGAGGAAACTCCTGTTGATCCGATAGATGAGTCTGTACCTCCAAGACGTTCCACTAGGGTGAGGAACACACCTGATTTTTATTATGGTTATCACATCACCACTGAAGGTTATACATTTATTAGTGATAGTACACTAATAGATTTGGATGAACCTAATAATTACAGGGAAGCCATGGCAGGCCTTGAGTCTGCTAAATGGAAGGAGGATATGGACAGCGAGATTTAGTCCATGTATGACAATCAAGTTTGGAACTTGGTTGACAATGTACCAGGTCGTAAGACAGTTGGGTGCAAATGGATCTTCAAGAAGAAGACCGACATGGATGGGAAGGTACATACTTACAAAGCGTGACTGGTTGCGAAGGGCTTTACTCAAACTCCGGGAGTTGACTATGATGAGACCTTCTCACCAGTAGCTAAGATTAAGTCTATTAGAGTATTGTTAGCCATAGCTGCATTTCATAGAGTATCTCGCAGATGGAATCTTTGCTTTGATGAGAAAGTCAAAGAGTTTGGCTTTTCTAGGAGTGAGGATGAGTCTTGTGTGTATGTCAGGGCTAGTGGGAGCATAGTTAGCTTCTTGGTGTTGTATGTGGATGACATACTTCTCATAGGAAACGACATCCCAACCTTGCAGGAGGTTAAGTCCTGGCTTGGGAAGTGTTTCGCTATGAAGGAACTTGGGGAAGCTGCCTATATCCTAGGGATAAGGATATTGAGAGATAGGAGTAAGAGACTAGTTGGACTTAGTCAAAGTACTTATGTGGATAAGGTACTGAAGAGGTTCAGTATGCAAGATTCCAAGAAAGGAGAATTACCAATCCAGAGTAATGCCAAGCTGAGTAAGACTTAGAGTCCGAGTACAGAGGCTGAGATAGCTGAGATGAGTCAAATACCATATGCTTCCGCTGTGGGCTCGATCATGTATGCTATGACTTGTACTCGCCCTGATGTGGCCTTTGCTTTGAGCATGGTCAGTAGATATCAAGGGAACACTGGCAAGGCACACTGGACAGCGGTAAAGAACATTCTCAAGTATCTGCGGAGGACTAAGGATTGGGTCCTTACCCTCGGAGGCAGTGATGACTTGAGAGTGGAAGGATATAGCGATGCTAGCTTCCAAACTGATAGGGATAATTTCCGCTCTCAGTCAGGCTGGGTCTTTATCCTAAATGGAGGGGCAATTACTTGGAAAAGTTCCAAGCAGGAGACAGTAGCTGATTCTACTTGTGAATCAGAGTACATAGCAGCAAGTGAAGCAGCTAAGGAGGCGATATGGCTAAAGAACTTCATCGGAGACCTTGGAGTTGTACCAGCTATAAAGGAGCCAATGGAAATTTTCTGTGACAACGAAAGTGCGGTTGCTTTGGCTAAGGAACCAAGAGATCACGGGAGATCTAGGCACATTGACAGAAAATACCATTTCATCAGACATCGAATAGAAGAAGGACTCCTCGTGGCTAAGAGGGTATCATCAGATGAGAACCCGGCAGATCCCCTCACGAAGGGACTGAGCAGGGTTAAGCATTTACAGCATGCGAGGCGCATTGGGCTGAAGGATGATATTAGTTTCAATAATTAGATTCCTGAAACTTGTAAAATGTAATTGACATTTGATGATAAATAAAAGTTGTTATTTATTTATGAGTAAGGTGTTACTGTCTTGTGTTGATTGTTTACTATGTTTCAATTTTGCATGTTTTTACTTCCAGAATAATTATGTTATTATTCAAACCATCCACAGTCAGTCAAACTTTGGAAGTAAGTATTGATTTAAGACTGTCATGAATTTGGCTTGTATGATTTGTCTAAAAGTGCTTTGGACAATGCAATGGTTGCTACAACATTCATGAGTACTCATAAGGGCTGAGTATTGGATCCAACCCACGCTCACTTGCATCACTTCATGGAATTTATCTCGAGTGATCGTGAGACGGTAATATCATATAAATCTTCAAACCTAGAGATCTGAGTTGTTGACTATGAGTTGGTTATTCATTGATTTCACGAAAACGCATTGGTAACTCGATGTCATAAAACGTGCCTTTGTGAATAATTCAACAAGTAGTTAGTACAAGCATATCAGTCGAAGTTTATCTGTTCCTTCTAGAAATAGAAGCGATATCTGGGCCCCTCGATGATTTGGTTTTAACCTATGTACCGGGCCCGGTCAGAACCTAATTGATATGTTCAATTTAGTTCTATGTCAAAACAAATCAGAGATTGAGAAACAAATGCTGGACAATAAGTAAGACCATGCTCCATGTGTTTGTCCGGCTGATATCATGAGAACAGAGGATTATATGATCACTTATCTTAAATGGCGTATCATCATCATCTCAGTTCCGAGAGACTTTGAAAGAGCTACGATTGCTAGTCGGATTTTGAAGTCATATTTGCAAATATAGTTATTAGACTTATCCAAGTGGGAGACTGTTGGATATAGTGTCTAAGTCCATAACTTTATTTGGTATGTACTTGACGCGACCCGACATGGTCCATTTGGGTTGCATGGCATTGCAATACTTTGATAGACTAAATGAGAGAATAACGCACTTATGATTATTAATATATTATAAGTTCTAATATATTAACAATAGTATTATTTAATTAGTATTGATCAAGTATTAATCTAGTATTAATCTAGTGATCAAAGTGAGACTAATTAAATATATAGGGTTGATTATGACAATCATCAATTCTTTTATTGTGGATTAATGATCCATGGTTTATGGGTTTGGTTATAACCATATGGAGCTCCATGGATAGTCTATGGGAGTTACAAACCCATGGGTCATGAGAAATCAAGAGTCATGACAATTAAGGGCATTCATGTGTAAACCCTAATTGTGACAACACTATAAAAGAAACCCTATGGCTAGCAAAATGGTGACCTAGTGTTTCTAGTGAGGGCATAACCGATTTTCAAGTGTAAGAAGTATTCTCTCAAGTTATTCCAAGTCTTGTGGTGTTGTGTGAAGCATTTGAGGCACAACATTTGGGGTGCTAGGCTCATAAAGTCTTGAAGGAATCCAAGCAACAACAAGGTATGTATTTCTACTAGTTTTATGTTCTATGTAATCCCCATACCATGCTAGTTAGGAAATAACCTTGAAAAAGAAATTTGCATGTATATAGAGAAAACATAGATTCAAGGTTATTAGGGTTGCATGTACACTTAGGAAGTGTTAGAATGCTCAAAACCCAATAGAAAGTTCCTATTGGACCTCCTTAATGTGATGATGGGCGTGGTACTCAAGTCTAGCGTGCGATTGGATGGGTTATTAGGGCATGTTCGTGGTGGTTTATCTTTCCTAGAAACCCATACTTTTCAAATTCAAACTTGACTATCATCATTCTACTATGTATAAATACCCAAAATACAGTGTTAACCTCTTTACACTTTCAGGTGATTCAAAGAGCATTGCAAGAGATTACCCTTAATTCTTCAATTTCTCTCTATGTTTTACTTCTTTCAATCAACAATGGAGTCTTATGCTGATCATCTTTCATTTATTGATTAATCCACTTATTTATTTTATATTACTATCAAGCAGAATTAGAATATAATTGTTGATCTTGATGCATCCAAGTATTCTACAGTTGTCGAACGAATAACTGAATATATGAATCATTCAAATTTGAAAATGGCATTAAATCATCATGAAGATGTTTCTCTTTTTGCCCTAATTTTAGCTTATTCTTCTGCAAGCTGCAACAAAAAAATGGAAGTAATGAATTTTGATGTTCAAGAGGATAAGACTACGATTACCAAACATGCTTTTGCAAATTGTTAGGGTTGAAGACTGGTGATGCATATACAAACCCGTAATTGGTTTCTTCTTCGAGTATTATTAGAGTTTATCATTAGATAGTTTACAAAGATGATTTTTACATGTCAAAATTCAAGAAGTATTTTATATCGCTAATGCGAAATACCCTATTTGCAATCTTATTTTGATGTTTATTAAAGAGGGGTTACTAGAACTGATAATGCTAACAAGCTCTTTCACACTCTCTTATACACAGAGTCCTTCTACAAAGTATTCAACTATTTCCTATGCCAGATTTTGGTTAATTGTCTTAAAGAATGATTATGACTATTTCAAAGTTCCTCAAATGGAGGATGTGTAAGTCAAAAAGTTTCAAATGATGAATATTGTTACGTTTGTTACCTCATATCCGAATAACTTTCACTATGTTAGAGCAATTCCTGATGTGATGTTAGACAAAGTTCCTTAGGACAACGAACTAATTCCTATTTAAAGACAAATTCTTGAGCCTAGTGAACTACAGATATCACCATCTATGTCGGCTACTTTGGAGGTTGGGAATGTTCAAAGAAGAGTTGGAAGAAAGTGAAAAGCTAAGAAAAATGAAGATGATGTCCACGTGAAGAAAAAGGCTCAAACGAAAATGAAAAAGAAGGCCAACGTTCCAGTGGTTGATGAAGATGATGATGAAGAAAATACAGTCTGTGATCTTCGTATGGAGGATGATGCGAATGAAGATAATACTACGAGATCATAAAATAATGTGAACATGGAGCAACAATCTACTAAGACTGAAAACCACAAGTCTTTGTAAGTTTTAAAGGTATCTGATGTTTCTACGAACACTTCTACTACAATACATGTTTAAACTGAGAATGATATTTTCAGAATATCATGAATGAGCCTATTATGAATCTTCCTAAAATTCAATCACCTCATGTTCCTCCTACTTCACCACCCAACACTACTTCTCAACCTGAAACCACTTCAATTATTAAACCGCCCATGTAGCCATACAAAAGAAGCCCTTCGATACTTCTTTACAAGTAGTCGATTGTAATTCACGGGAAACCACACAAGCTGTTGATTATCTCTCTTGATAACTAACGAAGCAATCTTCGCCCGGGATTTAACTGCTTTTATGTCGAAAATTTTATTTTTGACATCATAGATCTAAAATTTTCGTTATTTTGCTTCTTATCTCATTTTTTTGGCACACTGCACACACGAAATCTTTGAGGTTCTGAGTACTACCAACTCAGGCTGCAGATTTCGCATGTCTGGCATATGACTTCATTTCTAAACCCAAAAACGAAAGAGCCTAACCTCCATGCCGAAGGTTTTCGATCTTATCTACTTGGTACTCACGAACAGTTTGATGTAACTGTTTGGTAACTTGGTCCGATTTTCAAGGTACTTTATCTGACACGGCACTTATAACGACTAGTGTTGCGAGTTTCAAGGACATACGTCGTTTACTCTTTAATGAAACCATTTGGAATTCAATTGGGGATACATATAAAAGGAAGTTATTTTCTCCTTTTATAATTACGCGTTCAAATTCACAGACGATCAAAAAGCCCTAAATTTCTCTGTTCTTCAAGAATTTTCTCCAAACCGTAATCAATGGCTGCTGCTCAAATTAACACTACTGATGTTTCGTTGTACCCAGAAGAACTCAAGATATTGATTGTTGCTCCTCAACATTCAGGGCTTGCCACTGCTATGTTCAACGCCTTTGATGTTCCGATGTCCAGGTTGTCAATGGCTGGTTCACCCGCTACCTACAACAAAGCTCTTGATGTTGTAACATTCAATCTGGTGAATGAAAAGAGGTTCTGTATTACAAAGCGGTTGTTTTCTCAAATTCTGGAAATTCCTAATTCGTCTTCATTCTACAAGGTATCCACTGATCAAATAATTTTTATGTTCAACGAGATGGGTTATCAGCCAACACTCACCAAGATTAGTGACTTCAAGAACTCAGGTCTTCCTTGTATCTGGAATTTCTTGTTTGGAATCTATCTTCGTTGCTTAACTGGACGAAGTGTAGGAATAGACAAGGGAAGATTGGAGGTGTACGCAATGGTTGCTGGTCTATATTATGATCTTAATGTAGATTATACTATGCAACTGTGGATGGAGTTTATCAAGAGTGTGGAAAATACGAATGTGGTACAGGGGATTTCGTATGCTCGATACTGGAGTTTGATACTTCAGTATGCTTATGAGAAGGAAGGTATTCTAGTTCCCGTTGATGAAGCTAAAGTAGAATTTATGAAGTATCACTTTCCAAAGTCAGTGGAAGATGATTCGGAGGTTTTCCCAAATGTTGCTAGGATTCCAGATGATATGCATAAGAAGATTGATCCATCCAACTCTGTATTGGTGGCTTATTTGAAGAATGTAAACCCTTCAATTGAAACTGGTGTATTGTTCCAAAGCAGTAATGAAGGATCGTCAAAGAAGTCTAAGAAGTCCAAGAAGGCTACTGATGAAGTTATAGTTCATGAAAGTCCAAAGAAAGTTATGTCTAAGTCTCCTAAGAAGGTTATTGTTGAACAGGAGAAAGTTTCGAGGAAAATTGAGAAACCTACGGAGAAGGTGATTACTGAATCTTCAAAGGAGTTAATCCCTTCGAAATCAGGGGTTTTGAAGCGTCTAAGAAAGATGTCTCACAAATCACGAAACTCTTCTGATGATCTATCACCAACTGTTCGAAATACACAGATAAACAGTAGAGGGGTAATTGTTCGTGATATACCAGCTCCAGTATCACCATCCTCGAAGAAAAGACGAGTTGAGGGTGTGGCGAAGCATATTGTCGAAATGAGAAAGAAAATAAAGTTGGTTGTTCGTGAAGAATCCGTTGATAGTGAAATTGTCCCAGAAACACCATTGGGATCGAATTATCCAAGACTATCCTTACCACAAACCACTACCTTAATTTCACCACCACCAACAACAAGTCCACTCAAAATTTTTCTTACCAAATCAGTTACTGAGGAGGTTCCAATTTCTAACATTGTTGCAAACGTATCTGATACGGGTGCACTTGTTAATATGAGTGTTGAAGCATCACAGTCACTGATTAGTCAAGGTATTCCCAATCCATCTCTTTTTGCACCTATTTCAACTGTCGATGTTTCACTTCCACCTTTTGTTACTCAATCTCAAACAGTCACCACCTCACCTACATTTGACCAAATTCTACAACAACCAATTACCACTCTTTTTCAATCTCAATCCACCAATCCACCAAAATCCAATTCTGATGATGAAACAGATGAAGGAGGTATCGGAGGAACGTTTGATGATTTACCATTTCATTCAAGTTGATTCTGGAGCAAAGAACTCGGTTTCGGGAATATAAGTTTATGTTATGTTGAAGGAGCTCAGGCTGCAGAGACAATTGGATATTGTTGATAAAAATATCAAGTTGAGGTTAAAGGCTCAGGCTGATTCGTTTAACTCTGAAATCAAAGATCTTTGTATGGTAGCAAAAGAACGTCATGTTCTTTTTGTTAAAGATGTCAAGACCGTACGAGAAGATGTCAACCAAAAACTTGAAGAGATGAAGGTTCAAGTTTCAAAAAAGATATATGAGCTGAACTCCAACTATTCTATAATCAAGTCGAATGTTTACACCATAGCGGCTGCAGTCACAAAGGTTGTCGAATGGTATCAATCGTTAACTCCTAAGTTTAAAGCGAAGGCTAATGAAGATGTTCAAAATTTTGACAAGATGGGAGTTTTACTTGGTGAGCTAAAAGAATTGTTGTCCAAACCTGCTCCCACTTCGTTCTTAACTCCTGAGTTTTTAACTCAGAAGTTACATGTTTTGGATCAAGCTATTCAGAAGGTCGTTGCTCCGATTTCGAAGTTTGCTAATATGTTGCCTACTGGTGCCCCACCTGCTGTCACAGGGGTGCAAGGGGGAGAAAAAGTGAAGAAAGTTCAAGTGGGTAAAACTTCGAAAGTTTCTAAAGGAGGAGAAGATAAGCCTAAAACTATCGAAAAGGTGATACCTACTCAAGTTTCGACAAAGGTAGTGTCGACTTAAATTTCAACTCCAATAGTTCCGAAAGTCAATACAACACAAGCTATCAAAACCCCAACAAGACCTATATTAAAAGGAATTGTGATTGGTTCAACAACTGAAGGAGGGAGTTCAAGCTCTTCAAAGCCAAAGACTTCAGAAGCTGAAAAAGATAAAGTGAAACAAATTTTGGTTGAAAAATCAAAGGAAGAGAAAAAAGCTGAGATAGATGCCGAAATGGAGAAACAGAGGCAAATTCAAAGCATAATGAGGCTTCGTGAGAATGATCCACCACACATGGATAAGGGAGATCCTAAGAAGTTGCATACTTACGAAAACATCAAAGCCAGAGTGTCATATAATAATATGTATGCATTCGAGAAGAAACCATGAAAGAGTTATTCTATTGAAAATTCCGATATGAATCAAGTTGATTTTCCAGTTAACGAAATGATGTTCGTAACAGCACAGTATAAGGTGATAGAGAAGTTCAAAAATGAAGATGACATTCTTCATATGAAACTTAGGTTTCATGCTGTTGTTGGAAAGGAACAAGATGAAGTTTGGTCACTTATCAAGATTACAAGGGTGTTAAGTATTACAAAAGATGTGATGTTTGAGAACATGATACATAACTTTCGTTATCATGTTTTTAAAGCAAACAACGTTTCTTGTGATTTCTCAGTTGCTGATTTCCCAGTAATGAACTTGAATGATGTTATTCGATTTGCCCTTATTTTAAAAGACATGGATGCTTTGCAACTTAAAGGAACTGATAAAGAAGTTTTGATACTAGGTCTTGGTCACATCAAAATCTTCATAGACAATTACTATGATTGTCTAGCTTTGACTGATGTCGAATTATCAGCTGCACTTGGGAATGAAGTGAAAGTGGCTATGGAAGTGACGAAGACTCAAGCTGAACTGAAGAAATATTCTGATGGGGAGATATGCTTAAAGCCATTTGGATTGGTATTTGCTGGAAAAGATAAGAATGGGAAAGCTAAAAGATTTTTGTTTCAAGCAATTAAAGTGGAGAGGTGTACTACAACTCAATATATGAACTTCATGGTTCGTATGAATAACTGCAAAAAGAATAATGATGGTGATAAAGCAGAGTTAAAGAAGGTTATGAGCTGGTATACGAAGATTCATAGGATGATGCATTTTGCTGCACAGATTCTCTCCAATTGAGAAGTTTGACAATATTACAAAGGGGGAGATTGTAAGGTCGAAAATGTATTGTAATATGTCGAAGTCTGTGTAATGCTTGTTTCATTAGTTTTGTTATGTATTTACTAAGGCATCTTTGTTACAAAGTCGAATGTTCAATCCTTAGTATTTTTTGTACTTTCAGTCCTCCTATAAATAGGAGTGTTTACTTAGATTTAGATATGAGTTTTTCCAAGTCCTCTGTCTGTTATTCTCTCTATAAAAACTTTGAAAGTAATATGAGCTAAATCAGATTTTATTTAGATCTTGTGTTCTTTACTTGTTTACTCTGATTTTCATTCCAATACTCGATTATTCAATACTACAAATTCATATTCCTATTCCACCAATTTCATTTGTTCAAACTACCATTTCAATTCAAAACTCCTATTTTCACAGATTCAACCACTCCACCACAATCATCATCGATTCTAAACGAACCTATTCCAAATTCTCCTATTTTAGATAATGGAACATCATTGAGTGATATTGATGAGGAGTTTGTAGTTCAAAATAACAAAGAAGTTGAAGTTACTAGATCATTTCAACCATTTGTTGAACCTGTCTTGGCTCCATCACTCATGGAAGATGAGAGTGATCTAGATGTTTCAACATATACGTAGTGCTCCATTATCCAAAAGCACTGCGACAAGAAGCTTTTTGCATTTTATGTTGATTATGTTGGATTAGTGTCTAAGTCCATAACTATAACTGGTATGTACTTGACCCGACTCGGCATGGTCCATTTAGGTTGCATGGCATCGGAACATTTGGATAGACCGTTTGTGAGAAGAGGACATTTGTGACATATTAATATATTATAAGTTCTAATATATTAATATGAAATCATGTTATTTAATTAGTATTGATCAAGAATTAATTTGGACTTAATTTAGTGATCAAAAGAGACTAATTAAATATATGGGGATTGATTGTGTAAATCATTCATTCTTATATATGTGGGCTTATGATCCATGATTCCTTATGTTGGGTTTAACCCATGTGGTGACCCATGGATACTCCATGGAGGTTAAAACCCATGGAGCATAAGGAATGGGTAAAGACATGGGTTACATGGTGTAACCATAATATGCACACTATATATGGACCCCTTTAGCTCACGAAATTGGCACTAGTGATACATATATGAGGGCTAGCCGATTTGAGCATGAGTGTCTTCTTCTCATGGTTATCCCAAGTGTTGATGATGTTGTGTGAACCATTTGAGGTGTCACACTTGGGGCACTAGGCTCTCGAGCTTCATGTAATCAAGCTACATCAACAAGTTATGTATTTCTATTCAGTTTATTACCCAAGTATGAAAGATTGTATGCTAGTTAGGGTAATACCTTGGAATATTTATATTTGGATGTATAATAGAGAAAACATAGATCCAAGGTATTTAGGGTTGCATGTACACCTAGGAGTGTTAGAATGCTCAAAACCGCACAGTGGTATCAGAGCCTAGGCTTGTTTTCAATTATACTTGATGCAAAGTGCTGAAAAATGCTGAAAAAATCGATTTTTGGGCTGTCTGGGCACTGGACTCGCCGAGTCCACTAATGTACTCGCCGAGTCCATGAAGAAACTCATCCTACTCGACGAGTAGGTTCAAACACTCGACGAGTAGGACCCCAAGACAACATATTTTCGACTTTTAAGGCTGGAATTGGACTAGAATCATTACCCTAAGCTGTTTTTGAACCTATAAACCTGTTTTTGATGTGGTAATGTTCATTCTAATCCAATTTCAAAGATAATTGTCAATAGATTCATGTTTTGTATTATTTTAAGGATTAGGATAATTACATGAAAAAGTTTGATTTGAATTATCTTGTTCTTATGAGTTGCTTAGATTAATAGAAAAATTATGTTAGATTGTTGTTTTCAATCCAAATTGATCTAAGAGTTGGTTCTAAAATTTGTTTTTGTAACTTGTCCTCAAGTTATATGAAAAGTCACATTTAAGATTCATAAAACTCATAAATATGTCCATAGGTTATGAATAAAGAAAAGTCACATTCTTTTAATTAGTTTAAAGTCTTTCATAACTTGTCCTCAAGTTATGGAACTTGAAGAGTTTTTGGATTAAAACTACTTTAAACACATAAGTTATGAAATTGAATAGTTTTGAATAGTTTCAAAACTTGCCCTCATGTTTTGGAATTTGTAAAGTTTTCCCTTATGAATACTTTAATTCCAAGTTAAGCCCTTAGAATTTTAAAAGTTAAAATTCGACCCTTGTACTTTATAGTATTATAAGTTAATAATATATATATATATATATATATATATATATATATATATATATATATATATATATAAGAGCAAGTCAGTCTTACCGTTAGTAGGCCTCATTCACGAAGCCGGTCTATAAGGGAGGTATAAGGTTACTACCTATAAAATGGCAGTTTAATGGGTGTCCACTCTCACCCACCGCTTCCTTGACTGGTGGAGGGTCGTTAGCCGAACGGGTAGGACAAGGACTATAATTCTCCCTTCATTAAAAGTATTAATGATAAATACTAAGTAACTAAACTTTTATAAATTCCCAATCTTAGTTACTTAGGAAAATGTGAATTTGGTGCTAACCCATGAAATTACACTTTTCACTTTGCTTAAGTCGGTTAGTGGAGCGTGTGTGGTTAACCGGCACACTAGCTGGATTTAACAAGGTAGGCAAAGGGTAACTTAATGTTTATCATAGTATCGATGGAGCGCGTGTGGTTAACCGACACATCGATTGATGGGTAAATTATTAAGGGTACCAAGTATATTTGAATGGTTATTCACACCTTGTTTTGTGATCCTCGGCATCCCAGTCACAAAACCTGAAGGGCACACTCGAGATTGAAACATGCCATTGAACAGTTCAATGAATCTCAAAAGATCTAGGAGTTTCAAATCCAAGTAAAACCTAATTAAATTATTTCGTTTTCATTGTGGAAATTGGTGAATCGCCATTCACCTACCTTCAAATATTTTATACCTTGGATTATGGCATCCCTCTTCCAAGTTATAAAAGTAGTGTGTTGGGTCCTAGCCTTAATATTTCATATTGGGTGTTATATTAAGGACTTTAGATCAACTATCTTGAATATCTCCCAAAAGATGTCAACTTCAGACATTTATGATCTTCCCAAATCTCTTGGAACCTCACTTCCTCCACCTCCTCCAATTATTCTCCCTAACCCACAAGTTCAAGGTCACTCAAGCCCTATTGGCAAGCAAGGTCTATGTGTGATCGCATCTTGGAGATGAAGGCACATATTGACAAGCCGGGAGAGTTGGGTGTCAAAGTCTTAAGAAAGTTGGATGTTCAATCACTTTCTAAGTCACATAGTGAGTTCCTTTGGGACTACTATGAAACAGACTATGACATGACCCTTAATGATCATATCTATTTGCTTGGTGCTGCTGAATCAGCAATGATTTGGAGCAATGGTAGAGCAAATTTGATTAAGAAGATCAACTTCCCAGACTTCCATGGACATCGAAAATGGTGACATTAGATATCTAGAAAAGCCTTCTCTTCCCAAAGAAATGGATTGACCATAGTCAACTAGGTTGACCAAATGGTAAAGAGAAAGGCTAAGTCTGCGATAGTCCCATGTACCATCCTCAAAGAGTCCATATGTTTCTTTTGCCAAAGGAAGGGGCATTGATTGCGAAGCTTCCTATTTACCTGAAAGATCATAAGGTTGATCAAGTCAAGAAGTTTGACTCTACTTCAGGTAAAGTCCACTATCTAACTCTGTTAAGTTTCTATTCTGAGATTCTTATTACATGTTGTGACTGGGTCACATGTTGATGTTTTAATAATCAAAGAAAAGTGAAGAAACTTAAAGGAAGTATATGCTGATTCTGATCGTGAAGATGGATTTCGATCGCATGGTTCGGTGATCAGAATTTTGAGTTGTTGCTTAGGAGTTATGATATATTGCTTAGGAATAGATAACAACAAGTTTTTCATATGCTTATGCACAGTAAGGATAAGTTTTTCCACAATGTTTAGAATAAAAGTTTTTTTTATTTTAAAATATCCTTACAATGACATTTGTGGAAAATTGTTGTTTATATGATTCCATTAATAGCAAGAGTGGAAATATGAATTTGATTCTTTCATTTGTGGTAGTGTCTAAATTTACCAAACAAGGAAAGATTCTTATCACCCATGTTTCAGTTGGATAGAAACTTGGAAAATTAAGACTAATTCCTTGTTCACATGTATATGTGAGTCAAGTGAATGACTAAGGGATCGAGTACACATTCTTGTGCACTGATCAAGTGCACCACAAAAGATCTATAAGACTATTCGTCATGATTTACTAAAGTTTAGTAAATATGGTTATACTTACAAGATTAAGTATAATTCTGAGACATTGGAAAAGTTTCAATGAATGGCAGAGCGAATAAGAAGAATCAAATTCGACAGAAAGATAAGAGTTTCTCAAATCTGAAAAGATGGGAGAGTACATTAGTATCATGTTTTTATGATCATCTTAATGATTAAGAAACCATATCACAATTGGTTCTCTAAGGACATCTTAGTGCATTCCTATGGCTAAGAAGAGGAATCAAGAATTGCTGAAATGGTTAAATCAAGAAGATGAGTCATACCTCGTTCCAAAACAATTCTTAGAGTCATACTCCAAGATTGTAATTTGAGTGACACATCTGAAAGAAGGATATTAACACTTGTCAAATGTAAGCGTAAAAGTGTCCTACTCTTGTACATTTGAAATTGGTAAGTTGTGATGTTTTGGATAAAACAAAGAACAACTAAGGCCAATTGTGTGAAGTGTTTGTCTTGATAAAGAATCCGCACTATCTCTTAAATATTTGACAAGTGAGTGTTATATGTCAATAGGACAGTGGGAGTCTTAGAGATCTTGGAAAAGATTCAAAGATCTAATCAAGAATAAAACCTGTAGTTTATTACTAGCACACGACTTGAGGTTTATAACCTATCGTGTTGACATATTCCTACTTCTGTGCCCATTCCAGTGAAAGTTGGCTTTGCATATGAGTTCTGAGAGTTCTCAATTGGTTGCATAACAACTTGGAAGTAATGGCAGGTCCTTGTGCTGCCAGGTGGCAAGAAATTAAGATTGAGTTCAGTCCATATGAGTTTCGATTTGTCATTATCCTTGTCTTGTGATTATGGTTTTGACAAATTCACATGGATAAGAACACATACACCATAAAATTTAAGTGTCATAAGGTTTCTCTCTGATTCATGGAAATGATGGTGAGGAACCACTTTCACTAAGTAGATTTTAAGTAGATAACAGTTGTGATATTTGCATTGTCAAAGTCGTTAGTGGAGCATGTGTGGTTAACCGGCACACTAACATGGACTTGTGAGAAATGGCAAAGGTATAAACAATTGAGACTATGATTACAGCATCCCTTTTCATAGTTCTAAAAATTGTTTAGACACACATGTGAGCTATCTAAGGAAAGGTGTGTGATTTTGATAAAGTTTTATCAAAGCATCTCGTATCAGAAGTCTGAGTTTTTGTTAGAAAGTCAATAAAGTATTGATTTCTAGAAGTCCAGCTGATTTTTGAGTACATGTCAAAGCTAGTGGGAGCAAAGTGTTATGCTAATAATCATCATGTTAGTGGGAGCATGATAATTATAATAAGTCCTGCAAGTTAGCAATGTTAATTATAGAAAACAAAAAGTTTCAATTGGGAAAAAGTTGTTTTTCTATAATTAAGGGAGAGGAAATTATACTTCATTTCAATTCTAAAAAGCTTAGATTGAGGTTTTAATCATCTTTAGTCAAGGATATATATGAATTTTGTGTTGGAATGGCTCATCATAAGGAAATTCTATATATGGGTCCATTTTTTGCGTTCTAAAATTCAATTATGATTACGACAACCCTTTTTATAATCTGAATTATGAGAACTTAGCAAATAGAAATATTGTAGCAAAAGGACTGGTCTAGTATCATGTATTTATGTGAGACATCATGAATCGTGTCCCATATCCTTCGAATATAGGATTGATTGCATGTGCTATAATATTCATCCTTTCTAAAATTTTCCAAATGCCTTGGGCATTAAGAAGGGAAAAAGGTCTAGAATTGGATATGACTAAAATGATTAAGCAATTGTCAAGGACAATCTAAGGTTTACCAAAGATTGGTTGCTCAGGGACAGTTGTAAGTATAGTGTTAATTTTGGAAGGACCATATTGACATATTCTGAAAAGAGGCAACTCTTGTTCGGAAGTGATAGTCAAAATGGGAATATGGAGTTGTTTCCATAGGTGGAAGTTATTCAATTTGTATAAGATTAGAAAAACTTACTGCAAGAAGGATGTTCAAAGGAATGTACTTTGAATTTGAGACTTCGTTCCATGGAGTTGATCTCCATTGGAATACTCTGTAATGTCTGTTGACAAGTCTTTGAGACTTTGTACATAGTCATTACAAGAGGGTCTGTGCATATAAGTTTAAAATCTAACAAATTTCGATAAATGATAGGAATTTGGAATTCTTACATTTTCGATAAGGATTTGGGAGTGTGAAAACAGAATCATTGAAATTATGTTCAATCGATCTAGTTCACAAAGTAAGGATCATAGAAAAACATTGTGTGCATACTTGGTGTATGGCATGACTAGTGTTTAGAAAACCATAGTGTACATGCTTGGAGCATGGGACAACTATTATTTTAATTCAAGCATAAAGTTGATAGTTTGAAACAGTATGCAATGAATGATGGGTAATCAATATGGTGATAAATAAAAGGTGTTTTATTTATATTCATAAGTTCTGAGACCATATTGGATTCGATTATTCTTGTGTTTCACTTTGCATGTTTTGACTTCCAGAATAACTAGGTCGTTCTTACAGAATGACTAAGTTATTCAAACCATCCACCGTCGGTCATATGTTGGAAGTAGATATGAATCAAGACTGTCATGGGTTGGCTTGTAGAGATCTAAGATGTTAGACAAAGTGGTGCTACAACACTCATGAGTGCTCATAAGTTATGAGTATTGGATTCAACTCACGCTCATTGGAATCACTTCATGGATTTTATCACGAGTGATCATGAGACGGTAATATCGTATATTCTTCAAACCTAGAGATATGAGTTGTTACTATGAGTTGGTTATACATTGATTGCATGAAAACGCATTGGTAACTCGATGTTATAAAACGTGCCTTTGTGTATGATTCAACAAGTAGTAGAACAAGCCATATGAGTCGAATTTTATCCATTCCTTTTACCTTCGGGATAAAAGTGATATTTGTGGGCCCCTAGATGATTTAATGATGACACATGTGAGTGCTTGGCCAAGCCAGGACTGATTTGATCTGTTCAATCAGTCAGTCATCATGAATCAGAAATCGGGAAACAACAAATGGACAAAGAGAATGATCTATAATCCATGTCTCAGTCCATATGATATCTAGAATGGAGGAATATATGATCCCTTATCTAATGGACAAGTCATTGACAAAGGTCAGAGTTCATCGACAAGGTCAGAGTTTGACAGCGGCTTTTGAGAGCTACGATTGCCAGTTAGGTTTTGAAGTCATACTCAATAATAGTTTTAGACTTATCCAAGTGGGAGACTGTTGGATTAGTGTCTAAGTCCATAACTATAATTGGTATGTACTTGACCCGACTCGGCATGGTCCATTTGGGTTGCATGGCATCGGAACATTTGGATAGACCGTTTGTGAGAAAAGGACATTTGTGACATATTAATATATTATAAGTTCTAATATATTAATATGAAATCATGTTATTTAATTAGTATTGATCAAGAATTAATTTGGACTTAATTTAGTGATCAAAACAGACTAATTAAATATATGGGGATTGATTGTGTAAATCATTCATTCTTATATATGTGGGCTTATGATCCATGATTCCTTATGTTAGGTTTAACCCATGTGGTGACCCATGGGTCCTCCATGGAGGTTAAAACCCATGGAGCATAAGGAATGGGTAAAGACATGGGTTACATGGTGTAACCCTAATGTGCACACTATATAAGGACCCCTTTAGCTCAAGAAATTGGCACTAGTGATACATATATGAGGGCTAGCCGATTTGAGCATTAGTGACTTCTTATCATGGTTATTCCAAGTGTTGATGATGTTGTGTGAACCATTTGAGTTGTCACACTTGGGGCACTAGGCTCTCGAGCTTCATGGAGTCAAGCTACATCAACAAGGTATGTAGTTCTATCTAGTTTATTACCCAAGTATGAAAGATTGTATGCTAGTTAGGGTAATACCTTGGAATATTCATATTTGCATGTATAATAGAGAAAACATAGATCCAAGGTATTTAGGGTTGCATATACACCTAGGAGTGTTAGAATGCTCAAAACCCAACAGATTATTCAAAGCCTCAATACGAAGTGTGGTCTCTGAAGAAGATTATTGATGTGAAGAAAATTAAAGAAGCGAGACTGGGTGAATTCACGAACAATAAGTTTACTGTTCTGAGGGGATAAGACAATCAAAAATTAGAATTCACTTTTGCTGATCTTCCAGTCATAAACCCCTATGATTGGATTATTTTGTTTGGTTTGTTGAAGAAACATGAATCAATGTTCTCAACTGAACTTAAACACTTGAAGAAAATGTTAAGATATTCCATCATGGAGGTCATGCAGTAGAATGTTTGTGTTAAACTTGGAAAGGAACCTGAAGATCTTGAAGAGATGAGAGATAGATTTATTAAAAAGAATGTATGGGGTGTTATATACAAAGTCTATGAGAATCAGACTATGAAGAATTATATGTTGTATCTTCAAGATTAGCACTGCTACAAATTAAAAAATTTCACTAACATCCTTACAAAGAGTAAGATATGTACGGGAAATTACAAAGAATATCTCAAGTACATCTCAGATATGCTTAGATGGTGGATGATAGTTTGTATTGTCATTGTTGGACTGATACCAGAAGTGTTTGAAACGACATGATGAAGACCGCTTTCGCAACTCAATCCAATGGGGAAGATCGTTGGTGTTCACAATTGTATGTGTTGTGTTCGAGTTCTGATGCGAAAGTATTGTCGTATATAGGTCTTCATGTAAAGATGTGACTGATTGTTAGTGTCCGTATTTTTTGTAAACTTGGACTTCATGGTTTTATGTTTTATTATTTTGATAGATGTGTTTGTCTAGGTGTCGTGACCTCATTGGTCAGAGACTAACTAACTCCTTTGTCTTCATTATATAAGGGTTGTTAGTTTGTAGTAAAGAGTATCTTTTGAAGGTGTCGTATGTCATTGTAATTGTATACATTTACTCTCTAAATGAAAACGAGGTATTATTTACATCTTTGTGTTCTTTTAGTTATGCCATGTCTTTGATGATTTCTTTAGTTTAAAATCTAATCGTTCCAATCACCTAATAAATAATAAACAATTTCAAAAAATCCTACTAACTTATTTAAAATGACTTTCTAAATGGTAACAAAAATTACTTTTGAAATATGCTTTTTAATTTGTCCAACATACTTTTAAGATTATTAGATTTTTAAAAACCTAATAAATCATTAATTACGTTTGCAACTCCATCCTAAACATCCTCATTAAAAATAGACACTATACTATACTAGGATTGAGTTTCAAAGTAATTAATGGTCTATTTTTTTTTTGAACGGCCTAGATTTAGATTTATTATGTAATCATAGATTTATTAGTTTTTCAAAAATCTAATAAGCTCCCTTCCATGTTGAAACTTTATTTTTTTTAAATTCTTTCTACATAAAGTAGCAAGGAATACTTTCGTATGTGAAATTGTGTCTTCTTGTAATGTAACAGTGTAGTGTTTTATGAAATAAACGTAGTGCTTTACAATTTCTATCTTAATAATTTACCAACAACGACTTTAAATTTGGTCACTATAGCCTATATATTGAAAATGCCGGTTTACAAAATAATTCAGGGGTTCCCTAAGTTTAGTAATTTAACGGCAAATACTAGTTTATTATTCAAACTACACGTGAGACATGTGTAGGACACGTGTTTATTAAAAATAAAAGTTTTATATCAATATGTAAACATTAAATAATTTTAATGTCTATCTCATTTCAAAGTTTAACAAAATATATTTTATTGTATCTCAATTATGATAATATTGTTTTATAATATTTCATTATTTTAATTATGTAACAAAAAAATCATAATAAATATTTTTAACGGTAAAAAAACAAACTATTTATTATTATATTCATTTTATGGAGAAAAATATATTTACTTCATTAATTATAATATTGATCTACACATTTAATATAAATATTTTACATATATAATAATAGACACTACAAGAAACCAAACCTTTAGCGGCGACAAAATTACCGACGACGAGGGCACCGTATTACAACATTTAGAGGTAATTATTTATTTAAAAATATTTTATATAGTTAAGTATAACTGGTTTTTACCTGGTTAACTTTTTTTTTGTAGACAAAGTTTGATTTGGATGTCACACCTCCAAACCGAAACAGCGGAAACGTTCGGGGGTAGAGGACGTTATGTACAGTATCACAACGATTGCATCATAGTAATCAAAGTAAACATAACCATTACATTGAAATATAGATATTTACATCTGTTTGATTCATAGTTGTATACATCAAAAGTATAACAAAAAGTAAAGACGTGACTCTATACACTCCGTCTTCTCAAGCGATTTTGAAAAGAGTATTAGCATAAAGCTGATGAATCCATAAGAATATTTTGTAATGAAAACCTGCCATTGAAATTTGTATAAAAGTGTTTGTATGCTTTCCAAGAAAATTCAATATTTTCTAACATATAAGTTTGTTACTATGCTCCATATAGTATTAGTTTGCATGTCTGGTTATTACCAATTGTATTGTAAATCTTTGCTTTGAATGAAAATCTTTGTATGAAAACCAAGGCTATCGTTAGTAATGTACGAAATGTTCTGCTTGGAAACCCTGGTTACCACCAGTATGTATAGTAGTTTTATTAATTAAAATAAAACTAATGAATAAATGAAATCCCGTAAACAAATGTTAGTTTATACTATTGTGAGTCGTATAACCATGCTTGATATGACTGATGACCTCTGCGACGTTCTTCAGGCATCGGATGGTATGATATTTGTCACCCCAGGCATGCCTGCCTAACTGTAGCTAGCAGTTTAGGTGTGGGATTCTCAGTCCCGAATAGATCTATTCACAAATCTCACGCTCTCCCTCCAGGAGAATCTAGTTACACTAAACGATAGTGTTTAACCTGTACCCTGAAAGGTAAAATTAAAGAGTTGACTCACAATCCTGTATTAACTAGTTTACGTGCAGTTCTATATTGTTCTCTTGTATTTGGATCCGTTTGTATATCGAATAGAGTAATAATAATATTATACATAAATAACTATTTGGTAATGTATTCATATTATCCGAGAAGTATCATTGAATATCATAAGCTAAGTCTGTCATAGCTTATATGCCAGTATATGTAAAACCGTGTTTTGAAACCCCCAAACTATACCTATTATAGTATGCATGTATGATATGTACTTGGTTTGTGTATTGATCTGAAAATTGTGCAATTATTTTTGTAATTCGAAAACATCCCTTATGCTCAGCATGCTACAAAAAGGGATAAAGTATCCAAATATTTTATAAAAATGTGGAAACCAATGGTCGTATCAATTGCATCAGTTTATATGTGTTGAAATCTTTTTTGTATAAGTTTACAAAATCATTTATGTTTGGCTTGTATCCCCCATGAAACGTTAAAAATGGTAAAAGCATAGAGGTATGAACTCACCGATAGTTGCGTGAAAGTGTCGGACAACAAGATTGGGAATGAAGACCCTCGGTTTGATGTACGCGGCACTTAACGGGATCCTAATAACAATTAAATACATATATGCATTTTATTAGTGAAACCATTATTTATAGTGTTGGAAAAACACTTGCTTTTGGTTGAAGAATGTTGCCGGGACTCGATTGAATTGGTGGAAGCGGGTTTGCAGCCAAGATTTACGGTGTAGGGCTGTTTACGGCCGTGAAGGGACTATGGCCGTGAACTGTTCTCGGCTGTGAACTGATCTCGGCCGTGAACAGTTTACTTCCCTTGAAGTGTTCACGGTCTTTGAAGGTTTGAAGGGTTCACGGTCTTTTATGGTTTGAAGGGTTCACGGTCTGAGTTGTGAAGATTCGAAGGGTTTGCGGTCGTGAACTCAAGAACAACAACACCAGTTTTGACGAAAAATGCGTTTTAAAGGCTCCACAACAACACCCAAAGGTGATTTCTTTGATGATCTTCGAAAGGAAGGGGTATTTTTGGTGTTTACAGTTGAGAGGTTAGGGAGAGAAAGGAGCATTTTTCGGCCAGAAAAATTGTAAATGAGGGGTAGGAGCACATACTTATAGGGGGGTTCGTGGTTGGTGGTAGGGTCTACCAGCCGTGAATGGGTTTACGGCCGTGATCAGGTTCACGGCCGTGAACACCAGTCAGGCCGGTTTTTCGCTAATTTTGAAAGTAACTTGTGTTTTCGCATGATTTTGGTTCCGACTTATATATAAAATATAACTATATAATTTAAATGACTTTCCAAACCATAAGAATTTGACAAAACTAAATTCAATATTTAATTTTAAAGGAATCGACTAACGATAATTGGAAAAAGATTCGGGTTGTCACATCATCCCCTCGATAGAGGGAATTTCGTCCCGAAATTCGAACATAGAATACAAATCATGGACTCGGAAAGAGATGAGGGTACTTCTGTTGCATTGAATCTTATCGCTCCCAAGTGAATTCAGGTCCTTGCTTGGCATTCAGGTCCTCTTTTGTCTATCCCTGGATGCTTTTAGTCGTTCTCTGATTTGCATAATCTTTTCGGTGGTTTCGCGAATGATTTCCGGGCCTGTGAGAGTGCTGTCGGGGACTTGACCCTTAGCTAGCTGCGTGTCACCCACCTCAGCCCAGCAAAGAGGGGTTCTACACTTACAGCCATAAAGGGATTCTAACGGCGCAACCTTAATACTGGTATGATAGTTGTTGTTGTAGGAGAACTCGACTAAGGGCAAAAGGGTGTCCCACGACTTACCAAAATCTAAAAGACATGCTCTCAAGATGTCTTCCAATGTCTGAATGGTCCTCTCACTTTTCCCGTCGGTCTGGGGATGGTAAGCTGTGCTCACATCCAGCTTAGTTCCAAGAACCTTGTACAGCGACTGCCAAAATCTCGAGGTGAATCTGCTACCCCGATCGGAGATAATGGACACAGGCACACCATGCAGATGAACTATCTCTTGAATGTAGATTCGTGTTAGCCTCTCCATCATGAAGGTTTCTTTTATTGGCAGGAAGTGGGCAGATTTAGTCAATCGATCGACAATTACCCAGATGGTAGCGTACCCACTTGGAGACGTGGGCAACTTAGTGATAAAATTCATCGCAATCCCTTCCCACTTCCACTCAGTTATTTCAGGCTGTTGAAGTAGACCTAAGGGCTTTTGATATTCCACCTTCACCTTGGCGCAAATCAGGCACTTGCCCACAAAGGTTGCAATTTCTGCTTTCATGTTTGGCCACGAATAGAGCTTTTTGAGATCCAGATACATCTTATCCGAACCTGGGTGAAGAGAGTATTTAGTCCTGTGAGCTTCGTTCATAGCAACCTCTCTATAACTGTCGAACTTTGGGGTCCAGATCCGGTTCATGAAATAATAGACTTCGTCTCCCTTGATCTGTAGGTTCTTTTCCATTCCCCTCAAAGCTTCATCTGACATGTTCTCCGGTTTCAAGGCCTCCAGCTGAGCCTCTCTGATCTGAGTGGATAGATGGGAATGGATGGTCATTGTCAGTGCCTTCACTCTGCGACCCGAGTACTCCTTCCGGCTGAATTGGCCTTGCCTGGATGATAGCGTATTTCACACTCATAATCATTGAGCAGCTCCACCCATCGCCGTTGCCTCATGTTCAATTCCTTCTTATCGCAAATGTGCTGTAGGCTCTTATGGTCGGTGAAGACAGTGCACTTGGTTCCGTAAAGATAATGTCTCCATATCTTTAATACGAAGACCACTACTCCCAACTCCAGGTCGTGAGTTGTATAATTGACTTCATGTGCTTTCAGCTGTCTCGAGGCATAAGCAATGACCTTTCCTCGCTGTATGAGCACACAGCCTAGGCTCTGATTAGACGCATCGCAATAAACAACAAAATCCTCCATCCCTTCGGGCAGAGACAGAATAGGTGTGCTACACAAGGCCAAATTCAATGTTTGAAATGCAGTGTCTTGTTTTTCTGCCCAACAAAAGGGGACACCTTTTCTGAGTCAGGGTGGTCAAAGGGTTATCAATCCTAGAGAAATTCTTGATAAACCTGCAATAGTAGCCAGCGAGACCTAAGAATTGACGAATTTCTGTGGGGTACTTCGGTGCTGACCAATTCTCAATCTCCTTGATTTTGGAAGGGTCCACGTGTATGCCTTCCTTGCTAACCACGTGACCAAGAAAGTTACTTTTCTGATCCAGAATTCGCACTTGGAGAATTTAGCATACAGTTTCTCAGCCCGCAAGGTTTCTAGCACTAACCTCAAGTGTTGACTATGATCTTCCTTGCTTTGAGAATAGACAAGTATATCATCAATGAATACCATCACAAACTTGTCTAGGAAGGGGCGGCACACCTGATTCCTCAGATCCATGAATGTCGTCGGTGCTTTGGTTAGGCAAAAGGGCATGACTACGAACTCACAGTGACCATATCGAGTCTGAAATGTTGTCTTGGGAACATCACCCTCATGGACGCGCAACTGATGGTACCCTCATCTTAGGTCTATCTTTGAAAAGTAACTGGCTCCCTGAAGTTGATCGAAGAGGTCGTCCATTCGAGGAAGAGGATAGCGGTTTTAGATGCTGAGCTTGTTCAGCTTGCGATAATGTATGCACATCTGAAAGGATCCATCCTTTTTTTTCACAAATAAGACCGGGGCTCCCCAGGGTGAGAAGCTCGGTCTAATGAATCCTTTATTGAGAAGTTCATTGAGCTGGCTGGATAACTCTTGCATTTCTACCGGCGCTAGACGGTAAGGGGATTTGGCTATAGGAGTGGCTTCGGGGATTAAGTCGATTCTGAACTCGAGTTGGCGTTCGGGAGGGATTCCGGGGAGATCTTCGGGGAAGATATTAGGAAAGTTGCGGACCTCGGGGATGCTCTCGAGATCCTTAACTTCCTGCTTTTCATTAACGACATGGACTACAAACGCTTGACATTCTTTTCGAAGGTATTTCTGGGCTTTGCTGCATGATATGACACAGAGGTCTTTGCTGAGTTTATCGCCATAAATGATGAGGGCTTCGCCATTAGGCAGATTGAGGCGAAAGGATTTTTCGAAACAAAGGATATCGGCACGATGAAGACTTAACCATTCCATGCCGATAATTACATCGAAAATTTTTATGGAAACTGGCATGAGGTCGATTGGAAAGGAATAATCATTTAGGGTAAGGATACAACCTATGAATATGTCGTCAGTGCTCTCTTTCTTATCATTAGCCATCTCGACGGTAAATGTTTCGGTAAGAGGTTGGGATTTATGCTTGAGTAGATGCTTAAATGCATGACAAACAAAACTTCTTTTCGCACCAGATTCAAAAAGGATGCATGCATAAGAGTTGTCGAGGAGGAACGTACCCGTTACTATGGTGGGATCTGCGCCAGCCTCCTCCTGGCCCATACCTAGCACTCTCCCTGTGTTGCCAGGTGTTGGCTTTGGGTAGTTTCTCTTGAAGTGCCCGGTTTCACCACAGCCATAGCAGGCCTGACCAACTCCCGCCCCAAGAGCCTGATTGGTTGGTTGGGCTTGTATTTTGCAAAAGTGAGCTGTGTGCCTCTTTTTGCCACAACTATTGCACAACATTTCATGGCACGGCCCGTGATGATGGAAGTTACACTTGTCGCACCTTGGGAGGGTACCAGCATATCTATTGGCAGGTGCTTGAGTTGTGGGGGCAGTGATAGGAGTAGTAGCGGCATGCACAACCACTACTTGTTGTTTCTTGGAGGGTTCCCGCGAAGACTTGCCCTTGCGCTTATTCCAGAACTTTTTCTTTCCACCGCTCTCCTTGGGTAGTTCGTGGGCGGCTGGCACGGGATCCTCGCGAACTCCATGATCAATCAAAGTCTGCGCTAACCGTTTGGCACTGACAAACTTCAGTGGCCTTGCGGCCAGGACATTCCCTTGAGTTGGGGGTGTTAATCCCCATACAAATCTTTCTACTTTGTTACTCTCCGGGGGTGACGATTCCCGACCAGAGAAGAGCAAGATCACTTAATATCTCAGTATAAGTAGCAATTTCGGAGCCTTTCATCTTTAAATTCCAGAGCTTCTGCGTCTCGCCTCGTAGGCAGTACTCAGCGAGCATCAGTTCTTTTAGATCCTCCCAACTCATGGCATTAGCCACCGGAAGAGTGAGGGATTTGACTTGGCCATTCCACCAAGTTAGTGCTATGCCGGTGAAGGTGCATGCTGCAAACTTCACCTTGCTGGCTTCTAGGCAAGCACATATTTCGAAGATTGACTCTGTCTTCTCGTACAAACGAGTCAAGGCAATGACACCTCCAGTGTCATCGAAGGACCGCGACTTAGCATTCGAAAAGTCCTTGTATGTACATTCCCTGGTGTGACCATGACTATCACTGAGATTGGATGTAGGGCACCACTACCCACCCCACTTGTACCGTTGGCGTTGATTTGAGACATTACGGCAGCCACGACGGCTGTCACAGCTGCTTGGAAGACAGTTGGGTCGTACTGAGGAGGTGGCGGCGTCGGATCTGTCTGGGGATTGTTGTTCTTTCTGTTGGGTCTCTTCCTCGGAGGCATCTTATTCTAGAAGAATCAAGAAGAAGAGGGTGGTAAGTCCTCTAGAATTTTCAATCAAATGATATGGAACAAGTCATATCTCAACCTGATAGATAAGGTGTTCTACTAAGCGATATACAAATAAAAGCTATCAACACAAATGAAATATCGTTAGAAAAGAGATAAGTAGCAACACTTGGAAGGAAATTTCCATACTTAATTCGGCTCTGGCTAAAATACTCCTATAGTATTTTAAAGTTGTATGCTTTTTTCTATTGATCTCTTGTTGAGTATAGCTTGGTAAGTTTTAGGCTTGTTGCAATACCACAGTCACTCCCAAACACATGTTGGTCATGTCTCAAATAACTATAGTTGATCAGGCTATATTGATCCCATACATGATTACATAACTATCCGTGTTTAACTGCAGTGTCCAACATCTAATTACTTTTGTTTTGTTCTACTAGCGATACTGTTTCTGGTATGTATATATACTTGTATACTTCGTATAAGATATTTATATTTTTTTTAAAAGTATACTTTTAGTTCAGAGCACTTCGGCCTCTTAGCGTTTATAGTTGTATAACATGTAAGGTTCGGTATACTTAGTTCACTATAAACAATAGCTCTGATACCAATCTGTCACTCCCCCAAACCGAAACGGCGGAAACGTTCGGGGGTGGAGGACGTCATGTACAGTATCACAACGATTGCTTCATAGTAATCAAATTAACGCAACCATTACATTGAAATATAGATATTTACATCTGTTTGATTCATAGTTGTATACATCAAAAGTATAACAAAAAGTAAAGACGTGACTCTATACACTCCGTCTTCTCAAAATGATGCGGGAGTACCTATTTACTGATTTCCTGAGAATACAATCGATTTTGAAAAGAGTAAAAGCATAAAGCTGGTGAGTTCATAAGAATATTTTGTAATGAAAATCTGCCATTGAAATCTGTATAAAAGTGTTTGTATGCTTTCCAAGAAAATCCAATATTTTCTAACATATAAGTTTGTTACTATGCTCCATATAGTATTAGTTTGCATGTCTGGTTACTACCAATTATATTGTAAATCGTTGCATTGAATGAAATTCTTTGTATGAAAACCAAGGCTATCGTCAGTAATGTATGAAATGTTCTGCTTGAAAACCCTAGTTACCACCAGTATGTATAGTAGTTTTATTAATTAAAATAAAACTAATGAAGAAATGAAATTCCATAAACAGAGGTTAGTTTATCCTATTGTGAGTTATATAACTATACTTGATATGACTGATGACTTCTGCGACGTTCTTCAGGAGTCGGATGGTATGATATTTGTCACCCCAGGGATGCCTGCCTAACTGTAGCTAGCAGTTTAGGTGTGGGATTGTGTTGGATATAGTGTCTAAGTCCATAACTTTATTTGGTATGTACTTGACCCGATCCGGCATGGTCTATTTGGGTTGCATGGCATTGCAATACTTGGATAGACTAGATGAGAGAATAAGGCACTTATGATTATTAATATATTATAAGTTCTAATATATTAATAATAGTATTATTTAATTAGTATTGATCAAGTATTAATCTAGTATTAATTTGGTGATCAAAGTGAGACTAATTAAATATATAGGGTTCATTATGACAATCATCAATTCTTTTATGGTGGATTAATGATCCATGGTTTATGGGTTTGGTTATAACCATATAGAGCTCCATGGATAGTCCATGGGAGTTACAAACCCATGGGTCATGAGAAATCAAGAGTCATGACAATTAAGGGCATTCATGTGTAAACCCTAATTGTGACAACACTATAAAAGGAACCCTATGACTAGCAAAATGGTGACCTAGTGTTACTAGAGAGGGAATAACCGATTTTGAGTGCTAGAAGTATTCTCTCAAGTTATTCCAAGTCTTGTGGTGTTGTGTGAAGCATTTGAGGCACAACATTTGGGGTGCTAGGCTCACAAAGTCTTGAAGGAATCCAAGCAACAACAAGGTATGTATTTCTACTAGTTTTATGTTCTATGTAATCCCCATGCCATGCTAGTTAGGAAATAACCTTGAAAAGAAATTTGCATGTATATAGAGAAAACATAGATTCAAGGTTATTAGGGTTGCATGTACACTTAGGAAGTGTTAGAATGCTCAAAAACCCATCAGTGGTATCAGAGCCTGGTTCGTTTGTTGTTTTTTTTTTTTGTGCAAACAGCTTGAAAAAAAATCGTTTTTCTGTTTTCTGCTCGTATGAAAGTTTGCACATTTGTTGCTGGAAATGGACTAGAAATATTACCCTAAACTGTTTTGATGTTTTAAAGCTTGTTTTATATGGTGTAATGTTTATGCTAATCCATTTACAATGGCAATTATTAAAATTACAAGTTTTTTTTTAAGTGTAATTTTTGATTCTTGAAAGTGTTCATATTCATGTTCTTGAACTTATGAAGATTAGATGATCATAGGAATTGTTTGTAACCTTCATGGTAGTTTAATTCATGATCATAATGTGTTTTAATGGAGTCCATAACTTGTCCTCAAGTTATGGAAAACCAAAAGTCTAACTTTTATTAAAGCCATTAAAAGAACACAAGAGTCATAAAAATGAAGAGTCTTCATTTTTATTACTCAATTAATTCATAAGGTATAAGAAATGAAAAGTTTTGGAAGTTTACAAAACTTGCCCTCAAGTTTTGGAACATGTAAAGTCTTGATTAAAACTTTAGTTCCAACCCTTAGAATTTTAAAAGTTAAAATTCAACCCTTATACTTTATAATATTATAAGTTACTAATATATATATATATATATATAATGTCAAGTCGTCTTACCGCTAGTACGCCTCATTCACGAAGCCGGTCTATAAGGGGGTATAAGGTTGTTGCCTGTAAAATGGCAACTTAATGGGTGTCCACTCTCACCCACCGCTTCCTTGATCGGTGGAGGGTCGTTAGCCGAACGGGTAAGACAAGGACTTATAAATTCTCATTAAAAGTATGATGAATATTATAAAGTAACTAAATGCTTTTATTAAATTCTCAATCTTAGTTACTTTAGGAAAATGTGAATAAGGTGCTAATCCATAAAATTACACTTTGTACCTTACCAAGTCGTTAGTGGAGCGTGTGTGGTTTACTGGCACACTAACATGGACTAGTAAGAGTGGCAAAGGGTAACTTAACTTTATTATAGATTGGTGGAACGTGTGTGGTTAACCGGCACATCGATTAGGTAATATTGTTGAGGGTACCAAGTCAATTTGTATGGTTATTCACACCTTGTTTGTGATCCTCGGCATCCCAGTCACAAACTTGAGAGGGCACAATCGAGATTCAAACATGCCATTGAAAAGTTCAATGTATCTCAAAAGATCTTGGAGTTTCAAAACCAATAAAACCTAATAATAAAATATTTCGTTCTCATGGTGGAAATTGGTAAATCGTCATTTACCTACCTTCAAATATTTTATAGTATGGATTACGGCATCCCTCTTCCAACTATAAATAGTTTGTTGGATCTGTTGGATTAGTGTCTAAGTCCATAACTATAATTGGTATGTACTTGACCCGACTCGGCATGGTCCATTTGGGTTGCATGGCATCGGAACATTTGGATAGACCGTTTACGAGGAAAAGACATTTTGTGACATATTAATATATTATAAGTTCTAATATATTAATATGAAATCATGTTATTTAATTAGTATTGATCAAGAATTAATTTGGACTTAATTTAGTGATAAAAAAGAGACTAATTAAATATATGGGGATTGATTGTGTAAATCATTCATTCTTATATATGTGAGCTTATGATCCAAGATTCCTTTATGTTGGGTTTAACCCATGTGGTGATCCATGGATACTCCATGGAGGTTAAAACCCATGGAGCATAAGGAATGGGTAAAGTCATGAGTTACATGGTGTAACCCTAATAGCCACACTATATAAGAACCCTTTTAGTTCAAGAAATTGGCACTAGTGATACATATTTTGAGGGCTAGCCGATTTGAACATGTATGTCTTCTTCTCATGGTTATTCCAAGAGTTCATGATGTTGTGTGAACCATTTGAGGTGTCACACTTGTGGCACTAGGCTCTCAAGCTTCATAGAGTCAAGCAACAACAACAAGGTATGTATTCTATCTATTTTATTATCCTAGTATCAATGTTTTGGTATGCTAGTTAGGATAATACCTTGGATAGTCATATTTGCATGTATAATAGAGAAAACATAGATCCAAGGTATTTAGGGTTGCATGTACACTTAGGAGTGTTAGAATGCTCAAAACCCAACAAGATCCTAGCCTTAATATTTCATTTGGGTGAATTATTAAGGATTCCTAATCTAATGAAACTTGTCTTTCTTTCCTTTCAGATGTCTTCCAACAATGCTTCTGGCTCAAACCCAACAGGCTCCTTTTCCCTTATGAACTTGTGTGGTAAGGTCATCTTTGATGGATCCAATTTCAATGAGTGGATCAGAAACATCAGAATGATTACCCGCTATGAGGACAAAGAATATGTCCTCGATAGGGAGCTTAAGGTTGTGAGTGAAGCCACTGCTACTCCTGAGGAGTTTGCGGAGTTTGTTGCACATGAAAAGGATGCTACTAAAGTAGCATGCATCATGATGGCCACCATGACTCTTGAACTTCAAAAATCCTATGAAGATTTCTACCCCTATGAGATGCACCTGGATCTGATGGAAAGGTACCATCAGAGCGCGCGTCAGGAGAGGTATGAAATCATCTCCTCCATGATAACCGCAAGGATGAAGGATGGTGAACCCATCACCGGTCACTTGCAGAAGATGCAAAGGTTCGTTGACCGGTTGCTGAAGCTAAATGTTGACTTTCCTGAGGAAATGGCGATTGACATCATTCTCGATTCCTTACCTCCAAGTTATGATCAGTTTCGTATGACTTATCATATGAACAAGGAGGAAGTCACACTTAGCAAACTTCAAGGACTCTTAAGGACAGCTGAAAATGGCCTTAAGGGTAAAGCGGTTGCTACTTCTACTCCTTCAACAGCCCCTGTTCTGGCTATTGGGCAGGGAAAGGGTAAGAAGAGGAAAAACCCTTCGAAGGGTACCAAGGGTAAGACTCTTGATGGTTCCTCTTCAAGTGGGACAAAGAAAGGTCCCATTACTCCTTCTTCAAACCCAAAGGAAGCACAGTGCTTCTATTGCCAGATAAGGGACACTTCAAGCGAAGCTGCCCTAAATATCTGCAAGATGTAAAGGATGGGAAGGTTAAACCCACCCATGCAGGTATTTACACAATTTTGTCTAATAACTCATCTAATGCTAATTCTTGGGTGCTTGATACAGGTTGTGGTATTCACATTTGTACTGATTTGCAGGCACTAAGAAGAAGTGAGCAACTGGAGCACGGGAAGATAAACTTAGTCATGGGCAACAGGAAAGCATCACCTGTTACCAAGATAGGAGTTTATTCTTTATTGCTTAATAATGGGTTAATGTTAGATTTGAATAAGTGTTGTTACTCGCCCGAAATGGCGAGAAATATTATTTCTTTTCATGGCTTGTGCAAACAAGGTTTTTCATTTTCATTTGATAATAAAAATGGTATTGTTAATGTTTATTACAATGATGTATTTTACTTTAAAGCATTACCTTGTGATGGTGTATATGAAGCCGTGAATGTTGTAGACAATCTAGGAAATAATGTGTTGTATATTGATTCTTCAGATAGCTTGGATAAAGCATCCTTGTGGCATTTTCGTCTTGGACATGTTAACAAGAAGCGCATAGGCCAACTCCAAAAGGCTGGAGTCTTGGAATCATTTGACCTCAAGTCAGATGATAGTTGCGAGTCTTGTTTGCTTGGAAAAATGACAAAGTCACCCTTCACAGGTACTTGTGATAGGGGTGAAGGTTTGTTGGACCTTTTACACACGGATGTGTGTGGGCCCTTCAGAGTTGCTACAAGGGATGCTAATCGCTATTATGTGACTTTCACTGATGATTACAGTAGATATGGATATATTTACTTAATCAAGCATAAGTCAGAAACCTTTGAAAAGTTCAAAGAGTTTAAGCAGGAGGTGGAGAATCAATTCGGCAGGAACATCAAGATGCTCCGATCCGATCGGGGAGGAGAGTATCTTAGCATTGAGTTCCTTGACTATCTTAAGGAATGTGGGATTGTCTCACAATTGACACCTCCCAGAACACCACAGTTGAATGGTGTAGCTGAGAGGCGCAATCGAACCTTGTTGGATATGGTTCGTTCCATGATGAGTCGAGCTTCGTTACCAATCTCTTTCTGGGGGTATGCCTTAGAGACTGCCGCCCATATCCTTAATCTAGTCCCTACTAAAAAGGTTGCCAAAACACCTCACGGGATGTGGACTGGGAAAGTTCCCAATTTGGACCACATCAAGATTTGGGGTTGTGAAGCTTTCGTGAGGCGTGAGACTCATGATAAGCTTGAACCTCGAAGTGAGAGGTGTATTTTCATCGGCTACCCACAAAGATCCTTTGGTTACCTCTTCTACAGACCCAGTGATAATGTGGTCTTTATAGCAAGAAGAGGAGTCTTTCGTGAGAGAGAATTCATAAGCCAAGCGGACAGTGGGAGGCAAATTGACCTTGAAGAGCTTCAAGAGTCAAGTGGTGAAGGAACCTCAAATGCTATCGACCAACCTGAGGAGGAAACTCCTGTTGATCCGATAGATGAGTCTGTACCTCCAAGACGTTCCACTAGGGTGAGGAACACACCTGATTTTTATTATGGTTATCACATCACCACTGAAGGTGATACATTTATTAGTGATAGTTCACTAATAGATTTGGATGAACCTAATAAGTACAGGGAAGCCATGGCAGGCCATGAGTCTGCTAAATGGAAGGAGGCTATGGACAGCGAGATTCAGTCCATGTATGACAATCAAGTTTGGAACTTGGTTGACAATGTACCAGGTCGTAAGACAGTTGGGTGCAAATGGATCTTCAAGAAGAAGACCGACATGGATGGGAAGGTACATACTTACAAAGCGCGACTGGTTGCAAAGGGCTTTACTCAAACTCCGGGAGTTGACTATGATGAGACCTTCTCACCAGTAGCTAAGATTAAGTCTATTAGAGTATTGTTAGCCATAGCTGCATTTCATGATTATGAAATATGGCAAATGGATGTCAAAACCGCTTTCCTTAATGGAAAGTTGGCTGAGGATGTTTACATGGCTCAACCAGAGGGTTTTGTCGATACAAGATACCCTAATAGAGTGTGTAAGCTTGATAAATCCATTTATGGATTGAAACAAGCATCTCGCAGATGGAATCTTTGCTTTGATGAGAAAGTCAAAGAGTTTGGCTTTTCTAGGAGTGAGGATGAGTCTTGTGTGTATGTCAGGGCTAGTGGGAGCATAGTTAGCTTCTTGGTGTTGTATGTGGATGACATACTTCTCATAGGAAACGACGTCCCAACCTTGCAGGAGGTTAAGTCCTGGCTTGGGAAGTGTTTCGCCATGAAGGACCTTGGGGAAGCTGCCTATATCCTAGGGATAAGGATATTGAGAGATAGGAGTAAGAGACTAATTGGACTTAGTCAAAGTACTTACTTCGATAAGGTGCTGAAGAGGTTCAGCATGCAAGAATCCAAGAAAGGGGAATTACCCGTCCAGAGTAATGCCAAGCTGAGTAAGACTCAAAGTCCGAGTACAGAGGCTGAGATAGCTGAGATGAGTCATATACCATATGCTTCCGCTGTGGGCTCGATCATGTATACTATGACTTGTACTCGCCCTGATGTGGCCTTTGCTTTGAGCATGGTCAGTAGATATCAAGGGAACCCTGGCAAAGCACACTGGACAGCGGTAAAGAACATTCTCAAGTATCTGCGGAGGACTAAATATTTGGTCCTTACCCTCGGAGGCAGTGATGACTTGAGAGTGGAAGGATATAGCGATGCTAGCTTCCAGACTGATAGGGATAATTTTCGCTCTCAGTCACGCTGGGTCTTTGTCCTAAATGGAGGGGCAATTACTTGGAAAAGTTCCAAGCAGGAGACAGTAGCTGATTCTACTTGTGAATCAGAGTACATAGCAGCAAGTGAAGCAGCTAAGGAGGCGATATGGCTAAAGAACTTCATCGGAGACCTTGGAGTTGTACCAGCTATAAAGGAGCCAATGGAAATTTTCTGTGACAGCGAAAGTGCGGTTGCTTTGGCTAAGAAACCGAGAGATCACGGGAGATCTAGGCACATTGACAGAAAATACCATTTCATCAGACATCGAATAGAAGGACTCCTCGTGGCTAAGAGGGTATCATCAGATGAGAACCCGACAGATCCCCTCACGAAGGGACTGAGCAGGGTTAAGCATTTACAGCATGCGAGGCGCATTGGGCTGAAGGATGATATTAGTTTCAATAATTAGATTCCTGAAACTTGTAAATTGTAATTGACATTTGATGATAAATAAAAGTTGTTATTTATTTATGAGTAAGGTGTTATTATCTTGTGTTGATTGTTTACTATGTTTCAATTTTGCATGTTTTTACTTCCAGAATAATTATGTTATTATTCAAACCATCCACAGTCAGTCAAACTTTGGAAGTAAGTATTGATTTAAGACTGTCATGAATTTGGCTTGTATGATTTGTCTGAAAGTGCTTTGGAT
The DNA here is from genome assembly GCF_052849685.1 of Lactuca virosa. NCBI lineage: Eukaryota > Viridiplantae > Streptophyta > Magnoliopsida > Asterales > Asteraceae > Lactuca > Lactuca virosa. The sequence goes on from NC_136429.1 coordinate 317,516,191, forward strand.
AATGCAATGGTTGCTACAACATTCATGAGTACTCATAAGGGCTGAGTATTGGATCCAACCCACGCTCACTTGCATCACTTCATGGAATTTATCTCGAGTGATCGTGAGACGGTAATATCATATAAATCTTCAAACCTAGAGATATGAGTTGTTGACTATGAGTTGGTTATTCATTGATTGCACGAAAACGTATTGGTAACTCGATGTCATAAAACGTGCCTTTGTGAATAATTCAATAAGTAGTTAGTACAAGCATATCAGTTGAAGTTTATTTGTTCCTTCTAGAAATAGAAGCGATATCTGGGCCCCTCGATGATTTGGTTTTGACCTATGTACCGGGCCCGGTCACAACCTAATTGATGTGTTCAATTTAGTTCTATGTCGAAACAAATCAGAGATCGAGAAACAAATGTTGGACAATAAGTAAGACCATGTTCCATGTGTTTGTCCGGCTGATATCATGAGAACAGAGGATTATATGATCACTTATCTTAAATGGCGTATCATCATCATCTCAGTTCCGAGAGACTTTGAAAGAGCTACGATTGCTAGTCTGATTTTGAAGTCATATTTGCAAATATAGTTATTAGACTTATCCAAGTGGGAGACTGTTGGATATAGTGCCTAAGTCCATAACTTTATTTGGTATGTACTTGACCCGACCCGGCATGGTCCATTTGGGTTGCATGGCATTGCAATACTTGGATAGAGTAGATGAGAGAATAAGGCACTTATGATTATTAATATATTATAAGTTCTAATATATTAATAATAGTATTATTTAATTAGTATTGATCAAGTATTAATCTAGTATTAATTTGGTGATCAAAGTGAGACTAATTAAATATATAGGGTTCATTATGACAATCATCAATTCTTTTATGGTGGATTAATGATCCATGGTTTATGGGTTTGGTTATAACCATATGGACCTCCTTGGATAGTCCATGGGAGTTACAAACCCATGGGTCATGAGAAATCAAGAGTCATGACAATTAAGGGCATTCATGTGTAAACCCTAATTGTGACAACACTATAAAAGGAACCCTATGACTAGCAAAATGGTGACCTAGTGTTACTAGAGAGGGCATAACCGATTTTGAGTGCTAGAAGTATTCTCTCAAGTTATTCCAAGTCTTGTGGTGTTGTGTGAAGCATTTGAGGCACAACATTTGGGGTGCTAGGCTCACAAAGTCTTGAAGGAATCCAAGCAACAACAAGGTATGAATTTCTACTAGTTTTATGTTCTATGTAATCCCCATGCCATGCTAGTTAGGAAATAACCTTGAAAAGAAATTTGCATGTATATAGAGAAAACATAGATTCAAGGTTATTAGGGTTGCATGTACACTTAGGAAGTGTTAGAATGCTCAAAAACCCATCAGATTGTCAGTCCCAAAAAGATCTATTCACAAATCTCACGCTGTCCCTCCAGGATGTAACAAACCGTTATTTCAAACCTATGTAATAGTGTAGGTCAATTTGTACTTCTTTTTAAAATAATAAAGAGAAATTTTAGCATACTGTGTATATTTACATAATTGACCATCAAAAATAAAGTATTAAACAATCTTGATTGGGATGAACCAAGTGGTAAAGATTGTAACAAGGTTTCCAAAAATATAAAGAACACTAAAATCCGAGTTATAACGAAGAAGTTATGACCAATCGAAGATCCGCGACAAAACCAGCAAAACATTGTTCAGTGTAAAAACTGAATTTTCAATAAAAGCCTTTTTAGCCTTAATAATCTAAATGAAAGTTGTAGTTTATGTTAAACCGAGAACTTTCATAAAAAGAACGCCAAAATCTGACTTCGTATGAGGAAGGTATGATTTTTCTAAGTTTCAGTATAGTAGTGTACAACTAAAAACTCGAAATAAAGATCGAGTGATTTTTAGCCGACACAACCTAAACGAGAATTGAAGGTCTCGTAAATAGTAGTACAACGGTAAAAAGACAGACAAAAACGGACGTCGGATGAAGAAGTTATGAATTTTTAACGGATTTTCCTGTCCCGGTCTGTTAAAAATAATAATATTAAAAATAAAGTCAAAATTACCCGATAAAGTCTAAACGAAAGTCGTAGAGTATAATTTTACCTACACGTGCATATAAAGAACGTCAAAAACGGAGTTCGTATGCACAAGTTATAATTTTTAGACGTTTCTGGCTCAAAAACCGAGAAAATATGGAAAACCAGGAAAAATCGCATGGCTGACCTTCGGCCACGTCACCTCGCATGCGAGGCCTCCACCTGTCACCTTCTGATTGGACCGAAGTCCTCCGTGTCGCATTCTGATTGGATTGCAGCCGAGGTCCAGTAGGCAGCCGACACCCTCGCAGGACCACACCCTCGGACACCCCTTGACACGCACCTTCTTCCCATTCGACCGAAGTTCGGTCCAATCCGAAGCCAACACCTCCGAGCCACCTGTCCGAACCGAAGCTCATTACCTCGCTACCTGTCTTCGGATACGAGGCAGCCTCCCCTTGCTTCGGATCCGAGGCTTCGGCCTATATAAGGCATGCGAGACCTTCCGAATTTTTACACTTTTTCACCCCATTTTCCATATCTTTTCACTTCTCTCACTTCCACAAACTTATATACAACCCCTAAAGCCCCGATATCTTATCTCAAACTCTAAGCAAGCCTCGAAGCCCCGAAATTCCTGAGAAAAACAACCTCTCTCTAGTCGAAACTCTGCCCAATTAAAGCCGATTTTTCACCAAATTAACTCCTTTCCAAGAAACGAAACGCTATCGAAATCACCACTTATCAAGTGAGTTCATACCCCCGTATTTTCATAATTCATATTGTTTTAAGGGGGGAAATACAAGTATAACACAAGAACTTTGTGTTACAAATAAATGATTTCAAATCACGATAAAACGATTTTAAAGCATCAAAAATACACCAAATATTGAACTCTTTTATAAACTTATATTTTTCCCAAAAATTCATATTTATATATATATATATATATATATATATATATATATATATATATATATATATATATATATATAAGATTTAAAAGGCTTAGGACTATCATTCTAGGTCATTTTCGTTGTTTGGATGTGGACTTATAGTACTGGTTATTGGTCCGAATGTCGTTTAAATTTTACTTATATATAAAATCGTATATGTATATAAATATAAAAGTTATTTCATCAGTTTAATTACCCTTGTAACATGTTGAGCAAGGGGTTACATGCAAAAATAGATAAATACCAATTCATAAAGTACATATAAATTATAATAGGTATAATTATGATACATAGAACAATAATTCATGATTCAAGTACACTAGAATACACCGTTTTACTGGAAATAAAGGTTTGATTTAAAATAAATCAAGGGTTTACAGTTTTCAAATACATGTCAAGAATACTAATTCACAGACATACAATCAATCATTTGTTTCAGAATGATTGGGTTTTCATTATACATGTAACGTTTATATGCTTTTTATGAGACATTCAATACAGGTTGTTTAGATTCATTTAAACAACCAAGTTAAAGTCCTGATAATTATAACCAGAGTCTCTAGTCAGGGGATCGAAACAAGGTGTGTGTAGATCTATATTGGGATTGACAACCCCGCACTCAGACTGCTAGCTACAGTCAGGCATACACGCCAATGAGTGACAATTGTTATCAATAGTTTAAACACCTACAGTCAGGTCATTCAATCACAGTATGGTTATAATAACTCATTAAAAAGATATTAACAGCACGTTAATGTATAAACAACTAAACGTCAGTACATCTTCAAAGTACCAGTTTACAAAATACAAAGTACAACGGTATATTACTGTTTTCAATAACAGCTAGTGAAACCAGGCACACTCTCAGTTACACGTTTTACAAATACAGAACATTGGTTTACAAATAGAACAATTTTATGGGAATAAAACTACTTTTCATATACAACAGAAAATATGGGATTTTCTAGAATAGTTTTCATATTTAAGATATAGAGACATCCTTTCAAACATAAACACTTATGCACTCACTCAACTTATTGTTGATACTCTCTTTTCAAATTACTTGTATTCTCAAGGAAATAATAAACAGGTACTCCCCGAGCTTTTTGAGAAGATGGAGCTATTTTGAGTCATATCTTCTTCTTTTGTATAACTATTTTGGTTTCAATATACATTGATTGAACACATGTAAATACTTATACTTTTTAAATACAATGGTTGTTTGTACTTTTATTACTATGATGCATGTGTTGTGATACTACAAATGAAGTCCTCCACCCCTGGACATTTCCACCGTCTGGTTTGGGGGTGTGACACAGGAGAATCTAGTTACACTAAACGACAGGGTTTAACCTGTACCCCGAAAGGTACAACTGAAGAGTTGTCTCACAATCTTGTATTAACTACTTTACGTGCAGTTCTGTATTGTTCTCTTGTATTTGGATCCGTTTGTATATCGAATAGAGTAATAATAATATTATACATAAATAACTATTTGGTAATGTATTCTTATTATCCGAGAAGTATCATTGAATATCATAAGCTAAGTCTGTCATAGCTTATATGCCAGTATATGTAAAATCGTGTTTTGAAACCCCCAAACTATACCTATTATACTATGCATGTATGATATGTACTTGGTTTGTGTATTGATCTGAAAATTGTGCTATTATGTTTATAAGTTGAAAACATCCCTTACGCTCAACATGTTACAAAAGGGATAAAGTATCCTAGTATTTTATAAAAATGTGGAAACTAATGGTTGAATCAATTGCATCAGTTTTATATGTGTTGAAATCTTTTTTTGTATAAGTTTACAAAATTATTTATGTTTGGCTTGTATCCCCACTGAAAACGTTAAAAATGGTAAAAGCATAGGGGTATGAACTCACCGATAGTTGTAAGAAAGTCTCGGACAACAAGATCAGGAATGAAGACCCTCAGTTTGATGTACGCGACACTTAACGGGATCCTAATAACAATTAAATACATATATGCATTTTATTAGAGAAACCATTATTTATAGTGTTGGAAAAACACCTGCTTTTGGTTTAAGAATGTTACCAGGACTCGATTGAATTGGTGGAAACGGGTTTGCAGCCAAGATTTACGATGTAGGGCTGTTTACGGCCGTGAAAGGACTATGGCCGTAAACTGATCTCGGCCGTGAACGGTTTACTGCCCTTGAAGGGTTCACGGTCTTTGAAGGTTTGAAGGGTTCACGGTCTTTGATGGTTTGAAGGGTTCACGGTATTTGAAGGTTTAAAGGGTTCACGGTTTGAATTATGAAGATTCGAAGGGTTTGCAGCCGTGAACTCAAGAACAACGACACCGGTTTTGACGAAAAACGCGTTTTAAAGGCTCCACAACAACACCCAAAGGCGATTTCTTTGATGATCTTCGGAAGAAAGGGGGTATTTTTGGTGTTTACGGTTGAGAGGTTAGAGAGAGAAAAGAGGAGTTTTCGGCCAGAAAACTGTAAATGAGGGGTAGGAGCACATATTTATAGGGGTGGGGGAGGGGGGGGGTTCGTGGTCTGTGGTGGGTCAAGCAGCCGTGAACGGCTTTACAGCCGTGAACACTAGTCAGGCCGGTTTTTCGCTGATTTTCAATGTAACTCGGGTTTTCGCGCGATTTTGGTTCCGACTTATATATAAAATATAACTATATAATTTAAATGACTTTCCAAACCATAAGAATTTGACGAAACTAAATTCAATATTTAGTTTTAACGGAATCGACTAACGATAATCGGAAAAAGATTTGGGTTGTCACATCGGATCAGATTTACCTGGATGTACAAGCTAATATGTTGACAGAGAGTTTTCAAGCAACTTTGTTAAAAGGTTATCGAGAACATAAAGTTGACGCAATCGAATATTTTATGTTAGGCGGACGGTATGAAGATATCCCGAGAGCATTAGCCAACCCTCCAGAGGGTATGGAAGTTTATAACTGGAAGAAAGCAGTTGAGTATTTCCAAACGGACGAGCACATAATTGCTTCAGAAAGGAACAAAAAAGTCCGTGAAAAGCAAACAAATGTGAATCGTGGGGGGTCGAGCTCGTATAGCAGTACTTGCTATAAGAACGTAACGTACGATACATGCAATTATTTATTTAAAAGATAATCTTATTTTTAAAGTTAAACAGAACCTTAAAGGAGTTGAAACGTTTCGCAAAGCTGATACCGATAGGGATGGTGTATTTGTTACTGCTGAGGCGGAACAACAAAATGTAAGTATTTAATTATAATTTTATCATATGATTAAATGTTTATTTATACTTAATTGTTACTCACTTTTGGGAGTTACAGAATCGGTTAGTCGAAGAGCTCTTAGAACAAACCCAAGGTGAAAGTGAGTTAACACCTGTTCAAGAAAGAGTTGCTTTTGAGAAAGTATTAGGAGAGCGATGTGGCCATATCAGAGGCATCGTCCGTAAACCTTCAGGTCTCCCGCCGATTCCACATCCATCGCAACCATCATCACAACCATCACAACCATCACATGTAAAACAATCTACTTTGGTTTTTTGTGGTGATTATTTGCAAAAAGCTTTGGTAATTAGGATTTTGTCCCAAGTGCAAGAAATAGCAATGTACTTTGGTTTTTTGTCTTAGTTTAAAAATAGCAATCTACTTTTGCATCTTAAAATGCACGTTAATTTTGTAATTTTGGTTTTGTGGTGATTATTTGCTAAAAGCATTGATAAATGGGTTTTTGTCCGAAGTGCAAGAAATAGCAATATACTTTGGTTTTTTGTGTTAGTTTAAAAATAGCAATCTACTTTGGCATCATAAAATGCATGTTGATTTGGTAATTTTCGTTTTGTGGTGATTATTTGCTAAAAACTTTGGTAATTAGGTTTTTGTCCCAAGTGCAAAAAATAACAACGTACTTTGGTTTTTTGTCTTAGTTTAAAAATAGCAATCTACTTTTGCATCTTAAAATGCACGTTAATTTTGTAATTTTGGTTTTGTGGTGATTATTTGCTAAAAGCATTGATAAATGGGTTTTTGTCCGAAGTGCAAGAAATAGCAATATACTTTGGTTTTTTGTGTTAGTTTAAAAATAGCAATCTACTTTGGCATCATAAAATGCATGTTGATTTGGTAATTTTCGTTTTGTGGTGATTATTTGCTAAAAACTTTGGTAATTAGGTTTTTGTCCCAAGTGCAAAAAATAACAACGTACTTTGGTTTTTTGTCTTAGTTTAAAAATAGCAATCTACGTTAGCATCATAAAATGCATGTTGATTTGGTAATTTTGGTTTGTGGTGATTATTTGCAAAAAACTTTTATAATTGGGTTTTTGTCCCAAGTGCAAGAAATAGCAATGTACTTGGCCTTTTTGTCTTAATTTAAAAATAACAATGTACTTTGATAGTTTTTGTTTTTGTTTGATAATTTAACTTATAAGTTTATATATGTTGCTATTAATTATGTAGTTGGAAAATCTTCGTGCAATGCTCAATGACCCGACATGTAGGGATGAGCTTTATTCGTTTTTTCAGTCCCAAAATAATCGAGAAAACGATGGAAACGAAGATGATGGTATGTAGAGATGAGTTTTATTTGCATATTACACTTGTTGTCACGCTTTGCTACTTATTAGATTGTAAAATTTTTGGTTTTTTTCTGTAATTACCGACGACACTATTACCGGCGACATTATTACTTTTTATATTTAATCGGATGTTATGTAATTACCGGGCGACACTATTACCGATGACATTATTACTTTTTATATTTAATCGGATGTGCGTGTGATTACCGGCGACACTATTACTTTTGATATTTAATCGGATGTTTGTTTTGTAATTAGTGTCGACACTATTATTTTTGATATTTAATCGAATGTTGTTATGTAATTACCAGCAATATTATTACCGGCAACCAAAATCGTTGAATAAAAAAAGTTAATAAATAAAAATTGTTATTACCGGCGAAACTATTACGGGCGACATTATCATTACCGGCAACGGCACTCTTTACCGGCGAGAAGCTCATTAGCGGCGACAATTTGATCAATAGCGACGTAGCAGTAGCGGCGACTTATTACCGGCGACGTGTCGCCGCTATTACTATTACCGGCGACAATTGGATCTTTTAGCGGCGATAACGGCGACTTTTATCGCCGCTAATTATCTTTTTCCTTGTAGTGAGAGGTGTTAATTACTAGCATTGATTATTTTTTTATTAAGAAAAAAATAAAAATACCACATATAGATATATGAAATTTATGTAATTCAAAATTTTCACATAATCACGTGTCGCAAAAATGTTAAGGAAATAAAAGTGACAAAAACATTTTCATTTATTTATTACGGTAGATTAATAAAATTAAATACTTAAATTGTTTTAAGTTAACTAAACCTACAATATCCAAACAAAAATAGAACTCCCTGTCCCCTTTTGTGAGTTTCTTAAAATATAAGTATTTGGACACATCAATTCTCGTAGCACTTTTGTTTAATCAGCAAGAATACAATCCTAGATTTTATTCCATCTCTTACGTGCTTATCTAAACGTATAAGACTTTAATCTTCTTAATTTGGCTCATCCATAGTTCGTGGAAAATAATTTTCATGCAAAGTTATGATAAGAAAAGTCGCACTGTCTCATTCATCATTCATAATATTTAATATTAATTGTATATAATATATGGAAACGGAGCAATCTGCAAAGTGCCAGCATAATTGATTCTAGAATTTTCCCGTTCCAACTCTGCTCACCGTCCATTACTCATCGGGAACAACAGGATGGTCACGAAGGAAACCAATATTGACCATGAAGAAATATGGTCCCTTCTCCACATAATAACTCCACACTTGGCATTTGAGAATATTTTCATCTTATAGAATAATTACCATTTTTTTGAACCATTTATACAACATTCACTACTTTACTATTAAATCCCTTTCGTCTACAACATTCATCAACACCTTTCGTCTACAACGGACCATCCTTTTTTATTTTAATTCTTGTATCAATTAGTGATGGTGCCTGATAGAAAATTGGCTTACTTAGCATGATTGGTTTTTTATTTTATATCCATGGCTAGGCATCCTTGTTTGTAATTATGCAGATATCACGTGACTTTGAGAGAACCTCATATCGCAGTGGTTAAGAACGTCTTTAGATATCTTCACAAGACTCCATCTCCTAGTCTTTGATACCCGTCTAATGTTGTATTCTTTATCCAAGCTTATATGAATGCAGATCTAGGAAGAATGGAAGATCATAACTTGATCAAAAAGCATGAGCCGTTGATGTCAACTCTTAGTTCAAAATTTTTTATATCTTTTTATTATCAAATTCAAAAGAAAGATTTACATAGACGTAGCGGGTAAACGAGCAACAAGCTGTTCCGCAACTCTTTTTTGGATCACAAAACTAATTCTTTTAAAGACAACATATATAGATCTTGGAGTCATAACATTACTATGCATGACCCGTTGAACTCTATTGAGTAGCTTCACAGCTTCTGGCGCAACGAAAACCGAAAGTATCCAATGCAATGGGTATAAACGTGTGTTGATTTTCCATGCACGCTTTCTTATGTTCTGTCACTTTGCTTGATGCAGCTTTTAAAGCAACTTGCCCCACAGTGAAAACTCCACTCCCCAAGCCCACAAGAGGGGAAACACCTATTAGATCCACGCATGCATGTTTTCCCCCAGCCCATCCAAATATTTAAATATCAGTTGGTCTAAGTGTTGATCTTCCTTCCAATGAATCAGTCAGAAAGTTCACAGGTGCCTCTTTTTTAGCAGAAACTCCAGCGCACCTAAATATGTCAAAAAGAACATCCTTAACCAGATCGTATCGGTACTTGAAACCTGGGAGCTCTTTACAATAAACTGCATGCTCCCAAAAGGAGTTTAAGAATGCCTTGCGACAAACAGGGCAAGTCTCGTCAATCGAAAATAAAGGGATCATAAGGCGATACTTGAGGATGACACGATACTCCACTGGCGACATATGTTGGCCAAGACCGTCAATAGGAATAGTCATAAGAAAATCCTGAGCATGTGGGACCCTTAGACACTCAAAAATTGCTTTCTGCCTAATCGTCATGTCGAAGTGAACTTCCATGTCTTGGACAATTTTACTAAAAAGGACACTCGCCAATGAATGTTGGGCTTTTGGAGGGGCAGTGTCCTTATTAGTGAAACCGCTAAAGTCAAAGCCCGGAATCGTATCACGAAGACAGGCCAAAGCACAAACATAATCTAAATCCATACCACATATGCCGCTATTTCGTAAGATGTGGTCTTCTAACATCCACGATTGAGCTCGTGAGGCCACAAAAGCATAGGAAGAAACCTCTACTGCTGAATAGAACCCCAAACCTCCAAACCTTATATTGGAAATCTAAGAAACAAACCAATATTTCAATATCAATTATCGAATTGTTGCATATACATCTATATATGATAATATGGATTCAAAGCTAATTATAGGGTATCCCATAAATATGAAGTGAATTCGACTCTATTGGGACTCTCAAAGGGCAATAAAAATTTTTCACAATCCTACGCAAAATTCACCGACCCAACATATTGTTCTTAGATATCACTTTATCAAGTATCAAAACGAAGAACGGACCATTGAAGTTCACTTTGTTGACATAAAAGACCAAGTGGTTGAGATTTTTACAAAAGCCATTTAGTCAAAAATCGTTGGTGTGTATTATATAAGGCCTTGGAATGATGGGAACATCTTCAACTCTGCAAGATAAGTTTCTTTTAAATTTTCATTTAGGAAACCATATTAACATTTTGAAAACTTACAATTCATTTATGAGGTCTCGCAATACTTCGGTTAACTTTTTTTTCATCATTGAGTTTTAAGTTTTGGCAAATCTGGTATTTTTTATGTTTTAGAATTTATCCGATGTTGCCGTGTTTTCCTTCCTCATTGAGGACGAGAGTTCAACTCTAAAAAGTAGTTTAGGTGTATATTAAAAAATTGTTTATGATTATATTAGATTTTCCGTTTAAAAAAAATTGTTGAATCTTTAATATTCATTTATGATGATCGTTCGTATAGCGTCAAACATTTTTTCTATTCTTTAAGATAACATCTATCAAATTTCTATTGTTTATTCCTAAAACTTTTAAGGGAAATCGTCAGAAAAGTCCCAATATTTTCTTTACACTTTAATCACTATATTTTTTTTTAACATTAAAGTCCCGGTTATTTTTAAAAACACAATAATATGTCATTTTCTGTTAAAAGAAAAAAAGGACTTTTTTGTAAACTTGAGCTAAAATGAAATAATCGGGACTTTTATGTTCAAAAAAAAAATCTTGGGACTAAAGTGTAACTTTCCTGAAAATATTGGGACTTTCTTGACAATTTCCCAACTTTGAAACCATTCAAACTTCCATGTTTTTGCATATTTTATATTTTAATTAGTATTTTGCTTGTTATTTTAATTCTTTTCGATTCAATATAATAAAAAAAAACAAAAAGCTTTTATTTTCTTCATTCTTTGCCACTACTAAAAAAAAGCTTATAGGATCCGGTTAAATAAATTAAATAACCGAGTTCAAAGATTTTAAACCAAGTCTGATAGTGTGCTCTGTGAAAAAAGAAAGAAAACCAGGTTTTTTAATCGGCTCCTATCGACCTTAAAAAGAACACGGTAGTTTATAAAATCGGGAGACAAAAATGCAAAAAAGGGTCCTTGTGGTTGTCAAAAATATATGGTTTTGAATAAGAAAACGTTTGGTGGTGCATCAGTGGTCAAATTTTGGATATTTTTAGTGATTTTGGTCCGTCTACACTTAAAAAGACAAATATGCCCTTATAATTTATATTTTCCGTTTTCTTTAATTGCTAAAATACATAAACCAATTTAATTTTTTTGAACTTAAAATAAAAAACAAATAAATAAATAACCTAACCCCGTCTCATCTTTATGGGAGGAGAGAAGCCCGTTCATCACCATCTCACCCTCCACAATCACCATCGACTGGAACCACCGTCGGCGGCCGCCATTGTCGTTGGAGTTCAAAATCGGTTTTTCGTCTCTGATTTCGATGGTCGGAGACTTCTTTTTTTAGGGGTGAGTTCATTTCTCACTAGAAAAACAAAAACCCTTCATCTCCCTCACATGGCTAATCAACTATACCACACGATCAAACACCACCGCAAACCACCTTCATCAGCGCTGTCACCTACCCTAACCACCTTCGTCGACATCGTCACCTACCCTAACCACACCAATGTCGTCTACTCCTCTTCTCCTGTTAGGATGCATCAAACTCCTACCTCATCTTATCCTCATATTCTTCAAAAGAAATCCAGAAAAGGTTGCACCCTTCATCGTCAATTTATGACGTCTTGCCGGAAAAACATGCTCGATGGGCTGCATCTGGCTCGCCGCTACCACAACTACCTCTACCATACATCTATTTCGCCAACACCATCAGATCTGCAGGTACGATGGTTGCAAACGAGGCTATAGATGGTCAGAGTTTTGAATCAAGGGTGAAGATTGACGATGTCAGACTTGGTGATTGTAGAGTGGGGATGAACACCGGTGACGGTAAAGGGGACGACTGGTGGTTTTCGGTGACAAAATATGCAGATTGGTGGCATTAGAATACAGATCCAGGTTTTTTAAGGAGGTGGTGGTGGACTGTGGTGGAATTCGAGTTGGTCGTGGATGGTAGTGACATATGTAGATGTTGGTTTTTCAGATAGAGGTTGTGACCACGTTGATATCTAAAAAATAACGGTTCCGACGAGGATGGTGATTGTTCCGGCGAGGCTCCTCGTGGTTGAGCGGTGGTGGTCATGATGGCATTCTCTTTTTGTGAGAATTAGAAAGTGAAATGAGTAATGGATCGAGAGAGAGAGAGAGAGAGAGAGAGAGAGAGAGAGAGAGAGAGAGAGTGTGTGTGTGTGTGTGTGTGTGTGTGTGATGCTGGAGAGAGAGCGAGTGAGAGGGAGGTGGGTGGGTGATGTTTTTTTAATTAAAGAAATAAGACAATAAGAACAAATATTAAAAAAGAATTATTGAAGGGCATTTTTATCATTTTAGGTTGGGTCTAGACCAAAACTACACCAAGATTTCAACCATAGGGACCAAAACTACATAAAGTATCTAAAATTGGATCATTGATGCAACACTAAACGTTTTAGACCAACACTACATAATTTTGAAAACCATAGGGATCACTTTTTGTAGTTGGGAAATCGTCAGAAAAGTCCCAATATTTTCAGGAAAGTTACACTTTAGTCCCAATATTTCTTTTTCAACATTAAAGTCCCGGTTATTTTTAAAAACACGATAATATGTTAAAAACACGATAATATGTCATTTCCTGTTAAAAGAAAAAAAAAGGACTTTTTTGTAAACTTGAGATAGAATGAAATAATCGGGACTTTTATGTTCAAAAAAAGAATCTTGGGACTAAAGTGTAACTTTCCTGAAAATATTAGGACTTTTCTGACAATTTCCCTTTACAGTTTTGTCAAATCGGGACATATATGGGGATTATAACGCACAAAACTATACCATACAAGAAGATTAGGATGCGGTTCTACCATACAAAATTGGGTCATATAAGGAGATACGAGCCCGATTCCAATCTCCAAACCGGGTCATATAACGATTAAATACGCACCAGTTCCATTCAACTAACCTGGTCTTTTCGGCCTTAGAAAAATAATTGTAATTACAGAACCGGGACATATAACTATGGGAAGCCGGGTAATAAGTAAAATGGAACGTGGTTATAAAAATTAAATTGGAAACAATACCATCCAAATAACCATGATATAAAGAATGTAGTTCATTAAAAGCACAAAGAGATACTTACATCTAAAGCACACATTCTAAACAAAAGAAAAGATATGCATTAATGAACAAATTACATTAATATAAACATGCTAATTAACCAATCATTATAGTCATTAATAAAAACATGTCTACGTGATGCTAAAAATTCGTTTATTTGGTCATTTCACACTACATAAAAACTTACATAAAAAAATTCGAAAAAGAAATTGTTATTCCATGCAGAGAGATTGTCTGATAATCAAGTGTTGCAACTATCTTCCATCCTCACTAAAAAACAAAGCACAACAAATAATTAATTTTTTTTACTAGCATTTCAAAACAGTTGAATTTAACAAAAAAATTAAACTAAAAGTAGGATGTTATAAAGATTAACAACTAGCCTTATATACACTTTTAGACGACCACATTGTTCATAAATTTTTTTAGAAATTCTCTCGCCCATATAGCAATAGTTGTAACCAACACTTTTTCCTCAAATGGAGTTTTCTCATTCTAAAGGGTACTTACTCTACTCGGAAATATATGTTGTCTGTTTAACACAAAATCAAACATCCAATTCATTACATAGTGCCCACTTAGCTCAAGCTCAAATAGGTCGGTCTGGTTGCACTAAAATTGTGATAGAAAGTAAACACAAATCAGACAAATGAAACTACAACATCCAACTAGTGGATAACTAATAAGATAAGTAATAAGATAAATTAACTAAGTGGGCATCCATACTGTTGGAATTTATATGTTCTTTTCATAGCTCGCAAAAGCCCTAAATATAAACAAGCAATATAGTTGTATTCAAATTAATAGAAATAATGTTATTTTCATGCCATATTAAGAAATTTCTTACATTTCCAAAAGATTGAGCAGCTAGTAGTTATCGACAAGATTTTGCACATGCTTCATCAGAGAATCCAAAACGTATACAAGATGATTTCAAGGGAAAATCACGAAGATGAGCTAATGCATACTAGTAATATTTAGAAATTTTAGTATAAATGAACAAAAAAACTAATAATATAGATAGCAACGTATGGTACCTTTATAAGAATGGTGCGATAAGAAACGATTTTCCATGATGAAGATGTATCGCATCAACGAGGTAATTGACGACATCAATTAGAGTTTCATGACAGGCTTTCCCAAGAATCGTATACGGGTTAAAGAAAGCACATTTTCCCAGATGTTTTCGAACCACTAAGTCTAAAAGCCGAACCACTAAGTCTAAAAGCCTACAGACAATATAACAAAACATCTACAATCAAGTAATATCTTATGACCAACCTAAAAACAAAATATTATGGAAAAAATAATATTAAAATTTGAATATGCTTACATCTACCAAGTGGTTATAATGGACAAATCGGTTGTTTGTTTTATCAACAAACGATAACATTCTTCATATGTAACTGAAAAAATCAAATATCCCATCTTTTTGATGCCTAATATCGGCTACCATGTGAACCACTAGGTTGGTCTTCAAAAGGTCACAAAGTGATTCTGCTGGCCTTGCTTTGTTGATCTTTTGGTTAGACATGTTTGTTTTTTTCATAACAACCTTTGCGGTTGATGGCGGCGCACTTGTGGTCGGAATTTGTTGTTGTGATGGTACATTGCTTTGTTGTTCCTATTAATAACTGATTTTAATTAGCGAGAACATCGTATATGCCCTTCTCAAACATCAAAATATCTTATTTGTTAGCCTAAATATAATGTTTTAATATTTAATAGGGGTATACATGGAATTTTCCCATTTTCAGAAAATATATATATGGTAGAAAAAAAATTGAAGGATTATGAAGATGTACCTTAGTGAGAACAATTTCAATCTACAACCATTGGATTAGAGTGCAAACTCCATCTTCTGGGATACCAAGTTCATCTGTCATCGCAGGAACATGAATACCTTTATATCTTTCATATTTCAATTGATTTTTGCATAGAGGAAGTGAGTATATTAACCCATCATTATGAGGAAAGACCATCCTCCTGACACATTTTTGGTTCATATCGCCATAGGATAACACCAAATCACAAGGGGTAATAGCGTACAATTATATATCATGTAATGTATTTAATTTGTCAATATGTTGGAAAATTTAATATAACAGCAAAGTTCAAAGTAACATAAGATAAAGACAATCTGAAAACATACACCTAACACATTAAAACGGAAAAATTTGCCTAATTATATATATATATATATATATATATATATATATATATATATATATATATATATATATATATATATATATATATATGCTAAATACGAACATCTAGTAATATTTTAGTAAATTTTTTATTACAAGGGGACACATTATTTTACATTTGTATAACATAGGGACCAATTCTACGTTTATGTATTACGCTAGAGACATTTTTGTGGCATTTTCCTACTACAAAGATCACATCGGTAATTATTTCAGAAAGGTACCATTTTTGTATTTTATTGGATAGGGCTTCTTTTGTAATTTCAAGGACAATTTCTTCAAAATCAGGGACCATTTTTGTAATTGTTTCTTACAAGGACAATTGCATGTATTTGTGTCTTACAAGGATCATGCATGTAATTGTTTTTCTTCTAGAGAAACACAGAACATTCATGCTGATAAATAGATTAAGTGAACCATTAAGTCAAACCATCAGTTATTTTTTAACAAGTGTAGTAAAAATTGGCATTAAAATAAGTGTAACGTTCAAAGTGGCAATAAGGCTAAAGTTTAGGAACCATTAGAATAAATAGGAGACATTTAGACATGTTAGATATATATGTAGAGGATAGTTTTCATTTATATTCTTAAGAGGTGTTTTTTGTTTCCTTTGTGTCTAATAACACACACATTCAATCAGAAACATTCAATAAAATCTTACTGAATTTATTTAGAAGATGTCATCTACAAACTAAAATTAAAATCCATTTTCATCATAACACAATTTGACTTCCTGAAGAAGTCAAATGTGTTAGCTAAACACCATGAACTAATTTAGATTAAAACCTTATGCAAAATTACATTATAACTTTTATAACATGTACAAAAACTTATAACATTTCGATTGAAGGGCAAATATGTCAATTTGGAAGTGCAAGGGCAAATATGTCCAGTAAAATATTTTACATTGCTGATAACCATAGTCCATAATGGCAAAGAACTTTCAATACCCACTCAATAATATTAGTTGTCCTTTGCAGAGTGATGGCTAATCGATAGGTTAAGATGAATTTGTTTTATCATTTTCACTCACACATATGTACCCTTATGATGCTATAATAGGTGCTCTTAACCCTCTTCTATTCTTCTTCGGTTTGTGCCCATTTACAACTATATATATCCACTTATTTTTCAATCTATCTTGATAGTACATCAAAGATTTGTTTTACTTGTATTACTTATAAGCATCATATCTAACCGTTTTAATAAAATGTTTATATACATATGTGTGTGTGAACGATACTTGTTAGACAAGGAGTTCTTTTTCCAATGATTCCTTCGTATGGTGTAATTTGTATTTTGGTGCTTTATTTTGTGAATAAAATATTGATTTTACCAATAAGGTTAACACACAATTAGAGATGAGCAGTTAGTACCATTTCCAATCCCATACTGGTACCAAATTCATCGGAGAAAATATAGACACGCGTGATTAAAAGTGGCTTTTTTGTATTGTTTTATTAGCGTATTCCATTTTGGTAGAACATAAAAGGTTAACAAGTATTGATGATGTATTTATGAAGTAAGAACTAAGGTGTGTTTAGTGTTCAAAATGTACATCAATGTTACCTCTCACTTTTAAAGCTCCTACAAGTTATAATTTTACTTTATATTCCTATAAAATTACAAATTCATAACCTTTAATCAATTTATGACAACTAAATTAGTGAAAATTTACAATTACTTTCACATTTCATATTGAATAACTTGTTTTACTTTACAAAGTATGATGTTAATTTAGTCCCTAGGGTTAGAAATGATAGCCTGTATTCGAGGACATATAATCTCCAAAATAGTCTTTGATTTGCTTTATTAATTACGTAAAAAATAAGAATCAATTGTGCACCATATTTATAATTACCACCTAAACATAAAAAACATCCTATGAATTAGGAATAAGTATCCAAGTCTAAAGACACAACTAAACAACCGGATAATAATCCTTATTTTACTAAGACACTCAAAATACCTTTCCTAATTATTGGTTAGCTTTAAAGCTACCATACTTCCGCATTTGATTAACCTGGCCAAACCGTCTTGGGTGGGTTATGATATTTATAATCCTTCATTGTGATCTGACCATAAGTAAGTAGTGTCTTCAACATCATCTTCTCGAACACTAATCCAGTCTTTTGACTTTCCTTGATGTTCAACAATTAGGCTATCAAGCTTTCATGAACATTTTTTTCGATATACATAACGTATGGACAATGACAAACCTGCAAGTATTCATCCAGTAACTACGATCCACATGTAGTTACATAAAAAAATATTATGATTTAATAAGTTTCAAAATAAATATTCCTATGATATTCATCGTCTCAACATTGTTTTAGATTTTCAAATCTACTTAAATATAAAGAAATTTTATGTTCTCATCTGGAAGTTACATTTGAATGTGTTATTGATTGTGCATAACAAAGATGAAAGGGAAAGGATTTAAGATATCTATAATTCCAGGTGATATTTGGAAGGCTACAACAAGACTGAGATAGCTTCGGTTGTTGAGGAAGCTGAACCTTTGCAATGGTCTAGGTCATTCACAACTTCTGACTTTGTTTAACTTTTATGTAAGTTTTCAAAAATTAAACTATTGAGTGTAAAACTATTTATTTTGGTGTGGATTTAAAAATTAGTTGTGGTTTAGCTAATGTGTACATTGTGGATATGGAATGTTAACCATATATTTATAGATCAAAAATAAAAACATCTGACTAGTGTTAACATGCTGTCACGGATATATTAAGCAATTAAATTTATCACTGTTGGTTGCACTAAAAATATAGTACAGGGAAGTAGGGTCGAATCCTCAGAGAAACAGCGTAACGGTCAATGCCTTTTTTGCATCAGACACATTCTAGTCAAAACAAAAATTATTAAGAAGGGGGTTTTTAAATTAAACTAAAAACAAAAACCGCAGTGAAAATAAACTAAACGAAAATAAATAATAAAAACGATTTCAGCTCTACTATGACCATCCTAATCATGCAATCAGTTCAGATCTGGTTATTCAAAATGTGTTTTATCTAAGTTCGTACTGAGAAAAACTAACAAGCTCTAGTACAATCTCTTTTACCTAAAATAGTTAACCAATACAAGCTCTTTCAATTAACCATAACTTTTTATTGTTCAATTAAACAAGCTTTTAATTAAATAAGAAAAGCAGCTTCATGATCTGTGTAGAATTCCCAACAATACCCAATACTTCTCACAAGATCGGAAGCGTAAAGATATGATTTTTATAGTTTATATCAGAGTTAAATCCCAACACGGAACCAATCTGATACTTGTTACTTTTACTAGTTAACAAGAACAATAACAGATTCTGTTAACTAATTAACTGGAATGATAAAAACCCTAGCTAGGTGATTAGACTAACACGAATTAAAAATCAAACGTTCATTAAGCTCAAACGTAAAAATGTAGATAGAAACACAAAAAGTAAACCAAACTTGAAAACTAATCACATGAAAATAATTAGTCTATGCAGAACTGAAAACTAAGGTTTTACCCAGACATGGCTAAAAACAAAAATAAACTAGATAAAAGAAACATTAACCAAATAATCTAGATAAACTAAATGTGTGAGATGATTCACAACTTCAAATCTTCACAAATCGCTGAAAGGTATTAGAAACCGACTCCAGAAGTTATTTTCTTCGTCTGGGACCGTCTAACCCGCGAATATGATAATGCGGGTCGTATTTATATGCGAGACGGAAACTTCTGGAGAAAGAACCGAAAAATGCAATCGCAAGTTGGTTATATGCGATTGCATGTTTTCATAAAAATGTGTATCAGACCAATTTAATGATGTACATTGCTTTTCTGGGGCTTTTGGAGAAACATGTGATTGCAAGTTAGCTATATGCGATCGCAGGTTTTTGAATTTTTTCCAGGACTGCATATGAATGAAGTATGAAGCCAAATTTGAAGTTTCTGAAGTTGCGGGAAGAAAATGCGACCACAAAAATGCATTATGTGATCACATATTTTTTCCTATCAGCTCATATGGCCTTCAGATGACTTATTTCGACCCTGGGAAACTTCGTTGTGAAAATACAATTGTATATACTGGAAATGCGATCGCAGATGTGGGTTGCTGGCTTGTTTTGGACGTGATTCTTCAGTTTAAGCACTCCTTGTTATTCCTTAACATCCTTCTTCAGTTCCAACTCCATTTACGCCCCAAATATGCATCCAGCTGCTCCCAAAGTACTGCTCCACTCGAACTATCTGAAAATGACACATAAAATGCTAGCAGTACAGGAATTCCAATAAAAGACATGCGTTGAAGATTATTTAAACAAATGACGTGAAAATGTACAAAATATGATGTAAAATGTTCATAAAAACTACCCTAAAAGATTCATAAAATGACATCTAACAAATCTCCTCGAGCTTAAACCATACTTGCCCCCAAGTAAGAAAAAGATTAACCATTATAAACAAAAGGAAAGATGTAGATGACTTAAAAGGAATTTTGAATAAAATAAAGAAAAATAAAAATATTTCATTCTTTTTTTGTTCACATGATCAGATTTCACAACGAGGAAGCTCCAATGAAATCACTACCTAGACAACATTCTCAATAATTTTATTACAGATTCAGAATTTATATTTAATAAGTTAAAGCAAGTAATAGTGAAAACAATGTATTTATAAAAATAATTTCACGGAAATTCGTTAATAAAAACTTAGCTTGACCGACCCCTCCTTTTTTCCGAACTCATCTAGTAAATGCGGTAAGCTCCATTATGGACATAAAATCCAAGCTTACCCCTATGATTCCACTATTGAGGGGTTAATCTCATTATACCACTCATCTTCTTTGTCTTAATCAACTCTTCAGATTTAACTTGCATGCTTCTTGATTTCGACTTCAACTTGACTTGGATTTGACTTTGAATTTCTGATTCTTCAAGTTTCTTGATATACCATTTCTAACACACATATATATATATATATATATATATATATATATATATATATATATATATATTGACTGGGAGTGGATTTTACTTTGAGGCCCACCATAACTTCAATACTTCAAAAATGATAATAAATTGTGGGTATAACAAGAGTTCCCTCCCAACCTCAAAGGAAGCATAAACTATAGGGTTTAGTACTTTAAGGAAAGAAAAGGGTTATCCAATCTAGTTTCTTTTTAAGGCATTTAAGGAAACTATCTCTAAAGGAATGTTCGTTTTTCCAACTCACACTTCCATTGTAAAAAAACTATTTGACTCATATGTTGGTTTATATTTCGAAAACATTTAAAGCACATGAAAAGATAATTCTTAAAATTGATTGTAATGAGACTGTTATGTTTATTAACTATCATACTTCATCTTAACAGAGCTATTGAACGTAAAAAATATCCACATCTCATTTAAAAAAATTAATTTTTTGATTTTTTATGCAAAAAATAAAAAATAAAAATAACTAGAAATAAAATCGTTTTCGGTTTCTTTTTTATGAATGCAGAAAATTAAAAAGGAAAATACTTTTTGGACTTTTCAAATTTATTATGCAAATGCAATGCAAAAAATAAAATGCAAAAAGAAAAATAAAATTTAAAAAATTTAGCCTAAAAAACTTAAAATTTAAAATTTTTAAGAAAAAATGAAAATTTTTTACATTAACCCCCTCCCCAAGCTTAGAATGATGCATTATCCTCAATGCTCAGAGAGGAATGAACAGCTTAATAAAACATATAAAAGAAAAAAAGTGCAGCTACTAATGAATGTACCTGATAAGTTCTCAGAAAATCTGATTTTGACGATGATGTGGTTAGGAATCTGACTTTCAGCAACTCTGTCGATCCTCTGATTTTCTCAAGCTTGCTTGGGACTGCGACCATCTCTTTATTCAAAGCATAAAAAAAAATTTAACTACTCATCGGGTTGCCTCCCGGAAAGCTGCCAATTTTTAAAGTCGTTGGCACGACTTTCCCACACCAGATTAACTAACTGGTGTGGTTAGGACTTCTCTGAAGCTCGACACTTTTCCTTGTCACTCCAGATCGCTTCAAATATGGCAATGTGGGTGGATCTGGAACTTTTTCAGCAAACTGGAAAGACTCCATATTGTCTTCAGATATATCTTTCAGATTATTTTCAAACTTTTTTCTGATCTTTTGCTTTCTAGAATTCTTCTCCTATTTCCCTTCAAATTTTCTTCTTTTCAAATTTTTCTTTTTAGAAACTTTATAAACAGAAATCATCACTTTTTCTTTATTCATTTTTCCAAAAATCTTCTTTTTTTTCCTCCCTAAGCTTTTTTCTGATCAACTCCATCTCAACCCCATTAAATAATTTCTTTTCAGATTTATCAGCTTCTACTAATTTCTT
Source organism: Lactuca virosa (assembly GCF_052849685.1). Taxonomy (NCBI): domain Eukaryota; kingdom Viridiplantae; phylum Streptophyta; class Magnoliopsida; order Asterales; family Asteraceae; genus Lactuca; species Lactuca virosa. Next base: position 317,538,561 of record NC_136429.1, read on the forward strand.
TTCAACAACTAATTTCTCTCCTTCATATTCCCCAAGCTTTTCTTCTTCCAACTCTTCTGTTGTGTCTGATAAATTTCTGTCTACAAATATTCCCTGCATAGAGACATTAGAAAACTCGCAGCAGTCCTCAGATAAAGGACTGCTGGTACCCAGATAATTGACAGAAATATTATCAGAAGGAAAATTATCATCATTAATTTTAAAATTAACCACTTCCTTATCAAATTCCATTGAAATCATGTCATTAAAAACACCTATTTTTATTTATTTATTTATTTAGTTTGTAGTTTTCATAAATGACCTTCTCAAAATGATATAATTTTTATCTGACGTGTCCAAATTTCCAATGTCCAAAATATAAAAATCAGCGGGAAAGATCAGATTATTCAGTTGGACAAGAACATCCTCCAGTACACCTTTTGGGTGTATTGTCGAGTGGTTAGCTTACGGGATAATTGTACCAGTCTTTTCTAAAGTTCCAATTTTTATTTTTTCAAAAAAACAGAATAGGAAAGGACAGTGACTGAAGCTCCTAAGTTAAGCATGACTTTTGGAAAATTAACGTTCCCCAACTTACAAGGATTCGAGAAAATCCCCAGATCCTTGTGCTTTGGAGACAAACCTTTTTGTAATGTAGAAGAGATATTTTTCCTAGCTTTGACAGATTCATTAAATTTCCTCTTTTTCTTAGAAATACATAAATTTTTTAGAAACTTGGCATAACGAGTGACGTGTTTGATAACTTCGAAAAGTGGAAGATTTACCTCAACCTTACGAAAAATTTCCATGATATCTTCATCATCTCTTTTGTGTTTCGTATTCTTTAGTCTTGATGGGAATGTATGTAAGGGCTTATATTCCTTCAAATTCTGCTTTGCTGGTTGTGGAGTTTCTCTTTCTTTCAACTTTTTCAGATCCTTTTTCAACCTCCCGGAAAGCTGCCAATTTTTAAAGTCGTTGGCACGACTTTCCCACACCAGATTAACTAACTGGTGTGGTTAGGACTTCTCTGAAGCTCGACACTTTTCCTTGTCACTCTAGATCGCTTCAAATATGGCAATGTGGGTGGATCTGGAACTTTTTCAGCAAATTGGAAAGACTCCATATTGTCTTCAGATATATCTTTCAGATTATTTTCAAACTTTTTTCTGATCTTTTGCTTTCTAGAATTCTTCTCCTATTTCCCTTCAAATTTTCTTCTTTTCAAATTTTTCTTTTTAGAAACTTTATAAACAGAAATCATCACTTTTTCTTTATTCATTTTTCCAAAAATCTTCTTTTTTTTCCTCCCTAAGCTTTTTTCTGATCAACTCCATCTCAACCCCATTAAATAATTTCTTTTCAGATTTATCAGCTTCTACTAATTTCTTTTCAACAACTAATTTCTCTCCTTCATATTCCCCAAGCTTTTCTTCTTCCAACTCTTCTGTTGTGTCTGATAAATTTCTGTCTACAAATATTCCCTGCATAGAGACATTAGAAAACTCGCAGCAGTCCTCAGATAAAGGACTGCTGGTACCCAGATAATTGACAGAAATATTATCAGAAGGAAAATTATCATCATTAATTTTAAAATTAACCACTTCCTTATCAAATTCCATTGAAATCATATCATTAAAAACACCTATTTTTATTTATTTATTTATTTAGTTTGTAGTTTTCATAAATGACCTTCTCAAAATGATAGAAGTTTTATCTGACGTGTCCAAATTTCCAATGTCCAAAATATAAAAATCAGCGGGAAAGATCAGATTATTCAGTTGGACAAGAACATCCTCCAGTACACCTTTTGGGTGTATTGTCGAGTGGTTAGCTTACGGGATAGTTGTACCAGTCTTTTCTAAAGTTCCAATTTTTATTTTTTCAAAAAAACAGAATAGGGAAGGACAGTGACTGAAGCTCCTAAGTTAAGCATGACTTTTGGAAAATTAACGTTCCCCAACTTACAAGGATTCGAGAAAATCCCCAGATCCTTGTGCTTTGGAGACAAACCTTTTTGTAATGTAGAAGAGATATTTTTCCTAGCTTTGACAGATTCATTAAATTTCCTCTTTTTCTTAGAAATACATAAATTTTTTAGAAACTTGGCATAACGAGTGACGTGTTTGATAACTTCGAAAAGTGGAAGATTTACCTCAACCTTACGAAAAATTTCCATGATATCTTCATCATCTCTTTTGTGTTTCGTATTCTTTAGTCTTGATGGGAATGTATGTAAGGGCTTATATTCCTTCAAATTCTGCTTTGCTGGTTGTGGAGTTTCTCTTTCTTTCAACTTTTTCAGATCCTTTTTCAACCAACACCTCTTCATACCATTCCTCTTCTTTTTCTGTTTCTTTTACATCTTTTTCTTCTACCATAACTTCTTCATACTATTTAGCATCTTCTTTTTATGGTTCAGATTATTTTCTGTGTGTCCCGGTAAGTTTCCTTGAGATTGCAGATGACCCATAAAAGTGGCAAGTTGAGACACATGTTGTTCCAGATTCTTGATACCCGCTCTCGTTTTTGTATGGAATGTTTGGGTGCTCGTGGAAAGACTCTTCACAATATCTTCTAAGGCCATGATGGAACTGTTGGGTTGCTGATTTGACGATTGATTCTGGGAATTCGGGTTCTGAAAAAATGTTGTTGAAAGTTCTACTGAAATCCCGAATGCTGATAATTTTGTTTTTGAGGGAATCCGGGTGGCATCTGATATTGTTGTTTCTGCTGAAAATTATTCTGACAATTGTTTTGATAGCCTCTGACAGATTTTACTGTAGATGTATCCTCTTACAGTAACGGACACATATCTATTGGATGTTCCGTTTTCAAGCAGATTCCACATGGTTGCTGCTATTTTTTCCTTTTTCAAGAGCACAACAACTTTTGTCAGTTAAGAAATTTTGGACTCCGGATGAGTATTTCCAATTTCGTTGACTCCCCTTGGTTGATCTGGATACCACTTATATTCGTTTCTGGAATGTTTTGACTCCATCAGCAACTTTTCGATCAACTGTCGAATTTCTGTTGGCGTCATTTCTCCTAAGGAACCAGCATTGGAAGCATTTATCAGGCGCCTCTCCATGGGTGTCAGACCTTCACAGAAGCAGTTGTAGAGTTGATAATCACTGATCCCATGTTCTGGACACCAAATCAGAAGCTTCTTGAACATTTCCCAGTAAGTATGTAAAGCTTCCCTTTTTCGTTCTTTGATCCCAAGGATTTCTCTATAGAAACAGGAAACTCGTGTTTCTGGAAAATATTTCTCTAAAAACAACTTCACGAGTTCTGTCCAAGTGGCAATTGAACAGGATGGGAGTTCATATAGTCATTCTCTTGCTGAATCTTGAAGTGAAAAAGGGTAATGTCCTTAACTTTATCTGATCTTCTGTAACAACATGCGACTTCTTTCCTGAACAAACCACATGAAATTCCTTGAGGAATTTATGTAGGTCTTCATTTTTTAGACCCTCTAAACATGGGAAAAAGATGTATCAACCCATATTTCAACTCAAAGTTCCGGGCTTCCGGAAAAGTAATGCAGAGGGGATGATGGTTGATTTCTTGAGTGCCCCACTCTCTAAGAGTCTTTTCTACTTCGTCTCCACTCATGGCTAATTTTTCAAATTTGGTTTCTAAAGAGTCTGTGGTTTCAAATTTAATGGAATAGGGTGGGGAATATGTTTTATAAGGACTATCATAAGGTGAAGACGGGGGGTACTTTCGGAAAAGACTGAAAAGTAGCGTCTTGTTCGTTCCACAAGCGAGTGCCTTGTGGTGTGGAGGTTTCTGGTGGTAGGGAGGATGATGATGAACAAAAGAAAGCATCTGATTGTTTTTTATTTGCTGCTTCTTTCTTCAGTTTCCTTGCAGTTCTCTCGATTTCTAGACCAAAAGCTAGAGGTATACCTGAACGAAAAATTATGGGCGTAAAACTATTAGTAAGCACCGTGTCCCCAGCAACGACACCAATTTGTTAACACGTTGTCACGGGCGTATTAAGCAAATAAATTTATCATTCCTAGTTGAATTTAAATATGACTCAACCTAACGATCAATGCCTTTTTTCATCAGGCACATTCTAGTCAAAGCAGAAATTATTAAGAAGGGGGTTTTTAAATTAAACTAAAAATTAAAATTATAGTGAATATAAACTAAACGAAAAATCAATAATAAAAAAGATTTCAGCTTTACTATGACTTTCCTAATCAAAGAATTAGTTCAGATCTACTTATTCATAATGTGTTATGTTTAAGCTGGTACCAAGAAAAACTAACAAGCTCTAGTATAATCTTTTTTACCTATATTAGTTAACTAGAACAAGCTCTTTCAATTAATCCTAACTTTTTACTGTTCAATTAAAAAAACTCTTAATTAAATCAGAAAACAACTTTATGATATGTGTAAAATTCCCAATAATACCCAATACTTCTCATAAGCTCGGAAGTGTAAATATATGATATTTACAGTTTTTATCATAGTTAAATAACAACACGGAACCAATTTGATACTTTATACTTTTACTAGTTGACAAGAACAATGACAGATTCTATTAATTGATTAACTAGAATGATAAAAACCCTAGCAAGGTGATCAGACTAACAAGAATTAAAAATCAAACGTTCATTAAGATCAAAACGGAAAAATCTAGATAGAAACATAAAAAGAAATCGAGATCTGAAAACTAATCACATGAAAAGTACTAGTCTATGCAAAACTGAAAATTAAGGTTTTAGCTAGACTTGGCTAAAAATGAAACTAAACTAGATAAAAGAAACATTAACTGAATAATCTACATAAACTAAATGTGTCAGATGATTTGCAGCTTCAGATCTTTAGAAATCACTGAAAGGTATCAGAAATCACCATCAGAAGTAATTTTCATCGTCTGGAACCGTCTAACCCCCAAATATGATAACGAGTGTCATATTTATATGCGAGAGGGAAATGTCACACCTCCAAACCAGAACGGCGGAAACGTCTGGCGGCGGATGGAGTGACTTCATGTATAGTATCATAACAATTGAATAGTAATGAAACATAGCAACACAAACATACATATAATTAGATTTAGAGTATTACATTGTTTACAAAACACAATTGTTCGAAATTCGAATACAAATAACTGAAAAGCAGGAAAAACAAGAAATGACGATGCCGACCCCCAAGAACGGTTGAGTACCTGCCTGCTAGATCCCTAAGATTACAAGTCGTTTTGAAAAGCGTCAACTAAAAAGTTGGTGAGTTCAGAAGCATTTTGTACGAAATAGTTTTACACATGTTTAGAATAGTTGTCGTAGTATTTTCAGAAAATCTGATATTTTCTATAAAAATAAGGTTGAAAGTCTCGTTCTAAAACCGTGAATAAATGCATGTATCTCCTTTGTTTCTTTTCCTTATAAAGTAATAAAGTATCTTTCCAGAAAATCCAGTATTTTCTTAAAGGTGAACTGTGGTCTTATACCCAAAGACCGATATGGAAGGGAGTATCATACAAAAAATAGTTTATAACCTCATTTCTTTTGATAAAGTTAATGAAGTATAAGCTTTCGGTAAACCAGGTCGTATGATCCCAAGACCAAGATGGAGGTGAAAATCATACAAAAAATAGTTTATAACCTCATTTCTTTTGATAAAGCTAATGAAGTATAAAATTTCAATAAACCAGGTCGTAAAATCCCAAGACCAAGATGGAGGTGAAAATCATATAGAAAATAGTTTATAACCTCATTTCTTTTGATAAAGGTAATGAAGTATAAGCTTTTGGTTAACCATGTCTTAAAATCCCAAGGCCAAGATGGAGATGAAAATCATACAGAGAATAGTTTATAACCTCATTCTTTTGATAAAGCTAATTAAGTATAAACTTTAATAAACTAGGTCTTAAAAACCCAAGACCAAGATGGAGGTGAAAATCAAACAGAAAATAGTGTATAGTTTCATTTCTTTTAATAAAACTAATGAAGTATAAGCCTCTCGTAAACCAAAAATCTTTTTGTTTATCCCTATGTGAGTCGTTATAACCATACTAATATGACGGAGTGCCTGGCTTGCCGTTTAACAGGCGTCAGTTTCGTTGAAAGATATTTTTCACCCTATACTGACCTAGTCTAGCTGTAGCGAACAGCTTAAGTGTGGGATGTCAACCCCGTATAGATCTATACACAAACTCCCACTTTCCCTCCAGGAGACTCTAATTATAACTAACAGGACTTACCATGTACGCTAGGTAGGTACGACTAAAGGTGTCTCACAAGTGCCTTAACAGATTTACATGAACTATGAATGCTTTTCTTGTAAAAACAGGATAGTTATACCTTTATTTGATTAAAAGTGTCTTTGAAAACGTAGTTCGTGACTTCCAAACTATACCGATTATAGTTTATCTTGTTGGTTTGAAATAATTTATATACCCTTTTAGATAAATGTACAGGTGTGTTCCAGCATGAAAAATATGAAATCAAAACATAGTACTTAGGTATTAAACCCACTAGATTAGTAAATGACTATACTGTACCAAAGTTTACTAGTAAATCTATCTTTCAATAAGGTTCCCAAAAGCCATAACTTGTACAAATAATAATTTATCCTTAACATAAATATGAAAAGCTTGTAGTTATTTATGGAATAAACAGAGTTTGACTTGTATTCCCCCCCCCCCCCCCCGTAAATCATAGAAAGCTTGAAAATATGGGGGTATGAAGCTCACCTTGGTTTGGTTTGGTGGATGAATTGAAGTGTGGTGAAGAGATTTCGAGTCCTAACACTTGAAGAGTTTGATAAACCCTTTGAAACCTAGTATATCCTAGGAATATCAACACATAATGTCATGTGTAAATGGAAGGAAAATTTACAAGATAATGTGTAAGATCATTATACAGACTTGAAATACTTACTACGATTTAGGAAGTTGATGGGTTTTGAGCATAACATCATTCATATGGTGTACATGCAACCTTAATGCTTTGGATCTAAGTTTTCCTCAAGTTATACATGCAAACAATCTCCCAAAGCATAAACCCTAATATAAAATGTCTAAGAACGAAATTCATATGTAAATAAGGGTTTGGAGTCTTATCTTGATTGTTATGTGGCAATAACAATCACAAACCTCCTTCATCTTGACTTCTGAAAGCCTAGTGCCCCAAGTGTTGCACCTCTAATGGAGTTACAAACACTCTATGCAAGGGATGAAGTAGGAGAGAGGAGAATTTCGACCACTCTAGGGTTTCTTAAGCCTTGGACGAAATTTCCCTTGTAATGGGGTTTATTTATAGTTGTGTGGGCTGCTAGGGTTTCATATAGAAACCCTAATTATCTGCTTAGGCCTTAAGCAATCCATGGAGCCCACCTTGAAAACCATTGGACGAAATCTTGTTGGACTCTCCATAGATTTCGTCCAATCCCTCTCTATTAGGAATCCATGGCCCAACTAGCAACTATAAGATAATTACATTATCAGTCCCGTTTATTTAATCAGTCTCTTTTGATCACCAAATTAATACCAAATTAATTTCTAATCAATACTAACTAAATAATATGATTTCCAAATAATATATTAAACTTGTAATATATTAATAAAACCATTTTCGAGTACTAATTTACTATTCATCTAATAAATTCTACTCTCTCTCCTCTTGTCATCCTATCAAGTTGCAAGAGCGAAGGCAACCCAAAAGGACCATGCTCATAATCGGGTCAAGTACATACCAAAATAGTCATGGGCTTAGACACCTAATCCAAAAGTCTCCCACTTGGATAAGGCTAATAACTATTTTGCAAGTACGACTTCAGAACCTGATCAACAATCGTAGCTTTCAAAAGCCGCTGTCAACTCTGATCTTATCAGAAACGCGTTCTTTAGATAAGGGATCATATATTCCTCCATTCTAGATATCGTATAGACATGATACATGGATTATAATCATTCTCTCTGTCTATGTGTGGTTTCCCGAATTTCCGACTTATGACGACTGACAACATACCACAATTGAACACATCAACTTAGTCCAGGCTTGGCCAAGCGCTTAGGGTGTCATCACTAAATCATAGAGGGGCCCAAAAATATCGTTTTTATCTCACATTCGGTAAAAGGAACGAATAAACTTCGACTCAAATGCTTGCTTGTACTTACTCATCAAATCACACACAACAATATGTTTTATAACACCAAGTTACTGGTGCGTTTACATATTATCAATGTGCAACCGACTTGTAAATTACAACTCACACGACTCGGTTTCAAGAATATAAGATATTATCGTCTCACTAATCACCCGTGATAAAATCCATGAAGTGATTCAAGTGAGCGTGGGTTTAATACAATACTAAAATATTATTTCAGGAGTACTCATGAACACTACAACAGACTTTTGCTATGTCTAAAATGCTTCAGACAATCTACAGTCGGATTCATGATAGTCTAGCTTCATTACCGACTTCCAAAGTATTTATCGACCGTTGATGGTTTGAATAATCTTATTACTCGGGAAGTCAAAACATGCAAAGTGAAACACAAGAATAATACTAATCCTATATGGCCCCAAACTTTTGAGTATAAATAAAACACCTTTATTTAATCACCATATTGATTACTCATTATTCGTTATCAACTTATTACTTAAATTATAACAACAGTTGTCCCATGTTCCAAGTATGCACACTCTGTTTACCTATGTTCCATACTTTGTGATATAGATCAATTGAACACATTTCCAATGACACTCATTTCACAACTCCTAATCCTTGTCATAGGTGTAAGAATACCAAATTCTTGCCACTACTAGAATATGTTAGATTCTAACATTTCACGCAATGATCCTTTCGTAATGTCACAACACCAAAGCCACCAAGACTTTGCCAATGTTATTACAAAGTGCTCTAATGGAGATTGTTACAAGGCAATTCCATAGATGTTAAGTCTCATATTCAAAGTACATTCCTTTGAACATCCTTCTTGCATAAAAGTTTCTAATGTAGACATAGATTCTCGATATCCAACTCCCAATATGGAAACATTTCCATATTTTCCATACGACAACTCGTTATTAATAGAATCATACCTAATCATAATAATGTCAGTATGGTCCATTTGTTACTATATTTACAACTACCCACAAGTGACCAATCCTTGGCGAACCTTAGATTGAACTTGACAGTTGTTTAATTATTTTGGTCAAATCCGGTTCTAGTCCTTTTTCCCTCTTAATGCCCTAGTCATTTGGAAAATTTAGAACGGTCGAATATTACAACATATGCAATCGATCCTATATTAGAAGCGTATGCGACACGATTCATGAAAAACCTAATACTTTACCAGTTTCTTGTTATAATATTGCCATATATAGAATTCTTTTAAGTAGAACCTTTTAAACATAGCATCCATATATGTCCTTTGACTAAATTTGATTAAAATTTCTCGATCCAAGATTTTAGATTTTGAAATGAAGTATAATATTCTCTCCTTTAATTGTAGCAAAACAACTTTTCAACCCCTGCAACTTTGCAAAGTGAAACTTTTGTTTTCTATAATTAATATTGCTAACTTGCAACACTTAAAATAATAATCATGCTCCCAATAACATGATAATTATATCCATACCATCATTACATTTGTGCTCCCACTAGCTTTGATACGTATTCAGAAAACAGTGGGACCTCTAGAAATCAATACTTATTGACTTCAAAAGTTCATATTTCTAATACGATATGCTTCGACAAGCCTTTATCTAAGCTTCTCAAACTCATACACCTTTCCTTAGATAACTCATATGTATGTCTAAACTAATTCAGAACTTATAGAAATAAGTCCTAAATGTTTAAACTAATTGCTAAATCTCACAATTCGAACTATGAAGAGGGATGTCATAATCCTAATCGAATTTGAGAACGCAAATATCACAATTGCTATCTCCTTAAAATCTCTCTTAGTGAAAGCGTTTCCTCACAATCATTTTCTTGAAACGGAGAGAAACCTTATGACACTTACATTTTATGGTGTATGTGCTCCTATCCATGTGAATTTGTCATAACCATAATCATAAGATAATGTTTGCGACAAATCCAAACTCTTATGGACAAAACTTGTTCATTCTTAATTTCTTGCCATCACTGGTCCTACCACTGCTTCCAAGTTATTTAGCAGCTCAGTCCTACCTATCAATGTACCTTCCATTGATCAGGGTGCCTTGCCTCTATGCAATCAATGAGAACTCATAGGGCTCACATGCATAGTTGACCAAACTGGAATGGCATAGAAACAAGAATATGTCAACATGATAGGTTACAAACCTCAAGTTGTGTGCTAGTGTTTAATAATAGGTTTACTCTTGATTAGTTCTTGAAACTTTTCAAAATCATTTAGACTCCCACTGACCTCTTGACATATAATATTCTCTTGTCAAGAAACATTTCTTGACAATCAAATATTCAAGAGTTAGTGCAGATTCTTATCAAGACAAACACTACACACAATTGGTCTTAGTTGGTCTTGGTCTTATCTAAGACATCACAACATACCAATTTCAAATGTGCAAGAGTAAGAAAAGCATTTTTCTACTCCATATTTGATGAGTGTGTTAAAAACTTCTTAAGATGTGTCACTCAAGTCACAATATTGGAGTATGACTCTAAGACTTGATTTTGGAACGAAGTATGATTCACCTTTTGATTTAACCATTTCAACAACTTCCGATTCCTCTTCTTAGCCATACTAGTGCACTAAGGTGTCCTTAAATGATCAATTGTGATATGGTTTCATAATCACTAAGATGATCATAAAACATGATACTTAAGTACTCTCCCTTATTTTTAGATTGGAGAAACTTTTATCTTTCTGCCTAATTGATTCTTCTTATTCGTTCTGCTATACATTGAAACTTTTTCAATGATTCAGAATTATACTTAATATTGTAAGCATAACCACATTTACTAGACTTTTAGTAAATCATGACGAATAATCTTATTGTTATTTGTGGTGGACTTGACCAGTGCACAACACTGCGTTCTAGTTTTTTATTCCTTCACATGACTCACATACTTGTGTCAACAAGGAATTAGTCTTAATTTCCTAAGTACCAAGATTTCCATACATCACATGACTCAAATCATATAATTCCAAGCTTCTGTCCAATTGAAACTTGGGCGATGGGAATCTTTCCTTACTTAGCAAATTACGACACTACCATAAATAACATAACTAAGAATCACATCTACTAGCAAAGGTGTTTCCTCATAAGCATTTTCTTGAATTAGAGCAAAACCTTTTGCCACTTAGATTTTATGGTGTATGTGTTCCTATCCATGTGAACTATCACTTTCAACCTACAATTATAAGACAAGTTTTATGAAAAATTCAAATTTAACATTCATGGACTGAACTTTACTTATTCTTAATTTCCTGCTATTGAAAGCATAAGGGCCTACCAGTGCTTCTATGTTGTTTAAGCAGCTTACCCATATTGATCAATGTACATTAACTTACTAACTTCCTCTGGCTTTTATAGTGAAATGAGAACCATAGAACTCATAAGCATTGCCAACTCAACTAGAAGATGCATAGAAACAAGAATTAAAAATCAAACGTTCATTAAGCACAAAATGGAAAAATGTAGATAGAAACATAAAAAGAAAACCATATCTGAAAACTAATTACATGAAAAGTACTAGTCTATGCAAAACTGAAAACTAAGGTTTTAGCTAGACATGGCTAAAAACGAAACTAAACTAGATAAAAGAAACATTAACCGAATAATCTACATAAACTAAATGTGTGAGATGATTTGTAGCTTCAGATCATTAGAAATCGCTGAAAGGTATCAGAAATCACCTTCAGAAGTGATTTTCGTCGTCTGGAACCGTCTTACCCCCAAATATGATAATGAGGGTCATATTTATATGCGAGATGGAAATATCCGGAGAAAGAAACCGAAAAATGCGATCGCAGGTTGGTTACATGGTATCACATATTTTCATAAATACGTGTATTGCGCCGATTTAATGATGTACATTGATTTTATGTGGCTTTTGGAAAAACATGCGATCGCAGGTTAACTATTTGCAATCGTAGGTTTTTAATTTTTTCCAAGATTAGATCTGAATGAAGTACGAAGCCAAATTTGAAGTTTATGGAGTTGCGGGAAGAAAATGTGATCGCACAAATTGGATCACATAGTCATTATTAACAACATGCAATAGGGTCTAAACCCTATTCCCTTGAAGCCCAAGGCTTTTACTTGAACAATTTATTGTCCATAATCCTGAAATAAGAAACTTTTTGAAACAAGATGTTATAACTCTCCCCAACTTCAATTGGATTTTATCCTTGAAATCCGTCTTGGATAGGATCTCTAAAACAATGTCAACATATTCCAAAAGTTCCCTCTAACCACTTCAAAATCAAGGCATCTATACAGAGAAGTAGAGAGATCACTCGAAAACCTACAGCTGCTAACAAAACAACCCAACAACTTGAAAATATTCAACCGCAACGACTTTCCTTCCCTCTGTAACTATAAGACCCAAATCCCAGTGAGAATCACTCAAACCAAGTAACATCTCAAAAACTACAACCACAAACCAACTTCGACAATATACTCCCCAGAATCGAGAACCCAACCGTCTGAACATCAGAAACCAAACCCTAAGACTAATGATCATTCATTTGTCGTACCTACCCCTAGTTCCCTGACTACAAGCACCAATAAACCCTGCAGAAAAAATACTCAAAAAATCCCAATCGTGAATTTCGCTCCATCCCATATCCGAAAATTGTGCCTCAAACCTTGAATAATCACTTGACTTCTTGAGAAGTCTTCACCAACCTGCTGCTCCTACGAGCATAATGATGGTCAATCCATGAATCTCACGTTGCATACGAATCTATCATTAACTCAAGGATACATCCATCTGATAAATCACTCGAGACGTTAACAACGAACTTCAAGACTCGTGCTTTCAAAATTAATACCCAACATTGGTAACCAAACTCCTAATAAATAGCCCACAAGAAAAACGGGGTTCATAATTGCAAATATCCATCAAGAGAATTATGATGCACAAATAATACATCAACCAAAATAAACTTTTACTATCTACATGCTCCACACCAGCTTGTCACTAAGTCTTCCAACTCCCAAAAATGCACTCACACTATAACATCCTACAATTTGCAATAAATTTGAACTTTTAAAAAATTTATAAATATTCCACTTAATAAAATTTATTCAAAAGAAAATTTAAACAAAACCCAAGCTCAATTCAAGTTCTCAAAACCAATATTCTAAAATATTTATGAAAGCATTTTATTCAAGTTCCAGAAAAGAAACAACATCTGCCCCGAGCCAATCTATACAATCACACCAGACCATCATGTGTACCTAAAACAATATTCTAAGCGAAATAGGGTAAGCACGAAGCTTAATGAATTCCATAAATACATAGTATCATATCATATCAACCATACCCCTATCTACGAATACAAACGGTATCGAACACATAATCACCCATGCACCCATCAATAATGCATAGGGAGCAGAACTAGGAGCTTTTGGTTCTCCCCCTCCCCTGCTAGCCTTCAGTAATAGACAATCTGTCTTCATGTGGCCAATCTGACTTCAGTGATAGTAGATCCACATGTCCTTTTTGTAATCCTGAGTGCAATGACATGTCTGCCCGCACTTATAACAAGTTCCAGTCCCCCTGCTCGGACCATCTCTCTGTCTAGGCACGCCATTCTTCTCACCGAATTGTGAGTCAGAAGCCTTTGATTTCTTGGGCCATGATAATACTCGCCGCACTGCCTTCCTTTTCGTATTCTGGGTGTCAAGCTCTATCTCACGTCTCCTACCCAATGCTATCAAGTAGTTGCTCAACCCGCATGTAAGAATTAACTATCTTCCAACAATCCATTGCCCTATCACGAAGCAGGTTCACCGCATAACGAACATTCAAATCAGATGAACAACCGCTAGTAAATAATGCACCCTCTATGTATGTAATCTAGCGCATGGCCGCAATCTGATCCGAATCTCCCTTAAACTTAGGGGGAGAATAACCAGCATGGTCCCGATACATGAACACTCTCGGTTGGGTCTGAGGACCCCTGGTAACAGGCATAGCTGAAAATCACTCGTCTATCATACGCTTAAGCTCATCTCGAATCCGAGTGAACATCTCCGTGACCGCCTCCCGAATTGCACTGGCTACCTCTGTTGCTATCATCTGTTACATCTCTCGGGTATTCGAACAAGAACCAGAACCAAACTCAGGAGTGTTCCTAGTTGTCCCCATCCTGAAACAATGTAGCAATTATTCCAATAATGCTCGAGCATGAATCTTGTTCTTTCAGCAGCAGGGGCCCTATGACTATCATCCACATAAATCCATGCCTGCCCAATGTCCATCCTGAAGTTACCCACTCACTTCTCGTTGATGACTCTAACAATGTACCCTATCCCAACACATGTCAACACTCTTGCTAGCTTACTAGGACTCCCACACCACCCTACTACTCTACCAAAAAGAAAACTCCTACTAGTGTTAATTAACTACCTCACAAATACTATTATATGCAACTAATATTAAGTAGTATTTCGAAAAGAGATCTCACAATACAATGGCTGGACTCAAACAAGAGCTGTGAAATAGAGCTAAAACAATAGTCTAAGGCCACTTAGCTCTAGGGGCATGCAACTTAACATATTCATTTGATAGTTAATTAACACTTACAAGGACTCCTAAAAGCACAAAGTAATCAGAAAATAAGCAGTAAACGCAGTAGGCCATACTAGGATGCACATAATAAACCCATATTCAAAATAATAGCAAGTTATAAACACTTTCCATATTTACCTCTGGCCCCGGCTGACTGTACACATTGCGCTTGTGATTTCCTCATCAAATCTTTCATTTAATTTTCATCGAATTCATTTTAGAAAAATACCCTTGAGACGCATACTTGAATTCAGAATTCATTAAAGTGAGCCTGATTCTCTCAAACTGTGTTCTGATACTAAGTTGTAACATCCCCAAATTTTAAATAAATTTGAACTTTTAAATTTTTTTTAAATCTTCCACTTAATAAAATTTAATCAAAACCCAAGATCCATTCAAATTCTCAAAACCAATATTCTAAAATATTTATGAAAGCATTTTATTCAAGTCCCAAAAAAGAAACAACATCTGCCACAAGTCAATGCGTATATTCACGCCCGACCATCCTGTTTACCTGAAATAGTATTTTAAAGGAAATGGAATAAGCACAAAGCTTAGTGAATTCGAAACATACAGAGTATCATATTATATCAACCTTACCCTATCCACGAATACAAATGGTATCGAACAAGTAATCACACATGTATGTCAAAGAACACATCAGTAACAGACATACTCCTACTAGGATGCATTTGCTAAGCCTGATCCCCCTTGATTAGTGCGTCGAGCCCTTGGGATATATTGTCCAAGCCAGATCCCCTGTACCCGAACTCATTGGGATACATTGGCCATGCCCGATCCCGCTATCTCATTTCGTCGAGCCTTTTGGATACATTGGCTATGTCCGATCCTCTCTCGGATGCGCAAAGTCCTATCATGCGTATCCTCAATACATGAGGCAAACCACTAGACTCTACCAAACCTAGTACTACCTGCATAAACAATACACATATAGCATACACGAGCTAACATAAGGTAGGTATAATACTGATGGGGTTTGAGCATAACAAACAATCCCTATGTGTTCATGAAACCGTAATATACTTGGATCTACGTTTTGTCTAATAGAACATACAAGTATTGAACATCAAAAGGAAAACCCTAGGAGGTATCTACTATTTTCAAAAGTAATAATAAAAGATAGTAAACATACCTTTAATTGTTATGTACTAATCACAATTTGAATCCTTAGTGTTGTTGAAGCTTCGAGAGCAAGCACCACAAATGTCTTGCCTCTAATGGTTCACACGCAAACTAAGCAAAAGGATGAGAGAGGATAGAGGAGGAGAAGACTTGATAATTTCGGCTATCCTTCTTAGGGTTGGAGTGGGTGGCTGAAATCTCAAAGGGGTATAGCTCTCTATATAGTTGTTGGTAGCTTAGGGCCAAAGTTAGGGTTTTAAGGAGGAAATCCTAATTCCCTTGCTTAAGGCCTAAGCAACCCAAGAACTTCATCCAATAGGCCCATAGAAGAAAATTTTACGGCCTTCCTAGAAGATTTTGTCCAACCTATCTTGGAGGGTTCTATAGCTCAATTCCACAATTATCAATAAATTGCCAAATGGCCTATTCACTTTTAATTAATTCCTTTAATCCCAAAATTAATTCCAAATTAAATTATAATTAAATATTAATTAAATAATATGATTTCTAATTAATATATTATTTCCATGATACATTAATAAATCAATTATCTCAATTTATTATCCAAATAATAAAAATAATCTCTCTCTCCAAAATTCATCTTGTCCAGTTGCTAGTATGACGGCAACCCAAAAGGGTTACACTACTATCAGTTTAAGTATATACCAATTATAGTTATGGGCTTAGACACTTAATCCATCAAACACAACACCATGCAGTAAGCAACTCACCTCCAAAAGCAAAGCAACCTCCAAAGCAGCCCATAACTCACTCATACCTGCTTTCCCTTCACGATTCATAATACAAATGATTTAAGTTAAGTTTAGGTAATTATTTTCCCTAATTATGCAAGTAGACTAATGGTTTAAATTTAAGCTTTCTACATAAAGATAAGGGTCTGTTCGGGACCTGTTTTGTGCACCTTGAACTGTATATTTTTCAAAATTGTATCACGTGCAGATATATCATGTTCTCAGCTTTAAAATTAGTATATGCACACATCCCAAATATTTGTATATGATTTATGGAATTTTTTTCAAAATGTTCTCGCATAACAGTTCAATCCGGACCATTCTGGGTAAATAGTCAATTTTACCCTAGACATACGCATTTCTTTATTTTGGTCAAGACTAATGAAGTGTGGAGGACTCATTTATGAAGCTTTGTGCACTGATTTCGAGCAAAAAGGGTTTTCCATGACCGATATATGATCTTTCAAATACAGGGACAAATTAGGGAAAAATCCTGTAATCACAGCTTTGGCTTTTTAGGGTTAATTAGCTTCTTAACCCATTAAGACCCAATCCAAAATGGCCTATTTTTTGGAAATAATTTTTTTTAAAGAAGTGATAACTCATTAAGTCAAAATTATAATAAAATTTCCAATCGCTACACTCCAAAATTCTTTGCTTTTTAGGAGAGATAAATTAGATTGCCAAAAATGGGATTTGACAACTAGGGTTAAGGTTTTGCACACCATAACAGCTCAAAACGGCTGTAGACTTCCAGAAAACAGTAAGAACCACCACCCACTTCGACCATGGCAGTGGTGGTCGACGGTGGCTTCCACCACCAATGGTGGTAGTGGTGATTTTAGAAAAAGGAGGAGAAAATAACGGTTCAAGAGAAAAATGGCCTTACCTCTTTGCTTGCTTTATCTTCTGTGAGTACCTAAAAGTGAACCTCTAGCAATCACACAATAATGTTTCGTGGTCAGTCTTAAGTTCCGAAGTAGAAGAAGATGTTCAGAAATGATGTATCCATCCATAGTAATTTATCTTGTCATTTTGTTTGATGTAACTAGTTATAAGACTTAGTCTCTTTTGTCAACTTGTATAATCAGATTTTCATAAATAACTCTTTTATCTGGTCCTATGTATGTTCAGGAATTTGTACAATGTAACTTTTTCACCTATTTAAGGTGCGTTTAATGACAAGAATGTCGGATGGATTGTTGTTCCAAAGATAGATACTTTTACATTTACTTCACTTTAACTTTTCTCTCAAATCAATATTTCGAACATTCTTGTTGTTCATTTATTGTCCTTACTTTGATCATTATCTTCATTCTTCATTTATGGCTTGAACACTTTGTTGCATCTCTTACTTCAGACTTGACTGGTTTACCAGACTTGACTGTAACCTTCATTTAGTAGCAGAAATTGATCTTAAGCATTAATTCAAGGTTTGAGTTTTCGAACCTTGTCCCTGTGCAATCAGATCCTTTGTCATCACAATTGGTATCAGAGCTTGAGTGGTTGTCCTTTGAATCTAAAAATCAGATTATAGTTGATTTGAATTTACCTTGGCATTTCAGTCATTTCTGTGTTCAGGATAAAAGTTCTTCTATATACCACTTCAGCTTGAGATATCTTAACTTCAATAGCTGCTTCTAATACATAACAAATGTATTCAATGCAAATAGCAAATAGCGTGGGTTGCCCTACTCGTGCGCCACTGCTAGTTGTTGATGAATATGATCATTGGAAAGTTAGAATGGAAAGATTTTTATTGGGTAAAGAGAAAGGTGAAGCTATCTGGAGATCCGTCAAAAAGGTCCTCATGTTCCAGTTAGAACAACAGTTAGAGATGCTATTGCTCATTTCATGGGTCAAGAAGAACAACGTCAAGCACCTCTTACTGCTGATGATCTTGAAAAGCTGCATGCAGATCAAGTTGCTTTTTCTGAAATGGTGTTTGGTGTTCCACGTTCTCTCTTTGAGCACATCAAGCTGTGCAAATCTGCTAAGGAGATTTGGGACACACTACAAGATTTGTTCGAAGGGTCAGAGAACATGAAGGATAAGCGTTTAACTTCTGTTGTCAATGAGTTCGACACTTTCACTACAACACCTGGTGAATCTGTTTCCCCAGACTCCAACAGATACCGAATCATTGTCAACAACATGACTGCTCATGGAATAGTCCGAATCCCACTTGAGTACAACATCAAGTTCATCAATAGCCTCAGAAAGGGGTGGGGAAATGTGAAATCATGTCTTCAGAGTAATGGATATCTGAAAAAGTTGAAGCTCTACCAACCTTTCGATGAACTTCAAGGTCATGAATCAACTATTGCACAAACCGTATGTGAACTCACTGGAGGTCCTCTAGCTCTAGTCAGTTCCTATGATCCACAAAACCGAACCCTTCTGTTTCGGACCATTTTTCAGCTATTGTTCCATATAACCCTCCTGTTCAACCCTCACTTCCAACCATACCTGCTCCCAGCAATAACTATCAATCAACTCGTGACCTCATTTATGATGATATGGACTCCGAACTCCGTTTCCAACAGGAGTTTGCCTTACTCTCCCTGAAATACAACTGTCCTTTCAACAAGCCATATAACAATCGTTTCCAAGCTTCTCACCAAAACAACCATTTTCAGGAACCTCACCAAAACAATCCTCAACCTTTTAACAAACCCTCCGAAAATTCACCATCATACAAGCCTGACCTTCCCTCACCAACTCTCGCTTCGGAATATTCACAGAATCCTAAGTCTGAAAAACCCAATATTGTATTTCATAAATGTGGACATGAAAACCATTTTGCCAAAGACTGTTTAGCCGAAGTCCTACAGAAACCTAAGATCAAGGACTCAGCTTACTATGCATGAGAAGCTCAAGAGTTGGCAGAAAGCGAAAAGACTTATGTTTCCACCATATCAAGGGATGTGGAAGGGTATTGGTCATCTGGAGATGATGATGACGTAACCACTGGCAGAAACATATGTCTTATGGATTGACAAGAAATTGAATGTGATGAAGGATACTGTTCATCTGGGTCAGAGAGAGATGATGAAGATGCCGAACCAAACTACTGCTACATGGCTACCAACGATCCATCTGGCAGAAGCATCATTCAACAGGTAAAATCTATGATTACTGATAATAATTTTGATTTATCTCTTTGTGAAACATATTTAACCCAGATCCAATCAAACATGAACATCATTTACTAAGCCTATGAGTCAGCAATAGAAGCCAGTGAGAAGAAGGATTGTGAACGGAGTCGTCCTATATTACGTTTTGAGGACAAGTGGTTGGAAATATAGTCTTTAGAACAAGAGCTTCTAATGTCAAAATATGAATGTATCATTTTTAAACACAAATGTGAAATCACTTATTCTGAAAGAAATTTTTTGATTTCTGACAAGAAACGTCTTAATGCTAAATTATATGCTTTGCATAATTCCGTGGACATTCTTGAGGAAAATGAACGGATGACTCATAATTTTCGTCATCCTTGGTCAAAAGCTCATGGTCTCGGAACGAGTTTCCGAAACTAATTATCAGTCGCTTGAGGGAGTTATAGAATCTAAGTTTTATGGGAGACGTTCCGAACATTAAACATTCGGATACCCCTGTCTCTCCATTGTTACCCCTTCCTGAGACTTCTAACCAATTTGCATCTCTAATTCCTGAGTTTAAGCCCATAGTTGTCAAATTTCCCGATTCCACGCCTCTTTCGCCTCTAACAAACCTGAACCAGAATCGGACCTCGAAACCTCACTCTAGTAACCCAGTTGTAGTTGTTCATTTTCCGAATCACTGTCCTCCCAATAATTGTGTTGTTGATGAAATTATTCCGGAGACAACTGAATCTAAATTTTCTAAGCTTGTTTGTCCATCTTTAGAAAGTGATGTTGATAATTCATCTCATTCATTTGAATCTGACTCACAAGTGGTCTCCAAAGCCAATCTTGTGCCAATCAAACCTATGTTTAACAACCCCACTGTTGGTCAAACTTCTAAATCTTCACTTCATTCCAAAAAGAAACCCATGTTGAATAGGAAAGATGTTGTTGATCCTAAGGTAAAAGCCTGAAATGCTCACAAAAAGGAAGTCAAGTCAAGACAAAACTCTAGATTCCTTGAGAACTCTGGAAAGTGTGTATCTCGGACTACCAACTCGCCAACTAAGAGTTAGAACACCTTCGCACCCACTAAGATTCTCAAATGACCATCCAACACTCCCAATCCAATAGAACAAAAGAATGTGGATAGTCATACATCGAAAAAGTTCATTGCAAATACTCAACCCACTCGAACCAACTCTCTTCGGACTGCTTCATCTGTTTTTACAACAAAAACAGATGGTACAATTTTTAAACCTGAATCGCTTTTGAAAATCAAGTGTACTATCAAACAAAGAAAGAATTTCCAAGAAAACAATTTCAAAAAGATCTTCAAAACAAAAACTTGTTTGGAAAATAAAAAAACCCAATGATGAAACTGTGACTCCGGAAGGCACACTGCTCCAGATGTTCCTTGTCCGAGAAAAGCTGTTTCGAACCCTCATGTTATTGAGTATGATTATTGGATAGATGAAAGAACCATGGCTTTTCATATGTTTCCTAAATAATCTCGGAACAAACCTTCTAAAACGTCTGTTGCTCTTAAGTCACAACCAAAGCCTAAGACTCGTCCCCTTCTCCTAAAACCTAACTCGGAGCGTAAAAACTCCACAACTCACTAATTTTGCAAGCACTCTGTGCTTCCGAGCAATAAACAATATGTTATATTGATAGTGCTTGCTCCATGAACATGAGGGGGATAGAAGGACTTTCTGCGAGAACTAAAACTTTCACCAAATGTTGGCTACGTGACATATGGAAACAACTCCAACTCTCAGATCAGAGGTTATGGCATCCTTACAAATGACAACTTCTCCATTTCAAACGTGGCATATGTAGCCGACTTAAAGAATAATTTGATAAGTGTGGCTCAACTCACTGATGCAAATCGACAAGTTGAATTCTGCAAGAAACATAGCTATGTCATGTCAGAAGACATGAAGGAATGTTTTATCAAGTCAAATTGCAACAAGAACGTGTATCTTCTTTACATCAACATGATCACCGACAAGCCCCAACTTTGCTTACTTTCAAAAGCAGTTCCTGATGTCAGTTTGTTATGGCACCGAAGGCTTGCTCATTGGAACTTCAGGTATATGAATGATCTTGTTTCCAGTGAAATGGTAAGAGGATTGCCACTCCTCAAATTTGAGAACGATCATTTATATGCTGCGTGTAAGTGTGGAAAGCAATCGAGGAAGGGTCATCCAGCCGTTTTTGAAAAATCCATCTTGGAACCGTTAAAACTTCTACACATCGATCTGTATGGGCCCTCAACATGTCACACCCCCAAACCTGAACGGCGGAAACATTCGGGGGCGGAGGACGTCATGTATAGGATCATAACAATTAAATAGTAAAGAAAGTACACACCAACATAATATATATTTGAAAAGTTTACATGATTGTTGTATTACATGTTTCAAAAGTCAAATACAATATGATGTTCCAAAAGATGTTACTAATGCCAAAGCATTTGTCCCCAAAAGTAGTTGCTAACCTGGTGTTTAGTGATTCCCTGAGAATACAAGATATTTCAAAGAAAAAGCGTCAATGTATGCCATTCGAAAGTTCACGTTTGTTTTCCAGAAAATCCGATATTTTCTTATAAAATGAGTTATGAATCGTTGTTTGTATGAAATGAATGTATTGAACCAGGAAAAACCTATATTTTTCCTAAAAGTGAGAAGCAGTCTTAAATGCCCAAGACTGTAACTTGTAAGTAGATATGTCATACTTAAAATGACGATGTATAGTTTTATTAGTAAACAAAACTATAGGAAGCTTGTATTTTCACGTAAAAATAACTGTAATATTACTTTTCCCGTAAAAACATAATACCCTAATAATTGTCTATCTCGTGAGTTTTCATAACCGTACTATGATGGGTTTGCCTGTGGCAACGTTCTTCAAGCGTCGAAGCGTTATGATATTTGTCACCCCACGGACTGTAGCTAACAGTCTGGGTGCGGGATCATCAGTTCCGTATAGATCTATACAAAATTAATGACCTTCTCCCGGCGGAAGACTCTGGTTATAAAACAGGGCTTTCTAGTGGTACCTTGATAGGTATAGTGAAGACGAATGTCTCACGGATTCTCAATTAAGTCACGTATTCTAAAAATGTATATGAATGATTTCTGAAATGATTACCCTTTCTACAGTGTTGACAAAGGCATAATAATGAGTTGTATTTTCTTGTATAAACATAAGGTTATAGTTGAAATGGTTACCCTTGGTATGATGTAGTATGTGGACATATAAATAAGACATTTTTCTATTTAGAAAACATATTGTATCCCAAGAGGGTAAAGTTGTGATTTGTGATGTTTTGCATGTTAACAACTTCATATGATAGTTATAACAATAGTATGAAAAGTATAGCAAAAGATTGATGTTTTCCACACGAGTTTAACCGTCTGTTTACTTGTATTCCCCCCCTTAAAAGTGTTTAAAAGCATTTAAAAGCATTTGAAAGTGTAGTGATAGGGGTATGAACACACTTGGTAAGAATGACGGTTTGAAGAAGACGATGTTTAACTCGGGCAACACTTCGACTGGAAAGAAGCAAGTTTCTCGGGAACTTCAGGACTTCGGGCTTCCGTCGGGGCTTGGATA
Organism: Lactuca virosa; assembly: GCF_052849685.1. Taxonomy (NCBI): domain Eukaryota; kingdom Viridiplantae; phylum Streptophyta; class Magnoliopsida; order Asterales; family Asteraceae; genus Lactuca; species Lactuca virosa. The sequence continues at coordinate 317,561,881 of NC_136429.1, forward strand.
TGTAACCGGGGCGTCGGGGTAGTCTCGGGATGCTTAACACAGAGTAAAAGTAGAAAGGAGAGTAGAATTGAGCAACCTAAACCCAAGACCTTCAGTTTCTATTTATAGGGTGGATTTTTGGAGCTCACGTCGCGCGCATGGAGTGGCTCATGTCGTGAGTTCGATCTTATCCCTTACGTAGACTCGACGTATGATAGCTTGACTCTGGCACCCATCAGTCACTAGCTCATGTCGTGAGCTTCTCGCTCACGTCTTGAGTTTCTGACAGCGTGGGGTTTCGTGTCCCAAACTTTGGAAATTCATATCTCTCGCATACGAGTTCCGATTTTGACGTTCTTTATATCCACGAGTAGGTGAGAATATACTCTACAACTCTCGTTTAGACTTCATCGGCTAATTTTAATTTTATTTTTAAAATTACATTTTTAACAGGTCGGGACAGGAAAAGTCTTTTAAAAATTGATAACTTCTTCATCCGACGTCCGTTTTTGTCTGTCTTTTTACCGTTGTACTACTATTGCCGACATCTTCGATTCTCGTTTAGGTTATGTCGGCTAAAAGTCGCTCGATCTCTATTTCGAGTTTTTAGCTGTCTACCGTTGTATCCGAAACTTAGAAAAATCATAACTTCCTCATACGAAGTCAGATTTGGACGTGCTTTTTATGTACGTTTACGGTTTAATGATATCTACGACTTTCATTTAGATACCTAAGTCTAAAAAGTATTTTATTGAAATTTCGCGTTTTATGCTTAACGGTGTTTTACAGGTTTTGTTGCAGATCTTCGATTGGTCATAACTTCTTTGTTATAACTCGAATTTTTGTGTTCTTTATATTTTTTTGAAAACCTTGTTACGATATCTACCACTTAGTACATCGAAATGGGATTTTTGATCATTTCATTTTGTCGCTATTTTTATTATCATCTCAAAATTGGTTACAATACTTGACTTTAGGTCATTATATTGACTTGAAATATCGGGTTGTTACATCATCCCCCCGTTAGAGGGAATTTCGTCCCGAAATTATTTACAAAGTAAGTGTCTATGGACTAGGGAAAAGATGCGGGTACTTTTGTTGCGTCTGGTCTTCTCGCTCCCAAGTGAATTCAGGTCCCCGCTTAGCATTCCAACGAACCTTCACTATTGGTATGCGACTCTGCTTTGTTCGTTTGATTTCCCTATCCATGAGCTCAACGGGTTCTTCTATAAAGTTAAGATTTTCATTCAATTCGATCTCATCGAGTGGAATTACAAGAGTTTCATCAGATGGACACTTTTTCAGATTAGACACGTGAAACACAGGATGTACGAAACCAATCCTCGCAGTAACTTCGAAGGGTCCAATGTACCTTGGGTTTAGTTTTCTACGCTTCCCAAAGCGTATCATGCCCTTCCAGGTTGAGACCTTTAGTAGGACACGATCACCAACCTGAAATTCCAAGGGTTTTCGTCTCTTGTCGGCGTAGCTCTTTTGCCTGTCTCGTGAGGCTTTCAGTCGTTCATGGATTTGAACGATCTTCTCAGTCGTCTCCATAATGATTTACGGACCAGTGAGAGTGCTATCAGGGACTAGGCCTCTTGCCAACTGCGTGTCACCCACTTCCGCCCAGCACAGAGGTGATCTGCACTTGCGGCCTTAGAGGGCTTCAAATGGAGCAGTCTTGATGCTAGTGTGATAACTGTTATTATACGAGAACTCGACTATCGGTAAGTGGCTGTCCCATGCTTTACCAAAGTCTATTACACAAGCCTGTAACATGTCTTCCAGGGTTTGGATAGTTATCTCACTCTGTCCGTCAGTTTGTGGGTGATAGGCTATACTCATATCTACCCTAGTTCCTAAGGCCTTCTGTAGTGATTGCCAGAATAGTGAAGTGAATCGGCTGTCTCTATCCGAGATAATAGATATCGGCACTCCATGAAGTCGCACGATTTCCCGGATGTATGTCCTTGTCAGTCTTTCCATCTTATCGGTCTCCTTAATTGGCAAGAAGTGGGCAGACTTGGTTAACCTGTCGACGATCACCCAAATGGTATCGTGACCACCTTGTGTCTTGGGTAGTTTGGTTATGAAATCCATGGTAATTTGCTCCCACTTCCATTCCAGTATTGCGGGTTGTTGGTGTAGGCCTGAGGGTTTTTGATGTTCTACCTTGATCTTGGCACAAGTTAAGCACTTGCCAACGTAGGTGGCAATCTCTGCTTTCATGTTTGGCCACCATAGAGTTTTTTGAGATCCAGATACATCTTATATGAACCTGGGTGTACGGAGTATCGACTCTTGTGTGCTTCATTCGTAACCGCTTCTCTGAATCCACCCAACTTTGGTGTCCATATTCGATTAATAAGATAACGAAGTCCGTCACTTTTGATTTCGAAGTTTTTGTCCATCCCTCTAAGTGCTTCACCTGTTACGTTTTCGGGTTCCAAGGCTTCCAGTTGGGCTTCCTTGATTTGCGTTGACAGGTGTGAATGGATTGTCATTGTTAGCACTTTCACTCTTCGACCAGAGTACTCCTTTCGACTTAGGGCATCCGCCACTACATTGGCTTTTCCCGGATGATAACGAATTTCACACTCGTAGTCGTTGAGTAGCTCAAGCCAACGTCGTTGCCTCATATTTAGCTCCTTCTGATCGAATATGTGTTGAAGGCTTTTATGGTCTGTGAAGATGGTGCACTTTGTACCGTATAGGTAGTGCCTCCAAATTTTCAGAGCGAACACTACTGCTCCAAGCTGTAGATCATGTGTGGTGTAGTTGAGTTCATGTGTTTTTAGCTGTCGCGAGGCGTAAGCAATAACCTTTCCTCACTGCATTAGCACACAACCCAACCCTTGCTTAGATGCATCACAATATACTACGAAGTCTTCTGTCCCCTCTGGGAGGGACAAAATGGGTGCGCTGCATAGGGCTTTCTTCAGAGTTTGAAATGCATCATCTTGCTTTTCTCCCCAGTTGAAGGCTACACCCTTTTGAGTCAGGGTGGTAAGGGGTTTTGCAATGCTGGAGAAGTTTTGTATGAATCTGCGGTAATAGCCAGCAAGGCCTAGAAATTGGCGAATTTCGGTCGGCATCTTCGGTGCTGACCAATTTTTGATTGCCTTGATTTTGGAAGGGTCAACGTGGATTCCCTCTTCGCTAACCACGTGACTTAGGAAGTCCACTTTCCTAATCCAAAACACGCACTTCGAGAACTTTGTGTAAAGTTTCTCTGCTTGCAGTGTCTCCAAGACTTGTCTGAGGTGCTGACCATGTTCTTCTTTACTCCTTCAATAAATGAGTATGTCATCTATGAACACGGCGGGTGCATTGGTTAGCCCGAACGGCATCACTAGAAATTCGTAGTGACTGTATCTTGTTCGGAAAGCCGTCTTAGGAATATCACCTTCCAGGACTCGTAGCTGGTGATATCCCGATCTCAGATTGATCTTTGAAAAGTAATTTGCCCCCTGGAGTTGATCGAACAGATCGTCTATTCGTGGCAGGGGATACCGATTCTTAATGGTGAGTGTGTTTAGCTCTCGGTAGTCGATGCACATTCTGAACGATCCGTCTTTCTTTTTCACGAACATCACTGGTGCTCCTCAAGGTGAGAAGCTTGGTCTGATGAATCCTTTGTTGAGGAGTTCGTTCAGTTGACTGGACAGTTCTTGCATCTCTGTTGGGGCTAAACGTTACGATGCTTTGGCTAAAGGAGTGGCTCCAGGAACTAAGGCGATTCTGAATTCGACTTGTCTTGCAGGAGGTACTCCTGGAAGATCTTCGGGAAAGAGATCGGGAAAATCACAGACGTCAGGCACGCTCTTGATGTCTTCTACTCCTCGCTTTACATCCACGATGTGTGCCAAGAATGCATGACATTCCTTGCGTAAATATTTTTAAGCTTTGACGTAAGAGATGATACGAAGATTTGTACTGGGTTTATCGCCATAAATAATGACGGTTTCGCCATTTGGCAGATTAAGGCGAATGGGGTTTTCGTAACATAAAATGTCCGCACGATGAGAACTCAGCCAATCCATGCCTATGATAATGTCGAAACATTTTATTGAAACCGGCATGAGGTTGATTGGAAAGGAATTATTGTTTAGTGCGAGGGTACAGTTTAAGTATATTTCTTTAGCGCCTTCTGTCTTTCCGTTAGCCATTTCTACTATGAATGTTTTGCTTAAGGACTGGGGTGTTTGTTTGAGTAGATTTTTAAAATTATGGCTTACGAACTCCTCTCCGCTCCACTATCAATTAGAATGCATGCATAAGAGTTATCGAGGAGAAACATACCCGTAACCACCGCGGGATCGGCAACGGCTTCCTCTTGGCCCATTGCGAATACTCGACCTCTTCCACAAGCATTCCCATTATTTGCTTTCGGACAGTCCCTTTGGAAGTGCCTCGTTGCTCCACACTCGTAACAAGTACGACCTACTCCGACATTTGCGGCTGGAGCGGTAGGTTGGGTTGGTTCCTTGCAGAAGCGGACAGTGTGTCCCTTCCTGTTGCACTTAGTGCAATGCATTTCACGGCAGGGTCCGTGGTGATGAAAGTTGCACTTATTGCACTTCTGCAGGTTGGCGATGTACGGGTTTGTTGGTGTGAGGGTGGTAGGGACAGTAACAGCGTGATCTGTCACTAACTGTTGCCTCTTGGGGTTCTCTTGCGTGGCCTGCTCCTTTCTCTTGTTTCAAGGTTTCCTTCGGTCCTCTACCTCCTTTGGTGCCTCAGAAGCAGCGGTAATAGTACCCTATTTAACACCATGATCAATCAATCGTTGAGCCAAGCGCTTCGCGCTATCAAACGAGATTGGGTTCGAAGCCAGGACATGCCCTTGGATCTGGGGTGACAATCCCCAAATTTACCTCTCCACCTTCTTTGGTTCCGGGTTTACCATACCTAGGCACAAGGCTGACAAATCACTGAACCTGGACGTGTAAGTGGCTAGGTCCGATCCAGTCATCCTTAGGTTCCATAACTCCTGCTCTAACTTTTGGATTTTGCCACTCGGGAAGTATTCTTCCAGCATCAAGATTTTGAGATCTTCCCAGTTCATGGCATTAGCAACTGGGAGAGATAGGGCTTTCACATGGCCCTTCCACCAGGTGAGGTCTCGATCAGAGAAAGTGAAAGCATCGAACTTGACTTTGCTTCTTTCTGGGTATGCGCAGATCTCGAAGACCGTTTCGGTCTTCTCGAACCATTGCATAAGTGCAATGACTCCTTCAACCCCGTTGAAAGTCTCTGGCTTCGCATTTGAAAATTCTTTGTATGTTCATTCACTGATATGACGATGGCCAGTGCCATGATTCAAGTGGTTGGTACTATTTCCAGTTCCGCTAGCGCCGTTAGTGTTTATTTGTGTAAGAGCAGCTGCTACTGCTGCAGTGATAGCAGCCCCTACCATGACGAGATCATATTTTCGAGGTGGTGGCAGTGGCATTAGCGTTGCGTTGTTGACGTGGCGTGCAGACCTGCGAGGAGGCATCTTGCTGCCAAGGAATTAACAATGAAAGACAATAAGTCTCTGATGATTTGAAAGTCGAGTGATAAACAGTTGGTTATTTAGAATTCTTCATATGTTAAGATTCGACTTAAAAATGAACTTGTGTTCGATTCATAATAGTAGTTTATATAATAACAGATAAATCTATGAATTTGAGTGGTATCCAAGGAAATTAACATGCAACGCAAATACTTTAATATATATATATATATATATATATATATATATATATATATATATATATATATATATATATATATATATATATATATATATCGTGGATACATCGAAACGTTGGGAAAATTTGACCTCATCTACAGGTCTACAATACAGAAAGTTAATAAAAGTATGACATTTAGCCGTGGTCCTTGTCTATATCAAAATTTGGGAGTAGTGCAAGTACTACTTGCGACGTGTATTGCGCTTAGAGCTAGACTCCACTTCCGAGTGTTTGGCTCCCATTAGTCGCCTTTCAAGGATGGCTTGAAGCTCCCTCATTTCTCTTATTTCGGAGAGGGTTGCATCCATTTGGCCCTATAGTGTCCTGGTGTGAACTAGGGTCTCATCATGTAGTTCGTCTAGGCGGAATATATCTGTAGTGTTACTTTGTGCCGTTGCATTGACTTCTCGAATCCGGGTCATCGAGATCCTTGACTGGTCGATTTGGTTAGCCATTTTATCCACGATGACAGGGAGTGCCCTGTCAGCTGAACCTCCATTGCTAACATCGTAGAAGTCTCAGCACATCCCGTATGGAGGGCGTAGTCCTTGTTGTCGGCTCCATTGGTGAATGAGGTTTCCCCACATGGGGGTTGGTCCTTGAAAACCTCTCCTGATTGCAGGAGGTCGGATGGCTGGAGGGGGATTGTACCCTTCAGGTTCTGTATCAGTCCCTTTTGAATCTTCTTCTTCCTCGATTGGTTCCTCTTCCTCTTCTTCTTCGTCCACAATTTCTTCTGGATCCTCTTCCGAATCATCCTCAATCCATCCTCCATTGCCTTGGTTCGAGTAGTAGGGGTCCCCTGGTAGATGGTATCCGGCCATTGCGGCTGTGCGAGAATAGGGATATGAGAATTGTCTAAACACTCAAGCATATAAATTTGAACGTCAAGGTTAAACTATTGCATTTACAAAATACTCCTATAGTATTCTAAATGTTATGTTTGATTCTAAAGATTATATGTTTGGTAAGTTTTAGACTTGTCGTCCGCTGTAACTATTCCCTAACACGTGTTAGTCGGCTCTCGGATAAATATAGTGGATCAAGCTATATTCATCCCAGTCCCGATTACATATTCCAAGGCATACCTGTAGTGCACAACTCATCTATAATACTTCTATATTGTTTTCCTTATGATACTATTACTGTTATGTAATGTTTGCATGTATACTTTTAATAAAACTATATTTTTAAAAGTATATATATCTAAATTATAGTGTTTTTCCCAGTTCTGTTTATAGCTGTATATAAAAAATGGTTTTGATATACTTATTTCACTATAAACAATGCTCTGATACCAATCTATCACACCCCCAAACCTAAACGGCGGAAACATTCGGGGGCGGAGGACGTCATGTACAGTATCATAACAATTGAATAGTAAAGCAAGTACACACCACCATAATATATATTTTAAAAGTTTACATGATTGTTGTATTACATGTTTCAAAAGTCAAATACAGTATGATGTTCCAAAAAATGTTACTAATGCCAGAGCATTAGTCCCCAAAAGTAGTTGCTAACCTGGTGTTTAGCGATTCCCTGAGAATACAAGTTATTTTAAAGGAAAACTGTCAACAATTAAATCCGTGAGTTCATAAGTAAATATTTGTGTAAATGTATGCTATTCAAAAGTTCACGTTTGTTTTCCAGAAAATCCGATATTTTCTTATAAAATGAGTTATGAATCGTTGTTTGTATGAAATGAATGTATTGAACCAGGAAAAACCTATATTCTCCTAAAAGTGAGAAGCAGTCTTAAATGCCCAAGAATGTAACTTGTAAGTAAAATGTCACACTTAAAATGATGATGTATAGTTTTGTTAGTAAACAAAACTATAGGAAGCTTGTATTTTCACGTAAAAATAACTGTAATATTACTTTTCCCGTAAAAACATAATATCATAATAATTGTCTATCTCGTGAGTTTTCATAACCGTACTATGATGGGTTTGCCTGCGGCGACGTTCTTCAGGCGTCGAAGCATTATGATATTTGTCACCCCGCGGACTGTAGCTAACAGTCAGGGTGCGGGATCATCAGTCCCGTATAGATCTATACACACTTATCACGTTCTCCGGGCGGGAGACTCTAGTTATAAAACAGGGCTTTCTAGTGGTACCTTGATAGGTATAGTGAAGACGAATGTCTCACGGATTCTCAATTAAGTTATGTATTCTAAAAATGTATATGAATGATTTCTGAAATGATTACCCTTTCTACAGTGTTGACAAATGCATAATAATGAGTTGTATTTTATGGTATAAACATAATGTTATAGTTGAAATGGTTAACCTTGGTACGATGTAGTATGCATACATATAAATAAAACATATTTCTATTTATAAAACATATTGTATCCCATGAGGGTAAAGTTGTGAGATGTGATGTTTTGCATGTTAACAACTTCATATGATAGTTATAACAATAGTATGAAAAGTATTTCAAAAGATTGATGTTTTTCACACGAGTTTAACCGTGTGTTTAGTTGTATTCCCCCCTTAAAAGTGCTTAAAAGCATTTAAAAGCATTTGAAAGTGTAGTGATAGGGGTATGAACTCGCTTGGTAAGGATGACGGTTTAAAGAAGATGATGTTTAACTCGGGCAACACTTCGACTGGAATGAAGCAAGTTTCTTGGGAACTTCGGGACTTCGGGCTTCCGTCGGGGCTTGGATACGTAACCGCGGCGTCGGGGTAGTCTCAGGATGCTTAACACAGAGTAAAAGTAGAAAGGAGAGTAGAATTGAGCAACCTAAACCCAAGACCTTCAGTTTCTATTTATAAGGTGGATTTTTGGAGCTCACGTTGTGCGCATGGAGTGGCTCACGTCGTGAGTTCGATCTTATCCCTTTTGTAGACTAGACGTATGACAGCCCGACTCTGGCACCCATCAGTCGCTAGCTCACGTCGTGAGCTTCTCGCTCACGTCGTGAGTTTCTGACAGCGTGGGGTTTCGTGTCCCGAACATCGAAAACTCATATCTCTCGCATACGAGTTCCGATTTTTACGTTCTTTATATCCACGCGTAGGTGAGAATATACTCTACAACTCTCGTTTAGACTTTGTTGGCTAATTTTGACTTTTATTTTTAATATTACATTTTTAACAGGCCGGGACAGGAAAAGTCCGTTAAAAATTGATAACTTCTTCAGATGACGTCCGTTTTTGTCTGTCTTTTTACCGTTGTACTACTATTGCCGACATCTTCGATTCTCGTTTAGGTTGTGTCGGCTAAAAGTCGCTTGATCTCTATTTCGAGATTTTAGCTATCTAACGTTGTATCCGAAACTTAGAAAAATCATAACATCCTCATACGAAGTTAGATTTGGACGTGCTTTTGATGTACATTTACAGTTTAATGATATCTACGACTTTCATTTAGATACCTAAGGCTAAAAAGTATTTTATTGAAATTTCGCGTTTTATGCTTAACGGTGTTTTACAGGTTTTGTTGCGGATCTTCGATTGGTCATAACTTCTTCGTTATAACTCGAATTTTTGTGTTCTTTATATTTTTTTGAAAACCTTGTTACGATATCTACCACTTAGTACATCAAAATGGTATTTTTGATCATTTCATTTTGTCGCTATTTTTATTATCATCTCAAAATAGGATACAATACTTGACTTTAGGTCATTACATTGACTCCAAATATAGGGTTGTTACACAACACTAGAGAGTGTTCATCATAAAAAATATATTCTTGTGATTGTGGATGACTTTACTAGGTTCATCTGGGTCTTCTTCCTAAGGCTCAAATCAGATATAGCCTCCGAACTCATCAACTTTATCAAAGGAATTGAAGTTCTCATCAAACTACCAGTAAGACAAATTCGAAGTGACAATGGTTCGGAATTCACTAATTCCACCATTGAAAACTTCCTCACCGAGAAAGGAATTGATCACACCTTTTCTGCTCCATACACACCAAAACAAAACGGTTTTTTTGAAAGACGCAACAGAACACTCGTTGAAGCTGCTCGATCTATGCTAAACTTTGCAAATTTGCCTCTTTATGTTTGGGCCGACGCTGTGTCAACGACATGCTTCACTCAGAAACGGAGCATAAGCAATCGACGACTCAATAAGACACCATATGAAGCCATGAACGGTTGGAAATCAAGTATCTCCTTTCTACACTTTTTTGGATGTAGATGCTTCATTAAGAACAATCATGATCAACTTACAAGGTTCCAACCCAAAGCCAATGAAGCCATCTTTCTTGGATACAGTTCTAAATCAAAGCCTTATCGAGTTCTTAATCGACGAACTCGTGTTCTGGAAGAAAGTTTTGATGTTACAACTGATGACAATTTCGTTCAGAATCCTTGCCCAACCCATGTTGCAACTCACATCATTGAGTCTAATCCTCCAGCGCCAGGATGTCCGAACCAGCACACAATTTATGAACTTGACATTGAAACCATGTTCGGACCCTCAGAAACAGCTCTTGGTTCAGAATCTAGAATAAGAGAAATCACATCAACCGCCGCTCCGGTCTCTCAAAACGTTTCAGGTCCGACACCCAATATTCCTCTATTTGATCCCGAACCGTTTCAACCTTCTCTGGTTGAGGGGGAGAATGATCAACCTTCCCTTGAATCGAATGTCGATGGATTCCAAGATGCAGCTGTTGAATTCGACTCTAATCCTATCAACAACGATGATGATGTAAATTTCTTTGATTTCCCACCTGATGATGATGTTAACCTTTCAGGTTCAAAAATTCAGGGGGAGCATCATCCACAAGTTCAAACTATTCAGGGGGAGCAACACAACCCCATTGTTGATATCAGATCATCTGCTGTACAAGTGCTTCCGAGACTACATGTTTGGACTAAGGATCATCCCCCGAACCAAGTTATTGGAAACCCAAATGCTAATGTACAAACTCGTTCTGCCACAAGTGTTCAAAATTAATGTCATTTTTCTGCATTTACCTCAATGGTTGAACCCAAATGCATCAAAGAAGCACTAGAACATGCTGATTGGATTACAGCCATGCAACAAGATTTGGCAGAATTCGATAGAAATGAAGTTTGGAGTCTCATCCCTCCTCCTTAGAATTGTCCCATTGTTGGTACTAGAATGGTGTTTCGGAACAAAATAGACGATGCAAGAGTCGTTATTCGAAATAAAGCAAGACCGGTGGCCAAAGGGTTCACACACATCGAAGGGCTTGACTACGATGAAACCTTTGCTCCTGTTGCACGTCTTGAAGCCATCATAATCTTTCTTGCTTATGCTGCTCACAATGGCTTTAAGGTTTACCATGTGGATGCTAAAAGTGCTTTTCTAAATGGTAAACTTGATACTGAAGTGTATCTTCAACAACCTTCCGATGTTGTCAATCTCTCATATCCGAACTACTGCTACAAACTCCGAAAAGCAGTTTTTGGCCTTAAGCAAGCTCCTCGCACATGTTACGAGACTCTCACCAACTTTCTCAAGCAGTCTGGTTTTTAAAGAGGTATTCTCGATCCTACTCTGTTCCGAAGCACAAATGGAAAACATCTCATGCTTGTACAAATTTATGTTGACGACATCATTTTCGGATCCACCGATTCATCAATGGTTGCTGACTTTGCTAAGTTAATGGTCAATAGATTTCAAATGAGTATGAATCGAGAACTAAGCTTCTTCTTAGGCCTCCAAGTCAAACAGACCAATAGAGGAATTTTCATTCACCAAGAGAAGTATATTTTGGAACTTCTCAAAAAGTACTCAATGAACACCTGTGCCTCAGCCCAGGTACCTATGGGTTTCAGACACAAGATCTTTTCGGACCCTTTAGGTGTAGCTGTTGATGAAAAGAAGTACAGAGGAATGATTGCATCCCTACTCTATCTCACAGCAAGTCATCCGGACATCATGTTTTCAGCATGTTTGTGTGACAGATTTCAAGTCAATCCAAAGATGTCTCATCTATTGGCTGTTAAGCAAATATTCCGATACCTCAAAGGTACAAATAATCTCTGAATCTGGTACCCATCAAATGAGAGTTTCCTACTTCAAACATATTCCAATTCGAACTATGGCGGTCTTCAATTGGATAGAAAAAGCACATCAGGTGGCTGTCAAAATTTAGGTGGTAGATGGTCAGCTGGTCTTCCAAGAAACAGAATTGCATTGCACTTTCAACAGCCAAAGCGGAATACATTGCTGCTGCTAGCTACACATATAAAGTTCTTTGGATGAAATCTCAGCTTTTGGATTATGGTCACTGGTTTCAAAAAATTCCAATCTATTATGATTCTCAAAGTGCTACTGCTCTCTCGCATAATCCAATTCAGCACTCTATGACGAAGCCCATCGATATACGGTACCATTTTATTAAAGATCATGTATTAAATGGTGACATTGAACTTATTTTTGTTCCATCCGACGATGAAATTGCTGATATTTTTACTAAGGCATTAGACGAGACCAAATTTAATGGTTTTCTGAACAAAATGGGTATGATGATGCCGGATCCTCAGCTCTTTCAAGAAGTATGCACTCTGTGATGGAAACATCAGATAGTAAAAGGTTCCGAAGTCAAATTTCATTTCATCTCGGAACTGTCACCTATCGAAAAAAATAGGATCATTTTACGTGTCTTTTTGGCTGATCGTCTTTTGTAGTTTTAAGTTGTACAACTCATCTCATCACATGATGTCCAAAACAACCATAGTCACATTGGATCAATCTAATCTCGGAACTTAATTCATAAGATCATCCGAGAATTCAAGTCCAGAACGGTATTGAACTCTTTTCGAAATTCACTCCGGACGCTCCTTAAAAATTCACTCCGGAAGTTTTTCAAATTCGATCCCAGAATTTGCAAATTTCACTCCGGAAGTTTTTCAAATTCGATCCTAGAATTTTCAAATTTCACTCCGGAAGTTTCTCAAATTCCATCCCGGATGTTTTTCAAAACTTCACTCCGGACATATTTTCAAAACTCACTCCACATCTCCAGACTCTTGACTCCGAAATTTTCAAAAATTCATTCCGGATCTTTTTGTCTAAACAGTTCATTCCAAAATCAATCTCAAAACCTTCTCATACTCTAAAATTTTAACTCGTCATGTTTGAAAATAATTTTTGAATCACTCCGGAACCATATGGTTCCGAAATCAAATGAAGTTTAAAGGTTTTAAGGTGAAACATTTTCCTAACGGTTACTTTTTGATGATACCTATCCTCTCACCCTTGAAACTCGCACCACGTTCCACACACCCCTAAAAAGTGAACATCACATCACCCAAACGACCGTTTCTATTTTTTTCATTGAGCCAATAGGACCTTTAGTCTTTGCAGGTCAACTCACGTGAAAGTGGCTACATAATTAATGTGATCCGTTCCCTTATCCGGATATCATCATTACCTTCCAACCCGACCCGTTTTCCTAACCTATATAAATCCCTCTCATACCTCGTTTTACCCTTTACGCGCACAAAAGAGCCAAAAGTATTATTCCTCTTTCTGTCATTAGTGTTCTTGAAGATTTCAACCACCTGTACCAATGGTGTCCTCATCTCCCTCCAAAATCACTCAAATCGCCCCTAAAATTGATCAAACTGCTTCGAAACTCCCCAAAACGTTTCCAAAAATAAATCCTCCAAGGGATAGTCTTCTTCACAGTCCAGTAAACCCTTCCTCAGGGACACAACACAACTGTTCTCTCTCGACTCAATGGATTTCGCTGAGCCTATTGGTCTTATGAATCAGTTCATTGCTTATCATCCGATCGCAATGCCACTTACCAGGATCCAGAACCACCGATCCCTCTTCAACTTCTTCACACCGCGTTTGAACTTAACAAGATATTGAATGACATTATGGAAACAAAGATTATAGGTGATCGAATTGTTCCCGTCCACAAGTCTACATTTCTTAAGGCGATTGGAGTCAAAGAAAACCCTTCCAACTTTAAGGTGCAAGAACTTACTGCTGAATAATTCCAATAGTTTCTCAATCACATTGGATATGGTCAAGAATACAAGGACAAGAAGTTCAAAAAGTCAGTCATATCGGGTCTTTGGACCATTTTTATGCACTTTATCATTCGAGGCTTATCGGGCAAGCACGGGGGTACGGATACCCTCAACAAGGACTGAATGTATGTGGTTTACTACATTTTCTCCGGCAAGACAAACGCCGTCGATCTTCCTGAAGTCCTATGGCAGGACTTCCGCAAATTCGCCATCAAGAGGAAGCCAATTGAAATTTCGAGCACTAGAATTTGGGCCCTGACGATCTAACAGCTCTACCGTGAAAGGTCCGAACCAATTCATGTGGATACAATTCCGAGAGAGGTATTTGTCTCTTTTAAAACTATTAGACATTATCGTATTCTGGACCAAACTTCTTTCGAACAAATTAGACGTCATCCGGAACATATGTTGGCCATTTTACCTTCTGGATCCATTCATTTGAAATATCACATGGAGACCTCGATTGTGTTTGACCTAACACAATCTACCTCGGTCTCCGTTGAGCCCACTCTGAAAGTGGCACAGACAGTTCCCTCAGCTGGAAAGAAGAAGAAATCAGCCAAGAGGAAATCCTCTCCTTCCAAACCCAAAGCCAAAAAGAGAACGAAAGTCGGTTCCTCCTCGCAACACGTAGGAGCCAAGGACATTTTGGCTGACTCTGGCCATCCGAATACCCCACCAACCCACTCTTCCGAGGTACTCCTTGGAGTTTCAAAAACACAAGCACACACCCACGGGGAGTCTGCACACAATCCACCCTCACCTTCCCAACAAGGTGATGTCGGTGTTGAACAAAGTTCCTAGCCCCCATGGAACAAACCCACGTGTCACATTTGATATCCCATTTTCTTCCACACACGCACGGTCCGAAACCCTTGTTCTGGACCCCAACATTCTGAGACTGGAGTAGTCCCTCCAACCTCAAGTACCTCAACTGGTCTGATACCGGTAAGGGTACAGGACGACCAGGTACTAACGACCCACTTTGGGAATATTATGTTGATAGGACGCATTCAAGGAATCCAGAACTCACTAGGTCCCAACTAAAAGCAACTCTCATCTAATTGAGGAACAGGGCGATTCAAAGCAACTTACCAATTGTTGCTCCTACTGACGATATCACAGACTTGGAGTTCAATTCCAGAGAAACTCCAAAGACTCAACATCATGATTCTACGCATTCCAATCCCAACGATGAACTTTCAGAAGAAATTATTTTCGATGATGATGGTAGCTCTGTTGCTGATCCTCCTGTGTTACCCTTTGTTCGCTTTCAGTCTAAACCATCCCCATCAAAATCACCTTTTCATTTCGGACTCTCATCCTCCTCCTGTGAACCCATAGATGAAGAAATTCAAATAAATGATCATGTTCAAGTTGATCTTGATGTTAAAATTGATTCAACTCCGAAACCCTAAGGCGATGATGCTAAAACAAAGCCTGGCCCCTCCGAACCGCCAGTGAATCCAGAACCAATCAAAACAAAGTCTCGAGATTCCACTTCGGATACCAGATCTTCTACAGGGAACTACATCGATCCGTTTTCCCTCTTGGATATTCAAGCAAATGTCTCCGACACCATGAAAAAGGTTGATGCCCTTGAAACCTCAGTGGCCAAAATCAATTCAAAGCTTGATGAAAAAGTTTTCGGATTTGATTCAAAGTTGGATGCGATTCTCTCCTGACTGTCCGAAGCAAGGAAATCAGTTCCCACCACTGCTGAAAGAGAAGCTCAACTTGATCAACTAATTTCTCTACGCCTCAAACACACCATAGAAGAAATTGAACATAAGTATGATGCATCTGTCAATCATTATCTCGACACCATCACCCAAATGCTAAACGTTCATGATAACTTAGTCGCTACCACCAATGACCTTATCAAACAAACTCATGTTCATTATGAGAAGCAGAATCAAAGGCCAGAGAAGGAGATTCAGAAGAAAGATGAGATTAATCTAATCATGCAGCAGGTCCTCATTAATTTAATAAGAGCATCATGGAACATTGTGGATGTTCTGAATTACAAGTTTGATGATATCCTCTCCATTCTCTCCAAATTGTTTGATCATCTCAAAGCTCATTCCCCATAGTTGAAGTTTATGACACCCTCACTCTCCATCTCAACACCAGTTTTCAAAAGGTGTTTGAAAAAATTTCGGACCTACAGGCGTCATCCATGCTTGCACCGGTTGTCTGGCCATCTGTTGCAAGAGGGGGAGAAGGACCAAGCTCAAGAACTTAACCGTGGAAACCTGCCTCAGAATTCTCACTCCAAGATGAGAGCTCAGATGATGATGTGCAGGTTCTCACCGGTTCTCACTATCCAGTTGATGATGATGATTCAAATGATGAAGGCATGTTTCTGAAGAACGAAGTGTTAGGACTTCAAGCTCCAAGAAAGTTCCCTTCTAAAGTAATGACAGAGGAAGAACAAAGACTTTGGTCAGCAGTCTCCTAGCCATCTACCCTGGTTGATGTTGTTCATATGAGCATTGATATGGCTAAGGCTAAGACCAAATTAACGGTTGATGCCTTTCGAGCCACCCCCTCCATGCTGCCTCCGATTCCTGCACCTCGGATTGCTCCTATTGATGAAGGTTCACCACTCCGGAAACCTGGCAACCTTTCGGAAGAGCCTCTCTCATCCTTTCCTCCTAAATTTTTTGTTGATGAAAACATGCAACATATCCATTCCGTCCTCAACAAAGAAAAATACAAGGGAAAGAAGCCCATCTCTGAACTCCATCCAGCTCATCCCTCCGGACCACATCTTAAGCAAAAACAAGGATGGTCCCAAGAAGAAAGAATTCAAGCACTCGAGGAAAGAATTCAAATTCAGGCTCTTAAAGATAATACAAATTTGATTCTTGGGGTCTCACCTCTCTGCCGCGAAGGAATTATTCATGATTTGGACATAGTACGGTTCATGTACTATGATATTCCTAGTGACGATTCGGAACAACTTGCTTTTCCTCTCTCTCCTTATAGTAAGTACTACATAAATTTTTCTCCTTTGCATCTGAATGATGATCCTCAATTGATCATCTGAACCGAGCGTGAACCATTGAAGACCTTCTATACTAAGAATACTCTTCCCCAAAAGGATGTGTGGTCTAGGAAAAGGATCACCGAAATCTCCGGGTTTGCAAGGAAGGTCCTAACCAAGTTCGACCTCAACTGTGTGTTGTTTCGATTGTACATCCTCTGGAATAAACCAACCCAATACACAATCTCGGATGCTGATTTCCCTATAATTTATCCAAACGACATCCTAACCATTGCTGCTCATTTTCGAAACCATCAAACTAACGATCTCAGCATGGGTGCCTGTCATTGCAAATACTCAATCCACTCGAACCAACTCTCCTCGGACTGTTTCATTTGTTTTTATAGCAAAAGAAGATGGTACAATTTTTAAACCTGAATCGCTTTCAAAAAGATCTTTAAAACAGAAACTTGTTTGGAAAATAAAAAATCCCATTGATGAAATTGTGACTCCGGAAGACACCACTGTTCCGGAAGTTCCTTGTCCGAGAATAGTTGTTCTGAACCCTCATGTTATTGAGTATGATTAACTGATAGATGAAAGAACCATGGTCTTCCGTCTGTTTCCTATAGAATCGCGGAACAAACCTTCTAAAACACATGTTGCTCTTAAGTCACAACTAAAGCCTAAGACTCGTTCCCTTGTCCTAATACCTAACTCAGAGCGTAAAAACTCCACAACTCACTAATTTTGCAGGCACTATGTGCTTCAGAGCGAGAAACAATATGGAATATTGATAGTGCTTGCTCCATGCACATGACGGGGTAGAAGGACTTTCTGCGAAATCTCAAACATTCACCAAATGTTGGCTACGTGACGTATGGCAACAACTCCAACTCTCATATCAGAGGTTGTGGCATCCTTACAAATGACAACTTCTCCATTTCAAACCTGGCATATGTAGCTGACTTAAAGCATAATTTGATAAGTGTGGCTCAACTCACTGATGCAAAACGGCGAGTTGAATTCTACAAGAAACATAGCTATGTCATGTCAGAATACCGGAAGGAATGTTTTATCAAGTCAAATCGCAACAAGAACATGTGTCCTCTTGACATCAACATGATCATCAGCAAGCCCCATCTTTGCTTACTTTCAAAAAGCAGTTCCTGACGTCATTTGGTTATGGCACCAAAGGCTTGCTCATTTGAACATTAGGTATATGAATGATCTTGTTTCCGGTGAAATGGTAAGAGGATTGCCACTCCTCAAATTTGAGAACCATCATTTATGTGTTGCGTGTGAGTGTGGAAAGAAATCGAGGAAGGTTCATCCAGTCTTTATTGAAAAATCCATCTCGGAACCGTTAGAACTTCTACACGTTGATATATGTGGGCCCTCAACAGTAGAGAGTGTGCATCACGAAAAATACATTCTTGTGATTGTGGATGACTTTACTAGGTTCACCTCGGTCCTCTTCTTAAGGCTCTAATCAGAAACAGCCTCCGAACTCATCAACTTTATCAAAGGATTTGAAGTTCTCAACAAACTACCAGTAAGGCGAATCCGAAGTGCCAATGGTTCGGAATTCACTAATTCCACCATTGAAAACTTCCTCACCAAGAAAGGAATTGATCACAACTTTTCTGCTCCAAACATACCAAAACAAAACAGTTTTGTTGGAAGTCGAAACAGAACACTCGTTAAAGCTGCTCGAGCTATGCTCAACTTTGCAAATTTGCCTCTTTATCTTTGGGCCGAAGCTGTGTCAACAGCATGCTTCACTCAGAATCGGATCATCATCAATCGACGCCTCAATAAGACACCGTATGAAGCCATGAACGGTCGGAAACCAAGTATTTCCTTTCTACACATTTTTGGATGTAGATGCTTCATTAAGAACAATCGTGATCAGCTTACCAAGTTCCACCCCAAAGCAGGTGAATCCATCTTTCTTGGATACTCTGCTAAATCAAAGTCTTATCGAGTTGTTATTCGACAAACTCGTGTTCTAGAAGAAAGTTTTGTTGTAACCATTGATGACACTTTCGTTCGGAATTCTAGCCCAACCCAAGTTACAACTCACATTATTGAGTCCGATGCTCCAATGCCAAGATGTCCGAACCAGCAAATAATCTATGAACTTGACTTTGAAAACTTTTTCAGACCCTTAGAAACAGCTCTTGATTCGGAATCTAGAACAAGACAAATCACATCAACCGCCACTCTGGTCTCTCAAAACATTTCAGGTCCGACACCCAGTATTCCTCCATTTTATCCCGAACCATTTCAACCTTCTCTGGTTGAGGGTGAGAATGGTCAACCTTCCCTTGAATCAAATGTCGATGGATTCCAAGATGCAGTTGTTGAATTCAACTCTAATCCTATCAACAACGATGATAATTTAAATTTATTTGATTTCCCACCTGATGGTGATGTTAACCTATCAGGTTCAGAAATTTAGGGGGAGCATCATCCACAAGTTCAAACTATTCAGGGAGAGCAAAACAACCCCATTGTTGATATTGGATCATCTGTTGTATAAGAGCTTCTGAGACTACATGTTTGCACTAAGGATCATCCTCCGAACCAAGTTATTGGAAACCCAAATGCTAGTGTACAAACTCGTTCTACCGCAAGTGTTCATAATGAATGTCATTTTTTGGCATTTATCTCAATGGTTGAACCCAAATCAATCAAAGAAGCACTAGAACATGTCGATTGGATAACAACCATGCAAGAAAATTTGGCAGAATTCGATAGAAATGAAGTTTGGACTCTCGTCCCTCCTCCTTAGAATCATCCCATTGTTGGTACTAGATGGCGTTTCGGAACAAACTAGATGAAGCAGGAGTCATTATTCGAAATAATGCAAGACTGGTGGCCAAAGGATTCACACAGATCGAAGGGCTTGACTATGATGAAACCTTTGCTCTTGTTGCACGTCTTGAAGCCATCAGAATCTTTCTTTCTTATGTTGCTCATAAAGGCTTTAAGGTGTACCAGATCGATGCTAAAAGTGATTTTCTAAATGGTGAACTTGATATTGAAGTGTATCTTCAACAACCTTCCGATTTTGTCAATCTCTCATATCCGAACTACTGCTACAAACTCCGGAAAGCAGTTTATGGCCTTAAGCAACCAAATTAACAGTTGATGCCTTCTAAGCCACCCCCTCCATGCTGCCTCCAATTCGTGCACCTCGGGTTGCTCCTATTGATGAAGGTTCACCACTCCGGAAACCTGATAACCTTCCGGAAGAGCCTCTCCCATCCTTTCCTCCTAAATTTTTTGTTGATGAAAACATGCAACATATCCATTCCGTCCTCAACAAAGAAAAAGACAAGGGAAAGAAGCCCATCTCTGAACTCCATCCAGCTCATCCCTCCGGACCACATCTTAAGCAAAAACAAGGATGGTCCCAAGAAGAAAGAATTCAAGCACTCGAGGAAAGAATTCAAATTCAGGCTCTTAAAGATAATACAAATTTGATTCTTGGGGTCTCACCTCTCTGCCGCGAAGGAATTATTCATGATTTGGACATAGTACGGTTCATGTACTATGATATTCCTAGTGACGATTCGGAACAACTTGCTTTTCCTCTCTCTCCTTATAGTAAGTACTACACAAATTTTTCTCCTTTGCATCTAAATGATGATCCTCAATTGATCATCTGAACCGAGCGTGAACCATTGAAGACCTTCTATACTAAGAATACTCTTCCCCAAAAGGATGTGTGGTCTAGGAAAAGGATCACCGAAATCTCCGGGTTTGCAAGGAAGGTCCTAACCAAGTTCGACCTCAACTGTGTGTTGTTTCGATTGTACATCCTCTGGAATAAACCAACCCAATACACAATCTCGGATGCTGATTTCCCTATAATTTATCCAAACGACATCCTAACCATTGCTGCTCATTTTCGAAACCATCAAACTAACGATCTCAGCATGGGTGCCTGTCATTGCAAATACTCAATCCACTCGAACCAACTCTCCTCGGACTGTTTCATTTGTTTTTATAGCAAAAGAAGATGGTACAATTTTTAAACCTGAATCGCTTTCAAAAAGATCTTTAAAACAGAAACTTGTTTGGAAAATAAAAAATCCCATTGATGAAATTGTGACTCCGGAAGACACCACTGTTCCGGAAGTTCCTTGTCCGAGAAAAGTTGTTCTGAACCCTCATGTTATTGAGTATGATTAATTGATAGATGAAAGAACCATGGTCTTCCGTCTGTTTCCTATAGAATCGCGGAACAAACCTTCTAAAACACATGTTGCTCTTAAGTCACAACTAAAGCCTAAGACTCGTTCCCTTGTCCTAATACCTAACTCAGAGCGTAAAAACTCCACAACTCACTAATTTTGCAGGCACTATGTGCTTCAGAGCGAGAAACAATATGGAATATTGATAGTGCTTGCTCCATGCACATGACGGGGTAGAAGGACTTTCTGCGAGATCTCAAACATTCACCAAATGTTGGCTACGTGACGTATGGCAACAACTCCAACTCTCATATCAGAGGTTGTGGCATCCTTACAAATGACAACTTCTCCATTTCAAACCTGGCATATGTAGCTGACTTAAAGCATAATTTGATAAGTGTGGCTCAACTCACTGATGCAAAACGGCGAGTTGAATTCTACAAGAAACATAGCTATGTCATGTCAGAATACCGGAAGGAATGTTTTATCAAGTCAAATCGCAACAAGAACATGTGTCCTCTTGACATCAACATGATCATCAGCAAGCCCCATCTTTGCTTACTTTCAAAAAGCAGTTCCTGACGTCATTTGGTTATAGCACCAAAGGCTTGCTCATTTGAACATTAGGTATATGAATGATCTTGTTTCCGGTGAAATGGTAAGAGGATTGCCACTCCTCAAATTTGAGAACCATCATTTATGTGTTGCGTGTGAGTGTGGAAAGAAATCGAGGAAGGTTCATCCAGTCTTTATTGAAAAATCCATCTCGGAACCGTTAGAACTTCTACACGTTGATATATGTGGGCCCTCAACAGTAGAGAGTGTGCATCACGAAAAATACATTCTTGTGATTGTGGATGACTTTACTAGGTTCACCTCGGTCCTCTTCTTAAGGCTCTAATCAGAAACAGCCTCCGAACTCATCAACTTTATCAAAGGATTTGAAGTTCTCAACAAACTACCAGTAAGGCGAATCCGAAGTGCCAATGGTTCGGAATTCACTAATTCCACCATTGAAAACTTCCTCACCAAGAAAGGAATTGATCACAACTTTTCTGCTCCAAACATACCAAAACAAAACAGTTTTGTTGGAAGTCGAAACAGAACACTCGTTAAAGCTGCTCGAGCTATGCTCAACTTTGCAAATTTGCCTCTTTATCTTTGGGCCGAAGCTGTGTCAACGGCATGCTTCACTCAGAATCGGATCATCATCAATCGACGCCTCAATAAGACACCGTATGAAGCCATGAACGGTCAGAAACCAAGTATTTCCTTTCTACACATTTTTGGATGTAGATGCTTCATTAAGAACAATCGTGATCAGCTTACCAAGTTCCACCCCAAAGCAGGTGAATCCATCTTTCTTGGATACTCTGCTAAATCAAAGTCTTATCGAGTTGTTATTCGACAAACTCGTGTTCTAGAAGAAAGTTTTGTTGTAACCATTGATGACACTTTCGTTCGGAATTCTAGCCCAACCCAAGTTACAACTCACATTATTGAGTCCGATGCTCCAATGCCAAGATGTCCGAACCAGCAAATAATCTATGAACTTGACTTTGAAAACTTTTTCAGACCCTTAGAAGCAGCTCTTGATTCGGAATCTAGAACAAGACAAATCACATCAACCGCCACTCTGGTCTCTCAAAACATTTCAGGTCCGACACCCAGTATTCCTCCATTTTATCCCGAACCATTTCAACCTTCTCTGGTTGAGGGTGAGAATGGTCAACCTTCCCTTGAATCAAATGTCGATGGATTCCAAGATTCAGTTGTTGAATTCAACTCTAATCCTATCAACAACGATGATAATTTAAATTTATTTGATTTCCCACCTGATGGTGATGTTAACCTATCAGGTTCAGAAATTTAGGTGGAGCATCATCCACAAGTTCAAACTATTCAGGGAGAGCAAAACAACCCCATTGTTGATATTGGATCATCTGTTGTATAAGAGCTTTTGAGACTACATGTTTGCACTAAGGATCATCCTCCGAACCAAGTTATTGGAAACCCAAATGCTAGTGTACAAACTCGTTCTACCGCAAGTGTTCATAATGAATGTCATTTTTTGGCATTTATCTCAATGGTTGAACCCAAATCAATCAAAGAAGCACTAGAACATGTCGATTGGATAACAACCATGCAAGAAAATTTGGCAGAATTCGATAGAAATGAAGTTTGGACTCTCGTCCCTCCTCCTTAGAATCATCCCATTGTTGGTACTAGATGGCGTTTCGGAACAAACTAGATGAAGCAGGAGTCATTATTCGAAATAAAGCAAGACTGGTGGCCAAAGGATTCACACAGATCGAAGGGCTTGACTATGATGAAACCTTTGCTCTTGTTGCACGTCTTGAAGCCATCAGAATCTTTCTTTCTTATGTTGCTCATAAAGGCTTTAAGGTGTACCAGATCGATGTTAAAAGTGATTTTCTAAATGGTGAACTTGATATTGAAGTGTATCTTCAACAACCTTCCGATTTTGTCAATCTCTCATATCCGAACTACTGCTACAAACTCCGGAAAGCAGTTTATGGCCTTAAGCAAGCTCCTTGCACATGGTACGAGACTCTCACCGACTTTCTCAAGCAGTCAGGTTTTCAAAGAGGTATTCTCGATCCTACTCTGTTCCGAAGCACAAATGGAAAACATCTCATGCTTGTACAAATTTATGTTGACGACATCATTTTCGGATCCACCGATTCATCAATGGTTGCTGACTTTGCTAAGTTAATGGTCAGTAGATTTCAAATGAGTATGAATCGGGAACTAAGTTTCTTCTTAGGCCTCCAAGTCAAATAGACCAATAGAGGAATTTTCATTCACCAAGAGAAGTATATTTTGGAACTCCTCAAAAATTACTCAATGAACACTTGTGCCTCAGCCAAGGTACCTATGGGTTTCGGACACAAGATCTTTTCGGACCCTTTAGGTGTAGTTGTTGATGAAAAGAAGTACAGAGGAATGATTGGATCCCTAGTCTATCTCACAACAAGTCGTCCGGACATCATGTTTTCAACATGTTTGTGTGCCAGATTTCAAGTCAATCAAAAGATGTCTCATCTATTGGTTGTTAAGCAAATATTCCGATACCTCAAAGGTACAAAGAATCTTGGAATCTGGTACCCATCAAATGAGAGTTTCCTCCTTCAAGCATATTCTGATTCGAACTATGGCGGTCTTCAATTGGATAGAAAAAGCACATCAGGTGGCTGTCAATTTTTAGGTGGTAGATTGGTCAGCTGGTCATCCAAGAAACAGAATTGCATTGTACTTTCAACAGCCGAAGCGGAATACATTACTGTTGCTAGCTGCACATCTCAAGTTCTTTGGATGAAAGCTCAACTTTTGGATTATGGTTACCGGTTTCAAAAAATTCCAATCTATTGTGATTCTCAAAATGCTATTGCTATCTCGCACAATCAAATTATGCGCTCTATGACGAAACACATCGATATACGGTACCATTTTACTAAAGATCGTGTTTTAAATGGTGACATTGAACTTATTTTTGTTCCATCTGACGATGAAATTGCTGATGTCTTTACTAAGGCATTAGACGAGACCAAATTTAATGGTTTTCTGAACAAAATGGGTATGATGATGCCTAATCCTCAGTTCTTTGTAGAAGTATACACTCTCTGGTGGAAATATAAGATAGTAAAAGGTTCCGAAGTCAAATTTTATTTCATCTCGGAACTGTCACCTCTCGAAATAAATAGGATCATTTTACGTGTCTTTTTGTCTAATCGTGTTTTGTAGTTTTAAGTTGTACAACTCATCTCATGACATGAAGTCCAAAACCAATATAGTCACATTGGTATCAATCTAATCTCGGAACTTACTTCATAAGATCATCCCGGATTTCAAGTACAGAACATTATTGAACTCTTTTCAAAATTCACTCCGGACGCTCCTTAAAATTTCACTCCGGAAGTTTTTCAAATTCGATCCCAGAATTCTCAAATTTCCCTCCGGAAGTTTTTCAAATTCGATCCCGAAATTTTCAAATTTCACTCCGGAAGTTTTTCAAATTCCATCCCGGAAGTTTTTCAAAACTTCACTTCAGACATATTTTCAAAACTCATTCAACATCTCCAGACTCTTGACTTCGGAATTTTCAAAAATTCATTCCGGATCTTTTTGTCTAAACACTTCATTCTAGAATCAATCTCAAAACCTTCTCATACTTTGATATCTTAACTCGCCATGTTTGAAAATCATTTTTGAATCACTCCGGAACCATATGGTTCCGAAATCAAATGAAGTCCAAAGGTTTGAAGGTGAAACATTTTCCTAACGGTTACTTTTTGACGATACCTATCCTCTCCTCCTTGAAACTCGCACCACATTTCATGCACCCAAACGACGGTTTCTATTTTTTGCATTGAGCCAATAGGACCTTTAGTCTTTGTAGGTCAACTCACGTGAAGGTGGCAACATAATTAATGTCATCGTTTCCCTTATCTGGATATCATCATTACCTTCCAACCCGACCCATTTTCGTAACCAATATAAACCCCTCTCATACCTCATTTTAACCTTTACACGCACAATAGAGCCAAAAGTATGCTTCTTCTTTCTCTCATCAGTGATCTTGAAGCTTTCAACCACCAGCAACAATGGTGTCCTCATCTCCCTCCAAAAACACTCAAATCGCTACTGAAATTGGTCAAACTGCTTCCATACTCCCGAAAACCGTTGCCAAAAAGAAATGCTCCAAGGGATCGTCTTCTTCACAGTCCACTGAACCCTTCCTTAGGGACACAACAAAACTGTTCTCTCTCGACCCAATGGATTTCGAAGAGCATATTCGTGTTATGATTGAGTTCATTGGTTATCATCCGATCGCTGTGCCACTTACCAAGATCCCAGAAGTCTACATTTCTCGTCCACAAGTCTACATTTCTCAAGGCAATTGGAGTCAAAGAAAACCCTTCCAACTTCAAGGTGCAAGAACCTACTGCTGAAGAATTCCAACAGTTTCTCAATCACATTGGATATGGTCAAGAATACAAGGCCAAGAAGTACAAAAAGTCAGTCATATCAGGTCTTTGGACCATTTTGATGCACTTTATCATTCGAGGCTTATCGAGCAAACACGGGGGTACGGATACCTTCAACAAGGACTGACTGTATGTGGTTTACAACATTTTCTCCGGCAAGACAAACACCGTCGATCTTCCTGAAGTCCTATGGCAGGACTTCCGCAAATTCGCCATCAAGAGGAAGCCAAATGAAATTTCTAGCCCTAGAATTTGGGCCATGACGCTCCAACAACTCTACCATGAAAGGTCCGAACCAATTACTATGGATACAATTCTGAGAGAGGTATTTGTCTCTTTTAAACTATTATACATTATTGTGTTCCAGACCAAACTTCTTTCGGACAAATTAGACGGCTTCCGAAACATATGTTGACCATCCTATCTTCCGGATCCATTCATTTGAAATATAACATGGAGACCTCGATTGTGTTTGACCCAACACAATCTGCCTCGGTCTCCGTTGAGCCCACTCTGGAAGTGGCATTGACAGCTCCCTCAGCTGTAAAGAAGAAGAAATCAGCCAAGAGGAAATCCTCTCCTTCCAAACCCAAAGCCAAAAAGAGAACCAAATTCAGTTCCTCCTCTCAACACGTAGGAGCCTAGGACATTTTTGCTGACTCTGTCCATCCATATACCCCACTAACCGACTCTTCCGAGGTACTCCTCGGAGTTTCAAAAACACAATCACACACCCACGGGGAGTCTGCACACAATCCACCCTCACCTTCCGAACAAGGTGATGTCGGTGTTGAAAAAATTTCCTTGCCCCCATGGAACTAACCCACATGTCACATTTGATATCCCGCTTTCTTCCACACACGCACGGTCCGAAACCCTTGTTTCGGACCCCAAGCATTCTGAGACTAGAGTAGTCCCTCTAACCTCAAGTGCCTCAGCTGGTCTGATACCCGGTAAGGGTACAGGACGAGGAGGTACTAACGACCCACTTTGGGAAGATTATGTTGGCAGGGCGCATTCAAGGCATCCGAAACTCACTAGGTCCCAAGTTGAAGCAACTCTCATCTCAGTGAGGAACAGGGAGATTCAAAGCAACTTACCATTTGTTGCTCCTACTGACGATATCACAGACTTGTAGTTCACTTCCGGAAAAACTCCAAAGACTCAACATCATGATTCTATGCATTCCGATCCTAACGAAGAACTTTCAGAAGAAACGTTTTTCGATGATGACGGTATCTCTGTTGCTGATCCTCCTGTGTTACCTTCTGTTCGCTTTCAGTCTAAACCATCCCCATCAAAATCACCTTTTGATTTCGGACTCTCATCATCCTCCTTTGACCCATAGATGAAAAATTCAAATAAATGATCATGTTCAAGTTGATCCTAATGATGAAACTGATTCAACTCCGAAACCCTAAGGCGATGCTGCTAGTGAATCTGGAACCAGTCAAAACAAAATCTCGAGATTCCACTTCGGACACCGGATTTTCTGTAGGGAAATACATCAATCTGTTTTCCCTCTTGGATATTCAAGAAAATGTCTTGGACACCTTGAAAAAGGTTTATGCCCTTGAAACCTCAGTGGCCAGACTCAATTCAAAGCTTGATGAAAAAGTTTCTGGATTGGATTCAAAGCTGGATGCGATTCTCTGCTCACTGTCCGAAGCAAACAAATCAGTTCCCACCACTGCTGAAAGAGAAGCTCAGCTTGATCAGCTAATTTCTCTACGCCTCAAACACAACATAGAAGAAGTTGAACATAAGTATGATGCATTTGTCGATCATTATCTCGACAGCATCACCCAGCTGCTAAACGTTCATGATGACTTAGTCGCTGCCACCAATGACCTTATTAATAATACTCATGTTCGTTATGAGAAGTAGAATCAAAGGCTCGAGAAGGAGATTAAGAAGAAAGATAAGTTTAATCTTATCATGCAGCAGGTCCTTATCAATCTAATCAGAGCAACATGGAACATTGTGGATGTTCTGAATCACAAGTTTCATGAGATGCTATCCATTCCCTCTAAATTGTATGATCATCTCAAAGCTCAGGCCTGTCACACCCCAAAACCGGAACGACAGAATCGTTCGGGGGTGGAGGACGTCATGTTTAGTATCACAAGATATGTATATGGCAAGAAAGTAATGAACAACCATTTCATTTAGAAAGAAAGTGTTTACAATGTGTGTTTTCACAACACATAGAATTCATAAACAAATAACAAAACAAGACTGGAAGCTATAATGCTCCATCTTCTGAATTCCCACCACGAGCACCTGTCTAATAGCCTCCTGAGAATACAAGTTATTTGAAAGAGTTGATCAGCAATTAAGCTGGTGAGTTCATAAGAGTTTAGTGAAGTATGTAAGTTGTAAAGTGTTGTTGAAATTGTAGATGTAAATTAGTAATAAAAATGTAGTTGAAACATGTAGTTGTAAAATGTTGTAAGTTGTAAGTTCTGTTTTGAAAAGTTCGCCTGTTCCTCTAGAAAATATTATATTTCCTACTTTGATGGAAGTTTAAGTAAAATAATACTACAACCCTTTCTATGGGTACTAAGTGGGTACAAGTTATATAAGACTCAGAGTAAACAAACAATCGATTGTGCGCATCTGCCCTAAGCTCACAACCAAACGAGGAACAGAAATTAAGGCGGATAACACACATCCCATTAGTTGTTAGATCATCGTCGTATATAACCCTGGTGTGTTCACTTCTTACTCATGGAGTTAATTGTAATGGTTCCTTTATATCTAATGAAAGTGTTCTTTAAGAAAACCCATATTTCTTATAATAAAATAGTGACCACAATGACTACTTTTATAATAGCTTAGTTTATACTGATATATATATAATCTAATATCGGATAGAAAGTTAATTGGGTGAATCTGCCCTAAGCCCACAACCAAACGAGGAACAGAGATTAAGGCGGAAAGCACACATCCAACTACCTATTGGGTATTAGTTTTATATATAAACATGATGTATAAACTAAGGTATTATAGAGTTACTCACCTAAGGCCCTTTACTGGTTTAATAAAATGGATTAAACCCTTTACTGGGAAGTTTCTAGTTTTGTATACCAAAAGTACTGAGTTTTGGAAAGTATATTTTGTACTAGAAAAACTGTGCTTTGACTCTGTGTCCTATAACCTGACCCATACCTGGTACCCTTATGATGACTTAATGTGTACTAGGCATACATATATATAGAATCGGATAGAAAATACTGTGCTTTGACTCTGTGTCCTACAACCAAACAAGGAACATGAAGTGAAGCGGAGAGCGCACATCCTATTACCTGTCGGATCCTATTAGTATATATATATATCCTATGATGTAGACATTAAGAAATCATAAGACTAGCATTATGGTCCTTTCTTTTCAACGTAGCCTTCTACCAATGCATCTTCTGTTAAACGTAGCCTTCTACCAAGGCATCTACTGTTATGTGCTAGACTCGACTGTTCTGTTTGTCATTTGAAAAAATGTATGTTTTCCCAAGTTTATAACTATCTTAACCCGAAAATAGTTTGAGTTTGTCTTTCAAGTGGTACTGTCACTTTATGAAAGTAATGGGAAATGTAAGTACACAGTTGTCGTCTATAATGACATGCGAATGTACTGATGACCTAAAAACAAAGTTCGTTTTATTACGATCATAATGTGAAGGCTAGAACCCCTACCAAACGCTCTCCCTGTCAAGAGATTAAGGGAACCAAACGCGACCTCTGCAAATTCTTGCAAGCCGTGTAACTCACATTAAGGTTATATGATCATGTATACCTAACATAACTATCACCTTTTGTTTAAAACAATGAGTTAGTGATCAATTGGTATAATTAGATCATGTGTGTATTCTCATGCTATAGCAACCTAACTTGTTTGTTTTGTACTGTATATTGTACGTTCTGTTTCTTTCTTATAATTGTGTGTTCTCTCTGTATGGTATTGTTTGATTCTCTTCACTTTATGTTCTGTATGGTATTGTTTGATTCTCTTCACTGTATGTTCTGTATGGTATTTTTTGATTCTCTTCACTGTATGTTCTGTATGGTATTGTTTGTTTCTCTTCACTTATTGTTCTGACTCTTGTATGAACTGACTCTTTGTGTGCTTCATTGTACTAGATGTAATGAATAGCATTCTCCTAAACTATACCTATTATAGTTTACTAATGTTCTACTTGGACTGTTACTGAAAAAGACTCGTTTATCTACTAAGTTATGTTTGTACTTTAAAAACGGAGTTTTGTATTAATATAAAGTAACATAACATTAAAAGAGTTTTTGAAATGTTTTGACAACTTATAAATGACATAAGTAACATTTTGAAAGATGTTTATAACAAACATTTACACGATTATCATCGTTTTCAACTTGTATTCCCCCCCCCCTCTTAAAACATTTAAAACAGTTAAAAGATTCATTACGGGGTATGAACTCACCTGATGTGGGTGATTCAAACGGGTATGTGTGTAAGGATGAGAAGTTCCACGAATGTAGTCCCGAGACACAATAAGTCTTAAATGACATATAAGGACACATATTCACATGAATATAGTGTTTGTGAACAACTATATGAAAGGAAACACCTTCCGGGACTAGGAAACACCTTGACCAAGTGTTGGAATCACATGTGATTCAACAAAGGAAAGTGAAATGGCACTAACATGTGTTTACGGTCATGAGTTTACGGCCCAAGGGAGTTTACGGCCGTAAATTCATGGTCAAACATGGCTAAGTGTAAGTTTGAAGGCTAGGGATGCTTTAAGGACTTTTGCTCTATACTTGTATGAGAAAGACCACCTCAAATGAGGCTTTTGATGAGTTTACGGCCCAAAGGGGTTTACGGCCGTAAACTCATGGTCATAATGGATTTGAGTGAAGTTTAAGGTCCTTCAAACATCAAAGAATGGTTCTAGGTCATTTGCCTTGCATCCTATAGGGTTTATGGCCCTAATGGCCACCAAAAAGGGGTTTACGGCCTTGGGACTTTACGGCCGTAAACTCCATTTGATCTTGTGTTCTTGATGTTTTCAAGTCTCTAAGCATGGATACTAACTAGATATGAAGTATAGGGAAGTGTACTTACGATCTAGAAGCTTGAAATGGTTTATATTGGCAAAGAACACTAGTGTGTGTTTTTTGTGTTCTTGGTGAAACTTGAAGATCTATGAAAACATGATTTCCATGGATGAATCATGAGGATGAAGCTAGTTAAGAAGGATTAACAACTAACTAGAGAAAGAACACTTACGATTTTTGAAGATCAACTATGAAGATCGGAATGATACTTGAGAGAAAACTCATGTGTTCTTGAGGTGAAAGTGAAAGAATGAAGAAAAATGAAGGAATGAGGGTATGAGGTGGAGTTCACGGCCTATCTTGGGTTTACGGCCGTAAACGCCATGTTTACGGCCGTAAACTCCACATGTTGGAGTCTAGGGCTTGAATCTTGTACTGTGGCCTTTAGCAGATAAAATCCAACACTTATTCCTTAAGTGTACTAGGCTAAAACTCCTTAGAAAGACCTTTAACAAAGCTAGAACTCATTACTAATGAGTTTGACACTCAGTTGAGTTGATTGACTGGGCTTTAAAAGTAAAAAAATTTTGGGTTGTCACATCATCCCCCCGTTAGATGGAATTTCGTCCTGAAATTAGCTTTCTTAGCGTTACTACTGGGGTTGCGCTCCTTTGATTAGCAGAATACCCACTCGTAGACTTGGCAACTTTGCCCTTATGTTTATGATAGGATTCATACTTGGTCCATCTACCACTACCTCGTGTATACAAGTCGTATATAATTAGGGTTAGTAAGACGGTCGGATGTGCGACTCTGCCCCAGGTCCACAACCAAACAAGGAACAGGAGATAGGGCGGAAACACACATACTAAATCTGCGTAATCATAATCATATACCACCCTCGCGTATACACTGAGCAGTAGTAGGTGGGCTGTATTCGTCCATAGCCTCTGTGCTCGAACTTGGTCTGTTGGACGAGTGGTATTTCGTGACGGTCTGCGGACATCTGACTATAAGGCTTCGGAGAACAAAGTACTCTTCGCACGAGTACTTCGGGGTTTAGAATACGAAAGATAAAATCGAGGTTTAGGTCGGACTTTCGATACGAATGAAGAAAGTATCGAGAACTTGCCGATCGAGGTGATAGAAACATATGAACTCAGTATGGTGAGGACCATGCCAACTCATGACGAACGAAAGCAACGGACTCTTTACTGAACAAATTTTTGGTCAAATGAAAGAAACGTCTGCTATACGATAATGTATCCCTTGTATGCTCGATACTGTACTCCTAGTATGTTCAAAAATGTACTCTTTGTAAATGTTCCCGTGTTTCCTGTTTTCTCTTTTGATGTTAACACTCCTACGTATCGTACCGCTATGTGCGCATACATACAAATGAAAGTGCTCTAATAACTGGTGGGGATACTTTATATTATGTTCCTCCTTGGTACCAGTACAATCGCCTGCCATATACAAGTTATGAATATTTAAGATGAATCAGGCAGTCGACTGAGTAACTCTGCCTGAAATCCTCAACCAGCTAAGGAATGGGGACCTAAGCGGAGTCACTCGCTCTAAGTCTGCAACATCTTAGTTGTGCACCACCCTGATGTATATGGTAAGCCATAATAGCTTCCCTAAACGGATCTTTTAGTTCTCTTGAATATTGTGACCTATTTCAATATGTGAGTCATTATAATTACTTTTAGGTGTTATCCCCAAATTTTAATCTTATACCAATATAAATTATTTTTAAAAGTAATTACTATTTCGAAAACGTACCGCTGTTCGTCGGCGAATCCGGGGTTGATTCTCCTGCGGTGATCATCAGAATGCGTCCGTCCGCTCCTGAGTTCTTTGTTATCGGGCAGTCCCTCTGATTGTGTCCAGTCTCACCACAGCCATAACATCCTTGGTTTTCTTCAGCTCCGGGGACTTGGGAGATCGGTTGAGCCGGTGCCCTACAGAAACGGACTGTGTGTCCCTTTCTGTGGCAGTTCAGACACTGCATTTCCCGACATACTCCAGTGTGGTGAAAGTTGCAGTTTCCACACTTCGGGAGGGTTCCAGCATATCGACTAGCAGGTGCTGGAGCAGTAGGCGTTGTAGCGGCGTACATAGTACTCGCTCGTTGCCCTTGTGGGGTGTCCTGTGTTGTTCGCTTCTCCTTCCTATTGTTCCCCGACTTCTAATTTTTGTCCACTTCCCTCGATGGCTCGGAAATAAGGACTTTTACACGATGGCGGACTCCGTGGTCGATGAGTCGCTGATCCAGGCGTTTAGCACTATCGAACGTGGCTGGGTTAGAAGACAATACATTTCCTTGGGTCGGAGCAGTCAGACCCCAAATGTATCTTTCTAACTTCTTGCTCTCCGGGGTAACCATCCCGGGGCATAGAGCTGGTAGCTCGCTGAACCGGTCCGTG
The DNA here is from genome assembly GCF_052849685.1 of Lactuca virosa. NCBI lineage: Eukaryota > Viridiplantae > Streptophyta > Magnoliopsida > Asterales > Asteraceae > Lactuca > Lactuca virosa. The sequence continues at coordinate 317,595,249 of NC_136429.1, forward strand.
TAGGTCACTATGTCCGAGCCGACCGTAGTGAGATCCCACAGCTCTTGTTCCAGCTTTTGAATTTCACCTAACGGGTAGTATTCCTCCCGCATTAACTCTTTTAGGTTTTCCCAACCTATTGAGTTAGCCACTGATAGGGTCAGTGACTTAACATGGCTGTTCCACCATGTTAGGGCCTTGCCAAAGAAGGTGCAGGCAGCAAACTTCACTTTGCTTCCTTCTGGGCATAAACAGATTTCGAAGACCGACTCTGTTTTCTCGAACCATTGTAAGAGGGCAATGACTCCTTCAGTCCCATTAAAGGATAATGGTTGGCATTTGGTGAAGTCCTTGTAGGAGAACTCTCTCGAGCGCACAAGGACTTCACCTTTAGTAAAATTAGTAGGCGTTCCACCTCCACTGGTACTGATGGAGTGATATTGAGCCATGGCTGTTGTCACAGCCGCAGCCACTGCAGCGTTTATAGCTGCCATATCTATTTGTGAAGGAGGCGGCGTTGATGTTATCGGAGTAGTGCGTTTGTTATATCTGCGAGGAGGCATCTTTGCTAAAAGAATACAAAGATGAGACAGAATAAGTCTAAAGCAATGGTCATAAGCCGAAAGCTGAAAAGACAAGGTTATCCTAGTTCTGGATGCATCGGGTCCTGACTTCCACAGGGTTCTAGAATAATTCATAAAAGATTCTATACCAAATAAACTCTATGAATTTGAAATAACTATCCTCGAATGAATATCTGTTTCCTGAATAACTGTTACCAGTTGCATGTAAGAAAATAATCTCAACATATAATGTGAGCAGTGTTTCCACTCGCTCGCTAAGTTAACCAGATTATTATTTATTAGTGTGACGAGTAAGACGTTTTGGTTACTTCGGCTGATCTCTCCTTGAAACTTCTCATGAACTTGTTCTTGTTCCTCCTGGACTCTTCTGTTGTCTACTATGAGGAAGTGGTTACATCTATCTGGGCTTGTCGTGCGAGAATGAAAATGACTAAAGCATCTATGAGCTTTAAGGTAACTTTATGGGGTGATCCTTACGCGGTCCTCCTATAATTGTACAATGTATACTAGTTTGTATATAATTTGAAGATTAAATAGACCTTCGAATAAGTGATCCTGCTCCAAAACTACACCCTTAAGAGGAGTGTATAGCGAAGCGTAGACCACAGATTCTAAGTCTATAAGATCTTAATTATATATAAAAACTTTAGGAATATACATTGCAAGATTATAGACCTATCCGTAAGGGTCTTTTAAGTTATCACATAAGTTATTTATATGGACTAAAATATTCCTATAGTATTCTAAATCGAATGTACTTGTTCTGGTGTTCTCTTGACTGGTGTTCAGGTAAGTTTTAACACTGTTGCAACACCACATCATTCCCAAACACATGTCGGTCACATCTCGAATGAATATAGTTGATCATGCTATATTGATCCTAGCTATGATTACATAACTGTTCAGGTTGACGACAGTGCCCAACCCTTAAATGCTTTTAGTTCTGTTCTCCTCGTGACACTAGTTCTATTATGTACATGTATAAGCAAGTAGGTATATTTTTATAACTCATAGTTATACTCTAAAAATATATCATTATCCAGAGCACTTAAGCCCCATTGTATTTATAGTTGTATATCTTTTATCGGTTGATATACTTAGTTCACTATCAACAATGCTCTGATACCAATCTGTCACACCCCAAAACCGGAACGACGGAATCGTTCGGGGGTGGAGGACGTCATGTTTAGTATCACAAGATATGTATATGGCAAGCAAGTAATGAACAACCATTTCATTTAGAAAGAAAGTGTTTACAATGTGTGTGTTCACAAAACATAGAATTCATAAACAAATAACAAAACAAGACTGGAAGCTATAATGCTCCATCTTCTGAATTCCCAGGACGAGCACCTGTCTAATAGCCTCCTGAGAATACAAGTTATTTGAAAGAGTTGTTCAGCAATTAAGCTGGTGAGTTCATAAGAGTTTAGTGAAGTATGTAAGTTGTAAAGTGTTGTTGAAATTATAAATGTAAAATAGTGTTAAAAATGTAGTTGTAAAATGTTGTAAGTTGTAAGTTCTGTTTTGAAAAGTTCGCCTGTTCCTCTAGAAAATCTTATATTTCCTACTTTGATGGAAGTTTAAGTAAAATAATACTACAACCCTTTCTATGGGTACTAAGTGGGTACAAGTTATATAAGACTCAGAGTAAACAAACAATCGCTTGTGCGCATCTGCCCTAAGCTCACAACCAAACGAGGAACAGAAATTAAGGCGGATAACACACATTCCATTGGTTGTTAGATCATCGTCGTATATAACCCTGGTGTGTTCACTTGTTACTCATGGAGTTAATTGTAATGGTTCCTTTATATCTAATGTAAGTGTTCTTTAAGAAAACCCATATTTCTTATAATAAAATAGTGACCACAATGACTACTTTTATAATAGCTTAGTTTATACTGATATATATAATCTAATATCGGATAAAAAGTTAATTGGGTGAATCTGCCCTAAGCCCACAACCAAACGAGGAACAGAGATTAAGGCGGAAAGCACACATCCAACTACCTATTGGGTATTAGTTTTATATATAAACATGATGTATAAACTAAGGTATTATAGAGTTACTCACCTAAGGCCCTTTACTGGTTTAATAAAATGGATTAAACCCGTTACTGGGAAGTTTCTAGTTTTGTATACCAAAAGTACTGATTTTTGGAAAGTATATTTTGTACTAGAAAAACTGTGCTTTGACTCTGTGTCCTATAACCTGACCCATACCTGGTACCCTTATGATGACTTAATGTGTACTAAGCATACATATATATATAGAATCAGATAGAAAATAGATTGGGTGAATTCTTTCCAAGCCCACAACCAAACAAGGAACATGAAGTGAAGCGGAGAGCACACATCCTATTACCTGTCGGATCCTATTAGTATATATATATCCTATGATGTAGACATTAAGGAATCATAAGACTATCATTATGGTCCTTTCTTTTCAACGTAGCCTTATACCAATGCATCTTCTATTAAACGTAGCCTTCTACCAAGGCATCTACTGTTATGTGCTAGACTCGACTGTTCTGTTTGTCGTTTGAAAAAATGTATGTTTTCCCTAGTTTATACCTATTTTAACCCGAAAATAGTTTGAGTTTGTCTTTCAAGTGGTACTGTCACTTTATGAAAGTAATGGGAAATGTAAGTACACAGTTGTCGTTTATAATGACATGCGAATGTACTGATGACCTAAAAACAAAGTTCGTTTTATTACGGTCATAATGTGAAGGCTAGAACCCCTACTAAACGCTCTCCCTGTCAAGAGATTAAGGGAACCAAACGCGACCTCTGCAAATTCTTGCAAGCCGTGTAACTCACATTAAGGTTATATGATCATGTATACCTAATATAACTATCACCTTTTGTTTAAAACAATTAGTTAGTGATCAATTGGTATAATTAGATCCTGTGTGTATTCTCATGCTATAGCAACCTAACTTGTTTGTTTTGTATTGTATATTGTACGTTCTGTTTGTTTCTTATAATTGTGTGTTCTCTCTGTATGGTATTGTTTGATTCTCTTCACTTTATGTTCTGTATGGTATTGTTTGATTCTCTTCACTGTATGTTCTGTATGGTATTTTTTGATTCTCTTCACTGTATGTTCTGTATGGTATTGTTTGTTTCTCTTCACTTATTGTTCTGACTCTTGTATGAACTGACTCTTTGTGTGCTTCATTGTACTAGATGTAATGAATAGCATTCTCCTAAACTATACCTATTATGGTTTACTAATGTTCTACTTGGACTGTTACTGAAAAAGACTCGTTTATCTACTAAGTTATGTTTGTACTTTAAAAACGGAGTTTTGTATTAATATAAAGTAACATAACGTTAAAAGAGTTTTTGAAATGTTTTGACAACTTATAAATGACATAAGTAACATTTTGAAAGATGTTTATAACAAACATTTACACGATTATCATCGTTTTCAACTTGTATTCCCCCCCCCACTTAAAACATTTAAAACAGTTAAAAGATTCATTACGGGGTATGAACTCACCTGATGTGGGTGATTCAAACGGGTATGTGTGTAAGGATGAGAAGTTCCACGAATGTAGTCCCGAGACACAATAAGTCCTAAATGACATATAAGGACACATATTGACATGAATATAGTGTTTGTAAACAACTATATGAAAGGAAACACCTTCCGGGACTAGGAAACACCTTGACCAAGTGTTGGAACCACATGTGATTCAACAAAGGAAAGTGAAATGGCACTAACATGTGTTTACGGTCATGAGTTTACGGCCCAAGGGAGTTTACGGCTGTAAATTCATGGTCAAACATGGCTAAGTGTAAGTTTGAAGGCTAGGGATGCTTTAAGGACTTTTGCTCTATACTTGTATGAGAAAGACGACCTCAAATGAGGCTTTTGATGAGTTTACGGCCCAAAGGGGTTTACGGCCGTAAACTCATGGTCATAATGGATTTGAGTGAAGTTTAAGGTCCTTCAAACATCAAGGAAGGGTTCTGGGTCACTTGCCTTGCATCCTATAGGGTTTATGGCCGTAATGGCCAACAAAAAGGGGTTTATGGCCTTGGGAGTTTACGGCCGTAAACTCCATTTGATCTTGTGTTCTTGATGTTTTCAAGTCTCTAAGCATGGATACTAACTAGATATGAAGTATAGGGAAGTGTACTTACGATCTAGAAGCTTGAAATGGTTTATATTGGCCAAGAACACTAGTATGTGTTCTTGGTGAAACTTGAAGATCTATGAAAACATGATTTCCATGGCTGAATCATGAGGATGAAGCTAGTTAAGAAGGATTAACAACTAACTAGAGAAATAACACTTTTGATTTTTGAAGATCAAGTATGAAGATCGGGATGATACTTGAGAGAAAACTCATGTGTTCTTGAGGTGAAAGTGAAAGAATGAAGAAAAATGAAGGAAATGAGGGTATGAGGTGGAGTTCACGGCCTATCTTGGGTTTACGGCCGTAAACTCCATGTTTACGGCCGTAAACTCCACATGTTGGAGTTTAGGGCTTGAATCTTGTACTGTGGCCATTAGTAGATAAAATCCAACACTTATTCCTTAAGTGTACTAGGCTAAAACTCCTTAGAAAGACCTTTAACAAAGCTAGAACTCATTACTAATGAGTTTGACACTCAGTTGAGTTGATTGACTGGGCTTTAAAAGTAAAAAATTTACGGGTTGTCACAAGGCCCTATAGCTGAAGCTTATGAAGCCCTCACTCTCCAGCTCAACACTAGTTTTCAAAAGGTTTTTGAAAATTTTTTGGACCTATAGGCGTCATCCATGCTTGCACTGGTTGTCGGCCCATCCGTTGCAAGAGGGGGAGAAGGACCAAGCTCAAGAACTCAACCATGGAAACCTGCCTCAGAATTCTCACTCCAAGATGAATGCTCAGATGATGATGTGCAGGTTCTTAACGGTTCTCACTATGCAGCTGATGATGATGATTCAAATGATGAAGACATGTTTGTGAAGAACGGAGTGTTAGGACTTCAAGCTCCAAGAAAGTTCCCTTCTAAAGTAATGAAAATGGAAGAACAAATACTTTGCTAAGCAGCCTCCTAGCCATCTACCCTGACTGATGTTCTTCATATGAGTATTGATATGGCTAAGGTTAAAACCAAATTAACAGTTGATGCCTTCTAAGCCACCCCCTCCATGCTGCCTCCAATTCGTGCACCTCGGGTTGTTCCTATTGATGAAGGTTCACCACTCCGGAAACCTGATAACCTTCCGGAAGAGCCTCTCCCATCCTTTCCTCCTAAATTTTTTGTTGATGAAAACATGCAACATATCTGTTCCGTCCTCAACAAGGAAAAAGACAAGGGAAAGAAGCCCATCTCCGAACTCCATCCAGCTCATCCCTCTGGACCACATCCTAAGCAAAAACAAGGTTGGTCCCAAGAAGAAATAAATCTAGCACTCGAGGAAAGCATTCGGATTCAAGCTCTTAACGATAACACTAATTCGATGCTTGGGCTCTCACCTCTCTGCCACGAAGGAATTATTCATGATTTGGACATAGTACCATTCATGTACTATGATATTCCTAGTGACAATTCGGAACAACTTGATCTTCCTCTCTCTCCTTATATAAAGTACTACACAAAGTTTGCTCCTTTGCATCCGAATGATGATCCTCAATTGATCATCCGAACTGAGCGTGAATGATTGAAGACCTTTTATAGTAATAATGTTCTTCCCCAAAAGGAAGTGTGGTCTAGAAAAAGGATCACCAAAATCTTCGGGTTTGCAAGGAAGGTCCTAACCAAGTTCGACCTCAACTGTGTGCTGTTTCGATTCTAAATCCTCTGGAATAAACCAACCCAATACACAATCTCGAACGCTGATTTCCCTGCAATTAATCCAAACGACATCCTAACCATTGCTGCTCATTTTCGAAACCGTCAAACAAATGATCTCGGCATGGGTGCCTATCCCGCTGCGTTAAGCTTCCTGAAGGATTATGTGGCTGAATTCTGCCGATGCAACTATGAATTGGCACATCTGTTTGGAACTGAAAACTACATAGCCAAAATCAACTTCATTCTGCCAAAAGCTTAGTTACTGGCTGATGGGCCCATCGATGAACCGGTGCTAGGGTTTGTCTACAAGCAACGAAAGAGAAACAAAAAGGACTTCTTTTGAGCCCTTGACAAACATCTAGTTCCAACTAAAGCGCTTCAAAAATTTATTAGTCGTACATCCAAATACGAAGCACCCGAAAATGTCACGGCAAAGTTTGTGAGTCAGCTACAATGGTACATTGAAGTTAGAGAATGGTTGTACTGAGCTAACGTTTTCATCAGGGAAGATGCAAACTAAGTTGACCTGATTGTTAAGTTCACTTAGAGGGAGATTGTTAGTACCTGAAAGTGAACCTCCAACAATCACACAATAAAGTTCCGAGGTCAGTCTTAAGTTCTGAAGTACAAAATGTTCAGGAGTCAGCTTGTGAATAGAAGTAGTGTTAGCGTCAGGAGTAAGAGTTTATGGTACGAAGTGAAGAATGTCTGAAATGAATAAGATGTTCAGAAATAATGTATCCGTCCACAGTAATTTATCTTTTCATTTTGTTTGATGTAACTAGTCATAGGACTTAGTCTCTTTTGTCAACTTGGATAATCAGAGTGTCAAAATAACTCTTTTATCTGGTCCTATGCATGTTCAGAAGTTTGTACGATGTAACCTTTTCAACTATTTAAGGTGCGTTTAATGACAATAATATCAGACGAATTGTTGTTCCAAATATAGCTATTTTTACATTTACTTAACTTTCACTTTTCTCTCAAATCAATATTTCAAACATTCTTCTTGCTCATTTATTGTTCTTACTTTGATCATTATCTTCATTCTTCATTTATGGCTTGAACACTTTGTAGAATCTCTTACTTTAGACTTTACTGGTTTACCAGACTTGACTAGAACCTTCATTTAGTAGCAGACATTGATCTTAAGCATTAATTCAAGGTTTGAGTTTTCGAACCTTTTCCCTGCGCAATCAGATCCTTTGTCATCACATCTTCTACCACCTAAACACCCTTCTCTTCTTCCTATAGAACCTGGAAAATGACCTCCCTCCTCCCTCCTATCACCACAACTGTTATCACACTTTGTTCTTCCTTTTGCCTACTTCTTTCTTCTTCTTGGCTTTAAGCAACCATACACACACACGTTTTCACAAATAGGTATTAGGGTTTACACTTCAATTTGATATAAATGAATCCAAAATAAGTGAGTGGGCTACTAAAGGTAGGGATGGACTGATCCCTTGAGTAAAATTGGCCCTTCATGCATAATTTTGACATAATGGCAAAACTAGCCCTTTACTTCCATTCCTTTACAAAGCAAGTTTTGATATTTGACACTTTCCACACTAAACTCATGCTCTTCCATATATATATATATATATATATATATATATATATATATATATATATATATATATATATATATTTCAAAAGGATAGCTTATCATTTTAAAAATATATAATTAGTGTCTAATAATAATAATAATAATAATAATAATAATAATAATAATAATAATAATAATTGATAAGCTATCCTTTTGAAATATATATATATATATATACATATATATATATATATATATATATATATATATATATATATATATATATATATATATATGAAATGAAGGGATAAACATATACCAAGAAATCAGGGTGTTACAGACACCAACTGATGCCAATAATACTAACGATCCGAGACCTATGAGTCTCAATCAAATGACTATTTGGTCCCACCCATATGGGTCCTACAACCACCAATTCACGATACATCATGGAATCCTCTAGCCACAAGAATTATAAGATCACGATATTACGCCAATCTTGTCGTTATTCCATCATTGTCTTGAACACTCAAGACTAGCACCACAAGGGACTAAAGGTACTCAACCATTAGTCCATCGACTTGAAGGAACCCAATCAACATCCCTCTCAACACTAACTAAATCTAACATGAGTCATACCCTTCTATCATGTATACTTCATTTCACAGAACAAGCTGCTACCAACATAAAATCCGATGAAAACATGGGCGCACACAACCATAGAAGAGATAGGCAGTTGCACTCTTGGTCACTGTGAACCAAACCATGCCGATACCCCGAGCCAAGTGCTCATTTTCTATATTTTTAAGTCGACATACACCCCTCCCGATAATATCTAACAAACTTACTACAATACACACCCTCAAGAGAATCCAAAACCAACCTTGCATCTACTGTATTCCTTTTTCCTCAACACCTTACCCAAAGGGTGAAGTACTAGTACATCTAATGAAATGACAAACCTCAATCCTTAATAGAAATATCCTCATAAATGTCTGAAACAAGGTTGTACCCATTGACTGAAATTAAATAGATTCCACCAACACATAACTAGCTCGATAAAACTTCCAAAGTTATCCAGAAATGCTGCTAAAACCATGATCAAGTAAATTCAATTACCAAACCTGTCGACATGACATGCTAAAATTGGATTTTGCATGGATCCAAAGCCACACCTAAAAAAGTAAACAATACCGCTCTGACGTACGAACTCCCGATAACCAAGGATAACTGCCAAACCCAAGCCTACTATGAACAATACTTCCATAACCAACAATTGAGGGTACTTATACCCATGAACCAAAAGGCGCAATGTAAAGATTTTGACGATAAGTTGACGCAATCCTTGAACTTCCACTGATATAACTCAAAACTTTCGAAAAACCTCAGCCCTTGACGATGAAAAAAATGGTACACAATCGAGAATGCATCGACAACTAATCCACTGATCCAATACACTACTGAACAAAACCCATATGGCAAAACACATATAAAACTCTTAAGTTGATTGACAGCTCATCAACTATTCATCATAGACTATAGATAGCAATCTATATAACAAGTTAACAAATCCTCCAACAACCGATACTTGACCTGAGCGACCCAAATGCCCTATAACCTAAACGCCGACGATATCGAAAGAAACTAATGGATACAATGAGCTCCATATCCAACAGCTTCATGAAGCGAAGACAACTCACGCATTCCTGAGCACATGCATCTGATGGCAACGTGTATGCATGCCCGACTTGATCAACTCTTGAACCAAGGTGTCGCATTCCAGGACCGTAGGTCCCTATGGCCCATTATTGTGAAACCAACAACTGGCATAGATCGATGATCCTCCAAGTAGAATACCCATTTCTCCGCCACTTAGGGTTCGAAATACCTTCAACTAACATTGCGAACAGACTAAAACTCAAATAGGTTCTAACAGATACATAGCATCCCTGACCCTTGGAATATATAAAACAACGCAAGATGATCTTCTATATAAACACCACGAAAACTCAAATTGATTTCGAATCTTCGATATGGACCTCAGAAACTCCCCAATCACAACTACCCCTAACATAAAGAATCCCATGCAAATGCACAAGAAATACTTCTGATAGTCCATTCATAACACTAATTATTTATCAAGAAAAAATGGACTACCACACACCTTGCCTATAAATCCCCAACCATCCATTCATATCAAGAATCCTTCATAAATTCAAGAGGCATCATACCCATAAGCGGGTTATATTACATACAACAAAATTTTTTCATTCCCGATTCACTTCCCTGCTCACCCGAAACAATCATCTAGCACCTAACCTAACTAAATTGAAAGAAAGTATACCCTTGATCTCATCTCGAGGAGATCATACCACAAGAATCCTCTTGTGCATTCCCATACCGGCATACTTGTCTCCAAAAACTGCAACTATCTAGCTCCATGCTAGGTCTAGCTTCCAACTTTGCAAATCTCATGTATGCTCTCTCTTTCCTCCGAACACAAAAAGCTGGAAGAAAATAACCCCTGTCGCAGATAGTGACATCCCAACCCATCTGCTTATCATTCAGCCTCCGGCTACAATCCTCGAGCCGATCATCACAATCGCTTCCTTCTTGAGTCCCGCAACTCATCTGACACTACCTCGAGACCTCAAAATCAACTAACTCACCTAGGTATGCACCATTTGAAACCCAGAATGACATGGACACTAAGGTCCAAGCAATCAGCAGACCCATCCACATTTTGAGCAAGCATAACCGATAATCAGATAAGGACATAAACATAGTGCAGTGAATCATGGTGACAAATCATACAATCTACCCTCCATCAGCTCCTTAAAATCATTGAAATCGTGATAGATTCAAGTACATATCTTGTGCTTTCACTAGTACTAGCCAAACACTAACTTCCACACTTATCCTTACTTTTCCTCAAGAAACGTCTCGGATCCTTGATAACGTGTAATTTATTAATATATTTATGGCATTTTCTTATTATTTTACACTATTTTTATGCAATTTAGATCTAAAAGGTACTTATAATGCTTAAATCTATATTTTACAGGTATAATTGTTGCTAGAGTGGAAACGGAACGAAAAGGGATAGAATTTGGAGCTGGATAACAATGAAAGAAAAAAGGTTGAAGCGGTCCACTACGCCCAGCATAGTGGGGCGTAATCCCAACGTACTAGGCTGGGTGTCCGGGTCCTGATCGTAACTTTGAATGCAATACACCCCGAATAATATCAGTACGCCCAACGTACATAATTCAGCGAAAAATATTATTTATAGATATTTTCTGTCAACCAGAAGGGAGATTACGAATTTTATACTTCCTTAGTCATTAAGAAACCCTTTTCTTCCGTTTTGAGGGTCTAGAAGGCAGCCATAATGTCGTTAAGCTGTCAGGTGCGAAGATCTGAAGTATTATGGAGTGGATTCAGGTCAGAGATCATGTGGTTTGTTGTTCTGAGCATGATTAGCATTCCATTGTGATTCCATTATGTGTTTACTTATTGATTTAGGTGTTAAAACCTTTTACTTTGTGTTTATGATTTAATGAATTCTTTGAGTTTATGGTTTAATTACTATTTGGATGGTTTATTCTTATTTAATTTATTTTGCCAAGTTTGATTGAAAGATCCATACGTGTTAAAGATTGTTACTTTGTTCACTATTGTTGAATTAATAGATTTTAGATGACCATTCTAACTGTGTTAATTTAAATCATTGTTGTCCATGGCCATTGGTAATTATGACTAGTGTTGGACCAAAACCTAGCGTTAGGATATAAAATGATGAACTTTAATGTGGGTGCATGAGTAGATGACCATTCTATACATAATATAACTTCGATGACCATTAGGGTTAAATAAGATCAAATATTACTTATACGAATTAAATACTGATTTGCATGATTGTTTGTTCACTTGATCAACGAATTAATAGTTATGTTAAAATCAAAGGATTAGTAGTCTAACCATGATGCTAGTCATATTAGGAATCGGTGAATAACGAATGAATATCCATTGCACTAGTAGTTAACCAATATTTTGAGGTGAAATCCAGTCTAAACCATAGTACCTAAAGAGATTTATCTTCCAGTCGGTTTATCGAGATTTGTAGTTTGATTGGTTATTTGAGATTTAATTTAATAAAACCCTTATTTATTGCTTTTGTGTTATTTGTGTAACCTATAATCAAGAATTCTAATTTAATTCACTTTCGTTTCCCTAGTGTTCGACACCCTTGCTTCTCAAAACTATACTATGGTCGATCAGTTTCACTGCATGTAAGGTGTGGTCAGATGCGACATACTACGATTTACAAATAAAAAAAACCAATACATTAAATATACACTTCAAAGATTTTGGCGTCGTTGTTAGGGAACGGTTTTCAATTGTTTTGGTTTATATGATTATTCGATATTTGTTTTAATTTTTAGCTTTATTTTATATTATTATTAAATTTCTTTGATAACGTGTCACTTGTCGGAGGATTTTCGCTATTGTTTCCCGTAGAATTGAAATATGCGAAAATGGCCAATGGAAATTGATTGCAAAAATGATTAAAAAGAAAAATATGGTCAAGCAATTACGCCTAGCGTAAAGTTGGAGAACGCCCCACGTATAAGAAGGAGTCGCGACTTCGGAATTGAGCCTCACCGAGTACGTCTAGCGTACAGAAGGTGTACGCCCATCGTAAATCGTCGACACAGGTTTATTTGTTCGTCATCTGATGTCTTTTCCTCTTTCATATATTTTTAAAACACTCTCGCTGTAGTGACTTGTACTTCACAAAAATTTTAGATTTTTTTCTTTCTTTTTTGAATCGACACCAACGTATGTTGTTTGTTACCCGTTTTCACTTAGATTGTGGTATAATTTCATGAATTTTCTGCAATGTGTGAAATTAGAAATCTAGGGTTTATGCCATTCTTGATTTGTGTTGGATTTTAAATGCAATGGGGTTAGATAATGGTTAATGGGACCGATTAAGATCTTTTGAACCTACCCTTTTGCTTGAATATGGTCTGGATATCGACTAGAAGAACCACAAATCGCGTAGTGGTCGCTTACGCCCAACATATGCATGATGTACGCCCATCATACTTGGACACTACCAACTCAAAAATTTTCTTGTTAAACTGTTTAATTTTGTTTTGTGGTAGTTTTTGTGTGTTTAAATTTTGAAGGTCATGACTATGGGAATCAAAGAAGAAACCAAAACCAACATCCTAAAAAAATTACCGATCATCGCTTCTTGCAATTCCTACGAACTTTAAATGAAGGAACGTGTGAAAGATATCAAAGAAAACTTAGTCGGTTGCTCATAAACGAAATTAACATCGCACCCTCATTTGATTAGGGATTGGCATCCCAAACTGGACTTGATGAACTAATCCGATTTTTTTTGCAATACACCTACTTGGACGCGTATGGTGTGCCTTTTTTTGTATGTCGTGGTTGGGAAATTTTTTTCAGTATACAGAACCTGTTTACCCGAAATTTTTGCTGGAGTTTTATATATGCTACAATTTCATATGATCCTAGGAAGACCCCTGATGACAGGACAACCCTTTTCTTTCGACATGGTGGAGTGAGTAGGGGGTGCAGTGCTATTGAGCTTGCTGTGAGAGTAGAAGTTTATACTTTTGATGAGATGAGGAGTGTCCACTTCCCTAAATTTCTTGTTGGATTGTGTAACGGGACGGCCTGCTAATTATAGCAAGAATGTATTTTGGGCTGAGATTACAGGAGGAGTTTATATACCGCCAACCGCTCGAGGAAATATGATTCAATCCACCACTTATAGATTATTGTGTCACTTGATCTCCATTTCTCTCACGAATCACAAGAATAGCGAGAGAATTCCTTCTTTCTATTTGTTTTTCCTGTGCATAGTTGTTAAACCAGGGAGACACTTGAACCTCACAATTTCTTTAGCTACACATATGGGGAGGAGGGCCAGGGAGCTTTGATAGGATAGCCCAATTTGTCGGGGGGGGGGGGGTGCACTTCATCAAGCGTTTGGCTAGGTCATATTTATTGTCCACGAAGAGATCGTTAGGTCGATGGTTTTTATTGATGCGAGGGTGATAAGTTCACAGTTATTGGAGTCGATGAGGGTATTTGAGCGTGGTGAGGATGGTATTTTGAGAATACAACCACATGACATAGCTCTCAAGGAGGGTGTAGCAGAACCAGAGCCTGAGAGACGAGGGAGGCGTAGACCTACTCCATGAGAAGCCCAACAGGAGATCGTTATTGGTTGCCTGTCTCAGCACATGGATCTTATTTCACATCATATGGATGGTCGGTTTGATTACATCGAGAGTAGAAAGAACTAGTTTGAGGGTGCATTGACTGAATTCTTCACTTCACAAGGTTATCATTATCTAGTCCCCTTTCCTCCACCATATGGACAGAGGGGTGATGGAACAGGGCCATCTGGGATGCAACAACATGATGACAATGATGATGAGTGACTGAGTTATCATTTTAATTTTTAGTTTTAGTTTATTAGACTTAGTATTTTTATTTTGGTGTGTATTTAGTTTATTTAAATTAGGAAGTTTTATTATTTTTACTTGATGTAATTTTATTTTCCATGTTGATGCTCTTTTATTGTTTTAGATTTTTGCCTAATTTTTTCCCTTAGAAAGCTGGGAGTAGGTTCAGCCGCTAGGACCGACTGCTATTTTATCACGAGAGAAAAGGTCGTGAGATTTAAGTTGATAAACGAGAGCCATGACTTTTAATAAGTGTGGGGTGCATGTCGATTATATGAGGGATTATTTATTTTTCTAAAAAAGCTAATTCTAACCTTATCGAGCCCTATGGCATGGAAGAGGAATTCCCAAGCCATGGAGTTTTATTGCAACACAACTCAGAAGTATCATCCCAGTTGCCATGACATGGTTGACACTTTCCTATGTCGTGGGTGAGTTTGAGGTCGCGAATGGAGATTGCCATTCTGGATGCCACGTTGTGCTTATCACTTACCACGTCGTGGCCATGCTATTATTCGCAATACAGATTCTTCCTCAATCAACGACACGACGTGGTTGACATTTCCCACGTCGTGGTCACTATACATTGCATTAAATTGCAATCCTTTGCACCACATTTTAGAAGTCAGTGTTCTTAGTCTTATTTCCGGCACATTCAGAACCAACATTCCAGTTTCTAGTCTTCCAACATCTTTTGGACGAACTTTTAGCAGCCTCATTCGATCTCGCCACTACTACCCTAGGGGAGTCTATTCCATTTTCTCCCTCTTTATTTTTTATGCTCTATAATTGTTTAAGTGTGCAATAAGGATATTGCATCAAATAAGTGTGGGGTAGGGGGTCGAATATAGGGATACAAACTTACTCATTAAAAAATTGAAAATTTGTTTAGAATTTAAAAAATTTAGAAATACTTGTAAAAATAGTCTAAAATTGAATCTAGTTTAGAAAAAAAATGTTGTATTGTTATGTTGAGATCTAGGTTGCTATTATTGTGTGGAACGATCTAATGTGAGCATCGGTGTATATTTGAACGGACATATGTTCTAGTGTATTTGTGGGACAAAAACATGACTTGCCTAGTTTGAAGGACATACTATGTTTAGCAACCTGTACTTGAAATGTATCCAGGAAAGCATATGTAGTCATTGCACTCTAGACTAGATCCTTTAACCAATAAAGGTTGAAGGTAAGTTACCTTGCTTAAGCATATGTTTTTCTTTTAGGTTTTTAGTTTGAAAAAAAAAGTTGAGAAGTTGAGTGAATACGAGCTATCAAAGTATGAAGATCTCGAAGAAAGTGAAGAAATAAGCCAACTTGCCAAGTTATTTTATATTGTAATTTTTCTTTCTAGATTGTTTTTCCATATGTATGCTTGGGGACTTAACCAAAAATATCTTGAGGTTAAGAAAGTTTTATGGGGATAAATTCATAGGGATGTATAAAATGTGTGTTGTTCAAAATAAGTGGGGGAATGTTTATGAGGATCGTAAGTATTTAGGATTGGGGAATTTCTTAGGAAAATTTAGACACAAATACATGCATTGCGGTCTTGGAGTAATAAAGAGGTTCAAAATGGATTGTCTTGTGTAATGCTAGTGACTAGGGTTTTGATGTAATAATATAATAATAAAATTAGTTTTGCTTGAAGGAAAGAAAAAGACCAGTGTGCGGTAGTCTGATAACGTCTAATTTATACATATATTTATGACATTTTCTTATTATTTTAGACTATGTTTTTATGCTATTTACAACTGAAAGGTAATTATAATGGTTAAATTTTATATTTTACATGTATAATTATTGCTAGAGCGGAAATGAAGCCAAAAGGGATGGAATTTGGAGTTGGATTGCATAGAAAGAAAAAGAGGCTGAAGAAACTCACTATGACCAACGTAATAGGGCTTACGCTTAGAGCGTACTGGGCTGGGTGTCCGGGTCTTGATTGCGATTTTGAAAGGAGTATGCCCCGCGTAATCTCAGTACTCCTATCATACGTAAGTAAGGTAAAAATGTTATATATAACAATTTTCAGTCAACTAGAAGGGTGATTATGAATTTTACACTTCCTTTGTTGATAAGAAACCCTATTATGACGTTTTGAGGGTCTAGAAGGCGGCCGGAAGGTCGTTAAGCTGTCAGGAGCAAAGATCTGAGGGATTATGGAGCATATTCATATTAGAGATCATGCGTTTTGTTGTTCTGAATATGATTAGCATTCGACTGTAATTCCATTTTGTGTTTACTTTCTGATTTAGGTGTTCAAACCTTTTACTTTGTGTTTATGGTTTAATGAATTCTTTGAGTTTATGGTTTAATTGTTATTTGGATTGATTATTCTTATTTAATTTATTTTGTCATGTTTGATTGAAATATCCATATGTGTTAAAGATTGTTACTTTGTTCCCTATTGTTGAATTAAAAGAATTTAGATGACCAGTCTGATTGTGTTAATTTGAATCATAGTTGTCCATGACCGTTGGTAATTATGAGTAGTGTTGGACCACAACCTAGGGTTAGAAAATAAAGTGATGAACTTTAATGTGCATGCATGAGTAGATGACCATGCTATGCATGATTTTGCTTCTATGACCATTAGGGTTAAATAAGATCAAATCATGCTTACTACGAATTAAATAATGATTTACATGATTGTTTGTTCACTTGATTAATGAATTAATAATTATGCTAAAATCAAAGGATTAGTAGTCTGACCATGATGCTAGTCATATTACGAATCGGTGAATAACGAATGAATATCCGTTGCACTAGTAGTTAACCAATATTTTGAGATGAAATCAAGTCTAAACCAAAGTACCTAAACTGATTTGTCTTCCAGTTAGTTTATCGAGATTTGTAGTTTAATTGGTTATTTAAGATTTAATTTAATAAAACCCTTATTTATTTCTTTTGTGTGATTTGTGTAACCTATAATCAATAATTCCAACTTAACTCACTATTGTTCCCATTGTGTTCGACACCCTTACTTATCAAAACCATACTATGCTCGATCATGTTTACTTCCTGTAAGGTGTTATTAGATGTGATAGACTAGGATTTATAAATAAAAAACCAGTGCATTAAATATACACATCAATCCTATAAGTAATGACTCATGTCTACTACCATCTGATCAAATCACATATACCCGCTCTCAACAAATACACACCGCTAAATAGTGCACCAATTCCTCTAAGGCATATTCTAGGCTCTCCCAGGATTCCCACCTCACCCTGCAATTAGCTGTTGAAGAATCCCTACTAATATCAGTTAAGAACTTCATGAATACAATTACATGCGACAAAAGTTAAATAATCTTTCGAATAAAAGACCTAACTCTAAAACGGTTAGACTCAAACGAGAGCTACGCAATAGGGATAAATCAATCATTCTAGAATTATTTAACCCTTGCAACATGTAACTTAACATATTCATTTAATAGTTAGCTCACATCCATATGGGTCCCACAAAGCACAAAGCAAGCACCATTTGGGCAGTAACACTCTATAGGCCATAAAACATAAAAAGGCATCTCCCTAATGAACTTGGTTCTGCGATGCTAGAAACTTCTACTAAAACTGTTGGTTGCCTTATGCATGAATCTTATACACAAAACGGGATCACATAGGCTGTCGAATGAATGATTCTACCCTAAGCCCACAACCAGACAAGGAAAAGGAAATAAGGCCAAATTAGTACTTCCAAACTATATAATCCTAATCGTATACAATTTTTAAATCATACACTTTGCAATCAATTCCACCAACATAGATTACAAATCTACCACAACATCCAATTCCTCCTAGGCTACAAAGCATCACAAATTAGGCCATTCTACCCAACATCTGAAATCCATACTAGCATGTTGTTCCGAAAGCTCAATCAAAAGGCAAATACAGGCATATCTCCTAGCATTCTATCATACAACCCTGAGAAGATCCTTAGCCCTAATCCAACATGCAATTCTCATATATTCATACCAAAACAATAAGCATAACACATGTATGGGTATTTTGGGAAATACTTACTTGAGCTCGGTTCATTGCACGCATCAAACCCCTTTTCGTTGTAGAAAATTTTTTAGAAAAACTATTTCCTTTCAAAAAGTTTACCAATTCCTGAGTTTGAGTTTAGCCACACCTGAGAATGTACCCGAATCCCTCAAACCAAGAGTCTAATACCAACTTGTAACATCCTAATAATACCGAGTAAAAATTTCATTTTTAAATATGTCAAAACCATTCATTTATTATCTAAAAGATGGTCATAATAATAGTGTTCTCAAAACATCAGGGTAATTCGTAAGTATTTAGTGTGGAATAAATCTCCAAGAGATGCAGTGGCATCAATTCATAAGTATTAGTGAGTTCCCCAAAATACAACATACCATACATATCATTGGGCCTAGCCCTGGGGTATATTCCAACCCAACATACAACAATGGGCCTAACCCTGGGTTTTTTTTGACCCAACAAACAATCATGGGCCCATCCCTCATGTATATTTCAACCTAACATACAATAATGGGCCTGGCTCTGGAGTTTCTTCCAACCTAACATACAATCTTGGGCTCAACATTGGGTTATATTTCAACCCAATCATTCATGCAATAGTCACAAAGACAACTAGCATTCTACGTAAAACAATCCAGTGGGCTGACATTGGTGCCTTCTAAGTCTTAAATCCCTCACAATTAACCAAAAGTCAACTAGTCAAAAAGTCAACAGTTAACCCTTTGTTGACCTACATGTTGTGTACTCTAACTCTATGCTCGGCATAGAGCTTCAATCCAGAAAAATGGGCCTCAATTTGGCTATATGGGGCGTAGCCTAAGTTATGCATGTCGTACTTCCTTATGTTCCAATACTCACATTAAGCACTTATTTCATTAAGACCTTTCACTCAGAGCTCAGATCTAGTTCCTAATACCTCCTCCATAATGGATAAAGTTTCTAACTTTATCCATTAGGGTGATCCAAACAACCATCATCTAGTCTTTAAGTCTTAAACAGACCAAAAATCCATCTTTCTTGACTTAATCCATTAAGTCCATGTCTCCAACCTTCATATCTAAAACAATATGATGTTCAGATGGATAAAGTTTTGCAACTTTATCCATAACAAGGTCACAAACATCCAAGATCTAAACTTTATGCACTAAAATGACCCAAAAGTGGCAAATATGACAAATAGCTAGATCTATGAAATCCATGATCAAGTTAGAAGCTTTTTACTCACAATGGTCCATGAATGATGTGATCTTGCTAGATCTATACTTGAACTCTTCTTCTATACTCTTTGCCACCACCTTGATCTTCAAGATTCAACCTCCCAATGGAGAAATAAGCTCATAAATGAAGCTAAGGAAAAAAAAAGAGGAGGCTAGGGTTCGTTAGGAATGATCTTAGGTGATGGAGGCTGGTAATGAGAGGGTTTCCCATAAGTTAGAGCCCTTAAATAGGGATCAAAACCAAAGATTTTGGGTTTTGATATGCCCAAATTATGCCCATCGTAACTTAAATTATTCCCAATGTAATTCATTAAAACCCATTACGCCCAACATAACTTTTAGTTACGCCAAGCGTAACCTAAAATTTCCCAATTTCCCCTTCAACTTCAAACAACCATAACTTCTTCATTTCAACTCTGTTTTTAACATTGTTTATATGTACGAAAAGGTATTGAAGAACCCCACAATCCATCTAATTATTTTTGACTTAAAACATACCGACCTAAAATCCTTATTCCATGAAAAGAGTTTGAAACATTACTTTTCCTGTTTTACGCTCTGGCTCCAAAATACAAACCAAGAGCTTGGATCACATAGTCAATATTAACAACATCGAATAGGGTCTCAACCATATTCCTTTGAAGTCCAAGGCCTTTACTTGATCCATTTATTTTCCATAATCCTGAAATAAGAAACTTCTCGAAATAGGATGTTACATGGGATAATTCTTTGCTATTTGAACCTTTTTATCCTTGCAGGTGTCTTATTATTGCTTTTAGTTCTCTATTCTTTTAGCTTAGCTTTTCTTTGTTTGACTCTTCTTATTGCTTATTATAGTACTTTGTTCCAGCTTCCTTCTTGTGTATTGTTTAATAAAATCATAGTTTTTCAAAACAAAAAACAAGTCATTAAGCCATATTTGTATTTCTTAATGAAGTAAAAACACTTGGTTGTTGAAAACAGGTTGTATGGGTTCCTAATATGACTTTTTTTAAAATTTTGTATAAGACTGGTCATATTTAAAGAACTAAAGGTGAAATTTGGAACTATATCGTTTCTGGCAATATTTTTGCTTAAATGAACTCAATTTTGATAGTTATGGCCATGATATTCTACCAACAAAAAAGAAGGTATATCGCAAAAGAAGTGTTAGCAACACCAGGGATTGACATAAGAAATAACCAAGTCGATTCTCATTATGTAAAATCAAACCCCAATTCTCATTAACATTCTGAGATGTACAAGAAATGTCATAAGAACACACATTTTTTAGATATGATATTGTCCTTGAATGTACATGATGGTTTTCTGGACGAGTTAAACATTGATCATGGAGATATGATATTATCTTTGATTGTACCTTATAGTTTTTTGCAACTATACAATTTTACAGAAGGATAATTTGATGTTTTTACTTTCTCTTCTTTTGATTGTAGTATGAGATGGTAATATTATTAAACTTCTTACTACATCATCCATCTCTCTTATTTCTTTGAAGTGATAATTATATTGGCATTGGCACCAATAAAGCTGAAAGACCTTAGCTAGATATGTTTGAGCTTTTCACATTTCGTTGACCAACGAAACGTTGCAATGTAATCATAATTCAGGCTGATGATGTATATGGTAATTGACTATAAAGTGTGGCATTGACGTGGTAATTGGTATTTATCATGGTATAAAGGACTTTTTATATTTATTTTATAATTTTACCAATCTTAAGCTTTGGATAAGATAGAGTATAATGGTGCGTACAAGTCTAATATATATAAACAAAAGTGGTAATAAACATTTTTCATAAATGTGGAAAAACTTGATGAAAAAGAGTTTGAATATATAGTTGCTCTGCGGCAGAGAGCATAGGGATCGGTTCTATATCTACTCTAATAAATATTTTTTTTTTGCCAAATGTCACACTCTCATTCATTTTGTCACATGTCATTATGTGGTTATTTTAAATCAATTTTTTTTCCATATGTCAATTTTTTTTTCCATATGTCATTTTACTTTTATATTTATTTACTAAAATACAGTAGTTTGAAACTTCAAACGAAATTATAGTTACTAATTCCTTTTTATGACTTTTCAAATTTTTTTCTTCTGAGATGTGCACTTCATCGGAATTGCCTTGAGAGTGTCCATCCCAAATCCATCGTCCAACATTGCTGATACCATTCCTACTAATCTTTGTGCAGACGAAAGACCAAAAGCCATCATCCATCATCCATCATCGCCTTCTTGGCCTTATCGCCCAAAGCCGCCAAGAGTAATTGGACTTTCCTGTGATTTTGTTCCACATTTGTTTGATTCATCACCAGATGGATGGCTCCAACAACCTATAACAGAAGAGATGCAACTGAGTTATCTTTTTATTCGTTGCAAAATACTCAGTAAATAAACCTTAGATTTAACGGCGAAATTTGCAATCTTCCGGTGATGCATTGATTAAGCCATCTCTTCACTTACTTTTCCATCTCCATCCATGGCAGAAGATAAGAGAAGCAGAAGATTTTGAATCCATTTACATGACATAGGGAGCACAAGATGGTGATATGAACACCTACTGCAATCTGCATACATTGGTGGACGTTCCTGGAAACCATCACCATCCATTCATCTCTGCCCCAAGATGTGATCTATGCCAAAATCAGATGGAGTAGAAGGAATAATGCGAGAAACATGGAGTCTAATGGGAAAAAATAGAGAGTAGATGTTGAAATGTAATCTAGACTTAGGGTTAGTTTGGTAATTTTAATAGGTAGTTAATTCTGAAAGTGTTAGTTATAGTTATGTAACTGTCAAATAAAGGGTTGCGATGGTGATCAATCAACAAAGAGTTTGTGATGGTTCAGAAAGTTACAACAGTTCTGAAGGGTTGTGTTGGTATAGTGTCTCAACCGACTTCTGATGTGTATATATGTGTGAATGTAATATGTAAATGTTGTTCTTGAGTTTTTAATAAAATATTACTTTTGTGTTCAAAAACCCGGTCTTCTTCTTCTTCATATGTATGTGTGTGCAGAAATACTATCTGCATGTTTATTGTTTTCAAGGTTGTTTCTCCAACAGTAGAAAACTCGTTATTAGCTTGAAAAAATAAGGGCGATCGTTGAAGACCGTTAGACTTGAACGTCGTACGACGAAAGCATATAATCCTGCAATTACAGCAACCAACCTTTAGTTTTCCTGGACGGAATAGAAAACTGAAACATTCAACAGATCGTAAAATTTCAAAGGATGACCATTAAAACAAATAATCAATAATAGCATACTGACATCTTTCCAAAAGAACATGAGGAGGGTGGAGATGACGACAAAAACGAGTTAACGGTTGTGGGCTTTTTGATCTAGCAGGTATGAACCGTCGAGGAGGGAAGGAGGAAAAGGGAGTGGAGGAGTGGAGGAGGAGGACTCATTTGTTTTTAATTATGGTGTAAACACTGCTACCATGTTTTGATAAATAAATATAAAATTACCATTGTTTGGGAAATATTTTTTGCATTCACCATCTTTTGGTAAAAAACTCCCATTTACCTAGCAGAGCATATTTGTGTGCCTTTAAGCTGTCGATCCCTAATCCTCCACGATCCACTGGAGCTATGACTTTATCCCAAACGATCCAATTCTTTTTCCTTTCATCAGCAAAACCACCCAAAAAAAACTACATCAAATACTTTCAAGAGTTTTTATCACTTTAACCGGCGCTTTGTAAAGTGATAGAAAGTATCTGCCAAGATTCCCGAGAACGACTATGCATAAAGTTAGCCGACCACCGTATGAAAGCGTGGACGCTTTCTGTATGAAAGCGTGGACGCTTTCCATCAGGATAGTTTTGCCTAAAACTTTTCAATGATCGGCATCCGGTGTATGATTCTAAACATTAAAGCTCTAACCGACATACCTAAATATACAAAGGGTAAGGAGCCCACACCATAGTTGACTCTTCTAGCCATAATGCCAGCCTTGATGCCTGTTATACCAAAACCAAAAATATTACTCTTGCTCAGGTTAACCTTTAGCCCGGATGCTAGCTCAAAGCATCTGAGAATACGAATAAGATTTTTAGAGTCTTCCAAAGAGTATCACATTGTCTGCATACTGAAGGTGAGTAATTTCCAACCCATTAGGTAGTAAAATACCTTTGAAAAGTGCTTTTTTGGTGGCTTCCTCTAAAGCAATATTCAAACCCTCGGTTGCTAATATGAACAAGAAAGCTGACAGTAGGGGATCACCCTGACGTATACCACGTTCCAGATTGAATTCACATGTTGGAGCCCCGTTTATTATTATCGATGCTCTAGCGGAAGATAGACAACTTTTGATCCAAGAGCGCCATTTAGAACCAAATTCCATTCGTGCCATAATAAAGTCGAGATACAGCGAGTTAAGGCAATGAAAAGCCTTTTCAAAGTCCATTTTTAGGATAAAAGCCTTATTTTTTGATCTTTTTAACCATGATATCACTTCATTAACGACTAATGGGCCATTAAGAACGTGTCTGTTTTTAATAAATGCAATTTCGGACCGAAAACTGATCCCTTTTTTGAGCCTTTCTGCTAAAACTTTTACAATAGTTTTGTAAAGGCAGCCAATCAAACTAATAGGTCGGAAGTCTTGTAGGGTTGTTGGATTGCTTGTTATCGTTACGAGAGTTATGAAGGAAGAGTTACAACCCTTGTTGATCATTCCAGTTGCTTTAAAATGCTTTACTGCAAAGTAAAAATCATTGTCGATAATGTCCCAGAAGTGCTTAATAAATGCAAAAGAAAAACCAACGGGACCCGGACTTTTGTCTGAACCACATCTCCAAATAGCTGTTTTAATTTCCTCAAAAGAGAATGGCTGCTCTACGAAGTTTCTTTGCATGGTAGAAAGATTTTTGAATTTTGAGCTTATGAATGAATGTCTGTTTTTTTGCAGCTCTTAAAACTTTCCTTGAAAGAATGTCACAGTTTTCTTGTTTGATTGCATCAACATCACTGATCCAGTTTCCATTTATTTTTAAGCCATTAATTTTTTGCGATCTTTGATGTTTGTTGTGCAACTCGTGAAAGAAGCCACTGTTTTCATCGCCTTCCAAAGCCCACCTGGCCCTAGATTTTTGTTGGAGGTCTTACAGTTGTATCGGTCAACATCCTCTTATGCTTTTGGGTTGCATAATTTAGCTTTACATCCGAAATAAATAAAAACAGTAAAAATGAAAATGCCATGATTTTACTTTTGTTTTATAGTTTTGGCTTTATTTTAGGATTTGTTTTTGGGTTGTGTTCCTTTTTCATTTCTAAACAAAATCTATTTAGTGATATTTATTTGTGAAAAATGCAACGTTTAAGTTTGACATCTAGTTTAATAAAATTAAATAAATATTATAATATAATATATTAATAAACATCGGCCCACCAATATTGTATAAACTAAAATTTACATATTACAAACAAGTAAGAGCATATTGGAACCAATAGTAAACACAACATGAAAACCACTTTACATTAAATTATACATACTTATACAACTACCATTTTTCTTTAAATCTCATTCATTTGAAACCCCCATAAAAATTTGCAAATACCTCATGCATTTGAAACCTCCTATTTTAATGAATACCACTCAAAAGTCTCTTAATAATGATGAACAATTCAAAGGTTTTATAACTTATATAATATATTTAATAAACAATTAATGAATACTCTACTATAAAAATGTCAATCTTCTTTAGTAGACACACAAATACAAATCACATACAAAATTCACAAAGAAAATAAGTTTAAAGTTTTTTGTTTTGGTTTGAGGGCTTTGAACAATTTTTTAGGTCATGTTATTATGTTGATGTTTTTAATTTGAAAGTTTGTTATATACTAATTCTTTTTTGTATTTTCTTGATTTAAGTATTCTTTTAAAAATATCATTGTATGTTGTGGTTGAAATTTTAATTTAAATTACATTAGATTCATGTTATCGATCATATGTTATGGAAGATGATATATATATAACATTTAATTAACTATTGTATGCATGTTTGTATGCTCATGTTGCTTCAAAACAATAATTAATTAAAAATCATGGATATGTTATATTATCCATATTATCTATGTAAGCCTTTTTTAAAATGCAAATTGTCTATCTTATCACTTTATGTTTTAGTATATGTTTAACATTTTAATTATAATAATAAGTGTTTTTTAAAAGTTTCTTTCACATATTAATAATAACAAGTGATTTTAAAATTAATAAGCAATAATTATAAATAAAAAATCAAATTACATGGATATGTCATATTATCCATGCAAGTCTCTTTTGAAATGCAAATTATCTATCTAATCACTTTATTATTTAGTGTTTCTCAAAAAGTCTTCTTTAACTTATTATTAATAATAAGTGGTTTAAAACTAATGAATAACAATTTTAAATTATAATAACATCAAATTATAAATTACATTTAGCTATAAATAAATTGTATTTTAAATGAACATCATTATTGAAATTAGAAAATGATCGCATAATTAAAAATATAATTAATCAATAATAATAATTGTTAAAAATTATACTAAATAGATAATTATATTTAATTCTATTAATGAGGAATGTGAGTTGATGTCAATTAATATTATTGTTCAAAATAATAGAGATTATATATATATATATATATATATATATATATATATATATATATATATATATATATATATATATATATATTAGTGTAAAATTATTATCTCAAAGTTAATGTCAATAACATAACCATTTTAAACATATATTTTTTAATATTTTAAGAATATATTTTTAATCTTCGCTGTGCAACGCGCGAAAATTCGTCTAGTTCTATATAAAAGTACTCCAACCCAAAATGGAATATAATTTATTGAATAATATAACAAAATATAATGTTATACGATTATTAACAAACGGAATATAATTTGTTGAATAATATAACATCAAATATAATGTTATACTATTATTAACATTATATTTAGTGTTAAAATTCCAATGTTATACTATTATTAACATTATATTTAGTGTTAAAATTCCAATTGTACATATTAATCCCTGAAATTTGATTTTATATATTTTTTGTTTATTTCTTATATAGTTATAGTTTGTATATAATATTGCTATCTATCTTATTACATTTAGTAATTTAAAATGCAATATAAAATTTATATACGACACAAAGGTCTTCCTTCCGATATCAACAAAATAATTTAACTGACCACTTATAGAACATCATTTCAAAGCATAAACGTGTAGTAATTTTTTAGATGTATGTGAAATATTATTTTCTAAAATGCATGTAAATATAATTTTGTTTTACTTAATAAGCGGGTTGTTTTACTAACATGATAAATAATATACGAATAATTAATTTTGCTTAGAGTTTTAATATTATAATTTTTACAGTTATGTTAATAAAAACCTATGAATCGAATTTGTAAAAGATTAATAAATACAAGGATTGTTTTTGGTAAATTGAAAAAAGTAGATAAATATGAATAAATATTTTAAATATTCTTTTTAATATTAATTATAATGTAATGTGTTTGAGAGGTATTATGACAATTAGTTTATATTATAATTATATGTTTTAGTGAAACAAAATATAATGTCATGGGTTGAACATCGTCTAAATACTGATACAAATTTTATTTGGAAATTTAAAGTTATATTTTATATAGTCATTAATTAAAATGAAAAAGAAACTAGATCTTGAATGCATGGTCCCAATGTTAAGGGTTCAGCCCACTATAATTCTTAGCATTTTTTGCTTTTTGTGTAGAAAAAGAGTGTAGGGAAAAAATTTCTCCCCAACAGGCTTTTCAAGTTGCTAGTTATGGTTTCTGCACTTTCTTCTTGTACACGTACTTACATCATGCTGCCTCATTGTCATTCCACTTGGTCCATTCCTTCATGGAAACTCATCAGGGGTTCAAGATTTTATGATTAGTGTCTTTTACGCAACTGTGAAATAACGGACCCGCCAATCTATCTAGTTATTATTGCCAGAAATATTAGGTAATAATTTTCACATGTTCACTAACAAACTAAAACTAGAGGGAGATATTAAAGAGAGAAAAACTGACAGATTTATATTCATCATTATCTAGTACAGTTGAGACGTACTTGTAGCGAAGCAAATTGTATCACACATACCAAATTTTGAAAATTTCGGAATAATGAACTTAAAGTGGCCAAAAGTACTCTAAAATCCCCATCAAAATAAACAGCATTACTAACAAGTAACCTGGAACTAATACGCTACAAGTGTGGAGTAGAAAGCCATTCCTTAAGCCCATCAACAATTTGTGTTGTCATCCTAACCTATCTATATATCCATTATAATAGAGGTCATGTTATTAGTATCATATTCATTTAAAAACCTAAGAAACATTTCAAGTTATTTAATAACTATTACAGGTCAAAATTATTTTTAACAAAGGAAAAACTCTACAACTCAAGAGTTTTGTTGGGTGACAAGAAAATAAGTTAAGCACTTTAGACAAATATTAAAACAAACTTTGGTAAACTTACGAAATTAAAACTTCTGAAAACATAAATCAAGTGAACGTAATATTTAACGTGGTTCGGTAAAGGTGACCTACGTCCACAAGAGAGAGAGAGAGAGAGAGAGAGAGAGAGAGAGAGAGAGAATTTTATTAAGCTTCCAAGAACGATTTCAATCACACACAAATGTTACACCTCACTTTAGCTCTCAAAACTAAAAAAAAAATCTCTTTCTTACTAACTGCTCCATTGAATGTGCTCTCAACTTCAGAATGATTGCTCTCCTAAAACTTTTGCACACTAACAATGGTTGAGATATGAACTTATTTATAGTCAAACAAGGGAAACTTTAATTTGGATGGGCTAGACCCATCCATAACTAGCCTATTTAGGGGATGACCTAATTTCCAACCAATCACGGAATGCCATGCGGTCACTTCTAGAATCTTCAACCTCATGAGCATGAACCAAACACATGATGGAGCATCATGAACAATGATTGCACATCATGTGCCACCACGACGCATCATGGAGGCACATCTACCATCATGATCACGCATCAGTCATCTGGAGCATCCACCTTGAGTATCTCCATCCTTTTAAGCAATAATGGATAATATTGAGCATCCTAGTGAACCTGACACCTCAATGGCGCATCAAGAGCTATGATGGCGCATCATGAACCTTGGTGGCGCATCATGCTCCATGATGGCACATCTACATCTTGAATGATGCATACTTGCTTCTTTGTTCATCAGCAACACTTCAACATACAACAAACCACACATGAGTAGCACATCAAGAACCAAAGTGGCACACCTTGATCGTAGGTGGCACAACTTGTGCATAGATACTGCACCTTATGCCAAAGGTGGCGCATCATGCACTCCAATGGTGCAACATGACGCATGACGCATCACTGGTGCTCCGTTCCACTTCCTAATCCTCCACTCCAACTCCAAGTGCTCCATGTTAAGTCCTGATACTCCATTTCACCTCCAAGTGCCCCATCCAAGTGCTCAACTTGATTCTAAGTGCTCCATCCAAGTGCTCCATTTTAATTATAAGTGATCCATGTTGGAAAAGACGTTATATCCTAATAATCTCACACTTGAAGGCTTGAACAACTTCATTTACCATTAAAAAATCTTCATCACTCTTCTCAATCTCTCTCTCACTCTCTACGCCAAACCTAATCCTCAAAATCTTAGAAGGGTAGCTACAATGATGTGTAACTTTAATTTTCCAGTGGTAAACACCTTAGTACATTCATCTACTGAGTTCTCCATACTAAGGACATTTTACAGTTTAGTAGCCCCTTGGTTCAGTGTCTTGAACTCTCTGGTCAGCCACATCTTATGCTCATTGATCTTCTGCATGTTCGAACCATCGATTAACATAACATTAACAATTAACACGGGGATGATATAGGATTTGTTTAACTTCTTTAGGTAATAGTTGTGACGAACCTCACGTCTCCGGAACCAACTCACCTTCATGAAGTTGTCAAACTTTAAGTACCACTGCTTAGAAGTTTGTTTAATGTCATGTAGGTTTTCTTTCTTCTTGAACACTAGCTTTTTCTTACCAGCTTTAAGAGCACTTTCTGGTTGTTCCTTCCAGATGTCTCCTACTAGATTATCATCAAGGAGATCAATTGTATTTGTATCGAGTTGCTATAGATGGAGATTTTCAGAAGCCAGTGCATTCAACATAGAAGTCATTCTAGTAATCTTTGCAAATAGAGAATCGTCCTCTACTATAACACCTTTTTTCCTGTGTAGGTCAACTGAGAGCTTGGAAGAATCAAATGGAGGATTTGTAGGAAAGACTGAGTGCCATGACATGGAGCATGGATGGCCACATCGTAGCATGAATAATTGAACACGTGTTTTAGATGCCCGCTATGACATAACAATAGATAGCCGCGGTGTGGCAGCTGGTGTAGTCCATGCCCGTGAAGATTTAGGGTTTCTGCCATATTTAAGCCCTAAAGTTTAGGTTTAGGGCATCCTCTTCAGCCTCCACCTCCCCATCTCGAAACCCTAGCCTCTATACATGCTTGAGAGTCCATTTCATCAATTTTAAGCTTTGTTCTTGGGTTTTTGGTAGAGATTTCGAAGAGGGAAGTTTACAAGGAAGCAAGGGAACAAGAAGCAAGTTTGGATCAAGAATTATCTTTAGTTTTTTGAGTTCTTGAAGGTATAAAGTTAATAACTTGACACATTTTCTTCTAGATTCAAGTTCTAGGTCATAATTAGGTGATTTTGTCCCTTTCTTGGATGTTCTTGGAGTTTGAAGAACTCCATAATGTAGGTTGGCTTTCCTAGCTCCTTGGACTTCTGTTGATTGAGAAAAGGGACCATGTTATGTGTATTTTATGGCCATGTTCATGTTATAGCCTCATTAATGACTTAATGGACATTTAATGCTAGATCTAGCCTTGAAATAGAGCTCTAATGGATAAAGTTGGTAACTTTATCCATTAAGTCATTATGGAAGAGTATATCTGGAAGTATGAGTTTTGATCTGAAAAGATTAAGCTCTTAATAAGAGAAATGGCACTTTGCAGTTGGCCACAACGTGGTAAACTCTAAAATCATGACTGCCTTGTCCTAGCATTTCCACGACATGGCCAAGGAGGGCCACGACATGGCAATGTCCTTCTTGATTGAGTTTTTGACCTTGCGTTCCCACGACGTGGTGAAGGAGGGCCACGACATGGCATTGACTTTTCTCACAACTAGCAAATTTAGGGTTGAGATGGTAATTCCTGTACAAAATTTTCCTCTATGTAACCTTGCAACATCAAATTAGTGAAATTCAAACTACAATGTTATTTGACTACATGCATGCATACATTGTAAATCAAGTTGAAATAACCTCATGCAAACCCAAAACTCGATCCAATAGCTAAGCCCAATCAATTTTGGGCCTTGGTCCAAGAATTCTTGGTACAACACCCTATTGGACCGAAAACACTGCCTTGGGCCTTATTGGGCCGAAAACTTTTCTTTGGGCCTTCTTGTGCCGATAACCCTTTTATTGGACCCAATTACACCCAAAAAGCCCATACACACTCCAAAACGAAAACCCTTCTACCTTTCGACTTTAATGGACCGAAAACCTATTAATAGGCCAAGCCAAACCGAAAACCCATTTAAGAAGCCCATGAAGGCCGAAAACCCTATAGGGTTCGGTTAGGGCATGAGCAAAAAAAAGGAAAAATTACAAAAGAAAATAGGCTTGCCACCTCATTTTTATCCCACAAACATCAAAGCTTTTGACCATCATGTTTCTAAGCTAACTTCACATCAAACATGAGAAAGTCAACCCCCCCCCCCCCGTTAAGAGAGAGATCGGACCATCCCACACCCATACACCCACACAAAAATCATTTGCAAGCCATTCCATTCTCCAAACTCTCTCTTTTTTCTCTCAAATTTTTGAGAACCACCTTCAAGAATAGTTGCATCTTCAAGTGGTCCTAAGAAATATAGGTAAGTTTCTTGTATAACTCAAGTGATTTTATACACCAAAAGGTTAAGATCATCACATTTACACACCATTTTCATGTGTAGCTTCTTAGAACATCATCCATATTCGAGAATCTCTCCATGTTCAAGGCTAGGATCGACATTTGTTCTCTCTTCTTGTCCCTACCACACAAAACCAAGGTGAGCTTCATACCCCCATCTTTTTGTGTATTTCATACTTTTCGGGGGGAGAATACAAGTCAAGTCTCGTTTACCCTTTGGTTGTTTGCATGCATCATAGTTATGGGTTGAAAACAGAACAATTTCTTGAATAAAAACGTTCTTAACATGTGATAAAATCATAAAGTAAATGTTTATAACATCTTTGTGTTATAAAAGTCTTGTGGTTATGATTGCACACTCAAAAATGGCGAAGATATGGGGGTTATGCCCAAACATGTTTAACTCTTGGACATATGCATTTTTAACTCTTATATTTTACACAAATATTTGAAGATAAAAGATATCATGGTTATTACATGTGTTTTGTAAAAACTGTGACTTATTATAGTTTCAACCAAATAGAATAGTTTGCATTACAAAACTTCCAAACTTATTATGGTGTGTTAAACAAACTACAAAGCTTGATTATTTTGCTAAAAATAATTTTTATTAGTAAAATGGTCATAACTATGTTGTCACTATTTTGATGGCTTAAAACCTAAGGTATGATACAATATTCCCAATATATGTTACAATATTACACGTTCAGTAATGATTATTTATAATAAGTTATTATAAATAATTTAACCAAAATGGTAAACAAAATAGAATTTATAACAGAAAAATTTGCGTGTCATAATCTGCCTATCATAAAGCCTTTGAAGCTTGAGAAATAAATTGTATGTCATAAAAGCTGTAAAATGCATGTCATAAAACTTCAGTCATAAATTTACACTACTAATGTCATTTCATTATTCAATAATGGGAGTCAAAGTTCGTGTAAATTCGTTAAGGCTCTAGTGAGACATTGTCTTCACCGTACCCACCTAGCGTACACCTTAAATCCTGCTCTATAACCAGAGTCTCCTGGAGGGAGAGCGAGACTGTTGTGTATAGATGTATACGGGATTGACAACCCCACACCTCAGCTGTTCGCTACAGTTACACCGGCAAGTCTAGGGTGACAAAAGTCTACAAATTTCGACGCCTGAAGAACGTCGTTCAGGCGTAACAGTCAGATCAAGCATGGTTATAAGAACTCACTTAGAGAATTAACAACACTATCTCGATTTACAGGAAGCTTACACTTCCCCGGTTTTATTAAATTATAAAATTGCATATCATTTTTCAGTAGACAGTCACTTACACTTCTGGTCTTAGGGTTTAAGACTACAGTTTACATATAAGAAAATATTGGATTTTCTGGGAACATACGCTTTACATCTACAAATAAAGGAAAACAAAGGACATGCATGCATATATTCATAGTTTTGGAACGAGACTTACAAACCATTTTTCATAGAAAATATTGGATTTTCTGGAGTCATACAAACTATTAGAAACAAGGATGTTACAAATCTTTTCATACAAATATGTTTATGAACCCACCAACATTCAATGTTGACGATTTTCAAAATGACTTGTATTCTCAGGGAACCAGTAAGCAGGTACCTAAGAACTGGATTTGCTGCATTTTGGAATTTCATACTTTATGTCACTTTTGTGTAATTTCTTGAACAAATGCAATATTTAAACAATGTAAGAGTATTATCTCAATGTATATTGTTCGGTTGCTATGTTTCATTCATATCCAATTGTTGTGATACTATACAATGACATCATCCGCCTATGGACATTTCCGTCGTCCTGGTTCGGGGGTGTGACAACTTTGGCCAAGATTGATCGTTGACTTTTGAACCAGTTTAACTTAGGGTCAAACATGAAGGATTTGGTCTGTGGACTAAGATCCTACCATTTTTTGGTCTTATATCATTGTGGGATCATTCAATATAGAAAGGGAAGCACATCACAGTGTTTCTAGGTTCTTCTTTTCAGGTGGGTTTTCCTCACTATAACCATGGGTCAAAGGTACCAATACCGCAAACAAATTTTGGTTATCATTTAGTAAAGGGATTCCCTAGGGACTATATGCAGCCATGTAGGACAGAATGAGGACTCTTGATCTACGTTTTCTTTGCTCTTCCTTGTTTGGTTATTACTCTAGAGTAGGACCATCTGTTTGGGTTTGTTATCTTATCAATAGTTACTAATGGATATGCATTCCTTGAGATTAGCTGGTAGAACAACAGTGTGTTGTGAGGGGTCTAGTAGGCAGTAGCGAGTTCTATGGTTGATAACTGCTTATATTATGTGTCTACTTAATCCTTAATTATTTATTTTTCGACATATTATGGCGGTTGAGGTTGAGGCTGTCACACCCCCAAACCAGAACGGCAGAATTGTTCGAGGGAGGATGACTTCATGTAGTATCATAACAGTTAAGTAAATAGTAAAGAAAGCAACCATAACCATCATAAATATAACTAGCTGGGGTACCCCGCTCCGCGGGTTTCGGTTAAGAACATAGTTTTAGTCTTTTGGTTATTGGTTATGTATGTGGTGTAGTGATAGGTAGTGTGTCGTTGATTGTTATATTTAAGATGCAAGGTTAATTATTGTTACTATGTGGGACAGTTTACTAAACAGGAGAATGTTTTGATTTATTTATGCAAGGAGAACGGGCTTGAATAATAAAAAACACACTAAAATGAAATTTATAATACAATGTACTTTGGTTTTTGGTAAAAAAAATTAAACAAATTGAAAAAGACAAACAAAAAGATGAAAGGTAAAAGTACGTTGGTATTCAGTATATATGCCAAGTAAATATGAGAAAAAGTACACGAAAATTCAGTCATAAATTTACACTAGTAATGTCATTTCATTATTCAATAATGGGAGTCAAAGTTCGCGTAAATCCGTTAAGGGTCTAATGAGACACTGTCATCACCGTACCTACCTAGCGTACTCCTTAAGTCCTGATTTATAACCAGAGTCTCCTAGAGGGAGAGCGAGACTGTTGTGTATAGATCTATACGGGATTGACAACCCCACACCTTAGCTTTTCGCTACAGTTAGACCGACAAGTCTAGGGTGACAAAAGTCTACCAATTCCGATGCCTGAAGGACGTTGTTCAAGCATAACAGACATATCAAGCATGGTAAGAACTCACTTAGAGAATTAACAATACTATCTCGATTTACGGGAAGCTTAAACTTCCGCGGTTTTATTAAAGTATAAATCTGCATATCATTTTTCAATATACAGTCAGTTACACTTCTGGTCTTAGGGTTTAAGACTACAATTTACTTATAATAAAATATTGGATTTTCTGGGAACATACTCATTACATCTACAAACAAAGGAAAAAAAACGACATGCATGCATATATTCATAGTTTTGGAACGAGACTTACAAACCAGTTTTCATAGAAAATATCGGATTTTATGGAGTCATACAAACTATTACAAACAAGGATGTTACAAATCTTTTCATACAAATATTCTTATGAACTCACCAACATTCAATGTTGACAATTTTCAAAATGACTTGCTGCATTTTGGAATTTCATACTTTATGTCACTTTTGTGTAATTGCATGAACAAATACAATATGTTAACAATGTAAGTCTGTTATCTCAATGTAGGTTGTTTGGTTGCTATGTTTCATTCATATACAATTGTTGTGATACTATACAATGACGTCATTCTCCCCCAGACGCTTCCGCCGTCCTGGTTCGAGGGTGTGACAGATTGGTATCAGAGCATTGTTTATAATGAACTATTATATCTAACCATACAAGATATACAACTGTAAATACAATGGGACTAAAACACCCTGACTAAAAGTATACTTTAAAAATGTAAGTATTTTGTAAAAGTGTACATAGATACATGCATAGTAGAAAATAATAAGAAGAGTTGGACATCGCGACTAAACCTAGACAGTTATGTAATCATATCTAGGGTAAATATAGCCTGATCAACTATATTTATTCGAGATATGACCAACATGTGTCTAGGAGTGGTCAAGGTGGACAACAAACCTAAAATTTACCGAGTTCAAACCAAAAGGGTCTAAGAAACAAAACTAAAAGAAATAAAATACTATGGGAGTATTTTTGGTATTCTATCTATTTTCTCATACTTATATATTCTGGTGTAGACGCCATGGCAGGCTGCCATCACCCAGGAGATCCTTACTTCCCCAACCAGGGGAACGGGGGATAGATAGAGGAGGATCCGGAAGAGGTCGTGGAGGAGTTCGAAGAAGAGGAGATCAATGAGGAGGTCGACGAGGAGGAGGGTGAGGATGATTCAGACGTCGAGTCCGAAGTTATCGCCCCTCCCTACATGGAGAGGGAACCATCGCATCGATGGGGCTACAATGGCCCTACGCCTCCATGGGTATACGTTCGGGAGCGATGGAGCCAGCACCAGGGACAACGTCCACCGTTCGGGATGGAGCGAGGGTTTTATGATCTTCGCCATGGAGGGCCCGTGAACCGAGCCCTTCCTTTCATGGTCTGGAGGATTACAGACATCGGAGACCAGGCTCAGACGATATCCTATCGAGTACTGGAGATGAGGGCTGCTCTGGAGGTCACTACTGCACGCACTCGAGATCTCCATAGGGATTACTACCCCATGGATCAGCTCATCGAGGACCTTACTACCGCTCAAGCGGAAGTGAGGGAATACCAAGAGAGGCATGTTGCCCTGGAGGAGAGGGTATGCATAGCCGAGCGCCATTTGGCCAAGTTGCAGGGCGCCTCTACATCATCCCAGGCACCGCAGGGGATGGATCGATTGATTAAGATCTATCCTACTCACCGGGTGATAGACTAGATGTTTGGGTATGCGTTAGCGCTACCCCTTTTATTTTCTTTCATGTATGTAGGACCGACCCTACGTCTAAGTGATTATGCTATTTGTAGGGTCGTTATGCTGTCAGATTATTATCATGATGTACTGTACACCTTTTCAAAGGTCAATTTTCTCATACCATGTACTAAAATCTTATCATTAATGAAACAAATATGTGTTTTATTTTTTTAGATGTTGTTATCTGCTATGCCTTATATATTCATTTTTATTTGGTAAAACAAGGTTTCAATTGTATGCACAAGATAACGTTCGATAATCACTATACCTGACATATCTAAATGCGATGTCCCATTATCCACATCATAAACCTTATCAAAAACTTATCAAATTCCACTTGTGGCAGTAGAATGCCGCCCAGGAGATATATCCGACGAAGAAACAACGAGACAGCACCACCACCGCCACCACCTCCACCACCAATGGATTCGACCGCATTCCAGGCAGCGGTTTCAGCTGCAGTCACTTCGGCTCTGGCACATATTAACAACTATGGTGCCAATGGAGGAGGAAGCGGGAATGGTACAGGTAGCTCTAACCAGGGAGACAATCGAGGTCAACCAAAAGAAGGCACATACAAAGATTTTACCAACTACAATCCTAAACCTTTCAACGGAAGTCGAGGTGTTATCGTCCTAACGCGATGGTTTGAGAAAATTGAATCGGTGTTCGAGATATGCACTTTCTCCAAAGAGAGCAAGGTGAAATTTGTAGCTTGCACCTTTGCGGATAGGGCCCTTACATGGTGGAACGGCTACGTCAAGGCCCTGACCCTCCTAGTAACAAATTCAATGAGTTGGGAGGACCTCAAGATTCTAATGTTCGCCGAGCACTGATGCCGGGGTGAAATCCAGAAGTTATAGCAGGAACTTTAGAATCTTACCATGGAAGGTTCCGACATCGAAGCATACACAACCAGATTTAGCGACCTGGCGATTTTGTGCCCTTGAATGATCACATTGGAGGGCAAAAGCTAGAACGATTCATTTGGGGCCTATGTCCCTTGATCCAAGGGAACGTGATTGCTGCCAACCCCACAACATTCGACATCGCCAAGCGCCTTGCCCAAAAACTTATCGATCATGGGGTACAGAAGGGCATAATGACTCCTGCAACGGAACCAAAGAAGGGAAACAAGAACAAGAGGAAGTTTGGGAACATGAAGAAAGGAAAACCAACTCAGGAATCCTCAAAAAATC
Organism: Lactuca virosa; assembly: GCF_052849685.1. Taxonomy (NCBI): domain Eukaryota; kingdom Viridiplantae; phylum Streptophyta; class Magnoliopsida; order Asterales; family Asteraceae; genus Lactuca; species Lactuca virosa. Next base: position 317,633,023 of record NC_136429.1, read on the forward strand.
AACAAATAGTGGCGGTTCACGCCGCTACTACGCCTGCCACAACAAATCCCACGAAACAATATGTCGGTAACCTGCCAAAGTGCGAAAAATTTCCTTTCCACCACCACGGAGCCTACAGGGAGATGCAATGTACAACCTGCAACAAGAAAGGGAACACTGCAAGACACCAGAATAAATAAACAACCAACCCAACAACGCTGGGGCAAGCCAAGCATGTTATGGGTGCGGAGAGACTGGCCCCTTCAAAAGAAACAGCCCCAAGGCCAACAATCGGAATGTAGGGGGAACAAGCAGAGTCCTAGCGATAGGACATGAGGAGGCTATAAGGGATCCGACGGTAGTCACGGGTACGTTCCTCCTCAACAACATCTATGCATGCATTTTATTTGATAGTGGGGCAGAAAGAAGTTTTATGAGCCATAAGTTTAACCACTTATTCAATCAAAATCCCAAAAAATTAAATGAAAATTTCACGGTGGAAATGGCTAACGGGAAAACAAAAACAACCAACGACATATTCATAGGGTGCACGCTAACATTAAATAATCACTCATTTCAAATCAACTTAATATCGGTTAATATTAGAAGCTTTGATGTTATCATCGGCATGGATTGGTTAAGCCCCCACTGTGTCGATATTATGTGTTACGAGAAGGTTGTTCGCCTTCACCTACCTGACGACCAAACCCTGATTATCTATGGTGATAAACCCGGTGCAAACCTCCGTCTCATCTCGTGCATCAAGGCACAAAGTGCTTGCACAAAAAGAACCATGCCTTCCTAGCCCACGTGGTGGATAAAAAGAAAGAAGAAATGGACATCAAGGATATCCCGAAAGTGTGTGACTTTCCTAACGTGTTTCCTGAAGACCTTCCGGGAGTACCTCCCGAACGACAAGTCGAATTTCGGATAGACTTGGTACCCGGAGCCACGCTAATCGCTAAGTCGCCATATAGGTTAGCTCCTGCAGAAATGCAAGAGCTTTCCAGTCAATTGAGCGAATTACTGGACAAGGGGTTCATAAGACCAAGCTTCTCTCCCTGGGGAGCTCCCGTCTTGTTTGTCAAAAAGAAGGATGGTTCGTTTTGCATGTCTATCAATCACCGTGAGCTCAACAAGCTCCCCTTCAAGAATCGATACCCTCTTCCCCAGATCGACGATCTATTTGACCAGCTGCAAGGAGTAAGTTAATTTTCCAAGATAGATTTAAGGTCCAGATATCACCACCTACGAGTCCGAGAAGAAGATATTCCTAAAACCGACTTTCAAACTCGTTACGAGCATTATGAATTCGTGGTAATTCCCTTTAGTCTGACAAATGCACCTGCGACATTTACAGACCTTATGAAGTGAGTCTGCCGACCTTTCCTTGACAACTTCGTGATAGTTTTTATCGACGACATATTGGTTTATTCACGGATTAAGGAAGAACACAGCCAACATCTGCAGCAAGTTTTGGAAGTGCTCAGAGCAGAGAAACTGTACGTGAAATTCTCCAAGTGCGAGTTTTGGATTCGCAATGTGGATTTTCTAGGACACGTGGTCAGTGAAGAAGGGATACACGTGGACCCTTCCAAGATCAAATAAATCGAAGGTTGGGAAACCCCAAGAACCCCAACGGAGATCAGGCAATTCTTAGGCCTCGCAGGTTACTACCGGAGGTTCATACAAAATTTCTCCAAGATTGCCAAGCCACTCACCGCTCTAACTCAAAAGGGTGTGCCCTTAATTTGGGAGAGGAAACAAGAATCTGCTTTCTAAACTTTTAAACAAGCTTTATGTAGCGCCCCTGTCTTGACACTTCCAGAAGGGACCGAAGACTTTGTGGTTTATTGCGTCGCATCCAATCAAGGATTAGGTTGTCTACTTATGCAGCACGGAAAGGTTATAGCCTATGCATCAAGGCAACTAAAGACCCATGAGGTGAATTATACCACACACGACTTGGAGTTGGGAGCAGTCGTGTTTGCGCTATATATTTGGAGGCACTACCTCTACGGTACAAAGTGCACCATCTTCATGGATCACAAAAGCCTCCAACATATCTTGAACCAGAAAGAGCTAAACATGAGGCAGTGGTGATGGTTTGAGCTGCTGAATGATTATGAATGTGAGATCTCTTACCATCCGGGCAAAGCCAACGTGGTGGCTGGCGCCCTAAGTAGGAAAGAATACTCGGGTCGCCGGGTAAGAACACTAACAATGACCATCCATTCCCATTTGTCTTCGCAAATCAAGGAAGATCAGCCGGAAGCCTTGAAGCAGGAAAACATCACAACCAAAGCCTTGCATGGGATGGAGAAGAATCTTACGATCAATGAGGACGTAGCTTACTACCTCATGGACCGGATTTGGACCCCAAAATTTGGTGGGTTCAGAGACATGGTCATGAATGAAGCACACAAGACAAAGTACTCCATCCATCCGGGTTCATGCAAAATGTATTTGGATCTCAAAAACAATATTGGTGGCCGAATATGAAATTTGAAATTGCTACCTACGTGGGCAAATGTCTGACTTACGCCAAGGTGAATGTACAGTATCAAAAGCCCTCAAGACTCCTACAACAACCGGAGATACCTGAGTGGAAATGGGAGCGAATAACAATGGATTTTATAACTTAATTGCCCAAGACGGTAGACGGGTTGGATACCATATGGGTGATTGTCGATTGGTTGACCAAATCCGCCCATTTCCTGCCAATAAAGGAAGCGTACAAAATGGAAAAGCTGACTCGAATCTACTTAAAAGAGGTTGTGAGACTGCATGGCGTGCCAAAATCTATTATCTCTGACAGAGATAGCAGATTTACAAAGCGATTTTGGCAATCACTCAAGAGATCGTTGGGAACCCAGCTCGATATGAGCAATGCTTACCATCCCTAGACAGATGGACAAAGTGAGAGGACCATTCAAACCTTAAAAGATATGCTAAGGTCTTGTGTGATAGACTCTAGCAAGGCATGAGATGTCCACTTGCCAGTGATTGAATTCTCGTACAACGATAACTATCACACGAGCATAAAGGTCGCTGCCTTCGAGGCCCTATATGGAAGAAAATCTAGATCACCTCCCTGTTGGGCGGAGGTAGGAGACACATAATTCACAAAGGGACCGGTACCTAACAACACTCTAACTGGTCCTGAAATCATCAGAGAAACAACTGAGAAGGTCGCCATATTAGGGAATGAATGAAAGCGTCCCGGGACAGACAAAAGACCTCTGTGGATAAAAGAAGAAAGCCTTTGGAATTTCAAGTGGGTGATCGCGTACTGCAAAAAGTCTCTCCTTGGAAAGGGATGATACCCTTTAGGAAGCGGGGAAAGCTGAACCCAAGATACATTGGACCATTCGAAATCCTTTCCAGGATTGGTCCAGTGGCTTACAAGCTACAGTTACCACCTGAACTCAACAATGTACACCCTGTGTTTCATGTGTACTTTACTTTTGTCCCTTTTTGATTCCCGGTCCAATATGAGTTCTCGAAGATCTTCGTTTCCGTGTAGAAGAAAACTCTCCCAATTTAGGACTCCTTCTCAAAGCTGAAGAAATGCTTATCTGACGAGACTCTGGTTGTCGCGCTTGACGAAATTGAGGTGAATGAAAATCTCCATTTCGTTGAAGAACAGTTGAACTTGTAGATAGAGAAGTGAAACGAACAAAACAAAGCCGCATTCCCATTGTGAAGGTCTGCTGGAGTTCCAAACGTGGACCAGAGTTCACCTGCGAACGCGAATACCAGATGATGCAAAAGTACCCACATCTCTTCTCTACTTCGTGAAAGCTGCTCTAGAACGAATTTCAGGACGAAATTCCTTCTATGAGTGGATGATGTCACAACTAGCAAATTTAGGGTTGAGATGGTAATTCTTGTACAAAAATTTCCTCTATGTAACCTTGCAACATCAAATTAGTGAAATTCAAACTACAATGTTATTTGAATACATGCGTGCATACATTGTAAAGCAAGTTGAAATAACCTCATGCAAACCCAAAACTCGATCCAATAGTTAAGCCCAATCAATTTTGGGCCTTGGTCCAAGAATTCTCGGCCCAACACCCTATTGGACTGAAAACTCTTCCGTGGGCCTTATTGGGCCGAAAACTTTTCTTTGGGCGTTATTGGGCCGATAATCCTTTTGTTGGACCCAATTAAACCCAAAAAGTCCATACACACTCCAAAATGAAAACCCTTCTATCTTTCGGCTTTAATGGACCGAAAACTATTAGTGGGCCATGCCAAAACCGAAAACCCATTTAAGAAGCCCATGAAGGCCGAAAACCCTATATGGTTCGGTTAGGGCATGTGCAAAAAAAAAAAAGAAAAGGAAATATCACAAAAGAAAAGAGGCATGCCACCTCATTTTTCTCCCACAAACATCAAAGTTTTTGACCACCATGTTTCTAGGCTAACTTCACATCAAACATCAGAAAGTCAACCACCCTCCCCCCCTTAAGAGAGAGGTCGGCCGATCCCATACCCAGACACACACATAAAAATCATTTGCAAGCTATTCCACTCTCCAAACTCTCTTTTTTCTCTCAAATTTTTGAGAACCACCTTCAAGAAAAGTTGCATCTTCAAGTGGTCCTAAGAAATCTAGGTAAGTTTCTTGTATAACTCAAGTGATTTTATACATCAAAAGGTTAAGATCATCACATTTAGAAACCATTTTAGTGTATAGCTTCTTAGAACATCATCCATTTTCGAGAATCTCTCCAAGTTCAAAGCTAGGCTCAACATTTCTACTCTCTTCTTCTTCCTACCACACGTAACCAAACTGAGCTTCATACCCCCATCTTTTCGTGTTTTTCATACTTTTCTGGGGGAGAATACAAGTCAAGTCTCATGTATCCTTTGGTTATTTGTATGGATCATAGTTATGGGTTGAAAATGGAACAAGTTCTTGAATAAAAAGGTTCTTAACATGTGATAAAATCATAAAGTAAATGTTTATAACATCTTTGTGTTATAAAAGTTTTGTGGTTATGATTGTACACTAATAAATGGCGATGATATGGGTGCTATGCCCAAAGATGTTTAACTCTTGGACATATGCATTTTTAACTCTTATATTTTACACAAATATTTGAAGATAAAAGATCTCATGGTTATTACATGTGTTTTGTAAAAATCGTGGCTTATTAGAGTTACTACCAAATAGAATATTTTTCATTACAAAACTTCTAAACTTATTATGGTGTGTTAAACAAACTACAAAGCTTGATAATTTTGCTAAAAATAATTTTTATTAGTAAAATAGTCGTAACTATGTTGTCACTATTTTGATGGCTTAAAACCTAAGGTATTTTACAATATTCATAACATATGTTACAATTATACATGTTCACTAATGATTATTTATAAAAAAGTATTATTAATAATTTAACCAAAATGGTAAACAAAATATAATTTATGACAGAAAACTTTGGGTGTCATAATCTGCCTATCATAAAGCCTTTAAAGGCTGAGAAATAAAATGTATCTCATAAAAGCTGTAAAACGCATGTCATAAAACTTCAGTCATAAATTTACACTAGTAATGTCATTTCATTATTCAATAATGGGAGTCAAAGTTCGTGTAAATCCGTTAAGGCTCTAGTGAGACATTGTCTTCACCGTACCCACCTAGCGTACACCTTAAGTCCTGCTCTATAACCAGAGTCTCCTGGAGGGAGAGCGAGACTGTTGTGTATAGATGTATACGGGATTGACAACCCCACACCTCAGCTGTTCGCTACAGTTACACCGGCCAGTCTAGGGTGACAAAAGTCTACAAATTTCGACGATTGAAGAACGTCGTTCAGGCATAACAGTCGTATCAAGCATGGTTATAAGAACTCACTTAGAGAATTAACAACACTATCTCGATTTATAGGAAGCTTACACTTCCCCGGTTTTATTAAATTATAAAATTGCATATCATTTTTCAGTAGACAGTCACTTACACTTCTGGTCTTAGGGTTTAAGACTACAGTTTACATATAAGAAAATATTGGATTTTCTGGGAACATACGCTTTACATCTACAAATAAAGGAAAACAAAGGACATGCATGCATATATTCATAGTTTTGGAACGAGACTTACAAACCATTTTTCATAAAAAATATTGGATTTTCTGGAGTCATACAAACTATTAGAAACAAGGATGTTACAAATCTTTTCATACAAATATGTTTATGAACCCACCAACATTCAATGTTGACGATTTTCAAAATGACTTGTATTCTCAGGGAACCAGTAAGCAGGTACCTAAGAACTGGATTTGCTGCATTTTGGAATTTCATACTTTATGTCACTTTTGTGTAATTTCTTGAACAAATGCAATATTTAAACAATGTAAGAGTATTATCTCAATGTATATTGTTCGGTTGCTATGTTTCATTCATATCCAATTGTTGTGATACTATACAATGACGTCATCCGCCCATGGACATTTTCGTCGTCCTGGTTCGGGGGTGTGACAACTTTGGCCAAGATTGATCGTTGACTTTTGAACCAGTTTAACTTAGGGTCAAACATGAAGGATTTGGTCTGTGGACTAAGATCCTACTATTTTTTGGGCTTATATCATTGTGGGATCATTCAATATAGAAAGGGAAGCACATCACAGTGTTTCTAGGTTCTTCTTTTCAGGTGGGTTTTCTTCACTATAACCATGGGTCAAAGGTACCAATACCGCAAACAAATTTTGGTTATCATTTAGTAAAGGGATTCCGTAGGGACTATATGCAGCCATGTAGGACAGAATGAGGACTCTTGATCTAGGTTTTCTTTGCTCTTCCTTGTTTGGTTATTGCTCTAGAGTAGGACCATCTGTTTGGGTTTGTTATCTTATCAATGGTTACTAATGGATATGCATTCCTTTAGATTAGCTGGTAGAACAACAGTGTGTTGTGAGGGGTCTAGTAGGCAGTAGCGAGTTCTATGGTTGATAACTGCTTATATTATGTGTCTACTTAATCCTTAATTATTTATTTTTCGACATATTATGGCGGTTGAGGTTGAGGCTGTCACACCCCCAAACCAGAACGGCGGAATCGTTCGAGGGAGGATGACTTCATGTAGTATCATAGCAGTTAAGTAAATAGTAAAGAAAGCAACCATAACCATCATAAATATAACTAGCTGGGGTACCCCGCTCCGCGGGTTTCGGTTAAGAACATAGTTTTAGTCTTTTGGTTATTGGTTATGTATGTGGTGTAGTGATAGGTAGTGTGTCGTTGATTGTTATATTTAAGATGCAAGGTTAATTATTGTTACTATGTGGGACAGTTTACTAAACAGGAGAATGTTTTGATTTATTTATGCATGGAGAACGGGCTTGAATAATAAAAAACACACTAAAATGAAATTTATAATACAATGTACTTTGGTTTTTGGTAAAAAAAATTAAACAAATTGAAAAAGACAAACAAAAAGATGAAAGGTAAAAGTACGTTGCTATTCAGTATATATGCCAAGTAAATATGAGAAAAAGTACACGAAATAAATGTTGCTACGACCAAACAAAACCAAATGTAAAACTAAATCTAAAAAGTCAAACTCAATAGTCTTTGTTTTGAAGAAACAAAAAAGAGACACAAATATACAAACATCATGTAGATAGAAAGAATCTTAACCGCACAAAAAAATAGATACTTATACCGTTAGATTCACTTCTTTGAGATTTTCTCCCACATGATTTCCTTGAAATAGAAGCCCAACCCACAGTGTAAGAACTAAAAAACAACCAATAATGAGAACAAATCAATGAAAAGAAAAGTACCTGTTATTTGAAATACGGGTAATTAAACATAGACACTAACCACTTTCCCAAGGAAGCATATTCATAAATATTGAAAGGAACCATGGTCTAGAGACGCAGGCGGGGCAACATGAACTGTCCAAGGTATGCAAGGGCACTTTCATCCAAAATTGTTAAATTTGAAATTTTTTTAATTATAAAAACATTATACAGGGGCATTTTGGTCCAAAACTGTTAAAATCAATTTTTTTTAACAAATGTAAAATGAGCATTCCATAAATGTAATAAAAAACAAATACCATGGGGGAGCCAAGTAACAAAAAAACCATATAAGTGCAGGGATACGTCTACTTTGAATCAAATTTATAAATAGTAACAGAGTTAAGAGCCAAGTAACAAAAAATAAACAAATTGCATGTTTACAGGAGAAAAATAACAATCTAACTTCAATAAATTGTAGGAAAGTACTCAAATGGCCCCTAGATAAATGGTTATACAAACCACTTTGCCGATCATGTTGCCAAAAAATATCCAGTGGGATGAAAACATTATTATTAGTTAGTTGTATAGGTTTTATATTCATTTCAATTATTTACCTTCAATGTCAAGTGATATTAAATCGACAAATAATATTGAAAATAGATTGTATAGGTTTTTTCAGTAGCATACAAACTAATCTATATGACTATTTTTTTTTTGGTTACGTTTTGTTTAGTTACCTGTAAGCTAACAATCATTTTTAAAGAAAAAATATGAGTTAATAATGAATCCCAAACTCAAGTTAACTTTAAATAGAGATTGAAACTTAACTTTCACGGAGTACGGCATAATGAGGAGAATGGCATTGAGAGAATGCATGCTAACATCCAACCGAAATGGACAAAAATACCCCTCAAAATGGTCAGGTCCATTTTCATGCATGTTTTTATCTCGTTTTCACATGAAAGCCTAAATGCAAGAAAGACTTACTAAAGTTAAACTGTACCCTACAGGGGTAAGAAACGGACATATTATGAACCAAAATACACTATCAGTGAGTCCAACAGCTCCTGCACATATCTGTTTATTAAGGGAGAAGGCGAGGAAGGGTATTAATGGAAATAACACAAAGTGAAGCTTTATTTTTGAAATACTTGCCAAGAAGATTATTTGGAAGAAATATCCCCATACACCAGCAGTCTTTCTATCATGAGTTTCTTTGTGATTGTTGTTGGGGTTTATGGGGATATTGTGGGAACTTAATCCCTCTGAGGGAGCAATGTAAGAGCCTCTTTCTGTGTCTAAAACATGATTATCGTCTATCAGAAAAGAAACAGGAACACCATTAAGTTTCTTAATATGTTCTTTAAAAAGATGGCATTTTAAGAAACACTTTCAAGGTACAATTAGTATATACCATTACCTATGAATGGAAGTAACTTACCCAATTTAAGGAATCTCTGAACCTACTGGGCTGAAGCACCACAATCACCTTCAAGAAACCAAACCTATGAGTGTAAATTTCATTTTTATGCAGTTTTAAAAGTAGTTGTTATTGAATGAAGCTAGTGCAGCGGATACCATTACCTATAAATGGAAGTAACTTACCCAATTTAAGGAATCTCTGAACCTATTGGGCTGAAGCACCACAATCACCTTCATGAAACCAAACCTATGAGTGTAACTTTCATTTTTATGCAATTTTAAAAGTAGTTGTTATTGAATGAAGCTAGTGCAGGGGATGATAGAATATAACTAATCTTCATAGTGACGAACCTCAATCAGCTGAAAAACTTAATTACCAATCGAAAAAGAACGACGAACCAAACATGCTATGCTTCCAGAAGAAACCGCTGCACCTTCATCAAGTGACAACACTAGCGACTCTGGAATAACAAAAATTCAATGTTAGTAATCCCTAATATGGAACAAAATTTCACCAAACCTCCACAGGAAACTTCGATCGAATATAAAAAGAAAGGTCAATTGATACGAATTGATAAAATAAGGATAGGAAGGTTTAGGAATTTTATCTGAAACCATAAGAAACAACAAAATTTATGTAATTAATTAACTGTAAATGGGCCAATTTGTGAAGCATAATAAATTTCAACTTAGAACTAAGAAGATGGAACCTCATCAGGAAGCAGTAGGCGGTCATACAGGTTAGTGATCGAAATATGGTAAAGTGAGACTCCATAGATGCATGTTTCTCAATGGGAGCGCCAAAAATAGCTCGATGTCTTGATGATCAAAGAACCCAAATCCTATAACATCCTGAAATTTAGGTATGTATCTTTAATCCGTCTTCGTTTCCAAGTTGTCAAAATTAGCTCAAAATAGAAAAGGTTGGCGAGTGGGTACGCTGGGCTTACTGAAGAGTACGCTGCGCGTACCCATGGGTGTGCCTTTGACGCAGATTCTACCCACGCTGGGCGTACCTTAGCTTATGCTGGGCGTAATGGGCCCAGATTCAAAACCCTAAATGAAACATGAGCACTATAAAAGGAATGCCATAGCCCCATCCCAGCCACCATTTTACAGAGAGTGAAACCCTAAGAGAGCCAAACCTTCATTCTAAGCTTGTGTGTGTGTTTTGAGCTTGAAAGTATCATTGGGTGCTTGTGAAAAAGAAGAGAGGGCCATTGTGGAAGCTAGAGTTGGAGTGCAAGCTTTGGATATGAGCTTTATAGAGGTTGGGGCACCACTTGGAGGTAAAAAGCTCAAAGCTTTCTTCATCATTTTGGATTTGTGCATTATGGACAAATTTTTAGGGTTTTTGTCCCAAGATGGAGACTTTATGAGTAAATGGTCTCCATAAGCCTTGATCTACCCCATTTCAGTATATTTGGTGTTATAAATCCATAAAAATCCAATCTTGGACATTAAGATTAAGTCATGCATGAGATTAGGGATTAATGGGGAATGAGGATATGTGATTGAAGTGATTGGTGACCTTTACAGCCATGCAAAGGCTTAAAGGCTTCGACTTGATGGGTTAAGAGGCATTGGAAGGACTAGATCTGACATATGAGCTTATGTCTTAATCTATTCAGACCAAAAATCATGAAAGTATGAAACTGGGACTTACGCTGGGCGTAATCCCAGTACGCGCCGCGTAGGGGGTCGAGTTCCCCGATTCTGGATGACCACGGAGTACGCCCCGCGTACAGAGCTGGTACGTGCAGCGTACCTCCCTATAGTTGACTTTCGTTGACTTTTGAGGTTTGGTCAACATGTGGACTTTTGGACCATTAGAGGGGTTAAATGGTCTTTTAGCCTTCTGAGAGAACATAGGAAGGGATTAGTCTAGCCTTGAGAGCCTTTATTGATTGAGCTAGTTACTTTATTTGATTAGGTCGAAGCTAGATCAGTATTTCGAGTTCGAGATTATCCGAGTTTACCTGAGGTGAGTCTTCTCACTATACATTACCTAGAGTGGTATCTATCTGAAGACCGGAGGGTCTTATGTGTATGTGTATGTTTGAGATTTATGTGCATTGTGTTATATGTATGCTATATGTTATATAGACCGGACTAGAGGGTCCAACGACTCATGAGGCCAGAGGGTCCTCGATCAGACCGGACCGGAGGGTCCAACGATTTAGACCGGACCGGAGGGTCCAACAGTTTAGACCGGACCAGAGGGTCCAACGAGCTAGACCGGACCGGAGGGTCCAACGAGCTACGGGACTGGAGGGTCCCGCTGAGACACATTGACCGGAGGGTCATACCGAGTTATAGCGTCGAGTGGCTTATGTGCTGTATGTGGTATTTTGGGGAACTCACTAAGCATTTACGCTTACTGTGTTATGTGATATGTGTTTCAGGTACTACCGAGGATCGTGGGAAAGTCCCGGCATGATTCGTACACACTGGCAGAAGATTATGTTTTGAGATTCTGAGATATGTTTTATTATGATGACATTTGATAAACATGAGATTCTGGGAATATTATATGAGTTTTATTCTATTTGAAAAACGAAAAATTGTTTTGGAAAATTCACGTCGTTACAAGTTGATATCAAAGCCTTGGTTTGAGGGAATCGGATACACCTTCGGGCATATCTGGACTCAAACTGAGGATTTGAGAAAAGTTTTCAAAAGAAACGATTTTTCCAAAAGGAGTAAAAGATTTCAAGAGAAAGCGGAAAAGAGCAGCATGTAAAATCAGCCAGCGCCTGAACTGTGATTTCCTAAAATACCCTTATGTTATGTGTTATGAGATATTATGAGATATTATGCATGCTAGAGTAGGCTAGGTATTCATATTTAGGACTAGAATGGACTGATTTGTGATGCCTTAGCCTAGGAGTTGCTGCTATCTGTGATGCACTTTCGAGTATATGTTCAGTGAGAGTATCCAGCAGGAATCCTTTAAAGAGGGATTTGAGTAGAGGAGTAAGCTAGGAGAGATACCTAGATGAGCATTTATGGAGCCTATTGAGAGAATAGTCAGATACCTGCGAGGGGTGGAGTTGCTTGAGCTCGGTGATATCTTTTGAGTATGAGTAGAGCAAGTGGAGATATCACCTAGAGTGGGTTTTACGTGTTTATTCGATGCCTGAATGCTGCTTGCTTCGCGCTTTGTGGAATTCCCGATGATGGGAGTCAGTTACCAAGTGAATGTGACGATATTCAGGAGGTAGATGACTGGCATCATAAGGAGTTTCTCAGCAGCTAATGGCGGAGAAGTGTGAGAACCTAGGAAGAGCCTAGGAAGTGACCTTAGTTAGATGAGTACGCTGACAGAGTAGAGTATTTCGCTGGGGAGCGAGCACGCGTGTTGGGATTAGTGATTAAGGAGGTTGAGCAGCTACTTAGGGAATTTGGGATGGTCTGTGTAGAGAGTATGTGTAGATGTGGCAGGCAGTATGGGCCCGTACTACTGAAAGCAAAGAACCCATTCTCGATGCAGGGAGTTTTCCGGAGGATCTTGGTAGCAGATCGAGAGGTGACGTCATGGTTCGAGTACCATGATTTGTAGCAGATCGAGAGGTGACGTCATGGTTCGAGTACCATGATTTCTAGCAAATCGAGAAGTGATGTCATGGTTCAAGTACCATGATAAGTAGCAGATCGAGAGGTGACGTCATGGGTCGAGTACCATGATTTGTAGCAGATCGAGAAGTGATGTCATGGTTCAAGTGCCATGATAAGTAGCAGATCGAAATGTGACGTCATGGTTCGGGTACCATGATTCATAGCAGAACGAGAGGTGGCCACATGGTTTGAGTACCACGACATATGGCGGTTAGTGGTTCTGGTTTCACTGGTTATTCCATGGTGATTTTCTAGACTGAGAACAGATGTGAAAGAGTATGGGGCCAGAGGGCCATGATGCATGAGTTTTAGTGGAGAATCCCGTGTGAGGGAAATCGAGTTAGCTCCGAGGGATTGTTGGTGAGACGCCAGTTAGAGTCGCAAGACGCAGGGATGAGTAGGGATGGTGCGTTATGGAAGAATACAGTCTGGGCTGGGCGACCGACCGATAGTGGAGATGTCACTTTCTGTGACCTGAGAGGTGCTAATTCTGTTTCCTGTGGGAGATGTAAGAGGTGTTGAGATTTCGGTTTCTGAGTTTGGGGGTGAGCCCTGTGGGATTACACTAATGGTGATCTTTAATCAGGGTATATGGCAGTAGGTCTGCCGTGAGATAAAGATATAGCTTGAACAGGTCGTCAGTGGGCACTGAGATGGTCAAGGACCAGGATACATCATATTTGAGTATAGTAGTGCATGTGTTAGTTGCAGTGTCGGACGGTCAAGAGGAGCATATCAGGGCAGTGGCTCTTATTGTCTTTGATGGGTATCGAGAGCGGTAATGTGGGTTCTACTCTTATCATAAGTCACGTGATGGAGCGTTGGTTGAGGAGTCGAGGATGAGAAAAATAATAGTTCATTATTTCTAGACTAAGAGTCAGGGTTGATACTGTACAGCTGGGAGGTTCGGTGATGGAATGGTGTGAGATTCTGAATGACTAGAGGCAGTCATGATGGGAAGTTATGAGGATTTCATCTAAGATTCAGGGTATTGGGACTTGCTTGATCTCTGTCAGGGAGATCATCGAGCGTTGCTTAACACCTTCCAAGAGTAGGTGCGATGTTACTAGTGGAAACAGTCTGTAGGATAGATAGTTAGTGCGCTAATTGGTTACGGTTCGAACCCTAATTGGAGGAGAACCGGGTATTTTTTTAAGGGGATCAGAGATTTGTTCGAGAACGATCAAAGATCAGGATATAGAGACCTGTGGTGCAGATTCATGAGTCGAGGGTTATTGGTGATCGAGGCTAGGTGCAGAGCGAGTTAATGCATATGGTATGTGTTTGAGAAAGGATGAGCGAATTGGAAGTTTCCTTGTGGCCTGTGCTTTTCGGGGTTAGCATATGTCGAGTTCGAGTGCGATTGGGTTGCTGGATTACGGATGTAATAGCTGAGATTTGCAAGTGAAGGTATAGATTGTAATCTATACCCCGGAAGGGCAGCCGTTGATTCGTCAACCAATTGCATGGTCGATATGAGTAGTTCTGTGTGAATAATGATCAATAGAGGGGGAGTTTCGGGTTTTCGACATCATGTTCTGAGCCATTGTCGATGCCTCTGTGTTTTCAATTGCGAGATGGAATACTCTGAGATTCAAGTGGTGCGAGAGGAAGATGGGTCGTGAGATTCTGAAAGAGCAATGCGGTATCCGAGTATGGTGCCATAAGTATGATATTTGTGGTTTGGGTAAAACATCATGAGATTATGTGATAGTGTACCAAGGTATCCGGGTATGATGTCCTTAATTCTAGAATTATTTTGAGTTCTGAGTTAGGACATGGAAATCGGTGTAGCAAGTATCTATGGTTGCAGCCGGAGCTCTTCGACTGATTGATGTCAAAAGAGATTATTTAAGTATGAGAATTGTAGGGAGAAAAGGAGTTCTGTCATGACGATTGCCGCCAGGTATAGTGATACTTACTTTTGGATGGTGTGTGCATCTATCTATGTTGGGCCGCAGATCATGGGTTAATGGATGCAGAGTATGGCATCGACTAGAGGATAAGACCGTGGAATGGTAAGAGAAAGTACTGTAAGGCTACAGGGAGCTGCAGCATCCATGAGTTAGTACGAAAGGGTGTTGTGATGCTACGGGGAGCCGTAGTACTCACTAGTCAGTGAAAGGGTGTTATGATGCTACGGGGAGCCGTAGTACTCACTAGAAAGTGAGAGGGTGTTGTGATGCTACGGGGAGCCGTAGTACTCACTAGTCAGCAAGAGGGTGTTGTGATGCTACGGGGAGCCGTAGTACTCACTAGTCAGTGAGAGGGTGTTGTGATGCTACGGGGAGCCATAGTACTCACTAGTCAGCAAAAGGGTGTTGTGATGCTACGGGGAGCTGTAGTACTCACTAGTCATCGAGAGGGTGTTGTGATGTTACGGGGAGTCGTAGTATTCACTAGTCAGAGTAGGGCGCATAGGAGTTCTTAGGCTTGGGTAGCCTTACTGTTTGAGTCTTTGGGAGCCTGGTTGCCAAACTAGGGGCGAGACGGGGGTCTTCGTGCCAGTTGGGAATTGATATATCCCAGGTTGAGTGGGGATTGTCGTAATCGGAAGAAATTTGGGAGAAGGAGTATGCTTAAATTCGCGAATCTTGGGTCATGAGTTGAGTTCCATATTGGAATTGAGTGGTTCCAAGCCTGTTGTTGAATCAGACTCTCGAGATTGAGTCTGGATTCGTTCGTGTGTTGAGTAGGCGAGATGAGGTTTCGATTTTGTAGATGGGATTCATTTTGAGGGATATTGATCTTCATCTGATTTATTTGACCGGAGTGGGTCAGTTCGTTGGTATGAGAATACTCGCAAGGCGCATGGAACCAGTGGGTGGAAGATGGCCAAGGGTCGGAAGCGAGACGATTTCAGATGAGTTGTAGCACTCGCTTGGGATAAAGCGAACTTCGTGACTTGTGTGTCGCGATGAGCCGGGCTAGTCATCGTGAGAAGGAAGTCGGTGAGACGTTTTGGTTTGCAATGAGTAAGCTTTGGAGGTTCATCTATTTGGTCGGGAGCTGAGCTGGTGCTCAGTATTGAAAGGGAAAATCTGAGGAATCTGGGGTTTATGTCTATGGGAGTCAGTGGATACTTCCAAGTGTGTGTGGTCTTTTCTTGTGTTTGAGGTCAGATTTTTGGCGGTGGGTCATTAGTGGGTTATGACCTTTCCATTCCTCTTGAGTTCGACCGGGATCGATTAGAGAATCAGAGTTGATAAAGTGTTCTTCGAGTCTATTAATCGATGAGAGATTAACATGATATTTTTGTGAGGGTGGTCTGGCAGGGAGACAGTGATGGGTTTTGCACATTCTAACACGCCTAAGTATACATGCAACCCTAAATACCTTGGATCTATGTTTTCTCTATTATACATGCAATTATGAACTTTCCAAGGTATTACCCTATCTAGCATACAATACTTGATACTTGGGTAATCAAATGGATAGAATACATACCTTTGTTTGATGTAGCTTGTCTCCATGAAGCTTGAGTGCATAGTGCCCCAAGTGTGACACCTCAAATGGTTCACACAACACCAAATGCACATGGAATGACTTGAGAGAAATAGAACACTCCTTGAAATCGTCTAGCCCTCATATTCACACATTAGGGCACGATTTCTTGAGCCATGGGATTCTTTTATATGGTGGCTATTAGGGTTACACCATGTAACTCATAACTTTACCCATTCCTTATGCTCCATGGATTTTTACCTCCATGGAGTATCCATGGGTCACCCCATGGACTTAGTCCAACATAAGGAATCTTGGATCACAAGCCCACATATATAAGAATGAATGATTTACACAATCAACCCATATATTTAATTAGTCTCCTTTTGATCACTTAATTAATTCCAAATTAATTCTTGATCAATACTAATTAAATAACCTTATTAATATATAAGAACTTATAATATATTAACCAACCTTAAGTGCTATTTCTCTCATTATAGTCTATCCAAATGCATGATGCCATGCAACCCAAATGGACCATGTCGGGTCGGGTCAAGTCTTACCAATTATAGTTATGGACTTAGACAGTAATCCAACAGTCTCCCACTTGGATAAGTCTAAAACTATTATTGCGTATGACTTCAGGAACCGATCAGCAATCGTAGCTCTCAAAAGCTTCTATCGAACTCTGACCTTGTCGATGAACTCTGACCTTTGTCAATGACTTGTCCATTAGATAAGGGATCATATATTCCTCCATTCTAGATATCATATGGACTGAGACATGGATTATCAATCATTCTCTCTGTCCATTTGTTGTTTCCCGATTTCCGATTCATGATGAATGACTGATTGAACAAATCAAATCAGTCCTGGCTTGGCCAAGCACTCACATGTATCATCTTTAATTCATCGAGGGGCCCACAGATATCGCTTTTATCCCGAAGGTAAAAGGAATGGATAAACTTCGACTCATATGGCTTGTTCTACTACTTGTTGAATCATACACAAAGGCACGTTTTATAACATCGAGTTACCGAATGCGTTTTCGTGAAATCAATGTACAACCAACTCATAGTAACAACTCATATCTCTAGGTTTGAAGAATATAAGATATTATCGTCTCATGATCACTCGTGATAAAATCCATGAAGTGATTCCAGTGAGCGCGGGTTGAATCCAATACTCAGAACTTATGTGCACTCATGAGTGTTGTAGCCCTTTGTCCAACATCTTAGACCTCTACAAGCCAACCCATGACAGTCTTGATTCATATCTACTTCCAACATATGACCGACTGTGGATGGTTTGAATAACTTAGTCATCCAGAACAATGACCTAGTTATTCTGGAAGTTAAAACATGCACAGTGAAACACAATAATAATTGAATCCAATATGGTATCAAAACCTATGAACATAAATAAAACACCTTTTATTTATCACCATATGATTACACATTATTCATTGTATACTGTTTTAGCTATCAACTTTATTCTTGAATTTAAAACAATAGTTGTCCCATGCTCCAAGCATGTACACTATGTTTTCTAAACACTAGTCATGCCACACACCAAGTATGCATACTATGTTTGTCTATGATCTTTACTTTGTGAAATAGATCAATTGAACATCACTCCAATGATCCTCTTTTCACAGTCCCAAATCCTTACTGCAAATGCAAGAATTCCAAATTCATGCCATTTACTGAAATCTGTTAGATTCTAAACTTATATGCATTGATCCTCTTAATGATTATGCACAAAGTCAGAAAGACTTGACAACAATCATTACAGAGCATTCCAAAGGAGATCAGCTCCTTGGAAACATCCTTCTTTCATTAAGTTTCCTAATCTTACACAGATTGAATAATTTCTAACTTTGAAACATTTCCATATTCCATTTTGACTATCACTTCTGAACAAGAGTTGCCTCCTTACAAATTATGTCAATATGGTCCTTCCTGAATTAACATTATACTTCCAACTGTCCTTGAGCAACCAATCTTTGGTAAACCTTAGATTGTCCTCGACAATTGCTTAATCATTTTAGTCATATCCAATTGTAGACCTTTTCCCTTCATAATGCCCCAGGCATTTGGAAAATTTTAGAAAGGATGAATATAACACATGTAATCGATCCTATATCCGAAGCATATGGGACACGATTCATGATGTCTCACATAAAGACTAAACCAGTCTTTTGCTATAATATTTCCATTTCAATTTGCCAAGTTCTCAAAATTCAGATTATGAAAAGGGATGTCGTAATCATAATCGAATTTTAGAACGCAAATAATGGACCCATATATAGAATTTCCTTATGTTGAGCCATTCCAACATGAAATTCATATATATATCCTTGATTAAATACGATTAAAATATCAATCTAAGCTTTTAGAATTGAAATGAAGTATAATTTCCTCTCCCTTAATTATAGCAAAACAACTTTTTCAACCCCTGCAGCCTCACGAATTGAAACTTTTGTTTTCTATAATTAACATTGGTAACTTGCAACCTTTGTCATAATTATCATGTTCCCACTAACATGATGATTATTAGCATAACACTTATGCTCCCACTAGCTTTGACATGTACTCAGAAATCAGCTGACTTTCTTACCAAAGTTCAGATTTCTGATACTAGATTGTTTTGATAAAACTTTATCAAAATCATACACATCTCTTAGATAGCTCACATGTATGTCTAAACAATTTTAGAACTATGAAAAGGGATGCCGTAATCATAGTCTCAATTGTTTAGACCTTTGCCACTTCTCACAAGTCCATGTTAGTGTGCCGGTAAACCACACACGCTCCACTAACGACTTTGAGAATGCAAATATCACAATTGCTATCTAGCTAAAATCTCCTTAGTGAAAGTGTTTCCTCACCATCATTTTCATGAATCGGAGAGAAACCTTATGACACTTAAATTTAATAGTGTATGTGTTCTTATCCATGTGAATTTGTCAAAACCATAATCACAAGACAAGGTTAGTGACAAATCCAAACTCATATTGATTAAACTTGTGCAATCTTAAATTCTTGCCATTTGGCAGCTCAGGTGCCTGCCATTGCTTCCAAGTAGTTGTGCAACCAATTGAGAACTCTCAGAACTCCTATGCAAAGCCAACTTGAATAGGCACAAAAATTTCAACACGATAGGTTATAAACCTCAAGTCGTGTACTAGTGAAGGACTTTAGGCTTTATTCTTGATTAAGTCTTGAAACTTTCAAGAGCTTTAAGACTCCCACTGTCCTCTTGACATATAAGACTCCCTTGTCAAATATTCAAGAGATAGTGCGGATTCTTTATCAAGACTAACACTTCACACAATTGGCCTTAGTTGGTCTTTATTTTATCCAAAACATCACAACTTACCAATTTCAAATGTACAAGATTAGAAACCTTTTACTCTTACATTTGACAAGTGTTTTTAAACCTTCTTTAAGACATGTCACTCAAGTTACAATCTTGGAGTATGACTCTAAGAATTGTTTTGGAATGAAATATGACTCATCTTCTTGATTTAACCACTTCAACAATTCATAACTCCTCTTCTTAGCTACCAGAATGCACTTAGAGGATGAATTGTGATAAGGTCTCTTAATCATTAAGATGATTATATAACATGATACTAAAGTACTCTCCCATCTTTTCATATTTAAGAAAGTTTTATCCTTCTATCTAATTTGATTCTTCTCATTCGTTCCGCCATACACTGAATTTTTTTTTCCAATGCTTCAGAATTATACTTAAGCCTGTAAGTATAACCATATTTACTAAACTTTAGTAAATCATGACGAATAGTCTTATCGATCTTTTGTGGTGGACTTAATTAGTGCACAAGAATGTGTACTCGATCCCTTAGTCCGTTACTTGACTCACACATCCATGTGAACAAGTAGTTAGTCTTAATTTTTCCAATGCTTGAAGGTTCTAATTCATCATGCTCTACAAATTGCATGATTCCAAGTTTCGGTCCAATTGAAACTTGGGTGATGAGAATCTTTCCTTATTTGGTAAATTTAGACACTACCACAAATGAAAGAATCAAATTCATATTTCCACTCTTGCTCTTAATGGAATCTTATAAGCAACACAGTTTTTCACAAATGCCATTGTAAGGATATTTTAAAATAAATAAAATCAAAAGATTTAACTTTTATTTTAAAACTTTGCGGAAAAAACTCATCCTTACAATCCATATGAAAACTTGTTGTTATCTATTCCTAAGCAAAATATCATAACTCCTAAGAAGTAGCTCAAGAATCCGATCTTCAAACTATGTGATAGAAATCCATCTACACGATCAGATTTAGCATATTCTTTCTTTAAGTTTCTTCACTTTTTCTTTGATTCTTAAAACATCACCATGTGACCCAGTCCCTTTCTTTGATTCTTAAAACATCACCATGTATCAAGAATCTCAGAATAGAAACTTAGCAGAGTTAGATAGTGGACTTTACCTGAAGTAGAGTCAAACTTATTGACAATAACATCCTTAGGTAAATTTGGCAGCTTCGCAACCAATGCCCCTTTCTTTGGAAATGGACCCTTGATAATGGGACTATCTCAGACTTAGCCTTTCTCTTTACCCTTTGGTCAACCGAGTTGACTATGGCCGATCCCTTTCCATTGGGAAGAGAGAGCTTTACTGGATATCCAATGTCATCATTGTCAATGTCCATAGCGTTTTAGGAAGTTGATCTTAGAAAATAGATAAGATCATTAAGGGTCTTGTCTTAGTCTGTTTCATAGGATTCCCAAAAGAACTCACTATGTGACTTAGAAAGTAGTTGAGCCACCAACTTTCTCAAGACTTTGACACCCAACTCTCCCGGCTTGTCAATATGTGACTACATCTCCAAGATGTGATCACACTTAGACCTTGCCTTGCCAATAGGGCTTGAGTGACCTTAAACTTTTTAGGAACTTGTGGGTTAGGGAGAATAATTGGAGGAGGTGAAAGAAGTATGATATCCATGGGACATCATCTTCATTTAGGAAAGCTTGTTTCAAGAGATTTAGGAAGATCATAAATGTCTAGACCAGACATCTTTGTGGGAGATATTCAAGATAGTTGATTTAAAGTCCTTAATATGACACCCAATATGAAATATTAAGGCTAGGACCCAGCAAACTATTTTATAACTTAGAAGAGGGATGCCGTAATCCGAGTTATAAAATAGTTGAAGGTAGGTAAATGACGATTTACCAATTTCCACCATGAAAAACGAAATAATGTAATTAGGTTTTTAATTGGATTTGAAACTCCTAGATCTTTTGAGATTCATTGAACTTTTCAATGGCATGTTTCAATCTCGAGTGTGCCCTTCAGGTTTTGTGACTGGGATGCCGAGGATCACAAAACAAGGTGTGAAGTAACCATGCAAATATACTTGGTACCCTTAATATTTACCCCTCAATCGATGTGCCGGTTAACCACACGAGCTCCACCGATACTTTGTTAAATCCAGGTTAGTGTGCCGGTTAACCACACACGCTCCACTAACGGTTTAAACAAAGTGCAAAGTGTAATTTCATGGATTAGCACCTTATTCACATTTTCCTAAGTAACTAAGATTGGAAATTTATAAGTGTTTAGTTACTTAGTATTTATCATTAATACTTTTAATGAAGGGAGAATTATAGTCCTTGTCCTACCCGTTCGGCTAACGACCCTCCACCAGTCAAGGAAGCGATGGGTGAGAGTGGACACCCATTAAACTGCCATTTTATAGGCAGTAACCTTATACACCCCTTATAGACTGGCTTCGTGAATGAGGCCTACTAACGGTAAGACTGACTTGCTCTTATACATATATTTATTATTAACTTATAATACTATAAAGTATAAGGGTTGAATTTTAACTTTTAAAATTCTAAGGGCTAACTTGGAATTAAAGTATTCATGGGGAAAACTTTACAAATTCCAAAACTTGAGGGCATGTTTTGAAAATATTCAAAACTAATTAATTCCATAACTTATGTGTTTAAAGTAGTTTTAATTAAAAAAAAAACTCTTCAAGTTCCATAACTTGAGGACATGTTATGGAAGACTTTAAACTAATAAAAGAATGTAACTTTTCTTTATTTTTGTAACTTATGGAACTAATTAAGGTTACACATTTTATCATTTAATGAAGTGACTCTTGAACCTCCATAACTTGAGGACAAGTTATGGAGTCATAAAACCATTTAATGAGGACAAGACTCTTCATTTTTTGTAACCATTGCCAACTTTTTATGAGTTTTATGAAACTTAAATGTGACATTTCATATAACTTGAGGACAAGTTACCAAAACACATTTTAGAATCAACTCTTAGATTAAAATGGATTGAAAACACATAATCAATTAACTTTTATATTAATCTAATAAACTCATATGAACAAAGATAATTCACATCAAATTTTTTTCAAGTAATTAGCATAACTTTTAAACTAATACAATTCGATTTTTTAGCTAATTTTGCAAGTATAACAAGAAAACAAGCCTTAGCTCTGATACCACTGATGGATTTTGCGCATTCTAACACTCCTAAGTGTACATGCAACCCTAAATACCTTGGATCTATGTTTTCTCTATTATACATGCAATTATGAACTTTCCAAGGTATTACCCTATCTAGCATACAATACTTGATACTTGGGTAATCAAATGGATAGAATACATACCTTTGTTTGATGTAGCTTGTCTCCATGAAGCTTGAGTGCCTAGTACCCCAAGTGTGACACCTCAAATGGTTCACACAACACCAAATGCACATGGAATGACTTGAGAGAAATGGAACACTCCTTGAAATCGTCTAGCCCTCATATTCACACATTAGTGCACGATTTCTTGAGCCATGGGATTCTTTTATATGGTGGCTATTAGGGTTACACCATGTAACTCATAACTTTACCCATTCCTTATGCTCCATGGATTTTAACCTCCATGGAGTATCCATGGGTCACCCCATGGACTTAGTCCAACATAAGGAATCTTGGATCACAAGCCCACATATATAAGAATGAATGATTTACACAATCAACCCATATATTTAATTAGTCTCCTTTTGATCACTTAATTAATTCCAAATTAATTCTTGATCAATACTAATTAAATAACCTTATTAATATATTAGAACTTATAATATATTAACCAACCTTAAGTGTTATTTCTCTCATTATAGTGTATCCAAATGCATGATGCCATGCAACCCAAATGGACCATGCCGGGTCGGGTCAAGTCTTACCAATTATAGTTATGAACTTAGACATTAATCCAACAGACAGACCACTCGAGTTTTCAAGTTCGGAAAGATTCAGATCGAGTACCGCAGCGCCAATTGGGTATGTCCTTCTTCGGGGTCGGAAGTTCCCGTTGGGATCAGGTGTCTTTGGAAGAGATTGTTGTATGATAAGAGGTACTTTCGGTGATGCTTTTCGGATTATCGGTTCGATCTATGTGTTGATAAGGAGCGATTTCGAGGGTGAAATCTAATTCAAGTGGGGGAAATTTGTAACATCCTGAAATTTAGGTATGTCTCTTTAATCCGTCTTCTTTTCCAAGTTGTCAAAATTAGCTCAAAATAGAAGAGGGTGGCGAGTGGGTACGCTGGGCGTACTGAAGAGTACGCTGCGCGTACCCATGGGTGTGCCTTTGACGCAGACTCTACCCAGGTATGCTGGGCGTACCTTAGCTTACGCTGGGCGTAATGGGCCCAGATTCAAAACCCTAAATGAAACATGAGCACTATAAAAGGAATGCTATAGCCCCATCCCAACCACCATTTTACAGAGAGTGAAACCCCAAGAGAGCCAAACCTTTGTTCTAAGCTTGTGTGTGTGTTTTGGATCTGAGCTTTACAGAGGTTGGGGCACCACTTGGAGGTAAAAAGCTCAAAGCTTTCTTCATCATTTTGGATTTGTGCATTATGGACCAATTTTTAGGGTTTTTATCCCAAGATGGAGACTTTATGAGTAAATGGTCTCCATAAGCCTTGATCTACCCCATTTCAGTGTATTTGGTGTTATAAATCAATAAAAATACAATCTTGGACGTTAAGATTAAGTCATGCATGAGATTAGGGATTAATGGGGAATGAGGATATGTGATTGAAGTGATTGGTGACCTTTACACCCATGCAAAGGCTTAAAGGCTTCGACTTGATGGGTTAAGAGGCATTGGAAGGACTAGATCTGAGATATGAGCTTATGTCTTAATCTATTCAGACCAAAAATCATGAAAGTATGAAACTGGGACTTACGCTGGGTGTAATCCCAGTACGCGCCGCGTAGGGGGTCGAGTTCCCCGATTCTGGATGACCACGGAGTACGCCCTGCATACAGAGCTGGTACGCGCAGTGTACCTCCCTACAATTGACTTTCGTTGACTTTTGAGGTTTGGTCAACATGTGGACTTTTGGACCATTAGAGGGGTAAAATGGTCTTTTAGCCTTCTGAGAGAACATAGGAAGGGATTAATCTAGCCTTGAGAGCCGTTATTGATTGAGCTAGTTACTTTATGTGATTAGGCGGAGGCTAGATCAGTATTTCAAATTCGAGATTATCTGAGTTTACCCACGGTGAGTCTTTTCACTATACATTACCTAGAGTGGTATCTATGTTCAGACCGGAGGGTCTTATGTGTATGTGTATGTTTGATATTTATGTGTATTGTGTAATATGTATGCTATGTGTTATATAGACCGGACCAGAGGGTCCAACGAATCATGAGGCCAGAGGGTCCTCGATCAGACTGGACTAGAGGGTCCAACGATTTAGACCGGACCGGAGGGTCCAACGATTTAGACCGGACCAGAGGGTCCAACAAGCTAGACCGGACCGGAGGGTCCAATGAGCTACTGGACTGGAGGGTCCCGCTGAGACACATTGACCGGAGGGTCATACCGAGTTATTGCCCCGAGTGGCTTATGTGTTGTATGTGGTAGTTTGGGGAACTCACTAAGCATTTATGATTATTGTGTTATGTGATATGTGTTTCAGGTACTACCGAGGATCGCGGGAAGGCGCCGACATGATTCGTACACACTGGCAGAATATTATGTTTTGAGATTCTGAGATATGTTTTATTGTGATGACATTTGATAAACATGAGATTCTGGGAATATTATATGAATTTATTGTGTTTGAAAAACGGAAAATTGTTTTGAAAATTCACGTCGTTACAAAACCACATTAAACATTTGCTTTATAAAATTATTAATTAAACCTTCTTATCAAATTTTCGAAGGGTTTTAAGACTTACAGAAAGTAACCAAAGGATGAACTCCTTCTTCTTCGACTGGATGAAGAAGATAATAAACTGATTGAAGGCAAAGCCACATAAGGAAGTGGTACCAAATTTTGATATGGAGAAGATGTGTAAGAAAGAAATGCTCCCAAATATCTGGTAGCGAGTGAGTTGTATCTAATTGAGGCGAATCAACAAACACTTGGCGTGCATGTCTTGCAGAGATTCTATCGTTCTTCTGAAGATTGTAAACGATTGATAAATAAAGCTGCGTACAAGCAGAGAGATGTGAAATAGATTGATAAACTCACACAAAAGAAACACATATCGATAGGGCTCCGTCTTAGCCACTGTTGTTGTGTGTTGTTTAGTTGTCGAAACTGCTACCTCTGCGTGTACTGTGGTTGATGCCGCTGCTACTAAAATTGATTTTGATGAGTAGGGTTTCAAGGTTGATGGTAGTAATTAGGGTTTGGACAGTAACTGCCACCACCACCGTCGTACAGTCAGCCACTTCCACCACCGTTGCCAATACCAGTAAGTTATAGACGTTGTGAACCATCGGAGATAACGAAGACAACATGTATCAATTAGAAGAAAACAGTAGAAGAAAACCACTCGGATGCGCAAACTTACCCGATGACGGAAAGTGGCGGATGATTTGCAGATATAGCGTGAAGGAACTGGAAACTTGTTTCCTAACAATCGAGTCGATTCAGACGTTTTATGGAAAGGAATCAGATAGCGTAGCAGGAGAGGTGGGTTGAGAAAGTGGTGATTGAGTTAGGGATATGCGATGAAGGAACCGCGTTATGACAAAACCAAAGACAGGTGGGAAGGGAATCGGTGGTGCACTACTTATCTAAGGAATCCAGAAGCATTCAATTGATAAACATCAAATACAATACAGTCCGATAAATGCAACGATGACCGACACGTGTCCAAAGAATGTACGTAATGTCATAAAATGCCCACCAAACCGAAACTCCAACCAAAGCTATAACCAAAGGACCATTTTCTGCCAAAAACTGGCCAGTTCACTATTCATCTTGATGCACAACTTTAACATATATATATATATATATATATATATATATATATATATATATATATATATATAATAATTCAAATAGTTACATTGTTGATTGTAATACATGTTTCAAAAGAAATTACATTATGAAGATATAATAAGTTTTGAAATTTGATGCCTTAGCGTTCCTTCCCCAAAAGCTGTGGTTTACCTGTATTACTGAATCCCTGAGAAATACAAGTAGTTTTGAAAAAAGTGTCAACAATTAAGTTGGTGAGTTCATAAGCGTTTTTGTATAAGATTTATATGCCTTTTTGTATAAAGTAACCGAATTTGTTTCTAGAAAATCCAATATTTTATATAAATGAATGGTAGTTTTTAAAAGTTCCAAAAACCGGAATGCATAAGTATTTTCCATACCTAAAATAGTGTAAGTAGATTTATATATGTATATATAATCACTAAGGCGTTTGATTGCCCCGTAAATCAAATGTTTTAATACTTCATGTGAGTTTTATAACCGTACTATTGACCCAGACTGTGTGTGACAACGTTCTTCAGGCGTTGGAATGATATGACGTTTGTCACCCCAGACCTGCCGGTCCAGCTGTAGCCAACATTTTAGGTGCGGGATTTTCAATCCCGTATAGATCTATACACAAGAATCACGCTCTCCCTATAGGAGATTATGGTTTGCAACACAGGACTTGAAATGCGTACTTGAAAGTACGTGAAGTTAAATGTCTCACAAAAGTTTGTATCAAATAGATATACGTTTGAAAAATCCATGTTTCTTGTAAATGTAAGTATTTCCTTTCTATAGTGTTCATAGAGTGTAAAATATCATGAATATCTCGTAAACTATACCTATTATAGTTTTTCAAAAGTGTGTTTCATTTGAATGATAACCCTTAGTGTGCTACCAACTTTGCATGTAAAGTATAACATTTGTAATAACGTTATTTTATGTATTTAACATTTATACACAAAATGTGGATAAAGCATTTGAAACTGTATGTAACGATTTGCGTTTTAACATAAGTTTTTCTTGCGTTTCACTTGTATTTCTCCCTCTAAAATATAGTAAAGACGTGAAAATATAGGGGTATGAACTCACCTGGTAAGTGGGATGAATTTAAGAAAACGAGACTTTTCTCGGGCAGGACTTCGAACGGAAAGTGGAAAATTTCTCTGGAGTTTTGGACCTTCGGACCCTCGTCGTAGCTTGGGTACGTAACCGGGGCGTCAGGATAGTTTCGGGAGGCTCGAGAGTGAGAAAATATGGGAGAAAGGTGGTAAATTCGTAAAAGAAGTCGGAAGCCTTGCACCCTTTATATAGGGGTGGAATTGGCCCTCGTAAGCTGAGCGTAGGTCATGCATGACGCACTCTTCGGACTCCGGACTTTGGATGGGACAAGCTAGAGGGTAGTGGGGGACGTGGTCGATCCGAAGCCGAGCACTGAGTACGCTGGGCGTACCCTCGTACGCTATAGTGTACTCCCCTCGGTTTGTGTGCCCCAATCTTCTAAAATGCATAACTTTCACATACGAGCTCCGTTTTTGACGTTCTTTATATCCACACATAGGTGAGAATATAATCTACAACTTTCGTTTAGACTTCGTTGGAAAATTTTGATTTATTTTTAATTAAATATTTTTAGTAGGCCAGGACAGGAAAAGACCGTTAAAAATTCATAAGTTCTTCATCCGATGTCCGTTTTCGTCTGTCAATTTTACCATTGTACTACTATTGTCGAGATCTTCAATTCTCTTTTAGGTCGTGCCGGCTAAATATCGCTCGATCTCTATTTCGAGTTTTTAACTATCTACCGCTACTCCGAAACTTAGAAAAATCATAACTTCTTCACACGAAGTCAGATTTGGACGTTCTTTTTTTGTACGTTCACAGTTTAATGATATCTACAACATTCATTTAGATACCCAAGGCTAAAAAGTATTTTATTGAAATTTTGTGTTTTACGCTTAATAGTGTTTTACCGGTTTTCTTGCGGATTTTCGATTGGTCATAACTTCTTCGTTAAAACTTGGATTTTTGTGTTCTTTACATTTCTGAAAACCTTGTTACGATATCTATTACTTTATTTTTTGAACATTTCATTTCTGATGCTATTTTTTTATTAATTCAAAATAGATTACAATACTTAACTTAGGTCATTACATTGACTTGAAATATCGGGTTGTCACATCACCCCCCGTTTGAGAGAATTTCGTCCCGAAATTGTTCTAAGATAAGTATTTATATACCAGGGAAAAGATGCGGGTATTTTTGTTTCATCTGATCTTCTTGCTCCCAGGTCCTCGCTTTGCATTCCAGCGGACCTTCACCATGGGTATGCAACTTTGTTTTGTTCTTTTAATTTCCCTATCCATGATTTCTACTGGTTCTTCTACAAAGTGGAGACTCTCGTTGATTTCGATTTCGTCTAGAGGGACAAAGAGGGTCTCATCAGACAAGCACTTCTTTAAGTTTGATACATGAAAGATAGGATGTATGTTATAAAGTTCCTACGGTAATCGAAGCTTGTATGCTACCGGGTCGATCCGGGCAAGGATCTCGAATGGTCCGATATACCTTGGATTTAGTTTCCCACGTTTTCCAAAATGTATTAATCCCTTCCAGGGAGAGACCTTCAATAGCACTCGGTCCCCAACCTGAAATTCCAAGGGCTTCTGTCTTTTGTCCGCATAACTCTTTTGTCTGTCTCTTGAATCTTTTAGTCGTTCCCGGATTCGGACAATCCTCTTGGTCGTTTCTGTTATGATTTCTGGGCCTGTGAGAGTGTTGTCGGGTATTTTCCCTCTAGCTAGTTGCGTGTCACCCACTTCAGCCCAGCACAGAGGTGATCTGCACTTGCATCCATAGAGGGCTTCGAATGGAGCAACCTTGATGAAAGTGTGATAGCTATTGTTGTACGAGAACTCGACTAATGGTAAGTGGGTATCCCATGCTTTACCAAAATCGATCACAAAATCCCTTAGCATATTTTTCAAAGTTTGAATGGTCCTCTCACTCTGACCGTCGGTTTGTGGATGGTAAGCGGTACTCATGTCTAGTCTCGTCCCTAGAGATTTTTGTAGTCACTGCCAGAACCGTGAGGTGAATCTACTATCTCTGTCGGAGATAATGGATATTGGTACACCATGCAGTTGCACAATCTCTCTGATGTATGTTCCAGCTAGTTTCTCAATCTTGTCAGTTTCCTTTATGGGTAGGAAGTGCGCGAATTTGGTTAATCTATCGACGATCACCTAGATTGTGTCAAGTTCACCCGCTGTTTTTGGTAACTTGGTGATGAAATCCATGGTTATCCGCTCCCACTTCCACTCGGGTATTTCAGGTTGTTGTAACAATCCCGAGGGCTTTTGGTACTCTACCTTGACTTTAGCGCAAGTCAGACACTTGCCTACATAGGCAGCAATTTCGGCTTTCATGTTCGGCCACCAATACAATTTCTTGAGGTCCAGATACATCTTGTCTGAACCGGGATGCACGGAGTATCGAGTCTTATGAGCCTCATTCATGACAATGTCTCTGAATCCACCAAACTTCGGTGTCCAGATTCGATTCATGACATAACGAACCCCGTCGCCCTTGACTTCAAGATTCTTATCCATTCCTTTTAAGGCTTCACCAGCCACATTTTCTATTTTCAATGATTCCATTTGAGCTTCCTTGATTTGTGTGGACAGGTGTGAATGGATCGTCATGGTTAAGGACTTCACTCGGCGGCCCGAGTATTCCTTTCGACTGAGAGCATCAGCTACTACATTAGCTTTTCCCGGATAATAACGAATCTCGATTCGTAATCACTTAGTAGTTCAACCCATCGTCTCTGTCTCATGTTGAGTTCTTTTTGGTTGAGAATGTGCTGAAGGCTCTTATGATCGGTGAAGATTGTGCATTTCATGCCGTAGAGATAGTGCCTCCAGATCTTTAAGGCGAAAACGACTGCTCCCAGTTCTAGGTCGTGGGTAGTGTAGTAGACTTTGTGCGTCTTGAGTTGCCTCGAGGCGTATGCGATGACCTTTCCTCGTTGCATTAGAACACATCCAAGACCTTGGTTTGATACGTCGAAGTAGACTACAAAGTCTTCTGTTCCTTCTGGAAAAGATAATATAGGTGCGCTGCATAGGGCTCGTTTCAGTGTTTGGAACGCAGCGTCTTGCTTTTCTCCCCAGTTGTAGGTTACACCCTTCTGAGTCAGGGCGGTAAGTGGTTTGGAAATCTTTGAGAAGTTTTGTATGAATCTTTGGTAATAGCCAACAAGGCCCAAGAATTGTCGGATTTCTGTTGGAGTTGTTGTAGCTGCCAAGTTCTCGATTGCCTTGATTTTGTAAGGGTCCACGTGTATCCCTTCTTTGCTGACCACGTGACCAAGGAAATCTACTTTCCAAATCCAAAATTCGCACTTTGAAAATTTTGCGTATAACTTCTCTGCCCTTAATGTTTCCAAGACCTGCCGGAGGTGTTGACTATGTTCTTCTTTGCTCTTAGAATAGATGAGTATATCATCTATGAACACAATCACAAATTTGTCTAGAAAAGAACGACATACTCGGTTCATTAAGTCCATGAACACCGCCAGTGCATTTGTAAATCCAAAGGGCATCACTACAAACTCGTACTGCCATAACGAGTTCGGAAGGCCGTCTTGGGAACCTGTCCTTCCAGGACTCGCAGCTGATGGTAACCGCATCTTAAATCGACCTTTGAGAAGTAGCTTGCTCCTTGGAGTTGGTCGAACAGATCGTCTATGCGCGGTAGGGGATATCGGTTCTTGGTTGTGAGCTTGTTTAGTTCTCGGTAGTCGATGCACATGCGAAAGGATCCATCCTTCTTCTTTACGAATATGACTGGTGCTCCCCAAGGTGAGAAGCTCGGCCTGATGAACCCTTTATTGAGTAGCGTGTTTAGTTGGCTGGATAATTCCTGCATCTCTGCCGGGGCTAGACGATACGACGATTTTGCTACTGGGGTAGCTCCGGGAATCAAGTCGATTCTGAACTCGACTTGATGTTCTGGTGGAACTCCTGGAAGATCTTCAGGGAAAACGCCGGGGAAATTGCTGACTTCTGGAATGTCTTTGATATCCTTCGTTTCTTTTTCCTTATCTACCATGTGGGCTAGGAAAGCATGGTATGCTTTGCGCATGTATTTTTGGGCTTTGACGCAAGAGATGATTTGTAAATTGGTACCAGGTTTATCACCATAAATGATAAGAGTTTCGTCATTTGGCAGATTAAGGCGAACCGCCCTTTCATGACAAAGTATATCGACATGATGAAGGCTTAATCAATCCATACCGATGATGACATCAAAGCTTCTTATAGTGATTGGCATTAGATCGATTCGGAATGAGTGTTCATTTAAATCTAGCATGCAGCCTATGTACATATCGTTTGTGCTTTCTGTTTTACCGTTTGCCATTTCTACTGTAAATATCTTATTAAGTGATTGAGGGTTTTGTTTAAGTAAGTGTTTGAATTCAACCCACAGAACATAATGAGTACTGAACATTTCCCGGAACTGATTCCACGTAACCGCAGCCCGCTGCGCATCAGAATAAGATCTCGTAGTCAACCTTCGCCAATCCTTCGCTCCGAGCCTCGAAAGGTTCAGAGCACACCTCACCCTCTGATCTGCAAGGCATGAACACGTGAAGCAACAACCCTCCACGTCTGACAACCATCTCATAGCAATGATAGGATCCTGAACTCCATCAAAGGTAGGGGGCTTCGTATTATCGAAGTCCCAAAACTAAAAACCTCGATCGGTTCCTCCCCCAGCCACTGCTACAGCCGCTGTAGCTGCCGCGACAGCCTTCTCCGCAAGAGCTGCATAGCGCTCATCAAAGTACTCAACCATGGTGGTCTTGATCGACCCAAACATCTCTGGGAACTCAGCCCGGAACACGGCAACAACCTCATCATGCAGGATCTCACGAATCCTGGCATCGAACTCATCCGTACTCATCTCACCAATATCCTCCGGTGGTACTGGTCCGTCCTGACCACCCTCTCCTGATCCCGATCCCAAACCGGATCCTGCCCCAAAACGTCTCGTAATCGCCATACTGGTCCAATGTCCTCGGGTGGTACTGGTCCATCCTGACCACCCTCTCCTGATCCCGATCCCAAACCGGATCCTCGGGTGGTAATCGCCATACTTGCAAAACACCAACAAGACCCGTAGACACTTCACATACCCGCCCGGGGAACTATCACGTAACTGACACCCTAGAGAGTTGTGACTTCCTTGATACGTGTATGGGTCCTGTGCTTTCAGTAATACGGGCCCATACTACCTTCCACACCTACCCATATTTGTCTCAAGTATCACCACAACACTCTGACCATATACACACACACGGCGAGCGCTCAATCCTCACTCCTAGAGGGAAGCTGAATATCTCATGTAAGGAAAACCCTAGGCTAGTAGGCATCACATAATCAGGCAATTCTATCATGCAATTCCTGAAGATCCCTAGCCTAGTACTAACATGTTGTTCTAACATATCACATAATCAAAATAACTTGTATGGTATTTTTGGGGTCTACTTACTGGCTCTGGCTGATCGTACCCTCTGCATCCTCCTTTACTTATTTCGAAAACCTTTTGAAACCCATTTTGAAAATCCATCCTTGATTTGGGACTGGATTCACACGAATGTTCCTCCAATTCACTCAAACCAAGGCTCTGACACCAACTTGTAACACTCATAAAAATTGCACCGATTTAAAACTTTTTAATTCATTCAAAAGGTGATGCGACATCAACCTCCGACGAGTCTTCTGGTCTTCTGCTGCGGTGGAGATCTGACATCACAGTGTAAAGTCGTTAGAGCCGTCCCAGGGACTGTGCCCCGGGAGCGGACTCCGACGGTCAAGTTAGATCAGCTAGAATATCTGGGATGGATCTCCATAGCTGGAGGGAACCATGTTGGTGCTAGTGGTGGTGTATGGTGGCTGACGGCGGCGGGTGGCGGCTGAGCCACCCGGCCGGAGTATAGTGGCGGCTGAGCCATGGGGAAGCCCCCTCCCCATGGAGGAGGTACTGTTCATTATATAGGGGACAATTAGGTCAAGGGGAATTGGGTCAGGCCTTGGGCCATCCCAATTCAGGCCCAGCTAGCAAGGAGCTGGGTGAGGCCGCCCGGAGGCGCCGGGCGGGTGTGGCGGGCGCGCACCAGGAAGGGATGACAAGCGAGAGACATGCAAGGGAGCGTCGGGTCGGGCCGGCAGGAGAGTCCCTAGCATGGCTGGCGAGGGAGCACCAGGCAAGGCTGACAAGGGAACGCCAGGCAAGGCTGGCAGGAGCGCGCCAGGCCAGGCTGGCGCTCTAGAGTGGTCTAGGCCATGCTAATGGACCATATATCATCAAGTCCCCCCAGTCTGGTGTTATTGGTACATGGCCAATGACATCGGACTGGACTAAGTCATATAAACCAATAGGAGCGTCCCCAGCGAGGCTGGCAAGGGAATGTCAGGCAGGGCTGGAAGGAGCGCGCCAGGCCAGGCTGGCGCGCTTGAGCAGTCTAGGCCATGCCAATGGACCATATATCATCAAGTCCTCCCAGTCTGGTGTTATTGGTACACGGCCAATGACATCGGACTGGAATTAGTCATATAAACTGTGCGTCGTCAAGTCCCCCTAGTCTGATGCGATTGGGTTGCTGACAATGGGATCGGACTAGATAAAGCACCAATACAATAAATAATAAAGAGGAATGACCGAACCTCGCCCAAGAGAGTCGTGGGGTTGTGCGAAGAGCTAAACATTGCTTATGCGGCTTGAGTTGACTTGTTACTCCTTCATTGAGAGGAGTGCGATTGGTCGGTGAGATGCAGCATAACTGTTGCTGCGATTATGTAGACCGAGGCCGCTAAAGAGTGTTACGCGACACTGATGTCAATAAAATGTCGGGCCGGGGTATCTAAGAAGCGTAGGCTTGCCATTCAGTGCCTGAGACTGTTATCCGATGTGATTGTTGTGGTAGCCATGCGCAGATGGGATGTCACCAGTAACCATCTACATAGTCTGCATTAATAACCATCTTGCGGGTCTTTCTTGCTCGGGCTACACCTAGCTGGATTCCCCCCAGTCTGATGTGGGTAGCGTAGGTAGTAGTGTCAGACTATGTTGTTAAACCAATAAACCGTAAGGTTGTTGACCATAGTATAAGTGGAGGAGATTCCAAGAGCTGGGCGATTGCTAGCGAGGGTCACGTAGTAAGACTATTGTCGATAGCCAGACAACAGAATTCTTGAGGAAGAGGTAGTGAGGCTATAAGTAGGAAACATGCAGTGAGACTGTTGCCGAGAGCCACGCAGCAGAGGTGCTAAGGGATAAGCGGTGAGGCCTGAGGTATGGGTTGCGCAACAAGACCATTTCCGAGGGCCAGGAAACAGAGATGTTATGGGGTACGCAGCGAGGCTACATGTAGGGTTGCACATCAAGACCATTTCCGAGAGCCAGGAAACAGAGATGCTGTGGGGTACGCGGCGAGGCTACAGGTAGGGTTACGCAACAAGACCGTTTCCGTGAGCCAGGAAACAGAGATGTCGTGGGGTAGGGCAGCATGGCCGATGTCGGGATGACCTCCTTGCTGGAGGGTATCCTCGCTATAGCGGGATGTGATGCGGATAACACTTCATCGATCGTCCAAGCACTAGAGAGCCGTGATGACTGAGAGATAAGAAACACCGAGATCATGGTGTTAGACGTGGAATAAGCTTGTGGGGTACGACTTATGGTGCGCGACGATGCGCGACTTATGAGAATAGCTTGGGCTTAGCAGCCAGCGAACATGGAGATGTCTTGCGGGAAAGCATCGCGTATAACAGATCGGGTTTGGCTACTAACGATCGTAGATAGATCACGCGAGAGGGCATCGCGTGGAATGGATTGGGCTTGGCTGCCAGCGATCTTAGATAAATCATGCGGGAGAGCATCGCATGGAATGGATCGTACTTGGCTGCCGACGATCGTAGATAAATCACACGGAAGAGCATCGCGTGGAACGGTCGGGGCATGTTGCTATACTGGAGTCGGGCTGAGAAGCCAGGCGACTCGAGGCAAAGGTACTGAACCTCCGATGCAGAGCTTGCCGCTATAATGGAGTCGGGCTGAGGAGCCAGGCGACTCGCGGCGAGGGTACTGAACCTCGCATACGGAGCTTGCCGCTATAATGGAGCTGGGCTGAGAAGCCAGGTGACTCGAGGCGAGGGTACTGAACCTCGCATGCAGAGCTTGCCGTTGTAATGGAGTCGGGCAGAGAAGCTAGGCGACTCGAGGCGAGGGTACTGAACCTCGCATGCGGAGCTTGCCGCTATAATGGAGTCGGGCTGGGAAGCCAGACGACTCAAGGCAAGGGTACTGAACCTCGCATGCGGAGCTTGCCGCCATAATGGAGTCGGACTGGGAAGCCAGACGACTCAAGGCGAGGGTATTGAACCTCGTATGCGGAGCGTGCCGCTATAATGGAGTCGGGATGGGAAGCCAGACGACTCGGGGCGAGGGTGTTGAACCTCGCATGACTGGGCGTAGCAGCCCGCAATCTATGTATGTGTGTGTGGCCTATTTGATCATTCCGGGTTGAAGTGTAATGGCGCCTGATGCTTTGCTGCATCATTAGTTGTAGTGATAGTTGGTGCCATGCTATCTTGGCTGTCTGTAGAGGGCTATGCGGCGATGCTACTTAGAGCTAGATAGTGTAGCTGCCGTCAAGTGGTACGTAGCGAGACCGCTGTCGAGAGCTGCTCATCAGGGCTGCTGAGAACTGAGCATTGAGCTGCTAGCGATAGATGGGTAGCACGACATCTGAGAGCTGGGCAGTGAGACTACCGAGGGTTAAACCACGAGGCTGATCTTTCGACCCAGAATATTAATGTCACCTTGGGAGTGCACTATCATGCATAACATCAGCTCTTCATGTACTTTAACTCTGCCCCTTCGGAATAGAAATCACTTTTGCATAGTGTCATGCCAGCCCTCCCCCTTTTTTTTTCTTAGAGGAGGCAAAGAGATGGATGTATAGCCGTTAAAAGCTGAGATACATAATTGCTGGAAAGAGCTAAGCGACCCAAGTACTAACAAGAACTAGGTTGGCGCGACTGCCGAGAGCTAGCCAGCACGACTGCTAGTCCAACAACGTAACTACTGATGGCTAGGCCTTGCAGCTGCTTAGCTGGGCCGCATCGCTACTGAGAGTCAGGCTGTGCAACTGCTGAGAGCCAGATAGCGCAACTGCTGAGGGCTAAACAGCGAGACTAGCGAGGGCCGGTCAACATGAGTGGCGAGAGCTGAGTGGCAAGGCTGCCTAAAGTTGGTCAACACAGCTGTTGATAGCCGAGCAACACAATTGTTGAGGGCTATTTCGAAATGCTTCACGAGTAGCAGTAGTAGTGTACTACTCTTCTCCCCATCCTTTTTTTTTGAAAATACCAAGCGTATTCTAAAATGTATTTGCTGAGCGGGGCTTGCAATGTGCGAGTGTCAAGTTGCTGGTTTTTGTTGTTGAACCAGCCCATTAAAAAATATAGTTTAATGGAGGCTCAAAAATTGATGAAACCCAAAAGCTGTTGAGCCCAAAAAGGATTGCTTAGCCCAAAAACCCCAAAATTAGACTATTAAGAGTTCATTTAAAATACTTAGCCCAACTTCTCTTCTTTTTATTTATTTATTTATTTTTTAAAATGCCGAGTGGTAAGGATCGTATCTTCTATAATCAGATTTATCTTGATTGAACTGGAGCGCACAAGGCTTGATGGTTTTTTTTTCTTGAAATACCCTCAAATTATGGGGGAATAAACTTCAAGGGAGCCAAAATAAATATATGAGTTATCAACCCATTTATTCATTGGCCAAGCTGAAGAATAATAGCCCAAGATCGAGTTGTGGGCCTACTTGGGAAATCATCAGCCCAACACGGGGCTGCTGGAGCCACTTGCAAAATATGGGCCAATGCCATAATTCCCTTCGTGTCATCTATGTAAATGAACGATGGGCAATTGGGTCTGCTTGTGCCATCTATCAGTTTTGAGGGAAGGATCCCCCAACGTTCTCATTCTCATACTGTCGAATAGAGCTGCCAAAGAAAGGATACCTTCCACCCGCAATTGAAAACTCATTGCTGGAGGATTTCGTTTGTAAAGAAGGTCGGAGGCAATACCAATCGCCGGTGGCGCTGGTTTGAAGGTTGGGAGCGACCGGAGCTGCTATCGCTAGGGTTGCTGCTGGATGGTGGCGCTTTGGCTTCGTTTACCGGGAGCAATAGTGTAGAACGTGGAGGATGGAGGCGGTGATGGTTCGGTGTTGCTGTGGTTGGAGGTTTTCACAGGGCTGAGGAGTGATTGTGGGTGTTGTCGACAACGACCACCATTGGAGTCGCTATTTCTGGAGGCCAACAGGTTGCAGGGAGATGAACAAACTCTGGCAGCGGTAATTTGGATTTGGGGATTGAAAATTTGTGAAAGGGCAGCAGGTGGCGACGATGGGGCTCTGGCGGTGATTCGGGTCAGCGATGATGGCGGTACTCGGGGGTTGAAAGCCTGGAGATGATGGTAGATAGAGAGAGAGCCAGAGCTGCGATTCCGACAGCTGCGCTGGTGCCGGATGGCCGGTGATGCTATTGTTTTTATTCCCGTGGATGAATTAGGGTCGGAGATTGGAGCAGATACTGCTGCCATCTTTGATCTGTTGAAGCTTGGGAGCTAGGGGTCCTTCAGGTGAGGGAATTCGGGATCAACGCTTTGACTTTCGGATAAGATGTCTTAACCGGGCGGGTCCCGGTTCCTTTATGTGAAGCAATGAAGCAGGTGGGTCTACGTGGGTTTTTGTTAACAACTGTAATTTGTCTGGTGCACTGTGCATCTTTTACCCCTCTTTTCTTTTTTTCTTTTTTCGGTTCAAAACAACATATCTCAACATCTTTCTATCCCTTTTTTTTCTTTTTTACTGAATAATAAGTTTTGAAAAGGATAGGATAAACCTTTGAGGTAAAAATAACAAAATATAATCAGGTGGTTTTGGTGAGAAGGGATAAACAAAATTTTGTGGGTTTTAAGGAGTGTACAATGGACAGAGCTTTGTATACAAGCAAAATAATTACAGAGATAGAGATTTATAGAAGATTATGAGCTTAAGTCATTTTTCCTCTCTCTTTCTCTTTTTTTTTGCAATGTACAAGAAACATAGCTATGTTTACAAGCAGCTGTCAAAATTGGTAAAAAACATACAAAAATCCTTATCTAAAAAATGGATTTTCCTCTCAATTTGAACAAAAAGGATGGTTTATGAACTGTAGAAACCTCTTTCCTTTTCAATGCTCAAGAAATCACCAAAATGCAAACGAATATAAGAGATGAAGTTGTAAAGTGGAGTTATATACGGAAAAAGCCAACGAACAAATGATTTTCTGATCTTATGAGCTGATGAAAGTGGGTTTAAAACTCATAAAACTTCTTTTCTTTCTCAACCTTCTGAAAAACCTCAAAATACAAACAAAAATGAGATCTGATGAGGTTTTCTCCTCATGAACTTTCTTTTCTTTTCAGCTTGCTTATCAAGCCATTAAAGTATGAACAACAAACAAATCTGAGAAA
This sequence comes from Lactuca virosa, assembly GCF_052849685.1. Taxonomy (NCBI): domain Eukaryota; kingdom Viridiplantae; phylum Streptophyta; class Magnoliopsida; order Asterales; family Asteraceae; genus Lactuca; species Lactuca virosa. The sequence goes on from NC_136429.1 coordinate 317,672,137, forward strand.
TTTTCGTTTTCTTTTCTAAGCATCTAAAGAAAATAGACAACCTTAAAAGAGTTTTGCAAAAAAAACAATAAACTGAAGGTGATTTCTTCACAACATAAACTCAGAATAAAGTAAATATCTACCAAAAAGTTCTTCAACTATCAAGTTGTTCCATAAAACACCAAAATATGAACAAAAATGGAGAAGAGCTCTTGAGAACCTCTTCTCTCCCTGAAAATATAATTAAAACGGGACTGAGTTGGTGTTTTTAAACTGGAGAGATCATTAAGTGAACAAAAAACTTTCAGATCTAAAAACCTAAGCTAAAAATAAAATAGATCTACAGATCGGAAACATGGCTAACCAGATATGGATAGAAATGAACAGATCTGCGCAAACCTTAGGTGAAAACACATCAGATCTGAACAGATCCAGGAAAAAACGAGCTTGAGACCAACTGAGGCTTTTGCTACTTGCTCGAGTCCGGGATGGCACCAAATGATGCGACATCGACCTCCGGCGAGTCTTCTGGTCTTCTGCTGCAGCGGAGATCTGACATCACAGTGCAAAGTCGTTAGAGCCGTCCAGGGGACTTTGACCCGGGAGCGGACTCTGACGGTCAAGTTAGATCAGCTAGAAGATCTGAGATGGTTCTCCATAGCTGGAGGGAACCATCTTGGTGCTAGTGGTGGTGTATGGTGGCTGACGGCGGCGGGTGGCGGCTGAGCCACCCGGCCGGAGTATAGTGGCGGCTGAGCCATGAGGAAGCCCCCTCTCCATGGAGGAGGTACTGTTCATTATATAGGGGAAAATTAGGTCAAGGGGAATTGGGTCAGGCCTTGGGCCATCCCAATTCAGGCCCAACTAGCAAGCAGCTGGGTGAGGCCGCCCGGAGGCGCCGAGCTGGTATGGCGGGCGCGAACCAGGAAGGGATGACAAGGGAGAGCCAGGCGAGGGAGCGTCGGGTCGGGCCGGCAGGAGAGTCCCCAGAATGGCTGGCAAGGGAGCACCAGACAAGGCTGACAAGGGAACGCCAGGCAAGGCTGGCAGGAGCGCGCCAGGCCAGGCTGGCACTCTAGAGTGGTCTAGGCCATGCTAATGGACCATATATCATCAACAGTCATTTAGTTATTACAACTTGTTTTCAAAAGAGTTTAAACATCAGAGTATCCCCAGAACCAAATCACAAAATCATGGATTATGAGGAGCGGTACGATCACGCCTTAGCCTTGCCACGATCTCCTGAAGCACCTGAAACAACACACTGAAACTGTAAGCCCGAAAGCTTAGTGAGTTACCCCCAAAATACCAACCACATATAACCATACTCATATCATATCACAATATAGAACAGTCATGCATATCGAGTCTACAGTGTGACTGGTCCGCCCGCACCGGGCCTTCAGTCCACCTGGTCAACTCTCCGAGTCTAGCCATGTATATCGAGTCTACAGTGCGATTGGTCCGCCCGCACCGGGCCTTCAATCCACTTGGTCCACTCTCTGAGTCTACAGTATGACTGGTCTGCCCGCACCGGGCCTTCAGTCGGCCTGGTCCACTCTCCGAGCCTCGGCACGTCTGGACCGCCCTCTTGGGGCCTTCAGCCTATCCAGACCGCTCGCTGGGCCTTCGGTATATCCGGTTCGCCCTGGGTATGTTGGCCTACAGCACAAAGCAGGACCCGCCTCAACCCAACCCCAGTCAAACAACCATGTGCACATAAAACAATTAATCACATAACAATCCTTAGCCAAACAAACGAATCTATCAGATCATGCAGCATAACAACATCCTAACCAGGATACCGACCTAACCAGGTCACTAACATAGCATTACCCTATATACCAGGGGTACCGACCTTAACCAGGTTACTAACATAACATTACCCTATATACCAGGATACAGATCTAGCTATTCAATAACATATCAAACAAATACCCGGATTCCCATTCGATAAAGGGTCGACCTTGGTGCCGTAGACTCTGTTGATATAGTGAGGATAACTCACCTTGCAACTGCCGAACCGAATCACGAAAGCACAAACCCGAAGCACTGCCTCCGAGTCCAACACCTATAATCATCAATGATCCAATGACATAAATATCCAAAAATTACCATAATACCCCTGAATGTCAAACTGGTCAAAGTCCACCTTCCTGATTGACCGTACTCGCCGAGTCAACCCATTGACTCGCCAAGTTCCTAAACTCAGGAAACTCTCATAACACGACTCAACTCGCCGAGTCACCCCATGACTCGTCGAGTTCAACAATCTCCGAGTCCTATCCTGTCCAACTCACTGAGTCACCACTCAACTCATTGATCTGAATCTAACCAGAAGAGGTTGGGGGGTTTTGCACTCTGACTCGCCGAGTCCAAGAACAGACTCGCCGGGTCCACGGCACTCTTCATCAGACTCTCCGAGTTGTTCTTCCACTCGTCGAGTCCAAGCTCATCATCATACGACTCGCCGAATTCACCCACGCGACTCGCCGAGTCACTACGCGACTCAATGCCTGAAGCCCTAGCCCAACTCTCCGAGTCATCTCCCAGACTCGCCGAGTTGATACGGGTATTCCCATAATCGAAAGATACAGATCTACGCCTTTGCTCCAAACAATAGATCTGTGTCCCTAGAGTGCCTTAGCAACATAAAGTTGCTACCTTTACATGCTTCATGTTCCATAATTCCAAAAACCAAGCTAGAAAGGAACTTAACTCATGGGGAATGGCTTTTGCATAGCAATTAGAAGGGCTTTCTGCATATTTGATCCAAATAGAACTCAGATCTGGAGTTTCAGCTCCAGATCTAACTCATACACCAAGATCTCATCATATTATCTCCAAACAAACCCTAAAACTCCATGTGATGCGACCTTAGTCTGGGTCGATCGGTATTGTTCACTTGGATTCTCGATTGCCTCTGCAAGATCACAAATATGCAGGACTAACTTTTCCAGGGGGGGTAGTTGAGTTCTGGCCCTTGTAATGCCCTGCTTACAAAATACACCGGCCTCTGTTCTCCTTCCCTTTCTAAAGTTAATACTGAGGATATTGCTTTGTTTGAGGTCGAAAGATACATTTGCAACGTCTCCCCCGGGACGGGACTGGCCAACATGGGTAACTTGTGTAATGCCTCCTTGATTTTCTGGAGCGCTACTTCTGCCTCGTTCGTCCACTGGAAGTTGCTCTTCTCGATGCAGCCTTTTAACGTGTGGAACAACGGCGTGGCCTTGTCAGCGGAATTTGAGATGAACCTGCTCAGAGCTGTAAGCTTCCCGTTTAGGCCCTGCGCGTCCTTGAGGGTTCCTGGGGTTGGCGTTTCAATGAGCTCGTCCACTTTGGTCGGGCTAGGCTGGATGCCCTGCCTGGTGACATAGTACCCCAAGAACTGCCCCTCTTCCACCCCAAACGTGCACTTAGCCGGGTTTAACTTCATTTTTACCTTCTCTAGGGTTTGGAAACTTTCCTCGATGTCTTGCAACATCTTGTCTTCGTGCGGGCTCTTGATCACCATATCGTCCACATATACTTCAATGTTTCTCCCAATTTGTTTGGCAAAGATCGAGTCAACTAGGCGCTGGTATGTAGCCCCGACATTCTTTAGACCGAAAGGCATCTTAGTGTAACAGAAGGTGCCATGGTCCGTCTAAAAAGACGTTTTTTCCTCGTCCTCTTTGCTCATCAAGATCTGGTGATACGCTTTATATGCATCTAAAAAACACTTCAGCTTGAATCCTTGCAATGACTCTACCTTCTGGTCAATTTCTGGGAGGGGGTAGCAGTCTCTAGGGCATGCTTTGTTTAAGTCGGAAAAGTCTATGCACATTCGCCATGACCCATCTTGCTTGCGGACCATGACTGGGTTGGCGATCCACGTTGGGAATATTGCTTCCCTTACTATTCCAACTTCTGCTAGTTTGGCCACTTCAGTGTTGATTGCCCTATTACGGTCCCCACCCTGGACCCTCTTCTTTTGCTTAACCTCCTTTGCTCCTGGTTTAATTACAAGTTTGTGCTCAATGACTTTCCTTTGTACCCCCACCATGTCCGTGGGGGTCCACGCAAACACGTGTTTATACTGCTTGAGGAAGTCGACCAATGCTCCTCTTACGCGACTCGGGAGATCACATCCAATACTGACCGGCTGGTCAGGGTGTTCCGCGTTGATCACCTTCTTTCCTTTTGCGGGGTCACGTCTCAACTTCTTGGCCTCTTTAGTTATCTCAACTGGTTTCATAATTGTAAAGCATTGCAATTCTTTCGGTGGAGTGGCCAGTACCGTGGTTGCGCCCGTTGGAGTATCGAACTTCATAACTCCTTGCATGGTTGATGGAACCGCTCCTAGCTTTAAGAGACTTGATCTCCCCAGAATAATATTGTGTTCCGCCGCATGTCGGATGACCACGAAGTCAATCAGGGCGGTTTTCTTTTGCTGATCATCGTGGCTGGTTATGGTCAAGGGAAGGTGAATTGTGCCTAGCGGTCATAGGCTATGGCCGGTGAACCCGACCAGCCTCCCTGTCGTGGGCCGTAAGTTCTCTTTCCAGCGATATGGGAGAAGTCGGAAACAGTGCTCATAAATGATGTCCGCCGAACTTCCTGTGTCAACGTAGACCCTGTGTATGATTACATCCCTGATGGAGGCTTGGATTACCAGTGGGTCGTCGCCCCTCCATCCCTCCGGGCGAGGGTCTTGAACGGAGAATGTGAGCGTGCGCATCGGGGTTCTGGTGGTCCCTTTTTCCGTTTGTTGCTCTCCCCTGCTTCTCTTACTCCGTATCATGAATATCTCCTTAAGCTAGACTCCTTCGTGAGGTATGTTTTTAGCATTTTCAACGTCAAACTTGGCACGCAAGCTTCGTGCTATTTCCACCAGGTCCCTTTTAAGCTGCTTCTCTTCCATTTCTTTTTTTTAATACCAAACAGTTAGCTGTGTCATGCATCTTACTTTTGTGGTAATCGCAGTACCGGTTCTTTGGCGATTTGGCTGGCTGTTGCTTCTCCGACACCGTGTACACCTACGGGCGACGGCCACGCCTGTCATCTTTGGCAAACGGTCGGAATCGAGCATGTGGTCTCCTCGCTTGGCCGTAGTGCCTACTTCCCCCTCGGAAATCCGTGTGACCCGGGTTGTGGTGTCTGGTAGTCATTGCATTCAAGTAGGCCTGTTTTGCTGCTTCGCCGTCCTCCTGTCTCAAATATCGCTCCACCCTTTCCTTTAATTCGGCCCGTGTTAGAGGCTTTTTTCCCATGAGTTTTTGCGATAAAGGGCCTGGCAAAAGCCCCCACGTGAAGGCACCGGCTATGAGCCCCTCATCATGCCCCGGTACGTCTAACATGGCGTTTATGAAGCTTGTGAAGTATTCCCGTACAGTTTCACCCTCCTTTTGCTCACAGCCTATGATTGAATGAGAGTCTCCCTTGTACTTGCGTAATTGCATAAAGTTGGTAACAAAAAGATACTTAAGCTGGGGAAAATTGGAAATGCTGCCCGGTTGTAGCTTCTTGAACCACGTGTCGGCGTTACCGTCGAGTGTAGTTGGGAAATACGTGCACCAAAACCTTTCATCAAGCTTTAATGATGTCATGGTCCATTCATATGTGTCGATGTGGCTATCCGGGTCAGTGGTGCCGTTATACGTCTTGAGCGTCGGTAGTTTGGTTGTGTTTGGTATTTCGTAGTCCAACAACTCTTTCACAAACAGAGACGTCACACTACGGGAAAGGCATTCGTGGACTGGGGTGGTGGACGCTCCCGGCGGTTGGTATTGTGTGGTTAAGCCATATGGTGGCGGCGTGTGGTAGCCAGGGCTTGGTCCGTAAAAGGTATACGGCTGGAATGGTAGTTGGAGGGGGTAACTGGAGGGGAAAGGGTGTATAGGGTTCATAGGGCTAACTGTTGTTGTCTGCTGCAAGTTATTGTTAGTGGTGATGGTTGGTCCGGACCATGTGCCGGCCAGTGAATAGACAGGTGGCGGATGAGCTATCATGGTTTGTGCCAATGGTGGTACTAAAAGCATTGAACTCTGCCCGCTTGTCACCTGGTACGGCGGTGTCGCTGTAAACGACGGTGGGATGTTGAAGACGTGGCCTGGTGAAATCATCGCTGAGTGAACCGGTTGTGTTTGTTGCAATGGCGGCACGAAGAATGGTGCCATCTGAAAGTACGTTGTTGGAAATGGCCCCACCGGAGTTGTTCTTGGCTGGTGAACTGGCGGTTGTGGGGCACCGTCAGTGATTACCGTTGAGCTTCCTTCGCCTGCAGCGACCCTGCTGACCGCTGTAGGCGGCAATGTTTCGTCCAATGCTGCCATGAGGCGTATGGGACTTGCCTGTTGTCCCTCACTGCCGTTGGACGCCATTCACTTGTCACTTTCGTGCTTTTAGTTTGTGTTCTTGATCTCACAAACAGATGGCGCCAAATGATGCGACCTTAGTCTGGCTCGATCGGTATTGTTCACTTGGATTCTCGATTGCCTCTGCAAGATCACAAAGAAAGAAGGCCTTCAGCCACTTTCCGGGAGGAGCTCCCGGAAGAACGCTCCGACGGTCAAGTTAGAGAGTGTTTAGGGTCTTTGGGTGTGCGCTCTTAGAGAGTCCCGACAGCTTACCTCGTAGGTCTGAGAGCGCATCCTTTTATACCTAGCTGCCTTGCCTGATCCGTACCAGACAAGATCGCTTTTTGGGGAGATAGGATCAGGAGCGCTGATTGGAGATTCATGTGCCTTTAACCATTAGGGCGCTCTTACTGGCTCTGATGGAAATGGTCTGATCCTCCTACTTGTCTCCTGACCGTTTCTTTTGTCTTGGAGCTAGGGGCGTCTCTTGGCGGGCGCGAGCCTTTCGCCTCTGCGTTCCGCTCCCGAGAGCGCCAGCGGACGCTAAGCCTGCTGGGCTGGGCCCGGTTGGCGTGTGTGAGCCTTTCGCCTGTGCCTTCCACTCCCAGGGGTGCCAGCGGATACTAAGCCTGCTGGGCTAGGGCCGGTTGGCGTGTCCGGCTCGTGCTTCTGCCGTGCTGCCCTAGGCACGTCATCAAGTCCCCCAGTCTTGTAGCCGTAGCGTTGCAGCGCTAGCTACGGTGTTCTGGACTTAGATAGCTTAGGCGTGTCGGTTTTCCTTTACCCGTCGTTCCGTATTTAATGGCGACGTGACTGCGCATGATGTCTGGCAATTACGTCACCGTGTCAGGCATTTAAATATTCCGCCTCTTCTTCTTCTTTATAAGGGCCTTTGAACGGTTTCTCTTTATCTTTTCCTCCTTCCCTCTTCGTCTTCCTCTTTTCTAGCTTGTCTTCTTCTCTCTTCCTTTCTCCTGGCAAACCTTCCTGGTATCCTCCCTTCCGCCACTGAGTATCGTCCACCGGAGGTCACGTATGGCTTATCTTCTTTGGAAGGTGTAGAGTTTCCTGCACCTGGCTCTAGTATCTCATCCCCTCCCCCTGGTAAGATTGGGGTTTAGTTGAAAACCCTAGACGCTGGCATCCATTTCCCTTTGATTGGTTTTCAAGAGGAGGTCTTTCAGAAAGACGGTTGCAGTCTTCAGATGTTGACCCCTAATGCAGTCAACAAAGTGGTTGCGTTTCAGATGATCTGCAGGGCCAATGGGTATCGTCCGGATTACTTTGTTTTCAAGTTTTTCTTCCGATTGTGCGTCACTGGGGATAAGTGCACCTCTTCGGTCCGGCGAGGGGGGCATGCCTTGGTTCCCGACGGGCGGACCCCTCAGAATTGAAAGACAAGTGGCTATGGGTAGACCAGGAGTTGGTCGGAAGCGGCCGGTACCGTGCGAATGCTTTTGCCGATACCATCCCCAAGCTCTTCCCTCACAACCAAAGTGTCGCTGATTATTTGAAGTGTGTGCAAGTATCCCCTGAGGATTATTCTAAAGCTCTGCTTTCTGGTGTGGGGATGAGCCCTTCTTGGAGGCGTCGTGGTAAGATGGCGGTGTTTTTCTCCGTTGTCGACGGTAGGTGCTGTACCCTTATTTTTCCCTTCTCCCCTTGTTACTACTACGTGACTGATATTCCTTGTTCTAATATCTCTAGGTGTTGAGTCTTCCCTGTCCATGGATGAGGTGTTACGGAAGCGTTATCGTGGAAAGTTAGAGTACCATGAGGTGGATCTGGGTGATCGGCTTCCTCCACCCCGCCGACTGGACCAGCTTGCCTTAACTGCTGCTCCTTCCGCCCCTCCTGCAGGCTCGTCAGCGTCGGAGGGAGATCCTTTACGCGCCCGCCCAATCTCTGCTGTCATGCCCCTGGGTAGCGCTCGCTCCTCCTCCGTGGAGGGTAGCGAAGACAACAAAGAGGGGATTATCACGGATGTCCGGCGAATGCGAGCGAAAAGAAAAGTTGTCTTAGCCATGGGTGCGCCGGTTACCGGCGCGCCCACCGCTACCAAAAGGGTTCATACCCGACGCAGCTTCTCTCGTCTGCTGAGCTGTATGACTTCCACACCGGCCGGTGTGGTCGTGATCCCTGATGACGACACGTAACAGTCCGAAGGGGTCGACGGGGCGGCTGAACAGCTCGTTGTTCCTGCTCTCTCTTCTATTCCCGTTCCAGGTGTTTCCTTGGTTTCCCCAAAGTTTTCCCCGGTTAAAGGTTCTAGTGGCCCTGGGTCAGTCTCAGTTCCTTTAGGTGGTGTTTCTGGAGACAGCTCTACTGAGTCTCCTGTTTTTGTTCCTTCCTGGGATCTCCGCAACGATTCTCGACTCTCTGTTCGTAAGAATGCTTTGGAATTTTCCCGCCATGCTTTTCCTCCGGCTGCTGTTTGCGATATGGAGGCTATGGGTAATCTTGCGCTCGCTCATAACATGGCCTATGCTGCTGTGCAGGCCATGTTTTACCTTGTCACGGGTTCCCGTCGTGTTCATGCTCTTGGCGAGATGGAGGCCGCCCACGCTACTTGTGGTTCACACGTGACGGGGCTGGAACGTCGCCTTGGCGAGCTCGGCGAGGACCTCCGTCCGTCTGAGCAAAAATGTGAATTGCTATCCTCTGAGAAGATCGTCCTTGACGAAACTAGGGCTGTCTTGGAAGCTAAGGTCGACTCCCTGACTCAAGTGAATGAAGATTTGATGATCCAGGTGGAAAGTCTTGAACGCGATGCTGCTGATCGTGATAAGCTTATTTCGTCATTGCAATCGGATTTGGACGCTTCCCGTCAGGATTTGGATTGGCTGGTGCATGTTGGTGTTGTACGAATTGTTGATAAATTGATTGAGCACCCGGACTTTACTAACGCGATAAGTCTCATCCGACATGCTGCTTTTATGGCGGGGGTTGAGTCTGTTCAAAAAACCTCTGCTAGTGCTGGTGGTGGAGATGTCGGTGTTGATGCCGCTTCTGTCGGTCCTGTGGTTAGTGTGAACGACTCTTTGTTATCTTTTGTCAGTATGGATCATGGGTCCTTGTTGGGTCTGGGTGAATTGGGTGTTGGAGGTCTCCGAGAGTTGTGCTCGTTTGCTGGTTCAGAGGGTACTCCGGAAAGTGCAATGGGTTAGGGTATTGTGCCGGTGGCTGAGGTTGATGCTGGGAAGGGTAACGAGGGTGGTGATGGTGATCTTGGAGAAGGTGAGGTGGCTGTTGTGGGAAACGAAGTCACATGTGGCGAGGATGATGTTGTTGAAGATGCTCCCGCATCGTGTGCTACCCCTCTTGGGGCGTGGAAATCTCTTTGCATGTTTTAGTTTCTGTCTTGTATGTTTCTTTTGATGGCCATGTGGTGCCTTTAGTTTGTATAACGTATGGGCTTTTGAACAATATTCTCTGTTTTATGTGTGTAATCACGAACTCTAAGCGCTATTTGTTTGTTGCTTGCTCTCTTCCATATATATATATATATATATATATATATATATATATATATATATATATATATATATATATATTGAAAAGAACATATATATATATATATATATATATATATATATATATATATATTGAAAAGAACATAGCGCTCTGATGCGCTAGGCGTTCTGCTTTGCCTATGTCATTGTCGATACGCTAAGTATCGGTACTGGGTGCTCTTAGTACCCAACGAATGGATCTCTACATGCACATTTTCAATTGTTAAGAGTTAATACACTAAGTATTAAAGATTAGCATTTGAATAATTCCATTACATTAACCATGGACTACAAATACACTAAGTATGAAACTCATGTCACTAAGCATGGACTTGTGTACACTAAGTACTTGGGATGTGCCGCACTAAGCAGCGTATCGATCGACTGGGATTATACTTTTCTCTTTTCAAAAGAAAAACTTTTTCAAGTTCCTGGCGTTCCACGTTCTTGGAATCTGCTTTCCTTCCATCGTTTCTAAGGCATACGAGCCATTCCATTTTGTTTTCATGACTTTGTAAGGGCCTTCCCACGTTGGGCCTAGTTTGCCTTGGGGTTGGGCTCGACTTGCTTCGTTTTTCCTTAGAACATACTCGCCCCCTTTGAACGCTTTCTCCTTTACCCTTTGGTTGTAATACCTTTCTGTTGCATGCTTTTATGCAGCCTGGCGCATCTCTGATTTTTCGCGTTTTTCTTCTAGGATATCTAGGTTTACCCTTAGGTCCTGTGCATTGCTTTCTTCATCTGTGCTAGCCACCCTTAGCGTACTCACTGTTAATTCCATGGGGAGCATGGCTTCTGTCCCGTATGTCAAGCTGAATGGGGTTTCTTGCGTGCTTGTTCGTGATGTGGTCATGTATGACCATAGCACTGTTGGTATTTCCTCCGGCCAGTTCCCTTTTGCTCTGCCCAGCCTTTTCTTAATTCCATTCACAATGGTTCGATTGGACACCTCCGTCAGCCCGTTTGCTTGTGGGTGCGCTACTGACGTGAACCATTGCTTTATCCCTTTAGTGGCGCACCACTCCTTGAATGGGTTCTCGGCAAACTGCAGGCCGTTGTCACTGATGAGTACTTTAGGCGTCCCGAACCTTGTTATAATATTCTTCCATACAAACTTTATCATGTGTCTCCCTGAGATGCACACTAACGGCTCTGCTTCAATCCATTTTGTGAAGTAATCCACGGCCACCACCATGTATTTCAGCTTCCCTGGTGCTTCCGGGAATGGGCCCACTATATCTATACCCCATTGATAGAACGACCACAGGCTAGATATGTTATGCAGTGGTGCTGGGGGGTTTGTTTGGACTTGGGCGTATGATTGGCATTCCATGCATCTCCTGGCTATTTCTAGCGCATCTTGTTGTATTGTGGGCCAGTATGCACCCATTCGTAGTACATTGCCTGTTAGGGCCCGTGCCCCCTCGTGTGCACCCACCTGGCCTGCGTGTGCTTCCTGTAGCATCTCTCTCCCTTTGGCTTGGTCTACACACTTCGGCCATGGCGCTGTAAACCCTTTCCTGTATAGCCCTCCATTTATTAGTGCATATGAGGGCGCTTTTATAGGTATCTTCCTGGCCTCGCCGTGATCGTCCGGGAGCACCCCTCTTTGCAGGTATTCCCTGAATGGTGTCATCCACGTTGGTCCAGTGGTCATTAGGGTATTCACCTGCCGTTCATCTATACTTCTTTCTCGGAGCACCTCTACCAAGACTTTCTTCGATAGGTGATCGAAGCACGTGGATGCCAATTTGCTAAAGGCATACGCCTTCTTGTTCTCGCTTCTAGATATCTGCCTTATTGTGAACTGCTTAAACAACTCGATTAGTTGTTTCACCGTCTTCACATACCTTCCCATTCTCTGATCTCTCACCTCGAAACTTCTATTGACCTGGTTCGCTGCTAGCCTTGAGTCCGTCAGGGCTGTTACAGCCTTTGCCCCCATTTGCTTGGCTAGTCTCAATCCTGCGAGTAGAGCCTCGTACTCCGCTTCATTGTTTGATGTGTGAAAATCAAAACGGAGGGCGTAGGTCACTTCTTACCCCTCTGGGTTAGTCAGGATTAGCCCCGCCCCTGAGCCTTCCCTGCTGGATGCTCCGTCCGTATATAATGTCGACGAACTGTTGTCGAGCGGAGCTTCTTCAACTGCACACACTTTCTCCTAGGCAGGGCCCCCCTCGTCTGGGATTTCTAGCAGGAAGTCGGCCAACGCTTGTCCCTTAATACTTGTTCTCGGGTGGTAACTTATGTCATGTTCCCCTAATTCGATTGCCCATTTCGCTAGCCGGCCCGACGTCTCTGGTTTAAGCAGTATTTGTTTGATGGGGCAGTTTGTTAGCACTTCGATCTGATGTGCTTGAAAATACCGCCTTAGTCGCCGTGTCGCGTAGATGAGTGCCAGGACTAACTTTTCCAGGGGGGGGGGGTAGTTGAGTTCTGGCCCTTGTAATGCCCTGCTTACAAAATACACCGGCCTCTGTTCTCCTTCCCTTTTTACAGTTAATACTGAGGATATTACTTCGTTTGAGGTCGAAAGATACATTTGCAACGTCTCCCCCGGGACGGGACTGGCCAGCGTGGGTAACTTGTGTAATGCCTCCTTGATTTTCTGGAGCGCTACTTCTGCCTCGTTCGTCCACTGGAAGTTACTCTTCTCGATGCAGCCTTTTAACGTGTGGAACAACGGCATGCCCTTGTCAGCGGATTTTGAGATGAACCTGCTCAGAGCTGTAAGCTTCCCGTTCAGGCCCTGTGCGTCCATGAGGGTTCCTGGGGTTGGCGTTTCAATGAGCTCGTCCACCTTGGTCGGGCTGGGCTGGATGCCCTACCTGGTGACATAGTACCCCAAGAACTGCCCCTCTTCCACCCCAAACGTGCACTTAGCCGGGTTTAACTTCATTTTTACCTTCTCTAGGGTTTGGAAAGTTTCCTCGATGTCTTGCAACATCTTGTCTTCGTGCGGGCTCTTGATCACCATATCGTCCACATATACTTCAATGTTTCTCCCAATTTGTTTGGCAAAGATCGAGTCAACTAGGCGCTGGTATGTAGCCCCGGCATTCATTAGACCGAAAGGCATCTTAGTGTAACAGAAGGTGCCATGGTCCGTGTAAAAAGCCGTTTTTTCCTCGTCCTCTATGCTCATCAAGATCTGGTGATACCCTTTATATGCATCTAAAAAACACTTCAGCGTGAATCCTTGCAATGACTCTACCTTCTGGTCAATTTCTGGGAGGGGGTAGCAGTCTTTAGGGCATCCTTTGTTTAAGTAGGAAAAGTCTATGCACATTCGCCATGACCCATCTTGCTTGCGGACCATGACTAGGTTGGCGATCCACGTCGGGAATATTGTTGCCTTACTATTCCAGCTTCTGCTAGTTTGGCCACTTCGGCGTTGATTGCCCTATTACGGTCCCCACCCTGGACCCTCTTCTTTTGCTTAACCTCCTTTGCTCCTGGTTTAATTACAAGTTTGTGCTCATTGACTTTCCTTTGTACCCCCACCATGTCCGTGGGGGTCCATGTAAACACGTGTTTATACCGCTTGAGCAAGTCGACCAACGCTGCTCTTACGCGACTCGGGAGATCACATCCAATAGTGACCGGCTGGTCAGGGTGTTCCGCGTTGATCACCTCCTTTCCTTTTGTGGGGTCACGTCTCAGCTTCTTGGCCTCTTTAGTTATCTCTGCTGGTTTCATAATTGTAAAGTATTGCAATTCTTTCGGTGGAGTGGCCAGTACCGTGGCTGCGCCCGTTGGAGTATCGAACTTCATAACTCCGTGCATGGTTGATGGAACCGCTCCTAGCTTTAAGAGAGCTGTTCTCCCCAGAATAATATTGTGTTCCGCCGCATGTCGCATGCCCACGAAGTCAATCAGGGCGGTTTTCTTTTGCTGCTTATCGTGGTTGGTTATGGTCAAGGGAAGGTGAATTGTGCCTAGCGGCCATAGGCTATGGCCGGTGAACCCGACCAGCCTCCCCCTCGTGGGCCGTAGGTTGTCTTTCCGGCGATCTGGGAGAAGCCAGAAACATTGCTCATAAATGATGTCCGCCGAACTTCCTGTGTCAACGTAGACCCTGTGTATGATTACATCCCTGATGGAGGCTTGGATTACCAGTGGGTCGCCGCCCCTCCATCCCTCCGGGCGAGGGTCTTGAACGGAGAATGTGAGCGTGCGCATCAGGGTTCTGGTGGTCCCTTGTTCCGTTTGTTGCTCTCCATTGCTTCTCTTACTCCGTATCATGAATATCTCCTTAGGCTGGACTCCTTCGCGAGGTATGTTTTTAGCGTTTTCAGCGTTAAACTTGGCACGCAAGCTTCGTGCTATTTCCACCAGGTCCCCTTTAAGCTGATTCTCTTCCATTTCTTTTTTTAATACCGAACAGTTAGCTATGTCATGCGTCTTACTTTTGTGGTAATCGCAGTACCGGTTCTTTGGCGATTTGGCTGGCTGCTGCTTCTCCGACACCGTGTACACCTCCGGGCGACGGCCACGCCTGTCATCCTTGGCAAACGGTCGGAACCGAACCTGTGGTCTCCTCGCTTGGCCGTAGTGCCTACTTCCCCCTCGGAAATCCGTGTGACCCGGGTTGTGGTGTCTTGTAGTCATTGCATTCAAGTAGGCCTGTTTTGCTGCTTCACCATCCTCCTGTCTCAAATATCGCTCCACCCTTTCCTTCAATTCGGCCCGTGTTAGAGGCTTCTTTCCCATGAGTTTTTGCGATAAAGGGCCTGACAAAAGCCCCCATGTGAAGGCACCGACTATGAGCCCCTCATCATTCCCCGGTACGTCTAACGTGGCATTTATGAACCTTGTGAAGTATTCCCGAACAGTTTCACCCTCCTTTTCCTTACAGCCTATGATTGAATGAGAGTCTCCCGTGTACTTGCGTAATTGCATAAAGTTGATAAGAAAAAGATATTTAAGCTGGGCAAAATTGGAAATGCTGCCCGGTTGTAGCTTCTTGAACCACGTGCCGGCGTTGTCGTCGAGTGTAGTTGGGAAATACGTGCACAAAAACCTTTCATCAAGCTTTAATGACGTCATGGTCCATTCATATGTGTCGATGTGGCTATCCGGGTCAGTGGTGTCGTTATACGTCTTGAGCGTCCGTAGTTTGGCTGTGTTTGGTATTTCGTAGTCCAACAACTCTTTGACAAACGGAGACGTCACACTACGGGAAAGGCATTCGTGGCCTGGGGTGGTGGACGCTCCCGGCGGTTGGTATTGTGTGTTTCAGCCATATGGTGGCGGCGTGTGGTAGCCAGGGCTTGGTCCGTAAAAGGGATACGACTGGAATGGTAGTTGGAGGGGGTAACTGGAGGGGAAAGGGTGTATAGGGTTCATAGGGCTGACCGTTGTTGTCTGCTGTAAGTTATTGTTAGCGGTGATGGTTGGTCCGGCCCATGTCCCGGCCAGTGAATAGACAGGTGGCGGATGAGCTATCATGGTTTGTGTCAACCGTGGTACTGAAAGCATTGAACTCTGCCCGCTTGTCACCTGGTACGGCGGTGTCGCTGTAAACGACGGTGGGATGTTGAAGACATGGCCTGGTGAAATCATCGCTGAGTGAACTGGTTGTGTTTGTTGCAATGGCGGCACGAAGAACGGTGGCATCTGAAAGGCCGTTGTTGGAAATGGCCCCACCGGAGTTGTTCTTGGCTGGTGAACTGGCGGTTGTGGGGCACCGTCAGTGGTTACCGTTGAGCTTCCTTCGTCTGCAGCGACCCTGCTGACCGCTGTAGGCGGCGGTGTTTCGTCCAATGCTGCCATGAGGCATATGGGACTTGCTTGTTGTCCCTCACTGCCGTTGGACGCCATTCACTTGTCACTTTCGTGCTTTTAGTTTGTGTTCTTGATCTCATCGCTGAGTGAACCGGTTGTGTTTTGAGCATTCTAACACTCCTATGGTGTACATGCAACCCTATAAACCTTGGATCTATGTTTTCTCTATTATACATGCAAATATTAACTATTCCAAGGTTTCATGCTAACTAGCATATTATGAAGCACCTATACTACAAAGTTCTAGTTAGATGACATACCTTTTGATGTAGCTTGATGTATTCAAGCTTTAAGAGCTTAGCCCCAATAGTGTGGAAGCCTCAAATGGAATCACAAATCACCAAAACACCTTGGAAGAACTTGAGAGAATATGTATGCACACTAAAATCGGCCCACTCTTATTTTCACACACTTTTTTCAATTTTGTGAGCCAAGGACCCCTTTATATATTATGGAGGATTAGGGTTACACCCATGTAAACCCTAATACTCATGACCTTTCATTTACATAGGATCCATGGGTTAAAAGCTCCATGGACCATCCATGAAAGCTTAGCCCAACCTAAATGAACTTGGCCCATTCCATATATATAAGAGTCCATATTTAATTAGTTCTTTTTGATCACTTAATTAATTCTAAATTAATTCTTGATCAATAGTAATTAAATAATATGATTCCATATTAATATATTATAACTTATAATATATTAATATAAATCATAAATATACTATTCTCAAAAGACTATCCATATAAATTGTGCCGGTGAAGTGCAACCCAAATGGACCATGCCGGGTCGGGTAAAGTACATACCAAATATAGTTATGGACTTAGACATTAATCCAACAGTCTCCCACTTGGATAAGTCTAAAACTATTATTGAGTATGACTTCAAAACCTAACTGGCAATCGTAGCTCTTAAAGCCGCTGTCGAACTCTGACCTTGTCAATGACTTGTCCATTAGATAAGGGATCATATATTCCTCCATTCTAGATATCATATGGACTGAGACATGGATTATAATCATTCTCTCTGTCCATTTGTTGTTTCCCGATTTTCGATTTATGATGATTGACTGATTGAACAAATCAAATCAGTCCTGGCTTGGCCAAGCACTCACATGTGTCATCGCTAAATCATCGAGGGGCCCACAGATATCGCTTTTATCCCGAAGGTAAAAGGAATGGATAAACTTCGACTCATATGGCTTGTTCTACTACTTGTTGAATCATACACAAAGGCACGTTTTATAACATCGAGTTACCAAATGCGTTGTCGTGCAATCAATGTATAACCAACTCATAGTAACAACTCATATCTCTAGGTTTGAAGAATATAGGATATTATCGTCTCATGATCACTCGTGATAAAATCCATGAAGTGATTCAAATGAGCGCGGGTTGAATCCAATATTAAGAACTTATGAGCACTCATGAGTGTTGTAGCACCACTTTGTCCACCAACTTGGACCTCTACAAACCAACCCATGACAGTCTTGATTCATATCTACTTCCAACATATGACCGACTGTGGATGGTTTGAATAACTTAATCATTCAGGAAGAGCGACTTAGTTATTCTGGAAGTCAAAACATGCAAAGTGAAACACAAGAATAAATGAATCAAATATGATATCAAACCCTATGAATATAAATAAACTCTTTTATTTATCACCATACTGATTACTCATTATTCATTGTTTCGGTTTTATCAACTTTCTACTTGAATTAAAAACACTAGTTGTCCCATTCTCCAAGCATGTACACTATGTTTTTCTTAAACAATAGCTTTGCCATACACCAAGTATGCACTCTATGTTTGTCTATGATCCTTACTTTGTGAAATAAACCAATTGAACATAATTTCAATGATTCTAATTTCACACTCCCAAATCCTTATCGAAAAATGTGAGAATTTCAAATTCCTATCATTTATCGAAGTCTGTTTAGATTTTAAACTTATATGCACTGACCCTCCTGTAATGAATATGTACAAAGTCACAAAGACTTGTCAATAGTCATTATAAGGTATTCCAATGGAGATCAACTCCATGGAAACTAAGTCTCATATTCAAAGTACATTGCTTTGGACATGCTTCTTGCATTAAGTTTTCTAATCTTACACAGATAACTTCCACCTATGGAGACAACTCCATATTCTCATTTTGACTATCACTTCTGAATAAGAGATGCCTCTTTTCAGAATATGTCAATATGGTCCTTCCAAAATTAGCACTATACTTCCAACTGTCCCTGAGCAACCAATCTTTGGTAAACCTCAGATTGTCCTCGACAATTGCTTAATCATTTTAGTCATATCTAATTCTAGACCTTTTCCCTTCTTAATGCCTCTGGGCATTTGGAAAAATTTAGAAATGACAAATATTATAGCACATGCAATCGATCCTATACCCAAAGCAAATGGTACACGATTCATGATGTCTCACATAAAGACATGATTCTAGACCAGTCTTTTCCTACAATATTTTTATTTGCCGTGTTTTCAAAATTTGACTATGAAGAGGGATGCCGTAATCATAATCGAATTTTGAGAACGCGATATATAGAATTTCCTTAAGTTGAACCAATCCAACATGAAATTCATATATATATTCTTGACTAAATATGATTAAGGTCCCAATCTAAGCCTTTAGAACTGAAATGAAATATATCCTCTCCCTTAATTATAGCAAAACAACTTTTTCAATCCCTGCAGCCTCACGAATTGAAACTTTTGTTTTCTATAATTAACATTGCTAACTTGCAACACTAACAATAATTATCATGCTCCCACTAACATGATGATTATTAGCATAACACTTATGCTCCCACTAGCTTTGACATGTACTCAGAAATCAGCTGGACTTCTAGAAATCAATACTTTATTGACTATCTTACCAAAGTTCAGATTTCTGATACGAGATGCTTTGATAAAACTTTATCAAAATCATACACCTTTCCTTAGATAACATGCATGTGTGTCTAAACAATTTCAGAACTATGAAAAGGGATGCCGTAATCATAGTCTCAATTGTTTAGACCTTTTGCCATCTGCTTCAAATCTACTTGGTAGAAGTGTTTCCTCACCATCATTTTCATGAATCGGAGAGAAACCTTATGACCCTTAGATTTTATGGTGTATGTGTTCTTATCCATGTGAATCGTCAAAACCATAGTCACAAGACAAAGATAATGACAAATCCAAACTCATATGGACTGAACTTATGCAATCTTAACTTCTTGCTACCTGGCAGTACAGGGCCTTCCATTGCTTCCAAGTTGTTATGCAACCAGTTGAGAACTTTCAGAATCCTATGTAAAGCCAACTTTAACTGGAATGGGCACAGAATATGTCAACACGATAGGTTATAAACCTCAAGTCGTGTGCTAGTGAAGAACCTCAGGTTTTATTCTTGATTAATTCTTGAAATTCTTTTTAGGATCTTTAAGACTCCCACTATCCTCTTGACATATAAGACTATCTTGCCAAATATTCAAGAGATAGTGCGGATTCTTTATCAAGACAAACACTTCACACAATTGGCCTTATTTGGTCTTTGTTTTATCCAAAACATCACAACTTACCAATTTCAAATGTACAAGACTAGGACACTTTTACTCTTACATTTGACAAGTGTTTTAAACCTTTCATTAAGATATGTCACTCAAGTTACAATCTTGGAGTATGACTCTAAGAATTGTTTTGGAACGAAGTATGACTCATCTTCCTGATCTAACCATTTCAACACTTCATGACTCCTCTTCTTAGTCATAATAATGCACTAAGATGACCTTTAGAGGACTAACTGTGATATGATTTCTAAATCATTAAGATGATCACAAACATGATACTAAAGTACTCTCCCATCTTTTCAGATTTGAGAAACATTTATCTTTCTGCCTAATTTGATTCTTCCCATTCGTTCTGCCATACATTGAGACTTTTCCAATGTTTCAGAATTATACTTAAACTTGTAAGTATAACCATATTTACTAAAATTTAGTAAATCAAATAGTCTTAACGAGCTTTGTGGTGGACATGACCAGTGCACAAGAATGTGTATTCGATCCCTTTAGTCCTTCACTTGACTCACACATCCATGTGAACAACTAATTAGTATTTATTTTCCAATGCTTGAAAGCTCTTATTCATCATACTATTCAACTTGCATGATTCCAAGTTTCGGTCCAATTGAAACTTGGGTGATGAGGAACTTTCCTGATTTGGTAAATTTAGACACTACCACAAATGAAAGAATCAAATCCATTTTCCAATATTGTTGTCAGTGGAATCATATAAGCAACAATTTTCCACAAATGCCATTGTAAGGATACTTCAAATAAATAAAATTAAACAATTTTCTTTTATTTTAAAA
The DNA here is from genome assembly GCF_052849685.1 of Lactuca virosa. NCBI lineage: Eukaryota > Viridiplantae > Streptophyta > Magnoliopsida > Asterales > Asteraceae > Lactuca > Lactuca virosa. The sequence goes on from NC_136429.1 coordinate 317,692,128, forward strand.
CTTTGCGGAAAAACTTATCCTTACAATCCACATGGAAAATTGTTGTTATCTATTCCTTAGCAATATATCATAACTTCTTAAGCAACTGCTCAAAATTCTGATGCGATCGAAATCCACCTTTGCAATCAGAATCATCATATACTTCCTTTAAGATTTCTCTCTATTCTTTGATTCTTAAAACATCAACATGTGACCCAGTCACATCATGTAATGAGGATCTCAGAATAGAACTTAACAGAGTTAGATAATGGGCTCTACCTGATCTAGAGTCGAACTTATTGACTTTAACATCCTTAGGTTAATTTGGCAGCTTTGCTATCAACGCCTCTTCCTTTGGCAAAATAAACATATGGACCCTTTGGTAATGGGACTATCTCAAACTTAGCCTTTCTCTTTACCATTTGTCAACCGGGTTGAGTATGGCCAATCCCTTTCCATTGGGAAGAGAATGCTTTTTCTGGATTTCCAGTGTCACCATTGTCACTGTCCATAAAGTTTTTGGGAAGTTGATCTTCTAATCAAATTTGCTTTACTATCGTTCCAAATCATTGCTGATTCAGCAGCACCAAGCAAATAGATATGATCATTAAGGTTTATGTCATAGTCTGTTTCATAGTAGTCCCAAAGGAACTCACTATGTGACTTAGAAAGTGATTGAACATCCAACTTTCTCAAGACTTTGACACCCAACTCTCCCGGCTTGTCAATATGTGACTTCATCTCTAAGATGTGATCACACATAGACCTTGCTTGCCATTAGGGCTTGAGTGACCTTGAACTTGTGGGTTAGGGAGAATAATTGGAGGAGGTGGAGGAAGAGAAGTATGACTTCCATGAGCCAAACTCGGGAAGTCATATTCATTAGGAAAGCTTGGTTTGGGAAGATCATTGTTGTCTAAACCAGACATCAACAATGGGAGAAATTCACGTAAAGTTGATTTAAGTCCTTAATATAACACCCAATATGATATATTAAGGCTAGGACCCAACAAAATATTTTATAACTTGGAAGAGGGATGCCGTAATCCAAGCTATAAAATATTTGAAGGTAGGTGAATGAGGATTCACCAATTTCCACCAAGATAAACGAAATATATTATTAGGTTTTAATTGGTTTTGAAACTCCTAGATTCTTTTGAGATTCATTGAACTTTTCAATGGCGTGTTTCAATCTCGAGTGTGCCCTTCAGGTTTTGTGACTGGGATGCCGAGGATCACAAAACAAGGTGTGAAGTAACCATGCAAATATACTTGGCACCCTTAATATTTAACCCTCAATCGATGTGTCGGTTAACCACACACGCTCCAACGATACTATGATAAACATTAAGTTACCCTTTGCCTACCTTGTTAAGTCCAGATTAGTGTGCCGGTTAACCATACACGCTCCACTAACAGCTTAAAGAAAGTGCAAAGTGTAATTTCATGGATTAGCACCTTATTCACATTTTCATAAGTAACTAAGATTGGGAATTTATAAGTGTTTAGTTACTTAGTATTTATCATTATACTTATAATGAAGGGAGAATTATAGTCCTTGTCCTACCTGTTCGGCTAACGGCCCTACACCGGTCAAGGAAGTGGTGAGTGAGAGTGGACACCCATTAAACTGCCATTTTATAGGCAGTAACCTTATACCCCCCTTATAGACCGGCTTCGTGAATTAGGCCTACTAATGGTAAGACGACTTGCTCTTATACATATAATATATTAAACTTTTAATATTATAATAGTATAAGGGTGTATTTAAGACATTTAAAATACTTGGTGGTTTAATCTATTAATTAAACTAGTCTTTTAATTTAATTAAACTCAAACCATATATTTATGGATTAATAATACTCTTTTAATTAAACGCTTTAATTAACTATTAATAAAGTTCATAAGAGTTAATTTGAACTATTCAACAAAACATCATAATTCCAATTATTAAACTCAAAATTAAAACCATTTAATTAATTGTTTAAGTTATGAACCCAAGAGTTTTAGAATTCAATTCTTTTTTTCATAAAAAACCTTTCTCAAATTCCAAAACTTGAGGGCAAGTTTTGTAATTATTGAAAACCTTTGGATTCCATAACTTATGGAATTAATGGTGTTTTATGATGAAACTTTCCATGTTCCATAATTTAAGAACAAGTTATGGAATTCTATAAAACATTAACAACAAATTTTGTAACTCCATAAAAACTTTGAATCAAATTTTTTTTTTTAAAAAAAAAAAACTTTCATATCCATAACTTATGGAAGTTTCAAAAACCCTTAAGATCACAACTTTAAAAAAAAAACTTTTGAGCTCCAAAATTTTATGACAAAATATGTAACTCCTTAAAACATTTAGATCAAACTTTTAAAACTAATAAAATAATCATATCATTTTATCTTTTACTAAATTTGACATAATTCAACTCATATAACAAATGATTCAAATTTTACAAATAATTCGTTTTTCACAAAACAAGTAATTATCTTAAGAGAGAATATGTATGCACACTAAAATCGGCCCACTCTAATTTTCACACACTTGTGCCAATTTTGTGAGCCAAGGACCCCTTTATATATTATGGAGGATTAGGGTTACATCCATGTAAACCCTAATACCCATGACCTTTCATTTACATAGGATCCATGGGTTAAAAGCTCCATGGACCATCCATGAAAGCTTAGCCCAACCTAAATGAACTTGGCCCATTCCATATATATAAGAGTCCATATTTAATTAGTTCTTTTTGATCACTTAATTAATTCTAAATTAATTCTTGATCAATACTAATTAAATAATATGATTCCATATTAATATATTAGAACTTAAAATATGTTAATATAAATCATAAATATACTATTCTCAAAACACTATCCATATAAATTGTGCCGGTGAAGTGCAACCCAAATGGACCATGCCGGGTCGGGTCAAGTACATACCAAATATAGTTATGGACTTAGACATTAATCCAACAAGGCTCTGATACCAACTTGTAACACTCATAAAAATTGCACCGATTTAAAACTTTTTAATTCATTCAAAAGCCATTAAGTTATTACAACTTGTTTTCAAAAGAGTTTAAAAATCAAAGTATCCCCAGAATCAAATCACAAAATCATGGAGTATGAGGAGCGGTACGATCACGCCTTCGCCTTGCCACGATCTCCTGAAGCACCTGAAACAAAACAATGAAACTGTAAGCCCGAAAGCTTAGTGAGTTAACCCCAAAATACCAACCACATATAATCATACTCATATCATATCACAATACAGAACAGTCATGCATATTGAGTCTAAAGTGTGACTGGTCCGCCCGCACCGGGCCTTCAGTCCACCTGGTCCACTCTCCGAGTCTAGCCATGTATATCGTGTCTACAGTGTGATTGGTCCGCCCGCACCGGGCCTTCAATCCACCTGGTCCACTCTCTGAGTCTACAGTATGACTGGTCCGCCCGCACCGGGCCTTCAGTCGGCCTGGTCCACTCTCCGAGCCTCGGCACATCTTGACCGCCCTCTTGGGGCCTTCAGCCTATCCGGACCGCTCGCTGGGCCTTCGGTCTATCCTGTCCGCCCTTGGTTTGTTGGCCTACAGCACAAAACAGGACCCGCCTCAACCCAACCCCAGTGAAACAACCATCTGCACATAAAACAATTAATCACATAACAATCCTCAGCCAAACAAACGAATCTATCAGATCATGCAGCATAACAACATCCTAACCAGGATACCGACCTAACCAGGTCACTAACATAGCATTACCCTATATACCAGGGTACCGACCTTAACCAGGTTACTAACATAACATTACCCTATATACCATGATACAGATCTAGCTATTCAATAACATATCAAACAAATACCCGGATTCCCATCCGATAAAGGGTCGGCCTTGGTGTCGTAGACCTTGTTGATATAGTGAGGATAACTCACCTTGCAACTGCCGAACCGAATCACAAAAGCACAAAACCGAAGCACTGCCTCCAACTCCAACACCTATAATCATCAATGATCCAATGACATAAATATCCAAAAATTACCATAATACCCCTGAAGGTCAAACTGGTCAAAGTTCACCTTCCTGATTGACCCTACTCGCCGAGTCAACCCATTGACTCGCCGAGTTCCTAAACTCAGGAAACTCTCATAACACGACTCAACTTGCCGAGTCACCCCATGACTCGTCGAGTTCAACAATCTCCGAGTCCTATCCTGTCCAACTCACTGAGTCACCACTCAACTCACTGATCTGAATCTAACCAGAAGAGGTTGGGGGGTTTTGCACTCTGACTCGCCGAGTCCAAGAACAGACTCGTCGGGTCCACGACACTCTTCATCAGACTCTCCGAGTTGTTCTTCCACTCGTCGAGTCCAAGCTCATCATCATATGACTCGCGGAGTTCACCCATGCGAATCGCCGAGTCACTACGCAACTCAATGCCTGAAGCCCTAGCCCAACTCGCCGAGTCATCTCCCAGACTCGCCGAGCTGATACGGGTATTCCCATAATCGAAAGATACATATCTACTCCTTTGCTCCAAACAATAGATCTGGGTCCCTAGAGTACCTTAGCAACATAAAGTTGCTAACTTTACGTGCTTCATGTCCCATAATTCCAAAAACCAAGCTAGAAAGGAACTTAACTCATGGGGAATGGCTTTTGCATAGCAATTAGAAGGGCTTTCTGCATATTTGATCCAAATTGAACTCAGATCTGGAGTTTCAGCTCCAGATCTAACTCATGCACCAAGATCTTATCATATTATCTCCAAACAAACCCTAAAACTCCATGAAAGATGGATCTAGAAAGGAGAAGGCCAAGGATAACGATTCATTACCTCCAAAACGACCTCCCACTGAAGAATAAGTCGAATCTCCACAAATCTCCTTGATCCAAGCTCCTTGATCTTCAAAATCTCTTCACAAAATCACTTATCTAAGCCCCAAATTGCTTCCAAGGACTCTCACTCATGCTTTTAGGGTTTCTGGATCTCAAAGGGTAGTAAGGGGGCTGAGGGGAGGACATTAAGTCCTTTAAATAGGGTGCAAACCCTAAGATTAAGGTTTTCCTCTTCCAGCACTGACTCGTCGAGTCCAGCCGCCGACTCGGCGAGTCGGGCCACTTATCACGTTCTCTTCACATGCTCCGACTCGACGAGTCATAGCTCCAACTCGCCGAGTCCATCCTTCTAATAACACTTTACATCCCTGAACTCTTGCTTCTGAACTTGGGGTGTTACAGCTGGATCATTCCTGCATCTCTGTCGGGGCTAGACGGTACGACGATTTTGCTACTGGGGTTGCTCCGGGAATCAAGTCGATTCTAAACTCGACTTGACGTTCTGGTGGAACTCCTGGAAGATCTTCAGGGAAAACGCCGGGGAAATCGCAGACTTCTGGAATGTCTTTGATATCCTTCGTTTCTTTTTCCTTATCTACCACGTAGGCTAGGAAAGCATGGTATTCTTTGCGCACGTATTTTTGGGCTTTAACTCAAGAGATGATTTGTAAATTGGTACCGGGTTTATCACCATAAATGATAAGAGTTTCGCCATTCGGCAGATTAAGGCGAATCGCCCTTTTGTGACAAAGTATATCGGCATGATGAAGGCTTAACCAATCTATACCGATGATGACATCAAAGCTTCTTATAGTGATCGGCAGTAGATCGATTCGGAACGAGTGTTCATTTAAATCTAGCATGCACCCTATGTACATATTGTTTGTGCTTTCTGTTTTACCGTTTGCCATTTCTACTATAAATATCTTATTAAGTCATTGGGGGTTTTGTTTAAGTAAGTGTTTGAATTCATGGCTCACGAAACTCTTCTCTGCACCACAATCAAAAAGTATGCATGCATAAGCGCTATCGAGGTGAAGCGTACCCGTAACCACCGTGGGATTAGCTATTGCTTCGTTCTGCCCTATTGCCAACACTCTTCCTACACCGCCAACATTCCTTGACTTAGGTCAATATCTCTTGTAGTGCCCAGATTCGCCACACCCATAACACGCCTGGCCCACCCCAACTCTAGGAACTTGGGTGATTGGTTGTGCCGGTGCTTTATAGAAACGGGGAGTGTGCCCTTTCCTGTTGCTGTTATTATAGTGCATTACCCTACAATTTCCGTTGTGATGGAAATTGCATTTGCTGCACTTTGGTAGGTTTCCAGCGTATTGCTTTGCTGGTGTAGGGGTAACAGGAACATTGGTGGGAGTAGTAGCGGCATGGACTGCCACTATCTATTGTTTATTGGAAGGTTCTTGCGAAGATTGATCGTTCCTTTTGTTCGAAAACTTTTTCTTCTTGTTGTTGTTGGTATTGTTGTTGTTTTTGTTGTTCTCTATGGGTTGCTTCGGAAAAGCAGTCATGAATCCTTGGCAGACGTCTGTCTTTTTTACCGTTGTACTACTATTGTCGAGATCTTCAATTCTCGTTTAAGTTGTGCAGGCTAAAAATCGCTCGATCTCTATTTCGAGTTTTTAACTGTCTACCGCTACTCCGAAACTTAGAAAAATCATAACTTTCTCACACGAAGTCAGATTTGGACGTTCTTTTTATTTACGTTCACGGTTTAATGATATCTACAACATTCATTTAGATACCTAAGGCTAAATAGTATTAGATTGAAATTTCGCATTTTACGCTTAATAGTGTTTTACCGTTTTTCCTGCGGATTTTCGATTGGTCATAACTTCTTCGTTAAAACTTGGATTTTTGTGTTCTTTACATTTCTGAAAACCTTGTTACGATATCTATTACTTTATATATCCCAATTGAGACTTTTGAACATTTCATTTCTGATGCTATTTTTTTATTAATTCAAAATAGATTACAATACTTAACTTAGGTCATTACATTGACTTGAAATATCGGGTTGTCACATCATCCCCCCGTTAGAGAGAATTTCGTCCCGAAATTTATTCTAAGATAAGTATTTATAGAGTAGGGAAAAAATGCGGGTATTTTTGTTTCATCTAATCTTGTTGCTCCCAGGTGTATTCAGGTCCTCGCTTTGCATTCCAGTGGACCTTCACAATGGGTATGCAACTTTGTTTTGTTCTTTTAATTTTCCTATCCATGATTTCTACTGGTTCTTCTACAAAGTGGAGACTCTCGTTGATTTCTGTTTCGTCCATAGGGACTACGAGGGTCTCATCGGACAAGCACTTCTTTAAGTTTGACACATGAAAGGTAGGATGTATGTTATTGAGTTCCTGCGGTAATCGAAGCTCGTATGCTACCGGGCCTATCCAGGCAAGGATCTCGAATGGTCCGATATACCTTGGATTTAGTTTCCTACGTTTTCCAAAACGTATTAATCCTTTCCAGGGAGAGACCCTCAATAGAACTCGGTCCCCAACCTGAATATCCAAGGGCTTCTATCTTTTGTCTGCTTAACTCTTTTGTCTGTCTCTTGAAGCTTTTAGTCGTTCCCGGATTTGGACAATCCTCTCGGTCGTTTCTCTTATGATTTATGGGCCTGTGAGAGTGTTGTCGGGTATTTTTCCTCTAGCTAGTTGTGTGTCACCCACTTCAGCCCAGCACAGAGGTGATCTGCACTTGCGGCCATAGAGGGCTTCGAATGGAGCAACCTTGATGATAGTGTGATAGCTATTATTGTACGAGAACTCGACTAATGGTAAGTGGGTATCCCATGCTTTACCAAAATCGATCACACAAACCCTTAGCATATCTTTCAAAGTTTGAATGGTCCTCTCACTCTGACCGTTAATTTGTGGATGGTAAGCGGTACTCATGTCTAGTATCGTACCTAGAGATTTTTGTAGTGACTGACAGAACCGTGAGGTGAATCTACTATCTCTATCGGAGATAATGGATATTGGTACCCCATGCAGTCGCACAATCTCTCTGATGTATGTTCGAGCTAGTTTCTCCATCTTGTCAGTTTCCTTTATGGGTAGGAAGTGCGCGAATTTGGTTACTCTATCGACGATCACCCAGATTGTGTCAAGTCCACCCGTTGTTTTGGGTAACTTGGTGATGAAATCCATGGTTATCCGCTCCCACTTCCACTCGGGTATTTCAGGTTGTTCTAACAATCCCAAGGGCTTTTGGTACTCTACCTTGACTTTGGCGCAAGTCAGACACTTGCCTACATACGCAACAATTTTGGCTTTCATGTTCGGCCACCAATACAATTTCTTGAGGTCCAGATACATCTTGTATGAACCGGGATGCACAGAGTATCGAGTCTTATAAGCCTCATTCATGACAATGTCTCTGAATCCACCAAACTTCGGTGTCCAGATTCGATTCATGAAATAACGAACTTCATCACCCTTGACTTCAAGATTCTTATCCATTCCTTTTAAGGCTTCACCAGCCACGTTTTCTATTTTCAAGGCTTCCATTTGAGTTTCCTTGATTTGCTTGGATAGGTGTGAATGAATCGTCATGGTTAAGGACTTCACTCGATGGCCCGAGTATTCCTTTCGACTGAGAGCATCAGCTACTACATTAGCTTTTCCCGGATAATAACGAATCTCGATTCGTAATCACTTAGTAGTTCAACCCATCGTCTCTGTCTCATGTTGAGTACTTTTTGGTTGAGAATGTGCTGAAGGCTGTTATAATCAGTGAAGATCGTGCATTTCGTGCCGTAGAGATAGTGCCTCCAGATCTTTAAGGCGAAAACGACTGCTCCGAGTTCTAGGTCGTGGGTAGTGTAGTTGACTTCGTGCATCTTGAGTTGCCTCGAGGCGAATGCGATGACCTTTCCTCGTTGCTTTAGAACACATCCAAGACCTTGGTTTGATGCGTCACAGTAGACCACAAAGTCTTTTGTTCCTTCTGGCAAAGATAATATAGGTGGGCTGCATACGGCTCGTTTCAGTGTTTGGAACGCAGCGTCTTGCTTTTCTCCCCAGTTGTAGGTTACACCCTTCTGAGTCAGGGCGGTAAGTGGTTTGCCAATCTTTGAGAAGTTTTGTATGAATCTTTCGTAATAGCCAGCAAGGCCCAAGAATTGTCGGATTTCCGATGGAGTTCTTGGAGTTGCCCAGTTCTCGATTGCCTTGATTTTGGAAGGGTCCACATGTATCCCTTCTTTGCTGACCACGTGACCAAGGAAATCTACTTTCCGAATCCAAAATTCACACTTTGAAAATTTTGCGTATAACTTCTCTACCCTTAATGTTTCCAAGACCTGTCGGAGGTGTTGACTATGTTCTTCTTTGCTCTTCGAATAGATGAGTATATCATCTATGAACACAATCACAAATTTGTCTAGAAAAGAACGACATACTCGGTTCATTAAGTTCATCAACACCGCCAGTGCATTTGTTAATCCAAAGGGCACACTACAAACTCGTAGTGACCATAACGAGTTCGGAAGGCCGTCATGGGAACATGTCCTTCCAGGACTCGCTGCTGATGGTAACCAGATCTTAAATCGACCTTTGAGAAGTAGCTTGCTCCTTGGAGTTGGTCGAACAGATCGACTATGTGCGGTAGGGGATATCGGTTCTTGATTGTGAGCTTGTTTAGTTCTCGGTAGTCGATGCACATGCGAAAGGATCCATCCTTCTTCTTTACGAATATGACTGGTGCTCCCCAAGGTGAGAAGCTTGGCCTGACGAACCCTTTATTGAGTAGTGCGTTTAGTTGGCTGGATAATTCCTGCATCTCTGCCGGGGCTAGACGATACGACGATTTTGCTACTGGGGTAGCTCTGGGAATCAAGTCGATTCTGAACTCGACCTGACGTTTTGGTGGAACTCCTGGAAGATCTTCAGGGAAAACGTCGGGGAAATCGCTGACTTATGGAATGTCTTTGATATCCTTCGTTTCTTTTTCCTTATCTACCACGTAGGCTACGAAAGCATGGTATTATTTGTGCGTGTATTTTTGGGCTTTGACGCAAGAGATGATTTGTAAATTGGTACCGGGTTTATCACCATAAATGATAAGAGTTTTGCCATTTCGCAGATTAAGGCGAACCGCCCTTTCGTGACAAAGTATATCGGCATGATGAAGGCTTAACCAATCCATACCGATGATGACATCAAATCTTCTTATAGTGATTGGCATTAGATCGATTCGGAACGAGTGTTCATTTAAATCTAGCATGCAACCTATGTACATATCGTTTGTGCTTTCTGTTTTACCGTTTGCCATTTCTACTGTAAATATATTATTAAGTGATTGAGGGTTTTGTTTAAGTAAGTGTTTGAATTCATGGCTCACGAAACTCCTCTCCGCACCACAATCAAAAAATTATGCATGCATAAGCGCTATTGAGGCGAAACATGCCCGTAACCACCGTGGGATCAGCTATTTCTTCGTTCTGACCTATTGCCAGCACTCTTCCTACACCGCCAACATTCCTTGACTTAGGGCAATCTCTCTTGTAGTGCCCAGCTTCGCCACACCCATAACACGCATGGCCCACCCCAACTCCAGGAACTTGGGTGATTGGTTGTGCCGGTGCTTTATAGAAGTGGGCAATGTGTCCTTTCCTGTTGCAGTTATTACAGTGCATTACCCTACAATTTCCGTTGTGATGGAAATTGCATTTGCTGCACTTTGGTAGGTTTCCAGCGTATTGCTTTGCTGGTGTAGGGGTAACAGGAACAGTGGTGGGAGTAGTAGTGGCATGGACTGCCACTATCTATTGTTTATTGGAAGGTTCTTGCGAAGATTGGACCTTCCTTTTGTTCCAAAACTTCTTGTTGTTGTTTTTGTTGGTATTGTTGTTGTTGTTGTTTCTCTCTATGGGTTGCTTCGGAAAAGCAGTCATGAATTCTTGGCAGACGTCATGGTCAACGAGGGACTGTGCCAGCTATTTGGCACTGTCGAAAGTAACTGGCTTGGAAGCTAGTACACTTCCTTGAACCTGGGGTGACAGTCCCAAGATATATCTCTCGATCTTCTTGCTCTCTAGAGTAACCATTCCCGGGCAAAGTACTGCTAAGTCACTGAACCTATTGGTATAGGTCGTGATGTCCGAGCCTACCATAGTAAGGCCCCAAAGCTCTTGCTCGAGCTTCTGTACATCGCCTCTCGGGCAGTACTCTTGCATGATCATTTGTTTCAAGTTTTCCCATCCTATTGAGTTAGCCACAACCAGAGTTAGTGACTTGACGTGGCCATTCTGTGACAACCCGAACATTTCATTTGTACGAACTCTACAGTCAAACACTTCAATTAAAAGTCAAATTCATTTCTGCTAATTTTTAGCTCGGGTTAAAGTTCGTTTGGGTATTTTTAAATATTTATTCTTCGAGAAAATAAACGAAAGGAAGTATTTTCTAGGATTATTAGGGAACAAATAAAATAAGTAACACCTTAATAAGGTGTTATCGCCAAACATGAGGGTTTGGGCCGAAAACCCCTTTGACCGAGAACTCATGCTTAAGGCATGAGTTTACTCCTCTTTTCCTCATTTCTTACTTCCAAACTCAAGAACACCCACTTTCTCTCTCAAGTATCATAAGAGCTTCTTCCAAATCTTCCAAAAATGTAAGTGTTTCTTCTCTTGATTTGTTGATACAACACTTCATCTAGTAGTTATACATGATTTCATCCATGAAATCTTCTCTTTTTCTTAGATCTTCAAGTGTTCTTCAAGAACACTAAGAACACCAAGAACACCAAGAACACACAAAAGTGTTTTGGGCCGAAAACAACCTTCTTTGCTTCCATATTGTAAGTATCTATCTCCTGTACTTGTTATCTAGTAAAGATACTTGATTTAAAATCTTGAAATCGTCTTTTTCCAAGAACAAAAGGAGTTTTCGGTATAGTGTATCTCCTTAGACCGAAAACCCCAAAGAAAGGTGCCTTTAAGACCTTGAAACTCACTTAAGGCTTTGAATAAAACTTATAACCCCTATGCATGTTTGAAAGCCCTTGAAAATCACCACATGCACCAAACATCTTGAGTTTTCGGTCCAAAACCCTAAAAGACCGAGAACCATTTGGACCGAAAACCTCTTTGAACCGAAAACCATATGGACCGAAAACCACTTGGACCGAAAGCTCCATTTGGTGACCGTACACTTCTTTTTATGCAATCATTTGTGATTGTAACACTTCCATATAAATATTTCCTAGACTATAAGGGTGATATCCTTCTTAATTAGTTGAATATACACTAATTGTATACATATATGTGTCTTTATATGCTAAATTGGATCCGTGGGTGCTCAAGTCTTCACTTGACACTTAGCATCCTTTTTCCGATCTTACATTCGCATCACTCATTTCAGGTGAATTCATACCCCTTAATCAACCTTTGAAATGATTTTAAATGCTTTTATGGGGGGGGGGAATACAAGTTGAAACATTCTCGATATTGCTTTATTCACATATGATTAATGTCTAGAACAAACATAAGGATTTTCTATTATTTTCAAATTACTATCAAACTTATGGATTTCAAGAACTTCAAAACCCATTATCAAACTATTTTAGATGCTAAAACTGTTTTCAAACCTTCTTAAACTTACATTCTTTTCAAACTCATATCTACACTAATATATTTATATAAGTAAGAGTTGAAGGACTTAGGACTGGTAGGTCACCTTATTTCCTGTTCCTTGTTTGGTTGTGGACTTAGGGTATCCTGTTATTTGTCCGAATGTCGTTGAACTCTTAGTTATATATATCATATATGTGTGTTGGATATAAAAACTTTCACTTCAGTTCAGTACCTTTGTGTAACACAGGCATACAAATAACAATACTATTTAACTATAATAAGTATAGTTAAGGGATTTCTACTCACTATTACTATTACAACGATACATACAAGAGTCAGTACATTTATGTGTCACTACATATGTACTACAGTTATGAGAAACAATACTTACTATACACTATACAAGAGAACATACTATACACTATACAAGAGAACATACTATACACTATACAAGAGATTATATTATACACTAGTACAGAGAAAACATTACTACACTAAGAATTACTACATAAACATTTGAATATTATAAACAGAATGTGACATACTACTTCTCGATACGACACTTCATTGTGGTATCACTTTGTAACCAGAGTCTCCTGGAGGGAGAGCGGGCATTGTGTGTATAGATCTATATGGGACAGACACTCCCACATCCCGACTGTTAGCTACAGTCCCAGCCAAAAGGCTAAGGGGTGACAGAATGTTACCTCATTTCATATGACACCAGAGGGTCATCAGTTATTCAGCCGTCGATCAGCATGGTTACATACGAGTTCACATTCAAACCATTAATTAACCAATTAAGAATTAAAGGTAAAACAGACTCTCCGAGAAGTATTGTACATTTAATACCACCTGGAGTCTGCATTTCATTTCTTTAGACTCTCCGAGTCGTATTGTTCATTTAATACCACCTGGAGTCTACATTTTATTAATTTAGGCTCCCCGAGGTGTAATGTACATTTTGTACTACTTGGAATCTGTATTTCATTACTTTGTGATTCTGTCACATACACATTTAAGTAAACTATATTTTCATAATGATAGTTTCACTGGGGAAAACTCATACATTTACAAAAGAACAAACATACAAACAGCCCGGTCTTGGTAGAAGACTACGTTTCAGTAGAAAATATAGGATTTTCTAGAGAGTTCTACTATTTACAAACATTTACGAACAACTATGAACATTTATACTACGTTGATTACAAACATTTTCATACAGGCAATGACACTAAATACTTATGAACTCACCAGCGTTAATGTTGATAAACTCTTTCAAAATAACTTGTATTCTCAGGTCATCAGTAGATAGGTACCGATGAAGCTTTTGAGAATATGGAGCACATACAAGAGTCATCTTTATTTTGATAATTCATTTTTGGTGTCTTACATATTATTCAGAACACGCTTCTATAACAATTATTATATTAACGGATGTTGTTGCTTGTCTTTACTATTATGCATTGTTATGATACTGTACACGACGTCCTCCACCCCAGAACGTTTCCGCCGTTCCGGTTTTGGGGTGTGACACATTCCACCACGTTAGGGCTCGTTCGGGGAAAGTAAAGGCAGCAAATTTTACTTTGCTCCCTTCTTTGCATGAGCAGATCTCGAATACTGCTTCCATTTTCTCTATCCATTGGGATAGAGCCATAACTCCTCCAATTCCATTAAAGGATATGGGTTTGCTGTTGTTGAAGTCCTTGTAAGTGCATTCCCCGGAACGACCTTGGTGTTGGCCATTAGTAGAGCTATTTATTCCTCATCCCTACCTGTTGTTACTCATTTGGGCCATTGCTGCTGTAACTGCAGCTGTTACGACAACCTGGAAAACAGCATTGTCTATTGATGGGGGTGGTGGTGGAGGTGGTGTTGGTGTTCCTGTAGTATACAAGCGTCGGGGATTCCTTCTTCGGTGAATGATTCTGCCATAAGTTAAGAGACGAATTCTTGATAAGTCTTCAGAAATGATTATGGAAAGTCTTTGTATTATATGCTTTACGTTCCGAACATTACCGAATTTGTAAGTTAATCGCGAAATGGAAACTTATAATAATAAGTGCATGATTTCCTTAGTATTTTAAGAATTTAATGAAATACTCAATGAAATAATAGATGCGTGGCAATCTCATTGATTTTAATATTCGATACATCGATCAGGAAAATTTGACCTTAACACGGGTCTAGAGTACATCAATGAAAATGGGAAAATTTGACCGCATTCAGACCCCCGAATTGTGTACTCACAATCCATCGGGTTTACATACATAAAGGAAAGAGTAGCACCAACGCTCACTCGCTAAGTCTACATATAGCGCAAGAAGTACGTGCTCTACTCCGAGCGGGTGCTACGCTGCGGACCATGGTATGTTGTTGTGGAAGTCTGAGCTCGAGCTACTTGACGTTCAGCCTCGATAACACGCCTCTCCATTGCGGCTTGGTTCTTGCGGAACTCCCTTACCTCGGCTCTAGCAGCGGTAATGTCCTTCTGAAGGGAATAGGTGTGCTCTATTGTTCGCTCATGTTCTTCGTCCAGGCGACGAAGACGTACCGCCGTGATTTGGGCAGTGGCATCAACGTCCATGATTTGGTTGGCGTTTACCCTTGCTTGCTCGCCTTGGTTAGCGAAGCGACGAACCATGACAGGGAGTGCTCTATCAGCCAAACCTCCGTTACTGAGGTTATAAAAGCCTTGTCCCATGTCGTAGGGTGGACGTTGTCGTTGTTCCCTGCTCCATCGTTTTAGATCTACAGCCCAGAGGGGCACCAGGCCCTGAAAGTCCCGTCGGAGATTTGGTACTACCTGGGGAGGATTGTAGACCTTGAGTTCTGAGTCAGTGCCCTCATCATCTGCTTCCTCTTCCTCTTCTTCGGGATCCTCTTCTGGATCTTCCTCGGAATCCTCTTCGGGATCCTCTTCTGGATCCTCCTCGACCCAACCTCCATTGCCCTGGTTTGGGTAGTAGGGATCCCCGGGGATATGAAATCCTGCCATTTTGTCTGATCGATAATAGAGATAAGAGAATTATATATAGAATTTGAGTGTAAGGATAAAATTTTATGATAAGACCTACACCGAGTCCTCATATAATTACCTAGTGTATACAAGTTACATACAATCAAGATAGAATGGACCGTTGGATAAGTAGCTTCACTCCAATCCCACATCTAAACAAGGAAAAGAGCCTAAAGCGAAATCATAAATCCTAAGCCCATGCAACCTCACACATATGTAACCTTAAAGTATGCACTTTGCAAGCTAAAAATTCAAAACTTCTTCATCTGATGTCCGTTTTCGTCTGTCTTTTTACCGTTGTACTACTATTGTCGAGATCTTCAATTCTCGTTTAGGTCGTGCCGGCTAAATATCGCTCGATCTCTATTTCGAGTTTTTAGATGTTTACCGCTACTCCGAAACTTAGAAAAATCTTAACTTCGTCACACGAAGTCAGATCTGGACGTTCTTTTTATGTACGTTCACGGTTTAATGATATCTACAACATCCGTTTAGATACCTAAGGCTAAAAAGTATTTTATTGAAGTTTCGCGTTTTATGCTTCATAGTATTTTACCGGTTTTGCTGTGGATTTTCGATTGGTCATAACTTCTTCGTTAAAACTCAGATTTTTGTATTCTTTACATTTCTAAAAACCTTGTTATGATATCTATTACTTTATGTATCCCAACTGAGACTTTTGAACATTTTATTTCTGATGCTATTTTTTTATTAATTCAAAATAGATTACAATACTCGACTTAGGTCATTACATTGACTTGAAATATCGGGTTGTCACAGAGGCGGCCCTGTTGTGTGTTGTCGGACAAGAGACCATGCACGAGTTGCTTGTAAGCCATAGAAATTAAGGCTTGGGAAGAGCGGTTGGGTGGAGGCGGCATGCCAACATACAAGGGGTAATCCAGTCCAATGACTATGGACCCAATATACATGCTTGTATTCGTTATGTTATGTGTGGTATTTTAATGGAACTTGCTAAGCTTTGTTCTTACCTGGTTATGTTTTCAGTTTCTATTGGTGATCCTAGGAAGGCGAAGGTGTGACTGTACACACTCATTAGCGACATTGAGGATTCCACGTTTATTATATTACTCTGATTTTTGACAAATGTAATTTATAATAAATGGTTTTCTTAAAATGGATTTATTATTGTGAAGTTTTACCTTAATAAAAATGAAAATTTTTTGTTGTGAAAATTGGACATTACAAGTTGGTACAGAGCCTGGTTTGAGGGATTAGGAGGAACACTTGTGTGAATCCAAACTCAAACAAGGATCAAGGTATTTTCACAAAAAATTTTGAAAAATAAATTATAATAAAAGGGTTGGGTTAGGGACATAGGCCCGGTCTCTTGTCATATTCTTGTTTGATTGTTGGCTTGGAATCGAGAATGTAGAGCTTTGACTTAACCTTATTTATACAGAAAGATGCACTATGTACGGTCATCTAAAGCCCAAATAGGAGAGTGATTCCTAAAATACCCATACATATTATATGTGCATAATTTGAACTTGCTGATATGTGAATTGTTAGAAAAGCATGCTAGTGGATAAGCTAAGGTTCTTTAAGCAACAGTTGGATAGTAATGCCAGACTTCAATTATGCATTATGGTATAGGGAATTGCTTTTTATATGTTATTTGATTGTGTGATTGCTAACTGTATGTTGTATACGGTCAAGATTAAATAGCCTTAGAATGATTGAATTATCATTATTTCATGTTCCTTGATTGGTTGATGACTTAGGTTAGAGTTAATTATTCCATAGTCTATATGACCTCGTATTGTGTACAACAAGCATGCATAAAGCAACCAGCGGTGCGGGAACAAGGACAATCTAAGGAGGAGTGGCTAGGAAGTTAGTTGTGGCTCTTAATTTGAAGATGGGTGTCATTACACCTAGTAGTCATCTAGTGTAGTGACTTAGGACCTTGGAATGAATTCTGAATCGACTACGGATAAGTGTGCAAGGTTGTAGGATCCCGTACTACTAAAAGCATATGATTTGTATGAGATTCAGGAGGAACCTCGAGGATACTAAGAAAATAATATATACATGCATGTCGTGTTGGGCACTATGTTTGAGTTTTTGACCTTTCAGTGTGTATTTTTTAGGATGGTGGCTATCAGAGCATCTGGATCAGGTGCTGGTAGCACTGTGAGGGCAGGTCCAAGTGATGAGGAGATCCACGTTATCATTGCTGCCAAAGTGGTCGCGACGATCAGGGAGGCGTTTTTGGAGTTGTTTGGGCCGGTTAACATCACATTGATTATGGAGTTTGACCGGCGCTGTATTGTCATCACATAGCTAGCTGTTGCCACAGCCACATCAGCCGTCTCTGTTGCAAGATTTCAGAGAGACGAGGAGATGTAGAGCTGGTAATTTAGTTATACGAAGGACCCGATTATTGCTCTGAGATAGATATCTGACATAAAGGGATGTATCTACATGTGTTCGTGTCTCGGAAACCAGAAGGTGAAATTTGCATTGAAGCTTCTTCACTGGAATGTGAAGGATTGGTGGGATTTTGTGACCCAGGGCTTTTCACATACAGAGCGAGCCATAATGACCTGTGAGTAGTTTTGGGATATGTTCCGAGCGGAGTGTGTTCCTCTTGTGTAGGGAGAGAGACTGGGATAAGATTACTTTTCGCTCAACTAGACGACCGAGTCAGTGACGGAGATGACAAAAATGTTTATGGAAAGAGCTCTTTTTTACCCATAGCATGCCACTTAAGAGCAGGTGCAGATGTCGTGATACTTGAGTATTCTTATGTCGGAGACTTAGGAGTTTGAGTTAGAGATTCAAAAGTAAGAGGAGGGAAGCTTCAGGATAGTATCAGCCGGTAGCCAAGCGGTTCTAGTCTGTCGAATCGAGTTCAGGACCAGCTGAAGGGAGGAGTTCCAATTGTGACAGTTGTGATAAGTTACATGGTGGGAGGTGTCGATCATTTATTCGTAAGTGTAGTAAATAATGGACATTTTGGTAGCAACTATAGGAAAAGGATGCGAGTTTGTTTCCATTGCACCCCAAAGACCAAATCAAAGCTCACTGTCCACTTCTTGCATTCAGCGAGGTTCAGAACCCTGCACCCCTAGCTTGGCAATCACCTGACAGACGTTATAAGATGGCTTGAGTCCCATAGACTAAGTATTGAGTTATCAGTTCTTTGATTTGGTCAGGTACTGCATTGTTGATATCATTTTATTTTATATTTATGTTTTGGAAGTTCATTTGTAATCTTGAATGATCATTTGGATGAAATTATCGTATTTAGCTCTAGTTTTATGTAGTTTCTTATTATGAAGGGATTGATTATTCTCCTTTGAGTTTTGTTTGCATATTGCAATTTGTGAATGTTGTTGTGGGTGCAGACTTTCCTGAGCATCTGGATGTTAAGGACCGGAATCAAGTAGTAGAATTCATGTTGGCCTAGAATATAGAAGGATTGTTGAAGTTGTCACGGTCTAGCATAATCCAAGTAGGGGAGAGTGAGGACCTCGTAGCAGGAAGACATTATGACAAGGTTCAGTTCTCAGTCGGATTTCTCTAGTTCAAGATTTTTACGGAATTGGGGGGTAAGCTTGAATGCAATTATTGGTTAGCAGATCGAGGGTAAGCCCGAGTGCTGTTAGTGGGTAATGGATCAGGGGTAAGCCCGAGTGTTGTCTACGCATAGCAGAGCAGGGCACTTAGAGACATGTAGGAGTATAGTCTAGTTTAATATGTGATCATTGGGTTCCTTGTGATGGTAGCATATTGTAGTTTCCTTCTTCATATATTAGTTGGGAGGTATAAGTCGGGAGGTCTTAGTCCGACCTGGTCTGCGAGTAGTGGTCAACATGGGTGATAGATGGAGTGGCTCTATCTACCCGAAGGTTGGATATGACATTGGGGTCCACATATCATGTATTAAGGAGTGGATTATTCTCTTGCGAATTAAGGATGATGTGTGGAGTAGAGTTTTCTGTGAAATCGCTTGTTTCTCGTTAGAGTCTACAATGGAGTTCGACTGTTTGAAAGATGTTGTAGTAGATGTGATTCATACCGCTAGAGTCTGCTCAAATTGGCTCATGAGACTGGTTTTATAACCTTGGTTGTTGATGGCTGTCGGTGCAGGCACTCAAGTGATATCAGCTCGTGTAGGATGGCTCGGGTTCGAAGGAATCACAAGGGGTTTAGAGGGTGTTTGAAATGAAACGTCAAGGACCAATTTTGAGGACAAAATCTAATATAAGTAGGAGAGAACTGTAAAACCTGTTTTCCTATGTAGGTCAGCAAAGAGCTTAGAAGAATCAAAAGGAGGATTTGTGGGAAATACTTGTTGGATTAATGTCTAAGGCTGTAACTATATTTGGTAAGTACTTGACCCGGTTATGCATGGTCCTTTTGGGTTGCCTTCACCATAGCGACTTGACAGGATGATTTGTTAAGAGAGAAGAGATATTATTAATATATTATGATAATAATATATATTTAAGGAATAATAATATTATTTGATTAATATAAGTCATATATTAATTGAGAATTAATTTGGTGACTTAAAGAGGTTAATTGAATAAAGGGCATAAACTGTCAAATGTGTGATAGTTGTATTTTGGGCTATGTATCCTTATGGATATTGGGGTGGACGAAATTTAGGGTTTGGGAACCTTAAATTCATCCAAGCCTTGTATCTAGAAGGATCTTGGATTGCTTAGGGCCTAAGTCATTCAATTAGGGTTAAAGGAGAAACCCTAATAGCTCATAGTATAAATAGGACCCTTGGGGTGGAGAAATCGGCACTCTTGCAAGCCAAGGAACCCTAGGGCCGATTTCTATCCCTCCTCCCTCTCTCTCAAGATCATCTTCTTGCTAGTTGGTGTTTGTAAGCCATTAGAGGAGTGACAATTGTGAATCTAAGCTCCAAGAAGAAGAAGTATCAAGCAAGTAATTCAAGGTATTCTTTCAGATCTGATTTCATATGATTAGATTCAATATATTACATTAGATCTAGTATTGCAAGTCTTGGATTCAATGCATGTTCAATTAGAGAAACCTAGATCCAAGCAATTAGGGTTTGCATGTGCACATAGGAAAGTTCTTATGGCTCAAACCCATAAGTGGTATCAGAGCTTTGATTGATTTCTATTGAATTGATGCATTGGTTGATTGCTTGTTGCTTAAAAAAATTTTATTTTGTGATTCTGACTGCTGTACTCGGCGAGTTCCACTGTGGACTCGGCGAGTCCATAGAGGTACTCGGCGAGTTCGAGCGTCAGAAGGAGGAAGTTTCGGGATTTCATGCTGTTTTACTTGAGGATACTTGCCTTAACTGTTTTGGGTCATTAAAATCCGATTTTAATCATATATATGAGTATATTCTTGACCTAACAAAAGATAATTACCAATTAGTTGAATAATAATTTCCTTATATGATAATTGTTGATTATTTGAATTGAATTGGTAAATTGTTTTGCAAGTAACATTAAATAAGATCAAATTGAGATAATCTAATTAGATGATTTATATTATTTGCTATTTGATCCTTATGCTTTGAAAAAGTTCAAAGACTTGTCCTCAAGCTTTGAAATTTTAAATTTTGTGATTAAAAGTTTAATTTGGATAATTTTAAATTTCAATCCCTAGAATCTTACAAGTTTAAAATTCAACCCTATACTATTATATTATTACAAGCTTAATATATATATATATATATATATATATATATATATATATATATATATATATATATATATATATATATGTATGATTTACAATGCTAGTCTTACCGTTAGTAGGCCTCATTCACGAAGCCGGTCTATAAGGTGGGTATAAGGTTGCTGCCTATAAAATGGCGCTTAATGGGTGTACATTCACACCCACCGCTTGCTTGACTGGTGGAGGGTCGTTAGCCGAACGGGTAGGTTAGGGCAAAACCTCCTCTCATTAATAAGTATAATGAATCTATATAAAGTAACTAAACATGTTTTATAAAATTCCCAATCTTAGTTACTTTAGGAAAAGTGAATTGATGCAATCCCATGAAATTACACTTTGCACCCTTGCTAAGACATTAATGGAGCGCGTGTGGTTAACCGGCACATTAATTGGGCTCTAAGCAAAGGTGGCAAAGGGTGACTCATTGTTTGTTATAGTTCAATGGAGCGTGTGTGGTTAACCAACACATTGAATAGGTAACTGTAACAGTGGGGGCACCTTGTACATTTGCATGGTTATTCACACCCACTTTGTGATCCTCGGCATCCCAGTCACAAACGAGAGGGGCATATCGAGATTTAAACATTCCATTGAAAGGTTCAATGAATGTCAAAGAAATCTAGGAATTCTCAATACACTTAAAAACTTAAAGCTTATATTTTTATGGTGAAGAATTAGTGAATCGTCATTCACTTACCTCCAAATTATTTGCATATTGGATTACGGCATCCCTTTTCTAATGTGTAAATAACGTTGTTGGGTCCTAGCCCTAATTTTTCATTTTGGGTGTTAATTAGGGACTTAATCTAATCAAACTTTGTTCTTTCTATTTGTAGATGTCTAACGCAAACAACACAGCTGCTAGCTCATTTCCTCTAATGAGCCTTTGTCAAAAAGTGACATTCGATGGAACCAACTTTAGCGAATGGATAAGATACATTCGCACAATCGCGCGTTACGAGGACAAAGAGTATGTTCTCGATGAGAAGCTCGAAAAGATCAATCCAGAAACTGCTACTCCTGAAAAAATGGCTGTCTTTGAGAACCATGAGCGTGATGCAACGAAGGTCCATTGCATCATGATAGCCACAATGAACACAAAATTCCAAAAGTCCTATGAGGACATGTATCCTTATGAGATGCATTTAGACTTGATGGAGAGGTATCACCAAAGCGCGAGGCATGAGCGCTATGAAATCATAACGAATATGATTATTGCTAAAATGGGAAGTGGAGAGTCTCTTACTGTGCACTTGCAAAAGATGCAAAGGTATGTTGATCGTCTTCGCAAGTTGAATGTCAACTTTGGGGAAGATTTGTCTATCGACATTGTTCTTCACTCCTTTCCCTCATGCTACAACCAATTTAGGATGACCTACCACATGAACAAGGAAGAGGTCACCCTAAGCAAACTCCAAGGGCTCCTGAGGACTGCTGAGAGCAAACTCAAGGACAAGTCTGTTGCACCAACTCCCAATCCACCCGTTGCTCCTGTTTTGGCTATTAGACAGGGAAGGGGCAAGAAGAGGAAGGCTTTTTCAAAGAACCACCACAAAGGAAAGTCCCAAAATGGTTCCTCTTCTAGTGAGACGAAGGTTGATCCTGCTAAGCCCAACCCAAACCCAAAGGAGGCAGAGTGCCACCATTGCCACAAAATAGGGCATTGTAAGAGAAGCTGCCCGGAATATCTGCAAGCCATCAAGGATAGGAAGATCAAGCCATCTTTCGCAGGTATTTACACAATTAAATCTAATGATTCATCTCATGCTATTTCTTGGGTTCTTCGTACAGGGTGTGGTTACCACATTTGTTCTGATTTGCAGGGACTAGGAAGAAATAGGGATGTGAAGCTTGGAAGAATAAATCTGATCATGGGAAACAGAAGAACGTCGCCTGTCACCAAGATTGGAGTGTATTCTTTAGAGCTTAGGAATGGTTTGAATTTAGAATTAAATAATTGTTGCTACTCGCCAGATATGGCAAGAAACATCATTTCTTTTCATGGTTTATTTAGACAAGGATTTAGATATTCGTTTAATAATGAGAATGGTTCGATTTATGCTTATCTAAATGGTGTTTTATATTTTGAAGCAATGCCTTGTAATGGAATTTATGAAACTGTTATGGTTGTAGATAACCTAGGAAATGATGTGTTGTGTATGGATTCTTCCAATGGTATGGATAAAGCATCCTTGTGGCATTGTCGTCTTGGACATGTCAACAAGAACCGCATAGCCCAACTCCAAAAGGATGGAGTGTTGGAGTCGTTCGACCTTAGGGAAGATGACACGTGCGAATCTTGTTTACTTGGAAAGATGACCAAGTCACCCTTCACTGGCACTTGTGCGAGGGGTGAGGGTTTATTGGATCTCATACATATAGATGTATGTGGACCCTTTAGATCCACCACAAGAGATGCAAATCGCTTCTATGTGACTTTCACAGATGATTATAGCAGATATGGGTATATCTACTTAATCAAGCACAAGTCAGAAACCTTTGAAAAGTTCAAAGAGTTTAAACAAGAAGTGGAGAATCAATTGGGCAGGAAAATCAAGATGCTTCGATCTGATCGAGGTGGAGAGTACCTAAGTCTTGAATTCCACGACTACCTCAAGGAATCAGGAATAGTTTCACAATTGACGCCACCTAGGACACCACAATTGAATGGTGTATCTGAGAGGCGTAATCGAACCTTGCTAAACATGGTTCGTTCCATGATGAGTCGTGCTTCACTACCTATCTCATTCTGGGGGTATGCCTTAGAGACTGCCGCCCATATCCTTAATTTAGTACCCACAAAGAAGGTTGCAAAAACACCTCACGAGATGTGGACAGGGAAAGCTCCGTCGTTGGCACATATCAAGGTTTGGGGCTGTGAAGTTTTCGTAAGACGAGAAACTCACGACAAGCTCGAACCTCGTAGTGAGCGATGTATATTCATCGGCTACCCACAGAAATCCTTTGGATATTTCTTCTATAGGCCGAGTGACAATGTTGTCTTCGTTGCGAGGAGAGGGGTTTTCCGAGAGCGAGAACTCATAAGCCAAGGAGACAGTGGGAGGCAAGTCGATCTTGAAGAGATTCAAGAATCTAGCGATGAAGGAACCTCTAACACTGGCGCTCAACCCGAGGAGGAAACTCCAGTTGAACCAATTGACGAGTTCTTACCTCTTAGACGTTCCGAAAGAGTTAGAGTTCAACCCTAGTTTTATGGTTTTCATATTACTACCGAAGGGGACACGTATATTAGTGATGGTACACTAATAAATCTAGATGAACCTAATAGCTATAAGGAAGCCATGGCAGGCCCAGAGTCTGTAAAATGGAAAGAGGCGATGGACAGCGAGATTCAGTCCATGTATGACAACCAAGTTTGGAATTTGGTTGACAATGTACCAGGTCGTAAGACGGTCGGGTGCAAGTTGATCTTCAAGAAGAAGACCGACGTGGATGGGAACGTGCACACTTATAAGGCGCGATTGGTTGCGAAGCATTTCACTCAGACTCCCGAAGTTGACTACGACGAAACCTTCTCACCAGTTGCGAAGATAAAGTCTATTAGGGTGATGCTAGCCATTGCTGCATTTCATGACTATGAAAAATGGCAAATGGATGTAAAAACCGCTTTCCTTAATGGGAAGTTGGCTGAGGATGTTTACATGGCTCAGCCAGAGGGTTTTGTCGATCCAAAGCATCCCAATAGAGTGTGTAAGCTTGAGAAGTCCATTTATGGGCTTAAGCAAGTGTCTCGCAGATGCAATCTTTGCTTCGATGAGAAAGTCAAAGAGTTTGGATTTGTACGAAGTGAAGATGAATCATGTGTATATGTCAAGGCCAGTGGGAGTATAGTTAGCTTTCTCGTTTTGTATGTCGATGACATACTGCTCATAGGAAACAACGTCCCGACTCTGCAGGAGGTTAAGTCCTGGCTCGGGAAGTGTTTCGCTATGAAGGACCTCGGAGAGGCTTCCTATATTTTAGGAATAAGAATAGTGAGAGAACGAAGTAAGAGACTAATAGGACTTAGTCAGAATACTTACTTGGATAAGGTACTAAAACGTTTTAGTATGGAAAACTCGAAAAAGGGAGAACTACCGATATAGAGTAATGCCAAACTGAGTAAGACTCAAAACCCGAGTACAGAAGCCGAGATAGCTGAGATGAGCCGAATACCCTATGCTTCCGCAGTTGGCTCAATCATGTACGCTATGACTTGTACTCGCCCTGATGTGGCCTTTGCTTTGAGCATGGTCAGTAGATATCAGGGGAACCCAGGTAGAGCTCATTGGATTGCAGTCAAGAATTTACTTAAATACCTTCGGAGGACCAAGGAATGGTTTTTAGTCCTCGGAGGGAGTGATGACTTAAAGGTACGAGGGTATAGTGACGCCAGCTTTCAGACCGACAGGGACAACTACCGTTCGCAGTCGGGCTGGGTCATTACCCTCAATGGAGGAGCGGTGACTTGGAAAAGTTCCAAGCAAGAAACAGTAGCTGATTCAACGTGCGAATCAGAGTACATTGCAGCGAGCGAAGCGTCAAAGGAGGCTATGTGGTTAAAGAACTTCATTGGTGATCTTGGAGTTGTGCCTACCATAAAGGAGCCTATGGAAATTTTCTGTGATAATGAATGAGCGGTTGCCTTGACCAAGGAACCGAGGGATCATGGTAGATCTCGACATATCGACAGAAAATATCATTTTATTAGACATCGAGTAGAAGAAGGACACCTCGTAGTAAAGAGGGTATCGTCAGAGGATAACCCAGCAGATCCGCTTACGAAGGGACTTAGCAGGGTTAAGCATTTGCAGCACGCTAGGAGCATTGGGCTAAAGGACGATATTAGTTTAGATTAGATAGTTTGGAAACGTGTAATAGATAAATGTAATTGACATTTGATGATTAAATAAAGGAGTATTATTTATAAGTAAAGCTACTGTCTTATGTTAATTGTTTAACTATTGTTTCATTTTGCATGTTTTGACTTCCTGAGTAATTAATTATTTGATAATAATCGAATTATTCGAATAGTCCACAGTCGTTCATATGTTGGAAGTAGGTATGAATGAAGACTATCATGAATTGGTGTGTAGATTGTCTAAAGTGTATTAGACATTGCAAAGGTTTGCTGCAACGTTCATGAGTGCTTATGAACTTGATTTGAGCATTGGAATAAACCCGCACTTGTTGGAATCACTTCATGGAATTTATCACGAGTGATCACAAGATGGTAATATCATATAGTCTAAAAACCTAGATATATGGTTTATTGTTTGTTAATTGGTTGTGCATTGATAATACGCAAACGCATCAGTAACTTGATGTTATAAAACGTATTGTTGTGTGTAATTTGATTAGTGGATAATAAATGCATATAAGTCGAAGTTTATCTGTTCCTTTTATCCTAAGAGGGTAAAAGCGATATCAGGGCCCCTCGATGATTTGATTTGACTTATGTGTCGGGCCCGGTCAGAACTAAATTGATGTGTTCGATTAAGTTCTATGTCAAATGAATCTGAGATCGAGAAACAAATTGCAGGACAATAAGTATGACCATGTTCCATGTAATTGTCCGCACGATATCTAGAACAGAGGATTATACGATCCCTTATCTAAAGGACAGGATACTGATAAGATCAGAGTTGACAGCGGCTTTGAGAGCTACGATTGCTAATCAGATTGTGTTTGCATATATAGTTACTAGACTTATCCAAGTGGGAGACTGTTGGATTAGTGTCTAAGGCTGTAACTATATTTGGTAAGTACTTGACCCGGTTATGCATGGTCCTTTTGGGTTGCCTTCACCATAGCGACTTGACAGGATGATTTGTTAAGAGAGAAGAGATATTATTAATATATTATGAGAATAATATATATTTAAGGAATAATAATATTATTTGATTAATATAAGTCATATATTAATTGAGAATTAATTTGGTGACTTAAAGAGGTTAATTGAATAAAGGGCATAAACTATCAAATGTGTGATAGTTGTATTTTGGGCTATGTATCCTTATGGATATTGGGGTGTACGAAATTTAGGGTTTGGGAACCTTAAATTCGTCCAAGCCTTGTATCTAGAAGGATCTTGGATTGCTTAGGGCCTAAGTCATTCAATTAGGGTTAAAGGAGAAACCCTAATAGCTCATAGTATAAATAGGACCCTTGGGGTGGAGAAATCGGCACTCTTGCAAGCCAAGGAACCCTAGGGCCGATTTCTATCCCTCCTCCCTCTCTCTCAAGATCATCTTCTTGCTAGTTGGTGTTTGTAAGCCATTAGAGGAGTGACAATTATGACTCTAAGCTCCAAGAAGAAGAAGTATCAAGCAAGTAATTCAAGGTATTCTTTCAGATCTGATTTCATATGATTAGATTCAATATATTACATTAGATCTAGTATTGCAAGTCTTGGATTCAATGCATGTTCAATTAGAGAAACCTAGATCCAAGCAATTAGGGTTTGCATGTGCACATAGGAAAGTTCTTATGGCTCAAACCCATCAATACTGAGTGCCACGACATGGATCACAGATGGCCACAGCGTGGCATGAAAGATTAAACACATGTTTGGATGCCTGCCACGCTGTGGTAGCTGGTGCAACCCAAGCCCACAATGTTTTAGGGTTTTTATTTTCATATTTAAGCCCTTAAACTTCAGTTTTAGGGCATTCTATTCAGCCTCTACCTCCCACCTCGAAACCCTAGCCTCCATGCATGCTTGAGAGTTCATTTCATCAATTTTGAGCCTTGTTCATGAGTTTTTAGTAGGGCTTTAGAAGAGGGAAGTTCACAAGGAATCGAGGGAATAAGAAAATAGTTTGGATCTATCATTCTCTTCAGTTTTCTGAGTGATTGAAGGTATAAAGTTCATACCTTGACACCTTTTCTTCTACATTCATGTTCTAGGTCATATTTGGGCAGTTTTTCTCCCTTTCTGTAATGTGGTTGATGAGTTTTGATATAAAGTATAAGTTAGTTTTTTATAAAAACCACAATGGAATTTTTATAAAAGTAACAAGTTTATTTTTAGTTTCGAACAAAACCAAACCACCTAGGATCCATTTATAAAAGTTTGAATGATATTAAAACAACCAAATAGTGTTTTACAATGAGAACGTTTGAAGCCTTTAAACCCACTTGGTTATAGGGTGTTAATGAAGATAGAAAAACCAAAGAGTTTGAATTTCTCTACAAGTATCCACCATCAAGATTAATGCGCTTGGAATGCTAGTTCATTCTTGTATTCTTGAGTGTCTTTATCCTTTAAGTACTTAAATCAAATAAGCACTAAAGGAAACAAGTCAGGGGAGCTTCTAATTCACCAAACTAGCTTCTAAAAGAGAGAAAGGTGTAAGGTTAGAAGAATTTTCGTCCATAGTAGAGAAAAACTAGAAAAACTAGTTAGAAACTCATGCAAAAGCCTTCCTTTTATACTCTCTTACAGGATATATCTTTATATTATAATAACATAAAGTATTGGTAGCCATTTAGAACCATGGGGGACATAAGAAGAAAGTTCACAGACAACCTCTCTTCTTATAATAATAATTTAGGCCATGCCTGCAAAGAATACAAAAATTGTCTAACTACTAAAGTAGAAAGATTGTTTAAATTTATAAACTCAAAGTTTATAAAATATAAACTTCGGCGTTTGGTAAAAGACAAACAATTCAATTAGTCCAAAACTTTGTACATGACTTATTAAATCGTAACATATGAAAAAATAATTAGATGTACTCTCTTATAATTATTCTTTTCATAAATAGATAATGATTCCCTAATTAAATACAAGAATTGATATTATTTATTAATAATCATATTAATAATAAATATACAAAATTGCAAAAATGGTCCCAGTTGTATGCATTTTTTCTGAGGTTTGGTTTAAACGGCAACTTTTTTGGTTTCGTGGTCTTTTTTAGCTAGTTTCATTGTGGATTTAGTCCCTCCGAAAATTGAAATGACTTTAATACCCTTGGGTATTTATTTTATGTTTTTTCTTTCATTTTTTAAAATGTAAATAATTATTAATAAGAGCGGCCCATCTCTCTCTCTCTCTCTCTCTCACACACACATGGTTTAGACCCCATCTGCAAAAAACAAACCCTATGTCTTCTTCACCATTTTCTTTTTACGGTTGTTGGAAGCTATGGTAGAAGATGATATGTATGTAAGTGTGTGTGTCTATGGCAGAAGATCGAAATCCAGAGGAGAAACGCGAATGGGTTTCTGATGAACAACATGAAAAGTGAAAACCCTTTGAGTTCGTGAAATCCCAGATGTGTTCTAGGACATACATCAGGTCCAAAAATGATTTCGTGTTCATGGTTCTTGAGTCCATCGATATTTTTTATTTGGTCTTGAAAACTATTTCAATAACAAACAAAGATCGGAAGCTCAAATCGTTTGTTGCGATTATATGTGGTGTGCGCGTGTTCATCCTCATAAGTTGAATCTGAAATCGATTTTGTATTTCGTTTCTATTGAGATTCATATGTTGTGTCTATGTGCCCAAATCATTTCTAGAACCTGATTTCAAAATAAAAACACACACACACACATACAAACAAATCAATTTATGGGGATGAACACATATACAAAAATCTTGATGCTTGTGGGGTTGTGTTTTTCTGATGAATTACCCTTGTTTAAACTGTCTAAAAGATGGAGTTCTTGATTCGTCAACACCATCACAAGCTTCTTTCTTTCTTTCTTCTTTTTCTTCTTGATCAATATCTAGTTCATCATCTTCTCTTTCATCTTTTAACATAATCTCTTTCGGTTTTCTAAATTCAACATCTGGCCATATGGGATCACAAGAAAAAATTAGTTCTTCTTCGTACGATAACTCCATATCTATCTCTATTTCTCTGTCTCTTGCTTTCTTTGAAAGGGTATGTGAAAATGAAAGGGGGGAAATAAGTTATTTATGGAAAGTGAAT
Source organism: Lactuca virosa (assembly GCF_052849685.1). Taxonomy (NCBI): domain Eukaryota; kingdom Viridiplantae; phylum Streptophyta; class Magnoliopsida; order Asterales; family Asteraceae; genus Lactuca; species Lactuca virosa. The sequence continues at coordinate 317,722,222 of NC_136429.1, forward strand.
GCTTTGTGCTTTAAGTGGAAAATCTTGTGAGAAAATGATTTCCTAGATAAATACTACATAAAGATGATTTGAGCTGAAAGATTGATCTTTAATCAGAATCTTAAAGACTGAAGCTTTGTTTGTTTCTTGATTTTCTTAAAGTCGTACATATATTGAGAGAGAGAGAGAGGTGTGTTTTTTTATTATTTTTTAAATATTTTAATACATAAAGAATGAAAGAAAAATAAAAAAGAAAAATACATAAGGGTATTACAGTAATTTCAGTTTTCGGAGGGACTAAACCACATTAAAACATGGTCAAAAGGACCATGAAGCCAAAAAATTGAGCTTTGGACAAAACCTCGAAAAAATGCATACCATAGGGACTATTTTTGCAATTTTTTTTAATAAGTATACAAATGTCTCAACTTGATAAAGGTGTGACCATATATGATAATATTTAATTAACAATGTCAATCGATAATGACTCTTGGACATATAGATTCAACAATCTCCCACTTGTACAAGATTGATTACAGAATGACATAGACAGTAGTTAAAGTCTAACAACGGGGAACTGCCCCTAACAACATATGAAGGGTGTCATCTTATCAACAACCAATTCAAGGAGCTCTAGCCTAAAATTGTTACTAAAGTTGTGGTATCAATTATTCCTTTGTCTCATACATCATGTTGAACGTGAGATATGGATCGCGATCAATCTCATTTAGTGTTAAACTTTGAGTAAGGGCTTAAATGTCTAAGTCTCAACGAATAAGAGGAACAAAACCCATCTTCACTACGTACGCCCATCAATGTAGTTCATGTTATACCTAACAATGGCCCTTATGACTGCTTCTTACAGAACAACGTTAAACCGTGTCAAAGCACAATAATTCCTACACTTCAAGTCCCAAATATGCATCTTAGGTCTAAGAATATAAAGATACAACCTTGATCAAAACATCACTCATGACTATAATCCATAAAGTGTTTTTGATATGGGTCAGGTCCAATACTTATTCTCCTAATCAAGTACCTATGAAGTTGGTAGTAGCACTTGATATTGTCATGTCCATGAGAATCAACTAATCCACTCATATTAATTTGACCTCATAGATGCTCCCACAACTATGAATGACTATAGGTATTTATAATAATGTAGTTATTCAAGGATTTAAACATGCTATTATAGAACACACCAATTATTTAATGAAAGACTCATATCCAATATATCAGTTCATTAGAATATATGTTACTTGTACTATTCAATATACAAATACTATATTTTAATCAAATATATATACAAATATCAATAACGCCCTATAGCACCAGCTTAACTTTCATGTTTTAGCTAATGAAGGAGCTTTGTTAAGTTGATCTGACAAACATGATATGTATAAACTATTTTAATACAAACATTTTCAGTTTTATACATATAAATCATATATAGATAAAAGTATTAAGAATGTATTAGCTTCTTAAATATGAGTTAGATATTAATACTTGCATAATGGGATTACTCATATTCATAACTAAATATACATTAAACATCTTTGTATGTGATTCTCCAAACCATAATGTACTCTAACTCTGATATGCAATTGTGATTTAAAATCTACATGGAAATACTATCCATATAACATTCTTTTCATTCATAATAAGGACACGCCCGATTGTGATTGAGAATCATCTCAATCTATTTGGAAGCTTAGCATATGGGTCACAACTTTAAACACAACTTTCTTTCAAATACTCCACATAGTTGGAATTGTTCTTAGATTATACTGATATTCTTCGACATGCTTCAAGCATACAAATTATTTGGCCTTTATACATAATCATGACATATATGATTAATCCAATTGAAACAACATATGGAATACAATCATATTATCTAGTTCAAAACATTGTACTAGGATTTTGAGGAGTGCTCAAAATCACGTCATGTGGTATTTGACAAAATAACTCTCTCAGAGTCCTTTATATTGAGCTCTTTAAGCTCCTTGACAACTAAGGCAATTTTACTTAATCCTTTAAGTTGGCATGATCTATATATATATATATATATATATATATATATATATATATATATATATATATATATATATATATATATATATAAATATATATATAGATCCTTATTCCAAGAATTAGTACATTGACTACATATAAGACTACGAATGTTACTGTGCTCCCACTAGCTTTGTAGAAAACACAAGAGTCAGCTTTATTTATAATTAAATCAAAAAATGTAATTAACTTATAAGAAAGAAGATTCATACTTTGAGATGTTAGCTTAAATCTGGAAGGTTTTACATTCATATATGTTTCCTACTTTGAAATCTCAGTTACTTTTTATATTCATAGTGTATTGAGGAGGATTAATCAAGCCCATACCTGATAATCATACATGAGTGCATCTCTATGTGTTTCAGTAGTTTCTGATCAACTATTGAGCAGATTCAAAAACATTCAAAAACTTGATGGTTCCAAACTATGACACATTTACTTTATGGTTCTTTTGATCTTAAAGTTCCATATGGTTCCCATTTAGATAAATAGCTTTCTAATCACTTGTCTTATGGAATGACAATTAGTGGGATTAGTAGAAACTTCATGCTAAACAATCATTTCAAATAACCTACATAAATGCAGATAGTAGATGCTAGAGTGGTTAAGCTTATTGTCTAACATAAGCTCTAAAACTCCATACCTTTCAGATAACGATAAACCATTACATCGTTAGTCTACTGATAGTATTTAATCTACTTGATTGGATAGAAATATATATATATATATATATATATATATATATATATATATATATATTCAATATATATTTGTTGCAGGAAGCATAATTACAAAAATTTTGTAAACTAAATTGTTCTTTAAAACATCATATAATAGACTATAAGGTCTATGTTTTATCCTTTTCAAAAACTTGTACTATCGAAATTAAGCAATTGCCCGGGTCACACTATCCCACTAGAGAATTCAAAGGCTACCTCGCACAACAAAAGATAGATCCAAGTGACCAGGTGATCCTGTGCCACAAGAACTATAATAATGATGAGTGAGTGTTTTTGATGGAATGACTTGTGAATCGATTCCACAACTCCAAATATGTTCCAAGAAAACTTGGTTTACAAAAACCATTTTCTTTATCACAACGAAAGGTTTACGATAGTCTCATTAAGATGTATTTCAATCTTCACTATGAAACAATTTCAACAAATCAAAACACTTCAACAATAAAGAATAGCTAGTCGTCAGTTACATTTAATAAGCATCTATCACCAAATCTATTCATGGATTGAAAGGGTTACATACATCACTTATGTATAATTCTTTGTCAAGCCTTTCATTCTTTAACTACTAATAGATAAAGACACTTGTGAATCATCTTCCTATATAAACAGGATTCACCTATAGAAAATGAATCGAGCCTAGTTTCCTTCAAAAATTCAATCCGTTTGAAGTTGTTATACATGTTTCATATTTATATAGTCATGATGATTATAACATAGATAAGTTTCAATCAAATATCATTTGATTATTTAGGTGCTATGATCACAACTATCAATTTAATGAAAGCTTATAGATTTACTTCATAATTAATATTATGAGAAAATATTCTTTAACACAAATTACATCGTTTCAGAACATGAATGTGAACATCCATTACATGATAATTAAAACTAGATTTATTCATAAATTCACAACTGTTACATGTCCTATAAGAATAGGTACAAAACATTTATTGTTTATGTAAAGACTATAACTTCACTTGCTATATCTTCAACATGAAATATCATTCATTTGTAATCGGTTGATTAGTTCTTCCAATCATCAGCACGTAATATCAATTATTAGTGTGTATTAAGTATAACATAATTATGTGAATGATGGAAAAAATAAATAGTTGTATCATATAGATATGTGAAGTCTTGGTCAAGCCAGACTTCCTCAACTTGGTGAGATAAAAATAACATTTCCTCTTTTAATATCTAGTTCCTACACAATAGAAACAACATTAATCATTTTGAACCTTTCTTGATTTCTATGTTTATGATGTATTTCCCTTAATTGAATTATAAATCTATTTGAGTACACAATCTGTTAGACTTCCACTATTGAATGCTTGAACAGACTTGAAGCACTTTCTACTGTTTTGATTAAATATTTGTTTTACTTGATGAAACATCCAATATGTTTCCTAATTATCCAAGACTTTATGCAAGTCAAGGTTAACTACTCGAGTATGATGTGAAACACATCAATATCATCACAATAAGACTTCCATCAAAGTATCATGATCAGACTAACTAGTTTGTAAAGGTTATTCAGTACATGATCTTTTAGTATATATAATTTCTATTTATCCTTAAGGTACAAGCTCAAGATATTATACGAGTTATAGAAATTATAATCATCAAATGCCACTGTCTCTTAAAACCCAAACAAGAGAGCGGTTTTACAGTGTGTAAGAGTATTAACAGTTGTTAACAAGATTTAACAAAGTTTCGTTTAATATTTTCAATATTAATCTTTAAAAATTAATGCATTTAATTGTTTCTAAAACATTAATTTTCTAAATTCTAGGATCCAGGTAAAGAAACAAGTAAATGGTTAGGTGACATTGATCCCATTAACTTAATCAAACTCGGTAGGTAGCGATTACCAATTGCATACAATATGTAACTTCTAGATTATTGGATCCTAAACAACTATTTCTTAACTATGCATTTTTATTCGATCTATGCCTCAGATCTCTTATGCTTAGGTGACCTTTATCACAAAAGATTCCGATCAATTCATCCTATTTGAAACAATTTACAGTATTGCAACTAACCAATGACAAGTTGACCTTTTAGACAGCAGAAACTACAAAACTACCCCAAACAACATTACTCAATCCTAATGACCAGGTTACCATGTGCCATTAAGAACACACAAATGATATTGAGTTTTCTTCAAAAGGATGGTAATGACTTGCATTCTTAGAAAAGGTTTTATATATGCTTTACAATTATAGTTATAAGAAACATGGTCTCATGAATATTAAATCCATCCAACGAATCATGTACCCTTTTGTAAAATCCATATCACTTGTTATGAGGTTCTTTAAGTGTCTAATCAAACTTCATTTTATTTTCCATTAGTCGCGATCAATTATAAACTAAAATCCGATATTTTAAAATTTAGTCATAGAGCGGTTTTACGAATCGATAATAGTCTAAATAAAACTTCATTATTTTACTTAAGACTTGGAGTTTTGGATGACTTATAAAATCACAATTTTAAATATCTTTTTAAGAATTAAAATCTTATGACTTCATGAATTTATAGTAAAAACTTATTTTGTTTTATAAACTCAATTTTATGCATCTTACGATAAAAGTCATATTTTGATAAACCAAAACTTGGGTGATGATACTCATGTTTTAAATATCATTTGGCATGCATAAAACAAAACATCAACATGTTGTATTTTGTTTAGAACACGAATATCATATATTAAGTTTTGACGGCAAAAATAATCAGTAGTTTTGTTTTTTTCCGTTATAACGCTATAAATCAATTTTAGTCTTTTTAATAAAAACTCCTCATTAAATTATCAAGACATGGAGTTTATATAATGTTTAAACACCCATTAAACCATTTCAAATATTTTAAATTTGGGTATTTATATGTTTTACAATAAAACTATTTTTAACAAAAAATTGATTTCTAACCGGTAACCAGTAAAAACGTTTTTATAAATATCCATTTATAAATATTTTATGTTATCTTTTAAATAGTTTTTACTCAAACTCCAAGTGATATTATATTTATTAAAATGTTTTTTGACATGTAAAACTCATTTTCATACACAAAACATAACATACAATAACAAAAAAAATAAACGTCACATGAATGAATTATAATGTGTATATACCAAGTCATGTCTAGTAATAATTGTTATGAGCGTTCACAAGAATTATTAAGTATTTCCTAAAGGACTTAAGGGAAACTTTAGATATTCTTCAAGCTCCCACTTACCAAATCAACTATTGCTTGCAAAAAGGGCTTCAAATCTCCATGTTGTAAAAGTTGTTGCACTTAAACCATTAAGACTATAACTAAGCCCAAAACCAAAACTAGAAGCTTATGGTTGAGATTATGGTCTCAAATGATTAAGTCATCTTCAAGGAGGTCATTTCCTCATATTGTTACATTTAAAAAGAAATACAACTAGTCTAACTAATTTTTTACAACAAATCAACAAAAAAAAATCCTACTGATCAATCACATCTCCTGAATAAATGTAAATCAACCAAACACAACACAAAGGTTCAAATGATTTGTTTAAACACCAAAACCTAAATATTATAACAAACAACTATTTGTATTTTATAAGCCAACTTTTTATATAACCGAAATGCATGAAAAATGGTTATATATAAAACTAAACATCTTTAACAAAGAAGTACCCAAAGAGAACAAATATGAATTTTTCTAAACAAAAAGAAATCCATGATTGTTTTCCAAAAACCAAAGATTATACGTAATAAAAAAGTAATTCTAACATATAAAAGATGGATTTGATACCACTAATGGGTTTTGATACAAAATATAAGTTTGTTTTTCACAAAAACCGCAATGAAAGTCTTGTAAAAATAACAAGTTTATTTTTAGTTTATAAGAAAAACGAACCATCAAGGACCCATTTATAGAGGTTAGAATGATATTAAAACAACCAAAGAGCATTTTTGAATGACAACCTTTGAAGCCTTTGAACCCACTTGGTTATGGGGTGTTGATGAAGATAGAAAAAATCAAAGAGTATAATTTTCTCTACAAGTATCCACCATCAAGATTAAGGCACTTCAAATGCTAGTTCCTTCTTGTATTCTTGAGTGTCTTAAGCCTTTAAGTACTTAACTCAAACAAGCACTAAAGGAGACAACGCAATGGAGCTTCTAATTAACCAAACTAGCTTCTAAAGAGAGAAAGGTGTAGGAAGAGAAGAATTTTCATCCATAGTAGAGAGAGACTAGAAAAAGTATTGGTAGCCATTTAGAACCACGGGGGACATAAGTAAAGGTTGACAAGTAACGTCTATTCTTATAATAATAACTTAGGCCATGCATTCAAAGAAGACCAAAATTGTCTAACTACTAAAGTAGAAGGACTGTTTACAATTTATAAACTCAAAGTTTATAAAATATAAACTTTATCTTTAGGTAAAAGATAAAAGGATTCATCTAGTCTAAAACTTTGTACATGACTTATTCAAGAATACCATACAAAATAATAACTAGTTATACTCTCTTATAGTTATTATTTTCATAAAACAATAACAATTCCATAATTAGATACAAGATTTGATATTATTTATTAACAATCGTATTAATAATAAATATATAAAATGTAAAAACCTGATAAAGGTGTGACCTTATAAGATCATGTGTTATTAGCAATGTCACTCAATAATGATTCATGGGCATATAGATTCAACGGTTCCTGGAGTCTGAAGAAGTCTTGAACGTAGGGTGGCTTTCCTAGGTCCTTAGACTTTCGTTGATTGAGGAAAAATGACCATGCCTAGTGTACTTTGTGCCCATGTTTATCTTCTAGCCTCATTGAGGACATAATGGACTTTGAATGCTAGATTTAGCCTTGAAATTGAGTTCTAATCGATAAAGATGGAAACTTTATCCATTAGGTGAGTGTGCAAGAGTAGATATGGAGGTACGAGCTTTGATCTGAAAGAATTAAGCTCTTAATAAGAGAAATCGCATTTTGCCAGTGACCACAATGTGGCGAAGGGTAACCACAGGGTGGCAAAGTCAAAAATCATGATTGTCTTGTCCTGGAATTGCCATGACGTGGCCAAGCAAGGTCACGGCATGGAAATGACCTTCTTGATGGGTTTTGAGCATTCTAACACTCCTATGGTGTACATGCAACCCTATAAACCTTGGATCTATGTTTTCTCTATTATACATGCAAATATCAATATTCCAAGGCTTTATCCTAACTAGCGTAATATGAAGCAACCATACTACAAAAGCCTAGTTAGATAACATACCTTTTGATGTGGCTTGAAGTCTTAAACTTTAAGAGCTTAGCCCCAATAGTGTGGAAGCCTCAAGTGGAATCACAAATCACCAAAAACACATTGGAAATCTTGAGAGAATAGTAAGCACACTAGAAATCGGCCCACTCTTGTTTACTCACACACTAGTGCCATTTCATGTGCCAAAGACCTCTTTATATAGTATGGAGGATTAGGGATTCATCCATTTAAACCCTAATACCCATGACCTTTCATTTCCATATGATCCATGGGTTAAAACTCCATGGAATATCCATGCAACCTTAGCCCAACCTAAATGAACTTGGCCCATGCTATATATATAAGAGTCCATATTTAATTAGCTCATTTTGATCACTAAATTAATTCTAAATTAATTCTTGATCAATACTAATTAAATAATATGATTCCATATTAATATATTAGAACTTATAGTATATTTATATAAATCATAAACTTACTATTCTCAAAAGACTATCCATATAAATTCTTCCGGTGAAGTGCAACCCAAATGGACCATGCTACTCTCGGGTCGAATACATACCAATAATAGTTATGGGCTTAGACATCTAATCCAACAGTCTCCCACTTGGATAAGTCTAAAACTATTATTGCGTATGACTCCAAAACCCGACTAGCAATCGTAGCTCTTAAAGTCGCTGCCGAACTTTGATCTAGTCAATGACTTGTCCATTAGATAAGGGATCATATATTCCTCCATTCTAGATATCATATGGACTGAGACTTGGATTATAATCATTGTCTCTATCCATTTGTTGTTTCCCGATTTCCGATTTGTGACGACCGACTAATTGAACAAATTAAATCAGTCCATGCTTGGCCAAGCACTTCGGGTGTCATCACTAAATTATCGAGGGGCCCACAAATATCGCTTTTATCCCTTTAATGGTAAAAGGAATGGATAAACTTTGAATCATATACTTGTTCTACTACTTGTTGAATCATACACAAAGGCACGTTTTATAATATCGAGTGACCAAATGCGTTTTCATGCAATCAATGTATAGCCAACTCATAGTCAACAAATCATATCTCTACGTTTGAAGAATATAAAATATTATCGTCTCATGATCACTCGTGATAAAATCCATGAAGTGATTCAAATGAGTGTGGGTTGAATCCAATACTCAGAACTTATGAGCACTCATGAGTGTTGTAGCAAATCTTGCTATCTCCAACATCTTAGACATCTACAAGCCAACTTCATGACTGTCTTGATTCATATCTACTTCCAACATATGACCGACTGTGGATGGTTTGAATAACTTAGTCATTCGGGAAGCATGACCTAGTTGTTCTGGAAGTCAAAACATGCAAAGAGAAACACAAGAATAATCGAATCCTATATGGTCTCAGAACTTATGAATATAAATAGATCACTTTTTTATTTATCACCATATTGATTACACATTATTCATTGTATAATGTTTCAACTAATCAACTTTATACTTGAATCAAAACACTAGTCATGCCATGCTCTAAGCATGCACACTATGTTTATCCAAACAATAGTCATGCCATACACCAAGTGTGCACACTATGTTTGTCCAAACATTAGTTATGCCATACACCAAGTATGCAGACTAAGTTTATCTATGATCTTTACTTTGTGAAATAGATCGTTTGAACATAACTCCAATGACTCTCATTTCACAATCCCAAATCCTTACCGCAAATGCAAGAATTCCAAATTCCTTCCATTTACTAAAATCTGTTATATTTTAAACTTATATGCACTGATCCTCTGTAATGATTATGCACAAAGTCACAAAGACTTGTCAACAGACATTACAGAGTATTCCAATGGAGATGAACTCCATGGAAAACGAAGTCTCATATTCAAAGTACATTGCTTTGAATATCCTTCTTGAATTAAGTTTTCTAATCTTACATAGATTGAATAGTTTCCACCCATGGAGACATTTCCATATTCCCATTTTGACTATCACTTCTGAACTAGAGTTGCCTCTTTTCAGAATATGTCAATATGGTCCTTCAAAAATTTACACTATACTTCCAACTGTCCCTGAGCAACCAATCTTTGGTAAACCTTAGATTGTCCTCGACAATTGCTTAATCATTTTAGTCATATACAATTCTAGACCATTTCCCCTCTTAATGCCCTGAGCATTTGGAAAATTTAGAAAGGATGAATATTATAGCACATGCAATCGATCCTATATCCGAAGCATATGGGGCACGATTCATGATGTCTCACATAAAGACATGATACTAGACCAGTCTTTTTGCTATAATATTTCTATTTCTATTTGCCAAGTTCTCATAATTCAGATTATGAAAAGGGATGCCGTAATCATAATCAAATTTTAGAACGCAAATAATGGACCCATATATAGAATTTCCTTATGTTGAGCCATTCCAACATAAAATTCATATATATATATATATATATATATATATATATATATATATATATATATATATCCTTGACTAAAGATGATTAAAACCTCAATCTAAGCTTTTAGAATTTAAATGAAGTATAATTTCCTTTCCGTTAATTATAGTAAAACAACTTTTTCCAATTGAACTTTTGTTTTCTATAATTAACATTGCAAACTTGCAACACTTATCATAATTATCATGCTCCCACTAACATGATGATTATTAGCATAATACTTATGCTCCCACTAGCTTTGACATGTATCCAGAAATCAGCTGGACTTCTAGAAATCAATACTTTATTGACTTTCTTACCAAAGTTCAGACTTCTGATACGAGATGCCTTGATAAAACTTTATCAAAATCATACACCTTTCCTTAGATAGCTCTCATGTGTGTCTAAACAATTTCCAGAACTACGAAAAGGGATGTCGTAATCATAGTCTCAATTGCTTTAGACCTTTGCCATTTCTCAAAAGTCCATGTTAGTGTGCCGGTTAACCACACACGCTCCACTAACGACTTTGAGAATGTAAATATCACAATTGCTATCTACTTAAAATCTACTTAGTGAAAGAGTTTCCTCACCATCATTTTCATGAATCGGAGAGAAACCTTATGAAACTTAGATTTCTATGGTGTATATGTTCCTATCCATGTAAATTTGTCATAACCATAATCACAAGCCAAGGTTAGTGACAAATCCAAACTCATATGGACTGAACATGTGCAGTCTTAACTCCTTGCCACCTGGCAGCACAAAGGCCTGCCATTGCTTCCAAGTTGTTATGCAACCAATTGAGAACTCTCAGAACTCATATGCAGAGCCAACTTTAACTGGAATGGGCATAAAAATAGGAATATGTCAACACGATAGATTATAAACCTCAAGGCGTGAGCTAGTGAAAAACTACATGTTTTATTATTGATTAGATCTTGAAATTCTTTCAGGATCTTTTAGACTCTCACTGTCCTCTTGACATATAAGACTCTCTTTCCAAGACCCATTCTTTGACAAACAAATATTCAACAGATAGTGCGGATTCTTATCAAGACAAGCACTTCACACAATTAGCCTAAGTTAGTCTCAGTTTTATCCAAAACATCACACCTTACCAATTTCTAATGTACAAGATTAGGATACATTTTACTCTTACATTTGACAAGTGTTAATAAACCTTCTTTAAGATGTGTCACTCAAATTACAATCTTGGAGTATGACTCTAATACTTGTTTTGGAACGAAGTATGACTCATCTTCTTGATTAACCATTTCAACAATTCACGATTCCTCTTCTTAGCCATAGGAATGCACTAAGATTTCCTTAGAGGACCAGTTGTGATATGGTTTCTTAATTATTAAGAAGATCACAAAACATTATACTAAAGTACTCTCCCATCTTTTCAGATTTGAAAAACTTTTATCTTTCTGCCTAATTTGATTCTTCACATTCGTTCTGACATACATCGAAACTTTTCCAATGTTTTAGAATTATACTTAAATTGTTAAGTATAACCATATTTACTAAACGTTAGTAGATCATGACGAATAGTCTTATCGATCTTTTGTGGTGGACTTGACCAATGCACACAAATGTGTACTCGATCCCTTAGTCCTTCACTTGACTCACATATACATGTGAACAAGGAATTAGTCTTAATTTTCCAAAGTTGAAAATTCTCATTCATCATACTATATAACTTGCGTGATTCCATGTTTCGGTCCCATTGAAACCTTGGGTGATGAGAATCTTTCCTTATTTGGTAAATTTAGACACTACCACAAATGAAAGAATCAAATTCATATTTCCATTATTGCTAGAAACATACAAACATAAATTTTCATAAATGCCATTGCAAGGAGATATAAAATAAAATAAAACAAAATTTTATTTATTTATAAAATGCGGAAAAAACTTTTTCCTTACAATGCAACTTTAAATGAAAAATATGCTATTACATATTTTCTAAAAATCTATCATAGCTCCTAAGTAGTAGCTCAAGAATCCGATCTTCGAACCATGCGATTGAAATCCATCTTCACAATCACATTCAGCATACTCTTCATTTAAGTTTCCTTCCCTTTGCTTGATCCTGCCATACATCAAAATGTATTAAGAATCTTCAAATTGGAACTTAAGAGAGTTAGATAGTGGACTTACCTGAAGCAGAGTCAAACTTTTTGACTTGACCTTCTCTCAGATCTTTCAGGTAGTTAGGGCAGCTTCACAACCAATGTCCCTTACTTTGGCAATAGAAACATATGGACTCTTTGGGAATGGTACACGAGACTCTCTCATACTTAGCCTTTCTCTTTACCATTTGGTCAACCGAGTTGACTATGGCCGATCCCTTTCCATTGGGAAAAGAAATCTTTTCTGGATATCCAATGTTACTATTGTCAATGTCCATGGTAGTTTGGGAAGTTGATCTTCTAATAAAATTTGCTTTACCAGTGCTCCAAATCATTGCTGATTCAGCAGCACCAAGCAAATAGATAAGATCATTAAGGGTCATGTCATAGTCTGTTACATAGTAGTCCTTAAAGAACTCACTATGTGACTTAGGAAGTGATTAGTCATCATCCAACTTCCTCAAGACTTTGACACCCAACTCTCCCGGCTAGTGAATATGTGACTTCATCTCCAAGATAAGAGCACACATAGACCTTGTTTGTCAATAGGGCTTGAGTGAACTTGAACTTGTGGGTTAGGGAGAATAATTGGAGGAGGTGGAGGAAGAGACGTATGACTTCCATGAGATTTGGGAAGATCATAGTTGTCTGAACCAAACAACTACAATGGGAGAAAATCAAGTTAGTTGATTTAAGTCCTTAATATAACACCCAATATGAAATATTAAGGCTAGGACCCAACACAATATTTTATAACTTGGAAGAGGGATGTCGTAATCCAAGCTATAAAATATTTGAAGGTAGGCGAATGACGATTCACCAATTTCCACCATGAAAAATGAAATAATTTATTAGGTTTTAATAGGATTTGAAACTCCTAGATCTTTTGAGATTTATTGAACTTTTCAATGGCATGTTTCAATCTCGATTGTGCCCTCTCAGGTTTTGTGACAGGGATGCCGAGGATCACAAAACAAGGTGTGAATAACCATGCAAATATACTTGGTACCCTTAATATTTACCACTTAATCGATGTGTCGGTTAACCACACACCCTCCACCGATCCTATGATAAACATTAATTTACCCTTTGCCTACTTTGTTAAATCCAGGTTACTGTGCCGGTTAACCACACACGCTCCACTAACGATTTAAGCAAAGTGCAAAGTGTAATTTTAATGGGTTAACACCAAATTCATATTTTCCTAAAGTAACTAAGATTGGGAATTTATATAAAGGTTTAGTTACTTTATATTTATCATTATACTTATAATGAAGGGATAATTATAGTCCTTGTCCTACCCGTTTGGCTAACGACCCTCCACCAGTTAAGGAAGCGGTGGGTGAGAGTGGACACCCATTAAACTGCCATTTTATAGGTAGTACCCCCCTTATAGACCGGCTTCGTGAATGAGGCCTACTAACGATAAGATTGACTTGATCTTATACATATATATTATTAACTTATAATACTATAAGTATAAGGGTTGAATTTTAACTTTTAAAACTCTAGGGTTTGGAATTAAAGGGTTTGTGAGACTTTACAAACTCCAAAACTTGAGGGCAAGTTTTGAACAAATCAAAAAACTTTTGGATTTTCATAACTTATGAGTTTAATTAAGGTTTTAAGAACTTTAATGAAGAGACTCTTCAACATCCATAACTTGAGGACAAGTTATGGAGTCCATAAAACTATTTATGAGAAAAGACTCTTCAACTATGTAACCTATGGTTTTTAATGGATCTTTAAAAGAAATGACTTTTGGTAATCCATAACTTGAGGACAAATTATGGACTCCATTAAAACACATTTAGATCAAGAATTAACTAACAACAAATTGCAAATAATTCCTATGATATACCAAAACTCATAACTGTTTGAACAATCATATCAACAATTTCAAGAATTACATCAACACACATAAACTTGAAATTTTGATAGCAACCTTGAAATTGGTTTACCATAATCATTACCACATCTAAAAACAGGTTTTATATGTCCAAAACAGTTTAAGGTAATGATTCTAGACCAATTACAGCCTTAAAACTTGAAGATATGCTGTCTGGGGGTCCAACTCGTCAAGTGCATGAACCAACTCGACGAGTTGGATGAATTTGTGCATGGACTCGGCGAGTCCACTGTCCAGAACAACAGAAAATCAATTTTTTCAGCATTTTCAGCAATTTCCATCAATTATAATTGAAAACAAGTCTAGGCTATGATACCACTGATGAGTTTTGAGCATTCTAACACTCGTATGGTGTACATGCAACCCTATAAACCTTGGATATATGTTTTCTCTATTATACATGCAAATATTCAATATTCCAAGGTTTTATCCTAACTAGCATAATATGAAGCAACCATACTACAAAAGCCTAGTTAGATAACATACGTTTTGATGTGGCTTGAAGTCTTGAACTTTAAGAGCTTAGCCCCAATAGTGTGGAAGCCTCAAGTGGAATCACAAATCAACAAAAATCGGCCCACTCTTGTTTACTCACACACTAGTGTCATTTCATGTGCCAAAGACCTCTTTATATAGTGTGTAGGATTAGGGTTTTATCCACTTAAACCCTAATACCCATGAAATTTTATTTCCATAGGATCCATGGGTTAAAACTCCATGGACTATCCATGCAAGCTTAGCCCAACCTAAATGAACTTGGCCCATGCTATATATATATATATATATATATATATATATATATATATATATATATATATATATATATATATATATATATATAAGAGTCCATATTTAATTAGTTCCTTTTGATCACTAAATTAATTCTAAATTAATTCTTGATCAATACTAATTAAATGATATGATTCCATATTAATATATTAGAACTTATAATATATTAAGATAAATCATAAACATACTATTCTCAAAAGACTATCCATATAAATTGTTCCGGTGAAGTGCAACCCAAATGGACCATGCTACACTCGGGTTGAATACATACCAATAATAGTTATGGTCTTAGACATCTAATCCAATAGTTCTTGAGTGACTGTTTGACCATGCGTTCCGAAGACGTGGCCAAGGAGAGCCACGGCGTGACATTGACTTTGACCAAGATTTACCGTTGACTTTTTGACATGTTTGACCCTAGGTCAAATATGAAGGATTTGGGCTATTAACTAAGATTTCACCATGTTTTAGTGCTAGTAGGTTCGTGGGAGCATTCAATACAGAAAGGGAAGTGTGTCACATTGTTTCATGGTTCTCCATTTCAAGTAAGTTTTCTTACTTTACTAGTGGGTCAAAGCACCAATGTCGCCCACTAGTTTTGGTTATCATTTAGTAGAGGGATGCCTTAGACAATGTACGTAGTTAGGTAGGATAGACTAAGGACTCTTGATCTAGGCTTTCTTTCCTGTTTCATGTTTGGTTGTGGCTCTAGAGTAGGATCGTCTGTCTGGGTGTCTATCTTAGCTCTGTGTACATATGGTTATGCATTCCTTGGAGAGTTTGTTATGTATCCTTGTGTATAGGATGTTGCTATGTTGAAGTGATCGGCTATATATATATATATATATATATATATATATATATATATATATATATATATATATATATATATATATATATATATATATATATATATATATATATATATATATATATATATATATATATATATATATATATATATATATATATGGCAAAAGCGAATATATGGCTATTAGATATGTAGGCTTACATATGGAACTCATAAAAACTCCTGATTTATCTCCAACATAATATGTCTTTCATCATCTTTCTGTTGGATGTAGTGTCTAAGTCCATAACTTTATTTGGTATGTACTTGACCCGACCCGGCATGGTCCATTTGGGTTGCATGGCATTGCAATACTTGGATAGACTAAATGAGAGAATAAGGCACTTATGATTATTAATATATTATAAGTTCTAATATATTAATAATAGTATTATTTAATTAGTATTGATCAAGTATTAATCTAGTATTAATCTAGTGATCAAAGTGAGACTAATTAAATATATAAGGTTGATTATGACAATCATCAATTCTTTTATGGTGGATTAATGATCCATGGTTTATGGGTTTGGTTATAACCATATGGAGCTCCATGGATAGTCTATGGGAGTTACAAACCCATGGGTCATGAGAAATTAAGAGTCATTACAATTAAGGGCATTCATGTGTAAACCCTAATTGTGACAACACTATAAAAGGAACCATATGGCTAGCAAAATCGTGACCTAGTGTTACTAGAGAGGGCATAACCGATTTTGAGTGCTAGAAGTATTCTCTCAAGTTATTCCAAGTCTTGTGGTGTTGTGTGAAGCATTTGAGGCACAAGATTTGGGGTGCTAGGCTCACAAAGTCTTGAAGGAATCCAAGCAACAACAAGGTATATATTTCTACTAGTTTTTATGTTTTATGTAATCCCCATGCCATGCTAGTTACGAAATAACCTTGAAAAAGAAATTTGCATGTATATAGAGAAAACATAGATTCAAGGTTATTAGGTTTGCATGTACACTTAGGAAGTGTTAGAATGCTCAAAAACCCATCAGTGGTATCAGAGCCTAGGATTGTTTTCTGTATACTTGATGCAAAACTGCTTAAAAATCGAAAATTCTGCACTCTGACGACTGGACTCGCCGAGTCCATGGGGAGGACTCGCCGAGTCCATGAACAAATTCATCCTACTCGACGAGTAGAATAATGCACTCGGAGAGTAGGAGCGTGCTGGGCAGTTTTTCGAGTTTTGTTGCTGGAAATGGATTAAGATCATTATCCCAATCTGTTTTGGACTTGTAAAATCTGTTTTTCAAAATGATAATGATTATGTTAACCCATTTTACATGACTTTTATCAATTTTCAAGTATTGTATATGTTTATATGATTTTCTTGAAATTGCTTGACATGAATTTGTGTTCATATGAGTTTAGAAGATCATAGGAATTATGTGTAACCTCCATGTGTGTTTAATTCATGATCTTAATGGCAATGATGGTGTCTATAACTTGTCCTCAAGTTATGGATAACCAAAAGTCACTTCTTTAAATTGTGATTAAAGAACTAAAGAGGTTTCATAAAATGAAGAGACTTGGAATAGTTTCAAATCTTACACTTTAATACTTTAATTCCAAATTAAACCTTAGATTTTTAAAAAGTTTAAAAATCAACACTTATACTATTATTATAATTTTATTATATAGATATGGATAAGAATATGTCATTCTTACCGTTAGTAGGCCTCATTCACGAAGCCGGTCTATAAGGGGGGTATAAGGTTGTTGCCTATAAAATGGTGACTTAATGGGTGTCCACTCTCACCCACCGCTTCCTTGATCGGTGGAGGGTCGTTAGCCGAACGGGTAGGATACGACTTTAAATACTCGTTAAAAGTATAATGATTTATAAAGTAACTATACATTATAAATTCCCAATCTTAGTTACTTTAGGAAAATGTGAAATTGGTGCTAGCCCATAAAATTACACTTTGTACCTTACCAAGTCGTTAGTGGAGCGTGTGTGGTTAACCGGCACACTAACATGGACTAGTAAGAGTCGCAAAGGGTAACTTGACTTTATTATAGATCGGTGGAGCGTGTGTGGTTAACCGGCACATCGATTAGGTAATATTGTTGAGGGTACGAAGTCAATTTGTATGGTTATTCACACCTTGTTTGTGATCCTCGGCATCCCAGTCACAAACTTGAGAGGGCACAATCGAGATTCAAACATGCCATTGAAAAGTTCAATGTATCTCAAAAGATCTAGGAGTTTCAAAACCAATAAAACCTAATAATAAAATATTTCGTTCTTATGGTGGAAATTGGTAAATCGTCATTTACCTACCTTCAAATATTTTATAGTATGGATTACGACATCCATCTTCCAACTATAAATAGTTTGTTGGATCCTAGCCTTAATATTTCATTTGGGTGAATTATTAAGGATTCCTAATCTAATGAAACTTGTCTTTCTTTCCTTTCAGATGTCTTCCAAGAATGTTTCTGGCTCAAACCTAACAGGCTCCTTTTCCCTTATGAACTTGTGTGGTAAGGTCATCTTTGATGGATCCAATTTCAATGAGTGGATCAGAAACATCAGAATGATTACCCGCTATGAGGACAAAGAATATGTCCTCGATAGGGAGCTTAAGGTTGTGAGTGAAGCCACTGCTACTCCTGAAGAGTTTGCGGAGTTTGTTGCACATGAAAAGGATGCTACTAAAGTAGCATGCATCATGATGGCCACCATGACTCCTGAACTTCAAAAATCCTATGAAGATTTCTACCCCTATTTGATGCACCTGGATCTGATGGAAAGGTACCATCAGAGCGCGCGTCAGGAGAGGTATGAAATCATATCCTCCATGATAACCGCAAGGATGAAGGATGGTGAACCCATCACCGGTCACTTGCAGAAGATGCAAAGGTTCGTTGACCGGTTGCTGAAGCTAAATGTTGACTTTCCTGAGGAAATGGCGATTGACATCATTCTCCATTCCTTACCTCCAAGTTATGATCAGTTTCGTATGACTTATCATATGAACAAGGAGGAAGTCACACTTAGCAAACTTCAAGGACTCTTAAGGACAGCTGAAAATGGCCTTAAGGGTAAAGCGGTTGCTACTTCTACTCCTTCAACAGCCCCTGTTCTGGCTATTGGGCAGGGAAAGGGTAAGAAGAGGAAAAGCCCTTCGAAGGGTACCAAGGGTAAGACTCTTGATGGTTCCTCTTCAAGTGGGACAAAGAAAGGTCCCATTACTCCTTCTTCAAACCCAAAGGAAGCACAGTGCTTCTATTGCCAGGATAAGGGACACTTCAAGCGAAGCTACCCTAAATATCTGCAAGATGTAAAGGATGGGAAGGTTAAACCCACCCATGCAGGTTGTGGTATTCACATTTGTACAGGTTGTGGTATTCACATTTGTCTAATAACTCATCTAATGCTAATTCTTGGGTGCTTGATACAGGTTGTGGTATTCACATTTGTCTAATAACTCATCTACTGCTAATTCTTGGGTGCTTGATACAGGTTGTGGTATTCACATTTGTACTGATTTGCAGGCACTAAGAAGAAGTGAGCAAGTGGAGCACGGGAAGATAAACTTAGTCATGGGCAACAGGAAAGCATCACCTGTTACCAAGATAGGAGTTTATTCTTTATTGCTTAATAATGGGTTAATGTTAGATTTGAATAAGTGTTGTTACTCGCCCGAAATGGCGAGAAATATTATTTCTTTTCATGGCTTGTACAAACAAGGTTTTTCATTTTTATTTGATAATAAAAATGGTGCTATTAATGTTTATTACAATGATGTATTTTACTTTAAAGCATTACCTTGTGATGGTGTATATGAAGCTGTGAATGTTGTAGACAATCTAGGAAATAATATGTTGTATATTGATTCTTCAGATAGCTTGGATAAAGCATCCTTGTGGCATTGTCGTCTTGGACATGTGAACAAGAAGCGCATAGGCCAACTCCAAAAGGCTGGAGTCTTGGAATCATTTGACCTCAAGTCAGATGATAGTTGCGAGTCTTGTTTACTTGGAAAATTGACAAAGTCACCCTTCACAGGTACTTGTGATAGGGGTGAAGGTTTGTTGGACCTTGTACACACGGATGTGTGTTTGCCCTTCAGAGTTGCTACAAGGGATGCTAATCGCTATTATGTGACTTTTACTGATGATTACAGTAGATATGGATGTATTTACTTAATCAAGCATAAGTCAGAAACCTTTGAAAAGTTCAAAGAGTTTAAGCAGGAAGTGGAGAATCAATTGGGCAGGAACATCAAGATGCTCCGATCCGATCGGGGAGGAGAGTATCTTAGCATTGAGTTCCTTGACTATCTTAAGGAATGTGGGATTGTCTCACAATTGACACCTCCCAGAACACCACAGTTGAATGGTGTAGCTGAGAGGCGCAATCGAACCTTGCTGGATATGGTTCGTTCCATGATGAGTCGAGCTTCGTTACCAATCTCTTTCTGGGGGTATGCCTTAGAGACTGCCGCCCATATCCTTAATTTAGTCCCTACTAAAAAGGTTGCCAAAACACCTCACGAGATGTGGACTGGGAAAGTTCCCAATTTGGACCACATCAAGATTTGGGGTTGTGAAGCTTTCGTGAGGCGTGAGACTCATGATAAGCTTGAACCTCAAAGTGAGAGGTGTATTTTCATCGGCTACCCACAGAGATCCTTTGGTTACCTCTTCTACAGACCCAATGATAATGTGGTCTTTGTAGCAAGAAGAGGAGTTTTTCGTGAGAGAGAATTCATAAGCCAAGGGGACAGTGGGAGGCAAATTGACCTTGAAGAGCTTCAAGAGTCAAGTGGTGAAGGAACCTCAAATGCTATCGACCAACTTGAGGAGGACACTCCTGTTGATCCGATAGATGAGTCTGTACCTCCAAGACGTTCCACTAGGCTGAGGAACACACCTGATTTTTATTATGGTTATCACATCACCACTGAAGGTGATACATTTATTAGTGATAGTACACTAATAGATTTGGATGAACCTAATAACTACAGGGAAGCCATGGCAGGCCCTGAGTCTGCTAAATGGAAGGAGGCTATGTACAGCGAGATTCAGTCCATGTATGACAATCAAGTTTGGAACTTGGTTGACAATGTACCAGGTCGTAAGACAGTTGGGTGCAAATGGATCTTCAAGAAGAAGACCGACATGGATGGGAAGGTACATACTTACAAAGCGCGACTGGTTGCGAAGGGCTTTACTCAAACTCCGGGAGTTGACTATGATGAGACCTTCTCACCAGTAGCTAAGATTAAGTCTATTAGAGTATTGTTAGCCATAGCTACATTTCATGATTATGAAATATGGCAAATGGATGTCAAAACCGCTTTCCTTAATGGAAAGTTGGCTGAGGATGTTTACATGGCTCAACCAGAGGGTTTTTGTCGATACAAGATACCCTAATAGAGTGTGTAAGCTTGATAAATCCATTTATGGATTGAAACAAGCATCTCGCAGATGGAATCTTTGCTTTGATGAGAAAGTCAAAGAGTTTGGTTTTTCTAGGAGTGAGGATGAGTCTTGTGTGTATGTCAGGGCTAGTGGGAGCA
This sequence comes from Lactuca virosa, assembly GCF_052849685.1. Taxonomy (NCBI): domain Eukaryota; kingdom Viridiplantae; phylum Streptophyta; class Magnoliopsida; order Asterales; family Asteraceae; genus Lactuca; species Lactuca virosa. The sequence goes on from NC_136429.1 coordinate 317,743,926, forward strand.
TAGTTAGCTTCTTGGTGTTGTATGTGGACGACATACTTCTCATAGGAAACGACGTCCCAACCTTGCAGGAGGTTAAGTCCTGGCTTGGGAAGTGTTTCGCTATGAAGGACCTTGGGGAAGCTGCCAATATCCTAGGGATAAGGATATTGAGAGATAGGAGTAAGAGACTAATTGGACTTAGTCAAAGTACTTACTTGGATAAGGTGCTGAAGAGGTTCAGTATGCAAGATTCCAAGAAAGGAGAATTACCAATCCAGAGTAATGCCAAGGTGAGTAAAACTCAAAGTCCGAGTATAGAGGCTGAGATAGCTGAAATGAGTCATATACCATATGCTTCCGTTGTGGGCTTGATCATGTATGCTATGACTTGTACTCGCCCTGATGTGGCCTTTGCTTTGAGCATGGTCAGTAGATATCAAGGGAACCCTGGCAAAGCACACTGGACAGCGGTAAAGAACATTCTCAAGTATCTGCGGAGGACTAAAGATTGGGTCCTTACCCTCGGAGGCAGTGATGACGTGAGAGTGGAAGGATATAGCGATGCTAGCTTCCAGACTGATAGGGATAATTTCCGCTCTCAGTCAGGCTGGGTCTTTATCCTAAATGGAGGGGCAATTACTTGGAAAAGTTCCAAGCAGGAGACAGTAGCTGATTCTACTTGTGAATCAGAGTACATAGCAGCAAGTGAAGCAGCTAAGGAGGCAATATGGCTAAAGAACTTCATCGGAGACCTTGGAGTTGTACCAGCTATAAAGGAGCCAATGGAAATTTTTTGTGATAGCGAAAGTGCGGTTGCTTTGGCCAAGGAACCAAGAGATCACGGGAGATCTAGGTAAATTGACAGAAAATACCATTTCATCATACATCGAATAGAAGAAGGATTCCTCGTGGCTAAGAGGGTATCAGCAGATGAAAACCCGGCAGATCCCCTCACGAAGGGACTGAGCAGGGTTAAGCATTTACAGCATGCGAGGCGCATTGGGCTGAAGGATGATATTAGTTTCAATAATTAGATTCCTGAAACTTGTAAAATGTAATTGACATTTGATGATTTATGAGTAAGGTGTTACTATCATGTGTTGATTGTTTACTATGTTTCAATTTTGCATGTTTTTACTTCCAGAATAATTATGTTATTATTCAAACCATCCACAGTCAGTCAAACTTTGGAAGTAAGTATTGATTTAAGACTGTCATGAATTTGGCTTGTATGATTTGTCTAAAAGTGCTTTGGACAATGCAATGGTTGCTACAACATTCATGAGTACTCATAAGGGCTGAGTATTGGATCCAACCCACGCTCACTTGCATCACTTCATGGAATTTATCTCGAGTGATCGTGAGACGGTAATATCATATAAATCTTCAAACCTAGAGATATGAGTTGTTGACTATGAGTTGGTTATTCATTGATTGCACGAAAACGCATTGGTAACTCGATGTCATAAAACGTGCATTTGTGAATAATTCAACAAGTAGTTAGTATAAGCATATCAGTCGAAGTTTATCTGTTCCTTCTAGAAATAGAAGCGATATCTGGGCCCCTCGATGATTTGGTTTTGACCTATGTACCGGGCCCGGTCAGAACCTAATTGATGTGTTCAATTTAGTTCTATGTCGAAACAAATCAGAGATCGAGAAACAAATGCTGGACAATAAGTAAGACCATGTTCCATGTGTTTGTCCGGCTGATATCATGAGAACAGAGGATTATATGATCACTTATCTTAAATGGCGTATCATCATCATCTCAGTTCCGAGAGACTTTGAAAGAGCTACGATTGCTAGTCGGATTTTTAAGTCATATTTGCAAATATAGTTATTAGACTTATCCAACATAATATGTCTTTCATCATCTTTCTGTTGGATGTAGTGTCTAAGTCCATAACTTTATTTGGTATGTACTTGACCCGACCCGGCATGGTCCATTTGGGTTGCATGGCATTGCAATACTTGGATAGACTAAATGAGAGAATAAGGCACTTATGATTATTAATATATTATAAGTTCTAATATATTAATAATAGTATTATTTAATTAGTATTGATCAAGTATTAATCTAGTGATCAAAGTGAGACTAATTAAATATATAAGGTTGATTATGACAATCATCAATTCTTTTATGGTGGATTAATGATCCATGGTTTATGGGTTTGGTTATAACCATATGGAGCTCCATGGATAGTCTATGGGAGTTACAAACCCATGGGTCATGAGAAATCAAGAGTCATGACAATTAAGGGCATTCATGTGTAAACCCTAATTGTGACAACACTATAAAAGGAACCCTATGGCTAGCAAAATCGTGACCTAGTGTTACTAGAGATGGCATAACCGATTTTGAGTGCTAGAAGTATTCTCTCAAGTTATTCCAAGTCTTGTGGTGTTATGTGAAGCATTTGAGGCACAACATTTGGGGTGCTAGGCTCACAAAGTCTTGAAGGAATCCAAGCAACAACAAGGTATGTATTTCTACTGGTTTTTATGTTTTATGTAATCCCCATGCCATGCTAGTTAGGAAATAACCTTGAAAAAGAAATTTGCATGTATATAGAGAAAACATAGATTCAAGGTTATTAGGGTTGCATGTACACTTAGGAAGTGTTAGAATGCTCAAAAACCCATCACTTTCATCATGCACTCCCCACTTAATTACTATTGTAATCACTGTTAAAAAAACGTAATAAAACAACCTAACGAAGTAAACTACACATATTTTCTTTCATTTGCAAATAAAAAATTCATGATTAAATGAATAATTAACTCTAAATTATCATAAACTTCATCTGTTTATTCGTTGCTTTTTCTTATGTTGCCGAAGTTGATTTTGAGGCTGTCGTATGGTCTTAACATATAAGTTTGCAAATGAAGAAAAGAATGTTAATTTTTTTTCAATGATTGTAACATTAATGATAAATTATATGACTAAGATATGAATTTTTATATAAAAAGAAAGTGATTTAATTACATAGCTTATATATATATATATATATATATATATATATATATATATATATATATATATATATATATATATATATATCAAGTTCTATACCTAAACTTACATTCATAACAACCACATATTCACTAAGCCCTATATATATATATATATATATATATATATATATATATATATATATATATATATATATATATATATATATATCCTTATCTGTTAGGATGCAATAGTAAGGGTATACTAGTTAGAGTACTAGTAGGCTAGTTATCGTCTAGTGGAGTGCCGTAGGGGTTCTATGTAGTTATGTAGGATAGCCTTAAAACTTTTGATCCAAGATTTCTTGTGTATTCTTTGTTTTGTTGCTTATCCAATTATATTATCAGATATATGTATTCCTAATGTGATTTTAGAAGCATCTTGAGCATCATAGTGATGCCTTTACTAGGTATCATGTTCAAGTTTTTTACTTATAACAAGTTGTTTAGGACTAGGACCTATAAGTGTATACCATTTCACATCTCTCACAAGATTGTCTCTCAAGAGATGAACTCATTCACTAAAGTTGTATCTATTGAATTTTATTGTTTTATCAAGTCATTTAAAGAAAATGATAATTCATGGTAATGATAGTGGATTATTTATATCTACAAAATTTTAATAGAATTCATTTTGTTTTTTCAATATTAAATATTTAATAATTAATACCTTTTTATTTTCCAAAAACATTAATTATCAAAGTCTATGATCCAAGTTTCAAAACAAATAAATGTTTAAGAATATAATCAAAGTAAGGACAATAAATGAAGAATTAAGAATATAATCAAAGTAAGGACAATAAATGAACAAGAAGAGTGTTTTGAAAGAGTTTGATTGAGAGAAAAATGGAAGTGAAGTAAATGTAAATTTGAATATCTTTGGAGCAACAATTTATGATATTCTTGTCATTAAACAACGCCTTATATAGCAAAAAGACTGACATCGTACAAACCGAGATGCATACAAAGGAGTGGATAATCACACTACTTCTGGCACTCTTATTATCTAAATACACAAAAAGACTTAGTCCTATGTAAAGTTACATCATAGAAACAAACAAGAGTAATAAATGCACGTTTAGACATTTAGTCTTGGATTATTTCTTCATCTCAGAACAGCTCCACTCCGGACTCAAACTCCACCTCTAACCATAAGCTTATCTCGTACCTTTCCACATCTCGTACTTAAGACTGACTTCAGATCATCATAGTATGATTGCTAGAGGTTCACTTTCAGGTTCCAACAATCTCCCCCTAAGTGAACTTAGCAATTTAGTCAGCTCAGTTCGAATCTTACTTGATGAACACATACAACCTGTACACCCAATCTCTGACTGCTATATACCATCAAAGCTGGCATGGGAACTTTGCCTTTACATGATCTAGAGCATCTGACTCTCATGCATGATTGATGAATTTCTGAAGAGCTTTGGTAGGAACTAGATGCTTGTCAAGGACTCGGAAGAAGCCCTTCTTGTTCATCTTCTTTTGCATGTAAAAAAACCCTATCACTGGCTCATCAATTAGTCCTTCTACTAATAACTCAGCTTCTAGCAGTTTAAAATCAATCTTGGCTAAGATCTTCTCTCTTCCGTACAAGTGAGCTAACTCAAAGTCGCATCTTCAAAATTCCATGACATAATATTTAAGGAAGCTCAATGCAGCATGGTAAGCTCTGATAGTGAGATCATCGTTTTGATGGCTTCGGAAGTGCGCAACAATTGTCAGGATGTCGTTCAGATTGACTGATGGAAAATCGGAATCTATGATAGTGAATTGAGTTGGTTTGTTTCGGAAGATGTCGTATTGGTACATCATACAGTTTTGATCAAAATTGGCTAAAACTTTCCTTCCACACCCAGATATCTTGGTAATTCCCTTCCGAGACCATACTTCTTTTTGAGGAAGTGCGTTCATGGAGTAGAAAGTTTTCAGGCGTTCACGTTCAGTTCTGATGATCATTTGTGGATCATCTTTCGGGTAGAGAGGAGCAAACTTGGTGTAGAACTTATAATATGGAGAAATGGGTAGATCAATTTGGTTCAAATCTTGATCTGGTAAGTCATAATACATAAATAGCACTATGTCCACGTTATGTATTATTCATTCTCCATAAAGAGGTGAAAGGCCTAGCATCGGATGAGGATAGTCTTTAAGGGCTTGGATTCTGATGCTTTCCTCGAGGACTTGCTCTAATTCAGCCTGAGACCAACCAGATTTTAGTTTTGGAGGATGTTCGAAGTGGTGGACTTCCGAAATGCGCTTTTTCCCTTTGTCTTGGGGCTTCTTGAGTGCCGAGATAATGTGTTGCATTTTTTCATCAATTACAAATTTTGGAGGAGAGGAAACCAGGGAATCTTCCGGAATATCATCAGGCTTCCAAAGAGGAGAGCCTTCATCGATAGGAACTATCATGGGTGAAGGAATCGGAGGCAACATTGATTTGGTGGCTCGGAAGGCGTCAACTATTAGTTTGGTTTTAGGCTTAGCTACTTCACGGCTTCTTTGAAGTACATCAGCTAGAGTTGATGGCCATGAGACTGCCAACCATATCAGTTGGTCTTCCTTAGAAAGCACTTTGGCTGGGAACTTCTTTGGAGCTGGAATCCCTATGATGACATTGGTGATATACTTATCTTCTTCATCCTCATCATCATCATCATCTGGAGAACCTGTAAGAACTTGCAAAGAATCATCAGAGTCTTCATCTCGGAGTCTAAACTCTGAGACAGGTTTCCAAGGGATGGATTGGCTTCTCTTGCTAGTCCCTTCTCCCGCTCTTGCAGCGGATGACCAGTCAACCGGTGCAAGCAATGTGGATTCCTAGAGTTCCGAGAATCGATCAAATACCTTTTGAAATATTTTGTTCATCTGTAGTATTAAGGCATCATAGGCTTCAACTGTGGGAGCCTGAGCCTTCAGGTGATCAAAGAGGGATGCAAGGATTGAGAGCATCTCATCAATTTTGTTGTTCAGAATATCCACAATGTTCCAACATGCCCTGAGGAGCTTGATGAGGACTAGGGATGAGCATGGGACGGAACCGGTACCGACCTATACCGTTCCCGATTTCCCAAAAACCAAATTTGGTCGAAATTCGATCCCGAGTACCGAACCGAATTAACATCACCGGTACCGGTACCGGGAATGGTACCGGTTTTTGGTACTAGTACCGGTACCGGCGGTACCGATTCCCGAATTTCATGTATCTGGATTACCAAGTAACATCCCATATTTTTACATTCGGTACGATTCGGTACCGGTTCCGGTACGGTACCGGTATGGGATCGGGATTTGGGACAAACTGCTCATCCCTGATAAGGACTTGTTGAATGATCAAGTTCATTTCATCTTTCTTCCGGATCTCCTTCTCTAGTCTCTGAGTTTGCTTCTCATGGCGGAAGTGGGTTTGTTTGATGAGCTCATTGGTTGCACCAATCATATCATCATGGACCTTTAGCATTGTGGTGATTGTGTTGAGGTAGTGATCCAGATTTGCATTGTACTTCTGTTCAACATCCTCAACGATATGCTTGATTCGGAGTGAGATAAGTTGATCGAGATGGGCTTCCCTTTCAGCATTTGTTGGTCCGGACTTTGTAGCTTCGGACAGGGAGAGAAAAATTGCATCGAGCTTGCAGGCTAGACCACAAACCTTGGCATGAAGTTTGGCATCCAGTCCGACCACAAAGGTTTCAATCGTGTTAACCTTCTTCATTGTTTCAAATACATTGTCTCGGAGTTCCAAAAGGGAAAAGGGATCAACATAATTACCAGATGAGGATCCCATGTACAAGGTGGAGGTCCGTGACTTGGCTTTATCATCACTTTGATTAACAGGTGGTTTAGAGGGGCTAGCTTGAGTTGCTTTGGCTGTATTATCGTGTTTGGGAGGAGTAGATTCTGTTTCACCTCCAAGATTCCTTTGGGATTGATTATCAATATGGATATCTTCATCTACAGGCTCGGAAGAAGAGGAGGCAAGCCTAAAGTGATACACAGGCCTAGAAGAGGATAGCTTCGATGGAATATGAAGTGAGGAGGACAATGAACTTGCTGCAATGGAAGAACTATTATCATTGAAGATGTATTCATCGGAGTGTTCTTCATTAGGATCTTTATGGAAGGTGTCATGGTGTGGAGTTCTTGGAGGATTGTCTGAGACGATTTTGTCTTGTGTTTCTCCTGAGGCGAACTCTAGGTCAGCAATTTCATCAGTTGGAGCAACAAAGGGTAAGTTGCTTTGGATGCCCCTGTTCCTCATAGACATAAGGGTGGCTTCAACCTATGATCTAGTTAGCTCTGGATGCCTTGTATGAGCCTTATTAACAAAATCTGACCAGAGAGGATCATTAGCACATGGTCGTCCTGTACCCTTACCGGGTATCAGACCATTTGTGACATCCAAGGTAGGCGGGACTACTCCAGCCTCAGAATGCTTGGGGTCCGAAACAGAGATCTCAGACCGTGCTTGTGTTGAAAGAATAGGGATTTCCAAAGAGGCATGTGGGTTTGTTCCACGGGGTGCAAGGAACTATGTTCAATACCAGCATCACCTTGTTAGGAAGGTGAGGGTGGATTATGTGGAGACTCCACGTGGGTGTGTGTTTTATGTTTTGAAACTCCAAAGGGTTCTTCGGAAGAGTGGATAGGTGGGGTAAGAGGATGGCCAGAGTCAGTCGTAGTATATTTGGTTCCCTCCAGTTGAGAGGTGGAACTGACTTTGGTTCTCTTGTTGGATTTTGGCTTTGAGGGAGAGGATTTCCTGTTGGCAAGTTTATTTTTCTTACCTCCTGATGGAACAGGCTTGGCCACGTCTGAGACAGGCTCAACGATGACCGGGGTAGATTGTGTAGGTCGATACACAATCGAGGTTGCCAAATGATGTTTTAAATGGTTGGACTCGGATGAAATAGTGGCAAGCATATGTTCAGGTAATATACGAATAGGTCCAAAAGAGTCTTGGTTTGGAAGTCGATAATTTTTGATAATTTTGAATGATATAAATTCCTCTTTAGGAATTGTAGCTACTGGGATGGGTTCCTTCCAATGATTGTACAGTTGTTAAACAGTCATAGCCCGGAACCTCGGACTCAAGATTTCTTGAGGTTTCCTGTTAATGGAGAACTTCCGAAAGTCCTGCCATAGGACTTCCGTTATGTCAACGGTGTTTGTTTTTTTTTTCTGGTGAAGATATTGTAGAAAACGTACATCCAATCCTTGCTTGATGTATCAGTACCGTCGTTCTTGTCGGAAAAACTGCGAAGCAAGAAGAGCATCAACATGGTCCACAGCCTAGGAACGACTGATTTCTTGAATTGCTTTTCTTTGAACTCCCATGCATATCCAATGTCGTTGAGGAACGACTGGAATTCTGGAGGTGTTGGTTCTTGAACAATGAAACCTTTAGGATTTCCGGCAGTCCAATCGTAGCTAGGAAAGTCTTCTTGTGAATGGGAACAATGTGATCTCCAGATTTCACAGTTTCAAGAACATCATCTTCGATTCTGATCCTTTCAAACGATGTGTGAAGAAGGCGAAGAGGAAGTGGTGGATCAGGGATCTTGGTGAATGGAACAGTGAGAGGATGACGAGCAATAAACTCGATAATGACTCGGAAGGACTCGTCGTAGGCCATGGGGTCCAGCGAGAAACATTGTGTTGTGTCCCTCAGAAAGTGTCACACCCCAAAACCGGAACGGCGCAAACGTTCAGGGGTGGAGGACGTCATGCTCAGTATCACAACACATGCATCATAGTAATCAAAGTAACAAACAACCATTGCATAAATATTAAAGTGTTTACATGTATTTGATTCACAAAACATTGACTCCAAAAGTAATTAACAAACAAAGACATGAAGCTACTACGCTCCATCTTCTAAATCCCTGTGCGTGTACCTGTCTACTAGTTTCCTGAGAATACAAGTTATTTTGAAAGAGTAGATCAGCATTAAAGCGGGTGTGTTCATAAGCATTTTTGTTATAAAAAGTATACTCTAAGTTATTTTTGAAAAAGTTCGTCTGTTCTTCCAAAAAACTCTATATTTTCTGATATGATAACATGATAAGTAAAACTGACTCTACAATTCCTTCTATGACTACTTAATGAATACAAGTTATATACAATCCAGATCAAATAGAGAATCGATTGTGTGAATCTGCCTTAAGTCCACAACCAAACAAGGAACGGGAAGTGAGGCGGAAATCACACATTCCATTGTTTGTTAGATCTTCATTGTATATAACCCTGGCGTATTCACTAGGTTCTTACAGAGTTAACTATAATAGTTCTTTTATATTTGAAGAAAACATTCCTTAAGAAAATCATATATTTTCTTTAGTAAAATGGTAACCACAATAGTTCCTTCTATAATCTCTTAGTTTATACTAGATATATATAATCTAATATTGAACGAACAGTTAAATGTGTGAATCTGCCCTAAGCCCACAACCAAACAAGGAACAGGAAGTAAGGCGGAAGTCACACATTCCACTGCCTATCGGATATTAATTATATATAACCATGATGTATAAACCAAGGAATTATAGAATTAACCATTTAAGGTCCTTTATGTTTAAACAAGTTTAATAATACGAATTAAACCTCTTATAAATAAGTTTCTAGTTTCACTAACTCTATTATGAAACATTGTTTTCGGTAATAAATGTTATTGTTTTCAGAAAGTTCTATCGAAAACTGTTTATCTTAAAAGAAAGATGTTTACCATAGAAAATTCTATATTTTCTATAAAACCGACTGGTGTTCTATGTTGTTCCAAGATTGAAAAGCACAAGTATACTCAATATACTTACTTCAATGGTATCTAGTTTTGTTGATAAGTTAAACTGAATAAAGACTTGTTTACCGTGAGAACCTGATATGGCGATACTACCCTCCTATGATCACTTAATACATACGAGTTGTATATAACCAACACCGAACAGATAGTCGAATGGGTGAATCTGCCCAAAGCCCACAACCAAACAAGGAACAGGAAATGAGGCGGAAATCACACATTCCACTTTCTATCGGATTTCAATTTTATCTAAGCCTATGGTATATACTGAGTAATCACATAGTTAATATCCCTTGAGATTCTTCATGAAAAGTGTATTACTATGTAAATATATCGTTGTTATCTATTGTGAGTTTTACGACCATACTAATCTGACTAGTATAAAACATGACGTATTGTAGACATCGAAAAGAATATGACATTTCTCACCCACAAACTTGTCGGTCCCACTGTAGCTAACAGCAAGGTGCGGGATTGTCAGTCTCGTATAGATCTATACACAAACTCACGCTCTCCCTCCAGGAGACTCTGGTCATAAGGGTAGACTTTCACTGGTACTTAAGTAAGTATCGAAGATGTGCCTCACAAGGTAGATTAATGACTTTACAAGTAATAATGTGGAAAATCCTTTTTATAATTCACAGATAAGTTTATAAAAAGATCCTTTTGTTCCTTAAACTAAACTTATTAAAGTTTATATGCTCATTTCCATTTTCTATTCAAAAGTTTCATGATCTAAATACAGTTTATTTGGTACAAAGACATAATAAGCAATTTATATTTTAAAACACAACATTTCTTATGTTATACTTGTATTCCCCCCCCCTAAAACATTTAAAAAGTTGGAAAAATATATTGGGGGTATGAAGTCACCTTATGTGGTGATTCAATTGAAGATTTGATAAAGGATGATAGGTTCCACGAACGAAGTCCCGAGACCCAAATGAGTCCTAATTAGCATATTATCACACATATATGTATATAGTTAGTGAATATAACTACAAAGGTGTTTTGGAAACAACCAAAGATGCAAGAATAACTCATCAAAAGAGTGTTAGAAGCAAGTTAGGAGGCTGAAATGGTGTTTACGGCCCAAGAACACATGAGTGTTCACGTCCCATGTTGAAGGGTTCACGGCCCTATGAGTGGTTCACGGCCCAAGAACATGAAGAACACTTGAATATTTTATGGTTTAGCAAGTGCTTGAAGGCCCTTTGTTGTATTCCAAGAAGATACAAAAGAGAAGGGTGTTGAAGGGAAGAAAAAAGTGTTTCTTGAGGATGATACTTGAGAGAGAATGGGAGGATCACTGCCAGAAGAAGAGAAATGAATGAAAAAGTGAATCCGTCTCATATATATAAGGAGGTGTTTGCTGTCGAGGAGTTCACGGCCGTGAATCAAGGGTTCACGGTCCGAAGCTTGATCATGGTCCGAGGAGGTTCACGGCTCCGAAGGGGTTTGCAGCTCCGAAGGGGTTTGCGGCTCCAAAGTGTTCACGGCTGCGAGGGGGGTTTTCGGCTCGGACAAAGTTCTTGGTTTTCATGCATTTCACCCCAAATTCATGCAACACTTCTAATTTAAAGGATTTTGAACCCGTCTAGAATTTAAATCTTCTTAATTAAGATAGATCAAAAGTAAGAAGTTTGCCTTTTGTTGACCAAGATTGACCTTTTGTTGACCTGAAACAACGGGTTGTCATAGAAAGGGTTCAGTCGATGAAGACGATGCAGACCCTTTTGATTACTTCTTATTCGGAGTTGATTTGGTATTTTAGGAGCAGATTGGGAGGAAGCTATTGTTGCAGGTTTGAAAGCTTGAAGAAATCAGTTGTAGAGAGAATGGGGTTAAATTTTTGTGAGCATAAAGTATAAAAGGGTTTCGAAGGGGGTTTTTATAGGTTAATTAAATGATGGGTCGGGTTAGAAAAGTAATGATGAAACCCGGATTTGGAAATGGATTGCATTTAATGTGTTGCCAAATATGGATTGAGTTGACCTACAATGGCTAAAGGACACTGTAGCGTGATGTGTAAAATAAAAACCGTCACTTAGGTGATGGGATGTTGAATTTACGAAGACGTGTGCAAAAAGTGGTGCAACTTTCTAGGATTAAAAGGATAATCATCATTAAACAAGTAACCATTTGGGTTCTTAAAAAACGTTTCAAAAAAATGATGAAGAGAATCTTTTGAACTTCTGAATGAATTGATCTCTGAGCAGAAAGACTCCGAGATGAATTTTGAAAACGGTCTTTGAACGGAAATATTAGGAATGAATTTGTGATATGATCTCGGAACATGAAAAAGTCTGAGATGAAGTTATGAAATGATCTCGAAGCCAAAAGTTTGAAAGATGAATTTATGCGATGATCTCGGAGCACAAAGGTTCTGAGATGAACTGTCATAAGATACTTCCATCATAATAATGAAAAACACTTTGTACTTAATATAGAGTACAATATTGCACAGACACGGACTAAAAATTAGAGGTAAAAGATAGGAAGATCTTAGTGGACATTTGTTAAACAAATTGAGAGACTCTGAGACGAGAAAGATCTGATCTCGGACATAGTAAGGAAATGAAAATTCAGTATCATTTCGGACTTGAATTACGAGATGATCTTCTTACCATACTTATGAAGTATGCTCCTAGGCAAGTTTAATACCAATGTGACTATATTGGTCATGAACTTCAAAAGACAGAGTGAGTTGAACAACTTAAGACTATAAAAGGTGGTTAAACAAAAAGACACGTAAAATGATTATGTTTATTTCGAGAGGCAACAGTTCCAAGATGTGAGTAAATTTGACTTCAGAACTATTTTACTTTCTGGTGTTGACATCAGAGAGTGTAAAACTATTGATAGAACTGAGGATCAGGCATCCTCTGTAACACCAGCAAAAATTAGGTCAAAAATAAAATTGTTCAGTAACCATAATTGAGTACACTAAGTGGTAGATATCGTAACAAGGTTTCCAAAAATATAAAGAACACTAAAATCTGAGTTATAACGTAGAAGTTATGACCAATCGAAGATCCGCGACAATACCGGTAAAACACTTTTAAGCAGAAAACGTGAAATTCCAATAAAATGCTTATTAACCTTAGGTATCTAAATGAAAGTCATAGATATCCCAAAACCATAAACATACATAAAAAGAACACCCAAATCTGACTTCATATGAAGAAGTTATGATTTTTCGAAGTTTCGGACATAGCGGTAGACAGCTAAAAACTCGAAATAGAGATTTCGCGACTTTTAGCCAATACGACCTAAACGAGAATCGAATATCTCGTCAATGGTAATACAATGGTAAAAAGACTGACGAAAACGGTCATCGGATGAAGAAGTTATGGATTTTTAATGGACCTTTCCGGTCCCGGCCTATTAAAAATATATTATTAAAAATAAATCAGAATTAGCCGACGGAGTCTAAACAAGAGTTGTAGAGCATTTTCTCACCTACGCGTGGATATAAAGAACGTCGAAATTGGAGCTCGCACGCGAAAGTTACGGATTTTACAAGTTCGGGGCACAAAATTTGAGGCTGGTCCAAGAAGGAACGCCCTGCGTTCTTCGACCAGAACCATCCCATTGTCCATCAGAGGAAAATACATAAGCGCTGACCTCACAGGGGAATGCGCTGCATTCCCTAAAGGAACGCCGTGCATTCGTGAGTGCCCCCAGCACTATAAAAAGGAGGCTAAGGCTCTCGGTTGTGTTGCTTCTCTCTCAACTCCTTCACGCTTACACGCCTCTCTAGCCCCTCTAAGCTACCTTAAAGCCCCGGTATTACCACTAGCTCACGACGCAAGTCCCGACGCCCCTGAGATTCCCGAGAAATCGACTTTCTCCAGTCGAAGTATTGCTCGAGTTTAGTCTCGCCTTCTTCAAGCTACCACTTCTACCAAGTGAGTTCATACGCCTACAAACACACTTTAAATACATTTTTAACTGCTTTTAAATACTTTTAGGGGGGAATACAAGTAAACACACGGTCAAAATCGTGTGAAAAACATCAACCTTTTGCTATACTTTTCATTATATAATCAATCATATGTGATTTATAACTATCATACGAAAACATTAGCATGCAAAACATCTCACGATACCATTTTGCCCTTGTGGAATAAAACATGTTTATATATATATATAACAAACTATGTTTCATTTATATGTTCATATAACATATCATAAACATGGGTAACCATTTCAACTATAACATTATGCTTTTACAAGAAAATTCAACTCATTAGTACGCATTTGTTAACACGGTAGAAAAGGAAATCATTTCATGCAAAACATTTTTCAACATATTACTCGTGAACTCGTTGTTAGCAATCATGTGAGGCATATGGCTTTGCTTAGTATCAAAGAAATCCCTCATCTATAACCAGAGTCTCCTGGAGGGAGAGCGTGAATTTGTGTATAGATCTATACGGGGTTGACGACTCCGCACCCTGACTGTTAGCTATAGTCCAAGGGGTGACAAATGTCAACATTGGTACTACCGTCTAGTATTGTTATGAGAGACTCGCACGCAGAAACAATGACTCATGCACGTAGTAATACACTTCTCGAATACCGCCATGGAATAGTATCTTTATGATTGCTTTTATATAACTAGTTTGTATTAAGTAATAATAGTAGGATATTATTATCACGTTCAGGATCGGATTTAAACACATCATTAGTGATTTTATTATTTTAATAATAAAACTATGCATTCCCAGTTTAAGTATGGCATATTTACTTACATTCAGTTTCTGTCTAATTGAAGACCGCCATAGTTCGAATTAGAATATGCTTGAAGGAGGAAATTCTCATTTGTTGGGTACCAGATTCAGAGACTCTTTGTACGTTTGAGGTATCGGAATATTTGCTTAACATCCAAGAGATGAGACATCTTTGGATTGACTTGAAATATGGCGCATAAACATGTTGAAAACATGTTGTCCGGACGACTTGCTGTAAGATATAGTAGTGATCCAATCATTCCACTATACTTATTTTCGTCAACAGCAACACCTAAATGGTTTATAAATATTTTGTGTTCGAACCCATAGGTACCTTGGCAGAGGCATTGGTGTCCATTAAGTATTTCTTTAGGAGCTCCAGGATGTACTTTTCTTAGTGAATGAAGATTCCTCAATTGGTTTGATTAATTTGGAGTCCAAGGAATAAACTTTATTCACGATTCATACTCATTTGCAATCGGATGACCATCAATTTGGAAAAATCAGCAACCATTGATGAATCCATGGATCCAAAACTGATGTCGTCAACATAAATTGGGACAAGCATTAGATGTTTTCCATTTGACTTTCGGAATAGGGTTGGATCAAGAATACCTCTTTCAAAACCAAAACGCTTGAGGAAGTCAGTGAGAGTCTCATACCAAGCACAAGGAGCTTGCTTGAGGCCATAAACAACTTTTTGTAGTTTTTACCAGTAGTTAGGATATGCGAGATTGACAAAACCGGGAGGATGTTAAAGATATACTTCAGTATCCAATCCACCATTAAGAAAGGCACTTTTGACGTCCATCTGGTAAACCTTAAAGCCTTTGTGAGCTGCTGTCACACCCCCAAACCAGAATGGCGGAATCGTTCGAGGGCGGATGACTTCATGTAGTATCATAATAGTTGAATAAATAGTAAAGAAAGCAATCACAACCATCATAAATATAATTTAAAAAGTTACATTGTCGATTGTATTACAAGTTTCAAAAGAAATTTCATTATGATGATAAAATAAGTTTGAAATTGACGCCTTAGCGTCCTTTCCCCAAAAGCCGTTGTTACCTGTATTAATGAATCCTTGAGAAATACAAGTAGTTTTGAAAAAGTGTAAACAATTAAGTTGGTAAGTTCATAAGCGTTTTTGTATAAGAATTGTATGCCTTTTTGTATAAAGTAACTGAATTTGTTTCTAGAAAATCCAATATTTTCCATAAATGAGTAGTACTTTTAAAAGTTCCAAAAACCCGAAATGCATAAGTATTTTCCATACCTAAAATAGTGTAAGTAGATTTATATAAATATATATAATCACTAAGGCGTTTGATAGCCTCATAAATCAAATGCTTTAATACTTCATGTGAGTTTTATATCCATACTATTGACTCAGACTGCCTGTAACAACGTTCTTCAGGCGTTGGAATGATATGACATTTGTCACCCCAGACCTGCCGGTCCAACTGTAGCTAACAGTTTTGGTGCGGGATTGTCAATCCCGTATAGATCTATACACAAGTATCACGCTCTCCCTACAAGATATTATGGTATAGAATACAGGACTTAAAATGCATACGTGCAAGTACGTGAAGTTAAATGTCTCACAAAGTTTGTATCAACTAGATTTACGTATGAAAAGTCCATTGTTCTTGTAAATGTAAGTATTACCTCTCTATAGTGTTTATAGAGTGTAAAATATCATGAATATCTCGTAAACTATACCTATTATAGTTTTTTCAAAAGTGTGTATCATTTGAGTGATAACCGTTAGTATACTACCAACTTTGCATGTAAAGTATAACATTTGTAATAACGTTATTTTACTTATTTAACATTTATACACAAAATGTAGATAAAGTATTTGAAACTTTATGTAACGATTTGCATTTTAACATAAGTTTTTCTTGTGTTTCACTTGTATTTCCCCACTAAATTATAGTAAAAACGTGAAAATATAGGGGTATGAACTCACCTGGAAAGTGTGGTGATTTGACGAAAACAATACTTTTCTCGGGCAGCAATTCGACCGGAAAGCGGGAAATTTCTCGGGATTTCTGGACCTTCGGACCTTCGTCTTAGCTTGGATACGTAACCGGGGCGTCGGGATAGTTTTGGGAGGCTCGAGATTGAGAAAATATGGGAGAAAGGTTGTGAATTGGCAAAAGAAGTCGGAACCCTCGCATCTTATTTATAGGGCTGGGGTTGGCCCTCGTACGTTGGGCGTACGTCAGCGATGACTCAACCCTCGGATGCTGGACTTCGGATGGGACGGGCTAGAGTGCATAGGGGAGACATGGTCGATCCGAGGCCGTGCATGGGGTACGCTGGGCGTACCTTCGTATGCTATAGCGTACCCCCTCGGTTTGTGTGCCAGGATCTTCTAAAATGCGTAACTTTTGCATACGAGCTCCGTTTTTGACGTTCTTTATATCCACGCGTAGGTCAGAATATAATCTACAACTTTATTTAGACTTCGTTGGAAAATTTTGAATTATTTTTAACTATATATTTTTAATAGGCCGGGATAGGAAAAGTCCGTTGAAAATCCATAACTTCTTCATCCGATGTCTGTTTTCGTCTGTCTTTTTACCGTTGTACTACTATTGTCGATATTTTCAATTCTAGTTTAGGTCGTGTCGGCTAAATATCGCTCAATCTCTATTTTGAGTTTTTACATGTCTACTACTACTCTGAAACTTAGAAAAACCATAACTTCTTCATACGAAGTCAGATTTGGACGTTCTTTTTATATACGTTCACCGTTTAACGATATCTACAACATTCATTTTGATAATTAAGGCTAAAAAGTATTTTATTGAAATTTCACGTTTTATGCTTAACAGTGTTTTACCGGTTTCGCTATGAATTTTCGATTGGTCATAACTTCTTCATTATAACTCGGATCTTTGTGTTCTTTATATTTTTGAAAACCTTGACACGATAACTATCATTTTATGTATCCCAATTGAGACTTTTGGACATTTCATTTTTGATGCTATATATTATTTTTTTTATTTATTAATTCAAAATAGATTACAATACTTGACTTAGGTCATTACATTGACTTGAAATATCGGGTTGTCACATCATCCCCCCGTTAGAGAGAATTTCGTCCCGAAATTTATTCTAAGATAAGTATTTATGGACTAGGGAAAAGATGCAGATATTTTTGTTTTATCTGATTTTCGCACTCCCAGGTGTATTCAGGTCCTCGCTTTGCATTCCAGCGGACCTTTACAATGGGTATGCGACTTTGTTTTGTTCTTTTAATTTCCCTATGCATGATTTCTACTGGTTCCTCTACAAAGTGGAGACTCTCGTTGATTTCGATTTCTTCCAGAGGGACGACGAGGGTCTCATCGGAAAAACACTTCTTTAAGTTTGACACATGAAAATTGGGATGTACGTTATTAAGTTACTGCGGTAATCGATGCTTGTATGCTACCGGGCCGATCCTGGCAAGGATCTCGAATGGTTCGATATACCTTGTATGCTACCAGGCCGATCCCTTTCAAGGGTGAGACCTTCAATAGTACCTGGTCCCCAACCTGAAATTCCAAGGGCTTCCGTCATTTGTCCGCATAACTCTTATGTCTGTCTCTTGAAGATTTTAGTCGTTCCCGGATTTGGACAATCCTCTCGGTCGTTTCTCTTATGATTTCTGGGCATGTGAGAGTGCTGTCGGGTATTTTCCCTCTAGCTAGTTGCGTGTCACCCACTTCAGCCCAACGCATAGGTGATCTACACTTGCGGCCATAGAGGGCTTCGAATGGAGCATCCTTGATGCTAGTGTGATAGCTATTGTTGTACGAGAACTCGACTAGTGGTAAATGGGTATCCCATGCCTTACCAAAATCGATCACACAAGCTCTTAGCATATCTTCCAAAGTTTGAATGGTCCTCTCACTCTGACCGTCGGTTTGTGGATGGTAAGCGGTACTCATGTCTAGTCTCGTCCCTAGAGATTTTTGTAGTGACTGCCAGAACCGTGAGGTGAATCTACTATCTCTGTCGAAGATAATGGATATTGGTACACCATGCAGTCGCACAATCTCTCTGATGTATGTTCGAGCTAGTTTCTCCATCTTGTCAGTTTCCTTTATTGGTAGGAAGTGCGCGGATTTGGTTAATCTGTCGACGATCACCCAAATGGTGTCAGGTCCGCTCACTGTTTTAGGTAACTTGGTTATGAAATCCATGGTTATCCACTCCCACTTCCACTCAGGTATTTCGGGTTGTTGTAACAATCCTGAGGGCTTTTGGTACTCTACTTTGACTTTGGCGCAAGTCAGACACTTGCCTACATAGGCAGCAATTTCGGCTCTCATGTTCGGCCACCAATACAATTTCTTGAGGTCCAGATACATCTTGTCTGAACCGGGATGCATGGAGTATCGAGTCTTATGAGCCTCATTCATGACAACGTCTCTGAATCCACCAAACTTCGGTGTCCAGATCCGATTCATGAAGTAACAAACTCCGTCACCCTTGACTTCAAGATTCTTATCCATTCCTCCTAAGGCTTCGCCAACTACGTTTTCGGTTATCAAGGCTTCCATTTGAGCTTCCTTCATTTGTGTGGACAGGTGTGAATCGATCGTCATTGTTAAGGATTTCACTCGGCGGCCCGAGTATTCCTTTCGACTGAGAGCATCAGCTACTACATTAGCTTTTCCCAGATGATAACGAATTTCGCATTCGTAATCGCTTAGTAGTTCAACCCATCGTCTCTGTCTCATGTTGAGTTCTGTTTGGTTGAGAATGTGCTGAAGGCTCTTATGATTGGTGAAGATTGTGCATTTCGTGCCGTAGAGATAGTGCCTCCAGATCTTTAGGGTGAAAACGTATGCGATGACCTTTCCTCGTTGCATTAGAACACATCCCAAACCTTGGTTTGATGCGTCGCAGTAGACCACGAAGTCTTCTGTTCCTTCTGGAAGGGATAATATATGTGTGTTGCATAGGGCTTGTTTCAGTGTTTGGAACGCAGCGTCTTGCTTTTCTCCCCAATTGTAGGTTATACCCTTCTGAGTTAGGGCGGTAAGTGGTTTGGCAATCTTTGAGAAGTTTTGTATGAATCATCGGTAATAGACAGCAAGGCCGAAGAATTGTCGGATTTCCGTTGCAGTTCTTGGAGTTGCCCAGTTCTCGATTGCCTTGATTTTGGAAGGGTCCACATGTATCCCTTCTTTACTGTCCACGTGACCAAGGAAATCTACTTTCTGAATCCAAAATTCGCACTTTGAGAATTTTGCGTATAATTTTTCCGCCCTTAATGTTTCCAAGACCTGTCGGAGATTTTGACTATGTTCTTCCTTACTTCGGGAATAGATGAGTATATCGTCTATGAATACGATCACAAATTTATCCAGGAAGGAACTGTTGGATAAGGTGTCTATGTCCTTAACTATTTCTGGTATGTACTTGACCCAGTTTGGCATGGACCATTTGGGTTCCATGGCATCATGCATTTGGATAGACTAAAATGAGAGAAATAACACTTATGGTTTATTAATATATTATAAGTTCTAATATATTAATAGTATTATTTAATTAGTATTTGTCACACCCCAAAACCGGAACGGCGGAATCGTTCAGGGGTGGAGGACGTCATGTTTAGTATCACGAGATATGTATATGGTAAGCAAGTAATAAACAACCATTTTATTTCGAAAGAAAGTGTTTACAATGCGTGTGTTCACAAAACATAGAATTCATAAACAAATAACAAAACAAGACTTGAAGCTATAATGCTTCATCTTCTGAATCCCCAGCACGAGCACCTGTCTAATAGTCTCCTGAGAATACAAGTTATTTGAAAGAGTTGATCAGCAATTAAGCTGGTGAGTTCATAAGAGTTTAGTGATGTAAGTAATTTGTAAGATGTTTTTGAAAGTGTAGTTGTAACATGTAGTTGTAAAATGTTGTAAGTTGTAAGTTCTGTTTTGGAAAAGTTCGCCTGTTCCTCCAGAAAATCATATATTTTCTACGTTGATGGAAGTTTAAGTAAAATGACACTACAACCCATTCTATGGGTACTAAGTGGGTACAAGTTATATAAGACTCATAGTAAACAAATAATCGATTGTGCGCATCTGCCCTAAGCTCACAACCAAACAAGGAACAGGAATTAAGGCGGATAGCACACATTCCATTGGTTGTTTGATCATCGTCATATTTAACCCTGGTGTAATCACTTGTTACTCATGGAGTTAATTGTAATGTTTCCTTTATATCTAATGAAGAAGTTCTTTAAGAAAACCCTTATTTCTTATAATAAAATAGTGACCACATTGACCACTTTTAAAATAGCTTAGTTTATACTGCTATATATAATCTAATATCAGATAGAAAGTTGATTGAGCGAATCTGCCCAAATTCCACAACCGAATGAGGAACGGGAATTAAGGCGGAAAGCACACATCCAACTACCTATTGGGTATTCGTTTTATGCATAAACATGGTGTATAAACTAAGGTATTATAGAGTTTCTCACCTAAGGTCTTTTAATTTGTACTGGTTTAATAAAATGGATTAAACCCATTACCGGGAAGTTTCTAGTTTTGTATACCAAAAGTACTGATTTTGGAAAGTATGTTTTGTACTAGAAAAACTGTGCTTTGACTCTGTGTCCTATAACCTGACCCATACCTGGTACCCTTATGATGACTTAACGTATACTAAGCATGCATATATATAGAATCAGGTAGAAAATAGATTGGGTGAATTCGTTCCAAGCCCACAACCAAACAAGGAACAGGAAATGAAGCGGAGAGCACACATCCTATACCTGTCGGACCCTATTGGTATATATATATATATCTTGTGATGTATACATTAACGAATCATAAGACTAGCATTATGGTCCTTTCTTTTAATCGTATCCTTCTACCAAGGCATCTTCTGTTATGTGCTAGACTCGACTGTTCCGTTTATCGTTTGTAAGAATGTATATTTTCCCTAGTTTATAACTATCATGACTCGAAACTAGTAGAGTTGGACTTTCAAGTGGTACCGTCACTTTATGAAAGAAATGGGAAAAGTAAGTACACAGTTGTCGTTTAGAATGACAAGCGAATGTACTAATAACCTAAAAACATATTTGTTTTATTACGGTTATAATGTGAAGGCTAGAACCCTTACTATACGCTCTCCCTTTTAGGAGATTAGGGGAACCAAACGCGACCTCTGCAAATTCTTGCAAGCCGTGTAATTCACATTAAAGTATATTATCATGTATACCCAATATAACTATCACCTTTTGTTTAAAACAATGAGTTAGTGATTCATTGGTATAATTAGATCCTGTAAGTGTTCTCATGCTATAGCAACCTAACTTGTTTTTTTTTGTACTGTATATTGTACGTTCTCTCTGTATGGTATTGTTTGATTCTCTTCACTATATGTTCTGTATGGTATTGTTTGATTCATGTAAGAACTGACTCTTTGTGTGCTTCATTGTACTAGAAGTAATGAATAGTATTCTCCTAAACTATACCTATTATAGTTTACTAATGTTCTACTTGGACTGATACTGAAAAGACTCGTTTATATACTAAGTTATGCTTGTACTTTAAAAACAGAGTTTTGTATAACTATAAAGTAACATAACTTTAAAAGAGTTTTTGGAATGTTTTGACAGCTTATAAATGACATAAGTAACATTTTGAAAGATGTTTATAACAAACATTTACATAATTATCATTGTATTCATCTTATATCCCCCCCCCCTTAAAACATTTAAAACAGTTAAAAGATTAATTACGGGGTATGAACTCACCTGATGTGGGTGATCCAAACGAGTATGCGTGTAAGGATGAGAAGTTCCACGAATGAAATCCCGAGACTTAAAGAGTCCTAAATGACATATAATGGCATATATTGACATAAATATAGTGTTTAGAAGCAACCAAATGCAAGGAAACACATATAATGGCATATATTGACATATAATGGCATATATTGACATAAATGACATATAATGGCATATATTCACATGTGATTCACTAAATGGGAGTGTACGACCACTTTGAGGAGTGTGCGGCCATGGCTGTGTGGCCAAGGGAGTGTGCGGCCGCACACTCATGGTAAAGTGTGCACAAAACGTTTTCCAAATGGTGGGGAGGCTTGTACGATTGATGTTCATCAAGTGTTGAAGCTAGAAAGGCACTTTGGAGGCCCTTAAGCACAAATCAAAGGGGTGTACGGCCACATGAGTGTGTGTGGCTGCACACTCCTTGACGAACATGTTTTGGACGTTTTCTAAGGCTCATATCTAGAAAGTAACAAGCCTGGGGAATGTTATTTACAGTATACAAGCCTTTAGGGGTGTTTAAAGGGTGTTTTGAGGGTTTTTAAGGGGTATACGACCACCACTGTGTGTGCGGCCGCACACACCACATGTTCTTGAGTTTTGGGCATTTTCAAGGCTTTAAAAAAGTGTTCTTACCAAGTTCTAAGGTTAATGAAAGAGTACTTACGATCCGGAAGCTCGAGAAGGCTCAAAATCACCAAGAACAAGTGTGTGTTCTTGGTGTTCTTGGTGTAACTTGAAGATCTAGACAAAACATGATTTCGAATGGATGAAATCAAAGGATGTATCTAGCTTATGAAGATTAACAACAAATCGGGAGAAGAACAATTACTAACTCGAAGATCTAAGCCCAAAATCGGATGGTAGTTGAGAGAAAAAATCGAGTTCTAGGCTTGGGAGGGTGAAAAGAGATGAAAGAAGGCTAAGTTCTAGACTTATACATGTGAGTGTGCTGCCAGGAGAGGGGTGTGCGGCCGCACACCCAGTGTACGGTCGTACACTCCTTGTGTTGGAGTGTAAGGCCCGGTTTTGATGCTAGAAGTGTACGCGATCCATTCCTATGTTCAATGCTTGAATGTACTGACCTTTGGACCTTTAAATGGACTCTAAACGAGGCTAAATGATAGCATAAATGAGTCAGACACTCAGTCGAGCTGACTGGCTGAGCTTTAGCAGACAAGAATTATAAAAATTTTCGGGTTGTCACATCATCCCCCCGTTAGATGGAATTTCGTCCCGAAATTAACTTTCTTAGCAATACTATTGGGGTTGCGCTCCTTTGATTTATAGAATATCCACTCGTAGACTTGGCAACTTTGCCCTTCTGTTCATGATAGGATTCGTACTTGGTCCATCTATCACTACCTCGTGTATACAAGTCGTATATAATTAGGGTTAGTAAGACGGTCGGATGTGCGACTCTGCCCCACGTCCACAACCAAACAAGGAACAGGAGATAGGGCGGAAACATACATACTAAATCTGCGTAATCATAATCATATACCACCCTCGCGTATACACTGAATAGTGATAGGTGGGCTGTATTTGTCCTTAGCCTCTGTGCTCGAACTTGGTCTGCTGGACGAGTGGTATTTCGTGATGGTCTGTGGACATCTGACGATAAGGATTTGGAGGACAACGTACTCTTCGCACGAGTACTTCGGGGGTTTAGAATACGAAAGATAAAATTTAGGTTTAGGTCGGACCTTCGATACGAATGACGAAAGTTTCGAGAACTTGCCGATCGAGGCGATATAAACAAATGAAGTCAGTATGGTGAGGACCACGCCAACTCATGACGAATGAAAGCAACGGACTCTTTACTGAATAAAGTTTGGGTCAAATGAAAGAAGCGTTTGATATACGACGATGTATCCCTTGTATGCTCGATACTGTACTCCTAGTATGTTTGACAATGTACTCTTGTAAATGTTCCCGTGTTTCCTGTTTTCTCTTTGAAGTTAACACTCCTACGTATCGTACCGCTATGTGCGCATACATACAAACAAAAGTGCTCTACTAACTGGTGGGCATACTTTATATTATGACCCTCATTGGTACCACTACAATTGCCTGTCATATACAAGTTATGAATATTTAAGATGAATCAGGCAGTCGACTGAGTAACTCTGCCTGAAATCCTCAACCAGCTAAGGAATGGGGACCTAAGCGAAGTCACTCACTCTAAGTCTACAACATCTTAGTTGTGCATAACCCTGATGTATATGGTAAGCCATAATAGCTTCCCTAAACGGATCTTTTAGTTCTCTTGAATATTGTGACCTATTTCAATATGTGAGTCAGTATAATTTCTTTTAGGTGTTGTCCCCAAATTTTTAATCTTATACTAATATAAACTATTTTTAAAAGTAATTACTATTTCGAAGAGGTACCGCTACTCGTCGACGACTCCGGGGTAGATTCTCCTGCGGTGATCATCAGAATGCGTCCATCCGCGCCTGAGTTCCTTATTATTGGGCAGTCCCTCTGACGGTGTCCAGTCTCACCACAGCCATAACAGGCTTGGTTTTCTTCAGCTACGGGGACTTAGGAGATCGGTTGACCCGATGACCTACAGAAACGGACTGTGTGTCCCTCTCTGTGGCAGTTCAGACACTGCATTTCCCGACATACTCCGGTGTGGTGAAAGTTGCACTTTCCACACTTCGACTGGCAGGTGCTGGAGCAGTAGGCGTCGTAGCGGCGTACATAGTACTCGCTCGTTGCTCTTGTGGGGTGTCTTGTGTTGTTCGCTTCTTCTTCCTCTTGTTCCCCGTCTTCTGATTATAGTCCTCTTCCCTCTGCGGCTCGGGAATAGGGACTTTTGCACCATGGCGGACTCCGTGGTCGATGAGTCGCTGAGCCAGGCGTTTAGCACTATCGAACGTGGCTGGGTTAGAAGACAACACATTTCCTTGGGTCGGAGCAGTCAGACCCCAAATGTATCTTTCTATCTTCTTGCTCTCCGGGGTAACCATCCCAGTGCATAGAGCTACTAGCTCGCTGAACCGGTCAGTGTAGGTCACTATGTCTGAGCCGACCATAGTGAGATCCCACATCTCTCGTTCTAGTTTTTGAATTTCGCCTAACGGGCAGTATTCCTCCCGCATTAACTCTTTTAGGTTTTCCCAACCTATTGAGTTATCCACTGATAGGGTCAGTGACTTAACATGACTGTTCCACCATGTTAGGGCCTTGCCATAGAAGGTGCAGGCAGCAAACTTCACTTTGCTTCCTTCTGGGCATAAACAGATTTCGAAGATCGACTCTGTTTTCTCGAACCATTGCAAGAGGGCAATGACTGCTTCAGTCCCATTAAAGGACAATGGCTGGCATTTGGTGAAATCCTTGTAGGAGAACTCTCTCGAGCGCACGGGGACCTCACCTCGAGTAGAATCAGTAGGCGTTCCACCTCCGCTGGTATTGGTGGAGTGATATTGAGCCACGGCTGTTGCCACAGCCGCAGCCACTGCAGCGTTTATAACTGCCATATCGATTTGCAAAGGAGGCGGTATTGGAGTTATCGGAGTAGTGCGTCTGATAGATCTGCGAGGAGGCATCTTTGCTAAGAGAACACAAAGATGAGACAGGATAAGTCTAAAGCAATGGACACAAGCCGAAAGCTGAAAATATGTGGTTATCCTAGTTCTGAATGTATCGGGTCCTGACTTCCACAGGGTTCTAGAAACAATTCATAAAAGAGTCTATACCTAATAAACTCTATGAATTTGAAATAACTATCCTCGAATGAATATCTGTTTCCTGAATAACTGTTACCAGCTGCATGTAAGAAAATAATCTCAACATATAATGTGAGCAATGTTTCCACTCGCTCGCTAAGTTAACCAGATTATTATTTATTAGTGTGACGAGTAAGACGTTTTGGTTACTTCGGCTGATCATTCTTTGAAAACTTCTCATGAACTTGTTCTTGTTCCTCTTGAACTCTTCAGTTGTTTACTATGAGGAAGTGGTTACATCTATCTGGGCTTGTCGTGCGAGAATGAAAGTGACTAAAGAATCTATGAGCTTTAAGGTAACTTTAGGGGTGATCCTTACAGAGTCCTCCTATAATTGTACAATGTATACAAGTCTGTATATAATTGAAGATTAAATAGACTTTCGAATAAGTGATCCTACTCCAAAACTACACCCTTAAGAGGAATGGATAGAGAAGCGTAAACCACAGATTCTAAGTCTATAAGATCTTGATTATATATAAAACTTTAGGAATATACCTTGCAAGATTATAGATCTATCAGTAAGGGTCTTTTAAGTTATCATATAAGTTATTTATATGGACAAAATACTCCTATAGTATTTTAACGTAATGTACTTGGTCTGGTGTTGTCTTGACTGGTGTTCATGTAAGTTTTAACACTGTTGCAACACCACATCATTCCCAAACACATGTCGGTCACATCTTGAATGAATATAGTTGATCAGGCTATATTTATCCTAGCTATGATTACATAACTGTTCGGGTTGAAGACAGTGCCCAACCTTTAAATACTTTAGTTCTGTTCCCCTCGTGACACTAGTTCTATCATGTACATGTATAAGCAAGTAGGTATATTTTTATAACTTGTAGTTATAGTCTAAAAATATATCATTATCTAGAGCACCTAAGCCCCATTCTATTTATAGTTGTATATCTTTTATCGGTTGATATACTTAGTTCACTATAAACAATGCTCTGATACCAATCTGTCACACCCCAAAACCGGAACGGCAGAATAGTTCAGGGGTGGAGGACGTCATGTTTAGTATCACGAGATATGTATATGGTAAGCAAGTAATAAACAACCATTTCATTTCGAAAGAAAGTGTTTACAATGCGTGTGTTCACAAAACATAGAATTCATAAACAAATAACAAAAGAATACTTGAAGCTATAATGCTTCATCTTCTGAATCCCCAGCACGAGCACCTGTCTAATAGTCTCCTGAGAATACAAGTTATTTGAAAGAGTTGATCAGCAATTAAGCTGGTGAGTTCATAAGAGTTTAGTGATGTAAGTAATTTGTAAGATGTTTTTGAAAGTGTAGTTGTAACATGTAGTTGTAAAATGTTGTAAGTTGTAAGTTCTGTTTTGGAAAAGTTCGCATGTTCCTCTAGAAAATCATATATTTCCTACATTGATGGAAGTTTAAGTAAAATGACACTACAACCCATTCTATGGGTACTAAGTGGGTACAAGTTATATAAGACTCAGAGTAAACAAATAATCGATTGTGCGCATTTGCCCTAAGCTCACAACCAAACAAGGAACAGGAATTAAGGCGGATAGCACACATTCCATTGGTTGTTTGATCATCGTCATATTTAACCCTGGTCTAATCACTTGTTACTCATGGAGTTAATTGTAATGTTTCCTTTATATCTAATGAAGAAGTTCTTTAAGAAAACCCTTATTTCTTATAATAAAATAGTGACCACATTGACCACTTTTATAATAGCTTAGTTTATACTGCTATATATAATCTAATATCGGATAGAAAGTTGATTGAGCGAATCTGCCCAAATTCCACAACCGAATGAGGAACAGGAATTAAGGCGGAAAGCACACATCCAACTACCTATTGGGTATTCGTTTTATACATAAACATGGTGTATAAACTAAGGTATTATAGAGTTTCTCACCTAAGGTCTTTTAATTTGTACTGGTTTAATAAAATGGATTAAACCCATTACCGGGAAGTTTCTAGTTTTGTATACCAAAAGTACTGATTTTGGAAAGTATGTTTTGTTCTAGAAAAACTGTGCTTTGACTCTGTGTCCTATAACCTGACCCATACATGGTACCCTTATGATGACTTAATGTATACTAAGCATGCATATATATAGAATCGGGTAGAAAATAGATTGGGTGAATTCGTTCCAAGCCCACAACCAAACAAGGAACAAGAAATGAAGCGGAGAGCACACATCCTATACCTGTCGGACCCTATTGGTATATATATATCTTGTGATGTATACATTAACGAATCATAAGACTAGCATTATGGTCCTTTCTTTTAATCGTATCCTTCTACCAAGGCATCTTCTGTTATGTGCTAGACTCGACTGTTCCGTTTATCGTTTGTAAGAATGTATATTTTCCCTAGTTTATAACTATCTTGACTCGAAACTAGTTGAGTTGGACTTTCAAGTGGTACCGTCACTTTATGAAAAAAATGGGAAAAGTAAGTACACAGTTGTCGTTTATAATGACAAGCGAATGTACTAATAACCTAAAAACATATTTGTTTTATTACGGTTATAATGTGAAGGCTAGAACCCTTACTATACGCTCTCCCTGTCAGGAGATTAGGGGAACCAAACGCGACCTCTGCAAATTCTTGCAAGCCGTGTAATTCACATTAAAGTATATGATCATGTATACCCAATATAACTATCACCTTTTGTTTAAAACAATGAGTTAGTGATTCATTGGTATAATTAGATCCTGTAAGTGTTCTCATGCTATAGCAACCTAACTTGTTTTTTTTGTACTGTATATTGTACGTTCTCTCTGTATGGTATTGTTTGACTCTCTTCACTATATGTTCTGTATGGTATTGTTTGATTCATATAAGAACTGACTCTTTGTGTGCTTCATTGTACTAGAAGTAATGAATAGTATTCTCCTAAACTATACCTATTATAGTTTACTAATGTTCTACTTGGACTGATACTGAAAAGACTCGTTTATATACTAAGTTATGCTTGTACTTTAAAAACAGAGTTTTGTATAACTATAAAGTAACATAACTTTAAAAGAGTTTTTGGAATGTTTTGACAACTTATAAATGACATAAGTAACATTTTGAAAGATGTTTATAACAAACATTTACACAATTATCATTGTATTCATCTTGTATCCCCCCCCCCCTTAAAACATTTAAAATAGTATGAACTCACCTGATGTGGGTGATCCAAACGGGTATGCGTGTAAGGATGAGAAGTTCCACGAATGAAATTCCGATACTTAACGAGTCCTAAATGACATATAATGGCATATATTTACATAAATATAGTGTTTAGAAGCAACCAAATGCAAGGAAACACCTTACGGGACTAGGAAACACTTTATCCAAGTGTTGGAATCACATGTTATTCACTAAATGGGAGTGTACGGCCACTTTGAGGAGTGTGCGGCCATGGGTGTGCGGCCAGGGGAGTGTGCGGCCGCACACTCATGGTAAAGTGTGCACAAAACGTTTTCCAAATGGTGGGGAGGCTTGTAGGATTAATGCTCATCAAGTGTTGAAGCTAGAAATTCACTTTGGAGGCGCTTAAGCACAAATCAAAGGGGTGTGTGGCCACATGAGTGTGTGCGGCCGCACACTCCTTGACGAACATGTTTTGGACGTTTTCTAAGGCTCATATCTAGTAAGTAACAAGCTTGGGGAATGGTATTTACAGTATACAAGCCTTTAGGGGTGTTTGAAGGGTGTTTTGAGGGTTTTTGAGGGGTATACGGCCACCACTGTGTGTGCGGCCCCACACACCACATGTTCTTGAGGTCTGGGCATTTTCAAGGCTTTAAACAAGTGTTCTTACCAAGTTCTAAGCTTAACGAAAGAGTACTTACGATTCGGAAGCTCGAGAAGTCTAAAAATCACCAAGAACAATTGTATGTTCTTGGTGTTCTTGGAGTAACTTGAAGATCTAGACAAAACATGATTTCAACTGGATGAAATCAAAGGATGTATCTAGCTTATGAAGATTAACAACAAATCGGGAGAAGAACACTTACCAACTCGAAGATCTAAGCCCGAAATCGGATGGTAGTTAAGAGAAAAAATCGAGTTCTAGGCTTGGGAGGGTGAAAAGAAATGAAAGAAGGCTAAGTTATAGACTTATACACGTGAGTGTGCTGCCAGGAGAGGGGTGTGCGGCCGCACACCCGGTGTGCGGCCATACACTCCTTGTGTTGGAGTGTAAGGCCCGTTTTTGATGCTAGAAGTGTACGCGATCCATTCCTATGTTCAATGCTTGAATGTACTGACCTTTGGACCTTTAAATGGACTCTAAACGAGGCTAAATGATAGCAGAAATGAGTCTGACACTCAGTCGAGCTGACTGGCTGGGCTTTACCAGACAAGAATTATAAAAAATTTTGGGTTGTCACATCATCCCCCCGTTAGATGGAATTTCGTCCAGAAATTAACTTTCTTAGCATACTACTGGGGTTGCGCTCCTTTGATTTATAGAATATCCACTCGTAGACTTGGCAACTTTGCCCTTCTGTTCATGATAGGATTCGTACTTGGTCCATCTATCACTACCTCGTGTATACAAGTCGTATATAATTAGGGTTAGTAAGACGGTCGGATGTGCGACTCTGCCCCACGTCCACAACCAAACAAGGAACAGGAGATAGGGCGGAAACATACATACTAAATCTGCGTAATCATAATCATATACCACCCTCGCGTATACACTGAATAGTGATAGGTGGGCTGTATTTGTCCTTAGCCTCTGTGCTCGAACTTGGTCTGCTGGACGAGTGGTATTTCGTGATGGTCTGTGGACATCTGACGATAAGGATTTGGAGGACAACGTACTCTTCGCACGAGTACTTCGGGGGTTTAGAATACGAAAGATAAAATTTAGGTTTAGGTCGGACCTTCGATACGAATGACGAAAGTTTCGAGAACTTGCCGATCGAGGCGATATAAACATATGAACTCAGTATGGTGAGGACCACGCCAACTCATGACGAATGAAAAAAACGGACTCTTTACTGAACAAAGTTTTGGTCAAATGAAAGAAACGTCTGATATACGACGATGTATCCCTTGTATGCTCGATACTGTACTCCTAGTATGTTCGACAATGTACTCTTGTAAATGTTCCCGTGTTTCGTGTTTTCTCTTTGAAGTTAACATTGATGGGTTTTGAGCATTCTAGCACTTCCTAAGTGTACATGCAACCCTAATAACCTTGGATCTATGTTTGTCTAATAATCATGCAAAGTTGAATTCCAAGGTTATATTCCTATCTAGCATACATGGGGAACATTTTTAACTTGAATGAAAGATAGAATAACTTACCTTGTTGTTGATTATGATCCTTGAAACCTTGTGAGCCTAGCACCCCAAGTGTGATGCCTCAAATGCTTCACACAACACCAAATGCAAAGGAGTAAACTTTGAGAGAATCTTACACTTGCAAAATCGGCTCTAGCCCTCTTGTTTCTTATTTGTAGCCTATTTTGGTGGAGAATGGGTTTCTTATATAGTGTTGACACATCTAGGGTTACACCATGTAAACCCTAATGTGTCATGACTCTTCATTTCCATGACCCATGGGTTTGTAACTCCCATGGAGCATCCATGGAGCATCCTATGGGTGGAACCCAACTTGATAATCCATGGAGCCTGTTAGCCTACTATATAAGATATGGAAGATTTACATAATCTACCCATATATTTAATTAGTTATCTTTTGATCACTTAATTAATTCTAAATTAATTCTTGATCAAACTAATTAAATAATATTATTAATATATTAGAACTTATAATATATTAATAAACCATAAGTGTTATTTCTCTCATTTTAGTTTATCCAATTGCATGGTGCCATGCAACCCAAATGGACCATGCCGGGTCGGGTCAAGTACATACCAGAAATAGTTATGGACTTAGACACCTTATCCAACAGTCTCCCACTTGGATAAGTCTAATAACTATAACTGGAATACTTCAGGAACCGGTCGGCAATCGTAGCTCTTTGAAGGTCTCTCGGAACTGAGAAGATGATGATACACCATTTAAGATAAGTGATTATATAATCCTCTGTTCTAGATATCATCCGGACAAATACATGGAACAATGTCTTACTTATTGTCCAGCAGTTTGTTTCCCGATATCATCGAGGGGCCCAGATATCAGCTTCTAATCCAAGAAGGAACAGATAAACTTCGACTCATATGTTTGTTCTACCACTCATTTAATTATACATAAAAGCACGTTTTATAACATCGAGTTACCAATGCGTTAATGTACAATCAATGCATAACCAACTCATAAGTAACAAATCATATCTCTAGGTTTGAAGAATTATATGATATTACCGTCTCACGATCACTCGAGATAAATTCCATGAAGTGATTCCAGTGAGCGTGGGTTGAGTCCAATGCTCATAACTTATGAGCACTCATGAGTGTTGTAGCCATGTCCAACAACTTAGACCTCTGCAACCAATCATGACAGTCTTGATTCATACCTACTTCCGACATATGACCGACTGTGGAGGTTCGAATAATATGATATACCAAACATAATTATTCTGGAAGTCAAAACATGAAAAAGAAATATAGTAAACGATCGACAAGAGATAGCAACACTTTACTCATAAATAAAACACATTTTATTCATCATCTAATGTCAATTACACTTTACAAATTTCAAGGTCATCTAACTACTAAATCTAATATCATCCTTCAGCCCTATGCTCCAAGCATGCTGGAGATGCTTAACCCGAGTCAGTCCCTTCGTGAGGGGATCTGCTGGATTCTCATCCGATGATACCCTCTTTGCCACGAGGAGTCCTTTTTCTATTCGATGTTTGATGAAATAGTATTTTCTGTCGATGTGTCTGGATCTCCCGTGATCCCTTGGTTCCTTGGCTAAGGCAACTGCACTTTCACTATCACAGAAAATTTCCATTGGCTCTTTAATAGCTGGTACAACTCCAAGGTCTCCAATGAAGTTCTTCAGCCATATCGCCTCCTTTGCTGCCTCGCTAGCTGCTATATACTCTGATTCGCAAGTTGAATCAGCCACTGTCTCTTGCTTGGAACTCTTCCAAGAAATTGCTTCTCCATTTAAGGTAAAGACCTAGCCTGACTGAGAGCGGAAATTATCCCTATCAGTCTGAAAGCTAGCATCACTATACCCTACAACTCTCAAGTCTTCACTCCTACCGAGGGTAAGGACCCAGTCCTTAGTCATCCGTAGGTACTTGAGGATATTCTTTACCGCAGTCCAGTGTGCCTTGCCAGGGTTCCCCTGATACCTGCTAACCATGCTCAAAGCAAAGGCTACATCAGGTCGAGTACACATCATAGCATACATGATCGATCCTACAGCCGAAGCATAAGGTATTCGACTCATTTCTGCTATCTCAGCCTCAGTACTAGGGCTTTGTGTCTTACTCAATCTGGCATTACTTTGGATGGGTAACTCTCCTTTCTTGGAGTCCTGCATGCCGAATCTCTTCAACACCTTATCCAAGTAAGTACTCTGACTAAGTCCAATTAGTCTTTTACTCCGGTCTCTCAAGATCCTTATCCTTAGAATATAGGCAGCTTCTCCTAGGTCCTTCATAGAGAAACACTGCCCAAGCCAGGACTTAACTTCCTGCAGAGTTGGGATGTCATTTCCTATGAGTAGTATGTCATCCACATACAATACCAAAAAGCTAACTATACTCCCACTAGCCTTGACATATACACAAGATTCATCTTCACTCCTAGAAAAGCCAAATTCTTTGACTTTCTCATCAAAGCAAAGATTCCATCTGCGAGGTGCTTGCTTTAACCCATAAATGGATTTCCCAAGCTTACACACTTTATTAGGGTACTCTGTGTTGACAAAACCCTCTGGCTGAGTCATGTAAACATCCTAAGCCAACTTTCCATTAAGGAAAGCGGTTTTGACATCCATTTGCCATATTTCATAGTCATGAAATGCAGCTATGGCTAACAGAACCCTAATAGACTTAATCTTGGCGACTGGAGAAAAGGTCTCATCATAATCAACTCCCGGAGTTTGTGAGAAACCCTTTGCAACCAGTCATGCCTTATAAGTGTGTACATTACCATCCATGTCGGTCTTCTTCTTGAAGATCCATTTGCACCCTATAGTCCTACGACCTGCTACATTCTCAACCAAGTTCCAAACTTGATTGTCATACATGGACTGTATCTCACTATCCATTGCCTCTTTCCACTTGGCTGACTCAGGGCCTGCCATGGCTTCCGCGTAACTGTTAGGTTCATCCAGACCTATCAGTGTCTCATCACTGATAAGTGTATCACCTTCCGCAGTAATATGGAATCCATAGTAATGCTCAGGTGCATTCCTAACCCTTGTGGAACGCCTCAGAGGTACAGACTTGTCAATTGGCTCAACAGAAGTTTCCTCCTCAAGTTGAGTGCTAGGGTTTGAAGTTTCTTCACCACTTGACTGTTGAATTTCTTCAAGGTCAACTTGCCTCCCACTGTCTCCTTGGCTTATGAACTCTCTCTCTCGAAAGAAAGCCCTCCTAGCTACAAAGACCACATTCTCACTAGGTCTATAGAAGAGGTAACCAAAGGATTTATGTGGGTAGCCGATGAAAATACACCTCTCACTTCGAGGTTCGAGCTTATCATGAGTCTCGCGTCTCACGAAAGCCTCACAACCCCAAATCTTAATGTGGTCTAGTTTGGGTACTTTACCAGTCCACATCTCATGAGGAGTTTTGGCAACTTTCTTTGTGGGAACTAGATTAAGGATATGGGCGGCAGTCTCTAAGGCATACCCCCAAAATGAGATTGGTAGCGAAGCTCGACTCATCATGGAATGAACCATATCCAACAAGGTTCGATTATGCCTCTTAGCTACACTATTCAACTGTGGTGTCCTGGGAGGTGCCAATTGTGAGACAATCCCACATTCCCTAAGATAGTCGAGGAACTCTGAACTAAGATACTCACCACCTCGATCGGATCGAAGCATCTTAATGTTCCTGCCCAATTGATTCTTGACTTCCTGTTTAAACTCTTTAAACCTCTCAAAAGTCTTTGACTTATGCTTGATTAAGTAGACATATCCATATCTACTGTAATCATCAGTAAAAGTCAAATAATAACGATTAGCATCCCTTGTGGCATGTTTGAAGGGCCCACACACATCCGTGTGTATAAGATCCAACAAACCTTCACCCCTCTCACAAGAACCTATGAAGGGTGACTTGTCATTTTTCCAAGTAAGCATGATTCGCAACTATCATCTGACTTTAGGTCAAATGACTCCAATACTCCATCCTTTTGGAGTTGGCCTATGCGTTTCTTTCTTATATGTCCAAGACGACAATGCCATAATGATGCTTTATCCAAGTTATTATCATTAACAGAATCAATACACAATACATTATTTCCTAAGTTATCAACCACATATACAGTTTCATACACACCATCACAAGGTAATGCTTTAAAATAAAGAACATTATTAAAGAAAGCATTGATCGAACCAACTTCATTATCAAATGAAAAGGTGAAACCTTGTTTATACAATGCATGAAAGGAAATAATATTTCTTGCCATTTCTGGCGAATAACAACATTTATTCACATCTAAACTAAACCCACTACTTAGCGATAAAGTATAAACTCCAATCTTGGTGACAGGTAAAGCTTTCTTATTCCCCATGATTAAGTTTATTCTTCCATGCTCCACATTCTCACTTCTTCTTAGTCCCTGCAAATCAGAACATATATGAATACCACAACCGGTATCAAGGACCCAAGAGTTAGAATGGGGTGAGTTATTAGATAAGATAGTGTAAATACCTGCATGGTTGGGTTTAACTTTCCCATCCTTCACATTTTGCTGGTACTTTGGGCAGTTCCGCTTCCAATGTGACTTTTCATGGCAATAGAAGCATTCTGCCTCTTTAGGGTCAGAAGAAGGAGTGACAAAACCTTTCTTGGTTCCACTTGAAGAAGAGCCATCAAGGGTCCTAGCCTTGGTACCCTTCGAAGAGCTCTTCCTCTTCTTCCCTCTACCTTTCCCGATTGCCAAAACCGGGGCGGAGTTTGGAGTAGGAGTGTTAACAACCGACTTACCCTTAAGACCTGTTTCTACGGTCTTGAGGAGTCCCTGAAGTTTGTTGAGTGTGACCTCTTCCTTATTCATGTGATATGTCATGCGGAATTGATCATAGCACGATGGTAAGGAGTGCAAAATGATATCTATTGCAAGCTCCTCAGGGAAGTTCACATTAAGCTTCAGCAACCGATCCACATACCTTTGCATTTTCTGCATGTGGCTCATGACGGATTCCCCGTCCTTCATCATGGTTGTTATGATAGAGCATATTATTTCATACCTCTCTTGTCGTGCACTTTGATGGTATCTTTCCATCAGATCTTGGTGCATTTCAAAAGGGTAGAAGTCCTCATAGGACTTTTGGAGTTCCGCTGTCATGGTGGCCAACATGATGCATGCCACTTTTGTAGCATCCCTTTCATGTGCCCGGAAGTCAGCAATCTCCTGGGGAGTTGCAGTGGTCTCATCAATCTCCTTAAGCTCCTTGTCAAGGACATATTCTTTGTCCTCGTAGCGGGTAATCATCCTGATGTTTCTGATCCATTCATTGAAGTTGGATCCATCAAAAGTGACTTTCCCACACAAGTTCATAAGGGTAAAGGAGCCATTAGGATTAGAGCCAGAAGCAACATTGTTTGAAGACATCTGAAAGAAGAGAACAAGATTAGTTTAGATATTAAGAGAGTCCTTAATAAAACACCCAAATGTAATATTAAGGCTAGGATCCAATCACAATATATTATAACTTAGAAGAGGTATGCCGTAATCCAAGCTATAACATATTTGAAAGGTAGGTGAATGACGATTCACCAATTTCCACCATGAAAAACGAAATATAAATATTAGGTTTTTAATTGGTTCTTAGAAATTCCTAGATTCTTTTGAGATTCAACGAACTTTTCAAAGGCATGTTTCAATCTCGAGTGTGCCCTCCAAGTTTTGTGACTGGGATACCGAGGATCACAAAACGAGGTGTGAAGTAACCATGCAAATTACTTGGTACACTCAATGTTTATTGCTCAATCGATGTGCCGGTTAACCACACGAGCTCCACCGACCTATAATAAACTTTAAGTCACCCTTTACCTACCTTGTTAAGTCCAAGTTAGTGTGTCGGTTAACCACACGAGCTCCACTAACGATTTAAACAAAGTGTAAAGTGTAATTTCATGGATTAGCACCTTATTCACATTTTCCTAAAGTAACTAAGATTGGGAATTTAATAAAAGCATTTAGTTACTTTATAATATTCATCATACTTTTAATGAGAATTTATAAGTCCTTGTCCTACCCGTTCGGCTAACGATCCTCTACCGATCAAGGAAGTGGTGGGTGAGAGTGGACACCCATTAAGTTGCCATTTTATAGGCAACAACCTTATACCCCCTTATAGACCGGCTTCGTGAATGAGGCGTACTAGCGGTAAGACGACTTGACGTTATACATATATATATTAGTAGCTTATAATATTATAAAGTATAAGGGTTGAATTTTAACTTTTAAAATTCTAAGGGTTGGAACTAAAGTTTTAATCAAGACTTTACATGTTCCAAAACTTGAGGGCAAGTTTTGTAAACTTCCAAAACTTCTCATTTCTTATAACTTATGAATTAATTGAGTAATAAAAATGAAGACTCTTCATTTTTATAACTCTTGTGTTCTTTTAATGGCTTTAATAAAAGTGAGACTTTTGGTTTTCCATAACTTGAGCACAAGTTATGGACTCCATTAAGACACATTATGATCATGAATTAAACTACCATGAAGGTTACAAACAATTCCTATGATCATCTAATCTTCGTAAGTTCAAGAACATGAATATGAACACTTTCAAGAATCAAAAAATTACACTTAAAAAATTTGTAATTTTAATAATTGCCATTATAAATGGATTAGCATAAACATTACACCATCTAAAACAAGCTTTAAAACATCAAAACAGTTTAGGGTAATGTTTCTAGTCCATTTCCAGCAACAAATGTGCAAACTTTCATACGAGCAGAAAACAGAAAAACGATTTTTTTTCAAGCTGTTTGCACAAAAAAAAAAACAACAAACAAACCTGGCTCTGATACCACTAATGGGTTTTGAGCATTCTAACACTTCCTAAGTGTACATGCAACCCTAATAACCTTGGATCTATGTTTGTCTAATAATCATGCAAAGTTGAATTCCAAGGTTATATTCCTATCTAGCATACATGGGGAACATTTTTAACTTGAATGAAAGATAGAATAACTTACCTTGTTGTTGATTATGATCCTTGAAACCTTGTGAGCCTAGCACCCCAAGTGTGATGCCTCAAATGCTTCACACAACACCAAATGCAAAGGAGTAAACTTTGAGAGAATCTTACACTTGCAAAATCGGCTCTAGCCCTCTTGTTTCTTATTTGTAGCCTATTTTGGTGGAGAATGGGTTTCTTATATAGTGTTGACACATCTAGGGCTACACCATGTAAACCCTAATGTGTCATGACTCTTCATTTCCATGATCCATGGGTTTGTAACTCCCATGGAGCATCCATGGAGCATCCTATGGGTGGAACCCAACTTGATAATCCATGGAGCCTGTTAGCCCACTATATAAGATATGGAAGATTTACATAATCTACCCATATATTTAATTAGTTATCTTTTGATCACTTAATTAATTCTAAATTAATTCTTGATCAAACTAATTAAATAATATTATTAATATATTAGAACTTATAATATCTTAATAAACCATAAGTGTTATTTCTCTCATTTTAGTTTATCCAATTGCATGGTGCCATGCAACCCAAATGGACCATGCCGGGTCGGGTCAAGTACATACCAGAAATAGTTATGGACTTAGACACCTTATCCAATAAACATTCCTACGTATCGTACCGCTATGTGCGCATACATACAAACAAAAGTGCTCTACTAACTCGTGGGGATACTTTATATTATGATCCTCCTTGGTACCACTACAATTGCCTGTCATATACAAGTTATGAATATTTAAGATGAATCAGGCGGTCGATTGAGTAACTCTGCCTGAAATCCTCAACCAGCTAAGGAATGGGGACCTAAGCGGTGTCACTCACTCTAAGTCTGCAACATCTTAGTTGTGCACAACCCTGATGTATATGGTAAGCCATAATAGCTTCCCTAAACGGATGTTTTAGTTCTCTTGAATATTGTGACCTATTTCAATATGTGAGTCAGTATAATTTCTTTTAGGTGTTGTCCCCAAATTTTTAATCTTATACCAATATAAATTATTTTTAAAAGTAATTACTATTTCGAAGACATACCGCTACTCGTCCACGACTCCAGGGTAGATTCTCCTGCGGTGATCATCAGAATGTTTCCATCCGTTCCTGAGTTCCTTATTATTGGGCAGTCCCTATGACGGTGTCTAGTCTCACCACCGCCATAACCGGCTTGGTTTTCTTCAGCTACGGGGACTTGGGAGATCGGTTGAGCCGGTGACCTACAGAAATGGACTGTGTGTCGCTTTCTGTGGCAGTTCAGACACTGCATTTCCCGACATACTCTGGTGTGGTGAAAGTTGCACTTTCCACACTTCGGAAGGTTTCCAGCATATCGACTGCCAGGTGTTGGAGCAGTAGGCGTCGTAGCGGCGTACATAGTACTCGCTCGTTTCTCTTGCGGGGTGTCTTGTTTTGTTCGCTTCTTCTTCCTCTTGTTCCCCGTCTTCTAATTATAGTCCTCTTCCCTCTACGGCTCGGTGTTTTGCACCATGGCGGACTTCGTGGTCGATGAGTCGTTGAGCCAGGCGTTTAGCACTATCGAACGTGGCTGGGTTAGAAGACAACACATTTCCTTGGGTCCGAGCAGTCAGACCCCAAATGTAACTTTCTATCTTCTTTCTCTCATGGGTAACCATCCCGGGGCATAGAGCTGCTAGCTCGCTGAACCAGTCAGTGTAGGTCACTATGTCTGAGCCGACCATAGTGAGATCCCACAGCTCTCGTTCTAGTTTTTGAATTTCGCCTAACGGGCAGTATTCCTCCCGCATTAACTCTTTTAGGTTTTCCCAACCTATTTAGTTAGCCACTAATAGGGTCAGTGACTTAACATGGCTGTTCCACCATGTTAGGGCCTTGCCAGGTGTGACAACCCGAAATTTTCATTTGTATAAACTCCGCAGTCAAGCACATCAAATAATGGTCAAATTCATCTCAGTACATTTTTGGGCGGTTTTAAGTTCGTTTGGGTGTTTGATTTTAATTTTTCCGTCAAACGATCAAATAAATGGAAGTATCCGTTAGGAGTGTTGTGGAACAAATGAACAATTAAGACCTTGACTAGGTGTTTTTGGCCAAACAAAGAGAGTTTGGGCCGTAAACTCCCTTTTTCCATGAACTCATGCATATAGCATGAGTTTACCCTTCATTCCTCACTTTTCACCTCCTAACTCAAGAACACCCAAGATTCTCTCTCAAGTATCATTCTTAGATGTAAGTGTTTCCTTCTTAGATTCGTTCATATAACACTTTATCTAGTGTTTATACATCATTTCATCCATGGATTCTTCATTTTTACTTAGATCTTCAAGTGTTCTTCAAAACACCAAGAACACCAAGAACACACACTAGTGTTCTTGGCCCTAAAACACTCTTCCAAGCTTCCTATAAGTAAGTACACTCCTCCTAACTAGTTGTTTGCTTAGAATACATGTTAAACCCTTGAAGAAAATCAAAATCGCCAAGAACATATGTGTTTACGGTTTAAGAAGATCTCCTTGGACCGTAAACACCTTCAAATGGGGTTTAGGTGCCCCTAATACCTTCTATGGCTTGTGTAAAGGACTAGAACCTTGCATGCATGAACTAGAAACCGCAAAAAATGAAAACGTAGAAGTGACCAAGAGTTTACGGCCGTAAACTCATGGGTTTACGATCGTAAACTCCCAAGGAGTGGTCCAAGGATCGTAAACTCCAAAGAAGGGCCATTTCGAGCCCTAGTCACTTCCTAAGCCTTAAATTCGAGTCTAGCTTACTTCCTTGTGTGGTTTAGGACCTTAAAACACCCAATGGCACCATTGCCATGAGTTTACGACTGTAAACTCATGGCGGAAATGGTTCCAGAACCGTAAACCCATATGGTGCTACCATATGGGGAGTAAACTCCAATGTGAGGCCATACTCTCTTTAAATGCAACCCTTTAGTACTCCTAGCACTTGAAACAAAGTGTTTTCATGTATTTGAGTGTCTTTACTTGCTTAATTAGTTGTTAAATGACTAATTAGATACATAAATGTATCATTGCATGCTCAATAGGATCTGCATGTGTGTTCAAGTCCTCACTTGACACTTAGCATCCTATACCACCCGTTCATCCGAATCACCCACGTCAGGTCAGTTCATACCCCTTAATCAACCATTTTAAATGATTTTAAATGCTTTTATGGGAGAGAATACAAGTTGAACTATATAGTTATTATATCAATCACATGTGATTAATAACTGTATAGCAAAAAGATTTCTGCATGTTAAATTGTTTTATCCAGCTAAAGGTTTCCAAATTTTGTTTTCAAATCTCTTTTAAAGTACCAAAATCTCTTTTAAATTACCAACCTTTTATCAAAGTCTTTTAAACTTATATTCTTGTTAGATTCATGTCTATATAGATATAGTTATATAAGTAGGGTTTGAAGGACTTAGGACTGATAATCCACTTTATTTCCTGTTCCTTGTTTGGTTGTGGACTTAGAGCATCCGGTTATTTGTCCGAGTGTCGTTGAAGTCCTAGTTATATATTATGTATATCCGGTTAGATGTTAATACTCTTATTCCAGTTCAACACCTTTGGGTAGCAAAGGCATCTAGATAACCCCTCGAGTAAACTATAATAGGTATAGTTTAGAAACCAACCATAACTTTCATGAAGGAGAACTTAGTTATATCTATATTCTAAGAACTTGTACTTATAGTAAAAAGAAAGGTATATAGAAATCAAAACACGAGATACATCCTCATGACGCGGATTTCACCGTTGTCGAGTGGTAACCAGAGTCTCCTGGAGGGAGAGCGGGCATTGTGTGTATAGATCTATACGAGACAGACCATCCCACATCCTGACTCCTAGCTACAGTCCCGGCCGACCAAGCCAATGGGTGACAAATGTCACATTCATTTCGACGCCAGCAGGTCATCGTGTTTACATCCGTCAAT
This sequence comes from Lactuca virosa, assembly GCF_052849685.1. Taxonomy (NCBI): domain Eukaryota; kingdom Viridiplantae; phylum Streptophyta; class Magnoliopsida; order Asterales; family Asteraceae; genus Lactuca; species Lactuca virosa. The sequence continues at coordinate 317,786,243 of NC_136429.1, forward strand.
CAGTATGGTTACGAGTATCTTTACAATTACCTTATAATTCATGGCTTTAAGGTAATAAGTGTCATCACGGTATTTTCTAGATATAAAACCATCATAACATGTTTTCCTAGTTATACACTAGGCCACCTTTTAAACCTTTAAACTAACCTACCTAGGATTAAAGGCTACTTTAGACTCCCCGAGGCGTATTGTTCACTTAATACCGCCTGCAGTCTGTATTTCATTCATTTAGACTCTCTGAGGCATATTGTTCACTTAATACCGCCTGGAGTCTGTATTTCATTCATTTAGACTCTCCGAGGCGTATTGTTCACTTAATACCGCCTGGAGTCTATATTTCATTCACTTAGACTCTCTGAGGCGTATTGTTCATTTAATACTACCTGGAGTCTGTATTTTACTACTTTAGACTCCCCAAGGTGTATTGTCCATTTAATACTACCTGGAGTTGTATTTTATTAGTTTATAAACAACAACGTCATTGTTGAAGTAAAGCATTATTTTCCCTATTACTTTTACTTGTGATCTTTTCACATATTCATTAAAGTATAAACTATATTTTGATAATGATAGTAACTTTTGGGGGAAAATACTCCTTAAACAATAAAATAGTCAGGTCTTGGTAGAAGACTGCTTTTAGTAGAGAAACTCATTCGTTTAAACATAAAACAATCGGGTCTTGGTAGAAGACTACTTTTATTAGAAAATATAGGATTTTCTGGAAGGATTTCTAATACTCTGTAAACTCAAATCACCATCATCTAATGAGATTACTTTGAAGAAAACATGTATTTATATCAATGTCATTAATATACTTATGAATTCACCAACATTAAAATGCTGATACTCTCTTTCAAAATAACTTGTATTCTCAGGTCGTCAGTAGACAGGTACACTCCGGAAGCTTTTGTGAAGACAGCCTTGTACCGAGCTGCATTTTATATTATTCTCTGTATTTACTTTTGATGTTGTTGCTAAATATAACCTATGTAAAATTATTACTATTAATGCAATCGTTGTTGTACTTTGATTACTATACTGCATACGTTGTGATACTTGACATGACGTCCTCCACCCCAGAACGTTTCCGCCGTTCCGGTTTTGGGGTGTGACAGATTGTTATCAGAGAATTGTTTATAGTGAGCTCAGTATATCAAATCATAAAAGATATACAACCTATAAATACAATGGGATAAAATACTCTGACCAAGAATTATACTTTAGAATATAACCATATTTTACAAAAGTATAAGAACATCCAGAATATAAAAACCCGAACAAGTATCACAAGAAGAACAAGAATAAAAGTCTTTGGATGTTGAACATTACCGCCAAACCTGGGCAGTTATGTAATCGTAAGCTGGAATAAATGTAACCTGATCAACTACATTTATTCGCGATGCGACTAACGTGTGCTTGGGAGTGATGGTGGTGTTGCAATGAATCTGAAACTTACCAAATAGGAATGCTAGATCCAAACATAAAGTTAAAATAATATAGGAGTATTTCAGGATACTAAAAGACTCGCAATAAACCCAAAAACATGTTCAGAAGTTAAGAATCAAACAGGTAATTAAAATACTATAGGGGTATTTTAGTAACCATAAATAACCTTGCTTGAAAACTAAAAGAGATCCTTATTGATAGACCTATGATTACAGAGTGTATACTCCCAAGGTTATATATAGTGAGGATCTCATAGGCTAAGAATGTGTGGTTTCGCTCTACTTCCTTTTCCTTGTTTGGATGTGGATATAGGGTAGTATCACATATTCGAAGGCCTATCAGATCTAAGTTATATATTATTTGTGTACACTATGTAATTGTAGCCGGACTCGTTATGGATCACCCAGTCAAATGTTTTAATAATCTCTTAAGATTCTTTAGACGTTTCTATTCTCGCACAAACCCCTTCAGGAAGCCTTATCCACTCCAGTAACCAGCAGAGGAGTCGATAAAGACCCAGAAGAGGTTCATTGAGAAAGATTTACAAGTAGGAAATAAACGATCAGTGATGAGACTATTGAAATCACCATGCGCCTATACCTTTTAGGGACATCGGTGGGAAATTCGCCTGAACTTCCGAGATTCCAGTCATCCATTATGAAGCGATGACACTCAGAGTCAGAATCAGAAGTAAGGCGGAGCAGAAATTCAATATGTCTACGAGAGCAGAGAACCCTATATAGATACCCGAAGGAAACCAACGCTTGTTCCAGTCAAGGATAAGAGATGGACAGAGGGAGCGAATGCATGAAACCCGAGAAGTGTTTCTACCTCTTTAACGCACGCTAATAACCCATAAAATAATACAATTTAGTGCGCTAGTGATTACACTACTCACACCATGTGTTAGGCAAATCGTCTTTCCCGTCGCGATTAGTATAAATAGATCGGATCACAAAACCTCGATTGAGAGTGTTTAGCCATAAATTTCATGAGCCTTTTCTTCCGTGATCTTCGTTCCGAACTTCTCTCAAATCTTTTCAAAGCCGGAGAGTGAACCCCTCCAATATAAAAATAACTTAGTTGGAACGACATCCGATTTATGGCTTTCCGATACCCTTACCCCTACCCTGTTACCCAGACTGCATCATAGGGATGTAGGTTGACGCTCAGATAACCATAAATCAAGGCGCAGGAAAAATTTATGCCTATCATAGTAAAGAAAGATACGTCTAGGATTAACCATCGTTTCTCATCAGCTTGTGTTCCTTTTCGTGTAGGAAAAACCATGCCTCCAAAGAAACGTAACCAACCCGCTGGTAAGAAACCGATTCTTCAAATCGATGAAGCTACGTTTCAAGCTATAGTTTCAGTAGCCGTAGCAGCTGTCATGGCTCACCTGAACGCTAACAACGCCAATGTTAGCAGGAGCCCTATCGGGAATCCCTATCATAGCAATGGACAGCAGCAACCAGCACCGGTGTGTAAAACCACACCAGAACTCCAACCTAATCCACTGAAAAGAAAGTTTGAGAACGAGGAGGGAAGTACCTCGACTCAAGGACCTTCCGAAGGGCAACGAGCTGAAGTGGTCAATGCCTCTGCCAACCCTTCTGCCTCGACACCTGGAAGACCATACCTAGGAAACCTCCCCCGCTGCTGCAAGTGTAACTACCATCATCATGGTACCTGTCGAGAACTCTTTTGTGTTAGGTGCAACATGAAGGGGCATACCGCTCGCAACTGCAGGACCCCGGTTGAGTTCATTACATCAACCACCAATGTTGGGACCAGTCCAGTATGCCACCTATGTGGTGAAATTGGACACTTCAAGAGGGACTGCCCAACTGAAAAAAATGAGAAAGGCGCAGGAGGAGTTTAACCCTAGTTCCTAGGGGAAACATCAAGAAGCCGGTAGAATTTTGGTACGCTTCTCAACCTTAAGTAGCTAATCGAAAACTTAAAATGATCAATTCTAATTGTAATTACTTCCTCGTTAAGGCGAAAGTCGCAGCACTGTTGTAAAACTTAAAAACCCATCAGGCAAACCTATGATGGCTTAGTATATACGTTAAGGCCATTTATAATTTAGATTGATAGGCCTCGAGTGAGTGATGCTGCCTTATCTCCTGTTCCTTGTTTGGTTATGGATTTAGGGCGGAGTCACTCAGTCAACTGTACTTTTTAATCTTAATTATACATGAATAGTGTATAGTAGGCGGTTATAGAGAGGCCTTGTGAGAAACTCATTCATGAAAAGTACATTATTCCGAAACATCAGGACCGTTAGAGTTTAGCGTTAACCATGTCGGTCCAAGTATCCACGATAGTGATACCCTGGACGAAACCCGAGATGTTAAGAACTTGTGTGCCCTGTTCAGCACATGGTCCTATCAATCTTCATTCCATATCGTGTCGGTGGTTGTAAATTTCGACACTACCGTCAGCCATGGCTTGACTTGGTTCAACCATGCAAGAATTCCTAGTGCTGTGTAAAAAGAACTTTCACCGTATCCTATGCATCGAATAAAGGTTCTTTCGAACCTAATAAGGAAAACCTAATGCGAACCGTCAGTCGTCACTCTCATCCAACCTTCAGAAGCACCCAGGAGCAGGGTACCATGCATTGTTAACCAACCCCTCCTTAGACTTTAAAACCAGAAACGAAAGGCACTGCAGATATTCTGGAAGACAATAACCGCCCGAGGCCTACTCAGTAGAGCCCCAGAAAGACCATTAGCACCGCACAACCAGGTTCGTGAATCAAGAGAAAGAACTCATGCGATTAACTTACTACTACTGAGTATATGCATTAGAGTGGTATATAATTTAGATCGATATGATTTAAGATGGGTGCTTCCTCCCTACTCCCTATTCCTTGTATGGTTATGGGTTTGGGGTAGGACCACACATCTGAACATCCTGTAAATCTCAATTATATACGACTTGCATACACCGAGTATTAGTGATTGAGCCGAGTATGAGGTCAACCATGAACCTTATAATAAAACCCTACATCGTATCCCATAGAAAAACGAGTTGGAGTCAAGAGAACCACTGTGGGTTGAGTTACTAAAATGACCACGAATTCGAAATTTGTTGTCATCCCGGTTAAGCCAGCATAGTACCTAACACCCTCAGTTAGGAAAAGTAAATCAAGTCGTAAGAGTCAAAAATATTGACTACGACCATCCATTCGTGCCTAATCCCACAAATTAAGCATCTCAGTAGTGGGCTATGAAACCTGGAAAGCTGTGACAGGTTAAACTCTGAGATGAATGGATGAGGAAATTAGAGGTTCTGAGTAGCAGAATCTTATGTTATCTAGATTTAATCTAGATAGAGAAACTCAGTAACATCGGAAGAGTAGTTGCGAGGGATACTCGCACTACTCAGGCACTTCGTCCATCCGGATACAGACGAGTAGTGCCTAGCACCCAATGCCTCCTCATGCGAGAAAAGTCACCGTCACCCTATAGACGTTAGACTGCATTCTCCAAAGTTAATACTAGGATACTAAGAACCACATGACTACCTCCGCAACTAAGAGTACTTGAATAAAGTAGATGGTAAGTTGTGTTAAGCTTTATAACCCAGATCATAAAGAGATTGTAGACTCGACACTAATCTAGGTGTTAGTCGGTGGGTTATACAAGAACACGCGCTTCTTATAAATTGGAGGGAGCAGACGCGATGGAGAATGGAGCAGGTCTTAGAGATTTGTTAGACTACTAGGTGTTCCAAAGAATACTATCCCTAAAGAGATAGTAGAACCACCTCCTGAAATAGTCAAGCGCTTCGGAAAATCTCTTAGGACGAAGTTAGCCCTGATCAGAGGCTGCTACCCATGAAATAGCAAAGCGAGTAAGAGAATGATTCTTTCCAATTAGGAATCATACTGTGAAAGCATCTATTAGACGGTGACAAAAGTTGAAATTTTCTAAGCATCGTCTGGTAAAACCCTCTATCTCGCTGACTTTGAGAATTTCTGTTAGAAACACCTCGAGAGTCAGAAGTGCAGGTCCATTTTGCACTAGGTCGAGATAGATGCCACGTAACCAATAGATGCCAATATATAGCCAATACCTCCAATGATCCAGAAAACCTCCGAAAGCCAATCAGTAGGAAATACGAATCCGAAGACGACATGAGCCTTCTAAGAACCAACCCGGAGGACTGCACTCCAGTAAGAGAGAACTTTTGGAACTTCAGAATGGCGATCACACCAAGTGATGATCTAAACATGGAAGTACATTATGTTCCAAGTACTGAAACATTCTATCTTCCCAAGAACTTAGGACCACCAGGGATTGTTGATAAGAATTGGTCCAACCTCTGTCAAACCTCAACTACTTTAGAGATTCCGTAATTTCCATCCGAATCTATCCCCGTCTCAACTTGAAAAAGTGCTTGCCCGACGTGACTCTTGTAATCCCACTCGTCGAGATCAAAACCATTGAGAGCCCCAACTTCGTAGGAGAACCTGAATACATCATGGACCGAGAGGTCAATGCGAACAAAGAAAATCCGCATCCCAATCGTGAAGGTTCGCCGGAACGCTAAGCATGGATCGGAGTTCACTTGGGAGTGCGAGGATCAGATGGAACTAAAGCATCCTCATCTTTTGCTTCGCTAAACTGTAACTGCGCGTGTGCTTGAAACTCTAATTTCGGGACGAAATTCCCTCTAACGGGGGGATGATGTGACAACCCGAAATTTTCATTTGTATAAACTCTGTAGTCAATCACATCAAATAATGGTCAAATTCATCTTAGTACATTTTTGGCCGGTTTTAAGTTCGTTTAGGTGTTTGATTTTAATTTTTCCGTCAAACGAACAAATAAATGAAGTATCCGTTAGGAGTGTTGTGGAACAAATGAACAATTAACACCTTGACTAGGTGTTTACGGCCAAACAAGGGGAGTTTGGGCCGTAAACTCCCTTTTTCCATGAACTCATGCATATAGCATGAGTTTACCCTTCATTCCTCACTTTTCACCTCCTAACTCAAGAACACCCAAGATTCTCTCTCAAGTATCATATCATATTTCTTCAAATCCGACAAAAATGTAAGTGTTTCCTTCTTAGATTCGTTCATATAACACTTTATCTAGTGTTTATACATCATTTCATCCATGGATTATTCATTTTTACTTAGATCTTCAAGTGTTCTTTAAAACACCAAGAACACCAAGAACACACACTAGTGTTTTTGGCCCTAAAACACTCTTCCAAGCTTCCTATAAGTAAGTACACTCCTCCTAATTAGTTGTTTGCTTAGAATACATGTTAAACCCTTGAAGAACATCAAAATACCCAAGAACATATGTGTTTACGTGTGACAACCGTTAAATTTCGGTCAAGTCAAAGTCAAACAAAGTCAACAAGTCAAACCGGTAAACTCCAATAACCCTTGTATGTTAGGGTTTACGTTATGTAATCACTATACAATTCGCTATTTTAATGAGAAATCATCATTTGGAAAGTTCATGTGTTTGATTTTCCTTAGCCTTAACAGTGCTAAACAACGAACCAAAACGATAAAACATTATTGCACACTCATCGGGAGTGTGTACGACACTAAAACACGGTTTAACGGGGTTTACGAACCTTGCGTTATGAAGCCGGACACTCAAATTAATCACAAACGAAACCTCTCTAAATCGATTTCACTCTATCTCTTTCTATTTGAAATCTCTCCCAAATCTCTCCCAAATCTCTCTTAAAAGTTCCCATAACTTTTTGGAATCATTCGGGTCATCCCGACCCTTAACCGGGTCAAAAACCACTTGAAACGGGGTAAAAACGGGTAAAATAGCCTTAAGGACCCAAAACGGAAACTTCAGGACCGAAGCCTCTCATCCGAGGCCTCGGATCCGAAGCCTCTCATCAGGACCGAAGCTGAAGCCTCTCAGGAGACCGAATCCGAAGCCATCAGACAGCAGCCTCGCATGCGAGGGTCCGAAGTCTCGGCCCCCATCCGAGAGGTCTCGCAGACGGCCCCTTTTTACCGGTTTTTCGACTACGACTTCGTTTTAACTCCGTTTTTCATTATTTTAACGTGGGATTTTCACCCAAAACTTTATTTTATAAACTAAGGCCCCAAAATATATAAATCTCCAGGGTTTTTATAAAAATATATTAAAAGAATTAGTGGTTGAACTAATTATTGAGGGAATATTTGCTTTTCCTTAATTTATGGCAAAAGCAAACCACCACCACCTCACTCTATGATTAGCCACTCTTTCACACTACCCCTTGTCACCTTAGTGGACCTTTACACCCAATCTCCAGCTCTTCCCACGTTCTAAGAGCTGGAGAATTGGTCATCTCTCCTCATTCTCATTAACTTCTTTCATTCTACACTTAGCAACCAAAGAACACTCTCCAAAATTCTCTCATCTTTTCTCTCAACTTCAAGAACTTCAAGGCTTTCTCCAGGGATTTCTTTCTTCAATTAGTAAGTATCTTCATCATTCATATAATTATTACACTCCATTCTACTCAAATCATTGATATCTTACACAAATTCCATCTTATTCGGTGTTAGATTCTCGAATCATCAAGACACTTTCTTAGTGTTCTTGGGTTGAACACTTCCTCTCTCTTACTTTCATCTACTAAAACCACATAGGGTGAGTTCATACCCCTACATTTACATGTTTTTCTTAAGTTTTAAGGGGGGAATACAAGTAAAATCATCAAGAACACAATTAAACTTTTTCTATCAGATTACATCAGAAAAGATGAACTTCGATCACGGACTGTTTTGGTCAACTTAAATATTTTAGTTTTCAAAACTGTTACAGGTGCAAGTAGTTCAAACTCTTAGCTTTAAAATGGCTACTTGCACATCTCCATATGATTTTTCTACAATTTATGGTGATTTTTACAAAACTGCCTATCATTTCAGAGGCAAACCCGGACCAGTCTGTGATTATGAACATTTTCACCTCTGTTAGAGATCACTAAAAATCATGATAAAATTTACGAAAAAACTAGACTCATATTCCAAACTCTCAGAATTTGCAGATTTGGATTTAGAGCTTTGATGATGTTTCTATAAATTTTCTAAGAACAGTAACAGAAACTGTATACAACAAAAAGTTGCTGTCAATTTCATTTCACCTTGTAACATGTTGAGCAAGGTGTATATCTTTATGTGATTATATGTTATTGCAATATATGACATTTTATCTTAATATTTAGACACACATCAGTTTAGAAATGGATTTGGAAATATAAAATATAAAGAATAACAAGTGATTATAATCAAAGTACAACCGATACATTCAAACATTTAATAAACTATTTTGAATATAGTTTGCATACATTACTACGTGCTACCCTTGGTTGATAAACTATAATAGGTATAGTTTATGATACATTACATAATACATACATTTAAAAAGGGTACATTTATACAAAGGATATTTTCATTAAGCAAGGTACGGCCATACGGTACCAAGTTTTCATAACACGTAATTCCGTTAATGACTTTATGAAACATTACATAACACATACATTTAAAAAGGGTACATTTATACAAAGGATATTTTCATTAAGCAAGGTACCGCCATACGGTATTATAACCAGAGTCTCCTCGAGGGAGAGCGTGATACTTGTGTATAGATCTATATTGGGTTTGACAAACCCACACCTAAACTGCATGCAACAGTTAGACCGATAGGTCTGGGGTGACAAATGTCATAACATTTCCGACGCCTGAAGAACGTCGTTTCAGGCCAACTAGGTCATAGCATGGTTATAATAACTCACATGTGGTATTAACAAACATAGAATTTACGGGGATTTCACTAAAATCAAACGAGTTTATGTCGATTTAAACTCGCATTGTTTTACTATAAGGAACGAACACTACTTGTACATTTCGGTCTTTGGGTTTTAAGACTACATTTACACATTAAGGAAAATATTGGATTTTCTGGAACGAACACTACTTTTACAAGAAAAGGCTTTAATAAACTCACATAAAGTATTAACGAATATTGGAATTTACGGGAACTTCCTTAAAATTAAATGAGTTTACGTCGATTTAAACTTACATTATTTATTATAAGTAAGAAAAGTTACTTATATATTTCGGTCTGTGGATTTAAGACTACATATACATTTTAAGGAAAATATTGGATTTTTCTAAAACAAATACTACTTTTACAAACGAAAGACTTTTAATAATACCAAACAAAAGCTTATGAACTCACCAACCTTTGTGTTGACACTTTTTCAAACAACTTGTATTCTCAGGAAATCATTAAACAGGTAACCAAGTGCTTTTGAGGATGGGACGCTAAGGCGTCTACTATTTCATATTTTGTCAACATATTGTAATTGATTCGTAAACATGTAATTCATACAATGATGTAACTTTTTCAATTATATATATGTTGGTTGTGTTTGCTTGAATTACTATTACAATTGTTGTTATGATACTATACATGAAGTCCTCCACCCCCGGACATTTCCGCCATCCTTGGTTTGGGGGTGTGACAGATTGGTATCAGAGCACAGTTTATAGTGAATTAAGTATATCAAACCACATAAGATATACAAACTATATACACAATTGGGACTAATAGTCTCTGATTTGTGCATTTTTCAAATAAATATACTTTTAGAAAATGAATGGTTTCTTATTAAAAGTATAAATACATGCATACATGCTCACATAGTGTCATAACTAGAAGAACATAAAGTAAAAGAAGAGGAGTTGCACATTATGGGTATGCCTTGGTATATGTAAATCAAGTCTGGGAAGGATATAGCCTGATCAACTATATATGTCCGAGGAGTGACTTGCATATACTGGGGGATAGTTATAATGGGCAACAAATCTAACAACCTAACTACACCCTACAGGGAATACATTAAGAATCGAATCTAAACACCTAAAAATACTATAGGAGTATTTGGTGATACTATAACCAACTTATGTGAAAACTAAAGACCTCTATTAGTAGGTCTATGATAACTGAGTGCATACGCCAAGGTTATACATAATTAAAGATATTATAGACTCAGAATCTATGAATATTGCTCTACTTCCTGTTCCTTTTTTGGTTGTGGACTTAGAGTAGAGTCATTTATTCGAAAGTCTATTCTATCTCAAATTATGTATAACTGATATGCACTACGTGATTATAGACGTAATTAATAAGGATCACCCTTATAAGTAATTATAGGATTAGGCGTCTATTAATTATCTCTTCTACCCCTATTCTCGCACGAGCAACATGATGTGTAAATTTTAACGCCCGTACAAAACCTACTTCTACCCACTACCATAACTCCGTCTCCAAGACGTTAACAGAAACACCAAGAATAGTTCACGAAAGTGCGAAATTATACATGTGTATATAAATGGTAAGGATATTTACTAAAAGGTTTATCAATGAAATAGGCATGCATTTTATTTCATTGAATCTCACTACTTGGTATTACAAACAATTTACAACTGGTAACTCTAAGATTCTTTAGGTGTACCTCGAAGTTATGTGTAATTAAGAAATGATTGACCTAGAAATGGTGAGTCCGCCTTAGGACCTGTTCCTTGTTTGGTTGTGGACTTAGGGTAGACTCATTAGGATCAACAGTCTAATAAAATTTTAATTATACATAACTGGGGGCATGTCAAGTGAATCTTAGGAGTGGATCAGACATGGAACAAATCACAAGATTATAATCAAGTTATTCCTACTAAATTCATAAGTCTATTTATATAGACCTCTGGTATAGAGTCGTCGGCGTAGTCGTGTCGGCAATCTAGAATATGGCTAAATACATAATACAAACTATAATACCCAAATTATACAAAATTTTCTGCATTAAAAATCAATAGACAAATACATAAAATGAAACTAAAAAGGGTATCAAACTATCAAGAGAAAAACACATACAATGTAGATTAAAATCCACTAATTATAACAAAATGGCTAAGGATTGTTAAGTCCTCTCTTCTTATAAATAGCTTTGAAGCAAGCTTGCCTAAGCTTCTTTGTTCTTTCTGTCAATTCCATACCTGGCAATTTCTCCATCATCTTCTTGTGCCCTTCTAACGTCTCTATCTCCTCCTTTAATCCCAACTCCTAATTTTTTTTAAAAAAAGGTAGATGCAATATATTTTTCATGTGAGTTCACAAAATTTACAATGAGTTAAGTTTATATAAATATAAATCAGGAGATCGTAGTAAATCAATTGATTTGATGTGGCATATGCCTAGGACCTATGTTTAGTTATAAAGAAACTAACAATTAAAATTTTAGAAAAAAAAAACCAAAACTACTTTGGTTACCAAGTGCATGAGTAATGTATAGAAGGTTATTATCATAATTTACCTTGGCATTTTCAATGAGGGATTGAAGGCTCATAAGTTTTCTATGAGGCCATCTGTTTATGTTTAGCTCTCTACATCTTTTCTTCAACACTGTTAAACTTATCCCTAGTTCCTTTGCTGCTATGATTATCGGCATCTGAAAGTACTTCTCTGTCTCTTCAAACTCCAATGGTCTCAATCTCTTTGCCACCTTCCGGCCACCGTAATCAGTGGTGGCAGCACTAGAACTACATGTAGCCTCACCACCGGATTTACAGTCTTCACTGAAACTAACCAATGGTAAATTACCATCCTCCCAACAATCCCATAAGCTTATATCTTCAAGGGGATCAAGATAGTGAAACTCATTTCTAGAAATGATGTTTTGATCTTTGTTAAGTACTGTGGAAACGTTCTGATCGAGCACTTCATGCAATTTTTCCGACAACTCGTAATCATGATGGTTGAGCATGTCACCACTTCAAAAATCCAAAAAACTCAAGATAATCAAATCCAACACGATGAAAAACTCTTTTTGATCACTACAAATCCAAACCATGTTTTGATCAATGTCGACAAAATCACTTTTCTGTGCGTAAGATGGTGTAATGAGTGACGTTTATATATACCTGAAAAGATCTTGATGATCAAAGTACTGAAACCAATCGAGGTCATCTATGGGGTTTTGATGATCTACAGGTGGATCCATTTGTGAGGGAGAAGTTAAAAGTCGCGGTAAGAATGTGATGATTTATATAAGTAAAGTGGGAGAAGTAATTAATAGCAAATTGTTGGGAATGCAACAAAACAAGTTAAGCACTTCTGAAAAATTGATAAATGATTTCGGTAACACTCGCGGAATATAAACTAGTGAAAATTACAAATGAAATGGAATATATATAGTCTATGATGTTATGGTTATTGTGTATCTAACAAATGAAGAGAAAATGAATATATATATATATATATTCTTTGAGCCGTAACCTTCTTCTTCAATTCACACACATATATGGATATGTTGCTGCAAATTATGACTTGTGTGCCTCATGCATTTAATGCATCACATGCCTACTGCATATTCTTGACTTTGAAGCTACGTACCAGTTTCCAATTTCCCCAGTAGCACAGTTTTCATTAGAAAGTACTCCAAGTCTTCACACATGAACCAGTTAGAAAGTACTCCAAGTCTTTGACAAGCGGTCGTTGTCGCGTCAAAAATAAACCTTATTTCCACTAATCTAGCGAGTGGTAAGTAAGGGTCGGATCCAGAGGAGCTTGTGGTTAATAGTTTAGTTACTATTTTGATTTAACGATAAAGAAATAATGATTAATTTGAGATTTATAAATATGATGACAAACAAAAAATATATGATTTTAATTCAATTAAAAAAAATGATTGCTTCGGGTTTCAGAATTAATAATTATATGAATTAGAAATGAGTGTTATTAATTTTTCATAGTCGATTCAATTAAAGTCTAAGTCCAAAATAGAAAATAAGTGTAACCGCACCCTCCGTCCTACACACCGCTATTGGATGATTTGGCACGGTGGGGAGATCACTTAAAATTATTTTAAACTTGGAATAATTAATTGATAAATGAATAAAATAACTGTAACGATTTTATAATGTTAAAAACATAAACAAAATCCACAAATAATATTCAACAAATTCAAATGTTCACACCCAAAAATAATACAATAAGTAAGAATTAAAACCTACTCCCGGTTGCGATCACGAGAGGATTTAGCCGCGCATTGTAGACTTATACAAACTCATATTTGTATTCTTGAATTCTTGATGTCTTGATCTTGAATCTTGAAAAGTCTTGAATCTTTGATGGCTTGAATTCTTTGAAAAAGAAAAGAATTTGGAAGACTAAAATGCTTCCAAAAAAAATATAGAAATTTCCTAAAGAAGGTGGTGGTATGAAAGTAGGTTGGTATAAGAGGTATAAGAGGGTGTGTAAGAATGTAAGAGGTGTCTTAGAGGTAAGAGGTGTGTTGAAATGGTGATTTTGAGGTGGTATTTATAGTGAATTTTTGGAAAATTAAATACCAAAAAGAATGAAATAAAGCTAGGAATATTAAGCTTTTAGATTGGATCTAAGATCCAATCTAAATCTCATGAAAAAGAATTCAAAAGAATTAAAAAGATGGAATTATTTGGTTTTGTTGGGAAGAATTTGGGTTTAAAATAGGAAAAGTGGTGAAAAAGTGGTTAAAATTGGTTGGAAAGTGTTTAAAAGATAGGAAAACCCGTAGGTTCAGCACATGGCACAAGTACTTGGAGCTGGCATCAAAACGGCGTCGTTTAGGGGCTTTTTTCGCGGGTCCAGATTGGGTCGAACCGCGGATCTTCGTGTGAGAGGAAATGATACGGCGATCGGGTCGGAGCTGGGTCGAAACCGGTGCGGGTCGGATGCGACGACGTCACGAATGACGTCATCAAGAACAAAAGGCGCGGATCCTAACCCGGGTCGAAGCCGGGTATGGATCGAACAGATCGGATCTGCTGTGAGGGGAAATGGAGGCGGGGCGGAAACCGGATCGGGCTCGGATCTGGTTCGGATATTCCGGATCTGGGTCGCGATTTTGGATCAGGCCTTCTTTTTGGGCTCCGGGTTTGGGCTCCAGGTTTGGGCTCCGAATTGTTTTCCTTTATTTTTTTTTTCTTTTTGTAAATCAAATTAAATTAATTTAATTAATATAAATTATTTAGAAATTAAATAATTAATTCCCAATAATTTATTTTAATTAAACCTCATTAATTAATTTAAATTCTTTTTATTTTTATTTTTAAAAACATGATTTTTATATATTATTTTTATTTTGATTTTAAAAAATAAATACATTTAATTAAATTAAATTATTTAGAAAATAATAAAATTATTATTTCCTAAATAAATCATTTTAATTAAATTATAATTATTTTAAAAATATAATTTTTCATTTTTTTATTTTGTTTTCTCGTCTTTCCAAACCCGAACATCTTCAATTCTTTTGTTTTCAATCTTGATTTCTCTTCGTGTAATTCCTTGAACTTCTTTTTGCATCTTTTTGTACCATTTTCATAATATTTACCACCTACAAACATAATTCAAATACATGTCAAAGTAGCACCATTCTTAGATAAAATCGGTTATTTTACATAAATTATAGTATATTAAGCGTGATGTAAAATATGCCGATCAAACCTCCCCAACTTATCTCTTTCTCGTCCCGAGAAAGATCCAAATGTAATTGATTAGCGTGCTAGAAAACTTCTTTGATGTTTTTGAAAACTAAAGATATGAATTATAAACTAGTTTTCACATGGAACCATAACAGAATTAAATAGCACGAATCAATACCACCTGATCAAGATATAGCAACAAATGAGGTCACATTTCTTTCTTTGAAGTGGAGACGTGTTTCAAGGTCGATTTAAAGATATCGCTTTACCGTAGGCTTGATCTACCTCTACTTAGTGACTACTTAAATAGCAATCAAAAGGACTTTCATGTTGTAATGTTCGGCTAAGGGTAGGGTAGGGATGTTTTTGGATTGGTGATTTGGGTCTTTTAGACTTTAAGAGCACAACAAAGATAATTATTATAACTCGATAAATACAATACAACTATATACAAACATTAATAACATCTACAACTTATCTAAAATGACTCAAAACGTTTAGATAAGACAAAAATCTTTTTGGATTATGTTCAACTTAAAAATCATGACATTATTTGAATATGTCATTTCAAATTAAACTTTTATTATTAACAAAAACACAAAAGTTATTCAAAGTAAAATGCTTGGTTCTGGCTCTCTTTTTTTTCTTTCTTCTTTTTTTTCAATCTTTTTTTTTTTTTTTTTTTTTTTTTTTTTTTGCACAGCAAAACCCCAAAGTGTATATATATGGACTCAACTTGAAACAAAAATTGCAAACGTTTACAAACATATAAAATATTTCTAACTAACCTTCACTAACGCTATACTTTTATTTTTAACATTTTTTTTTTGAACACAACAGATATATATCAAAATATGGAAGCTCAAACTTTAGATTTGTTTCTAAACTTTGATTTTCTAAAAATAACAAATAACACATAAAAAATCTCACATCATACAACTTTAAACTTAGGCTTAGATTTTCTAAAAATGTCGAAACTTTGTGTAAAATGTTTCGAACAACGTTAATTTCTTGATATCTAACCTTAAGTTTATAAAACTATAAATACTTACACAAACAAAAAGAGAACATTCAAATAAAGGGGTAGCTGTCTTCTTTTTCAATTTATATATATATTAAACCAATTTTTTAGAACCAAGCAAGAGAAATTTTCTGAAATTTCACAATTTATTTGACTCGCTAAAATATGAACAATATATATAACAAATACATACACGGAAATGATAAAACTTTGCTTATAAAGTCGAAAGACATGGTAGGAAAGTGTTTGGGATATGGCTTAAATCTGCTTAAGAAACGAACAGGCTAAGGCTCAAAGTGGTTAACAACAGGGATTTTAAATACAAATGGGTAGGCTTAAGGGTTAATTGGCTAAAAATAAAAATAAATGAATTGCCTTTATCATTTTGATATTCAGTATTCTTAAAATAGAGTTAAAACAAGTTCTAGAAAGCTGATCTACTGCATGAAATGTATCAGTCTGTTACGGTCCACTTTCTCACTGTTATGCATCCTATTGTTTGTTTCTATATCCATACAAGTAATACTAATTGGTGCTTCAAAATGTTTTTTATTTTATGTTTCCTGCTATAATTTGGTAAAAGCACACTAACATACTAACACAATTACATTCTTTCCTTTTTGGGATAATTTCTTATTTATATTAAAAAAAAATCACACAAAACAAACAAAAAATCGAGATCACCTGATAGTTCTTGGTAGAGGAGGCTTTTATATCTTCAAAAATAGGAGAAAAATGTTGAATTTTTTTTTCTTGTTGGGCTCCATCAAAACCAAAAATTGCAGCATATTTGGTTTGTTGCCTTTTTCTCATTTAAGTATACCTCCCCAACTTTAAACTTTGCATCGTCCTCGATGTAAAACACAAAAGAAAACCATAAAACAATAAAATGAAATAAACCACAAACACACCAAATAAAATAAATCCATCATTTTCGCTGAGGATCGCGATTGCACTTGGCATGTGCAACAAGCCTTTTAAACCCCTAGGTTACCCTAATGGACGAGTGAAGTCTCGTGAGGGTTTGCAGTGAACATACCCACAAAGTTCTCGGGTTGCCTCCCGAAGTAGCGCTAAGTTTAACATCTTCAGCCAGACGTGTTACCTCGAAGCAAAAACTAGATGACGTAAGTGGGTTGTTCTTGTAAAAAGTCAACCCGTTCTACTTGTACCTCATGTCGTGTGGCGGATGAAATATAGGGCTTGAGACGATGCCCGTTTACTTTGAATGACTCACCGCCTTTTTCATCTTTGATCTCAATCGCTCCGTGAGGTGTGACATCAACTACTTCATATGGTCCTGACCATTTGCTTTTCAATTTCCCGGGAAAAAGCTTTAACCGTGAATTAAATAGCCATACTTTTTGTCCTTTTTCAAAAGTTTTGATCTTTAATTTTGCATCGTGGAATGCTTTCATCTTGGACTTATATGTGACAGCATTATTGTATGCCTCATCCCGGAGTTCTTCCAGTTCACTCAATTGTAGTTTTCGTTCCTTTCCTGCTTGATCATACTCCAAATTTACTTCTTTGATGGCCCACAATGCTCGATGTGCTAACTCAACCGGTAAGTGACATCCTTTTCCATAAACAAGTCTATAAGGGGTTGTGCCAATCGGTGTTTTGAAAGCAGTCCGATAGGCCCAAAGCGCATCGTCTATTCGAAGTGACCAGTCTTTGCGGTCAGGTCTAACGGTTTTTTGTAAAATTTCTTTGATCTGTCGATTAGACACTTCCACTTGACCACTTGTTTGAGGGTGGTAAGGTGTGGCAATTCTATGATTCACACCATATTGTTTGAGTAGTTTGCCAAATTTAAAGTTTTTAAAATGTGACCCCCATCACTGATGATCACACGAGGGATACCATGTCTCACAAAAATATTTTTCTTGACAAACTTACAAACAACATGGTGATCATTTGTTTTGGTGGCCTCGGCTTCAATCCACTTTCAGACATAATCGACAGCCACCAAAATATAAATATTGCCGAAAGAAGTTGGAAAAGGACCCATAAAGTCAATTCCCCACACATCAAATATTTCAACAACCAAGATGGGGTTTAATGGCATTTGGTCTCTTTTTGAGATCCCCCCAACTTGTTGGCATTTCAAACAGGATTTAACAAACACATGCGCATCACGAAAAATTGTTGGCCAGAAGAAACCCGTGTCTAGAACTCTGTGACCCGTCTTTTGAGCACTGAAATGTCCTCCACATGCGTATGAGTGACAATGAGCCAATAAATCTTGAATTTCATGGTCAGGGACACATCTCCGAATTATTTGATCTGGTCCAATCTTGAATAAGTCTGGATTGTCCCAAATAAACCGTTTTGCTTGTGCCATGAAATGTTTCATCTTTTGCTTTGTCCAATACTCTGGTATTTTTCCTGTAGCCAAATAATTCACAATATTAGCAAACCAAGGTAATCCATTGATGTTCAATAATTGTTCATCGGGAAAGGTATCCCGAATTTCTTCCTTGAAAGTGCTTGATACATCAATGGGGAGTCTGGACAAGTGATCAGCTACTACATTATCACTTCCTTTCTTATCCTGAATTTCTAAGTCAAATTCTTGTAGTAGCAATATCCATCTAATAAGCCTCGGTTTTGCATCTTTCTTTTGCATGAGATGACGCAAAGCACTATGGTCCGTAAAACAACAACTTTTGACCCCCAAACATATGACCGAAATTTGTCTAAAGCAAAGACAACTGCTAACAACTCTTTTTCCGTTGTTGTGTAATTCAATTGTATATCGGAAAAAGTTTTGCTAGCATAAGAGATTACAACGGGCTTTTTATTCACCCGTTGCCCCAATACAGCACCAACCGCATAATCACTTGCGTCACACATGATTTCAAAAGGTTGTGACCAATCAGGTGATCGCAATATTGGTGCTTGGGAAAGTTGTCCCTTTAGATTTTGAAAGGATTTCATACACGATTCATCAAAAGAAAATGGTGCGTCTTTAGAGAGCAAATTGCATAAAGGTTTTGAAATCGCACTAAAATTTTTGATGAATCGTCTATAAAAACCTGCATGTCCAAGAAAAGATCTCACGCCTTTGACATTTGTGGGAGGTGGTAGTAAGGAAATGAGTTGTACTTTGGCATGGTCAACTTCAAATCCTCTTTCAGAAACAACATGCCCAAGTACAACTCCTTCTTTAACCATGAAATGAGTTTTCTCCCAACTTAAAACCAAGTTTGTCTCCGTGCAACGTTTCAAAACTTTTACCAATTGTTGGAGACATGTGTCAAATGTTGATCCAAAAATAGAGAAATCATCCATAAAAATTTCCAAGGACTCCCCGACCATGTCTGAAAAAATACTAGTCATTAATCTTTGAAAAGTGGCCGGGGCATTACATAATCCGAATAGCATTCGTCGGAATGCGAAAGTACCATAGGGACATGTAAAAGTAGTCTTGGCTTGGTCTTCAGGATGTATAGGTATTTGATTGTATCCAGAATACCCATCCAGAAAACAATAAAACTTTTGACCTGATAATTTCTCTATTATTTGGTCAATGAAAGGTAAAGGAAAATGGTCTTTTAAAGTGGCAGTATTTAATTTGCGATAATCAATACAAACCCGCCACCCGGTTACCGGCCGAGTGGTTATCTTTTCACCACTTGAAGTTTCTACGATCGTGACGCCAGCTTTCTTTGGAACGATTTGCGTTGGGCTAACCCATACACTGTCAGAGATTGGGTAGATGATTCCGGCATCTAACCACTTTAACACTTCTTTCTTCACGACTTCCCTCATATTAGGGTTCGATCTTCTTTGCGTCTCTCTTGATGGTTTTGTCGATGGTTCGGTAATGATTCTATGCATGCAAACTGCTGGGCTTATTCCCTTAAGATCGGCAATTGTCCATCCAACTGCGGCTTTGTATGTGTTAAGCACCTTCAGTAATGCTTGTTCTTGTTCCTCTGTCAAATCTGATGCAATGATCACCGGAAGCGTTTGATTTTTTCCCAAAAAGGCATATTTCAAATGCTTCGGTAACAACTTCAATTCCAATGCTAGTGGTTCTTCCAATGATGGCTTTATCTTTGAATCAATTGAATCTGGGAGATCATCAAAATTATTTGACCAAGTTGACGTGCGACCATGGATAGCATTCAGAAACTCTTTTTGATCTTCAATTGATTGAGATATGTCACTGTCACAAAAACATCCTCCAAATCATTGGTTATGTCCAGGAGCATATTTGCGGTATGCTCGTGAACACAATCCCCGATGGTGTCTATCATAAAGCAATCATTATGATCTGGAGAGTTAGCGTTCGGTCCAAAGGCTTGTAGTCTCAACTTGCGGTTGCCAAAAGTCACGTCAATTGCACCATCTCGACAACTAATTTGAGCATTTATAGTTGCTAAAAAGGGACGACCGAGAATGACATTTTGTTGTTTGTCCTTGAAGTGTTTTTCAGAGTCCATAACTATGAAGTCAACTGGGTAATAAAAATCTTCCACCTTGACTATGACATCAGGCAACATCCCCCGTGGTAATTTAAGTGACAAATCGGCCATGGACACAGTAATGTTAGTTGGTTGCAATGGGCCAAGGTCATATTTATCATATAAACTACCAGGAAGGACATTGATACTTGCTCCAAGATCAAGAAGTGCCTTTTTTATTTTTATGTTTCCAATTTCAATTGTAATTAAAGGTGCTCCAGGATCTTTTAATTTGGGTGGAAGTATTCCTGTCAAAGCGGCACTAACATGTGCTGTACTGTTTGATTTTGTTGGAATTCGGTGACGTCTCTTTTGAGTACATAAATCTTTGAGGAATTTAGCATAAGCCAGAATTTGCTATGGCATCGATAAGTGGGATGTTAATTTTGACTTGTCGAAAAGTTTCCCAAATATCATCATTTTTTTTAAAAACTTGTTTTTCTGTGTTTTTCAAAGCTGTTGGGTAAGGGGTGGTATTTGTCTCCACATGTCCTTCCCCAACTTTAGACAGTTCCGACTCATGCAATTTTCCTTTCAATTTATGTTCTGGTTCAATTGGTGTTTTAAGAGTCTTTTCACTTTCATTATCAGAAGATACATAATCCTCCACTAAAACCTCATCAGGATTTTTTAACGAGTTTGGTGTAGGCTTATGCACTTGATTATCATATGATTTACCACTACGTAGAATAGTTACCTCATTTAGATGTGCGTTGTTGTTGGTGTTGGTGGTGGTGGTGTTGCTAGTTGAAGCTCTTGAGTGTTGAGGATTTACTTGCGTGGTGCCCGGAAGGTTGCCAGGTGGTCGCCGATTTATTTGCTCTGCTATTTGTCCCAATTGCTTCTCAAGTATTGAAATTGATTTGGAGTTAATTTCATTTTGCTTGAGACTTTCCTTCATCATGTTCATCAATTGTTCCATTTCCTTATCATGGTATGGTTCACTTGTCTTTCCATGATTTGCTTGAGAAGAAATTGGCCCATGATGTTGATTTTGACTGGATTGGCCTGAATTGTTGTTGCTGACCTTGTTGCCTTGCCAGTTTGGGTTGAAGTTGTTGTTGTTGTTCCGCCAATTTGAACTTGAATTGTTGTTGTTCCTCCATCGGTCATTGTTGCTTTGGTTGTTGAATTGATTGTGTTGTTGTTGTGGTCTATAGAAATTTCGCCTTTCTTCATTCAAGTCAGCCTGATCACCGGAAGAATAAAAGACTTCTTCAACTTTATCGTTTTCTTGAGCGAACATGTTCCCTTTTCTGCAGTCTTTAGTCTTGTGTGGTCCTTCACATAAAGTGCAAACAGTTTGAACATTAGATTGAGGGTTTTGTTTAAGTTGACTGATTTCAGTTGTCAGTTTCCGCATTTGGGAAAGGACTTCAGTCAGCACTTCATCGGTTTGATGTACACTCTCAAATTTAAGTTGTTTGTTTTTGTTGCCACGATATTGGACCGAATGAGCGGGACTGCCATTCATTGCCATTTCATCTATGAGTTCATAAGTTTCTTCTGGTGTTTTGTTCCTTATGGAACCTCCGGCAGCTGCATGGAGTGATTGTTGTGTATGAATGTCCAAACTATTGAAGAATGTTTGGACCTGCCTCCACATAGGTAGCTCATGATGTGGGCATCTTTGGAGTAGCTCTCGGTATCTTTCCCATGCTTCGTATAGCGATTCGCCATCTTCAGCTTGAAATGAAAGGATTTCATTGATCATCATGTTTGTCTTTAATGGTGGAAAGTACTTGGTTAGGAATTTGTCAGCCAAGTCTTCCCAAGTGGTGATGGATTCAGCGGGTAATGTTGAGAACCACCTCTTGGCACGGCCTCGTAGAGAGAAAGGAAAAAGGCGTAGTCGGATTGCATCGTCAGTTATTCCATCCATCTTGAACATGTCACAAATGTCCAAGAAACTAGTGATGTGTGTATTGGGGTCACTATCGGGTGAGCCATCGAATTGCGCACTATTTTGCACCATTTGGATCACATGCATCTTGATCTCAAAAGTTGTAGCTCCTACTTCAGGTCGTTTAATGCATGATTTGGTTCCATCAAGTGAGGGTCGTGCAAAATCTCCCATGGTTTTTCGGTCTGTCATCTTGTCGTCGGTTTTGTTGGCTTCTTCAAAAATTAAGGCGCGGTGAGTAACACGATTTCTTCTTGCCGCTCTTTCGATTTCTGAGTTAAAAAGCAATGGAGAGGATCGTCTCGAATAACGAGTATGCATGCACAAAAAAAAACAATACAAACGCGTAAAAGGAATTTAACAATTATAAATAAAGACTATAAGAATCAAATAAAATTTTTTTATATGTATTTTTTATATTTTTTTTATATATTTTCGAAGTTATAAAAAAAATCAAATAAACAAAAAAGAAAAAAAAAATTATATTTTTTTTTATATATATTTTCGAAATTATACTTAAAAATCAAAAAAAATTGTGATTTTTTTTTTATTTTATATATATATTAGAAAATTATACTAAAATATATATATATATCAAATAAACAACTAGAAAGAAAATGTGAAATTTTTTTATCAAAAATTTTGTTTTTAATTTTTTTTTTTAAATTTTTTTTAATTTAAAATAAAAATCAAAATAAATAACTAAATATTAAGCGCAATAGCTCCCCGGCAACGGCGCCAAAATTTGACGAGCGGTCGTTGTCGCGTCAAAAATAAACCTTATTTCCACTAATCTAGCGAGTGGTAAGTAAGGGTCGGATCCAGAGGAGCTTATGGTTAATAGTTTAGTTACTATTTTGATTTAACGATAAAGAAATAATGATTAATTTGAGATTTATAAATATGATGACAAACAAAAAATATATGATTTTAATTCAATTAAAAAAAATGATCGCTTCCGGTTTCAGAATTAATAATTATATGAATTAGAAATGAGTGTTATTAATTTTTCATAGTCGATTCAATTAAAGTCTAAGTCCAAAATAGAAAATAAGTGTAACCGCACCCTCCGTCCTACACACCGCTATTGGATGATTTGGCACGGTGGGGAGATCACTTAAAATTATTTTAAACTTGGAATAATTAATTGATAAATGAATAAAATAAGTGTAACGATTTTATAATGTTAAAAACATAAACAAAATCCACAAATAATATTCAACAAATTCAAATGTTCACACCCAAAAATAATACAATAAGTAAGAACTAAAACCTACTCCCGGTTGCGATCACGAGAGGATTTAGCCGCGCATTGTAGACTTATACAAACTCATATTTGTATTCTTGAATTCTTGATGTCTTGATCTTGAATCTTGAAAAGTCTTGAATCTTTGATGGCTTGAATTCTTTGAAAAAGAAAAGAATTTGGAAGACTAAAATGCTTCCAAAAAAATATAGAAATTTCCTAAAGAAGGTGGTGGTATGAAAGTAGGTTGGTATAAGAGGTATAAGAGGGTGTGTAAGAATGTAAGAGGTGTCTTAGAGGTAAGAGGTGTGTTGAAATGGTGATTTTGAGGTGGTATTTATAGTGAATTTTTGGAAAATTAAATACCAAAAAGAATGAAATAAAGCTAGGAATATTAAGCTTTTAGATTGGATCTAAGATCCAATCTAAATCTCATGAAAAAGAATTCAAAAGAATTAAAAAGATGGAATTATTTGGTTTTGTTGGGAAGAATTTGGGTTTAAAATAGGAAAAGTGGTGAAAAAGTGGTTAAAATTGGTTGGAAAGTGTTTAAAAGATAGGAAAACCCGTAGGTTCAGCACATGGCACAAGTACTTGGAGCTGGCATCAAAACGGCGTCGTTTAGGGGCTTTTTTTCGCCGGTCCAGATTGGGTCGGAACGCGGATCTTCATGTGAGAGGAAATGATACGGCGATCGGGTCGGAGCTGGGTCGAAACCGGTGCGGGTCGGATGCGACGACGTCACGAATGACGTCATCAAGAACAAAAGGAGCGGATCCTAACCCGGGTCGAAGCCGGGTATGGATCGAACAGATCGGATCTGCTGTGAGGGGAAATGGAGGCGGGGCGGAAACCGGATCGGGCTCGGATCTGGTTCGGATATTCCGGATCTGGGTCGCGATTTTGGATCAGGCCTTCTTTTTGGGCTCCGGGTTTGGGCTCCAGGTTTGGGCTCCGAATTGTTTTCCTTTATTTTATTTTTTTTCTTTTTGTAAATCAAATTAAATTAATTTAATTAATATAAATTATTTAGAAATTAAATAATTAATTCCCAATAATTTATTTTAATTAAACCTCATTAATTAATTTAAATTCTTTTTATTTTTATTTTTAAAAACATGATTTTTATATATTATTTTTATTTTGATTTTAAAAAATAAATACATTTAATTAAATTAAATTATTTAGAAAATAATAAAATTATTATTTCCTAAATAAATCATTTTAATTAAATTATAATTATTTTAAAAATACAATTTTTCATTTTTTTATTTTGTTTTCTCGTCTTTCCAAACCCGAACATCTTCAATTCTTTTGTTTTCAATCTTGATTTCTCTTCGTGTAATTCCTTGAACTTCTTTTTGCATCTTTTTGTACCATTTTCATCATATTTACCACCTACAAACATAATTCAAATACATGTCAAAGTAGCACCATTCTTAGATAAAATCGGTTATTTTACATAAATTATAGTATATTAAGCGTGATGTAAAATATGCCGATCAGTCTTCACACATGAACCAGTTAGAAAGTACTCCAAGTCTTCACACATGCAAATTATGACTTGTGTGTCGCTATAGGTATGTCGTTGGCTCTTGTTAAAAACCTATAGCGACAACAAGTCATCGTAATAGATTAAACCTGTGGTGACGACAAGTCGTCGCTATAGGTAACTAATAAAACTTTATTTTTTTTAACCCCGAGAATATGATTGACAAAATCTATCCGACGAGACCCTCGTGATACCTCTTGACGAAATTGAAATCAACGAGAGTCTCCACTTCGTGGAAGAACCGGTAGAAATCATGGATCGAGAGATCAAAAGAACAAAGCAAAGTCGTATTCCCATTGTGAAGGTCCGCTGGAACGCTAAACGAGGACCCGAATTCACATGGGAACGCGAGGATCAGATGAAACAAAAGTATCCACATCTCTTCCCAAACTCTTGAAATCCCAGTCAAAATGAAAATTTCGGGACGAAATTCCTTCTAACGGGGGGATGATGTGACAACCGTCAAATTTCGGTCAAGTCAAAGTCAAACAAAGTCAACAAGTCAAACCGGTCAACTCCAATAACCCTTGTATGTTAGGGTTTACGTTATGTAATCACTATACAATTCGCTATTTTAATGAGAAATCATCATTTGGAAAGTTCATGTGTTTGATTTTCCTTAGCCTTAACGGTGCTAAACAACGAACCAAAACGATAAAACATTATTGCACACTCATCGGGAGTGTGTACGACACTAAAACACGGTTTAACGGGGTTTACGAACCTTGCGTTATGAAGCCGGACACTCAAATTAATCACAAACGAAACCTCTCTAAATCGTTTTCACTCTATCTCTTTCTATTTGAAATCTCTCCCAAATCTCTCTTAAAAGTTCCCATAACTTTTTGGAATAATTCGGGTCATCCCGACCCTTAACCGGGTCAAAAACCACTTGAAACGGGGTAAAAACGGGTAAAATAGCCTTAAGGACCCAAAACGGAAACTTCAGGAACGAAGCCTCTCATCCGAGGCCTCGGATCCGAAGCCTCTCATCAGGACCGAAGCTGAAGCCTCTCAGGAGACCGAATCCGAAGCCATCAGACAGCAGCCTCGCATGCGAGGGTCCGAAGTCTCGGCCCCCATCCGAGAGGTCTCGCAGACGGCCCCTTTTTACCGGTTTTTCGACTACGACTTCGTTTTAACTCCGTTTTTCATTATTTTAACGTGAGATTTTCACCCAAAACTTTATTTTATAAACTAAGGCCCCAAAATATATAAATCTCCAGGGTTTTTATAAAAATATATTAAAAGAATTAGTAGTTGAACTAATTATTGAGGGAATATTTGCTTTTCCTTAATTTATGGCAAAAGCAAACCACCACCACCTCACTCTATGATTAGCCACTCTTTCACACTACCCCTTGTCACCTTAGTGGACCTTTACACCTAATCTCCAGCTCTTCCCACGTTCTAAGAGCTGGAGAATTGGTCATCTCTCCTCATTCTCATTAACTTCTTTCATTCTACACTTAGCAACCAAAGAACACTCTCCAAAATTCTCTCGTCTTTTCTCCCAACTTCAAGAACTTCAAGGCTTTCTCCAGGGATTTCTTTCTTCAATTAGTAAGTATCTTCATCATTCATATAATTATTACACTCCATTCTACTCAAATCATTGATATCTTACACAAATTCCATCTTATTCGGTGTTAGATTCTCGAATCATCAAGACATCTTCTTAGTGTTCTTGGGTTGAACACTTCCTCTCTCTTACTTTCATCTACTGAAACCACATAGGATGAGTTCATACCCCTACATTTACATGTTTTTCTTAAGTTTTAAGGGGGGAATACAAGTAAAATCATCAAGAACACAATTAAACTTTTTCTATCAGATTACATCAGAAAAGATGAACTTCGATCACGGACTGTTTTGGTCAACCTAAATATTTTAGTTTTCAAAACTGTTACAGGTGCAAGTAGTTCAAACTCTTAGCTTTAAAATGGCTACTTGCACATCTCCATATGATTTTTCTACAATTTATGGTGATTTTTACAAAACTGCCTATCATTTCAGAGGCAAACCCGGACCAGTCTGTGATTATGAACATTTTCACCTCTGTTAGAGATCACTAAAAATCATGATAAAATTTACGAACAAACTAGACTCATATTCCAAACTCTCAGAATTTGCGGATTTGGATTTAGAGCTTTGATGATTTTTCTATAAATTTTCTAAGAACAGTAACAGAAACTGTATACAACAAAAAGTTACTGTCAATTTCATTTCACCTTGTAACATGTTGAGCAAGGTGTATATCTTTATGTGATTATATGTTATTGCAATATATGACATTTTATCTTAATATTTAGACACACATCAGTTTACAAATGGATTTGGACATATAAAATATAAAAAATAACAAGTGATTATAATCAAAGTACAACCGATACATTCAAACATTTAATAAACTATTTTGAATATAGTTTGCATACATTACTACGTACTACCCTTGGTTGATAAACTATAATAGGTATAGTTTATGATACATTACATAATACATACATTTAAAAAGGGTACATTTATACAAAAGATATTTTCATTAAGCAAGGTACGGCCATACGGTACCAAGTTTTCATAACACGTAATTCCGTTAATGACTTTATGAAACATTATATAACACATACATTTAAAAAGGGTACATTTATACAAAGGATATTTTCATTAAGCAAGGTACGGCCATACGGTACCAAGTTTTTATTACACTACACGTAAATTCGTTAATGACTTCTGTGAGACATTCGATTCAATTTACAAATAAGTCATGTATTATAACCAGAGTCTCCTCAAGGGAGAGCGTGATACTTGTGTATAGATCTATATTGGGTTTGACAAACCCACACCTAAACTGCATGCAACAGTTAGACCGATAGGTCTGGGGTGACAAATGTCATAACATTTCCGACGCCTGAAGAACGTCGTTTCAGGCCAACTAGGTCATAGCATGGTTATAATAACTCACATGTGGTATTAACAAACATAGAATTTACGGGGATTTCACTAAAATCAAACGAGTTTATGTCGATTTAAACTCGCATTGTTTTACTATAAGGAACGAACACTACTTGTACATTTCGGTCTTTGGGTTTTAAGACTACATTTACACATTAAGGAAAATATTGGATTTTCTGGAACGAACACTACTTTTACAAGAAAAGGCTTTAATAAACTCACATAAAGTATTAATGAATATTGGAATTTACGGGAACTTCCTTAAAATTAAATGAGTTTACGTCGATTTAAACTTACATTATTTATTATAAGTAAGAAAAGTTACATATATATTTCGGTCTGTGGATTTAAGACTACATATACATTTTAAGGAAAATATTGGATTTTTCTAAAACAAATACTACTTTTACAAACAAAAGACTTTTAATAATACCAAACAAAAGCTTATGAACTCACCAACCTTTGTGTTGACACTTTTTCAAACAACTTGTATTCTCAGGAAATCATTAAATAGGTAACCAAGTGCTTTTGAGGATGGGACGCTAAGACGTCTACTATTTCATATTTTGTCAACATATTGTAATTGATTCGTAAACATGTAATTCATACAATGATGTAACTTTTTCAATTATATATATATATGTTGGTTGTGTTTGCTTGAATTACTATTACAATTGTTGTTATGATACTATACATGAAGTCCTCCACCCCCGGACATTTCCGCCATCCTTGGTTTGGGGGTGTGACATTACGGTTCAAGAAGATCTCCTTGGACCGTAAACACCTTCAAATGGGGTTTAGGTGCCCCTAATACCTTCTATGGCTTGTGTAAAGGACTAGAACCTTGCATGCATGAACTAGAAACCCCAAAACACGAAAATGTAGAAGTGACCAAGAGTTTACGGCCGTAAAATCATGGGTTTACGATCGTAAACTCCCAAGAAGTGGTCCAAGGACCGTAAACTCCAAAGAAGGGCCATTTCGAGCCCTAGTCACTTCCTAAGCCTTGAATTCGAGTCTAACTTACTTCCTTGTGTGTTTTAGGACCTTAAAACACCCAATGGCACCATTGCCATGAGTTTACGACTGTAAACTCATGGGGGAAATGGTCCCAGAACCGTAAACCCATATGGTGCTACCATATGGGGAGTAAACTCCAATGTGAGGCCATACTCTCTTTAAATGCAACCCTTTAGTACTCCTAGCACTTGAAACAAAGTGTTTTCATGTATTTGAGTGCCTTTACTTGCTTAATTAGTTATTAAATGACTAATTAGATACATAAATGTATCATTGCATGCTCAATAGGATCTGCATGTGTGTTCAAGTCCTCACTTGACACTTAGCATCCTATACCACCCGTTCATCCGAATCACCCACGTCAGGTGAGTTCATAACCCTTAATCAACCATTTTAAATGATTTTAAATGCTTTTATGGGGGAGAATACAAGTTGAACTATATAGTTATTATATCAATCACATGTGATTAATAACTGTATAGCAAAAAGATTTCTGCATGTTAAACTGTTTTATCCAGCTAAAGGTTTCCAAATTTTGTTTTCAAATCTCTTTTAAAGTACCAAAATCTCTTTTAAATTACCAAGCTTTTATCAAAGTCTTTTAAACTTACATTCTTGTTAGATTCATGTCTATATAGATATTGTTATATAAGTAGGGTTTGAAGGACTTAGGACTGATAATCCGCTTTATTTCCTGTTCCTTGTTTGGTTGTGGACTTAGAGCATCCGGTTATTTGTCCGAGTGTCGTTGAAGTCCTAGTTATATATTATGTATATCTGGTTAGATGTTAATACTCTTATTCCAGTTCAACACCTTTGGGTAGCAAAAGCATCTAGATAACCCCTCGAGTAAACTATAATAGGTATAGTTTAGAAACCAACCATAAATTTCATGAAGGAGAACTTAGTTATATCTATATTCTAAGAACTTGTACTTATAGTAAAAAGAAAGATATATAGAAATCAAAACACGAGATACATCCTCATGACGTGGATTTCACCGTTGTCGAGTGGTAACCAGAGTCTCCTAGAGGGAGAGCGGGCATTGTGTGTATAGATCTATACGAGACAGACCATCCCATATCTTGACTGCTAGCTACAGTCCCGGCCGACCAAGCCAAGGGGTGACAAATGTCACATTCATTTCGACGCCAGCAGGTCGTCGTGTTTACATCCGTCAATCAGTATGGTTACAAGTATCTTTACAATTACCTTATAATTCATGGCTTTAAGGTAATAAGTGTCATCACGGTATTTTCGAGATATAAAACCATCATAACATCTTTTCCTAGTTATACACTAGGCCACCTTTTAAACCTTTAAACTAACCTACCTAGGATTAAAGGCTACTTTAGACTCTCCGAGGCGTATTGTTCACTTAATATCACCTGGAGTCTGTATTTCATTCATTTAGACTCTTTGAGGCGTATTGTTCACTTAATACCGCCTGGAGTCTGTATTTCATTCATTTAGACTCTCCGAGGCGTATTCTTCACTTAATACCGCCTGGAGTCTGTATTTCATTCACTTAGACTCTCCGAGGCGTATTGTTCATTTAATACTACCTGGAGTCTGTATTTTACTACTTTAGACTCCCCAAGGTGTATTGTCCATTTAATACTACCTGGAGTTGTATTTTATTAGTTTATAAACAACAACGTCATTGCTGAAGTAAAGCATTATTTTCCCTATTACTTTTACTTGTGATCTTTTCACATATTCATTAAAGTATAAACTATATTTTGATAATGATAGTAACTTTTGGGGGAAAATACTCCTTAAACAATAAAAGAGTCAGGTCTTGGTAGAAGACTGCTTTTAGTAGAGAAACTCATTCGTTCAAACATAAAACAATCGGGTCTTGGTGGAAGACTACTTTTATTAGAAAATACAGGATTTTATGGAAGGATTTCTAATACTCTGTAAACTCAAATCACCATCATCTAATGAGATTACTTTGAAGAAAACATGTATTTATATCAATGTCATTAATATACTTATGAACTCACCAGCATTAAAATGTTGATACTCTCTTTCAAAATAACTTGTATTCTCAGGTCGTCAGTAGACAGGTACACTCCGGAAGCTTTTGTGAAGACAGCCTTGTACCGAGCTGCATTTTATATTATTCTCTGTATTTACTTTTGATGTTGTTGCTAAATATAACCTATGTAAAATTATTACTATTAATGCAATGGTTGTTGTACTTTGATTACTATACGGCATATGTTGTGATACTTGACATGACGTCCTCCACCCCAGAACGTTTCCGTCGTTCTAGTTTTGGGGTGTGACACCTGAGAAGGTGCAGGCAACAAACTTCACTTTGCTTCCTTCTGGGCATAAACAGATTTCGAAGATCGACTCTGTTTTCTCGAACCATTGCAAGAGGGCAATGACTGCTTCAGTCCCATTAAAGGACAATGGCTGGCATTTGGTGAAGTCCTTGTAGGAGAACTCTCTCGAGCGCACGGGGACCTCGCCTCGAGTAGAATCAGTAGGCGTTCCACCTCCGCTGGTATTGGTGGAGTGATATTGAGCCATAGCTGTTGCCACAACCGCAGCCACTACAGCGTTTATAGCTGCCATATCGATTTGCGAAGGAGGCGGTATTGGAGTTATCAGAGTAAGAGAACACAAAGGTGAGACAGGATAAGTCTAAAGCAATGGACACAAGCCGAAAGCTGAAAAGACAAGGTTATCCTAGTTCTGTATGTATTGGGTCCTGACTTCCACAGGGTTCTAGAAACAATTCATAAAAGAGTCTATACCTAATAAACTCTATGAATTTGAAATAACTATCCTCGAATGAACTTCTCTTTCCTGAATAACTGTTACCAGCTGCATGTAAGAAAATAATCTCAACATATAATGTGAGCAGTGTTTCCACTCGTTCACTAAGTTAACCAGATTATTATTTATTAGTGTGACGAGTAAGACGTTTTGGTTACTTCGGCTGATCATTCTTTGAAAACTTCTCATGAACTTGTTCTTGTTCCTCTTGAACTCTTCAGTTGTTTACTATGAGGAAGTGGTTACATCTATCTGGGCTTGTCGTGCGAGAATGAAAGTGACTAAAGAATCTATGAGCTTTAAGGTAACTTTAGGGGTTGATCCTTATGGAGTCCTCCTATAATTGTACAATGTATACAAGTCTGTATATAATTGAAGATTAAATAGACTTTCGAATAAGCGATCCTACTCCAAAACTACACCCTTAAGAGGAATGGATAGAGAAGTCTAGACCACAGATTCTAAGTCTATAAGATCTTGATTATATATAAAACTTTAGGAATATACCTTGCAAGATTATAGATATATTCGTAAGGGTGTTTTAAGTTATCACATAAGTTATTTATATGGAAACAATACTCCTATAGTATTTTAACGTAATATACTTGGTCTGGTGTTCTCTTGACTGGTGTTCAGGTAAGTTTTAACACTGTTGCAAAACCACATCATTCCCAAACACATGTCTGTGACAACCGTCGATTTTTGGCCAAGTCAAAGTCAACCAAAGTCAACAAGTCAAACCGGTCAAACCTTTGTATATTAGGGTTTCCATCATGATCCTTATTGTACTACTCGCAATCTTAAAATAAAGTATCACTTAGAGTTTTCACGTGTTCGGCAATTCTAAACCCTAATTAGGGTAAGTGATGAATCTACTCGATAAAACCTTATTCCATACCCCTCGAGAGCGTATAACATTCATAACAAGGCTTAACAGAGTGTAAGAACCTTGCGTTGCGAAGCCAAACACTCAAAAAGGTCACAAAAGAAGTCTCTCCCAATCTCTTTCACTCTAACTCTCCCAAAACTCTCTAAGTGTGTGAAATCCCTCCAAGAATGTCAAATCTCTCCCAAATCTCTCTCTGTATGAGAAATCTCTCCAAGAATATCAAATCTCTCCCAAATCTCTCTCTGAATGAGAAATCTCTCCAAGTATGTGAAATCTCTCCCAAATATCTCTCTGAATGCCAAATCTCTCCAAGTATGTCAAATCTCTCTAAGTATGCCAAATCTCTCCAAGTATGACAAATCTCACCCAAATCTCTCTCAAAATCTCTCTCAACTTTTTATAATCACTCGGGGCATCCCGACCCTCAAATTTGGCGAAAACAGCCCAAAAACGGAAGTCTACGCGAAAAACGGACTTAAGGAGCCGAAACTCCTCTTAGAAACCGAAACCCTCTCAAGGAACCGAAACCCTCTCAGGAACCGAAACCTCTTAGGAGCCGAAACCCTCTCAACCGAAATGGACCGAGTGCTTTGTCTATTTCGGTCCCCTGATCATGCTGAACCGAGACCTCACCTTGCTGAACCGAAACTGACTTTCGGCTCCCCTTCTCACCTTCGGTCCGAGGAGGTGGCTTTCGGTCCGAGACTTGAGCTGCTGTCCGAAGAGCGAGCCTGCGTAGATGACCACCATGACCTCGCCTCGCCTTCTGCTCCCTCCTCTCACTCTCGGTTCCCCTTCCCTTCTCTCGGTTTCTTCTCCTGACTTCGGTTCTAAGCTCTTAAGGAGCCGAACCTCGCATCCTCGGCCAGAACTTCGGATTTGTGCATTTCCTTCCCGGTTTTCAATACTTTTAGCATTTTAAGCAGTTTTTCGAGATTTTAACGCGGGATTTTAACCCAAAACTTTATTTTAACATATAAGGCCCCATATTTATTAATTAATCACGTTTTGGGGATAAATCTTATCCAAAAAAAGTGGGTGAAGTACAAGAGGTGGAGTGTTGACTTTTCTTTAGTTTATGACACAAGCAACCTCCCCATACCTCCATAGTACAACCCCCTTGTCCTTCCACTATACCTAGGTCATGTCAATGTACTTTGTCATCATTTCCAGCCGTTTCCCACGTTCTTAGAGCTGGAACATCCACCCTCTCTCCTCACTTCACTCATTTTCTCTCATTTCCACCAAAAGATCAAACAATTTTTCTCTCAACTCTTCTCTCTCAATTTCGAGATTTCCAAGGCATTTTCCAAGGCTTTCCTTCTACTTTTGGTAAGTATCTTCATCATCCTTATGATTATTACACTACCTTCTACTCCAATCATATATTTCTTACACAAATATCGTCATATTTGTGTTAGATCTTCGAACCTTCAAGCACCTCCCAAGTGTTCTTGAGTTGAGCACTTCTTTTCTCCATCACCCATCTACTGAAATCACTCAAGGTGAGTTCATACCCCTACATTTTCATGTTTTCTTAAGTTTTAAGGGGGGGAATACAAGTTAAATCATCAAGAACACAACTAAACTTTTCCAACAGCTTTCATCAGAAAAGTTGGACATCAATCACGGACTATTTTGGACAACCTAAACATTTTAGTTTTCAAAACTGTACAAGGTGCAAGTAGTTCAAGTCCTTAGCTTTAAAATGGATACTTGCTCATCTCCATACGATTTTTCTACAATTTATGGTGATTTTTACAAAACTGTCTATCATTTCAGAAACAAATCGGGGCCAGTCTGTGAATATGAACTTTTTCACACAAGTTAAAGACTTCTAAAAATCATAATAAAAGTTATGAATAAACTAGACATATTTTATGAACTCTTAGAAATTGTGGATTCAGTTTTAGACTTCGTATGATTTTCCTATGATTTTTCTAAAACAGTGCAGAAAGCTTAAAAACTAGTTAACAGCTTATAACTTTCATCACACTTTGTAACTTGTTGAGCAAACTGTTAATATTTGAGGATTTCATATTTTTACATGTGTTTCTTGTTGTGGTATAATTATATAACAGAAAATACTCACTAAATTGTAAGAATCCTCCATTATTACCATTAGTACTAAAATATGGCATGATAATACATAGTTATCTTTTGCTATACATTCGACTTACATAGAAAAGGGTCCTTATACATCACAAACAAACACGCTAAAACTATAATAGGTATAGTTTAGGTTCACTATCACTAGCACTAGTTGATAAACTATAATATGCATAATTCATGAGCACTATCACTACCATTATTTGGTGAATTATGATATGTATAGTTTATGTTCACTACCACTAGCACTAGTTGATAAACTATAATATGCATAATTCATGAGCACTATCACTGCCACTATTTGGTGAATTATGATATGTATAGTTTATGTCCACTACCACTACACTCTATCTAGCATTGTTAGTTTTCAGCCATAATTACTAAGGGTATATGCTAAAGTTATATAGAATTTAGTCATGATTGACTTAGAATTGGTGGGCCCGCCTCATCTCCTGTTCCTCGTTGGGTTGTGGACCTAGGGCAGACCCATTATATTCAACAGTTTATTTAACTTAAATTGTATATAACTTATATACACTTAGAGATTATGGAAGGAAACTATAGGAAATTCGAGGATGCACTATTTACTAACATAGAAACTTACGATTCACTCTTTAACGAAAATATTGGATTTTCTGGAAATCATACTCTATCGCTTTTACAAGGAAACCGGTTTCTTTCTCAAACAAAACTCTTATGAACTCACCAACTTAATTGTTGACACTTTTTCAAAACTACTTGTATTCTCAGGAAATCAGTGAAACAGGAAAACATCAGCACTTTGAGGATGGGACGTTAAATCGTCAAACAGTTATTTTGTCATCATAATGTAATTGATTTTGAAACATGTAAACATATACTATGGTGTAACCTTTTCAATTTTATTTATGATGGTTGTATTTACTTTGAGCACTATTATACTCGTTGTTGTGATACTTTACATGAAGTCCTCCACCCCCGAACGTTTCCGCCATCCTTGGTTTGGGGGTGTGACAGATTGGTATCAGAGCATTGTTTATAGTGAACTAAGTATATCGAACCACATAAGATATACAAACTATAAATGCATTGGGACTAAGGTCTCTGATTTAACATTTTCAAATAACTATACTTTTAGAAAATAAATTGTTTTCTCGTATAAAGTATACGTGCCTGCATTCATACAAAAATCAGTGTCACAATGACAAGAACAAAAGTATTACGATTGTTGAATATCACAAGTAAGCTTGGGGATGTATGGTCAGTCCTGGGAATGGCATAGGCTGATCAACTATGCTGGTCCGAGGAGTGATTAGCATATGCCCAAGAATGGTTGTGATGTGGCAACAAGTCTAAAAACTTACCAACACTACCACAATGAAATACCATAGGGGTATTTGGTGTTGCTATAATTACTTATCTGAAAACTAAATAGATTTTTATCAATAGGTCAATAATTGCTTAGTGGATACATTAAAATTATATGTATCCAGGACGTCATAGACTTAGAATCTGTGGATCTTTGCTTTACTTCCTGTTCCTCGTTGGGTTGTGGACTTAGAGTTAGGGTCGCTTATTCGAAGGTCTATCCTGTCCCAAATACATATAACTAGTATGCACTAAACAAGTATTGAAGTATCTGATAAAGATCATCTTATAATTATCTAATTAGTACGTCTACTTAGTATTTCTTATCCAGAACTCAGAAGTACTCATGCGTAGAGTACCTCAGGTTTCTTATCCTTTCCGAAGAAACCTCAACAAACCTCCCCGAAGTACCACTCGGGCGGTACGTCAAGTTCAATCTAATATGAACTTCAGGACGGAGACTGCCCAAGACTACGAGTAATCGCATCGTCATACGAACAAACTTAGAACCCGATACGACTCCAGTAACTAGATCGCCCTACAGTCTAACCCCCTACCGAGCTGCAAGAACTGCCAGGTCAAACCTAACAAACTACTCAACAATGGAATTGAAGGACCAAGCTTCTCACCATGGAGAGCTCCAGTCTTGTTCTTCAAGAAGAAAGGCAAATTGTTCATAGGTCCATCGACTTCAGAGGCTCCGACAATATCTCCAGTAGAAATCATTACTATCTGCCTCGCATAGATGAATAGGCCGACTAACCGCAAGGGACGAGGTACCCTTCAGGAATGGACCTCAGATCCGAATATCACGAGTCACGAGTATTGGATAAGGATGTCCGAGGACAATCTTCCAAACTCGATGCGGACGTTGCGAGTCCGTAGTGATACCCCTCGGATAGGACCAACACGCCCGCAGTATTCATGAACTTAATGAATAGGGTACGGCATTCTTATTGGGATCAGTTCGTTATTGTCCTTGTAAATGACTTGCTTCTCTACCCTCGTAGTAAGAAGGAAACCAAAGAGAGCAGCTACAACAAACCATGGAAACAATATGATCAGAGAAGCCTTACCCGAAGTTCTCTAGATACGAGTTTTGGAATTGAAGAGTCAAATTCCTAAGACACACTATTAGTGATGTGGGAATTCTTGGGGACCCTTTCAATTAATCAAAACCGTTGAGAATTTGTCAGCACCGAAGGCGTCGACGGGAATTCGCCAAAATTCTAGGTCTCGCTGACCTACCGTCTTAGTTCCTTTAGAACTTCTCGCGAATTACGGAACCCCTTACGACTTTGACCCTGAAGGGAGCAACCCTTGACTGGGAAGAGAAGCAAGAGGGAGAAACCTTTAGAACTCCAGAGTGCGAGACCAAATTCCTCTGGAATTCTCACTCTGGGAAGGCTTAGTATGCTTCGGAAAGCATGGAAAGCAAAAACCCAAGATAATTAGGCCCTTCGAGATTCTTGCCAGAGTCAGCCCTGTAACTCGCAACTTCAATCTACCATGCGAGCTTAGTAAAGTACATTCTACCCGCCACGACTCGAACTTGCAGAAGTATCTATCCGACGAGACTCTTGTAATCCCCCTCGACGAGATCGAGTTCCACAAGAGCCTCACCTTCATGGAAGAACCGTAGTGACCATGGACCGAGAGGTCAAACGGACGAAGCAACGCCGCTTCCCATTAGTGAAGGTTCACTGGAATACCAACCAAGGACCTGGATTCACTTGAGAGCGCCAGAATCAATCGATTAGGAAGTATCCCCACTTCTTGGCTCAATTATTCATGCCTACTCCTTGCCTAAGTTCTAATTTCGGGACGAAATTCTTTCTAACGGGGGGATGATGTGACAACCGTCGATTTTTGGCCAAGTCAAAGTCAACCAAAGTCAACAAGTCAAACCGGTCAACTCATCTAGCCTTTGTATATTAGGGTTTCCATCATGATCCTTATTGTACTACTCGCAATCTTAAAATAAAGTATCACTTAGAGTTTTCACGTGTTCGGAAATTCTAAACCCTAATTAGGGTAAGTGATGAATCTACTTGATAAAACCTTATTCCATACCCCTCGAGAGCGTATAACATTCATAACAAGGCTTAACAGAATGTAAGAACCTTGTGTTGCGAAGCCAAACACTCAAAAAGGTCACAAAAGAAGTCTCTCCCAATCTCTTTCACTCTAACTCTCCCAAAACTCTCTAAGTATGTGAAATCCCTCCAAGAATGTCAATTCTCTCCCAAATCTCTCTCTGTATGAGAAATCTCTCCAAGAATGTCAAATCTCTCCCAAATCTCTCTCTGTATGAGAAATCTCTCCAAGAATGTCAAATCTCTCCCAAATCTCTCTCTGAATGAGAAATCTCTCCAAGTATGTGAAATCTCTCCCAAATATCTCTCTGAATGCCAAATCTCTCCAAGTATGTCAA
Source organism: Lactuca virosa (assembly GCF_052849685.1). Classification (NCBI taxonomy): domain Eukaryota; kingdom Viridiplantae; phylum Streptophyta; class Magnoliopsida; order Asterales; family Asteraceae; genus Lactuca; species Lactuca virosa. The sequence goes on from NC_136429.1 coordinate 317,824,937, forward strand.
ATTTCTCCCAAATCTCTCTAAGTATGCCAAATCTCTTCAAGTATGACAAATCTCTCCCAAATCTCTCTCAAAATCTCTCTCAACTTTTTATAATCACTCGGGGCATCCCGACCCTCAAATTTGGCGAAAACAGCCCAAAAACGGAAGTCTACGCGAAAAACGGACTTAAGGAGCTGAAACTCCTCTTAGAAACTGAAACCCTCTCAAGGAACCGAACCCCTCTCAGGAACCGAAACCCTCTCAAGGAACCGAAACCCTCTCAACCGAAATGGACCGAGTGCTTTGTCTATTTCGGTCCCCTGATCATGCTGAACCGAGACCTCACCTTGCTGAACCGAAACTGACTTTCGGCTCCCCTTCTCACCTTCGGTCCGAGGAGGTGGCTTTCGGTCCGAGACTTGAGCTGCTGTCCGAAGAGCGAGCCTGTGTAGATGACCACCATGACCTCGCCTCGCCTTCTGCTCCCTCCTCGCACTCTCGGTTCCCCTTCCCTTCTCTCGGTTTCTTCTCCTGACTTCGGTTCTAAGCTCTTAAGGAGCCGAACCTCGCATCCTCGGCCAGAACTTCGGATTTGTGCATTTCCTTCCCGGTTTTCAATACTTTTAGCATTTTAAGCAGTTTTTCGAGATTTTAACGCGGGATTTTAACCCAAAACTTTATTTTAACATATAAGGCCCCATATTTATTAATTAATCACGTTTTGGGGATAAATCTTATCCAAAAAAAGTGGGTGAAGTACAAGAGGTGGAGTGTTGACTTTTCTTTAGTTTATGACACAAGCAACCTCCCCATACCTCCATAGTACAACCCCCTTGTCCTTCCACTATACCTAGGTCATGTCAATGTACTTTGTCATCATTTCCAGCCGTTTCCCACGTTCTTAGAGCTGGAACATCCACCCTCTCTCCTCACTTCACTCATTTTCTCTCATTTCCACCAAAAGATCAAACAATTTTTCTCTCAACTCTTCTCTCTCAATTTCGAGATTTCCAAGGCATTTTCCAAGGCTTTCCTTCTACTTTTGGTAAGTATCTTCATCATCCTTATGATTATTACACTACCTTCTACTCCAATCATATATTTCTTACACAAATATCGTCATATTTGTGTTAGATCTTCGAACCTTCAAGCACCTCCCAAGTGTTCTTGAGTTGAGCACTTCTTTTCTCCATCACCCATCTACTGAAATCACTCAAGGTGAGTTCATACCCCTACATTTTCATGTTTTCTTAAGTTTTAAGGGGGGGAATACAAGTTAAATCATCAAGAAGACAACTAAACTTTTCAACCAGCTTTCATCAGAAACGTTGGACATCAATCATGGACTGTTTTGGACAACCTAAACATTTTAGTTTTCACGACTGTACAAGGTGCACGTAGTTCAAGTCCTTAGCTTTAAAATGGTTACTTTCACATCTTCATACGATTTTTCTACAATTTATGGTGATTTTTACAAAATTGTCTATCATTTCAGAAACAAATCGGGACCATTCTGTGAATATGAACTTTTTCACACAAGTTAAAGACTTCTAAAAATCATAATAAAAGTTATGAATAAACTAGACACATTTTATGAACTCTCAGAAACTACGGATTCAGTTTTAGACTTCATATGATTTTTCTATGATTTTTCTAAAACAGTGCAGAAAGCTTAAAAACTAGTTAACAGCTTATAACTTTCATCACACTTTGTAACTTGTTGAGCAAAGTGTTAATCTTTGAGGATTTCATATTTTTACATGTGTTTCTTGTTGTGGTATAATTATATAATAGAAAATACTCACTAAATTGTAAGAATCCTCCATCATTACCATTAGTACTAAAATATGGCATGATACTACATAGTTATCTTTTGCTATACATTCGACTTACATAGAAAAGGGTCCTTATACATCACAAACAAACACGCTAAAACTATAATAGGTATAGTTTAGGTTCACTATCACTAGCACTAGTTGATAAACTATAATATGCATAATTCATGAGCACTATCACTACCACTATTTGGTGAATTATGATATGTATAGTTTATGTTCACTACCACTAGCACTAGTTGATAAACTATAATATGCATAATTCATGAGCACTATCACTACCACTATTTGGTGAATTATGATATGTATAGTTTATGTTCACTACCACTAGCACTAGTTGATAAACTATAATATGCATAATTCATGAGCACTATCACTACCACTATTTGGTGAATTATGATATGTATAGTTTATGTCCACTACCACTACACTCTATCTAGCATTGTTAGTTTTCAGCCATAATTACTAAGGGTATATACTAAAGTTATATAGAATTTAGTCATGATCGACTTAGAATTGGTGGGCCCGCCTCATCTCCTGTTCCTCGTTGGGTTGTGTACCTAGGGCAGACCCATTATATTCAACGGTTTATTTAACTTAAATTGTATATAACTTATATACACTTAGAGATTATGGAAGGAAACTATAGGAAATTCTAGGATGCACTATTTACTAACATAGAAACTTACGATTCACTCTTTAAGGAAAATATTGGATTTTCTGGAAATCATACTCTATCGCTTTTACAAGGAAAACGGTTTCTTTCTCAAACAAAACTCTTATGAACTCACCAACTTAATTGTTGACACTTTTTCAAAACTACTTGTATTCTCAGGAAATCAGTGAAACAGGAAAACATCAGCACTTTGAGGATGGGACGTTAAATCGTCAAACAGTTATTTTGTCATCATAATGTAATTGATTTTGAAACATGTAAACATATAATATGGTGTAACCTTTTCAATTTTATTTATGATGGTTGTATTTACTTTGAGCACTATTATACTCATTGTTGTGATACTTTACTTGAAGTCCTCCACCCCCGAACGTTTCCGCCATCCTTGGTTTGGGGGTGTGACAATGTCGGTTACATCTCGAATGAATATAGTTGATCAGGCTATATTTATCCTAGCTATGATTACATAACTGTTCGGGTTGACGACAGTGCGCAACCTTTAAATACTTTAGTTATGTTCCCCTCGTGACACTAGTTCTATCATGTACATGTATAAGCAAGTAGTTATATTTTTATAACTTGTAGTTATACTCTAAAAATATATCATTATCCAGAGCACTTAAGCCCCATTGTATTTATAGTTGTATATCTTTTATCGGTTGATATACTTAGTTCACTATAAACAATGCTCTGATACCAATCTGTCACACCCCAAAACCGGAACGGCGGAATCGTTCAGGGGTGGAGGACGTCATGTTTAGTATCATGAGATGTGTATATGGTAAGCAAGTAATAAACAACCATTTCATTTTGAAAGAAAGTGTTTACAATGCGTGTGTTCACAAAACATAGAATTCATAAACAAATAACAAAACAAGACTTGAAGCTACAATGCTTCATCTTCTGAATCCCCAGCAGGAGCACCTGTCTAATAGTCTCCTGAGAATACAAGTTATTTGAAAGAGTTGATCAGCAATTAAGCTGGTGAGTTCATAAGAGTTTAGTGATGTAAGTAATTTGTAAGATGTTGTTGAAAGTGTAGTTGTAACATGTAGTTGTAAAATGTTGTAAGTTGTAAGTTCTGTTTTGGAAAAGTTCGCCTGTTCCTCTAGAAAATCATATATTTCCTATGTTGATGGAAGTTTAAGTAAAATGACACTACAACCCATTCTATGGGTACAAAGTCGGTACAAGTTATATAAGACTCAGAGTAAACAAAGAATCGATTGTGCGCATCTGCCCTAAGCTCACAACCAAACAAGGAACAGGAATTAAGGCGGATAGCACACATTCCATTGGTTGTTTAATCATCGTCATATTTAACCCTGGTGTAATCACTTGTTACTCATGGAGTTAATTGTAATGTTTCCTTTATATCTAATGAATAAGTTCTTTAAGAAAACCCTTATTTCTTATAATAAAATAGTGACCACAGTGACTACTTTTATAATAGCTTACTTTATACTGCTATATATAATCTAATATCGGATAGAAAGTTGATTGAGCGAATCTGCCCAAATTCCACAACCGAACGAGGAACAGGAATTAAGGCGGAAAGCACACATCCAACTACCTATTGGGTATTAGTTTTATACATAAACATGGTGTATAAACTAAGGTATTATAGAGTTTCTCACCTAAGGTCTTTTAAATTGTACTAGTTTAATAAAGTGGATTACACCCTTTACCGGGAAGTTTCTAGTTTTGTATACCAAAAGTACTGATTTTGGAAAGTATGTTTTGTACTAGAAAAACTGTGCTTTGACTCTGTGTCCTATAACCTGACCCATACCTGGTACCCTTATGATGACTTAATGTATACTAAGCATGCATATATATAGAATCGGGTAGAAAATAGATTGGGTGAATTCGTTCCAAGCCCACAACCAAACAAGGAACAGGAAATGAAGCGGAGAGCACACATCCTATAGTATTCTCCTAAACTATACCTATTATAGTTTACTAATGTTCTACTTGGACTGATACTGAAAAGACTCGTTTATATACTAAGTTATGCTTGTACTTTAAAAACAGAGTTTTGTATAACTATAAAGTAACATAACTTTAAAAGAGTTTTTGGAATGTTTTGACAACTTATAAATGACATAAGTAACATTTTGAAAGATGTTCATAACAAACATTTACACAATTATCATTGTATTCATCTTGTCTCCCCCCCCCCCTTTAAAAGATTTAAAACAGTTAAAAGATTCATTATGGGGTATGAACTCACCTGATCTGGGTGATCCAAACGGGTATGCGTGTAAGGATGAGAAGTTCCACAAATGAAATCCCGAGACTTAACGAGTCCTAAATGACATATAATGGCATATATTGACATAAATATAGTGTTTAGAAGCAACCAAATGCAAGGAAACACCTTACGGGACTAGGAAACACTTTATCCAAGTGTTGGAATCACATGTTATTCAATAAATGGGAGTGTACGGCCACTTTGAGGAGTGTGTGGCCATGCGTGTGCGGCCAGGGGAGTGTGCGGCCGCACACTCATGGTAAAGTGTGCACAAAACGTTTTCCAAATGGTGGGGAGGCTTGTAGGAGTGATGCTCATCAAGTGTTGAAGCTAGAAAGGCACTTTGGAGGTGCTTAAGCACAAATCAAAGGGGTGTACGGCCACATGAGTGTGTGCGGCCGCACACTCCTTGACAAACATGTTTTGGACGTTTTCTAAGGCTCATATCTAGTAAGGCTCAAAATCACCAAGAACAAGTGTGTGTTCTTGGTGTTCTTGGTGTAACTTCAAGATCTAGACAAAACATCATTTCAAATGGATGAAATCAAAGGATGTATCTAGCTTATGAAGATTAACAACAAATCGGGACAAGAACACTTACCACTCGAAAATCTAAGCCCAAAATCGGATGGTAGTTGAGAGAAAAAATCGAGTTCTAGGCTTGGGAGGGCGAAAAGAGATGAAAGAAGGCTAAGTTCTAGACTTATACACGTGAGTGTGCTGCCAGGAGAGGGGTGTGCGGCCGTACACTCCTTGTGTTGGAGTGTAAGGCCCGGTTTTGATGCTAGAAGTGTACGCTATCCATTCTTATGTTCAATGCTTGAATGTACTGACCTTTGGACCTTTAAATGGACTCTAAACGAGGCTAAATGATAGCAGAAATGAGTCTGACACTCAGTCGAGCTGACTGGCTAAGCTTTACCAGACAAGAATTATAAAAATTTTCGAGTTGTCACAGTATTGATCAAGAATTAATTTGGAATTAATTAAGTGATCAAAAGAAGACTAATTAAATATATGGGTTGATTGTGTAAATCACTCATACTTGTATAGTGGGCTAATGCTCCATGGATTATCAATTTGGGCTAAGGTCCATAGGATGCTCCATGGATGCTCCATGGGAGTTACATACCCATGGGTCATGGAAATGAAGAGTCATGTCACATTAGGGTTTCCATGGTGTAACCCTAATTGTAACACACTATATAAAGGATATAAAGTTCACCAAAATCGAGCACTAGAAAGAATAGAGAGGGTAAAACCGATTTTAGAAGTGTTCTACATTCTCTCAAAGTCATTCCAAAGAACTTGGTGTTGTGTGAAACATTTGAGGCATCACACTTGGGGTGCTAGGCTCTCAAGGTTTTCAAGGAATCAAATCAACTACAAGGTATGTATTTCTAGCCATCTTTTATGTTAAAAGTTCCCCATGTATGCTAGATGGGATTATGAACCTTGAAAATCAAATTTTGCATGTATTTTAGACAAACATAGATCCAAGGTTTTCTAGGGTTGCATGTACACTTAGGGGTGTTAGAATGCTCATAACCCATCAGTGGTATCAGAGACTAGGCTTGTTTGTTGATACTTGATGCAAAATAGTGTAAAAATCGAATTTTTAAGCTGTCTGCATAGGGGACTCGCCGAGTCCATGGGGGGACTCGACGAGTCCAAGCGAAACTTCAACCAACTCGGCGAGTCAGTTCTTGCACTCGACGAGTTGGTCATGCAGAATGTAGTTTTTCGATTTTTGCTGCTGGAAATGGACTAGAAACATTACCCTAAACTTTTTTGGTGTTTTAAAACTTGTTTTAGATGGTGTAATGTTTGTTCTAATCCATTTACAATGGCTAATATCAAAATTACATGATTATATGTGTTCATATGTTCTTGAAATTTTAATATGAATATTCATGTTCTTATGAGTTCTTGATAGATCATAGGAATTACTTGTTTAATGCTTAATTCATGATCTTTATGTGTTTTAATGTAGTCAATAACTTGTCCTCAAGTTATGGATAACCAAAAGGAACTTTGTATTAAAACCATTAAAAGTACACATAAGTTACAAAAATGAAGAGTCTTCATTTTAATAACTCATAAGTTATGAATTGAAAGGTTTCGTAAAGTTACAAAACTTGCCCTCAAGTTTTGGAACATGTAAAGTCATCTACTAAAATTTAGTTCCAACCCCTAGATTTTCTTTAATAATGTTCTTTATTTTAAAGCAGTACCTTGTGATGGTGTGTATGAAGCTATGTCTGTTGTAGATAACCTAGGAAATAATGTGTTATGTATTGATTCATCTAATAATAATAACTGGGATAAAGCATCATTATGGCATTGTCGTCTTGGACATGTGAGCAAGAAACGCATAGGCCAGCTCAAAAAGGATGGAGTCTTGGAGTCATTTGACAAAGTCACCCTTCACTGGTTCTTGTACTAGGGGTGAAGGTTTTTTGGATCTGGTACAAACAGATGTGTGTGGACCCTTCAAATCTGCCAGAAGGCATGCTAATTGTTATTATTTGACTTTCACTGATGATTATAGTAGATATGGATATGTCTATTTAATCAAGCATAAGTCAGAGACTTTTGAAAGGTTTAAAGAGTTTAAACAGGAAGTCGAGAATCAATTGGGCAGGAACATTAAGATGCTTCGATCCGATCGTGGTGGTGAGTATCTTAGTACAGAGTTGCTCGACTATCTTAAGGAATGTGGGATTATCTCGGAATTGACACCTCCCAAGACACCACAGTTGAATGGTATGGTTGAGAGGCGTAATCGAACCTTGTTGGATATGGTTCGTTCCATGATGAGTCGAGCTTCGCTACCAATCTCATTCTGGGGGTATGCCTTAGAGACTGCCACCCATATCCTTAATCTGATCCCTACAAAGAAAGTTGCCAAAACTCCTCATGAGATGTGGTCTGGTAAAGTTCCCAATCTAGACCACATTAAGATTTAGGGTTGCGAGGCTTTCGTGAGGTTTGAGACTCACGATAAGCTTGAACCTCGAAGTGAGAGGTGTATTTTCATCGGCTGTCCACAGAAGTCCTTTGGTTACCTCTTCTACAGACCTAGTGATAATGTGGTCTTTGTAGCAAGGAGGGGTGTCTTTCGAGAGAGATAGTTCAGAAGCCAAGGAAACAGTGGGAGGCAAATTGACCTTGAAGAAATTCAAGAGTCAAGTGGTGAAGGAACTTCAAGCCCTAGCAGTCAACCTGAGGAGGAAACTCCTGTTGATCCAATTGACGAGTTTGTACCTCTGAGGCGTTCCATAAGGGTTAGGAATGCACCTGAGCACTACTATGGTTTCCATATTACTGCGGAAGGTGAGACACTTATCAGTGATGATACACTGGTAAGTCTGGATGAACCTAACAACTATGCGGAAGCCATGGCAGGCCCCGAGTCTGCTAAATGGAAAGAGGCAATGGACAACGAGATACAGTCCATGTATGACAATCAAGTTTGGAACTTGGTTTACAATGTACCATGTCGTAAAACAGTTGGGTGCAAATGGATCTTCAAGAAGAAGACCGACATGGATGGTAATGTACACACTTATAAGGCGTGACTGGTTGCAAAGGGATTTTATCAAACTCTGGGAGTTGATTATGATGAGACATTTTCACCAGTTGCAAAGATTAAGTCCATTAGGGTCCTGTTAGCCATCGCTGCATTTCACGATTATGAAATATGGCAAATGGATGTCAAAACTGCCTTCCTTAATGGACGTTTGGCTGAGGATGTTTACATGAGTCAGCCAGAGGGTTTTGTTAGTGCAGAATACCCTAATATAGTGTGTAAGCTTGATAAATCCATCTACGGATTAAAGCAAGCACCTCGTAGATGGAATCTTTGCTTCGATGAGAAAGTCAAAGAAATTGGCTTTTCGAGGAGTGAAGATGAATCTTGTGTATATGTCAAGGCTAGTGGGAGTATAGTTAGCTTTTTTGTACTGTATGTGGATGACACACTACTCATAGGAAATGACATCCCAGCCTTGCAGGAAGTGAAGTCCTGGCTTGGGAAGTGTTTCTCTATGAAAGACCTAGGAGAAGTTTCCTATATTCTAGGGATAAGGATTCTGAGAGACCGGAGTAAAAGACTAATTGGACTTAGTCAGAGTACCTACTTGGATAAGGTGCTGAAGAGGTTCAACATGCAGGACTCCAAGAAAGGAGAGTTGCTGATTCAGAGTAACGCCAGATTGAGTAAAACTCAAAGCCCGAGTACAGAGGCAGAGATAGCAGAAATGAGTCGAGTACTCTATGCTTCCGCTGTAGGCTCGATCATGTATGTTATGACTTGTACTCGTCCTGATATAGCCTTTGCTTTGAACATGGTTAGCAGATATCAGGGGAACCCTGGCAAGGCTCACTGGACTATGGTAAAGAATATCCTCAAGTGCCTGCAGAGGACTAAGGACTGGGTCCTAACCCTCGGTGGGAGTGATGACCTGAGAGTTGTAGGGTATAGTGATGATAGCTTTCAGACTGATAGGGATAATTTCCGCTCTCAGTCAGGCTGGGTCTTTACCTTAAACGGAGGAGCAATTACTTGGAAGAGTTCCAAGAAGGAGAAAGTGGTTGATTCAACTTGCGAATCAGAGTATATAGCAGCAAGCGAGGCAGCAAAGGAGGCGATATGGCTGAAGAACTTCATTGGAGACCTTGGAGTTGTACCAGCTATAAAGGAGCCTATGGAAATTTTTTGTGATAGTGAAAGTGCAGTTGCCTTAGCTAAGGAACCAAGGGATCACGGGAGATCCAAACACATCAACAGAAAATATCATTTCCTCAGACATCGCATAGAAGAAGGACTCCTCGTGGAAAAGAGGGTATCAGCGGATGAGAACCCAGCAGATCCCCTCACGAAGGGACTGAGTCGGGTTAAGCATCTCCAGCATGCTCGGAGCATAGGGCTGAAGGATGATATTAGTTTTAGTAGTTAGATAATTTTGAAATTTTTAAAGTGTAATTGACATTTGATGATGAATAAAAGTTGTGTTTATTTATGAGTAAAGTGTTGCTATCTTTTGTCAATCGTTTACTATATTTCTTTTGCATGTTTTGACTTCCAGAATAATTATGTTTTGTATATCATATTCTTTGAATTCTCCATAGTCGGACATATGTTGGAAGTAGGTATGAATTAAGATTGTCATGAGTTGGTTGCATAGGTCTAAGTTGTTGGACATGGCTACAACACTCATGAGTGCTCATAAGTTCTGAGTATTGGATTCAACCCACGCTCACTAGTATCACTTCATGGAATTTATCTCGAGTGATCGTGAGACGGTAATATCACATAAGTCTTCAAACCTAGAGATATGACTTGTTACCTATGAGTTGGTTATACATTAATTGTACGAAAACGCATTAGTAACTCGATGTTATAAAACGTACTTTTGTGTGTGATTCAACAAGTAGTAGAACAAGCATATGAGTCGAAGTTTATATGTTCCTTCTTGGATTAGAAGCGATATATGGGCCCCTCGATAATTTTGTTTTGACCCATGTACCAGGCCCGGTCAGAACTAAGTTGATGTGTTCAATTAAGTTCTCTGTCAACCAAATCGGAAATCGAGAAACAAACTGTTGGACAATAAGTAATACATTGTTCCATGTATTTGTCCGGCTGATATCTAGAACAGAGGATTATATGATCACCTATCTTAAATGGCGTATCATCATCATCTCAGTTTCGAGAGACCTTGAAAGAGCTACGATTGCTGATCGGTTCCTGAAGTCATACTTGCAGTTATAGTTATTAGACTTATCCAAGTGGGAGACTATTGGATAAGGTGTCTAAGTCCATAACTATTTCTGGTATGTACTTGACCCGGTTTGGCATGGTCCATTTGGGTTGCATGGCATCATGCATTAGGATAGACTAAAATGAGAGAAATAACACTTATGGTTTAATAATATATTATAAGTTCTAATATATTAATAATATTATTTAATTAGTATTGATCAAGAATTAATTTGGAATTAATTAAGTGATCAAAAGAAGACTAATTAAATATATGGGTTGATTGTGTAAATCACTCATACTTATATAGTGGGCTAATGCTCCATGGATTATCAAGTTAAGCTAAGGTCCATAAGATGCTCCATGGGAGTTACATACCCATGGGTCATGGAAATGAAGAGTCATGTCACATTAGGGTTTACATGGTGTAATCCTAATTGTAACACACTATATAAAGGATATGAAGTTCACCAAAATCGGGCACTAGAAAGAATAGAGAGGGCAAGCCGATTTTAGAAGTGTTCTACATTCTCTCAAAGTCATTCCAAAGCACTTGGTGTTGTGTGAAACATTTGAGGCATCACACTTGGGGTGCTAGGCTCTCAAGGTTTTCAAGGAATCAAATCAACTACAAGGTATGTAATTTTAGCCATCTTTTATGTTAAAAGTTCCCCATGTATGCTAGATAGGATTATGAACCTTGGAAATCAAATTTTGCATGTATTTTAGACAAACATAGATCCAAGGATTCATTACTGAAATTCCGAAGCAACCCAGGGAGAGCAACAACAACAACAACAATACCAACAACAACGACAAGAAGAAGTTTTGGAACAAGAGGAAGGGTCAATCTTCGCAGGAACCATCCAAGAAACAACAGTTAGTGGCAGTTCATGCGGCTACTACTCCCACCACTGTTCCTGTCACCCCTACACCAGCAAAGCAATATGCTGGAAACCTACCGAAGTGCAGCAGATGCAATTTCCATCACAACAGAAATTGTAGGGTGATGCACTGTAATAACTTCAACAGGAAAGGGCACACTGCTCGTTTCTGTAAGGCACCAACACAACCAATCACCCAAGTTCCTGGAGTCGGTGTGGGCAAGGCGTGTTATGGGTGTGGTGAAGCTAGGCACTACAAGAGAGATTGCCCTAAGTCAAGGAATGTTGGCGGCGTAGAAAGAGTGTTGGCGATAGGGCAGAATGAAGAAATAGTTGATCCCACGGTGGTTACGGGTACGTTTCTCCTCAATATCTCTTATGCATGCATACTCTTTGATTGTGGTGCGGAGAGGAGTTTCTTGAGCCATGAGTTCAAACACTTACTTAAACAAAACCCCCAATCACTTAATAAGACAATTACAGTAGAAATGGCAAACGGTAAAACACAAAACACAAACGATATGTACATAGGTTGCATGCTAGATTTAAATGAAAACTCGTTCCAAATCGATCTAATGTCGATCACTATAAGAAGATTTGATGTCATCATCGGTATGGATTGGTTAAGCCTTCACCATGCAGATATACTTTGTCACCAAAGGGCCGTTCGCCTTAATCTGCCAAATGGCAAAACTCTAGTCATCTATGGTGATAAACTCGGTACCAATTTACAAATCATCTCTTGCATCAAAGCCCAAAAATACCTACGCAAAGAGTACCACGCTTTCCTAGCCTACGAGCTAGGTAAGGAAAAAGAAACGAAAGATATCAAAGACATTCCAGAAGTCTGCGATTTCCTCGACGTCTTCCCTGAAGATCTTCCAGGAGTTCCACCAGAACGTCAAGTCGATTTCAGAATCGACTCGATTTCCTCGACGTCTTCCCTGAAGATCTTCCTGAAGATCGTCATACCGTCTAGCCCCGGCAGAGATGCAGGAATTACCCAGCCAACTAAACGAGCTACTCAATAAAGGATTCATCAGGCTGAGCTTCTCACCTTGGGGAGCACTAGTCATATTTGTAAAGAAGAAGGATGGATCCTTTCGCATGTGCATCGACTACCGAGAACTAAACAAGCTCACAATCAAGAACCGATATCCCCTACCGCGCATAGACGATCTGTTCGACCAACTCCAAGGAGCAAGCTACTTCTCAAAGATCGATTTAAGATCCGGGTACCATCAGCTGCGAGTCCTGGAAGGAGATGTTCCCAAGACAGCCTTCTGAACTCGTTATGGTCACTACGAGTTTGTAATGATGCCCTTTGGATTAACAAATGCCCCGGCGGTGTTCATGGACTTAATGAACCGAGTATATCGTTCCTTCCGGAAAAACCAAGCCGCAATGGAGAGGCACGTCATCGAGGCTAAATGTCAAGTAGCTCGAGCTCGGACTTCCACGACAACATACCGTGGTCCGCAGCGTACCACCCGCTCGGAGTAGAGCGTGTACTTCTTACGCTATGTATATACTTATCGAGTGAGCGTTGGTGCTACTCTTTCCTTTATGTATGTACGCCCGACAGATTGTGAGTACACAATTCGAGGGCCTGAATGCGGTTAAATTTTTCCATTTTCATTGATGTACTCTAGACCTATGTTAAGGTAAAATTTTCCTGATCGATGTATCGAATATTAAAATCAATGAGATTGACACGCAATTATTATTTCGTTGAGTATTACATTAAGTTCTTAAAATACTAAGGAAAATCATACACTTATTATTGTAAGTTTCCATTTCGCAATTAACTTACAAATTCGGTAATGTTCGGAACGTAAAACATATAATACTAAGACTTTCCATAATCATTTCTGAAGACTTATCAAGAATTCGTCTTTTACTTATACCAGAATCATGCCGCCAAGAAGAAATCCCCGACGCTTCAATACTACAGGAACAACAAGACCTCCTCCACCACCACCCCCATCAATGGACAATGATGTTTTCCAGGCTGCCGTAACAGCTGCAGTTATAGCAGCAATGGCACAAATGAGTAACAAAGGGCCAGGAGGAGGAATAAATAGCTCTACTAATGGCCAACACCAAGGTCATTTTGGGGAATGCACTTACAAGGACTTCACCAACAGCAAACCCATATCCTTTAATGGGACTGGAGGAGTTATGGCTCTATCCCAATTGATAGAGAAAACGGAAGCAGTATTCGAAATCTACTCATGCCAAGAAGGAAGCAAAGTAAAATTTGTTGCATGTACTTTCTCCGAACGAGCCCTAACGTGGTGGAATGGCCACGTCAAGTCACTAACTCTGGTAGTGGCTAACTCCATGGGATGGTAAAACCTGAAACACATGCTCATGCAAGAGTACTGCCCGAGAGGCGAAGTAAAGAAGCTCGAACAAGAGCTTTGGGGCCTTACAATGGTAGGCACGGACATCACAACCTATAATAATAGGTTTAGTGACTTGGAAATACTTTGCCCGGGAATGGTTGCTCTAGAGAGCAAGAAGTTCCAGAGATATATATGGGGACTGTCACCCCAGATTTAAGGAAGTGTACTAGCTTCCAAGCCAGTTACTTTCGATAGTGCCAAACAGCTGGCACAGTCCCTCGTTGACCATGGCATCTGCCAAGGATTCATGGCTGCAGTTCCAAAGCAACTCAGGGAGAGAAACAACAACAATGACAAGAAGAAGTTTTGGAACAAGAGGAAGGGTCAATCTTCGGAGGAACCTTCCAAGAAACAGCAGTTAGTGGCAGTTCATGCCGCTACTACTCCCACCGCTGTTCCTGTCACCCTACACCACCAAAGCAATATTCTGGAAACCTACCGAAGTGCAGCAAATGCAATTTCCATAATAATGGAAATTGTAGGGTGATGCACTGTAATAACTGCAACAAGAAAGGGCACACTGCTCGTTTCTGTAAGGCACCAACACAACCAATCACCCAAGTTCCTGGAGTCGGTGTGGGCCAGGCGTGTTATGGGTGTGGTGAAGCTAGGCACTACAAGAGAGATTTCCCTAAGTCAAGGAATGCTAGCGGCGTAGAAAGAGTGTTGGTGATAGGGCAGAATGAAGCAATAGTTGATCCCACGGTGGTTACAGGTACGTTTCTCCTCAATAGTGCTTATACATGCATACTCCTTGATTGTGGTGCGGAGAGGAGTTTCGTGAGCCACGAGTTCAAACACTTACTTAAACAAAACCCCCAATCACTTAATAAGATATTTACAGTAGAAATGGCAAACGGTAAAACAAAAAGCACAAACGATATGTACATAGGTTGCACGCTAGATTTAAATGATCACTCGTTCCAAATCGATCTAATGCCGATCACTATAAGAAGCTTTGATGTCATCATCGGTATGGATTGCTTAAGCCTTCACCATGCTGATATACTTTGTCATGAAAGGGTCATTTGCCTTAATCTGCCAAATAGCAAAACTCTTATCATCTATGGTGATAAACCCGGTACCAATTTACAAATCATCTCTTGCGTCAAAGCCCAAAAATACCTACGCAAAGAGTACCACGCTTTCCTAGCCTACGAAGTCGATAAGGAAAAAGAAACGAAAGATATCAAAGACATTCCAGAAGTCTGCGATTTCCTTGATGTCTTCCCTGAAGATCTTCCAAGAGTTCCACCAGAACGTCAAGTCGATTTCAGAATCGACTTGATTCCCGGAGCTACCCCAGTAGCAAAATCGTCGTACTGTCTAGCCCCGACAGAGATGCAGGAATTATCCAACCAACTAAACGAGCTACTCAATAAAGGATTCATCAGGCCGAGCTTCTCACCTTGGGGAGCACTAGTCCTATTTGTAAAGAAGAAGGATGGATCCTTTCGCATGTGCATCGACTATCGAGAACTAAACAAGCTCACAATAAAGAACCGATATCCCCTTCCGCGCATTGACGATCTGTTCGACCAACTCCAAGGAGCAAGCTACTTTTCAAAGATCGATTTAAGATCCGGGTAGCATCAGTTGCGAGTCCTGGAAGGAGATGTTCCCAAGATGGCCTTCCGAACTCGTTATGGTCACTACGAGTTTGTAATGATGCCCTTTGGATTAAGAAATGCACCGGCGATGTTTATGGACTTAATGAACCGAGTATGTCGTTCCTTCCTGGATAAATTCGTGATCGTATTCATAGAAGATATACTTATCTATTTCCAAAGTGAGAATTTTGGATTCGGAAAGTATATTTCCTTGGTCACGTGGTCAGCAAAGAAGGGATACACGTGGAACCTTCCAAAATCAAGGCAATCGAAAACTGGGCAACTCCAAGGACTCCAACGAAAATCCGACAATTCTTCGGCCTTGCTGGCTATTACCGAAGATTCATACAAAACTTCTCAAAGATTGCCAAACCACTTACCTCCCTGACTCAGAAGGGTGTAACCTACAACTGGGGAGAAAAGCATGACGTTGCGTTCCAAACACTGAAACAAAGCCTATACAGCGCACCTATATTATCCCTGCCAGAAGGAACAGAAGACTTCGTGGTCTACTGCGACGCATCAAACCAAGGTTTGGGATGTGTTATAATGCAACGAGGAAAGGTCATCGCATATGCCTCGAGGCAACTCAAGACGCACGCAGTCAACTACACTACCCACGACCTCGAACTGGGAGCAGTCGTTTTCGCCCTAAAGTTCTGGAGGCACTATCTCTACGGCACGAAATGCACAATCTTCACCGATCATAAGAGCCTTCAGCACATTCTCAATCAAAAAGAACTCAACATGAGACAGAGACGATGGGTTTAACTACTGAGCGATTACAAATGCGAAATTCGTTATCATCCGGGAAAAGCTAATGTAGTAGCTGATGCTCTCAGTCGAAAAGAATACTCGTGCCGCCGAGAGAAATCCTTAACCATGACGATCCATTCACACCTATCCACACAAATCAAGGAAGCTCAAATGGAAGCCTTGAAAACCGAAAATGTAGCTGGTGAAGCCTTAAGAGGAATGGATAAGAATCTTGAAGTCAAGGGTGACGGAGTTTGTTACTTCATGAATCGGATCTGGACACCGAATTTTGGTGGATTCATAGAGGTTGTCATGAATGAGGCTCATAAGACTTGATACTCCGTGCATCCCGGTTCAGACAAGATGTATCTGGACCTTAAGAAATTATATTTGTAGCCGAACATGATAGCCGAAATTGCTGCCTATGTAGGCAAGTGTCTGACTTGTGCCAAAGTCAAATTAGAGTACCAAAAACCCTCGGGATTGTTACAACAACACGAAATACCCGAGTGGAAGTGGGAGTGGATAACCATAGATTTCATAACCAATTTACCTAAAACAGCGAGCACACCTGACACCATTTGGGTGATCGTCGACAGATTAACCAAATCCGCGCACTTCCTACCAATAAAGGAAACTGACAAGATGGAGAAACTAGCTCGAACATACATCAGAGAGATTGTGCGACTGCATGGTGTACCAATATCCATTATCTCCGACAGAGATAGTAGATTCACCTCACGGTTCTGGCAGTCACTACAAAAATCTCTAGGGACGAGTCTAGACATGAGTACCGCTTACCATCCACAAACCGACGGTCAGAGTGAGAGGACCATTCAAACTTTGGAAGATATGCTAAGAGCTTGTGTGATCGATTTTGGTAAGGCATTGGATACCCATTTACCACTAGTCGAGTTCTCGTACAACAATAGCTATCACACTAGGATCAAGGATGCTTATTTCGAAGCCCTCTATGGCCGCAACTGCAGATCACCTCTGCGTTGGGCTGAAGTGGGTGACACGCAACTAGCTAGAGGGCAAATACCCGACAGCACTCTCACAGGCCCAGAAATCATAAGAGAAATGACCGAGAGGATTGTCCAAATCCGGGAACGACTAAAATCTTCAAGAGACAGACATAAGAGTTATGCGGACAAAAGACGGAATCCCTTGGAATTTCAGGTTGGGGACCGGGTACTATTGAAGGTCTCACCCTTGAAAGGGTTAATACGTTTTGGAAAACGTGGCAAACTAAATCCAAGGTATATCGGACAATTCGAGATCCTTGCCAGGATCGGCCCGGTAGCATACAAGCATCGATTACCGCAGGAACTCAATAACGTACATCCCACTTTTCATGTGTCAAACTTAAAGAAGTGTTTGTCCGATGAGACCCTCGTCGTCCCTCTGGAAGAATTCGAAATCAACGAGAGTCTCCACTTTGTAGAGGAACCAGTAGAAATCATGGATAGGGAAATTAAAAGAACAAAACAAAGTCGCATACCCATTGTGAAGGTCCGCTGGAATGCAAAGCGAGGACCTGAATACACCTGGGAGCGTGAAGATCAGATGAAACAAAAATACCCGCATCTTTTCCCTAGTCCATAAATACTTATATTAGAATAAATTTCGGGATGAAATTCTCTCTGATGGGGGGATGATGTGACAACCCGATATTTCAAGTCAATGCAATGACCTAAGTCGAGTATTGTAATGTATTTTGAATTAATAAATAAATAAATAATATATAGCATCAGAAATGAAATGTTCAAAAGTCTCAATTGGGATACATAAAATTATAGTTATCGAGTCAAGGTTTTCAAAAATATAAAGAACACAAAGATCCGAGTTATAACGAAGAAGTTATGACCAATCGAAAATCCGCAGCGAAACCGGTAAAACATTGTTAAGCGTAAAACGCGAAATTTCAATAAAATACTTTTTAGCCTTAAGTATCTAAACGAATGTTGTAGATATCATTAAACCATGAACGTACATAAAAAGAACGTCCAAATCTGACTTCGTATGAAGAAGTTATGATTTTTCTAAGTTTCGGAGTAGTAGTAGACATCTTAAAACTCGAAATAGAGATCGAGCGAAAACGGAAACGGATGAAGAAGTTATGGCTTTTTAACGGACTTTTCCTGTCCCAGCCTATTAAAAATATATAATTAAAAATAAATCAAAATTTTCCAACAAAGACTAAATGAAAGTTGTAGATTATATTCTCGCCTACGCGTGGATATAAAGAACGTCAAAAACGGAGCTCGTATGCGAAAGTTACGCATTTTAGAAGATCGGGGCACACAAACCGAGTGGGTACGCTATATCGTATGAAGGTACGCCCAGCGTACCCGATGCAAGGCCTCGGATCGACCACATCTCCCCTATGCACTCTAGCCCGTCCCATCCAAAGTTCGGCGTCCGAGGGTGGCGTCATCGCTGACGTACGCCCAGCGTACGCGCGTTCGCGCAGTGTACGAGGGGTAACCCCAGCCCTATATGTCACACCCCAAAACCAAGAACGGCGGAAATGTTCTGGGGTGGAGGACGTCATGTACAGTATCATAACAAAGCATAATAGTAAAGACAAGCGAAAAACATCCATTACATTAATATAATAATTTAGATACAAGCGTGTTCTGAACAGTATGTAAGACACCAAAATGTATAATCAAAAACAAACCGAGGGGGTACGCTATAGCGTACGAAGGTACGCCCAGCGTACCCGATGCAAGGCCTCGGATCAACCACGTCTCCCCTATGCACTCTAGCCCTTCCCATCCAAATTCCGACGTCCAAGGGTGGCGTCATCGTTGACGTACGCCCAGCGTATGCGCGTACGCCCAGCATACGAGGGTCAACCCCAGCCCTATAAATAAGATGCGAGGGTTCCGGCTTCTTTCGCCAATTCACAACCTTTCTCCCATATTTTCTCACTCTCGAGCCTCCCGAAACTATCCCGACGCCCCGGTTACGTATCCAAGTTACGACGAAGGTCCGAAGGTCCAAAAATCCCGAGAAATTTCCCGACAATAGTAGTATCATAACAGTTGAATAAATAGTAAAGAAAGCAAACACAGCCATCATAAATATAATTTAAAAAGTTACATTGTTGATTGTATTACAAGTTTCATTAGGAATTACATTATGATGATAAAATAAGTTTGAAATTGACGCCTTAGAATCCTTTCCCCAAAAGTTGTTGTTACCTGTACTACTGAATCCCTGAGAAATACAAGTAGTTTTGAAAAAGTGTCAACAATTAAGTTGGAAAGTTCATAAGTGTTTTTGTATAAGAATTGTATGCCTTTTTGTATAAAGTAAGTGAGTTTTTTCTAAAAAATCCAATATTTTCCATAAATGAGTAGCAGTTTTAAAAGTTCCAAAAACCCAAAATGCATCAGTATTTTCAATACCTAAAATAGTGTAAGTAGATTTATATAAGTGTATATAATCACTAAGGCATTTGATAGCCTCGTAAATTAAATGCTTTAATACTTCATGTGAGTTTTATAGCCGTACTATTGACTCAGACTGCCTGTAACAACGTTCTCCAGGCGTTGGAATGATATGACATTTGTCACCCCAGACCTGTCGGTCCAACTGTAGCTAACAGTTTAGGTGCGGGATTGTCAATCCCATATAGATCTATACACAAGTATCACCCTCTCCCTATAAGAGATTGACAACCCGAAATTTTCATTTGTATAAAGTCTACAGTCAAGCACTACAAATATTAGCCAAATTCATTTCAGTACATTTTTGGCCGGTTTAAAGTCCGTTTGGGTGTTTTTATTTTAAATTCGTCAAACGAACAAATAAAAGGGAGTATCTTTTAGGAGTGGAGGTGTAACAAATAAGCAAATAACACCTTGACTAGGTGTTTACGGCCAAACAAGAGGAGTTTGGGCCGTAAACTCCCTTTAACCATGAACTCATGCATATAGCATGAGTTTACTCTTCATTCCTTCACTCTCCAACTTCCTAGCTCAAGAATACCCAACTTTTCTCTCAACTATCATGGCATCATCTTCCAAATCTTCCAAAATGTAAGTGTTTCTTCACTAGATTTGTTGTTATAACACTTTATCTAGTGCTAATACACGATTTCATCCATACATTTTTCATTTTTACTTAGATCTTCAAGTGTTCTTCAAAACACCAAGAACTCCAAGAACACACACTAGTGTTTTTGGACCCTAAACACTCTTACAAGCTTCGTATAAGTAAGTACACTCCTCCTAACTGGTTATATGCTTAGTATACTTGCTAAACCATTGGAAAACATCAAAAATCCCCAAGAACACATGTGTTTACGGTCAAGGGATCTCCTAGAACCGTAAACACCTTCAAGTGATGTTTAAGTGCCCCTAACACCTTCTAGGGCTTGGATATTGGACTAGAACCTTGCATGCATGAGCTAAAGACCCCAAATCACGAAATGGTAGGAGTGACCATGAGTTTACGGCCGTAAACTCATGGGTTTACGACCGTAAACTCCCAAGGAGTGGTCCAAGGAACGTAAACTCCAAAGAAGGGCCATTTTGAGCCCTAGTCCCTTCCTAAGCCTTGAATTCAAACCTAGAACACTTCCTTGAGGGGTATAAGACCTTAAATCACACAATGGTACAATTTACCATGAGTTTACGGCCGTCAAATCATGGGGGAAATGACCAAAAACCGTAAACACATATAGGGTTACTTGACACTTAGCATCCTATCCGGCACTTCCATCCAAACCACTCACTGCAGGTGAGTTCATACCCCTTAATTAACCTTTGAAATGATTTTAGATGCTTTTATGGGGGGGAATACAAGTTGAACATTTCTAGTTATTGCTTTAATCACATGTGATTAATAACTAGAACACACAGAAAGGTTTTCTATTGCTTTCAAATTACTATCAAATATATGGATTTTTAAGTGTTTCAAAACCCTTTTATTGAACTTTTAAATACTAAAACTATTTCCAAAACTCTTTTAAACCTGCATTGTTTTCAAACTCATATCTACACTAATCTGTTTATATAAGTAAGACTTGAAGGACTTAGGACTGATAGCTCACCTTACTTCATGTTCCTTGTTTGGTTGTCGACTTAGGGTATCCTGTTATTTGTCGGAATGTCGTTGAATTCTTAGTTATATATCATATATATATATATATATACATATATATATATATATATATATATATATATATATATATATATATATATATATATATATGTGTGTGTGTATGTGTGTGTGTGTGTTGGATATAAAAGCTTTCACTTCAGTTCAGTACCTTTGTGTAACAAAGGCATCCAAATAATCTTACTATTTAACTATAATAGGTATAGTTAAGGGATTACTACTCACTACTACTATTACAAAGACCCATACAAGAGTCAGTACATTTATGAGTCACCACATAAGTACTACATTGAGTAACAATACATGCTATACACTATATAAGAGAATATACTATACACTATGCAAGAGAACATACTATACACTATACAAACATTAAATACTATAATAGAATGTGATATACTACTTCTCGAGACGACACTTCATCGTGGTATCACTTTGTAACCAGAGTCTCCTGGAGGGAGAGCGGGCATTGTGTGTATAGATCTATACGGGACAGACACTCCCACATCCTGACTGCTAGCTACAGTCCCAGCCGAAAGGCCAAGGGGCGACAGAATGCTACCTCACTATTTATGACCTGGAGGGTCACCCGTTATTCAGTCGTCGATCAACATGGTTACATACGAGTTCACATTCAAACCTTAAATTAACTAAATAAGAATTTAAGGCAAAAATAGACTTTTCGAGGCATATTGTTCATTTAATACCACCTGGAGTCTGTGTTTTAATCACTCTATAGCCAGCAGTGTCACTGCTGAGGAAAAATATTAATTTCCCCTATTACACTTATTTTGTAATCACCTTACAAGGGTGAAGTCTAAAACTATATTTTCACACTAATAGTTTTCACTGGGGAAAAACCCTTACATTTACGAAAGAACAAACGTACAAACAATCGGGTCTTGGTAGAAGACTATTTTTTACTAGAAAATATAGGGTTTTCTAGGGAGCATACTATTTACAAACATTTGAAATCAGTTATTTCATTTACACTAAGTTGTTACAGCTATTTTTATACAAGCAATCACACTAAATACTTATGAACTCACCAGCTTTATGCTGATAAACTCTTTCAAAATAACTTTTATTCTCAGGTCATCAGTAGACAGGTACCGATGAAGCTTTTGCAAAGATGGAGCACATACAAGACTCATCTTTTATTTTGATTATATATTTTGGTGTCTTACATACTGTTCAGAACACGCTTGTATCTAAATTATTATATTAATGTAATGGATGTTGTTTGCTTGTCTTTACTATTATGCTTTGTTATGATACTGTACATGACGTCCTCCACCCCAGAAGGTTTCCGCCGTTCTTGGTTTTGGGGTGTGACAGATTGGTATTAGAGCATTGTTTATAGTGAATCAAGTATATCAACGCATAAAAGATATACGAACTATAAACACATCGGGATTAAAACACTCTGACCAAGAATATATACTTTTAAATAATAAAATATTTAACTAAGTATATATATACATCTATTCTTACCAGTGTCAGTATCATACTAGAACAGAACAAAAGTATTACGACTATTGAACAGCACAATTGGGCTTAGAGACATATAGTCAAAACTAGGGGGATATAGCCTGATCAACTATATTTTCCGAGGAGTGACTAGCATGTGCCTAAGAATGATTGTGGTGTTGCAACGAGTCTAAAAACTTACCAACACTGCCACAATAAGAACATTCTAACAGAACTTAAACCTAAAATACTATAGGAGTATTTTGTGATTACTATAATTACTTATGTACAAACTAAAAATGATCTTCATTAGTACGTCTATTAGCTATTCGTTTCCCCCTATTATCGCGTAGATACCATGGCTGACTTAAGGGTTCGCCCAAGGGGTGCCCGTTGCCAGTAGAGGATTATCTACCCATCCTTCTCTTCTTCAAATAATAGCCTTTCTCTTCAGTGTCTCTGTTTCACTTGTCTGTAAACATTCCTAACCTTGTAGGTACTCTAACTAGACTTCTAAGCTGCCAACATTTTCCCTTATGGTTTGATGTAAGATCTACTGTTAGGTCACTCTTCCTGAACTCATTTTACATCATTAATAGCAGTAATATTGGCAATTATCTAAGCTATGGGAAAGTCTGTACTTTTGTATTTCCCTACTCTATTGTTATGACTCTATCTGATAGTCTGACTATGGCGATTTAGTCCATGGAACACGCTCATCATACTTTCAATCGATTCTTACTATTATCATCATCTTTATGAACTTTCAGTAAAAGATTCCGCCTCGAAAGCGTCCAACCAGAAACACGCCTGCAAATCAAACTCCACCACCACCACCCCCTCCGCAGTTTGATGCGGTGATGTTCCAGGCAGCTGTGACCGCAGCTGTGACCGCCGCCATGGCCCAAGTAAACTCTGGTGGCGTAATTGGAACGGGGACTAGCACTAACTCTAGCCATGGTGAAATCCATCCACGTGCACGGGAGTGTACTTATAAAGATTTCATCAGCTGCAAACCTACATACTTCAACGAAACCGGAGGGATCCTTGCACTGTCCCAATGGATCGAGAGAACAGAAGCAATCTTCGAGATGTGCTCATGCCCTGAAGGAAGCAAGATAAAGTTCGCTGCTTGCACCTTCACCCAAAGGGCCCTGACGTGGTGGAGTGGCCATGTTAAATCACTCTCATTGGTAACAGCTAACGCCATGGGCTGGGATACACTGAAGGACCTCATGACAAGGGAGTACTGCCCGAGGGGCGAAATTCAGAAACTCGAGGAGGAACTGTGGAACCTCAAAATGCAGGGTTCCGACATAGTGGCTTATATAGCCAGGTTCTGCGACATGGTGGCTCTATGTCCTAACATGGTCCCCACCGAAAGCAAGAAAATCGAAATATACATTTGGGGTCTGGTACCCCCATATCGAGGGAACATGCTAGCTTCAAACCCTGCGACCTTTGATTGTGCCAAGGAATTGGCCCAGAGACTCAACGACCATGAGGTTCCTTCTCTTCCAACAACAACCACAACTACTGCCCCAGCACCAACCAACGCGACCGACAACAAAAGGAAGCGTGGGGACCGAAAGAAGGTAAATCAAATCAACCCTCCTCCAAGAACCAACAGACGGTGGCTTTCCATGCCGCCACTACTCCTGCTGCCCCTATACCAGCTAAAACATACGCAGGGAGCCTACCCAAATGTACCAAGTGTAATTTCCATCATAACGGCCCCTGCCGGGAAATGCACTGCACCAATTGCGACCGGAAGGGCCATACCGCTCGGTTTTGCAGAGCACCTCCCAAACCTATCACCCAGGTCCCTAGTGCAGGAGTAATCCAGGCCTGCTACGGGTGTGGCGAGACAGGGCACTTCAAAAGAAACTTTCCGAAAGCTGGGAATACGGGAGGAGCAGGAAGACTACTTGCTATTGGCCACAATGAGGCCATGACAGACCCCACGGTAGTCACGGGTACGTTCCTTCTCGATAACTCTTATGCTTGTATCTTATTCGATAGTAGGGCAGAAAGGAGCTTCGTAAACCAAAAATTTAAACACTTACTTAATCAAGCACCACAAGCACTAAAAGAAACCTTCGTCGTAGAAATGGCTAACGCAAAGACAAAAAATTCTAACGAGATTTACATAGGTTGTACCCTCACGCTAGATAATCATTCATTCCAAATCGACCTCATACCAGTAGCTATCCAGAGTTTCGACATCATTATAGGCATGGACTGGCTGAGTCTTCATCGTGCCGACATTCTGTGCTTCGAAAAAGCAGTCCCCCTGAACCTACCGAATCATGAAACCTTGTTGATCTACAGAGACAAACCCAGTACGAGCCTTCGTATCATCTCGAGTATTCAAGCCCAGAAGTACTTGCGTAAGGAATATCGTGCATTCCTGGCGCACATTTTCGATACGAGCCAAAAAACAAAAGACCTAAAAGACCTCCCCGTAGTACGCGATTTTACCGACGTCTTTCTGGAAGAACTCCCAGGATTACCCCCGCAACGTCAAGTCGAGTTCCGAATCGACTTAATTCCAGGAGCCACCCCCGTAGCCAAATCGCCCTATCATCTAACACCTGCAGAGATGCAAGAACTGTCCGGTCAACTTAACGAACTGCTCAGCAAGGGCTTCATAAGACCAAGCTTATCACCCTGGGGAGCACCAGTCTTGTTCGTAAAGAAGAAAGACGGATCGTTTCGTATGTGCATCGATTACAGGGAGCTCAACAATCTTACGGTCAAGAATCGTTACCCTCTTCCTCGCATAGACGATTTATTCGACCAACTGCAAGGGGCGAGCTACTTTTCCAAGATTGACCTGAGGTCCGGGTATCACCAGTTACGAGTGCTTGAGGAGGATGTTCCGAAGACAGCTTTCCGAACTCGTTACGGACACTACGAGTTCGTAGTGATGCCATTCGGATTGACCAATGCGCCCGCAGTATTCATGGACTTAATGAATAGGGTATGTCGTCCTTACTTGGATCAGTTCGTCATCGTCTTCATTGATGATATACTTATCTACTCTTGAAGTAAGGAAGAGCATAGCGATCATTTACGACAAGTCCTAGGAACCTTACGATCGGAGAAGCTTTATGCGAAGTTCTCTAAATGCGAATTTTAGATCCGAAGAGTCGAATTCTTAGGACACGTGGTTAGCGAAGAGGGAATCCACGTAGACCCTTCCAAAATTAAAGCCATTGAGAACTGGTCAACACCGAAGACGCCTACAGAAATTCGTCAATTTCTAGGCCTCGCTGGCTACTACCGCAGGTTCATTCAGAATTTCTCTCGAATTGCGAAACCCCTCACTACATTGACCCAGAAGGGAGTGGCCTTTGACTGGGGAGAGAAGCAGGAGAAAGCATTCCAAACGCTAAAACGAGCCTTGTGCACCGCACCGATACTATCCCTCCCCGAAGGAACAGAAGACTTCGTAGTCTATTGCGATGCGTCAAACCAAGGGCTCGGCTGTGTTCTGATGCAACGAGGTAAGGTCATCGCCTACGCCTTAAGACAGCTGAAGACACACGAAGTCAAATACACCACACATGATCTCGAATTAGGAGCGGTTGTGTTCGCCCTAAAAATCTGGAGACACTACCTGTATGGTACGAAGAGCAATATCTTTACAGACCATAAAAGCCTACAACACATATTCAACCAGAAGGATCTCAATATGAGACAACGAGGGTGGGTCGAGCTACTCAATGACTACGAATGCGAAATTCGTTATCATCCGGGTAAAGCCAACATGGTAGCAGACGCCCTAAGTCGGAAAGAATATTCCGGTCGAAGAGTCAAGTCCTTAACAATGACTATCCATTCGCATATATCCGCACAAATTAAGGAGGCTCAGCTCAAAGCCTTGAAACCTGAAAATGTGGTGGGGGAATCCCTGCGTGGAATGGATAAGAACTTGGAAGTCAAGGGTGACGGAGCCTTATATCTCATGGACCGGATCTGGACACCGAGACACGGTGGCTTCAGAGACTTGGTCATGAAGGAAGCGCACAACACTCGATATTCCGTCCACCCGGGTTCAGATAAGATGTATCTGGATCTTAAAAAGTCTTACTAGTGGCCTAACATGAAAGCAGAGATTGCTACCTTCGTGAGTAAATGCCTTACTTGCGCAAAGTTAAGGTCGAATACCAAAAACCATCAGGTCTACTTCAACAACCGGAGATACCTGAATGGAAGTGGGAGTGGATCACTATGGGCTTCATAACCAAGTTTCCCAAGACAACGGGTGGACTTGATACCATTTGGGTCATCGTCGACAGATTGACCAAGTCCGCACACTTCCTGCCCATCAAGGAAACCGCAAGATGGAGAAGCTCACAAGAACATACATTCGGGAGATAGTACGACTGCATGGTGTTCCTATATCTATTATCTCCGATAGAGACAGTAGATTCACTTCGAGGTTCTGGCAGTCACTACAAAGCTCCTTAGGAACGAGGCTGGACATGAGTACAGCCTACCATCCACAGACTGACGGACAAAGTGAGAGAACTATCCAAACCTTAGAAGATATGTTACGAGCCTGTGTGATCGACTTTTGGAAGGCGTGGGATACTCACTTACCCCTCGTAGAATTCTCTTACAACAACAGTTATCACACGAGCATAAAGGCTACTCCATTTGAAGCCCTCTACGGCCGGAAGTGCAGATCCCCTCTGTGTTGGGCTGAAGTGGGTGACACTCAGTTAGCTAAAGGACGAGTTCCTGACAACACTCTCACGGGTCCGGAAATCATTCGGGAAACGACAGAGAATATCGTTCAGATTCGTGAACGATTGAAAGCCTCTAGAGACCGACAGAAAAGCTACGCAGACAAACGGAGGAAACCTTTGGAATTCCAGGTTGGAGACCGAGTCCTTTTGAAAGTCTCACCCTGGAAGGGCTTGATACGCTTTGTAAAGCGCGGAAAGCTAAATCCAAGATACATTGGGCCTTTCGAGATTCTCGCTAGAATCGGCCCCGTAGCCTACAAACTCAACTTACCCCATGAACTTAGTAATGTACATCCTACCTTCCATGTCTCGAACTTGAAAAAGTGCCTATCCGATGAGACTCTTGTAATCCCACTCGACGAGATCGAGATCAACGAGAGCCTCAACTTTGTGGAAGAACCTATAGAGATCATGGACCGAGAGGTCAAACGAACGAAACAAAGACGTATCCCAATAGTGAAGGTTCGCTGGAACGCCAAGCGAGGACAGGAGTTCACTTGGGAGCGCGAGGATCAAATGAAACTTAAATATCCTCATCTTTTTACTTAGTTATATTGTAATAACTTAGTTGCTTGAACTCTAATTTCGGGACGAAATTCCCTCTAACGGGGGGATGATGTGACAACCCGAAATTTTCATTTGTATAAACTCTACAGTCAAGCACTACAAATATTAGCCAAATTCATTTCAGTACATTTTTGGCCGGTTTAAAGTCCGTTTGGGTGTTTTTACTTTAAATTCGTCAAACGAACAAATAAAATGGAGTATCTTTTAGGAGTGGAGGTGTAACAAATAAGCAAATAACATCTTGACTAGGTGTTTACGGCCAAACAACAAGAGTTTAGGCCGTAAACTCCCTTTGACCATGAACTCATGCATATAGCATGAGTTTACTCTTCATTCCTTCATTCTCCAACTTCCTAGCTCAAGAACACCCAACTTTTCTCTCAACTATCATAGGATTATCTTCCAAATATTCCAAAATGTAAGTGTTTCTTCACTAGATTTGTTGTTATAACACTTTATCTAGTGCTAATACACGATTTCATCCATACATTCTTCATTTTTACTTAGATCTTCAAGTGTTCTTCAAAACACCAAGAACACACACTAGTGTTTTTGGACCCTAAACACTCTTACAAGCTTCCTATAAGTAAGTACACTCCTCCTAACTGGTTATATGCTTAGTATACTTGCTAAACCATTGGAAAACATCAAAAATCCCCAAGAACACATGTGTTTACGGTCAAGGGGTCTCCTTGAACCGTAAACACCTTCAAGTGGTGTTTAGTGCCCCTAACACCTTCTAGGGCTTGGATATTGGACTAGAACCTTGCATGCATGAGCTAAAGACCCCAAATCACGAAATGGTAAGAGTGACCATGAGTTTACGGCCGTAAACTAATGGGTTTACGACCGTAAACTCCCAAGGAGTGGTCCAAGGACCGTAAACTCCAAAGAAGGGCCATTTTGAGCCCTAGTCCCTTCCTAAGCGTTGAATTCAAACCTAGAACACTTCCTTGAGGGGTATAAGACCTTAAATCACACAATGGTACAATTTACCATGAGTTTACTGTCGTAAACTCATGGGGGAAATGACCAAAAACCGTAAACACATATAGGGTTACCAAATGGGAAGTAAACTCCAATGTGAGGCCATACTCTCTTTAGATGCAACCCTTTAGCACTCCTAGCACTTGAAACAAAGTGTTTCCATGTATTAGGATGTCTTTACTTGATTAATTAGTTGTTAAATGACTAATTAGATACATTTATGTATCACTACATGTTACATAGGATCCGTGTGTGTGCTCAAGTCCTCAGTTGACACTTAGCATCCTATCCGGCACTTCCATCCAAACCACTCACTGCAGGTGAGTTCATACCCCTTAATTAACCTTTGAAATGATTTTAAATGCTTTTATGGGGGGGGGGGAATACAAGTTGAACATTTCTAGTTATTGCTTTAATCACATGTGATTAATAACTAGAACACACATAAAGGTTTTCTATTGCTTTCAAATTACTATCAAATATATGGATTTTTAAGTGTTTCAAAACCCTTTTATTGAACTTTTAAATACTAAAACTATTTCCAAAACTCTTTTAAACCTGCATTGTTTTCAAGCTCATATCTACACTAATCTATTTATATAAGTAAGACTTGAAGGACTTAGGACTGATTGCTCACCTTACTTCATGTTCCTTGTTTGGTTGTGGACTTAGGGTATCCTGTTATTTGTCCGAATGTCGTTGAATTCTTAGTTATATATATATAATATATATATATATATATATATATATATATATATATGTGTGTGTGTGTGTTGGATATAAAAGCTTTCACTTCAGTTCAGTACCTTTCTGTAACAAAGGCATCCAAATAATCTTACTATTTAACTATAATAGGTATAGTTAAGGGATTACTACTCACTACTACTATTACAACGACCCATACAAGAGTCAGTACATTTATGAGTCACCACATAAGTACTATATTGAGTAACAATACATGCTATACACTATACAAGAGAATATACTATACACTATGCAAGAGAACATAATATACACTATACAAACATTAAATACTATAACAAAATGTGACATACTACTTCTCGATACGACACTTCATCGTGGTACCACTTTGTAACCAGAGTCTCCTGGAGGGAGAGCGGGCATTGTGTGTATAGATCTATATGGGACAGACACTCCCACATCCTGACTGCTAGCTACAGTCCCAGCCGAAAGGCCAAGGGGTGACAGAATGCTACCTCACTATTTGTGACCTGGAGGGTCACCCGTTATTCAGCCGTCGATCAGCATGGTTACATACGAGTTCAAATTCAAACCTTAAATTAATTAAATAAGAATTTAAGGAAAAAATAGACTTTTCGAGGCGTTTTGTTCATTTAATACCACCTGGAGTCTGTGTTTTAATCACTCTATAGACAGCAGTGTCACTGCTGAGGAAAAATATTAATTTCCCCTATTACACTTATTTTGTAATCACCTTACAAGGGTGAAGTCTAAAACTATATTTTCACACTAATAGTTTTCACTGGGGAAAAACCCTTACATTTACGAAAGAACAAACGTACAAACAATCGGGTCTTGGTAGAAGACTACTTTTTACTAGAAAATATAGGGTTTTCTAGGGAGCATACTATTTACAAACATTTGAAATCTGTTATTTCATTTACACTAAGTTGTTACAGCTATTTTTATACAAGCAATGACACTAAATACTTATGAACTCACCAGTTTTATGCTGATAAACTCCTTCAAAATAACTTGTATTCTCAGGTCATCAGTAGACAGGTACCGATGAAGCTTTTGCGAAGATGGAGCACATACAAGACTCGTCTTTTATTTTGATTATAAATTTTGGTGTCTTACATACTGTTCAGAACACGCTTGTATCTAAATTATTATATTAATGTAATGGATGTTTTTCGCTTGTCTTTACTATTATGCTTTGTTATGATACTGTACATGACGTCCTCCACCCCAGAACATTTCCGCCGTTCTTGGTTTTGGGGTGTGACATATAGGGTTGGGGTTAGCCCTCGTACGCTGCGCGAACGCGCGTACGCTGGGCGTACGTCAGCGATGACGCCACCCTCGGACGCCGGACTTTGGATGGGACGGGCTAGAGTGCATAGGGGAGATGTGGTCGATCCGAGGCCTTGCATCGGGTACGCTGGGCGTACCTTCGTACGATATAGCGTACCCACTCGGTTTGTGTGCCCCGATCTTCTAAAATGCGTAACTTTCGCATACGAGCACCGTTTTTGACGTTCTTTATATCCACGCATGGGTAAGTATATAATCTATAACTTTCATTTAGACTT
Source organism: Lactuca virosa (assembly GCF_052849685.1). Lineage (NCBI taxonomy): Eukaryota > Viridiplantae > Streptophyta > Magnoliopsida > Asterales > Asteraceae > Lactuca > Lactuca virosa. The sequence continues at coordinate 317,856,317 of NC_136429.1, forward strand.
CGTTGGCACATTTTTACTATATTTTTAATTATATATTTTTAATAGGTCGGGACAGTAAAAGTCCGTTAAAAATCCATAACTTCTTCATCTGATGTCCGTTTTCGTCTGTCTTTTTACCGTTGTACTACTATTGTCGAGATCTTCAATTCTCGTTTAGGTCGTGTCGGCTAAATATCGCTCGATCTCTATTTCGAGTTTTTAGCTGTCTACTGCTACTCCGAAACTAAGAAAAATCATAACTTCTTCATACGAAGTCAGATTTGGACGTTCTTTTGATGTACATTCACGGTTTAACGATATCTACAAAATTCGTTTAGATACTTCAGGCTAAAAATTATTTTATTGAAATTTCGCGTTTTACACTTAACAGTGTTTTACCGGTTTCGCTGCGGATTTTTGATTGGTCATAACTTCTTCGTTATAACTCGGATCTTTGTGTTCTTTATATTTTTAATAACCTTGACACGATAACTATCATTTTATATATCCCAATTGAGACTTTTGTACATTTCATTTCTGATGATATATATATATATATATATATATATATATATATATATATATATATATATATATATATTATTTATTAATTCAAAATAGATTACAATACTTGACTTAGGTCATTACATTGACTTGAAATATCGGGTTGTCACAGCTGCATAAGCAAGAAAGATTCTGATGGCTTAAAGATCGGCAACAGGAGAAAACGTCTCGTCATAATCAAGTCCTTCGATCTATGTGAATCCTTTGGCCACCAATCTTGCTTTATTCTTAATGATAACTCATATGTCGTCTAGCTTGTTTCGAAACACCCATCTTGTACTGACAATGGGATGATTTTGAGGGGGAGGAACGAGAGTCCACACTTCATTTCTATCGAATTCTGCCAATTCTTCTAGCATGGCTATAATCCAGTCGGCATGTTCTAATGCTTCTTTGGTGGATTTTGGTTCAACCATTGAGATAAATGCCGAAAAATGACATTCATTTTGAACACTTGTGGCAGAACAAGTTTGCACACCAACATTTGGATTTCCAATAACTTGGTTCAGAGGATGATCCTTTGTCCAGATGTGTAGTCTCGGGAGTTCTTGTGCAACAGAGGATCCTATATCAACAATGGAGTTATGTTGCTCCCCCTGAATATTTTGAACGTGGGGATGATGCTCCCCTGAACTTCTAAATTGGACACATTTACGTCATCCTCAAGTAGGAAATCAAAGAAATTTGCATCATCATTGTTTTTTATAGGAGGATCAAATTTAACAAATTGATCAGCTGCATCTTGGAATCCATCTACATTTTATTCAAGGGAAGGTTGACCATTCTCCCCCTCAACCTGTGAAGGTTGAGACGGTACAGAATCAAATGGATGAAAACTAAGTGTCAGACCTAAAACATTTTGTGAAACAGGAGCTTCAGTTGATGAGGTTTGTCTTGTCTGACATTCTGAATCAAGAGCTGTTTTTAAAGGTCCAACCAGGGTTTCAAAGTCAACTTCATAAATAGTTTGCTGGTTCGGACATCCTGGAGCGGGAGCATCGAACTCCTTGATGTGAGTTGTGACATGGGTTGGGCCAAAATTACGTACGAAGTTGTCATCAAAGATGAAATCAAAGGTTTCTTCTAGAACTCGAGTTCTCCAATTAAGAACTCGATAAGCCTTTGATTTTGTGGAGTACCCAAGAAAGATTGCCTCATCAGCTTTGGGTTGGAACTTTGTAAGCTGTTCGCGGTTGTTTTTGATGAAGCACCTGCATCCAAAAACATGAAGAAATGAGATACTTGGCTTCCGACTGCTCATGGCTTCGTACAGTGTCATATTGAGGCGTTGATTGATGATACTCATATTCTAAGTAAAGCATGCAGTTGAGACAGCTTCAGCCCAAAGATAAATTGGAAGATTTGCAAAGTTAAGAATGGATTGAGCAGCTTCAACAAGTTTTCTGTTGCGTCGTTCGACTACACCGTTTTGTTGTGGGGTGAATGGAGCAAAGAAATTGTCGTCAATACCTTTCTCGGTGAGGAAGTTATTGATGGTGGCATTGGTAAACTCCGAAGCATTATCACTTCGGATTCGTCTCACAGGAAGTTTGATGAGAACTTCAATTCCTTTGACAAAGTTGATGAGTTTCGAGGCTGTTTCTGACTTGACCCTTAGGAAGAAGACCCAGGTGAACATAGTAAAATCATCCACAATCACAAGAATGTATTTTTTATGATGTAGACTCTCCACTGCTGAGGGTCCACACAGATCAATATGCAAATGTTCTAACGGCTCCGAGGTGGATTTTTCAATGATGACATGATGACCCTTCTTCGATTGCTTTCCACACTCACATGCAGCACATAAATGATGGTTTTCGAACTTTAGGAGTGGAAGACCTCTTACCATTTCACTGGAAACAAGATCATTCATATATCGGAAGTTTTGAGGAGCAAGCCTTCTATGCCATAACCAACTGACGTCAGGAACGGCTTTTGAGGGTAAACAGAGTTGGGGCTTGCCAATGATTATGTTGATGTCAAGAGCATATATGTTTTTGTTGCGATTTGACTTGATTAAACATTCTTTCTGGTCTTCTGTCATGGGATAGCTGTGTTTCTTGTAGAATTCAACTCGTCGATTTGCATCAGTGAGTTGAGCCACACTTATCAGATTATGCTTCAGCTCAGCTACATATGCCACGTTTCAAATGGAGAAATTGCCATTTGTAAGGATACTATAACCTCTAATCTGAGATTTGGAGTTGTTTACATACGTCACGTAACCAACATTTGGTGAAAGTTTGAGATCTCGCAGAAAGTTCTTCTGCCCCGTGATGTGCATGGAGCAAGCACTATCAATATACCATACTATTTCTTGCTCTGAAGGACAGAGTTCCTGCAAAATTAGTGAGTTGTGGAGTTTTTAGGCTCCGAGTTAGGTTTTGGGACAAGGGCAAGGGTTTTGGACTTTGGTTGTGACCTTTGAGCAACAGTTGTTTTATAGGGTTTATTTCGATATCCTTTTGGAAATAAAAAAAGATATAGTTCTTTCATCAATCTAGTAATCATAATCAATGATATGTGGTGTCGGAACAACTTTTCTCAAACCAAAAACTTTCGATGTAGTGGGAATGAATTTGTCTCTCGGAGTTGTAGTTTCATTTTTGAGATTTTTTATTTTCCATACAAGATTTTGTTTTGAAGATTTTTGTGAAACTGTTTTCTTAAAGACTCATTCCTTGTTTGATGATACATTTGGTTTAGAAAACTGTTGAGTTTTGAAAATCATACCATCAGATTTGGCTATAAAAACAGATGAAATAGTCTGAGGAGAGTTAGTTCTGACTGATTGAGTATCTACAATGGGCTTTTTTCGAGGTGGGGTTGACAACTTTCTTATGTTCCAACTGATTTTAAGGATTAGATGGCTTTTGAGAATCTTGACATGTACGAAGGTTTTGTGACTCCTAGTCGATGGGCTGGCAGTCCGAGATACACTCTTTTTGGAGTTCTCAAGGAAAATAGAATTTTGTCTTGACTTAATTTCCTTTTTGAGAACATTCTTGGCTAGGATCAACAACATCTTTCCTATTTAACATTAGTTTCTTTTTAGAGTTGAAATAGGACTTGGAGGTTTGACCTAAAGATGGATTGTTAAAAACAGGCTTGAATGGCACAAATTTTGTTTTGGAAACCACTTGTGAGTCAGACTCACATGAATTCGACGAATCATCAATGTCACTATCCAACGATGCCCAAAAAAACTAAGCAGTGTCAGGTTCAGTTGTCTCCAGAATGATTTCCACAACAACACACTTCTTAGGAGGACTGTGCTTCGGAATTTGAATGACAGTGTTTGAAATGCTAGAGTAGGATTTCGAGGTCTGATTCAGGTCCACGTTTGTCAGAGGCAGAAGAAGTGTGGAATCGGGACACTTGACAACCATAGGCTGAAACTCAAGAATCAGTGATGCAAACTAGTCAGAGGTCTCAAGAAGGGGTGACAAAGGCGAGACAGTGGTGTCTGAATGTTTACGATTCAGAACGTCTCCGATAAAGGTTAGGCTTTGCAACTCCTTCAAGGGACGAGCAATAGGCTTCGGAAACTCGCTTCCGAGACGAGGAGCTTTTGACCAAGGATGACGAAAATTATGAGTCATCTATTCGTTTGCTTCAAGAATGTCAATGGAATTGTGCAAATCATATATTTTGGCATTGAGACGTTTGTTATCCGAAATTAAAAACATTTCTTTCAGAATAAGTGATTTCACATTTGTCTTTAAGAATGATACATTCATCTTTTCACATTACAAGCTCTCGTTCTAAAGACTATATTTTTAACTTCTTATCCTCGAAATGTAATCTAAGACGACTTAATTCACTGTCCTTCTTCTCACTGGCTTCTATGGCAAACTCATAGGGTTTATAGATGGTATTCATACCTGTTTGGATCTGGTTTAGATAGGAATCACATAGAGATAAATCAAAGTTATTATCAGTAATCATAAATTTTACCTGTTGAATGATGCTTCTATCAGGTGGGTCGTTGGTAGCCATGTAGCAGTAGTTTGGTTCGGCATCTTCATAATCTCCCTCTAGTCCAGATGACTTGTAGCCTTCATCACATTCAATTGTCTGACTTGCCATAAGGCACATATTTCTTCCAGTACTCACGTTATCATCATCTCCAGAAGACCAATACCCTTCTACTTCTCTTGATACAGTGGTAACAAAAGCCTTTTCACTCTTTGCCATTTCTTGAGCTCGACGTGCATAATAAGTAGAGTCCGTAATCTTGGGTTTTTGTGTACCTTCAGCCAAACAGTCTTTGGCATAACGGTTTTCAGGACCATATTTGTGACACACGGTCTTGGGTTTGTCTGTCTTTGGAGTCTGTGAAGTTTCCGAGGTGTGATTTGGTGTAGGAAGGTTAGGTTTGTAAGTTGGTGGGTTTTCTGAAGGTTTGTTGAAGGGTTGAGGATTGCATTGGTGATGAGCATGGAAACGGTTGTGACATGGCTTGTTAAAAGTATGCATCTATTTCATGGAAACTAAAGCAAACTCTTGTTGGAAGCGGAGTTCGGAGTCCATTTCTTCAAGGTCGAGGTCACCATTTGATTGATAGTTGTTTGTAGGAGCAGGTATAGCTAGTGGTGAGGGTTGAACATGTGGGATATATGGAACAACAGCTTTGAAGGGGTCCAGAACTGAGAGGTTCGGAATCTGAGGATCATAGGAACTGACAAGAGCAAGAGAGCCTCCTGTGAGTTCTTGTAAGGTTTGTGCAACATTTGATTCATGACTTTAAAGCTCATCAACAGTTGGTAGAGCTTCAGATTTTTCAGAGATCCATTACTCTAAAGACATGATTTCAGATTTCCCCATCCCTTTCCAAGGTAGTTAATAAACTTGAGATTGTATTCTAGTGGAGTTCAGACTATCTCATGAGTTGTCATGTTGTTCACGACGATTTGGTATCTATTTGAAGCCGAGGCAACAGATTCACCAGGAGTTGTAGTGAAGGTATCGAACTCGTTGACAACCGAGGTTAGACGCTTGTCCTTCATATTTTTTGATCCATCCAACAAGTCTTGAAGTGTGTCCCAAATCTTTTTAGCAGATTTGCACAACTTAATGTGCTCAAAGAGAGAAAGTGGAACACCAAACAACATTTCGGAAAAGGCAACCTAATCTGCATGCAGTTGTTCAATGTCATCAGCAGTGAGAGGTGCTTGATGTTGTTCATCTTGTCCCACGAGAGTTGCAGCAGTATCTCTAACAGTTGTTCGAACTGGAACATGTAGACCTTCCTTAACGGATCTCCAGATAGCTTCACCTTTTTCTTTACCAAGTAAAGATATTTCCATTCTGACTTTCCAGTGATCATACTCTTCAACAACTAGCAGTGGGCACGAGAAGGGCAACCCACACTATTTCCTATTTGCATTGAATAAATTTGTTGAGAATTAGAAGCAGCCATTGAAGTTAAGATATCTTGAGCAAAAGTGTTATATAGAAGAAATTTTATCCTGAACACAAAAATGATCGAAATACCAAGGTAGTTTTGAGTCCACTATAATCTGATTTTTTGGATTCAAAGGACAACCACTCAGGATCTGATACCATTTGTGAAAACAAGTATATGATGCGTAGGGACAAGGTTTGAAAACTTAAACCTTGAGTTAATGCTTAAGATCAATGTCTGCTTGTAATTATATGTTCTAGTCAAGTCTGGTAATACAAATCAAGACTTGAAGTGAGAATTCAACAAAGTACTCAAGTCATAAATGAAGAACTAAGAATATAATCAAAGTAAGGCCAATAAATGAACAAGAAGAATGTTTTGAAAGAGTTTGATTGAGAGAAAAGTGGAAGTGAAGTAAATGTAAATTTGACTATCTTTGGAGCAATAATCTATGATATTCTTGTCATTAAACAACTCCTTATATAGCAAAAAGAGTGACATCGTACAAACCGAGATGCATACAAAGGACTGGATAATCACACTACTTCTGGCACTCTGATTATCTAAATACACAAAAAGACTTAGTCCTATGTAAAGTTACATCATAGAAACATACAAGAGTAATAAATGCACGTTTAGACATTTAGTCTTGGATTATTTCTTCATCTCAGAACAGATCCACTCCGGACTGAAACTCCACCTCTAACAATAAGCTTATCTCATACCTTTCCACATCTCGGACTTAAGACTAACTTTGGATCTTCATAGTATGATTGCTGAGGTTCACTTTCAGGTTCCAACAAGGTCTAGTACTGAAGTATCTCAGAAACGCTAAAGTTATTGTGATCTCGGAATCTGACAAAGGAATCTCTAGCATAAAAGAACATAAAGAGGAACCCGATCTCTAAATAAAAAATATGAAATCCCAATCTTCGAAACTAATTAGTCCCCAAAAACCAATAAAAGTTCATAGTCTCCCGCTCAACTGTTGAACCAAAGAGCACAATGTCGGATCACACAATGTCTTCCATATTCCAAACTTGAGTGATAATGAACCAAGCAATCTTATAAGAGTAACCTGCTAAAAATATGAAGCATCCCAAAGTAAAGTCCGAATAATAAATAATATGAGTCCGAAGACATGGTTTAGCAATCCCAAAAATTTGATCAGAAGATCAAAAATAAGTGCCACGTTGTATCGAAAAAATAATCTTTGTCTTCAAAGTATTGCAAATCCAAACTCGAATAAAATAATATGATCCAGATGCAAACAGAAATGATACATCCCAAAATGCAGAGTCTAAAGATAAATAATCGTAATCCGATTAACATCTAGTAATGCCAAAATTTGATCTGTAAAGATCGCAAATCAATGCCACATCACATTACTAAATCAATCTTTGTCTTCAAATGTCTTTAAAATGTAAACTCCAATAATAAAGTCACAATGGATGCTAATGATTCTCCCCCTATTTTTGATCGAGCCCGAAATAATGATAAAAATAGTCATGAAACCGGCCAAGAGAATATGTCGGATATGATGGAGCATCACACACTCCCCCTTGATGCGAGCATCTACTAGTAAAAATGAGGATAGTATTTGTAGGTCGTGGGTAGACTTGGTGATGTATTGTCAAATTGAACGAACATATATATGATAAAATCCATTGCTGAAGAATCATAATGTTGAACTGAAATGAAGTTCATAAACGAAATGCAAACCCGATTAGATTGGTGTGGAAAGATAATATCAAGAAGATAATCATCGTATGTACATGAAGAATAAAATATATGAGTAAACTATAGTATATATAGAGAGAAACAATAGATTACATGAAGAACACTCATGGATGGAGAGAGAGCCTATCCAAACTCTTTCTGGTATAAAGTCTACATAAGTGCATTCATACAACAAATGACCACTCACTTCCGCTTTATATACTGGTGGAGGGAATATGATTCCCATGCAAGGGAATATTCAACCATAACAAATCACTGCTCATTGAATAACATTTTTATGCTCCAACAAAGATATGCAATAAGAAAAAGGTCCATGGTTAGTTTAAGCACATCATATATATATATATATATATATATATATATATATATATATACACACACACACACACATATATATATATATATATATATATATATATATATATATATATTGAAAAATAACAATTATTTTTTCTAAGACAACTTTTATGACTAAAAAGATGCATGTAAATTTCAAGTCATAAAAATAACAATTATAAACATTTTAAAGTTTTCATAGAAAATATGTACGCATTTTTCTTGCAAAGAGAAAAACATCCATGTTTTCCAAAAACAAAGATTTCATCAACTTAACAAATAATCGACCAAACTTCCAAAAATGGCTCTGATACAAGTTGTTGAGTTTTTTATTTAAAAATTCTTTCAAAATCATAAACATAGTTACTGAAGACTTTGATTTTGAAGAAAATAAAACTAGTTTCTTTCCACAAAAATATCATTTTGCAAGACTTAGAAAGATAAAAACAACCATATAAAAAAAGTGTTACAACCTTTGAAAACTTTGATTTTAGTGGGAGATTGGAAGTTGATGAAGTGTGGTATGAAACTTCAAGGTAGAAGTTCTCTAGATATATCCAACAACAATAAATCAACTTGATAAGATGCTAGTCTTCTTCTTGTAATAAAAGAATCTCCTAAGCTCCTAGGATAAAGAAACTAGTCTGGCTTAAAAGAGAGTATTCAAGTACCATATTCATTTTTATGTTCTTAACACTTTAAGAGACAAAAACTAGGGAGAATCTAGAGATTGGAAGACATAGATTTCGTAGTTTTTCACTTGTGAAAGAAGGGAGAAAGCTAGTTCTTTTAAGTCCTTACTTTAATCCTTTATCCCATGGCTCTTAGCACTTTAAGACCCATGCTTTATCATATCAACTAGCCATGCTTTCTAAGAGCATGGTTTGTTGAATAAATTAATCAAAAGCAAGTCTTCTTTCTTCTTTATGGTCCCCTTGAATATATTATAAAAAGACAAAGCTAGTTTTTATATAAATACTCTTCTAATTTTTATAACTTTTAAAACATTTAAATCCATATAAGTCAAAAAAAACACTTTTGGTCCAAATAGATGTACATGACATAATAAATGATAGTCTACGATAAATTTTGATACTTAATATTGAAAATAAATACTTCCATGAAATAAATAATTTATAGTTAATTACAAGATATATATATATATATATATATATATATATATATATCAAGAATCAAATTATTAAAAATAATATATTTTCATCAAGTAGTTGTTAGTGTGAGCCTTTTGGATCATATATTATCAAGCAATATCATTCAATAATGACTCTTGGGAATATAGATCTTTCACTATATCCACAACTCAACTCCTTCCCCACGTCATTCTTTCAATCTCCACTTACGCAGTGAAACTTCTTCCCTACGTTCTTCTTTCTTCAACCTCCACCATGATTGGTAACATGTTCCTCGTCTTCCATCAAGATCTATAAGTTTGTCAGTTTTTGAAAATCAGTTAGCTATGTCATATAGTATAGTATTGATAACCTTTGGCGTTTTCATTAAATCTTTTATTCGTAATTCTTTAACCTCCCATGTTCTTCCTGGCTTTCAGGTTGAACTGCCACATGGTTTGTCTATATAAGATGTTTTTTTATGTACTTTAAGGTGGAGGTGCTGAACAATTCTTTTTTAGCACAATCACCGTTCATTTAACTATGGAAGTGTATATAATATTATACATATTACAACTGTTTTGTTGATTCGGTAGTTTTGTTGATGTCATTTTGTTTCAGATCGGTTGAGCATTTTGTAATTGTTAAGCCTAATCAATGTAGTATGGATCAAGAATTGAGTTGTAACGTACAAGCACATGTTCATTCAACCTTGGATAAAGGGTAAATACTTATACTTATTTTAATAGTGTTTTGGTAATGCATTGTGTTCTTTTATGTTGTTTTATGTTTAATTTGGTTGAGGTTTATTGATTTGAGAATGATTTGGTAATTGTTAAAAAGCCAAATGAAACTCCACCTAATTCATTTTCTATTTATAAAAGTAATGAAATGTCATCTAAATTATTTTTGACATCAAAATAAAAAATCTTCCCGATCTATTGAAAATTCTTACTTGGAAGATGTATTATATGGTAAAACATCATAAGAAGAAGGGGTAGCTATTCTTAATTTTTTTTATTATTATAGTTTATATTTGACTAACTGTTTCTGTAAACAATATATTGTGTTTGTATTGATTCATGTAACTGATTGGTGAACTTATTGGTGACTCAGATGAAGAAGTGTTATTACATAGAATATCTACTTGAATAAGCTTTTATTTATATTTTACCTTATACTTGTTTTAATCTAATTAAAATTGTGATCCAAAACTTAAATAGGGAGTTTGTTGTTATATTTCTCATCAGCATCATCTGTTATAATAAATGTTACTTGAATTATTTTCCATAGTGGAATATATTTAAGTTTATATGGGTAGAATCAGATGTTGATACCTACGTCCATGAGTAGTAATACAACTGTCAAAGTGTACATGTTTTCTTTTGTGATATGTTTATTAATGATTATTGTTTTGTTTATTTTATAATGGATTGTGTTTATTATGTTAATTTTTGTTCAGTTTAGTTGGCATTTATGGATTTGAGAATGATTTGCTAATTGTTAAGCCAAAGGAACTCCACTGCCTCGAGATATAAATTGTGAGGTATGTTGTCATTATTTTTATAATTCATTTTCTGTCTTTAAAAGTGGTGAATTGTAATTTTAAATATTTTTGACAGGGAAAAAAAACATATTCCTAGTTTACTAAAATTTGTTATGTGGAAGATGTAGTACGTGGTAAAAATTCAAAGGAATAAGGAGTAGTTATTCTTAATTTCTTTACTATAGATTATGTTTGATTAATTGTTTATGTAAATGGATATCCAAGAGTGGTAATTACAATTGTTACAGTGTAGATATTATTTTGTGATTTGTATATTAATGATTACTACATTGTTTATTTTTCAGCATAGGTGTGGATTTTTGTGTGCCTATTACTGGTTCAGTTGCATATGCTTTTGAAGTTCCTTTGGAGTAGTTTACGCAAATTGTTATGTTTTTCAAGTTAGTAGATTTTTGTATTCACAATGTTTTAGATGTTTCATTTTTTTGTTATGGATATGTACTTTGTACATGGTTTGGTTTAATTACTATATTAAGAGATCGTGTTATCACTTTGAAGATGCCAACAAGTACATTTAGAATAAATGTTTTCTTCGAATTCCTCTGTTACATGTTAGCACCGGTACATTATGAAAGAAGATTACTTACATATTATCATAATGTATAATGTATATGACAAGATCGATTGATAAAATTCCTTTGCCTGTTTGTTTCATATGTGAAATAACCTAAATTTTTATAAAATGTTTAGTAGTAAATACCTTATTCTTTTTTATGGCAATGATCAACACAAATATCTATTATTACCAAGTAGCAAATTTGTCTGTTTTGGAAATAAATGGTAAAGAGTTTACAAAATCTGCAGTTAGTTCAATTAGGGGAATAGTTGTAATAATTGTGTATATTGTCTATTATTACCAAGTAGCAAATTTGTCTGTTTTGGAAATAAATGGTAAAGAGTTTACAAAATCTGCAGTTAGTTCAATTAGGGGAATAGTTGTAATAATTGTGTATTGACTTTGGTCAATCAACAGTCGTGGATTCAAAACAACATGTAACGTCCAAATTTTCATATTGAGGGTTGGAGCTCTATTTATAGGAAAAAATTTGAGGGAATCGTGTTGCGGCCTGTCATGTTGGCTCCTCTGGTTCGCTACCAAGTTTCATTCTCTCAGTACTGCCACGTCGCTTTATTGGTGGGAGTTGTGTTTGCCGCCTCTGCCATATGGCACACTCTGGTGCCGCCATGTCACCGCTTCACATGTATTTTTTCAATCATTGAAAAATCATAACTTTCGCATACAAGCTCCATTTTCGACATTGTTTATATCCATACGTATGTATTTCGGAGTACTACAACTTTCCTTTAGATTTAAACAGCTAATTGTGAATGTATTTTAAATTCATATTTCATAGAGATTACACTGTTAAAATCTATGCAAAAATCATAACTCCTTCATATGAACTTCATTCTCGACTGTCTCTATATCGACGGATTAGTAATCTTCAACTCACATTTACATTGTTTTGGCTAACAGTCAACCGATTTTGATATCGATTTCTTTGTCGCACATTTTTGTAGTATGTCACACCGAAACTTCGAAAAATCATAACTTCCTCATACGAAGTCATATTTGAGCGTTCTTTATACCTACTAAAGCATCATCACGACTACTACAACTTTTGTGATGATTACTTTAGCTAAAAAGTAATATATTTCTACTTTGAATTTATAAAAAAAAAATTATTTTAATTTTTATTGCAAAGTTAAAACGGGATGTTACAATTCTCCCCCACTTAAAAAGATTCCATCCCCGAAATCCTACTCCTAATGCACCTTGAGATAATGTCCGCATTTTGATTTAACCTATCTATACTTATTTATTGTAGAACTTCGTTTTCTACCTTAAGTTTATTCCCCAACTCCTTGTGAAGTCTCCCGAAATCAGGAAGTCGCCTTCCTGCACTTCCAAAATTTATAGTCTACGACTGACCGTCACCTTCACATGTAAAATGTCGATTGGTTCCTTTGACTAAGAACACCTTCGACTTTTTATAAGTCAAGTAACTTGGGAAATTTATATATGACATCCTAACGGAATCTACCTTCTGAAACATGCCCCTATAAAAGGCTTATGATATATCATTATGACTTTGTGTCCCACGACAAAAAAAACACAAACCTAGATTACAAGCGGTCTCTCTATCTACTTCAGATGTTCTAACATCCATAAATTTAACAAAAGCTATTATAACAGGTTTATTGGTTCAAAAACTCAAAAACCAATACTCCAGTACCAGTAACAGACTCATTATAAGGCTTTCCTATATTCAAACCTATTAGATTATATTGAACACTAGGTTACTAATATTCGTCTTATGTCATCATCATTCCTTGACATCTATTAATCATAACAGATCTCCGCTACTTAAACTTCTGAGGCTACCACCGATCTGAGGTCCTTAATCTACACTGAACGAATGCTAAAGTCTAACTGTCGTCTTATGTCAACCTATAAATGTTAAAATTCGGTCCTTTATTTATATTAACTCTTATTCATATCAACAAAAGGAATGACTAACCATATACGTAGCTTACCTTGAAAACATACGATAACAATAACCCATTAACAGATGAATACATGGTAGCACGGAATCTAAAGTCTAACTTTTCTCCCTATATTAAACTATGAGTGATATAGTTCAACTATTGTCTTCTATCAAATCACACTCACTCCTTAAAGAATGTACTAAACGAAACATGTAGTCTACCGTGAAGCAAACTATTACATTGATGCATCATTAGACGCATACATAGTCGCACTCGATGAAAGTTGAATCTCTAGAATTCACAACCGCTCATGAACGTTTTAATGAGGAGTCGCTCCTATACTTGAATCTTTACTAATTCATGGTAGGACTCTCAGCTAACCTTAACTACTATCGATAAAATTGAGATCGTTTAATCTAGCTTGGATCGACAACTTGATTGTAACGACCCAAAATTTCCATTCGTCAACAATGTTAGTTTCTGTTACTTAAATATTAATTCTCAATAGTGATTTAGGTGTTTAAGATTATAAATTATATAAATTAAAATAAAAGGGTGTTACTTTCTACCTAAAAGTTTAATATGGGGGTATTCAAGATAATTCTAATCATAAAAAAAAGCTTAATATGAATTGAGGGACCAAGGTGTCATAAAAGGAACCTTGAATGGTTAACTTATTAGGGTTAGGAGCGTTTAGAAGTCACTTATGAAAATTGAGGGACTTGGTTGAAAAAAAAAACCTACGCTCTTTATGACGTGATAATGAGCAATAATAGGGATTATCTGTTTTTCCCTTACATTGGCTACACGCCCATTTTCTCAAAATCAGATAAGAATGAACAAGGAAATCTATTCCTATCTTCCCATTTTTGTGCATCGACTGAAAAAAAGAGAAAAAAAATGATGGAATTAGGCGACATGAGTCCAGCAACACAGCAAAGGAGAAAGTGTAGCGGATTGAGAGGGAGAACCAGGGTAGTTGATTTTTGGGGATACAATTGAAATTTAATTGTGGGTATGGTATGATTTTGATAAGCCTTTGATTCTCTTCTCATGTAATCCATTCACCAATTGACGAGAATTGGTTGGTAGCATTCTTAATTTATTAATTTTTTGGTGTTATTGGTCATGTCTCTTCTTCCTTACAATATTCGAATGTTTGGTTAAATTCCACTTTTTAGGTGTATTTTGATGGGTTGTTGTTGTCAAAATCTTGTTATGAACACCCTCAATAGTTTCATTGTTCATGTCCATGAATTGGTCCAAGTTTTGGTGTCATTGTCTTTTTTGTTGTTGCTAAAACTTATGTTGATTTATATCTCAATTCTAGTGAGTAATTTTATATAAAAGACCATGTTTTGAACCATCCAAAACGTATTCAAAATAGTCCCTAAAGATCTTTATATGTGGATTAATGGTGGAGGAAACTCAAGCCCTTACTGGTGTTTTCTCTTTTAGCATTGTACTTTATTTTTCCCTTAAAAACAATGTATTTTCAGTCAACAGTTGAGATTGAAATTGTCCTTTTGACTCCTTGACATGTTGCCATTGTTAAGGACTCAATTTTTCATCTTTATAGTAATTTTTTGGTTGTGGACTAATGGGATAAGTTGCCAATTAACCCTTAAAATTTAAAGCTGAGAATTGTAGGAAAATGTCTGTTCAGCCCTTATTTCGTTTAAAATCTATAAACATCATCGGGAGTCGGATTTAGTATCTATAAGCTCTCAAGGTTTACATTTTGAGTCCAGTTTTTCTGTAATTGGTCAGAAATTAGTTGCACGGATATGCAGTTTTGTAAAATTCATATAAAATTCAAGAAAATCGCATGGACCTGTATGACCACTTTAGGGAAAGCTGAAAGTCTAAACTTATGGAATATGAAAAAACTTAATTTCTAAAGGATTTGGTTGTGCTAAAGTGGTATTGAACAGGCTAGTGTTTCATGTCAAAATCTGAGAATTTGGGCTAGTAACTAGTTTGCATGTTTGGGGTATAGAATTGCTATTTTTGATATTTTAAACTTATAGTAATCTAATTCTTTTTTTCGTACTAGAGGAAGGATTAATACCTCGGTTTCTACAATATTTGAAGTGAGGAAATGACGCAGTTGGACAAAGGTGAATTAATCTCGGTGGAATTTAAGTACTTTGTGAGGGAATCCATATCTTACATGGATTGGAATGAACCTAGGTTATATAGGTTATGTGTACCCCATTTTGTGTGATATGCTATTGGTTGTGATAGTTCATTTATGTGTATGAGAATTTATGAGGCGTATATGCTAGATTCTTATTCTTTTTTATGTGAGTGGTGTATTAGGGAAATGATAGAAAAAGTGCCACGTATTGATTTTATGTGATGTGTGTATGCAATGATTTCTTGGAAATTTTTGTCTGTGATGATTTAGGAAAAAGCATGGTAGTGACGTGATATCTATAAAAATGATATGTGCTTGAAAATTGGATGTGATGTAAAATGCTATAACTTTTAGTTATCGTTTTGCATATTTACAAAAGAAGAACTTATGAAGTAATATGGTAGTAAAAGATGTTAATAAATATGCATAATTACTTAAGGAGGTCAAATGTGTAATTACCAAAAATATGAATTAATAATAAATTAATTAAAAGGAGAATACACTAGTATGGTAAGGGGTAGCAACCAAGACATAGGTATGTACCCCATCCAGATTATTTGATGGCATAGTGGGTTGAAAGATACATATAGGATAATAGCTTAAGACAATAAAGGCGTCTAGTGGTTTTTCTATACAATCACTTCAGGCATGGTCTTTGAGGTGGGTGAACTGGAGTGATGTTAGCATTGAAGTGGGGCCAACACAAACATCACGTGGGATTTGGTAGGTGTATCATGATTGAATTGGCAAAGCTTGTACCAATCCTTAACGACAACACGTGTACTAGTATATGCAGTGTTGGAGTAGCGAACACATGGAACTGGGGGCAATGTTACATGTTAGAGTCGTACCTTACTTTGTGCATTAGGTCGTGTTGGTCACGTTAGTAGTGAATAGGATACTTAACTTGGGGTTTCTGACGAATAATTAGACCCATAAATATGAAATATTATTGTAATAATTACAAAGCTGACTAGCAGAGGGTAACTATTAATGAGACAAAATTGCAAAAATGGTCTCTCTACTTGTAAAAATTATGTGTTTTTGGTCCAAAAAAGTTTGATGGTGCATCAATGGTCCAATTTCGGATACCCTTGTGTGTTTTTGGTTCCTGTGGTTGGTATTTTTGTGTGATTTTGGTCCATACCCAACATAAAATGAGAAATATACCCTTAATATTTTCTTATTCTTTTAAATAAATAAATAAAACCCCAAAAGAATACACACCTCCACCCACCTATGTCAGCACTCCTACATCTCTCTCTCATACACACACACACACACACTCTCTCTCTCTCTCTATATATATATATATATATATATATATATATATATATATATATATATATATATATATATATATATCCCTCTCTCTCTCTATCTATCTATCTATCTATCTATCTATCTTTCTTCCTTTCTTTTGGACGACATCCTCCTAGTTGGTTCTTCATTAGAGTACCGTTTTTTTGATGGAGAACATTGTTATAGTAACCTTCAAATGGATATGTGAAGTAAACACACACACACACACACACACACACACACGTTGGGGACAAAGACAGTAGGGGCGCCGGAGGAAGAAGGGGATGGATTTGATAAGGGGGAAGCAGTTTATGGAGTAATTGACTCTGATATAGTATCTGAAACCAGTTACTTAAAGTAAACTGCAAATGAGAGATGGCCACCGAAACCCTAGAAGTATCTGACATCGAAGTCGTAGGAGAAAATCGTCCAATATGATTCAAATTTGAGTTCTTGGTTTTAGAACATGATTTTATCTCGTTTCCTCCTTCCTCTACATGCTCCGCCAAATTCAACATTTAATTCATTTTGTGAATCTGAGCTTTATTTGATCATAGTTGTTGTTTTTTCTCTAAGCACAAATATTATTGCAGGTTTGAGTTGAAGCCAAAGCAAGGGTTAAATACGGTGGTATTAAGGATGGAGTTGGAGGCTATGGAGGTGATGAAGATGGTGTTAATGGTGGTGAGCTCCAGCGGTGATTGCAGGTGGTGTGAATGGGTAGTTGTGGTGGCTTTAATGGGGGTGAGGGGTTTAATTCCGACGAGACAGTGGGAGAGAGAATGATGGGGATGAGGAGTCTGGCAACCATGTCTACAGCAAAGGTGGTAATGGTTGTGATCTACCTGAACTTCGACAAGAATGGCGGCTGTTGATGGTGGTTCCAAACACCGGTGATGGAAATTGGAGATGGTGATGAATGGGTTTCTCTAAGATAAGAGTGGGGAATGGGTTATTTGTTTTTTTTTTTTGTATTGAGTTAAAAATATACAAATTAAATTAGTTTATGTATTTCAACAATTAAAGAAAATGAATAATATAAATTATAAGGGCATAACCGTCTTTAAGGGTATCAGGACCAAAACCAATAAAAACATCCAATTTTGGACCATTGGTGCACCACTAAAACTTTTTGGACCAAAACCACAGAATTTTGCCAACCACAGGGACCATTTTTACAATTTTGTCAATTAATTATGAAAGAAGATTAATATTATTTAATAATATTATTGTGATTAAGGAAGAAATTAAAATTCATTATAAAAATGAATAATGAAGTGTAACTAAATGAGAAACTCTAAAGATGAATAATATTAACTGAGCTTAATTGTATTAGTTATGTGATGTACGCGATGTCATGCTACGTGAGTGTTTCAATGCATGTTTTCATGATGTTTTGCTTTACCCATTTGGGATATTTGTGTTCCATAACACTGTACTTATGATTGTCTTACTTAGCATATGTTGACACTTGTTTCTTTGCTTATTGTTTGCCTTACATTAGTACATGTGACATGCTCTCATGACTTGGTGAGGATGAGGTCTCTTGGGTGGTTATACTTGGCCTATTTTTAGTAATGATACCATTCTGGTCGTGTAGTGGAGTTTTCATTACACTTGGTTTTTTGAGAACTTGTTTTGTGTTGGTTTTTTGAACTTTAATTTTGACGAAAGTTATTTTGTTAATAAAGTAACGTTAGTGATGTTTTTATAGATTTCAAAATAAGACTTTCGCTAACGTATTCTAGTTAAAATGTACTTTAAAAAAATTGGATGAAAAATCATGATGTTACAAGTTGGTATCAGAACTATGGTGTGAGCAAACTGAACACAAAGGTCGGTGTTCATACTGACGGTGTAGATTGGTTCAGTTAGATCTTAAGTGGGGGAGGGTGTGTTTTGAGAGTTTTAGGAGAGTTGCCTGAATCTTATTTTCCTTACCTTCCATAATGTTGTGAAATAAATGAAATTTTCCTATATTCAGGAAAGTGTCTGGAACACCTACAAAATAATGAATCGGTCGGAGAAGGTGATAACCAAAATGCGTAAGGAGACGTGTCCATTTCATCTTCCAGACCCGAGCGAATGATCGTGCAACACTCGGTTTTGGATTTGCTTCGTCGCTCGGGGCTGCGGCCCAATCATCAGTTGTCAGAAGGCTTAGGGCCTTGGTAAAGGAAGGATTTGGCCCATTTCGGATATGGTTGTCATGGCAAAATTGATTCAAGCATTCGATTGTGTCTGCGGAGGCTAGGGGTATGATCGCAATTTGATATCTCGGTCTTTTATGGAATTTGGGTTTTGTTCAGTAGGTTTTATGGTTTGTATGTGTTGTTAGGAGCGTTGGGATTCTCGCCACCTTTTCGTGGATATAAGGTTTGATGGAAATGGACTTAGGATGAGGGAGTTATGGTATGTTGAAGATATTGACAGATTTGGCCGCTAATGGAAATATTTGGCAGATCAGTCCCATGCATGCGAGGATACATGCACATGCTTGGCTGGGTATGCCCAGCGTATAAAGTTAAGTGGTCGTGGGTGGTTTGTGAGTACGTCGGGCATACTAAGGGGTATGCGAGGCGTACTCCCTTCAGAGCAAAACCCTAATTTCGGGGTTCCTACTCTATATAAGCAACATTATACCACCGCTTTGGTCATTTTGAGTCAGCCACCACCCCTTTTGACGTTCATGAAACGCTAGAGTGCCTTGGGTTAAGCTTGGAGCTAGAAAAAAGATTCTTGGTGGTTTGTGCAAGAGAAGAAGAAGGTGAAAGACTCATCCTCTAGAGAAGAGCTTCGAGATCCAGTGTTAGCATCTCTATTTCGAGACTTTAGAGGTATAACGTCTCTATCTTGGCTATTCATTGTATTGATCTACTTTGGGTTGGTTTTTGGCCATTTTAGTCTTTTGCTTGGTCTTGGTGAGCTAGGGTCGTTTTAGGAGCTCAATCTAGTAGATCTAGACATTTTAAGGGTCCTTAATTCATAAAGGTGCAAGCTTTATTGAGTTTTTGAGTTCAAGCATGAGTTCAGACCATCCATTAAGGTCTATTGAGCTCTAGAGTCCCATTAAGCCATGCATGCTCGTAAAGTTGCCAACTTTACTTGAAAAGTCATCCATAGGAATCAAACTGGAGAGTTGGAGAAAGGGTTGAAGTGATTAAGTGCTTATTAGAGAAGCTTGGATTTCAGGGAAGTATGTTAGGCATACCCACCCGGTACGCTGCGCGTGGTGGCCCCAAAGGGTGTACGCTTGGCGTACCAGATGAGTACACAAGGCGTACTTGGCCTGGTTGACTCATCTTGTTTTGTTGACTTTTTGGGCTTTAGACCTTAGACCAAGAGTTGACTAGGGTTGACCATTCAGTATTTCAGGCCTTTTTCGATATTGGGCCTTTTTAGGATAGGTCTATGATGGACTTGGGCCTAATTGGGCCTTATTGGGCCTTGTGGTGCCATTCCGGGTTCAAGCTATCTTTATGGGCTTGTATTACGTGGGGTTTTGTTGGGCTAGCTATGAATATGCGTTTTGGTTCAGAAAAACTAAATGGGCTTTAGGGAAAGGCCCATGTAAGGGTTTGGGCCCAATTGGAAAATTGGGCCATTAGTGGGTTTTTATGGATTTTGTGGTTGTGGGCTTGTTTGGTTTTGGGCTTAGGCCTCATTTGTGAGTCTTGTTGGGCCTGGGGTAAAATGGTCATTTTTCCCCCAAATAAGGATTATGAATCATAGTTTGGAACCCAATTGCTAATTGAGTGATATTTTGGTATTGATAGCTTGGGAAGTCGTCAAGGATGCATCTAAGGATTTCTTTCAGTGAGCCTCTTCATTCGAGGTGAGTCTCCTCACTGTTCTATGGGTCGAAGGCACCAATGCCAGCCCATTTGGTTTATGTGATGTAGGAAGAACCGGGGGTGACCCTTGGCATTTTTATGAAAGACCAGGAGGCGGCTCCTGGCAATCTGTATGCAAGACTAGAGTCTGAACTCTGGCAGTTAATTAGTAAGAAATGGTAGATTGTATGCTAGTTGTCTTTATGATGCTTGCATGGAAGACCAAGAGGTGGTTCCTGACACTTGTCTGTAAGACCCAGGGTTGTGGCCCCTGGCCTGGAAAGGAAGACCGCGAGGTGGCTCATGGCATAATGGCAAGACTATGGTTGGCACATAGCACTCCTATGGATTATTTTTATGTGTGATATGTATGCCTCATGATTATATAAGTTATATAAGACTCGTTTGATATGTCTGGTAGGTGGTATTTGGGGAACTCACTAAGCCTAGTGCTTACGGTTTTGTTTATGGTTTCAGGTATTTCCGATTCGAAAAGGAAGGGCTCGACTTGATCGCAGCGCATCCACCGGTGTTTTTCCGCAATATGTGATTTTGGGAATGAACTCGGATAAATGTTTTGTATTGAAATGTTTGGAAGTGATTACTCTAGTGTTTTGAATAGAATAAAAATGAAATTTTTACCCTTTGATTTTTGGGATGTTACAGATCGTCAGCCACGGGTGTAGCAGACTCATAATGAGCGCAGCCAACCAACCCGGAGCGAGCGCAGTGTAAGGAGTGCTACCATCATTGCCGATATAGAGGAACAGTTAAGGAGAGGTGACGAGGATATGGAGGCTAGGGATGAACATATTGCTCAGTTGTCGATGAGATTGTCGAGAGCCACTCGGTGCCCAAAGATTCGGTTGTGAGGGAGCCGATAAGAGGGAACTATTTGGTGGGGGGTAGGCCGTCAAGGTAGAACCTTCAAGGAGTTCTTGGCTTGCAGGTATCATGGGGGTGAGAACGCTTTGGAGTGCTTAAACTAGATTATGAATATGGAACTAGCCTGCCGGTCGTGTGACTTTACTAAACACTAGAAGGTTAGTTATGTTGTGAAGATGTTCGAGGATGAGGCATTATGGTGGTGGGATATGATTGACAGGAGACTTAATGATGCTGCTCGGGATGCTATGACATGGACAATATCCAGTAAGAAGGTGGAAGAACATTTCTATAGTTAATGCAGAAAGTAGGAAATTAAATTCAAGTTCTTGGCATTGAAGAAGGGAAATATGACTATAACTCTATTGGAGGCGCAGTTCTCCACAAATTATTGCTCTACTAAAGAGAATACTATACGACGCTGTGATGAGGGGTTACCATATGAGTACCGAGCTATAGTTAGGTCGAAGGCTACAAGAATAATTTGTTCCAAAGATGGATTTTTCAAAACAAAAACTTGAATCAAAGAAAGTTGTTTCAAAACAATAGTTTATTCCAAAAACGAATGTGTCAAAACATCATGAAGAAGAAAAGGGTTATTCAAAAGAGTTGATTCCAAAAGCAAACACTTTTATTCAAAACAAAAGATCATTTGTGAAAATCAATGCTTGTCATAAAAAGACCTATTGTTGGATGCAAAGTTCTACATAGATGATGATAACAATCGTCTTTATGACTTATGTGGGTTATTTCCTTGACTTGTGTATTTTACCTATAAAAAGGCATGTAGTACTCATTGTATGAGTGTGTGACATGATGTAGTCCTTTTGTCAGTTGAGGTTCATTAGGTAGTTTGTACAGAGTAAAAATTCCTTTTTGTAATTTCATAATTTTCATTTGACAAAATTGCAAAAATGGTCCCTGCGGTTTCTCATTTTATGTGGCTAAGGTCCAAACTTGTGAAAAGTTGTATATTTGGTAATTTTCAATAAGTTTTGTTGTGGTTTTGGTCCCCCTTCCGTTGACTTTAACAACTTGGATGTTAAGTCTTTTAAAATGACTATTTTACCCTTAGTGACCCTTTCTGCAACCAAACTACAAGGACCATTTCTATATATCTTCATTTTATTTTTATTGAATTATTTTATATTAATAAATTTTATTGTTAATATATACTATTTATATATTAATAAATATTGTTTTATTAGATTATTATTTTCTTTTAATTAAATTTTTTAATTTCTTTGTTATCGGATATTTTAATTGGAATATTAAATTTGAATAAATATTATTTTTAATAAATATTATTATGTTGCATTATTAATTTTTTTAGTTAATTTTGTTTATTGGAGTAATTCTTCTTCATTGGATCATTATATACTACCTAATATTATTCTTAATTTATAATATTTATATCCTAATAAATATTATATTATCAGATTATTAATTTTTTTTAATTTCTTTTTTTTGGATTAATTATTTTTATTGGAATATTACTTTTAATTTATTATTTTCTTTATATAATAAATATTATTTATTATATTATTTATTTCTTTTTATTGTAAAATATTAATTCTTTTTAATTTTATTAGTTACACTACAAAGTTGTCAGAATACGCAAAAGTGCCGCCTCTCATCAACGAAAATCATCGGGATCACCGCCAAACACCTTAATTGGAAGTCTAACGTAAATCCTACTAACTTTTTTCACTCAACATCACTTGTAGCCACTTGCGGCAACCACTTCACAGTCCGTTGGAATCCTCTATATCCCAAACAATGCGCAATAAACTCCTATAAACATTAAAAGTGGTGGTGGTGAACGGGTAATGGTAGTGTTGTTATCGCAGGTGACTAGCATTGACATTGGTTGGAAAATGTTGGTGGGTTTCTGTCTGACCTCAGATGAAAATGTTTTGTGGTGATTTAGATGATTTTTGTTTATGAGAGGCAACTTTTTTGCATATTCTTGCGAGTTTGTAGTGAAACTAATAAAATTAAAAAGAATTAATAGTATACATAAAAATAAACTAATAATCCAACAAAATAGTATTTATTATATAAAGAAAATAAGATATTAAAAGTAATAGTCGAATAAAAATGAAGAATTCCAAAAAAACGATTAAAAAAACTTAACAAAAGAAATTTATAATCCAATAATGAAATATTTTTTAGGATATAAATATTATATATTAAAAATAATATTTTTTAATATATAATAATCTAATGAAAAATAATTACTCCTATAAAAAAATTAACTAAAATAAATTAATAATCCAAAAAAATAATATTAATTAATATATAAATATTATAGATTAAAAATAATATTTATTCATATATAATAATCCAATTAAAAAAATCCAATAACAAAGAAATTTAAGATTTTAATTAAAAGAAATTAATAATCTTATAAAATAATATTTATTAATATATAAATATTATATATTAAAAATAATATTTATTAATATATAATAATTCAAGAAAATTAAAAAAAAGATAGGTAGAAATGGTCCTTATAGTTTTGTTTTAGAAATGGTCTTTAAGGATAAAACCGTCATTTAAAAAAAATGACAAACTTACAAGAATGGTCCCTGTGGTATGTCAAAACTAGCAACTTTGATCCAAAATGGGTTTTGCTCGCAAGGATGGTCCAATAGTTTCGTTTTGTTGCGAGTTTAGTCCTAAAATTTTAAAACTTTTTATAATGACGGATTTGCCCTAGGTATTTTCCCTTTTTCAATTTTTTTTATTACAGGAATAAAAAAAGAAAAAGAAAAAAAGAAAATATATATATATATATATATATATATATATCTCTCCCTCTCTCTCTCTCTCTAATACAATCTCTTCATCTCGTTAGTATCTCATCAGAAAAAAAACTCCCTCCTCCTTCTTCACTTACGATGAAGAACACCCCACTGCCCTCATAATTTTCGACTATCACTGCCTATTGTAGCCATTAATCCACCCTATTCTCCATCGCCAGAAAGGGCAATACCTCCCCTCGTTTTGCAACAACCCACCTACCCACCACAACCGATGCCGTCAGAATCCCTTCCTCGACCTCCCTTTCATCTCCAACTCGTCTATCTCCCTCGTTTCTTAGTTCTTCGGTGAAGAGAGCCACCACAATCGACTGTGGCAGCTCCTCCGCCTCCCCTTGTCGTGACCCACCACAATCCAACATCCCAAATCCAAATCCACAATGGGTGTACTTCGTTCTTGATTTTGGATCTAAAATAAAACCCAAATCCAAAAGTTGAAGGTAGGTGTTCTTTGTTCCAAATTTGAAACGAAGGTGAAGAAGGGTAGATCTGAAATAAAATCCACACACAAAAACTTACCTGAAACGAAAACCCACCATCGATTTGAACGAAAGGCAGATCGACGGGAGCTCCGGTGCGGCTGGAAAATCGCGATGAGGTGCAAGGGGGTTCATCGAGACCGACGACCCTCTGTCGGTTTACTCTTCGTCTTCACGGTCGGGCGACTGTTACAGCGAGGGGCTACTCCGGTGGCCTCCGATGGCCTCTTTGGTTGTTCTTCTTATATATATATATATATATATATATATATATATATATATATATATATATATATATATATATATCTCCCTATCTAATAAATGAATAGGATTAATCTCATTCCGACATGTGTCAAACTATTAAATCAATAATACGTCACATGTCATTGTTTTGGTTCTCCAATTTGAATTTCATTTTACAACTCATATTCATAAATACTCATAAATTTTTATATGGTAACAAAATATAACAAAATATGTTCATATTACCCACCGCACCTATCCCCCGATTAAATGATATTTACCAAATTTGGTTACACTTATTATGTTTACATTTTCAAGAAATTCAAGAAATATTAACGTTAGTAGATTTTGAGATTTTTCAACGTCACGAGAGATATATTAGACCCGCATATGTATTAAAATATTCATGCTTTAATTTTTTTTTTACGAATTTATAAGTTTTTTAATTACAAGAATTTTTTTGTCGTATGAATTTTTTTTTCAAAAGTTCAGAAACATATTTTCCCGCTTATTTACCATGTGTACGCATATCAAATCCCTGAAATTCCTAAAAATTAACAAAATTTCAAAGAAATTAAAGATATATCAAAATTAACAAACATGATTGACCAAATCAACATAATTTATCATTCAAAAATCTAAAATACCATAATGATAAGCTAATTTTAATTTGTATTGAATATTTTCCATATCAACATTATCTTCAATATCACCAATGTACAACACGCAAAATGATTTTAATACCTTTGTTTTACAATGACAATTAACAAGACCCAAGGAGAATCCTTATCTAAGGTTAGTTTGTTTTTAAAAGATCCGATTTTTATAATGGTCAATTGTATGTTGCTCTATCTAGAGTTCAAAGTAAAGAATGATTAAAATTGTTAATTTTAGAAAATGATGGTAAACTGACAAATAAAACTTGTAATGTTTTTTATAAAGAAGTTTTTAGAACTTTGTAAATTGTTTGTAAAATATTATTTCTCATAACATGTTTTATTATTATTGTTAATAAGACTTTGTTAATTTTTCTTTTATAATTCCTTATTTATTAATAATATGTGTTTATTTTAACAACTTAATTTTCTTAATTTTCTGATTTATATACCAATTTTAATTTTGTAACCGTGGTTCCCACGGATTATAAACTAGTATATATATATATATATATATATATATATATATATATATATATATATATATATATATATAGAGAGAGAGAGAGAGAGAGAGATTTTATTTTGGTTTTATTTTAAATTTTTGTAATAAAAGAAAATTAAAAAATAAAATAATAAGGGACAAATCCGTCATTATAAAAAAGTTCATAGGAAATTGGACTAAACTCGCAACAAAACGAAACTATTGGATCATCTTTACGAGCCAAACCCATTTTGGACCAAAGTTGCTAGTTTTGACATACCACAAGGACCGTTCTTGCAGTTTGTCTAAAAAAAACAGCCAAACTATTAAAGTTAACGGAAGATGGATCAAAACCACAACAAAACTTGTTGAAAATGACAAAAACTACAGTTTATTACAGGTTTAGACCTTCGCCACATAAAATAGAAGCCACATGGACCATTTTTGTATTTTTATCTTTTTATTTAATTACAAGATCATATTCACCAAAACTCATCGTGTCAATTGTTTGATTATCATTTCCTCATGCCAAATCCGAGTTTATTGTCCCAACAATTGGTTTCAGAGCGGGTGCTTGAAGATCTAGATGATTATTGGAGTATCGGTTCAAGATTTGAAATTTCTTTACAATTCGAACAATTTTGGTAAATTTTTCGGAATCATGTTCTTATTTTAAATTTATTGTTCATATCATTTGTTTGTGATGGATTTGATTTATTTGGAGCCAAAAGATTAGCCCAAAAATTTTTTAAGATCATTTTGATCCGATTATTGCGATATCTTTTTGAGTTCCTTACTGTTCACTGAATCCAGTTGAAGCCCAGTTATGATCATTACTGTTCATTGGATCCAAAATTAAATCCAAAAATCTTGAGTCCGTTACTATTCATATACAATTTTAGCCCAAATTTTGCTCATGATTGATTTATCTGATCTTTATGTAGTGATACGTATACTTCAGATGTTTCATTCTTGACTTTCGATGAATATCTTTAGATCAATATTCGTTTTGTTTTATCGGATCTTTGAATCATATTTCTAATTGAAATCGAGTTTTTATATGGAACAGAATCGATTCGATTTAGCTTTTGATCTTACTCATTTATTCTTGTTCATGATATTGATTCGTTTTTGTTCTAGTTAATCAGAATCGAAACATAATCGATGTTCATCTTCTCGTGATCGTTTGGAATCTATTTGATGTTTTGATTTGTGAATCGAGTCTTGTACTTACATCAATCTCGTGAGAATTTTAGTTGATAATTTTCTGTGATGAACATTAACAGATGAAGAACGTGATCTTTTCTTGTCCATATTGTTGTTTGATCTGACAAATACATCAAAAACGATTGAATTGGTGTTTATTTAACGATTTTGTGGGGCTTCGATGGTTCATACTTGAAGTGTTGAAAAGTCTAAACTGGAACGAAAGTAAATAGCTAATTAACTTGTTTGGAACGAAAGCAAAAGCTGTGAGGTGTTTCAGAATTGAATATTGAGATTTTTTGTTTCAGAGCTTTAATTCATTTGCTCTGATTGAATTCTGCGATGCTGAAACTGCGATTGTATCACTGGAACAATATGCAGACTTGAGATGTTGGTCTCGCGATCGGAAAGACAATATCGCAGTTTGAACGATGGGTTTATAGTCTCGTTCTCGCATACGTCTCGCAGTCTCGCAATTTGATGAAGGTCTCGTAGATTATATGGTTTCGTATCGAAATGAAATTTGTGTCTCATGTTTACTGATCTCGCATATACCGTTGTTCGCTTTTATCAGATAATAGGGGGAAGAAGATGACCTATTTACAATTTTAGTCCCCAATCTTTCAGTAACTTGACAGTTTTGGTGCATAAATAAGAATATTCACAGATTTCAAGGGCTGTTATTCGGGTTGTTCAAATCTGGTTATTTTTTTTCACAAGAATATTTCCCGTGAACTGTAAAAATGTTGGATTCTGATCGAAGTCAAAGTGGTCCAGAAAGACAAAGTATCGCAAAACGTCATACCTTTTGATCTTTTCGGATTTAAAGCTTCAAATTTATTCCATTTGTCAAGGGGGAATATAGAATTGATTTATCCAATTCGAGCACATTCTCATGCCCATTTGAATGCTTTATAATCATATTTCGATTATAAAAAATGGGATAATTTGATATGGTTAGTTGAAAGTTGGTTGTGAATTAGCAAAATAGTGATTTTTGATGAAGCTTGTGAAAGAAATATGAAAGCGGGGTATATCATTTTAGGCATTGTTGAGCGTTAGAAGAAGGTTTCGAGGTTCCAATGGCTGTGGTAACTTGACTGAATCAACCTTTTGATGGTTTCTAGATCAAATGAAGTTGGGAATCTTGATTCGATTCATCACATGACAATTTCTCGTGATTATGTCATTGGAAAATGTTCTTGATGCTTATTTGAAAATCAATGTGACATAGAGGCGTAGTTCTTCAAAGTTATGTAGAGATTTGGAATTTTGGTTCTGAAGTGGCTTTTTAAGGTTGAAATATCACTTTTGGAGGTTTTTTTGCGTTTGAGGTTGACACTCCCATTGGTGCTTGGTTTTGCATTTTTATATCCTAGAACCCATTTTGAAGACTGTTGAAAAATCCATATTCATGGATCGCTTTGATGTTCGTAGTCACGAGTTCACTTCATATTTGGCAGATGCTTGTTTTGGAGGATGAAGCCTCGTCATTCATTCCAAATTTGAGAGGCAGAATGTTGGATGCAAAGTTCTACATTAATGATGAAAATGACCCTCTTTATGACTTATGTAGGTTGTTTCCTTGACTCGTGTATTTTTCCTATAAATAGCCATGTGGTACTTGTTATATGAGTGTGTGACATGATGTAGTCCATTTGCGAGTTCATGTTCATTAGGTAGTTTAGATTGAGTGAAATTTCCTTTTTTATAACTTCCTGATTTTTAGTTGATTACAAAATCATGTTCACCAAATCATATCGTATCAAATGTGTGATTAGCATTTCCTTATTTTTGGATTGATAAGACCATGATTCTTCCAGTTATTAACTCCAAATCAAAAATCTTACAAGGGCTCAAAAAGGTTTGCATTCCTATATTGGTGTAATTTTGTAGTTGATTAGTGACGAACAATATGATTCTGAATAGTACATCGATAGTGTTTGTTTGCATCAAATGACTAGAAGGAAACCATAAGTAAGGGACTTTCGCAGTTTGAAGGATGGTGGAAGAGTCAAATATGGAAATAATGCAACATAAAGAATCCAAGAAAATTCTTTTGAAGTCAAAGAGGAAAGGAGAATTTTATCTGTTGCATTTGAAACAAATTGAAGGGAATCCATCCATCAG
The DNA here is from genome assembly GCF_052849685.1 of Lactuca virosa. NCBI lineage: Eukaryota > Viridiplantae > Streptophyta > Magnoliopsida > Asterales > Asteraceae > Lactuca > Lactuca virosa. The sequence goes on from NC_136429.1 coordinate 317,885,716, forward strand.
ATTGCTTATGAAAGCTTCTTTTGATGACAGTTGGTTATTGTTGGATTAGTGTCTAAGTCCATAACTATTTTGGTATGTACTTGACCCGATGGTGCATGGTCGTTTTGGGTTGCCTTCACCAAAGCAACTTGATAGGATAAATTATGGAGAGAGAGGATTAATTATGATTTATTAATATATTATATGAATAATAAATTAAAGGAGAAATCATATTGTTTAATTAATATTGGTCAATAATTAATTAAGAATTAATTTTGTGGCTAAAAGAGATTAACTAAACTTAAGGGACTAGAACTGTCAACTGTGTCATAGTTGAATATTTGGCTATTAAACTCCTTATTAGAGAAGTGGACGAATTCTATGGGGAAACCCATTAGAAATCGTCCAAGGCTTCTAAAGGAGGAGTCCATGGGTTACTTATGGCCTAAGCAGTCAAATTATGGTTTCCTTGTTAGATAACCCTAATAGCCTCACTATTTAAGCACCCCTAGGGCACCAAAAACGTGGCTATCTTATTCCTTAGGGTTTCTAGATGTTTTTGAGTGCCTCTCCTCTTCTCCTTCTTCATCCTCTTGCTCTTGGTGTTTGTGAGCCATTAGAGGAGTGACATTTGTGACTCTAAGCTTTTCAGAAGCCAATTACAACAAGGAATAGATTCTTATTGCTACATAACAATCAAGGTAAGATCTAAACCCTATTCTTATGTTTATATTGATTATCACATACTAGATCTAGGGTTTATGGCTTTGGATGATTATTGCATGTTCATTAGACAAACTAGATCCAAAGCTTTAGGGTTTGCATGTACACCATAGGAATGTTGTAGTGCTCAAAACCCATCAGTTATGGCATCAAAGACTTTCACATATGAACTTCAAAGATATCAGCAAATTGGTTCTTGATGATTTGGTGTGGGGTCTTTCAATTCTTAAATATGACAAAGAACATTTGTGTGTTTCACGTGAATTAGGATAACAAAATTGCAAAAATCATTCATTAATCATGAATACTAAGATAGTTGAACCTCTTGAATTGCATCATATTAAACTATGTGGTCCAGTATCTATTGAAAGAATTGATGTTAATAAGTATATTATTGTTATTGTTGATGACTTTTCTTGAATTACACAGGTTAATTTTCTTAGAAAGAAATATGCCACCACTTAGAAGATGAATGATTTTGTTAAAGAAGTAGAGTTGCAACTATGAAAGCCGGTGAGAAAGATTCACAGTGATAATGGCAAAAGGTTCAAAAATTAGGCTTTTGCGGAATTTCGGAAGAATAAAGGAATCAATCACAATTTCTCATCCCCATACACAGCTCATAGAATGGTGTACTGGAAAGTCGAAACATATCTCGTTCTGAAGATGCCCGTACAATGCTTTCGTTTGCTAACTTACCACTTTATTTTTAGGTTGATGTTATCAGAACCACATGCTTTACTCAGAACAGATCTTATATTAATAAACAATTTTTGATCACTCCTTATGAAGTATTGAATAATCATAAACCTAATGTGAAATTATTTCATTTGTTTGGTTCTAGGTGCTTTATTTTTAATTCCCAGGAGCATCGCAACAAATTTGATGCGAATGAAGATGAAGTTGTTTTCTAAGGACCCTCTCTCACATTGAAAGCTTGTCGAGGTCTGAACAAGAAATCAAGAAATATTGAAGAAAGTTATTATGTTACATTTGATGACAAATATATCAAATCTTTTCAAAAAATGTGATTCAATGTTAAGAAAATTTTCCATCATCATGTTCAGAAACTTATCAAATTATGACGTTTGATGATAATTTCATTTGATTCTTTGAAGAACCTGAACGTGCTGTCAATTTTGAAGCAAAGGCAACTGACAATCAAGAAAATGAATTGTTAAAGCTAATTGCTAAAGGTTTTAGTATTTTTTAAGTTCATGTGGAGGGGGAGAGCGTTTCTTCCCATAATGATGATGTTGAGAGGGAGAATGTTTCTAATATGACTCGTCTAGTTGACGGGGAGAGTATTAATACCCCAACTAATTTTGAAGATATAGGACATGTTATTCCGATTGCAAAATCTTTTGAAGATGAACCTGTTTAATCCGAAAATACCAAATGGTGAAGCACATATCAATAGGAGAATCCGATGAATGGTGATGTTAATGTCCAGGGAAGAGTTCGACGAATAATGATGATGATGATTATTTGAAACTGAAGAAATCAATTATGAAGTTATTCCTGAAGATGATCCTAATTATCCTCCTTTGGTGAAATGGACAAAAGATCATCCAAAGCCTCAAGTAATTGGGAATCCATGAATTGGCATATTGACTCGTGAAAAACAACTGGAAAGGCAAGCTTTGTTAAATAAAAATCAAAAGTTTTGCAAGTTTCATTCATTCATTTCCAAGATTGAATTGAAAAAGGTGTAAGTGGTCGTAACATCCTTGTTTCAGGTATTAATTTCTAAGACTTAAATTATTAGTTGTTGCTTTTTTGGGCTTGGGAATGGCGTTACATTGAAGTGCCACGACGAGGCACTAAGATTAATGAAATGATTGATCCATGTTTTTCTACGACTTAACATTATATGGCCACAACGTGGCAACTATTTTGGGCCTAAAACCCTAATTTCAGGGCTTATGCCCTATTTAAGGGGCACTAACTCCTAGGGTTGTCTTATTGCCAGTCTCCACCCCTTGAGATCGAATTCCATCCAAAACCCTAGCCCCTTTTTTGTTTTGAGTGCTTAAAACCCATATTTGTGAAGGTTGAAGGAAGAAGAAGCTTTTAGATGTTACTTGAAAGAGTGGGTTCACCTTAGATCCATCATATACACCTCATTTCTGCATCCTTGAAGGTATAAAGTATATACTTGACCATTGATTCTCTAGATCTAGTTCTGCATCCTTAATTGTTCATTGGTTGCTTGAAAAATCAAATTTTTTGGGTTCTCACTGGCAGACTTGCCGAGTCCATGAATGGAATCGACGAGTAGGTCCTACTCGACGAGTTCCATTGTGGACTCGACGAGTCCAAGGGTCTGTTGCCGGATTTTTCGATTTTTCCACCAGATTTTGTTGAGGGTAATTGCCAAAACTCGTTTTTCTTGCCAAAATCCAATTTTTTATGTTTGGAATGATTATCCTTGTCAAAATTGATGGATTTGGTTAAATATGGATAATATATGATTATTATTAGTAAATATTTGACCTAGTAAGTTTGGAAAAGTTTCAATTTTCACCCCTTAGGTTTTATAGTTTAAATTTGAACTTTAAAAGTTTTAGTTTTGAAATTTAAATAGTTAAACCCTAATATTTTTGAATGGTTTCAAAAATTGTCCTCAATTTTTGGAATTTAAATTTTTGATTAAAAGTTTAATTTTTGAAATTTTAAATTCTAAAACCCCAGTTTTGAAAAAGTTCAAATTACACCCTGATGGTTTTATTAAGATAATTAAAGGTATAATTAAAAGAAAGTTAATAAATCCATTTTGATATGGTTTATATTTAATTTAAATTAAAAGTGTAATTTATAAAATTAAACCACCTAGTATTTTAAAAGTGTAAAATACACCCTATACTATATATAACATTAAAAGTCTAATATTATATATGTATAACTTAAACTGCTAGTCTTACCGTTACTAGGCCTCATTCACGAAGCTGGTCTATAAGGGGTGCTTAAGGAAATTGCCTATAAAATGGCGATTGAATGAGTATCCACTCTTACCCACCGCACTCTTGACTAGTGGAGGGTCGTTAGCCAAACGGGTGGGATAGGGCAAACCCCTCTCCTCATTAAAAGTATAATGAATAAAGTAACTAAATGTTTTTACTAAATTCCCAAATCTTAGTTACTTTACGAAAAAGTGAAATCGATGCAATTCCATGGAATTACACTTTGTACCCTTGTCGAGACAATTAGTGGAGCGTGTGTGGTTAACCGGCACACTAAGTTAGGTTTGGCATTGGTAGCGAAGGATGACTCAATGTTTGTCATAGATCGATGGAGCGTGTGTGGTTAACCGGCCCGTCGATTAGGTGATTGTAACATTGAGGGCACCACATACATTCGCATGGTTATTCACACCTTATTTGTGATCCTCGGCATCCCAGTCACAAATGAAGGGCATAATCGAGATTAAACATGACACTGAAAAGTTCAATGAATCTCAAAAGTTCTAGGAGTTTCAATTCATTTAAAACTTAACCTTCTTTTCGTTTTTCATGGTGGAAATTGGTAAATCGTCATTTACCTACCTTCAAATGTTCTGCGAGTTGGATTACGGCATCCCTCTTCCAATTTGTAGGATATTGTGTTGGGTCCTAGCCTTAATATCTCATTTGGGTGTTTTATTAAGGACTCAATCAACTAAACTTGAATTTTCTCCCATTTCATAGATGTCAAAGTCTGACAACTATGGTCTTCCTAAATCCGTTGGAAAAAAGTTTTCCATGTGAAGATGATGTTCCACGATTGTATTCTGGAAATGGAAATCATGCTTCATTTCCTCCACCTCTTCCAATAATTCTCCCTGACCCACGTGTTCGAAGACTTGAAAAGTTCAAGGTCATTCAAGCCCTATTGGCAAAAGACATGAAAATGGAAAGTCTATATGTGCTCATGTCTTAGATAAAAGATTACATATTGATAGATTGGGATTGTTAGGTGTCGATGTTTAAAGTAAGTTGGCTGTTGACTTGGTTCTTAAGTCACTTCCAGAATCATATGGTAAGAGAGTACTATATGATGGACCGCGACATGACCCTTATTAATTTGACTTATTTGCTTATTGCTGCTAAATTAGAAATGATTTGGCGCACCGGTCAGCAAATTTGTCTGGTAAATCAATATCCCAACCTTCTATGGGCAATGGCAACCTTGGAAGTCCAGAAAATTTTTCTCTACGCTAGAGAAAAACTGAGTCTGAGATAGTCCCATGTACCATTCCATAAGAATCCATGTGTTTCTACTGCCAAAAGAAGGGGCATTGGTTACGAAGCTGCCCTGACTACCTGAGAGATCTATGAGATGGGAGAGCCAAGATGTATGACTCTGCATCAGGTAAAGTCCACTATCTAACTCTATTAAGTTCCTTTTTTGATTCTTGATACATGATGTGATAAGATTACATTTGGTGTTTTGTAGAATCGAAGAAAAAAGGAAGCTTAAAAGGAAAGAAGTGAGCTAAATCTGATCATGAAGAAGTGGATCTTGATCGCATGATTCAAAGATCGGATTAATTTAGCTACTAATTTAGAGTTAGGATAGATTGCTAAATAATATTTGCATAGTTTTTCATTTGTAATCGCGTTGTAAGTACAATATTTTTCCGCAATAAAATAAATTTTGTTTTATCTTATTTATGTTTCCTTGCGATGGATATTATGAAAAATTGGTGTTTGAATGGTTCTATTGTTAGCAATATTGTGAATGGATTTGATTCTTAGTTATGTTATTTGTGGAAATGTCATAAATTTACCAAATGAGGAAAGTTTCTCATCACCCAAGTTTCAATTGGACAGAAATTTGGAATTATGCAACTGGTATTGTCTGATGAATGAAAACCTTCGTATTTGGGAAATTGAAACTAATTATTTGTTCACATAAGTATGTGAGTCAAGTGAAGGACTAGGAGATCTGGTACACAATGTTGTGCACTGGTCAACTGTGACAACCCGAAACTTTGTCTGTTTCCGTTACGCGAGTTTCGTTAATAAAATTTCGAATTTGTTAACTTTTCCGTCAAACTTTTGGTTTAGAAAATAATCTAGTTATATTTAATTAAATTATTTACGAGTTGGCACCAAAAATCACGCAGAAACCCGAATATCTCGAAAAATCAAGCATTTGCGGTCTAAATGAGATTACGACCGTAAACTCGTTTACGACCGTAAACTCGTTTACGACCGTAAACCTGTTTACGGTCAGTGAAGAGTGGACCCCCCCACAACACCCCTATAAATACGATGCCTCCACCTTCATTAGAACATTTTTGGCAAAAACTCTCTCCTTCTCTCTCTAAGAACCTTCACCGCAAACACTCAAAACGCCTTCAAACTTCGGAAATCATCGAGAAACCACGTTTGGAGTCACTTAGGAACGCCTGGAAACGATTATCTCTTCGAAATCAGCAATCAGAACCATTTTTCTTGAGTTTACGGTCCACCTTCAAGAACCGTAAACCCTGTTCTTGAGTTTACGGTCTAAACTTCAGAAACCGTAAACTCTGTTCTTGAGTTTACGGTCCAAGCCTTCAAGAACCGTAAACTCCTCTTCGACCGTAAACACCTTTAAAGTGGTGTTTTTGACGTAAAACTCACCTTCTTCGATTCGATCAAGTCCCGGTAACATTCCTCAACCAAATTCGAGTGTTTCTCTAACACGTTATCTAATGAAATCGCTAATTTAGATACATATACGTATTTATTTGATAATAGGATTCTGTTAAGTGTCGTGTGCAACATCTCGAGAATCTTCATTTCAGTCAACGATTTCACAACAAGAACTGTGAGTTCATACCCCTACATTTTCCATATTTTCAATGTTTTCAGGGAGCATAAGGGACGTTTTCACAAAAATTTGCATAGTTTTCCGGACACGCTATTCACTATACATGCAAACTATAATCGATATAGTTTGGGATTTTTCTACACATCACGAGTACATAAACTTTCACTATTAAACATATGCACGAACACATAAATAGTTTACAGTTACATCACCACTTTATCATGGTTTTTCATAACTTTAATTATCATTATATACGGTACACATTTGGATTTTCACTACGGTAGAACGCTACTACACTACATGTAAACTAGATTGTACGATACTGTGAGGCGCTACTTCACTACTGTACCCTTAGGTGTACAGGTATAAATCCTACCACTGTATAACCAGAGTCTCCTGGAGGGAGAGCGTGATATTTGTGAATAGATCTATTCGGGACTGACAATCCCACATCTGGACTGCTAGCTACAGTTAGGCGGGCACGCCTGAGATGTACAAATGTCATTTAACTCGACGCCTGAAGAACGTTGGAAAGGTCTCTAGTCATATCAAGCATGGTTATACGACTCACAATATGTATAAATCACCTTTAGTTTACAACTTAACATTCTTCAACAGTTCTATTTTTACTAAATAGAACTGATACCCACTATGTATTCTGGCTAAGGCCAGGGTTTTTCAAACAGAACCGATTATGCAATGGTTTCACACATAAAATACTTACACTTCATGATTAGTTTTAGCTAGTCACATGAGGTAGTATTATCGCATATCACTACAGTTTTCAGTAACGATTATTCATGGTTTTATACGAAATCGATAACGCTACCCTTTTCACTAAAGAAAATATCGGATTTTCTTGGAAACATACATATATTCATGGTTTATTACAGAACTGATAACACTACACTTTCACTAAGGAAAGTATCAGATTTTCTTGAAACTATTCAAATATTTTCCGAACTCATCAACGATTTTCAGTACAAACCACCGCTTATGAACTCACCAGCTTTATGCTGATACTCTTTTAAACTGCTTGTATTCTCAGGAAATCAGTAGACAAGTGCCTGCTGGGTTTTTGAAGAGTTGAAGCCATAGGAGTTTAATGTTATATTCATACAAGTTATATGATGTAATTCAAACAAGTTTCAAAATTGATGTAAACATTTTTACTTAAGTATTCACTGTAATGGTTGTGTTGCTATGATTGCTGTTATTCATTGGTTGTGATGCTATACATGACGTCCTCCACCCCGGAACGTTTCCACCATCGGTTTCGGGGTGTGACAGATTGGTATCAGAGCCCTTGTTTATAGCGAACTAGTATACCGAACCTTACGTGGTATACAACTATAAACACTAAGGGGCCTAAGTGCTCTACGCTAAAAGTATACTTTCAAAATATAAAGTATTTTTATAAAAGTATACGAGCATGCATACATAACAAAATTCGTGTCGTTAGCAGAACAGAACAAAAGTATTTGGATGCTGGAACACTGCGGTTAAACCTGGGTAGTTATGTAATCATGTCTAGGGTGAATATAGCCTGATCAACTATATTTAGTCGAGACATGACCAACATGTGTTTGGGAGTGACTGTGGTGCTACAGCAGGCCTAAAACTTACCAAAATCATCTCATATAAAATACTATAGGAGTATTTTCGCTAGAACCAAACTCATTATACAGATTCACTCTAAGTGTTGCTACCTCTCCTTCCTTAAGCGATAACTTACTTGTATTAGTAACCTTTCTGTGTTTATCGCTCGGTGGAATACTTTCATTATCAGGATGAGATATATTTTATTTTTATATCTCGAGGACTTACCATCCTCTTCTTCCTGATTGTTTCTAGAACAAGATGCCTCCTCGACCAAGACCCATCAGAAGGAACGACGACACTCCGCCACCACCACCACCCCCTCAGTTCGACCCTGTCATGTTCCAGGCAGCAGTTACAGCCGCCGTGACTGCAGCAATGGCACAAGTGAACGCTGGTGGGACTGGAGGTGGAACCGACCCCCAGAGACAAGATGGAAGTCAGGGACATCAAAAAGAGTGTTCCTACAAGGACTTCATGACTGCGAAACCCAAGTCCTTCGACGGAAATGGAGGTGTCATCGCCCTGACTCGATGGTTCGAGAAGATCGAATCCATCTTCGAAATTTGCATTTGTTCTAAAGAAAACAAGGTGAAGTTCGCCGCCTGCACCTTCACCGACAGAGCCTTGACCTGGTGGAATGGTCGGGTCAAAACCCTAACCCTGCCAGTGGCTAATGCCATGGGTTGGGAAAGATTGAAGGAGCTCATGCTCGCTGAGTACTGCCCGAGGGGCGAAGTGCAAAATTTGGAGCACGAACTCTGGAAGTTGAAGATGAAGGGTTCCGACATCGCTTCCTACACCGCTAGATTCTGTGATCTGGTTCTCCTCTGTCCGGGAATGGTCACCCCCGAAAGCAAGAAAATCGAAAGGTACATCTGGGGACTGACACAACCAACAAAAGGAAATGTCTTAGCTGCGAGGCCGACCATATTTGAAAGCGCCAAGGATCTGGCACAGAATCTGATCGATCATGGAATCGATCTGGATGAAGTGGCAGCTGTCTCTGAACCACAAAAGGAAAGCGGTGGGAAGAAGAAGAAGTTTGGTAACAAACGAAAGGGTCAGTCTTCGCAGGAGCCCTCCAAGAAACAACAAATAGTGGCAGTTCATGCTGTTACTACTCCTGCTGCTGCTCCTACTGCTGTTCCAACCACCCAATCTCCTACCGGAGGTTATGCTGGAAAACTACCCCTGTGCAACAAATGTAACTTTCACCATCACGGACTCTGTCGTGAGTTGAGTTGCAACAGCTGTGGAAAGAAAGGACACACAACTCGATACTGCAAGACACCAGCTCAACCAACCAACCAGGCTCCGGGAGCGGGCGCTGGTCAAACTTGTTATGGATGTGGAGAGGCTGGACACTGTTGGGTTTTGAGCATTCTAACACTCCTATGGTGTACATGTAACCCTATAAACCTTGGATCTATGTTTTCTCTATTATACATGCAAATATTAACTATTCCAAGGTTTCATCCTAACTAGCATATTATGAAGCACCTATACTACAAAGTTCTAGTTAGATGACATACCTTTTGATGTAGCTTGATGTCTTCAAGCTTTAAGAGCTTAGCCCCAATAGTGTGGAAGCCTCAAATGGAATCACAAATCACCAAAACACCTTGGAAGAACTTGAGAGAATATGTATGCACACTAAAATCGGCCCACTCTTATTTTCACACACTTGTGCCAATTTTGTGAGCCAAGGACCCCTTTATATATTATGGAGGATTAGGGTTACATCCATGTAAACCCTAATACCCATGACCTTTCATTTACATAGGATCCATGGGTTAAAAGCTCCATGGACCATCCATGAAAGCTTAGCCCAACCTAAATGAACTTGGCCCATTCCATATATATAAGAGTCCATATTTAATTAGTTCTTTTTGATCACTTAATTAATTCTAGATTAATTCTTGATTAATACTAATTAAATAATATGATTCCAGATTAATATATTAGAACTTATAATATATTAATATAATCATAAATATACTATTCTCAAAAGACTATCCATATAAATGGTGCCGGTGAAGTGCAACCCAAATGGACCATGCCGGGTCGGGTCAAGTACATACCAAATATAGTTATGGACTTAGACATTAATCCAACAGTCTCCCACTTGGATAAGTCTAAAACTATTATTGAGTATGACTTCAAAACTTAACTAGCAATCGTAACTCTTAAAGCCACTGTCGAACTCTGACCTTGTCAATGACTTGTCCATTAGATAAGGGATCATATATTCCTCCATTCTAGATATCATATGGACTGAGACATGGATTATAATCATTCTCTCTGTCCATTTGTTGTTTCCCGATTTTCTATTCATGATGACTGACTGATTGAACAAATCAAATCAGTCCTGGCTTGGCCAAGCACTAACATGTGTTATCGCTAAATCATCGAGGGGCCCACATATATCACTTTTATCCCGAAGGTAAAAGGAATGGATAAACTTCGACTCATATGGCTTGTTCTACTACTTGTTGAATCATACACAAATGCACGTTTTATAACATCGAGTTACCAAATGCGTTTTCATGCAATCAATGTATAACCAACTCATAGTAACAACTCATATCTCTAGGTTTGAAAAATATAAGATATTATCGTCTCATGATCACTCGTGATAAAATCCATGAAGTGATTCAAATGAGCGTGGGTTGAATCCAATACTCAGAACTTATGAACACTCATGAGTGTTGTAGCACCACTTTGTCCAACATCTTAGACCTCTACAAGCCAACCCATGACAATCTTGATTCATATCTACTTCTAACATATGACCGACTGTGGATAATTTGAATAACTTAGTCATTCAGGAAGAATGACCTGGTTTATTCTGGAAGTCAAAACATGCAAAGTGAAACACAAGAATAATTGAATCTAATATGGTATCAAAACCTATGAATATAAATAAGACACTTGAATTAAAACCTATGAATATAAAACCTATTAAAATCTAATATGGTATCAAAACCTATGAATATAAAACCTATTAATATGGTATCACCATACTGATTACTCATTATTCATTGTTTCGGTTTCATCAACTTTATACTTGAATTAAAAACACTAGTTGTCCCATGCTCCAAGCAAGTACACTATGTTTTTCAAAACAATAGCTTTGCCATACACCGAGTATGCACTCTATGGTTTTCTATGATCCTTACTTTGTGAAATAAACCAATTGAACAAAATTTCAATGATTCTAATTTCACACTTCCTAATCCTTATTGAAAAATGTGAGAATTTCAAATTCCTATCATTTATCGAAATTTGTTTATATTTTAAACTTATATGCACTGACCCTCCTGTAATGAATATGTACAAAGTCACAAAGACTTGTCGACAGTCATTATAAGGTATTCCAATGGAGATCAACTCCATGGAAACTAAGTCTCATATTCAAAGTACATTGCTTTGGACATGCTTCTTGCATTAAGTTTTCTAATCTTACACAAATAACTTCCACCTATGGAGACAACTCCATATTCTCATTTTGACTATCACTTCTGAATAAGAGATGCCTCTTTTCAGAATATGTCAATATGGTCCTTCCAAAATTAGCACTATACTTCCAACTGTCCCTGAGCAACCAATATTTGGTAAACCTCAGATTGTCCACGACAATTGCTTAATCATTTTAGTCATATCCGATTCTAGACCTTTTCCCTTCTTAATGCCTCTGGGCATTTGGAAAAATTTAGAAATGACAAATATTATAGCACATGCAATCGATCCTGTACCCAAAGCAAATGGTACACGATTCATGATGTCTCACATAAAGACATGATTCTAGACCAGTCTTTTGCTACAGTATTTTTATTTGCCATGTTTTCAAAATTTGACTATGAAGAGGGATGCCGTAATCATAATCGAATTTTGAGAACGCAATATATAGAATTTCCTTAAGTTGAACCAATCCAACATGAAATTCATATATATATTCTTGACTAAATATGATTAAGGTCTTAATCTAAGCCTTTAGAACTGAAATGAAGTATATCCTCTCCCTTAATTATAACAAAACAACTTTTTCAATCCCTGCAGCCTCACAAATTGAAACTTTTGTTTTCTATAATTAACATTGCTAACTTGCAACACTAACAATAATTATCATGCTCCCACTAACATGATGATTATTAGCATAACACTTATGCTCCCACTAGCTTTGACATGTACTCAGAAATCAGTTGGACTTCTAGAAATCAATACTTTATCGACTTTCTTACCAAAGTTCAGATTTCTGATATGAGATGCTTTGATAAAACTTTATCAAAATGATACACATTTCCTTAGATAGCATGCATGTGTGTCTAAACAGTTTCAGAACTATGGAAAGGGATGCCGTAATCATAGTCTCAATTGTTTAGACCTTTTGCCATCTGCTTCAAATCTACTTGGTGGAAGTGTTTCCTTACCATCATTTTCATGAATCGGAGAGAAACCTTATGACGCTTAGTTTTTATGGTGTATGTGTTCTTATCCATGTGAATCGTCAAAACCATAGTCACAAGACAAGGATAATGACAAATCCAAACTCATATGGACTGAACTTATGCAATCTTAACTTCTTGCCACCTGGCGGTACAGGGCCTGCCATTGCTTCCAAGTTGTTATGCAACCAATTGAGAACTTTCAGAACTCCTATGCAAAGCCAACTTTAACTGGAATGGGCACAGAATATGTCAACACGATAGGTTATAAACCTCAAGTCGTGTACTAGTGAAGAACCTCAGGCTTTATTCTTGATTAGTTCTTGAAATTCTTTTTAGGATCTTTAAGACTCCCACTATCCTCTTAACATATAAGACTATCTTGCCAAATATTCAAGAGATAGTGCGGATTCTTTATCAAGACAAACACTTCACACAATTGGCCTTAGTTGGTCTTTGTTTTATCCAAAACATCACAACTTACCAATTTCAAATGTACAAGAGTAGGACACTTTTACTTTTACATTTGACAAGTGTTTTAAACCTTTCTTTAAGATATGTCACTCAAGTTACAATCTTGGAGTATGACTCTAAGAATTGTTTTGGAACGAAGTATGACTCATCTTCCTGATCTAACCATTTCAACAATTCATGACTCCTCTTCTTAGTCATAAGAATGCACTAAGATGACCTTTAGAGGACTAATTGTGATATGATTTCTAAATCATTAAGATGATCACAAACATGATACTAAAGTACTCTCCCATCTTTTCAGATTTGAGAAACTTTTATCTTTCTGCCTAATTTGATTCTTCCCATTCGTTCTGCCATACATTGAGACTTTTCCAATGTTTCAGAATTATACTTAAACTTGTAAGTATAACCATATTTACTAAACTTTAGTAAATCAAATAGTCTTAACGAGCTTTGTGGTGGACATGACCAATGCACAAGAATGTGTACTCGATCCCTTTAGTCCTTCACTTGACTCACACATCCATGTGAACAAGTAATTAGTCTTGATTTTCCAATTCTTGAAAGTTCTCATTCATCATACTATTCAGCTTGCATGATTCCAAGTTTCGGTCCAATTGAAACTTGGGCGATGAGGAACTTTCCTGATTTGGTAAATTTAGACACTACCACAAATGAAAGAATCAAATCTATTTTCCAATATTGCTGTCAGTGGAATCATATAAGCAACAATTTTCCACAAATGCCATTGTAAGGATACTTCAAATAAAAAAAATTAAACAATTTTCTTTTATTTTAAAACTTTTCGGAAAAACTTATCCTTACATTCCACATGGAAAATTGTTGTTATCTATTCTTTAGCAATATATCATAACTTCTTAAGCAACTGCTCAAAATTCTGATGCGATCGAAATCCACCTTCGCGATCAGAATCAACATATACTTCCTTTAAGATTTCTCTCTATTCTTTGATTGTTAAAACATCAACATGTGACCCAGTCACATCATGTAATGAGGATCTCAGAATAGAACTTAACAGAGTTAGATAATGGGCTCTACCTGATGTAGAGTCAAACTTATTGACTTTAACATCCTTAGGTAAATTTGGCAGCTTTGCAATCAACGCCCCTTCCTTTGGCAAAATAAACATATGGACCCTTTGGTAATGGGACTATCTCAGACTTAGCCTTTCTCTTTACCATTTGGTCAACCAGGTTGACTATGGCCAATCCCTTTCCATTGGGAAGAGAATGCTTTTGCTGATTCAGCAGCACCAAGCAAATAGATATGATCATTAAGGTTCATGTCATAGTCTGTTTCATAGTAGTCTCAAAGGAACTCACTATGTGACTTAGAAAGTGATTGAACATCCAACTTTCTCAAGACTTTGACACCCAACTCTCCCGGCTTGTCAATATGTGACTTCATCTCTAAGATGTGATCACACATAGACCTTGCTTGCCATTAGGGCTTGAGTGACCTTGAACTTGTGGGTTAGGGAGAATAATTGGAGGAGGTGGAGGAAGAGAAGTATGACTTCCATGAGCCAAACTCGGGAAGTCATATTCATTAGGAAAGCTTGGTTTGGGAAGATCATTGTTGTCTAAACCAGACATCAACAATGGGAGAAATTCACGTAAAGTTGATTTAAGTCCTTAATATAACACCCAATATGATATATTAAGGCTAGGACCCAACAAACTATTTTATAACTTGGAAGAGGGATGCCGTAATCCAAGCTATAAAATATTTGAAGGTAGGTGAATGACGATTCACCAATTTCCACCAAGATAAACGAAATGTATTATTAGGTTTTAATTGGTTTTGAAACTCCTAGATTCTTTTGAGATTCATTGAACTTTTCAATGGCATGTTTCAATCTCGAGTGTGCCCTTCAGGTTTTGTGACTGGGATGCCGAGGATCACAAAACAAGGTGTGAAGTAACCATGCAAATATACTTGGTACCCTTAATATTTACCCCTCAATCGATGTCCCGGTTAACCACACACGCTCCAACAATACTATGATAAACATTAAGTTACCCTTTGCCTACCTTGTTAAGTCCAGGTTAGTGTGCCGGTTAACCACACACGCTCCACTAACAGCTTAAACAAAGTGCAAAGTGTAATTTCATGGATTAGCACCTTATTCACATTTTCCTAAGTAACTAAGATTGGGAATTTATAAGTGTTTAGTTACTTAGTATTTATCATTATACTTATAATGAAGGGAGAACTATAGTCCTTGTCCTACCTGTTCGGCTAACGACCCTCCACCGGTCAAGGAAGCGGTGAGTGAGAGTGGACACCCATTAAACTGCCATTTTATAGGCAGTAACCTTATACCCCCCTTATATACCGGCTTCGTGAATGAGGCCTACTAATGGTAAGACGACTTGCTCTTATACATATAATATATTAAACTTTTAATATTATAATAGTATAAGGGTGTATTTTAGACATTTAAAATACTTGGTGGTTTAATCTTTTAATTAAACTAGACTTTTAATTTAATTAAACTCAAACCATATATTTATGGATTTAATAATACTCTTTTAATTAAACGCTTTAATTAACTATTAATAAAGTCCATAAGAGTTAATTTGAACTATTCAACAAAACATCATAATTCCAATTATTAAACTCAACATTAAAACCATTTAATTAATTGTTTAAGTTATGAACCCAAGAGTTTTAGAATTCAATTTTTTTTTCGTAAAAAACTTTTCTCAAATTCCAAAACTTAAGGGCAGGTTTTGTAATTCTTGAAAACCTTTGGATTCCATAACTTATGGAATTAATGGTGTTTTATGATGAAACTTTCCATGTTCCATAACTTAAGAACAAGTTATGGAATTCTTTAAAACATTAACACCAAATTTTGTAACTCCATAAAAACTTTGAATCAAATTTTTTTTTTTTAAAAAAAACTTTCATATCCATAACTTATGGAAGTTTCAAAAACCCTTAAGATCACAACTTTAAAAAAACTTTTGAGCTCGAAAATTTTATGACAAAATATGTAACTCCTTAAAACATTTAGATTAAACTTTTAAAACTAATAAAATAATCATATCATTTTATCTTTTACTAAATTTGACCTAATTCAACTCATATAACAAATGATTCAAATTTTACAAATAATTCATTTTTCACAAAACAAGTAATTATCTTAAAATTTGACAAACGTCATGTTTTTTTTCCTTTTTTTTTCAACTTGAAAATAAAACATTTGCATCAATATAACAGAAAACAACCCATGACTCTGATACCACTGTTGGGTTTTGAGCATTCTAACACTCCTATGGTGTACATGCAACCCTATAAACCTTGGATCCATGTTTTCTTTATTATACATGCAAATATTAACTATTCCAAGGTTTCATCCTAACTAGCATATTATGAAGCACCTATACTACAAAGTTCTAGTTAGATGACATACCTTTTGATGTAGCTTGATGTCTTCAAGCTTTAAGAGCTTAGCCCCAATAGTGTGGAAGCCTCAAATGGAATCACAAATCACCAAAACACCTTGGAAGAACTTGAGAGAATATGTATGCACACTAAAATCGGCCCACTCTTATTTCACAAACTTGTGCCAATTTTGTGAGCCAAGGACCCCTTTATATATTATGGAGGATTAGGGTTACATCCATGTAAACCCTAATACCCATGACCTTTCATTTACATAGGATCCATGGGTTAAAAGCTCCATGGACCATCCATGAAAGCTTAGCCCAACCTAAATGAACTTGGCCCATTCCATATATATATAAGAGTCCATATTTAATTAGTTCTTTTTGATCACTTAATTAATTCTGAATTAATTCTTGATCAATACTAATTAAATAATATGATTCCATATTAATATATTAGAACTTATAATATATTAATATAAATCATAAATATACTATTCTCAAAAGACTATCCATATAAATTGTGCCGGTGAAGTGCAACCCAAATGGACCATGCCGGGTCGGGTCAAGTACATACCAAATATAGTTATGGACTTAGACATTAATCCAACAGACACTTCCGGAGAAACTGCCCCAAGGCAACGACTGGTGGCAATGCAGGGAGAGTTCTAGTGATGGGCCAGGAGGAAGCAGTTGCTGATCCTACCGTTGTTATGGGTACGTTCCTCCTTGACAACGCTTATGCATGCATTCTCTTCGATTCTGGTGCGAAGAGGAGTTTTGTTAGTCATACATTCAAACATATAATCAAATGTAAATCCCAACCTCTAACCGAAACATTTACCGTCGAGATGGCTAACGGAAAGAAGGAGAGCACTAACGACATATTCATAGGCTGTACTCTTACCCTAGACAATTATTCTTTTCCTATCAATGTTATGCCTGTGTCCATCAAGAGTTTCGACATCATTATCGACATGGGCTGGCTAAGCTCCAATCGTGCTGATATTCTTTGCTTCGAGAAGGCTATCCGTCTCAATCTTCCCTCTGGCGAAGCTCTCATGATTTACGGAGATAAGCCTAGCTTGAACCTCCGTATCATTTCATGCATCAAAGCTCGGAGGTATCTGCGAAAGGAGTGCCATGCATTTCTAGCTCACGTTATAAACGTGACGCAAGGAGTTAGAGACCTCGAGAGCATCCCCAAAGTCTGTAACTTTCCTGATGTTTTTCCCGAAGATCTCCTAGGAATCCCTCCCGAACGCCAAGTCGAGTTTCGTATCGACTTGATCCCCGGAGCTACTCTCGTAGCTAAGTCTCCTTACCGTTTAACGCCAGCGGAATTGCAAGAATTATCCAGTCAGCTCAATGAGCTGATCAGCAAAGGATTCATAAGGTCGAGTTCCTCACCCTCGGGAGCTCCGATCTTATTCGTGAAAAAGAAAGATGGATCCTTTCGGATGTGCATTGACTATCTAGAGCTGAATAAGCTGACCATCAAGAACCGATATCCCTTACCCAGAATCGACAATCTCTTCGACTAACTTCAGGGAGCCAGTTATTTCTCAAAAATCGATCTGAGATCAGGGTACCATCAGTTGCGAGTTCATGAAAATGATGTGCCCAAAACAGCATTCTGAACTCGCTATGGACACTACGAGTTTGTAGTAATGCACTTTGGTGTAACCAACGCACCGGCAGTATTCATGGACTTGATAAATCAGGTGTACCGCCCTTTGTGTTCATCGACGATATACTTGTCTATTCGCGGAGTGAGGATTACCATAGACAACACTTAAGGCAGGTGTTGGAAACATTAAGGGCAGAAAAGCTATACGCGAAATTCTCGAAGTGCGAATTCTGGATCAGGAAGGTGATTTTCCTTGGACACGTGATTAGCAAGGAAGGAATACACGTGGACCCTTCCAAGATCAAGGCGATTGAGAACTGGTCTGCACCGAAGACACCCATAGAAATCCGGCAATTCTTGGGTCTCGCGGGCTATTATCGCAGATTCATCCAGAACTTCTCCAGAATCGCTAAGCCCTTAACTACCCTGACGCAAAAAGGGGTAACCTTTAGTTGGGGAGTCAAGCAAGACACTGCGTTTCAAACATTGAAGCAGGCCCTATGCAGCGCACCTATCTTGTCCCTGCCCGAAGGGACAGAAGACTTCGTTGTCTACTGTGATGCATCCAATCAGGGCCTAGGGTGTGTGCTCATGCAGAGAGGAAAGGTCATCACCTATTCCTCGAGGCAGTTGAAACACACGAAGTCAATTACACAACTCACGATTTAGAGTTGGGAGCAGTGGTGTTTGCGTTAAAGATCTGGAGACACTATCTCTATGGAACCAAGTGCACTATCTTCACCGACCATAAGACCTTACAACATATTTTCGATCAAAAGGAGTTAAACATGAGACAACGGCGATGGGTAGAGTTACTCAGTGACTACGAATGCGAAATTCGCTATCATCCCGGAAAGGCCAATGTGGTAGCAGATGCCCTCAGTCGAAAGGAGTATTCAGGACGTAAGGTGAAGGCACTAACAATGACCATCCATTCTCATTTAATCGCGCAAATCAGAGAGGCTCAGCTGGAAGCCTTAAAACCCGAGATCGTGGCAAATGAGTCACTACGAGGAATGGACAAGAACTTGGAGGTCAAAGGAGACAGAGCGTACTATTTCATGAACCGGATCTGGACCCCAAAGTTCGGTGGGTACAGAGAGGTTGTCAGTAATGAGGCTCACAAGACGAAATACTCCGTTCATCCAGGTTCGGATAAGATGTACTTGGATCTCAAACAGCTCTATTGGTGGCCAAACATGAAAGCAGAGATCGCTACCTTCGTGGGCAAGTGCCTGACTTGCGCCAAGGTGGAGGTCGAATATCAGAAGCCCTCAGGTCTACTTCAACAGTCGGAAATACCTGAGTGGAAGTGGGAAAGGATAACCATGGATTTTATCACCAAGTTACCCAGATCTCCGAGTGGGCACGATGCCATCTGGGTAATTGTTGATCGATTAACGAAGTCCGCCCACTTCCTGCCAATCAAAGAAAACTTCAAGATGGAGAGACTCACCCGAATCTACATTCAAGAGATAGTTCGCCTTCATGGGGTACCTGCATCTATTATCTCCGACCGAGATAGCAGGTTTACCTCGAGATTCTGGCAATCACTACAGAAGGCTCTTGGAACTAAATTGGATATGAGAACGGCTTATCATCCGCAGACTGATGGACAGAGTGAGAGAACAATTAAGACCTTGGAAGACATGTTGAGAGCCTGCGTCATCGATTTCGGCGCGTCATGGGACACTCATCTTCCTTTGGTTAAATTTTCCTACAACAACAACTACCATACCAACATCAAGGTTGCGCTGTTTGAAGCCCTATATGGCCGTAAGTGCAGATCCCCTCTCTGCTGGGCTGAGGTGGGTGACACGCAGCTAGCCAGGGGTCAAGCCCCCGACAGTACTCTCACTGGTCCTGAGATCATCCGAGAAACAACTGAGAAAATTATACAAATCCGAAAGCGACTGAAAGCCTCACGAGATAGACAAAAGAGCTACGCCGATAAGAGACGAAAACCCTTGGAAATCCAGGTTGGTGACCGCGTCCTTCTAAACGTGGAAAGCTAAAACCAAGGTACATTGGACCGTTCGAAATCCTTGCTAGGATCGGTCCCGTAGCATACAAACTTCAGTTACCCCGAGAGCTCAGCAACATCCATCCTGTCTTCCACGTGTCGAACCTAAAGAAGTGTCTGTCCGATGAGACACTTGTGATGCCTCTTGACGAGATTGAAATCAACAAGAACCTCAACTTCGTGGAAGAACCTGTCGAAATCATGGATCGGGAAGTCAAACGAACGAAACAAAGTCGCATCCCGATAGTGAAGGTTCGCTGGAATGCCAAGCGGGGACCTGAATTCACTTGGGAGCGCGAAGATCAGATGAAACAGAAACATCCGCATCTCTTTCCTAATCCATGATTTGTATTCTATGTTCGAATTTTGGGATGAAATTCCCTCTAACGGGGGGATGATGTGACAACCCGAAACTTTGTCCGTTTCCGTTACGCGAGTTTCGTTAATAAAATTTCGAATTTCTTAACTTTTCCGTCAAACTTTTGGTTTAGAAAATAATCTACTTATATTTAATTAAATTATTTACGAGTTGGAACCAAAAATCGCGCGGAAACCCGAATATCTCGAAAAATCAAGCATTTGCGGTCTAAATGAGATTACGACCGTAAACGTGTTTACGGCCGTAAACTCGTTTACGACCGTAAACTCGTTTACGACAGTAACCTGTTTATGGTCAGTGAAGAGTGGACCCCCCCACAACACCCCTATAAATACGATGCCTCCACCTTCATTAGAACATTTCTGGCCAAAAACTCTCTCCTTCTCTCTCTAAGAACCTTAACCATAAACACTCAAAACGCCTTCAAACTTCGGAAATCATCGAGAGACCACGTTTGGAGTCACTTGGGAATGCCTGGAAACGATTATCTCTTCGAAATCAGCAATCAGAACCATTTTTCTTGAGTTTACGGTCCACCTTCAAGAACTATAAACCCTCTTCTTGAGTTTACGGTCCAACCTTCAGAAAGCGTAAACTCTGTTCTTGAGTTTAAGGTCCAAGCCTTCAAGAACCGTAAACTCCTCTTCGACCGTAAACACCTTTAAAGTGGTGTTTTTGACGGAAAACTCACCTTCTTCGATTCGATCAAGTCCCGGTAACATTCCTCAACCAAATTCGAGTGTTCCTCTAACACGTTATCTAACGAAATCGCTAATTTAGATACATATACGTATTTATTTGATAATAGGATTCCGTTAAGTGTCGCGTGCAACAACTCGAGAATCTTCATTTCAGTCAACGATTTCACAACAAGAACTGTGAGTTCATACCCCTACATTTTCCATATTTTCAATGTTTTCAGAGGGGAATACAAGCTAATCATAAATGTTTTCAAAACTTATGCAAATCTCATACTTTAAACCTTTTGTACTATGTTGAGCATAAGGGACGTTTTCACAAAAAATTGCATAGTTTTCCGGACACGCTATTCACTATACATGAAACTATAATCGGTATAGTTTGGGATTTTTCTAAACATCACGATTACAGAAACTTTCACTATTAAACATATGCACGAAGACAGAAATAGTTTACAGTTACATCACCACTTTATCATGGTTTTTCATAACTGTAATTATCATTATATACGGTACACATTCGGATTTTCACTACGGTAGAATGCTACTACACTACATGTAAACTAGATTGTACGGTACTGTGAGGCGCTACTTCACTACTGTACCCTTAGGTGTACAGAGATAAATCCTACCGCTGTATAACCAGAGTCTCCTGGAGGGAGAGCGTGAAATTTGTGAATAGATCTATTCGGGACTGACAATCCCACATCTGGACTGCTAGCTACAGTTAGGCGGGCACGCCTGAGATGTACAAATGTCATTTAACTCGACGCCTGAAGAACGTTGGAAAGGTCTCTAGTCATATCAAGCATGGTTATACGACTCACAATATATATAAATCACCTTTAGTTTACAACTTAACACTCTTCAACAGTTCTATTTTTACTAAATAGAACTGATACACAGTACGTATTCTGGCTAAGTCCAGGGTTTTTCAAACAGAACCGATTATGCAATGGTTTCACATATAAAATACTTACACTTCATGATTAGTTTTAGCTAGTCACATGAGGTAGTATTCTCGCATATCACTACAGTTTTCAGTAACGATCATTCATGGTTTTATACGAAATCGATAACGCTACCCTTTTCACTAAAGAAAATATCAGATTTTCTTGGAAACATACATATATTCATGGTTTATTACAGAACTGATAACACTACGCTTTCACTAAGGAAAATATCAGATTTTCTTGAAACTATTCAAATATTTTCCGAACTCATCAATGATTTTCACTACAAACCACCGCTTATGAACTCACCAGCTTTATGCTGATACTCTTTTAAACTGCTTGTATTGTCAGGAAATCAGTAGACATGTGGCTGCTGGGTTTTTGAAGAGTTGAAGCAATAGGAGTTTAATGTTATATTCATACAAGTTATATGATGTAATTCAAACAAGTTTCAGAATTGATGTAAACATTTTTACTTAAGTATTCACTGTAATGGTTGTGTTGCTATGATTGCTGTTATTCATTGGTTGTGATGCTATACATGACGTCCTCCACCCCGGAACGTTTCCGCCATCGGTTTCGGGGTGTGACATCAAGTCGACCACAAAGAACGATAAGTTTATTCGTCATGATTTACTAAAAGTCTAGTAAACGTGATTATGCTTACAAGATTAAGTGTAATTTTGAATCATTGAAAAGTTGCAATGAATAGCAGAACGAATAAGAAGAATCAATTAGGCAGAAAGATAAAAGTTTCTCCAATCTAAGGAGAAGGGAGAGTACTTTTGTATCGTGTTTTATGATCGTGTTGGTTATTGTAGGAACCATATTACAATTCATCCTCTAAGGATACCTTAGTGCACTAGTTTGGTTAAGAAGAGGAATGGTGAATTGTAGAAATGGTTTAGTCAATAAGATGTATCGTACTTCGTTCCAATATCAAGTCTTAGAGTCATACTCCAAGACTGTGAATTAAGTGACATAATCTTAAGTAGGAATGTTCTACATTTGCACATTTTGGTAAGTTGTGATGTCTTGGATAAGACAAAGACCAGCTAATACCAAATTGTGTGTAGGTTTGTCTTGATAAAGACATACACTGACTCTTGAATATTTTTTTTGTCAAGAAATGTTTCTCGACAAGAGAATCTTATATGTCAAGAGGTCAGTGGGAGTCTAAAGATCTTGGAAAGTTTCAAGAACAAATCAAGAAGTAAACCTTTTAAACACTAGCACACGACTTGGGGATCATAACCTATCGTGTTGACAAAATTTTATTTTTGTGCCAATCCAGTTGAGTGATTATGCATATGAGTTCTACGAGTTCTTAATTGAATGCATAAGGGCAAACACCTTGATCAATGAAAGTACATTGACTGGCATAGGTGAGCTGCTAAATAACTTGGAAGCAATGGTGGGACCCTTGATGGCAAGAAATTAAGAATGAACAAGTTCTGTCCATAAGAGGTTGAATTTGTCACAAACATTATCTTACGATTATGCTTATGACAAATTCGCATGGATAGGAACACATGCACCATAAAATCTAAGTGTCATAAGGTTTCTCCCCTTCATGAAAATGATTTTAAGGAAACGCTTTCATTAAGAGAGATTTTAAGGAGATAGCGATTATGTAAATTGCATTCTCAAATTCGATTATGATTACGACATCCCTTTTCATAGTTCGAATTGTGAGATTTGGCAATTAGTTTGAACAATCGAGACTTATTGCTATAAGTTCTGGAATTGTTTAGACACACATGTGAGCTGTCTAAAGTAGGGTGTATGAGTTTGAGATGCTTAGATAAAAGCTTATCAAAGCATATCGTATTAGAAACAATGAACTTTGGAAGTCAATAAGTATTGTTTTCTAAAAGTTTAGCTGGTTTCTGAATACGTGTCAAAGCTAGTGGGAGCATAAATGTTATGCTAATATGGATCTAATCATCATGTTAGTGGGAGCATGATTATTATTGCAAGTTAGCAATATTAATTATAGAAAACAAAAGTTTCACTTTGCAAAGTTGCATAGGTTGAAAAGTTGTTTTGCTATAATTAAGGGAGAGAATGTTATACTTCGTTTCAAATCTAAAGGTTTAGATCGAGAAATTTTACTCAAATTTAGTCAAAAGGATATATGGATGTTATGTTGAAAGGATTCAACGTAAGAGAATTCTATATATGGAAATATTTGTTGCGTTCTCACACTCGATTATGATTACGGCATCCCTTTTCATAGTTCGAATCGTGAGAACATGGCAAATAGAAATATTATAGCAAAATACTGGTAAAGTATCATGTCATTGTAATATTCGACCGTTCTAAAATTTTCCGAATGCCTAGGGCATTAAGAGGGAAAGACGACTAGAATCGGATTTGACTGAATTAGTTAAACAACTGTCAAGGATAATCTAAAGGTCGCCAAGGATTGGTCGCTTGTGAACAGTTGGAAGTATAGTAATGGAAGGACCATATTGACATTATTATTATTAGATATGATTCAATTAATAATGAGTTGTCATATGGAAAATATGGAAATGTTTCCTTATTGGGAGTTGGACGTTAAGAATCTATATGTCTAGATTAGAAACTTTTATGCAAGAAGGATATTCAAAGGAATGTACTTTGAATGTGAGACTTCATGTCTATGGAATTGTCTTGTAACAATCTCTAATAGAGCATTTTGTAATTTCATTGGCCGAGTCTTGGTGACTTTTGTGCCGTGACATTACGCAAGGACTGTTGCATAAAGTGTTAGAATCTAACATATTGTATAAGTGGCAAGAATTTGGTATTCTTGCACTTGTGGTAGGGATTGGGAATTGTAAAATGAGTGTGATTGAAAATGTTATTCAATTATACTATTTCACAGAGTAAGGACCATAAGTAAACATAGTGTGCATGCTAAGAGCATGGGACAATTGTCGTTATAATTCAAGTAAGAAGTTGATTACCCGAAACAACAAATAATGAGTAATCAATATGGTGATTAAATAAAAGTATTTTATTTATACTCAAAAGTTTGGGGCCATATAAGATTAGTATTATTCTTGTGTTTCAATTTGCATGTTTTGACTTCCTAAATAATTGAGTTATTTGAGAATAATCGAATTATTTGAACGTTCCACAGTCGTTCATACTTTGGGAGTAGGTATGAAAGAAGATTGTCATGAATTGGTGTGTAGATTGTCTAAAGTGTATTAGACATAGCAAAAGTTTGCTACAACGTTTATGAGTGCTTATGAATATGATTTGAGCATTGGATTAAACCCACGCTCACTTGGATCACTTCATGGATTTTTATCACGAGTGATTGGTGAGACGATAATATCTTATGTTCTTGAAACCGAGATGTGTGAGTTGTATCTTGTGAGTCGGTTGCACATTGATTATATGTAAACGCACCAGTAACTTGGTGTTAAAAACGTATTGTTGTGTGTGATTTGGTGAGTGAGTACAAGCGAGGATTGAGTCGAAGTTTATCCGTTCCTTTTACCCAATGTAGGATAAAAGCGATATCTGTGGGCCCCTCGATGATCTAGTGATGACAAAGGAAAGTGCTCGGCCGGGCCAGGACTGATTTGATTTGTTCAATTAGTCAGTCATCATAAATCAGAAATCGGGAAACGACACATAGACTGAGAGAATTATTTCAATCCATGTCTCACGTTTGTACGATATCTAGAATGGAAGAATATATGATCCCTTATCTAAAGGACGCGTATCTGATAAGGTCAGAGTTGACAGCGGCTTTTGAAAGCTACGATTGCGGATCAGGATCTGAAGTCATACGCAGAATAGTTATTTGACTTATCCAAGTGGGAGACTGTTGGATTAGTGTCTAAGTCCATAACTATTTTGGTATGTACTTGACCCGATGGTGCATGGTCCTTTTAGGTTGCCTTCACCAAAGCAACTTGATAGGATGAATTATGGAGAGAGAGGATTAATTATGATTTATTAATATATTATATGAATAATATATTAAAGGAGAAATCATATTGTTTAATTAATATTGGTCAATAATTAATTAAGAATTAATTTTGTGGCTAAAAGAGATTAATTAAACTTAAGGGACTAGAACTGTCAACTGTGTGATAGTTGAATATTGGGCTATTGGACTCCTTATTAGAGGAGTAGATGAATTCTATGGGGAAACCCATTAGAAATCGTCAAAGGCTTCTAAAGGAGGAGTGCATGGGTTGCTTAGGGCCTAAGCAGTCAAATTAGGGTTTCCTTGTTAGATAACCCTAATAGCCTCTCTATTTAAGCACCCCTAGGGCACCAAAAACGTGGCTATCTTATTCCTTAGGGTTTCTAGATGTTTTTGAGTGCCTCTCCTCTTCTCCTTCTTTATCCTCTTGCTCTTGGTGTTTGTGAGCCATTAGAGGAGTGACATTTGTGACTCTAAGCTTTTTAGAAGCCAATTACAACAAGGAATAGATTGTTATTGCTACATAACAATCAAGGTAAGATCTAAACCCTACTCTTATGTTTATATTGATTATCACATACTAGATCTAGGGTTTATGGCTTTGGATGATTATTGCATGTTCATTAGACAAACTAGATCCAAAGCTTTAGGGTTTGCATGTACACCATAGGAATGTTGTAGTGCTCAAAACCCATCAGTTATGGCATCGAAGACTTTCACATATGAACTTCAAAGATATCAACAAATTGGTTCTTGATGATTTGGTGTGGGGTCTTTCGATTCTTAAATATGACAAAGAACATTTGTGTGTTTCACGTGAATTAGGATAACAAAATTGCAAAAATCATTCATTAATCATGAATACTAAGATAGTTGAACCTCTTGAAATGCATCATATTAAACTATGTGGTCCAGCATCTATTGAAAGAAATGATGTTAATAAGTATATTATTGTTATTGTTGATGACTTTTCTTGAATTACATAGGTTAATTTTCTTAGAAAGAAATATGCCACCACTCAGAAGATGAATGATGTTGTGAAAGAAGTAGAGTTGAAACTATGAAAGCCGGTGAGAAAGATTCACAGTGATAATGGCAAAAGGTTCAAAAATTAGGCTTTTGCGGAATTTTGGAAGAATAAAGGAATCAATCACAATTTCTCATCCCCATACACAACTCATAGAATGGTGTACTGGAAAGTCGAAACATATCTCGTTCTGAAGATGCCCGTACAATGCTTTCGTTTGCTAACTTACCACTTTATTTTTGGGTTGATGTTATCAGAACCACATGCTTTACTCAGAACATATCTTATATTAATAAACAATTTTTTATCACTCCTTATGAAGTATTGAATAATCATAAACCTAATGTGAAATTATTTCATTTGTTTGGTTCTAGGTGCTTTATTTTTAATTCCCAGGAGCATCGCAACAAATTTGATGCGAATGAAGATGAAGTTGTTTTCTAAGGACCCTCTCTCACATTGAAAGCTTGTCGAGGTCTGAACAAGAAATCAAGAAATATTGAAGAAAGTTATTATGTTACATTTGATGACAAATATATCAAATCTTTTCAAAAAATGTGATTCAATGTTAATAAAATTTTCCATCATCATGTTCAGAAACTTATCAAATTATGACGTTTGATGATAATTTCATTTGATTCTTTGAAGAACCTGAACATGCTATCGATTTTGAAGCAAAGGCAACTGACAATAAAGAAAATGAATTGTTAAAGCTAATTGCTAAAGGTTTTAGTAATTTTTAAGTTCATGTGGAGGGGGAGAGCGTTTCTTCCCATAATGATGATGTTGAGAGGGAGAATGTTTCTAATATGACTGGTCAAGTTGACGGGGAGAGTATTAATACCCCAACTAATTTTGAAGACATAGGACATGTTATTCCGATTGCAAAATCTTTTGAAGATGAACCTGTTTAATCCGAAAATACCAAATGGTGAAGCACATATCAATAGGAGAATCCGATGAATGGTGATGTTAATGTCCAGGGAAGAGTTCGACGAATAATGATGATGGTGATTATTTGAAACTGAAGAAATCAATTATGAAGTTATTCCTGAAGATGATCCTAGTTATCCTCCTTTGGTGAAATGGACAAAAGATCATCCAAAGCCTCAAGTAATTGGGAATCCATGAATTGACATATTGACTCGTGAAAAACAACAGGAAAGGCAAGCTTTGTTAAATAAAAATCAAAAGTTTTGCAAGTTTCATTCATTCATTTCCAAGATTGAATTGAAAAAGATGTAAGTGGTGGTAACATCCTTGTTTCAGGTATTAATTTCTAAGACTTAAATTATTAGTTGTTGCTTTTTTGGGCTTGGGAATGGCGTTACATTGAAGTGCCACGACGAGGCACTAAGATTAATGAAATGATTGATCCGTGTTTTTCTACGACTTAACATTATATGGCCACGACGTGGCAGCTATTTTGGGCCTAAAACCCTAATTTCAGGGCTTATGCCCTATTTAAGGGGCACTAACTCCTAGGGTTGTCTTATTGCCAGTCTCCACCCCTTGAGATCGAATTCCATCCAAAACCCTAGCCCCTTTTTTGTTTTGAGTGCTTAAAACCCATATTTGTGAAGGTTGAAGGAAGAAGAAGCTTTTAGATGTTGCTTGAAAGAGTGGGTTCAGTTTAGATCCATCATATACACCTCATTTCTGCATCCTTGAAGGTATAAAGTATATACTTGACCATTGATTCTCTAGATTTAGTTCTGCATCCTTAATTGTTCATTGCTTGCTTGAAAAATCGATTTTTTTGGGTTCTGACTGGCAGACTCGCCGAGTCCATGAATGGACTCGACGAGTAGGTCCTACTCTATGAATTCCATTGTGGACTCGACGAGTCCAAGGGTCTGTTGCCGGATTTTTCGATTTTTCCACCAGATTTTGTTGAGGATAATTGCCAAAACTCGTTTTTCTTGCCAAAATCCGATTTTTTATGTTTGGAATGATTATCCTTGTCAAAATTGATGGATTTGGTTAAATATGGATAATATATGATTATTATTAGTAAATATTTGACCTAGTAAGTTTGGAAAAGTTTCAATTTTCACCCCTTAGGCTTTATAGTTTAAATTTGAACTTTAAAAGTTTTAGTTTTGAAATTTAAATAGTTAAACCCTAATATTTTTGAAAGATTTCAAAATTTGTCCTCAAGTTTTGGAATTTAAATTTTTGATTAAAAGTTTAATTATTGAAATTTTAAATTCTAAAACCCTAGTTTTGAAAAAGTTCAAATTACACCCTTATGGTTTTATTAAGATAGTTAAAGGTATAATTAAAAGAAAGTTAATAAATCCATTTTGATATGGTTTATATTTAATTTAAATTAAAAGTGTAATTTATAAAATTAAACCACCTAATATTTTAAAAGTGTAAAATACACCCTATACTATATATAACATTAAAAGTCTAATATTATATATGTATAACTTAAACTGCTAGTCTTACCGTTAGTAAGCCTCATTCACGAAGCTGGTGTATAAGGGGTGTTTAAGGAAATTGCCTATAAAATGGCGATTGAATGGGTATCCACTCTTACACACCGTACTCTTCGTTAGCCAAACGGGTAGGATAGGGCAAACCCCTCTCCTTATTAAAAGTATAATGAATAAAGTAACTAAATGTTTTTACTAAATTCCCAAATCTTAGCTACTTTAGGAAAAAGTGAAATCAATGCAATTCCATGGAATTACACTTTGTACTCTTGTCGAGACAATTAGTGGAGCGTGTGTGGTTAACCGGCACACTAAGTTGGGTTTGGCATTGGTAGCTAAGGATGACTCGATGTTTGTCATAGATTGATGGAGCGTGTGTGGTTAACCGACACGTCGATTAGGTGATTGTAACATTGAGGGCACCACGTACATTCTCATGGTTATTCACACCTTATTTGTGATCCTCGGCATCCCAGTCACAAATGAAGGGCATAATCGAGATTAAACATGACATTGAAAAGTTCAATGAATCTCAAAAGATCTAGGAATTTCAATTCATTTAAAACTTAACCTTCTTCCCGTTTCATAGATGTCAAAGTCTGACAACTATGGTCTTCCTAAATCCAGTGGAAAAAAGTTTTCTGTGTGAAGATGATGTTCCACGATTGTATTGTGGAAATGGAAATCATGCTTCATTTCCTCCACCTCCTCCAATAATTCTCCCTGACCCACGTGTTCGAAGACTTGAAACGTTCAAGGTCATTCAAGCCCTATTGGCAAAAGACATGAAAATGGAAAGTCTATATGTGCTCATGTCTTAGATAAAAGAATTCATATTGATAGATTGGGATTGTTAGGTGTCGATGTTTAAAGTAAGTTGGCTGTTGACTTGGTTCTTAAGTCACTTCCAGAATCATATGGTAAGAGAGTACTATATGATGGACCGCGACATGACCCTTATTGATTTGACTTATTTGCTTATTGCTGCTAAATCAGAAATGATTTGGCGCACCGGTCAGCAAATTTGTCTGGTAAATCAATATCCCAACCTTCTATGGGCAATGGCAACATTGGAAGTCTAGAAAAGTTTTCTCTACGCAAGAGAAAAACTGAGTCTGAGATAGTCCCGTGTACCATTCCATAAGAATCCATGTGTTTCTACTGCCAAAAGAAGGGGCATTGGTTACGAAGCTGCCCTGACTACCTGAGAGATCTAAGAGATGGGAGAGCAAAGATGTATGACTCTGCATCAGGTAAAATCCACTATCTAACTCTATTAAGTTCCTTTTTTGATTCTTGATACATGATGTGATAAGATTACATTTGGTGTTTTGTAGAATCGAAGAAAAAAGGAAGCTTAAAAGGAAAGAAGTGAGCTAAATCTGATCATGAAGAAGTGGATCTTGATCGCATGATTCAAAGATCGGATTATTTTAGCTACTACTTTAGAGTTAGGATAAATTGCTAAATAATATTTGCATAGTTTTTCATTTGTAATCGCGTTGTAAGGACAATATTTTTCCGCAATAAAATAAATTTTGTTTTATATTATTTATGTTTCCTTGCGATGGATTTTATGAAAAATTGGTGTTTGAATGGTTCTATTATTAGCAATATTGTGAATGGATTTGATTCTTAGTTATGTTATTTGTGGAAATGTCATAAATTTATCAAATGAGGAAAGTTTCTCATCACCCAAGTTTCAATTGGACAGAAACTTGGAATCATGCAACTGGTATTGTGTGATGAATGAAAACCTTCGTATTTGGGAAATTGAAACTAATTCTTTGTTCACATAAGTATGTGAGTCAAGTGAAGGACTAGGAGATCTGGTACACAATGTTGTGCACTGGTCAAGTCCACCACAAAGAACGATAAGTTTATTCGTCATGATTTACTAAAAGTCTAGTAAACGTGATTATGCTTACAAGATTAAGTGTAATTCTGAATCATTGAAAAGTTTCAATGAATAGCAGAACGAATAAGAAGAATCAATTAGGCAGAAAGATAAAAGTTTCTCCAATCTACGAAGAAGGGAGAGTACTTTTGTATCGTGTTTTATGATCGTCTTGGTTATTGTAGGAACCATATTACAATTCATCCTCTAAGGATACCTTAGTGAACTAGTTTGGCTAAGAAGAGGAATGGAGAATTGTAGAAATGGTTTGGTCAATAAGATGTATCGTACTTCGTTCCAATATCAAGTCTTAGAGTCATACACCAAGACTGTGACTTAAGTGACATAATCTTAAGTAGGAATGTTCTACATTTGCACATTTTGGTAAGTTGTGATGTCTTGGATAAGACAAAGACCAGCTAATACCAAATTGTGTGTAGGTTTGTCTTGATAAAGACATACACTGACTCTTGAATATTTGTTTTGTCAAGAAATGTTTCTCGACAAGAGAATCTTATATGTCAAGAGGTCAGTGGGAGTCTAAAGATCTTGGAAAGTTTCAAGTACAAATCAAGAAGTAAAGTTGACGGGGAAATGAATTGTAAAAGCTAATTGCTAAAGGTTTTAGTAATTTTTAAGTTCATGTGGAGGGGGAGAGCGTTTCTTCACATAATGATGATGTTGAGAGGGAGAATGTTTCTAATATGACTGGTCAAGTTGACGGGGATAGTATTAATACCCCAACTAATTATGAAGATATAGGACATGTTATTTCGATTGCAAAATCTTTTGAAGATGAACCTGGTTAATCCGAAAATACCAAATGGTGAAGCACATATCCATAGGAGAATCCGATGAATGATGATGTTAATGTCCAGGGAAGAGTTCGACGAATAATGATGATGGTGATTATTTGAAACTGAAGAAATCAATTATGAAGTTATTCCTGAAGATGATCCTACTTATCCTCCTTTGGTGAAATGGACAAAAGATCATCCAAAGCCTCAAGTAATTGGGAATCCATTAATTGGCATATTAACTCGTAAAAAACAATAGGAAAGGCAAGCTTTCTTAAATAAAAATCAAAAGTTTTGCAAGTTTCATTCATTCATTTCCAAGATTGAATTGAAAAAGATGTAAGTGGTTGTAACATCCGTGTTTCAGGTATTAATTTCTAAGACTTAAATTATTAGTTGTTGCTTTTTTGGGCTTGGGAATGGCGTTACATTGAAGTGCCACGACAAGGTACTAAGATTAATGAAATGATTGATCCGTGTTTTTCTACGACTTAACATTATATGGCCACGACGTGGCAGCTATTTTGGGCCTAAAACCCTAATTTCAGGGCTTATGCCCTATTTAAGGGGCACTAACTCCTAGGGTTGTCTTATTGCCAGTCTCCACCCCTTGAGATCGAATTCCATCCAAAACCCTAGCCCCTTTTTTGTTTTGAGTGCTTAAAACCCATATTTGTGAAGGTTGAAGGAAGAAGAAGCTTTTAGATGTTGCTTGAAAGAGTGGGTTCAGCTTAGATCCATCATATACACCTCATTTCTGCATCCTTGAAGGTATAAAGTATATACTTGACTATTGATTCTCTACATCTAGTTCTAGGTCAATTTCATGAGTTTTTGTCCCAAATCCTCTTTGTTTATGGAGATTGAGTGAACTCTAGAACCTTTTAGTGCAATGGTTAACTTGTCCACCATAGGGTTGGTTGGAAAGTTGACTTGCATGTCTTTCTGAGTATACCCATGGCTTGGTGTTGTCATTAGGATCTTAGAGGTTGAGATCTTATCATAATAAGAGGTCTTAATGTATAAATTTGAAGATTATATCCATCATCACCATGAGGAGATCCAGATCTGGAAGTTTGAGCTATTGGGGTTGTGGAAAATCAACTTAATCCATTAAGTATTTGATGACCTGTGCCCACGGTGTGGCTACCTAGTGCCACAACGTGGCGGCTGGTGTTTTCGCGACCATCTTGTCAGACGATTGGCACGACATGACAAATAGTGGTCACGGCGTGGGAGTTGATGAGTTGCCGACTGATTTGTCTTGGAGTGTCCATAAGGGGCCATAATGTAGGGGCCTGTCAAGTTGACCTTGACCGTTTACTTTTGCCTATGGTTGACTTTTAGCTAAAGTAGAGTTCTAGGATGTATGTTGAGAGGGTATGACTTTACTGTTGTTAGGTGTCTCGTTGTTCCTTTCTGCCATGTGTGCGAGCTATCATATTTTGAGCTGCTCTTTGCAAGGTGAGTTTTCTCTCTACCTTACCTATGTGGTATTTATGTCTGTGACTAGTTGGGTCTTATTTGTTTTTTTTGTTTTGTTTGTATTGAATTACATATTTATTGGATTGCTGATAATCCCCAGGATTGCTGATCCACATACTGCTAATCCACATGTCGTGCTGTTAGCCCAGTAGGATTGTTGAAAATCCCCAAGGTTGCTAATAACCCATAGTTGTATATTATGTTGTGTAGTATGGATATTTTGGGAAGGACTCACTAAGCTTTATGCTTATAGTTATGGATTAAATATGTTTAAAGTACTTCAAATGATTGCGGAAAGGCGAAGGCATCACTGTACACTCCACCTTGCAAATCTTTTTATGATTTCTTCATTTTGATACTCTAATTTTAGGGTGATTATATTGATACTCAAACTAAGGATCTGAAAGTTTTATAAACCTTTTTTCAAAAATGATTTTACGGAAGGGAACAGAGAAAGCATAGTGTACAGTCAGTTGGAGCCCAAGGTAGTGATCTTCCAAAATATCCATAAATATGTATGTGTCGTATTGTAGTTGATGTATTTGAGCTGATAGTAATGCATCCTATTTGTTAGGCTGAGGATCCCTTAGGAGTTTCAGGATAGGGTTGCCTGTGTAACGACCCAAAAATGAAGGGTAAAAATTTATTTTAATATAATCAAACATCGATACCATTTATTTCAAACATTTGAAATCATCATTAAGTATAACGTTTATCATAGTTCATCCCAAAATCATTCATTGCGGAAATCATAGGTGTGTGCGCTGCAATCCTCCCTAGCCCTTCTTTTCCAATCGATGAAACCTGAAACCAAAACTTGAAACCGTAAGCACAAAGCTTAGTGAGTCCCCAGAGCATACCCCACACGCAATCCACATAACACATATCACATATCATATTAGGTATACAAGCTATCTCTACCACATATCACATATCAATTAGCTATAAAGCTATCTCTACCGCATACCACATACCAATTAGCTGTAAAAGCTACCTCTACCACATAATACAAATCAATTAGCTATAAAGCTACCTCTACCACATATCACATATCAATCATCAATAAAGCTATCTCTACCATTAGCTGTAAAGGCTATCTCTACCATTAGCTGTAAAAACTATCTCTACCGCGTATCACTGCATAAATATGCCATACACCTCTACACAATAAGTATACCAACTATCATAAAATGGGCCGGCATTGGTGCCTTACACCCATTGGTATGGTGAGAAGACTCACCTCGCACTGCAGAAGCTTCCCACATGAATTCCTTTGTTGCTGCCCCGCCAGCTTCCCGAGCTGCCACTACCAAACAATATACCCAATTAGCAATTGGGTTCCATACCATAATCCTTAATCCATGCATGGGGTAAAATGACCATTCTACCCCTGGCCTAGAATGATCCAACTTAGGCCTAATCCCAAAACAAAAGCCCAACACTAGGTAGGCTTTCCAAGCCCACTAGTGGCCCACTTGTGGCCTAATTTGCCAAATTGGGCCTAACCCTCTAATGGGCTTTTGTCAAACCCCCAAACCGGAACAGAGGAAACGTTCGGGGGTGGAGGACGTCATGCTCAGTATCATAACCATAGTGAAGAAAGTAAACACAACCATCATAAATATAATTTAAAAGGTTACATCGTTGCGAAAAAATACATGTTTCCAAATAAATTACATATGATGTCAAAATAGTTCAAAAGAAATCTGCGCGTTAGCGTCTTGCCTTCAAAAATCCTGTGGTTACCTGTATTACTAAATACCTGAGAATACAAGTTGTTTTTGAAAGAGTATCAGCATTAAAGCTGGTGAGTTCATAAGCAATTTATGCATGAAAAATGGATGTTGTTCCTTAAAGTTTGTTACAAGTTCGTTTCCAGAAAATCCAATATTTTGTAAAAGGTTTGTTGTAGTCTTAACTGAGCCAAGACTTAATATATGTAAGTAAATTGTAATACTCATGTGTGGTCTTATATTTAAACAAAACTCCTTTTTGTGAAATCCTTAAATTCCCGTGAACTGTGTGTTTTTGTTAATTTCCCATGTGAGTTATTATAACCATGCTAAGAATCGAATACCTCGTACCCGACGTTCTTCAAGCGTCGGAATGTTATGATACTTGTCACCCCAGACCTGCCGGTCTAGCTGTTGCAAGCAACTTAGGTGCGAGTTTGTCAGACCCAATGTAGATCTATACACAACTATCACGCTCTCCCTCCAAGAGATTCTGATTATAACTACAGGACTTTTCTGTGGTACTTAAGAGTACCCCCAAGGTGAATGTCTCACAAATTTATTCATTAACAAGTTCACGTTGGTTGTAACGAAATACCCGTTTTGTAAATCGATTGTATTACCATTTCTTTGTTAAATGAGGTGTTCAAACTATACCTATTATAGTTTATCAGTTGTGTGTTATGATTTAATGAATCCTTGATATGAATGACTTTGTATTTCAATGAAAATGACATTGAAACTACTAAGTGTAAATCTTACACACCTTGCTCAGCATGTTACAAGGTGTGAATAACTCTTAAACTTGTGTTTGACAGTTTTACCCTTAACTGTCACTGTTTTAGAATATTTATAGAAAAATGATCGTATGTCGAAAACTAAATCCGTAAACTCGGAGAGTTTGGAAAAAGAGTCTAATGTGTTCATAAATGTTCCTATAATTTTTGGTGGTCTCAAACCAATGTGAAAATGTTCATCTTCACAACCTGGTCCGATTTCGTTGCTGGAGTGATAGGCAGTTTTGTAAAAATCACCATAAATTGTAGAAAAATCGTATGCAGATGTGCAAGTAGTCATTTTAAATTTATAAACCTGAACTATTAGCATACTAAATACTTTTGAAAAATATTAAGGTTAAGTTGGGTAAAACAATTCGTAAACAGGTCACAACGTTTCTGTTGTAAGCTGTCAAGTTAAGTTTTAAATATGTTTTGGTGTTTTAACTTGTATCCCCTCCTGAAAACTAAAGAAAACTGGAAAATGTAGGGGTATGAACTCACCTTGAGTGATTTCTTGAAGAGTGGAAGGTCAAAGACGAGGAGTATCAAGTCAAGAACACTTGATGAACACGCGAAATTTTGGATGATCCTAAGAACGATTTTTGGTGTTAAAATGTGTGTAGATGATTCAAGGATGTTGTGAACACATGGAATAACACTTGAGTTTAGAGGAAATACTTACCAAAAAGTGAAGTAATAGCTCAAGAACTCCTTCAAAAGGTGGCTGGAAGTAGCGAGAAAATGAAGCCTTTTTGAGGCGTAAGAGAAGTGTAAGTGTTTGATGGCGAAGGAAATGATCAAGGCAAACCAAGAAATCCTCCAAGGATTTCTTTATATAGGAGGTTGCTGGAGCAATTTGCAAGATTGATAGGATGTTTGCCTTGGTTTGTGTGATGTGGATAAGATTGGGCTAATGAGGAGGTGACACATGGAAGGCAAGTGGGCACACTTGACCCACTTGTGGGGTAGAATATCCTTAGATATTTCTATTAATGAAATAATGACTTTTAATTAATAAATCCTTGAGAAATGAATAAAATATGAGTTTAGGGGGTTTAAAATGATAAAAATAAGAATTTGGTGAAAAATCCCCGTCAAAAACGTCAAAAACGGGCTTAAGAAGCGAAAGTGGTCGAAAAACCGGACAATAGAAGCGAACCTGGGAGGTTCGGTCCTTAGGAGGTGAGAACCGAGAGAAGGGAGAAGGAGGAACCGAAGGGAGGGTCTTGGATCCGAAGGTGCGAGAGGAGCGAAATGGACCGAAGGCTCGGTTCATTTCGGGTGCAAGAGGTTCGGTCCGAGATGGCTAAGTTCGTTTCTGACAGTTCGGTTTGGTCCTGAGCAGTTCGGTCCCGAGGGACCTTCGGTCTTAATAGGAGGGTTCGGCTCTAAGAGGTTCGGTTCCTAAGAGGTTCGGTTCCTAAGAGGGTTTCGGCCCTATTTAGCTGTTTTTCGATATAACTCCCCGATTCAAGCGGTTTTTGGCCAAGTTAAGGGTCGGGATGACCCGGATGACTATAAAAACTTGAGAGAGATTTGGGAGAGATTCATTTTTAGTCAATATTATTGCAGAATCTTGTAGTGCAAGGTTCGTGAACTTCGTTATGCCTCGTTTATGATTGTTTTAAGTCCCCAAAAGGGTCCATAGTCGTGTTTTGATGCGTTTAACTCCCTTTTTAGGGTTTCATATTGATAA
This sequence comes from Lactuca virosa, assembly GCF_052849685.1. NCBI lineage: Eukaryota > Viridiplantae > Streptophyta > Magnoliopsida > Asterales > Asteraceae > Lactuca > Lactuca virosa. Next base: position 317,923,626 of record NC_136429.1, read on the forward strand.
ACACATAGATTCATCAAGACACTTGAATTCTTGACATACAAATGCACATTTTAATACATAGAATAACTTTTATTATACAAGTACTAGTTAAGTTAGACCGGTTTGACTTTGACTTTGACTTGTTGACTTTGACTTAAATTTGACGGTTGTCACATTATCCCCCGTTAGAAGGAATTTTGTCCCAAAATTTGCATTTTGAGTGGGAACTCAAGGGTTGGGGAATAAATGTGTATACTTTTGTTTCATTTGGTCCTCACGTTCCCAAGTAAATTCGGTTCCTTACTTGGCGTTCCAGTGAACCTTTACGATGGGAATACGACTTTGTTTCGTCGATTTGACCTCTCGATCCGTGATTTCAGCAGGTTCCTCTACGAAGTGTAGGTTCTCAGTGATATCAATTTCTTCCAAAGGAATTACAAGGGTCTCATCAGACAAATAGTTCTCCAAGTTTGACACATGAAAGGTAGGATGAACGTGATTGAGTTCCTGGGGTAATCGTAGCTTGTATGCCACCGGGCCAATCCTGGCGAGGATTTCGAATGGTCCGATATACCTTGGATTTAATTTCCCATGTTTTCCAAAACGTATTAATCCCTTCCAAGGTGATACTTTCAGTAGTACTCGATCCCCAACTTGGAACTCCAAAGGTTTCCGTCTCTTATCCGCGTAGCTCTTTTGTCGGTCTTGCGAAGCCTTCATTCGTTCTCGAATTTGGACGATCTTTTTTGTTGTTTCCCTGATGATCTCCGGGCCAGTGAGTGCGCTATTAGGAACTTGCCCACTTGTTAGTTGCGTATCGCCCACCTCAGCCCAGCACATGGGTGATCTGCACTTACGGCCATGGAGGGCTTCGAACGGAGCAACTTTGATGCTAGTGTGATAACTATTATTGTATGAGAATTGGATAAGGGGTAAATGAGCATCCCAAGCTTTACCAAAGTCTATCACACAAGCTCTTACATGTCCTCTAATGTCTGAATGGTCCTTTCACTCTGCCCGTCGGCCTGTGGGTGGTAGGTTGTACTCATGTCCAGCCTAGTTCTCATAGCTTTCTGTAGTGACTGCCAGAATCGTGACGTGAACCGACTATCTCTATCGGAGATAATGGATATTGGTACTTCGTGAAGTCGCATGACTTCTTTAATGTAGAGCCTTGTCAGTTTCTCCATTTTGTCTGTCTCTTTTATCGGTAGGAAGTGTGCGGATTTGGTTAATCTGTCGACGATTACCCAAATGGTGTCAAGTCCACCCGTGGTCTTAGGTAACTTGGTAATGAAATCCATTGTAATCCTCTCCCACTTGCACTCGGGTATCTCTGGCTGCTGAAGTAGTCCCGAGGGCTTCTGATACTCCACCTTAACCTTGGCACAAGTCAGGCATTGACCACAAAGGTAGCTATTTCGGCTTTCATGTTCGGCCACCAATACAACTTCTTGAGGTCTAAATACATCTTGTCTGAGCCGGGATGCACTGAGGAACGAGTTTTATGAGCTTCGTTCATGACAACCTCCCTGAATCCACCAAATTTTTGGTGTCCAGATCTGGTTCATGAGACAACGAACTCCGTCATCCCTGACTTCAAGATTTTTGTCTATTCCTCTCAACGCTTCTCCTGCCACGTTCTCTGGTTTTAAGGCTTCTTCCTGTGCCTCTCTGATCTGTGCGGACAGGTGTGAATGGATGGTCATGGTTAACGCTTTTACTCGGCGGCCCGAGTATTCCTTTCTGCTCAAGGCGTCCGCAACCACGTTGGCTTTTCCGGGGTGATAACGAATCTCACATTCGTAATCGTTTAGTAATTCCACCCATCGTCTTTGCGTCATGTTGAGTTCTTTTTGATTGAGGATATGCTGAAGGCTTTTGTGATCGGTGAAGATAGTGCACTTGGTGCCGTAGAGGTAATGTCTCTAGATTTTTAGGGTGAAAACTACTGCTCCTAGTTCGAGATCGTGCGTCGTATAGTTTACCTCGTGCGTCTTCAGCTATCTTAAGGCGTAGGCAAATACCTTTCCTCATTGCATTAACACACATCCTAGACCTTGGTTTGACGTATTGGAATAAACCACAAAGTCCTCGGTTCCATCCGGTAAGGACAGGATCGGAGCATTGCACAAAGTTCGTTTCAGCGTTTGGAATGCAGCCTCTTGCTTATCCCCCCAGACGAAAGTCACCCCTTTTTGAGTCAAGGTAGTGAGTGGCTTTGCGAATTTAGAGAAGTTTTGAATGAACCTTCGATAGTAAGCGACGAGTACTAAAAATTGTCGGATTTCGGTGGGTGTTCTTGGTGCTGCCCATCTTTCGATTGCCTTGATCTTTGAAGGGTCCACATGTATTCCTTCCTTGCTGACTACATGTCCGAGGAAATTCACTTCTCGAATCCAAAATTCGCACTTCGAGAATTTTGCGTACAATTTCTCCGCCCTCAGTGTCTCCAGGACATGACGTAAATGTTGGTTGTGTTCTTCCTTACTTCGGGAGTAGAATAGTATATCATCGATGAAAACAATCACGAACTTGTCTAAGTAAGGTCGACACACCCGATTCATCAGGTCCATAAACGCTGCGGGTGCATTTGTTAAGCTGAAAGGCATCACTACAAACTCGTAGTGACCATAGCACGTTCTGAAGGCAGTGTTGGGAATAACCTCCTCTTGAATTCGTAGTTGATGGTATCCTGATCTAAGGTCAATCTTTGAGAAGAAACTTGCTCCTTGCAGCTGGTCGAAGAGGTCGTCGATTCGAGGCAAAGGGTATCAATTTATAATGGTGAATTTTTTTAGTTCACGGTAGTCGATGCACATACGGAACGATCCATCCTTTTTCTTAACGAAAAAGATCGGTGCTCCCCAAGGTGAGAAGCTTGGTCTAATGAAACCTTTTCTTAGCAGTTCGTTCAATTGACTGGGCAATTCCTGCATCTCGTCTGGGGCTAGACGGTATGGCGATTTGGCTACGGGGGTAGCTCCAGGAATTAGGCCGATTCGGAATTCAACTTGTCTAGCAGGGGGCACTCCAGGAAGGTCTTCCGGGAATACGTCGGGGAAGTTACAGACCTTCAGAATGTCTTTTATATTTTTCGCTTCTTGTTTCTCGTCTACGACGTGGGCTCGGAAGGCGTGGTACTCCTTGCGGAGATACTTTTAAGCCTTGACACAAGAAATGATTTGAAAGTTTGAGCTAGGTTTGTCGCCATAGACGACGACAGTTTCGCCATTTGGCAGATTAAGGCGAACGGCCTTTTCTTGACATATGATTTCAACATGGTGAAGGCACAACCAATCCATGCCAATGATGACATCAAAACTTTTTATGGTGACTGGAATAAGGTCGATTTGGAAAGAGTGATTGTTTAAGGTGAGGGTACACCCGGTGTAAATGTCGTTAGTGTTCTCTGGTTTTCCGTTAGCCATTTCTACGGTGAATGTGTCTTTTAGTGTTTGTGGTTTCTGTTTAAGCAAGCGTTTAAATTGATGGCTCATGAAGCTTTTCTCCGCGTCACTATCGAAAAGAATGCATGCGTATGTATTGTTGAGGGGAAACGTACCGGTGACCACTGTTGGATCTGCAACTGCTTCCTCATGACCTATCCCCAGAACTCTGCCCACTTCACCAGGGTTGATGTTTCTTGCCTCTCCACAACCATAGCATGTTCGACTTGCTCCGGCGTTGGCAGCTTGTGCGTTTTGTTGGACTGGAGTTTTACAAAATCAAGTGGTGTGCCCCTTTTTGTTACAGTTGGTGCAATGCATTTCACGACATGCGCCATTTTGGTGAAAGTTGCACTTGTTGCACTTAGGTAGGTTACTGGCGTATTGCCTTATCGGAGTTGGGTTGGCAGTGGTTGTGGCGGCATGCACAACAACCACTTGTTGCTTTTTGGCAGGGTCTTGAGCAGGTTGACCCTTCTTATTGTTCTAAAACTTCCTCTTGTTGCTTCCCCCTTTCGCTTGTTCGGGGGTGGTTGTCACAGTGCCATGGCTGGCTTTATGGTCGATGAGTTGCTGTGCCAGTGCTTTGGCACTATCAAAGGTAGTTGGCTTTGAGGCTAATACGTTTCCTTGAAGTTGGGGAGATAGTCCCCATATGTATCTTTCCACCTTTTTGCTTTCCGAAGGAACTATCCCGGGACACAGCACGACTAGATCGCTAAATCTTGACGTATAAGACAGAATGTTAGAGCCTGTCATTTTGAGACCCCAGAGTTGGTCTTCCAACTTCTGTATATCTCCCCTTGGGCAGTACTCGTTCATCAACATAGTTTTTAGGTCTTCCCACGTTATCGAGTTAGCCACCGGAAGTGTCAATGCCTTGATGTGGCCATTCCACCATGTGAGGGCCCTTTCAAAGAATGTGCACGCTGCAAACTTGACCTTGTTTGTTTTAGGAAATGCACATATTTCAAAGATGGATTCGGTTTTCTCGAACCATTAAAGCAATGCTATGACACCTCCGCTACCATTGAAGGTTTTGGGTTTGGCATTAGTAAATTCTTTGTAGGTACACTCTCTCGAGCGTCCCTGACTGTCCCCGTTGTTAGAATTTGTGGCACCATTACTCGCACCCCCCGCATTATTGGTGCTGATTTGGGACATTGCGGATGCTACTGCGGCTGTTACGGCCGCCTGGAACATTACTGGGTCGAACTGAGGGGGTGGTGGCGGAGGTGGCGCTGCAGCCCCTTCGGCGTTGCCACGTCTAGGATTTCTACGAGGTGGCATCTTCTGCCATATCAAGAATGAAAAGACAATAAGTCTTTGATAGCACTCACAAGTCGAGAGTTAAAACTAAATATTATTAGTTCTTTATATGCATCATGATTCCGACTTGTAAAGATATTGTAAGAGTCCATTCATACTAGAGGTCTATAGATAATGAAATATAGACTTTATGAATTTTCATAGTTTTGATTCACATGAAATGTCTGTGATAGAATCCATACCGGGCCCATCCATCAATCATTTGATGTATAATATTTTTATATATAATTAAGATTAAATAAACTTTCGAGTCTAATAGGTCTGCCCTGGGCCCACAACCAAACAAGGAACAGGATCCAAGGCGAAACCACCATTTCTAGGTCGACATGGTCTTAATTATATATAACTTTGATTTTTACATCAAGCAATCATAAATCGGACACCAGTAAATTTAGTCTGAAAATAATCCCTGTCATGAACTTGATGTAATGTTTCCAATAAAACAAATAGTGTGTTAATTTCATTGATATAACTTATTATACAATATTGGGGAAAATTTAACCGTACGAGGGGTCTATGTTACATCAATGTATGGAAAAAATTTGACCGCCTAACAGATCCCGAAAGTGTAAACACTTAAATCGCGAGATTAGACATAAAATACTAGAAAATAATTGTAATATTTATCCGCACAACTAGATTAAGCTGAAGCGAGCAGTGCAAACACTACTTGCGGCGGTTGAAGCTCTGATGATCACGAAGTGAAGACACGAAGTTCCTCATTTCGGCTCTAGATTCAACCACCTGGTGTTCTGCGTTTGTCAGACGTCCTTCTAGAGCGGCTCGGTGCTCTCGGAGTTCTTGTACTTCGGCTCGGGTTGCGGTCATTTCCCGTCGAAGAAGCTCGGTGCGGTCTTGAGTTCGATCATGGTCATCATCCAACCGACAAATGTGAATGGAGTTGACTTGGCTGGTGGCACCAACTTCCATGAGGTGGTGGGTGTTTACCCTGGTTTGCTCCTCGTGGCGTGCGACACAGTGAACCATGATAGGACGGGCTCTGTCGGCTGACCCTCCTTGGCTGAGGTCGTAAAAACCTCATTCCATGCTATTGGGAGGTCGTTGGCCTTGCTCTCGGCTCCATCGATGTATAGTTTCGACCCATTGGGGCGTCGGGTCTTGGAAGTGTTGCGGAGGGATAGGGGCAGGGTGTGGGTTGTAAACTTCGGGTTCTGAGTCGGTTCCATCTGAGTCTTCTTCTTCTTCACCGTCCACTGATTCTTCCTACTCCATGGGTTCCTCATCCTCCATGGGTTCCTCTTCGGAATCTTCCTCTGGGTCTTCAACAATCCAACCGACATTCCCTTGGTTGGGGAAGTAGGGATCACCCGGCAAGTGAAATCCTGCCATCGCGCCTGTACGAGAATAGGGATAAGAAGGATATCGCGAGAAATTTTGGTATAAGAAATTAGTTATTGCAATTTATAATGTGATTATTACAGTTTTTGTGTTAAAATACTCCTATAGCATTTTTATGTTTGATTCTCGAGGTTGTTGGTAAGTTGAAGACTTGTTGCTCATCATGATTCTTCTTCGGCATACGTTGGTCATACCTTGGCTAAATATAGTTGATCAGGCTATATTAATCCAAGATATGACTTCATACCCCGAAGCTGGATAATGGTGCCCAACTTGTCTCGATACTTTTATATTATTGCCATTATGATACTAAATTAATGGGTGCGATTATACGAATACTTTTATAAAAATACTAATTTCTATTTTTAAAGTATTTTTGAAAAGCTACGTCAGAGAGTTTTGTCCCGTTGTATTTACAGTTTGTATATCTTACGTGGTTCGATATACTTAGTTCACTATAAACAAAGCTCTGATACCAATCTGTCACACCCCTAAACCGGAATGGTGGAAACGTTCGGGGGCGGAGGACGTCATGCTCAGTATCATAACCATAGTGAAGAAAGAAAACACAACCATCATAAATATAATTTAAAAGGTTACATCGTTGCAAAAAAAAACATGTTTCCAAATAAATTACATATGATATCAAAATAGTTCAAAAGAAATTTGCGCCTTAGCGTCTTGCCTTCAAAAATCTTGTGGTTACCTATATTACTGAATACCTGAGAATACAAGTTGGTTTTGAAAGAGTATCAACATTAAAGCTGGTGAGTTCATAAGCAATTTATGCATGAAAAATGGATGTTGTTCCTTAAAGTTTGTTACAAGTTCGTTTCCAGAAAATCAAATATTTTCTAAAAGGTTTGTTGTAGTCTTAACTGAGCCAAGACTTAGTATATGTAAGTAAATCGTCATACTTATGTGTGGTCTTATATTTAAATAAAACTCCTTTTTGCGAAATCCTTAAATTCCCGTGAACTGTGTGTTTTTGTTAATTCCCCATGTGAGTTGTTATAACCATTCTAAGACTCGAAGACCTCGTACTCGACGCTCTTCAGGCGTCGGAATGTTATGACACTTGTCACCCCAGACCTGCCGGTCTAGCTGTTGCAAGCAGCTTAGGTGCGGGTTTGTCAGACCCAATATAGATCTATACACAACTATCACGCTCTCCCTCCAAGAGATTCTGATTATAACTACATGACTTTTCTGTGGTACTTCAGAGTACCCCGAAGGTGAATGTCTCACAAATTTATTTATTAACAAGTTCATGTTGGTTGTAACGAAATACCCGTTTTGTAAATCGATTGTATTACCATTTCTTTGTTAAATGAGGTGTTCAAACTATACCTATTATAGTTTATCAGTTGTGTGTTATGATTTAATGAAACCTTGATATGCATGACTTTGTATTTAAATGAAAATGACATTGAAACTACTAAGTGTAAATCTGACACACCTTGCTCAGCATGTTACAAGGTGTGAATAACTCTTAAACTTGTGTTTGACAGTTTTACCCTTAACTTTTACTATTTTACAATATTTATAGAAAAATCATCGTAAGTTGAAAACTAAATCCGTAAACTCCGAGAGTTTGGAAAAAGAGTCTACTGTGTTCATAAATTTTCCTATAATTTTTGGTGGTCTCAAACCAGTGTGAAAATGTTCATCTTCACAACCTGGTCCGATTTCGTTGCTGTAGTGATAGGCAGTTTTGTAAAAATCACCATAAATTGTAGAAAAATCGTATGGAGATGTGAAAGTAGCCATTTTAAAGGTATAAACCTGAAATATTTGCATATTAAAGAGGTTTGAAAAATATCAAGTTTAAGTTGGGTAAAATAGTTCGTAAATAGGTCACAACGTTTCTGTTGTAAGCTGTCAAGTTAAGTTTTAAATATGTTTTGGTGTTTTAACTTGTATTCCCCCCCTGAAAACTAAAGAAAAATGGAAAATGTAGGGTATGAACTCACCTTGAGTGATTTATTGAAGAGTGGAAGGTCAAAGACGAGGAGTATCAAGTCAAGAACACTTGATGAACACGCGAAATTTTGGATGATCCAAAGAACGATTTTTGGTGTTAAAATGTGTGTAGATGATTCAAGGATGTTGTGAACACATGGAATAAAACTTGAGTTTAGATGAAATACTTACCAAAAAGTGAAGTAATAGCTTAAGAACTCCTTCAAAAAGTGGCTGGAAGTAGAGAGAAAAAGAAGCCTTCTTGAGGGGTAAGAGAAGTGTAAGTGTTTGATGGTGAAGGAAATGATCAAGATAAACCAAGAAATCCTCCAGGGATTTCTTTATATAGGAGGTTGCTGGAGAAATTTACAAGATTGATAGGATGTTTGCCTTGGTTTGTGTGATGTGGATAAGATTGGGCTAATGAGGAGGTGACACATGGAAGGCAAGTGGGCACACTTGACGCACTTGTGGGGTAGAATATCCTTAGATATTTCTATTAATGAAATAAAGATTTTTAATTAATAAATCCTTGAGAAATGAATAAAATATAAGTTTAGGGGGTTTAAAATGATAAAAATATGAACTTGGTGAAAAATCCCCGTCAAAAACGTCACAAACGGGCTTAAGAAGCGAAAGTGGTCAAAAAACCGGACAATAGAAGCGAATATGCGAGGTTCGGTCCATAGGAGGTGAGAACCGAGAGAAGGGAGAAGGAGGAACCGAAGGGAGGGTCTCGGGTCCGAAGGTGCGAGAGGAACGAAATGGACTGAAGGCTCGATTCATTTCGGGTGCAAGAGGTTCGGTCTGAGATGGCTAAGTTCGCTTATGACAGTTCGGTTCGGTCCTGAGGGACCTTCGGTCCTAATAGGAGGGTTCGGCTCTAAGAGGTTCGGTTCCTAAGAGGTTCGGTTCCTAAGAGGGTTTCGGCCCTATTTAGCCGTTTTTCGATGTAACTCCCCGATTCAAGCGATTTTTGGCCAAGTTAAGGGTCGGGATGACCCGGATGACTATAAAAAGTTGAGAGAGATTTGGTAGAGATTCATTTTTAGTCAATATTATTGCATAATCTCGTAATGCAAGGTTCGTGAACTCCGTTACGCCTCGTTTATGATTGTTTTAAGTCCCCAAAAGGGTCCATAGTCGTGTTTTGATGCGTTTAACTCCCTTTTTAGGGTTTCATATTGATAAACACATAGATTCATCGAGACACTTGAATTCTTGACATACAAATGCACATTTTTATATATAGAATAACTTTTATTATACAAGTACTAGTTTAGTTAGACCGTTTTGACTTTGACTTTGACTTGAATTTGACGGTTGTCACAACTTTAACCTAAGCCCGAACATCTCCTTGGCACACATTATCTGACTTCTGATGGCCTACTAAGGCCCAAAAAACCAAAGTCCCATTCATGGCCCAAACCGAGGCCCAAAACAGCCCAAACCCATATATGATGAGTACGCTGGGCGTACTCCTATGTACGCTAAGCGTACTAGCCAAATGGTGTGTACGCTCAACGTACTCCCCCTGATAAGTCCTTTTCCCATTAAGTGCTTAATACTCCGATCCAGAAGCTACAATCACAGATCCAAGTCATTTTTAACGTCTTAATCCATAAAGTCACTGACTTGGTGACTTTGTATGCCCCAAACAAGTCCAAACTCCAAAAATGACTTTCTACTTCCATGGAAATGGTCTTAACTCATGCATGAACCCACTAAGACCTCAAAGATGGAAAACTTTCTGCCTTAGGGTCTCATTTAACACTGAGAGTGGCAACTCTAAGTCTTAGAAATCGGATTGACCCACAAAGCTTCCACCTTTGGACCAAAATGGTCCAAAACCCACTGTAAGAGATCTAAGAGGATAAATGATCAAGATCAAAGCTTTATACCTTCATCATGCTGAGAATGAGTCCCAAATGCTAGATCCACAAGCCCCTCCTTGATTCCCATCTTTGCAACAAGCTCCATGTTCTTGAAATGCACCTAAAACCACCCAAAATGCACCCACAAGGCTCACAACACTCTTCAATGAAGCTACCACTCGAATTTAGGGTTTAAGGCTCTGAGAATGAAAGGGAGGTGCACCCCCTCGGACTTAAAGTGCTTTAAATAGTGAGCCAACCCAAAAATTAGGGTTTAGGGACTCTGAGCGTACGCTGGGCGTACACCTCCAACACCCGCGACTCCTCCTCCCCTCTACGCTGGGCGTACCCCAGCTTACGCTGGGCGTACTCACATGGCTGCCATCTTGCATGCAGGGGCTGAAATGCAAACTTTTCCATTCAGGGACCAATTCTGCCAACAACTTCGAAGTGTTATAACTTCTTCGTTCTAAGTCCGTTTCCGACAAACTTTATATCCACGAAAAGGTGGCAATAAGACCTACGCTCCTAGCTACACCCCAAGCCTTAAAACCTTTCGAATAAAACCCGAGACTCATAAAAGACTGAAACATCAGATTATGCTTATACCCTTGGACTCCAAAGACACAATCGAACACTTTCGAAAACGGGTGTTACAACTCTCCCCCACTTAAATTATCATGCATCACCATCCCCGACATACCAGACAACCTGAGCAACACCACCACAAACCCGTGAATACCACAGCCTACCTAAGGCAACTGAAACCAATCCTCATAGGGTTCTAGAACTCGAAGATGAAACGAAATCCTTGCAACATAATTCCACTTACTCAAGCTGAGACTTGAAGTCTCGAGATTGCTTGTCTCCCTGACAGACTGCTCACGTCGAATCATTTCCGAACTGATTCCACAAGAAGACCAACCTAAGTAAAATACTTTGCACCCGCAATATCTTGTGGCTTCCACAAGGACAAAATCACCGGTCAACTGCGAGTATCAAATAACAAGCAATTCCACACACAGACCCCAAATTACTAAAGTCGCTCCTACTCCTCTTGCTGCCACGTGGCTGCTTTCCTGATGAACACCTGAGGACCTCCCTGGTCCCAACTTGTCTACCAACTATCCGGAACACCGTACTCCTACCCGATTGCGGAGCCAAAACATGCTCAACATTTCCCTGCGACTCCAAAGGATAATTCGTCTAACCTTAACTGCCCTATCTCCTTCCATCCGATTGATCCATCCGATCGTGATAGGCTGACGACCTGTCGCCACTGAATCCAGCGCAAATAGGTGAATACTACTAGAATAGCTGTAGTCTTGCATCATACCCGGTCTCCTTCGACCTACCATTTCCTGATTCTGATATGTCGTGGCTCTATTGCGGATAGAGCCACCCGAGACACATCATAATAGCTTAGACTACCATCAACCAACCCGTACATCACCCTGGAATTCTGCCCTCGATGCCCTTGGTATATAAATGCCCCACATCCCATCTCACTGAAACAAAATCTTGCACGAATTCCGATTCGGGTTCCTATCCAAATCCAAATTGTTACTCCGCTCTTATCCAGAGATCCTCGAATCGACACTTGCATATTGCACCATGACTTCCCGTCATCCTTTACTCAACGGATCAATAACTACCCTTAACCGATTCCCTGAGACTACCAGCCTCGTACCCGGTCCAACCACCAGGTTCTTATGAGATCCAAAATCAGGGCTACCAAACCGTAACCCCACTGAGAAATGCACTATTCATCCACATGATCCTTTATCTCAAGACCCAACCCTTGGCTCAACAGTCTCTACCGGTTCCAACCTGAATTCCTATTGCCACCCGGGCTCGCCCCTGGATAACTGATCGGTCAATCTCCTCTGGTCCTGATCCTCACTACGCTGTGGCTCCCCCCACAACCCTGCGAACTAGCCTGCCCTAGTCCAAATCACCTGAAAGAATTCGTGAACGCTACGACACCCCCGCAGTCTTACAACACTATCCTAACTGACCATTAGTGAATGCTACGGCTCCCCCCGCAGCCTTAATTCACTTTCACCCTTGCTTCTATCCTGGGTACCTGGGTGGTTCTCCCGGACTTAGATTCAACTAAGTCCGCTCGACACACGAAAATTGAAGGATTCCCAATCCTCATTACGTTCCAATGCTCAACCTGCTGACGGCCAGTGCTTACCATATCTAACATACCAAAAATATCCCTACCCAAACAATACATTTCCTGAAATCCAGCTAACAGTTCCTGTATCCCAACAACATCAATGACTTCAAACGCTTCAAAAAACCTTATCACGCTCAGATCTCGGAGTCCAACGAACGGATAGTGTAACCAAACCTCAGCGACAACTCTCTCTTCCCTTGGCAATCCCGATGGCTCTACCAAACATAAAAACTAAGGCTACTGAAAACTAGTCATAACTCCCTCGTCCGAGCCCTTGGACCAACCTCGAAGGTGACTGGAGCAGGTGCACTCCATGCTCCTCCCTGATCGTCAGACAATCGACCTCCTTGTCGTCCACCTGAACACAATGAAAATATAATGGGCTTGCTCCCTATGGGCAATCCCTGAAGACGCGGCCAAACCTGCTACACCCGTAGCAGCCCAGATCGCTGAACAGATTCCGACGACGACTCGGAGCAATCACGGTACACACGGAATCCGCTCCGCGAGATACATCTGTCTAAAGATCTCTCAAAGATTCCTCGACATGAAGAACGATGTAATGTCCTTGATGGAAGGATCTTCACCAATGATCAATCAAGCAAATGAAAATAAAGAAGAAAATGAGTAGAAGATGGAATGAACTTGAGCTTGCATACGATTAACACATGAAACCGTCTGATACAACTCAGGAGGACCGAAAACACACTAAGATCGACTGTGGATCAACTACGTTCAACCACTGACAAATGACCTGAAAAGAGCTATATATACCCAACTGGACCGAAAACAGGTTTCGGTCAGGCGAACCGAAAACCTGTTTTCGGTCACTTCCCAACCGAAAGCTTGCCTAGACCGAACACGTCAAACACACACTATAGACTCCAAAATTCAATCTCAAATGCCCTAACTCATCTATACATAGTTGCCTAGCCCAAACCATATATATTGGCCCTTCAATCTCCCCCTTGGTTTGCGGATAGCATGAGTTAGTCTTTATCCTCCAGGATTTTCGAACAACTTCAGGTCGGATTTTCCCATGGATCTTCAATAAATGACTTCATATTGAGAAGTTGGGCTTTTCTTCAGAATTTGACAATGAACGCACATTGGGTGAGGAGGCTTCTTGTACTGATTCTTGAAAGATAGCGCTTTCAACTTGAGAATCTTCAGAGAGAACATCAGAGAGACTAATCTTCTGGATTACTTCAGCAGGTACAAGATAGCAGCAAATTGATTGAGGAGGCTTCAATGCAATCTGTCACATAATCTTCCAGTCAGCTTCACCTTGCTTCTGGGGTTGAAGGATTGAATGTTTGAAAGAATAATCTTCATTTCTTGCTCCTTCGAATGAGAATTCTTCGATGCTCACGGATGAAGCCTTGGCTCAAAAATTTTTGATTCAAACTCCATAAGTCTCATCTACACCTGAATTCACCTTTCAAGACAAAACAAAACTAAAAAAAAACTTAGCACACACAATATATATATATATATATATATATATATATATATATATATATATATATATATATATATTTTTTTTTGATTTTTCAAATTTTCTGAAAAAGAAATAAAATAAAATAAAATAAAAATACCAAAATTTTTAATTCAAACTAATTTTAATCCTTTATCTTGAAATTGATTAACTTTTTGTGATATGGGATCAAAGTTGTTAGACAATCATTTTCCATTTATCAGTACCTCTCCTTTCATGAATAGATCTGGTCGATTGCCGGTATTGTGATCCACTTAAGCACGAAAAATTGTGACAAATTTTAGGAATGCTATCAGTGATAGGACAGATTGATCCTAAGTTACTAGATAAAAATACCTAAGGACCATTTATCTGACGACGACCAAGGATATTGTTGTCCACCTAAATTGAGCAGCGAGATCTACAGACAATCTATAATTGTTCAATATTAATTGTACTAGAATGTGTTTCCCGCTTCCTGATATACTCGAATAATCAAGAACTTCCGAGATACTCCTTACTTTAGGTGAGCAGACGATTATTCATAGAAATGATAGATTTAGAATGCATATGCTGTACACTCAGGTCAGATCTTTCAATCACGCAGAGAGTGAAACATATGACTGACTAGAATTTCAGAGGGATTGATAAGTAGAAGGTTGCATATGCTGTGTACCAGGTCGGATTATTAATCACGCAAAGGAGACAGCATATGGCTAACATATAGGAAGAATTGCATACATAGAAGATGCAGAGAAATAGAGTTGCATATGCTGCAGTCCAGGTCGGATCTTTCGATCACACAGAGGAGGCAACATATGACTAACAGTAGAAGAGAAAGAAAATAATTTCCTACAGACCTACTTTATCGGAATTACCCAGTCGCTCCGTCAATACCGGAATTAAGGACATAATCCGTACATCGAGGAAAAGTTAAACAACAGTTCTAGATACGGGTTCTTTAATGTGACTGGTGGATTCTCATGTATATCTCTCTACTCAACCTATCCAAGCGTCGTATTGTCAGGCTAAATAGAACTATCTAGGTCAGAATTTATCAACTCTAGATTCCTTAAGTTCATCTGCACCTAATCAAGTCCATTAAATTTTTTTCGTGCCTACCAGCGCATCGAACACAGAGCCTAGACAATTCAGCTTTGGTACTTTACACATACTCAGATTGTTTGTTTTCACAAGCTGATATCACTTCCCATCACATCACCTGCAAGCACATTCCATAACCAACATATTTTTGGATTTTTTGATTTTCAAATGTTTTTGGGTTTTTTTTAAAATTTTAAAATTTTTGTTTGGTTTTTGTTTATTTCTCCCCCTAAATTTGTGCATGGGTGAGAATGCGATTAAAATGCGGAAATTTATACTAACCTAAACAAAAATGAGTCTTTAAAACGAATCAGCTTAAGAAAAAAAACTCAAGAGTATAGAGAAGAAAACTCAAACCGTAAGTCACCGATTGAATTTGCATCCAGAAGGTCTGAGAACAGCACACATAATCTCTGAATAGATCTGAAAATTCTTTATGTCATTAGGCACTAACCCCGTTTGTGATCTCTTCCTTTCTTCCTTTCCCGCAAAGGACACATAGCCCCCATTAAAAGATTGAATGTTGCTCAATTGGGAGATGTCTCCTGTCATGTGCCGGGAGCAGCCGCTGTCGACATACCAGGGTCTGACGACATTCCTCCGCAACTGTGCCTGCACGATGAGCGGAATCATTTAGATTTGGGGACCCAGGTCATTACAGTCCTGGGTTGACCCTTAACTTTCATAGATTCATCTTTTAATTTCTCTTTTGATTTTTCTTTTTTAACAGATACAGAGGAGGATGATGAATGATCATATTTTAATTTTGGCATCCATTGATATTTAGATTTTGAAATATTTTTCGTTTGAGTTTGCTTCGAGCCGATGGATTTTCTACTCGAAGAGTTTGAAGATCCAGACCTACTCTTTGACAAAATCGACTTTGGCTTAGCTTGGGTCGATTTTGGCAAACTGTTTGTGAATTTATTGAAAACCTATTTGTTCTTTTGAAAACCTACCATTTTCTTGTTTTGGTTTGTTTTCCAGTCATCATCTCGAGAGCGAGTTCTGGAGGATTTTCTAATTAAAGATCGTCCTCTAGACTCATTCTCTCCCCTTTTTGACATGTGATACACAAACATCCGGTTTAAACAATTTCTGGCAATATGACCAACAGTACCACAATTGAAGCAAATTTGTTTATTATCATTCGACTTGGTACTGCTTTTGTCAGATTTCTGGCTTTTATTATCTTTTCTAGCATTTTCACATTTGCAAGAACAAATACTAGATTGTGTAGCAAACGTAAAAGATGTAGAAGCACTCGAGTCAGATTTAGCAACTTTATCAGAAACAACACCATTATTTTCAAAATTATCAGTCTGAAAGAACACACCACCAGAAACAAAAACACTAGTGTTTGAGTCTAACACAGATTCATCACAAAATTCAACACCAAATTTAGACACAGAATTATTCGACTCAGACTTTTCAGCTTCTTGCTCCCCCTGAACTACTGACATATATGCACTTGAGGTAGAAATGTTAGTATCCAAAATTGTATCATTAGACCGTGTTGCTTGTTCAGAAGCTGATTTCCCATAAACCATGAAAGGTTCTCTGTCAATTTCTTCTTGAGATAGAGGAATGACAATATAGTTATGATTGAATGGAGGAGGGACACTCTCAAAACCTAATCCTACTTTCTTTTGGTTTCCACAAGTAATGTCCTTCCACTGCATCTGTCCTTCTATCATTTTTGCAACTACTTCACTTGACCCATCGAATTTGTTAAAAATAAACTCAGCATTTTGAAGACGATTTTTCAATGAGTCAAGTTCAGCGGTCACATCAGCAAATTTTCTTTTGAGATGATCATAGTTCTCGCATTTGTTGCTATAATCCTCTTGCAGTTTCTTAAAGTCCTTTGTTTTATTCTCTAATTGTGTTTTTAAAGGCTTTTGATTTTTCCTAAGTGTGTAACCCTCATACTTAAGGTCCTCGTTCTCTCTCTTGATTAATTCAATTTGCTCACGTAAGAATTTAACAGTTTTTATGCAAGATTGAGAGCAACCAAATTCACTGACCTCGGGTTTGGCTGGCTCAGGAGTAGTTTGCACCATGAACGCAAACTGAAGATTCATCATCTCTTCTTCAGGGTCTTTCTCTGCCTCTTCCTCCACACAATCCTTGATTTGAGCAAGATGCGCATTTTCAGGTCCTGAAATATTCAGAGCCTGAATTTGATCTTCCCAATCAAACGATTGGGCCACCATCGCCAAGTTAGCAGTCTGATTGCTTGAAGATGATCCTCTGTAGACATTGTTCACCGGCACCATGGTTCGCTCAGAATTCTCTCTTCGGTTTGGCTTTGGACATTCTCGAGCAAAGTGTCCAGGTTCATGGCAATTATAACACCTCAGCTTTCCTTTGTTGAACCCTACTTTCTTGTCAGAGTTCACACTCCATTTATTATTTCCAGTTTTCTTGGAGAACTGCTTTGCCCTAAAAACAGCCATGGCCATTTGCCAGGTGATGTCCATCTCATCCACCTCCTCTGGATGGATCTGGCCTAGGTCAGCAAAAGACAGTTGTGGGGAAAGTTCTCCGGCCACAAAAGCGTTATAGCAGTTTACCAAACCAGTGGCGAGGGCCAGATTTTCTTCCTTCTCTTTTAAAGATGAAGCTTGAGAACTGATTCCATAAGATTGAATGGGTGCAACTATGGATGAACCAACACTAGAACCAACTTGTTGAGCTAAAGTTTGAGGTTGAGGAACTTGAATGTGTTGCGTTGAAGGTATAACGTATGAGGTGGGCTGATGAGTCACATAGGGTTGAACTTGAGGTACATGAACTTGAGGAGCTTGAGGAGTAGAAAAGCTTGAGAAAGCAGTGTTGTTGGTGGTTTGGATCCCAAGATTTGTTGTGGAGTATAAATTAACATGATTAATCTCCCTTTGCTTATCATCGAGATCGCAAGCCTTAATGATTACCATCGTTTCTGCCAAAATCAACCTGTTCAAATCTTTGGTCTTTTTGATCACTGAGACATTCATATCCCAGGATTTTGGTAGACAGTTTAGCAGCTTCTTGTTTATCTCTGACCTAGTCACCATTACACCAGCAGATCTCATTTCTGTGGTAAGTGTGATAAACCTCTGCAACTGATTCTCAAGAGTTTCTCCTAAGACATGGTTAAACATATTGAATTTCTGTCGCAGCATGTCTTGGTGACTCTGTTTCATGTCTTCATTGCCTTCATAGACTTCAATCAGTGCTTCCCATAAGGCCTTTGCTGATGTATACTCACAGAAACCTTGAGCAATTTCCGGAGAGAATGCCATGGTAAGTGTGGCAAGAGCCTTTTCCTGTTCATCGACTCTCTCAAAATCATCATCGGTGTAGTTTTCAACTTGCTTATCAATTATAGTGCCATCTTCCAATGTGGTTGTGATGCGGATTGGACCTCTTAGAATGCTTCGCCATATTTTGAAATCCTTCATTTTGATGTACTTTTCGATCTGATATTTCCATTCTGGAAATCCTTCCGCGGATAACAGTCGGGGAATTCGAGAAGTGGTTCCCATAATCGCATCTAATTCATGATGAGCTGACATGCTTTGAGATTCCATTTTTGTTTTTTTGATTTTTGTTGTTTTTGTTTTTTTTTTAAATTTTTAATAAAAAATTAACTTGAAAAACAAACAAAAAGGTCAAAGAAAAAGGTTTTCGGTTGAATGGTCTTGACCGAAAACAAGGAATTCGGTTGAAAGAAAATAAGGTGTTTTCGGTTTATGAATGATAAGGGGGTTTTCGATTTCTGAAGATTAAGGAGTTTTCGGTTGAAGAACAGTTTTCGGTTTCTGAAGATTCAAGTGGTTTTCGGTTATAGAACAGTTTTCGGTTTCTGAAGATTGAGGAGTTTTCGGTTGAAGAGCAGTTTTCGGTTTCTGAAGATTCAAAGAAAAATGATTTTCGGTTGAAGAACTTGAAGTTTTCCGGATCAAGAACAGTTTTCGGTTTCTAAGAACTTGAAGAACAGTTTTCGGTTTCTGAAGATTAAACCGAAAACTAACAGTTTTCAATGAAAAACTTAGATTTTCGATCCTAAATTGATTTCCACACACCGAAACCTCAAAAAAGCCTTCAAACAAGATAGATCTGAAAAAAAAACGATTGAATATATGTTTTTGGTTGTTGAAGATCAAACCGAAAACAATGAGAATTCAAATGAAAAGCTGAATTCCAAGCTGATTTCAATTCCACACGATGCAGATTCTGATCTGATCTTCAAAACTCGATTAAATCGTAAGCTCCTAGATACCGAGAACGTGAATAGCAAGGCTGTGAAAACCGAGAACTGAATAACAAGCTTGATTGACACTGATTTTGCTCTGATACCAATTGTAATGTCCTTGATGGAAGGATCTTCACCAATGATCAATCAAGCAAATGAAACTAAAGAAGAAAATGAGTAGAAGATGGAATGAACTTGAGCTTGCATACGATTAACACATGAAAACGTCTGATACAACTCAGGAGGACCGAAAACACACTAAGATCGACTGTGGATCAACTACGTTCAACCACTGACAAATGACATGACAAGAGCTATATATACCCAACTGGACCGAAAACAGGTTTCGGTCAGGCAGACCAAAAACCTGTTTTTGGTCACTTCCCAACCGAAAGCTTGCCTAGACCGAAAACGTCAAACACACACTATAGACTCCAAAATACAATCTCGAATACCCTAACTCATCTATACATAGTTGCCTAGCCCAAACCATATATATTGGCCCTTCAAACGACATCTGACAACCCTTGCTAACCCAGACAATAGCAGAAAACCGACCCGAGATCCAACTTATCACAATTCCCAACCGATACAAATACCCGATATCCACCGGAAATGACCGAAGATAGCATATCCGCAAACATCTGAAGGAATCCTGACCACCTCGTCCCGTGATACCTCGACCACCCTGAGAACATGATGTAACACCTCATTCCGATCCCAATGACAATCCAACCGTTGGAACGAAACTTCATCCGGCAGTCCTTCCGCTAACTGGCTCACCACCGGAGCCGGGGCCAAACCCTGGTCCCATCCCTTCGTGCTCATCCTCATTTTGCAAAGCAGCTATCTCCACGATGAAGGCATAACCAAGAATTCTCCTTCCCATAAGCTTCAAGTAAAGGACTCATCCCTAGAACGGTTAGACTCAGACGAGAGCTACGCAATAGAGTCAAGTCCATCACTATGATATTATCCGGTATGTGCTACATATGACTTAACATATTCACTTAATAGCTAACTCACATTAATAAAAGTCCAACAAAGCACAAAGCAAGCAACATTCAGGTAATTGGTAAATCTAACCAGCATACACTAGACAAATCAGTCTATCCACGTATACATCCCGCAATAAGGTAATACCTGTCGCTATCCTCATCCTAGGTTTACCCTAGGGTAATCTCCGACCCACAAACTATCATAGAACATTCGGCCCATATACCACAATTCATGCTGTCCACATCCGCCCTCGCTGCCAGCTGCCTTATGCATGCAAGTTGTAGACAGAACAGGATCTAATAGACTGTCGAATAATAGACTCTACCCTAAGACCTCAGGAAATAAGGTCAAATCAGCTATTCTAAGGCTAAAAGATCCTAACCATATACAATTTTCAAAACATACACATTGCCGTTACAATTACCAATTATCATTCTTATTCCAGCATGACATCCAATATCCTCATGGCTACAAGCACCACATATCAGGCCAACCTATTGCTGACTACTCAACACTAGCATGCAAGTCTACCAGCTCATACAACATATACACGCATCTCCCCTAGCCCTAACTAGCATGCGATTCACAAGTTCATAATCAAATCATAACAGATAACAAATGTGGGTATTCTGGGGAAACTTACTCGAGCTCGGCTGATTGCATGCACCACACCCTTTCTTGTCTTACAAATTCTTTACTTAAAACATTTTTATTTTAAAAACTTTACAGATCCTCAGTTTGAGTCCGGACACACCCAAAAATGTGTCTGAATCCCTCAAACCAAGACTCTGATACCAACTTGTAATGACCCAAAAATCATGGGTAAAAATTTATTTTAATATAATCAAACATCGATACCATTTATTTCAAACAACTCAAATCATCATTAAGTATAACGTTTATCAGAGTCATCTAAAAATCATTCATTGCGGAAATCATAGGCGTGTGCGCTGCAATCTTCCCGAGCCCTTCTTTTCCAATCGATGAAACCTAAAACCAAAACTGTAAACCGTAAGCACAAAGCTTAGTGAGTCCCCCAGAGCATACCCCACACACAATCCACATAACACATATCACAGATCGTATTAGCTATACAAGCTATCTCTACAACATATCGCATATCAATTAGCTATAAAGCTATCTCTACCGCATACCACATACCAATTAGCTGTAAAAGCTACCTCTACCACATAATACAGATCAATTAGCTATAAAAGCTACCTCTACCACATATCACATATCAATCAGGTATAAAGCTATCTCTACCATTAGCTGTAAAAGGCTCTCTACCATTAGCTATAAAAGCTATCTCTACCACATATCACTGCATAAATATGCCACACACCTCTACACAACAAGTATACAACCTATCATAAAATGGGCCGGCCTTGGTGCCTTAGACCCATTGGTATGGTGAGAAGACTCCCGCATGAATTCCTTTGCTGCTGCCCCGCCAACTTCCCGAGCTACCACTACCAGACAATATACCCAATTACCAATTGGGTTCCATACGATAATCCTTAATCCATGCATGGGGTAAAATGACCCTTCTACCCCTGACCCAGTATGATCCAAGTTAGGCCCAATCCCAAAACAAAAGCCCAACACTAGGTAGGCTTTCCAAGCCCACTAGTGGCCCACTTATGGCCTAATTTGCCAAATTGGGCCCAACCCTCTAATGGGCTTTACCCTAAGCCCAAACATCTCCTTGGCACACATTTTCTGACTTCTGATGGCCCACTAAGGCCCAAAGAACCAAAATCCCTTGCATGGCCCAAACCGAGGCCGAAAACAGCCCAAACCCATATCTGATGAGTACGCTGGGCGTACTCCTATGTACGCTAAGCGTACTACCCAATTGGTGTGTATGGTAGGGGTACATGTATGTACGCGCAACGTACTCCCCCTGATAAGTCCTTTTCCCAGTAAGTGCCTAATACTTCGATCCAGAAGCTACAATCACATATCCAAGTCCTTTTTAACTTCTTAATCCATAAAGTCACTGACTTGGTGACTTTGTATGCCCCCAACAAGTCCAAACTCCAAAAATGACTTTCTACTTCCATGGAAATGGTCTTAACTCATGCATGAACCCATTAAGACCTCAAAGATGGCAACTTTGTACCATAGGGACTCATTTAACACTGAGAGTGGAAACTCTAAGTCTTAGAAATCGGATTGACCCACAAAACTTCCACCTTTGGAACAAAATGGTCCAACACCCACTATAAGAGATCTAAGAGGATAAATGATCAAGATCAAAGATTTATACCTTCATCAAGCTGAGCTGAGTCCTAAATGCCAGATCCACAAGCTCCTCCTTGATTCCCATCTTTGCAACAAATTCCATCTTCTTGAAATGCACCAAAAACCACCCAAAATGCACCCACAAGGCTCACAACACTCTTGAATGAAGCTACCACTCGAATTTAGGGTCTAAGGCTCTGAGAATGAAAGGGAGGCGCACCCCTCCGACTTAAAGTGCTTTAAATAGTGAGCCAACCCTAAAAATTAGGGTTTAGGGACTCTGAGCGTACGCTGGGCGTACTTCTCGTACGCTGGGTGTACGCCTCCAACACCCGCGACTCCTCCCCTCTACGTTGGGCGTACCCCAGCTTACGTTGGGCCTACTCACATGGCTGCCATCGTGCATGCATGGGCTAAAATGCAAACTTTTCCATTCAGGGACTAATTCTGCCAACAACTTCGAAGTGTTATAACTTCTTTGTTCTAAGTCCGTTTCCGATGAACTTTATATCCACGAAAAGGTGGCAATAAGCCCTACGCTCCTAGCTACACCCCAAGCCTTAAAACCTTTCGAATAAAAACCGAGACTCATAAAAGACTGAAACGTCAGATTACGCTTATACCCTTGGCCTCTGAAGACACAATCGAACACTTTCGAAACCGAGTGTTACAAATTGACTATGTGATACCTTGCATTGTTGTACGTAGTTAGGATTTTATGGCCTTAGAATGATTGGTTTTTCCTTACTTTCTGTTCCTTGTTTAGTTGTGGATTTAGGGTATCATCTCTTATTCAAATGCCTATTGAGTATGGATTATGTACAATCGGTTTAGGCGGAGCCATTGGCAAGGTTATCAGAGACTTTTTGCGGAATAGAGCAGTAGCTGGGCAGGGACCCGAGATGTATTTATCATGGTATAGATGTGGTTTTCGAGTAGTATGGAGGGTAGTATGGGTCCGTACTACTATAAGAATAGGATCTGTATCAGGTTTAAATGGAATCTCGAGGATACGTAGGGGGTTGGTCTATATGCTTGTTAGTGATTTTAGTATGGTTTTGACCTTTTACCTTTTGTATTTCTGTATGGTGTATACCCGAGGTTCAGGCTCCATAATTCAGGAGTGGCATGGTATTAGTGATGATGAGATCCGCAGGATCATTGCTTCAGAGGTGGACGTCGTGGTTTGGGAGATCATCCCGAAGGTGTTCTGGGTCTATCAACACCATGATGATCGAGATGTTTAATGAGCGCTATGCCGCTCTCACTGAGGTTGCTGCTGCTGCAACCACCACAACTATCGATGATGTGAAGTCTGACGTGGTGACTCGATGCAGTATTGGGAGTTCGACAACACAGAGCCCCCATGGTTTGATGGAGTCCAGGATCCGATTATTGCCATGAGATGGATCACTAATGTTGATGGATGTTTTTATACATGCTCTTGTCTGGGTAATTTGAGGATTCACCCTATGGTGAACCAACTTCGCCTGGGGGTGACGGAATGGTGCATTCACCTAGGATCGATTTTTTAAGATGTTTTGAGAGGAATACATTCCTCTGGTGCAGAGGGAGCAATTGGCTCAGTAGTACTTTTCGCTCTAGCAGACGATAGATACGGTGACTAAGATGACCTGGATGTGTCATGAGAGAGATATGTTTTGTCAAGAGTATGCATCTACTGAGCAAGTACGGATGACCCGATACTTGAGTATACTCAAGAAGGATATCAGAGAGCTCGTGATGAACTCCCAGTACTGAACATTGGCTGAGTTGCAGACCAATTCTAAGAGGAGGGAGATGAAGATGGAGTTGCAGGTGAAGTAGGTCAAGGTGGATACGCAATGGAGAGATAGGAAGCCAATACAGTCGTAGCCGGCAACTAAGCGGGCCAAGGTCGCTGATACGAGAATTGGAGGTTAGAGGAGCCGCACTTGCATTAAGTGCGGCAAGGGTCACCAGGATCCATGTTGATTGGGATCTGTATGCTACTTATGTAGCAAGGACGAGAACTTTGCAAAGGAGTGCTTGAAGTGCTTTTGAGTTTGTTTCAGTTGCAACTAGTCAAGCCATGTGAAGGCCGAATGTCTGCTCCTTGCAGCGAAGCCAGGTCAGGCTCCTGTTCCTGCGACCCTGCGTATTAATGATGGGCGCTAGGGGATGGTTGATGCATCGAAGGCCAGGGGGAGCTTTTTAGTTGATTGCGGAGGAGGCCAGAGTAGCACCCGATGTCGTCTCTGGTATGTATCCATTTTATTTTCTACTGAGTTATTTTATTCTGTATATGCTTATGTTGTGACTCTGTTAAGTACTTTCCTTGTGAATTTTATTCCTACCTTGGTGTTATTTGAATCGGGTGTGAGTCGGTATTTTGTGTCTACATCTTTCTATAGAGGTTTTAGTAATGCTTGTGGGGCCCTGGATCGACTTTTGAAGGTCTCTCTAGCTGTTGATCGTACATTTTCGGTTTCCGAGCTATAATGGGACTGTGTGTTAGAGATCTTCGACATGGGATTTCTGATAGATCACATCCCTATCATGATGGGAGTTGTTTGTGTTAATGCTGGTATAGATTGGTTGAGTCGGTTCATGGAACTGATTTACTGCGAAAGGAAGTTAGTGACGATTCATGACCCTAATAGGGAGCGTTGACTATCTATGGTGAGGGTACTGGGGTTGGATCTGCCTTTCGCTCCCCTGCCAGGGCGAGAAAGTGTCTTCAACATGGATGTATGGGGTATCTTGCTTATGTTGTTGATTCGTGGGTTGAGAAGAAGCAATCCGTTACCGATGTTTCAACTATGAGAGTATTTACTGATGTTTTTCCAGAGGAATTTCCGAGTGTGCCTCCTAAGAGGCAAGTCAAGTTCAGGATCGATCTGATCCCTGGTGTCACCTCGATTGTGAAGGCACCTTATTGCCTTGCACTACGAGAGATGAAAGAGTTATCCTCCCATCTGTAGGAGTTGTTGGGGAAGGAGGTTATTTGACTGAGGAGCTCGTCGTGGGGAGCACATATCCGTTTTGTGAAGAAGAATGATGGATCACACGGTATATGAATCAATTAGCGTGAGTTGAACAAATTGAAAATGAAGAACCTGTATCCTTTACCAAGGATTGACGACCTCGTTGATCAGTTGCATGGGGCATCTTGGTTTTACAGGATCAACTTGAGGTTCGATTTTCATCAGATGAGGGTTTGAGAGGAGGACATTCTGAATATGGCTTTCTGAAATCGCTATGGGCACAATGAGTTCCTGGTCATGCCATTTAGTCTCACCAGTGCAATGACAGTGTTCATGGATCTCATGAACTTGGTGTGTAGACCTATGTTGGACATGTCAGTGATTATGTTAATCGATGACATCTTGGTCTATTCCAAGACCAAGAAGCACCTGTGTGAGCTTCTTGGAGTACGTAGCGTGGAGAAGTTGTACCCCAAGTTCTTCAAGTGTGAGTTCTGGTTGCGCTAGGTCTAGTTTTTGGGCCACCTCGTCAATAATGGCGGGATATTGGTCGACCTAGCCAAGATTGAGGCGATTATGCGGTGGGAAGTTCCGAAGTCTCTATCTGAGATTCAGAGTTTCCTCGGTCTAGCAGGGTATTATCGGTATTTCATCAGAAAATTCTCCAAGATAGCAGTTCCTCTCACTAGACTGTCTAGGAAGGATGCCACTTTCCGATGGGGGCCTGAGTAGTAGGCAAAATTTGAGACTATCCGGTAGACACTCTGTGAGGTACCGATGCATAACCTCCCTGAGGGAGGTAAGGATTTCGTTGTGTAATGTGATGCATCGATTATGAGATTGGGTGTGATATTGATGCAGAGGGGGCATGTGATCGCCTACGCATCGAAGTAGTTAAAGCCTCACGAGATGAACTATCGCACGCATGATCTGGAGTTACGGGCATTGGTTTTTACCTTCAAGATTTCACGTCACTATCTGTATGGGGTCCGATGTACTTGTTACACGGACCACAAGATTTTGAGGTATCTGATGGAGCAGCCAAATTTGAATATGAGATAGCGGAGCTGGCTTGATGTAGTAAAGGGCCGATGCGCTGAGTCGCAGGGCGGTTAGTACCCCGATTTTGGATGTGTGTTTGAGAATGACGGTTGTGACTCTAATTTTGGAAATGATTAGTGTTGTATAGTAAGAGGCCTTAAAGAAGGATAATCGGAAGAGTGAACAGGTGGCCAATCAGATATCAGCCTTTAATTATGATACTCAGGGATTGTTGATACTTCTTGGCTGGATTTTGATGCCTTATTCAGGTGGGACCTGACCTATTTTGATGGACGAGGCCCACAAATTGAGGTTTTCCATTCATTTTGGTGTGACGAAAATTTATCATGATCTGAGACATAGTTACCGCTGACCATGTATGTGTTGGATTAATGTCTAAGTCCATAACTAAAATTGGTATGTACTTGACCCGACTTGGCATGGTCCATTTGGGTTGCACTTCACCGGCACAATTTATATGGATAGTCTTTTGAGAATAGTATATTTATGATTTATATTAATATATTATAAGTTCTAATATATTAATATGGAATCATATTATTTAATTAGTATTGATCAAGAATTAATTTAGAATTAATTAACTGATCAAAAAGAACTAATTAAATATGGACTCTTATATATATGGAATGGGCCAAGTTCATTTAGGTTGGGCTAAGCTTTCATGGATGGTCCATGGAGCTTTTAACCCATGGATCCTATGTAAATGAAAGGTCATGGGTATTAGGGTTTACATGGATGTAACCCTAATCCTCCATAATATATAAAGGGGTCCTTGGCTCACAAAATTGGAACAAGTGTGTGAAAATAAGAGTGGGCCGATTTTAGTGTGCATACATATTCTCTCAAGTTCTTCCAAGGTGTTTTGGTGATTTGTGATTCCATTTGAGGCTTCCACACTCTTGGGGCTAAGCTCTTAAAGCTTGAAGACATCAAGCTACATCAAAAGGTATGTCATCTAACTAGAACTTTGTAGTATAGGTGCTTCATAATATGCTAGTTAGGATGAAACCTTGGAATAGTTAATATTTGCATGTATAATAGAGAAAACATAGATCCAAGGTTTATAGGGTTGCATGTACACCATAGGAGTGTTTGAATGCTCAAAACCCAACAGTGGTATCAGAGCCATGGGTTGTTTTCTATTATATTGATGCAACTGTTTTATTTTCAAAGTTGGAAAAAAAAAGAAAAAAAAACATGACGTTTGCCAAATTTTAAGATAATTACTTGTTTTTGTGAAAAACTAATTATTTGAAAAATTTGAATCATTTTCTATATGAGTTGAATTAGGTCAAATTTAGTAAAAGATAAAATTATATGATTATTTTATTAGTTTTAAAAGTTTGATCTAAAGAGTTTTTTGAAACCTCCATAAGTTATGGATATGAAAAGGTTTTAAAAAAAATTGATTCAAAGTTTTTTTATGGAGTTACAAAACTTGGTCTTAATGTTTTAAAGAATTCCATAACTTGTTCTTAAGTTATGGAACATGAAAAGTTTCATCATAAAACAAGTATTTCACTCCATAAGTTATGAAATCCAAAAGTTTTCAAGAGTTACAAAAGTTGTCCTCAAGTTTTGGAATTTGAAAAAAGTTTTTTTATGATAAAAAAAAAGAATTGAATTCTAAAACTCTTGGGTTCATAACTTAAACAATTAGTTAAATGGTTTTAATTTTGAATTTAATAATTGGAATTATGATGTTTTTATTGAATAATTCAATTAACTCTTATGGACTTTATTAATAGATAATTAAAGTGTTTAATTAAAAGAGAATTAATAATTCCATAATGACATGGTTTAAATTTAATTAAATCAAGAGTATAGTTTAATTATTAGATTAAACCACCAAGTATTTTAAATGTCTAAAATACACCCTTATACTATTATAATATTAAAAGTTTAATATATTATATGTATAAGAGCAAGTCGTCTTACCATTAGTAGGCCTCATTCACGAAGCCGGTCTATAAGGGGGGTATAAGGTTACTGCCTATAAAATGGCAGTTTAATGGGTGTCCACTCTCACTCACCGCTTCCTTGACCGGTGGAGGGTCGTTAGCCGAACAGGTAGGACAAGGACTATAATTCTCCCTTCATTATAAGTATAATGATAAATACTAAGTAACTAAACACTTATAAATTCCCAATCTTAGTTACTTAGGAAAATGTGAATAAGGTGCTAATCAATGAAATTACACTTTGCACTTTGTTTAAGCTGTTAGTGGAGCGTGTGTGGTTAACCGGCACACTAACCTGGACTTAACAAGGTAGGCAAAGGGTAACTTAATGTTTATCATAGTATCGTTGGAGCGTGTGTGGTTAACCGGCACATCGATTGAGGGGTAAATATTAAGGGTACCAAGTATATTTGCATGGTTACTTCACACCTTGTTTTGTGATCCTCGGCATCCCAGTCACAAAACCTGAAGGGCACACTTGAGATTGAAACATGCCATTGAAAAGTTCAATGAATCTCAAAAGAATCTAGAAGTTTCAAAACCAATTAAAACCTAATAATACATTTTGTTTATCTTGGTGGAAATTGGTGAATCGTCATTCACCTACCTTCAAATATTTTATAGCTTGGATTACGGCATCCCTCTTCCAAGTTATCAAATAGTTTGTTGGGTCCTAGCCTTAATATATCATATTGGGTGTTATATTAAGGACTTAAATCAACTTTACGTGAATTTCTCCCATTGTTGATGTCTGGTTTAGATAACAATGATCTTCCCAAACCAAGCTTTCCTAATGAATATGACTTCCCGAGTTTGGCTCATGGAAGTCATACTTCTCTTCCTCCACCTCCTCCAATTATTCTCCCTAACCCACAAGTTCAAGGTCACTCAAGCCCTAATGGCAAGCAAGGTCTATATGTGATCACATCTTAGGGATGAAGTCACATATTGACAAGCCGGGAGAGTTGGGTGTCAAAGTCTTGAGAAAGTTGGATGTTCAATCACTTTCTAAGTCACATAGTGAGTTCCTTTGGGACTACTATGAAACAGACTATGACATGAACCTTAATGATCATATCTATTTGCTTGGTGCTGCTGAATCAGCAATAATTTGGAACAATAGTAAAGCAAATTTGATTAGAAGATCAACTTCCCAAAAAAAAAAAAAACTTTATGGACAGTGACAATAGTGACACTGGAAATCCAGAAAAAGCATTCTCTTCCCAATAGAAAGGGATTGGCCATAGTCAACCCGGTTGACCAAATGGTAAAGAGAAAGGCTAAGTCTGAGATAGTCCCATTACCAAAGGGTCCATATGTTTATTTTTCCAAAGGAAGGGGCGTTGATTACAAAGCTGCCAAATTTACCTAAGGATGTTAAAGTCAATAAGTTTGACTCTACATCAGGTAGAGCCCATTATCTAACTCTGTTAAGTTCTATTCTGAGATCCTCATTACATGATGTGACTGAGTCATATGTTGATGTTTTAAGAATCAAAGAATAGAGAGAAATCTTAAAGGAAGTATATGCTGATTCTGATCGCGAAGGTGGATTTTGATCGGATCAGAATTTTGAGCAGTTGCTTAAGAAGTTATGATATATTGCTAAGGAATAGATAACAACAATTTTCCATGTGGATTGTTAGGATAGTTTTTCCGTAAAGTTTTTAAAATAAAAGAAAAAATATTTTGATTTTATTTATTTTAAAATATCCTTACAATGGCATTTGTGAAAAGGAAAAAAATTGTTGCTTATATGATTCCACTGACAGCAATATTGGAAAATGGATTTGATTCTTTCATTTGTGGTAGTGTCTAAATTTACCAAATCAGGAAAGTTCCTCATTACCCAAGTTTCAATTGGACCGAAACTTGGAATCATGCAAGTTGAATAGTATGATGAATGAGAACTTTCAAGCATTGGAAAATCAAGACTAATTACTTGTTCACATGGATGTGTGAGTCAAGTGAAGGACTAAAGGGATCGAGTACACATTCTTGTGCACTGGTCATGTCCACCACAAAGCTCGTTAAGACTATTTGATTTACTAAAGTTTAGTAAATATGGTTATACTTACAAGTTTAAGTATAATTCCGAAACATTGGAAAAGTCTTAATGTATGGCAGAACGAATGGGAAGAATCCAATTAGGCAGAAAGATAAAAGTTTCTCAAATCTGAAAAGATGGGAGAGTACTTTAGTATCATGTTTGTGATCATCTTAATGATTTAGAAATCATATCACAATTAGTCCTCTAAAGGTCATCTTAGTGCATTCTTATGACTAAGAAGAGGAGTCATGAATTGTTGAAATGGTTAGATCAGGAAGATGAGTCATACTTCGTTCCAAAACAATTCTTAGAGTCATACTCCAAGATTGTAACTTGAGTGAAATATCTTAAAGAAAGGTTTAAAACACTTGTCAAATGTAAGAGTAAAAGTGTCCTACTCTTGTACATTTGAAATTGGTAAGTTGTGATGTTTTGGATAAAAGAAAGACCAACTAAGGCCAATTGTGAGAAGTGTTTGTCATGATAAAGAATCCGCACTATCTCTTGAATATTTGGCAAGATAGTCTTATATGTCAAGAGGATAGTGGGAGTCTTAGAGATCCTAAAAAGAATTTCAAGAACTAATCAATAATAAAACCTGAGGTTCTTCACTAGCACACGACTTGAGGTTTATAACCTATCGTGTTGACATATTCTGTGCCCATTCCAGTTCAAGTTGGCTTTGCATAGGAGTTCTGAAAGTTCTCAATTGGTTGCATAACAACTTGGAAGCAATGGCAGGCCCTGTACTGCCAGGTGGCAAGAATTTAAGATTGCATAAGTTCAGTCCATATGAGTTTGGATTTGTCATTATCATTGTCTCGTGACTATGGTTTTGACGATTCACATGGATAAGAACACATACACCATAAAATCTAAGGGTCATAAGGTTTCTCTCCGATTCATGAAAATGATGGTGAGGAAACACTTCCACCAAGTAGATTTGAAGCAGATGGCAAAAGGTCTAAACAATTGAGACTATGTTTACGGCATCCCTTTTCATAGTTCTGAAATTGTTTAGACACACATGCATGCTATCTAAGGAAAGGTGTATGATTTTGATAAAGTTTTATCAAAGCATCTCGTATCAGAAATCTGAACTTTGGTAAGAAAGTCAATAAAGTATTGATTTCTAGAAGTCCAGCTGATTTCTGAGTACATGTCAAAGCTAGTGGGAGCATAAGTGTTATGTTAATAATCATCATGTTAGTGGGAGCATGATAATTATTGTTAGTGTTGCAAGTTAGCAATGTTAATTATAGAAAACAAAAGTTTCAATTCGTGAGGCTGCAGGGATTGAAAAAGTTGTTTTGCTATAATTAAGGGAGAGGATATACTTCATTTCAGTTCTAAAGGCTTAGATTGAGACCTTAATCATCTTTAGTCAAGAATATATATATGAATTTCATGTTGGATTGGTTCAACTTAAGGAAATTCTATATATTGCGTTCTCAAAATTCGATTATGATTACGACATCCCTCTTCATAGTCAAATTTTGAAAACATGGCAAATAAAAATATTGTAGCAAAAGACTGGTCTAGAATCATGTCTTTATGTGAGACATCATGAATCGTGTACCATTTGCTTTAGGTACGGGATCGATTACATGTGCTATAATATTTGTCATTTCTAAATTTTTCCAAATGCCCAGAGGCATTAAGAAGGGAAAAGGTTTAGAATTGGATATGACTAAAATGATTAAGCAATTGTCGAGGACAATCTGAGGTTTACCAAAGATTGGTTGCTCAGGGACAGTTGGAAGTATAGTGCTAATTTTGGAAGGACCATATTGACATATTCTGAAAAGAGGCATTTCTTATTCAGAAGTGATAGTCAAAATGAGAATATGGAGTTGTCTCCATAGGTGGAAGTTATCTGTGTAAGATTAGAAAACTTAATGCAAGAAGCATATCCAAAGCAATGTACTTTGAATATGAGACTTAGTTTCCATGGAGTTGTTCTCCATTCGAATACCTTATAATGACTGTTGACAAGTCTTTGTGACTTTGTACATATTTATTACAGGAGGGTCAGTGCATATAAGTTTAAAATCTAAACAGATTTCGATAAATGATAGGAATTTGAAATTCTCACATTTTTCGATAAGGATTTGGGAGTGTGAAATTAGAATCATTGAAATTATGTTCAATTGGTTTATTTCACAAAGTTAGGATCATAGACAAACATAGAGTGCATACTTGGTGTATGGCAAAGCTATTGTTTAAGAAAAACATAGTGTACATGCTTGGAGCATGGGACAACTAGTGTTTTTAATTCAAGTATAAAGTTGATAAAACCGAAACAATGAATAATGAGTAATCAGTATGGTGATAAATAAAAGTGTTTATTTATATTCATAGGGTTTGATACCATATTTGATTCATTTATTCTTGTGTTTCACTTTGCATGTTTTGACTTCCAGAATAACTAAGTCGCTCTTCCTGAATGATTAAGTTATTCAAACCATCCATAGTCGGTCATATGTTGGAAGTAGATATGAATCAAGACTGTCATGGGTTGGTTTGTAGAAGTCCAAGTTGGTGGACAAAGTGGTGCTACAACACTCATGAGTGCTCATAAGTTCTGAGTATTGGATTCAACCAGCGCTCATTTGAATCACTTCATGGATTTTATCACGAGTGATCATGAGACGATAATATTTTATATTCTTCAAACCTAGACATATGAGTTGTTACTATGAGTTGGTTATACATTGATTGCACGAAAACGCATTTGGTAACTCAATGTTATAAAACGTGCCTTTGTGTATGATTCAACAAGTACTAGAACAAGCGATATGAGTCGAAGTTTATCCATTCCTTTTACCTTCGGGATAAAAGCGATATCTGTGGGCCCCTCGATGATTTAGCGATGACACATGTGAGTGCTTGGCCAAGCCAGGACTGATTTGATTTGTTCAATCAATCAGTCATCATAAATCGGAAATCGGGAAACAACAAATGGACAGAGAGAATGATTATAATCCATGTCTCAGTCCATATGATATCTAGAATGGAGGAATATATGATCCCTTATCTGATGGACAAGTCATTGACAAGGTCAGAGTTCGACAGCGGCTTTAAGAGCTACGATTGCCAGTTAGGTTTTGGAGTCATACACAATAATAGTTTTAGACTTATCCAAGTGGGAGACTATTGGATTAATGTCTAAGTCCATAACTAAAATTCGTATGTACTTGACCCGACTTGGCATGGTCCCTTTGGGTTGCACTTGACCGACACAATTTATATGGATAGTCTTTTGAGAATAGTATATTTATGATTTATATTAATATATTATAAGTTCTAATATATTAATATGGAATCATATTATTTAATTAGTATTGATCAAGAATTAATTTAGAATTAATTAAGTGATCAAAAAGAACTAATTAAATATGGACTATTATATATATGGAATGGGCCAAGTTCATTTAGGTTGGGCTAAGCTTTCATGGATGGTCCATGGAGCTTTTAACCAATGGATCCTATGTAAATGAAAGGTCATGGGTATTAGGGTTTACATGGATGTAACCCTAATCATCCATAAGATATAAAGGGGTCCTTGGCTCACAAAATTGGAACAAGTGTGTGAAAATAAGAGTGGGCCGATTTTAGTGTGCATACATATTCTCTCAAGTTCTTCCAAGGTGTTTTGGTGATTTGTGATTCCATTTGAGGCTTCCACACTATTGGGGCTAAGCTCTTAAAGCTTGAAGACATCAAGCTACATCAAAAGGTATGTCATCTAACTAGAACTTTGTAGTATAGGTGCTTCATAATATGCTAGTTAGGATGAAACCTTGGAATAGTTAATATTTGCATGTATAATAGAGAAAACATAGATCCAAGGTTTATAGGGTTGCATGTACACCATAGGAGTGTTAGAATGCTCAAAACCCAACAGTATGAAGAGAGATGTAGTTTGGTTTGTGGAGCGATGCTTGATCTGCCGAAAGGCGAAAGGTCAAGGACGAACATCAGCGCCTTCACAGAAAATTGCAGCCTTTGGAGGCCCCATTGTGGAAATGGGAGCAGGCCACCATGGGTTTCATCATGAATTTATCGAAAACGAAAAAGTTTTTTGATGCCATATGGGTGATCGTGGACCGTTTGATGAAGAATTCTCACTTTCTTGCCATTCTTGAGAGCTCTTCTTTTGTGAAGCTAGCAGAGATTTATGTTCAAGAGGTGGTTGCTCGACATGGTATTCCTTCTTCGATTGTGTCAGAAAAGGATGTTTGTTTTAGTTTCAGATTTTGGAACAAATTTCATGAAGAATGGGATACACAATTGCATTTTAGTACAACTTATCATCCTCAAACAGACGGGTAGAGCGAGCGAACAATCCAGACGCTCGAGGATATGCTTAGGGCATATAACATAGACTTCAGTGGGAGCTGGGAATCCTACCTATCTCTGGTTGATTTCTCTTATAACAACAATTATCACATCGGTATTGGTAATCCTCCTTTCGAGCTTCTCTATGAGAGAGAATGTCGGACCCCAATTTGTTGAGTAGAGGTTGGTCAGCGGGTCATGGGGAGCATGAAGATCATACTCAAGACGACGAGACTTATACATTAGGTTAGACTGCGATTGCACACAACCTAGAGTCGCCAGAAGAGCTATGATCTGAGTTAGAATTTCATGTCAAGGATATGGTACTTCGGAAGGTGTCACCTTGGAGAGTCGTTATCCGTTTCAGGAAGTGGGGCAAGCTCGACCCTAGGTTTATTGGTCTATTCCGGGTGATAGCTAGGATAGGCAAGGTGGCCTACTGACTGAATTTTCTGGAAGAGCTTAGTCAGATTCAAAACACCTTCCATA
Organism: Lactuca virosa; assembly: GCF_052849685.1. Classification (NCBI taxonomy): domain Eukaryota; kingdom Viridiplantae; phylum Streptophyta; class Magnoliopsida; order Asterales; family Asteraceae; genus Lactuca; species Lactuca virosa. Next base: position 317,958,699 of record NC_136429.1, read on the forward strand.
TATCCCGGCTGCGGAAATGTATAGCAGATGAGACCGCAATAGTACCTTTGCATGATATTCAGGTCGATCATCGTCTGAATTATATCGACCGACCGATAGCGTTCATCGACATGAAGACCAAGACTTTGGACAACAAGGTGGTGGACTTGGTGAAAGTCTAGTAACAGCACCTATAGGGGTCTAAGTCGAGTTAGGAACCAGAGGAGGAGATGCGTACCCACTACCCTAATTTACTTATTTTAGATTATTTCAAGGGCGAAATCTAAGTCAAGTATGGGAGAATTGTAACATCCTTGTTTCAGGTATTAATTTCCATGTCGTAAATTATTAATTGTTTCATTTTTGGTCTTTTCCATGACATGACATTAAAGTGCCATGACGTGGCACTGAGATTATTGAAATGCGTGATCAGTGTTTGGCTATGATGTGGCATTATATGTTCACGACGAGGAAGCTGTTTTGGGCCTAAAACCCTACTTTAGGGGCTTGTGCCCTATTTAAGGGGCACTAATTCCTAGGGTTTCCTCATTGACAACCTCCACCCCTTGAGATCGAATTCCATAAAAAACCCTAGCCCCTTTTCTGTTTTCAGTGCTTTAAACCAATCTTTTTGAAGGTTGAAGGAAGAAGAAGCTTTTGGGTGTTGCTTGAAAGAGTGGTTCAGATTTAGATCCATCATCTACACCTCATTTTTACATCATTAAAGGTATAAATTCTTTACATTGGCCATTAATTCTCCAGATCTAGTTCTACATCAATATCATGAGTTTTTCTCCCATATCCTCTTGTTTATGGAGTTGGAGTGAACTCTAGAACATTTTAGTGCAATGGTTAACTTCTGGATCGTGGGGTTGGTTGGAAAGTTGGATTGCATGACTTCTTGAATATACTTGTGGCTTGGTGTTGTCATTAGGATCTTAGTGGTTGTGATCTTGTCAACATAGGAGGTCTTATTGGATAAAGTTGGAAACTTTATCCATCAAGGCCATAAGGAGGTCGAGATCTGGAAGTTTGAGTTGTTTCGATTGTGGCTAAGCAGCTTAATTCGTCAAGTCTTTGATGACCAGTGCCATGGCGTGACGGCTGGTGTTTTCGTGGCCATCTCGTTAGACAATTGCCATGACATGGTAAATAGTGGTCATGATGTTAGAGTCGATCAGTTGCCGACTATTTTGTCTTGGGGTGGCTACGGCGTGGCCATAAGGGAATATGACGTGAGGGCCTATAAAGTTGACCTTGACCATTGAATTTTGAAAATGGTTGACTTTTAAGTCAAACTGGAGTTGTAGGATGTATGCTAATAGGGTATGACTTTACTCCTCTTAGGTTTCTCGTTGCTCCTGTCTGCCCTGTCTGTGTGAGGGCCGCCATATTTCGAGCTGCTATTTGCAAGGTGAGTCTTCTCACTACTTTATCTGTGTGGTATTTATGTCTATAACCAACTAGGTTTTCTTTTTTGCTTGCGGTTTTGTTTGTATTGCATTACTGATATATAATAGGACTACTGATAATCCCCAGGTTTGTTGATTACCCCTGAACAGGTTGCTAATCCACAGGGTGTGCTGTTAGCCCACTAGGATTGATGAAAATCCCCAGGGTTGTTGATAACCCATAGCTGTTTATTATGTTGTGTAGTATGGATATTTTCGGAAGGACTCACTAGCTATATACTTACAGTTGTGGATTAAATGTTTTTAAGGTACTTCATATGATCACAGAAAGGCGAAGGCATGACTATACACTCCAACTTGCAAATCTTTTTTATGATTTCCGTATTTTGATACTCTGATTTTGGGTTGATTGTATTGATAGACTTGGGATTTCTTGTTTTTTTTAATGATAGTTGGAGGTTTTTGATAAAATAAAAATGAAAATTTTGTATGAAATTTTGGGTTGTTACAGTGGCTCTTGACCATTCTAATTAGGAAGAAGAAATGCAAGCAGAGTTGAATGAATGTTTTTTTAAAAAAGTGTGGCGTTTAATTCCAATACCTCTAGATGCTTCAATTTTAGGTCTCAAATGGATTTTTAGAAACAAGCTACACAAGGAAGGTAATGTTGTGCGAAACAAGTTATGGCTCATTGTGAAAGTATAGTGTCTAGCAGAGGGCATAGACTATGAAGAGACATGTGATCCTGTTGCGATACTTCGATCTATTCATATTTTCTTAGATTATGTTGCACATAAGAACTTTGAAGTTTTCCAAATGGATAATAAGTGTGCATTTTTTAAAGGTGATCATATAGAAATGGTGCATGTTGAACAAGCTCCGAGGGCATGGTATGAATTTATTACTCCTTTTCTTTAACAGTCAAATTAACACAAGGTTCAATTGATCTAACTTTCTTTCACAAAAACGTTGGGGATCATTTGATGGTTGTCCAAATTTATGTTGATGACATTAGTTATGGTTCAACAGATACTAAATTGACTATTAAATTTCAGAATTTAATGAAAACTAAATTTAAGATAAGCTCCATGGGTCCTATTGAGTTTTTCCTTAGTTTAAATATAAGACAGAGTAAAGTGGGAATTTTTATCAACCAAGAAGCTTTCACAAAGAAATTACTTTCAATGTTTGGAATGAATGGTGATTCGAAGGTGAAAACACTGATGGCCTTTAGAACGATGTAACCACTTCACTTGACTAACCACCTGCTAACATCACTTTGTATTGTATTATAATTGAGTCATTAATTTATTTTACATCTAGTGGACCTGATATTATGTTTTATATTTTTTACTATGCTAGGTGTTAATCAAATCCATGGAACCACAAATGATGGTTGTGAAGAATATTTTCTGATACATTCACAAAACTACTTCCTTAGGATTATGGTATCTGACAAATACTTGTTTCTTTTTACAAGCATACTCTGACACAAATCTTGGTGGATATGGTTTAGATCGCAGATGTACAACTGGAGGGTTTCAATTGTTGGATGGAAAGCTTGGTAGTTAGAAATCCAAGAAACAAACATGTGTTTCACTTTCCACTACAGAGGTCGAATACATTGTTGTTGTTGCTTGCACTCCACAAATCATTTAGATATAAAGCCAGTTAAGAGATTATTCCATATATATATATATATATATATATATATATATATATATATATATATATATATATATATATCTATTAAAAGATCCCATTGTATTGTGACTTAGAAAGCGCTATAAGAATTTGTCACAATCCAGTGCAATAGTCAAAGATTAATCATATCGCACTCCGACATCACTTTATCAAAGAGCATATACAAGATGGGAACACGGAGAATCATTTTGTTAAATCAGCAACTCAACTTGCAGATATTTTCTCAAAGGCATTGTATGAAGCTTCTTTTATGCACATACTTAAAGGACTTGGAATGATGCAAGTTGAATTAGTTCAAAAAATCAAACTAAAAGTGATTATTGTTCAATTATGAAGGACTCTGAGGCATCGAAACGCATCAGAGTAGGTAAAATTTCACTGTTTTATCTCATGTGTCAGTTTCACAATTTGTATATAGTGTTTATTTCTAATGGACTCCGATCCATAAAAACGTGTCGTAGTTAGCTTTATTGTTTTTCTTTCATTCTTTAGTTTATTTTTCATTTGCGATTGACTCCGAGCTGTCATAGTCCATCAGAGCCTTCAATTTTTGTTTGTCAAAAATTTCAAAATTCCAAAAAAAGAAAATCTTAAAAGCTTTCAAAAAACCAAAAATATTTTATTTTAAAACTTTGAAAAATCCAAAAATATTTTCTTTCCTTTAAGAATTTTGAAAAACCAAAAATATTTTTCTTTTCTAGTGATCAACACAAGAAATTGATGGTGATCATCCATTTTTCTAGACTGATACTAAGGAATTGATGAGAACCTTTTAGTTTCGCAATGCCATGATGATTTTAATTTGTAAAACCCTTGATATTTCGAGTTTATACCGACTTGAAAATATGGCTTTACAACATTTCTATTCATGATAAAAAAATCATTGTAACACTGATTTTGTGCAATACAAACAACCTTACCATCTTTTATCTTTATTCTTTTAACCTCACACAATTTCACTTAATCCCTTGAAATTTCAAGTTTATACCAACTTGAAATTATAGTTTACAAAGTTTGTGTTCTTAATCTTAAATCATTATTACCATGTTTCTCATAAAAAACCAACATCTTTACCATCTTCTATCTCATTTCTTTATCACATTACACAAATTGCACTAAAACCTTTTATATGTCTAGTATATACCAACTAGATATTACGGTTTTCCGATTCTGTATTTATTATATAAAATCATTGTTACCATGATTTTACTGAAATGCCATAAAATTTACCTTCTTCTTTATATTTTCTTTAACACTTCACATTCACATCACTTGAAACACACGCCATTTTAGGTTAATTCCAACTTTAAATTAGGTTTTACAAACTATTTGTTTGTGATTCCAATCATTGTTAACATGGTTGTGTTGCAACACAAAAATCTCTAGTTTGCTTCTAGTTATGAAAGTGGTTCTTATTTCGATGGTGATTTTTATTTTGATCGTGACTATCACTCTGATGATTAATTCTAATAGTGATTCCGAAAGATGTTATTATGAAATTAGTAGAGGACATATGTTTTGTTTTTAGTTACAATGGTGCTTAGCTGTATTGATATTATTCGTCTGATGTTTCCATGATGATGAGCATGGGTAACAGGAAAGGAAACTTGGCATGTAATTAGACATACATTAAATGCTAAAATTAGCGATTTCTCTCTCTCTCTCTCTCTCTCTCTCTCTCCACTTATTGTGGGACGTTTAAAATTCAAATTTTAACCATTTGATAACCATATAAATACCCTTATTATTAACCTTTTAACTCTATACGCACTCAAAATGTTATACTATCATGCAATTACCCAGAACCCTTTGAATATTCAACCATATTCTTAGTGCTCATCACAAGCTATCATTAATGGTCGTCACTGCTAATAATGTGTAACACCCCATTTTTATCGTAACCGTAGATTGTAATAAATACAAAAAAAATTAATGTTGAGCCAAAATAATCTTCATAGACACATAGGAAAAATCGATACAATTTCGTAGATATATATACAAGTAAATCCAACTTCATATGAAGAAGTTATACTTCTTCGAAATTTTAGGATTTAAACCGGCACAACTCTAATGTAAAAGTAAATTTTGATAAGTTACTTTTTATCCTAAATGATCTAAATGAAAATCATAATAGTCTTTTAACTGAGAGTGTGCATATAGAGAACATCTAAATCTGACTTCATTAAAGGAGGTTATGATTTTTCTAAGATTCGACATAGCAGTGTACATCTCAAAAATCGAATTTTAGATCGGTCCATTTTCAGCTGAAACAATTTAAATGTGAATTGAAGATCCAGTTAGTAGGAATTCAACAATATAAAGACAGTTGAAAACAGACTATGAATAAGAAAGTTATTTATTTTATAAGGGTTTTAGTAGTCTAAGCCTGTATTATAAAAATAAAGTTAGAATTAGCCGATGGATTCTAAACTAAAGTTGTAGATCTCCCTCATAGATTTCCATGGATATAAAGAACGTCATAAAACATAGCTAATTTGAAAAAGTTATGAAATTTTGAAAATTTGAAAAATATCACGCGCGCGCATGTCGCGCATGGCTTGCGTCCGAAGCTAGCCACTATGACCCACCCCCTTTACGGACACATGTCGACGAACTAGAGGAACCACCTCACCCATGTGCATGGTGTGCACATGCATTACGCAGAGTGCATCCCAAGAAAAACCCTTATAAATAGGTTTCATCTCTTCATTTGTTCTCCACACCCCCAGATCCATATCTCTCGAGTTCTACCCTATTTTAGCCCCTTTTCCTTCGTTTCTGACCTACGGAAAAGTATTGCAACACCCTGAGTACTCAGATGAGTAGTATCCTTCGAGTAGGAGATCCTGAGTCAGTATTGTGCCATTTAGATCCCAGTTCTCATCAATAGTACTCCGTAAGTGAGCTACACTTTGCCTCCATTTAATCTCTAATTATAGTTATAAGTCGTTACTAAGAAGCTATAATAAAGATCTATCAATAACTCAAAGTCGCTATAATGATTTATCTATTTATGGCAGAGGTGTCTAGACTGTTCATGTTGGCTTGGTTATTGGATTTTAGAAAAGTTATATGCCCAAATGATCCTGCCTTCCAACTGTCCTGTCCGACTAATCCTTATTTGATAGAACTATCAGTATTCATTGGGATTAGCGATAAGTCTAATCCTCTTTACCAGATTTCCATAGTAACTGATAGACTATAATAGTATAGATTAATCCCCGTGGACGTATTGCTCAATTATCTTGTTAGCTGTTCATCTTCTAAGAATCTGTCAAGGCGAGTTCTTCTCATTATATTGTATGCTCCAGTATGTATCCTATGTATGATAGGATATGGTTACCATGTAAGATAAACTTAGGTAATTAGACTAGGATAGTTAGGTGCATGTTATGTTAATTGTTTCTATATGTTGATATTAGAGCAGACTAGCACTATGTTGAGGGCCAATAGACTCGAGTAGACTAGCATTATGCTAAAGGAAAAGGCACGATCCATCTATATGATATAGGCAAAGATCGGGCAGACCAAATTTATGCTGAAGGACATGGGCGAACCAACTATATATTAAAGGCCATTATATGTATGAATTTTATATATGTTGTGGTAAGGAATATTTTGAGGGAATTCACAAAGCCTCGACTTACAATTGCTGAGTAATTTCTTTGCATGTTGTTCATCTGACCGTGGAAATGCTCACATGTGACAACTCAAAATTTCTATCTTCTATAACCATTCACTTCAATAGAAGCCAGACTTGTTTCTGCTAACTTTTAACACTGTTTAGAGTCTGTTTGAGTGTTCTAAAGCCTAGTACCTTCAAGAGGTAATTATAGGGAGTATACTCTAGAGTTCAATGTGCAACATTTATGTCTCAAAACTCTACGAGTTTGGAGTTTACGGCCATAAAATGGAGTTTACGGCCGTAAACTCTATGGTATATATATGACATTTAGTCATTTTTAGTCATTTTTACCACTTTCAAGCATATAACTCATTCTCTCTCAAGTATCATCCGATTTTTCACTAAGTTCTTCAAGATTGTAAGTGTTTCTTTCCTTGATTAGTTCATATACTTCAATATCTAGTGATTGTACATAATTTCATCCATGAAATCTCTTCATTTTGATAGATCTTCAAGTGTTCTTCATTTCACCAAGAACTCCAAGAACACACACTAGTGTTCTTGGACCTTAAACACCCTTACAAGCTTCTATATAGTAAGTACTCATGCCTTAGCTTGTTATATGCTTGAATCACTTAGTTTACACCTAGAAAACATCAAGAAAACAAGATCAAAAGGTCTTTACGGCCAAGGCAATCTCCTTGGGCAGTAAAACCTAATTAAGGGTGCAAATGAGCCCTAATCCCTTCCAAAGCCTTGGAACCAAGTCTAGAACACTTCCAAGATGAGTATAGGACCTTAAACATCAATAGAATCAAGAACATATAGTGTTTACGGCCAAGGCAATCACCTTGGGCCGTAAACACTAGTAAGTGGTGCATTTGTGCTCCCATTCCTTCCTAAGGCTTATACTTGAACCTAGAACCCTTCATTGTGACTTATATGACCTTATAACACAAACTTGGTACAAAATACCATGAGTTTACGGCCGTAAACTCATGGGGATTTACCCCTGGGCCATAAACTCATTTGATGCATCCATGTTGGCCATAAACTCCAATGAGAGGCCATACTTCCCTTAGATGCAACCCTTTGGTACTTCTAGCACTTGAATTAAAGTGTTTTCCATGTCCTAGGGTGTCTTCACTTACATAATTAGTTGTTTAAACACTAATTGTAAACATATATGTGTCATTATATGATAAATAGGATCCGTGTGTGTGCTCAAGTCTTCACTTGACACTTAGCATCCTATACCACCCGTTCATCCAAACCACTCACTACAGGTGAGTTCATACCCCTTAATCTACCTTTTAAATGATTTTAAATGCTTTTACGGGGGGGGGGGAATACAAGTTGAAACATTATAGTTATTATATCAATCACATGTGATTAATAACTATCAAACATATGGATTTTCTTACTTTTCATACTGTGTTATCAAACATACTACTTCAAATCATTTTATAAACTCGTTTACATGTTAAATACTTTTATTAAACTCTTTTAAACCTATATTTTGTCAAATGCGTATCTGTCACACCCCAAAACCGGAACGGCGGAAACGTTCAGGGGTGGAGGACGTCATGTACAGTATCACAACAAAGAATAGTAGTAAACAAGCAACAACATCATCCATTGCATTAATAATATAATTTCATACAAGTGTGTTCTGTGAAGTTTATAAGACACCAAAAATGTAACTCAAAATAAGAGATGAGTCTTGAACGAGCTCCATCTTCTCAAAAGCCTGGCATCGGTACCTGTCTATTGATGACCTGAGAATACAAGTTATATTGAAAGAATTTATCAACTTTAAAGCTGATGAGCTCATAAGTATTTTAGTGTCATTGTTTGTATGAAAGTGTTTGTAAGTACTTGATGTATAAGTTTGTAAATCTGTGTAAATGTTTGTAAATGTTGGTAAATGTTTGTAAATGTTTGTATCTCCTCGAAAATCCTATATTTTCTGCTAAACGTAGCCTTCTACCAAGGCATCAAATGAAATGTATGTTTGTTTCTGTGGAAAGATCACATGTGAATGCAATGGGGAAATAATAAAGTACTGTAGTGTTGTATTATAATAACTACTTCTGTACTTTCTTCCTTAATCCTGCCGGTAATTAAGATTAAATATGAAATGGTTGCACCATATTATCGACTAATAACACGACGATGAAAGACATCGGAAAAAATGACATTTGGCACCCGTAGACTTGCAAGTCCCACTGTAGCTAACAGCAAGGTGTAGGATAGTCAATCCAGTATAGATCTATATGCAAATTCACGCTCTCCCTCTAGAAGATTTTCGCTACAAATCAGGCCATGAAAGGTGATGCCATGCCCCGAACGATGGTTCACATTTATGTTATTGTATACTTGTATATGTAATGTATGTACTAGCTGTATTGTATGTTCTCTCTGTCTAGTATGTTATGTTTGTTTCTCATCATAGTATGTTATGTTTGTTTCTCATCATAGTATGTTATGTTTGTTTCTCATCATAGTATGTTATGTTTGTTTCTCATCATAGTATTCTCTATCTGGTATGTTATAGTATGTATTGACTCATGTATGAACTGACTCATTGTATGTTTCATTGTTCTAGTAATATTATTAGTAACTTCCTAAACTATACCTATTTTAGTTTACTAGTAATGTTGTTTGTATGTATGAACATGATGGTGTACCTTTGCTACCCAAAGGCACTGAACTGAATGAAGGAACTTTTATATCTATACACATATACATAATATATAACTAAGATTCAAACGACCTTCAGACAAATAACTGATACGCTAAGTCCACAACCAAACAAGGAACATGAAGCAAGGCGAGCTATCAGTCCTATGTCCTTCCAATCCTACTTATATAACTATATCTATATAGATATGCATTTGACAAAATATAAGTTTAAAAGAGTTTGAATAGAAAGTATTTAACATGTAAAAGCATTTGATAACAATTTTGAAGTAGTTTGTTTGTTAAAACAGCTAATTGAATAGCAAATCCTTTGTTTGACAGTTATTAATCACATGTGATTGATATAATAACTATAATAGTTCGACTTGTATTCCCCCCCCCCATAAAAGCATTTAAAATCATTTAAAAGGTTGATTAAGGGGTATGAACTCACATGTAGTGAGTGGTTTCGATGAACGGATGGTATAGGATGCTAAGTGTCAAGTGAAGACTTGAGCACACACACAGATCCTATTTAACATATAATGGCACATAGATGTATCTAATTAGTCAATAAACAACTAATTAAGAAAGTATAGACACCCTAGGACGTGGAAAAACACTTGATTCAAGTGCTAGGAGTACCAAAGGGTTGCATCTAAGGGGAGTATGGCCTCTCATTGGAGTTTATGGCCAATATGGGTGTATCACATGAGTTTACGGCCCATGGTAATTTCCCCATGAGTTTACGGCCGTAAACTCATGGTATTTTGTACTAAGTTGTTATATGAGGTCTTACAAGTCACAATGAAGTGTTCTATGATCAAGTCTAAGCCTTGTATGAGGTGATTTCCTTGGCCGTAAACACCATTTATTCTTGGTCCTTTTGATGTTTAAGGTCCTACACTTTACTTAGAAGTATTCTAGACTTGGTTCCAAGGCTTTGTAAGGGATTAGGGCTCACTTTGTCCCCTTAAATAGGGTTTACGGCCCAAGGAGATTGCCTTGGCCGTAAACACCTTATGTTCTTGAGGAAAACTTGTTTTCAAGTCCTTGATTCAACATCCTAACTATCTAACAAGTATAGGTGGTAGGTACTTACAATATAGGAGCTTGTAAGTGTGATTACGGCCCAAGAACACTAGTGTGTGTTCTTGGTGATCTTGGTGAAATGAAGAACACTTGAATATCTATCAAAATGGAATGATTTCATGGATGAAATCAAAGGGTTGTACTAGATAAAGTGTTGTAATAACAAATCAAAGGAAGAAATTCTTACATTTTTGGAAGATTAAGATGAAGATCTAGATGATAGTTGAGAGAGAATGGGAGTTTCTTTGACTTGAAATGAAGGAAATGATGAAAAATGATGTAAACTCATGCTTAAGGCATGAGTTCACGGCCATGGATGAGTTTACGGCCCAAACTCATAAAGTTTGGCGGTAAACACCTCATAATAAGGTTTAAGCTTGATTTAGGTGCAATGGATTCAAGCAGATACTTACTAACACCCGATTCTTGAATATACTAGGCTTAAAACACTCAAATAGACTTTAAACAGTGTTAAATGATATCAGAAACAAGTCTGACTTTGGTTGAATTGACTGACTGTACAAGATAGAAATTTCGGGTTGTCAAATCATCCCCCCGTTAGAGAGAATTTTGTCCCGAAATTAGAGTTTAAGCAAATAAGTAGTTATAAATAACTAAGTAAAAGATGAGGATATTTCAGTTTGAACTGAACCTCGCGCTCCTAAGTGGACTCCGGTCCTCGCTTGGCGTTCCAGCGAACCTTCACTATCGGGATACAACTTGTTTCGTTTGATTGACCTCTCGGCTCATGATCTCTACAGGTTCTCCCACAAAGTTGAGGCTCATTGTTGATCTCGGTCTCGTCAAGTGGGATTACAAGAGTCTCGTCGGATAAACACTTTTTCAAGTTTGAGACGTGGAAAGTAGAATGTACGTTACTGATTTCGCGAGGTAAGTTGAGTTTGCAAGCTATAGAGCCGATTCTTACGAGAATCTCGAAAGGCCCTACGTATCTTGGATTTAGCTTTCCACGCTTTCTCGAAGCGTATCGAGCCCTTCCAGGCTGAGACTTTCAAAAGAACTCGGTCTCTCACCTGGAATTTCAAAGGTTTCCTTCTTTTGTCTACGTAGATTTTCGGTCGGTCTCTAGAGGCTTTCAATCGCTCACGAATCGGAACGATCCTCTCCATCGTTTTCCGAAAGATCTCCGGACCTTCGGAGCAATTACTACTGCCTCTAACTCTCGATCGTGTGTTGTATAACTGGCTTCGATCGTATTAAGTTGACGGGAGGTATAGGCAATGATCTTACCTCGTTGCATCAAAATGCAACCGAGCCCTGGATTTGGATGCATCGCAATAGACCACAAAGTCTTCTATTACTTCCGGGAGGGATAGTGTCGGTGCGGTGCATAAGGCTTTCTTCCGCGTTTGGAACGCTTTCTCTTGCTCCTCTTCCCAGTCAAGAGCCACACCCTTCTGGGTCGAAGTCATATGAGGCTTCGCGAATCGCGAGAAGTTCGGAAAGAACCTACGATTGTAGCCTACGAGACCTAGAAATTTACGAATTTCTGTAGGTGTCTTCGGATCTGACAGTTCCCAATGCCCTGGATTTTGGAAGTGTCTACTTGAATTCCCTCTTCACTAACAACGTGACCGGACAGTTCTTGCATCTCTGCAGGTGCTAGACGATAGGGCGATTTGGCTATTGGGGTAGCCCCTGGAACTAAGTCGATTCTGAACTCGACTTGACGTTGTGGAGGAAATCCTGGGAGTTCTTCGGGAAAGATGTCGGAAAGATCCAAAATAAATTATGATTACTCATAAAGTAAGGAAAAAAGGATAGGTACTTTTGTTCTATCTGAATCTCTTGTCTCGATCGGCAGGAAAGGCATTTGATTTGCTCCTAAGTTTATTCGTATAGTAATGCGGTCACTCGTATTCTCGAACAGTCTTCGTCCGTTTGGGTCTTCGGATGGAACTTGACGTACTGTACGAGTGGTATTCCGGGGAGGTTTCTTCGGGAAGGATATGAGACATAAGATACCCTTCGCATGAGTATCTCGTAGTTCTGGAATGACGGCTTCTCTAGACAGGCGATTACAGAGATAAGAATTTTCGCACGAGACTGGCATTGTGAGGATCGAATTGACTCATGTTACATGATAATGTCGGACTACTCGGAATAAAAGGCGTTAGACTAGATCATAAAGGTGTTACAAAAACATAATGGTGCAACTTGACAGAGTTTTAGTACTTTGGTTTTATCTTACAAGACTACAGGGACGAGTAGTGTGCCCCATTTGATTGCAATTCATGCATTGAGAATCACGGAAAACTCCGTTATGATGAAAAGTACACTTTTTACACTTCGGGAGTGTTCCCTCATACGGTTTGGACGGTGTTGAAGTGGCAGGGGTCGCCACTTGTTGCTGTTATGTGGCAAGTTTTCTGGATCGCTTGCGCTCCTTTTGGGCTTGACGCCTTCGTTTCTTACCCTCAGATTTGTGGCTTTGTGTAACACCGCAATTTTTCAAACATATTTTTCATTTTAAAATCGCATCCTTTTCATAACATACTGTATAGAAATCTCGTTTATTCAAATTACAAAGCACAACTCCCCTAATAATCCAGGATCCTCAAAATATAACTCTTTCTCTGGTGTAACATCCCAAAATACGAGCCAAAAAAATTCATTTTTGAAACATATACTTAGCAAACATTAGAAATAAAACATTCACTGATCATATCATTTCATAAAAATGTCGCGTGTCCGGAAACCATTTTATAAAAACATAATAATGTCAGAGTGCAAATCCCAGAATAACTCATGATGCGGAAATCAATGTGTGTGTATGATGTGCCGCTACCGCGCCAGCTCTTTCCCCTTCGACGAAGAGGTACCTGAAAACAAAACTATAAACTGTAAGCACAAAGCTTAGTGAGCTCCCTCATCATACCACATACCATACAATTACATAACATACATATATTGTCCGGCATATCTGGGTGCCCGACCTACCCCTTCGGTCCTCTCGACTGGATACTGTCTAGCATATATGGGAGCTGGCCTCCCCTTCGGTCCTCTCGACCGGGTACTGACTAGTATATCTGGGTGCTGGTCTCCCCTTCGGTCCTCTCGACCGGGTACTGACTAGCATATCTGGGTGCTGGTCTCCCCTTCGGCCCTCTCGACCGGGTACTGGGGACTATTTCACCCCCTTACTACTACCACATAACACATTTATCACATAATCTATCTAGCATGTCTGGGCACGACCGCCCCTTCGACCCTATCGGCCGGTAATCTGGGGACTATCTCCCCCTACCGTCACTAGTACATAGCGTCATATCATTTTAGCACATAACATATCACATGTAGTAACAACCCTAGATGAATATCACAAAGACAATCATCTATCATGCAACTCCTACTGGTGGGCCGGCATTGTGGCCGTAGACCCACTGCTACTGGAAGGTAACTTACCTCGTACAAGTGGCTGCTGATAATCTGTGCGGGAAACCTCCGTCCGATGCTGCTCCGGAAATCCTCCGGCTACAAACCCCATAAACACTCAGTTAGAAACTGATCTCTATACTTAGGGTAAAATGACCATTTACCCCCAACCAAGTCAAGTCAAAGTCAAAGTCAAAGTCAACTTCCAGTTGACCCGACTCGCCGAGTTGGGCCGTCAACTCGCCGAGTCCCTCACTCTCTACTCGTCCTCATCCGTGACCCTACTCGTCGAGTTGGGCCGTCAACTCGACGAGTTCTTCTCTCATTCGAACGCCCCATGAAAACTCATCCGACTCGCCGAGTTGATGAACAACTCGTCGAGTTGTCCTTTATCTGATGAACCAGATCTGTCCTCAACTCGCCGAGTTGATGAACAACTCGCCGAGTTCTAAGGAGATTGCCTTGGACTCGCCGAGTCCGTTCATGCAGTCGCCGAGTCCCATGAACTTCCAGCACAATGGCTTAGTCCAGAACGTTGGGTCACTCCCTGGGACCCCCTTAAAACCTTTCCACACTCAACTGGGTTCTTTTGACCCTCAACAGAAAGGGCAAAATCCTTAGACTCACCAAGTTCAATAGTGGACTAGCCGAGTTGGTCACGTCCATACCCTAAATCTTTGCTTTCTGATGTACATCCTTTGATCAAAAGATAGATCCAAGCTTCTACAATCGATCTAACACGTAAAGTTACAACCTTTACGTGCTTGCATGGGACTTTGAGCTCAAAAGGACATAAAACAAGCTCATATGGCACATGGAACCTTTCATGGGTGCAAAAGCAACCCAAATCTGCCTAGTGACTCTCTGAATGATGTCATTCAGAAGCTCAAACCCCCAACCACGTTTGCAAACATGGTTGGCTACCAAAATGGCTCATAAAAGCCCTAAATCTTCCCAAAGAGGGATCTAACAAATGAAAGAGCAGGGTATAGACTTTATACCTTCTGAAGACTGCAAATGATGCTCACAACTGAATCCCTCTAGCCTCCTCTTGATCCTTCAAGCTTTTCCTTCTTCCTTGAACCACAAAATCACCAAGATCACTCTAAATGCCTTAAAACTCTTCAATAACGGCTAGGTTTTGCTATGGGGGGTCTTCTGGGAGTAAATGGGACGAAGGAGGTCGAGTTAAGGTGTTTAAATAGGGTGCACACCCCTGGATTAGGGTTTTTGTCCAAACAGGGTCTACTCCCCGAGTCCGGGGACCCGACACGCCGAGTACATCACTTAAACCCCGCGTCCCATCCCGCTTCTACTCGGCGAGTTGGTCCTTCAACTGGCCGAGTCCAAGACCCAAAATGCTAAACATTTAAAGATTTGATAAAAGAATACGTAACAAGAACCAGGTGTTACAATCTCCCCCACTTATTTTAGACTTCGTCCTCAAAGTCTCGATCCTGGAACAGCTCTGGGTAATGCTCCATCATCTCATCCATCGGCTCCCATGTCCATTCCGAGCCCTTCCGGTGCTGCCATTGCACCTTTACCAGCTCAACCCTCTTGTTCCTCAGATCCTTCGACTTCCGGTCGAGGATCGCTACAGGCCGCTCGATATAATTTAGGTTGTCGTCAACCTGAATGTCCTCCAAGGGTACCACTGCTGAGTCATCCACCAGGCACTTCCGCAGCTGGGAGAAGTGGAAAGTGTTGTGGATCTGACTGAGTTCGGTTACTTCATTAGTTGCAAAGTCCATACCAGTCATATGTGATTAAGATATAATAGTCCTTCGAATAGATGACCCTAACTCCAATACCACAACCAAACAAGGACAGGAAGTGAAACAAAGATACATAAATTCTAAGTCTATAGCATCTTAGTTACATATGACCTTAGCGCATCCACTTAGCAGCTATTGATCTATAAATATAGACCTATTTAATTCTCAGATAATTTATTATAGTAACACAAAATACTCCTATAGTATTTGTAAATGTTTAGTTTTGAGTTCTTAAAGTATCCTTTGTAGTGTGTTATTAGGTTTGTTAGATTTGTTGCCCATCCTGACCATCCCCCGGTATATGCAAGTCAATTCCCGGACAGATATAGTTGATCAGGCTATATCCTTCCCAGACTTAATCCACATATACTAAGGCATACTCAAAATGTTCAACTCTTCTTCTTTTGCTTTATGTTTTCGCTAGTTATGATATCATGCGAGCATGTAATGTATGTATGTATACTTTAATCAAGAAAATCATTTATTTTCTAAAAGTATATTTATTCGAAAAATGAACAAATCAGAGACTATTAGTCCCAATTGTGTTTATAGTTTGTATATCTTATGTGGTTTGATATACTTAAATAACTATAAACTGTGCTCTGATACCAATCTGTCACACCCCCTAACCAAGGATGGCGGAAATGTCCTGGGGTGGAGGACTTCATGTATAGTATCATAACAACAATTGTAATAGTAATTCAAGCAAACACAACCAACATATATATAATTGAAAAAGTTACATCATTGTATGAATTACATGTTTACGAATCAATTACAATATGTTGACAAAATATGAAATAGTAGACGCCTTAGCGTCCCATCCTCAAAAGCACTTGGTTACCTGTTTAATGATTTCCTGAGAATACAAGTTGTTTGAAAAAGTGTCAACACAAAGGTTGGTGAGTTCATAAGCTTTTGTTTGGTATTATTAAAAGCCTTTCGTTTGTAAAAGTAGTATTTGTTTTAGAAAAATCCAATATTTTCCTTAAAATGTATATGTAGTCTTAAATCCAAAGACCGAAATGTATAAGTAACTTTTCTTACTTATAATAAAAAATGTAAGTTTAAATCGACATAAACTCGTTTAATTTTAATGAAGTTCCCGTAAATTCCAATATTCATTAATACTTTATGTGAGTTTATTAAAGCCTTTTCTTGTAAAAGTAGTGTTCGTTCCAGAAAATCCAATATTTTCCTTAGTGTGTAAATGTAGTCTTAATACCCAAAGACCGAAATGTACAAGTAGTGTTCGTTCCTTATAGTAAAACAATGCAAGTTTAAATCGACATAAACTCGTTTGATTTTAGTGAAATCCCCGTAAATTCTATGTTTGTTAATACCACATGTGAGTTATTATAACCATGCTATGACCTAGTTGGCCTGAAACGACGTTCTTCAGGCGTCGGAAATGTTATGACATTTGTCACCCCAGACCTGTCGGTCTAGCTGTTGCATGCAGCTAAGGTGTGGGTTTGTCAGACCCAATATAGATCTATACACAAGTATCACGCTCTCCCTCGAGGAGACTCTGGTTATAATACATGACTTATTTGTAAATTGAATCGAATGTCTCACAGAAGTCATTAACGAATTTACGTGTAGTGTAATGAAAACTTGGTACCGTATGGCCGTACCTTGCTTAATGAAAATATCCTTTGTATAAATGTACCCTTTTTAAATGTATGTGTTATGTAATGTTTCATAAAGTCATTAACGGAATTACGTGTTATGAAAACTTGGTACCGTATGGCCGTACCTTGCTTAATGAAAATATCCTTTGTATAAATGTACCCTTTTTAAATGTATGTATTATGTAATGTATCATAAACTATACCTATTATAGTTTATCAACCAAGGGTAGTACGTAGTAATGTATGCAAACTATATTCAAAATAGTTTATTAAATGTTTGAATGTATCGGTTGTACTTTGATTATAATCACTTGTTATTCTTTATATTTTATATGTCCAAATCCATTTGTAAACTGATGTGTGTCTAAATATTAAGATAAAATGTCATATATTGCAATAACATATAATCACATAAAGATATACACCTTGCTCAACATGTTACAAGGTGAAATGAAATTGACAGCAACTTTTTGTTGTATACAGTTTCTGTTACTGTTCTTAGAAAATTTATAGAAAAATCATCAAAGCTCTAAATCCAAATCCGCAAATTCTGAGAGTTTGGAATATGAGTCTAGTTTGTTCGTAAATTTTATCATGATTTTTAGTGATCTCTAACAGAGGTGAAAATGTTCATAATCACAGACTGGTCCGGGTTTGCCTTTGAAATGATAGGCAGTTTTGTAAAAATCACCATAAATTGTAGCAAAATCATATGGAGATGTGCAAGTAGCCATTTTAAAGCTAAGAGTCTGAACTACTTGCACCTGGAACAGTTTTGAAAACTAAAATATTTAAGTTGACCAAAACAGTCCGTGATCGAAGTTCATCTTTTCTGATGTAATCTGATAGAAAAAGTTTAATTGTGTTCTTGATGATTTTACTTGTATTCCCCCCTTAAAACTTAAGAAAAACATGTAAATGTAGGGGTATGAACTCACCTTATGTGATTTCAGTAGATGAAAGTGAGATACAGGAAGTGTTCAACCCAAGAACACTAAGAAGATGTCTTGATGATTCGAGAATCTAACACCGAATAAGATGGAATTTATGTAAGATATCAATGATTTGAGTAGAATGGAGTTTAATAATTATGTGAATGATGAAGATACTTACTAACTGAAGAAAGAAATCCCTGGAGAAAGCCTTGAAGTTCTTGAAGTTGAGAGAAAAGATGAGAGAATTTTGGAGAGTGTTCTTGGTTGCTAAGTGTAGAATGAAAGGGCTTTTAAGGAGAATGAGGAGAGAGGACCAATCCTCCAGCTCTTAGAACATGGGAAGAGCTGGAGATAGGGTGTAAAGGTCCCCCAAGGAGACAAGGGGTGGTTGGAAAGAATGGCTGATCATAGAGTGAGGTGGTGGTGGCTTGCTTTTGTCATAAAATAAGGAAAAGCAAATATTCCCTCAATAATTAGTCCAACCACCAATTCTTTTAATACATTTTTATAAAGACCCTGGAGATTTATATATTTTGGGGTCTTAGTTTATAAAATAAAGTTTTGGGTGAAAATCCCACGTTAAAATAATGAAAAACGGAGTTAAAACGAAGTCGTAGTCGAAAAACCGGTAAAAAGGGGCCGTCTGCGAGACCTCTCGCATGGGCTGTCTGAGAGGCTTCTCATGCGAGGCTTCTGTCCTGAGAGGCTTCTAATGAGAGGCTTCGGTCCTGAGAGGCTTCTCATGAGAGGCTTCGGTCCTGAGAGGCTTCTCATGAGAGTTTTCGCTTCTAATAGGAGGGTTTTGGTTCCTTAAGGTTACTTTACTCGTTTTTACCCTGTTTCAAGTGGTTTTTGACCCGGTTAAGGGTCGGGATGGCCCGAATGATTACAAAAAGTTAAAGTAACTTTTGAGAGAGATTTGGGAGAGATTTCAAATAGAAAGAGATAGAGTGAAAACGATTTAGAGAGGTTTCGTTTGTGATTAATTTGAGTGTCCGGCTTCACAACGCAAGGTTCGTAAACCCCGTTAAACCGTGTTTTAGTGTCGTACACACTCCCGATGAGTGTGCAATAATGTTTTATCGTTTTGGTTCAATGTTTACTTAGGAAATTCAACACACGAACTTTCCAAATGATGTTTCTCTCATTAAGATATTGCATTGTACAGTAATTACATAGTGTAAACCCTAATATACAAGGGTTAATTGAGTCGATTGGTTTTGACTTGTTGACTTTGTTTGACTTTGACTTGACTTAATTTTGACGGTTGTCACATCATCCCCCCGTTAGAAGGAATTTCGTCCCGAAATTTGCATTTGACTGGGACATCAAGAGTTGGGGAAAAGATGTGGGTATTTTTGTTTCATTTGATCTTCGCGTTCCCAGGTGAACTCTGGCCCTCGTTTAGCGTTCCAACGGACCTTCACGATGGGAATACGACTTTGTTTCGTTCGTTTGATTTCCCGATCCATGATTTTGACTGGTTCCTCCACGAAGTGGAGATTTTTGTTAACTTCGATTTCGTCGAGTGGTATTACGAGTGTCTCACCAGACAAACACTTCTTTAGGTTCGACACATGAAATGTGGGATGTACTTTGTCGAGTTCCTGAGGTAATCGAAGTTTGTATGCTACTGGCCCAATCCTAGCAAGGATTTCGAATGGCCCGATGTACCTTGGATTTAGTTTCCCGCGTTTGCCGAATCGTATCATTCCTTTCCAAGGGGAAACGTTTAGTAGTACACGATCACCCACCTGGAATTCCAAGGGTTTGCGTTGTTTGTCTGCGTAACTCTTTTGCCGATCTCGAGACTCTTTTCCCTTATGATTTCAGGGCCAGTGAGGGTGCTATTAGAGACTTGTCCTCTAGCTAGCTGTGTATCCCCCACCTCAGCCCAACACAGGGGTGATCTGCATTTGCGACAGTAAAGAGCTTCGAATGGAGCGACTTTGATGCTAGTATGATAGCTGTTATTGTAGGAGAATTCGATAAGCGGTAGATGGGTATCCCATGCTTTACCGAAGTCTATCACACAAGCTCTTAACATGTCTTCCAACGTTTGAATGGTTCGTTCGCTCTGTCCGTCGGTTTTTGGGTGGTAGGCCGTACTCATGTCAAGCCTAGTTCCCAAGGATTTTTGTAGAGACTGCCAAAACCGTGAGGTAAATCTACTATCTCTATCGGCACACCATGGAGTCGTACAATCTCTTTGATGTACGTTCTAGTCAGCTTCTCCATCTTGTCGGTTTCTTTTATCGGTAGGAAGTGTGCTGATTTGGTCCATCTGTCTACGATTACCCATATAGTGTCAAGCCCGCTCGATGTCTTAGGCAGCTTGGTTATGAAGTCCATGGTTATTCGTTCCCACTTCCACTCAGGTATATCCGGCTGTTGTAATAGCCCGGATGGTTTCTGGTATTCGATTTTGACCTTGGCGCAAGTCAGGCACTTGCTCACATAGATAGCAATCTCAGCTTTCATGTTCGGCCACCAGTGTAATTTCTTGAGGTCCAGATACATCTTATCTGACCCGGGATGGATGGAGTATCGAGTCTTGTGTGCTTCATTCATGACGACGTCTCGGAGTCCACCGAACTTTGGTGTCCAAATCCGGTTCATGATATAACGTGCTCCATCATCCTTGACTTCTAAGTTTTTATCCATTCCCCTTAATGTCTCTCCTGCCACCTTTTCTGGTTTCAAAGCTTCCAGTTGAGCTTCCTTGATTTGTATGGTCAGGTGGGAATGGATTGTCATTGTTAAGGATTTTACTCGGCGGATCGAGTACTCCTTCCTGCTTAGAGCATCAGCCACTACATTGGCCTTGCCCGGATGATAACGAATTTCGCACTCGTAGTCATTCAGCAACTCTACCCATCTCCTCTGTCGTATGTTGAGCTCTTTCTGATTGAGGATATGCTGAAGACTTTTGTGATCAGTGAAGATAGTGCATTTCGTGCCGTAGAGGTAGTGTCTCCAGATCTTCAAAGCGAATACTACTGCTCCTAATTCCAGGTCGTGCGTAGTATAATTAACCTCGTGCGTCTTAAGCTGTCTTGATTCATACGCGATAACCTTCCCTCTCTGCAAGAGCACACATCCGAGGCCTTGATTCGAAGCATCACAGTACACTACGAAGTCTTCGGTTCCCTCTGGGAGAGACAAGATCGGTGCTCTGCATAGGGCTTGTTTTAACATTTGGAAAGCAGCTTCTTGTTTCCAAGTATATGACCGTTTGTAAAAGTTTCACACATACTAATTTAGTCGGGACATAATTAATATATTTATATTTTAAAAAGATCTTTATCGGTTACTTCATTAGTTGCAAAGTGCATACCAGTCATATGTGATTAAGATATAATAGTCCTTCGAATAGATGACCCTAACTCCAAGACCACAACCAAACAAGGACAGGAAGTGAAACAAAGATACATAAATTCTAAGTCTATAGCATCTTAGTTACATATGACCTTAGCGCATCCACTTAGCAGCTATTGATCTATAAATAAAGAACTATTTAATTCTCAGATAATTTATTATAGTAACACAAAATACTCCTATAGTATTTGTAAATGTTTAGTTTTGAGTTCTTAAAGTATCCTTTGTAGTGTGTTATTAGGTTTGTTAGATTTGTTGCCCATCCTGACCATCCCCCGGTATATGCAAGTCAATTCCCGGACATATATAGTTGATCAGGCTATATCCTTCCCAGACTTAATCCACATATACTAAGGCATACTCAAAATGTTAAACTCTTCTTCTTTTGCTTTATGTTTTCGCTAGTTATGATACCATGCGAGCATGTAATGTATGTATGTATACTTTAATCAAGAAAATCATTTATTTTCTAAAAGTATATTTATTCGAAAAATGCACAAATCAGAGACTATTAGTCCCAATTGTGTTTATAGTTTGTATATCTTATGTGGTTTGATATACTTAAATCACTATAAACTGTGCTCTGATACCAATCTGTCACACCCCCAAACCAAGGATGGCGGAAATGTCCAGGGGTGGAGGACTTCATGTATAGTATCATAACAACAATTGTAATAGTAATTCAAGCAAACACAACCAACATATATATAATTGAAAAAGTTACATCATTGTATGAATTACATGTTTACGAATCAATTACAATATGTTGACAAAATATGAAATAGTAGACGCCTTAGCGTCCCATCCTCAAAAGCACTTGGTTACCTGTTTAATGATTTCCTGAGAATACAAGTTGTTTGAAAAAGTGTCAACACAAAGGTTGGTGAGTTCATAAGCTTTTGTTTGGTATTATTAAAAGCCTTTCGTTTGTAAAAGTAGTATTTGTTTTAGAAAAAATCCAATATTTTCCTTAAAATGTATATGTAGTCTTAAATCCAAAGACCGAAATGTATAAGTAACTTTTCTTACTTATAATAAATAATGTAAGTTTAAATCGACATAAACTCGTTTAATTTTAATGAAGTTCCCGTAAATTCCAATATTCATTAATACTTTATGTGAGTTTATTAAAGCCTTTTCTTGTAAAAGTAGTGTTCGTTCCAGAAAATCCAATATTTTCCTTAATTTGTAAATGTAGTCTTAATACCCAAAGACCGAAATGTACAAGTAGTGTTCGTTCCTTATAGTAAAACAATGCAAGTTTAAATCGACATAAACTCGTTTGATTTTAGTGAAATCCCCGTAAATTCTATGTTTGTTAATACCACATGTGAGTTATTATAACCATGCTATGACCTAGTTGGCCTGAAACGACGTTCTTCAGGCGTCGGAAATGTTATGACATTTGTCATCCCAGACCTGTCGGTCTAGCTGTTGCATGCAGCTAAGGTGTGGGTTTGTCAGACCCAATATAGATCTATACACAAGTATCACGCTCTCCCTCGAGGAGACTCTGGTTATAATACATGACTTATTTGTAAATTGAATCGAATGTCTCACAGAAGTCATTAACGAATTTACGTGTAGTGTAATGAAAACTTGGTACCGTATGGCCGTACCTTGCTTAATGAAAATATCCTTTGTATAAATGTACCCTTTTTAAATGTATGTGTTATGTAATGTTTCATAAAGTCATTAACGGAATTACGTGTTATGAAAACTTGGTACCGTATGGCCGTACCTTGCTTAATGAAAATATCCTTTGTATAAATGTACCCTTTTTAAATGTATGTATTATGTAATGTATCATAAACTATACCTATTATAGTTTATCAACCAAGGGTAGTACGTAGTAATGTATGCAAACTATATTCAAAATAGTTTATTAAATGTTTGAATGTATCGGTTGTACTTTGATTATAATCACTTGTTATTCTTTATATTTTATATGTCCAAATCCATTTGTAAACTGATGTGTGTCTAAATATTAAGATAAAATGTCATATATTGCAATAACATATAATCACATAAAGATATACACCTTGCTCAACATGTTACAAGGTGAAATGAAATTGACAGCAACTTTTTGTTGTATACAGTTTCTGTTACTGTTCTTAGAAAATTTATAGAAAAATCATCAAAGCTCTAAATCCAAATCCGCAAATTCTGAGAGTTTGGAATATGAGTCTAGTTTGTTCGTAAATTTTATCATGATTTTTAGTGATCTCTAACAGAGGTGAAAATGTTCATAATCACAGACTGGTCCGGGTTTGCCTTTGAAATGATAGGCAGTTTTGTAAAAATCACCATAAATTGTAGCAAAATCATATGGAGATGTGCAAGTAGCCATTTTAAAGCTAAGAGTCTGAATTACTTGCACCTGGAACAGTTTTGAAAACTAAAATATTTAAGTTGACCAAAACAGTCTGTGATCGAAGTTCATCTTTTCTGATGTAATCTGATAGAAAAAGTTTAATTGTGTTCTTGATGATTTTACTTGTATTCCCCCCTTAAAACTTAAGAAAAACATGTAAATGTAGGGGTATAAACTCACCTTATGTGATTTCAGTAGATGAAAGTGAGATACAGGAAGTGTTCAACCCAAGAACACTAAGAAGATGTCTTGATGATTCGAGAATCTAACACCGAATAAGATGGAATTTGTGTAAGATATCAATGATTTGAGTAGAATGGAGTTTAATAATTATGTGAATGATGAAGATACTTACTAACTGAAGAAAGAAATCCCTGGAGAAAGCCTTGAAGTTCTTGAAGTTGAGAGAAAAGATGAGAGAATTTTGGAGAGTGTTCTTGGTTGCTAAGTGTAGAATGAAAGGGCTTTTAAGGAGAATGAGGAGAGAGGACCAATCCTCCAGCTCTTAGAACATGGGAATAGCTGGAGATAGGGTTTAAAGGTTCCCCAAGGAGACAAGGGGTGGTTGGAAAGAATGGCTGATCATAGAGTGAGGTGGTGGTGGCTTGCTTTTGTCATAAAATAAGGAAAAGCAAATATTCCCTCAATAATTAGTCCAACCACCAATTCTTTTAATACATTTTTATAAAGACCCTGGAGATTTATATATTTTGGGGCCTTAGTTTATAAAATAAAGTTTTGGGTGAAAATCCCACGTTAAAATAATGAAAAACGGAGTTAAAACGAAGTCGTAGTCGAAAAACCGGTAAAAAGGGGCCGTCTGCGAGACCTCTCGCATGGGTTGTCTGAGAGGCTTCTCATGCGAGGCTTCTGTCCTGAGAGGCTTCTAATGAGAGGCTTCGGTCCTGAGAGGCTTCTCATGAGAGGCTTCGGTCCTGAGAGGCTTCTCATGAGAGGCTTCGGTCCTGAGAGGCTTCGGTCCTGAGAGGCTTCTCATGAGAGTTTTCGTTTCTAATAGGAGGGTTTTGGTTCCTTAAGGTTATTTTACTCGTTTTTACCCTGTTTCAAGTGGTTTTTGACCCGGTTAAGGGTCGGGATGGCCCGAATGATTACAAAAAGTTAAAGTAACTTTTGAGAGAGATTTGGGAGAGATTTCAAATAGAAAGAGATAGAGTGAAAACGATTTAGAGAGGTTTCGTTTGTGATTAATTTGAGTGTCCGGCTTCACAACGCAAGGTTCGTAAACCCCGTTAAACCGTGTTTTAGTGTCGTACACACTCCCGATGAGTGTGCAATAATGTTTTATCGTTTTGGTTCAATGTTTACTTAGGAAATTCAACACACGAACTTTCCAAATGATGTTTCTCTCAATAAGATATTGCATTGTACAGTAAGTACATAGTGTAAACCCTAATACACAAGGGTTAATTGAGTCGATTGGTTTTGACTTGTTGACTTTGTTTGACTTTGACTTGACTCAATTTTGACGGTTGTCACAAGCGGTGCTAAAATGTAGACGAGTACCCAGCTCGTCATGGAACTTCTTCCAAAACCTGGAAGTAAACCGTACATCTCTGTCTGAAATCACGGAGACTGGCACTCCGTGCCGCGCCACCACCTCTCGGATGTAGATTTTGGCCAACTTCTCTGCCGAGATACTCTCCTGGATCGGTATGAAGTGAGCGCTCTTGGTCAACCGATCCACGATGACCCATATAGAATCCACTCCCCGTGCGGTCCTGGGAAGCTTGGTGATAAAATCCATCGTGATGTCTTCCCATTTCCACAGCGGGATATCCAACGGCTGCATCTTGCCGTGTGGCCTCTGGTGCTCGGCCTTGACCTTCCTGTAGGTCAAGCACCGCTCAACGTACCATGCAACATCCCGCTTCATGCAGGGCCACCAATAGTCTAGACGAAGATCTCTATACATCTTCGTTGCCCCGGGATGAATGGAGAATCGGGATTTGTGCGCCTCCTCCATCAGAACCTGACGCACACCCCCGTGATATGGTACCCACACCCTACGGTGTAGTGTCAATAACCCTCGACTATCATAGTCGAAGGAGGAAACCTGTCCCACAATCCGCTCGCTCTTCCGATGTTCCTCCTTCAGAGCCTCCTGCTGAGCCTCCCGGATCCGCTCCAAAAGCGAAGTCACCACCATCATCCTCAGACAGATATCCCTGATCGGTGCCGCCTTGCGGCTAAGCGCATCGGCCACCACGTTGGCCTTTCTCGGATGGTAAAGGATCTCGCAGTCGTAATCCTTTACCACCTCCAACCACCGACGCTGCCTCATGTTCAGATTCGGCTGATCCATGAGGTACCTTAAGCTCTTGTGGTCTGTGTAAATCGTACATCGAACCCCATAGAGGTAATGTCGCCACATCTTGAGGGCGAACACAACAGCCCCCATGCGTCGGGTAGTTCGCCTCGTGAGGCTTCAGCTGCCTCGACGCGTAGGCGATGATGTGCCCTCTCTGCATCAATACTGTGCCCAAACCTGAGATGGACGCATCGCAGTACACAACAAAATCCTCCATGCCCTCTGGCAGGGCTAAGATTGGCGCCTCGCACAATCTCTGTATCAGTGTCTCGAACGCTGCCTGCTGCTCAGGCCCCCAACGAAAGACCACAGCCTTCCTCGTTAGCCTGGTCAGAGGTAATGTTATCTTGGAGAAATCCTGGATGAATCTCCGATAGTAGCCAGCTAATCCCAGGAAACTCCGAATCTCAGATGGAGACTTCGGAACCTCCCATATCATCACGACCTCTTCCTTGGCCGGATCTACCGAAATCCCGTTCTGGTTGACAAGGTGCCCAAGAAACTGCACCTCGCGCAACCAGAAATCACACTTGGAGAACTTGGCATACAAGTTCTCCCTCCTCAAGGTCTCTAGAACCTCTCGCAATGCTCCTCATGCTCTTCCTGCGTCTTGGAGTAAACCAAGATATCATCAATAAACACTATCACAGACCGGTCTAACATCGATCTGCACACGCGGTTCATGAGGTCCATGAATGCGGCAGGAGCATTGGTGACCCCGAAAGGCATCACCACAAACTCATAGTGGCCATAACGCGTCCGAAACGCCGTCTTCTGCACATCCTCCTCCCTAACCCTCATCTGATGATACCCTGAACGCAAATCTATCTTGGAGAACCAAGATGCTCCCTGAAGCTGGTCAAAGAGGTCGTCAATCCTCGGGAGTGGGTAACGGTTCTTCACCGTTACCTTGTTCAGCTCCCTATAGTCTATACACATACGATGCGACCCATCCTTCTTCTTCACAAACAGAATTGGGGTTCCCCAGGGTGAACTGCTCGGTCGAATGAAACCCTTGTCTAACAACTCCTGAAGCTGTGTAGACAACTCCTGCATCTCAGGAGGAGCCAACCGATACGGTGCCTTGGCTATCGGAGCCGCACCAGGGACTAGGTCGATCCTGAACTCCACCTGTCGCTCCGGAGGTATCCCTGGCAACTCCTCGGGGAATACATCCGCGAATTCTCGTACTACGGGCACATTGCCCACCGTCGCCCTACCCGCCTCCCGGGTATCCATAACATACGCGACATAACCTGCGCAACCCTGCTGAAGGTAACGCCTAGCTCTCGCTGCTGAACATAAGGCCGATCCTCGCTGTGGCCTCTCGCCCTGAATCACCAGCTCTCCCCCACTTGGGGTCCTGATCCGCACCAACTGCTGCGCGCAGTCGATCACTGCCCCATTAGGGTTGAGCCAATCCATGCCTATAATCACCTTGTTCCCACGCAATGGAATGGGAACCAAGTCTACCAAGTAGCGCTCCTCAAATAACCTCAGCACACAATCTCGGAAGACCTCAGATGCTCGCACTGATCGGTCGTCCGCAATCTCGACCTCTAGAGGGCAATCCAACATACCCGAAGACTCAGAAAACTTCTTGCTAAGCGCAAGAGAAACGAATGATCGGGTAGCGCCCGAATCAAACAGTACCTGTACTGGGATACCGTTCACATGGAACGATCCTAAACAGAGCACATATAAATAACAATAACGTCATAAAGATAAACCAGAGGGAAAGAATCATACCCGTCACCACATCGGGTGCAGCGCGTGCCTCCTCGGTAGTCAGCTGAAATGCCCGACTCCTCACCACTGGAGCCTCTGCCTTGCGCTGCCGGCCATCGGTAATCCGCAGGGTCGCTGGAGCTGGCGCCTTTACTGGCGCTGCTGCTGTCAACTGGGGGCAATTGGCCTTCTTGTGGCCCCTCTGGTTGCAGTGGAAACACAGCAACTCCGACGTCTGTAACACGGGTGCAGGGGCGGTACAATCCCTGCTGAAGTGCCCTAACTTGCCGCACTTGTAGCAGCCTGACGATCCCAACTTGCATGCTCCCTCGTGCGTCTTGCCGCATTTCCTGCAGCGGCCCCGCCCCTGTTGGCCTTTCGGCCCCGCATCTGGTCCCTTGGGCTTCTTCCCCGAAGCCCCCATAACATGCCCCTCTTCCGCCTTTCTCTTCCGAATGTGCTCCAGGTCTATCTCCCTCTCCCTTGCCCTAGCAACCATAGAGTCCAGGGTAGGGCAAGCTGAAAAACTGACATGCTCCCGAATGTCAGCTCGTAGCATGTCATGATAGCAGGTCCTCCTCATATCCTCATCACCCGCGTTCTGGGGCACCAGTAACGCTCTCTCCCGGAACTTGGCGGTGATCTCCGCCACAGTCTCCGTCGTCTGTCTCATATCAAGGAACTCCCTGGCCAGCTGCTGAAGCTCGACAGCTGGCGCAAACTCTGCCCTGAACCTGGTCACGAAGTCCGACCAGGTCATAGCCTCGACAGCCGAGGCTCCCAACGAGTCACCAACGGATTCCCACCAATCCCTAGCTCGATCTCTCAAACATCCTGCTGCAAATCTCACCTTCGACCCCTCGGGGCAGAAGCTAGTCAACTGTGCAGACTCAATGTCTGCAATCCATCGCCTGGCAGCTATGGGGTCCTTTGCCCAGTGAAAATCCGGCACACCACTGCCCCGGAAGTCCTTGAAGGATAGTGTGCAAGATCCTGACTGGCCAGATGCCATGTCGCTCCTGAATGCCCTGAGGCGATCCTCCATCAACTCCACTATCCCTTCCTTGATCGACCCGAAGATAATGGGAGTCGAATCAAGGATGCCTATGGTGATCTCTGACGCGATGAACTCGCGTAGCCTCTCGTCTATTGGTTCGGAACCTGATCCCGAACCCGATCCCTCTCCTGAACTGCCAACTGCTGGCCTCGAGCGTAGTACCACCATTCTGCAATACATAACGACAACTGTCAGTGGTACTGATACATCTAAAGGGATCACGTCTACTGCAAGGTTCCTGGTCTCGCCTCAGCCTCCCTTAATTCAAGTACGGATCCTCTGCTTTCAGTAGTACGGGCCCATACTACCTTCCACATCTATCCGTACTTTCCTCAAGAACTGCCTCGACTCCACCAAGTCCCTACTACTACTGTTGATCTCATGCTAATCTCATCCTAGGCTCGCCCTAGGAAGTCACCAACCCACTCTCTGCCCTCAGCTGCATAAGAAGTCCCTGCTTTCTTCCCCTAACTAGCTTGCGAATACTATTACATACTACTCAGACTAGATAATTCTTCGAATGAGGGATCCTGCCCTACAACGGTTGGACTCAAACGAGAGCTGCGAAATAGGGCTAGACCCAACCCTCTGAAATTATTTAGTCCTTGCAATATGTATCTTAACATATTCGTTTACTAGTTAGTGAAAGACAACTAGAACTCCTAAAAGCACATAGCAAGCAGCATTCGGACATTGAGTACACATAATCATGTATGTACTACTCTGGCTATCATATCGACTGATCTGTACTAGCATACACTGCTAAGCTCATACTATCAGGCATAACCTAAACAGGCTATCCTACTACTGTCTACTCGGTACTAGCATGAAATTCTCATAAAGCTGGAACACATAAAGCAGGCACATAAGGCATCATTCCTAGATCCTTAGTCCTATTCTAGCATGCTGTTCTACTAAAACTGAAACTGATAATCATAACATAAACTTGTATGGGTACTTTGGGGAAAACTTACTTGAGCTCGGCCGGTCGCGCACATCACACACCTCGTTCTTTCTCGAAACTCTTTTACTCAGTCTTTAGAAAATCATTTCTTTATAAAAAAATCTTTTAATCCCTCGATTTGAGTCCAGACATCCCCCGAAGGTGTGTCCGAATCCCTCAAACCAGGGCTCTGATACCAACTTGTAACATCCCAAAATACGAGCCAAAAAAATTCATTTTTGAAACATATACTTAGCAAACATTAGAAATAAAACATTCACTGATCATATCATTTCATAAAAATGTCGCGTGTCCGGAAACCATTTTATAAAAACATAATAATGTCAGAGTGCAAATCCCAGAATAACTCATGATGCGGAAATGAATGTGTGTGTATGATGTGCCGCTACCGCGCCAGCTCTTTCCCCTTCGACGAAGAGGTACCTGAAAACAAAACTATGAACTGTAAGCACAAAGCTTAGTGAGCTCCCTGATCGTACCACATACCATACAGTGACATAACATACATATATTGTCCGGCATATCTGGGTGCCTGACCTACCCCTTCGGTCCTCTCGACCGGATACTGTCTAGCATATATGGGAGTTGGCCTCCCCTTCGGTCCTCTCGACTTGGTACTGACTAGTATATCTGGGTGCTGGTCTCCCCTTCGGTCCTCTCGACCGGGTACTGACTAGCATATCTGGGTGTTGGTCTCCCCTTCGGCCCTCTCGACCGGGTACTGGGGACTATTTCACCCCCTTACTACTACCACATAACACATTTATCACATAATCTATCTAGCATGTCTGGGCACGACCGCCCCTTCGACCCTATCGGCCGGTAATCTGGGGACTATCTCCCCCTACCGTCACTAGTACATAGCGTCATATCATTTTAGCACATAACATATCACAGATAGTAACAACCCTAGATGAATATCACAGAGACAATCATCTATCATGCAACTCCTACTGGTGGGCCGGCATTGTGGCCGTAGACCCACTGCTACTGGAAGGTAACTCACCTCGTACAAGTGGCTGCTGATAATCTGTGCGGGAAACCTCCGTCCGCTGCTGCTCCGGAAATCCTCCGGCTACAAACCCCATAAACACTCAGTTAGAAACTGATCTCTATACTTAGGGTAAAATGACCATTTACCCCCAACCAAGTCAAGTCAAAGTCAAAGTCAAAGTCAACTTCCAGTTGACCCGACTCGCCGAGTTGGGCCGTCAACTCGCCGAGTCCCTCACTCTCTACTCGTCCTCATCCGTGACCCTACTCGTCGAGTTGGGCCGTCAACTCGACGAGTTCTTCTCTCATTCGAACGCCCCATGAAAACTCATCCGACTCGCCGAGTTGATGAACAACTCGTCGAGTTGTCCTTCATCTGATGAACCAGATCTGTCCTCAACTCGCCGAGTTGATGAACAACTCGCCGAGTTCTAAGGAGATTGCCTTGGACTCGCCGAGTCCGTTCATGCACTCGCCGAGTCCCATGAACTTCCAGCACAATGGCTTAGTCCAGAACGTTGGGTCACTCCCTGGGACCCCCTTAAAACCTTTCCACACTCAACTGGGTTCTTTTGACCCTCAACAAAAAGGGCAAAACCCTTAGACTCGCCGAGTTCAATAGTGGACTCGCCGAGTTGGTCACGTCCATACCCTAAATCTTTGCTTTCTGATGTACATCATTTGATCAAAAGATAGATCCAAGCTTCTACAATCGATCTAACACGTAAAGTTACAACCTTTACGTGCTTGCATGAGACTTTGAGCTCAAAAGGACATAAAACAAGCTCATATGGCACATAGAACCTTTCATGGGTGCAAAAGCAACCCAAATCTGCCTAGTGACTCTCTGAATGATGTCATTCAGAAGCTCAAACCCCCAACCACGTTTGCAAACATGGTTGGCTACCAAAATGGCTCATAAAAGCCCTAAATCTTCCCAAAGAGGGATCTAACAAATGAAAGAGCAAGGTATAGACTTTATACCTTCTGAAGTCTGCAAATGATGCTAACAACTGAATCCCTCTAGCCTCCTCTTGATCCTTCAAGTTTTTCCTTCTTCCTTGAACCACAAAATCACCAAGATCACTCTAAATTCCTTAAAACTCTTCAATAACGGCTAGGGTTTGCTATGGGGGGTCTTATGGGAGTAAATGGGACGAAGGAGGCCGAGTTAAGGTGTTTAAATAGGGTGCACACCCCTGGATTAGGGTTTTTGTCCAAACAGGGTCTACTCGCCGAGTCTGGGGACCCGAATCGCCGAGTACATCACTTAAACCCCGCGTCCCATCCCGCTTCTACTCGGCGAGTTGGTCCTTCAACTCGCCGAGTCCAAGACCCAAAATGCTAAACATTTAAAGATTTGATAAAAGAATACGTAACAAGAACCAGGTGTTACATCCTGAGAAAAACCTGAAACACATAACACATAACACGGTAAGCACAAAGCTTAGTGAGTTCCCCAAAATACCACATATAACACATATTAGCCACTCGAGGCCCTAACTCTGTGGGCCCACTGGCCCTAACTCTGTGGACCCTCTGGTCCTAACTCTGTGGACCTTCCGGTCCTAACTCTGAAAACTCTGGAATATCCACATCATAAATCACATAGAAATAATGCAGTACAACACATCACATACATAGCATACAAGATACTTTGTCACATAACTCTAATAACCACTCAAGGTAAGTATAGTGAGAAGACTCACCTTGCGAGCAACAAGAAATCATCCTCGAACTCGAATCTCGAACTAGCCACTGCCTAACACATAGGGTAAATATCTCTAATCAATACTCGATTCTCGATTCTCAATAACCAAATGTTATTCTTCTCTCTCTAACTCTTGAATTGGGTAAAACACCATTTTACCCCTCCATGGTCTCTATTACTCATGTTGACCAAACCCTAAAGTCAACAGAAGTCAAGCTCAAGTCAACAGTCCATGTTGGATCCGACTCGCCGAGTGCACAAAGGCGACTCGTCGAGTCCACTCGTTCCTTATAAGTCTCGTGAAGGTCTAGCTCGTCGAGTTAACCCCTAACTCGCCGAGCTATTGCACGGTCCAGCTCATCGGGACAAACCCTAACTGACTCGTCGACTCAGTTCATGGACTCGGCGAGGTAGGGGTTAACTCGACGAGCTAGACCTTCACAAGACTTATAAGGAATGAGTGGAATCGAAGAGTCACCTTAGTGCACTCGGCGAGTCGGATCCAACATGGACTGTTGAGTTGAGCTTGACTTCTGTTGACTTTAGGGTTTGGTCAACATGAGTAATAGAGACCATGGAGGGGTAAAATGGTCTTTTACCCAATTCAAGAGTTAGAGAGAGAAGAATAACATTGGGTTATTGAGAATCGAGAATCGAGTATTAATTAGAGATATTTACCCTATGTGTTAGGCAGTGGCTAGTTCGAGATTCGAGTTCGAGGATGATTGCTTGCTGCTCGCAAGGTGAGTCTTCTCACTATACTTACCTTGAGTGGTAATTAGAGTTATGTGACAAAGTATCTTGTATGTTATCTATGTGATGTGTTGCACTACATTATTTCTATGTGATTTATGATGTGGATATTCCAGAGTTTTCAGAGTTAGGACCGGAAGGTCCACAGAGTTAGGACCGAAAGGTCCACAGAGTTAGGACCAGAGGGTCCACAGAGTTAGGGCCAGTGGGCCCACAGAGTTAGGGCCAGTGGGCCCATTCAGATGTCTAAAGACAGATCCATCATTCCAAACCCTACATCTAGCCCTTTAAGACACAAAAGACACATAAAGTCTCGACCTTTACGTTTATGCACGACATAAATGCCTCAAAAATGCCAATACCAAGCCCTTCAAGGGTTTGGTGCTCAAGGTCTAGTCTCTAACTCAATAAAGCTTGGTTCTTTGGTCTCTCAAGTCCTTCTACAGTCCAGATCTGAGGTTTCAACCTCAAGATATGTCCAAATAACTCATTGCCAAGAATGGATGGGAGAAAACCCTCAAAATCTCCCTAAACTAAGATCTCACAAAGGAAAGGTCAAGATAGGAGCTTTTTACCTTTACACTGAAGCTAGCCACTGAAGAACTCTGGATCTAAAGCCCCTCCTTGATTGATCACACCAAGCTCTCCAAATCTCCTTCAAAGGATGCACAAACCACTCCAATTAGCTCCTCATCCATTCTCTAGCTCTCATGGTGATTAGGGTTTGTTCACAGGGGTGTAAGGTAACTGGTCAGGCGTAAATGGGGCTATAAGTTTCCTTATATAGGCCCCAACCCCGGAAAATTAGGGTTTCTCTGCCCAACACCTACTCGGAGAGTCGGCTCTCTGACTCGTCGAGTCCATTCATTAATCCCACGTGTATACTCGACTCTACTCGACGAGTTGGACTCACAACTCGCCGAGTCGCTCCATAAGTCTCAAGATTAATCACACAATATTATACCTGAAATTCCGGATGTTACAATTCTCCCCCACTTGAATTAGATTTCGCCCTCAAAATCGCTCCTTAACAACACATAGATCAAACCCAATAATCGAAAAGAATCGCCAAAAGGATCTCATACCACACAACTATCTCCTTCCACGGTCCTAAATCCAAACATGAACTCCCACCCAGCAAAAGGACATACCCTTCTGCCGCTATGATAACCCTTCTGACTCTCCAGAATCTGGAAGCTCCAGTGACCTGCCTCACTGCCAGACCGCCTTCTCAAGATATCACGATGCTATTCGCTCCTCGAATAAGAAACCCTGACAACTCATTGCTCCTCTGATTCCCTCGTTGCGACTGATAAAACAAGTCAATTCCCAAAAATTTACTACCGATCACTCATACCAGATATGTTAAACAATTCAGATCATACTCCAAAGAATGAAAGGATCTCATCACACCAGGGACCCATCCACTGTACTGCAATCACAACCCTTCTGAACAACGAACCCTCAACACCTATGAAAAATGATCATGCTTGTTCAAAAGCGTCCTCTGACATTTGACAACCATAAACCTCAGCTTCCTTCTCAATATCCCTTTTCAAGACTGAGCACCAGGTCATCTCCCGACCCATCAAATGAACCTCCAAGGGTTACCCATTGCACACCTCAACATGTCTCACTGACTTCCTTCCCACACTAGCTATCTCGGCCCAGTGTGACACACAAGTCACGAAGTTCGCTTTTCCTCAAGTGAATACGGAATTCGTTTCAGCCTCGACCTCTGTCGTCTACTACTCATTAGTTCCATGCATTTCGTGGTTTTCTCACACCAACAAATTGACCCACTCAGGTCTAAGGCACCAGATAGAAGCAATACCCTCTTCCAAATGAAATTCAGCTCTGAATCTAGAATCTCATTCTGCCTACTCAACACATGACCAGAGCCAAACTCAAACTCGAGAGTTTGATCTGACACAGAACTGGAACCACTCGCCCCAATGAACCACTCAACTCATGACTCATGACCCGCAACCCATGCGTACCTCACTGATTCACTTCCCTTTGGCCAAGAAAACCACTACTCAATTCGGAATATAATGACATCCGACAAACATGGAGACCCCAGAGTCGCCCCTGGTTCGACCCCAGGCTTCCACATACTCAAATATTAGGGCTACCCAAGCCTAAAACTCTTTTGCGTCAAGCTCTGATCAGAGAGCACTTCGTCACAACATTCTCTCGCTGACTAGTGGGTACTACGGCTCCCCGCAGTATCACAACGACCTCTCACTGAATAGTGAGTACTACGGCTCCCCGTAGCATCACCACACCCCTTACTGAATTGTGAGTACTACGGCTCCCCGTAGCATCACCACAACCTCTCACTGAATAGCGAGTACTACGGCTCCCCGTAGCATCACCAAAACCTCTCACCGACTCTTTGAAACTGCAGCTCCCCACAGTCTCACCGCACTTACTCTTACCACTTCACAATCTCATCCTCAGGTTGACACCATACTGCGATCATTAACTCATGCTCTGTGGCCTAGCATAGATAGGTACACACACCCATCCAGGCTAAGCATCACTACTTCGGACGACCACCGTCGTGACAAAACCTCTTTTTCACGCTGCAATTCACATTCTCAAATAAATCCATTTCATGTCAATTAACTGAAGGGCCCCCACCGGAACCATAGACACTTGATACACCACTCGTCATCTCAAACTCAAACTCAAAATAATCCGAGATTTTAGGACATTAAACTCGGACACCTCGGAATACCATCACAACGCCTCACAGTGTCTTGAATCTACCACTGACCTCATACTTATGGCATCATACTCAGATACCTCATTGCTTCCTCGGAATCTCGCAACCGGTCTTTCTCTCGTGCCACTTGCAACCCCGGATACTCCATCTCCCAAATTTAAACACGGAGAAATTGCCCACGACTCGGAACACGAAGATGACAATCCGATAGTTCCTCCTCTATTGCTCAAAAATCATGCAAGAATACTCATAACGACCCTGAAGTTGGTTGCCCAATCAACTTCTTTCTCTGGTGTGTACAATCAAGCCGGTGCCGTCCCACGATCCTGAGAAAAACCTGAAACACATAACACATAACACGGTAAGCACAAAGCTTAGTGAGTTCCCCAAAATACCACATATAACACATATTAGCCACTCGAGGCTATAACTCTGTGGGCCCACTGACCCTCACTCTGTGGACCCTCTGGTCCTAACTCTGTGGACCGTCCGGTCCTAACTCAGAAAACTCTGGAATATCCACATCATAAATCACATAGAAATAATGCAGTGCAACACATCACATACATAGCATACAAGATACTTTGTCACATAACTCTAATAACCACTCAAGGTAAGTATAGTGAGAAGACTCACCTTGCGAGCAGCAAGCAATCATCCTCGAACTCGAATCTCGAACTAACCACTGCCTAACACATAGGGTAAATATCTCTAATTAATACTCGATTCTCGATTCTCAATAACCAAATGTTATTATTCTATCTCTAACTCTTGAATTGGGTAAAAGACCATTTTACCCCTCCATGCTCTCCATTACTCATGTTGACCAAACCCTAAAGTCAACAGAAGTCAAGCTCAAGTCAACAGTCCATGTTGGATCCGACTCGCCGAGTGCACTAAGGCCACTCGTCGAGTCCCCTCATTCCATATAAGTCTCGTGAAGGTCTAGCTCGTCGAGTTAACCGCTAACTCGCCGAGCTATTGCACGGTCCATATAAGTCTCGTGAAGGTCTAGCTCATCGGGACAAACCCTAACCGACTCGTCGAGTCAGTTCATGGACTTGGCGAGTTCCTTCGATCTGATTTCCCATTCAGACGTCCAAAGCCAGATCCATCATTCTAAACCCTAGATCTAGCCCTTTAAGACACAAAAGACACATAAAGTCTCGACCTTTACGTTCATGCACGGCATAAATGCCTCAAAAATGCCAATACCAAGCCCTTCAAGGGTTTGGTGCTCAAGGTCTAGTCTCTAACTCAATAAAGCTTGGTTGTTTGGTCTCTCAAGTCCTTCTACAGTCCAGATCTGAGGTTTCAACCTCAAGATATGTCCAAATAACTCATCGCCAAGAATGGATGGGAGAAAACCCTCAAAATCTCCCTAAACTAAGATCTCACAAAGGAAAGGTCAAGATAGGAGCTTTTTACCTTTATACTGAAGCTAACCACTGAAGAACTCCGGATCTATAGCCC
Organism: Lactuca virosa; assembly: GCF_052849685.1. Lineage (NCBI taxonomy): Eukaryota > Viridiplantae > Streptophyta > Magnoliopsida > Asterales > Asteraceae > Lactuca > Lactuca virosa. The sequence goes on from NC_136429.1 coordinate 317,996,427, forward strand.
CTCCTTGATTGATCACACCAAGCTCTCCAAATCTCCTTCAAAGGATGCACAAAACACTCCAATTAGCTCCTCATCCATTCTCTAGCTCTCATGGTGATTAGGGTTTGTTCACAAGGGTGTAAGGTAACTGGTGAGGCGTAAATGGGGCTATAAGTTTCCTTATATAGGCCCCAACCCCGGAAAATTAGGGTTTCTCTGCCCAGCACCTACTCGGCGAGTCGGCTCTCTGACTCGTCGAGTCCATTCATTAATCCCACGTGGACACTCGACTCTACTCGACGAGTTGGACTCACAACTCGCCGAGTCGCTCCATAAGTCTCAAGATTAATCACACAATAATATACCTTAAATTCCGGATGTTACACTTTGGGTGTTTGTAATAGTTATCACTTGTTGATTTCCCGGATGGTTACAACAATTTGAACTGTCAACACCTTTTACAGCCTTGATTGTGTTACCAGTGTTGAAGTGTCCAAGGACCGCTGCAACGGCAGCTGTTACCGCTGCTTGGAAGGTGGCAGCGTCTATATGAAGGATCGGGGTTTTATCGTTTGGCTGACTATTTCTAGATGACGACATGATTCTGTTATATGACAAGAAAAGGAGTTTTGTGAGTGATTATGCTCGGTCGTAGATGTATTCTACTTATTCATGTAAATATAAAGTTTTCGTTTTGTTAAACTGTTCTCGATGGTTTGACCTACATCCCTATGATGCAGTACTGGTAAAGAGTTGAAATAAGTTCGTAGAATGGTCACTAGACGATTGCTATTTTGAACTAGGCTATCATTGGTCGGTGGATAACATGATCCAACCTTCGACAAGAATTGGAGGTGATCCTTGAGCTAATTTACCACAGCTCAATAATTTGACGAAAGTGAGGTTTAGATAGAATTCTAACGATAATAGAATGAAAGTATTTGAACAAGGATTGGCACAGAAATTAGCCGACTGTCAATATCATTGATATTTAAGGTATAATAAGTTTGGACAAAAATGACCTTGAAGTAGGTCTTACATCATATATGAAGTAGAAAAGTTTTGACAGTATAAATGCCTAATCTTAGAAAGTGCTTACAGTACAGGGATGGTTACCTAGAAAAGTGCTACTTGGAGCATAGACAGGGAGACTATTCTTTAAACCAAGGAAAGAAAGGTAGAATATCTCGTACTGGTGACAGTTATCCCTCGGGTGAGCCCTCAGTTCAGCCAGCTGACGCTCCACATCGAACAGGTGCCTTTCGTACACCTTTTGGCGTACTCGGAGCTCTATGACTTCAGCACGAGTTTCATCTAGCTCTTGCTGTAGGGCCTCGTGGTCTCCTCTAGATCTCTCACGAGCATCTTCCAGATGAATGGTGCGGATGGTATGCATTCTCGCATTGGCGTCAACTTCCGTGATTCGATGGAGAGCTGTCATGCCCTGAATTTCGTTTTGGGCAACTCTGCGGACCAGGATTGAGAAGACTCTGTCTGCTGAGCCTCCTTCGCTCAGGTCATAAAAGCTTCGGTCACCATTGAATGGCATGGGCTGATTCTGCTCTTGGCTCCATGTTTCCAAGCTTTCCACCCAAGGAGGTGTCGGGCCTTGAAAAGCCGGACGAGGGTTAGGATTTGGGACAGGAGCCACCGGGGGTAGGTTATTGATCTCAGACTCAGAGTCCGAACCATCAGAAAATCCTTCACCCTGGTGATCATCCAAAGGTATTTGGTGATCATCTCCTGGCTCTGCTTCAAACCCTCCTCCATTACCTTGGTTAGGGAAATACGGGTCGCTGTGGGGATGGGATCCAACCATGTTATCTACGCGAGAAAAGGAGTATAAGAAATAACTAAATAGACGTACTAATTAGATAATTATAAGATGATCTTTATCAGTTACTTCAATACTTGTTTAGTGCATACCAATTATATGTAATCAAAACAGGATAGACCTTCGAATAAGTGACCCTAACTCAAAACACACAACCAAACAAGGAACAGGAAGTAAAGCAAAGATTACAGATTCTAAGTCTATAACATCCTAGTTACATGTAACCTTAACGTATCCACTTAGCAACTATTGATCTACTGATAAAGACCCTTTTTGTTCGCACATAAGTAATGTATAGTAACACAAATGACTCCTATAGTACTTTAAGTTTATGTTCTGTAATATTGTTTTCATTGTAGTAGTGTTGGTAAGTTTTTAGACTTGTTGCAACCCCACAACTACTCTTAGGCACATTCTAGTCACTCCTCGGAAAATATAGTTGATCAGGCTATATCATTCCCAGGGTTGACTATATGTCTCTAAGTCTAATTGTGTTGTCCAACAATCGTAATACTTTTGTTCTGTCCTAGTGACATTGATTTTAGTATGAATGCAGGTATGTATAATTAGTTAAATATTTTATTATTTAAAATTATAAACTCTTGGTCAGAGTACTTTTAATCCCGCTGTGTTTATAGTTTGTATATCTTTTATGGGTTGATATACTCGATTCACTATAAACTATGCTCTGATACCAATCTGTCACACCCCAAAACCGGAACGGCGGAAACGATCAAGGGTGGAGGACGTCATGTATAGTATCACAACAAAGAATAGTAGTAAACAAACAACAATATCATCCATTGCATTAATAATATAATCTCACACAAGTGTGTTCTGTGAAGTTTATAAGACAGCAAAAATGTAACTCAAAATAAGAGATGAGTCTTGAACGAGCTCCATCTTCTCAAAAGCATGGCATCGGTACCTGTCTACTGATGACCTGAGAATACAAGTTATTTTGAAAGATTTTATCAGCTTTAAAGCTGGTGAGCTCATAAGTATTTTAGTGTCATTGTTTGTATGAAAGTGTTTGTAAGTACTTGATGTATAAGTTTGTAAATCTCTGTAAATGTTTGTAAATGTTGGTAAATGTTTGTAAATGTTTGTAAATGTTTGTAAATGTTTGTATCTCCTAGAAAATCCTATGTTTTCTACTAAACGTAGCCTTCTACTAAGGCATCAAATGAAATGTATGTTTGTTTCTGGTGAGAGTGTATATTTTCCCAAGTGTGACTATCATTATCCAAAAATATAGTTTTACATTACCTTTTATGTGGAAAGATCACAATGTGAATGCAATGGGAAATAATAAAGTACTGTAGTGTTGTATTATAGTAACTACTTCTGTACTTTCTACCTTAATCCGGCCAGTAATTAAGATTAAATGTGAAATGGTTGCACCATACTATCGACTAATAACACGACGATGAAAGACGTCGGAAGAAATGACATTTGGCACCCGTAGACTTGCAAGTCCCACTGTAGCTAACAGCAAGGTGTAGGATAGTGAATCCAGTATAGATCTATACGCAAATTCATGCTCTTCCTCTAGGAGATTCTGGCTACAAATCGGTCCATGACAGGTGATGCCATGCCCCGAATGATGGTTCACATTTATGTTATTGTATACTTGTATATGTAATGTATGTACTAGCTGTATTGTATGCTCTATCTGTCTAGTGTGCTCTGTTTGTTTCTCATCATAGTATGTTATGTTTTTTTCTCATCATAGTATGTTATGTTTGTTTCTCATCATAGTATGTTATGTTTGTTTCTCATCATAGTATGTTATGTTTGTTTCTCATCATAGTATGTTATGTTTGTTTCTCATCATAGTATTCTCTATTTGGTATGTTATAGTATGTATTGACTCATGTATGAACTGACTCATTGTATGTTTCATTGTTCTAGTAATAGTATTAGTAACTTCCTAAACTATACCTATTATAGTTTACTAGTAATGTTGTTTGTATGTATGAACATGATGGTGTACCTTTGCTACCCAAAGGCACTGAACTGAATGAAGGAACTTTTATATCTATACACATATACATTATATATAACTAAGATTCAAACGACCTTCGGACAAATAACCGATACCCTAAGTCCACAACCAAACAAGGAACAGGAAGCAAGGCGAGCAATCAGTCCTAAGTCCTTTCAATCCCACTTATATAACTATATCTATATAGATATGAATTTGGCAAAATATAAGTTTAAAAGAGTTTTAATAGAAAGTATTTAACATGTAATAGTATTTGATAACCATTTTGAAGTAGTTTGTTTGTTAAAACAGCTAATTGAATAGCAAATCCTTTGTTTGACAGTTATTAATCACATGTGATTGATATAATAAATATAATAGTTCCACTTGTATTCCCCCCCCCCCCATAAAAGCATTTAAAATCATTTAAAAGGTTGATTAAGGGGTATGAACTCACCTGTAGTGAGTGGTTTGGATGAACGGATGGTATAGGATGCTAAGTGTCAAGTGAAGACTTGAGCACACACACGGATCCTATTTAACATATAATGTCAGATATATGTATCTAATTAGTCAATATACAACTAATTAAGCAAGTATAGACACCCTAGGACATGGAAAAACACTTGATTCAAGTGCTAGGAGTACCAAAGGGTTGCATCTAATGGGAGTATGGCTTCTCATTGGAGTTTATGGCCAATATGGGTGTATCACATGAGTTTACGGCCCATGGTAATTTACCCATGAGTTTACGGCCGTAAACTCATGGTATTTTGTACCAAGTTGTTGTATGAGGTCTTACAAGTCACAATGAAGTGTTCTATGATCAAGTCTAAGCCTTAGGAAGGAATGGTAGCACATATGCACTATTAACTAGTGTTTACGGCCCAAGGTGATTGCCTAGGCCGTAAACACCATTTGTTCTTGGTCCTTTTGATGTTTAAGGTCCTACACTTTACTTAGAAGTATTCTAGACTTGGTTTCAAGGCTTTGGAAGTGATTAGGGCTCACTTTGTCCCCTTAAATAGGGTTTACGGCCCAAGGAGATTGCCTTGGCCGTAAACACCTTATGTTCTTGAGGAAAACTTGTTTTCAACTCCTTGATTGAACATCCTAACTAACTAACAAGTATAGGAGGTAGGTACTTACAATATAGGAGCTTGTAAGTGTGATTACGGCCCAAGAACACTAGTGTGTGTTCTTGGTGAAATGAAGAACACTTGAAGATCTATAAAATGGAATGATTTCATGGATGAAATCAAAGGGTTGTACTAGATAAAGTGTTGTAATAACAAATCGAAGGAAGAAATTCTTACATTTTTGGAAGATTAAGACGAAGATCTTGATGATAGTTGAGAGAGAATGGGAGTTTCTTTGACTTGAAATGAAGGAAATGATGAAAAATGAAGTAAACTCATGCTTAAGGCATGAGTTCACGGCCATGGATGAGTTTACGGCCCAAACTCATAAAGTTTGGTCGTAAACACCTCATAATGGGGTTTAAGCTTGATTTAGGTGCAATGGATTCAAGCAGATACTTACTAACACCTGATTCTTTAATATACTAGGCTTAAAACACTCAAATAGACTTTAAACAATGTTAAATGATATCAGAAACAAGTCTTACTTTGGTTGAATTGATTGACTGTACAAGATAGAAATTTCGGGTTGTCATAGTATCGATATAGATATAGTTATATAAGTAGGATTGAAAGGACTTAGGACTGATAGCTCACCTTACTTCAAGTTCCTTGTTTGGTTGTGGACTTAGGGTATCAGTTGTTTGTCCGAAGGTCGTTTGAATCTTAGTTATATATTATTTACATGTTTATAGATATAAAAGTTCCTTCATTCAGTTCAATACCTTTGGGTAGCAAAGGCATACAATCATGTTCATTCATACAAACAACATTACTAGTAAACTATAATTGTTATGGTTTAGGAAGTTACTAATACTATTACTAGAACAAATGAAACATACAAAGAGTCAGTTCATACATGAGTCAATACATACTATACAAGAGAACATACTATTATGAGAAACAAAGAGAACATACATACATACTAGACAGAGAGAACATACAATACAGCTAGTACATACTATACATTATACAAGAGAACATACTATTATGAGAAACTAAGAGAACATACATACATACTAGACAGAGAGAACCTACAATACATCTAGTACATACATTACATATACAAGTATACAATAACATAAATATTAACCATCATTCGGGGCATGACATCACCTGTCATGGCTCGTTTTGTATCCAGAGTCTCCTAGAAGGAGAGCATGAATTTGTGTATAGATATATACTGGATTGACTATCCTACACCTTGTTGTTCGCTACAGTGGGACTTGCAAGTCTACGGGTGCCAAATGTCATTTCTTCTGACGTCTTTCATCGTCGTGTTATTAGTCGATAGTATGGTGCAACCATTTCACATTTAACCTTAATTAACGGCCGGATTAAGGTAGAAAGTACAATAGTAGTTACTATAATACAACACTACAGTACTTTATTATTTCCCCATTGCATTCACATTGTGATCTTTTCACATAAAAGGTAATGTAAAACTATATTTTTGGTTAATGATAGTCACACTTGGGAAAATATACACAATTACAAGAAACAAACATACAGAACATTTGTTGCCTTGGTAGAAGGCTACGTTTAGTAGAAAATATAGGATTTTATAGGAGATACAAACATATACAAACGTTTACAAACATTTACAAACATTTACAAACTTATACATCAAGTACTTACAAACATTTTCATACAAACAATGACACTAAAATGCTTATGAACTCACCAGCTTTAAAGCTGATAAACTCTTTCAAAATAACTTGTATTCTCAGGTCATCAGTAGACAGGTACCGATGCCAGGTTTTGAGAAGATGGAGCTTGTTCAAGACTCATCTTTTATTTTTGATTTACATTTTTGGTGTCTTATAAACTTCACAGAACACACTTGTATGAAATTATATTATTAATGCAATGGATGATGTTGTTGCTTGTTTACTACTATGCTTTGTTGTGATACTGTACATGACGTCCTCCACCCCCGAACGTTTCCGCCCTTCCGGTTTTGGGGTGTGACAAATTGGTATCAGAGCATTGTTTATAGTGAATCGAGTATATCAACCCATAAAACATATACAAACTATAAACACAGCGGGATTAAAATACTCTGACCAAGAGTTTATACTTTTAAATAATAAAATATTTAACTAAGTATACGTACCTGCATTCATACTAAAATCAGTGTCACTAGGACAGAACAAAAGTATTACGATTGTTGAACATCACAAGTAGACTCGGGGATGTATGATCAGTTCTGGGAGTGACATAGCCTGATCAACTATGTTGGTCCGAGAAGTGATTAGCATATGCCCGAGAATGGTTGTGATGTGGCAACAAGTCTAAAAACTTACCAATACTACTACAATGAAAACATTAGAACAAAACATAAACCTAAAATACTATAGGAGTATTTTGTGTTACAATAATTCCTCTCTGAGAACTAAAAAGGTCTTTATTAGTAGGTCAATAGTTGCTAAGTGGATACGCTAAGGTTATATGTAACTAGGATGTCATAGACTTAGAATCTATAATCTTTGCTTTACTCCATGTTCCTTGTTTGTGGTGGGTTTCGAGTTAGGGTCACTTATTCGAAGGTCTATCATGTGTTGATTTCATATAACTTGTATGCACTAAACAAGTATTGAAGTAACTGATAAAGATCATCTTATAATTAGCTAGTTAGTATGTCTATTAATTATTTCTTTATACCTATTTCTCGCGTAGATAACATGGTTGGATTCCATCCCCACGGCGACCCGTACTTCCCTAACCAAGATGATGGAGGAGGGTTTGAAGCAGAGCCAGAAGATGATCACCCAATCCCTTTGGATGATTACCAGGCTGAAGGCTTTTCTAATGGTTCGGACTCCGAGTCTGAGGTCAATAACCTACCCCGGTGGCTGCTGTCCCAAATCCTAACCCTCGCCCGACTTTTCAAGGCCCGACGCCTCCTTGGGTGGAATGCTTGGAAACATGGAGCCAAGAGCAGGATCAGCCCATGCCATTCAATGGAAACCGAAGCTTCTTTGACCTGAGCAAAGGAGGCTCAGCAGACAGAGTCTTGCCAATCCTGGTCCGCAGAGTTGCCCAAAACGAAATTCAGGGCATGACAACTCTCCACCGAGTCACGGAAGTTGATGCCAATGCGAGAATGCATACCATCCTCACCATTCATCTGGAAGATGCTCGTGAGAGATCTAGGGGAGACCACGAGGCCCTGTAGCAAGAGCTAGCTGAAACTCGTGATGAAGTCATAGAGCTCCGAGTACGCCAAAGGGTGTACGAATGACACCCGCTCGATGTGGAGCGTCAGCTGGCTGAACTAACGGCTCACCCGAGGGATAACCGTCACCAGTAAGAGATATTCTACCTTTCTTTCCTTGGTTTAAGGAATAGTCTTCCTATCTATGCTCCAAGTAACACTTTTCTATGTAACAATCCCTGTATTGTAAGCATTTTCTAGTTAGGCCTTTATGCTGTTAAAACTTTTCTACTTCAGATATGATGTAAGACCTACTCCAAGGTCATTTTTGTACAAATTTATTACATCTTAAATATCAATGATATTGACAGTCGGCTAATTTATGTGCCAATCCTTGTTCAAATACTTTCATTCTACTATCGTTAGAATTCTATCTAAACCTCACTTTCGTCAAATTATTGAGCTGTGGTGAATTAGCTCAAGGATCACTTCCAATTCTTGTCGAAGGTTGGATCATGTTATCCACCAACCAATGATAGCCTAGTTCGAAATAGCAATCGTCTAGTGACCATTCTACGAACTTACTTCAACTCTTTACCAGTAGTGCCTCATAGGGATGAGGATCAAACCGCAGAGAACAATTTAACAAAACGAAAACTTTACCTTTACACGAATGATTAGAATACACCTAGGGCCGACTATAATCGCTCATGAACTGATTTTCTTATCGTGTATCAGAATCATGTCGTCATCCAGAAATAGTCAGCTGAACGACGAAACCCCGATCCTTTATATAGACGCTGCCACCTTCCAAGCCGCGGTAACAGCTGCCGTGGCAGCTGTCCTTGCACACTTCAACGCTGATAACGCAATCAAGGCTGTAAAAGGTGTTGACAGTTGAAATTGTTGTAACCATCCGGGAAATCAACAAGTGATAACTTTTACAAACACCCAAAGCCACAAATCAGAGAATAAGAAACGAAAGCGACAATCCCAAAAGGAGCGCAAGCGATCTCAAAAACTTGCCACGCAACAGCAAGGGCGACCCCTGCCACTTCAACACCGATCAGACCATATGAGGGAACACTCCCGAAGTGTGAAAAGTGTACTTTTCATCATAACGGAGTTTGCCGTGATTTGCAATGCATGAATTGCAATCGAATGGGGTACACTACTCGTGTCTGTAGGGCACGGACATGAACCGTCTTCCAAGCCACTAGCATCGGGGTCAGCCCGGCTTGCTATGGTTGTGGAGAAACCAGACACTATAAAAGGAATTGTCCAAAAGAGAGGAACAACGAAAGCACTCGTGTCCACATAACTCTGAGCCGACACTTCACTTCCACCACTGACGCTGGTGCAAGCCAGATTTGTCATTTATGCAGTGAGATAGGACATCTCAAGAAGGATTGTCCAATAACAAAGAACTCTGGCGTAGATGGGAAGATACTGAGGATCACTGCTGAAGGAGAGACTACTCCGGACCCACGTTGAATCTCTAGGGCGTTTCGTTATAGTAGACATATAAACTGTTAAAAACTAGTACAACTCGAGTCATATCTTTTGTGAGATCCCGTCAGTCAAGGGACTCTCGTGCTGCGTGTACTTGCTTTTGTAGTATACCTTGTTCGCAGCAGCAGTCTTGTAAGATAAAACTAAAGTACTAAAACTCTGTCAAGTTGCACCATTATGTTTTTGTAATACCTTTATGATCTAGTCTAACGCCTTTTATTCCGAGTAGTCCGACATTATCATGTAACATGAGTCAATTCGATCCTCACAATGCCAGTCTCGTGCGAAAATTCTTTTCCCCGTAATCGCCTTTCTAGCTAAGCCGTCATTCCAGAACTCCGAGATACTCATGCGAAGGGTATCTTAGGTTTTGTATCCTTCCCGAAGAAACCTCCCCGGTATACCGCTCGTACAGTACGTCAAGTTCAATCCGAAGACCTATACGGTTAATCTTTCGCTGAGGAATGTATACGCAAGGGTGGTATATGATCAAGGTTTTGCAGGCTTAGAATTGATGATTCCGCTTTAACTTCTTTTCCTTGTTTGGATGTGAGCTTAGAGAAGAATCATTTATTCGACGGCCTTTTCAATCTTAATTATATACGACTCATATACGCGAAGTTGTGATTGATGAACCAAATATGACTTCTAATATGAACTTCAGAACGAAGACTGCTCAAGAATACGAGTGATCGCGCTGCTATGCGAATAAACTTAGGAGCCAAACAAATGCCTTTCCCGCAGATCGAGACAATAGATTCAGATAGAACAAAAGTACCTATCCTTTTTCCTTACTCTATGAGTAATCATACTTTCTTTTGGATCTTTCCGACATCTTTCCAGAAGAACTTTCAGGATTACCTCCTCAATGTCAAAGTCGAGTTCAAAATCGACTAAATTCTAGGGGCTAGCCCAGTAGCCAAATCGCCCTATCGTCTAGCACCTGCTGAGATGCAAGAACTATCCGATCAACTTAAAGAACTGCTCAGCAAGGGCTTTATAAGACCAAGCTTCTCACCCTGGGGAGCACCGATCTTGTTCGTCAAGAAGAAAGACGGATCGTTTCGTATGTACATCGACTACTGGGAGCTCAACAAGCTTACCATTAAGAATCATTACCCACTGCCTCGCATAGACGATATGTTCGACCAACTGCAAGGGGAGAATTACTTTTCAAAGATAGATCTGAGATCCGGGTATATCACCAATTACAAGTGCTAGGGGAGGATGTTCCAAAAATAGCCTTCCGAACTCGTTATGGACAGTACGAGGTAGTAGTGATGCCATTCGTATTGACCAATGCGCCCGCAGTATTCATGGACTTAATGAATAGGGTATGTCGTCCTTACTTGGATCAATTCGTCATTGTCTTCATAGATGACATACTTATCTACTCTCGTAGTAAGGAAGAGCATAGTAAGCATCTACGTCAGATCTAGGAAAAATTACAATCAGAGAAGCTCTACGCGAAGTTCTCTTAATGTGAGTTTTGGATTCGAAGAGTCAAATTCCTGGGTCACGTTGTTAGTGAAGAGGGAATTCATGTAGACACTTCCAAAATCCAGGCCATTGGGAACTGTCAGCTCCGAAGATACCTACATAAATTCGTAAATTTCTAGGTCTCGCAGGCTACTATCGTAGGTTCTTTCAGAACTTCTCTCGATTCGTGAAGCCTCATATGACTTCGACCCAGGAGGGTGTGGCTCTTAACTGGGAAGGGGAGCAAGAGAAAGCGTTCGAAACGCGGAAGCAAGCCTTATGCACGGCACCGATACTATCCCTCCCAGAAGGAATAGAACACCTTGGGGTCTATTGCGATGCATCCAAATCAAGGGCTCGGTTGCATTTTTATGCAACGAGGTAAGGTCATTGCCTATGACTTCCGTCAACTTAATACACTCGAAGCCAACTATACAACACACGATCTGGAGTTAGATACAGTGGTAATTTCTCCAAAGGTCCAGAGATCATTCGGGAAACGACAGAGAACATCGTTCAGATTTGTGAACGATTGAAAGCCTCTAGAAACCGACAGAAAAGCTACGCAGACAAAGGAAGGAAACCTTTGGAATTCCAGGTGAGAGACCGAGTTGTTTGAAGTTCTCACCCTGGAAAGGCTTGATACGCTTCGGAAAGCGTGGAAATCTAAATCCAATATACGTAAGGCCTTTCGACATTCTCGCTAGAATCGGCCCTATAGCATACAAACTCAACTTACCCCACGTAGATTCTACTTTCCACGTCTCGAACTTGAAAAAGTGTCTGTCCGACGAGACTCTTGTAATCCCACTCGACGAGATCGAGATCAACGAGAGCCTGAACTTCATGGAAGAACCTGTAGAGATCATGGACCGAGAGGTCAAGAAAACGAAGCAAAGCCGTATCCCGATAGTGAAGGTTCGTTGGAACGCCAAGCGAGGACCTGAATTCACTTGGGAGCGCGAGGATCAAATGAAACTGAAATATCCTCATCTTTTTACTTAGTTATTTGTAACTACTTATTTGCTTAAACTCTAATTTCCGGACGAAATTCCCTCTAACTGGGGGATGATGTGACAACACGAAATTTCTATCTTGTACAACCATTCACTTCAATAGAAGGCAGACTTGTTTCTGCTAACTTTTAGCACTGTTTAGAGTCTGTTTGAGTGTTCTAAAGCCTAGTACCTTCAAGAGGTAATTATAGGGAGTATACTCTAGAGTTCAATGTGCAACATTTATGTCTCAAAACTCCAAGAGTTTGGAGTTTACGGCCATAAAATGGAGTTTACGGCCGTAAAATCTATGGTATATATATGACACTTAGTCATTTTTAGTCATTTTTACCACTTTCAAGCCTAGAACCCATTCTCTCTCAAGTATCATCTGATTTTTCACTAAGATCTTCAAGATTGTAAGTGTTTCTTTCCTTGATTAGTTGATATACATCAATATCTAGTGATTGTACATGATTTCATCCATGAAATCTCTTCATTTTGATAGATATTCAAGTGTTCTTCATTTCACCAAGAACACCAAGAACACACACTAGTGTTCTTGGACCTTAAACACCCTTACAAGCTTCTATATTGTATGTACTCTTGCCTTAGGTTGCTATATGCTTGAATCACTTAGTTTACACCTAGAAAACATCAAGAAAACAATATCAAAAGGTGTTTACGGCCAAGGCAATCTCCTTGGGCCGTAAACTCTAATTAAGGGTGCAAATGAGCCCTAATCCCTTCCAAAGCCTTGGAACCAAGTCTAGAACACTTCCAAGATGAGTATAGGACCTTAAACATCAAGAGAATCAAGAACATATGGTGTTTACGGCCAATGCAATCACCTTGGGCCGTAAACACTGGTAAGTGGTGCATATGTGCTCCCATTCCTTCCTAAGGCTTAGACTTGAACCTATAACACTTCATTGTGACTTATAAGACCTTATAACACAAAATTGGTACAAAATACCATGATTTTACGGCCGTAAACTCATGGAGATTTACCCCTGGGCCGTAAACTCATGTGATGCATCCATGTTGGCCATAAACTCCAATGAGAGTCCATACTTCCCTTAGATGCAACCCTTTGGTAATTCTAGCACTTGAATTAATGTGTTTTCCATGTCCTAGGGTGTCTTTACTTACATAATTAGTTTTTTAAACACTAATTGTAAACATATATGTGTCATTATATGATAAATAGGATCCGTGTGTGTGCTCAAGTCTTCACTTCACACTTAGCATCCTATGCCATCCGTTCATCCAAACCACTCACTACAGGTGAGTTCATACCCCTTAATCTACCTTTTAAATGATTTTAAATGCTTTTACGGGGGGGGGGGGGGGGGGAGGGGGGGGGGAATACAACTTGAAACATTATAGTTATTATATCAATCACATGTGATTAATAACTATCAAACATATGGATTTTCTTACTTTTCAAACTGTGTTATCAAACATACTACTTCAAATTGTTTTATAAACTCGTTTACATGTTAAATGCGTATCTATATAGATATAGTTATATAAGTAGGATTGAAAGGACTTAGGACTGATAGCTCACCTTACTTCGTGTTCCTTGTTTGGTTGTGGACTTAGGGTATCAGTTGTTTGTCCGAAGGTCGTTTGCATCTTAGTTATATGTTATGTATATGTATATAGATATAAAAGTTCCTTCATTCAGTTCAATACCTTTGGGTAGCAAAGGCATACAATCATGTTCATTAATACAAACAACATTACTAGTAAACTATAATAGGTATAGTTTAGGAAATTACTAATACTATTACCAGAACAAATGAAACATACAAAGAGTCAGTTCATACATGAGTCAATACATACTATACATTATACAAGAGAACATACTATTATGAGAAACTAAGAGAACATACATACATATTAGACAGAGAGAACATACAATACAGCTAGTACATACTATACATTATACAAGAGAACATACTATTATGAGAAACTAAGAGAACATACATACATACTAGACAGGGAGAACATACAATACAACTAGTACATACATTACATATACAAGTATACAATAACATAAATGTGAACCATCGTTCGGGGCATAGTATCACCTGTCATGGCTCGTTTTGTATCCAGAGTGTCCTAGAAGGAGAGCGTGAATTTGTGTATAGATCTATACTGGATTGACTATCCTACACCTTAATGTTGGCTCCAGTGGGACATGCAAGTCTACGGGTGCCAAATGTCATTTCTTCCGACGTCTTTCGTCGTCGTGTTATTAGTCGATAGTATGGTGCAACCATTTCACATTTAACCTTAATTAACGGTCGAATTAAGGTAGAAAGTATAGCAGTAGTTACTATAATACAACACTATAGTACTTTATTATTTCCCCATTGCATTTACGTTGTGATCTTTTCACATAAAAGGTAATGTAAAACTATATTTTTGTTTAATGATAGTCACACTTGGGAAAATATACACACTTACAAGAAACAAACATACAAAACATTTGATGCCTTGGTAGAAGGCTACGTTTAGTAGAAAATATAGGATTTTCTAGGAGATACAAACATATACAAACATATACAAACATTTGCCAACATTTACAAACATTTACAAACATTTACAAACTTATACATCAAGTACTTACAAACATTTTCATACAAACAATGACACTAAAATGCTTATGAACTCACCAGCTTTAAAGCTGGTAAACTCTTTCAAAATAACTTGTATTCTCAGGTCATCAGTAGACATGTACCGATGCCAGGTTTTGAGAAGATAGAGCTTGTTCAAGACTCATCTCTTATTTTTGATTTACATTTTTGGTGTCTTATAAACTTCACAGAACACACTTGTATGAAATTATATTATTAATGCAATGGATGATGTTGTTGCTTGTTTACTACTATGCTTTGTTGTGATATTGTACATGACGTCCTCCACCCCCGAACGTTTCTGCCATTCCGGTTTTGGGGTGTGACATCACACATGATTGTATTTGGATCAAAGCATCAATAAAGTTTTATAAGACTTCCACTGAACACTATTTTTTAATTAATCACGTAATAATGGTTTGTAATGTTTTAAGTAAGACATATATTTTAAATAAATAAAAATGAAAAGTTTACCTTTGAAATTCGGGACGTAACAAGTATGTATCAGAGCCCGGGTTTGAGTGAATTGGATGAACACTCGTGTGATTCCAGACTCAAACTAAGGATTTAAATATCTTAACTAGATTTTTATAATATAAATGATATAAAGAGGAAAAGGGTGCGATGTATACAGTCAGAAGGAGCTTAGAAATGGAAATGTAATTCGTAAAAGATTCATATTGTTATATTTGCGGATATATAATTTGTTAGAATTGCATGCTAGTATGTAGGCTAGGGATCTTTTCAGCAATTATAGATTAGAATTTCCTGATTCCTAAGATGCCTTATAGTTTAGGGACTTGCCTGTTAAATGATGCTTACAACCTATAGTAATGCCAAGGAGTTATTTGAAAAAAAAATAAGTTAGGTTGCATTCTCTAGAAATAGACTGCCGTATTTGGCGGTGTTATGCAGATCTCATTTGTGTCCAACCATTGTGGCGTCAGATCTTCCAGTCAACAGACTGTTTAATCCTACGACATGTAATCGTATTTCGTCCGATAATTAGTTGGTATTAGTAGTTCTTCTACGGCCTATAGTAGGAGAAAGTGAGAAGCATCCTAGGAAGTATATCTAGGAAAGAGAGTAGATAGATCCTTACACACTGAGTGTGTGAAAAGGACAGTAGATAAGAGAGTGTATTAACTTAGAAACATTGGGATAATTCTTGGATCTAGTATGGATAAATGTGGAATGTAGTGTGGGCCCGTACTCTCGGAAGCACATGTTCCATATAGGAATTAGGAAGATCCACAATGTTATTAAGGAATTGGAAAGGGTTGAGTGTTATCTCTAGATAACCGAAATGAATTCGTATTAAACCACTCCCATTCTCATCCTCAGCATGACGATGATCACAAGAACAAGCAATTTTTGTTATGGATCGGAAGGGTCAGGACCAAGCGAGGCTGACATACGTGATTAGATAGAGACAACAGTAGTAGGAACTGTAAGAGAGATGATCCCTAAATTCTTTAGAACTATAAAAATCAAACTAATTGCTCTGTTTAATGAGTGGTATGCTATCGTTGCCAGTGTGGCTGCCACCGCTGCCACTGCTGTTGTTGCTAATGTATTCTCGTCTGGAGATAAGGACATGCGTTATCGAGAGTTCAATAACATCAAGCACCTAGAGTTTGACGGTGTAATAGACCCAATTTTTGCCATGAGATGGATCTATGATTTAGAAGGAGGATTCTACACTTGTGATTTCTCATATAACTTGAAGTTTAGGTATGCGCAAAATCTCCTACGTCATGGGTGAAGGACTAGTGGAACTTTTTCAGAAAGGATTACGCTCCTGCACAAAAGGATGGAGTTACATGGGAACATTTAAAAAATAGTTTAGGGAGGAGTACGTACCACTAGTTGAAAGGGAGCGACTAGCTTAGGAGTTTTTGTCGCTCAAGCAGACAACTGAAATGGTGATACAAATCACCAAAATGTTCACAGATAAAGCCTTTTTTTTGCCCCTAGTATGCATCCTCGGAAAAAGTGAATATGTCTTGGTATCTAAGTGTATTCAATACCGACATTAGAGAGTTCATAGCAAGCAATCGCTACAAGACCTTGGCAGAGATGCAAGATTATGCTAGGAGAAGACAAATAGAGTTGGGGATCCAAAAAAAGGAGATGAGGCAGACCACGACTCCGTAACAGCCGGCAGCCAGAAGTTCAAATCTATTGGTTCAACGTTTGTAAGTCAAAAGTGATGCATTTTCAATAAGTGTGGAAAGTTCCACGGTCGTCCTTGTAGAGCAAGACTAGGGTGCCACAAGTGTGGAAAAGAAAGGCACTATGACAGAGACTGCAGGCAAAACCTGTGTGTCTATTTCAACTGTAACCAGGTTGGGCACTTCAAGGCTTAATATTTGCTCCTAAAGCAGATAGGAGCAATGAATGCTCCAACGTCTACAACCCTGAGGATAACTGATGGATGCCAAGGGAGAGCTGAATCCCTCAGGGATAAGGGGCAAGGATGCTCATGACAGAGGAAGCCCAAGAAGCACCTGACATCGTAGCCTATATGTTTCTAGTCAACTCTATGCCTGCATTAGTATTATTTGATTCTGGAGCAAGTCATTCTTTCGTATTGCTTAGGTTTAGCAAAACCTGTAGTCATGCCATAGGAAATTTATATCATCCTTTAAGAGTAAAAATAGCTAATCATTGAACGATTAATGCGTCAAAAGTTTACCGTAGTTGTACCTTAGAAATCAGTAACGATAGTTTCCCAATAAACTTTATCCCCATTCCTATACGAGAGATGAACGTAATAGTAGGCATGGGTTGGCTGAATGAGTTTGAGGCACTAATCGAATATTGGTAGAACATAGTATGAGTCCGAAATCCAAGTGGGGGAGAACTTCCTATCCGAGGAGAGAGTACCGCAAGTAAGTTTGCATTTTGTTCCGCCGCAAAGGATAGAAAATACCTACAACAAGGATGTGAAGGATTATTGGCCTACGTAATCGACACCTAATAGGAGAAGAAGGGAACATTGTCAGAAGTGCCAATAGTTTGTGAGTTCCCCGAAGTGTTTCCCGAGGACCTGCCTGGTGTGCCTGTAGAACATCAAGTAGAATTTAGGACTGACTTAGTTCCTGGTGCGACACCTGTAGCCAAGGCAGCTTATCGCCTTGCACCGCCAGAGATGCATGAATTGTCTAAACAACTTCAAGAGTTGATGCACAAGGGACTCATTGGACGAAGTACTTCTTTATGGGGAACATCGATTTTTTTTGTTAAGAAAAAGGATGGGTCGGACAGGTTAACAAACTCATAGTGAAGAACTGTTATCCCTTACCTAGGATAGAAGAACTTTTCGATCAACATCAAGGAGAGTCGTGGTTTTCCAAAATTGATCTGCATTCAGGATAACACCAAATGCATATAAGGGAAGAAGCTATACACAAAACTGCCTTCAGAACTAGGTATGTTCAATATGAGTTCGAAGTGATGCCTTTTGGGCTCACAAATGCACTCACCGCATTTATGGACTTAATGAAACGGGTTTGTAGAAATATTCTCAATCGATCATTAATTGTTTATATCGATGATATCTTGGTCTTTTCAAGGACCCAAGATCAACATAAAGAGCACCTAAGAGAAGAGCTCAAGGTTCTAAGGAAGGAGAAGTTGTATACGAAGTTCTCAAAATGCAGTTTTGGTTACGAGAAGTATAGTTCATTGGGCATCTTGTCAACTAGGATGGTATTCTACTAGATCTATCCAAGATAGAGGCAGTAATGCAATGGCCAACCCCAACTACTACTTCAGAGATTTGAAGCTTCCTTGGGATAGCAGGATAATACAGAATATTTATTGAAGACTTTTCAAAGATTTCAATACCTATGACCCGTTTAGTTAAGAAAGGAGTTGCTTTTCGTTAACATCCTAAGAAACAATTAGCATTTGAGACGTTAAGGAAAAAGTTATGCATAACTCCAGTGTTAGCCCTACTAGAAGGTGTTGATGTCATGGTAGTTTACTGTGATGCGTCAATCATGGGTTTCAGAGTCTTCCTCATGCAGCGAGGTTGAGTAATCGCATATGCCTCCAGACAGTTGAAGCCTCATGAAGCTAACTACCCGATGCACAACCTAGAATTAGGAGCAGTAGTATTTTCCCTCAAGAGTTGGATGCTTTACTTGTATGGAGTTTGGTGTACCATTTACACCGACCATAAGGGCTTGATATATTTAATAGGTCAGACCAACCTAAACGTGATCCAACGTCGTTGGTTGGATGTAGGGAAAGACTACGACTGCAAAATCCTTTGCCACCCAGGTAAGCCCAACGTAGTTGTCATACCCCCAAACCAGAACGAAGGAAACGTTCGAGGGCGGAGGACGCCATGCTCAGTATCACAATCAATGTAGAATAGTAAAACCAGCAACAAAAACCATCACATTAATATTAAAGTGTTTACATTGTATTCAATTCACAAAAGATTGACTCCAAAAATAAATAACAAAACAAACATATGAAGTTACTATGCTCCATCATCTGAATTCCTGTGCGTGTACCTGTCTACTAGTTTCCTGAGAGTACAAGTGATTTTGAAAGTGTATCAACATTTAAGTTGGTGAGTTCATAAGTATTTTTGTTATAAAAGGTATACTCTATGTTCTTTGGAGAAGTTCGCCTGTTCCTCCAGAAAATCCTATATTTTCTGATGTGATGAATGATAAGTAAAAATGACTCTTACAATTCCTTCTATGAACACTTAATGAATACAACTTATATACAATCCAGATCAAACAGACAATCGATTGTGTGAATCTGCCCTAAGCCCACAACCAAACAAGGAACACGAAATGAGGCGGAAGTCACACATCCCATTGTTTGTTAGATCCTCATTGTATATAACCCTGATGTATTCACTAGGTGCTTAATGAGTTAAATGTAATAGTTCTTTGAAATATGATGAAAATATCTATAACACCGTAAATTTTCAAACAAAAATTTCCTTTAAAAATCACATAATTCTCATATCACGTTTCACGAAAATTCCATTTAATTTTTTTACAAAACACAACTCTATGGTTTTTTTAATAATAATAATCCATGATCCTCAAATCATAACTCCTTCTCTGGTGCGTACAATCGAGCCGGTGCTTTCCCGCGATTCTGAGAAAACCTGAAACACATAACACATAACACGGTAAGCACGAAGCTTAGTGAGTTCCCCAAAATACCACACATACAGCTCATCAGCCACTCGAGGCTATATCACTGTAAGACCCTCCGGTCAATGTGTCTCAGTGGGACCCTCCAGTCCCATGGTTCGTTGGACCCTCTGGTCCGGTCGGTAAAGCTCCGCATAGCATAAATCACAAACATATAATGCAAAGCATACAACATAAAGCAGGATAATATAATACTCAATGTAAACTCATAAGACCCTCCGGTTACACATAGTACCACTCTAGGTAAAGTATAGTGAAAAGACTCACCTCGGATGAAGAACAGCCCCCATATCGCTGCTGCTACACACCAGCCTCTAACTCTGAGCCAAAACCACAATAAACCCATTTAGAAACTATGTCCAGACTCTCACTCATTAGGTCTAAATGAAGATCACTAACCAGCCCATTAAAAGCCTAAAACCCATTGGGCCCACCAAGGCCCAATAATAAATGGGCTCACCGAGGCCCACTCTCAAAACTAAATGACTAGCCCAGCACAAGGGCCCAAGGCAAAATTATCATATTTCTCTGCTCAAAGTCTCTAATTCACAAGCCCAAAAATTCAGGCCCAACCCTCACGGCCCATGATAAGATCCAGCCCAAAAGCCCACAGTGAAGTTACGCGGGGCATACCTCTCTTGGTACGCTCAGCGTACTCACGCATGCATGAAACTGATTGGAGACTCCAACCCAGTACGCGGGGCGTACTAGAACTTACGTTGGGCATACACCCAGTTTTGCTTTAGTCCATTCTCTTGGTCTTCACCCCTTAAGACCTTAACTCATTTCTCAGATCTGGACTCCCTATCATCTCTTACTCCATAAAGTTAGTGACTTTAAGCCTTTGCATGGCTGATAAGGTCACAATCACCTAAAACTCTTATTCTCTTTACTCAAAATGCTCAAATCTCATGCATGGGTTGATTCTCACGTTCAAGACCTCATTTTTATGGATCCTCACCACTAGAAACACTTAAAAGGACAAATATTAAGCTCTAGAGTGCAACAAATCATAAAGCCTCAAGCTTTGGGACCAAAAACCCAAAAATGGACCATATCATGCACAAAACAAAAAGGATGGGAAAGATTTGATCTTTATACCTCCAAATGATGCTCCAACTACAGAAAAGCTCAGATCCAAAGCCCGGACTCCAACTCTATTCTCTTCCATGCTCCTTCTTCACTCCAAAAATCCCACAATAACACTTATAAGCTCATAATGGTCACACACAAGCTCAAGAACAAGGATTAAGGTTTAGGGGGTTTATTGACTGAGGATGGTGGCCAGGAATGAGGCCATCTCATTCTTTATATAGGGACAGTTCTCTTAATTAGGGTTTTCTTTTCTGCCTAGTACGTCCAGCGTACTATGTGGCTCATCTTTAATGACACGTGCATGAGTACGCTAAGCGTACACACACATACACCTAGCGTACTCCGCTGCCATCAATTTCAGCTAGAGGACTTATCTTGCGAAAATCATCAAACTGTCATCGCTTCCTAGATATAACCCTGATTCCCATAAACCTTAAACCCTCGGATAGGTGACGAGATGCCCTATACTCCTAGCAACTCGTCAGAACCCCGAGACTCCCTCATGCCCGGTTTTCAGCCCACGAACCCTAATCACGGACGATCAAAAACAGGATGTTACAATTATCCTCCACTTGAATTAGATTTCGCCCTCAAAATCGCTCCTTATCAACACATAGATCGAACCGATAACCTGAAAAACACCATCGAAAGGACCTCATATCTTACAACAATCTCTTCCAAAGACACCTGATCCCAACAGGAACTCCCGACCCTGAAAAAGGACAGACCCCTATGCCGCTGCGGTACTCGATCTAACTATTTCCGAACTTGAAAACTCTAGTGGTCTGTCTCCCTGCCAGACCTCCCTCGCAAAATATCATGCTAATCTCTCCTCGATTAATAGACTCTAAGAACACTCTACCAACTCTGATTCTCAAATCAATCCCGGTCGAACTCAAGAGGAACGGAAAGGTCATAACCCACTAAGGACCCACCGCCTGAACAACTATCATAGCTTATTGGAAGAATAAATCCCAAAAATCTGACCTCAAACACAAGAAAAGACCATACTCACTTGGAAGTATCCTCTGACATGCATAGACATTAGCCCCAGCTTCCTCTCAGATTTCCCCTTCAATACTGAGCACCAGGTCAGCTCTCGACCCAATAGATGAACCTCCAAAGGTTACTCATTGCAAACCAAAACGTCTCACCGACTTCCTTCTCACGATAACTATCTCGGCTCATCACGACACACAAGTCACGAAGTTCGCTTTACCCCAAGCGAATGCTACAACTCATATGAAATCGTCTCACTTCCGACCTTTCTCATCTACCACCCACTGGTTCCATGCGTCTCGCGAGTGTTCTCATACCAACGAAACTGACCCACCCCGGTCTAAGAAATCAGATGAATATCAATGCCCCTCAAAATGAATCCCATCTATAAAACCGAAACCTCATCTCGCCTACTCAACACACGGACGAATCCAGACTCAAGCTCGAGAGTCTGATTCAACAGCAGACTTGGAACCACTCAATTCCAATCTGGTACTCAACTCATGACCCAAGATTCGCGAATTTAAGCACACCCCATCTCCCCAGTTCCTTCCGATTATGATATTCCCCACTCAACCTGGGATATATCTATTCCCAACTGACATGGAGACCCCCCGTCTCGCCCCAGGTTCGATAACCAGGCTCCCGAAGACTCAAACTGTAAGGCTACCCAAGCCTAAGAACTCCTCTGCGCCATACTCTGACTAGTGAATACTACAGCCCCCGGCAGAACAATATTCACTCTTATCAACTACCGGGTGCTACGGTCTCCCCCGTAGTCTTGCGATACTCTCTCACTGACTAATGAATACCACGGCTCCCCGCAGTACACAACCCACTCCCACTATCCAGTGAATGCTACGGCTCCCCGTAGTATCACAACACTATCTCTTTAATCAGTGAGTACTACGGCTCCCCGCACTATCACGACACTCTCTTTCGCTGACTCATGGATGCTACGGCTCTCCGTAGTCTTACAACACTCTCTCGCTCATTGACTCACCATGGGCTCACTCCACAGTTTCTCCAGATAATCCCAAGCGAATACTTCGACCCGGATCCACTTGCTTTCTTATCACCCCATAACCTCATCATCACACATCACCACACTGAGTTCACCAACTCATGCTCCGCAGTTCAACATAGATAGGTGCTTACACTCACCCAGATTATGCACCACCACTCCTGATTCATGTTCCCGCAGGCAAGGCACTAGACTCTGCACAGATACACCCTTAGACAGTCTCATTCTGCCGATAGTTAACTGATGGGTTCCCACGGGAACAAAATCACTTGGTACTCTACTCGCCATCTCACAACTTGAGTCCTAAAGTGACCAAAATTTGGACATCATACTCGGGTACCTCAGTACACCATCACCGTGTCTCATGCGGACTTGATTTTACCACTGATCTTTCACTTACAGAACTCGAAACCTCGAAATACTCCCATCTCCCAAATCAAAGCACGGAGGAATCGTCAACGACTGAATGAGGAAATTCCGAAGGTCCACCCTCTACTGATCACCGCCCAAAGGAACTACTCATACCAACTATAAAATTGGTGGACAACCCAAATGTTGCTCTCTTCTGGGGTATAGATTACAATCTATACCTATACCTGCAAATCTCAGCTATTGTGTCACACCCCAAAACCGAGAACGGCGGAAACGTTCTGGGGCGGAGGACGTCATGTAATGTATCACAACAATGCAAGGTAGTAAACAAGCAACAACATCATCCATTGCATTAATAGTATAATTTTAATTACATGTGAGTTCTTTAATAGTATAAATCAACATAATGAATATTCAAAATAAAAAGACGAGTCTTGACGGCTCCGTCTCCACAAAACCAAGTCGTCGTACCTATCTATTTGTGACCTGAGAATACAAGTTATTTTGAAAGCGAGTATCAGCAATAAAGCTGGTGAATTCATAAGTATTTATGTGACTTTGATTTGTAAAACTGTAAAGAAAGACCTGTAAATGTTTGGAGAAAAATTTATATCAATGAACATGTTTGTAAGTAATTATAAACGTTTGAAAACCCTAGAAAATCCCATATTTCCTACTAGTATAAAAAGTAGCCTTCTACCAAGACCCGACTGTTTTCAAAGTATGCATTACTGTAAATGTGACGGTTTTTCCCTTGTATAACTAATATTTATTATAAAACTATCGTCTACCTCATCGTTTATGTGTATGTATTACAAAATAAAGGTAATAAGGAAAATATTTTATCTATATCAAATATCATCTACTTCGTCGTTCATGTGAATGTGTCACAAAGTAAAGGTAAGAATGAAAAATAATATAATAACTAAAATTGTATCCTTTTGCACTAGGATATTCACGGCGTGGTAACTCGCCGAACAGTACAACCGTAGACATCCGTCGATGTGCATTTTCCCTACTGTAGCTAACAGCCTTGGGTGTGGAATGGTCAGTCCCGAAACGCATGTAATAGAATCTATGTAATAGTATCTATGTAAACGTATCTATGTAATCGTCTTTATGTAAACATATCTATGTAACTGTATCTCTTGTAATTGTATGTCTTGTAATTGTATGTCCTGTAATTGTATGTCTTGTAATTGTATGTAATCGTATCTCTTCATATAGTACGTAATGTGTTAGTATAGACTCATGAATGAACTGACTCTTGTGTGATTCCTTGTACTTGGAATAGTAAGTAGTATCTCCTAACTATACCTATTATAGTTACTAGTAATGTACGTGTATAACCGAAGTATGCCTTTGCTACCCAAAGGTACTGAACCAACTGATGGAACTTTTATGTCTATATATGTATACATGATATTTAACTAATATTTAGACGACATTCGGATGAATAACTGATGCCCTAAGGCCACATCCTATCGAGGAATAGGAAATAAAGCGAGTTAGCCGTCCTAAGTCCTTTAAACATTACTTATATAACCATACATATATAGGCATTCATTTGACAATATAAAAGTATAGAAGAAGTTTTGGTAAAACCTTTGAAAAGTTTAATTACTAAGAAATGATGATTTGATGTCAGTTTGTAAAATGATTTGAAAGCAGTTTGTTTGATAAGAACAGTTTTTAAGTATAAGAAAACCTTTGTTTGAAACACGATTGCAACAGCGTTTGACAGGAAACATAAAGTATGTAAGACAGTTTGATAAAGAGTTTTAAGATGTAAAAACGTTTGAGAAAGTCCTTTGAAGTAATATGTTTGGTGAAACAGCTAAACGTGTAGTAAATCCATTTGTATACTAGTTATAAATCACATAAGATTGATTAAATAACAATATAGAGTACATAGCAAAGGATAGATATTTTCACACGATAATAACCGGGTGTTTACATGTATTCCCCCCCTTCAAAGTATTTAAAAAGCATTTAAAATGTATTTAAAGTGTGTTTGTAGGGGTATGAACTCACTTGATAGATTGAAGAAGGTGAGACGAAAACCGAGCAGAACTTTGACTGGAAATGTTGATTTTCTCGGGATTCTCGGGAATCTCGGGAGCGTAAAACTTTCTTCCGAACTTGGATATGAAAACCGGGACTTCGGGATATTTCTTGCACGCAAAACGAGGTAAAAACGCAAGACAACGAGAGAAAATGAGCCAAGAAACCCGGAACTCTCGCATCCCTTTTATAGGGGCTGGAACCCTCGCGTACGCGGGGCGTACTAGCGAGGTTACGCTGGGCGTACGCGACGTCAGTGCTTACCGCATCCTCGAACGAAGCATCGGAGCGACGTGGACGAACTGAGGCCTAGCAGCCGAGTACGCTGGGCGTACGAGGGTACGCTGGGCGTAAATCGTCTTGGTGTGTGTACCTTGAACTTGTAAATTCCGTAACTTTCGCATACGAGCTCCGTTTTTGACGTTCTTTATATGCCCACGTAGGTGAGAATGTACTCTACAACTCTCGTTTAGACTTCGTTGGCAAATTTTGAATTTATTTTTAATTATATATTTTTAATAGGTCGGGACACGAAAAGTCCGTTTAAAATCCATAACTTCTTCATCCGATGCCCGTTTCTGTCAGACTTTTTACCGTTGTGCTACCATTGATGACATCTTCGATTCTCGTTTAGGTTGTGTCAGCCATAAATCACTCGATCACTGTTTCGAGTTTTTAGCTTTCTACTGCCACTTCGGAACTTAGAAAAATCATAACTTCCTTATACGAAGTCAGATTTGGGCGTTCTTTTTATGCATGCTCACGGTTTAACGTAATCTACGACGTTTGTTTAGACACCTAAAGCTAATAATTATTGTATTGAAACTTCGCGTTTTACGTTTACCAGCATTGCCGATTTTTGCCGCAAATCTTAGATTGGTCATAACTTCTTCGTTATAACTCGGTTTTTAGTGTTCTTTATATTTCTGAAACCCTTGAAACGATATCTAGCATTTAGACAACCCAATTGAAACTTTTTGAATATTTTATTTTCGAAGATATTTTATTAACTTAAAACGGGTTACAAGGTTCGACTGGAATTCGTTACATTGGCTTGAAATTTCAGGTTGTCACATCATCCCCCCGTTAGAGGGAATTTCGTCCCGAAATTTAATGTAAGGTATATATTTGTGGATTAGGGAAAGAGATGCGGGTACTTTTGTTTCATCTGATCTTCGTGCTCCCAAGTGTATTCAGGTCTTCGGTTGGCACTCCAGCGAACCTTTCACTGTCGGGGTACGGCTTTGTTTCTTTTGTCTGCCTTCACTGGGGTGATAATTCTTCCTGGTAACTCGTTAACCTGACTGGAAAGTTTATATATCTTAGCTGGAGCTAGACGATAAGGCGATTTAGCTACTGGGGTAGTTCCTGGAACTAAGTCGATTCTGAAACTTGACTTGGCACTGTGGTTGAAAAGTTGCGTACTTCTGGAATGTTCTGAATGTCTTTCACTTCTTGGCTCGTATCGACGAGGTGTGCAAGGAATGTATGCCATTCCTTTCGCAAGCACTTCTGAGCTTGCATACACGAAATGATGAGAAGGTTCGTACTTGATTCGTCGCTGTAAATAACTAGAGTTTCGTTGTTTAGGTTAGGACGAACTGCTTTATCAGAGAACATGATGTCGGCTCGATGTAGACTTAACCAACTCATACTGTTTATGACGTCAAAACCTTAGGGTGGGTTAGATGTCGTGAAGATCTAAAAGAAACTATGATTACTCATGAATTAAGGAAAAGGATGGGTACTTCTAAGTTTATTCTCACGGAAGCATGATCACTCGCAGTCTTGGGCAGTCTCCGTCCTGAAGTTCATAGTAGAACTCATACCTGGTTCATCAATCACAGTCTCGAGTATACGAGTCATATATAATTGAGATTGAAAAGGTGGTCGAATAAATGATTCTTCTCTAAGCTCACATCTAAACAAGGAAAAGAAGTTAAAGCAGAATCATCAATTCTAAACCTGTAGAACCTTAATTATGTACCACCCTTGCGTATACATTCCTCAGTGATGGATTAACCGTATGGGCCTTCGGATTGAACTTGATGTACTATACGAGTGGTATTTCAGGGAGGTTTGTTGAGGTTACTTCGGGGAGGTTTGCTAAGGTTACTTCGCTAGAAAGACCTTTACGGAGAAAGAGATGTACACACGAACTGGTATTGTGAGGGTCGAATTGACACAAGTTATCTGATAGTATCAGACTCACTTGGGAAAATATGGGCATTAGATTAGATCATAAAGGTGCTACAGACAAAAGACAACAGTGCAACTTTTAACAGAGTTACAGTACTTTGGATTAACTACAAGACTACTGCTGCGAACAAGGTATACTACAAAAGACAAGTATACGCAGCACGCAGGTCCCTTTGACTGACGGGATCTCGCAAAACATAAGACTCGAGTTGCACTAGTTTTAAACAGTTTAGGAGTCTGTTACAACGAAACGCCTTAACTACTTTAACATGGGTCCGGAGTAGCCTCTCCTGTGGCGGTGATCCTTAGTATCTTCCCGTCTGCGCCGAAGTTCTTTTCTATTGGATAATCGTTCTTAAGGTGCCCTCTCTCACCGCATTGGTGACATATCTGGCTAATACTAGCATCGGTGGTGGAAGTGATGTGTCGAGTCAGAGTTATGTGGACATAGGTGTGTTCTTTGTTCATCCACTTTGAACATTTCCTTTTATAGTGTCTGGTTTCTATACCACTATAGTAAGCCTGGTTGACTCCGATGTCAGGGGCTTGAGTGGTGGGTCGTGCCGGTGCTCCACAGCTACGAGCATGGTGCCTTATTTTGTGGCAATTGCAGCATTGCATTTCATGGTAAGCCCCATTATGATGAAAGTCACACTTCAGGAGTTTTCCTTCGTATGTTCTGATCGGTGCTGGAATGGCAGGGGTTGCCACTTGTTGCTGTTGCATGGCAAGTCTTTGGGATCGCTTGCGCTCCTTTTGGGCTTGGAACTTTCGTTTCTTCTTCTCGGTTTTACGATTTTGCAAGTCCGTGACTGTTGTCATTTGTTGGCTTCTCGGATCGATACAATAATCGGAATTGTTAACTCCTTTGCCATTCGTGTTTGTGTTGCCAGAGTTGAGGTTTGCAAGGACAGCTGTCACGGCAGCTGTTACCGCGGCTTGGGATGTAGCAGCGTCGATATGAAGGACAGGGGTTTCGTTGTTCGGCTGGTTATTTCTGGGTGACGACATGATTATGTTATAAAAAAGAAAATGAGTTCGTGAGTGATTATGGTTGAACCTAGATGTATTCCGATCATTCATGTAAAGACTAAAAATGTTCTCTCGAGGGTTTGACCTACATCCCTATGATGCAATCCTAGTAAAGAATAGAGGTAAGTTCATAGAATGGTTACAAGACATTTGTCGTCCAAACCGGGGTGCCATTGGTTGGTGGATAACATGATCCAACCTTTGAAAGAGAATTGGGAATGATCCCTGAGCTAAATTACCATAGCTCAATAACCTGACTAGAGTGCGTTTCAGATAGAGTTCTAACGATAGTAGGATAAACGTTTTTAAACAAAGGACGACACAGAAATTAGCTGACTGTCCATATCGTTGGTATTTATGATGCAATAAGTTTGGGAAAGTTGACCTTGTAGTAGGTCTTTCATCATATCTGAAGAAGGGAAGTTTTGACAGCATAACGGCCTAACTAAAAGTACTCACGGTACTGTGGTAGTCACATAGAAAAGTGCTACATAGGGCATAGACAGGAAAATGATTCCTTATAACAAGGAAGGAAAGATAAAGCATCTTTTACTGGTGACGGTCATCCCTCTGGTGAACCCTTAGTTCAGCCAGTTGACGTTCCATATCTAGCAGGTGTATTTTGTACACCCTCTGGCGTACTCGGAGCTCTATGACTTCGGCTCGAGTTTCAGCTAGTGCTTGCAGTAGGGCCTCATGGTCTCCCCTAGATCTCTCGCGAGCATCGTCCAGACGAATGGTATGGAGGGTATGCATTCTCGCATTGGTGACAACTTCCGTGATTTGGTGGAGTGTTGTCCTGCCCTGAATGTCGTTTCGGACAACTCTGCGGACCAGGATCGGTAGAACCCTGTCTGCTGAGCTTCCCTCGCTCAGGGTTTAGAAACTTCTGTCTCCGTTCAACGGCATAGGTTGGTCTTGCTCTATGCTCCACGTCTCCAAACACTCAACCCAAGGAGGTGTCGGGCCATGAAAAGCCGGAAGAGGGTTAGGATTTGGAATGGGAGCTACCGGGGGTAGGTTCTCAACTTCGGGCTCGGAGTTAGCATCATCCGAAAGGTCTTCAGCATGGTGATCATTCAAAGGGATTGGATGATCATTTTCTGGCTCTTCTCCAAACCATGCAGCATTGCCTTCGTTCGGGAAGTACGGGTCGCCGTGGGGATGGGGTCCAGCCATGTTATCTATGCGATAATTGGGGTTTAAGAATCTAACACATAGGTAGTTTATAGTAACACACAAAATACTCCTATAGTATTTTAGGTTTATGTTCTATTGTTCTCATTGTGGTATTGTGGGTAAGTTTTTAGACTTGTTGCAATCTCACAACCACACTTAGGCACATGCTAGTCAACCCTCGGATAATATAGTTGATCAGGCTATATCTTCCCAGTTTTGACTATATGTCTCTAAGTCTACTTGTGCTGCCCAACAATCGTAATACTTTTGTTCTGTCCTAGTGACACTGATTTTAGTATGAATGCAGGCATGTATACTTAATTAAATATTTTATTATTTAAAAGTATAGACTCTTTATTAGAGTATTTTAATCCCTATTGTATTTATAGTCTGTATATCTTTTATAGGTTGATATACTCAATTCACTATAAACAATGCTTTGATACCAATCTGTCACACCCCAAAACCGAGAACGGCGGAAACGTTTTGGGGCGGAGGACGTCATGTAATGTATCACAACAATGCAAGGTAGTAAACAAGCAACAACATCATCCATTGCATTAATAGTATAATTTTAATTACATGTGAGTTCTTTAATAGTATAAATCAACATAATGAATATTCAAAATAAAAAGACGAGTCTTGACGGCTCCGTCTCCACAAAACCTGGTCGTCGTACCTATCTATTTGTGACCTGAGAATACAAGTTATTTTGAAAGCGAGTATCAGCAATAAAGCTGGTGAATTCATAAGTAGTTATGTGACTTTGATTTGTAAAACTGTAAAGAAAGACCTGTAAATGTTTGGAGAAAAATTTGTATCAATGAACATGTTTGTAAGTAATTGTAAACGTTTGAAAACCCTACAAAATCCCATATTTCCTACTAGTATAAAAAGTAGCCTTCTACCAAGACCCGACTGTTTTGAAAGTATGCATTACTGTAAATGTGACGGTTTTTCCCTTTTATAACTAATATTTATTATAAAACTATCGTCTACCTCATCGTTTATGTGTATATATTACAAAATAAAGGTAATAAGGAAAATAGTCTATCTATATCAAATATCATCTACCTCGTCGTTCATGTGAATGTGTCACAAAGTAAAGGTAAGAAGGAAAAATAATGTAATAACTAAAATTGTATCCTTTTGCACTACGATATTCACGGCGTGGTAACTCACCGAACAGTACAACCGTAGACATCCGTCGATGTGCATTTTCCATACTGTAGCTAACAGCCTTGGGTGTGGAATGGTCAGTCCTGAAACGCATGTAATAGAATCTATGTAATAGTATCTATGTAAACGTATCTATGTAATCGTATTTATGTAAACGTATCTATGTAATCGTATATTTTGTAATTGTATGTCTTGTAATTGTATGTCCTGTAATTGTATGTCTTGTAATTGTATGTAATCGTATCTCTTCATATAGTACGTAATGTGTTAGTATAGACTCATGAATGAACTGACTGTTGTGTGATTCCTTGTACTTGGAATAGTAAGTAGTATTTCCTAACTATACCTATAATAGTTACTAGTAATGCACGTGTATAACCGAAGTATGCCTTTGCTACCCAAAGGTACTCAACCAACTGATGGAACTTTTATGTCTATATATGTATACATCATACTTAACTAATATTTAGACGACATTCGGACGAATAACCGATGCCCTAAGGCCACATCCCAACGAGGAAAAGGAAATAAAGCGAGTTAGCCGTCCTAAGTCCTTTAGACATTACTTATATAACCATACATATATAGGCATGCATTTGACAATATAAAAGTATAGAAGAAGTTTTGGTAAAACCTTTGAAAAGTTTAAATACTAAGAAATGATGATTTGATGTCATTTTGTAAAATGATTTGAAAGCAGTTTGCTTGATTAGAACAGTTTTTAAGTATAAGAAAACCTTTGTTTGAAACACGATTGCAACAGCGTTTGACAGGAAACATAAAGTATGTAAGACAGTTTGATAAAGAGTTTTAACATGTAAAAACATTTGAGAAAGTCCTTTGAAGTAATATGTTTGGTGAAACAGCTAAACGTGTAGTAAATCCATTTGTATACTAGTTATAAATCACATAAGATTGATTAAATAACAATATAGAGTACATAGCAAAGGATAGATATTTTCACACGATAATAACTAGGTGTTTACTTGTATTCCCCCCCTTAAAAGTATTTAAAAAGCATTTAAAATGTATTTAATGTGTGTTTGTAGGGGTATGAACTCACTTGATAGATTGAAGAAGGTGAGACGAAAACCGAGCAGAACTTTGACTGGAAATGTTGATTTTCTCGGGATTCTCGGGAATCTCGGGAGCGTAAAACTTTCTTCCGAACTTGGATATGAAAACCGGGACTTCGGGATATTTCTTGCACGCAAAACGAGGTAAAAACGCAAGAGAACGAGAGAAAATGAGCCAAGAAACCCGGAACTCTCGCATCCCTTTTATAGGGGCTGGAACCCTCGCGTACGCGGGGCGTACTAGTGAGGTTACGCTGGGCGTACGTGACGTCAGCTCTTACCGCATCCTCGGACGAAGCATTGGAGCGACGTGGACGAACTGAGGCCTAGCACCCGAGTACGCTGGGCGTAAATCGTCTTTGTGTGTGTGCCTTGAACTTGTAAATTCCTTAACTTTCGCATACGAGCTCCGTTTTTGACGTTCTTTACATGCCCGCGTAGGTGAGAATGTACTCTACAACTCTCGTTTAGACTTCGTTGGCAAATTTTGAATTTATTTTTAATTATATATTTTTAACAGGCCGGGACACGAAAAGTCCGTTTAAAATCCATAACTTCTTCATCCGATGTCCGTTTCTGTCAGACTTTTTACCGTTGTGCTACCACTGACGAGATCTTCGATTCTCGTTTAGGTTGTGTCGGCCACAAATCACTCGATCACTGTTTTGAGTTTTTAGCTGTCTACTGCCACTTCGGAACTTAGAAAAATCATAACTTCCTCATACGAAGTCATATTTGGGCGTTCTTTTGATGCATGCTCACGGTTTAACGTAATCTACGACTTTTGTTTAGACACCTAAAGCTAATAATTATTGTATTGAAACTTTGCGTTTTACGTTTACCAGCATTGCCGGTTTTTGCGCGAATCTTAGATTGGTCATAACTTCTTCGTTATAACTCGGTTTTTAGTGTTCTTTATATTTCTGAAACCCTTGAAACGATATCTATCATTTAGACAACCCAATTGAAACTTTTTGAACATTTTATTTTCGAAGATATTTTATTAACTTAAAACGGGTTACAAGGTTCGACTGGAATTCGTTACATTGGCTTGAAATTTCAGGTTGTCACATATTGCACCCTGCCTTATCCACCAATAACCCAGGTCTCAGATGTCCACACCGTAGATTTCCATAACCAGTTCCCTAACTGCACTTTAACGAACCCTTGATCTTCCCAATTGACTACCCAGTTCTCCCCCACTCAGGGTTCGAACCATCACCAGTGGGCATACCAACAATTTACTCCATAGACTGTTCCACCAGGTTCATCACACTTGACTCATGAAACATACCACGTAAACACTCAATGATCTTCCTGATGGAAACCAAGCAACTCCAAATATCCCGAAACTCAGAAAAAAACCTCAAGATCCTCCCAGCGCGACTGCCTCTAGAAATCTCGAAATCTCAGACCGATATTCCGCCGGACAACTCAACTGTTCCGAAAATCCTGACTCTCAGTCCGGAAATAATGCCCTATCACGCACCACGTCTCTGACTCCTCAACCTGCCTCTCAACACGTTAATCATCATCAAATCACGGAACCTCATTCTCACAACCGATACATGACATAACAACGAGGGCCACCGCCCTAATATATTCCTCTTAACCACCTGAAACTGCTGCTAAAAACCATGCTACACTCATAAAGGCACCTTCTTGGGTCTCTTCCATCTCAACCTCCACTAATGACTCCTTGGTACCAGAAATACCTCACAGCAGACAAACTGCCCACATACTCTGATGAAAAGGTCACCACCAATGCTACCCCACGGGGTTTTTCCTCCAAACTGTAAAACCGGAAACTCAATATCTCCTTCGATTTACCCGAAAAACGGGAACAACACAACTCTTTCCACAGAAGGTGACATCTCATCCATCAGCCGATGGCTCGACTCAGACCTAGATCCTCCAATAAGCATCATCTCTACTCATCCCTGAGCCTTGCGACTCCCACTAACATCTCACCAATAAAATTCCTCGGGAACGAAGTCGATTTCCCTTTTTCAGGTATAGTCCATTAAGACTTGCTCGACACGGCCCTCTGGCCCCACACTATATCACCTGATCTCACACTAGTCAACCACCATGGGACAACTGGTAAAACCAGAAGCAGTAACCGCCACGAATCATGGTACGCGAACCATGTGATCACCTCTCCGTCTGCTACGAATCATGGTACCCGAACCATATTATCTCTCTTCTCAATCTGCTACTCAGAACCTCTGGAATTCTCCCTGTTTCTAGTATGGGTCCTCTGCTTTCAGTAGTACGCGACCATACTACATTCCACATCTGCCCATACTTTCCACACTGATCGTCCCAGATTTCCTAAGTAGTTGCTCAACTTTCCCGATCACCAATCCCGCTACACACGTTCGCTCTACAGCGAATACTCTCCTCTATTAGCGTACTCATTTTACTCAGTCACTTTCATAGGCTCTTCCTAGGTTCTCACACTTCTCCGCCATCAGCTGCTGAAGAATTTCTCATGATGCCAGCCACCTACCTCTTAAATATCGTCATATTCACTTAGTAGCTGACTCCCATCATCAAGAATTCCACAAAGCACGAAGCAAGCAGCATTCGGACATCGAATAACCTCCACCTGCACATAAAACCACTCTAGGTTACAACCCTATTTTCTCTACTCATGCTCAAGATGTGTCACCGAACTCTAGTAACCCTACCCCACGCGGGTATCTAACTACTCTCTCAGTAGGCTCCTCCACTATTTATCTAGGTATCTCTCCTAGATTACTCCTCTACTCAAAGCCCTCTCTCTCTAAAAAATTCATGTTGTATACTCTTACTCCGCACATACTCAAAGCACATCACAGATAGCAAAATTCCTAGGCTAAGGCATCACAAATCAAGCAACTCTAGCCCTAAGATATGAAATACCTAGCCTATCTTCTAGCATGCATCACTAATATCTCAATAATAATTCACAACAAAAACAAGTAAGGGTATTTTGGGAAATCACCGTTCGGGCTCTGGCTGATTGTACACACTACTCCTTCTCGTTTTTCCTCTTAGAAACTCTTGCTCGTTTTAGAAAATCATTTCTTTTTAAAAATCTTTCTCAATTCCTCAGTTTGAGTCCAGATATACCCGAAGGTGCATCCGAATCCCTCAAACCAAGGCTCTGATACCAACTTGTAACACCGTAAATTTTCAAACAAAATTTTCCTTTAAAAATCACAAAATTCTCATATCACGTTTCACGAAAATAACATTTAATTTATTTACAAAACACAAATCTATATTCTTTTTAACAATAATAATCCAGGATCCTAAAATCATAACTCCTTCTCTGGTG
Organism: Lactuca virosa; assembly: GCF_052849685.1. NCBI lineage: Eukaryota > Viridiplantae > Streptophyta > Magnoliopsida > Asterales > Asteraceae > Lactuca > Lactuca virosa. Next base: position 318,031,890 of record NC_136429.1, read on the forward strand.
TGTACAATCGAGCCGGTGCCTTCCCGCGATTCTGAGAAAACCTGAAACACATAACACATAACACGGTAAGCATGAAGCTTAGTGAGTTCCCCAAAATACCACACACACAACTCATCAGCCACTCGAGGCTATATCACTGTAAGACCCTCCGGTCACTGTGTCTCAGTGGGACCCTCCAGTCCCACGGTTCGTTGGACCCTCTGGTCCGGTCTGTAAAGCTCTGCATAGCATAAATCACAAAGACATAATGCATAGCATACAACATAAGGCAGGATAATATAATACTCAATGTAAACACAATAAACCCATTTAGAAACTATGTCCAGACTCTCACTCATTAGGTCTAAAGGAAGACCACTAACTAGCCCATTAAGAGCCTAAAACCCATTGGGCCCACCAAGGCCCAATAATAAATGGGCTTACCCGATTCCCACTCTCAAAACTAAATAGCAAGCCCAACACAAGGGCCCAAGGCAAAATTATAATATTTCTCTGCTCATAGTCTCTAATTCACAAGCCCAAAAAGCCAGGCCCAACCCTCACGGCCCATGATAAGATCCAGCCCAAAAGCCCACAGTCATGTTACGCGGGGCGTACTTCTCTTGGTACGCTCAACGTACTCACGCATGTATGAAACTGATCGGGGACTCCAACCCAGTACGCGGGGCGTACTAGAACTTACGTTGGGCGTACGCCCAATTTTGCTTTAGTCCATTCTCTTGGTCTTAACCCGTTAAGACCTTAACTCATTTCTCAGATCTGGACTCCCTATCATCTCTTACTCCATAAAGTTAGTGACTTTAAGCCTTTGCATGGCTGATAAGGTCACAATCACCTAAAACTCTTATTCTCTTAACTCAAAATGCTCAAATCTCATGCATGGGTTGATTCTCACGTTCAAGACCTCATTTTTATGGATCCTCACCACTAGAAACATTTAAAAGGACAAATATTAAGCTCTGGAGTGCAAAAAATCATAAAGCCTCAAGCTTTAGGACCAAAAACCCAAAAATGGACCATATCATGCACAAAACAAAAAGGATGGGAAAGCTTTGAGCTTTATACCTCCAAATGATGCTCCAACCACAGAAAAGCTCAGATCCAAAGCCTGGACTCCAACTCTATTCTCTTCCATGCTCCTTCTTCACTCCAAAAATTCCACAATAACACTTATAAGCTCATAATGGTCACACACAAGCTCAAGAACGAGGATTAAGGTTTAGGGGGGCTTATTGAATGAGGATGGCGGCCAGGAATAAGGCCAACTCATTCTTTATATAGGGACACTTCTCTTAATTAGGGGTTTCTTATGTGCCTAGTACGCCCAGCGTACTAGGTGGCTCGGCTCAAATGTCACGCGCATGAGTACGCTAAGCGTACACACACGTACGCCTAGCGTACCCTGCTGCCATCAATTTCAACTAAAGTACTTATCTTGCCAAATCATTAAACTGTCATCGCTTCCTCGATATAACCCTGATTCCCACGAACCTCAAACCCTCAGATAGGTGACGAGATGCCCTAAGTTCCTAGCAACTCGTCACAACCCCGAGACTCCCTCATGCCCAGTTTGCAGCCCACGAACCCTAATCACGGATGCTCAGAAACAAGATGTTACAATATCCTTTTAAGAAAATCTTATATTTTCTTTAGTAAAATGGTAATCACAATAGTTCCTTCTACAATCACTTAGTTTATACTAGCTATATATAACCTAATATCGAACGGACAGTTAAATGTGTGAATCTACCCTAAGCCCACAACCAAACAAGGAACAGGAAGTAAGGCGGAAGTCACACATTCCAATGCCCATCGGATATTATTTATATATAACTTTGATGTATAAACTAAGGAATTATAGAATTAACCACTAAAGGTCCTTTATGTTATACTAGTTTGTTAACAAGTATTGAAACTTTTGTAATAAGGTTCTTAATTCGATTTACTCTAATGTAAAACGTTGTTTTCAGTAATTGTTATTGTTTTCAGAAAGTTCAATCGAAAGTTGTTTATCTTTCAAATAACGGTGTTAACCATAGAAAATCCTATATTGTCTATAAAACCGGTTTGTAGACTTACTCGTTCCAAGACCGAAAAGCACAAGTATAAAAACTATACTTACTTTAATGATATATAGTTTTGTTGATAAGCTAGACTGGCTGAAGACTTGGTTGTTCTAAAAACCTAATGCGACGATACTACCCTCCTATGATCACTTAATACATACGAATTGTGTGTAACTGAGATCGAGCAGACAGTTGAATGGGTGAATCTGCCCTAAGCCCACAACCAAACTAGAACAGGAAGTAAGGCAGAAATCACACATTCCACTGTCTACCGGACTTCAATTTTATCTAACATAATTGTATATATTGAGTAATCATATAGTTAATATCCTTTGAGATTGTTCATAAAAAAGTATATTACTACGTAAATATGACGTTGTTATCTACTTATGAGTTTTATGACCATAGTAACTGGACCGGTTAAACACGGCGCTCTGTATGCGTCGAAAAAGATATGACATTTGTCACCCGTAGACCTGTTGGTCCCACTGTAGCTAACAGCGAGGTGCGGGATTGTCAGTCTCGTATAGATCTATACACAAACTCACATTCTCCCTCTAGGAGACTCTGGTTCATAAGGGTAGACTTTCGTTGGTACTTATGTAAGTACTCGAAGACGTGTCTCACAAACTAGACTAACGACTTTACAAGTAATAACGCGAAAAACCATTTCTATTAATAATAGGTAAGTTTATAAAAAGATCCATTTGTTCCATAAAATATACTTATTATAGTTTATAAGCTTATTTCCACGTTTTAATAAATTTCATGTCTTAAATACATTTCAATGGTAAGAAATACATTATAAGCAAATTATATTTTTAAAACACAACATTTATTGTGTTTTACTTGTATTCCCCCCCTAAAAACATTAAAAAGCATGGACAAATAAGGGGGTATGAACTCACCTTATGTTGGGGATTTGATTGAAGATTTGGTATAGGACGTTAGCTCCACTAGTGAAGTCTTGTTAACAAAACCGGTCCTAATCACGATTTATGTAATATATAGGTATTCTATTAATGAATATACTCATAACAATGCTAGGAAAACGGACCAATTTGCACGTTTAACTTACAAATAAGGGTGTTAGAAGCAAAGATGGAGGGCTGAAATCTGTTCACGGCCAGGCCATGTGTTCACGGCCTAAGAACACTTGGTGTTCTTTAGTTCACGGCCTAATATGGGTGATCACGGCCCAAGTTATGATCCTTTTCATCTACTTCTATGATCGCTTGGAATATACAAGTTATGTATAATTAAGATGAATAAGACGGTCGACAGAGTGACTCTGCCCCAAACCCACAACCAGACAAGGAACAGGAAATGAGGCGGAATCACTCACTCTATGTCTGCAAAATCTTAGTTATGCATAACCCTGATGTACATACTAAGCCATCATAGTTCACCTGTACGGATCTTTAGTTCTCTTATGAATGTTATGACTTGTCCGGACGAGTGATTTATAACTACTTTTTAATTTTCCCCAAGTTTTAATATTAATATAAATTAAATCATTAAAGTGATTTTATTTAGAAGACGTACCGTTGTTCACAGGTGGTTCCAGGGCAGTCTCTAATGCGGTGATCATCAGTATTCTCCCTTCCCCTCCCGAGTTCTTCGTTATTGGGCAGTCCCTCTTGTAGTGCCCAATCTCCCCACACTCATAGCAGGCATGGTTTACTTCTACTCCGGGGACTTGTGAGATTGGTTGTGTCGGCGCCCTGAAGAAACGGGCAGTGTGCCCCCTTCCTGCGATAATTCATGCACTGAATCTCCTGGCAAGCTCCGGTGTGGTGGTAGTTACACTTACTATTTGTTCCAGCATATCGACTCACAGGAGCTGGAGTGGCATGTGTTGTGGCAGCGTGCATAGTAACTATTTGTTCCTCCTACGGGGGTTCATGTGTTGTTTATCCCTTCCTCTTTTTCCCGGACTTCTGTTTATAGTCCCCTCCCTTTGTTGGCATGGGAACGGGGGCCACCACGCCATGGAGGACTCCATGGTCAATGAGTCGCTGGGCCAGGCGTTTGGCGCTATCGAAGGTAGTTGGTTTAGAAGCCAATACATCCCCTTGAATTGGGGCAGATAAGCCCCATATCTACTTCTCTATCTTTTTACTCTCCGGGGTAACCATCCCGGGGCATAGTGCTGCCAGGTCGCTAAACCTGTTAGTGTAGGCTACTATGTCTGTGCCGACCATGGTAAGATCCCACAGCTCTTTTTTGAACTTCACCTCTTGGGAAGTATTCCTCCATCATCATCCCTTTCAGGTTCTACCAGCCCATTGAGTTAGCCACTGATAGGGTCAGTGACTTAACATAGCCATTCCACCATGTTAGGGCTCTGTCGGAGAAAGTACAGGCATCAAACTTCACTTTGCTCCATTCTGGGCATGGACAGATTTCGAAAACTGATTTTGTATTCTCGAACCATTGCCTCAGAGCAATGACTCCCCCATCTCCATTAAAGGATTTGGGTTTACAGTTCATGAAGTCCTTGTACGAACACTCCTGTGGGTGTCCGTGGGTAACTCCGGGGTTAGATAGGTGGGTACCGCTACCAGATCCACTGGAACCACTTGTGCGGATTTGAATTATAGCAGCTGTCGTTGGGGCTATAACCGCTGCTTGGAAACCAACATGATCGTGTTGTGGTGGTGGAGGTGGTAGTGGATTCTCTATTGTGTTATTGACTATGCGCCTTATGGGTCTACCACGAGGCATCTTTTTGCTATAATGAATACAAGATGAAACGGTGATAAGTCTATAGTGGTGGTTATAAGTCGAATGCTGATTAACCAAGTTATCCTAGTTCTGAGTGTATCATGTTCCGACTTTCATAGAGTTCTGAAACAATTCTCAACGACAGTCTATATAAAATAAACTTATGAATTAGTGGCGGCTACCCTCGAATGAATTTATGTGAATTGAATAACTGTTACAAGTTGTTACGAAAGATGAAATAATCCTAACACATAGTGTGAGTAGTGTATTCACTAACTCACTAGGTTATTTTAGTTTATTAGTTATTAGTGTGACGCATAGGACGTTTGGTTTCTTCGGATGATCCCTTCTCAGAATCCTCCTCATGAATCTCTTGTTGTTCTTCCCTGACTCCTCTGTTGACTGCTATGATGGAGTGGTTACATCTATCTAGGTTTCTTGTGCGAGAATGGAAGTGTCTAAAGAATCTATGAGATTAAGTGAAACATTATGGGGTGATCCTTACCGGGTCCTCCTATAATTGTGCAATGTATACAAGTTGGATATAATTTAAGATTAAATAGACTTTCAAATAAGTGACCCTACTCTAAAACCACAACAAAGCAAGGAACAGGAAGTAGAGCATAGATCACAAATTCTAAGTCTATAAAATCTCAAGTACATAAAACCTTGGGAGTATACACTCGGAAATTATAGACCTACCAGTAAGGGTCTTTTAATTTTCACATAATTTATTTATGGTGCCTAAAATAGTCTTATAGTATTTTAATTTTATGTTCTGTTCTAGAAATCCTTTATATATAGAGTTAGGTATGTTTTAAGTCTGTTGCAACACAACATCACTCCCAAACACATGTTGGTCATATCTCAAATAAATATAGTTGATCAGACTATATTGATCCTAGATATGATTACATAATTGTCTAGGTTTGACCGTAGTGTCCAACATTTAAATACTTTTGTTTCGTTCTTCTTGTGATACTTGTTCTAGTATATATATATATATATATATATATATATATATATATATATATATATATATATATATATATATGTATATATATATATATATATATATGCAGGTATGTATACTTTTATAAAATATTGATATATTTAAAAAAACTATATATACTATTAGTCAGAGCACTTCGGCCCCATTGAATTTATAGTTGTATATCTTTTATAGGTTGATATACTTAGTTCACTATAAACAATGCTCTGATACCAATCTGTCACACACCCAAACCGGTACGGCGGAAACGTTCGGGGGTGGAGGACGTCATGCTTAGTATCACAACAAATGTAGAATAGTAAAACAAGCAACAACAACCATCACATTAATATTAAAGTGTTTACATTGTATTCGATTCACAAAAGATTGAATCCAAAAGTAAATAACAAAACAAAGATATTAAGCTACTACGCTCCATCATCTGAATCCCTATTCTTGTACCTGTCTACTAGTTTGCTGAGAATACAAGTGATTTTAAAAGTGTATCAACATTTAAGTTGGTGAGTTCATAAGTATTTTTGTTATAAAAGGTATACTCTATGTTCTTTGGAAAAGTTTGTCTGTTCCTCCAGAAAATCCTATATTTTTCTGATGTGATGAACGATAAGTAAAAATGACTCTTACAATTCCTTCTATGAGTACTTAATGAATGATTAGTAAAAACTTGGGTTGTGGTGACTTGGTAAGGCATGTGGAAGATATGGTGGATAACCTATTGACCCATGTTCAAATCGTGGCACCACTCAGACCTTGTGGCCATGGAGGTTCGCCTGCAGTGACTCCAGGGCATGAGGCAAAGCCTCATGTTTGCATCGGGGGATTAGTCGGTGCGCGAAAGCTGGCCCGGAAACCCTCGTTAGGGAAGTTCCCTTTCCAAAAAAAATGAATACAAGTTATATACAATCCAGATCAAACAGACAATTGATTATGTGAATCTGCCCTAAGCCCACAACCAAACAAGGAACAGGAAGTGAGGCGGAAGTCACACATTCCATTGTCTGTTAGATCCTCATTGTATATAACCTTGATGTATTCACCAGGTGCTTACGGAGTTAACTGTAACAGTTCTTTGAAATATGATGAAAATATCCTTTTTTAGAAAATCTTATATTTTCTTTCGTAAAATGGTAACCACAATAGTTCCTTCCACAATCACTTAGTTTATATTAGCTATATATATAACCTAATATCGAACGGACAGTTAAATGTATGAATCTGCCCTAAGCCCACAACCAAACAAGGAACAGGAAGTAAGGTGGAAGTCACACATTCCACTGCCTATCGGATATTATTTATATATAACTTTGATGTATAAACTAAGGAATTATAGAATTAACCACTAAAGGTCCTTTATGATATACAAGTTTGTTAACAAGTACTGAACCTTTTATAAAACGGTTCTTAATTCGATTTACTCTAATGTAAAACGTTGTTTTCAGTAATTGTTATTGTTTTCAGAAAGTTCAATCAAAAGCTGTTTATCTTTGAAATAGCGGTGTTAACCATAGAAAATCCTATATTTTCTATAAAATCAGTTTGTAGTCTTACTCGTTCCAAGACCGAAAAGTACAAGTATAAATACTACACTTACTTTAATGATATCTAGTTATGTTGATAAGTTAGACTCGCTGAAGATTTGGTTGTTCTGAAAACCTGATGCGACGATACTACCCTCCTATGATCACTTAATACATACGAGTTGTATATAATGGAGATCGAACAGACAGTTGAATGGGTGAATCTACCCTAAGCCCACAACCAAACAAGGAACAGGAAGTAAGGCAGAAATCACACATTCCACTGTCTATCGGAATTCAGTTTTGTCTAACCCAATTATATATATTGAGTAATCCTATAGTTAATATCATTTGAGATTATTCATGATAAAGTATATTACTCCGTAAATATGTCGTTGTTATCTACTTGTGTGTTTTATGACCATACTAATTGGACCGGTTAAACACGACACTTTGTATGTGTGGAAAAAGATATGACATTTGTCACCCGTAGACATGTCGGTCCCACTATAGCTAACAGCGAGGTGCGGGATTGTCAGACTCTGGTTCATAAGGGTAGACTTCCATTGGTACTTATTTAAGTACTCGAAGACGTGTCTCACAAACTAGACTAACGAATTTACAAGTAATAATGCGAAAAAACCCTTTTTATAAATAACAGGTAAGTTTATAAAAAGATTTCTTTGTTCCATAAACTATACTTATTATAGTTTATAAGGTTATTTCCATTTTTTAATAAATTTCATGTCTTAAATACATTTCAATGGTAAGAAAGACAAAATAAGCAAATTATATTTTTAAAAGACAACATTTCTTGTGTTTTACTTGTATTCCCCCTAAAAACATTAAAAATCTTGGACAAATATGGGGGTATGAACTCACGTTATTTTGGGGATTTGATTGAAGATTTGGTATAGGACGTTAGCTCCACAAGTGAAGTCTTGTTGACAAAACCGGTCCTAAACACAATTTATGTAATATATAGGTATACTATTAATGAATATACTCATAAGAATGCTAGGAAAAAAAACTAATTTGCAAGTTTAACTTACAAATAAGGGTGTTAGAAGCAAAGATAGAGGGTTGAAAGCTGTTCACGGCCAGACTGTGTGTTCACGGCCCAAGAACACTTGGTGTTTTTGAGTTCACGGCCCAATCTGGGTGATCACGGCCCAAAAATCTTGACAAATGATGATGAATCAAGGTTGAAATCAAGAGAGCTTCATATGTATTACAGGAAGGAAGGTGTTTCTTATGATCTTAAGGAGAGATGATGGTTTTAGGCTGATGATACTTGAGAGAGAATGCTTGAGTTCACGGCCAGTAATGAAGAAATCAGGATAAAATCGATCAAATACACACACACACACACACACACACATATATATATATATATATATATATATATATATATATATATATATATATATATATATATATATATATATATATATATATATATATATATATATATATATAGGGAGGAGTTCACGGCCGAAGGAGGGTTCACTGCCGGGGGTTCACGACCGAGGGTTCACGGCCGAGGGTTCACGGCCCCGAAGTGCTCACGGCCAGTGTGCAGCTGCGAGGTTTGTGGTTCGGGCCAAAAAGGTTCTCGGTCCATTTGATTTTTCCTCCAAACCATAACACACTAGTTTAGAAGGCTTATATACTTATAACTCAGTAATCTAACTAAGTTAAGATAATAGAAGGAATAAGTTTGACCTTCAATGGATAAGTTTGACTTTCGCAAGATAGAAATTACGAGTTGTCATAGTAATAGCTGATACGTTAAGTCGAAAGACGACTAACATGCCAATGAAGGGCATGTGCTTATGGTTGACGGTACTTACCCCAATATTGGAGATGATCAAGCAAGCTCAAAGAAAAGCATTCAAAGAACGAAACCGAAAGAGTGAGAGAGTTATAGGGTAGATCTCAACCTTTGACATAGATATTTGTGGGTTGTTGACTCTACGTGGCAGAGTTTGGGTTCCACATTATCGATTCATCCAGGAGATACAAATATGTATAGGAACCTCAGACACAGTTATTGGTGGCCCTGTAGGAAAAGAGATGTATCATGGTATGTTGAAACGTGTTTGACTTGTCAAAAGGTCAAGGCCGAACACCTGATGCCACATGGAAAATTAAACCTCTTGATATCCCGATTTGGAAGTAGGAGCAGATAAAGATGGACTTCATCACCAAGCTGCCAAAGACTCCTCATGTAGTAGACACTATCTGGGTGATAGTGGATAGATTAAGCAAGAGTGCCTACTTTGTGCTTATTGAAGAAAGCTCCTCGGTTGAGAAGCTTGTAGAGATTTATGTCAAGGAAGTAATTTCTTGGCACGAAGTACCAGTCTCAATAGTCTTCGATATAGATGTACGTTTTACTTCTCAGTTTTGGCGAAAGTTTTGTGATTAGTTGGGCACCCGATTGCATAATAGCACAACTTACCACCCTCAAACAGATTGGCAAAGCGAAAGGACTATTCAAACTCTTGAAGACATGTTAAAAGGCATATATGCTTGATTTCGGTGGAAGATGGGATACATGTTTACTATTAGTAGAATTATTGTACAACAACAGCTACCATTCTAGTATTAGTAGACATCCCTTCGAATTTCTATATGGAAGGAAGTTTCGGATGCCCTTATGTTGGGGATAAATTGGTCAATGAGTCATGAGGAGCACTGACGTTGTGATAAAGACCACTGAACTTATTCAGCAAGTACAAGAGAGATTGTAGACGACTCAGAGTCAACAAAAGAGTTATGCAGATCGACGAAGAACGGATCTTGAATTCCTAATATGACATCTAGTACTACATAAGGTTTCGCCATGGAAGGGTATCATCAGGTTTTAAAAGAGGGGGAGGTTAGTCCCTAGGTATATCACACCTTTTCGAGTCATTACTTGAGTAGGCAAGGTTGCCTATCTGTTAGATCTGTCAAGAGAGCTTGGTCAGATCTATAACACCTTCCATACCTCCCAATTAAGGATGTTCATTATGGATGAATCTGTAATTATACCTTAAAAAGACATTGACGTAGACGAGCGTCTGAAATACGTGGAAAAACTAGTGGCGATCTTGGATAAGAAGACAAAGACCTTGAGCAACATGGTAATTAACATGGTGATGGTTCAAAGGCAACATCGAAAAAGATTGGAATGGAATTGTGAGCCAGAAGAAGATATGAGGAGGAACTACCCAGAGTTATTTAGTTAGATTTCGGGGAAGAAATCCTTATAAGTAGGGAAGAGTTGTAACACCCTATTGTTACTGTAACTGTAGATTGTAATAAATACAAATATATATATATATATATATATATATATATATATATATATATATATATGCAGTACTCTTAAGGTAAAATAATCATCATAGATACATAGGAAACATTGATACAATTTCTGTAGATATATAGATCGTGTAAATCCGAATTTATATGAAGTTATACTTCATCGAAGTTTCACGATTTAAACCGGCACGACACTATGTATCGTAAAAAGTAAAATTTTGATAAATTACTTTTTAGCCTAACTGATTGAAAAAAAAATCGTAGTAGTCGTTAAACTGAGAGCGTGTATATAGAGAACGTATAAATCTGACTTCATTAGAGGAAATTATAAATTTTCTAAGATTCGGTGATATAAAGACAGTGATATAAACTTTCTAAGATTCGGTCAATTTTTAGCCAACACAATCTAAACGAGAATTAAAGATCTTTCTAGTAGGAATTCAGTGATATAAAGACAGTCGAAAACGGACTCCGGATAAGAATGTTATGCATTTTATACAGACTTTATTAGTCTAAGCCTGTGTGAAAAAAATAAGTTCAGAATAGCCGACATAGTCCAAATGAAAGTTGTAGATCTCGCTCAGAGCTTTCTGTGGATATAAAGAACGTAAGAAATGGAGATCATATGAAGAAGTTATGCAACTTTGAAAATTTGAAAAATATCACGCGGGCACGTACATATCACATAGCTTGCAGCTGAAGCTAGCCACGCTGCCCCACCCCTTTACGAACACGTGTCTACGAACTAGAGGAGCGACCTCATCCATGTGCATGGTGCGCACATGGCCTTACTCATTGCACATCCCAAGAAAATCCCATATAAATAGGTTTCAGCTCTTCATTTGTTCTCCGCGCCATCAAATCTTCCCTCCTCTCTCTCTCTCTCTCTCTCTCTCTCGTTCTACACTGTTTTAGACCCTTTTTCTTCGTTGATGGCCTACGACGAAGTCCTACGATATCCTACAGTACTCAGAGGAGTAGTAGCCTTTGAGTAGGAGATTTCGAGTTAGTATTCTACTGGTTAGATGTCGGTTCTCATCAATAGTACTCTATAAGTGAGCTACACATACTCTGCCTCAGTGTAATTTATAATTATAGTTATAGGTCGTTACTAGGAACCTATAATTATGATCTATCAGTAACTGCAAGTCTTTATACTTATTGATCTACTTACGGGAGAGGTTTCTAGAATGGTTATGTTTGCTTGGTTGTTAGATTTCATAAAACTATATGCCGAAATGGTCTTGCCTCCCAACTTTCGTGCTTGACTAATCCTTATTTGATAGAACTATCAATATTGATTGGGATTAGTGATAAGTCTAATCCTCTTTACTAGATTTTCATGGGAACTGATAGACTATAGTAATATAGGTTAATCCCCGTGGAGGTATTGCTCAATTGTCTGGTGAGCAGTTAATCTTTTGAGAATTTGTCAAGATGAGTTCTTCTCACTATATTGTATGCTCCAGTATGTATCCTTTGTATGATAGGATATAGTTACCATGTAGTATGCGCTTAGGAAATTAGACTAGGATAGTTAGGTGCTTGTTATGTGAATTGTTGCTATATGTTGATGTGTAGGCGGTCTAGCCTGGTGCTGAAAGCCAATAGACTCGGGCAGACTATGTTTATGTTAAAGGCCAAGGCGCGGTCTAACTATACGATGTAAGCAAAGATCGGGCGGACCTGCTTTATGCTGAAGGGTAGGGGCGGACCAAATATATGTTGAAGGCCATTATATGTATGCATTGTATATATGTTGTAGTATAGAATATTTTGAGGGAATTAATTAATCTTCAGCTGTTGAAAAACGGCTTTACTTGTTGGTCATCTGACCGTGGGAAGACTCACACATGACTGTATCTACATCAATGCATCGATAAAGTTTTATTAGGCTTCCACTAAACATTATTTTTTTCATTAATCACATAATAATGGTTTGTAAGACATATATTTAAAATAAATAAAAATGAAAAATTTACCTTTGAAATTCGGGACATAACATAATGTTTCCTTCGAGGACCAGTCTGGTTTATATGTTACTCTTTCAATCAAGCAAAATTAGAATCTCATTGCTAATCTTAATTCCTCGAAATATCCAGTTATTGTTCAACCACTGATTGAGTACCTCAATGCATCAATTTTGAAGATGGCATTGATTCATTGTGAAAACTTACCTTTCTCTACTTAACTTCTTTCCTACTCGACTGCTAGTTCCTGTAAGGCAAAGGATGTGGTCAGTTTTTAAATCCAAGGTTATAAAACGGCGATTTCTTAGGCAAACTTCTGGGTTTATCTACCATGAATCTTTATAGCATCCATACAACCTTACTTCAAGTAACTTTTTTAAGTTTCTTCATCAAATGGGTTAAAATTTTCTTCTGAGTCAATTGCCCAAATTTCAGAAGACAATTTCGCTGGTTATGTAAAGTGCAATGTTTACAATCTTGAGACTGAAGAGAAAATTAACTTAGGTTATGTTTTGTGGAATCAATTTTGTGCTTGTACTTCTTCATCATCAAAGGATGCTGACATTTCTTGCTATATTTTATGGTCAATTATGGCGAAGAATGATCGTGATTACTATAGGTGTCCTCAGATAAAGGATGTTAAAATGGATGAAATTTCAAAACTCAATGTTGTGACTCTCATATTTCCAGTAGATACATACATTTCTAATGTTTGTCCAATTCTAGATGTAATTTTTAAAAGGTGCCTTCAGATAATCAAGTCAATTCCATTTACAAGTAGATTCCAAATATTGACTAAAGGCATGTTCCTTTAGAGTTAGAAGAAATTTTTGATGCAAATGTTTATACTAGGAGAACTGGTGCCAGTGGAAAAAGAAAGGAAAATTTTGTTTAAGAGGTTGTCATTTCTAAGCCTAAGTAAAAATGAAGGATGATCCTAAAGAAAGCTATTAGTGATGTTCACATTGAGATTGATGTTTTTTGGATTAGGTGTCTAAGCCCATAACTATAATTGGTATGTACTTGACCTGATAGTAGCATGGTCCATTTGGGTTGCATTCACTGGGGCAATTTGATAGGAAGGATATTTGAGAAAGAGGTTATTTGTAATTTATTAATATTTTATAAGAATAATACATTAATTGAGAAATCATATTATTTAATTGGTATTGATCAAGAATTAATTTTGATTTAATTTAGTGATCAAAAGAGACTGATTAAATTAACAGGGGCTGATTATGTAAATCAATGATACATATAGTTTAGGCTAATGATCCATGATTGATTGATGGATTAAGCTTATGTGAGAGTCCATGAAGTGTTAGTCCAAATGAATTATTGGATCAAAAGCTTAAGTGAATGGATTAGGGTTTACAAGTGACCCTTGGAATTCTACACTGTATATGTAACCCCTAAGCCCCTAAAATCGACACACAAGTATTCTAAGAAGAGTATAGATGATTTTGGTGCCTCCTAAACCTCAATAATAATCATCCATTTGTTCTTGGTGTTTTGTGAATCATTTGAGGCATCACATTTGAGGTGCTAAACTCTTGAAACGTCAAGTTCTACAAGCTACAACAAAGAGGTATTCATCTAATGTGACAACCCGGAAAAATTTTTGATTTTTAAAGGCCAGTCAATCAACTCAAATGAGTGTCAAACTCACTAGTACTGAGTTCTAGCCCGGTTAAAGGTCATTCTAAGGAGTTTTGAGCCTAATACACTTAAGGATTAAGTGTCAGAAAATACCTGCTAGAACCACAGTGTAGCAAAGCAAACCTAAAACTCATCTAAATGAGTTCACGGCCACAAGACCATGAGTTTACGGCCGTAAACTCATGTGGCCGTAAACTCAAGGGTATATATATGATACTTGGACATTTTTCCCATTCTTTCCTTTCCTTGGCCGATTTTCCTTCAAATCCTCTCAAGTATCATCAAGGTTTCCTTCCAAGATCTTCACATAAGTAAGTATTCTTCCTATATTTGTTGATACATCACTTAATCTAGTGTCCTTCCATAATTTCATCCATAGAAATCACTCTTTATCATAGATCTTCAAGTTTCACCAAGAACACCAAGAACACACACTAGTGTTCTTGGCTAATATCAACCATTTCGAGCTTCTAGATCGTAAGTACACTCCCCTATAATTCATATCTAGTTAGTATCCATGCTTAGAGACTTGAAAACATCAAGAACACAAGATCAAAGGGAGTTTACGGCCGTAAACTCCCAAGACCATAAACCCCATTTTGGTGGCCATTAGGGCCATAAACCTTATAGGATGCAAGGCAAGTGACCTAAAACCCATCCTTGAAGTGCTTAGGACTTTAAACATCAAAAAGACCATGAACCATTAGAGTTTACGGCCGTAAACACATGGAGAAATGGTCAATGGGCCGTAAACTCCCTAAAGGGGTAAAATGATGCCTTAATCACTTCCTAAGGCTTAGACTTGAAGGAGGAATGCTTCATTATGACTTTTAGGACTTCAAACCACAAAATGGTGGAGTTACCATGAGTTTACGGCCGTAAACTCATGGGTTTACGACCGTAAACTCCAAGGGAGTTGGTCCCAAAACCGTAAACTCCAAAAGAGTTTACCCTTGAACCCTAAACTCAAATGCAAGGTCCTACCACCCTTAGATGCAATCCTTAGTACTTATAACACTTGAATCAAGGTGTTTCCTAGTCCCGGAAGGTGTTTCCCTTCATATAGTTGTTTATAAACACTATATTCATGCCAATATGTGTCCTTATATGTCATTTAGGACTTATTGTGTCTCGGGACTTCATTCGTGGAACTTCTCATCCTTACACACATACCCGTTTGAATCACCCACATCAGGTGAGTTCATACCCCGTAATGAATCTTCTAACTATTTTAACTGTTTTAAGGGGGGGAATACAAGTTCAACACAATGATAATTGTGTAAATGTTTGTTATAAACATCTTTCAAAATGTTACTTATGTAATTTATAAGTCGTCAAAACATTTCAAAACTCTTTTAAAGTTATGTTACTTTCTAGTTATACAAAACTTTGTTTTTAAAGTACAAACATAACTTAGTAGATAAACGAGCTTTCTAGTAACAGTCCAAGTAGAACATTAGTAAGCTATAATAGGTATAGTTTAGGAGAATGCTATTCATTACTTCTAGTGCAATGAAGCACAGAAACAAACAATACCATACAAAACAGATAGTGAAGAGAATCAAACAATACCATACAGAGAGACAAACAAAACGTACAAGATACAGTATAAAACAAACAAGTTAGGTTGCTATAGCATGAGAACACACATACAGGATCTAATTATACCAATGAATCACTAACTCATTGTTTTAAACAAAAGGTGATAGTTATATTGGGTATACATGATCATATACTTTAATGTGAATTACATGGCTTGCAAGAATTTGCAGAGGTCGTGTTTAGTTCCCCTAATCTCCTGACAGGGAGAGCATATAGTAAGGGTTCTAGCCTTCACATTATAACCGTAATAAAAAATATATATTTTTAGGTTATTAGTACATCCGCATGTCATTATAAACAACAACTGTGTACTTACATTTCCCATATCTTTCACAAACTGACGGTACCACTTGAAAGTCCGACTCAAACTATTTTAGACTGAAGATAGTTATAAACTAGGGAAAATATACATTCTTACAATCGACAAACGGAATAGTTGAGTCTAGCACATAACAGAAGATGCCTTGGTAGAAGGATACGAGTAAAGGATAGAACCATAATGTTAGTCTTATGATTCCTGAATGTATACATAACAGGATATATATATATATATATATATATATATATATATATATATATATACCAATAGGGTCCGACAGGTAATAGGATGTGTGCTCTCCGCTTCATTTCCTGTTCCTTGTTTGGTTGTGGGCTTGGAACGAATTCACCCAATCTATTTTCTACCCGATTCTATATATATGTATGCTTAGTATACATTAAGTGATCATAAGGGTACCAGGTATGGGTCAGGTTATAGGACACAGAGTCGAAGCACAGTTTTTCTAATACAAAACTAGAAACTTCCCAGTAAAGGGTTTAATCCATTTTATTAAACCAGTTCAAATTAAAAGACCTTAGGTGAGTAACTCTATAATACCTTAGTTTATACATCATGTTTATATATAAAACTAATACCCAGTAGGTAGTTGGATGTGTGCTTTCCACCTTACTTCCTGTTCCTTGTTTGGTTGTGGGCTTAGGGGAGATTCACTCAATTAACTTTCTATCCGATATTGGATTATATATATCAGTATAAACTAAGCTATTATAAAAGTTGTCACTGTGGTCACCATTTTATTGTAAGAAATAAGGGTTTTCTTAAAGAACTTTTCATTAGATACAAAGGAACCATCACAACTAACTCCATGAGTAACAAGTGAATACACCAGGGTTATATATGACGACGATCTAACAAACAATGGGATGTGTGCTATCTGCCTTAATTTCTGTTCCTCGTTTGGTGGTGAGCTTGAGGCAGATGCACACAATCGATTGTTTGTTTACTCTGAGTCTTATATAACTTGTACCCACTTAGTACCCATAGAATGGGTTGTAGTGTCATTTTACTTAAACTTCCATCAAAGTAGGAAATATATGATTTTCTAGAGTAACAGGCGAACTTTTCAAAACAGAACTTACAACTTACACCATTTTTACATATACATTTCCAACAACACTTTACAACTTTCTCACATCACTAAAATCTTATGAACTCACCAGCTTAATTGCTGATCAACTCTTTCAAATAACTTGTATTCTCAGGAGACTATTAGACAGGTGCTCGTGCTGGGGATTCAGAAGATGAAGCATTATAGCTTCAAGTCTTGTTTTGTTATTTGTTTATGAATTCTATGTTTTGTGAACACACGCATTGTAAACATTTTCTTTCGAAATGAAATGGTTGTTCAATACTTGTTTATCATATACATATCTCGTGATGCTAAACATGACGTCCTCCACCCTTGAACGTTTCCGCCGTTCCGGTTTTGGGGTGTGACATCTAACTAGTTTTTATGTTTCAGAAATCAAGTTGTATGCTAGTTGTAGGTTTCATGCTTTTGATAATTTTTATTGCATGTATTACTTGAGAAAACTTAGATCCAAAGCATTAGGGTTGCATGTGCACCATTAGGATGTTATAGTGCTCAAAACCCATCAATGTTCATATTGAAGAGGATACTACGAAGTCTTCGGAGATTACAAAGACCTTTGAGCCACCAATGACTATTGAGATTCCGAGGGCTAATGACACTACGAAGGTCTTGGAGAATCGCAAAGTATCTTCTATTCTGAAAACTTGGACTTCTACTATCCCAAGTCAAACTCAAAATGATATCTTCAAACCCCTTTCTTGAGAATCCAAATCTCAGCCTATCTCATTTTCAATCTCCTGTTACTCCACCTGTTGTTACTCAACCTATTTAAACTCAATCTATCACCACTCAACCCATCATTTCTTCTTTATCACAACCAACTCTAATTTTTACTGCTTATACTACTCCACCTCCCATAAGTACAACAACTACAAATGCTGTAACTCCGACGGTTGATCCTCATGTTTAACAGCCACACACACACAAGTTCTGAATGATAATAATGTATTTAGATTTGATGTTTTTCTTGATGATGATGATAATGGTTTTGGCGATGCCAATTTTTTAGGTCCTATATTGGCACATTTACAGTTAGATTATGAAAGTGAACTGGATGAGGAAACAACATGTTTACTAATGACAAGGAAAGAATATATGGAACTAAATTGAAAGCTTAACATGTCTCTCTATCATGGAGAATCATTCTCTTCCAGTTCATTTCAATCAATGATGATTGTTCATGAAACAACTATTAAGGCATTGCTTTCTAAGAGTACAAGATTGTTTATAAAGAATGAGCAAATGGTTAGGGAGCATGCTTAGAAGATGGACCGAACTCTTAATGAGATGAAGGAGCTTCGCACTCTCATTTTAAATGATAATATAATCCACAGTTCAACGATTAATAATTCCATTAACATTTTTGTTAATTCCTTTGATGCAACGATTGGCATGGACGTTGAACTTCGAAGGAAAGATATAATGATCAAATCACTTAGCAATGACTCAGTTTTGTACAGATAGAGCTTACAAAGAAGGCTGATGAGCTACTTTTAGTCAAAGCTCAAAATTTTGATATTAATCAAAGGCTCTCGAAATTGTTGAAAACTAGGATGCTTCCTACATAGATTACATCTCCTCTCTTCTTGATACTAAGCTTCAACCCATCTTTTCAAATTTGTCTATTGTTGAGGGTGTTCCGACTAGCAATGCTAGTTCGCAACAAGGGGGGGAGGGGTAAAAGTTTTGAATTCATATGCGGTGCCCACGATGACAAAGAATCTTGAAGTAGCTTAGAAGGTAAATATTGACTTTCAATCATTGGATAAGCAATTGAAGGATGTTTTCCAACTAAATCATTAGGATTTGGTTCTGTTAAGATTAGGAATCGATTAGAAGTTAATCCTAAAGATGATAAAACCAAGATTGGTGAGGAGTTAGAGACATTAGAGCAATTAGAGATTGAGCTTAGGAAGAAAGTAGTTGAGAATAGAGAAAAATAGGCTACAAAACCTATCGGCGATTTGGTAGCCTCTTAATAGCTTCCTTCTTCAACCGATTCCATCATTTTTTGTCATCGTTTCCGTTTTTATCGCTTTCGCCTCCATCCGCTAGTGAAGTATCCATTCAAACCACACATCTCCTCATCCCTGTTCATTCTTCTCCAACAATGATGTAGAAATTATGGATTTTTCCCATCGTCTTCCCATAGTAAAATAGGGCTTCAGTTCGATTTCCCCTCTCTACATGTATATTCTGCTTGATTTTCATGTAGTTGCTTAGTTATGATATTTTTGCATCAATTCAATTTTCAATTAGTAGGATGAATACTTCAATTTTCTATCAAAAACAATATTTTGTTAAAACGATCTTCACTTTGTTTGACAATACATGAGTTAATTTTTATATAATTAAAACTCATGACATATTTTTACATCTTCAATATTTGGTTCAAACTATCTTTATTATATTACATAGAAACATGAAGAAAACACAACCATAAAAACATAAACTCAGAAAAAACATCTTAATTTTGTTCGACTATAGACTTGATATTTTATAATACATTGTCAATTTTTCTTTATTTAAATCTCTAAGTTAAACAATGGAAGGTGTTCAAAAAATCTAGATTTTATCTGAAGCAAAAAAGACTTCATATTTGAATATTGTATTAAAATTGTTGGGTGAATGTATTATGATGACTTGATTACAAAGTAGATTGCCCTCTTATTAAGATATTGGAAAAGTTTGTTTCTATTGATCGCTTGGATACAAAGTTGTCGGTTACAAGATGGTTGGATCTTTGGCACATAATATTACGTGCAAATAATGGCATATAGGTTTATTGATATGGGTTTCTTTGCAACTTGCAAGATTGAAGTTTTTGATCACTTAATGTATAAAACTACAATGGAGTTTGTGAGTTGTTGGTGTTATGAGTTTCATTTCACGATTTGATGTTAGCTTTTAGCCTAAATTTCATTTCCTCTAGGATAGTTCCAGTGTATCACTTTATTTTACTTGAATTGTTGGAGATTTTTCATGTATTTCATGAAATCTATGTTATTTCACTGTATTTGACTTTCATTGTTGTTGAATTTCTATGTATGTCATGAGATTTATGTTATTTGATGTTTTTGGAGAAAATAGCTTAGAAGGATAAATGTTCATTTTTGTTGTTAGGCACACCAACTCAGAGGTTCCAACCAAACAGTATACTAAAATTCAAATCTTAAAAATTCATAGCCTCTTATAAATTCAGATCTTAAAAATTCAGATCCTGCTAAACAGACCCTTACTCTGAAAGCACTTTGTCCTGAATGGACTGTGGAAAGGATGATGGACTCAAACATAAGGGATGATAAAAAAAAGTATTGGTTCAATATGAGGTCCTCATTTCTTTTGAAAAACACAACGATTGTCAGTTAGACTTTTCCAATGATTACGAAAGCATTGTTATAGAAAAGTTTTGCAAATATGTATGGGGTTCCGATGAATAATGGAAAAGTGAACCGTAAGCTATTTGAGTTTTATTCATACAATCAAGGCGTCAATATGAGGTTTACATTTTGAAGAAGATATATGTCATCTAAGATTGCAAAGTTGAAGGGTGTTTGAATGATGAGTTTGTGAATTACAAACTCAAGGTTGTGAGGGAAGTGACAATGAAGAATTTGAGTTTTCATTTGCTGATCTACCAACCAGGAATCCTCATGACTGTTCCATGTTATTTTCTATCTTCAAAAAGGAAAATGATAAATTTCTGAATCAGAACATCCATTTGAAGAAGATGATCATCTATTATTTCTTAGAGATTTGCAAGAGGGGTGTTCAATTTGCTGAATTTATGAGGAAAAAAACTATTATTGTTCCTTGTTATCGACATGATGGAATAGAAAGTATAAAAGATGGAAAGATACATAAAGTTCCATGGGGAGTGGTTTACAGGAGTTTGAAAAATAGAGTTTTAAAGTATGCAAGACAAACACTACTACAAGAAATTAACTAATAATGACATTCTTTCTCAATTTGAACTTTGTAGAATGAATTTGAATAATGACATTAAGCTTGTTTCTAAAATGCTCAAATGGTGGATCACAGTTCGGACGGTGGTTCTTGCCATCGCTCATTGAAATTTTGATGAAAGCAATTGAAGACTTAGTTTCGCGAATCAACAAAAAAGGGGAGATTGTTATCTCTCGGAGTCTAAATGTAGGTTTTGTTATAGTCTATTGTGAAAGCTCCTATTATAATATCTTAGTCTTTCGTATTTAACTCAGAAAGTGCTTTTGGTTTTGTAGGAGTTTTTGAAACATGTAATGTCGTGTTTCTTGGGCAAGCATTAATGTGATGATGTAATAGTTAAGGTCAACAATTGTAACCAATTTGACGTAATAAAGAAGAATTATGTGAATATTATGTGTTTCATGATTATTATAATATAATAAAATAGGAAAAATCAGTCGAATCGTCCGTAAATCGTAAAAATAAGTACGCCAAAACATATATATATATATATATATATATATATATATATATATATATATATATATATATATATATATATATATATATATACTATTAAATATTTAGAAAGTACACGTCTTCCCGATCCCGAAAATATAAATTTCGTCGAAATCCGAATCCGTATGAATTAAATATGATTTTTATAAGATATAAAATTCAGTTGCGCACAAGGAATGTGTGACGTAAAAAACTACGAAGATAATGGTTCACTTTTAGTTAATACCACCAAAAAGAAAATCATAGTACTCCTTAAAATATGAATTTTGAGAAAAAGAATGCAAAAATCGGAGTCCGTATGAGAAAGTTATGATTTTAGCAAAATCATTTAATTTTATAAAAATATGGAAAAAAAATATAAATTCAAAATTAGCCGAAGGAGTCTAAACGAAAGTTGTAGATCTTGTCGATAGCTACAAGTGGATATAAAGAACCTCAAAAATGGAGTTCGTATTAACGAGTTATAATTTTTAATAGCATATTTACGTATTAAAATAAAGTATAAATCATATATATATGTGTGTGTGTATATATATATATATCATTAGAAAGGTATCGACGATGCGGTCATTATCAGACTAGTATTGAGTACTTTCGACGTTAGTTTAATACAAATATCGTTAAATCTATTTAAAATAGTATTATAAAGGGGTGTTTAGTCATTTATATAACTACAAGGTTATTAAGTAACCATAGAGGGTAGTTTTTGAAAATTCAATTACTATAAATAAGAGCCTCTATGCTCTCATATTTCTTGCACCATTCTCTTGATTCAAGAGTCTTTCTCTTCTTATCCCCCGAGCATTTTGGTTCCTCGTGATTCGACTTATCTTTCTGTAGTTTTTAGTATAATAAGGTGAGCGTTGAAATGCTGCAAGAATCTTTCTTAGAAAGATTCAGCGACGAAGTTCTGCCTCTGTAGGCCCGGCTCCTAGCTAAGTAAGTTATGCTACTCTACTTTAAATATAGATTATAATATCGTTATTATGAACCTATAAATAAAACTTATCAGTGATTTAAAGTCGTTATACTGATTGGACTACATACGGGAGAGGTGTCTAGAATGGTCACGTTGGGTTTGGTTGTTGGATTTTAGAAAAGCTATATGCCGAAATTGTCCTGCCTCCCAACTGTCCTGCCTGGCTGATCCTTACTTGATAGATCATGAAGTAGACTCTGAGTTAATGATGAATCTAGACTAATAATTAGTCGCAATGAATATTAGACTAAAATCTAGTGGTAATGATACTAGGTTTCGTCGATGGAAAATAAATTAAGCGAAGCACTGCCTGTGTTCGAAATCACCACCTTAACAAGTGAGTGCATAGTTACTTTCATCTTACACATATATATGAGGTATTTTATATAAATTACGTGCTATGTGTGCATAATATCTGTTTACTTGATGTCTATGCTGGATGAACATTTTTATACATGTTCTAACTGATTTAAACTGTATATGTATTTTATACCTACAAAAATGTTGAGTAAAACATGGGTAGATGAAATAGATGATGTGTGATAAAATGATGAGAGGCCTCGATGTTGACGATGATCCAGTCATCTAGCGGAGTATAGATGACGACCACGAACTATTCTAGACAGTCTAGTGGAATGCTAGCAGGCATGTAACTTGTAGGTGTTTATTTGAAATTAGTGTTCGCCAGCAGTACTCCATCCCCCTCATGGTTGCCTTATTTCACATAAATTGTTGAGGTATCCCCTAAGCAGTGTTGTCACCCCGATGAAAATCCTTAGGCTAGGCCCCATATAATAGATGCCTCAGGGATATAAAATAAGGATAACGGGAATGGGTAATCGGGTTGAATGATTTGATGAAAATAATAAACTTATTTATTGTAGGTTGAAAACCCTATGTGCTCACCAGGCTCCCAAGCCGGACCCACTCAGTTTCTTATATTACAGGTAGTGGCACAAGAGCATAGTTGGATGACTTGACGAGGGATTATTGATTATAGGCCTGTAGATATAAATAAATGTTGTAATGCCTATGTTGTTCTGTTTATGCTTTTCATATGTATCGAACATGACATCCCAAGGTTTTAATATAATGAAATACATTTATTCGGAAACGCTTTGATAAATCTTTATCACATTTATATTTTGGGAACAAATTACGCAACACTTTTCTTTAAAAGGTTACTCTGATTTTCAAACGAAGCATAAGCAAATCGATCTTTATGGCCGTGAAAATGGGGATGTCACAGTTGGTATCAGAGCATTAGTTTAAGCGAACTAGGAACTTGTAGGATTTCTAGACATAAACTTAGAATGCTAAGCGATGATTATGAGATGAGTGTCTACTATATTTTAGACACGAGCACTAGTTTATTTTAGGAAAGATGCCTAAAATGCTTTTATGTGCTAAATGCTTTATGTTTGCCTTATATGCTATTATTTGTTCGGATCTATGGTCTATTGCCGACCAGTGTTGGAAACCTTACGTGTTCAGGATTCTAAACGTTCGACTACGATATTAGAACTAGCATGTAACGTTTCAGAGAGACAAGGAAGATTTAAACGTCTATCGTAAATAAAGATCTAAATTTTCCTAATTTGTTGTATAGATCGAAATGCCAAGAAACCGAAGTGGAGTTGGAAACGCAAATGGGAACATGAATCAGCAGTGACAACCCCAAGTGATTGAGCCAATACATGTAGTAGAAGCTGCACCTGAACCAATCATAATGGCTGGAAATGTTAGCTGAACAAAGAGAAGAGATGAGATAGATGTTGCACGAGAATAGTAGGGATGAACCTACAATGCCTGTCGAACAGCCAGAACTGAATGATGGGAAATCAAAAGAAGGAAACTACAGCATGACCGTTGGTCAAGCTGATCCGCTAGTGGTTAGCAGAAATAACCAAGAGGACGGAGTCGAGAGAAACGGATGCAAGTATCAGGACATTACGACTTGCAAACCGTCAACTTTCACTGGGAAGGAGGATCCCATCGGAGTAATGGATTGGATCTCGGAGATAGAATTAGTCTTCATGGCATGTGGTTGTAAAGGCAAGCTACAAACCACATTTGTAGTGCGTTAGTTTAGAGGTGGCGTTGTTCGCTAGTGGAACACTCTGGGGAAAACCATAAGCCCCAGTGAACCCTTGCAACTGACTTGGGCAGAGTTCTTAGTACACTTCAAGCGTAAGTACTGCTCGGCCGAAAATGTGCTCGAGCTAGAGAACCAATTCTTGACTTTGAAGAAAGGAAGCATGTCCATCGATGAATACACCAATAACTTCACGAACAAAATGGAGTTTGCTTTGCGTATTGTCCCAGACGAGCTGACGAATATCGAAAGGTACGCAACGGGACTTCCATGGGAGTACGCGGTGCCAGTACATCAAGCACCTACTCTGGAGGTAGCTATTTGGGCTGCCAAGTCTATTGAGGAGATGATCAAAGGAAGAGCCGCTAGCAAAGTTGAGGTTGGCAAAAAGAGGAAGTCTGAGGGATCTGCAAGGTCCAATAAGAAAATCAAGTCTGGTTCAAGGAAGTTTGGAGGAGGAGGAAGTGAAGCTAAGTGGTGTGAGAAGTGTAGAAAGAAGCACTTTGGGAAATGTAGCGAGGAGGTGGTTTTCTACAAGTGTAGGAAGAGAGGGCATTATGCCAACGAGTGCACCGCCAAGAAAAGGGTATGTTATGGATGTAATGAAGAAGGGCACATTGCTAAGGAATGCTCGAAGAACAAGGAGATGAGAAGGCCCAATGTACCACCAAAGCCAAAAGCCAGAGCTTTCCAGATGACCCTGGAAGCCGCAAAGGATACAACAGATGTCGCTTCAGGTACCTTTCTTATAAATGGATTGCCTGCCAATATATTGTTTGATTCCGGAGCGAATTACTCTTTTTTATATCACACAAATTTGGTGGAAGACTAGCATTTCCTATAGATAAACTTGATAATGCTCTAGTTGTAGAAGTTGCATGCGGAAAATTCATACCTGTTAGTGAGTGTATTAAAAACATCGTCATCGACTTAAACGGAAACGAATTCCACGAAGAGCTGTTACCCATTGAGTTGAATGGTTTCGACATCATTATGGGAATGGATTGGCTTAGCGTCAATGATGCCGAAATACTATGCAAGAAAAAGATAGTAAGAGTAAACCCACCAGGGAAGGAGTCATTTATGCTATATAGGGACAAACGCAGAGTAAATTCTAGAATCATTTCTCTAATGAAAGCCATAAAATGTTTCTCCAAATGATGCACATCATACTTGGCATTCGTGATTGATGAAAAGAATGAGAAGAAAGAGCTACAAAGAATACCAGTGGTGTGTAACTATATAGAGGTCTTTCCCGAAGATCTTCCTGGATTGCCCCCTGATAGACAAGTAGAGTTTCGAATAGACTTGTTCCTAGGATCGACACCAATAGCAAAAGCACCATACCGATTAGCACCGACGGAGATGAAGGAGCTTATGATGCAACTTCAGGAGTTAGTGGACAATGGTTTCAATAGACCTAGTACATCACCCTGGGGAGCTCCGATGTTATTCGTGAAAAAGAAGGACGGAAGCATGAGGATGTGTATAGACTACAGAGAGGTGAACAACGAAACGGTGAAGAACAAGTATCCATTGCAAAGGATTAATGACCTATTCGATCACCTGCAAGGTTCGAGCTATTTCTAAAAGATCGATCTTAGGCCAGGTTATCATCAGCTCAAGGTGAGAGAGCAGGATATTGAGAAGACTACATTCAGAACAAGATATGGACACTAGGAGTTCATGGTTATGTCGTTTGGACTAACCAATGCTCCAAAAACATTCATGGATTTGATGAACAGGGTTTGTAACCCATTCCTCGATAAATCCGTGATAGTGTTCATAGATGACATTTTGATTTACTCAAAGAGCGAGAAGGAGCATGGCAAGCATCTACGAGAAGTGTTAGAAGTATTAAAGAAGGAGAATTTGTATGCAAAGTTCTCTAAATGTGATTTTTGGATTCGAGAAGTCAAATTATTGGGTCATGTGGTTAACCAGGAAGGGATAATGGTTGACCCAGCAAAGATTGAAGCTGTGATGAAGTGGGAACGACCAAAAAGTCCCACAGAGATTCGAAGCTTTCTAGGATTATGTAGCATCCCGAAAATTACGGACCAAAAATTTCGTTTTTAATTTAATAATAAAACCATAAGTGTCAACCATTCATTCAAAACATATCATATCAGAGTATCATGTCTAAAACATTATTATATTTAATCAGAGCAAACATCCTAGGTTAAAACTTCATGGTATGTGCCATGCGATCATCCCGAGCTCCTCCCTCCGATACCGGAAGTACCTGAAACCAAAACTGTAAACCGTAAGCACAAAGCTTAGTGAGTTCCCCAAGCTACCACATACCGCAAACACATAACCACCTACATATAACCACATATTGGGCCCCGCCCGCTGCATCGGGTCTTGCCCGGCATCGGGCCCCGCCCGACATCAGGCCCCGCTTGGAATCGAGCCCTGCTCGGTATATAGATCTGTCTCTCTTAGGCCCCGCCTGCCTCCGGGACCCGCCCGCTAAACACATAAAATCATATAACATAACACATAACATATAAACTAAACATACTCTACTGAATTCACGTTCTAAGGCCTCACCAATCTTGGGCCTCGCCCCTGTCCTGCTACTGATAAATCATGGAACCCCGTCCATACCCATGCTGATAGTGAGATACAGGTCCCCGCCCACACTCATCTCTCTCCTAACTCATGCCTCGCCCCTGCTCTACTACTAATGAGATACGGAACCCCGTCCATACTCTGCTAGTGGTGAGATATGGGACCTCCCGCACGCCCACCTCCCTACCAGGTACATACGAGTATCACACAGACAACAAGTATAAACTAACGTACAAACATTCTCTGGGCACCCGCCCGGCATCGGACCTTGGTCCGGAATCACATACATATAACCCTTCCTCGGGCACCCGCCCGACATCGGACCTTGGTCTGGAATAACATACTAGCATACAGTACCTAGGGCTAACCCCCGGGTCTTCTTACTCATAAACTACATGGGCCGACATTGTGGCCTTACACCCATTCACACAGTGACAAGACTTACCTTGCACTGCTGAAGCTCTGCTGATACCCCTCTGGCTGCTATCTGACAAATCCCCGAACTGCTGATCCTTCGGCTCCCCGAGCTACCGATACCAAGATAACACTTAGACCAAAACCAATAATTCTCCTTAGGGTAAAATGACCAGTTTACCCCCTAGTCCATCCCGGTCCATATCTAAGCCCAAACGATAAAACAAACACCCAACACTAAGTGGACCTCCCAAGCCCACTAGAGGCCCACTAATGGCCCAATTTGCTAAAATGGGCCCAAACCCTTTAATGGGCCTTACCCTAAGTCTAAAACATATTCTTGGCCCATATTAACGGACTCCCAATGGTCCATCAAAGCCCAAATACCCAAGCATGCCCTCAAACCGTGGCCTAATAACACATAGCCCATTCAGACAGAGTACGCGAGGCGTACATCTATGTACGCTAAGCATACAGGCAAGATGGTGCGTACGCTAGGCATACCTGCACGTACGCTCAGTGTAACCCTCCTACTAAGCCTTCTTTCCATTAAGTGCTTAATATTCAGATCTAAAAGCTACCATTACAGATCCTGGTCCTTTTCCACGTCTTAACCCATAAAGTCACTGACTTGGTGACTTTACTTGACCCAAACAAGCCTAAACTCTAAAGTGATATTCTACTTCCATAAGAGGGGCTAGATCTCATGCATGAACACAAATGGACCATCAAGGTGGCAACTTTCTACCTTAGGGATGCATTTAGAACTGAAAATGGCAACTCATGGCCTAACAAAACGAGTTGAGTCATAAAGGTCCAATATTGGGACCTAAAACATGCAAAAAATCCATCCTAGAAGATCTAAACATTCAAGAGACAAGTTCAAGACTTTATACCTCAAGAAGGTCTGGAATGAAGCAATAACCCCAGATCTATATCATCTCCTTCGGTCCACCACCTTCCTTGTTCTTCACTTGCTTGAGAAAATGGCTTACAACACTAGAATACTCTCCAAAGGCCTCGAAGCTCCAAAAACACTCAAGGGCGGATTAGGGTTTCGTGGTGCCTGTCCAAGGGTGAAAATGGAGGCTGATCCTTAAGGCATATCATTTCTTATATAGTGATCTAGTAAACAGGTAACAAGTGTGACATCCACCAAAACTCAGGTCAATACTCATCTAGAACCTTGTCATTTCCTTGTGTGCACTTAACTTGGCTCTATAGTTACAAGTTGAACTAGGTTTGTGACTTAATAGATCCCTCGGAACAAGTAGTTTACCTTAGTTGTATTGAACGATCACATTGATATGTAAAGGAACCAACTGAGTGGTAAAGTGCCAAAGCTGAACCTTAAGTCTAAACATAAAACTATGTTCGATAAATTACAACTCAAGGGTAGGTTATTAACCCTAAAAATTTCATATTGGAACAAATTGATGCTTAACAAGGTTAAGTATCACAAGCTAATATAAACAAAAATTAGATCATAATATGAACCAACTATAAAGTTGATGACAAATTCATACACTTCATGATTCGAAATGTGAACCAAAAGTAAAATCCAAGAATATCAAATTCTTACAATCACATATTATAAATCCTTGTTAGAATTGTTGAAATATGATAAATTGATTTTTATAAAAATTAAACAACAGGTTATCATTATATAAATTAATTCAACAAATATAATTTTTGGAAGTCATTACCAAGTGTAAATACCTCAAAAAAACCCAATAATTAAAACCTTAGGAGATTATGAAAATGTTTGAGTTTTATAAAATTTAAAATCTAGATTTATAAAAATTCAAGGGAGGCTTTTATTATTTGATCAAATATCAATAAAAATACCATATCCCTCTTAAATTTTCGTCCATTAGGCTTTTCCCTCTCCCCCATGCCTTAAAACCCATCATTACACCTCATTTGAACCACCTACACACTCCATCTCACACTCCTTCTCCAAGAAAACTCTCCCACTTCCAAGACCACTCCTACACATCAGAAAATCCTCCATTCTCTGCCATAATTTCGAAATTAAGAAGGTCTTGAAGTGTTCGTGCTTCTCTCAAGATCAAAACCAAGGTAAACAACACAATCCTCCCTCATAGTTTCATGATTTTACTTCCTCTTCTTCATGGTTCTTCTCTACTCTTCGGATTCTATGCCCTTCTATGGCTAGAAATCCTTACTTTTCCCTTGTGGTTTGTAGATTCTCACCATAACACAATGCATGTGTTTGAGATGGTGAAAATCCGGGATCAAACCCATGCAAGGAGTGAAAAAGATGCACATGTGTTCATGTCACTTCAAAACCGAGTATTACATCTTCTTCTCCATTTCTTTTGTGTTCTTGCATGACCAAAAGCATTTAAACCATTTCTAGTACATCTTGGATGCTCATTCACTCCATTCATGTGCTAGAAATCGGACCTTAACAGAAGCATGCATGTTGTTCTTGTCAAAGTGCCCTAAGAATGCACTTAAAGCAACCAGGGGAGACATGCAATCGGCCAGACTATTTTGTTTAGATTTGAACGGCCATAACTCGGTCATTACTTAACCAAATCCTGATATTCTTTTTGTATTGGATAGTTCCACGAGTTAGCTTTCAAACCCAACTGGTCTCACTGTAAAAGATTAAATATCGGATTTTTGGTCATTTTTACAAAATGGTTGCACAAACAGCTCTTTTTCTGTGATCACCATTTTTACTTTATGTGATCAGTGGCCTTAAACCCAACCATAAATCTGGGGAAAAATAGTTTCGAAACTTAACATATCCAGTGAATGATGGCTGAAATTTTGTGGCTTAAAACCCCACAGAATGTGCTACTCAAATTCATGAACTTCAGCCACATTTACATCTCATGCACTATAATGTGCAACATTTCTTAACTTGTTTGGGTTCAATACCCCTATTTCCCTTCTGAATAAATTTTGAACATTTTTCCTTTTGAAATCCCTCACATGCATGTGATAATCTGTAAAATACCAAGGGCTAGAACCAATTCCTTATTTATTTATAAAAATAGTTATTTAATGGCTTTAAATTCCAAATAATCATTTTCGGAAGGTATAAAATCTGAAAATTTTTATTATGAATATAATCAGAGAATAAGAAAGCCATGTAAATTGTCAGACATTTTGGACACTATTTGATATTTATTCCATATTTTTCATTAAATTGGAGCATCAAAGTATAATCTCGGGTTATTGGACTCAAAGTTCCTAACCAATATTTTTCTCAACCTTAGGAACATTATAAGAACCTGTAAAAATTAAATTGGGAATTTTAGAAACTGTTTACCAATTTATTTGGATTTTCTATATTATTTGATCCTAAATTACAAATAAATATAAAACGACCATCAAAAATGTCTATAAAATATCTGGACACTAATACCCTCCTGTAGAAACACAATATAAAGTTCTACAATTTTTGGAGTTCATTTTCATGCCTTTATGAAATTTTTTTTTTTTAATATAAGACACCATGAATTCAATAATACTAATAATGAACCAAACAAACTTTGGGCACTTAATGACACCACTAGTAGGATAAGTAGACTTAGATAATGGTTTAGTGAATTATATCTCACTAGAGACTATTTGTTCCGTAGGACGCTATTAGGATTCGCACTCACCAACATCAACCCGCAAAGCCCGAGCCGCAAACTTTCCAGGGTGAGTATTCACGCACTCCCCTATTTTCGGTTTTTAATGTTTTAGGGTGGAAAGCATGCCACAATATCTATGAACATTATTTTATGAACTTATGCTATGAATTTGTGATATGAACTTTGTTGTATGAACTTGTATTATGAATTTGGTGTTATGAACTTGTATTATGAATTTGGTGTTATGAACTTGTATAATTAAGTCCCCGGAGAACCGATACAACCTATTAACTCATATTTGAGCCGATGGTCTTATGGATAGCGCTATTTGGGGTCGACAGCCCCCACTCGCCCGGAACCGCGAGTGCATATTTCCATGAACTGACATCATGGGAACCATGGACGTGATGGAATGGGGCAGGAACGGTCGTTAGGCTTGGTTGTGAACGGAATGCAATGGCATTCATCGTCTTCTAAATTGGAACATATATAGAATAAACTACATTTTTGAAATAATGTATTATTATAAACCTGTGAACTCACCAACTATTTTATAGTTGACCCTCGTTTTTGCATGTTTTTCAGGGAACGGTCAGTGAATCAACAAGACGTTAGCATGATTTAAGTTGTTACCTTTGCTATGTATTAAATTATGTGTTGTGAAAACTGAATGTATTTGTTTTGTATGCGATGTAAACTTAAAACGCTTAATGTTTATGGTTGGTACTTCTATTTACCTTTGTGATGAGACCTTAGCCTGTCACTCTTCGTGTTTCCGCTTTAACCGGGTGTGACAGATTTGGTATCAGAGCCTAAGGTTATAGAGAATACCGGCTTCCCCTTTCCCTTAGGGACGCCTAAACTATAACCATTGAGTTAATAAAACATGCCATTTAGTATAAGTAATTCCGGTAATGCGCTACTGGACCTTAATTATACATAGCCTGATCACCTATGTATAATTAAGGAAGAGTTAGTGCGAGACCGGAATTGATTATAGTGAATGGTATCAACACCCTAGGATAAACATAAACATCAAACATAATAGAAATTTTCTAGAAGGCTAAAAATTCATCTAAACATTAGAGTTTCTCGTGTACAGCGTAGCCATGTCAAACACTAGCTCTCAAGCACTTGGATCGGCAGATGAGTCTGGTTACGTCACTGCGCGCCCGAAAGTCAACCGCGAATCGAGCACCGAACCGACTGAAGATCTGTCTACAGGATCAGAGACTGGAGAGGAAGTGAGCAGCCAGGCACCGACTGAGGAAACTTCAGCCCCGCCGATACCCGAGCCTTCGCGACAGCTGACGCCTCGGCCACCCCTTTATGGACTATACCACAGGAGGACAGCGAGAAAGAGCGCACCAATGCCGAGAGAAGTGTTGAGGTTCGAGCGTCCAGAACCCGTGCCAGCACCTCCCGCACGTGAGCGTCACGAGCCTAGTCAGCCTCGACCCCCAGTCATAGGGACGCCTTATATGCGAGCACCCGGGATGACTTGTCAGGAGCGACGCAGCATGGAGGCCATGGCCCGATACCTGCATGATGCCCGTAGTAGGATTGCTTATCATCATCACAGCATAGCCGACATGTCAAACGTGGTGGATGCGGTGTGTGGTTATGCATACTCCGCCCAAAGGACAGCAATCAGAGCTATGATCACTAGCGCTATCGCTAGAGGGCTAGCATTGATTCTGGCAGTGGCACTTGTCTGGGTGATTGTGTTTTGGGGTTGAATCAAAGCGTCATGGTTTAGGTTTTATGGTCTTTGGTCTATGTATTTTGATGTAATGCCTTTGGCTTATGGCTTTTGAAAAGTATGGTTGAAGTATCTTTTGTAGCTTGCAGTGCCAAGCAGTATGCTTTGTTAAACCTTTTATTTACAAACTATGAATGAAAATCTATTTTAATGACTTTCAATTTCCATGTTATTTCGCATTTATATTGTTCATAAACTGTAAATTGTTTTGATGATTTGAAATCTTTCTTGAAAATATATTTTATTATATTTATTTCTTGCAAAAAGAGAGAATTTTTCTTTTTATGATGGTAACGTCTTAAATTTTGTTGTGTGTTATAGAACCATGCCCCCAAGAAGGAACACCTGCTCCCGCCAAACACAGCCTGAGAATGCCACTCCCGATATTGCTCAACTGGTCTCACAACAACTGATGGATGCTATCCCTAACATTGTGGCTCAAGTCACTGCGGGAATCCATACTAGTCAGACAAACCGCGGAGGCCCTACACCTACTGTGAACACGGATGGAAGCGGAACTCGTAATGAGGAAACAAGGGGATGCACCTATAAATACTTCATGTCTTGCAAACCCAAGGAGTTTCACGGAACAGAAGGTGCGGTGGGATTGTTGAAATGGATAGAAGGAATAGAGGCCGTACTCCACATCAGCAAACTCTCAAATGACTGCAAGGTTCCCTATGTTGCATGCCTTCTACAAGACAGAGCTTTAACATGGTGGAATGCGCAAGTCCGAAACCGTGGAAGGGAGGCGGCGAACCAGTTAGCTTGGGAGGAATTTAAAGAGTTACTCAAGAAGGAATACTGTCGTAAGGATGAAATCCAGAAAATGGAATCTGACTTCTAGAACCATGCCATGGTAGGAACCAATGTGGAAGGCTACACTGTGCGTTTCCATTAACTCCCTGAACTAGTGCCGCACATGGTCACCCCAGAGAGCAAAAGGATCGACCGATACATATGGGGATTGGCACCCGAAATCCGAGGCATGGTTACTTCAGCAAATCCTACCTCAATCCATAGCGCTATAGACCTGGCGCACCGACTTACGAATGATAAAGTGAGGGCTGGGATATTGACCATAAGCAACACCAGTAACAAAAGAAAACCGGAGAGCCAGATTGGAAGGAAGAAGAATGACAACTCAGAAAGTAACAAGAGAAGGGCAACGAACTTTGCGGTTAAAACAGAGGAACCTGTGCAATACCGAGGGCCTAAACCTAAGTGTGAGAAATGCAGCTATCACCATGAGGGTGCCTGCCCTATTTGCCACAAGTGCAACCTATATGGGCATTTCGTGAAGTATTGCAGGATAGATAAGGATCGCAAGGGTGGTAAAAGGGCGTGCTATGAGTGTAGAAGTGTGGACCACTTTAGGAATGCATGCCCGAATCTAAACAAGGGCCTCAACAACAACCAGGTAGGTCATAACAACCGTGGAAATCCAGGAGGTCAGGCTCGTGGGCGAGCATTTGTGATCAAGGCCGAAGAGGCCCGCCAGAACCCGGAGGTGGTAACAGGTACATTCCTCCTAAACAACCACTATGCATCAGTATTATTTGACTCTGGGGCAGATAGAAGTTTTGTGTCACATGAATTTAGATCACTAATCGACTTGAAATCAAAAATGTTGGAACATGCTTACATAATTGAACTTGCTAACGGCCATGAAATTAAGGCTAAGGAGATAGTTCCTAATTGTACCTTGAACTTAGCCGGTAAAAATTTTAGTATTGATCTGATACCCATGGAACTCGGAAGCTTTGACGTAGTGGTAGGAATGGACTGGTTATCCAAGAATCGAGCAGACATAGGATGCTTTGAGAAAGTTGTCAAAATGCCCCTCCAAAACAACGAAACCC
This sequence comes from Lactuca virosa, assembly GCF_052849685.1. Classification (NCBI taxonomy): domain Eukaryota; kingdom Viridiplantae; phylum Streptophyta; class Magnoliopsida; order Asterales; family Asteraceae; genus Lactuca; species Lactuca virosa. The sequence goes on from NC_136429.1 coordinate 318,066,958, forward strand.
TATTAGTGTACGGAGAGAAACCAGGCAAGAACCTGAAGATAGTCTCATGCATGAAGATTCACAAATATCTGAAGAAGAAGTACCTTGCGTTCTTGGCTCATGTAGTGGAAAAGAATTCGGAAGAAAAACATATTCAGGATATTCCAATAGTGCGAGAATACCCCGAAGTGTTCCCGGAAGAGTTGCCCGGACCCCCCCCCCCCAACAAGACAAGTCGAGTTCAGAATTGATCTAATTCATGGGGCGGCACCTGTAGCTAAAGCACCTTACCGCTTGGCACCTTCTGAAATGCAAGAGCTTTCGAGTCAACTTCAGGAACTTTTGGAAAAAGGTTTCATTCGTCCAAGTTCCTCACCGTGGGGCGCACCGGTCTTATTTGTGGAAAAGAAGGATGGATCAATGCGAATGTGCATCGATTATAGAGAACTAAATAAATCGACTATCAAAAATAGATACCCCCTTCCTCGAATAGATGATTTGTTTGACCAACTCTAAGGCGCCTCGTACTTTTCAAAGATTGATTTACGATCGGGATACCACCAATTAAGGGTACGCGACGAAGACGTTCCTAAAACCGCCTTCAGAACTCGTTACGGACACTACGAGTTCTTAGTTATGCCTTTTGGGCTAACTAACGCGCCAGCTGCCTTCATGGATCTTATGAATAGGATTTGTAGGTCGTACCTTGACAAGTTTGTTATCGTGTTCATTGATGACATACTAGTCTATTCGCAAAACAAAGAAGAGCACGAACGACATCTCAGGCTAGTGTTGGAACTGTTGAAAGACCACAAGTTGTTTGCAAAGTTCTCTAAGTGCGAATTTTGGATTAGGGAAGTACGATTCCTTGGTCATGTGGTTGGAGAAAAAGGAATACACGTGGATCCCACCGAAGTTGAAGCAATTAAGAAATGGGAAACCCCAAGATCCCCGACGGAAATTCGGCAATTTCTCGGATTGGCGGGCTATTATAGGCGCTTTATTGAGAACTTCTCCAAAATTGCCCATCCATTGACTATTCTGACCCAAAAGGATAGGAAATTTGTATGGGAAGAACCACAAGAAGATGCCTTCCAATTGCGAAAACATAAGTTGTGTAATGCGCCAGTCTTGGCATTGCCAGATGGTGTGGAGAACTTCACAGTGTATTGTGATGCGTCACACCAAGGTCTGGGTTGCGTACTGATGCAGAAAGGCAAGGTTATTGCATATGCGTCAAGGCAGTTGAAGGTTCATGAGAAAAACTACACAACCCACGACCTAGAATTAGGAGCGGTGGTATTCGCCCTTAAGATCTGGAGACATTACTTGTAACGGAACTAAGTGCACTATTTATACTGATCACAAAAGCCTACAACACATCTTGGATCAAAAGATGCTTAACATGAGACAGAGGCAGTGGGTAGAATTACTCAACGACTATGATTGCAAAATTAAATACCATCCAGGAAAGGCCAACGTTGTAGCCGATGCGTTGAGTAGGAAGGAAAGGGTGAAACCCTCACGAGCTCATGCCTTCGGAGCCCTTGTTCAAACCAGTTTGAAGGACAAAATCCTTGCTGCTCAAGGCGAAGCATTAAAGACTGAGAACTTGAAATGTGAAACATTGCAATGTCTAGAACAACGATTTGAAACAGGTTCGGATGGAGTGAAGTACTTCAAAAATAGAGTATGGGTACCAAAGATCTACGAATTGCGTGAGGTAATTTTAAAGGAAGCCCATAATTCCTGATACTCGATCCACCCTGGAGCCGACAAAATGTACTTGGATCTAAAGGAATACTATTGGTGGCCTGGAATGAAGAAAGATATTGCTTTGTACGTTGGGAAATGTTTAACTTGCTCCAAAGTGAAGGCTGAATATCAAAAGCCCTCCGGTTTGCTTCAGCAACCAGAAATACCTCAATGGAAATGGGAGCAAATATCCATGGATTTTGTTACTAAGCTACCGAGGACCGTGAAAGGACACGATTCTATCTGGGTAGTGGTGGATAGACTGACGGAATCCGCACATTTTCTTCCCATTCGGGAAGATTACCGAATGGAACGGCTTGCTCGAATTTACATAGATGAGATCGTAGTACGTCACGGAGTACCTATTTCCATCATATCGGATTGAGATAGCCGTTTTACATTTCGATTTTGGCAGTCGCTTCAAAAAGCCTTGGGGACACGTTTAGACTTAAGTACCGCATATCATCCCCAGACAGACGGTCAGAGTGAACGAACCATCCAGACGTTAGAAGATATGCTCCGGGCTTGCGTGATCGACTTTGGAGGAAGTTGGGATAACCATTTGCCATTAGTTGAGTTCTCCTATAATAATAGCTACCATACCAGCATACAATGCGCCCCCTATGAGGCCTTGTACGGGCGTAAATGTCGCTCCCCACTATGTTGGCTGGAAATTGGCGATAGGCAGTTAACGAGACTGGATTTAATTCAAGAGACCACTGAGAAGATCTCGATAATACGTGATAGACTGAAAGCTGCCCGCGATCGCCAGAAGAGCTATGCTGACAAGCATAGGAAACCTTTGGAATTTCAAATAGGAGACAAAGTACTCTTAAAAGTATCCCCATGGAAAGGAATCGTGCGTTTTGGTAAAAGAGGAAAACTGAGTCCCCGTTATGTAGGACCCTTCGAGATTATCGATAGGGTCGGTCCAGTGGCATATAAATTAAAGCTACCAGATGAACTGAGTGCGATACACGACACATTCCATGTGTCGAACCTCAAAAAGTGCTTGGCGGAGGAATCCCTACACATACCTCTCGGGGACCTCCAAATTAATGATCAACTAAAGTTCGTGGAGGAACCTGTAGATATTCTCGATCGAGAGGTTAAGCAACTAAAACGAAGTAAAATACCGATCGTGAAAGTTCGTTGGAACTCTAAGCATGGACCCGAGTTTACGTGGGAACGAGAGGATTTCATGAAGAACAAATATCCTCAACTATTCGCTATGTCTGAACCAGTGTTACTGCCAGTTGAATTTCGGGACGAAATTCCCACAACTGCGGGAGACTGTGACATCCACCAAAACTCAGGTCAATACTCATCTAGAACCTTGTCATTTCCTTGTGTGCACTTAACTTGGCTCTATAGTTACAAGTTGAACTAGGTTTGTGACTTAATAGATCCCTCGGAACAAGTAGTGTACCTTAGTTGTATTGAACGATCACATTGATATGTAAAGGAACCAACTGAGTGGTAAAGTGCCAAAGCTGAACCTTAAGTCTAAACATAAAACTATGTTCGATAAATTACAACTCAAGGGTAGGTTATTAACCCTAAAAATTTCATATTGGAACAAATTGATGCTTAACAAGGTTAAGTATCACAAGCTAATATGAACAAAAATTAGATCATAATATGAACCAACTATAAAGTTGATGACAAATTTATACACTTCATGATTCGAAATGTGAACCAAAAGTAAAATCCAAGAATATCAAATTCTTACAATCACATATTATGAATCCTTGTTAGAATTGTTGAAATATGATAAATTGATTTTTATAAAAATTAAATAATAGGTTATCATTATATAAATTAATTCAGCAAATATAATTTTTGGAAGTCATTACCAAGTGTAAATACCTCAACAAAACCCAATAATTAAAACCTCAGGAGATTATGAAAATGTTTGAGTTTTATAAAATTTAAAATCTAGATTTATAAAAATTCAAGGGAGGCTTTTATTATTTGATCAAATATCAATAAAAATACCATATCCCTCTTAAATTTTCGTCCATTAGGCTTTTCCCTCTTCCCCATGCCTTAAAACCCATCATTACACCTCATTTGAACCACCTACACCCTCCATCTCACACTCCTTCTCCAAGAAAACTCTCCCACTTCCAAGACCACTCCTACATATCAGAAAATCCTCCATTCTCTGCCATAATTTCGAAATTGAGAAGGTCTTGAAGTGTTCTTGCTTCTCTCAAGATCAAAACCAAGGTAAACAACACAATCCTCCCTCATAGTTTCATGATTTTACTTCCTCTTCTTCATGGTTCTTCTCTACTCTTCGAATTCTATGCCCTTCTATGGCTAGAAATCCTTACTTTTTCCCTTGTGGTTTGTAGATTCTCACCATAACACAATGCATGTGTTTGAGATGGTGAAAATCCGGGATCAAACCCATGCAAGGAGTGAAAAAGATGCACATGTGTTCATGGCACTTCAAAACCGAATATTACATCTTCTTCTCCATTTCTTTTGTGTTCTTGCATGACCAAAAGCATTTAAACCATTTCTAGTACATCTTGGATGCTCATTCACTCCATGCATGTGCTAGAAATCGGACCTTAACAGAAGCATGCATGTTGTTCTTGTCAAAGTGCCCTAAGAATGCACTCAAAGCAACCAGGGGAGACATGCAATCTGCCAGACTATTTTGTTCAGATTTGAACGGCCATAACTCGGTCATTACTTAACCAAATCCTGATATTCTCTTTGTATTGGATAGTTCCACGAGTTAGCTTTCAAACCCAACTGGTCTCACTATAAAAGATTAAATATCGGATTTTTGGTAATTTTTACAAAATGGTTGCACAAACAGCTCTTTTTTTGTGATCACCATTTTTACTTTACGTGATCAGTGGCCTTAAACCCAACCATAAATCTGGGGAAAAATAGTTTAGAAACTTAACATATCCAGTGAATGATGGCTGAAATTTCGTGGCTTAAAACCCCACAGAATGTGCTACTCAAATTCATGAACTTCAGCCACATTTACATCTCATGCACTATAATGCGCAACATTTCTTAACTTGTTTGGGTTCAATACCCCTATTTCCCTTCTGAATAAATTTTGAACATTTTTCCTTTTGAAAGCCCTCACATGCATGTGATAATTTGTAAAATACCAAGGGCTAGAACCAATTCCTTATTTATTTATAAAAATAGTTATTTAATGGCTTTAAATTCCAAATAATCATTTTCGGAAGGTATAAAAATCTGAAAATTTTTATTATGAATATAATCACAGAATAAGAAAGCCATGTAAATTGTCAGACATTTTGGACACTGTTTGATATTTATTCCATATTTTTCATTAAATTGGAGCATGAAATTACAATCTGGGGTTATTGAACTCAAAGTTCCTAACCAATATTTTTCTCAACCTTAGGAACATTATAAGAACCTGTAAAAATTAAATTGGGAATTTTAGAAACTGTTTACCAATTTATTTGGATTTTCTATATTATTTGATCCTAAATTACAAATAAATATTAAACGACCATCAAAAATGTATATAAAATATCTGGACACTAATACCCTCCTGTAGAAACACAATATAAAGTTTTACAATTTTTGGAGTTCATTTTCATGCCTTTATGAAAAAAAAAAATTTGAATATAAGACACCATGAATTCAATAATACTAATAATGAACCAAACAAACTTTGGGCACTTAATGACACCACTAGTAGGATAAGTAGACTTAGACAATGGTTTAGTGAATTATATCTCACTAGAGACTATTTGTTCCGTAGGACGCTATTAGGATTCACACTCACCAACATCAACCCGCAAAGCCCGAGCCGCAAACTTTCCAGGGTGAGTATTCACGCACTCCCCTATTTTCGGTTTTTAATGTTTTGGGGTGGAAAGCATGCCACAATATCTATGAACAAGTGCGGTGCAATAGGAAATCTTAAGAGAGATTGTCCAACAAAGATGACTAACGAAGGAGTCGACGACTAGACAGGAATTGACGACAAGGAACCCTACCGCAGCTTTTGGTATGTTCCACGATAAACTTAAGCATCGAACTATCACAAAATTTTTTGTCAATTAAAAATATAATCCAAAAAAAAACTAGTTTCTCGTTAGAGCCAATACTGTAAATCACTGGAAGCTAGGGATCCTCACTAATGGACCATGATGGTTCCCTATGAATGTTAGTATAGTATATATTTAGGATTCCATAAACTAAGAACGTGCGATTCCTCATCATTTTCCTGTCCCTGGTCTGAATGTTGATTAGGACAGAACCCCACAGTCAATTACTTTTTAAGATCCTAAGTATGTGCGGTTAGGTCACATCCATCTATAGTGGAATAACCTGGCAGAATTTGGATTATGAATTCCCTTGCCTTATAACAGCACCCTCGTGTCGCCAAGAACACCTAACAAGCAGAAACGAGATAGACCCAAAGGTAACAACGAAAACGAGACTAGCAACGATAAGAACACACACACTAGAACACCTAACAAGTAGAAACGAGATAGACCCAATGGTAACAACGAAAACAAAACTAGTAATGATAGGAGCTTGAACATAAAACACCCTGTCATTCCTAACAACCAATACTCCTCAAATCTATGTAACAACAAGGAGTCCAACGTCATCAGTTGACACGGATAGGCTTGATTCTCACCTTACAAACCTCGAGCTCAGAAAATAGACTTTTGTCTTGCGCAACCGAATAACAAAACTCGTTCAGTCGGTAACGACGAAATCCCTATCAACCAGACACCTAAGTTCTGGCGTAAGGAATACCACGCCCTTCCCTAGCCCCAGCAAAGATTAAAAATCAAGGAGGAAAGGGAATAAAAAGGAATCCAAAAGCCTTCCAACATTCCTCCAGAGATTCCCAAAATCTCTTAGAAAACCTCAACCATGTGCTAAGAAGATATAGAGTCACCCCGACTCCTAGAGCCACCTCAATGACAAAACACCTAATACCACTTAGCACGGTAACAAGAACAAATAGTGTCTGATCATAAGATTGGCATATTATGTAAGGAAACATCAGACCCAGTCGCTAACCATAGGAAGCACCTGTCTAACTCATAAGGGGAGAAAGACGAAATTACCATAAGCACCACTGACTACGATTAAGCCAAACAAACCCGTCCACAAGGATCGATACTCCCTACCCCGAATCGGACATTCGTTCAACCAACAGCAAGGAACTGGCGAAGGCCGACCTACCATTAGCTTGGAAAGACCCTAGGGAGAAAAACTCCCAAAATAATCAAAGGCTCATAAAGTTAACTGCATCACACAAACTCGACCTTGGTGACCATAGTACCAACTCTTAAGGCCCAGAAAACTCTACTTCTAGGACACCAAGATCCCGATCCCTAGAAAACCATTCAAAAGGCATCGCCAAGAAAAGGCCCGATAAACCCTAGTCTCCAATTAACCTAAGAGCTCAGTTTAGACAATTTACATCCCATGTATTCAACACTCATAAGTGTCAAACCACCGAAGCCCTAGAAATCCCACTTGACAAGAACGGGGTAAACAAGAGTCCACACACCGAAGAGAAACATGTGTAAGGGACATTGAAAAAGTTGGGATACCCACCTACCTCTACTCGAGTACTCATCTAACGACAACTACCACCCGAGCATAGGAGTTGTATCCTTCGAGGCCCCGCGCGGCCGGAAATGCAGATCATCCCCTGTTGGGCTGAGGTGAGAGACACCCAACAGACAAGATGACAGATAATCAACAGCACACTCCCTAGACCCAAGATTATTCGAGAAACCACAAACCCGAGCCTGACCCCAAACATTGTATAAGTCGACAATAGAACTATACAAATAGCAGGTTAAAGCCTCGGAATCCCAAGTAAGGGATCAGGGTATTCTTAAAGATTCCCTCAGGGAAGGATGACTCGATTTGAAAGGCAAGGTAAACTAACTCCCCGATACACCAGACCATTCGAGATCCACGCACGAATCGGTCCGATAACTTACGAACTCCAACTACCCTCCAATCTTAATGGCGAACATCCTGAGTTCCATGTGTCGAACCTAGAAAGGGGCTGTCGGACAAAACCTTTCCAGTCCCACTACATAAGATTTAGTGGACCAAAACCTCCTGAAAATTTATCAACCTATCGAGACTATGGATAGAAAGGTTAAGCACACCAAAACAAAGCCACATCCCAATGGTGAAGGTTCAAGGTAACGCTAGTCGTGAGCCGGTATTCACCTGGGAACACAAAGACCAAATAACTCAAAGGTACTCTCACCTAATTTCGCTTTCATAACCCTACCTTTCGAAAGAATTTCGGGACGAAATTCCCTCTAACGGGGGGATGATGTCACCACTAGCCTTTTTGGCTAGGAAAATTTCATCCTCAAGTAAGCAAGGACTATTGTGATATTTGTGCTAACACACCTAAGTGTTCAATATGAGTTCCTAAGGAGCCATATGGTGTTAGAATCCAAATCTCTCCAAGTATGTGAAATCTCTCCCAAATCTCTCCAAGAATATGAAATCTCTCCCAAATCTCTCCATAAATATGATATCTCTCCCAAATCTCTCCAAGTATGTGAAATATCTCTCAAATCTCCTTATGTAGTTCTTTTCCTTAGTCAAAATCAACTCAAGATGAAAGGAGGAAACTTAAAAGGGAAACCCTAGTTAGGAACTTTCTCATTTCGGAATTTCCATTTTCTTGTTTGGAAACTCCTCTCCAGCTTTGGAATTCCCTTGATCTGGATGAACCCCCCCCCCCCCCCCCCCCCAATCTTCGGAACCTTCAAAAATGGCTCCAGAATTAATGGCTCCGGAATTAATGTGCTCCGGAAATCTAGCATGCTCCGGAAAAAAAAATCACTCTGGACAATCTCGCTTGGAGCTTTCGTGTTCACCCCCGAAAGTGCCACCTCACAGCCTCGGAAGAATTGGTTCCGGATCAGAACTGACGCCAGAATTTTTCGCAGCTCGGTCCGGACAGGTTGCCTTCGCCCTTGACTACGGAAATTCTAAATCGACTCCGGAAATGGGGACTGTCTTCGGAACTTCCCACCTGACTCCGAAAATTGGAGATTGATTCCGAAATTTAAGGCTTGACTCCGGAACTTTGAGTAAAGCTTCGGAACTATTTAGTCTATTCCGGAACCTAGGCATCTCTTTCGGAACTCACCTAAAAGGCTTCGAAACTCATGTATTGACTCCGGAAATTTCCATTTGGCTTCGGATTTCGAACCATTCCTCCATTTCAACATTTTAAGATATTTCTCTAACACATAAGATGTGAATAAGACAAAAAGCCTTTGACTCTATGATGCGACATTTCATCAAGTTCCAAGATAATCACGGTTAAACATGCAATATCCTCCAGACATCCAAGCACACATCAAATCAACTTCTCTTACCTTATTCAAAAGAAGAACTCCTTTCCTCGTCCTTACCTCATTTCCACCTCCTGGATATTTCATCCATCTTCAAGAGTCCTTCCCTCACCCATTTAACAAACTCCTCAAGAACAAGAGCTTGTTGAAAGCTAAATTTCTCAACTTCTCTTTCTAGATATTTTAAGTAAGTTTCTCCACTCACCTAATATTTTACATAGATTTCAAAATGAATCCATATTATTTTACTCATAATAATATGTGATGATCACCTTTAGGACAACATTCCGCCCAGGAATTTCCTCATCTCAGCTAAAAGTTTAGGCTAGAAAGCTTCACTCCATCACTCCAAACAACTCATCAACCAACTCAAGGTGAGCTTTATACCCCACCTTTTCAATGTTTTAATGTTTTTGGGGGAGACAAGTTCAAGACTTTATACCTCAAGAAGGTCTGGAATGAAGCAATAACCCCAGATCTATATCATCTCCTTCGGTCCACCACCTTCCTTGTTCTTCACTTGCTTGAGAAAATGGCTTACAACACTAGAATACTCTCCGAAGGCCTCCAAGCTCCAAAAATACTCAAGGGAGGATTAGGTTTTCGTGGTGGCTGTCCAAGGGTGAAAATGGAGGCTGACCCTTGAGGCATATCATTCCTTATATAGTGCCTGACCCTAAATTAGGGTTTTCTAGACTCTGGACGTACGCTGGGCGTACATCATGTATGTTGGGCGTACGCCAAAAAGCACCTGCGACCATTTCTCTTATACGTTGGGCGTAACCTAGCTTACGTTGGGCGTACCCATGCGCCTTCCACTTTGCGTGCATGGTCCTCCTTGCCAACTTTTCCATTAAGGGGCCATTAATGTCAATAACTTCAAAGTGCTATAACTCCTTCATTCTAAGTCCGCTTCCGACGAACTTTATATCCACGAAAAGGTGGCGAGAAGCCCTATGCTTCTAGCGGCACACCTCGGCCCAAAACGTCTCCAATAAAAACTTCAAGACCCATAAAAGACCGAAACGCCATAGCCTCGGGCTCTGAAATCCTAAACAAGTACTTTCAGAACAGGGCGTTACAGATTAGCTGGATACTACCAAAGGTTTATCTAAGCCTTTTCTTCGATAGCTGCTCCATTGACAGCTTTGACCCACAAAGGAGCTATGTATACGTGGAGTGAGAAGCACGAAGAAGCATTCGAGAAGCTAAAGAAGAAGTTGTATGAAGCACCAATTCTTTCTTTGCCTGACGGAGTTGAAGACTTCGCAATTTATAGCGATGCGTCTGGAGTTGGGTTAGATTGTGTTCTAACCCAAAGAGAAAAGGTGATAGAATATGCTTCGAGACAATTGAAAGAGCACGAAAAGAACTACCCCACTCATGATCTGGAGTTGGCAGTGGTAGTATTTGCCCTAAAGATATGGAGGCACTCTCTTTATGGCACAAATTGCAAACTTTTCACTGATCATAAGAGTCTCTAGTATCTCTTTAATTAAAAGGAATTGAATATGAGGCAACGACGCTGGCTAGAGTTACTCATGGACTACGACTGTGAGATACTTTACCACCCTAGTAAAGCAAATGTTGTCGCTGATGCTCTAAGTCGAAAAGTAAACCTTGAAAAGAAAAGGCCAAGAGCGTTAAGAATCGAACTTGTCTCGACGATTGTGGAAAGTATTAAGAAAGCTCAAGAAGAAACTTCAGAGAAAAATTATTGAAAGGAAGAACGTTTGTGCAAAACGTTAGTGTTCGGTACAAACAGTCAAGGACTGAAGGTATTCCAAGAAAGGATTTGGGTACCTAAGATATGAGGAGTAAGAGATCTTCTGATGGAAGAAGCTCACAAGACCATGTACTCGATTCATCCCGACAACACTAAAATGTATAGGGATCTAAAACCCTAGTATTGGTGGCCGACGATGAAGCTCAATGTTGCAAAGTATGTGGCTGAGTGTGTAACATGTGCAAGAGTTAAGGCACAACATCAGAAACCGTATGGGAGTTTAAAACCTTTACCTATACCCATGGGTAAATGGGAAGACATCACCATAGATTTTGTGACTAAACTGCCCAGAACAAAGAACGGTCACGACATGATTTGGGTAGTCGTGGATCGGTTCACTTAGAGTGCACACTTCATAGAAGCCAATGAGAGATGGTCTGTGGATAAGCTTGCAAATGCTTACGTGAAGGAAGTAGTAAGGCTTCATGGCGTTCCTTTAACGATTGTATCAGATCGTGATAGTCGTCTCACATCAAGGTTTTGTAGGAGTCTACAAGAGGAAATGGGTACGAAGTTGTGTTTAAGTACAACATACCATCCACAGACTGATGGTCAAAGCGAAAGAACGATTCAAACACTGGAAGATATGCTAAGAGCATGTACCCTGGAATTGCAAGGTAACCGGGATGAGCACTTACCTCTGGTAGACTTTTCCTACAATAATAGTTTCCACTCGAGCATCAAGATGGCACCTTATCAAGATTTGTATGGACAGAAGTGGCATACCCTGTCTTGTTTGCTTGAGGCTGGAGAAAAGTAGTTTATGGGCCCCGGGATAGTACATGAGAGTGCTAAAAAGTTGAAAGTGATCAGGGAAAGGATGTTAGCAGCTCAGGATTGTCAAAAGAGCTATGCTGACAAAAAGAGATGATCGATTACATTCGAAGTTGGAGATTCGGTTTTGCTTAAAGTCTCACCTTGGAAGGGACTTATAATATTCAGAAAGAGAGGAAGGCTAAGTCCAAGGTTTATTGGACCATTTAAAGTTCTTCAGAGGATTGAGAACGAAGCTTATAAGTTCGAATTACCATAAGAACTAGATGGTATTCATAACACTTTTCATGTGTCTTATTTGAGGAAGTTCATGGGAGATGTTCTCGACATAATTTCAATTTCAGAGTTAAGGATGGATGAAAATAAGAGGCTAATCGAAGAGTCTGAAGCAATTGTTGATCGTAAGACAAAGAAGTTACGACGCAAGATGGTAGACTTAGTGCTTGTGCGATGGAAACATACGAATGGGCCGAACCTCACCTGGGAAACGGAGAGTGACATGATGAGTCGCTATCCATATTTGTTTGCTGATGCGTGATTTTAGGACAGAATCATCCTACAGGGGAGAGAATCGTAACGCCCTGTGATGATGTAATAGTTAGGGTCAACAATTGTAACCTATTTGACGTAATAAAGAAGAATTATGTGAACATTATGTGTTTCATGATTATTATAATATAATAAAATAGGAAAAATCAGCCGAATCATCCGTAAATCGTAAAAATAAGTGCGCCGAACCACCAATAATAACTTCATCAGCTAAATGTATGAGAAGGTGTTTCATGGGATCAAAGAAGTCGGGAGGGAATATTCTCTCCAACTTGCACACGGTCTAAACAATACAACATTTCATAACGAACAAGTCTTGGAAATGAAAATTTTTGGAGCATAATACTCGAAAGTACATGCATATCTCTGATACAACCTCATATAACTTTATTGGAACAAACCCTCTTGCAACTAGGGAAACCATAAAGATGTAATCTTTTAGGTTTACTCAGTTCCCTATATTTTATGCATATTTGAAAGGGAATATTAGTTTTTTCAACCAAACACATACTTTTTAATATTGACCATTTTCAATATGTAATCTCCAGGATTCTTCCAAGTCTTCCTATCGTTGTCCCTGGTCGGGTTTAGAAGAGGTTGGCCACATAGTTTCTTAATATCTTCTCTTTCATTTTGATTGTCTTTGGACTTTGGGGTGCCCATCATAATGACAAACAAATTATTAAAAACATTGTTCTTGATATGCATCACATTGAGGTTGTATCGGATCAATAGGTGACACAAATTGGAAGCTCCCAAAAAATGCTCTTATTTACCTAGTTATGTGTAATACCAAAACTAGTTGGTTCTATACAATCTAGACATTAGGGATGATGGGTTTAAAACCTAGTCAAAGGGCAATAACATGGAAGCAGAAAAAAAATGATCTAATGGACTCGAAACAATAGATCTAACTCATCAATCCATGCAACTTATAAGATATAATAACATAGAATCATTCCTTTAATTTCTTTTTAGCATTTTTCTTTTGATAAGCTAGTTAAATGGATTAGAGAATCCAATGGAGAGTTCCTCTTCTAAAATCACACCCAAGAAGCAAAACTCTAATAGATTGTAAAACCGTAAAAAACAGTGGCAAAATTTTTATTTTTCAAACATCCAAAATACAACCATTGTGTTCCAAAACAACCATAGTGTAAAATCTTCCTAACATTAGAGTAAAAACAAATATCAAGGCAGAATAAAATCAAGGAGCTGAATTGCAATCATGCCGGTCGCTTCCCTCTCGAACTAAAAGTACTTGAAAATATCAAACCACAAAGTTGTAAGCACAAAGCATCGGGGTCCCCAAAATACCACATAACCACACATAACCTTGGGCCCCACCTATGATAACGAGCTCTACGCAACAGACAATCGGGCCCCACACCACATATGGCCCTGCCCAACATACATAATGGGCCCCATCAAACATACCTAGAAGGCCCTGCCCAACATGAAAATTGGCCTAGCCCAACATACAATTAAATGGGCCTAACCCAACACAAAGAAAAAGTTACAAAGATAGATAGTATCCTACATAACAAATTCTAGCGGGCCGGCTGTGACATTCCCAAATTTACGACCATTTAAAAAATTTATTTATGCTTATTTGAAAATCAGAGTATTCATTTTTAAAGAATAAGATTACGGAATTTGTTCCCAGAAAACATGATAAATATAGTATCAAAGAATTTCCAAAGAAATGTATTTTGTTTATATTAAAACCTTGGGATATCATCGCCAATACAGAAACATAAGCATAAACAGACCTTACATTCATTTACACTAGTGATTACATCTCATTTAATCTCTCAGTGTAATATAGCTTCGTATCGACACCTGTGATACACAAAAACTTAGTGCGCTAGGTTGGGAAACCTGGTGAGTACATAGGGTTTTCAACCCACAATAATATAATTTATCTGTTTCTTCACATAATTTATGTTAAACAATTAACCCGATTACCCATCCCCATTTTCTTCATTTAATCATCGCTAAAGATCTATCGTAACGGTCACCTCCTACATCGTATTTACCTCTCATATCCTTACATCGTATTTCCTTATATGTTTGTTGCTAAGGAATTTTCCTAAGGATCATCGCCTACATCGCATAGATAATACTGATTTGGGGATTACTCCCTCATGACGTGTCCAGTAAGGGTTAGGGTATCATCACATGAATACGTAGTTACAACGTCGTCTTAACCTGTAATTCATATTAAGGGTTAGAATATTATCGTATGAATACGTAGTTACAACATCGCCTGAACTCGTAATTCATAGTAAGGGTTAGAGTATCATCGTATGAATACGTAGTTACAACATCCCCTCAACTTGTAATTCATCACATGCAGGTTATGAGCCTGCTTGTGTTTCCACATGACTGTCTAGAAATAGTCTGTGATCGGCATCTATACTCTGGTAGAAGACTACATCGCCACATCACTGTCAAGTTTATGGCATCTCCTCTCATCTCACATCACCTATTTATCATCACCTATCTATAATCACCTAGTTATCATCACCTTTATCATCACCTATCTCTCCTTACTCGTTGGTACCAAATATATATTTATAAGTATAAAAATACATATACAGTTTAAATCGCATAAATATGTATTAATCATTCATCTAGCAAAGATATCAGGAACACAGATAGTATGTACACATAGCACTTAATTTATATTAAATACTTCATATATATGTGTAAGATGAAAGTAACTATGTATTCACTTGTTAAAGTGATGATTCCAAACTCGGGCAGCGCTTCGCTTCTAACAATTCTACTCTCCTTCAACGAAACCTAGTATCATTACTCCTAGATTTTAGTCTAATATTTATAGCGACTATTTACGAGCGATATTGTTTTATAGGTGTTAAACAATACTTTTCAACCACTATGTATAGAGAGGGGCAAGACTGATGGGTTTTGTATACTACAACATCCTATGGTGCACATACAACCCTAAATGCTTTGGATCTATGTTTTCTCTAATTATACATGCAATATTGTTTCCAAAGCATAAAGCCTACAACTAGCATACAATTAACATAATCAACATAAAAGTGAGTTATAGAATTACTTCTTTGTTGTAGCTTATTGTTTTGGCCTTTAAGAACTTAGCACCCCAAATGTGATGCCTCAAACGGTTCACAACACACCCTATTGGATGACTTGAGAGAGATTACTAGGCACACAAATCGGTTATGAGCTCCAAGAACACTTGTTGTCACTGATTTTAGCCATGGGGTTATGTATATATATGTAGGAATCCAAGAGTCATGGGTAACCCTAATCCATACACTTTGGGTTATTATCCATATTCCATGTGGGCCAACTCTTCATGGAAACTTACATAAGCTTAGCCCATCATGGATCAATAGCCCAAACCATATATACATCATTGATTTACATAATCAGTCCCCGTTAATTTAATTAGTCTCTTTTCATCACTAAATTAATTCCAAATTAATTCGTGATCAATACTAATTAAATAATATGATTTCATATTAATATATTAGAACTATAATATATTAATAAAACATAAATAACCTCTTACTCAAATATCCATCCACAAATTGTCCTAGTGATATGCAACCTGAACTGCACCATGCTACTCTCAGGTCAAGTACATACCAATTATAGTTATGGGCTTAGACACCTAATTTAAAAAAGACATGATACACCGGAGGGCAAGACCATTTTGGAATTTATGAACTTCTGAAATCCAGCAACCGTATGCGGCCCTTCAAACCAGATTCCCCGTACCGCAACTAGTTAAAAGATTTTATAATAACACTTTATATATATATATATATATATATATATATATATATATATATATATATATATTATTTATAAGTTCATAACAACGATATTGAACTTAAACATAAGTTATACTTAAAGCAGGGTAAGCATAACTCACTTACTAGGAGGTTTGGCTAGGAACCGAGCTCTACGGGGGCAGAACTTATGATCCAAAAGCTCTTCTTCTTGGATCCTTCTGGCGCTCCGGAACTCACCTCTTAGCACTTGGGAAGTACTAGGGGTTGGGAAGGGTTTAGAGAGATGTTTGAGAGAGAAAGAGTGGGAAAGGTGTGATTTTTTGGGGTGATTTGCGCCTCTATTTATAGGTTGAGTCCAGTTCAAACGTCGAGCGTTCCCTTGCTGAACGTTGGGCGTTCATGGCCAGGTGTCATCATCTGGTGCCAAGCCGTGGTGAGGAAGCACTGGCTCATATCGTGCCACGTGTCGCTCGCTCGTTACTCCAAAAACTAATTATCTTTTAAAATCCGTATTTTTTGCATACACACTCTGTTTTTTACATCCTTTATATCCACGTGTAGGTATCGACGGGGATTATAACTTTCGTTTAGACTCCGTTGGCGAATTTTGACCTTATTTTTAAAGTTATATTTTAACAGACTTAGACAGTTAAAATCTGTTAAAAACTCATAACTTTTTCATCCGACGTCTGTTTTCAACTGTCTTTATATCGTGAGCTTCTATTAATGAGATTTTCAATTCTCATTTAGGTTATGTCGGCTATAAAGCGATCGATCTAAAACTCGATTTCTGGGTTGTGCACTGTTATGCTAAATCTTATAAAAAATCATAACTTCCTCAAACAAAGTCAGATTCGGACGTTCTTTTTTTGTACGATCTCGGTTTAACATATACTATGACTTTCATTTAGATCGCTAAGGCTAAAAAGTAATTTATCAAAATTTCACTTTTTACGTTACGCGGTGCCGTGCCGGTTTAGCTGTAAAACTTCGTCGGATCGTAACTTCTTTGTTATAACTTGGATTTCAGCATTCTTTATATGTACGAAACCCTTGTCACATATACTATAATGTGGTTAAGATTATTTATTCTAAATAAACTTCTATCAAAATGTCATTTTTAACGATCATTGTCTCTAAATTGGCTAGCCCGAATCTGCTGGTGTTATACCGGCCTTGCCTTCGACCCATGAGCATAGCGAGGAGACTCACCTCAAACTGAATATAAAAAAATCTTACACCCGGCTGCCGAAATTGGAACTCGCCACTCTAATCAATACACAATAAGACCTCAATTAGAGATTAATGTAATAATTCATACTCGAGGGTCCTAATCATAAACGCTCTCTCTTTCTAGGTAAAAGGCCATTTCACCTTTCTAAGACAGGGGCCCACTCTACATGTCCCTTAATCTAATTTGTTCAAAAACCCCTTTCTGACTCTACCAACCATGTATCACGTGACCTACATCCTGAGTTGAGCCTTTGATGTCAATCTGGGGCATGGCGTAGCCTTGATAACGCCCTACGTAATAACGTTGCTTGCGCACTTTTCTTTAAGCTCTTAATGCATAAATACCAATCATCCAACACTTAGACCCGAACCTAATAAACATGCTAAGTTATAATGTCTTAGACGTTAAGCCTTTTCATGGCTTAAATGAGCACAATACCAAATCTTAAATCCAAAACATACTCCAACGATCAAAATCTCATGCATGGATTAATGGGAGTGACTAGGATCCCATTTTTATGACTCAAAAAGCTCAAAAATGATAAGAGAAGCCACTCATGAGGTCTAGAGTAGCTCATACTCACTAGAACCAAGGTTAAGGGACAAAAACTCATAAACACCTACCACTAGCTAAATCTATTAAAGATATCAACAAGGTTAGAGCTTTATACCTCCTGGAGAATGTTGAGGAAGAGAAAAGTCAGGATCTATAAGCTATGGACTCCCAGGCACTCCTTCAATGGCATCCATCTTGACAAAAAACACAAAAAAATCACTAAAAATGCTTCAAAGACCTCTCAAGGTAGCTAGGGTTTCGATGATGGTGTAAATGAGGGTGGAGGTTGAGCATGAGAAGGCTCTCAAGGATATAAGGCCTTTAAATAGGGCTCATAACACTTAATTAGGATTTTGGAGGTTATGCTCCTACGTCCTGCGTATATAGAGTAACGACCTACATAGGGAATAAAACCCCTACATATATTTAATGACTTACGCCCGACATAAGAAGATCTCTTACGCCCTGCATAGAACCACCAAAACACACAAAAAAGCATAATTTTGAATTAAAAAATGTACCAGAGGAAATAAGCGTTACACAGATCTAAACAACCTTCAAACTTGAACAACAAAAAGATCCAATAAATTTGAATCTGTGTCTCGCCACGTTGTGGCAATCCAATGACCACGTCGTGGGAACTCGACGTCTAGGATTCAAGGTTTTGATAGGGTTCCACATTTTGTGGCTGAAAGGTGTTTTTTCCCAAGTGACAAAACCAGATTTATAGCCCTCTTTATATATGGTCATAATTTGAAACCCTAGATATAATTACCAAATATAATAATAATTATCTATAGAATTCAAATAACTTGGAATAGTCTATATTCCATTATTTTCTAATTAATTGCTTAAAATTTTAATTAATTAACACAAAAAGTCCCTTTTTATAAATATATAATAAATTCTTCATTATTTTATTCTTACGTGCAACCTAAAAGGCACTACTATTTATAGTAATATTACCAGGCTTGTTATGACTATGTGCACTAATATCCATCAACTCCCACTTGCTCTTCACAACAACAATTAACCGGTCTAATACCTACTAGAGACAACATTGAGTGGTAGGCCAATGAAACTATTGTACTTATAACAACTTTTCTATAAATATCCCTCATACTGATAACTTCAAATTCCTTTAATCTTCATGATATCTTATTATGAACAATAGAGATGGATCTAGGGTCAATCGCATGGTTCAAGATTATGTTTCCCGATACAGACTTGTGATGACTTTCAGACTGACTATCAAATCAAATCAACTTAGTCTCAGCTTGGCCAAGCATACAAAAAGCAATTAGCAATATTAGTCTCAACCATAGCAAAACATCCACAAGTAATTTCCTAGGCTATAAGGCATCACATAGATCAGACAACCCTATCCAGAAATTCCTAAGGGGTCCTTAGCCTATCACTAGCATGCATTTCTATCATTCAAATATTATCAGCCACAAACAACATATAACATATATATGGATATTATGGGAGATCACTTCCTTGAGCTCCAGCTGACGGTACACATTGCTTCCATTATTCTATTCCTTGAAATTCATTTTTTTTGTAAAAAGTATTTTGTAAAACTTTCAGATCCTTAGTTTGAGTCTGGAATCCTACGAATGTACATGAAATTTACTCAAGCTTGGCTCTAATGCCAACTTGTAACATCTGGATTTTTACCACAAAATTTTTCATTTTTAATTATAGAAAAAATCTTGAATATCAATAGAACCAAGTCAAAAAAATACCAAGTACATCAAATATAATCATCCAAATAAAAGTATCAAAATGCGTAATCATAAAAATATGCAAGATGGAGTGTACAGTCAACACATCACCTTCTTGCGATCATCCGAAATACGTGAAACACATTAATCCATAACTGTAGGCACAAATGATAGTGAGTCCCACCCAAAATATCTATACAATACAACATAACAAATAATTATGGGTTATCAGCAACCCTGAGGAATATCACCAATTCGAGTGAGCTAACAACACGCCCAATGGATTATCGATATGTTTCAGGGTTTATTAACAACCCTAGGGACTTTCATCAATCCTGAAGTTATCATCAATTTTATCTAAATCACACATAACTATTGTAACGCTTGCAGATTCGGGCTAGTCAATTTAGAGACAATTTGTGCCAAGAAGGACTTTTTGATGGAAGATTATTTAGAATGAATAATCTTAACCAAGTTATAGTATATGTCACAAGGGTTCCGTACATATAAAGAACGCCGCAATCCGAGTTATAGCGAAGAAGTTATGGCTCGTCGAAGTTTTATGGCTAAACCGACACCTCACTGCGTAATGTAAAAAGTGAACTTTTGATAAATTACTTTTTAGTCTTAGGGATTTAAACAAAAGTCGTAGTATACATTAAACCTAGAGCATGCATAAAAATAACGTCCAAATCTGACTTCGTATGAGGAAGTTATGATTTTTCTAAGATTTGGCAAAGCAGTATGCAGCCCGGAATTCAAATTTTAGATTGATCAATTTTTAGCCGACACAACCTAAACGAGAATTTAATATCTCATTAATAGGAGCTCAATGATAAAAAGACAGTAAAAAACGGAGTCAGTATGTAGAAGTTATGAATTTTACACGGTCGGTAAACAGTGTAATCTTCTCATACTAATAAAATATAAAATCGGTCGAGAATTAGCCGATGGAGTGAAAAGGAGAGTTGTAGATGTTGTCAATACCTATGCGTGGATATAAAGAACGTCGAAAATGGAGCTCGTATACGAATATTAAGGAATTTAGAAGTCAGGATGGACTGATGTGAAGTAGGGGACATGGCGCGATCTAAGCCATTGCTTCCTCCCCACGTCTTGTCACCAAATGGTGACACTTGGCACCCAAATCGATGAGTTGGAGGCTCAGAACTCGCAGATTTGAGCCATTTTTCAGCCTATAAATACCATGCGTGGCTCACTTATTTTCCTCACACCTCAACCCTTTTCTCCCTCTCTCTCTCTCTCTCTCCCCCCAACCTGTACTAACTTCTAAGTGCTATACGAAAGCCCTCGGAGCCCCAGAAAGCTCCGAGAAAAAGAGCTTTTCGGCTCAGAAGTTATGCCCCCGAAAAACCAGATTCCTAGCCAAACCCCCAGTAAGTGAAATATGGTTACCCTACTTTGAGTATAGCTTATGTTTAAGTTTATTATTGTTATTATAAACTTATAAACAATAAATATATTATAAAATATAATATACAAAGTGTTATTATTATATCTTTTAACTACTCATGGTACGAGGAATCTTGTTTGAAGGGCCGCATAGGGTTGTTGGTTTTTAGAAGTGCTATAATGTCAAAATGGTCCTGCCCTCCGGTGTTTCATGTCTGGCCCGTGTCTGTCCATAGTGGTTGAAAAGTATTGTTTAACATTTATAAAACAATATCACTCGTAAATAGTCGCTATAAATATTAGACTAAAATCTAGTGGTAATGTTACTATGTTTCACCGAAGGAAAATAGAATTGTTAGAAGCGAAGCATTGCCCGAGTTTAGAATCATCACTTTAACAAGTGAGTGCATAGTTACTTTCATATTACATGTAGATATGAAGTATTTAAAATAAATTACGTGTTATGTTTGCATATTATCTGTGTTCCTGATATATATGCTAGATGAATGATTTAGACATGTTTACGTGATTTAAACTGTATACGTATCTTTATACTTATAAATATATATTGGGTAGCGACATATGATGAGAGATAGGTCACGATGGAAAGGTGGTGATAATTAGGTGATGATAGATGGGTGATGATAAATAGGTGATGTGAGATGAGAGGAGATACCACAACATTGACCGGCAATGTGGAGATGTGGCGATGTAGTCATCTACCAGGGTATAGGTGGGGACCACAAACTATTCTAGACAGTCATGTGGAAACACCAGCAGGCTCATAACATGTAGGTGATGAATTACGAGTTTAGGAGATGTTGTAATTACGTATTCATGCGATGATACTCTAACCCTTACTATGAATTACGAGTTCAACAATGTTGTAACTACGTATTCATGCGATGATACTCTAACCCTTACTATGAATTACGAGTTCAGGAGATGTTGTAATTACGTATTCATGCGATGATACTCTAACCCTTACTAGACACATATTGAGGGAGTAACCCCCGAATCAGTACTGTCTATGCGATGTAGGCGATGATCCTTAGGAAAAGTCCTTAGGAACAAATATATAAGAAAATGTGATGTAAGGAGATGAAAGGTAGATACGATGTAGGAGATGACCCTTAGGATGAATCTTTAAGGAAGTTTAAATGAAGAAAATGGGGATGGATAATCGGGTTAATTGTTTGACATAAACTATGTGAAGAAAAAAATTAACTATATTTTTGTGGGTTGAAAACCCTATGTACTCACCAGGTTTACCAACCTGACCCAATCAGTTTATTTGTATCACAGGTATCGATACGAAGCTACATTACACTAAGAGATTAAAGGATATGTAAATCATTAGTGTTTATGCTTATCTTTCTGTATTGACGATGACATCCCAAAGTTTTAATATAAATAAAATACATTTCTTTGGAAACGCTTTCATAATATATTTATCATGTTTTCTAGGAACAAATTTCATAATATTATTCTTTAAAATGAATACTCTGATTTTCAAATAAGCATAAATAATTTTTTTAAAATGACCTTCAATTTGGGGATGTCACAACTATCACACCGATATTTATAGTGAGAAGACTCACCTCGTGAATAGAAGCTAAAAATACCACATCTCTCACACATAAAGTAGGCAGGAACAACAAGACACCTAACAACAATAAAGAAACAACTTCTCAGCCTACACCCTAAAACCCTAGTTAGACCCAGAAAAAAGTCAACCACGGTAAAAATTCAACACTATGGTTAACCTCAGCCGACTGTCATGTCGTGACCACCCATGGGTCACGTTGTGATAGAGCCAAGACAAAACAGTCGAAGATACACCCCCTCGTCACGACATGACACACAACCTATCAGGTCGTGAGATCTATTTTGAACAGTCTAGAGCATTAAGCTCTTAATCCCTTAAACCAATCCTTCAAACCTTCTAAAAGTTTATCCCCAACCCAAAGGACCGTAAAAAACATATTTTTTTAGTTATGCATGCCCAATGCATGATTTGAACACTAATTAGGTCAATAAATAGAGAAATGAGACCAAAAACTCAAGCTTGGAAGAGAAATTACAACCAAACCTCCGATCTAAGATCTATGCTATATAAAAGGACTTAATGCTTCATAAAGTTGCTAAATTTAATGATATCATGCATACTACCCAACCTAACCATGAAGACAAGTAACTAAAAATTGGATCTAGCATGCATAAATGAGAAAGGAAGAAACTTTGGGACTTACAAAGGTCTAGAAACAAAACAAGGTGGTGAGGAGGAGACTTGCTTGCCAAGATAATACACAAAGGAGCCTTCATCTTGAACAATGATCTAAAAACTACCAAAAGATATTTTCAAGGTCACAAAGGAAGCTAACTTCGATTTGGGTCGGAGGGAGGTGATGGATGGTGAGGGTGTGCAAACCCTATCCCCTCACTTCCTTTAAATGGGACGCAAAACACAGATTTAGGGTTAACCCATCGTCACATCGTGACCAAGTATGGATCACGTCGTGACCCACAAGGATGGACACACATTTTGCATCGATGGTCACATTGTGGGGCTTCCTTCCTCACGTCGTGACTACTTATTATTTAAGGTTTTACTTCTTTAAATGAATTAAAATCTTAAAAGATCGAATACCTGAATCATGTGTTACAAAAACTATATAACGTTCAAGAACAAATTCAAAATTTAGTGAACAATTCCAAAACTTCGAGCAAAAATTTCATTTTCTATTTATGTCTAACAAAAGCTAAACAAATATAGTACGTGTGAACTATTTAAATTATTAGGGCATTAAATCAAAAATTAGATTGAAAAACTATGACATTAAATACTTCAAAATGAACATTTAGAACATAAGCATAGAGATTTTGTTGGAAAAAAAAAATTAGAAAAACAAAAATGATCTTCAAAATTTGAGGATTAAATTCGAAATGGGGTATTCGGGAATAAATTTTCATATTTCAAAAACTAAAAAAATGATTATTTTCTTTAAAAAGCTCGTTTATAATGGTTACTTTACTTAATATTCCTTTCTTAAATTCAATAAATATGACATTAAGGATTTTAAAAGGACATTTAGCTTTTTATATTTCATGTATATCTAAAACTAATAGTTTTTTTTTCTAGTTTAAGCAATGAAAGTAGTCTAAAAATAAAATCTAACTAATATATATATATATATATATATATATATATATATATATATATATATATATATATATATATATATATATATATATATATCATTAAGATAGTTATAACTTTTAAAATGTTAAAAAGGTAAACATGCTATAATTCGATATAACTTATAATAAATTATGTTATTAACCGATTTTTTCAGGAAACTTTTTATGTATGGTATAAAATTAAAGTAAATTTTGAATTTTACCATGTGATAGGTACTAATTAGTGAATTATTGTACATTATATCATTAACCAATTTAAAAAATTAAAACAAAAAAAAGGAAAGTCTATATTAATAAAACTGATATCCATTTATTATGACATTTAATACAGTTAGTACACATTAGTATTATTAGATTTTAATAAAATGTTAAAAACCATAAAATGTCATTTGAAAAAATTTATTTAAATAATCACAAAATCACGTGTGTCAAAATGAATGAGATTATTGCTTATTACAAAAAACTCTTTATTTATTAGAATAGATTAAACCAATTTTGAAAATTTGAAATTAGAAGGAAAATCTAAATTAATGAAATTGGTATCCATTTATTATAATATTTAATACAATTATTACATATTAATATTATGTAATATTTAATAAAATATTATAAAAACATTGGAAAATAATTATTTTTAAATAATCACAAAATCACATGTGGTAAAATGAATAGACGATGACATAAAATTTGCACAAAAATTGATAAAGTTTAGCGCCTTTATTTTTCTTATTTCCACAAAAATCGTTGCAATCAACTTGTATTTAAAATAGCATATGCAGGGAAAAATTATGAAAAAGATATATAAGATAGTAACACTACAAGCATAGCGATCTTTAGTGGCGACACCCATCACCACTAAAAGTTAAGGTTGTCGTCACTAGTACACTTAACGACATGTCGCCGCTAAAAGGCCGTTGTTTTTGGTTCGCCGCTATTGCCAACCATAGTCACTAAAGATATGTCGACGCTAATTGTCGTCGCCACTAAAGGATTTGCCACTAATTGTATTTCTATGTTTTTTATTTAACAACAAAAATGCAGAAAAAACAGTATAAAATATAAAAACTGCTACGAAACATTTTTTGCAGAAAAATAGTTTGAAACTTTAAAATTTGATAATACGACATTCGATCCAAAATGTTAATCCAAACATCGTGTACAAAATACTAATTCAAACATAGTGCAAGATGTCCAAAATACTAGTCCAAAATACTAACTCAACCAAAACATTAAATAAATCCTAAAAATAGATACTTGTCATCATCGCTCCCCTCATTTCCTTCGGTATCATTTCGTGATGGCAACGATTGAAAACATTCTTCAAGTGCCGCAATACACGTCTCGTCTTTTAACATTGTTTGAAGCATGTCTAACTACATAGAAAACAAATTAGTCTTATAAGTTAAACCAATAACTTAAGAAAATAGAAGCAAAGTATGAAATATAATACCAAACTACAAAATACCAACATATCAAACGATAACCAAACTACGAAATACCAATATATCAAGCTATAACAAAACTACAAAATACAAATATATCAAACTATAATCAAACTACAATATACCAACTATCAAGTTAAATCAACAACATAACAATTACCCAACTAGAAATTACCAACATATCAAATTATAACCAAACAACAAAATACCAATATATCAAACTATAACTAAACTATAAAATTCCAATATATAAAATTATAACCAAACTTCAAAATACTAAATATCAAGTTCAACCAACAACCCACAATTACGAAACTACAAAATACCAACGTATTAAACTATAACCAAACTACCAAATACCAATATATCAAAACTATAACTAAAGTAACAATTACCAACATATAAACTATTACCAAAGTAACAGTTACCAACATTTGAAACTATTACTTAACTAATAATTACCAACATATCAAAATTTTATCAAACTAAAAAATACCAACATCTAAAACTATAACCAAACTAACAATTACCAAAACATAGCCAAACTAATAAGTACCAAAACATAACAAAACTAACAATTACCAAAATATAACGAACCAACAATTACCAAACTATAAATACCAACATATAAAACTATAATCAAAGTATATATGAGATTTTGAAAAGAAATATTCTTGTTACATGTGATTATGACGGTGGTTGTGTCAATGGTTGTTCCTGATCGTACATCGTCACAACCGTAGAAGGTTTATGTTCGATGCCTCTAATATGGCCACGTCGTGAATACAAATTCTTTCAAAATAATTTTTATGTCCTCTCTATTAGATCGATTACTTCAAAAGAAACTTGAGTTTGATGATTTATCTCTTGGATCAAAACATTATGTATTTTAAAAAAATGATTAACATCATAATATATACATATATTATAGCCATTTTTGGGGTG
Source organism: Lactuca virosa (assembly GCF_052849685.1). Classification (NCBI taxonomy): domain Eukaryota; kingdom Viridiplantae; phylum Streptophyta; class Magnoliopsida; order Asterales; family Asteraceae; genus Lactuca; species Lactuca virosa. Next base: position 318,093,485 of record NC_136429.1, read on the forward strand.
CACGGCGTGCAAAAGGAGTGAACGTAGCGCATTTTAAGCGTACGTCTCCCCGACCACTTTGTGTCATGTGTCGGTCTCTCCGTGGTCCATGTTTTCACCTTCTACAAGCGCTCGTCGATCACCCGTCGCACACCTAGCATGCACTACGCGGGGCGCAAATCAGAAATTTTTTAAATTCTGTAACCTCTTAATATGGACTTCGTTTTTGACGTTCCTTATATCTTCAGAAAGCTCTCGATGAGATCTACAACTTTCCTTTAGACTCCATCAGCTAATTCTGACTTTATTTTTCATCCCTATTTTTATAAGATTAAATGATTTTGCTAAAATCATGACTCTCTCATACGGACTCCAGATTTGTAATTCTTTTTAATAAAAATTTCTATCTTAAAGATTAATATGATTATCCTTTTAGTGACTTTAGCTAAAAGTCAACAACTCTTTTTGTAGCTTTTAACATCACATATTCCTTGTATGCGGCTGACTTTTATATCTTATAAAAATCATATCTAATTCATACGCAGTCAGATTTCAACGAAATTTATATTTTTGGGACCAGGACGACGTGTACTTTCTAATATTATATATATATATATATATATATATATATATATATATATATGTATGTATATATATATATATATGTCTTGGCGCATTTATTTTTACGACCTAAGGACGATTCGGTTGATTTTTCCGATTTTTCTTAATACGAAACTTATATTATATCTTAAATGCCTAGCCTGATTTTGCGGGCGTTACACATAATAACATAAGTTTCATCATGAATAATGTGCTTATAACTATATCATTAATATGTACGCCTGGGTGCCACATAAACTTAAACTCATCCACTAACAGCCTAAGGAAAACACCATGTCCTTTCCAAGTGTTGTAGGGTCGGGAATCAAGAAAGCGAACATGAATGATGACTATTTCATACAAAGCCATGGTGGGAGATTGTATATGGTGAGTACGACCGGCCACATGCTATAGGGATTACACATGTTACCAAATGGATTATAGCTATCAGTTGCAATCCCTAGGCATACGTTTCGAAGTTCACTCGACAAGTTAGGGTATTATACATCATTTTTCTCCAACAGTCTCCATCAACAGGATGACATCAAGCCCTCTTCTGATCGGCAGGTACTATGGCGTGTCATATTTTTTGAAGTGTACATTGAACAATACAAACATCATAGTGTAGGGGTCACCGAAAAGTACCATAACACCTTATGAGCTACCTTCGTACCCTTGGGGTTTTTATAAATTCAACAACTTTTTTACAAATGAAACAAATCTACAATGACTTGCATTCTTTCCAGAAGAGAAAACAAGCATTTTCGCATACATGTCTTGACTCCTACCCCATACTTATCTTCTTTAATTTCATTTTGGCTAGATGATGTGAATTGGGGACCTTGTTGTTTTGTGGAAATGATGAATGCAGCAACTCCAAGAGTTGATCAAATGAACTATCAGTCCATTTTTTGTTGACCTAGATATGCATCAGCTTTGCTAAAAAATCAAGGAAAGAAAACGTACAACCATGATATGACTTGGTTTCGACTTCCTCTTGCAACTATACAAAATCATCATAGACACCGCTACCCCTTGTATTCACGTTCCCTTTGTTGAGGTTGGTATCATTTTTCATTGACTCCCATATAACGTCATCGATAACATCAACCATCTCATACTTAGTGCTACGACATCTACAACCGTTGAAGTTAAATGTTCACCATGATATGTGCATGTTTTATATGACTGAATGAAACCATGTATATGTACATTATGTCTCATTGTTGTTGGATCCATGAAGTAACTATTAAAACATTTCTCACACGGGCATTTGATTTCAACATTACTACCTAGGTGTGACATGGATCTCTCTATAAAAGAGTCGATTCCTAGCTGGAACTCGGGAGATTAACGGTGTGGATTAGTAGTCCAACTTTTATTAATAGAGATGATGCAACTAAAACATAATTTAATGTTTAGGGTTTACTCTACTGGAAAAAAAATCATACAGAGTATTCATAAAATTTTGTATTCAAAAGTATCCCCAAATGCGAACAAATAATCATAAATGGACAAATTATTCACAAGTGTAGGCTTCTAAACCCACTTTTTGAATACCATATCTCATATGTGAACTTGTATTACATGATTATTTATTTAAGAAAAATTCGTCAACATTTCCCCTGATCGATACACAAGCATTTTGGGGACTTACAAGTGGGATTCCGCACCATCAATTGTTGGGTCAAAATATGGTTTATACTTTGCTTTTCTAAGAAAATGTACTTTTCCGTAATTTTGTGGCTGTGTACGGCCGTACATAGGGTGTGCGGCTGTACACACGTGTACGGCTGGAGGTCCATATAAATAGATGTAATGGGTAGAGGAGTGCACGACCAGAAGAGAGAGAAAGGAGAGCATATTGTAGAGAGAGAATCTAGAGAGAAGAATAGTGTGTGAGAGAGAATCTTGTGTAAGGAGCATCATTCATATCATTGAATACATCACAAGATTCATCATCTTCTTCTTCTCCTTCTCTTCTATTTGATCTGACATCATCCAATTAATTGGGATTCCGCACCACCAATAGGATCTGATTGATACACAAGCATTTTGGGGACTTACAAGTGGTATCAGAGCTTGGATTGTATCAATCATTTTTGTCAGATCTGGAGCTTATTTGATCTTATTTTTGAAGGATTCTTGTGTTTTTGGATAGATCTCTGAAAATTAGGGGGGGTTTGTTCTTCGCGTTTTTAATAAAAACGAGTTTTTGATCGAGTTTTAGAGCAAAAAATGATGAAAAACATCGTTTTTTCCCAAAGCTGTTGAAGGTGTGCGGTTGGACTTTGAAGGTGTGCGGTTGAGCTGATTGAACGTGTACAACTCGGTGTGTGCGGCCGGCTCAGTGTGCGGCCAGGGTGTGCGGCTCGGACGTGTGCGGTCTAGGTGTGCGGCTCGGTCTCGTGTACGGTCCAGCATCTTCGCTTTGGTCTCGCATCTCGTCCTCGCTTCGCAGCTGTCTTCGCAAGCAACTTCCTCGCACGTGCTTGACAAAATATAGGAAACGCTTTGGAGTTGCCGGGGATCGAACCCGGGTCCGCTGGTTTATAATCCCTCCACCTTACCAGTTAGACTAGCAAGTCTTTTGTGACACTCCTTCCGAAATTAATTCATAAAGTATCCCTCTCGGTTCCAACTTTCGCAAATTGACACTTTTAGCCCAAAAATTCAAAATCTTTTATTTTTAAATTACTTTTCCAACCAAAAATTTTAGTTTTTAATTTTTGACTTTTAATTTTGACTTTTTACTTAAAATTTTATCTTTGACTTTAAAGTTTGACCTTTGACTTTAAGCGTTGACTTTCTCATTTGACTTTTAAATTTTCAAATTTAGCTTTTTGGTTTGACTTTGAAGTTTGACTTTTCAAGTTTAACTTTTAAGTTTGACCTTTTAAATTTGACTTTTAGGGTTGACTTTTGAGTTTTTTTTGTCAAAGGACGCTTTTGATAAAAATGAGTTCCTCTTCCATTCCGGTCAATGAAGTTTCATGCTCTCAATCTTGTAAAACTACTATTAAATTTCTCCGAGATCAAATCGATTTATTAAAAAGAGAATATGAGGACCTTAAATATGAAGGCTACACTCTATGGAAAGGTCAAAAACCCTTAAAAGCACAATTAGAAGCCAAAACCAAGGATTTCCGAAAACTGCAAGAAGATTACAGCAACAAGTGTGAAAATTATGATCACATTAAGAAAAAATTTGTTGCTGTAACTGCCGAACTTGATGCATTGAAAGCTAAATATAATGATGCTGAATTTACATTTAAGAAATTCGATGTATCAAGTGAGGTAGTTGTGTCCATGATGGAACATAATATGAAATTTAAGGATAACCAGCAAAAGGGTCTAGGTCATGAGGGTGTTCCTCCTCCTTTCAATCACACGTATCAGTATCACCCTTTGACTAAAGAGGAGATTGCTAACGAACCATTCATGGTTTATGGCAAACCAGCTGGTTTTGTATCAGGAGGCATTATTAATGTTGAAAATACTAATAATTCTACTTCCTGCAAAGGTAAAGCAGTAGAGGATGAGAACAAGGAGAAAACCATTGAACAAACCAACATCTCCTTGAACTTTGAATCTATTGCTTCGAACTCAGCTGCTTCTGATCAACCTGCTGTTGAGAAATACAGGCCACCAATTCCAGTGAAACAGAGTGCCTGTTGTGATTGTGCTTGTGGGAACAATAAGAGACAAGGCAAGGATATGCCACCAGGGGCAGGAAGAAACAACTCCTACGTGAAGAAGCAGACTTGCTTTCACTGTGGAACACCTGGACACATTGCTAGACATTGTCCAAATCGTGCATACGTTCCCTACTATGCACAAGGGTGGCAGAACGCGCCAAGACGGATGTTTTCCAAAAGAAACCCCTCAAGGTCACGATCAGACATTGGTGACTGGAGCGCGCAGAAGGCCAAAAATCAATCCCACAAGACCAAGAATCCAATCCCAAGGTCAAGAAGGGAATGTCGGCCAAAAAGCCCAATACAAAATCAAAGTCAACTCGAAGGCTGACATCAAGATCAAAACCAAGTACTGAGCCACCCATCAGATCGAAAAAGAAATGGGTTAAACCCAACTAGAAATGGGTTCCAAAGGCTCACTCTCCCAAATCTTCTAACAATTCTAATATTTCTACATCTTCTGTTTGTGATAAGCAGGACATGTCATGGGAGAGAGTACCGTGCAAGGATGACAAAGGTCAACCCAGTTTCAAAATGGACTGGGTTCCAAAGACCAACTAATCCCGCTCTGTGTCGGAGCAGCTATGGAGGCATATCATCATACTTCGGTTTCTTGGTAGTGGCTGTTCCAGGCACATGATAGGGGACATCTCTCAACTGTACAACATTCATAACCTTGTTTGGGAGTATGTGTCCTTTGCGGGAAAGGAAGAAAAGAAGGGATCACACATGGGGTTAGTGCTTAACGTTGTGAAGAATTTTTGGATCTGTTCTGAGATTACGCGTGCTGTTCTCAGACCTTCTGGATGCAAATTCAATCGGTGACTTACGGTTTGAGTTTTCTTCTTGATACTCCTGAGTTTTTCTTAAGCTGATTCACTTTAAAGATTAATTTTTGTTTAGGTTACTTTAAATTTGCGCATTTTTATTTCATTCTCACCCATGCACAAATTTAGGGGGAGAAATAAACAAAAACCAAACAAAAACAATAGAAAATCAGAAAATCCAAAAACATTAGAAAAACAGAAAAATCAAAAATATTACTGGGAAGTGATATAATCATGTGATAACAGGCAATCTGAATCTGTGTAAAGTACCAAGGCTGAATTGTCTAGGCTCTATGTTCGATGCGCTGGTAGGCACGAAAAATTTAATGGACTTGACTAGGTGCAGATGAACTTAAGGAATCTAGAGACTTGATAAATTCTGACCTAGATAGTTCCATTTAGCCTGACAATACGACGCTTGGATAGGTTGAGCAGGGAGATATACATGAGAATCCACCAGTTACATTAAAGAACCCGTATCTAGAACTGTGGTTTAACTTTTCCTCGATGTACGGATTATGTCGTTAATTCCGGTATTGACGGAGCGACTGGGGAATTCCGATAAAGTAGGTCTGTAGGAAATTATTTTCTTTCTCTCCTACTGTTACTCATATGTTGCCTCCTCTGTGTGATCGAAAGATCCGACCTGGACTGCAGCATATGCAACTCTATTTCTCTGCATTTTCTATCTATGCAATTCTTCCTATCTGTTAGCCATATGCTGTCTCCTTTGCGTGATTAACAATCCGACCTGGTACACAGCATATGCACCATTCTACTTCTCAATCCCTCTAAACTCTAGTTAGTCATATGTTTCACCCTCTGTGTGATTTGAAGAGATCTGACCTGGGTGTACAGCATATGCATTCTAAATCTATCTTCTCTCATAATAATTGTCTGCTCACCTAAAGTAAGGAGTATCTCGGAAGTTCTTGATTATTGGGGTATGTAAGGAAGCGGGAAACATGTTCTAGTACATCTAAAATTGAACAATTCTAGATTGTCTGTAGATCTCGCTGCTCAATTTAGGTGGACAACAATATCCTTGGTCGTCGTCAGATAAATGGTCCTTAGGAATTTTTATTTAGTAACTTAGGATCAATTTGTCCAGTCACTGATAGCATTCCTAAAAACTTGTCATAATTTTTCGTGCTTAAGTGGACCACAATACCGGTGATCAACCAGATCTATTCATGAAGGGAGAGGTACTGATAAACGGATAAAGGCTGTCTAAAAACTTTGATCCCAAATCACTCTTAAAGTTAGATATCATTTTTATTTTTGTTAAATTTGTTCATAGTTTTCTTCTAATTTAAATATCAGGGGAGAATTAAAAAAAAATTAAAAAAAAACAAACCAAACAAAAATCAGAAAATTAAAAATCCAAAAAACGTGTTATTTCTGTTTTATTTCTTTTTCAGAAAATATGAAAAATCCAAAAAATATTGTGTGCTAAGTTTTCTTTTAGTTTTGTTTTGTCTTGAAAAGTGATTTCAGGTATAGATAAGACTCATGGAGACTTTATTGAAGATTTTCTAAGCCAAGGCTTCATCCGTGATCATCGAAGAATTCGCATTCGAAGGAGCAAGAAATGAAGACTATTCTTCCAACATTCAATCTTTCAACCCCAGAAGCAAGGTGAAGCTGTTCTTGAAGATTATGTGACAGATTGCATTGAAGCCTCCTCAATCAATTTGCTGCTATCTTTGTACCTGCTGAAGTGATCCAGAAGATTAGTTCTCTCTAAAGATTCTCAAACTGAAAGCGCTATCTTTCAAGAATCAGTACATCAATCCTCCTCATCCAATGTGCGTTCAGAGTCAAATCATGAAGAAATGCCCAACTGCTCAAGATGAAGTCATTCATAGAAGATTCATATGTTCATCCTGATGCTGTGAAGAAATTGAAGATTAAAGCTGAAGCAAAGCTCTCATTGAAGATTGACAAGAAGAGTCAGCTACATTTTAGGGGGAGTTTGTTGGGTCAATTAGAAAAGAAAGCTATAAACCAAGGGGGAGATTGTTGGGTCTATAAATTTGATTTATACTTTGCTTTTCTAAGAAAATATATTTTGCTGTAATTTAGTAGTTGTATACGGCCGTACTCGTGTGTACGGCCGCACACATGTGTACAGCTATACACATGTGTATGGCTGGTGTCTCATATATATAGGGTGAGGAGTCATGTGAGTGTACGGCTAGAAGAGAGAGAAAGGAGAGCATGTTCTAGAGAGAAGAATAGTGTGTGTGAGAGAGAATCTTGTGTAAGGAGCATCATTCATATCATTGAATACATCACAAGATTCATCATCTTCTTCTTCTCCTTCTCTTCTATTTGATCTGACATCATCCAATTGATTGGGATTCCGCACCATCAATTGGATCTGATCGATACACAAGCATTTTGGGGACTTACATTTTTTTTATTTATTTATAGTATCATATTTTTTCCTATTATAGCATTGTGCTTTACAATATTTTTGTTATTTACGACATTTGATTTTGTTTTAATTTTTATAAAATAACATTGCACTTTAAATATTATATTGTTTTTTTCTACTTGAGAATTGTACTTTTGCATATATAGTATCATATTTTTAGTATTGTACTTTACATATAACGTAGTTTTTTTGTTAATTATAGCATCCTACTTTTTTTCACACATTCCATTATGGCATTGTACTTTACAAATTAAGGTCATTGTGATTATAGCAACCTACTTTTTCCATTATAGCATTGTACTTTCCAAATAAACATTTAAAAGTTAAGTGATGTACCAATTAATACATACATATATTTACATATAAATACACTTAAACATATATTCTAAACATATTGCATATAAATTGTAGCATTGTACTTTCTTTTCAATTTTTCAATATAGCATTGTACTTTACAAATTAAGCTCATGATCTTTATAGCATTCTACTTTACAAATTAAGCTCATGATCATTTTTCCATTATAGCATCATTCTTTTTCGTACTTTCCATTATAGCATTGTGCTTTACAAATTAAGGTCATGGTGATTACAACATCTTACATATTTTTTATTTATCCATTATAACATTGTACTTTCCAAATACGCCGATAAAAGTGAAGTGATGTTCCAAGCAATACATACATACATATACATACAAATACACTTAAACATACATCATGCACATATTGCATATAAATTATAGAATTGTATTTTTTTTTTCATTTTTTACATTAGAGCATTGTACAATTTCATATACATACATCATACACATAATGCATACAATTTTTCTCATTTCAATGTAAACATATATGTTTATACATACATATATGCACACATTATATAAGTTATACATACATTATAACCATATAAAAGTTCAATAGAGGTACACATATATGATACAGAGACAAATATACAAATACATATGTAATACACATACAAAAACACATATACATAAACGATACAAAAAAATACACATATATACATACAAAAAAAATATAAATTATACATATTAAAAAATAAATTATAAAGAAACATTTGTGGGTGGTGTAATCTAGCGGAGAAGGGTGGTGGTGGCGGTATTCAGGCAACAATAGCGTTTTTCCGGCCAACATGATTGTTTAGGGCCAAATTCCGGCAGAAAACAAGAAAATTCGTGAGTGGACTGACACAATTCGACTCGTATGTCACTAGGGAGAAAAGAAAAAAACGAAAAAGAAAAGCAGAGACAGAGTTTTCATGACCTCACATGTCGTTGTTGGTGACATGTTTCCTCGTCGTAGGTAAGAAGCTTCCTCGTTGACGGTGATGAGTAACCTCGATAGAAGGGGAGTAAAATCCGAGGAAATCGACCGAAGGTTGTGGTAATCACTCGTGGAATTTTACAGAGAATAGAGAAAGGAAGAGGACGAAGAAGAATGAGTTGTGTTGGTGTTTATGTTGTGAACCAATAGCGGTGACGGGTATTAGCGGCAATGTAAACCCATTAGCAGCTATTCAAACGAAATAGTTGTGCAACGTTTTAGAGGGAAAAACGGGCGGTCTTTTTATCGAGCATCAGAGGCGACAACCGTCGTTACTAAAGGTGTCGCTGTTATTGTGATGTACGACACGTGTTTTCAGCTGTTGGATTGGGTACGATATCAAAGCCTGGGGTTTAATATCATGTATTCTCACGGATCGGGGTCGATGAGATTAGCGGTGGCGACGCTAAATGCATCGCCGCTAATGCCCATCATTCTTGTAGCGTAAATAGTTATAATGCAACTATTCAGAAACGGAGTAGAGTGTTAAACCTTCGGTTGCATCGATGAGCCATCCCCCTTCTATCTCTTCAGGTTTAGTTACAAGTTTGGCTATAAAAACATGGATGAGAATTCATTGTTCTTTGAGATACATGGCAACCGTTTTATGTGCGAAAGAAACCAAATTAGTAACATTTATTTGCATATTCTCTTCACTTCTATACTTGGAATACCCAGCCCATTGCCACACGCATTCGGAGTTTAATATTTTTTGGATTGCTTTAGTGTAATCTCCTTTATTTATTTGCATATAATTTGTCTTTTGTGTGTGTGTTCCATCGGATGCAGGGTCATGCAGCTCTTTCCTGGATTTTATTAGCGTTGTGTTTACTTTGCTTGTTTGTGCGGTGAGGTGGGGTGGGGTGCATTGTGTCGGTTTTAGAATAGAGTTTGCTTTTCTCAAGGAGAGGATTCTCGTTTCAAGATTGATCGACTTTTTTCTAATTATGCCTTACAAAGTGATGACAAAGAGGAAAGCAAAAATGTTTCCCTAATGATTATTCTACTTTATACGTACTAATCCATTCCAATATTTGCTAATTATTCCTTCTCCACTTCCACCTCCCTTCCCTTAACCTGTCTCCGTCTTGTCAATGCTTTAATCGTTAAGCTAAAAGCATTCCACTTAGTTTCAACTCACTTATAATATACATGTAGACGTAGATGTTTCCTTGTGTGTGTAGATATAGATGTAGATTCTAGATTCCGAAGCCATGCACTCCATCTATATCATATTGCCATGTTTGTATAGACAGTTAGTCATTATTCATGCACACATATCTCTTCCTAGCCTCGTTGATGAGTTATGATTATTAAATAAAAAGGTAAAACAGTTTAGTTCCATGTGTGAGAGGAAGTGCTAAGGATTTGCTCGAGATTATTAATCATTATGAAAATATATACCCTACAACTTATGCTCCTGTAAAAAGCTGATTTCATCTTCTTTGAAGTGTATTGTGGGGTCTAATGGCCTTTTTAAAGGCTAACTTCCACTTTGTACCGCTTTTTTCTTCTAACGAGATGGATATATACCAAGTATAGATCTTAATTAATTATTAGATGTTAGCATTGGAGTTAGTCCGTAATAAAAAAAGGAAGATGATGTGTTAAATAATGGGACTACCGTAATTTATTAATTTCTAGGCAAACTCTCATTAAATCAGAGAAGTCTTAATTGGTACACCATGCTCACCACCTTCTGGATCTTTCTTCCAGAATCTAACATGCAAAGTTGAAGATATAGTAAAGCTGTTTCCTTTTAGGTAGGTCCTTCCCTTGGATGAAAAGGTATAAGCTGTCATGCATTGGAGATTAATTACAGCTCCCCACCACCAAAAGGCTAAACTCACTAACCTCAAAATTTACAGAAAGCTTAAAAGATATATGTTTACAACCACTCTTGCACTTTCAGGGATAGCACTCCTTTAAAGTTCAATTTTGTGTGAATTTATTTTATCCTGAAAAGGTGAAGAATCATTCTGTATATTAATGCATGTTAGCATGTATGAAGGAAATCTTCAGTAGTGAATGATTAGTTGCTTCCGCCATGCTTGCAGTTGTGGTGCTGGATGGTCTTTAATGGGGTACCAACAGGGGGGAAACAGGATTTGGTAGTAGATGTTACCCAGTAACATATTTTTTTTTTACATAGTAGAAAAAACAAAAAAGTTAAAAAATTTTACATAGTGGAACCGGTCCTGGGTACTAACACTGGCATACTAGCGATGGCAAGTGCCAATGGTGATGGACTGGTGGCGGCTCATGTGTCGATTAGAAATATCTTATGCAAGTATTAAAAATTAATTCCATATTTCTGGTTTTATGAACTTAAGATTAGATACCCCAGTGGGTGCTGAAGGAATGGTATCTTCCATGGTGCACCCCAGTCTCTGACACACGTGTGCAGATAAATACAAAAGGTCCATCTATGCTTCCTTTTGGTAAGAAAATAGTAATTAGTTAATGCATATATATATATAAATGGAAACTTTTTTTCTCATTGACATAGATCTATGCTCGATTTTATAATTTGTAATTTTTTAGATTTTTTTTCAATTTTTTTAAGGTGTCCTCACGAGTCCTCACTTTAAAATGAGTCGTCATACGAACCGGATCATATATATATATATATATATATATATATATATATATATATATATATATATATATATATATATATATATATATATATATAGGCAGGTTCAAATGTTTCTCATATCTATTATGTGCTAGGAATTTCGTATTAATTATATGTATATTAAATGTTATCCATACTTATAACTCATTTTTATGTAAACTAATTAAATTCGTCATTAATGTCAACAATAATATTTTTTCAGAATGAATTCATATTTAGAAGAATGAGAGTGTATTCCAGCAGAATAAGAGTGTATTCTAGTAGAATACACTCTCGTTCTTCATATTCCATGCAACTTTATTGTATTTTAAGTGAGTGAGTCTTGAAACAAAATACGAATTCATATATAAAAACCTAGATGCGAATTCATTCTGAAAGAATGTTATTGCTGACATTAATGACTAATTTAATTAGTTTCCATAAAAATAGAATTATAATTATGGATGTCATTTAATATACATATAATTATGGAAATCATTTAATATCTATATTTATTGAATTAAATAATTATTTAATTTACTAAATTCTTATTGGTGCATTCTAGCACACAATAAATATAAGAAAACAAAATAACCTAGCCATATATATATATATATATATATATATATATATATATATATATATATATATATATATATATATATATACTAGCCGTTTACCCGCGCCAAGCGACGGGTGTGAATAGTTTTTACAAAAATTAGTTTCTACAGGCGATTTGTTTTTTGGACTTCAAATATAAGTATGTTTTTGTTTTGATTTAAAGTTATATGTATGTTGCTATTTTGTGTTAAAACTAATTTTCCTGATTAAAAAAGTATAGTTGATTGTCTTATTGGGTAAATTGTTTTCTTTATGAGAATCTTTTTCCTCAGTTAGTGCTATCAAATTGGGGTGTCATGTCGTGTTTTAGTCCGACCGGACATGACATGATAACTTGTTTTTTTACATTGACACGAAACGAACCAATTAAAATATGACAAACATGGCACAACACGGTAATAATAACATAAAATAATCAATTGAAATAGCCTTATTAAGAGTAATGCTAACTAATACAAAATCAATAAAAATGAAAAATGAAAAGTTTGGATTCTTTACAAATGCAAATGAAAACATGATTGGTTGTGCATTATTGATCATGCAGCACTTCTTTATATACCACATTTACAGTACAGACTCCCCTACCGTTGAATTGTTCATCAGGGATCACTAATACTTTTGTATTCCCACGTGATACCCCTCTGGATAATGCCACATAAAGCTGTCCGTGTGAGAAAACCGTTTCTGGAAGATAAATTCCTACAAATAAAAACCTTAAATCCCGCAAACAAATAACTACCACATACGACGCACACAAATAACTATGGAAAAATTAAATATTTGCCCTATCTCTCATTCGAATCCTATCAGCTTCCGGCATTCTTGGATCTAACGTGACATCGGTTAATGCAGTTGAAACCAAAATATTATCTGTATGGACATGTAATATACAATTAATAAGGTATACTGAAATAATTTATTTATAAATAATTGAAACTATATATAATTTTGCACATAGTTAACTTACAAAAATTTTGGTGGACCAATTTGACCCTAGAGACATAAATTATGGATTGATTGACAATTGTAAGATACATTTGTATCATAAGGCTCATCGATACATGATTGAACATCAACTTTATTATATACCCCCTATACATTCAAACAAAATTTTGTTAAAACACATAATAATAATAATAATAATAATAATAATAATAATAATAATAATAATAATAATAATTGGTTAATACATTTGTATAAAATACATTATATTAGTATACTATTAATATTTTTGTATATCTACATCTATATATAATCTTACATCTCATTTTGGATAAATAGTTCAAATGCATAGAATGGGTTCATTCGTCTTCCCCATACGATTTTTCCAACGACATCTACAATACACCAAATTTAGTATTAATTAATTTGTCGTATGAAATATATAAAAAACACAAAATATATATAATCAAATATATAAATGTACCTATCAACATTCTTCGACGGCTAAAATCTCTTGTGAGGCTTGTGATAGAAGAAGACAATGGATAAATTGAAAATGAATTGACGATATCATTTCCCAAGATAGTAAAAATTGTGTTACTCTTTATCAATATAGCCCACTCACCAACGAAAATTCTATAATGTTGATATCTTGGGTGGTCTTCTAAAAAATAATCCATTCGGAAATGATTTAAGGAGATAACGCGTCCAACCAAATTCATGTTCAAAATTGACCTCAAAACCCGTGGGACAATTGCGATCATTTTGTCTCTCTGAGATATGTAATATAATAACAATAAGTGAATTATAAATAGAACATTAAACAAATAATGACATATTCATTTTATTGTGGTAATACTTACGTTGCGATCAATCAACCAAATAAGAATTCTCTCATGTTCAACGTCGTCCCACATAAACAAAACTCGAACAGCTAGTATGTTCCATCATACGTGAACGTGTTGTAATGCAGAAAAATCTCGAACAGTGGTATGACCATCCATTACTAAAATATTCATGTCAGTATGGAATACAAATATGTATTGTTTTGTATAATTTATTTTAACCATATAAACATTTTTATAAATTATTCTTTTTATTTAATAATTAAAAAAAAATTCAATTTTATTTAAAAGCCTAAATTATTTTTATGTTTATGTGAAATATACATTATTATATTTCATTTAATATAAGAATAAAAAAAACTTCATATCAATGAATACGAATGAAAAGTATGTATCCCTTAATATATATTTTAATTATTTTTTAATAATAATATAGGGTATTCTTATATCATGGTCATATCTTCTATCCAAACCCTAAAATGCCGATTCAATTCTTACAGCCGTCATTTGCTCTCCACACACCCTCTATTACCAGTTCGCAGTGGAGAAGGGAAGACCATATTATGTTCGAATCGATTCCTGTCGCCCACATCTATCTAAACCCTAGGCGCCATTGTTCCCTCGTATCTGGCAGATGGTTATCTAAACTCCCAATTTGATATCCTACCTCTTATTTGGTTAATTTTCGCACAGTTTGACTCTGTTACCAAACCCGCGCTGTAGTGTGACCACAGATCCGTTAGTATAAATGACGAAAGGGCCGATCCTTATCTCGTTTTGGTGCCCTAACCTAACGCGCCTCAAGCTCCACAGATGCCGAAATCTTCTTCAGGTAACGTAATGAGTTGGTGTATAATCGAGTTTTTGTAGTTACTTTTGTGGCTTTTTGATATCTGAATACCTCTGAAGTTCTTAATTTGTAGAAAACAGTCGGATCCCATTTCCAATCTCTCCACACACCCTGACTATGTGTACGTTCTTCTATTAGTCTGTTTTTTTTACTTAGTGGTTACATTCTGATTCCTATGTTTCTGAGTGTTTTGCTTCATTTAGCAATTAGATTTTGATCATAAGATTGTTGTTAATGAGATTTAGGTTGGGGTTCTAGATTAACTTTTTCATAGGCGTGTATGGGGAGAGTTTCCTGATAGGATTGATCAGGATGAACCTCCAACTTATGAACATGGTCTTATTTTGGTTGACAATTAAACAAAACATAAAAAAGAAATTTCAACCTTTTCTTTGTATCCAAATAGTTTATATTTTACATGTATAAGTTATGGGTTTAATTGCTAATTTATCCATTTTTATTGTTATAAAAAGATTGATATTAGACATGTTAAATGTGTTAACATGGTCTATACATTGCGATTGAGAAATTATCACTTTAACATAACTTTTGCAGTTGAGAAATTATAAAAATATTGATATTAGTCATGCTATCCATTTGTTACCTGTGATATAATAACATATCAGAAATGGTTTTGCCAGCAGTCCTGGTTACGTATTCCAAAAGTGCAGGGGCATTTCCGTCAATTTTTACACAATAACCCATTTATTCTAGTTATGTAAGTAAATTCAACTTAAACTAATGCCAGGTCTTATCCTATTATTTAAAAACTTTAAATATCATATTCATTATTCAAACATCTTTAGTAAACTTGGATGTGCATTTAAATTGATTATGATTTTCTGATTATTTAAACATAAAGTCTTTTTTGTTAATTTTTTTCTAGCTTTTACTTTCCTTGGGAACGAAGGTGGATCATATAATTATTGTGGATGAGAAACATATAGCCATAGAAGGTGAACTGGTGGTTCAATCTTGAGATGATCACTTTTGTTTTCACAAGTCCATAATTGTTCTTTTTCTCATACATTTTATCCTATTTCAAAATTTCGTTCTTCTTCTGGATATGTTATGTTTATGATCTCTTTAAACATGTAAAGATGGAAAAAGGAAAATAAAGAAATTGATTTCTCACCCTTTTCATTTTCATAATAGCTTACATATGGATTTGACTCCTGCATAATGGGGCAAGTTATGCATCTGGTATAGGTAATGATTTTGTTATCAAGTTTTTATTGCTTCTTATGCATTATTTACTCCTTTTTTCTTTCACTAAACATATTGTTTGGTTTGGTTTTGTTTTGCTTTTATTTCTATTTTTTTATCTCAATCAAAATTATTATCATAAAACGATAACAATTTTGATAAAAAAAATTGTCACATTTAAAATAATAACATTATGGATTATTCATATTTTAAAAATTAAATTTATTATAGAGCACTTTCAATCTAATAACGGTTTTTTAATGAAAATATGATCACTTGATTTGAAGAGTTCAACAACTCTATAATTTTTTTTTCTTCTTAGCCTGTGATGCTTTTCTCTAAAATTGGTGTTGATGAACACATGGGTGCAAGGAGATAGATAAGAAAATGACAGATCGAGTAGGGAAAGATTTTGTTAAAAATCTAGGGTAATTGCCAAAAATAGCAACATTTTTATTATTATTATTATTGATGGGTTATGTTAGCTGTGAGATCATTTTTTTAACTGCCATGTGATTCATGTGAGATTAGTTAGTTCCTATTTGCTTGTATTCATTTCTTTTATGTTCCAATTAAAAAGCTATCTTAAATAATACTCCAAAATTATGAAATTTTGCTAACAGGATCTGCCTTTGCCTTTGATTGAATTCAAATAAAGTTTTAGATAAAATTTAAGAAGATATCAATCTAAGTTTGTGCTCCAATATTTTTCATTGTTTATAGTAACATACTTTATATTTATATTTGTTTGTTATTTTGTTGATGACAGGAAATTTGGAAGCTAGCAAGTTGTGAAATGCTCAGTTAAAAGGAGGTACATCATTATAAATCGATTAATTTGGTAATATTCTATTATTTATGATTGTTTATGTGGATTGCATTATTAAGGATTTTAGAAAATTGTTTATTCTATATAATATTTGTTGATAAAAATTAAAAGCATACATACACAACTGACTACATTGTTCAAGTAATTGGTCACATATAATTAGGCAAACATATGGTCATATGGTATGTTATGTAGGATCAAAATGTTTGAAGAAGTAAAATCAATGAAACATAAACATATTAATGTGATGCATACTACTTAATTTAGCGAATTACAAAAACAAAAGGCTTAAAAAATGAAAGACATACCTGTTTGACTTCGATTAATAAAGGAAACAACTCTTGATTGTGGCTGTAGAATGAAGAAATATGCACTTTTAATTTTTATAACACTTTAAACCAATCCTTAAGAACTTAAAAACAAAAACCATAAGAAAAACATACATTTTGCAGGAACAACAGACGAATGATAATGTGCTAAGAGACTTAAAAATGGCGCAATATAATATATATAGATATATAGATATATATTTGGAGGGATAAGAAAAAGTCAATGAAACATATCCAACATTTATTTAGGTAGGATAGATAATGTAGAAAGTTTAGGATATGTTTTTTAAATTTCAAATTAGGATAATGTAAAATTTTTAAAATTCATATATTTTCTTTTGTCATATCCATTTTAAAATTTTTGATTTTCAAAATTTATAATTTAATAAATACATTTTGTAAATCTAAAAACTAAAATTTTAAAGTATAGTATTATACTTTAATTTTTCCTGTAAGAGCATTGTACTTTGGAAAAATTGAAACTAACATGTTGTAATGAAAATATTTATCTATGTAATGGTTGTCCAAATAATCGAATAAAAAAAATATATGAATGATCACAAGAAAATACAAACTTACTTTTAGTTAATCTTAAGAAACAACAACTTACTTAAATTTATGAAAGTAAATATCATATTTTCCATTATTTATCCTTTAAAATATCAGATTTGCATAAATCTATTTGCTTAATATTTTATCCTTCTAACTTGCAAGGACTTTATGTTCTATATTTAAGACATGATGTTAAGCTCTTAACGTGTTTCTTTTTCTCCCTCGTTAAGTTAATTGTTTTGTGTTGTTTTATGATTTTCGTATTGCACTTGTTCAAGATAAGAAAAATGATTAATATTTGTTGTGTTTGTCACTTATACTACAATGCCTTATCGAAAATCGCATTACCTTTTTACTACATGCAAAAATACATTAAACTACTTCAAAATACATAAATACCATTTTACATAAATAATTACATTTACCATTTCATGCTATATGTTATATTCTTTTACTTGTCTAATTTTAACAATCTACATTTGGTGTGTCACTAACTGTTATATAAATGGTCACTGTCATAGTTTACAATTTCGTAAATGGTCCTTGTGACTGTAAAATTTATCAGAAATGGTCACTGTGTTAGTAAATTGCTACAGAAATGGTTCGTCCCTGTTACAGAATTGGTTTCTATAACATTAAACTGTCAAAAGGAAACGAAAATACTATGTTCGTTTATATATCTGTTTTAGGGATAAAATGGTCAACTTGACAGTTTGCATGGGCAAAATGGTTAACTTTACAGTTCTCACTTCTCAGGGGCAAATATGATAAAATAAATGAAAAAAAATTAAACTTTCTGTTAGAAGAGTTTCACAAAAGAAAAATACATTGCTATAATATCTTAATAAGACAATATGAAAAGTATATTGCCTTTTTTCCCCAGTACCCGAAAATTTGAAAGAAATCATAATTATAACATTACACTTTAATAGCAATGTACTTTATTTTATACCTTGAATAGAAAATAGGACATATGGTGCGTAAAGGAAATTACAGAAATTTTAAGTAAGCATTAAATATTCTGTTATATGAAATAAAAAACAAAGTAAGATGCTATGATTAAAAAAGTTACAAAAAACAAACGTAGGATGCCATATTAGGACAAATGCAAAAAAAGGACATAACGACATGCTTACATCATATAATTTTTCATCAGCAATAACCTCAACATCCATTATAGATGCTGCAAAATCTATCAAAGATGTAAAACAAACGATTAATTAAAACCTGAATTTGAGGGATTTGACTTGATGAAAAGTTGGTATAAAAATTGGTAAGATGAGTAAACTAATCCATTAACATAATAAATTGATGAATAATTAGATGAATATATGTATATTTATATGTATGTGTATAAAATGATATTAAAAGAAAATATTACAGACTTGCCCTTAAAACTAATTTGGACCTGTCCTAAAATTGTTATTTCTTTTTCTGCAGGATATTGCTGATATGGGACCTGTAAACACAAAACACACACACACACCATTAGAGAGGGGGGGGGGGAGAGGGAGAGAGCGAGGGAGAGAGAGACAGAGAGGGAGAGAGAGAGATAGATAGAGAAAGAGAGATTTTCTACCTGTTTCTTTTGCGGGGACAGAGAAAGAGAGAATGCAGGAAAAAACGTTGGCTGTATCGGGTCCTAGAAACAAACAAAAAACAAACAGATGTAAACACAAAAAAACACACATTAAATAGAATTATAATCTATATTAATAGCATTTTACAAAGAACTTACCTGTTAAGGTTTTTTCTTTTGCAGGGACCGAGAAAGAGAGTATGTACGAAAAAACGTTGGCTGTTTTGGGTCCTGTAAACATACAAAATACACATACACAATTAAGAGAGTGTAAATTTGTGTAGAGTGAGTTTGTTTATGTATGTATTTTTTTTCTATTGTATTAAAAAGGGAGATAGAGAGCGAGTTTATGTATGTAGTAAACACACCCAACACACACACACAATCAATCGCATTCACAACCTGCATACATGTTAGGTTTTATGTATGCAAAAAAGACACACACACACACACCTTTAATCTCGTTCAAAAAGAAAATACGTCATACGTAATTTTTCCTGCAGTAACCGAGCAACAAATTTGACAAAATAGGGTTTTATTTCAGAGATATAAATAAGTAGTTAGAAAAATCAGAAACAATAACAAATTTTTTGTCACGTTTCCTATAAAATAGGTTTATTATTTGAATATGTAAGGTTGACTCATTCAAATGATAATAGACAGACTCATTCAAACGATAATAGTCATTCAAATTTGAATAGATAAGCTTGACTCATTCAAAAAATAATAGACAGACTTATTCTGCATGCATAAATTCATTGTAAATACTGCATAAGGTCTTGTACCTCTTAAAATTCAGCAAAATCTTGTAAATGCTTATTAAGGTATATATATATATATATATATATATATATATATATATATATATATATATATATATATATATATATATATCACTAGAAGAAAATTTTTAATAGCTACAGAAAGTTGTTACGAAATCAAAATCTGTAGCTATTATACTACGAAATATGCTACGAAATGGCTTGTCATAGCTACTTTGCTACAGATATGGTTACGGAATTGCATTCCATATCTAATTCCTAAATAACTACGAAAATTTGCTACGGAATCAAAATCCATAGTTTTTTAACTACGAAATATGCTACATAATAAATCAATTCATGTTTTCACTTACATTAATATGCATATTATAAGATGTTTTGTATGATGCCATTTTATAAAGGTTTGTATGTTAAATCAAGCTTTTTTTTTTGGCTTGTGCAGATGGATGAGGACGATTTTATTGAAAAGTAGAATTTGTTGCACGTTTAATTCAAATGTTGTGTTATAATGATCCGGAAGAGATGTTAAAGGTATTTGATGATTTGATGTTTACATTTACAATTTACCAAAAGGAAAAAATAAGAAAAATACGAAAGTGGTAAAATGCTCATTTTATGATGTTTAAAGGATTATTTTATAATAAAACTACGAGGACAGTCCATGAAAAGAAACCGAAAGTTGGAATGAATTGTTATTTCTATTATACCAGAGGGACCATTTCTGTAAGTACTCTTTATTTATATAATGTGTAATTACAGATTACATGCCTCTAAGAAGCATATTATGACCGGAGGACCGAATCAACTCTCATTCACAATTCCTCCACTTATATACAGCACTGTCAATGTTTTATTCTCTTTAGATGATTTTAATCTGTTTGATCATATTTATAATTCGTTTAACCCACAATTATTTTATCTTTTTTTATGGATTTTTGTACGGTTGGTATGGGACACCAAAAAAGATTTTTCAATTATTGAATCAGGTAACAAATTATCATTTATTATAATTATTAAAAAAATATATTTGGAATGTGTTAAGGTATGTGATGTGATGTCTAAATTTTTTGACTTTTATATTATTATTATTGTTGTTATTTTATAATTTCTGACATCCACTATCTTTGTAGGCTGCAAACGACTGTCATTTCACACAAGCATACATATTATATGAAGAATAATCTTTTGGTAAAATTTAAATTTTATCTTACACAAGTGGTGTCAATGCACTTCCATTTATTTGCTTATTATAACATTGTACTTTCAATTTTTTCTTATTTGAACATTATACTTTGAAAAATCTACCAAATTATATCAATGGAAATTACTTTGTAAACGGTTGGGTAGATTTTTCGATGTTCTAATAGGATGAAATAAGAGTAGGATGCTATAATAAATAAATAAATGAAAGTAGGTTACTATTTCTTAACCCTTGTTATCTTATATCTTATTTTATTTGTATTGGTTTTGACTAGATTCGAAGGCACATGTAACAACATTATAGCTAATTATGGAACAATGTCAATAATAACTTAATAAGATCAGTCTGCAGGTTCATTTTCTTTACCTTTTAAATTGAAAATAAAATGTTACAAAAATAAGTTAATATTTACTATTCAGGTCTATGATCATTGTGTTGTCATTTGTTTTCAACTTTATTTCAAAAGGATTTAGCATCATGTGAAAGATTCATATCCTTTTGGCATCATGTGATAGCTTGGAAAGAGAAAAGATAAGACAACCATTTTATTTTATTTCTTGATGGTGCTCAAAAGGTGATTCATTTTATTTCTTGTGTATATGTTATTAGTGCATCAAATAAAAGAGTTGGTTTGTTTTTATTTTAAATTCATTTTCAGATCTCATACAACATATTGAACTTTAATCAAGTTGACTGTAAATTTGGTTTTGCAGGTTTTACCATTTTGGCTGAGCATATGTGGTTGTTTGTGTGTTCGTGGTGGTTGAGTTGAACTGTCACTGTATTTGTAATTCATATTTAGTTTTGATGATTAGGCAACCTTGTAGAAGAATTTCCGATGATGTATTATATCTATAAAATTGATGTAACTATTAAATTTTTATTTACTACATTTTTATATATTTTATGAATATTATAATTGGAAAATTGGATTTGGTCGAATATTTTTATCATACTGAATTTGCTTTGGAACCTATTGTTACGGAACCAATGGCTACGGAATTTGCTACGAAACAAATGGCTACCAAATTTGCTACGAAACAATTGACTACGAAATTTGCTACGAAACAAATAGCTATGAAATTTGCTACGGAACAAATAGCTACGAAATTTGCTACAGAACAATTGACTACAAAATTTGCTATGAAACAAATATCTATGAAATTTGCTACAAAACAATTGGCTACGGAATTTGCTACGGAACAAAAGGCTATGGAATTTACTACGGAATTCATTACTACAGAATTACTATGGAAGTGTGTTGTAGCTGAATAGCTATGGATAAACGTCGTAGCAACGGCCATAGCAAAATTGCTACGGAACTATAATTTTGTAGTTAAACATTTTCCTACAAGAAATCTTGCTATGGAATCTCATTGGCAAATTCTGTAGCAACTTTCGTAGTTATTTAGGTTTATCTACAAAATTTCAGCTTTTTGCTACAGAATTTTTCCGTAGTTAAATCGAAATTTTCCTGTAGTGTATATATATATATATATATATATATATATATATTTATTTATTTATTTATTTATGGGCGGTTCACTTGATATTAAATAAAAAAATAAAGATCTTGAGATTCAACCTCAGTCATATATTTTTCTCATTTGCCGCTCTAACGCTTCAGTGTACCGGCAGCAACGGGGTATGCCTAATCATAAGTGATTATATGATAGAGATGTATAATCATATATGATTATAAATGTTTATACATATATGTCTAATTATAAATGTATAATCATATATCATTATAAATGTTTATACATATATGTCTAATCATAAATGTATATACATATATGTCTGTTCACAGACCGAGTAATCATACATTATAATGATAGTTGGTGGAAGAAAAGGTGGTGATGGCGGCGGTATAAGTTAAAAAGGAGACAGTGGTAGGGTCGGCTTGTGTCAGAGGTGGTGGTAGTGGTGGTGGCGGTGGCGATTGTGGCGGTGGGGATGATGGCAGAGGAAAAAGGAACGGACAGCGCTATATAATCATTTATGATTATAATAGGCCTACTACACCGGTACGCTGGAGGGTTAGAGCGGCATATCTAAAATATGTGGTTGAGGTTTAATCTCAAGATCTATATTTTATTTTTAATCTCAACGGAACCTACCTATATATATATATATATATATATATATATATATATATATATATATATATATATATATATATATATATATATATATATATATATATATATATATATAGACACAGACACACACACACAAAGAGAGGATGATTCATTTTATATTCTAAAAAAATAAAGATTTTGCGATGCAACCTCAGCCACATATTTCTCTTTTGATGTTCGAACGTGTTAGCAACGGCGTATGCGTAATTATAAATGATTATATGGCGGATATATATATATATATATATATATATATATATATATATATATATATATATATATATATATATATATATATATATATATATATATATATATATATATATATATATATATATATATATATATATATATATATATTGCGGCAAGTCACCAGCTCTTCTGGTCTTGGAGTCTTGGATCCGGATTGCAGAACCGGGTGTGATGCTGTCTGCGTATTCCCGAGTTGATACCTAGCAAGAATCACAACAGATCGTTAGAGTTGCCCCAAAGCCTGAGCCCCGGGAGCAAGCTCCAACGATCAAGTTAGATCGGAGTTGATGATGAACGGGGTTCTTCTAGCCGGAGAGTACCAATTTGGTATATGGGGTGTGTGTTTAGCCATGGCGGCTGGTCTGAGGTTAAGAGATTAATGGGAAGTCCCCAAGGTTCAGATCTACGTTATAGAGGATGCCTCTTCAAGGAGGAGGACTTATTATAGTTATAGGGACAATTAGGTTAATAGAGAGTTAGGTCAGGATTTGGCCCGACCCAACTAGCAAGTAGCTGGGAAAAGGCCTCATGGGGTCGCCAGGCGAGCGCTAGGGGCGAGCGCTAGAAAAGGCTGGCATGCGAGTGCCAGGCAAGGCTAGCATGCCATGTTTTGACGTCTGGACCATGCTAATGGATCATACGTTATCGAGTCCCCCCGGTCCAATGTGATTGGTGAGCGGCCGATGACATTGGACTGGATACAGTCAAATCAATAATCCAGTAAAGAGATAAAAGGAACAATCAAACCTCGACCATGAGAGGCGTGGTGTTGCGTGATGGACTTATGCAACACTGGTTGGCTTGCTACTCCTTTCTCCTCAAGGGTATGACCTGATTGACGCGATGAAACATAGGTGTTATTGATACTGTAATGCAGGGCTAGGTTGCTAATAATGTTATGCAAAGCAAGGTTGCTATGTGACAATGGTGTCGATAAGATGCTAGGCCAAGGTAGCTAAGAAGGCCGACCTTACCATACGACCTCTAAGACTGTTACTCCGCGCCGATGTTGTGCCAAGCTCCGATGCTCGTAAAGCAATTGTGACGTACCCGGTGCATGATTCCTGGCTCCTAGTCACAGCCAAAAGTTGCCCATAAAAAGATTGTTAAGGAAAACGTGCTTGCTTCAATGAGGGTGGTGAGATTTGTGGCTAACTCCGGGTAGCGGCTTATGTTTCTATGTCCGGGGAAAACTTTTTGTGATTGGCCAATAGTACATAATTTGCAAGTCCCATGTAAATGCTTTTCAGACCGAGCTTTGCTCTGTGAGTGTGATATGTGGGAGGTTCCGTACAACTTTCTCAGATTTAACTTTCGGTATCTAGGCTGACAACACTTGTGCTTTTCTCAATCTGCGAGTTTCTTAGAGCTTTGACTAGAAAGTGTGTACTTAGTAATTAAGAGCAGATTCTCGGGCTTGATTGTATGGCTCTGATTTTTGTGGAACTGGATCGGTTATCCGAAGAGACAACACAATCAAATTATAAGTTGATTCGAATTTTCTGTCGGGATTGCTTCGAAATGCTTTATAGTGTAGCAATTGTAGCGTACTGCTCCCCCTATTACTAAAAAAATGAGTGGACCAAGTTGCAACGAATATTATGAAAGTGTATCTTATTTAGCGGGGTCGTGGCGCGTGAACGCTTGAGGGAGGTTGATTTTTGTCTTGTAGAGTTAGTGGGTTGTTTGTTGTCTAGAACTTGCTTGCTTTGGTCGTGGACGGTTCATGCTGGTTTGGTTTCTTCTCCGAGGATAATGTTGGTCCATGAGATTTATTTGTTTATGTTTTTCCCATCGGAGGGATTTATTTCCAAAGGTTTGTGTTAGTTTTAGGAATTGACTGGGAGTGATTCCTACTTGCTCTGTGGGGTGTTAAGATTCGGAGGATTCTCTCTTTTTTCTAAGTGAGAGTTTATTTGAAATCAACCAAAATTCTTTGGCTTTATCCCATGAGTTCTGACTCGGGAGCTCGAGGCTCCTCTTTCCTTCGAGCCCTTAACATATGTTTTCAGGTCGAGACCTTAGCTGGTCCCTTCTTATGAACCTTGACTGGTCCATTTTGCTAGGGTACTCTTTTTAGCTAGTGTTTTCTAGTTACCTTTTTTAAGACTTTGCTCTAAGTCTTATGTAAAGGAGGGTTGCACTTCGGGCCTAGTCATCTAATTTAACCCGATATCATTACCTCAAGGCATCTGAAACTTAGGTATCTTTATATCAAAGGAAAGGTTATGACCATTTAAAGCCTTTGTTCATGTCATGGGCAAAGGTAGTGTGCCTTTGGATTAGATTGACATGTTTACAGAAAGGTTATGAGCCTTTGACGCCTATTGGTTGCATTATCGCATTAATTTCGCTCAAGTTACGCGAATGATCAGTCCTTATTATCACTCGGTAAATGTGCACAACTTCTTATTGAAATGATATCAAGCTTGAATAATCTTTGACACGAAAATGGGCCTAAAACAAGAGCTAACTGTTGGGGTGTGATTATCCAGTTGGATTAGATCACATTGCCCTTTCCCTTGTTGTGTCGTATTCTATTTTTTTCATTGCTCCAGGAGTAAGAGTGGCGCTGATTGTGCGTGTTGCAAGCCCGGGGGATGGCTTCCCCATCTTGTGATATCCATGATAATGTCTATTCTGGTGCGTTTCCACTATCCGGACGGTACGTGAGAGTTATCTAGGCCACGCTAATGGGTCTAACATCAACAAGTCTTCTCGACGATAACATGTACAGCGGGGCTGGTACGTGAGTATGCGACATTGATGTCGCGATGTTACCATTGTGTCTTAGTGAGATGTCACCAATTAATCACCTACATAATCTGTATTGTAATGAGCATTGATAGCCATATTCAAGATGTTTCTTTCTTGGGCTATGCCTAACCAGATTCTTCCAGTGGTGTATGGTGATGCATGAATTATTTTGCACAACATAGTAGAACTGGCTGAGTTTAGCAGACGGTGATCCTGAAGATGTCACGCGGGAGAGTGTCACTTGAGAAAGATCAGGCTTAGCAACCAATGATCATGAATACATCACGCATAATGACATCACTTTGAAATGGATTGGGCTTAGCATCTAGTGATTCATGAATATGTC
Organism: Lactuca virosa; assembly: GCF_052849685.1. Lineage (NCBI taxonomy): Eukaryota > Viridiplantae > Streptophyta > Magnoliopsida > Asterales > Asteraceae > Lactuca > Lactuca virosa. Next base: position 318,120,218 of record NC_136429.1, read on the forward strand.
ACGCGTAATGGCATTGCGTGGAAATGGACCGGCGAAGGTTGTGAGCCTTCTAGCCTTGTTCGCGTAACATGCCGCAATAATAGAGTCGGGATGAGATGCCAAGCGACTCAAGGTAAAGGTTATGAACCTTCTAAATCTTTACCAAGATTGTGCTTAGCAGTCTTCATTTACGTGCCCGGCCCGGGTGGTCGGTTCGGCCAGAATGTAATGACACTCGATGCTTTGCTACATCATTGGCTGTAGTAACAATAGGTGCCCCACTGTCTTGTGTTGTACAGAATGCAAATGGTTTACTAGCGACATGATTTATGTAGTAATGGTACTGTTATGCACCAAGTGGTAGTCGAGGTCATAGTGATACTGTTGACGGAGAGTGAAGGCTTCTGAGAGCTGGACAGCAAGGTTGTTGAGAGTCGAGCATCACAACTACTGAGAACTTGCGCAATAACATTCCCAGGGGCCGTTTAACACGGCTGTTGAAGGCTAAGAAGCAAATTTGCCAAGAAATGGTCAGCTCGTCTGTTGATAGCCAGGCAACGCGACTGCTGAGAGCTGGGCGAAGAGATTGCCAATAACTGGTTAGTGTGGCTGCTGGGATTTAGGCAACGCGACCGTTGAGGATTGGGTCGTGAATCTACTCCTTCATTTATAACACTAATGTCTTCTCAGGGATGCACAATCATATATAATGTTCCCTTGTTATGTAGTTCGACTATTTGCCTGAAATAGAGTCAACACTTTTGTATAGTGTTGTGTGGGTTGTTCACAGCTTGATGGTGATCAATATGGCACTGTTTTGGCGGTTTTTATGTATGCATGGTTTTATTGGGGATTGGTATCCCATCAAACCTCACCATTTTTGTAGGTTCTTTTCTAGTATTAAGTACTAGCATGGCGAAACTTAAGTTGTTTTTTGTACATTGGATCGTGATTGCACATTTGACCCCCGTTCGTTTGTACATGCCATTGTGAATATTGATAGCAAGTTATCTAGCTCCATACTACGTAAGTAATAGTAAGGTAAATGCATGATAATCGCAGGTAAAGTGTATGCAAGCATATTTTTTAGAAATTGTTCATAACATGTGCCTTTGTGTAAGCTCGTAAGGTAAATCACGTGTATATTGGGTAAAAATGTTTCAGTAGTATGCAAATAGTGGCTAAGCACCAATGATAACGAAATGGTTTAATAAAATCAAAAACTGTTTATAAAAATCTGGCACCTTTGCATATGGAAATAAAATATTGTGGAAATTTTATTTTCTACTATGCCATGATTTCCATGATATTGTTTTGGTAAATATCTTTGGTTTACTAAATGGAGATAATATGTAGATATGTATTGTATTGATTTACTTGAGAAAAGAGGGATAGGTAGACCTTGTGTCCAAAGTAGGTTGATGTGTGTCTGACACCGATTTTCAATTTGAGCCTTTCCGTCGTGCTAAGAGGTGTAATCTCGCCATGCAGCCCTTGAGACCGTTATTCTACTTGGTTGTTGTGTCGAGCTACGAGGTCCGTAGATTAATGCAACGTGGTTGGTCTGTGGTTGACGCGGTCTAGTCACCATCAGAAGTTGTTCATAGAAACACCATTAGAGGAAAACTACGTGCTCCCTGATGATGGGGATGAGATCCACAACCAACACCGGGTAGAGGATTACATTTCTATGCCCACTGGGGAAACGTTGGGTGAATGGTCAACGGTGCACACTTCGCGAATCCCTACAAATGCTCTACTAACCGATATTTTCTCCGCGAGCTATTCGTCGGCGCGTTCTAAGTGATGCGGCGCTGGAGCGGCTATCTTGAAAAGACGACACACTCATGCTTAATAGATACTTTTTTTTTCTTGAAATGATAGACCGACTTGTGATCACTTCGAAGCGTTGTGTGGGGTAGTAGAAGTAGTAGCGTACTGCTCTTCTCCTCCCCCACCCTTTTTGTTGGAAAAATAGAGGGGGTTGGATCACAACGTATATTCTAAATACGTGTTTTGTCAAGCGAAGCTTGCGGTATTTGAGCGCCAAGTGGCTTATTCTTAACTTGTAGTATAGCCATTTTATTTCTTGAGATGGTTCATTTTAATATTTTTGAGCTAGCCCCTTAAAAATCTGATCTAATGGAATCCCAAAAACTGTTGGAGCCCAAAAAAGAATTGTTTAGCCCACTTGGAGAAGCCCAAGATAAAATATAAGGAGCCCAAAATGAGTTATTGGATCTCATTTAAACTACTTGGCTCAATTCTTCTCTCTGTTTTTTTTGAAAAATCTATTCATCCGGACCGCAACGCTTATTCTGAATGCGTATTTTGTTGAGCGGAGCTTACGGAACATGTTAAGGCTAGGATCTCTGAATTACATTGAGATCCTAAAATCCAAGGATCCTCAAAGTCTTAGGATCCTCGAAGCTCGCGATCCCAAATATACTCTAGGATCCTGACTAATATTTTTATTATTAATAACATACGTATATTCTTTTGTCTTTCTCACATGTGCATAAATAACTAGTCAAAGTCATACACACAACGGATAGTCATCAAAACTATGCAAAAGACCCAGAGTACCAAGTGAAGCAAACGGATATAAGTAATTTCGGAGGATCCCAGAATTCTCGGAGTTCTAGTTGTTAGGGTTTTACTATATAAAACACTTGTAATCATCGCACTACATACGACTTTTTGGCAGAACATTATCACTTGTACTGACATTCACTTCATTCTCTCTGTAATTTTCATTTCAATCAATAAAAACATCATGGAAGGTGATCATTATCTCCTCCCAAGGTTTTATGTCGAAGATCCTAAGAAGGATCAAGGGCCTTCCTTGTATATGATTCGTGTTGTTTTTATTCATATTACTTATTTGCTCTATATTGAACATCACAGCCTCTCATACACTTTGGTCCATTTCAGTTAAATTATTTTTTGACCAAAACAATTTGGTACCTACCGTGGGGCCGTGGTGTTGAAAATCCCTCAGAAAATTATGTCTACTCAATCGACTCTATCCTCCTCCTCGATTCCTCGCATTTCCTTATAAAACCTTACAACCACCACCAACTAGAGCTCCCAAGAATGTATCGGAAACTCCAAAGAAAAACACCTCTCTGGTCATTCCAGGACTCCAAGATCCTGCTATAATGATTTCCAACAACGAAATCGTTGCTTTAATGAAGAGACTGGAGCGACAGGTCACCCAACAACAGGAGGATAATAGGACACTTCTGAAGGAAGTGGAGAGAATGTGGACAAAAACCCACAAGATTTAGGAGGCAACGCCCTCAGTCTTACAACCCAAGATCCTGAACTTCAACAACCCAAGATCCTCAAAGATCCGTTGCGAGATTCGAGATACCGAAGAAACCTTCCTTACTCCCAATAACAGAGATATTGGTAAATCTAACACTACTAATAATTTTGCAACTAACTCAATAGATCTTGACACAGGTTTGAGCCCGGTCATGGCTAAGGAACTACAACAGCTAAGACAAATGACCTCAAGCGTAACCAGAATAGTTCATTCGGTGCCAGAAGTGTCCCCCACAAGTCATAGGATCACTAGATTCATCTCAGCGATAGATGACACTGAATTTTCAAAACACTTCCATACCCCCAGCATGAAGCCATACGACGGAACCACAGACCCTGAGGAGCACGTAGCACAATATAGGGAAAGGATGCAAATTATTCCCATCCCCACACATTTGAAAGAAGCCTGCCTATGCAAGGGATTTGGATCTACCCTCACAAGATCCGCCCTAAAATGTCTCCTTAATGTTCCTCCTTATTCAATCATGTCATTTTATCATTTGATTAATTTATTTAATAACCAGTTCTCTTGTAGCAGGACATTCGAAAAGATTACTAGCGATCTCTATCGAGTGGTTCAGGATCCTCGGGAATCCCTCAGGACTTTTGTGTACAGGTTTGGCAGAGAAGCCTGTAGCATCCCCAATATCGACATGGCAACTACAAGTCGAAGCCTTGAAAATGGGCCTAAAGAAGGATTCTCCCTTCAACGAGGATCTCGTAATGACCCCGAGCAGGAGATTCGGCGAAGTCAGAAGCAGGGCATTCAGATTCATCAGACTCGAAGAAGACAAGGAGATCCATAAAAGGAGCAACCCACCAAGTTCCTAGGATCACCCCAATAGGAAGGCCGACTCCTCGATCCAAAGATCCTAAAAGTCAAAGCCTTACTCCAAACCCGACCATCACAAGGTTAATTCCCTTGAAGATGAGGGGGAGGATGCGAAAGGTTTTGAGCATTCTAACACTCCTAAGGTGTTCATGCAACCCTAGAAACCTTGGATCTATGTTTGACTAAGATACATGCAAAATTGATTTTCCAAGGTTCATAATCCTATCTAGCATACATGGGGAACTTTTAATGTAAAAGTAAGCTAGAAACACATACCTTGTAGTAGTTAGGATTCCTTGAAAGCCTTGTGAGCCTAGCACCCCAAGTGTGATGCCTCAAATGTCTCACACAACACCAAATGCTATTGGAATGACTTGAGAGAAATGCATAACACTTCTAAAATCGGCTTGCCCTCTCTATTCTTTCTAGTGGCCGATTTTGGTGAGCTTTATGTTGCTTATATAGTGTGTAATAATTAGGGTTACACCATGTAAACCCTAATGTGACATGAATCTTCATTTCCATGATCCATGGGTTTACACCTCCATGAGCATCCATGGAGCATCCTATGGGTCTTAGCCCAACTTGATAATCCATGGAGAATTTAGCCCACTATACAAGTATGGATGATTTATGCAATCAACCCATATATTTAAATAGTCACCTTTTTGATCACTTAATTAATTCTAAATTAATTCTTGATCAATACTAATTAAATAATATTATTAATATATTAGAACTTATAATATATTAATAAACCATAAGTATTATTTCTCTCATTTTAGTCTATCCAATTGCATGATGCCATGCAACCCAAATGGACCATGCCAAACCGAATCAAGTACATACCAGAAATAGTTATGGACTTAGACACCTTATCCAACAATCTCCCACTTGGATAAGTGTAATAACTATAACTACAAGTATGACTTCAGGAACCGATCAACAATCGTAGCTCTTTCAAGGTCTCTCGGAACTGAGATGATGATGATACGCCATTTAAGATAAGTGATCATATAATCCTCTGTTCTAGATATCAGTCGGACAAATTCATGGAATAGTGTCTTACTTATTGTCCATCAGTTTGTTTCTCGATTTCCGATTTGTTTGTCATAGAACTTAATTGAACACATCAACTTAGTTCTGACCAGGCCCGGTACATGGGTCAACACAAAGTCATCAAGGGGCCCAAATATCGCTTCTAATCCAAGAAGGAATAGATAAAGTTTGACTCATATGCTTGTTCTACTACTTGTTGAATCACACACAAAAGCACGTTTTATAACATCAAGTTACCAATGCGTTTTCGTACGATCAATGCATAACCAACTCATAGGCAACAAGTCATATCTCTAGGTTTGAAGACTTATATGATATTACCATCTCGCGATCACCCGAGATAAATTCCATGAAGTGATACCATCGAGCGTCGGTTGAATCCAATACTCAGAACTTATGAGCACTCATGAGTGTTGCAGCCATGTCCAACATCTTAGACCTCTACAACCAACTCATGACAGTCTTGATTCATACCTATTTCCAACATATGACCGACTGTGGAGAATTTGAATAATATGAAACAACATAACATAATTATTCTGGAAGTTAAAACATGCAAATGAAATAATAGCAAACGATTGACAAAAGATAGCAACACTTTACTCATAAATAAACAGAACTCTTATCATCAAACGTCAATTACACTTTAAAAATTTCAGAGCTATCTAACTACTAAAACTAATATCATCCTTCAGCCCTATGTGCCTCGCATGCTGGAGATGCTTAACCCTACCCAGTCCCTTCGTGAGGGGATCTGCTGGGTTCTCATCCGATGATACCCTCTTTTCCACGATGAGTCCTTCTTCTATTCGATGTCTGATGAAATGGGATTTTCTGTCGATGTGTCGGGATCTCCCATGATCCCTTGGTTCCTTTGCTAAGGCAACTGTGCTTTCACTATCACAGAAAATCTCTATAGGCTCCATTATAGCTTGTACAACTCCAAGGTCTCCAATGAAGTTCTTTAGCCATATAGCCTCCTTTGTTGCCTCGCTTGCCGCTATATACTCTGATTCGCAAGTTGAATCAGCCACTGTCTCCTGCTTGGAACTTTTCCAAGAAATTGCTCCTCCATTTAAGGTAAAGACCCAGCCCGACTAAGAGCGGAAATTATCCCTATCAGTCTAGAAGCTAACATCACTATACCCTACAACTCTCAAGTCATCACTCCCACCGAGGGTAAGGACCTAGTCCTTAGTCCTCCGCAGGTACTTGAGGATATTCTTTACCGCAGTCCAGTGAGCCTTGCCAGGGTTCCCCTGATATCTGCTGAACATGCTCAATGAAAAGGCTACATCAGGATGAGTACAAGTCATAGCATAGATGATCGAGCCTACAGCGGAAGCATAAGGTACTCGACTCATTTCTCCTATCTCAGTCTCTGTACTCGGGCTCTGAGTCTTACTCAGTCTGGCATTACTCTGGATGGGTAACACTCCTTTCTTGGAATCTTGCATGCTGAACCTCTTCAGCACCTTATCCAAGTATGTACTCTGACTAAGTCCAATTAGTCTTTTACTCCGGTCTCTCAGAATCCTTATCCCTAGGATATAGACAGCTTCTCCAAGGTCCTTCATAGCGAAATACTTCCCAAGCTAGGACTGCAGAGTTGGGATGTCATTTCCTATGAGTAGTATGTCATCCACATACAATACCAAAAAGCTGACTATACTCCAACTAGCCTTGACATATACACAAGATTCATCCTCACTCCTCAAAAAGCCAAACTCTTTGACTTTCTCATCGAAGCAAAGATTCCATCTGCGAGGTGCTTGCTTTAATCCATAAATGGATTTCTCAAGCGTACACACTCTATTAGGGTACTCCGCACTGAAAAAACCCTCTGGCTGACTCATGTAAACATCCTCAGCCAACTTTCCATTAAGGAAAGCGGTTTTGACATCCATTTTCCATATTTCATAGTCATGAAATGCAACAATGGCTAGCATAACCCTAATAGACATAATCTTGGCTACTGGTGAAAAGGTCTCATCATAATCAACTCCCGGAGTTTGATAAAATACCTTTGCGACCAGTCGGGCCTTATAAGTGTAAACATTACCATCCATGTCGGTCTTCTTCTTGAAGATCCACTTGCACCCGACTGTCTTGCGACCTGGTACATTGTCAACCAAGTTCCAAACTTGATTGTCATACATGGATTTTATCTCGCTGTCCATTGCCTCTTTCCATTTAGCAGCCTCAGGGACTTCCATGGCTTCTGTGTAGCTGTTAGGTTCATCCAGACTTACCAGTGTGCTATCACTGATAAGTGTATCACCTTCCGCAGTAATATGGGAACCATAGTAATGCTCAGGTGCGTTCCTAACTCTCGTGGAACGCCTCAGAGGTACATACTCTTCTGTCGGATCAACAGGAGTGTCCTCCTCAGGTTGATTGCTAGGGTTTGAGGTTCCTTCACCACTTGACTCTTGAATTTCTTCAAGGGCAATTTGCCTCCCACTGTTTCCTTGACTTATGAATTCTCTCTCTCGAAAGACTCCTCTCCTTGCTACAAAGACCCCATTATCACTGGGTCTGTAGAAGAGGTAACCAAAGGATCTCTGTGGGTAGCCAATGAAAATACACCTCTCACTTCAAGGTTTGAGCTTATCGTTAGACTCGCGCCTCACAAAAGCCTCGCAACCCCAAATCTTGACGTGGTCCAGATTGGGAACTTTTCTAGTCCACATCTCATGAGGTGTTTTGGCAACCTTCTTTGTAGGGACTAGATTAAGGATATGGGCGGAAGTCTCTAAGGCATACCCCCGTAATGAGATTGGTAGGGAAGCTCAACTCATCATGGAACGAACCATGTCCAACAAGGTCCGATTATGCCTCTCAGCCACACCATTCAACTGCGGTGTCCTGGGAGGTGTCAATTGTGAGATAATCCCACATTCCTTAAGATAGACAAGGAACTCTGTACTAAGATACTCACCATCTCGATCGGATCGAAGTATCTTAATGTTCCTGCCCAATTGATTCTCTACTTCCTATTTAAACTCTTTAAAGCTTTCAAAAGTCTCTGACTTATGCTTGATTAAGTAGACATAACCATATCTACTATAATCATAAGTAAAAGTCACATAATAACGATTAGAATCCCTTGTGGCAGTTTTGAAGTGTCCACACACATCAGTGTGTACAAGATCCAACAAACCTTCCCAAGTAAGCATGATTCACAACTATCATCTGACTTTAGATCAAATGACTCCAAGACTCCATCCTTTTGGAGTTGTCCTATGCGTTTCTTGCTTACATGTCCAAGACGAAAATGCCATAATGATGCTTTATCCAAGTTATTATTAGAAGAATCAATACACAACACATCATTTCCTAGATTGTCTACAACCGATACAGCTTCATACACACCATTACAAGGTAATGCTTTAAAATAAAGAACATTATTAAAGAAAGCATAAATACCACCACTATCATTATCAAATGAAAAGGTAAAACCTTGTTTGTACAAAGCATAAAAGGAAATAATATTTCTTGGCATTTCAGGCGAGTAACAACATTTATTCAAATCTAATGTAAACCAACTACTTAGCAACAAAGAATAAACTCCAATCTTGGTGACAGGTGAAGCTTTCCTATTCCCCATGATCAAGTTTATCTTTCCATGCTCCACATTCTCACTTCTTCTTAGTCCCTGCAAATCAGAACAAATATGAATACCACAACCGGTATCAAGGACCCAGGAGTTAGAATAGGGTGAGTTATTAGACAACATAGTGTAAATACTTGCATGGTTGAGTTTTACTTTCCCATCCTTAAGATCTTGCTGGTACTTTGGGCAGTTTCGCTTCCAGTGCGACTTTTCATGGCAATAGAAGCATTCAGCCTCTTTTGGGTCAGAAAAAGAAGTGACGAAACCTTTCTTGGTTCCACTTGAAGAAGAGCCATCAAGGGAATTTCCCTTGGTACCCTTTGAAGGTTACTTCCTTTTCTTTCCTCTACATTTCCCGATTGCCAAGACCGGGTTGGAGTTTGGAGTAGGAGTGGTAACAACCGATTTACCCTTAAGACCACTTTCAGCGGTCTTCAGGAGTCCTTGAAGTTTGCTGAGTGTAACTTCCTCCTTGTTCATGTGGTATGTCATGCGGAATTGATCATAACACGAAGGTAAGGATTGCAAAATAAGATCTATTGTCAACTCCTCTGGGAAGTTCACATTCAGTTTCAGCAAACAGTCCACATACCTTTGCATTTTCTGCATGTGGTCCGTGATGGGTTCACCATCCTTCATCCGGGTTGTTATCATGGAGGAGATGATTTCATATCGCTCTTGACGAGCACTCTGATGGTAGCGGTCCATCAAATCCTTGTGCATCTCAAAAGGATAGTAGTCCTCATAGGACTTTTGGAGCTCGGCTGTCATAGTTCCCAACATGATGCACGCCACTTTGGTAGCATCTCTTTCAAGAGCCTGATATTCAGCGACCTCCTCAGGATAGCAGTCGGTTCGAGTTCTTTAAGCTCCTTGGCGAGGACGTATTCCTTGTCCTCATACCAAGTGATCATCCTGATGTTCCTGATCCAATCCATAAAGTTGGATCCATCAAAGATGACTCTCCCACAAAGGTTCATGAGAGAGAAGGAGCCGTTAGGGTTTGAGCCAGAAGCAGCATTGTTGGAAGACATCTGAAAAGAAGAAAGACAAGTTTAGATTAGATATAACGATAGTCCTTAATAAAACACCCAAATATAATATTAAGGCTAGGACCCAACACAATATTTTATAACTTAGAAGAGGGATGTCGTAATCCAAGCTATAAAATATTTGAAGGTAGGTAAATGACGATTCACCAATTTCCACCATGAAAAACGAAATAAATTATTAGGTTTTTGAAACTCCTAGATTCTTTGAGATTCATTGAACTTTTCAATGGCATGTTTTAATCTCGAGTGTGCCCTTCAGGTTTTGTGACTGGGATACCGAGGATCACAAAACAAGGTGCGAAGTAACCATGCAAATTACTTGGTACCCTTAACATTTACCCCTAAATCGATGTGCCGGTTAACCACACGCGCTCCATCGATACTATGGTAAATATTAAGTTACCCTTTACCTCCTTTGCTAAGTCCAGGTTAGTGTGCTGGTTAACCACACACGCTCCACTAACGACTTAATCAAAGTGCAAAGTGTAATTTCATGGGTTAGCACCTTATTCACATTTTCCTAAAGTAACTAAGATTGGGAATTTATAAAAACATTTAGTTACTTTATTCTTCATCATACTTTTAATGAGAATTTAAAGTCCTTGTCCTACCCGTTCGGCTAACGACCCTCCATCGATCAAGGAAAAGGTGGGTGAGAGTAGACACCCATTAAGCTGCCATTTTAGAGGCAACAACCTTATTCCCCCCTTATAGACCGGCTTCGTGAATGAGGCCTACTAACGGTAAAACGACTTGTGTTTATACATATATAATTATTATTAAACTTATAATAATATAAAGTATAAGGGTTGAATTTTAACTTTTAAAATTCTAGGGGTTGGAACTAAAGTTTTTAATATGAATTTACATGTTCCAAAACTTGAGGGCAAGTTTTGTAACTTTACAAAACTTTTCAATTCATAACTTATGAGTTATTGTTTATTAAAAATGAAGACTCTTCATTTTTTGTAACTTATGTGTTCTTTTAATGGATTTATTACAAATTGACTTTTGGTTATCCATAACTTGAGGACAAGTTATGGACTCCATTAAAACACATCATGATCATGAATTAACTACCAATCAATAGCACATAATTCCTATGATCCTGTATGAAATCATAAGAACATGAATATTCATATCAAAATTTCAAGAACATATGAACACATATAAACATGGAATTTTGATATTAGCCATTGTAAATGGATTAGAACAACCATTACACCATCTAAAACAAGTTTTATAACACCAAAACAGTTTAGGGTAATGTTTCTAGTCCATTTCCAGCAGCAAAAATCGAAAATCTGCACTCTGCCTGGCCAACTCGTCGAGTGCAAGAACTGACTCGCCAAGTTGGTTAAAGATACGCTTGGACTTGTCGAGTCCCCCCATGGACTCGGCGAGTCCCCTGTGCAGATAGCAATAATTTCGACTTTTTTAGCTATTTTGCATCAAGTATGAAACAAACAAGCCTAGGCTCTGATACCACTGAAAGGTTTTGAGCATTCTAACACTCCTAAGGTGTTCATGCAACCCTAGAAACCTTGGATCTATGTTTGACTAAGATACATGAAAAATTGATTTTCCAAGGTTCATAATCCTATCTAGCATACATGGGGAACTTTTAATGTAAAAGTAAGTTAGAAAAACATACCTTGTAGTAGTTAGGATTCCTTGAAAACCTTGTGAGCCTAGCACCCCAAGTGTGATGCCTCAAATGTCTCACACAACACCAAATGCTATTGGAATGACTTGAGAGAAATGTAGAACACTTCTAAAATCGGCTTGCCCTCTCTATTCTTTCTAGTGGCTGATTTTGGCGAGCTTTATGTGTTGGATAGAGTGTCTAAGTCCATAACAATATTTGGTATGTACTTGACCGGACCCGACATTGTCCATTTGGGTTGCATGGTATTGCAATAATTGGATAGACCAAAATGATAGAAAGGACACTTAAGGTTATTAATATATTATAAGTACTAATATATTAATAATACTATTTAATTAGTATTGATCAAAGAATTAATCTTGAATTAAGTAAGTGATCAAAAAGAGACTAATTAAAAATATGGGGTTGATTATGTAAATAATCTATTCTTGTATAGTGGGCTAATGATCCATGGTTTGTATAGATTGGGTTAAAACCCATAAGGTGCTCCATGGATAGTCCATGGGGGTTACAAACCCATGTATCATGGAATATGGAAAGCCATGACAATTAGGGTTTACATGGTGTAACCCTAATTGTGTCACAACTATATAAAGGCTCCTTGACTAGCAAAATCGGCACTACTACAAGCAAGTAAGAGGGCTAGCCAATTTAGAGTATAGTGTAATTCTCTCAAGGTTATTCCAATAATTGTGGTGTTGTGTGAAGCATTTGAGGCATCATATTTGGGGTGCTTGGCTCACAAAGTCATCAAGGAATCCAAGCTTCTAAAAGGTATGTTATTCTACTTGAATTTTGTATTGCAAGTTATTAAGAACCTTGGAAAAATCATTTTGCATGTATCTTAGTCAAACATAGATCCAAGGTTTCTAGGGTTGCATGTACACCATAGGAGTGTTAGAATGCTCAAAACCCAACAGTCGTATCAGAGCCTAGGCTTGTTTGTTTGATACTTGATGCAAAATAGCTGAAAGTCAAAATTCTTGTTGTCTACACAGGAGACTCGCCGAGTTCATTGAGGGACTCGACGAGTCCAAGCGTATCTTCAACCAACTCGGCGATTCAGTTCTTGCACTCGACGAGTTGGCCAGGAAGAGTGTAGATCTTCAATTTTTTCTCCTGGAAATGGACTAGAAACATTACCCTAAACTGTTTTGGTGTTATAAAACTTGTTTTAGATGGTGTAATGCTTATGCTAATCCATTTACAATGGCTAATATCAAAATTCCATGTTTTATATGTGTTAATATGATTCTTGAAATTTGATATGAATGTTCATGTTCTTATGAGTTTTAGAAGATCATAGGAATTATGTGTAACTTGCTTGTAAGTATGATAACTTGCTTGATCTTAATGGGTAATCATGGAATCCATAACTTGTCCTCAAGTTGTGTATAACCAAAAGTCACTTCTTTAAAAGTGTCATTAAAGAATAAGAGGTTACATAAAAATGAAGAATCTTCATTTTAATGAACCATTAAGCTCATAAGTTATGAAATGAAAGGTCTTGAATAGTTTCAATACTTGCCCTCAAGTTTTGGAATTTGTAAAGTCTTACACCCTAATATTTTAATTTACAAATTGAACCTTAGAATTTTAAAAGTTTAAAATTCAACCCTTATACTATTATTATTTTAAAAGTTTAAATATATAGATATGTATAAGAATAAGTCAGTCTTACCGTTAGTATGCCTCATTCACGAAGCCGGTCTATAAGGGGGTATAAGGTTGTTGCCTATAAAATGGCAGCTTAATGGGTGTCCACTCTCACCCACCGCTTCCTTGACTGGTGGAGGGTCGTTAGCCGAACGGGTAGGGCAAGGACTTTAAATCTTCATTAAAAGTATAATGAAATTATAGAGTAACTACACTTTAATAATTCCCAATCTTAGTTAATTTAGGAAAATGTGAAATAGGTGCTAATCCATGAAATTACACTTTGTACCTTACCAAGTCCTTAGTGGAGCACGTGTGGTTAACCGACACACTAACAAGGACTAGTAAGAGTGACAAAGGGTAACTTAATTTTATCATAGATCGGTGGAGCGCTTGTGGTTAACCGACACATCGATTAGGTGATAAAAAGTTAGGGGTACCAAGTCAATTTGCATGGTTATTCACACCTTGTTTGTGATCCTCGGCATCCCAGTCACAAATTTGAGAGGGCACATTCGAGATTCAAACATGCCATTGAAAGTTCAATGTATCTCAAAAGATCTAGGAATTTCAAATCCAATAAAACTTAATAATCTATTTCATTTTCGTGGTGGAAATTGGTAAATCATCATTTACCTACCTTCAAATATTTTATAGCTTGGATTACGGTATCCCTCTTCCAACTATAAATAGTTTATTGGGTCCTAGCCTTAATACTTCATTTGGGTGACTTATTAAGGACTCTTTATCTAATAAAACTTGTCTTTCTTTCTTTTCAGATGTCTTCCAACACTGCTACTGGCTCAAACCCAGAGGCTCCTTTTCCCTAATGAACTTGTGTGGGAAAATCACTTTTGATGGTTCAAATTTCAATGAATGGATTAGGAACATCAGAATGATTACTCGCTATGAGGGCAAAGAGTATATCCTTGATAAGGAGCTAAAGGTTATGGATGACTCAACTGCTACTCCTGAGGAGATTGTTGAGTACACTACCCATGAGAAAGATGCCACCAAGGTGTCTTGCATCATGTTGGTCACAATGACAGCAGAACTCCAGAAATCCTATGAAGATTTCTACCCTTTTGAGATGCACCAGGATCTGATGGATAGGTACCATCAGAGTGCTCGTCAGGAGAGGTATGAAATTATTTCCTCCATTATAACAACTAGGATGAAAGAGGTAGAATCCCTCACCGGTCACTTGAAGAAAATGTAAAGGTTCGTGGACCAGTTATTGAAGCTTAATGTGGACTTCCCTGAGGAAATGGCGATTGACATCATTCTCCATTCCTTACCTACAATTTATGATCAGTTTCGTATGACTTATCATTTGAACAAGGAGGAAGTCACACTAAGTAAACTTCAAGGACTTTTAAGGACCGCTGAATGTGGCCTTAAATCAGCTGTTACTCCTACTCCTACTACCGCCCCTGTCTTGGCAATTGGGCAGGGAAAGGGGAAGAAGAGAAAGACCTCTTCGAAGGGTACCAATGGAAAGTCTCTTGATGGATCCTCTTCAAGTGGAACCAAGAAAGGTTCCTTTCCTCCTTCTTCAAACCCAAAGGAAGCACAATGCTTCTACTACCAGGAAAAGGGGCACTGGAAACGAAGCTGCCCCAAATACTTGTAGGATGTAAAGGATGGGAAAGTTAAACCCACCCATGCAGGTATTTACAATATATTGTCTAATAACTCATTGAAAACTAAGTCTTGGGTGCTTGATACAAGTTGTGGTATTCACATTTGTACTGATTTGTAGGGCCTAAGAAGAAGTGAGAAAGTGGAGCACGGGAAGATAAACTTAATCATGGGGAATAGGAAAGCATCATCTGTTACTAAGATAGGAGTTTATTCTTTATTTCTTAATAATGGGTTATTGTTAGATTTGAATAAATGTTGTTACTCGTCTGAAATAGCGAGAAATATTATTTCCTTTCGTGGCTTGTAGAAACAAGGGTTTTCCTTTTCATTTGATAATGATAATAGTGCTATTAATGTTTATTATATTGATGTATTTTACTTTAAAGCATTACATTGTGATGGTGTATATGAAGCTGTGAATGTTGTAGATAATCTAGGAAGTAATGTGTTGTGTATTGATTCTTCAAATGGTTTAGACAAAGTATCCTTGTGGCATTGTCGTCTTGGACATGTCAACAAGAAGCGCATAGGCCAACTCCAAAAGGC
Organism: Lactuca virosa; assembly: GCF_052849685.1. Classification (NCBI taxonomy): domain Eukaryota; kingdom Viridiplantae; phylum Streptophyta; class Magnoliopsida; order Asterales; family Asteraceae; genus Lactuca; species Lactuca virosa. The sequence continues at coordinate 318,135,601 of NC_136429.1, forward strand.
TAGAGTTTTGGAATCATTTGACCTAAAGTCGGATGATAGTTGCGAGTCTTGTTTACTTGGAAAAATGACAAAGTCACCCTTCACTGGTACTTGTGAGAGGGGTGAGGGTTTGTTGGACCTCATACACAGTGACGTGTGTGGACCCTTCAAGATTGCCACAAGAGATGCTAATCGGTATTATGTGACTTTTACTGATGATTATAGTAGATATAAATATATATATTTAATCAAGCATAAGTCAGAGACCTTTGAGAAATTCAAAGATTTTAAGCAGGAAGTGAAGAATCAACTGGGTAGGAACATCAAGATGCTCCGATCCGATCGGGGAGGAGAGTATCTTAGTATCGAGTTCCTAGAGTATCTTAAGGAATGTGGGATTGTCTCACAATTGACACCTCCTAGGACACCACAGCTGAATGGTGTAGCAGAGAGGCGCAATCGAATGTTATTGGACATGGTTCATTACATGGTGAGTCGAGCTTCGTTACCAATCTCATTCTGGGGGTATGCCTTAGAGACTGCCGCCCACATCCTTAATCTAGTCCCTACAAAGAAGGTTGCCAAAACACCTCATGAGATGTGGACTGGGAAAGTTCCCAACTTGGATCGAATCAAGATTTGGGGTTGTGAGGCTTTCGTGAGGCGCGAGTCTCACGACAAGCTCGAACCTCGAAGCGAGAGGTGTATTTTCATCGGCTACCCACAGAAATCCTTTGGTTACCTCTTCTACAGACCCAGTGAGAATGTGGTCTTTGTGGCAAGGAGATGAGTCTTTCGTGAAGGAACCTCAAACACTAGCGACCAACCTGAGGAGGAAACTCCTGTTGATCTGATAGATGAGCCCATACCTCTGAGGCGTTCCACGAGAGTTAGGAATGCACATGAGCATTACTATGGTTTCCATATTACTGCAGAAGGTGATACACTTATCAGTGATAGTACACTGGTAGGTCTGGATGAACCTAACAGCTACACGGATGCCATGGCAGGCCCTGAGGCTGCTAAGTGGAAAGAGGCTATGGACAGCGAGATACAGTCCATGTATGACAATCAAGTTTGGAACTTGGTTGACAATGTACCAGGTCGTAAGTCAGTCGGGTGCAAATGGCTCTTCAAGAAGAAGACCGACATGGATGGTAATGTACACACTTATAAGGCGCGACTGGTTATAAAGGGCTATTCTCAAACACCGGGAGTTGATTTTGATGAGACCTTTTCACTAGTAGCAAAGATTAAGTCTATTAGGGTTATGTTAGCCATTGCTGCATTTCATGACTATGAAATATGGCAAATGGATGTCAAAACCGCCTTCCTTAATGGAAAGTTGGCTGAGGATGTTTACATGAGTCAACAAGAGGGTTTTGTCAGTACAGAGAACCCTAATAAGGTGTGTAAGCTTGAGAAATCCATCTATGGGTTGAAACAAGCACCTCGTAGATGGAATATTTGCTTCGATGAGAAAGTCAAGGAGTTTGGTTTTTCGAGGAGTGAGGATGAGTCCTGTGTATATGTTAGGGCTAGTGGGAGTATAGTTAGCTTCTTGGTGTTGTATGTGGATGACATACTACTCATAGGAAATGACATCCCAACCTAGCAGGAGATTAAGTCCTGGCTTGGGAAGGGTTTCGCTATGAAGGATCTTGGGGAAGCTGCCTATATTCTAGGGATAAGGATATTGAGAGACACGAGTAAGAGACTAATTGGACTTAGTCAGAGTACTTACTTGGATAAGGTACTGAAGACGTTCAGTATGCAGGATTCCAAGAAAGGGGAATTACCAATCTAGAGTAACGCCAAACTGATTAAGACTCAGAGTCCAAGTACAGAGGTTGAGATAGCTGAGATGAGTCATGTACCATATGCTTCCGCTGTGGGCTCAATCATGTATGCTATGACTTGTACTCACCCTGATGTGGCCTTTGCCTTGAGCATGGTCAGTAGATATCAAGGGAACCCTGGCAAGGCTCACTGGACTGCGGTAAAGAACATTCTCAAGTATCTGCGAAGGACTAAGGACTGGGTCCTTACCCTTGGTGGCAGTGATGACTTGAGAGTGATAGGATACAACGATGCTTGCTTTTAGACTGATATGGATAATTTCCGCTCTCAGTCAGGCTGGGTCTTTATCCTAAATGGAGGAGCAATTACTTGGAAAAGTTCCAAAGAGGAGACGCTACCTGATTCAACTTGCGAATCAGATTATGTAGCAGCAAGCGAGGCAGCAAAGGAGGCGATATGGCTAAAGAACTTCATTGGAGACCTTGGAGTTGTACCAGCTATAAAAGAGCCGATGGAAATTTTCTATGACAGCGAAAGTGCGGTTGCCTTAGCTAAGGAACCAAGGGATCACGGGAGATCCCGACACATTGACAGAAAATACCATTTCATTAGACATCGTATAGAAGAAGGACTGCTCGTGGCTAAGAGGGTATCATCAGATGAGAACCCAGCAGATCCCCTCACGAAGGGGCTGACTAGGGTTAAGCATTTACAGCATGCAAGGCGCATCAGGCTGAAGGATGATCTTAGTTTTAATAATTAGATAGTTTTGTGAAACTTGTAAAATGTAATTGACATTTGATGATGAAATAAAAGTTGTTATTTATTTATGAGTAAAGTGTTACTATCTTATGTTACTCGCTTACTATTGTTTCAATTTTGCATGTTTTGACTTCTAGGATAATTATATTATTCAAACTCTCCACAGTTAGTCATATTTTGGAAGTAGGTATTGAATTAAGACTGTTATGAATTGAGTTTGTAGACTGTCTAAGGTGTATTAGACATAACAATGGTTGATGCAACATTCATGAGTGCTCATAAATTCTGAGTATTGGACTCAACCCACGCTCACTTGTATCACTTCATGGAATTTATCTCGAGTGATTGTGAGACGGTAATATCTTATAAATCTTCAAACCTAGAGATATGAGTTGTTGACTATGAATTGGTTATACATTGATTGTACGAAAACGCATTGGTAACTCGATGTTATAAAACGTGCTTTTGTGCATAATTCAATAAGTAGTCAGGACAAGCATATGAGTCGAAGTTTATTTGTTCCTTCTAGGATTAGAAGCGATATCTGGGCCCCTCGATGATTTTGTTTTGACCTATGTACCGGGCCCGGTCAGAACCTAATTGATGTGTTCAATTTAGTTCTATGTCAAACAAATCAGAGATCGAGAAACAACTGTTGGACGATAAGTACGACATTGTTCCATGTATTTGTCCAACTGATATCTTGAGAGCAGAGGATTATATGATCACTTATCTTAAATGGCATATCATCATCATCGTCTTAGTTCCAAGAGACGTTGAATGAGCTAAGATTGCCAGTCGGATTCTGAAGTCATATTTGCAACTATAGTTATTAGACTGATCCAAGTGGGAGACTGTTGGATATAGTGTCTAAGTTCATAACTATATTTGGTATGTACTTGACCCGACCTGGCATGGTCCATTTAGGTTGCATGGCATTGCAATAATTGGATAGACCAAAATGAAACAAAGGATACTTAAGGTTATTAATATATTATAAGTACTAATATATTAATAATATTATTTAATTAGTATTGATCAAATAATTAATCTTGAATTAATTAAGTGATCAAAAAGTGAATAATTAAAAATATGGGATTGATTATGTAAATAATCTATTCTTGTATAGTTGGCTAATGATCCATGGTTTGTATGTATTGGGTTAAAACCCATAAGGTGCTCCATGGATAGTCCATGGGGGTTACAAACCCATGGATCATGGAATATGGAAAGCCATGACAATTAGGGTTTACATGGTGTAACCCTAATTGTGTCACAACTATATAAAGGCTCCTTGTCTAGCAAAATTGGCACTACTGCAATCAAGTAAGAGGGCTAGCCAATTTAGAGTATAGTGTAATTCTCTCAAGGTTATTCCAAGAATTGTGGTGTTGTCTGAAGCATTTGAGGCATCACATTTGGGGTGCTAGGCTCACAAAGTCATCAAGGAATCCAAGCTTCTAAAAGGTATGTTATTCTACTTGAATTTTGTATTGCAAGTTATTAAGAACCTTGTAAAAATCATTTTGCATGTATCTTAGTCAAACATAGATCCAAGGTTTCTAGGGTTGCATGTACACCATAGGAGTGTTAGAATGCTCAAAACCCAGCATTATGTTGCTTATATAGTGTGTTACAATTAGGGTTACACCATGTAAACCCTAATGTGAGATGACTCTTCATTTCCATGATCCATGGGTTTACACCTCCATGGAGCATCCTATGGGTCTTAGCCCAACTTGATAATCCATGGAGCATTTAGCCCACTATACAAGTATGGATGATTTACACAATCAACCCATATATTTAATTAGTCACCTTTTTGATCACTTAATTAATTCTAAATTAATTCTTGATCAACACTAATTAAATAATATTATTAATATATTAGAACTTATAATATATTAATAAACCATAAGTGTTATTTCTCTCATTTTAGTCTATCCAATTGCATGATGCCATGCAACCCAAATGGACCATGCCAAACCGGATCAAGTACATACCATAAATAGTTATGGACTTAGACACCTTATCCAACAGGATGACGATTTCCCTAAAATTACTGATTATTGTTTTTCTGTGGATATTTCAGGTGTAATTTTCGCCATACAAGATCTTGGAGACAAACCCTGATGGCCAAGAAAAGGAGAAAAAATCCACTGTTTGGAATGATAAATCCAAATTGTGTGCATATCATGAGGACTTTGGTCACGTCACAGAGAATTGCATAGCTCTCAGAAAGGAAATCTGCTACCTTCTGGGAAAAGGATATTTTAAAGAGATCCTTGGGAGAAGAAGAGAAAAATCCAAAGAAAAAGACCAGGATCCTCAAAAGATCCTCGAAAGACCAGGATCCCCCAAGCTGACGCTAAGATGATCAACATGATCTCTAGAGGGTCTGACATTTGTGGTACCTCCTACTTTGCGGCAAAAATACATGCCAAGGCTTCCGAAACAGAAAAAGAAAAGGGACCACAGAAAAACACAACGATCACCAACCAAAAGGGGATCATCTTCGATGAAACGGATAGGCTAGACGTCCAAGATCCTCATCACGACGAACTATTGATTACTCTTTATATTGCCAACCACTTCATCATAAGGATCATCGTCGATGGAGCATCCTCAGTTAAGATCATACTCCTGGATGCACTAAAAAGAATGAGCATCTCGAAATCCGAGATAGTTACAAGATCCTCAGTACTGATCGGCTTCAGCGGAGAAACTAAACACGCCATTAATGAGATAAAGCTACCAATATACATAGAGGGAGTAAATTATGTTCAATGTTCTTGTGTAATTGATGCATTATCTTTTTATAATGTCATATTAGGTAGGCCATGGATCCATGAAATGAAGGTTGTTAGATCAACGTACCATCAATGCGTAAAGATGCCCGCCCCATGAGGGACAGTGCAGATCACAGGAGACCAACAACAATCCAAGGAATGCTACAAGATCTCAATGAAATCCTCAACAACACCAGGACAAGAATATAAATTAAAGCAGGGGGCACGAGACATGTTAGAAGAAAGAGAGCACGACATAAAAGAAGTTCCCCTGAACCTTGAGGATCCTGAAGCCAAAGTTCTCACAGGATCCTCAATGCCTGAACAAATTGAACAGGATCTTGTAAAGTTCCTCAAAGCAAGAAGAAAAACGTTAGCATGGAAACATGAGGAGATGACAGGTATTAACCAAAGCATAATAACTAATAAACTTAACATTGACCCATCTTTTAGGCCAACACACCAGAAGAGAAGAAAATTTGCACCCGAAAGAAACAAAGTTATACAAGAAGAAGTAGAAAAACTTCTCAAAACAGGGATGATCAAGGTGCTGAAGTTCCCAAGATGGCTAGCTAATGTGGTCATTGTACAAAAGAAGAATGGTAAATGGAGAGTGTGTGTGGAATATATGGATCTTAACAAGGCTTGGCCCAAGGATCCTTTCCATTTACCACACATTGACTCCATGATAGACCCAATAGTGAGCTACGAATTACTGAGATTCATGGACGCATAAACAGGATTCCAGCAAATCCAAATGGAACCCTCTGACCAAGAGGACACAACGTTCATCACCCCAATATGTATTTATTGTTATATTGCTATGCCATTTGGTCTAAAAATGTAGGAGCAAAATACAGAGATTGGTGAACAAGATGTTCAAGGAAATGTTGGGGGACACAATGGAAGTCTACATTGATGACATGTTGGTCAAGTCCGAAAAAGTTTAAGATCACCTCAAGGATATTGAAGAAGCCTTCGACATCCTAGACCAATACAACATGAAGCTGAATCCCTCTAAATGCCACTTTGGGATGAGATCTGGTAAGTTCCTAGGATACATGGTGACCAAAAGAGGAATCAAAGCAAGCCCGGAACAGATCTAGGCTATCCTCAACCTAAAATCACCAGCCTCAACGAAGGATATCTAGAGATTAACAGGAAGAGTGGCAGCATTAAACTGGTTCATCTCAAGATCCTTAGAAATATGCAAGCCTTTATACGACATCTTGAAAAAGAACAAGAGATTCGAGTGGACCCATGAACATGAAGATGCTTTCCAAGAGCTTAAAAAATACTTAAGGTCACCACTCCTATTTGTAAAACCACTAGATGGGGAGCCACTCCTTCTCAGTATCCTCAAACATGGTGAGTGTTGTACTAGCCAATGATCTCGATGGGAACCAAGATCCCATATACTATGTAAGTAAGAGTCTCCTGGATCATGAGACCATGTACTCTCACCTCGAAAAAATCATACTTGCATTGGTAACAACTTCTACTAAATTAAGACATTATTTTGAAACACATCCTATAATTGTAAGAACTAACTATCCAATTAAGAATGTTATGAGAAAACCAGAAATGTTAGGAAGAATGGTGAAATGGTTTGTGAAGCTAAACACGTATGACATAAAGTACGAACGAAGATCTGCCTTAAAGTCCCAAGCATTGGAAGATTTTGTGGCTAACTTTAGTGATGACCTAAGAGTCGAAGTCGAAATAGAAGCCAAACAACTCCTAGAAGAGGAAAACATGGGAAGATTGGCATTGTTCACAGATGGAGTATCAAACGAAAAAAGAACTGGCTTAGGGATCATACTAAAATCGCCACAGGCGGACATCCTACCCCATGCAATTAGTTGTGAATTCAAAGCAACCAACAACGAAGCAGAATACGAGGCACTAATCATTGAATTACAATTAGCCAAGGATCTTCGAATCAAGGATCTTCAGGTATTCGTTGATTCATTACTACTAACTAACTATTTTATTGGATCCTATGCATTAAAAGGAGAAAAGCTAGATTTAAATCTCCAAATCCTCAAAAACCTGGCCTCAGAATTCAAAACATTCGGCCTAAACCAGGTTACTAGAGAAGACAATGTTGAGGAAGATGCTCTAGCCAATATAGGATCTTCATTGAGGATACCTCTAGAAACCAGGAACCCGATAATCCACATATTAGTCCCGAAAAATAGAGGATCCCACCAAGAAACTTAAAGACTCTCATGACCACGGAGGATCTACTGATGTTGCCGCGATCAAAGATCCTAACCCAACGATCCGACGTCAGGATCCCGACATCTAGGATCCTTCCCGTACGTCGAGATCCTGGATCTAACGGATCATGGAGTATCTCCAAAATGGCATGATCCCTAAGGAAGAGAAAAGAAAAAGAGCATTCAAAACAAGGATCTCAATGTTCGTTCTAATCCAAGGTAAGTTGTATAAAAAATCTGTGGTAGGACCATGCCTCAGGTGTTTAGAAGATCACGAAGCTGCAGAGGTCCTGAAGAACATACACGAAGGGGACTGCGGCACCCACATTAGGGGCAGATCCTTATGTTCCAAAGCATTAAGAATAGGATACTACTGGCCAACAATGAAGAAAGACTCATTCCTCCATGCACAAAAATCCGACGCTTGTCAAAGAAATAGCAACATCCTGAACCAACCTACGGAACCTCTACATCCTATCATTTCCCCTTGGCCATTCATGAAATGGGGAATGGATATAGTAGGAAAACTACCAGTAGCCCCTGGAGGAAAATTCTTCATGCTAGTGATGACCGACTATTTCTCAAGGTTGATAGAAGTTGAAGCCTACATACAAATAAGAGACAAAGAAGTAGTCTCCTTCATCAAATGTAACATCTTGACTAGATTTGGGATCCTTGCTGAAATTATATGCGATAATGGATCCCAATTCATTAGCAAAAGAATGAGGGATTTTTGAACAAGTTGGGGAATCAAGATGGTGATCTCTACTCCTATCCACCCTCAAGCCAATGGCCAAGCAAATTCCAGTAACAAAATTATAATAAACAACTTAAAGAAAAAGGTTGAATGAGAAGAAATGATGATGGGTAGATGAGCTTCCTTTCATATTATGCGCAGATAGAACCTCTTCCAAGATAGCTATGGGCCAAACTCCTTACTCATTGTTGTTTGGAACAGAAGCAATGATACCCACCGAAGTAGTGATCCCCACATCAAGATATCTACTCCAAAACCAAGAGAACAACAACAAGATCTTGGCCTAGGATCTCGACACCATATATGAACTTAGTTATCTCGCCAACATCCGTATTGCTGCTCATCAACAAAGGATCACCAGAGCATACAATAAAAATATAAGGATCATGAGATTCCAAGTAGGATACTTGGTACTAAGAAAAACTTTCCAAAATACCAAGGATCCTAGTGTAGGCAAACTGGCTCCCAAATGGGTAGGGCCATGCCTTATAGATGCTGAAGCAGGTAAAGGAGAATATTGGTTGGCCACCTTAGATGGAGATGTCTTACCAAGATCCTTGAACGCGATACATCTAAAAGCTTATTTTGTGTAGGTAAGATTAGTCATTTATTGACACACTCAAGGTACGCATGGTATTTACCCTTTATCCTTTGCTTTTCATTATTCATTTTCTTCAAATATCATTACTGACTTAAGCATCGGAGGGGCGTTAGCCTGGCTAACACCAACCCATAGCTAACGTTTTTTGTATGCAGAGAATCGACATATTGCCGCTCAAGGATCCTGATATGTGAGGATCCTGACATTTAAGGATCCTGACATTTACGGATCCTGACATTCAAGGATCCTGATGCTTACGGATCCTAATTTCCAAGGATACTAACACGTAAGGATCTTGAACAAGCAAACCTTCTAGGATCCTGTTGTATAAGGGACCGCTGAGAACCCCTTAAATAAAAGAAATCCGGTAATTCACAATTTGAATCTCCTAAGATCAGAAACTGATCATATATCCTACGAATAAGGGTACTTAATCCCCTCTAAGGTTTAAAGAGTTAATTACCTCTTCAAACAAGTTAAGGTTTATACACCTCGATTGGACGCACGATGTCTAACTATGGGATGTGAATAAGGGGATCATTTCACGCTTCATTGACTTGGCAACCCTCATATTTCTGAACATAGGTTAAGATCCTAAAGTTTGAGCCTAAGGTTTATAACATTTACATCTTATCCTAAGTTGGGATCTTCCCTAGAAAATTCCTAAGGTTTATAACATTTACATTTTATCCAAAATTCGGATATTCCCCATAAAATTCCTAAGGTTTATAATATTTACATGTTATCCTAAGTTGGGATCTTCCCCAAGAAATTCCTAAGGTCTATATCATGTATATGTTATCCTAAGTTGGGATCTTCCCCAAAAAACTCTTATGGTTTATAACCTTCACGTATTGGGATTTTCTCCAAAAAATACATTAAATTTATAACATTTTATGTTATCATTCGATTTGGAGTTTTTCATAGCAAATATTTTCCTTAGGCCGAAGTTGAGGATCCTTCCAGAAATTTAACAAAATAAACTAAGATCCTTCCTGACAAGCTTCTAAAATAAAGATCCCTTAAAGCATCAAAGTCATACGAAGGTAAGGAGTTCATAACTTCAAATTTTTCCTAAGATCACCAGGTTTTATCTATCCTTAGTTTTGAGAAACTCTAAGTAAAGTTTGAGGATCCAAAACTTTTAGGATCCTTAAAAAAGATTATTTGATTATCGGAACTTAATTCTTTGAATTCAGAAAAGTTTCTTATAATTCACTAATAGATTTTTAGGGTAATTTAAAGGAACTAAGTCCTTCAGAATCCTAGTGATCTAAGGATCCCAGTATCATAACAAATCATACAGAAGACTCAAGAGATATATGAAAATAACATACAACCATTGTGTTTTGGTCAAAAATTATACAAGTACTAATCAACCAAATTGAATGAGAGGCTGTGATGTTCAGATTGTGCAATAGAAAATGGTTTAAGAAAGTGACACAATGGTTTACAAGGAAAGCCCTTGATCCTTGCTAGGATCTTCGACATAAAACCTTGGGAGGTGATAATGATCACCTTCCTTGATGATTTTATTGATATAAAATGAAGATTACAATGAATTTTTAGTAAGAATTGTCACACCCCCAAACCAAGGATGGCGGAAACGTCCGGGGGTAGAGGACTTCATGTATAGTATCGCAACAACGAGTATAATAGTGCTCAAAGTAAATACAACCATCATAAATATAGTTGAAAAGGTTACACCATAGTATATGTTTACATGTTTCAAAATCAATTACATTATGATGACAAAATAAATTGTTTGACGATTTAACGTCCCATCCTCAAAGTGCTGATGTTTTCCTGTTTCACTGATGTTTTCCTGTCAACAATTAAGTTGGTGAGTTCATAAGAGTTTTGTTTGAGCAAGAAATCGTTTTTCTTGTAAAAGCGATAGAGTATGATTTCCAGAAAATCCAATATTTTCTTAGTTAAGTGTGAAATGAATGCTTCTATGTTATGCGGTAATGAACCCTAGAAAGAAGCATAGATTCCTTCTATAATCACTCAACGTATATAAGTTATATAAAATTTAAGTTAAATAAACTGTTGAATATAATGGGTCTGCCCTAGGTCCACAACCAAACAAGGAACAGGAAATAAGGCGGGCCCACCAATTCTAAGTCGATTTCAATTCAATTTTATATAACTCTAAAATATACACTTAGCAATTATAGCAAAAGTCTAACAATTCTAGACGAAATGAAGTTTAACAGAAATATGTTTCCAAAGAAAATCCAATATTTTCCTTATAAAAGTTATGTGGCCTTAGATGTCCAGACCGAAATATACAAGTATTTTTCCATACTTAAAGTAATTCATGTGAGTTAAAGTGACATAAATCGCTAATTTAAAAGTAGAACCCGTAAATCTTATGTTTTGTTAATACTACATGTGAGCTATTATAACCATGCTAAGACTCAGACGGCCTCGTAATACGACGTTCTTCAGGCGTCGCAAGTTAAATGACACTTGTCACCTCAGACCTGCCGGTCTAGCTGTTGCATGCAGCTCAGGTGCGGGTTTGTCAGACCCAATATAGATCTATACACAACTATCACGCTCTCCCTCCAAGAGACTCTGGTTACAATTTATAGGACTTTTGAGTTTGTTACTATGAAGTTAAGGCGAAGCGAATGTCTCACAAATTTATTCATTAACATATTTACGTTAACTAAACTGAAAACCTTTGGTAAATGAGTTTGAAATGTAAATGATACATAAACTATACCTATTATAGTTTATCCAAAACGTTTGTAAAAAGAACCTCTTTTATGAAAATACATTAATGCTATGAGTCCATAAACTATTACTATTATGTAGTATATGAAAAACCCATTTGTTTTGAGAGTAAAACCTTTCTCATGTAGTAAAAATCCATAAACTATGCTTATTATAGCTTGTTATATGTGTTCGAAATGAATGGAGAATCCTTATCATGAATGACTAAATTTCAGTTTATGATGATAAACTAACAAGGAAATACATTCAACATTTAGAACTTATTGTTATACACTTTGCTCAACATAATACAAAGTGTTATGAAAGTTATAAGCTGTTAACTAGTTTTTAACCGTTCTGCACTGTTTTAGAAAAATCATACGAAGTCGAAAACTGAATCCGTAAATTCTGAAAGTTCATAAAATGTGTTTAGTTTTTTCATAATTTTTATTCAGATTTTTGGAAGTCTTTAACTTGTGTTAAAATGTTCATATTCACAGACTGGTCCAAATTCGTTTCTGAAATGATAGGCAGTTTTGTAAAAATCACCATAAATCGTAGAAAAATCGTATGGTGATGTGCAAGTAGTCATTTTAATGGTATGAACCTGAACTATTCGTCAATTTCTAGGCCTTCGTGGCTACTACTGCAGATTCATACAGAACTTCTCTCGGATTGCAAAGCCTCTTACGACATTGACCCAGAAGGGCGTGGCCTTCGATTGGGAAGAGAAACAAGAGAACGCCTTCCAAACACTGAAATGAGCCTTATGCACCGCGCCGACACTATCCCTCCCCGAAGGGATAGACGACTTCATGGTATACTGCAATGCATCCAACCAGGGGCTCGGTTGTGTTCTGATGCAACGAGGTAAGGTCATCGCCTACGCCTCAAGACAGCTGAAGACACACGAGGTCAGCTACACCACCCACGATCTTGAATTAGGAGCAGTTGTGTTTGCCCTGAAGATCTGGAGACACTACCTGTATGGTACGAGGAGCACTATTTTTACAGACCATAAAAGCCTACAACACATATTCAACCAGAAAGAGCTCAATATGAGACAACGACGGTGGGTCGAACTACTTAATGACTACGAATGCGAAAGTCGTTATCATCCGGGTAAAGCCAACGTAGTAGCAGAGGCCCTAAGTCAAAAAGAATATTCTGGTCGAAGAGTCAATTCATTAACAATGACTATCCATTCGCATCTATCCGCACAAATTAAGGAGGCTCAGCTCGAAGCCTTAAAACCTGAAAATATGACGGGAGAATCCCTGCGTGGAATGGATAAGAACTTGGAAGTCAAGGGTGATGGAGCCTTATATCTCATGGACCGGATCTGGACACCGAGACACGGTGGTTTCAGAGACTTGGTCATGAAAGAAGCACACACCAAGAACACCAAGAACACACACTAGTGTTAAACCATTGACAAACATCAAAAACCCTTAAGAACACATGTGTTTACGGTCAAGGGATCTCCTTGAACCGTAAACACCATCAAGTGGTGTTTGAGTGCCACCAACACCTTCTAGGGCTTGTATATTGGACTAGAACCTTGCATGAATGAGCTAGAAACCCTAAAAAACGAAATGGTAGGAGTGACCATGAGTTTACGGCCGTAAACTCATGGGTTTACGACCGTAAACTCCAAGGGAGTGGTCCATGGACCGTAAACTCCAATGAAGGGTCATTTTGAGCCCTAGTCTCTTCCTAAGCCTTGGATACAAGCCTAGAACACTTCCTTGAGGGGTATAAGACCTTAAAACACACAATGGTACAAATTACCATGAGTTTACGGCCGTAACCTCATGGGGAAAATGACCAAAAACCGTAAACTCATTTGTTGTTACCAGATGGGAAGTAAACTCCAATGTGAGGCCATACTCTCTTTAGATACAATCCTTTAGTACTTCTAGCACTTGAAACAAAGTGTTTCCATGTATTAGGGTGTCTTTACTTGATTAATTAGTTGTTAAATGACTAATTAGATACATTTATGTATCACTACATGTTAAATAGGATCCATGTGTGTGTTCAAGTCCTCACTTGACACCTAGCATCCTATCCGGCACTTCCATCCAAACCACTCACTACAGGTGAGTTCATACCCCTTAATCAACCTTTGAAATGATTTTAAATACTTTTATGGGGGGGAATACAAGTTGAAATATTATAGTTATTGTTTTAATCACACGTGATTAATAACTAGAACACACAGAAAGGTTTTCTATTGCTTTCAAATTGCTATCAAATATATGGATTTTTAAGTGTTTCAAAACCCTTTTATTAAACTTTTAAATACTAAAACTATTTCCAAAACTCTTTTAAACTTGCATTGTTTTCAAACTCATATCTACACTAATCTATTTATATAAGTAAGACTTGAAGGACTTAGGACTGATAGCTCACCTTACTTCCTGTTCCTTGTTTGGTTGTGGACTTAGGGTATCCTGTTATTTGTTCGAATGTCGTTGAATTCTTAGTTATATATCATATATATATATATATATATATATATATATATATATATATATATATATATATATATGTGTTGGATATAAAAGCTTTCACTTCAGTACAGTACCTTTGCGTAACAAAGGCATCCAAACAACCTTACTATTTAACTATAATAGGTATAGTGAAGGGATTACTACTCTATACTACTATTACAACGACCCATACAAGAGTCAGTACATTTATGAGTCACTACATAAGTACTACATTGAGTAACAATACATGCTATACACTATACAAGAGAACATACTATACACTATACAAGAGAACATACTATACACTATACAAACATTAAATACTATAACAAAATGTGACATACTACTTCTCGATACGACACTTCATCGTGGTATCACTTTGTAACCAGAGTCTCCTGGAGGGAGAGCGGGCATTGTGTGTATAGATCTATACGGGACAGACACTCCCACATCCCGACTGCTAGCTACAGTCCGAGCCGATAAGGCCCAGGGGTGACAGAATGTTACCTCACTACATATGACCTGGAGGGTCATCAGTTATTCAGCCGTCGATCAGCATGGTTACATATGAGTTCACATTCAAACCTTTAATTAATCAATTTAGAATTAAAGGCAAAATAGACTCTCCGAGGCGTATTGTTCATTTAATACCACCTGGAGTCTACATTTTCATTACTTTAGACTCTCCGAGGCGTATTGTTCATTTAATACCACCTGGAGTCTACCTTTTTCATTACTTTAGATTCCCCGAGGTGTGCTGTACATTTAGTACTACCTGGAGTCTGTGTTTTATCACTTTACGACCAACAGTGTCACTGCTGAGGAAAAATACTAATTTCCCCTATTACACTTATTTTGAAATCACCTTACAAGGGTGAAGTCTAAAACTATATTTTCATACTAATAGTTTTCATTGGGGAAAAACCCTTACATTTACGAAAGAACAAACACACAAACAATCGGGTCTTGGTAGAAGACTACTTTTTACTAGAAAATATAGGGTTTTCTAGGGAGCATACTATTTACAAACGTTTGAAATCAGTTATTACTCTACATTGTTACAAACACTTTTATACAAGCAATGACACTAAATACTTATGAACACACCAGCTTTATGCTGATAAACTCTTTCAAAATAACTTGTATTCTCAGGTCATCAGTAGACAGGTACAGATGAAGCTTTTGAGAAGATGGAGCACATACAAGACTCATCTTTTATTTTGATTATACTTTTGGTGTCTTACAAACTATACAGAACACACTTGTATTACAATTATTATATTAATGCAATGGATGTTGTTGCTTGTCTTTACTATTATGCATTGTTGTGATACTGTACATGACGTCCTCCACCCCAGAACGTTTCCGCTGTTCCGGTCTTGGGGTGTGACAACTTATTCGGGTTTTGTCGTGTTCTCGAGATTCTTCCAGCCCTTCTCGAATTTGTACTAAGTCATGAGTGATTACTTCTCATCGGAGTGCTGCATAGGGCCTGCTTTAGTGTTTCTCGTCTGATTAAATCGGTAGGGAACATATAGGTTCGGTGTACACGACTAGACTTATTCGAATGATAGGACGTTCACTCGCCCTCCTGGGTAGCCTTGCCCCAAAGTTCGTGGTAGGACTCGTACTTGGTCCATCTATCATTAACTAGCGCATATAGGTTGTATGTACTTAAGGTTGGCAAGACAGTTGGATGGGTGACTCTGCCCCAAGTCCACAACCAGACAAGGAACAGGAAATATGGCGGAAACACGCATCCAATGTCCGTAGAATCTTAATTATACATTATCCTCGAGTATACACTTAGTAGTGATAGACTAACCGTATTCGTCCCAAGCTTCTGTGCTTGAACCTTATCTGCTGTATGCGTGACATTCCCGAAGGTTCTCCTGGAAATACTTGTGGTATGGTTTCGGAAGGTATAATACTCCTCTGGTGAGGGTTTTGGGGTTTCGCAGCGAGAGATGACCCGGAGGTCCGTGTCGGATTTGTGTTTATGAGAGACGAAGGTTTCGATATTCAATGGATTAGGTGAAGGGTCCTTTCGTAGTGATTTAATCGGGAAGGTGAGGACTATACCAATCGAAATTGAATGATGAGAACATAATCTTTTCAGGTAAAACATGCATTAAGCTGTATTCGCACGAAATGCTCATTAGAGTGATAGAGTATCTTGTGTTTCTTTTCAGTGTGTTCCATTTTAATTGATGTTATTATTACTGCAGATGATTCATACCACAACAACTAGCATTGGTAGTAAGTGTGTTATGATAGCTAGTAATGATACTTTATAACATGATTTCCGACCGGTCACTTTATGACCGTGTGGTATATGCAAGTCGCTTGAAATTTGGTATTGGTGAAATCATCGAGTGAGTGGCTCTACCCTAATCCTACTGCTAGACATGGAACATGAGTCAAGACGGAATCATTCGCTTTAAATCTTTTGTATTTTGATTATAATTAACCCCGATGTATGCATAAAGTCATCACAGCTTACCGGTAATGATTCTAAGGTCATATATGAGTGTCTTTGCTTTGATTTGTACGAGAGAGTATTTTAACTACTTTTTGAAAGACGGTAATTTTAGCAAGCATACCAAATTCATTACAAATATATGGTACTTAAACCTTTTTGTCGTTGGAAACATTACAAAAGTCCTAATAGGGTTCGCTCGTTGCTCTTGCTGGTTTGTTCGTCACACTCCTCCTGCTCCCCCGTCATTCTTCTTAGTTGGACATTCTCTCTTGAAGTGTCCCGTTTCACCGCATAGGTAGCATCCTAGGCCTACCATGGTGTTGGTGGTTGGAGCGAGGTGCTGGGTTTGGTTTCTGCAGAAGCGGACAATATGTCCGTTCTCGTTGCAGTTTTTACAGTGCATCACCCGGCAAGCCCCATGGTGATGGAAGTTACACTTATTACACTTTGGGAGTGTTCCATTATATGGTCTGGCCGATGCTTGGGTGACAGACCATGTGGCTAGTGCCGAGGCATGTGTCGTGACTGCTGTTGTAATGGCAGGGGTAGCCATGGGTTGTTGTCTTCTACCAAATTTTTGAGGTAGGTTACACTTCTTTTCGTTCCAAAACTGTCGTTTCGTGTTCTTAGGTTTGTGGCCCGAGGCGCCTTCGTTGGTAGACACCCGCCGGTGTTCCTGGTTGTTACATCGGTTTGTATCGTCAGTACCGCTTCCATCTCTGCCGACATTGTTAGCATTCAGTTGTGCCATGACGGCTGTCACGGCTGTCGTGACTGCAGCTTGAAAGGTAGCAGGGTCTATCTGCAGGATTGTTGCCTTGCTTGCTGGCTGGTTACCTTCTTGCGAAGACATAACCCTATTACATGGGGAGAAACGATGTCGTGAGTAGGGATGATTATCTCTGGTTATATCCTTACCATTTATATACACATATATAAATTTCTCACTTTACTGAACTATTCTCGGCGTTTCTGTTAACGTCCCTGAGACGGAGTTATGGTAGTGGGTAGAAGTAGGTTTTGTACGGGCGTTAAGATTTTCCCATCATGTGGCTCGTGCGAGAACAGGGGTGGAAGAGATAATTAATAGACGTCTAATCCTATAATTACTTATAGGGGTGATCCTTATCAGTGACGTCTATAATCACTTAGTGCATACCAATTATACATAATCTGAGATAGAATAGACCTTCAAATAAACGACTCTACTCTAAGTCCAGAACCAAAAAAGGAACAGGAAGTAGAGCAACAGTCATAGATTCTGAGTCTATATTATCTTTAATTATGTATAACCTTGGCGTATGCACTCAGTCGTTATAGTCCTACTAATAGGGGTCTTTAGTTTTCACATAAGTTGGTTATAGTATCACCAAATACTCCTATAGTATTTTAATGTTTGACTTATGTTTTTCAATGTTTGTTTGTAGATAGAGTTGGTAAGTTTTAAGACTTGTTGCAACGCCACAACCATTCCCGGGCATATGCTAATCACTTCTGGGTTAGACATAGTTGATCATGCTATGTCATTCCCATACCTGACCATACATCCCCAAGCCTACTTGTGCCATTCAACAATCACAACTTTTGTTTTGTTCTAGTATGATGCTGATCTTAGTATGTATGCATGCATGTATACTTTTAACAAGAAACTATTTATTTGTAAAAGTATAGTTATTTGAAAACGTTAAATCAGAGACCTTAGTCCCAATGCATTTATAGTTTGTATATCTTATGTGGTTCGATATACTTAGTTCACTATAAACAATGCTCTGACACCAATCCGTCACACCCCCAAACCAAGGATGGCGGAAACGTCTGGGGGTGGAGGACTTCATATATAGTATCACAACAATGAGTATAATAGTGCTCAAAGTAAATACAACCATCATAAATATAATTGAAAAGGTTACACCATAGTATATGTTTACATGTTTCAAAATCAATTACATTATGATGACAAAATAAATTGTTTAACGATTTAACGTCCCATCCTCAAAGTGCTGATGTTTTCCTGTTTCACTGATTTCGTGAGAATACAAGTAGTTTTGAAAAAATGTCAACAATTAAGTTGGTGAGTTCATAAGAGTTTTGTTTGAAGAAGAAATCGTTTTTCTTGTAAAAGCGATAGAGTATGATTTCCAGAAAATCCAATATTTTCTTAGTTAAGTGTGAAATGAATGCTTCTATGTTATGCGATAATGAACCCTGGAAAGAACCATAGATTCCTTCTATAATCACTCAACGTATATAAGTTATATAAAATTTAAGTTAAATAAACCGTTGAAAATAATGGGTCTGCCCTAGGTCCACAACCAAACAAGGAACAGGAAATAAGGCGGGCCCACCAAATCTAAGTCGATTTCAATTCAATTTTATATAACTCTAACATATACACTTAGCAATTATAGCAGAAGTCTAACAATTCTAGACGAAATGAAGTTTAACAGAAATATGTTTCCAAAGAAAATCCAATATTTTCCTTATAAAAGTTATGTGGCCTTAGATGTCCAGACCGAAATATACAAGTATTTTTCCATACTTAAAGTACTTCATGTGAGTTAAATTGACATAACTCGCTAATTTAAAAGTAGAACCCGTAAATCTTATGTTTTGTTAATACTACATGTGATCTATTATAACCACGCTAAGACTCAGACGGCCTCGTAATACGACGTTCTTCAGGCGTCGCAAGTTAAATGACAATTGTCACCTCAGACCTGCCGGTCTAGCTGTTGCATGCAGCTCAGGTGCGGGTTTGTCAGACCCAATATAGATCTATACACAACTATCACGCTCTCCCTCCAAGAGACTCTGGTTACAAATTACAGGACTTTTGACTTTGTTACTATGAAGGTAACGCGAAGTGAATGTCTCACAAATTTATTCATTAACAAATTTACGTTAACTGAACTGAAAACCTTTGGTAAATGAGTTTGAAATGTAAATGATACATAAACTATACCTATTATAGTTTATCCAAAGCATTTGTAAAAAGAACCCCTTTTATGAAAATACATTAATGCTATGAGTCCATAAACTATTACTATTATGTAGTATATGAAAAACCCATTTGTTTTGAGAGTAAAACCTTTCTCATGTAGTAAAAATCCATAAACTATGCTTATTATAGCTTATTATATGTGTTCGAAATGAACGGAGAATCCTTATCATGAATGACTAAATTTCAGTTTATGATGATAAACAAACAAGGAAATACATTCAACATTTAGAACTTATTGTTATACACTTTGATCAACATAATACAAAGTGTTATGAAAGTTATAAGCTGTTAACTAGTTTTTAACCGTTCTGCACTGTGTTAGAAAAATCATAGAAAAATCATACGAAGTCGAAAACTGAATCCGTAAATTCTGAGAGTTCATAAAATGTGTGTAGTTTATTCATAATTTTTATTATGATTTTTGGAAGTTTTTAACTTGTTTTAAAATGTTCATATTCACAGACTGGTCAGAATTCGTTTCTGAAATGATAGGCAGTTTTGTAAAAATCACCATAAATCGTAGAAAACTCGTATGGTGATGTGCAAATAGTCATTTTAAAGGTATGAACCTGAACTATTTTCATATTAAACATTTTTGAAAGATATTAAGTTTAAGATAGTCAAAAAAGTCCGTGAATAAGACTCAACTTTTCTGATGAAAGCTGTTGTTTGAGTTTAGTTAAGTTTTTGGTGTTTTAACTTGTATTCCCTCCCTAAAACTTGAAGAAAACATGAAAATGTAGGGGTACGAACTCACCTTGTGTGTTCTTAGTGGATGGATGTTGAAGAAAAGAAGTGTTCTACTCAAGAACACTAAGAAGATGCCTTGAAGGTTCGAAGATCTAACATGAATGTGATGATGTTTGTGTAAGATATCTATGATTTGAGTAGAAGGAAGTGAAATAATCTTGTGGAGGATGATAATACTTACCAAAAGTAGAAGAAAAGCTTGGAGAATGGCCTTGAATCTTGAAATTTAGAGAGAGAATTGAGAGAGAATGGTGTTTGTCTTTTGGAGGAAAAATGAGAGAAATGAGAGTAATATGAGGAGAGATAAGAGTTTTCAGCCTTTGACCAAGAGTGTGGCTGGTCAAATGGTGGGAAAGGACAATGAGATGACCAGGTATGGTGGAAGGACAAGGGCTGGTCAATGAGTGGGTATGGGGTGGTTGCTTGTGTCATACACTAAGGCAAATTCAACACTCCACCCAAAGTATCTCACCCACTAATCTTGGATAAGGGTTACACCAAAAATGTGATAAAATCATGAAATATGGGGTTTTATATGTTTAAATATGATTTTGGGTGAAAGTCCCGTGTTAAAATAATCAAAAACGGGCTTAAAACGCAAAACTAGTCGAAAACCGGGTGGAAAAGGTCTATCTGCGAGACCTCTCGGTACTGGGCCGAGGTTCGGTCCCTACTGCTGCTGGGCTGAAGGCGAAATAGGCCGAAACAAGGGTAAGGAGCGAAGGCGAAGTTCGGTCCGTCAAGGTTCGGGTCCGAGACTTCGGGTTCGGTTCAATGGTGCTTCGGGTTCGGCTCGCGAGAAGCTTCGGCTTCCGGTCTTAGCACCTTCGGTCCCTATGGTTTCGGCTCTTCGGAATTTCGGTCCTTTATTGAGAGGCTTCGGTTCTAAAGGTTGTTTTTCCAATAATTGGTCCGTTTTAAGTGGTTTTTGACCCGGTTAAGGGTCGGGATGCCTCGAGTGATTATAAGAAGTTGAGAGAGATTTCGAGATAGATTTCGGAGAGATTTGACATACTTGGAGAGATTTGGGAGAGATTTCACATTCTTGGAGAGATTTCTCATACAGAGAGAGATTTGGGAGAGATGGAGTGAAAGAGGTTGAGAGAGAGACTTCGTTTGCGACCTTTTTAAGTGTTTGGCTTTGTAACGCAAGTTCTTACACTCTGATAAGCCTGGTTATGAATGTTATACGCTCTCGAGGGTATGGAATAATGTTTTATCGAGTAGATTCATCACTTATCCTGATTAGGGTTTAGAATTTCCGACCACGTGAAAACTCTAAGTGATACTTTATATTAAGATTGCGAGTAGTGCAATAAGAATCATAATGGAAACCCTAATGTACAAGGGTTAGATGAGTTGACCGGTTTGACTTGTTGAGTTTAGTTGACTTTGACTTGGCCAAAAATTGACGGTTGTCACAAGAATGAGTAAATAATTTCATAAAGTAAGCTTAGACTAATGACCAGTGTGTCGTGTGCAGATTACAAGTTTCAATTTATAGTCTAAACTAGCCAACAAGATGTCCGATATTTCCGGGATCCTCTATGACCAGCTTCATGAACATTATTTGACCAATTATTCCGGGACTTTAGCATAGTTGAGACCATTCATCGTTGAGAATTGGTCTTCCCTTGACTACTTCTGCACACATGTTAGTTATAGAAAAAATATGAACATTATAAATATTAATAAAAATAATAACGGTAATTAGCCGGGATCCTGATGTATGTGAGGATCCTGGATATTTGAGGATCCTGAATATCGTAAGGATCCTGGCCTTAAAAATTGCCCCCAAGTTATTCCTGAAAATATCGGGGTTAGTTTTATAAATATTAAAGGAATAACGTTAATTAAATTTAAAAGAGGAATTTGAAATTAGTCTTTAATGTATAAGTCTTATCTTTATCGAGATAATCGAGAAATGATCAAATCATCACTGTTATCTTTTTCAAGCTATAAATGAGGGCTTTCGTTAACTCCTATTTGTACTCTTCCAAGTCGGCATCATCTCGTTGCGAAGATAATCCTTTTTCCTTTTATTTGTTCTTCCGTTTTTTTGATTTTCCTTGTCATGGCTAAGAAAACTAGTCGTTCTCGAACTGGTATTGTTATTCCTTCCAAGAATGGTTTTTCGTCATTTTGAGGCTACCGTTCAACCTGATTTTGTATCTCCAACATGGGTTTGTTTTCCTGGATAACCATTCTGTTGGGGTACAAAGTTTTCCTTGAATGACTCTGTAATGTTTGACTTTTGTAAAACCCACTTGCATGTGGAGTATTAGCCTTGTGACACATGAGAGATAGGGAGTGAGAGAGAGACATGTAAACACCTCTATATAAGGTGGGTTTAGTCCACTTGTAAAGGTGTACTTGAGAGATGTAAAAGTGAGTGTGTAAGTGTGTGTTATTCATTGTGAAATCTTTAATTCCGCATGCCAAACCATGTTCTTATGTCACAACAATTGGTATCAGAGCGGGTCTTCAAGATCAACGTGATTTTTGAAGAACGATTCTCGGTTTGGCAACTTTTGTCACAATGGAAGCAATTTTGGTGAGTTTCTCTCTATGATCTCTCTTAATCACATTGAATCGTGCGTTGCGTTTTAAATTTTTGATCATTTTGACTCGGTTGGATCGAATTTGTTTCAAGCCCAATTGTAGATCCAATCCATTTTGTTTCATAGATCAAGCAAAATCTTGTTTTCTAATCATTTTTTTATTCAAATTTCGAGTCCAATCTAGTCTCACAATCAGTTACTATTCATAAGCCCAAAATTTGATCCATTTTCAAAAATCTGTTAATGTTCATATCCAAGCTTTGAGCCCATTCCTTGATATAGGATTTACTTCGCATCTGATTCATCTCTCATCAGTAAGATTCGTGAATATCAACACCTTTTTGGAATTCATAATCGATTATATTTTCCGAATCGTCGGTTGATAGATTGAATATCGTAATCGATTTCTTGAACTAGAATCTTGATCATTAACGTCTTAGTGTTTGTTTCTGAATCTCGACTTGTGAATCGGTTGTATATGAGCCGATAATGAACAAGGGATTGTTAATCATTGTTTTGATTTTGATAAAAATCGATCAATAACGTTTGAGGGGAATGAAGAACAGTTTAAATAGTGTGTTTAATCTGAAATCTGACCCCAGAATCATCGAATTCGTGTTTTTGGTTCGTTGACTTTAAAAAGTCAAACTGGTAAAAAAAAAGTTGGAATTTAAGAGATAAATTAGTGAATCGTATGATGAAATCGATTGATACATGTTGTTTCGAGGTTCGGTGTGTTAAAATCAAGTTCAAACTGGGATTTAATTTTGAAGATTGGATGGATCTTGTTCTTGATAACGAAAGATACGATGTTGGGGCTGATTTTGTTGTTTGATTGGGAACGAACAGATGAAGAGAGTTGATTGTTGATTTCGAAAGATGAGAGTCTGTGTTCGTTAATTTGAAATTGATCGTAAGTCAAGTCAAGAATTGTTGATTTTGAGAATTGTTCCTGAGTTTTGAACCAAAGATTCGAAGGGTTGGACTCTGTTGTTGATGGCAACGATTTTGGAATTGGGGCGTATGATCGAATGTTTGGAGTCGATAGCTGGGTCTATGGTTCGAATGGTTTAGATGAATGATTGGTATCGATTGGGTTTGGGAAGAACGAACGAAAATTTGGGTTTAATGACTAACAAAAGAAATTTTGATTGTGAACAAATGATCGACTAGGTTGGAAATCTAAACTTAACTGAGTATGAATCAATTAACGAAAATGGGTGTTTGATTTCGTACGAAGCCTTGATGTTGAGCTGTTGTTGAATGAACGAAGTGTGTTGTTCTTTCAAATGAAAAACTATAAGAACGAAGTTATGATTCAGAGGTTGGATGATTAAGAGGTTACTGTTCATTAAGAGGCTTCGTTATGCTTCGATTTCGTGTGAAAAATTTCGTGTGTTTGGATGAAGTTTCGTACGAAGTGAAGCGTGGATGACTTCGTACGAAGTGAACAATGGCTGGAAAAGTTTCGTTCATATGAACAACTGGATTCGTACGAATTGTGAATTTTTCGTATGAATTGGAACTTGTTTTCATGTCTAATCTCTTTTTGACCTCTAACAACTCCATTGACAACTTGTTGGCCTCATTGCTAGCACACACAACAATTGAATCAAAATAAGTAACCGTCTCATCAAAAGAAATTAGTTCAGAGTCATAAGCATGTGTAGGAATATTAAAAGATTCGAGAATTTTACGTACCTTTGTTGTCATTGGAGATTTGTCAGCTGCTTTGGATACGAAGCATCGTCCCCTCACTTCGAATTCCTCATCATCTGAGTCCTCCTCCATTTTCGCATACAACGCTCCATGCGTTGGATTCCTCATTTCTTCATCGTCTGACCCGGATGACCAGATTTGATAAGTTCCATCTTCATCCTCATGCTCACCCTTTGCAACCAATGACAAATTCTTTGCTTTAGCACGAACCACCTCAAGCTTCTATGCATAGTATGCCCCATCTTTGACTTTATTCTTCGTCTCATCCTTCTTTCGAAGCATACAGTCATTTGCAAGATGATTCGCACCGTTGCAATAATGACAATCTATTCCCGCATCACCTTTTAGCTTCTTCTCACCCTTTCCATCAGCAATCTTCGAATCTTGCTTCTCAACTTTCTTTTTCTCATCAACAACATTTTTACTCACAAAATTTCCTTTCACCTCAGCAAGCTTAGTCTTTGAATTGAACGGCTTTTTGAAAAATTTCTTGACACGATTATTCGAGTAAAATGCTATTGCTTCATCATCAGAATTCATGATGAATCCTTATTCTTCCTTAGAATCACCATTTTCAGCTTCTTTCTCAGAAATCTTTGACACAAGTGCTAATGGACCTCCCAAATTCAACTTCGATTCCTCAGCAATTTCATTTACTTCAATTTCGTGTGTTTTCAACTGATTGTACAAATCATTGAGAGTTGATGTATCAAAACTTTGCTGATTCTTCGCCATCCTACTCACACTTCTCCATTCTTTTCGAAGCCCCATTACAAAGATGAGATTGAATTCCATTGAAGTCCTGGTAATTCCATAGCGATTGCAACGATAGATTAACTCGTTCAGACGATCATAGTAAACATCAATTGTTTCTCCTTCTTTTTGTTTGAAGTCTTTCAACTCAACCAAACACTGTTTAACTAAATTGATTTTTGTCTTTTCACTTCCTTGAAATTTATCTTTCAGATTGTTCCAGATTTCCTTTGCAGTTGTACAACTCCTAACGTAATTGTACACAACTGGAGGTAATGCACCTCGCAGTTCCCTCATACACCTCTTCTCCAGTTTCTTCAGACGATCAGTTTGATTATCAACTCCAGAATTTGTAGAAGATGATCCAATTGGTTGAACATTCACTGGAACATTGACATTTCCAGTGATACATGACCATAACTCTTCATCCAGACCATTCAGATAATCCTGCATACGATCAGCCCACTGATCATAGTATTTAGGGATTAGAATTGGAATTTTGGTTGATGAACCTAGCAGATGAGAAAATGAGGTCATCGAATTGAGATTGAAACTCGCCATTGTTGTACGGAAGAAGGTTTTGAGAAGTTTGAAAAGATTTGAGAATTTGAAAACAAACTAGATGAATCAAATCGAATTGATGAGAATAACACTCGATTCAACAATTCAAATGCAGAATCGAATCACAGACTAAGATCTTGAAAATTTTTCACTTTCAAAAAGTGCAAAATTTTTTGAATCAAAGAGTTGATCCAAAAACTTTTTGAACATCGTGAAAATCAGATCAGAGATATGATTCCTGCTCTGATACGAATTGATGAAACAATGAATCGAGTAACGAATTAATCAGAGTATGAATTCAAGTAAGAATGAGAGATTTGAACACAGGATGTAAATATGATCTTGTTATGCTCTATTATGCTTTCGAATTCTTTACAGAGTGCAATAGACGAGTCTGTAAAAGTTCTTATGTAACTCTAGTAAATAACCCTATTTATAGGGAACTGAAAGCATACAAAAAATATACTAAGGCATTGACTCTAAAGCTTCGAATAAAAGCGCCCTAGTAAAATACATTACAAAACATTCAAAGAGTCCAAAACATACTTCGACTAATTACAACAATTCGACCCTTACATTCTGAAATCTAAACAAAATGATGGCGCTTGGAAAGAAAAATATTCTTCGTGAGATGTGACTCGATTCCTTAGGAGGATTATCTGCCAAGATCATGGATTAATAAGGGTAGGAAACAAATTTAGATATCAATGATGCTGAAAATTACTTCCCTTATTTTGTTTGTTTTGATGCAACGTTTAGGTTTGAGGAGCTTATTCCTGTCGCCAGTGACTCTGAGGACAAGATTTCCAAATTCCTCATACTTCCTGCAGTTGGGAGGTCCTTCAGGCTTGAATATTCCAGTATTCAAGAGGGTTCTTCCACTACTGCTTCTATGGCCACTGGTAACATTATTTTACATGGATATGTCTTTTTACAGGATCCTGACTTGATAGGGATCTCTGGCAGGTTCTAAGACTACCCTGTCCAAGCGCCGCGTTGGTTTGGAAGATCTTGAAGATGATATGACCAGTGGTTCAATTAAAGCTAAACAGGAAAAAGGTGCCATTCTTCCTCTTCCCAAGAGATCTCATATAGATCTTACGATTAACGCTTCAGGATCCCGAAAATGAAAGACTTATGAGGCTATAGATTTCAACTTAGAGAACCTCAACATTGTGGATGCTCTTGGGAAGTTGTCTTCATTTTCCTAAGCTGTAAGAATTCTGCATAAGCATTATTCATATTAATCTATCATACCTTTCATTTTTTCATGCTGATGTTTATGTTTCTTCCAGGTCTTTGCTCACGTTTCCCATGTTTCCAACGACCTCAGGTTCCTTGTCGATAAAGCCGAGTTTGTTTTAAAAGAGCAGGAGAAGACATCGAGGGTCACCAATGACGATATTTTCCAAAGGGTGGAGTTGTTGAGCAAACAGAAAGTCGAAAAGGAAGAAGAGCATCTTGCAGATCTCGAGGAGGTGATTGTTGATGCCAAGACAAGTGCTGTGATAACTATTCTGCAGTCTAAGATCAAGCTGGCTGAGGATTTGGAAAACGCGAGTTCTTGGGACGTGGAGGGATGACATGAGGCATTGGCTAAGCTGATTGATAAACCTGTTGTCGCCAATCAGGATCCTGTGTTGATGTTGACCGGAGTAGGGGAGAAGAAGGACATGGCAGATGATGATTGTCTTCGAGTTTTTGTTTTTGTTAGTGATGTAAGACAATTAACCTTTTGGCTGGGTTGATATGCAACCCTTTCTTCTTTTGAATGATATGGTAGCATTTTCCTTTTACATCTCTCTCATGGTTTTTCTGCATGGCTGATTGTCTTCGAGTTTCTCTTTAAGCTTCATGAGTCTTTGAATTTTAGAATTTACTGAGGATAAATTCCAACTTAGGAGAGAACTTTGGTTCACTGTCGAGAATGAGGTTCCTTACCAATAAAGTCGATAAGGATCCTTAAGGCTAAGGATCATTACTGTCAGAGATCCTAAAAAGTAAGGATCTTAGATCTCATAAGGGAAATTTCTCCTTAGGATAACCTGTTTAGATTATAGATTTTTACAAAATAGATAACATGTTAATGTTATATTCTGGGAAGGATCCCAACTTGTGATATAATTCATTGGATAGATAACAAGAAAATGTTACAATCCGACTGTATTCTCTGGGAAAAATTCCCAACGTGTGGTAGCATGAAGATGTTATAGATCTTATGTAATTTTTGGGGCAAAATCCCAATCTTTGATAACATGAAAATGTTATAAACCTTAAGTAGTTACTGGGTAGGATCCCGATTTCTGGATACATGAAAATGTTATAAACCTTAAGTAATCACTGGGGTAGTATCCTGATTTCTGGATAACATGAAAATGTAATAAACCTTAAGGATCTCAACTTGTGTTCAAAGATAAGAGGGTTGCCAAGCCACTAAATCGTGAAATGATCCCCTTACCCGTATCCCACAGTTAGATATCATGCGTCCAAGCGAGGTGTATAAACCTTAGTTCGTGTGAAAGAGGTAATTAGCTCTTTAAACCTTAGAGGAGATTAAGTACCCTTAAGCGTGGGAGAGATGATCAGTCTCTAGCTTGTGTACATGATAGTTTAGAGATTACACTGTTAAATATAATGGAGTTTAGCAAGTATTGAGATCTTCATGTGTCAAGATCCTTGTGTTTCAGGGTGTTCAGACTTGAGGATCCAGATGTTCTCGGATATTTGATTGTAAGGATCCTGATGTTTCAGGATCTTCACTCTTGACGATCCTTAACCGTATGTTGTTCTGCATAGAAAACGTTTGCTAGGGGTGGGCGTTAGTCTAACTAATGACCCTCTGATGCTTAAGTTAGTAATGTATTTGAGGAGAAAATGAGTGACAACGAAAATTTTAAGGTAAAGAACATGTGTACCTTGGATTCATTATGGATCAGTCGACCCTACTTACATGTAGTATAATTTGAGGTGTATAGCATTCTAGGATCTTGGAAGAATGTCTCCTTCGAGTGTTGCTAGCCAATATGCTCCTTTTCCTGCTTCGGCATTTATAAGATATGGTCATTCCCATTTGGGAGCCAGTTTTCCTACACTAGTATCCTTGGTATTTAGGAATGTTTTCCTTAATACCAAGTCTCCTATTTCAAACCTTCTAACCCTTATATTCCTATTGTAAGCCTTGGTGATTCTTTGTTGATGAGCAGCAATGTGTATTTTTGTAGGATCCCTAAGCTCGTCAATAGTGTCAAGATCTTGTGTTAGGATCTTGTCGTTATTCTCTTGGTCTTGCAGCAAGAATCTTGCCGTCGGGATCACTACTTCAGTAGGGATTACTGCTTCTGTCCCAAACACCAAAGAATAGGGGGTCTGACTTGTGGCCACTTTAGAAGTGGTTCTATCTGCCCACAAAACGAAAGGAAGTTCTTATACCCATCTTCCCTCTTTTTGTCCAACCTTTTCTTCAAATTGTTAACTATGATTTTGTTGTTGGACTCTTCTTGACCATTAGCTTGGGGATGAACACGATTGGAAATTATCATTTCTATCCCCAAACTTGTGCAAAAGCCTCTTCTCCTTTTGCTAGTAAATTGGGATCCATTATCGCATATGATTTCTGACGGGATCCCGAACCTGGTCACGATATTACGTTTAATAAATGATAGTACCATTTTGTCTCTTACCTGGATGAAAGCTTCAACTTCAATCCATTTGGAAAAGTAATCAGTCGTCACCAGCATGAAGACTTTTCCTCGTGGGGCTACTAGTCATTTTCCTACTATATCCATCCCCCATTTCATGAATGGCCATGGGCAGATAATAGGATGTAGAGGTCCTGCCGGTTGATGCAGGATGTTCATGTGTCTTTGGCAAGCATCACACTTTTGAGAATGTAGAAATGAGTCATTATTCATGGTTGGCTAGTAGTATCATGTTCTTAGTATTTTGGAGCATAAGGATCTACACCCAGTGTGATTGCCACAATCTCCTTCGTGTATATCCTTTAAGACTTCTGCAGCTTCACGATCTTCGAAGCATCTAAGGCATGAACTTACCATAGATTTTTTGTAAAGTTTAGCTTGGATTATCACGAATCTCAAGACTCTCGTCCTGAATGCTCTTTCACTTTTTCCTTCCGTCGGGATTGGACCAATTTGGAGATACTCCACAATGGGATGTGTCCATGATTGCGGACTTCTTCGAGGATCCTGTCTATCGGTATCCCTTTGAGGAAGGATCCTAGAGTCAAGATCTTCAATAATTGCAATGCTTGTCGGATGTTTAGGATCTTCTGATTTTTCGGAGAGGGTTTCTATGGTTGGGGTTATTATATGGGTTATAGGAATCTTCGTCTCTGGTGGGATCCTAAGGGAGGATCCTAAATTGGCTAATGCATCTTCTTCTGTGTTTTCTTCTCTGCGAACTTGGGTTTGGCTAAAGTTTTTGAAGCTGGAAGCTAATTTTTTGAGGATCTCTAGATATAATGCTAATTTTTCACCATTCACTGCATAAGATCCATTGTAGTGATTGGTTAGTAATAAAGAATCAACAAATACCTAAAGATCCATGATTCGAAGATCCTTAGCCAATTGTAGTCCCATGATGAGTGCTTCGTATTCTGCTTCATTATTGGTAGTTTTGAATTCACAACTAACTGCCTGGGGTATGATGTCCCCCTGTGGTGACTTTAGTATGATCCCTAGGCCCATTCCTTTCTCATTTGAAGCTCCATCTGTGAACAACATCCATTTTCCCAGATGTTCATCTTCTAGGAGTTGCTTGGCTTCCATGTCCAGTTCGTTTTGTAGATCATCACTAATTTCAGCCACAAAGTCTGCTAATGCTTGTGATTTTATAGCGGATCTTGGTTCGTATCTGATGTCAAATGTGCTTAACTTCACCGACCATTTTTCCATCCTTCCTGACATTTCTGGTTCTCTCATGACATTCTTGACAAGATAGTTAGTTTTTACATGTATAGTGTGTGTTTTGAAATAGTGTCTTAATTTAGTACAAGAAGTTACTAAGGCAAGAATTAATTTTTGGAGGTGAGAGTATCTGGTTTCAGGATCCAGGAGACTTTTACTTACATAGTAGATAGGATGTTGATCCCCGTTAAGATCCTTGACCAGAACGAAACTTACCGCGTTTGAGGATACTGAGAGGTAGAGAATAAGTGGTTCTCTATCTATAGGCTTCACTAGTAGTGGAGTAGAGCTTAGATATTTTTTGAGTTCCTAGAAGGCTTTCTCGTGTTCCTCCTTCCACTTAAATTTCTTGTTGTTTTTCAAGATATCGTAAAAGGGCTTGCACCTTTTTATGTGGATATTGAAATCAACTTGTTGAATGTTGCTACTCTTCCGGTTAGCCTTTGGATGTCCTTTGTTAAAGATGGGGATCTTAATTCCACGATTGCTTTGATTTGTTCCGGGCTTGCTTCTATCCCTCTTTTGGTTACCATGTATCCAAGGAAATTGCCTGACTTCATTCCAAAGTGACATTTGAGTGGGTTCAACTTCATATTGTACTCATCCAGGATGTCAAGCGCTTCATTAAGGTCTCTAAGGTGATCTTTGGCTTTTACTGACTTCACTAGCATGTCGTCAATATAAACTTCCATGGTGTCCCCCGGCTTCTCTTTGAACATCCAATTCACAAACCTTTGATATATCACACCTGCATTTTTATGACCAAACAACATTGTGGTGCAACAATATATAATTGTTGGTGTTATGAATGCAGTATCGTCTTGGTCTGATGGTTCCATTTGGATTTGTTGGAATCCTGCTTAAGCATCCATGAAGGTCAGGAGTTCATGGCCAGCCATCGCATGTATCATAGAGTCAATGTGCGGTAGAGGGAAAGGATCCTTAGGACAAGCCTTGTTAAGATCCGTGTAATGTACACACACTCACCATTTTTCGTTTTGCCTTTGTATGACAACCAAGTTAGCTAGCCTACTTGGGAACTTTAATTCCTTGATCATCCCTATTTTGAGGAGCTTCTCTACTTCTTCTTGGATGATTTGATTCTTTTCAGATGTACACTTCCTTCTCTTTGGTGTATTGGTATGAAAGAAGGATCAATATTAAGTTTATGAGTAATAATATTGTTTATACATAAAGTGACCCTCTTTAAATTCAAGGATCCGCAGTCCTATCTTGTATCTACCGCAGTTGGAATGGCTACCGCAATTGATGTATGTCTACCACAATTAAAGTTGAAGAAGTTATTTTGTGAACCACTACCGCAGTTGGATCAATATTAAGTTTATGAGTAATAATATTGTTTATACATAAAGTGACCCTCTTTAAATTCAAGGATCCGCAGTCCTATCTTGTATCTACCGCAGTTGGAATGGCTACCGCAATTGATTTATGATCCGCAACCACTACCGCACTGAAGATTTATGAAGACCATATGTTAACTGACTTAGCGTATTAGCATTACTTTATCTATTGAACCTTGCACGGTCACTTAAGTCAGTAGAATATTAGTTGTTTATTTCAAATGTAACTTTCTGGAACTCTATAAATAGAGTCTCCCTTCTTCTTGTAATACACATCTCTTTTATGATATTTTTAACTTTCACTGAAATACAAAGATCATTCTCTCATATCTCTATCTTATCTAATATCCGAGATCATCTTCATCTTAAACTGTTCACATTTACTAACTTGTGTTTGAATGCAAACCTTGTTACAAATCAGTTTGATGTTTACTTGATATAACTTGCTGTCATTTACATTTCCTTTACTTTTCCGCAACTCACTATCTAACATTTCTAACTTATTATTGTTGATCTAACTTGATCCTTTGAGATTAACTTATTCCGCAACGATTATCTTGTACTAACGTTTGTTCAAGTGTTTCTCAAAAGTTTTTCTATCAACAATTGGTATCAGAGCCAAAGTGGTTGCTTTTTAAATCAATCTCTGATTTTGGAAAGCCTTCTATACCACTAAAGCTCATTCTTAAAAAAAACAAAGGAAAAATGGCACAAGCTTTATCACTAAATGTTTCCAACAGTGTTGGAGGCTCGAACAGAGCACCAATACTTGTTGCAAATGAATACCACCATTGGTCACAAAGAATGGAAAGGTATCTTAAGAGGCTCGGAAGAGACGTGTGGAGATCTGTGGAAGAAGGACCCCGTGTCCCTGTTCTTACTCATGTTCAAGGTGATGGTGCTCAAGCACGACTAGGTGGAGGTTAGGCTGCAATGAATCGACGAACCAAAGATGATCTCGACAAAATGGAGAATGATGCCATAACTATCTATGAAATCTCTTGTGGTGTTGCTCCTGATAATTTTGACATCATCATCAAATACAAATATGCTAAGGAGATCTGAGATGTGCTCAAGAATCTCTACCAGGGGTCAGAACAAGCTCAAGATAAGAAACTCACCACATCTCTCAATGAGTTTAACAAATTTAAAGCTCTTCCCGGTGAAGTAACCATGAAACAAACCTGCAATTTCTCAACGATTTGGGGAGACACTTGTCTAGGACTTCAAGTGAAACAAGTTCCTCAAGGGATATTCATTCATCAAAAAAATATATACCACTGAGCTGCTGAAGAAATTCTCAATGGCCAATTTCTCCTCAACCAAGGTCCCGATGGCCTTCGGATATAAGATTTCAGCTGACCCTACCGGAGAGTCAGTTGACCACAAAACTTATCGAGGAATGATTGGGTCATTGATGTACCTCACCGCAAGTAGACGGGATATCGTCTTTGCAACAGGCTTACGTGCTCGGTACCAAGCTGACCCTAAAGTATCTCACTTACCGCAGTCAAGCAAATTCTCAGATATGTAAACGGAAGTAAAGCGTTAGGCCTCTGGTACCCTGCGGGAAATGACTTCATCCTTCAATCGTTCAAAGATGCGGATCATGCAGGATGCTGATTAGATCGAAAAAGTACGTCGGGTGGATGCCAATTCTTAGAAGGAAGACTAGTCAGCTAGTCTTCAAGGAAGCATAATCGTGTTTCTTTGTCTACCGCAAAAGCAGAGTATGGGGCCGCATCCAGCTGTTGTTTCCAAGTTATATGGATGAAGACTCAACTCATGGACTACGTATACAGAATGTTGCGGGTGCCAATTTACTGTGATTCCGAGAGTGCTATACCGATTTTCCATAATACTATTCACCACTCTAAGACGAAGAACATTGAACTACAGTACCACTTCATCAAGGATCATATTCTCAAAGGTAACATTGAACTCATTTTTGTTCCTACTCACGAAGAAATAGATGATGTTTTTACTAAGGCACATGATGCTACAATGCTATATGAGTTTTTGGAAATGCTAGGAATGATGAACCCAGACCCGCAATTCTTTTCGAATTGATAGGTACCGCAGACCACTTCTGGTCTCCAAGAGTGAAGGAATTGCTTCTTTTCTTTTCAAATTAAAACTCCTGAAGAATTTTCTTCACTGCGGTTCTAGAATAATATATTCCTCATATTCTTTTCAGTATACCTAGTATACCGCAATCACATATGATCAATATATTCTTTGGGTCCTTTTATTTCTTTTATTTCTAACTTTCATGATCAAGTGTTCTTTCACTTAATGCTTCTATAGTCATACTGCATGCTACTTCAGTCATACTGCATACTAACGCAGTCACCTGAATCCAACCGCAATTGCAATAAATGATCCTGCAGTCATAACTTCATAAATACTGTGAACAATGTTGTATGCTATTTAATGGATTGTAATTGATTAAAAAAAATTCTTTCAAACATTCACTTTGTCTCACATGACAACTTCAGTCCACTTTCAAATAACTTCCCTTCGACAGGTTCCTTTTTCGGATAAAAACAAATGAATCGTTTTTCCCATAAACGAAATCTTTAAAGAAATCTTTTCCTCAACCAGTCATATCACCCAGCCATTGGTTGTCAAATCCGTTTCCACTTCCCTACTTTTCACAAAGGTTAAAACGATTTTCAACCCCACGTTCAGGCGGCGTGTGATTATGGTACTGTTACGCAATAAATGCTCCAATTTTCCCGGAAATCTTTTATTTTTGATTTATTTTATTTATGGCTGATAATGGTAAAACCCAAAGGTTTTTAAGTTTGAGAGCTATAAATGAATCAATTACAATAATTTTTGAAATTCGGAGGTGTAAAAACCCCCAATTTCCCCAAGATAGTTGTTACGCTATCTGAATCCTTCAACGAACTCTTTCTCTTCTTCATCTTCTTGCTCAAAAAGTTTTCTGCAAGTTCTAAAAACCTTTTAACAACAATGGTTAAATCTGGTATTTCAAGGAAGTAATCAAAAGCTTCCGGCTCTGCTCGCCCAACTGGTTCTGAATCCACCATCAAGGATCAAACACCTTCCATCGCATAGAGCAACTTCAGAGCCATCTTCGAAGATCATCCTTCATACAACGAAGCAATCTAATTGATGATAAAGTTTCTCCCAAAAGATACACTGTATGGGCCGTTTAATGCTTTCACAGAAGCAGTTCCCATGGAAGTTCTATTAAACTGTGCATTCTTTGCTTTCCGTCCAAGCCAAAACCTTCAAGAAGTGCATCTCAATCTTGTGGATGATTCACTAGTGGTTCTAACAAAATCCAATATCCTAGAAGCAATCAATCTTAGGGTTCTTCCTTCGACAAGATTTTACTCTTCAAGCCCTAATGACCTGGTATCAACTCTGAGCCAAATGGGCTACAAGAAGAAACTCAAAGGGATCGGCGAGTTCAAGAAGAATCAACTTCCGGCTGTGTGGCAGTTTGTGTGCGACTTCATCATCAGAAGTCTCCCCGGAAGAACATGTAGAACGGACAATATGGGGATCAAGCTCCTGGAACTAGTCTGGAGCATCTCCACTGGAAATGATGTAAACTATGGTCAAATATTGTGAACGACTTCTTGCAGTACATTCTGAAGGAAGCTCCAAGAAAAGATGCAACCAAGCTTACTTTTTCTCGTTTATGGTCGCTATGCATCTCAGATTTGCACAAGGATGTCAAGCTGGATATGGGCGATGACACAAACTTATTTTATACTCGCGGTCTGAAAAGGTACACAACCTCTAAAAATCAAACTATTTGTCGGACCCTTAGAAGTTTGCCCATGTATATCTTAGAGTCCATTGGACTCACAAATACTGAGGTAGCTAACTACATTATGGCTACGAGTGGTATTGACCCATATCACTCTTCCCCGCCCAGACCAAGTCAGACTACTGCAACCCTCACCGCAACACAGGTTCCTCCTAGTACCGCAATCCCTAACGTAACATATGACCCCTCCCCCTTCTACCGCAGACCAGGTAGTTCAACCCGAACTCAAATCAATCAACCAACCTGTGACTTCACAGAAACCACCACGTAACACTGTCAAAAAGGGAGGCGATCCATTTAAGAAATGCAAGTCCAAGACCACAAAATCCTCTGTTGCGGTTCATCTCTCTCCCTCCAAGACTTTAGATTCTCCATTCAATGGTGAAGATGATATTCATCATGCGTCTTCAGCTTTAAGAGATATTTTTAGATGAAAGAAACTCAAGCTGACCCCCAGTCAATGCCAAATGAGTACCACGACTCATACATCAGTCTCACAAAAGACCCCGGTAGTCATTCGAGCTACCGCAGGTTCACCCGTTCATACCCAATCTCACCACTCAGATACAATGAGTGTATCTGTTTCATCACATCATCGAGACACACCCCCAGTCGGATCCCACGTGGATCCTATTGGTTCGAGTCGCCCTTAGGCCTCTAGGGAATCACACTTGCATTATTTTGAGCCTAAGGAGTTAAAATCCATATTTCTTCATGTCACACAAATACTGCAAAGACCAGTCGCACCGCAGGGCACTTCTTCAGCCCTTGCCAGAATTGAGCAGAGGCCAGACCAGACTTCAGGTCAAGGAGACCGAGGATGATCAGGAAATCCTATTCCACCACCATTACTCACAAGTGATCTAGGTATGGGGAGCACAACTGTGTAAGGAACCACAAAGCTGAGGGACACCTCGATGCGACAAGGAATTTATGGATACAGCTCTGATGATTCCTAGATTCGATACCGTCCAAGTAATGAGTCAGGGATCAGAAAATGTGAAACGTTCAAAAGGGCAGTGTAGGCCGGAAAAGCTCAGCAAGTTCAACAACAACAAGAGAAAGAAAAGGATCTTCAAATCGTAGCAAAATATTGGGCATATTTTTTCAGCAACGCGAAAATAGTTCACGACATCTTGAAGATTCAACAATGGGTTTCCTAAATGGAAACAACTGTTCAACAAGCCCAAGTTGTAGAAGGTGGTGTTGGTCCATGAAAGCCTCCTCAAAATGATGAAATCCACGATTTAAACGACGATGGAACCACAATTGAGATTTGCTTAGGTCCAATGTTTGGTTTTGATAATATTGATCTTGACGACGTTCAACAGCACCCTCATTCAGAAGAATTCATGATGGTTTTTTAAGATGAAGAGTGCAGTGGATCCCAACATTCCACTTCCAAGCCTAAGGAATAGAAAAAGAAGAAGATTGCGGTCTGAAGAAAGGAATTCCTCAGTCTCTAATCCAAAGTTGACCAAATCTTGGCCGCAGTCACAACCAATCAACCACAAAACACCGAGTTTGCTAGACTGCAGTCACTTGTTAAAAGAGCGGAATGTATTGAAACAAGGGAGCACCTGGCCGCAGAGCATATGATTATAAAGTTGAAATAGGCATTTG
The DNA here is from genome assembly GCF_052849685.1 of Lactuca virosa. Taxonomy (NCBI): domain Eukaryota; kingdom Viridiplantae; phylum Streptophyta; class Magnoliopsida; order Asterales; family Asteraceae; genus Lactuca; species Lactuca virosa. The sequence continues at coordinate 318,173,274 of NC_136429.1, forward strand.
AGCATTGGATAATAGCCAAACCGCAGACCACAAGGAGTGTCTGGCAGCTGCTAAAAACATCATCAAGGAGGTAACTACATTGAAGGATGAAATCACGACCACTCTTGATAAACAAGCAGCTCATTCCAAACAGCTTGTAAAAGAAACTCACAAAGCTTATGAATCTAGCATTGCAGTCCTCTGATCGATCATCAATGGCTTAAGGTGTTCACTCTCTGCCAACTCAAATGTTTATGACATTCTCAAACTCACCGAGGAGATCTATCAACTCCTTTTCAATCAAGAAATTCCTAACAACCAATAGCTTTGTGAAGCAATGAAGTCTCAGTTCAATGAAACATTTTCTAAAATTGATGGACTAAAGCAGTGGTTTGAGGAGAACAAGTAGTTGCTTCCTCAAAAGGGGGAGGTGAGACCCCTTCGCATTCTTATCATGAGCAAGGTCATTCTCATTCCAAGACTCCTTCAATTCATCAAAATCCTCCAAGAATTCCAACTCCGGTGCCATCTCCACAACAAAGTCCACCACAACAAGTTTGTCGAACCCATTATGTCCTCAGATCATTCAAGTGACTCACCGGCCACTCATCAAAGAAAATGCGACTGGAGGGCTGCAAAATTTGCCGAACAAATATGGAAAGAGCATGGTTTTGATACAAACATGGATGAGTCCCTAATCAACTCATGGGTAAATCCTACCTGAAGGCTTCTCGATGATGATTATAGGCTTATCTTGACTTATGCTAAACCTCCATCCGATGGGTATTGGGACATACCAATCTCTCCAAATTCCAAGTTTTTCCCCTTGTTCGAGCCAGTTGATCTTAGCCTCCTAGATAATCAAAAACTTCCCCTTGAATTTGAACATTTGAACCAGTTTCATGCTAAGCATGGTACTGACTTTGAAAATATTTGGTCCAATGACAGACCATCACGGGTGAAAAATTATAAAGTGAGGAAATTTATGACGACTGGCTTTGTTTAGTATACCCTCACCAGGAGAGGAGATGATTATATTAGGAAGCATACTGATTTTCCCTGCATGAACCCCAAATAAGATTTCCTTATTGCAAGGGTTTTCCAGATAAAAGCTGAAAAACATCCAAAAATGAAGATTACGTGTGAGAAAAGCAAGTGCATTCCTCAAGGCATTGGTCTGTGATTTTGGGAAAATTGAAGCTGAAATTCACCCTATCTTGGCTAAGAAGTTCAACTTTCCAGCCTTTCAGCCTGCACCAAGCTTTACTGAAAGTTATCAAGAAATGTCACTCGGAGCAACAAACTTTCCATAGTTAGGAGTGATTTATAAGAAAACCAACAGTGATTTAAAATACTTCATTCCTGTAACCGCAATGCATAGATTAACCAAGAAGCAACCGGACACAACCCTGGCTTCGGTTCAAAGATCCATGAATACAACTGAAGAGGTGAAGTTTGAAATCACCCAGAGGATCCAGTGGCTAGGTGAAGCAAGGAAGTTTTGGTGGATCATTATCATTTTCTTAAATCTCAACAAGTGAAGAAGAAAGTTGAAGAGGTCACTTTGGGGAAAATATTGATACAGAAAGTGACCCTCTTTAACTTCAAGGATCTGCAGTCTTATCTTGTATCTATTGCAGTTGGATAGGCTACCACAATTGATGTATGTCTACCACAGTTAAAGTTGAAGAAGTTATTTTGTGAACCATAGTAACCCACAACCGCTACCGCAGTGAAGATTTATGAAGACCTTATGTTAATTGACTTAGCGTATTAGCATTACTTTATCTAGTGAACCTTGCATGGTCACGTAAGTCAGTAGAATATTAGTTGTTTATTTCAAATGTAACTTAATGGAACTCTATAAATAGAGTCTCCCTTCTTCTTGTAATACACATCTCTTTTACCATCTTTAGAAATTTCACTGAAATACGAAGATCATTCTCTCATATCTCTATCTTATCTAATATCCAAGATCCTCTTCATCTTAAACTGTTCACATATACTAATTCGTGTTTGAATGAAAACCTTGTTATTCATATGTTTAATGTTTACTTGATTTAACTTGCTGTCATTTACATTTCCTTTACTTTTCCACAACTCACTATCTAATATTTCTAACTTATTATTGTTGAGCTAACTTGATTCTTTGAGATTAACTTATTCCACAAATATTATCTTGTACTAACGTTTGTTCAAGTGTTTCTCAAAAGTTTTTCTCTCAACAAATACTCTTGTCTATACCTGTTATATCTTCATGTTTCCATGCAAATGTCTTGCTTCTGGTTCTTAAGAAATTCAATAGGTCCTGCTCGATCTGCTTAGGCATTGAGGCTCATATGAGGACTTTATCTATAGGATCCTCGATGCCTAGGAGCACTTCCAGTACGTCTTTTTCCTTTGTCTCTAGAACATTTCATGCCCCCTGTCTTAATTTCTATGCTTGTTGGGGTTTGGTCATAGATTTCATAGAAGTTTTGTAGAATTCTTTCGATTCTTGTTAATCTCCCATGATCTTCAGTGTTCGCCATGGAGTAGGCAACTTCACACACTGATGGTAAGTTGATGGAACCGCTTTCATCTCTTGGATCCAAGGTCTACCTAGTATCACATTATATGAAGATAAGGTGTCAATAACACATAAATTTTATATAGAGTTTACCCCGTCTGTGACACTAGTCAAATTTTGGTCAAAAATGAATTGATCAATAATCGTAATTGGGATGAACCAAGTGGTAGAGTTTGTAACAAGGTTTCCAAAAATATAAAGAACGCTGAAATCCGAGTTATAACGAAGAAGTTATGACCAATCGAAAATCCGCGACAAAACCGGCAAAACACTGTTAAGTCTAAAATGTGAATTATCTATAAAAGGCTTTTTAGCCTTAACAATCTAAATGAAAGTTGTAAAATATGTTAAACCGAGAACGTTCATAAAAAGAACGTAAAATCTGACTTCATATGAGGAAGTTGTGATTTTTCTAAGTTTCGGTTTAGCAGTAGACAGCTAAAAATTTGAAATATAAATCGATCGATATTTAGCCGATGCAACTTAAACGAGAATCGAAGGTCTCGTCAAAATTAGTACAACGGTAAAAAGACAGACGAAAACGGACGTCGGATGAAGAAGTTATGAATTTTTAACGGATTTCGTGTCCCGGTCTGTTAAAAATAATAATATTAAAAATAAAGTCAAAATCAGCCGACGAAGTCTAAACCAAAGTTGTAGAGTATAATTTTACCTACGCGTACATATAAAGAACGCCACAAACAGAGCTCGTATGCGAAAGATATAGTTCTCGCAAGTTTTTGGCACAAAAACCGAGAATTAGTGGATAAGCGGGAAAATTCGCATGGCCTCAATCCGGACACGTCACCCTCGCATGCGAGCCTCCATGTGTCGTCTTCTGATTGGACCGCAGCCTCGCATGTCACCCTCTGATTGGTCCGAATTCGTCATAGGCGCCTCCTGATTGGACCGAAGTTCGGTCCTCTCCTGGTCCGACACGCATCCGAAGCTGCCACCCTTCTCGCTTCTCCTTCTGACGCGTGGCTGCTGACTCGCCTTCACATGAGCCAGGTGTTCGAGCCCTCGCCACCTGTCCGAACCGAGACATGCGTCTTCCTTCCTTCGCTGCCATGTTGCTGATGACTCCCCTTCGGATCCGAGGCTTCGGCCCTATATAAAGGGTGCGAACCCTCCCGGTTCCTTAACCATTTTTACTCCATTTTCTCTCCTTTTTCACTTCTTTCACCTCTCCAAACTTCCTTACAACCCCCCAAGGCCCCGGTATCGTGTATGAAACCCGAAGCAAGCCCCGGAGCCCCGGAATTCTCGAGAAGGTAACCTCTTTCCAGTCGAAGTGCTGCCCGCATAAAGCCGGTTTTTACTCAAAAACTCGCGGTTTCTTCGACAAAGATCATCTATAGAAACGAAACACTGCCCGAATCACCACTTATCAAAGTGCGTTCATACCCCTATAATTTACCTTTTTAATGGTTTTTAAATGCTTTTTTTTTGGGGGGGGGGGGGGGGGAATACAAGTTTAACACAATAATAAATTGTGTTAATAACTGTATGTGATAATAATCACACAAAGGGTTTCCGTATGCTTTTAAGAAGACTACCTAGTACCGTACCGCGACTCTTGTCTTCTACTGTACCTACTTTGGTGTTTGAATATGTAATGTTTAAACACTTATGTAAAACTTATACTTATTAATGCAATGGTTGTTTGTACTTCGATTACTATATTGCATGTGTTGTGATACTTACCTGAAGTCCTCCGCCCCCGAACATTTCCTTCGTTCTGGTTTGGGGGTGTGACACCTTCTATGTATATTGGTAGCTTTATTTCTCCAATTGTGTGTCTCGTTTCAAAGCTAAATCCTATAAGGACCGAGGATCTTCTGACTATCTCTGATTCTGGAATGTTCATTCTTTTCAGCGCATCTAGGAGTACGATATTAACCGAGGATCCTCCGTCAACAAGGAACCATCTGACGAAATGGTTAGCCATGTACAGTGTTATCACAAGTCCGTCATGGTGAGGATCCTGAGTTCCTTCCCTGTCCGTCTCGTCGAATGTGATTTCTTTTTCACTGCTAATCACGGTATTCTTCCGTGTTCTATCTTCCTTTTCAGTTTTAGATACCTTGGCATGTCTTTTAGCCTTAGAATAAGATGTACCACAAATCTTAGATCCGCCTGAGATAACATTAATTATCTTAGCGTCAGAGGGTGGAGATCCTGGTTTCTTCGGGATCTTGTGATCATCATGGCTGTTCTCCTTGGATTTTTCTCTTTTTCTCTTGAGGATCTTTTTGAGGTGTCCTTTACTAAGGAGGTAGCTTATTTCTTTTCGTAGGGCTATGCAGTCCTCCGTCACGTGGCCAAAGTCCTTATGGTAAGCACACCATTTGGACTTGTCTTTCCAAGCGGTAGACTTTCTGTCTCTCTTTGGCCATCTTGCTTTATCTCCAAGATCCTGCATAGCATGAATGACACCTAAAACATCCACAGAAAAACAATAGTCAGTGATTTTAGGAAGCTCTTCTTCTTCTCCTCCATCTTCAAGGGCATTGACCCTGTGATGATCCAGTTTGGAATAGGGCTTCGATTTGTAGGATTTTTAAGTCGAGGATTCGGCCTTCCTATTGGGGTTCTCATATTGATCTGAAGGGTTGCTTCTCTTCTCGACCTCTCTATCCTCTTTGATCCTTTTGATCCTCAACGCGTAGCATCTGAATTTATCTAATCTTTTTCATGGGGTCATCACAAGGTCTTCATAGAAGGGTGAATCTTTTCTTAGTCCCATTTTAAAGGCTACTACTACGGCGGCCATGTCGATGTGGGGATGCTCAGAGCGTCCTTGCCAAACCTGTTAACAAAGTCCCTAAGTTTTTCCTCAGGATCCTGAACCTCCCGGTAGAGATCACTAATGATATTCTTGAAGGTTCTGATGCAAGAAAACTGGTTATTAAAGATAGTGACTAAGTGTGCAAATGAAGTAATAGAGTATGGGGGAACGTTTAGCAGCCATTTGAAGGCTGATCTTGTAAGGGTCGAACCAAAGAATTTGCATATGCAAGCTTCCTTCAAGTTCCCTGGGTTGGGAATGATCTCCATCCTTTCTCTGTATTGGGCTATATGCTCTTCAGGGTCTGTGGTTCCATTGTATAGCTTCATTTTAGGAGTTTGGAAGTGCTTAAGAACTTCGGTATCGGCTATTGCGGGAGCAAATATCGAGCTCTTGTGGCTTATAGGAGATGCTTCTGGTATTGGTTGGACCACTCTGTGTACACTAGAGATCATTTGTCTTAATTGCTGATGTTCCTTGTCTATGTTTGGGTTTATTCATGCATCAACGTTAGTATAGTTAGTATTAATAGTATTGTTGTTTAAGAAGTTACTAAAATCTAGGTTTCTAGAAGTGTTGAAAGGCTCATTGAGATCATTGATCATGGACGCTCGGTTGTCCATAGTGGACCCCAAGGGTGACGCCACAGTAGTAGGAATCGTGTTCTTCTGGAGATTTTCTAAGGGTCCTGCATTATTGAAGTCTAGGATCCTTGGTTTCACAATTGTGGTCGTTGTTTCCTGGGATTTCTGAAATTCCGACTTCATCCTATCCACTTCTTTGAGTATTGCTCTATTCTCCTCCTGCAGTTGGGTCACTTGTTGTGTCATTTTCCTCAACATAGAGAAAAGTTATGCAGTAGTGACTGGGCAGTTAGATCCTGGAGCCCTGAGCATAACAAAACTTCCTGGATTAGCGATTGAGGGGGTGCTTTTTTCAGAAGTGTCAGACGTCTTCCTCTAAGTAGGCGGCCCACTCGGAGGAGGAGGTAGGTTTTTGGTTGGAGTGGAAGGAGCAGAGGACGAAGAGAGGATTGGTTGTGTGAACATGAATTTTTCAAGCATTTTGAACACCACGGCCCCACGGTGGGAGTTAAATTGTTTTGGTCAAAAATTACACAAGTACTAATCAACCAAATTGAATGAGAGGCAGTGATGTTCAGATTGTGTAATAGCAAATAGTAAAAGAAATTGACACAATGGTTTATAAGGAAAGCCATTGATCCTTGCTAGGATCTCTGACATAAAACCCTGGGAGGTGATAATTATCACCTGCCTTGATGATTTTATTGATATAAAATGAAGATCACATTGAGTTCTTAGTAATAATGAGTAAATAATTTCGTAGAGTAAGCTTAGACTAAAGAACAGTGTGTCGTGTGCAGATTACAAGTGTCAATTTATAGTCTAAACTAGCCAACAAGATGTCCGATATTTACGGGATCCTCTATGACCAGCTTCATGAACGTTATTTGACGAAGTATTATGGGTCATTAGCATAGTTGAGATGATTCTTCGTTGAGAATTGGAATTCCCATGACTACCTCTGCACACGTGTTACTTATAGACAAAATATGACCATTATAAATATTAATAAAAATAATAACATTAATTAGGCGGGATCCTGATGCAAGTGAGGATCCTGGATATTTGAGGATCCTAAATATTGTTAGGATCCTGGCCCTAACACATTGCATTCAAAAAGGGGTAGTAAGTCAACCCACCAAAAGTTAATTATTCTACATCATTAACTAAAATCCAAAAACTATTCAAATTAACTTCTTGCAGGCCTAGACGTTAACCTGGTCCTCATCAGTCGCACCCTTATCCTTATCCTTTTCTGCAGGCTTTGACCCAGGATCTTCAGTAGTGATGACAGGCTTTCCAGTTATTTTGGCTAGTTTCTCGCACCATCCGACTACATTCCAGGATCCTGAGTTCTTAAGATCCTCCGCCAGCTTGATCTTAGCCTCCCAAATAGCCACTATAGCACTTGCCTTCGCATCAGCCTTCTGTTTTGTTAACTTCTTCACCCTCGATCTACTGGATATGCGCCTCCTCCTTTTCAGCCTTCTGTTTTGTTAACTTCTTCACCCTCCGAAGAAAGTCCTTGTTGGTTGCCCTCCAGAGCTTCTATTGTTACATCAAAGCATGTTCAACTATTTTAGAATGGATCCTGAGTTCAGTGGTGGACTGGGAGACGTGAGTAAAGAACTAAAAGAAGCATAATATCATAATAGGTCAGAGAAAAGACAGGTAAGAATATATAAACTTACAGCCTAGGAGAAGGAAGTCAACATTTAAAGAGAATCTTCAATGCCGAGGCTCCCAAGATCAGGATCCTCAGAGGTCTTTCTCGTTCAAGGCCCCGAAGTCTTCATAATTAAATCCATCTTCGAAAGGAGGGAGAGCAGATATCTTTTCCTGGTTTACCTTGATCAAGCCGTTGGTCATGTCATTACAAAGTCTACCAAAGCGAAACGAGCACTGGAGCGAGTTGTCTTGGAACCTGCATAAAAGTAAAGATCCTTGTGAGATCAAAGATCGTAAAATAAACGAGAAAAAGAGACAATGAGTTATACTTGTAGCCATGTTGGAGGAATTCTCTTGGAGACTAGATTGATTAAGCTTAAACGATCTATTCGCCTTAGGGAGTGCGAGAAAGTTGATGATCTTCTCCTATGTATCCTCAGCAGCAGAAATAACTTCTCCAAGATTGAAACCTGTAACGAAACAAACGAAATAAGAAAGTAAATTTCAGGATGTTTTAAGATAATCTTGAAATCCTACCCTTCTTGATCCATTCTTTGGGCAGAAGATCCCCATCGGGAATGGAATCACGCCTGACAAAGAAGTATCTCTCCTTCAAAGTCCTATCCTTGTGTGTTTGTCTTCAACACAATAAGAGACTTGTTTTTTACTTTAAACAGGAAGCGAGAATTTTCGAAATTCGAAAGATCATAAACTTGGGACAGTTCAGCCTGACCTTTGTCGAGACCATGAGTTTGGATCAGATGGTCAACCCAGTACAGGATCCTCCAAATGATAGGCATCACTTGCACATCGGGGAGCTTTGTAACCTCGAAGAATTCATAACTCACACCACTAAAAGGGAATCTTAGGCCTAAAGAAAAAGGGTACTCTGGAAAGCACAACCATGAAGGGGAAATGAAATCTGGTTGACTCAATGGATCGTATGGCCTAAACACGGTAGTGGGAGGGAGAGCTCCGCCATCTTTTAGAGATTGAATATCCCCATCATCGAAAGAGCATGTCTCGTCGCAAGACAAAAATTTTGATCGGTGAAATAATCTTTAGGGATACCAAGAACGCTTTTGCAGGAAACTGTCATCTTTTTGCCCATGGTGGAAGAAATTGTAAAAAGAAAGAGAATGAGAGATTTACCTCCGAAATTAGCCGGTACTGATCGAAAGGGACTGAGAAAGGGTGAAGAAAAACCTAACATTTATTTCTATTTATAATTTCGACTGAAGAGAGAGGCGTACGATTTGACCGCCTTGTAAATATCTCTTAAACAGGTAGAAATCTAGTCGTTGGGGAGTTTGAATTCAAAAATATTATCTTTTTACCCTTACTTCTATTTTTACTCAATTAGTTTAATTTACCCCTTTAATAAATTTGGAACAGATACGCTTATTTTCATTGATAAATTGGGGGTAATTGTTAGGGCTAGGATCTCTGAACTACATTGAGATCCTGAAATCCAAGGATCCTCAAGGGCTTAGGATGCTCGAAGCTCGGGATCCCGAATATACTCCAGGATCCTATCTAATATTTTTATTATTAATAACGGACATATATTCTTTTGTCTTTCTCATATGTGCATAAATAACTAGTCAAAGGCATATACACAACAAATAGTCATCAGAAGTATGTAAAAGACCCGAAGGACCAAGTCAAGAAAATGGCTATAAGTAATCTCGAAGGATCCCATAATTCTCAGAGTTCTAGTTGTTGAGGTTTGACAATATAAAACACTTCTAATCATCACACTACACACGATTGTTTTGGCAGAACACTATCGTGTTGTTTTGATTCATATAACTTATTTGCTCAATATTGAACATAACAGCCGCTCATACACTTTGGTCCATTTCAGTTAAATTATTTTTTTGACCTAAACAGAACGCGAGCCTAAAATGGCTGAATTTTATCTTTTAAAATCGGGTCATTATTTTTGTGGGAGTAGACCAATAAAATAAGAAACCATATTAGGAATCCCAAAATAGTAGAAGCCCAAAGTAAGGTTCTTTGGAGCCCATTTTCGAAATTAGGCATTACGTTTAGGCACCCATAGGCCCACCTATCAAATGCTTTGCCCTAATTTAATTTTTTCTTGTGCATGGTATGTTATGTCTGCTGAGAGAGAGAGAGAGAGAGAGAGAGAGAGAGAGAAAGAGAGAGAGAGAGAGAGAGAGAGAGAGAGAGAGAGAGACGTCCATCGAATGAAAAGAAACATCGACTGGAGGTCCCGGGGCTTTGCGGTGGTGGCTCATCGATCGCTCAACGACTGTAAAGGTTAGTCGGAATGACGATGTCAACTGCACGTGGTCGGAGGTCGACGAGCATGCGAGATGGTGATGGGTGAATGGTGAAGAAACAATCGAAGACCGGTGAAAGCATCTGAGGTGCACTTCTCCACTTTTTTATCTTCCTTGTCGGATTTCTTAGCTTGAGTCGCTTTGTCGATGCTGAAGTTGCTTCTACCGGGGAAACAAAGTTCGTCGAATAGAGAGTGATGGTGTGTGTAGGTTAGAACGCGCTGGCCGGAGAAAGTGGTCGACTGGTGGCATTCACTCACATAATTCCAAATTTAAAACTCACCACCATCAGACGATGTCCACATCAATTCGACCTTGTTCTTCAAATTGATCGATGAAAAGAAACTGCTACTTAACTATGAGAAATGTGAGCATTAGCGGCGACACGGGTTGTCGCTAAAGAATTCGGTTGTCGCCGCTAAAGCTATTTGCGGTGACATGTCACCACAAAAAGGGTAGCCGTTGTTGCCTCGTCGCAATTGCTCAACCTGTCGCAGCTAATAATACATGTCGTCGTTAATGTTCTATCGCTACAAATACCTAGGTGTCGCCGCTAAAGGCGTCGCAGCTAAAACATTTTCCTCTTGTTTTAACGTACCACTAATATTATAAAAACTGCTATAACATGAATAAAATCTGCTACAAAACTTAATTTTGCAGAAATATTAATCCAAAATATTAGTCCATAAACAACTGGTCCGAATATTCATCCAAACAAAGTGGAATATATCCAAAATATTAACACAAACAAAACATTTAAAAAAAATCCTAAAATATTAGCTACTTGTCCTCATCACTCCCATTGTTTCCTTCGTTATCATTTCGTGGCAGCAATGAGCGAAACCAGTCTTCCAGTGCCGCATAACAGGTCGGGTCCTTTAGTATTTTTTGCAGCATTTCCAAAAACAAATAAAGAGAAATATACTACCAACATATCATAATAGTGTCACACCCCGAACCAGACGGCGGAAACATCCGAGGGCTCGTCTGACTTAAATTGAAATATCATCACAATAAATATACATGAAACATAACATAAACATCACCATGCATTAATACATTACAACTGACATTGTTCACATCAAGTATATTGTTTACAATACATAATCCAAACATAAATTGTTTGATGATTGACATTTCACAAAAGAAATTTCGGAAACACACTTGATGATTCTTCATTCTAATGCTTACCTGAGAATACAAGTTATTTTGAAAACGGTCAACATTTATAATGTTGGTGAGTTCATAAGCATGTTTGATATAAAAGGTTTGTATTATTTGTAAAACCCAGAAAATCCGATATTTCATGTAATAAAACTATTTACGACATGATGTGGTGATCCAATATGTGTATATGTATGTGATTTCAAAACATATAGAAGTGGATGACTTTCATAATTGTTCCTTGTATTAAAGTTGATGTATGTAGAAATGAATGAAGTCGTTTCCCGGAAAACGTGATGTTTTCCGATTTAGATAGTATGATAGTTTTTTGTATTAGTGTGTGAATCACTTTGTGTGGCCACACTGTATGAATATGATTTCCCATTAATACTTAGATGGTAATGGATCTCTATGTGAGTCGTTATAACCATGCATAATAGTGAGTAATTCTCCTGTCTTGGCATTTTTCGAAACGCCGGTTTTGATCAACATTTTGTCACCCTAGACTGGCCTAGTCTAACTGTAGCGAACAACTCAGGTGTGGGGGAGTCACCCCCGTATAGATCTATACACAAACTCTCGCTCTCCCTCCAGGAGATTCTGATTATAACTACAGGCTACAACCGACACTTATTGGTGCCACCCGATATTTCTCACGAAATCCCATTGGAATTGAATAACATTGTTTTACAAGTCGATTGGTGTTTACGTGAACATGAAGTAAGCCTAACAGACACGAAAGAGGACAACGATGGCTAACTAATCATGTATGTTATTATAGGCTGTCGAGTATGCTACGGACACGTTATAGCCCGTTAAGCATATGATGAATGTTTAGGGCCATATTAGCAATGCAAATGGGCCACTAAGGCCCAATAGCATGTTAAAGCTGATAAAGGCCCATTGGGCATGTAATTGGGTCACCAAAACCCAATAAACATGTTTGAATATATTGGGCCCAATAGTCATGGAATTGGGCCACAAAGGCCCAATAGCACGAATAGACGATTTTTGGGTCCAATCATTGTATCATTTATCTGATTATCGATTTTAAGTTCATAGTGTAGGTTTTATTGTATACCAAATGTTTATTCGCAATGTTAAAATACTTTGACGTTTGATTTATAACAAAGCTTTGGTTATATATATATATATATGTATATATATGTATAAAATTTTAAAAAAAACATGCGTTATAAATTTAATATTTTTGACCCAATAATTCAAATATTAGCCTATTTTACCCAAAAATATTGATTTTGACCATTTCAGCCCCTTTATTAATAAAAATGACACTTTTAGTCCCTTTTGATGAAGATTGACATTTTTGGTCCTTAAGTCATTTTTCTTGACATTTTCGGCCCAAACATAATGTAAATAATAATTTCAGCCCAAAACTATTGTATTTGCCATTTCCAGCCCCTATTTGTAAATAGTTTACACTTTTGGCCCAAATTCCGTAAATTTTACAATTTTGGCCCAATTTCCAAAAACTTTACATTTTTAACCCAATTTAGAACTAAAAGACATTTTCAGCCCCTGAATTGGTTTATTTATGTTTTTAGACTCATACTTTAATGAATTGACAATTTCAACTCCAAAATTCTTCATTTTCGCAATTTTTGGGCCCAAAAACCCGTGAGGCCCAATTGTAAGCCCAATAAGCTAAAATTTATATTTTTGACCCCTTGAAAAGTATTATTTTCATAGAAATCGGATTTTATATAAAAAATACCATATAACCCATATAAAATCCGAAATTGTCATCTTTTAACCAATTCTTTGTTATTTTTGCTAAAATGACACTTATAAAACCATTGACTTTGTTTTTCACTTCTTAACCATAAATACTCTTAGATCTTTGTATTATGTCATCTATTATGTTCTTGTTTACAAATCTTCCACACTTTTTCTATGGATCTCGAGATATAACAAATATTAACACATTTCTCACAAAACAAACCAAGGAAATCATATATAACATGCAAACACACATAGATCAAGACATAGTACTTGTATTCTCCCCCAAAAAACAAGTAACAACCAAAAACAAGGGGGTATGAACACACCTTGGGTGATGGATCAGTTTTGATGAGAAGATATGAGAAGATGATGTTGTTTTCGGCCTAGCTTTTTTCTTTGATGGGATCCTCGAATTCTAGGAAGTTTTAAGAGTATGATTCATGAAAATAAGGTGGTAAGAGGAGTGATTTAAGAGTAAAGATGTGAGAATCCATCTTAGGTTTGTAAAGATCTTACCTAATATGATGATCTTGATGAAAAAGTCTCTTTAAGACACCCACAACTTGCGAAAATAAGGTGGAGATGGAGTAATTCTTGGAGAGTGTTTGAAGTAAATTGAAGATGGTGGTGTGGGTGTGTGGTTTCGGCCGAGAAGAAAAAGAAGAGGGAAGAAGAGATAGGGTGAGGTGATGTGCATGGAGACATGAGATCCTTGTCTTGTTACATGTTGAACAATTGCTTAATTAACCATTAAACAATATTGAGGTGGCATGTTTATGTTTAATTGTCGATTCTTGTTTTTTGTAGATGGACCGATATTTGGGCCAAAGAAGAAAGAAGTGAGCTAGTTGGGTTCGTTCATGGTCTTGCTCGAAAACATAAAGCCCATTAAGTAAGTTTTTGGCCCATTAAGCCCATAGGATGGTTCACGGCCCAAATTGTTTAAAAGAATGGGCTTATGGCCCATTAGGGCTAATTAGATTTGTTATGGCCCAACAAGGCCCATTGAAGGTAAACTAATCTGTTTTAAGCCCATTATGGCCCATAATGTTAAGTTTCATGAAAGTGGGTCCAATTAGAGCCTATTTAAGGGTCCTAAGTCCAAAATAGTCAAATTGGAGGATTATTGGTCCATTAGGCCCAATAAGAAATCCTAGTCCATAATAGACTTAACCCGGGGTTTTTAAGGTTTTCAGACTCTTTGATGAACATGATTGATGAATCCAAATGAGCATTGAGTGAGATTTACTTAGAGTACTTGTCTTACAGTAGTTGAATGATTACACGAGATTAGAATTTCCTAGCTAAATTGCCAGTTGTGACATCATCCCCCCGTTAGAGGGAATTTCGTCCCGAAATTCTTCTGAAAATTAGGTTTGACGATGCGAAAATAGGTGACGGTACTTCTGCTTCATTTGTTCCTAGCGTTCCCATGTGAATTCCGGTCCACGCTTTGCATTCCATCGGACCTCCACAATTGAAATGCGACTTTGCTTAGTACGCTTTACCTCCATGTCCATGATTTCAACTGGTTCTTCAATGAACAGGAGATTCTCGTTGATTTCGATTTCTTCCAAGGGAACAACAAGAGTTTCTTCGGATAAGCACCTTTTCAAATTAGAAATATGGAACACGGGGTGTATGTTGCTGAGCTCCGCAGGTAGCTGCAGCCTATAGGCCACTGGACCGATTCGGGCAAGAATCTCGAATGGTCCAATGTATCGTGGGTTTAGTTTCCCCCGTTTCCCGAAATGAATCATCCCTTTCCAGGGAGAGACGTTTAATAGCACCCTATCTCCGACTTGAAATTCCATAGGCTTTCGCCGTTTATCAGCGTAGCTCTTCTGTCGGTCTCGCGATGCTTGAAGTCGAGCTCTGATTTGAATTATCTACTCAGTTGTTTCACGGATGATCTCTGGTCCTATTAGAGTACTGCTCGGTGCCTGCCCCTTTGCTAGCTGAGAGTCACCCACCTCAGCCAAGCATAGAGGTGACCTGCATTTGAGACTATATACCCTTCGAAAGGAGCAACCTTGATGCTCGTGTGATAACTGTTATTGTATGAGAATTCAATCAGAGGAAAGTGGGTGTCCCAAGACTTGCCGAAGTCGATTACACATGCTCTAAGCATTTCCTCAAGCGTCTGGATGGTGCGCTCTCTTTGTCCGTCCGTTTGAGCGTGGTAGGTAGTGTTCATGTCTAAATGTGTTCCCATTGCCTTCTACAGCGACTGCCAAAATCGTGAAGTAAATCTACTGTCTCGGTCCGAGATAATAGATACTGGCACCCCATGGAGTCTCACGATCTCCTTGATGTAGATTCGGGTCAATCTTTCCATCTTGTAAGATTCCTTTACTGGTAGTAAATGGGCGGATTTTGTCAATCTATCGACGATTACCCATATAGCATCCAACCCATCCGCTGTCTTGGGTAATTTCGTCATGAAATACATGGTAATCCTTTCCCATTTGCACTCGGGTATTACAGGTTGTTGTAATAATCCCGAGGGCTTCTGATATTCCACTTTTACTTTGGCACAAGTGAGGCACTTTCCTACGTAAGTGGCGATTTCTGCCACCAATAATGTTGTTTGATATCTAGGTACATTTTATCTGATCCCGGATGGATGGAGTATCGTGTCTTGTGAGCTTCATTCATGACTACTTCTCTGAATCTCGCAAATTTAGGGACCCAGATTCTATCCATGAAATAGTATGCTCCATCCTCTTTGACTTCAAGGTTCTTCTCCATCCCGCGTAATGATTCACTTGTAGTGTTCTCGGGTTTCAATGCATCCAACTGGGCTTCTTTCATCTGCGAGATTAGGTGGGATCGAATGGTTATCGAGAGAGTTTTCACACGACAACTTGAATATTCTTTTCGGCTCAGGGCATCAACCACCACGTTAGCCTTTCCCGGATGATACTTGATTTCGCAATCATAATCATTTAGCAGCTCGACCCATCTTCGCTGCCTCATATTTAATTCTTTCTGATTTAGAATGTGCTGGAGGCTTTTGTGGTCAGTGAAGATGGTTCACTTCGTACCATAAAGGTAGTGCCTCCAAATCTTTAATGTGAAGACCACTGCCCCCAATTCGAGGTCATGAGTTTTGTAATTCACTTTGTGCATTTTCAGTTGTCTGGATGCATAGCCTATCACCTTTCCTCGCTGCATAAGTACACATCCCAACCCTTGATTTGAAGCGTCGCAGTAGACTATAAAGTCTTCGGTTCTTTCTGGTAAGGATAGCACAGGTGCACTGCAGAGGGCTTTCTTCAGGGTTTGGAAGGCAACTTCTTGCTTCTCTGTCCATTCGAATGTTACTCCTTTTTATGTAAGCGTGGTAAGAGGCTTGGCTGTCCTGGAGAAGTTCTAGATGAATCTTCTGTAATAGCCTGCGAGGCCTAAAAATTGGCGGATCTCGGTCGGGGTTTTTGGAATTGCCCAGCCTTCGATGGCCTTGATCTTGGAAGGATCTACATGAATCCCTTCCTGGCTGACTACATGGCCCCGAAAGTTCACACTGCGGAGCCATAACTCACATTTGGAGAGTTTCGCATACAACTTTTCAGCTCACAGTGTTTCCAAAATTTGGCGGAGATGTCGGCTATGTTCTTCTTTGCTTCGAGAATAGACCATGTCACACCCCCAAACCAAGGATGGCGGAAACGTCCGGGGGTGGAGGACTTCATGTATAGTATCATAACAACAATTTGCAATAGTTATCAAAGTAAACACAACCAACATAAATATAATTGAAAAAGTTACATCATTGTATGAGTTTACATGTTTCCAAATCAATTACATTATGTTGAAAAAAATGAAATGTTTGACGCCTTAACGTCCCATCCTCAAAAGCGCTTGATTACCTGTTTATTGATTTCCTAAGAATACAAGTAATTTTGAAAGAGTGTCAACAATTAAGTTGGTGAGTTCATAAGCTTTTGAAGGTGATGCTAAATTCTTTTCTTGTAAAAATGATGTTTGTTCAAGAAAGATCCCATATTTTCTTATGTAATGCATTGTAGTCTTAAAAGTCAAGACCGAAGTGTACAAGTATTTTACAATACTTAAAGAAATTTATGCAAGTTTAAATCGACATAAACTCGTTAAATTTAGAAATAAAACCCGTAAATCTTATGTTTTGTTAATACCACATGTAAGTTATTATAACCATACTATGACTCAGGCGGCCTCGTAATACGACGTTCTTCAGGCGTCGCAAGTTAAATGACACTTGTCACCACAGACCTACCGGTCTAGCTGTTGCATGCAGCTCAGGTGTGGGTTTGTCAGACCCAATATAGATCTATACACAACTATCACGTTCTCCCTACAAGAGACTCTGGTTACAATTTACAGGACTTTTGATTTCGTTACTGGGATGTATCGCGAAGTGAATGTCTCACAAATTTATTCATTAACAGATTTACGTGAACTGAAAACCTTAGGTAAAAGAGTTTGAAATGTAATGAAACATAAACTATACCTATTATAGTTAATTATAATCATTTGTAATGTAAAAGCAACATAAACTATACTTCCATAGTTTATCAAATGTTTGTATACAATGGATGTAAACTTTGTTTATAACAATTAATTAATTACCATACTTGTGAAGGTAAAAATCCATTTGTTTTCTGATGTATGTCAACACACCAAGATGAAATGACATATAATGTAAAAACATGTATTCACATGATGATACACACCTTGCTCAACAAGTTACAAGGTGCAAATGAAATTGATAGCATTTTTCTAGTATTAACATTTCTATTAATGTTCTTAGAAAATTTATACAAAAATCATCAAAGGTCCAAATCAGAATCAGTAAATTCTGAGAGTTTGGAAAATGAGTCTAGTTTGTTCATAAATTTTATTATGATTTTTAGTGACCTCCAACTTGTGTGAAAAAGTCCTTAATCACAGACTGGTCCGGATTTGTTCTTGAAATGATAGGCAGTTTTGTAAAAATCACCATGAATTGTAGAAAAATCGTATGGAGATGTGCAAGTAGCCATTTTAAAGCTAAGAACTTGAACTACTTGCACCTTGTACAGGTTTAGAAAAAAAAATGTTTAAGTTGCCCAAAACAGTCCGTGATTAGAGTTGAATTTTCCTAATGAAAGCTGTTGGAAAAGTTTAGTTGTTTTCTTGGTGATTTAACTTGTATTCCCCCACCCCCTTAAAACTTAGGAAAGCATGAAAATATAGGGGTATGAACTCACCTTATGTGTTCTTAGAGGATGGATGTTGGAGAAGAGAAGTGTTCAACTCAAGAACACTTAGAAGATGCCCTTATGAATCGAGAACCTAACATGAAGGTGACGATGTTTGTGTAAGATTCCTATGATTTTGAGTAGAAGGATGTGTAATAATCATAAGAAGAATTAATTATACTTACCCAGAGTGGAAGAAAGCTTGATGATCAGCCTTGGAAGTCTCGAAATTGAGAGAGAATGGTGAGAGAATTTGGAGTGTGATCCTTGGCGGAAAAATGGGAGAATGAAGGAAGTGTGAGGAGAGAGGGTGGGTTGTCCAGCTCTTAAGACGTGGGAATGGCTGGAGATTGATGGAAAAGTACAAGGAGGTGACTAGGTATGGTGGGGAGCGGTGTGGGTTGGTCATGGAGTGGGTATGGGTGGTTGCTTGTGTCATAAATCAAAGAAAAGTCAACACTCCACCCCCTTGTACTTCACCCACTAAATCTTGGATATGATTGGCACTAAAAACGTGGGGATTAATGAAATATGGGGCTTTAATTGTTAAAATAAAGTTGTTGGTGAAAATCCCGCGTTAAAATAATTAAAATCGGGCTTAGAACGCAAAACTAGTCGAAAACCGGGAAGAAAAAGGCTTCCTGCGAAGTTGCTCGGATAGGGCCGAAGTTCGGTCCTCAGCAGCTTGGACCTGAAGGACAAATGGGCAGAAGGCGAAGGTCAGGAGCGAAGGCGAGGTTCGGGTTCGGTTCAGAAGGGTTCGGGTTCGGGTCAGCAGCTTCGGGTTCGGCATCAGCAGCTTCGGTCTGAGAAGGTTCGGTTCTTATGGGTTTCGCTTCTTAGGGTTTCGGCCCTAAGAAGGTTCGATCCTATACGGCTGATTTTTGCATGAACTCCCCGTTTTGCGCCGTTTTTCACCAAGTTAAGTGTCGGGATGCCCCAAATGATTATAAAAAGTTGAAAGAGAGATTTGGGAGAGATTTTTAATCGAGAGAGATAGAGTGAAAGAGATTGGGAGAGGCTTCTTTTGTGACCTTTTTGAGTGTTTGGCTTCGCAACGCAAGGTCCGTAAGCCCCGTTAGGCCATGTTTTAAGGATCTTACACACTCCCAATGAGTATGCAATATTGTTTTATCGGTTTGGTTCATTACTTACCAAAATTTTTGGTTAAGGAAATCTAGATATACGAACTTTTCATTTGATGGTTTCGCATTAGAATAGCGAGTTGTACAGTAATTACATAACGTAAACCCTAGTATACAAGAGTTAGTGGAGTTGACCGGTTTGACTTGTTCACTTTATTTGACTTTGACTTGACCAGAATTTGACGGTTGTCACATCATCCCCCCGTTAGAAGGAATTTCGTCCCGAAATTCGCACTTGACTGGGACTTCAAGGGTTCGGGAAGAGATGTGGGTATTTTTGTTTCATTTGATCCTTGTGTTCCCAGGTGAACTCGGGTCCTCGTTTAGCGTTCCAACGAACCTTCTCGATGGGAATACGACTTTGTTTCGTTCTTTTGATCTCCCGATCCATGATTTCAACTGGTTCTTCTACGAAGTGGAGACTCTCGTTAACTTCAATTTCGTCGAGGGGTATCACGAGGGTTTCGTTGGATAGACATTTATTTAAGTTCAATACGTGGAAGGTAGGATGTACGTGACTTAGTTCTCGTGGTAATCGGAGTTTGTATGCCACTGGGCCAATCCTGGCAAGGATTTCGAATGGTCCGATGTAGCTTGGGTTGAGTTTCCCACGTTTACCAAAACGAATCATTCCTTTCCAAGGGGAAACTTTTAGTAGTACCCGATCACCGACCTGGAATTCCAAGGGTTTGCGTCGCTTATCCGCGTAACTCTTTTGCCGATCTCGGGATGCTTTCAGTCTTTCCCGAATTTGAACAATCTTTTCTGTGGTCTCCCTTATGATTTCAGGACCAGTGAGGGTGCTATTAGGGACATGCCCCCTAGCTAGCTGTGTGTCCCCCACTTCTGCCCAACACAGGGGTGATCGGCACTTGCGACCATAAAGAGCTTCGAATGGAGCGACTTTGATGCTAGTGTGATAACTGTTATTGTAGGAGAATTCGATAAGTGGTAAATGGGTATCCCATGTTTTACCAAAATCTATCAAACAGGCTCTCAACATGTCTTCTAGCGTTTGTATGGTTCGCTCGCTCTGTTCGTCGGTCTGTGGATGGTAGGCCGTACTCATGTCAAGCCTAGTCCCCAGGGATTTCTGTAAAGACTGCCAAAACCGTGATGTAAATCTACTATCTCTATCCGAGATAATGGAAATTGGCACGCCATGCAGTCGTACAATCTCTTGGATGTAAGTGCTAGTCAACTTCTCCATCTTGTCGGTTTCCTTTATCGGCAAGAAGTGCGCTGATTTGGTCAGTCTGTCTACGATCACCCATATGGTATCAAGCCCGCCCGACGTCTTAGGTAGCTTGGTTATGAAGTCCATGATTATTCGTTCCCACTTCCATTCAGGTATATCAGGCTGTTGTAGTAGTCCTGAGGGTTTCCTATATTCTACCTTGACCTTGGCGCAAGTCAGACACTTGCCCACATAGGTAGCAATCTCAGCTCTCATGTTCGGGCACCAGTACAACTTCTTGACGTCTAGATACATCTTATCTGAACCTGGATGGATGGAATATCGAGTCTTGTGTGCTTCGTTCATGACAACGTCTCGGAACCCACCAAACTTCAGTGTCCAGATCCGGTTCATGAGGTAACGACTTCCATCGTCCTTGACTTATAGGTTCTTATCCATCCCTCTCAATGCCTCGCCTGTCACATTTTCTGGTTTCAAGGCTTCTAGTTGAGCTTCCCTGATTTGTGTGGACAGGTGTGAATGGATCGTCATCGATAATGACTTCACCCGACGACCCGAATATTCCTTTCTGCTTAGGGCATCAGCTACAACATTTGCCTTGCCCGGATGATAGCGAATTTCACACTCGTAGTCGTTCAGCAACTCCACCCATCTTCTCTGCCGCAGGTTGAGCTCTTTTTGATTGAGGATATGCTGAAGACTTTTGTGATCGGTGAAGATAGTGCACTTTGTACCGTAGAGGTAGTGTCTCCAGATCTTTAGGGTGAACACTACTGCACCCAGTTCAACGTCGTGGGTAGTATAATTAACCCTGTGTGTCTTAATTTGCCTTGACGCATAAGCGATGACCTTACCTCTCTGCATGAGTACACATCCGTGACCTTGATTCGAAGCATCACAATATACCACGAAATCCTCGGTTCCTTCTGGGAGAGACAAGACCGGTGCGCTGCACAGGGCCTCTTTTAATGTTTGGAAGGCAGCTTCTTGTTTATCTTCCCATTTAAACATCACACCTTTTTGAGTCAAGGTGGTGAGCGGTTTAGCGATCTTGGAGAAGTTTTGGATGAATCTTCGGTAGTATCCAGCAAGCCCCAAGAATTGTCGGATTTCCGTTGGTGTTGTAGGTGCTGACCAGTTCTCGATTGCCTCGATTTTGGAGGGGTCCACATGTATCCCTCTCTCACTGACCACATGACCAAGGAAATCCACTTCTCGGATCCAGAATTCGCACTTAGAGAATTTAGCATAAAGCTTCTCAGCTCTCAACGTCTCTAGCACTTGTCGCAGGTGTTGGCGGTGCTCTTCCTTGCTTCGTGAGTAGACCAAAATGTCGTCGATGAACATGATCACGAAATTGTCTAAGTAGGGTCGACACACTCGATTCATCAGGTCCACGAATACCGCAGGTGCGTTTGTTAGACCAAAGGGCATCACCACAAATTCGTAATGGCCATAGCGCGTTCTGAAAGCTGTCTTGGGAGTATCATCCTCTTGAACTCGCAGTTGATGGTAACCCGACCTCAAGTCGATTTTTAAAAAGTAGCTCGCTCCTTGGAGTTGGTCGAAGAGGTCGTCGATTAGGGGTAGGGGATATCGATTCTTGACAGTAAGTTTGTTTAACTCCCGATAGTCGATGCACATGTGAAAGGATCCACCCTTATTTTTCACAAACAGGACTGGTGCTCCCCAGGGTGAAAAGCTTGGTTTGATGAACCCTTTGCTTAATAGTTCGTTCAACTGACTAGACAGTTCTTGCATTTCTGCCGGTGCGAGGCGATATGGAGCTTTGGCTACGGGGGTAGCTCTGGGAACCAAGTCGATTCGGAATTCGACTTGTCGTGCGAGTGGTACACCTGGCAGATCTTCTGGGAATACATCGGGGAAGTTATACACCTCTGGAATGTCTTTGATATCCTTCACCTCTTGTTTCTTATCTACGACGTGGGCTAAGAAGGCATGGTATTCCTTTCGGAGGTACTTTTGAGCCTTGACGCAAGAAATGATTTGTAGATTTGTATTGGGTTTATCGCCGTAGACGAGAAGGGTTTCGCCATTTGGCAGATTAAGGCGAACAGCCCTTTCGTAACATACAATGTTGGCACAATTAGAACCTAACCAATCCATACCAATGATGATGTCGAAACTTTTTATTGTGACCGGCATTAGATCGATTTTGAATGAATGGTTATCTAGAGTGAGGGTACACCCTATGTAAATATCATTGGTGCGCTCAACCTTTCCGTTTGCCATTTCTACGACGTATGAATCTTTTAATGACTGGGGATTTTGTTTAAGTAAATGTTTGAATTGGTGGCTCACGAAACTCCTTTCTGCCCCACTATCGAAAAGTACGCATGCATAAGAGTTATTGAGGAGGAACGTACCGGTAACCACCGTGGGGTCCTTGACTGCTTCTCCATGCCCTAAAGCTAGGAATCTTCCTGCACCCCCAGCGTTGGTGTTTCGTGCTTTTGGGCAGTTTCTTTTGAAGTGCCCTGCCTCTCCACAGCCGTAACAGGTTTGGCTTGCTCCGGTGTTGGCGACCGGGGTGGCTTGAGTGACGGATTGGGCTGGCACTTTACAGAATCGAGCAGTGTGCCCCTTCTTGTTCCAATTACTGCAGTGCATTTCCCGACAAGCACCGGTGTGGTGAAAGTTGCACTTGTTGCACTTGGGAAGAGTTCCAGCGTACTGCCTCCGTGGAGCCGGAGTGGAGGGAGTAGTGGCAGCATGGATGGCGACAGTTTGATGTTTCTTTGCGGGATCCTGCGCCGGTTGCTTCTTTTTATTGTTCCAGAATTTCCTCTTGTTATTCCCTCCTTTTGCTTGATCGGAGGTGGTTGGCACCGTGACATGGCTGGCCCGATGATCAATGAGTTGTTGTGCCAACTCCTTGGCACTGTCAAAAGTGGTTGGCCTCGAGGCCAACACGCTATCTTGGATCTGGGAGGATAGTCCCCAGAGATATCGTTCCACCTTCTTGCTTTCCGGTGTAACCATCGCCGAATAGAGGAGCGCTAGATCATTGAATCGGGCAGTGTAAGCTGCAAGGTCAGAGCCCGTCATCTTGAGACTCCACAAATCATGTTCTAATTTTTGCACCTCACCCCTTGGGCAATACTCCTTTAGCATCATAGTTTTCAAGTCTTCCCAACTTAGCGAATTAGCCATTGAGAGTGTCAGTGATTTTATGTGGCCATTCCACCAAGTGAGGGCCCTGCCGGAGAAAGTGCAAGCTGCGAATTTGACTTTGTCTGCTTCGGGACACACACAGATCTCGAAGACGGATTCAGTCTTCTCGAACCACTACATCAAAGCGATGACGCCCCCGCTTCCATTGCAAGAATCGGGTTTTCCATTTGTGAAGTCTTTATACGAACATTCCCTCGAACGCCCTTGGCTATCCCCTTGAGTAGAGTTGTTAATACCGCTCCTTGTTCTCCTGGTACCGTCAGTGCTGATTTGGGACATACTGGGGAGGCGGCGGGGGAGGATTTGTTTGTGTTCTCTCAGTGCGTCTAGCAGATCTACGAGGTGGCATTTTTCTGTCATAAAATTTCAAAGACGAAATGGGTATAAGTCTTTTAGTAATGGATATAAGTCGAGTGTCGTGAAATTAGTTCATTAGTTTTTAAGTATAGTATTTCCCGACTTTCAGATGTTCGCAAACAATTTTTAGTAGAAATCTACATAAATAAACTTATGAATTCAGTAGTAATGGCTTCAAACGAAACCTTGTGTTATGTTCCATATCTGACCCACTCCTAAGATTTACTTGTCGTGCCCCAGTTGTGTGTAATTAAAATTTTAATAAACTGTTGAACCTAATGAGTCTGCCCTAAGTCCACAACCAAACAAGGAACATGTCCTAAGGCGGACTCACCATTTCTAGGCCGATCATTTCTTAATTACACATAACTTCGGGGTACACCTTACGAATCTTCGAGTTATTAGTTGTAAGTTGTTTGTAATAGTAAGTAGTGAGATCTAGTGCCAAACATCCAGTGAAATAAAATGCATGCCAAATTCACAGATAAACTTTTAGTACATATTGTTTTGGGGAAAATTTGACCTCATAGGAGGTCTACATTTCATCAATGTAGCAGAATATTTTGACAGCATAACGACCCCTCGAAAAGAGTAGCACCAACGCATACTCGAAATCCTAGTTTTATAACAAAACGTGAGCAGTGTAAGCACTACTCGAGGCGGGTGGCATCTGGTACACGGTGGCCTTGAGATGAGGTCGAGGCTTCCTGAAGCTCCGCAATCCGGCGTTCGGCCGCGATCACTCTCTCCTTGAGAGCCGCGTGCCTCACCTGGTACTCCTTACCTCCGCTCGAGCGGTAGCAAGGTCCTCGATAAGTTGGTCCATTGGATAGAAGTCCCTTTCCATCTCCCTGGTGCGTGCATCGGTGGCTTCCGTAATAGCGTTGAGATTTCGAACTTGATCTGCCATTTCCCTACTCTGGTTCCCCAAATTCGTGATATGTTGGACCATGACGGGGAGGGCTCTGTCAGCCGGTCCCCCGTGGCTGAGGTCGTAGTAACCCCGTTGATCACCAAATGGTGATCGTTGTCGTTGTTGACGGCCCCATCGCTCAATCACTGTTGCCCAACGGGGCTCATGCCCGTTGTAGCCGAAACGGTTCGCAGGCACCCTGGCGATGTAAGGAGGGTTGATGACTTCCTCCTCTGGTTCTTCTTCTTCTTCTTCCTCTTCGGATTCTTCTTCTTCGTCCTCTATTTCATCTTCCTCCTCGGGTTCCTCTTCTTCGTCAACCTCCTCCGGGTCCTCCTCAGGATCCTCCACGATCATTTCCTCGGGTTCTGCCTCGAGCCATCCAGCGTTTCCCTCATTAGGAAAGTAAGGGTCTCCAGGTAGGTGGAATCCTGCCATGTCGTCTGTGCGAGAATAGGGGTGTAAGAAGCATGTAATGGATCTAATAATAATATTGCGCTATAGCAACATGAAATACTCCTATAGTATTTTAAGTGTTTAGATTTGGTTTTTAGAGCTTTCTTTGTAGAGTGAAGTTAGGTTGTTAGATTTGTTACCCACTATGACTATCCCCCAGTATGTGTAAGTCACTTCTCGGACAGATATAGTTGATCAGGCTATATCCCTCCCAAAACTGATTACACATACCAAGGCATATTCATAGTGTTCAACTCCTCTTCTTTTACTTTATGTTCTCCCTAGTTATGACACTATGCGAGCATGTATGTATGTACTTATACTTTTAACAAGAAACCGTTTACTTTCTAAAAGTATAGTCATTTGAAAATGTTCGATCAGAGACTTTCAGTCCCAAATGTGTTTATAGTTTGTATATCTTATGTGGTTCGATATACTTAGTTCACTATAAACATTGCTCTGATACCAATCTGTCAGACCCCCAAACCAAGGATGGCGGAAACGTCCGGGGGTGGAGGACTTCATGTATAGTATCATAACAACAATTTGCAATAGTGATCAAAGTAAACACAAACAACATAAATATAATTGAAAAAGTTACATCATTGTATGAGTTTACATGTTTCCAAATCAATTACATTATGTTGACAAAAATGAAATGTTTGACGCCTTAACGTCCCATCCTGAAAAGCGCTTGATTACCTGTTTATTGATTTCCTGGGAATACAAGTAATTTTGAAAGAGTGTCAACAATTAAGTTGGTGAGTTCATAAGCTTTTGAAGGTGATGCTAAATCCATTTCTTGTAAAAATGATGTTTGTTCAAGAAAGATCCCATATTTTCTTATGTAATGCATTGTAGTCTTAAAAGTCAAGACCGAAGTGTACAAGTATTTTACCATACTTAAAGAAATTTATGCAAGTTTAAATCGACATAAACTCGTTAAATTTAGAAATAAAACCCGTAAATCTTATATTTTGTTAATACCACATGTAAGTTATTATAACCATACTATGACTCAGATGGCCTCGTAATACGACGTTCTTCAGGCGTCGCAAGTTAAATGACACTTGTCACCACATACCTGCTGGTCTAGCTGTTGCATGCAGCTCAGGTGTGGGTTTGTCAGACCCAATATAGATCTATACACAACTATCACGTTCTCCCTACAAGAGACTCTGGTTACAATTTACAGGACTTTTGATTTCGTTACTGGGATGTAACACGAAGTGAATGTCTCACAAATTTATTCATTAACAGATTTACGTGAATTGAAAACCTTAGGTAAAAGAGTTTGAAATGTAATGAAACATAAACTATACCTATTATAGTTTATTATAATTGTTTATAATGTAAAAGCAACATAAACTATACTTCCATAGTTTATCAAATGTTTGTATACAATGGATGTAAACTTTGTTTATAACAATTAATTAATTACCATACTTGTGAAGGTAAAAATCCATTTGTTTTCTGATGTATGTCAACACACCAAGACGAAATGACATATAATGTAAAAACATGTATTCACATGATGATACACACCTTGCTCAACAAGTTACAAGGTGCAAATGAAATTGATAGCATTTTTCTAGTATTAACATTTCTATTACTGTTCTTAGAAAATTTATAGAAAAATCATCAAAGGTCCAATCAGAATCTTTAAATTCTGAGAGTTTGGAAAATGAGTCTAGTTTGTTCATAAGTTTTATTATGATTTTTAGTGACCCCCAACTTGTGTGAAAATGTCCTTAATCACAGACTGGTCCGGATTTGTTCTTGAAATGATAGGCAGTTTTCTAAAAATCACCATAAATTGTACAAAAATCGTATGGAGATGTGCAAGTAGCCATTTTAAAGCTAAGAACTTTAACTACTTTCACCTTGTACAGTTTTAGAAACTAAAATGTTTAAGTTGCCCAAAACAGTCCGTGATTAGAGTTGAACTTTCCTGATGAAAGCTGTTGGAACACATAACACAAAACACTGTAAGCATAAATGCTTAGTGAGTTCCCCAAAATACCACACACAACACATATTAGCCACTCAAGGCCATAACTCTGTTTGACCCTCTGGTCAATATGTCTCAGTGGGACCCTCCAGTCCCATAACTCTGTGGGCCCTCTGGCACTAACTCTGTGGACCTTCCGGTCCTAACTCTGTAAACTCTGTAACATACATAGCATAAATCACATAGAAATCACATCATGCAAAAGCATACAAAATATTATGTCACATAACTCTAATTACCACCCTAGGTAATGTATAGTGAGAAGACTCACCTCGAGTAACTCGGTAAACCTCGAACTCTGAAATACTGCACTAGCCTTCACCTAATCACATAAATAAATTCTCTAATTAATACAACTTCTAAAGGCTAGGCCAACTCCTCTCTATAATTTCTCTAAGAAGGGTAAAAGACCATTCTGCCCCTCTAATGGCTCATAAGTCCAAACACTGACTAATCCCTAAAAGTCAACAGAAGTCAACAGTCAACATTGACCAGACTCGCCGAGTGCACTAGAGTGACTCGGCGAGTACAAGCCTGCCTCCTCGTCCCTGGTCCTCACTTGACTCACTGAGTCAACCCTATAATCCCCGGGTCGTTACAGATCGCGAGTCACGGGGCAACCCGACTCGACTCGTCGAGTCCCTTATGGACTCGGCGAGTTCCTCCCATGAACACTCTCAAAAGATCTGTTGAGGTCAGATCTGCTTCACCAAACAGTAGATCCATCCTTCTAACATTCAAAAGTCACGTAAAGGTGCAACCTTTACGTGCATGCAACCCATATCAAGCCTCAAATGGAGAAATATCACTAGAAATGGCAACCTAGTCTCGAATTGCTTATTTGCTTGCAAAAAGCTAGAAGGTAGTGACTCTATGGACCTCTCAAGGTCCAGATCTGATATCATCAACACAAAGGGGACCTCATACTCACTAGATCTTATAAAAAGGGAGGTAAAAACCCTAAAATCATGAAATCTATCATATCAATACGAAATAGAAGGGATTATACCTCCAGAGACAATATCTCAAAATGATTAGCTCTAATCCAAGCTCCCTTCACGTTCTAGATGGATCCTCTCTTCTTTCTCTAGCAAAAATCACCCCAAAATGAAGATTATAAGCCCTTCTTGCACTCAAGCCTTCCTCACTCTCTCTAGGGTTTCTCTGGAACAAGGTGGCCTCAAATGACGGCCATAAGGGCCTTTAAATAGCGCACAAGCCCCGAAAATTAGGGCTTCATTTAACAGCGCGGACTCGCCGAGTCCATGCATGGACTCGCCGAGTCCCTTCATTAAATCCAGGCTGGCAGAAGCGCGATTCCACTCGGCGAGTCTGAGCGCCTACTCGCCGAGTCCCTTTCTAAAATTCAACAAAATACTTAAAATAAGATACCTGGGTATCCGGATGTTACGATTCTCCCCCACTAGAATCAGACTTCGCCCTCGAAGTCATGCTCGGCAAACAACTCTGGATACTGCTCCCGCATCTCTGACTCCAGCGCCCAGGTCAGCTCGGACCCCTTTCGATGTTGCCACTGGACCTGCACCAGTGACACCTCCTTGTTCCTCAGAACCTTGATCTTCCGATCCCGAATCGCGATTGGCCTCTCTGCATAATTCAGGCTCGAATCCACCTGAATATCCTCCAGTGGCACCACTGCCGACTCATCGGCTATACACTTCCTCAACTGAGACACGTGGAAGGTATCATGAATCTGGCTCAACTCCGCAGGTAGATCCAACCGATATGCTACCCTCCCTACCCTCGCGGTCACCCTGAACGGACCGATGTACCGGGGCCCCATCTTGCCCCTCTTCCTGAATCGGATCATTCCTTTCCAAGGAGATACCTTCAGGAGTACGAAGTCTCCCACCTAGAACTCAAGATCGGATCGTCGCCTATCCGCATAACTCTTCTGACGACTCTGGGCCGTCAGTAACCTCTGTCTAACCTACTGTATCTGCTCTGTCGTCCGAAGCACTATCTCAGTGCTACCCATCACACGCTGCTCTACCTCTCCCCAGCAAATGGGAGTCCGACACCTCCTCCCATACAACAACTCGAAGGCAGGCATACCAATACTCGAATGGTGGCTGTTATGGTAGGAAAACTCAGCCAATGGCAGATACGTGTCCCAACGTCCTCCGAAGTCTAACACACATGCTCGGAGCATGTCCTCGAACGTTTGAATCGTCTGCTCACTCTTTCCGTCCGTCTGGGGGTGGTAGGCGGTACTAAAATGCAATCTCTTACCCAACTCCTCGTGGAACTTCTTCCAGAACCTGGAAGTGAAACGTACATCTCAATCTGATACAATCGAGATCGGTACTCCATGACGCGATACCACCTCCCGCACATACGACTCTGCCAACCTCTCAGCAGAAGAGCTCTCACTGATGGCAAGAAAATGCGCGCTCTTCGTCAGCCGATCGACGATCCCCCAAATTGCATCGACACCCCTCGCGGTCCTCGGCAATTTGGTGATGAAATCCATGGAAATATGTTCCCACTTCCACTGGGGAATATCAAACGGCTGCAACTTGCCATGCGGACGTTGGTGCTCGGCCTTAACCTTGCGACAGGTCAAGCACCTCTCCACAAACCACACGACATCCCTCTTGATACAGGGCCACCAATAATCTTTCTTCAGGTCCAAATAAATCTTAGTGGCCCCGGGATGGATCGAGAACCTCGATCTGTGCGCCTCCTCCATCAAAGTGATGCACGTCCCGCCCGTATACGGCACCCAAACCCGACCCTGAAAGGTCATAAGCCCACAGCTATCGGTAACGAACTCAGGTGCCTGCCCAATCACCCGCTCCCTCTTGCGGTTCTCCGGTCTCACGGCCTCTGCCTGGGCCTCCCGAATGGTGTCCAGCACCGGAGTCATCACTGTCAATCTCAAGCAAACATCTCGTATCGGGGCACTCTCCGCCCTACGGCTCAGGGCATCAGCTACAACGTTAGCTTTGCCCGGGTAGTACAGGATCCCACAATCGTAATCCTTTACCACGTCCAACCATCTCCTCTGGCGCATATTCAGGTTGGGCTGATCCATCAAATACTTCAAGCTCTTGTGGTCCGTGTATATGGTACACCGAACCCCATACAGATAGTGACGCCAGATCTTGAGAGCGAACAGCACAGCCCCCAACTCCAGGTCATGAGTGGGATACCTCGTCTCATGAGGCTTCAGCTGCCTCGATACGTATGCTATCACATGCCCCCTCTGCATAAGCATTGCACCCAACCCTGATATCGATGCGTCACAATATACCACAAAATCCTCCATTCCCTCAGGAAGGGATAACACCGGGGCTTCGCACAACCTCTGGCGAAGAGTCTCAAACGAGGCATGCTGCTCAGGACCCCACGAAAAAGTAACGCCCTTCCGGGTCAACCTGGTGAGAGGCACGACGATCTTAGAGAAATCTTTAATAAATCTCCTATAATAGCCGGCCAACCCCAGAAAACTCTTGATCTCGGTGGGGGTCCTAGGCACCTCCCAGCTCATTATCGCCTCAATCTTGGCCGGATCGACCAATATCCCATTCTGATTAACGAGATGTCCCAGGAACTGGACCTCTCGCAACCAGAAATCACACTTGGAGAATTTGGCGTAAAGCCTCTCCGATCTCAGAACTCCGAGGATCTCCCTCAAATGCTCCTCATGCTGCTATCTGGATCTCGAATACACCAATATGTCATCGATGAACACGATCACCGATCGATCTAACATCGGTCTACACACCCTGTTCATGAGATCCATGAATGTTGCTGGTGCATTGGTGAGCCCGAAGGGCATCACCACGAACTCGTAATGCCCATAACGAGTCCTGAACGCCGTCTTCTGGATATCCTCATCTCGCACTTTCATATGATGATATCCAGACCTCATATCAATCTTGGAGAACCAAGACGCTCCCTGCAACTGATCGAACAGATCATCGATCCTCGACAATGGGTAACGGTTCTTGACCGTTAACATGTTCAACTCTCGGTAGTCAATGCACATCCGGTGTGAACCATCCTTTTTCTTGACAAAAAGGATCAGCGCTCCCCACGGCGAGCTACTCGGCCGTATAAACCCCTTTCCCAGCAGCTCTTGAAGCTACGAGGATAACTCCTGCATCTCTGGAGGTGCAAGGCGATAGGGCGCCATGGCGATAGGCGCTGCCCCCGGAACCAAATCGATACGGAACTCCACCTGCCTCTCGGGAGGCACACCCGGCAACTCCTCGGGGAAAATATCCGGGAACTCACGCACTATCGGGACCTTATCGACCGACCTCGGTCTCTCTGCACCTACTCTCGTATCCACCACATAAGCCACAAACCCACTACAACCCTGATGTAGACTCTGCCTCGCTCTTGCGGCTGAACAAAATGCCGACCCAGAGCGGGTACCCTCGCCATAAACTGTAAGAATTCCCCCACTAGGGTCTCGTATGGTCACCAGCTGTCGCTCGCAGTCGATAACCGCTCCAAATCTGCTCAACCAGTCCATGCCCACGATGACACATACATCTCCCATAGGAATCGGGACCAAATCAATCGGAAACTCAAAGCCGAAGATCTCGGGTACACATCCTCGAATCACATCAGTGGCATACACTGCTCTCTCGTCAGCTATGGAAACTCGTAAAGGTCGACTCAACGCCTCTCGACGAGTACTGATGTGCTGACTAAAGGCTAACGACACAAAAGACCGACTCGCACCCGAGTCAAATAACACCAAAGCAGGTACAGAACACACAAGAAATGTACCTATGCATAACACAATATAAGCATAACACCACAATCCAAAAATAAGCAGACGAAAGAATACATACCAGCCACGACATCGGGCGCTGCACGGACCTCCTCCGCTGTCAACTGGAAGGTTCTCCCGAGAGCCTCTGGCGCCTCGGCCTTCACTGGCCGACTCTCCGTAGCTCGCACGACAGCAGGGACAGATCCCTGAGAAGCTCCCTGAGCTGACCCTCGCAACTGCGGACACTCTGCCTTCCGGTGTCTGGTCTGGTTGCAGTGAAAACAAACTGCAAACCCCTTGGGGCAATCCTTGGCCATGTGCCCCTCCTTGCCACACTTGTAGCAAGACCCTGCTCTACAAACTCCCTCGTGACCCTTGCCGCACTTGCCACATGTGCGGCCCTTCTGGTTCCCTAATCTCGAATCGGCGGGCTTGGCCCGCTTGGCTGCCGGCTGGGACTGTGCCGGTCGCCGATCTCTCCCCTGAGACTCCGCCTCCTCTCTAGCCTGAGTCTTTAGCTCTATCTCCCTCTTCCGGGCATTTGCCTGAAGCTCAGAAAATGTCCGGTATGACGAGTTCGCCAAGAACTCTCATATTTACCTCCTCAGAATACTCAGATACCGACTCATACGTGCCTGCTCGGTACACACGTGCTCAGGGCAAAACATCTCCCACTCATGGAACATCCTGGTGATCACAGTAATAGACTCAGTACCATGCTTGAGGGTCAGAAACTCCTGGGCCAAACGTTCCCTCTCCATCGGGGGAACGTACTCATCACGAAACATAGCGGTGAACCTCTCCCAGGTCACTGCGGCAGACTCTGCAGGTGTGTAGTGCGCTGTCACAAACTTCCACCAGTCATTCGCTCCCAAGCGAAGCTGGTTCAGCGCGAACCGAACTCTCAGATGCTCCGGACAAGAACACGTATAAAAGCATCCCTCAATATCAGAAACCCATCTCATCGCAGCAATCAGATCCTGCGTCCCATCAAACTCTGGTGGCTTCGTGTTGCTGAACTCTCGGTACAGCAACGAGTCACCCCCTGTGGCCTGGCAGCAGCGACGGCCGCGGTGGCCGTAGCAACAGCAGCCTCAGTGAGAGCAGCGTACCGCTCATCAAAAGTCTCGATCAACGTGGTCTTGATAGACCCGAACATCTCTGGTATCTCAGCTCGGATGGTCGCGGCCACCTCCTCGTGAATCAGCCTACGGATCTCCTCATCACTGGTACCACTGGTGCCATTGCCCCCTGGGTGATGGCGCGTCCCAACCATGATGTCTCTGAAATACAACACAAAAGGAATCAGAGACTTGCTCGAGTATATTCGCACTCGATACTCGACCCTACTTGCTCTCTTAGTACCCAAAGGATTCTTACTTAGAGTGCGCACTGCTCCGGTGTCTTCAGTAGTACGGGCCCTATACTACCGTCCACACCGCATCAGTATTCACCCAAAGTCCTCCTCCTTGGATCCCAGGTCACCAGTACTCCAAATCGCACTAAACTCAGGCTACTCTCTAGTAAACCACTCATAAGTTCCTCGCTGCTACCTACTTACTCTCGAAGCATCTCATAGTAGCAGTAACTCCTAGGCTAAGGCATCACAGATCAGGCCACTCTAGTCCTAATAGTAATACCTAGCCTACTCTAGCATGCATATCATATCATAACACATCTTATAACACATAATGTAAGGGTATTTTGGGAAATCACCGTTCAGGCGCTAGCTGATCGTACACAATGCTCTTCTCTGCTCTTTTCAAAATCTTTTTACTCTTTTAGAAAATTTGTTTATTTTATGAAAACTTTCTCAATTCCTCAGTTTGAGTTCAGATTCATTCGAAGATGCACCCGAATCCCTCAAACCAAGGCTCTGATACCAACTTGTAACACCGTAAATTTCAAAACAATTTTGCACTTTTTAAAATATAATTTCATTCATAAATATTCTCGAATTCCAATGTATCACATATCAAATCCATAAAAACACATCCCAAGATCATAATGTATAAAACTCCAATAGTGTGTACTGATCATGCCGGCGCCTTCCCGCGATCCTCACTGGTACCTGAAACACATAACACAAAACACTGTAAGCATAAATGCTTAGTGAGTTCCCCAAAATACCACACACAACACATATTAGCCACTCGAGGCTATAACTCTGTTTGACCCTCTGGTCAATGTGTCTCAGTGGGACCCTCCAGTCCCATAACTCTTTGGGCCCTCTGGCCCTAACTCTGTGGACCTTCCGGTCCTAACTCTGTAAAATCTGTAACATACATAGCATAAATCACATAGAAATCACATCATGCAAAAGCATACAAAATACTCTGTCACATAACACTAATTACCACCCTAGGTAAAGTATAGTGAAAAGACTCACCTCGAGTAACTCGGTAAACCTCGAACTCTGAAATACTGCACTAGCCTTCACCTAATCACATAAATAAATTCTCTAATTAATACAACTTCTAAAGGCTAGGCCAACTCCTCTCTATAAGTTCTCTAAGAAGGGTAAAAGACCATTCTGCCCCTCTAATGGCTCATAAGTCCAAACACTGACTAATCCCTAAAAGTCAACAGAAGTCAACAGTCAACATTGACCAGACTCGCCGAGTGCACTGAGTCAACCCTATACTCCCCGGGTCGTTACAGATCGCGAGTCCCTTATGGACTCGGCGAGTTCCTCCCATGAAAACTGTCAAAAGATCTCTTGAGGTCAGATTTGCTTCACCAAACAGTAGATCGATCCTTCTAACATTCAAAAGTCACGTAAAGGTGCAACCTTTACGTGCATGCAACCCATATCAAGCCTCAAATGGAGAAATATCACTAGAAATGGCAACCTAGTCTCCAATTGCTTATTTGCTTGCAAAAAGCTAGAAGGTAGTGACTCTATGGACCTCTCAAGGTCCAGATCTGATATCATCAACAAAAAGGGGACCTCATACTCACTAGATCTTATAAAAAGGGAGGTAAAAACCCTAAAATCATGAAATCTATCATATCAATACGCAATAGAAGGGATTATACCTCCAGAGACAATATCTCAAGATGATTAGCTCCAATCCAAGCTCCCTTCACGTTCTAGATGGATCCTCTCTTCTTTCTCTAGCAAAAATCACCCCAAAATGAAGATTATAAGCCCTTTCTTGCACTCAAGCCTTCCTCACTCTCTCTAGGGTTTCTCTGGAACAAGGTGGCCTCAAATGACGGCCATAAGGGCCTTTAAATAGGGCACAAGCCCCGAAAATTAGGGCTTCATTTAACAGCGCGGACTCGCCGAGTCCACGCATGGACTCGCCGAGTCCCTTCATTAAATCCAAGCTGGCAGAAGCGCGATTCCACTCGGCGAGTCTGAGCGCCTACTCGCCGAGTCCCTTTCTAAAATTCAACAAAATACTTAAAATAAGATGACTGGGTATCCGGATGTTACAAAATTGAGAGAGAATGGTGAGAGAATTTGGAGTGTGATCCTTGGAGGAAAAATGGGAGAATGAAGGAAGTATGAGGAGAGAGGGTGGGTTGTCCAGCTCTTAGGATGTGGGAATGGCTGGAGATTGATGGAAAACTACAAGGAAGTGACTAGTTATGGTGGGGAGGGGTGTGGGTTGGTCATGGAGTGGGTATGGGTGGTTGCTTGTGTCATAAATCAAAGAAAAGTCAACACTCCACCCCCTTGTACTTCACCCACTAAATCTTGGATATGATTGGCACTAAAAACGTAGGGATTAATGAAACATGGGGCTTTAATTGTTAAAATAAAGTTGTTGGTGAAAATCCCGCGTTAAAATAATTAAGATCGGGCTTAGAACGCAAAACTAGTCGAAAATCGGGAAGAAAAAGGCTTCCTGCGAAGTTGCTCGGATAGGGCCGAAGTTCGATCCTCAGCAGCTTGGACCTGAAGGACAAATGGGCCGAAGGCGAAGGTCAGGAGCGAAGGCGAGGTTCGGGTTCGGTTCAAAAGGGTTCGGGTTTGGGTCAGCAGCTTCGGGTTCGGCATCAGCAGCTTCGGTCTGAGAAGGTTCGGTTCTTATGGGTTTCGCTTCTTAGGGTTTCGGCCCTAAGAAGGTTCGGTCCTATAAGGCTGATTTTTGCATGAACTCCCCGTTTTGCGCCATTTTTCACAAAGTTAAGTGTCGGGATGCCCCAAATGGTTATAAAAAGTTGAATGAGAGATTTGGGAGGGATTTGGGAGAGATTTGGGAGAAATTTTTAATAGAGAGAGATAGAGTGAAAGAGATTAGGAGAGGCTTCTTTTGTGACCTTTTTGAGTGTTTGGCTTCGCAACGCAAGGTCCGTAAGCCCCGTTAGGCCATGTTTTAAGGATCTTACACACTCCTGATGAGTATGCAATATTGTTTTATCGGTTTGGTTCATTACTTACCACAGTTTTTGGTTAAGGAAATCTAGATATACGAACTTTTCATTTGATGGTTTCTCACTAGAATAGCGAGTTGTACAGTAATTACTTAACGTAAACCCTAGTATACAAGAGTTAGTAGAGTTGACCGGTTTGACTTGTTGACTTTATTTGACTTTGACTTGACCAGAATTTGACGGTTGTCACAGACCAGGATATCATCGATGAAAACGATCACAAAGTTGTCGAGGAATGGACGGCAAACTCGATTCATCAAGTCCATAAATGCGGCGGGAGCATTTGTTAGACCGAAAGGCATCATGAGAAATTCGTAATGGCCGTAGCGAGTCCGGAAAGCGGTCTTAGGAATGTCCTCATCTCGGACTTTGAGTTGATGATAGCCGTATCTCAAATCTATCTTTTAAAATTAATTGGCTCCATGCAGCTGATCAAATAGATCATCGATTCGCGGAAGTGGGTAGCGATTTTTGATAGTGAGCTTATTCAGCTCTCTATAGTCGATGCACATCCTGAAGGATCCGTCTTTCTTCTTAACGAAAAGAATCGAAGCTCCCCATGGCGAGAAGCTAGGTCTGATGAATCCTTTGCTCAAGAGTTCGCTTAATTGGCTTGACAATTCCTGCATCTCCGCAGGAGCCAACCTATAGGGTGATTTGGCGATTGGAGTAGCTCCTGGTACAAGGTCAATCCGAAATTCGACCTGTCTATTGGGGGGTATTCTCGGAAGATCCTCGGGAAATACGTCTGGAAAGTCACACGTCACTGGGATATCTCGAATGTTTTTATCTTCCTTCGGCTTGTCCACGATGTGAGCAAGGAATGCATAGTTCCTTTTGTGCAGGCATTTCTGTGCCTTGATTCATGAAATAAGACGAAGGTTAACGCCCGGTTTATCTCCATAGATGATTAGGGTTTCGGGATTGGGAAGGTGTTGGGATAAATAATGTTGCATCATGGGCTCGATCCTTAGCCTGGTTTTGCTATCCAGTTTGGGCCTGTCTAACTGTGATTGTTTTGTTTAGGGTTTAGTATTTAAGGTGCATGCATGCAGCCTTAGAAGATAGAGCTTTGATTATTATTGTTTTGATTTGTACTACAAAAACCTAGCTCGCCTCTACAGTGGAAGTTCTTAGTCGAGCTCTGCTGAGGCGTGACTACGTTCGAGCTCTGCGGAGACTGTGTAATTCATACACATCTCTTCTATTGAAGAAGATCTTAGGGTTTTTCGCTTTGATTGATATTAATAGAGCCGTCATCTGCTATTGACGTGGCTCTTTAAAAATTTGATGTTACCCTAACGTTATTTTCAAGTCTGATCTTAAGCAGGTTTAAACAAGCATCAACACATCCATGGACGATTCTCAGTCAAATCCGATCAACATCTCAAACAGCATAGGATCGACGACAAGGATTCCTATTTTATACACTCAAGATTATGCGGTCTGGGCGAATCACTTTGAAGACTACGTGATTGGCTCAGAAGATAATGGATACTTAATCTGGGAGGCGATCACTGTTGGTCCATTCGTTCATGCAAGTACTTCAAGAGTTGTTAAGACTCAAAAGGAATATAATCAACTTATCGGTGACGTGAAAGATATACCTCAAGACGAGAAGGAAACGTTTCAGTGCAACATCAAAGCTTTAAGGATGATAAGGTTTGCATTACAGTCAGACACATTTCTGCTGGTAAGCTCATGCACGACAGCAAAGGAAATATGGGTCAGGTTGAAGGAATTGTACTCTACGGATGAAGATCCTGAGCACTCTATCCAAACACTACTGCTCTCGGAATTTGGAGATTTTAAGCAAAAGCCTGAAGAGAAGCTCGTTCAATCCTTCGATTGCTTCAATCATCTCTTAAGCAAGATGATTAAGCATGGGATTGAGAGGAAGGTCATTGAACAAATGGTAACATTCATGAATGGACTTAGATCAGAATGGATGGCTGTGGTGTCAACAGTGAAGGCACATGAACAGTTCAAAAGTTATTCTCTTGCAAAATTGGTGGGGATACTTAAGTCACACGAGAACGCCTTGACTAAAGAATCTAATGTGGTTTCTGGCATGGGTTCGTTGGCTCTAATCTCCAAAGGTAAGAATGCTGCTGAGGAAGAGGAAGATTTAGATCTCTCTGAATATGATCTAACAAGCGAAGAGTATTCTCTGATGGTGTCAAATCCCAAAAAGTTCATCAAGAGAAGATTTCCAACAAACAAAAACCGAAACTGGCAAGGCAGTTACAGCGCTGAGAAAGAAAAGGTGGAACCGAAAAGTGTTTCCCAATCGGAAGAACCAAAGAAGGAACAGAAACTTGGAGGTGACTCCGGCTTTACTTGTCACTACTGTGGAAGTAAAAATCACTTCGCTAAAGACTGCATGCTAAGAAAGATGTCTGAGAAGAACGAAGATGAGGACGAGGAAGCGAACCTCACAAGGCGTTTGGAGGAAATCAGGAAGAATAAATCAGGATCTAACAACACCAGGAATGCTCTTATTGTGCAGGGAAATGTAGTCTTTGATGAATTTGGAGGCGTTGAAATTTGGTCGACTGATTCAGAGGACGAGGAAGTGAGGAAGCCGACTCATGGCAAGGCTCTTTTGGTAAAGGAAGAGGACATTGCAGGAAGGTGTTTGATGGTGACGTCTGGTGTGTCACATATGCGAGGGTATACCACTGATGGAGGAAATGATGGAGAGAAGGAGAGAGAAGACCGCTGCTTCGCAGCAAAGCCTGTCAGTCAGCAGATCAACGATTGCGACGAGTTGATTCAGAAGGTACAATCTATTCTTATCTCTCTGAAAATTCCAATCACTAACTATGAAAATGAACTCAATGGATTAAAATCTAAATTTTCTAGTTTAAGTGGAAGTTTAACTCCAACTCGCATCACAAACTCTAACCTAACTGATCAAATCAGCAGGGTGTCATCAAAGAGTGAGGAGAGGCGAATGTGGATTGAGCAGAAGGAGAAGGAGTTGATTAGGTCTAGGGATGAAACAATTTATTTGCAAAGAGATAATTTTAAGCTTTTAAAACAACGAAATGTGTTTTGTTTAATTGCTAAGCGGTTATATTCCAATATTACTCAATTGCATCTTGATTGTGAAATAGGCAAGAAGATACATCGTATGATTTTACCCTTCCTTGAGTTGAAGGAGGATGAAATCGATGCCGACGCATATGACAGTGAAAACGTTGTTTCTTCTGACGATATTTCCCCTGCCTACAGAATTGGTCTTGACAAAATAGAGTCCTTTATAAAGTCCAAAGACCATAAGGACATGCTCAAAAATTTGTTGGATGAAAATGACAAATTGAAAATCCAAACTGAAACCGTACAGAAATTTGACTTGTTGAATTCTAAGTTGAGTTCAGAAAATAAAATTGTTGTTGAAAATATTTCTGAATTCGATGAGGATGATGATATGAGTGACATTTCTGTGGATGACGTGGTTGATTGTTCAGAATTTGTCAAAAGCGAACCCGAAACTAACAAAAATCTTATTTCTGAAAATTCGGTTGAGTTTGCTCGTTTATCCAATGACAAGACCAAAGTCCTTAAAGAAAAGGCCATAGTGTATCAAAAGGTCCAAACTACTCCAAATCAGGTTTACAAAGTTAATGGAGTCACTCTGCAACAAACAGCCGAACTGAAGGCAATAGTAGCAGAAGATAATGCTGAAGGTTGTGATGAATTTTTCTGGTCAGCACCCATTGATAACGTTGATGAAACAGTAGGTCTATCACAGAAAACTTCGTGGAGAGTGAAAGGAAGATATGTAGCCGAACCACTTAATGATCCTACTCGTTTTGATGAGCCCAGCACAAGTGGTACCAAAATGCCTTCAGATGAACAAGTGGTTGTCTCCAACAAACCCTATTCACCAAAGAACAATGCTAATGTTCAAAAATCTGAGAAAAAGGCTAACATTCACCTAAATCCAAAACAGGTAAAAGAAAGAAAGCATCAAAGGAATGTAAGGTACAAGAAAAACCTTACTGAAAGGAAGCAGTTCTGGCAGTCTCAAAATCCCAACTACATTCGCTATGAAAAACCTTCTAAGCAAAAGGAGGTAGGAAAAGAAAATCCTAGCACTCACAGTCATGGCGAAAACAACCGAAAGCAGAGTTTCGGTCCTCAACATCAAACCAACCGAAAGCAGAGTTTCGGTCCTTAATATCAAACCAACCGAAAGCAGAGTTCGGTCCTCAACATCAGACAAACCGAAAACAGAGATTCGGTCCACCAAAGGATGTCAACCGAACACAAGGCTTCGGTTCTCGAGATGAGAAAAACCGAAAGGGTGGTTTCGGTTCCAAACTGAGCAGTGAGCAGAAACGAAAGGAAAGCAATTTTCACTCTCAATCACAAACGAGCAATATCCAAAAGGCTAACTCAGTTTCCAAATATCATTTTCCTAGCTCTAAGCTCTTCCCACAGAATGATCAAAAAGGAAAAGAAAAGCTTTGTCCAGCAAATTCAAAGGATTCGTCAACTAAGCCTAATGTTGATCGAAAGTATGCTAACGTAAATTACAAATATTCGGTAACTCCACCTAAAAATAAAATCAGAGTTTTCACCCTAAAAAGAAAAGATGAAACAATGCTAATAAAAAGAACCTTTTTAATTGATGTTTCGCTTACAATTCCCTACTCTGTAAAAGACTCACGAGGACCCAAGAAACTTTGGGTTCCTAAATCTGCTTAAATTTTGCAGGTTATACGTGACGAGCAGTTTGACGATGAATGGTACATAGACGGTGGCTGCT
Organism: Lactuca virosa; assembly: GCF_052849685.1. Classification (NCBI taxonomy): domain Eukaryota; kingdom Viridiplantae; phylum Streptophyta; class Magnoliopsida; order Asterales; family Asteraceae; genus Lactuca; species Lactuca virosa. The sequence continues at coordinate 318,214,494 of NC_136429.1, forward strand.
CGCATCATATGACAGGAAGAAGGGAAGAACTGAGGGAGTTTCGATCCCTTACAAATGGTGGAAGTGTCAAGTATGGTAACAACTCTTATGGCACGATCAAAGCTTATGGTATGATTACCAACGGCGAGTTCTCGATAAGAAAAGTGGCGTATGTTGAGGGTTTGCAACACAACCTAATTAGCGTTTCTCAACTGGTGGTTGGTATTGGGCTAAAAGTGTCATTCGATGACGAGGGATCAAAGATTACTGAAAAGAAGTCAAACAATGTTTTGCTGAAATCAAAGCGAAAAGCAGAGATGTACCCTTTGAATCTCAATCCCATACGGGGAAAACCAGCTATCTGCTTGCTGTCAAAGGCTCAATCAAACGAAAGCTGGGTTTGGCACCGTAGACTCTCCCATCTGAATTTTAAATACATCAACAAATTGGTGCTTGGGGATCATGTTCGGGGTCTTCCTGTTCTGAAATTCGATAAAGAACACCTGTGTGCTGCATGTGAAATGGGGAAGCAAAGTCGACAGAGTCATCCTTCTCGGGTCAACACAAAAATAATTGAACCGCTTGAATTGCTTCATATTGATTTGTGTGGTCCATCTTCAATCGAAAGTGTTGGTGGAAACAAGTATATACTTGTCATTGTAGATGATTTCTCATGATTTACATGGGTATTCTTCTTAAAACAGAAATCAGAGGCTACTCCTAAACTAAAGCTCTTCATCAAACAGGTCGAAGTCCAGCTGAGGAAGGTTGTTCGTAACATAAGAAGTGACAATGGGTTGGAGTTTAAGAACAAAGAATTCGATAAGTTTCTTGCAGAGAAAGGGACAACTCACAACTTCTCGGCCCCATACACTCCACAACAGAACGACATTGTCGAAAGGCGAAACCGATCTCTGAGTGAAGCAGCCCGAACAATGCTGAGCTTCGCTTCACTACCTCTATATTTCTGGGCTGATGCCATTGCGGCTGCATGCTTTACACAGAATAGATCTTATCTCAACAAACATTTTTCGATCACTCCTTATGAGATCTTAAACAACCGAAAGCCAAATGTCAAGTTCTTTCATGTGTTCGGTTCAAGGTGCTTCATCTTTAATTCAAAGGAGCACCGAAATAAGTTTGATGTAAAAGCAGATGAGGGAATCTTTCTAGGTTATTCCTTAACCTCCAAAGCATATAGGGTTCTGAACAAACGATCAAAGAAAATCGAGGAGACCTATTATGTTACCTTCGAGGATAACTAAGTGAAGAGGCTCAAAACCACCGAAGGTTCTGTGGAGGATATATTTCCAACTTCTGGTCAAGTTACAATACCCATTACGAACCTATTTGAACAATACATGCTGCTGTTTGATGAGCCCGAAAAATCTATTCTCTCTGAATCCAAAGCGGCAGACAACAAGGTAGACAACTTGAAGAAGATAATCGATGATGCTGCAACGAATATGGAAGAAGAACAACCTGTGGAATCCAACAGGCCAGACACGCGAGAATCTCAAAAAGATTGCTCTCAAGCTCAGGGGGAGTGTTCTTCTGATCTTCCCAACCAAGATCCAACATTGGAGGGGGATAACTCTGCAACCGAAAGTCAAGCCCAAATGGAACATTCTGATCCTGAAACTGAGGAAGTCTCATCTTTCGAAGTGAAAGATTCTAATCTTGCAACAGTGGATGTATCATCGTTCGAGGGGGAGAATGTGAACATTAATAATGATGACACTCAGTCGGAGTTTGAAGTAGAAGTGAACGGTGAACTGCATCCTTCGTTTGATCCTAATTATCCTCCACTCATCAAATGGACCAAAGATCATCCCCAATCACAAGTCATTGGTAATTCCACAGAAAAAGTTCTTACACGATCTCAATTAAAAGAGAAACGAACAACACTCTTTTCAAAAGTAGAATTTTGTATGTTCAATTCTTTCGTCTCAAAAGTCGAACCGAAGACAGTCAAGACTGCACTTGATCATCCTGATTGGGTACAGGCAATGCAGGACGAACTTCATGAATTCGAACGAAATAAAGTGTGGAGACTGATTCCAACACCAAAGGATGCTTCTGTGGTTGGATTAAAATGGGTGTTCAGAAATAAGATGGACAAGGAAGGAAATGTGATACGAAACAAGGCGAGGTTGGTTGTGAAAGGCTATTGTCAAGAAGAAGGGATAGATTATGAAGAGACCTTCGCTCCTGTGGCAAGGCTAGAATCGGTTCGCATTTTTCTCGCCTATGCTGCACACAAAAACTTTGAAGTCTTTCAAATGGATGTAAAGTGTGCCTTCTTAAACGGAGAACTGGAAGAAACTGTGTATGTAGAGCAACCTCTGGGCTTTGTGAACGAAAACTATCCAGATCACTGCTACATTCTGGACAAGGCGGTCTATGGTCTCAAGCAAGCTCCACGGGCCTGGTATGAAACTCTAACAAGATTTTTGAAAATGTCCAAATTTAAACAAGTTTCGGTTGACCCAACCTTCTTTCGTAAGAAAGAGGGTAACCACCTAATGATCGTTCAAATTTACGTTGATGACATCATCTTCGGCTCCACAAATCCAAGCTTAACTGCTGAGTTCCGGAAGCTGATGGAAACTAAATTTGAAATGAGCTCAATGGGTCCTATTAAGTTTTTCCTTGGTCTGAATATAAGACAGGGACCCGAAGGCATTTTCATTAATCAAGAGGCTTACACGAACACATTGCTTGCCAAGTTTGGAATGTTGGGAGATTCGAAAGTGAAGGTTCCTATGGCGTTCGACACAAAGCTGACACCTTCCGTGGACAACCGGCCGCTGACATGACTCTTTATCGTCAGATGATTGGGTCTCTAATGTATCTAACTGCTAGTCGGCCAAATATAATGTTCTCTGTTTGTTATTGTGCCAGTTTTCAAGCAAATCCATGCGAACCTCATCTATTGGTAGTAAAGAACATCTTTCGGTATCTAAAACGGACTACGTCTCTCGGGTTGTGGTACCCAGCCAAATCAGGGTTCTTTGTTCAAGCATTTTCAGATGCTGATCTTGGAGGATGTGGACTCGACCGGAAGAGTACCACTGGAGGATGTCAATTTCTGGATGGCAAACTCGTAAGCTGGCAATCGAAGAAACAAACATGTGTATCTCTCTCCACTGCTGAAGCAGAATACATTGCCGCAACATCATGCACATCTCAGGTCATCTGGAAACAAAGTCAACTTCGTGAATTCGGCCTGAATATGAAGAAAATCCCTCTATATTGTGATTCTGAAAGTGCAATTAGGATTTGTCACAACCCAGTGCAACACTCAAAGACGAAACACATAGCACTGAGGTATCATTTTATCAAAGATCATGTGGAAGATGGTAACGTTGAAATTCATTTTGTAAGAACCACTAATCAGTTGGCTGACATCTTCACTAAGACCTTGCCGGAAGCAAGTTTTAATAAAATACTGCAAGGCTTAGGAATGATGGAAGCTGAATCCGTACCAAAATCTCCAACATTTCAATAAAAGTTAGAAGCGAAATAGAGCAAACGTTTGGTCCATTTCGGGTTCGGTCCATTTCGGGTTCGGTCCATTTCTGGGAACCGAAATACCCCGAACGCTCGGTCCATTTCGGGTTCGGTTTCACCAGGCTCGTTTCGCCTCTAATTTCTATCTTATGGTTTCAGTTTTGTAGTATGTATACTCTTTTCCAGCAACTTCCTTTATGCATTTCTTCTATGTTTTATAAAATTCAAAAATATTTTCTTTTTGTTTTTAATTCTTTTTCAATATATTTTATAAAATCCAAAAATATTCTCTTTCGTTTCTCTATGTACAAGAATATCTCTCGCTAGTGCAGCTGGGGCAAGTATCAATCTCAAACTATGTACTAGCTAAGTGTCCCTAGAAGCATGCTGCTGTATGTTGACCAAAGCCTCGAACGATTTTGAGTAAAGCCTTAATGACTTGATACATACAAATCTTGTCTCACCAATCAGGCTGTCAAATTTACTATAATCATGAGCTGCCTTACTCTTCTCTCATTGAGTCAAGAGTTTTTTGTTTTGTCAATCTTTTGTAACAGAGGCACATTCGGTTCTCTTACCCACCTTATTTTTCTCCATCCATGTTCGCTTCACATTTTGTAACCCTTGAGGCTCTCAACAATAACCACTGAGGTTTATGGTTACACTCTTTCTGTGTTGATGATCTTAGTTTCGTTCACCACGAATTAAGTGAAACCCAAAATCCAACTCCCATAATCAATTGACAGTGATCTCTTCAACGTTCTAACTATTATATGTTATCTTTTGAAATCTCCAACTTTCTTTTTGCGAGATCCTTATGAAATTGTTTCTCACCAAGACTCTTTCTTCCCAAAGGATCCAGTTTTTATTTTTTTATGAGATTTCCTATCCAAAACTTTTCAACAAGTCACTGAATATGTTTCCTATCTACTTGTTCAAACGGCTACATTGGCCTCACAAGTACTTCGTTATGTTTCGGTCTTATATCAAGTATCGAAATCATGAATTGAAGCGAAAGCCACCCTTTATAGCTTTAATTAAAAAGATGCCTTTCAATGCTTCTTAGCAAGTACTTGATCGTTATTCAACGGGAAGCCACACAAGCACTTAGAAGTCTCACTTGACTTTGAAGGAAGAGATTCATGCCCGGGATCAATAGCTTTATGTCTTAATAGACATCACAATTTCCCACAAAGACTTTGCTTTATTTCTTTCTCATTTACACCCTTATGCACACACATTCTATATTCTTAAAGAGGTCTTGTTCAGTTCTTAACAAGTTAATGCAGATCGTTTCAAAATTAAAAGCGATGGTTTGGTGTAACGTCTTTGAATTATAATGGTAATCGCATTTTATTGAAGACTCATCCGATGACTCAGCAGGAAGTTTAAACGCTTGACGATTTGAATTATGGATAAGATTCGAAGGCGCCAGAATTTGAATTGGTCAGCATGCGTCATCTCTACTTTATCGGGGTTGCAAGCTGTCAAAATCACGCCTTTTCAGCAGTTGTTTCCAAGATTTCAGCAATCATCACTTATGATTTTTCTCTCTCCAAGATCGTATATAAGGGCTAATTTCATTGCGACTGTTCCTTATCACACTTCTATTCACTAGAGCAAAAACAGGTGATCAATTTCTCACTGTTCATCTTCTTCCTCAACAAGCTTCATCAATGGCAGAATCATCCTCAGTTCAAGAAACTACTGCTCGTTCCACTCTTCTTGCAATTAAACCTAATCAGAACCTGTTGATCGATCTTTCCCCTTTACTCTACGATACGTACATGTATCAAGTGGTGGAATGCCTGAAATATTCCCCACTCGCCAAAGCCCTAACCACAGTCGAAGTTGTTCCGATCTCCTGTCTCTCTCAAATTTATTCTTCTGCAACATATGACAAAGGGGCAGACAAAATTTTCTTTGATATTCTTAACCAAAAAGCCTCAATCTCCAAGAATCGTTTCTGCACTCTTCTAGGGCTTGCATATGAAGACTCCATGGTTAATCCTGATTCTATCACCACAGGTCACCTCTTCTCGATGTTCTACAACATGGGTTACAGTGAAACCCTAACCACTGTGACAAGGTTCAAAAAGTCCTGCCTTCCTCCCCAATGGAATGGCCTTTTTACTCTACTCTTCAAAGGGCTTTCTGAACGTAGTGCTGGTTCTGACGGTGCGAGTAAGTCCTTCATGAGTCTATTTTATGGTATGTACCACGGTCTAAATCTAGATTATGGAATGGTTTTGTGGCTTCAACTGATTCAGAGCTTATCATCTTCTTCTCGCCACACCGAAATCTCGTGTGCTCGATTCTGGACTGTTATTACTCAGTGGATAATGGATCGTTTTCATGTTCCTATCATGGCAGACTCCATGCTTTCTTCCATTGCTAAATTTCACACCACCAACATTATTGTTACTCATCCTTCAAAATTTGCTTTTGTTGGGTCCATTCCTGAGTCGATGTCTGCCTTTGTGCCTCCTTCAAGCAAGATCATTCAGGAATACAAGAAGCTTACCTCCTCTGGTGCAAGGGAACTCACTGCTGACATGGTAAAATCAATCGAAGATGCAGACAAACCTGCCAAAAGAGGCAAAAAGCCAGAAGTCAAAAAGGGAGATAAGGGGGGCCAAGTCTCAAAAGCTCAAACCCCTAGGATGCGAAAGTCGGAGAAAGCAGCGCCGGCTCAGCCTAAGGCTAAGAAAGGCAAGAAACTTGCCCGCCGGCTAATACTCCAATCCTCAAGTGATTCTGTTTCAGAGTACGTGTTGGATATAGTGTCTAAGTACATAACTATATTTGGTATGTACTTGACCCGACCCGGCATGGTCCATTTGGGTTGCACTTCACCCAAACAATTTATGGATAATCATTTGAGAATAGTATAAGTTATGATTTATTAATATATTATAAGTCCTAATATATTAATATAAAATCATATTATTTAATTAGTATTGATCTATAATTAATCTAGAATTAATTTAGAGATCAAAAGTATGACTAATTAAATATGGGCTCTTGTATTTATATAGTGTGGGCTAATGCTTATTTGGAATGGTCTAGGCTTGCATGGAAAGTCCATGGATACTCCATGGAGCTTTACCCCATGGATCTCATGGAAATGAAAAGACATGGGTATTAGGGTTTACATGGATGTAACCCTAATCCACCACACTATATAAAGGAGGCTTTCGTTCTTGAAATTGGACTAGTAGATGTGTGTAAACTAAGAGGGCCGATTTCAAGAAGTTTGTGACTATTCTCTAAAGTTTCCAAGTTTGTGGTGATTTGTGACTTCCATTTGAGGCATCCACATTATTGGTGCTAGGCTCTCAAACTCCAAGCAATCAACTACTACTACAAGGTAAGTAATTCTACTAGTTTTATTTGATTCAAGTACCCCATGCCATGCTAGTTATGATTAGAACCTTGGAAAAATAATTATTTGCATGTATCTTAGTCAAACATAGATCCAAGGTTTCTACGGTTGCATGTACACCATAGGAGTGTTAGAATGCTCAAAACCCATCAGTGGTGTTAGAGCCAGGTTTGTTTATTTGATACTTGATGCAAAAAAAAAAAATAAAAAAAAAAATAAAAAAAACTTGAAAATCGAAGTTTTGTTCAAAAGCTCGTATCAAAATTTCAAGTTTTGTATATGTACTTACGATTCTTGAAATTTTTGATATGAACATTCATAAACATATGAGTTTAGAAGATCATAGAAATTATGTGCTAATAATTGATTAGATTAATTCTTGATCTTTATGTGTTTCAATAGAGTCCATAACTAGTTCTTAAGTTATGGATAACCAAAAGTCACATTTATAAATAACCATTAAAAGAACACATAGGTTACAAAAAATGAAGAGTCTTCATTTGTAATAACCATTAACTCATAAGTTATGAGAAATGAAAAGTTTTGAAAGTTTACAAAACTTGCCCTCAAGTTTTGGAACATATAAAGTCATATTAAAAACTTTAGTTCCAACCCCTAGAATTTTAAAAGTTAAAATTCAACCCTTATACTTTATAATATTATAAGTTTAATAATATTTATATATGTATAAGATCAAGTCGTCTTACCGCTAGTATGCCTCATTCACGAAGCCGGTCTATAAGGGGGGTATAAGGTTGTTGCCTATAAAATGGCAACTTAATGGGTGTCCACTCTCACCCACCGCTTCCTTGATCGGTGGAGGGTCGTTAGCCGAACGGGTAGGACAAGGACTTATAAATTCTCATTAAAAGTATAATGATAATACTAAAGTAACTAAACTTTATTGAATTCCCAATCTTAGTTATTTTAGGAAAATGTGAATAAGGTGCTAATTCATGAAATTACACTTTACACTTTGTTTAAGTCGTTAGTGGAGCGTGTGTGGTTAACCGGCACACTAACTTGAACTTAACAAGGTAGGTAAAGGGCGACTTAATGTTTATCATAGTATCAATGGAGCGTGTGTGGTTAACCGGCACATCGATTGAGGGGTAATACATTAAGGGTACCAAGTAATTTGCATGGTTACTTCACACCTTGTTTTGTGATCCTCGGCATCCCAGTCACAAAACTTCATGGGCACACTCGAGATTGAAACATGCCATTGAAGAAAGTTCAATGAATCTCAAAGAATCTAGGAGTTTCTAAACCAATTAAAACCTAATTAAATATTTCGTTTTTCATGGTGGAAATTGGTGAATCGTCATTCACCTACCTTCAAATATCTTATAGCTTAGATTACGGCATCCCTCTTCTAAGTTATAAAATATTGTGTTGGGTCCTAGCCTTAATATTAAATTTGGGTGTTTTGTTACGGACTATCTCTATATCTAATCTAATCTATTCCCTCTTCTTTTCAGATGTCTTCTAATAACAATGCTTCTGGCTCAAACCCTACTAGCTCCTTCTCTCTCATGAATCTTTGTGGGAGAGTCATCTTTGATGGGTCCAATGTTACAGATTGGATCAGAAACATCAGGATGGTCACTCGGTATGAGAACAAAGAATATGTTCTTGACAAGGAGCTGAAGGTACCCGAGCCGACTGCTACTCCTGAAGAGCTTGCTGAATATGAGGTAAATGAAAGAGATGCTACAAAAGTGGCATGCATCATGATGACCACCATGACAGCCGAGCTCCAAAAGTCCTATGAGGACTATTATCCTTTTGAGATGCACCAGGACTTGATGGACCGCTACCATCAAAGTGCTCGTCAAGAGCGATATGAAATAATCTCCTCCATGATAACAACCCGAATGAAGAATGGTGAACCCATCACGGGCCACATGCAGAAAATGCAAAGGTATGTGGACCGTTTACTGAAGCTGAATGTGAACTTTGCTGAGGAGTTAGCAATAGACATCATTTTGCACTCCTTGCCATCGTGTTATGATCAATTCCGCATGACATATCACATGAACAAGGAAGAAGCCACCCTCATCAAACTTCAAGGACTCTTGAAGACCGCCGAAAGTGGTCTAAAGGGTAAGTCGGTTGTTACTACTCCTACTCCTACTCCAACTGCGGCCAATGTCTTGGCAATCGGGCATGACAAAGGGAAGAAGAGAAAGAACCCTTCTAAGGGTACCAAGGGTAAGACCCTTGAAGGATCCTCTTCAAGCAAAACCAAGAAAGGTTTTGTCACTCCTTCTGCTAACCCTAATGAGGCTGAACGCTTCTATTGCCATGAAAAGTTGCACTGGAAGCGAAACTGCCCAAAGTACCAGCAAGATTTGAAGGATGGGAAAGTAAAACCCAACCATGCAGGTATATACACTATATTCTCTAATAACTCACCTCATTCTAAGTATTGGGTCCTTGATACAGGTTGTGGTATTCACATATGTTGTGATTTGCAGGGACTAAAAAGAAGTGAGAATGTGGAGCAGGGAAAGATAAACTTGATCATGGGAAACAGGAAAGCTTCACCTGTCACCAAGATAGGAGTTTATTCCTTAGTGCTAAATAGTGGGTTTACATTAGATTTGAATAAATGTTATTATTCGCTAGAAATGACAAGGAATGTTATTTCCTTTCATGCATTGTATAAACAAGGTTTTACCTTTTATTTTGATAATAATAATGGTAGTATTGATGCTTTCTTTAATAATGTTCTTTATTTTAAAGCATTACCTTGTGATGGCGTGTATGAAACTGTATCTGTTGTAGATAATCTAGGAAATAATGTATTGTGTATTAACTCTTCCACTAGCTTAGATAAAGCATCCTTATGGCATTGTCGTATTGGACATGTAAGCAAGAAACGCATAGGCTAACTCCAAAAGGATGGAGTCTTGGAGTCATTTGACCTAAAGTCAGATGATAGTTGTGAATCTTGTTTGCTTGTTAAAATGACAGAGTCACCTTTTACTGGTACTTGTGCTAGGGGTGAAGGTTTGTTGGACCTCATACACACGGATGTGTGTGGACCCTTCAGAATCGCCACAAGAGATGCTAATCGGTTCTATGTGACTTTTACTGATGATTTTAGTAGATATGGATATGTCTACCTAATCAAGCATAAGTCAGAAACCTTTGAGAAATTCAAAGAGTTTAAGCAAGAAGTGGAGAATCAGTTGGGTAGGAACATTAAGATGCTTCGATCCGATCGTGGTGGTGAGTATCTTAGTACTGAGTTCCTTGACTATCTTAAGGAATGTGGGATTGTCTCACAATTGACACCTCCTAGGACACCACAGTTGAATGGTGTAGCTGAGAGGCGCAATCGGACCTTGTTGGACATGGTTCGTTCCATGATGAGTCGAGCTTCGCTACCAATCTCATTTTGGGGGTATGCCTTAGAGACTGCCGCCCATATCCTTAATCTAGTCCCTACAAAGAAGGTTGCCAAAATACCTCACGAGATGTGGACTGGAAAAGTTCGCAATCTAGACCACATCAAGATTTGGGTTTGCGAGGCTTTCGTGAGACGCAAGACTCACGATAAGCTCGAACCCCAAAGCGAAAGGTGTATTTTCATCGGCTATCCACAGAAATCCTTTGGCTACATTTTCTACAGACCTAGTGATAATGTGGTCTTTGTAGCAAGAAGAGGATTCTTTCAAGAGAGAGAATTCATGAGCCAAGGAGACAGTGGGAGGAAAATTGACCTTGAGGAAATTCAAGAGTCAAGTGGTGAAGGAACCTTAAACCCTAGCCCTCAACCTGAGGAGGAAACTCCTGTTGAGCCGACTGAAGAATCTATACCTCTGAGGCGTTCCACCAGAGTTAGGAATGCACCTGAGCATTATTATGGTTTTCATATTACTGCAGAAGGTGAGACACTTATCAGTGATAACACACTGGTAAATCTGGATGAGCCTAACAGCTACACGGAAGCCATGGCAGGCCCTGAGGCTGCTAAATGGAAAGAGGCTATGGATAGCGAGATACAGTCCATGTATGACAATCAAGTTTGGAACTTGGTTGACAATGTACCTGATCGTAAGATAGTTGGGTGCAAATGGATGTTCAAGAAGAAGACCGACATGGATGGTAATGTACACACTTATAAGGCACGACTGGTTGCAAAGGGTTATTCTCAAACTCCGGGAGTTGATTACGATGAGATCTTTTCACCAGTGGCCAAGATTAAGTGTATTAGGGTTCTGTTAGCCATTGCTGCATTTCATGATTATGAAATATGGCAAATGGATGTCAAAACCGCTTTCCTTAATGGAAAGTTGGCTGAAGATGTTTACATGGTTCAGCCAGAGGGTTTTGTCAGTACAGAGTACCCCAGTAGAGTGTGTAAGCTCGAGAAATCCATTTATGGATTAAAACAGGCACCTCGCAGATGGAATCTTTGCTTTGATGAGAAAGTCAAAGAATTTGGCTTTTCAAGGGGTGAAGATGAATCTTGTGTCTATATCAAGGCTAGTGGGAGTATAGTCAGCTTTTTGGTACTGTATGTGGATGACATACTACTCATAGGAAATGACATCCCAACCCTGCAGGAAGTAAAGTCCTGGCTTGGGAAGTGTTTCGCTATGAAGGACCTTGGAGAAGCTGCCTATATCCTAGGGATAAGGATTTTGAGAAACAGGAGTAAAAGACTAATTGGACATAGTCAAAGCACCTATGTGGACAAAGTGTTGAAAAGGTTCAACATGCATAACTCCAACAAAGGAGAGTTACCCATCCAGAGTAACGCCAGATTGAGTAAGACACAAAGCCCTAGTACTGAGGCTGAGATAGCAGAAATGAGTCGAATACCTTATGCTTCAGCTGTAGGATCGATCATGTATGCTATGACGTGTACTCGACCTGATGTAGCCTTTGCTTTGAGCATGGTTAGCAGGTATCAGGGGAACCCTGGCAAGGCACACTGGACTGCGGTAATGAATATCCTCAAGTACCTACGGAGGACTAAGGACTGGGTCCTTACCCTCGGTGGCAGTGAGGACTTGAGAGTTGTAGGGTACAGTGATGCTAGCTTTCAGACTGACAGGGATAATTTCCGCTCTCAGTCGGGCTGGGTCTTTACTCTAAACGGAGGGGCAATTACTTGGATAAGTTCCAAGCAGGAGACAGTGGCTGATTCCACTTGTGAATCAGAGTATATAGCAGCAAGCGAGGCAGCAAAGGAGGCTATATGGCTAAAGAACTTCACCGGAGACCTTGGAGTTGTACCAGCTATAAAGGAGCCAATGGAGATTTTCTGTGACAGCAATAGTGTGGTTGCCTTAGCCAAGGAACCAAGAGATCATGGGAGATCCATACACATTGACAGAAAATATCACTTCAGTAGACATCGAATAGAAGAAGGAATCCTCATGGCAAAGAGGGTATCATCGGATGAGAACCCAGCAGATCCCCTCACGAAGGGACTGACTCGGGCTAAGCATCTCCAGCATGCTCGGAGCATAGGGCTGAAGGATGATATTAGTTTTAGTAGTTAGATAATCTTGAAATTTGTAAAATGTAATTGACATTTGATAGTAAATAAAAGTTGTTATTTATGAGTAAAGTGTTGCTATCTCTTGTCAATCGTTTACTATTATTTCTGTTTACATGTTTTGACTTCCAGAATAATTATGTTATGGTTTATATCATATTATTCAAACTCTCCACAGTCGGTCATATGTTGGAAGTAGATATGAATCAAGACTGTCATGGGTTGGCTTGTAGAGGTCTAAGATGTTAGACAAAGCGGGGCTACAACACTCATGAGTGCTCATAAGTTCTGAGTATTAGATTCAACCCACACTCACTTGTATCACTTCATGGAATTTATCTCGAGTGATCGTGAGACGGTATGATTTGTTGCCTATGAGTTGGTTATGCATTGATTGCACGAAACGCATTGGTAACTAGACGTTATAAACCTTGCTTTTGTGTGTAATTCAACAAGTAGTAGAGCAAACATATGAGTCGAAGTTTATCTGTTCCTTCTAGGATTAGAAGCGATATCTGGGCCCCTCGATGATTTTGTTTTGACCTATGTACCGGGCCCGGTCAGAACTAAATTGATGTGTTCAGTCAAGTTCTATGTCAAACAAATCGGAAATCGGGAAACAAATGCTGGACGATAAGCAAGACCATGTTCCATGTATTTGTCCGACTGATATCTAGAACAGAGGATTATATGATCACTTATCTAAAATGGCGCTTCATAGTTCAACAGAGTTTAAAGAGCTACGATTGCTGATCGGTTCCTGAAGTCATACTTGCAACTATAATTATTAGACTTATCCAAGTGGGAGACTGTTGGATATAGTGTCTAAGTCCATAACTATATTTGGTATGTACTTGACCCGACCCGGCATGGTCCATTTGGGTTGCACTTCACCCGAACAATTTATGGATAATCATTTGAGAATAGTATAAGTTATGATTTATTAATATATTATAAGTCCTAATATATTAATATAAAATCATATTATTTAATTAGTATTGATCTATAATTAATCTAGAATTAATTTAGAGATCAAAAGTATGACTAACTAAATATGAGCTCTTGTATTTATATAGTGTGGGCTAATGCTTATTTTGAATGGGCTAGGCTTGCATGGAAAGTCCATGGATACTCCATGGAGCTTTAACCCATGGATCTCATGGAAATGAAAAGACATGGGTATTAGGGTTTACATGGATGTAACCCTAATCCACCACACTATATAAAGGAGGCTTTGGTTCTTGAAATTGGACTAGTAGATGTGTGTAAACTAAGAGGGCCGATTTCAAGAAGTTTGTGACTATTCTCTCAAGTTTCCAAATTTGTGGTGATTTGTGACTTCCATTTGAGGCATCCACATTATTGGTGCTAGGCTCTCAAACTCCAAGCAATCAACTACTACTACAAGGTAAGTAATTCTACTAGTTTTATTTGATTCAAGTACCCCATGCCATGCTAGTTAGTATAAGAACCTTGGAAAAATAATTATTTGCATGTATCTTAGTCAAACATAGATCCAAGGTTTCTAGGGTTGCATGTACACCATAGGAGTGTTAAAATGCTCAAAACCCATCAGTACGTGCCTCCTAATCAATCACTAATTCCTCCCAGTGAATCTGACAGCGAACGCTCAGAGGATGAACGCTCGGTTCGTGGTGATACACCACCACGCTCGCCTACACTCGAGGTACATGTTCGGTCCCAAGCTCCTTCTCCTCCCCCTGTTTCTGTTCCTATCTCCATCCTCTACTATTCCCATTCCTGCACCCATCTTCACTGAGTCTACTACTACCACCACTACTGGAGTTCGAACCAACGTATCTGATACAGGGGCTCGCTCTTCAGCACCCGAACCCTCGGTCACTACCGAACCCCCTGTCACTACCGAACCTCCGGTAACTACCGAACGACTATCACCTACCCCATCTACCGAAACCAACACTGTTCTTGGAGGTGAGGACTTGGAGTTTGATTCCACTTACTTCAGTCCCTACCGTGTTCAGAGTGATGATGATGACGATGCCCCTGTTACCAAGCGCCATCTAAAGACGGTTACTGACAAACTCGATCAAATTCTTTCTTCCACGTCAACTGGTGCTTACTCTGAAGCTGCTCTAAAAGCATTATTTTCTTCTGTTGTCAAAGAGCATGATGCATCTCTCTCCGCCGCAGCAAAGGCCATTGATGCTTCCACTTCCCAATGTCAGAAGGCCTCGCTTGCTGTTGAGGCCTCAACAAAAGAATGCAAAGATGCGACCGCAAAACTCGAAAAACTAATTTCTGAAGCTCAGTTATTCCTCGATTCATTGCAGGCTGCTGCTCAAAAGAACGCTCAGACTGTAAATGCTTCGGTTGAAAATCTCCAGCGTTCTCTTGAAACCGAACAGACTAATCTTGAAGCCGCTCGACAGGCCATTGAAGCTGCCAATGAAAATCTTCATGATAATGTCAAGGAGCGTCTGAATCAGCTGGAAGCCGAACTGACTATTGAAAATCAGATTATGGATGAGCTTGACAAACGAACTTCTCCGTGGGTGACGTTCATTCCATTCTGTTACATCTTCTTGACGCCTACGACTCTATTTTGACAATATCCATTAGACGCCATTTAGCTGAGAAACTCAGACCTGCGTTGGATATCCTAAGTCGGATAGAGGGTGTTTCGGTGACTTTTGTCCAGCCGAAACAAGGGGGAGAAAAGGAAAAGGAAAAGGCCAATACTCAACCTCCTCCCGGACCCAAATCAATAGCTGCACCGAAGGTTAATGTAGCTTCAGTCAGCAAAAGGGAAAAGAAAAAGAAGAAAATTGGTGAAGATGATGATGATGATGATGATTTTGATGATACCTTGGGTGAAAATCCCTCTAAGCCCTTTTAGAAATCAAAACCCACTGATAAGGAGCTTGCAGAAAAGATTGAAAAGGAAATGGTTGAGTTGGAGAAGAAGCTAAAAGAAAAGGAGCTCTTGGATAAAAAGAAGTCCCTTTTTCCATAATGGACCATTGATTCGCTCCAGAGAGAAGCCATAGATGAACCGAGTACTCATTGGCTTGAACCTGTAATGTCATTCGGCCTTGAAAACTCGAAGGACGCTCAATTTGATATGCCAATCACTCGAAAGGCATTTATCTTTCATTGCTTCAACTCCACTATTGCTATTCCCTCTCCGGACCCGATGGTAGATCGGGATCTGTTGGAGTTTTATCTGGAATTCGCTCAACCACAGTACTTGACATGGAGCTTACAGAAGATTACTACTGTCAAGGTACTGAAGCCTTATTCAGCCGGGAAATTTGTCAACGTCAAATTTAAAGTGACCCGAGGCTCTGAAGGCTTGGTTCATAATTTTTCCTTGGCTGATCTACCGAACCTCAAGCCTCATGACTGGATACTCCTCAACAACATTCTGCTGTCCAATCCTCAGGAGTATCAGCCGATTATAGATCATATCAAGCGAATGCTTGTTTGCTACATTCATGAAGTAGCGAAAATGGATCAAGAAATCGCATCTGCCATTCACAAGCGACCAACGATCAAACCATCTGGAAGGACTGGCAATGTGAATGTTATGGTCAAGGGCAAAATTGACCCCCAATTTCATAGAGTGATGTTTGTCAGCGGTGAAAATCACAAATGTCTTTTTTCTCTTTGTGATAAGCACCTATTCTCAACTGCTTGCTTGGAGCATATTTTGGAGATTATCCACAGGTGCAATCAGAATTCTGCAGCTGACAAGAAGTTGTTTACTAACATGCTACGATGGTATATTCAGTTTCGGCAGACACTTCTTGCTGTAATTCATCGGCTGTTCAAAGTTGTGAAGACAGTGAAAGCTACTCAACAGAAATAATCTCTCGCCTCATTTGACACAAAGGGGGAGATTGTTGGGTTAAATAGTGTTGCGTCATGGGCTCGGTCCTTAGCCTGGTTTTGCTATCCAGTTTGGGCCTGTCCAACTGTGATTGTTTTGTTTAGGGTTTAGTATTTAAGGTGCATGCATGCAGCCTTAGAAGATAGAGCTTTGATTATTAGTGTTTTGATTTGTACTACAAAACCCTAGCTCGCCCCTACAGTGGAAGTTCTAGGTCGAGCTCTGCTGAGGCGTGACTACGTTTGAATCATTCAACATTATTTGATTCCATATTGTGTTCTCTGTATTCTTTTGATTTTATTGTTTAATCTGTTGAAGATCTAATCGATCTAAGAGTTTTTCAACTCATCAAGTAGTACTACGAAGAATGTAAATTTCGGGACGATATTCCCTCTAACGGGGGGATGATGTGACAACCCGAAATTTTTTTTCTTTTAAAGCTCAGCCAGTCAACTCAGTTGAGTGTCAGTGCCATTTCTGCTATCATTTAGCCTCGTTTGGAGTCCGTTTAAAGGTCCAAAGGTCAGTACATTCAAGCATTGAGAATAGGAATGGATCGCGTACCCTTCTAGCATCAAAACCGGGCCAGACACTCCAACACAAGGAGTATACGGCCGCACACCCCTCTCCTGGCAGCACACTCACGTATATAATTCTAGAACTCAGCCTCCTTTAATCCCTTTTCACTCCCCAAGGCTTAGAACTCGATTTTTCTCTCAACTATCATCCGATTTTCAGCCTAGATCTTTAAGAATGTAAGTGTTCTTCCTTTGGTTTGTGGTTAATCTTCATAAACTAATTACAACCTTTGATTTCATCCATTTGAAATCGTGTTTTGGCTAGATCTTCAAATCTTCATCCATTTCACCAAGAACACCAAGAACATACACTTGTTGTTGGCGATTTTTGACCTTCTCGAGCTTCCGGATCGTAAGTACTTCTTTCCAATGGTTGAATCTTGCTAAGAACAGTTGTTTAAGTGCTTAGAAATGCCCAGAACTTGTGATCATATGGTGTGTGCGGCCGCACACACTCATGTGGCCGTACACCCCTCAAACACTCTCGAAACACCACCTAAACACCTGTAAAGGCTTGTATACTGTGAATGTCATTCCCCAAGCTTGTTACTTGCTAGATGAGAGCCTTAGAAAACGTCCAAAACATGTTCATCAAGGAGTGTGCGGCTGCACACACTCCATGTGGCCATACACCCCTTTGTTTAGTGCTTAAGGGCCTCCAAAATACCTTTTTAGCTTCAATACTTGATGAGCATCGGTCCTACAAGCCTCCCTACCATTTGGAAAACGTTTTGAGCACTCTTTACCATGAGTGTGCGGCGGCACACTCCCCCGGCCGCACACCCATTCCCGCACACCCATCAATATGGTCGTACACTCCCATTTAGTGAATCACATGTGATTCCAACACTTGGGCAAAGTGTTTCCTAGTCCCGTAAGGTGTTTCCTTGCATTTGGTTGCTTCTAAACACTATATTTATGTCAATATATGCCATTATATGTCTTTTAGGACTCGTTAAGTCTCAGGACTTCATTCGTGGAACTTCTCATCCTTACACGCGTATTCGTTGAATCACCCACATCAGGTGAGTTCATACCCCGTAATGAATCTTTTAACTGTTTTCAATGTTTTAAGGGGGGAATACAAGTTGAACACAATAATAATTGTGTATTGTTTGTTTCAAACATCTTTAAAAATATTGTGTATGCCTTTTATAAGTGATCAAAACATTTCAAAAGCTCTTTTAAAGTTATGTTACTTTATAGTTTCACAAAACTTCGTTCTTAAAGTACTGGCATAACTTGGAAGATAAAAGAGTCTTTTCAATATCAGTTCAAGGAAAACATTAAAAGTAAACTATAATAGGTATAGTTTAGAAATCCAGTTCATGCTAGATACAATACACGATAACATAAAGAGAACCCACTATAAAGAGAAATAGGGAGGAATACACCATACTAAGTACCGGGAAAAATCACGTGAATACATCTTGCCGGGTTTGCATTGACACTGGTACGATTTCACGTACTAGGACTAGCAGACGCGAGATGATAAACCTAATAATATATCTTACCGGGTTTCCATTGACACTGGTACGATTTCACGTACTAGGACTAGCAGACGCGAGATGATAAACCTAATAATATATCTTGCCGAGTTTGCATTGACACTGGTATGATTTCATGTACCAGGACTAGCAGGCACGAGGTGATAAATTTAATAATATATCTTTCCGGATTTGCATTGACACTGGTACGATTTCACGTACCAGGACTAGCAGGCACGAGATGATAAAACTATCATAATGTATCTTCCTAGTTATATACTAGTTCACATTTAAACCTTTAAATAACCGACTTAGGACTAAAGGCTACTTTAGACTCCCCGAGGTGTATCGTTCATTTAATACTACCTGGAGTCTGTATTTTATTACTTTATAACCAGCGGTGTCATTGCTGAGGTAAAACATTTTTTTCCCGATTACATTTACTTGTGATCTTCTCACATATTCATTAATGTATAAACTATATTTAGTTAAAGATAGTCTCACTTTGGAAAATATCTACTAATACAAGGAAGGAACACCCATAACATTTGATGCCTTGGTAAAAGGCTACGTTTAGTAGAAAGGACCATATTGCTAACTTTATGATTCCCTAATGTATACATCAAATGATACATATATATCAATACGATCCGACGGGTAATAGGATGTGTGCTTTCCGCTCCAATTCCTGTTCCATGTTTGGTTGTGGGCTTGGAGCAGACTCACCCAGTCTACTATCTATCCGATTCTAAATATATATGTCCAGTATACATTGAGTCATCATGAGGGTACCAGGTATGGGTCAAGTCATAGGACATACAATTAATGCACAATTTTCTAGTTCGTAATACACTTCCAAAAATCAGAACTTTGGGTATGCAAAGCTAGAAACTTACCAGTTAAAGGTTTAGTCTATTTTATTAAACCAGTATAAACTTAAAAGACCTTATGTGATGGACTCTATAATACTTTAGTTTATACATCACGAATATGTATATCATTAATATCCAATAGGTAGTTGGATGTGTGCTTTCCGCCTTACTTCCTGTTCCTTGTTTGGTTGTGGGCTTAGGGCAGATTCACCCAACTAACTCTCTATTCGATATTAGATCATATATAGCCAATATAAACTAAGTGATTATAGGAGTAATCACTGTGGTCACCATTTTATTATAGGAAATAAGAGTTTTCCTTAAAGAATCTTTTCATTAAATATAAAGGAACCATTACAATTAACTCCATGAGTAACAAGTGAATACACCGGGGTTATATACTACAATGATCAAACAAACAATGGGATGCGAGCTTTCCGCCTTAAAGCAGATGCGCTCAATCGATTGTTTGTTTACTCTGAGTTGTATATCACTTGTATACATTTAGTACACGTAGAAAGGATTGTAGAATCATTTTTACGTATCTTTCATCGAATTAGAAAATACAGGATTTTCTAAGAGGAACTGGCGAACTTTTTCTAAAAACAGAATTTACGATTTATTTATATCACTAAAATCTTATGAACTCACCAGCTTAATTGCTGATAAACTCTTTCAAATAACTTGCATTCTTAGGAGCCTAGTAGACAGGTACTCGCACTGGGATTCAGAAGATGGAGCAGTATAGTTTCAAGTCTTGCTCGTTATTTGCTTATGTATTTTATGCTGTGTGATCACACACTTTGTAAATGTTGGGTGAAAAATATGGTTTATACTTTCCTTTTCTAGGAATATATATTTTTCTATAATGTAATATGTAATTTTGTGGCTGTATACGGCCGTACTCGTGTGTACGGCCGCACACCTGTGTACGGCCGTACACGGGTGTGCGGCTGGTGTCTCATATATATAGGGTGAGGAGTGCATGCAAGTGTAAGGTTAGAGAAGAGAGAGAAAGGAGAGCATATCGTAGAGAGAGAATCTAGAGAGAAGAATAGTGTGTGAGAGAGAATCTTGTGTAAGGAGCATCATTCATATCATTGAATACATCACAAGATTCATCATCTTCTTCTTCTCCTTCTCTTCTATTTTCATCTGACATCATCCCATTGATTGGGATTCCGCACCATCAATTGGATTTGATCGATACAAAAGCAGATTTGGGGACTTACAGTAAACACTTTCTTTCTAATGAAATGGTTGTTTGTTACTTTGATTACTATGATGCATGTCTTGTGATACTAAACATGACGTCCTCCACCCCAGAACGTTTCCGCCGTTCCGGTTTTGGGGTGTGACAAATATGGGGCGAATACTTGAACCACTAGAGTCAGCAACAAGGTCTACGCCCACCTTACGGAATGGCAAGAGGCTATTATGACCTCTCTAGAGGAGGTTCAGCTGAAAGAGCTCTTTCAGTCACAGTACACCGCATAGCCCGTCAAACTGATCAGGCGCATATTTCTATAAATCGGATCCTACAAGTAGATGCTATTGCACAAGTCAACACTGTTGATATTCTTCGTTTAGATGAACTTCAGGACGATACCCAAAATCACACTAAAGTGCTTAAAAGGCAAATGAATGATGCCCAAGCATAGATAAGGGCACTAAAGGAATATCAGGCTACCCAAGAAAGGTATTGGAAGAATAAAGATGAGGCTGAATCCAGTAATCGGCGTAGTACTCGCCGTAGGTAGTGTTTACACTACTCGTAATTCTCAATGTTGTATTTTTCCTTATGTAAATTACATATATATATATATATATATATATATATATATATATATATATACATATATATATTTGTTTCCAACAGTATGTAACAAAAATATATATGTATCAAATAACGAGTACTTTATTTCATTGAAAATTAGCATAAAAATTTATAACATTTTTGTGTACTCATGAAAAATTCATTACAATTGTTGCTTGCAATTGTTTACATATATTAGTAGATTTTTATTAAATCACTAAATAACACATTATATCAGTCAGGATATGATACAATTAAAATTAAGATGTATCTTGTTCAATATCACCTGACTTATAGCTACCATAAGGAACTTATCATTATTTCCTCATAAAATTTGTAGAAAAAGATGCCGCCAAGAAAGAATCCCAGACCAAACAACAATAGTCCACCTCCACCACCTCAGTTTGATGCTGTCATGTTTCAAGCAGCAGTAACAGCTGCTGTAACAGCAACTATGAATCAAATAAAAACAAACAATGCCAGTGGAACAAGCAATGATGCTAATCCTCTGAATCATGCAGAAAACCCTGGACACCCTAAGGAGTGTTCATACAAAGACTTTACTAATGGGAAACCCATCACTTTCAATGGAAGTGGAGGAGTAATCATCTTAATGAATTGGTCTGAGAAGACTGAAACAGTCTTCGAAATATGTACTTGCCCGGAAACAAGTAAGGTTAAATATGCAATATATACTTTCTCTAGCAGAGCTATTACTTTGTGGAAGAGCCATGTCAAGGTTGTAACTCTCCCAGTAGCAAACTCCATGAGCTGGGATGATCTGAAAATTTTGATGTTAGAAGAGTACTGTCCAAGAGGTGAAGTGGAAGAATTGGAACATGAATTGTGGACTCTTAGAATGAATAGATATGATCTCGCTACTTATACGACCAGATTCTGTGATCTCTCTATATTATGTCCCGGAATGATAACCCCATAAATGAAGAAGGTGGAAAGATTCATTTGGGGATTATCACCCCAAATTCAAGGGTATGTATTGGCTTCCAAGCCTGCTACTTTTGACAGCGCGAAACGTTTGGCGCAACAGCTCATCGATCACGGAATTCGTCAAGGATCGATAACAGCCGCCCCTGAACAACCAAAAGAAAGTAACAGTCAAAGAAGGCCTTGGAATAAAAGGAAGAACAAAGCAACATAAGAAAAATATAAAAGACAACAAGTGGTAACCGCTGTCACACCCCAAAACCGGAACGGCAGAAACGTTCAGGAGTGGAGGACGTCATGTACAGTATCACAACAAAGTATAGCAGTAAACAAGCAACAACAGCATCCATTGCATTAATAATATAATTTCATAGAAGTGTGTTCTGTAAAGTTTATAAGACACCCAAAAATGTAAATAAAAAATAAGATATGAGTCTTGAACGAGCTCCATCTTCTCAAAACCTGGCATCGGTACCTGTCTACTGATGACCTGAGAATACAAGTTATTTTGAAAGAGTTTATCAGCTTTAAATCTGGTGAGTTCATAAGCATTTTAGTGTCATTGTTTGTATGAAAGTGTTTGTAAGTACTTGATGTATAAGTTTGTAAATGTTTGTAAATATTTGTAAATGTTTGTATCTCCTAGAAAATCCTATATTTTCTACTAAACGTAGCCTTCTACCAAGGCATCAAATGAAATGTATGTTTGTTTCTTGTAAGAGTGTATCTTTTCCCAAGTGTGACTATCATTATCCAAAAATATAGTTTTACATTACCTTTTATGTGAAAAGATCACAATGTGAATGCAATGGGGAAATAATAAAGTACTGTAGTGTTGTATTATAGTAACTACTGCTGTACTTTCTACCTTAATCCGACCGTTAATTAAGGTTAAATGTGAAATGGTTGCACCATTATCGACTAAAAACACGACGATGAAAGACGTCGAAAGAAATGACATTTGGCACCCGGAGACTTGCAAGTCACACTGTAGCTAACAACAAGGTGTAGGATAGTCAATCCGGTATAGATTTATACACAAATTCATGCTCACCCTCTAGGAGATTCTGGCTACAAATCGAGCCATGAAAGGTGATGCCATGCCCCGAACAATGGTTCACATTTATGTTATTGTATACTTGTATATGTAATGTATGTACTAGTTGTATTGTATGTTCTCTTTGTCTAGTATGTATGTATGTTCTCTTAGTTTCTCATAATAGTATGTTCTCTTGTATAATGTATAGTATGTACTAGCTGTATTGTATGTTCTCTCTGTCTAGCATGTATGTATGTTCTCTCTATTTCTCATAATAGTATGTATTGACTCATGTATGAACTGACTCTTTGTATGTTTCATTGTTCTAGTAATAGTATTAGTAACTTCCTAAACTATACCTATTATAGTTTACTAGTAATGTTGTTTGTATGAATGAACATGATTGTATACCTTTGCTACCCAAAGGTATTGAACTGAATGAAGGAACTTTTATATATATATATATATATATATATATATATATATATATATATATATATATATATATATATATATATATATATATATATATATATATATATATATGTCACACCCCGCTAAAGCGGAAACACGGGGCGTGGCAGTACAAAGGGTTTCATCGCAAAAGTTGAAAGACAACACCAACCATAGTATTAAAAATCATTACAAATTCACAATGGGTTTGAACAACTTTTAAAAGAAATTACAATGTAAATTGAAATACAACACATGCAAATGCTCCTAAAAGTGAAGTGTCCCTAAGTGCCACTTACTCGATGATTCCTGAAAAAGCATGTAAAACGAGCGTCAACTATAAAAATAGTTGGTGAGTACTCACAGATAAACAAAATAATATTGGTTCCATGAATTGAAATCAAAGTTTTGATAAAAGTTTCCAATAATAAAAGTATATTGTTAAAATGAGTAAATAAGTTTGTAAAAACAAAGTTCTTTGTCATCATAAGAGATAAAGTATGTTGCCCAAATAAGATGCAACATTCATATTCTCATGGAAGATAAAGTTCGTTACTCAAACGAGTAAACAAGTTTCATTGCTAAAATGAGCAATCAATTTCGTTGCTACAAGGAGCAAACAATTTCATTGCTAAAACATGTATATAAGTTTTCAGTAATAAAAGTTCGTTGTTGTAATGAGAAACAAAGTTCATTGCTATAATTAATAACAAGTTTATTGCTATAATAAGTAACGAGTTTGTATGTGTATGAGCAAACAATGAGTCTCAACCAAACCTATGACTGAAGCCCTATAAAGATCTATGCTTATCGTTCCATAGATGAATATGGTATCATGCACTCCAGCAATAGGGCGAGTGAGGAGTTGTCAATTCCTAATAGCGCTATCCATAATGACCATTGGCTCTAAGAGTTAATGGTTAGAGATAAGGGAAGGGCCTTAGTACGATAAGTTCTCATGTTCCGTGTTGCATAGACATACATAGAGAGACATAGCAATAAAATAGCAATCATGTTTGATACAAATCAATTTAAATACAACATTCAAATAATAGTTTTTTGAGACATGCTTTTCCACCCCAAAACATAAAAACTGAAAATAGGGGAGTGCGTGAATACTCACAATATGCAAAATATAGCAACCAAGTTTATACGACTCAAATAAATACAACGAACATAAATAGTTTAGGACATGCTTTTCCACCCCAAAACGTAAAAACCAAAAAAAGGGGAGTGGTGAATACTCACAATACATTTAGATGATGCAAATGGTGCCTTGAACTACGTTCCACGTGTACCACTACCGATTCCTACAATAATGGTATTTGCTAGTGAGTCTCTAATCGAAATCTAACACTAGTATACTTACTACTACAATAGAATTATGCCAATAATGTGTCAAAATTTAATATTGATAAGTTACAAACATTTTTCTGTGGAAATTAAGTTTCAAAGAATCAATTGTTATATAACAATTTAAGTGGAAAATTTCCATTATTGAAATGTTAATATTTAACATTTTAGAGGTGTTCCAATGATTAAATATTCAAAACTAAATCAATTTAGTTCTAAAAGTTCTCAAACTTTGCATTTCAGTTTTAATTGAAGTCAAAGACCTCAAGATAAATTTTCTTGAATTTTTGATTTGTCTAACTATTTTTCACCATTTTAGTTTCTTGAATAACCATAAAATCATGAAAAATACTACACAATTAATAAAAATTACCAAACTTCAGATTTTGGTTCTAAATATGTTATAAGACTTCTAGTTAAATTTTCATGGATTATGGATATGCATAACCATTTTTCATATATTTAATTCTCTAAATATATAAAAATTCATGAAAAATAGAAATCGGTTAAGCAAATGCCCCAAACTTTTTATAGTAATGTCATTACACGTACTTAACCTGGGAAAAATATAAAAATAGATTTCCAGACAATTTAACCCAATTTTATGATTTTTGAGCATTTATTCTAATAAAAATTGAAATAAATAGAAAATAGTTTCCAAAATTGTCCAAAATTTTTGTAACGCTGTTATTAGTCATTATTAAGCTAGGAAAAATATAAAAATGAATTTCTAAACTGTTTATCCCAATTTTATGATTTTTGTGTATGTATTCTAATAAAAATTGGGTTTAAGTGTATTTAATCTTGGGAAAATAGAAGAAAAATAGTATACAGAAGAGAAAAATCATAAAAAATTTTATGTAGCATCCTAATGTACTACAAGGTGTTCTGGTAAATTTTCATAATGTTTGGATGAGTAAAACTATTTTTCCTGTTTTTAGTCCATTATAAATACAAAAATCGGAGAAAAATAGGAATACATTATGAAAACTTCTAAAAACATTTTTCTAAGTGTTCCACAGAGAGTATAAGCTGCGAAAATTATTAGATACCATTTTTATATTTCTTAATGTGGTTTTATGATTTATTAGAGCTAAACAAAAAGAAAATTTAAAACCATATTAAACAGTAACAAAAATTGATGAAACTTAATGGGAGATGTTTATTAACTTAAAGGATCATCCAAGAATTTTTCCATAATTTATTTACTAGCATACGTATTTTATATGATTTAACACTTTATTTTCTTATTATTTTCATATAAAAATAAAGAAAATATATATTGAGCTGAAAATTCCCAGAATGCATCTTCATACAATTTGAAAACAATGACAATTTGTGTTCTTATTTTTGATGTTGAACACCATGCCTAAAGGCTCAATAAATTATAGAGAAAACTTGGTTCTTGTGATTTATGTAAAGATTAGTGATGTTACTTTGACAATTTTTGCAACATGTTACAAAGACTTTTGAATCAAGATCTTTTTGTAACTATTAATACATGATATTAAGAGTTCAAAATAATTTTTGAATGATTTTTAGTGACGAATAAGTCCTTTGAACATGCAACACAAAACAAATGTTCATAAGGAAAGTGCTGTTTGAGCAACAGTTTTGTAAAAATTGGTAAAAATCGAAATATTGGAATTTTCAAGTGAGGTCAGATGGGTTTGAGAGCTAACTCAAAATATTATATTTCAGAAAAAGAATCACGAATTGTGGCTAAGAAATGAGTGAGATATGACAGTTTAAAGTCAGGTAAAGAAATCTGGGAGATTGCATGCATGATGATTGATTAGAAAAGTGGGTTTTCATCATTTCCTTGAGTAAATCTTTTGAAGTATTTTAAATATATCATGATAACCTCATATTTTGGTCATGTTTCCAGAGATCAAAAGATTAAAACTTATCAAAATGTATACATGCATTTATGAAGAAAATTTTGTTTCTCAAAAACTCTTAACTTGAGTTTGATGTTTTAATCCTTAAAATCGATTTTTGCACTAAGATCATGAACATGCAACCTTGTTTATCATACATGCATGGTGTTAAAACACATCCATCATGTTGTAAAAACCATTTTAACAAAAAGAAAACAAGTTTGAAGAAGATGAAGAAGGAGAAAGTGTAAGAAAAGAGCAAAACTTGAAGGAAAAGTGAAGTAGAAATCGATTTTACCTTCAAGAATACCACAAGATGATGAAGATTTCGAGTTTGAGGAGTGTTCTTGGGTTTGTTTTCTGGAATATTTCTTGGTTCTTTAGAGGGAGGAAGAGAGAATGGAGTGGTGTTTGGAGAGAAAAAGTAGAGAGAAGGTAGAGAGAGTTTTCTAGAGAGAGAAAGAAGAGAGATGTGTGTGTTGGAGAATGAGAGTGTGAGAGAGAGATATGGGGAGAGAGGGATCCGATTTTAGGGGAGGAGAGGCTCCCTCTCTCTTGTTTCTTTTATAAAAATTCAAATCTTTTATAAAAATATCCAACTTTTTATAAAATGTGCACCTTAACCTAGTTTTTATGCATAAAACTCTTGATTTTTGGTTTATAAATTAAGGGTAAATGTTAATGAGTTAAATTTCATTTTCCTTGAATGCATTTTCATAATTTTAATTGTTATAAGATCATATTATAAGGTTCATGATTATTTTTATAGAATTTTTAAGGTCAAAGTTTATAAATGTGAGTTTTTAGGGCATTTAGGGTTTTTGAGAGTTTGTAAATCTTTGGATATCAAAATTACTTGAATTTTGAGACTTCAAACTATTTTAGAGTTTCATAACTCTTATTCAAATTAGAAATATTGTTTGTAATTTATTTTTAGCGGTTTATTGGCATTCTATGTAGTGATTCCAAGATTCAAACGAAATTGAGGAATCAAGTATACTAGTCCTACTCTTCAACTTTGACTTAAGTTTCTATGAGACTTTGACCTAATTTCTACTTCTAGGTCAAGTGCATGATGTGTGAATATGATTCATGAAATGGTGTTCGAGTCAAAGAATGACCCGAATATGGATAGTCTCTACAGTTAAGTAGTTATAGAATTCACATATCAATGTGAAATCTATGCACACTATCCATTGATTCTAATTGTTTCCAAGTTTCTAGTAGGTTATAACTTAGCTTCTAGTTACTAAGTCTAGTATGTGTAGTGCCTATATGTGCAACTAAGTTTAGTCAAATCTAAAACCGACTCGAATTTTGACGACTGTCACAGTCTCCCCCGGTTGAAAGAATTTCGTCCCGAAATTAAATTCGTGACGTATTCTATTAGAACTCAGCCGAATACAATTGTATCGTTCGGGAGGTGGTGACTTGAAATGTTCTTTGATTATTTTGGGTTAATTCTCCAAGGGAAGAGCCCAGTTCTTTAGCTATAATCAAAGTAATGTTTCCTTAATTCGAGTTCTACAGTCTAGATTGCGAGAAATTAGGATCATGGAAATCATGATCCAACCATGGCGACCTAGTTGAAAAAGATTATTTAAATAGATATTATCTGAATCAAGAGAGTTATAATTTTTTTTTCCAAAGCACCAACTGCATTTAGCGTTAAATCTGCATTGATCTTTAAGTTGCATTCTAAATTAGCACTAAGTGTGAATTTGCCGCCTAATAAAGAAGAGATTAGGAACAATTTGTTCACTTCCGGGTTGGCTACTACATCTGGAAAAGATATATTTTGAAATAAGAAGGGGTGGCATGAATGAAAGAGAAGCGATTGAGGGTAAGTTCTTAAAAATACGTACTAAGTGTCGTCTCAAATGTAAAGGCTAATTAAGTGTCGTCGACAAAATAAATTACGAAATGAGTGAGCATCTCCGAGGCTATAATTCCCACTACGGTTACTCTTACAATAATAAAACCTTATTCGAAGAATAAATATATTTAGAGAGTCATTGGTGCAAATGGAGGCGAAGAAAATTTATGATAAATTAAATCACATTGTGTATATAGCATTTTAAGTGTTTAGAAGTGATCAAAATCTCACTGTTATCAAAATGCTCAATAATTCCAAGATAATGAAAATACATGTGTGGCGATCCAACGAAGTAGTAAAATAATATAAAGATTAATTAAGGTTAAAGGTTTAAGTCGCCATTAAAGGAATTTGTATAGAAATATTTGTATTAAATTTTTTAGAAATTGTCCAATTGTCTAAGTCAGGACAAATTCAAGTTTACGAGGAGTCGGAATACTTATGAAAACAAGTTTGAGAGTTTAGGAACTCACTGAAAATTGCAAAGTAAAATACTATTTTAAGAAATGTGTAAAAATGTCAATCTTTGAAAATAGTACACTCTTAGTTTAGTGTTTCTAAACAAAACAATCATTTAGAGAATAGATAATCGTAAAATTCAAAGCTTTTGATGTATTTTAAAGAAAATAAAAACATAAGGAATCATATCCTTCACATATAATTTTTGAATATAGAAAAATGATAAGCATACGAGTATTCATCTTGTGTATTAATTATAAGGAAAACTTACAATGAAAATTGCATTTTATATCAAGTTTTTGAATTTAGAACGAAAGAGCAAATGTAAATAAGGATCATTTGTTTATAGTAGATTTCAAAATAAAAACAAGATGTATATGATAAAAGGCGTAATTGAATATATTAAAGTTGACTAAAACAAAATTATGTGTCACGACTATACACATATTAATCGCTCAAAACGAAAGGGTAGACTTCTAGTCTGTATGTGTACGAACATGATACCACGAGAAGCAGAATAGACAGAAACAAAGTTAGTCAATGTATTATGTTATTATCGTGGGTGTGCAATATCTAAAATTAGAAGGAGAGCAAGAAATCAAGTGCGGGGGATAGAAAGGAAGGTACCAGCGACAATGATTGCTATTGTTAAAATTTTAAGAATAATACATATAGGTAGATTTAAAACCAGGTTGAGATATATTTCAAACATCAATATTTGATGTATGTTGATGGTTACATAGTCATGTGGGAGTTTTAAAGTGTTTGCTAAAAATTCATGAGTTATCTATTAAATTAAAATCCATGTGTGAAAAAGAAGAAGCACTACAATTGGTAATTGAAAATCTGATAGTGTTGACCTTTTAGACTAGAGTCCAACAATGGTTAAAACGGATATGGTAAAGACTTAACATATTTAGATGAATAAT
Organism: Lactuca virosa; assembly: GCF_052849685.1. NCBI lineage: Eukaryota > Viridiplantae > Streptophyta > Magnoliopsida > Asterales > Asteraceae > Lactuca > Lactuca virosa. The sequence goes on from NC_136429.1 coordinate 318,244,447, forward strand.
TGTGCATTGTCGAAAGTGCGTCACTGGAAGTTTAAAAGTGAACACTAAGTTTTGCAATGCTTTAAATTTTAGAAACTTTACAAAGTATAAAATTAATTTGAAATAAAATAAATAAATGAGGTATGTTGGAAATGTAGGAATTAGAGATTTCTTATAAACATGTTTGAATTAGAAAGTTGTAAAAATACCATGTTGGGTTTCAGGAAAACACATTTAAGTAAAGTAAAATGCCTAAATGAGAAAGTGGTCAAAAGAGCCAAAACAAAACTCGTTTGAAAGATCCGATGAAGCTTTTACACGTAATATGAACTTCAATGTCATATGTCTAAGTTTTATAGCATAGAATTTAAACACTTTTATAAAAGAAAATGTTTCTAAGTTTTTCGAAAACGTGTCAAAATGGTAATCAAGGTTTAAAATGGTTTATATGCCCTTAAAAGCACATCTATCCATTGAAATGGATTGAAATGAAATTAAAATAGCAAGGTTAAAAAAATATATTGGTTAAATTGAGTTTTGAAGAAAAGTGTTAAGTTAACGCAAGTTGTCAAAAGACTTTTAGCGAGAATATGGCTTACATTGTTAGGAAATGTCTACTAAGTTGAATGAAGTGATTATAAAATATTTTATCGATGATAAATAAAACCGATGAAGCGAAATAATTTTTCGATGGAAGATTAAGAAGTAAGGAGAAAGTATGTTAGTGTAGTTGATCGTACCTAAATACTAAGGCGAGTACAAAACGAGTATAAGGCGAGTGCCGATGTCTTTTCCCCAAAATAAAGGACAAGAAAAATTGTTTGAAAAACATTTTTAATATAGAGGCCAAAGAGATATCCTATGTTAAGTTTTAAGCTCAAGGTGGAAACAACCTAAAGCTAAATTCGTAGCATATTAAGAAGGTCTCACGTATGGGTTAAACCTCCGTGTCTCCTCGTGAGTCAAATCCGAAATGCCCACCAATGGTATCCAAGTGATTACTTAGTGGCGACTCATCTACCTCCTTACGCGATGCTCCAATTATCATTTGTGTCGATATCGAAACGCTTTTTCCTAGTTGTAACTCTAGTACGAAGACGATGAAGAGGTATTGAGGAATAATTTGTATAGGTTTCGACTTATGATAATTACTAGTGTGTATCTAGCTACTAATCTTACATCTAAATTCAATAGCTACCGAGGAATACCCATTCTTAGTACTAAGTGCATTGCTCCTAGAGTGGCTAGTGATATAACCTAAGTGGTTAACCTAGCACTTGATAAGGGACAAGAATATTTCTAAATAAAGGCATTATTATAAAAGTGCACTTAGTTTCTAAGTGTATCTAGATGAATGCCTATAATATGCAATGCCCGTACGCACACCGAAAAATTTTGTTTTTCAAAAGTTTAAGTTGAAAATATTTTTGAACATAATTCTAGAATAACTGTTTCAAGCCTTACATTAAGTTTCCTTAATTAAGCATAGTTGGCCAGCCTATACTTAATTAAAGTCTGATAATGCGTACTCGAATTAGTTATACCAGTAGTATGTTCAGTATTTTAAAAACGCTTAGAAATTTTTTGGCTATAGTTGTGGTTCTCCAAAGGAAAACCGGTATTCTCTATATAACCTTCGGCTCTGATACCATTTTCTGTCACACCCCGCTAAAGCGGAAACACGGGGCGTGGCAGTACAAAGGGTTTCATCGCAAAAGTTGAAAGACAACACCAACCATAGTATTAAAAATCATTACAAATTCACAATGGGTTTGAACAACTTTTAAAAGAAATTACAATGTAAATTGAAATACAACACATGCGAATGCTCCTAAAAGTGAAGTGTCCCTAAGTGCCACTTACTCGATGATTCCTGAAAAAGCATGTAAAACGAGCGTCAACTATAAAAATAGTTGGTGAGTACTCACAGATAAACAAAATAATATTGGTTCCATGAATTGAAATCAAAGTTTTGATAAAAGTTTCCAATAATAAAAGTATATTGTTAAAATGAGTAAATAAGTTTGTAAAAACAAAGTTCTTTGTCATCATAAGAGATAAAGTATGTTGCCCAAATAAGATGCAACATTCATATTCTCATGGAAGATAAAGTTCGTTACTCAAACGAGTAAACAAGTTTCATTGCTAAAATGAGCAATCAATTTCGTTGCTACAAGGAGCAAACAACTTCATTGCTAAAACATGTATATAAGTTTTCAGTAATAAAAGTTCGTTGTTGTAATGAGAAACAAAGTTCATTGCTATAATTAATAACAAGTTTATTGCTATAATAAGTAACGAGTTTGTATGTGTATGAGCAAACAATGAGTCTCAACCAAACCTATGACTGAAGCCCTATAAAGATCTATGCTTATCGTTTCATAGATGAATATGGTATCATGCACTCCAGCAATAGGGCGAGTGAGGAGTTGTCAATTCCTAATAGCGCTATCCATAATGACCATTGGCTCAAAGAGTTAATGGTTAGAGATAAGGGAAGGGCCTTAGTACGATAAGTTCTCATGTTTCGTGTTGCATAGACATACATAGAGAGACATAGCAATAAAATAGCAATCATGTTTGATACAAATCAATTTAAATACAACATTCAAATAATAGTTTTTCGAGACATGCTTTTCCACCCCAAAACATAAAAACTGAAAATAGGGGAGTGCGTGAATACTCACAATATGCAAAATATAGCAATCAAGTTTATACGAGTCAAATAAATACAACGAACATAAATAGTTTAGGACATGCTTTTCCACCCCAAAACGTAAAAACCAAAAAAAGGGGAGTGGTGAATACTCACAATACATTTAGATGATGCAAATGGTGCCTTGAACTACGTTCCACGTGTACCACTACTGATTCCTACAATAATGGTATTCGCTAGTGAGTCTCTAATCGAAATCTAACACTAGTATACTTACTACTACAATAGAATTATGCCAATAATGTGTCAAAATTTAATATTGATAAGTTACAAACATTTTTCTGTGGAAATTAAGTTTCAAAGAATCAATTGTTATATAACAATTTAAGTGGAAAATTTCCATTATTGAAATGTTAATATTTAACATTTTAGAGGTGTTCCAATGATTAAATATTCAAAACTAAATCAATTTAGTTCTAAAAGTTCCCAAACTTTGCATTTCAGTTTTAATTGAAGTCAAAGACCTCAAGATAAATTTTCTTGAATTTTTGATTTGTCTAACTATTTTTCACCATTTTAGTTTCTTGAATAACCATAAAATCATGAAAAATACTAAACAATTAATAAAAATTACCAAACTTCAGATTTTGGTTCTAAATATGTTAAAAGACTTCTAGATAAATTTTCATGGATTATGAATATGCATAACCATTTTTCATATATTTAATTCTCTAAATATATAAAAATTCATGAAAAATAGAAATCGGTTAAGAAAATGCCCCAAACTTTTTATAGTAATGTCATTACACGTACTTAACCTGGGAAAAATATAAAAATAGATTTCCAGAGAATTTAACCCAATTTTATGATTTTTGAGCATTTATTCTAATAAAAATTGAAATAAATAGAAAATAGTTTCCAAAATTGTCCAAAATTTTTGTAACGCTTTTATTAGTCATTATTAAGCTAGGAAAAATATAAAAATGAATTTCTAAACTGTTTATCCAATTTTATGATCTTTGTGTATGTATTCTAATAAAAATTGGGTTTAAGTGTATTTAATCTTGGAAAAATAGAAGAAAAATAGTATACAGAAGAGAAAAATCATCAAAATTTTTATGTAGCATCCTAATGTACTACAAGGTGTTCTGGTAAATTTTCATAATGTTTGGATAAGTAAAACTATTTTTCCTGTTTTTAGTCCATTATAAATAGAAAAATCAGAGAAAAATAGGAATACATTATGAAAAATTCCGAAAATATTTTTCTAAGTGTTCCACAGAGAGTATAAGCTGTGAATATTATTAGATACCATTTTTATATATCCTAATGTGGTTTTATGATTTATTAGAGCTAAACAAAAAGAAAATTCAAAACCATATTAAACAGTAACAAAAATGGATGAAACTTAATGGGAGATGTTTATTAACTTAAAGGATTATCCAAGAATTTTTCCATAAGTTATTTACTAGCGTAAGTATTTTATATGATTTAACACTTTATTTTCTTATTATTTTCATATAAAAATAAAGGAAATATATATTGAGCTGAAAATTTCCAGAATGCATCTTCATACAATTTGATAACAATGACAATTTGTGTTCTTATTTTTGATGTTGAACACCATGCCTAAAGGCTCAATAAATTATAGAGAAAACTTGGTTCTTGAGATTTATGTAAAGATTAGTGATGTTACTTTGACAATTTTTGCAACATGTTACAAAGACTTTTGAATCAAGATCTTTTTGTACCTATTAATACATGATATTAAGAGTTCAAAATAATTTTTGAATGATTTTTAGTGACGAATAAGTCCTTTGAACATGCAACACAAAACAAATGTTCATAAGGAAAGTGTTGTTTGAGCAACAGTTTTGTAAAAATTGGTAAAAATCGAAATATTGGAATTTTCAAGTGAGGTCAGATGGGTTTGAGAGCTAACTCAAAATACTATATTTCAGAAAAAGAATCACGAATTTTGGCTAAGAAATGAGTGAGATATGACAGTTTAAAGTCAGGTAAAGAAATCTGGCAGATTGCATGCATGATGATTGGTTAGAAAAGTGGGTTTTCATCATTTCCTTGAGTAAATCTTTTGAAGTATTTTAAATATATCATGATAACCTCATATTTTGGTCATGTTTCCAGAGATCAAAAGATTAAAACTTATCAAAATGTATACATGCATTTATGAAGAAAATTTTGTTTCTCAAAAACTCTTAACTTGAGTTTGATGTTTTAATCCTTAAAATCGATTTTTGCACTAAGATCATGAACATGCAACCTTGTTTATCATACATGCATGGTGTTAAAACACATCCATCATGTTGTAAAAACCATTTTAACAAAAAGAAAACAAGTTTGAAGAAGATGAAGAAGGAGAAAGTGTAAGAAAAGAGCAAAACTTGAAGGAAAAGTGAAGTAGAAATCGATTTTACCTTGAAGAATACCACAAGATGATGAAGATTTCGAGTTTGAGGAGTGTTCTTGGGTTTGATTTCTGGAATATTTCTTGGTTCTTTAGAGGGAGGAAGAGAGAATGGAGTGGTGTTTGGAGAGAAAAAGTAGAGAGAAGGTAGAGAGAGTTTTCTAGAGAGAGAAAGAAGAGAGATGTGTGTGTTGGAGAATGAGAGTGTGAGAGAGAGATATGGGGAGAGAGGGATCCGATTTTAGGGGAGGAGAGACTCCCTCTCTCTTGTTTCTTTTATAAAAATTCAAATCTTTATAAAAATATCCAACTTTTTATAAAATGTGCACCTTAACCTAGTTTTTATGCATAAAACTCTTGATTTTTGGTTTATAAATTAAGGGTAAATGTTAATGAGTTAAATTTCATTTTCCTTGAATGCATTTTCATAATTTTAATTGTTATAAGATCATATTATAAGGTTCATGATTATTTTTATAGAATTTTTAAGGTCAAAGTTTATAAATGTGAGTTTTTAGGGCATTTAGGGTTTTTGAGAGTTTGTAAATCTTTGGATATCAAAATTACTTGAATTTTGAGACTTCAAACTATTTTAGAGTTTCATAACTCTTATTCAAATTAGAAATATTGTTTGTAATTTATTTTTAGCGGTTTATTGGCATTCTATGTAGTGATTCCGAGATTCAAACGAAATTGAGGAATCAAGTATACTAGTCCTACTCTTCAACTTTGACTTAAGTTTCTATGAGACTTTGACCTAATTTCTACTTCTAGGTCAAGTGCATGATGTGTGAATATGATTCATGAAATGGTGTTCGAGTCAAAGAATGACCCGAATATGGATAGGTTCTACAGTTAAGTAGTTATAGAATTCACATATCAATGTGAAATCTATGCACACTATCCATTGATTCTAATTGTTTCCAAGTTTCTAGTAGGTTATAACTTAGCTTCTAGTTACTAAGTCTAGTATGTGTAGTGCCTATATGTGCAACTAAGTTTAGTCAAATCTAAAACCGACTCGAATTTTGACGACTGTCACAATATATATATATATATATATATATATATATATATATATATATATATATATATATATATATATATATATATATATATGTACATAATATATAACTAAGATTCAAACGACCTTCGGACAAACAACCGATACCCTAACTCAACAACCAAACAAGGAACAAGAAGTAAGGTGAGCTATCAGTCCTAAGTCCTTTCAATCCTACTTATATAACTATATCTATATAGATACACATTTGACAAAATATAAGTTTAAAAGAGTTTAATAAAAGTATTTAGCATGTAAAGGAGTTTGTAAAACGATTTGAAGTAGTTTGTTTGATAATAACTATAATAGTTCAACTTGTATTCCCCCCATAAAATCATTTAAAATCATATAAAAGGTTGATTAAGGGGTATGAACTCACCTGTAGTGAGTGGTTTGGATGAACGGATGGTATAGGATGCTAAGTGTCAAGTGAAGACTTGAGCACACACCTGGAACCTATTTAACATATAATGACACATATATGTATCTAATTAGTCAATTAACAACTACTTAAGCAAGTAAAGACACCCTAGGACATGGAAAACACTTGATTCAAGTGCTAGGAGTACCAAAGGGTTGCATCTAAGAGGAGTATGGCCTGTCATTGGAGTTTATGGCCAATATGGGTGTATCACATGAGTTTACGGCCAAAGGGGTAAACCCCCATGAGTTTACGGTCGTAAACTCATGGTAATTTGTACCAAGTTGTGATATAAGGTCTTACAAGTCATTTGGAAGTGTTCTTATGTTCAAGTCTAAGCCTTAGGAAGGAATAGGAGCACATATGCACTACTAACTAGTGTTTACGACCCAAGGTGATTGCCTTGGCCGTAAACACCATTTGTTCTTGGTTCTTTTGACGTTTAAGGTCCTATACTTTACTTGGAAGTATTCTAGACTTGGTTCCAAGACTTTGGAAGGGATTAGGGCTCACTTTGCCCCCTTAAATAGGGTTTACAGCCCAAGGAGATTGCCTTGGCCGTAAACACCTTATGTTCTTGAGAAAAACTTGTTTTAAAGTCCTTGATTCAACATCCTAACTAACTAACAAGTATAGGAGGTAGGTACTTACAATATAGAAGCTTGTAGAGGTGATTACGGCCCAAGAACACTAGTGTGTGTTCTTGGTGTTCTTGGTGAAATGAAGAACACTTGAAGATCTATGAAAATGGAATGATTTCATGGATGAAATCAAAGGGTTGTACTAGATAAAGTGTTGTAACAACAAATCAAAGGAAGAAATTCTTACATTTTTGGAAGATTAAGATGAAGATCTTGATGATAGTTGAGAGAGAATGGGAGTTTCTTTGACTTGAAATGAAGGAAATGATGAACAATGATGTAAACTCATGCTTAAGGCATGAGTTCAAGGCCATGGATGAGTTTACGGCCCAAACTCATAAAGTTTGGCCTTAAACACCTCATAATGGGGTTTAAGCTTGATTTTGGTGAAATGGATTCAAGCAGATACTTCCTAACACCCGATTCTTGAATACACTAAGCTTAGAACACTCAAATAGACTCTAAACAATGGTAAATGATAGCAGAAACAAGACTAACTTGGTTTGAATTGATTGACTGTACAAGATAGAAATTTCGGGTTGTCACATCATCCCCCAGTTAGAGAGAATTTCGTCCCGAAATTAGAGTTCAAGTAAATAAGTAGTTATAAATAACTAAGTAAAAAGATGAGGATATTTCACTTCCAACTGATCCTCGTGTTCCCAAGTGAATTTCGGTCCCCGCTTGGTGTTTCAGCGTACCTTCACTATCGGGATAGGGCTTTGTTTCGCTTGCTTGACCTCTCGGTCCCTGCTCTCTCCAGGTTCTTCCACGAAGTTGAGGCTCTCGCTGATCTCGATCTCGTCGAGTGGGATCACAAGAGTCTCGTCGGACAGACGCTTTTTCACGTTCGAGACGTGGAAAGTAGAATGTACAGGGCCGATTCTTGCGAGAATCTTGAAAGGCCTTACGTATCTTGGATTTAGCTTTCCACGCTTTCCCGAAGCGTATCAAGCCCTTCCAGGGTGATACTTTAAAAAGAACTCGGTCTCCTCCCTGGAATTCCAAAGGTTTCCTTCCTTTGTCTCCGTAGCTTTTCTGTCGGTCTCTAGAGGCTTTCAACCGTTCACGAACCTGAACGATGTTCTCTATCGTTTCTCGAATGACCTCCGGACTTTTGAATCAATTTCTACTGTATCTAACTCCACATCGTGTGTTTTATAGTTGGTTTCGAGTGTATTAAGTTGACGGGAGGTATAGGCAACGACCTTACCTTGTTGCATCCAAATGCAACCGAGCCCTGGATTTGGATGCATCGCAATAGACCATAAGGTCTTCTATTCCTTCTGGGAGGGATAGTATCGGTGCAGTGCATAAGGCTCGTTTCCGCGTTTGGAATGCTTTCTCTTGCTCCCCTTCCCAGTCAAGAGCCACGCCCTTCTGGGTCAAAGTCATATGAGGCTTCGCGAATCGCGAGAAGTTCGGAAAGAACCTACGATAGTAGCTTCCGAGACCTAGAAATTTACGAATTTCTATAGGTGTCTTCGGATCTGACAGTTCCCAATGGCCTGGATTTTGGAAGTGTCTACTTGAATTCCCTCTTCACTAACAACGTGACCCATGAATTTGACTCTTTGAATCCAAAAATCGCATTTAAGAGAACTTCGCGTAGACCTTCTCTGATCGTAATGTTTCCTAGATCTGACGTAGATGTTTACTATGCTCTTCCTTTCTACGAGAGTAGATAAGTACGTCATCTATGAAGACAATGACGAACTGATCCTATGTAAGGACGGCATACCCTATTCCTTAAGTCCATGCATACTGCGGGCGCATTGGTCAATCCGAATGGCATCACTACTACCTCGTAGTGTCCTTAATGAGTTCGGAAGGTTGTTTTTGGAACATCCTACCCCGACACTCGAAATTTGTGATACCTGGATCTCAGATCTATCTTTGAAAAGTAATCTGCCCCTTGCAGTTGGTCGAACAAATTGTCTATGCGAGGCAGTAGGTAACGATTCTTAACGGTAAGCTTGTTGAGCTCCCCGTAGTTGATGCACATACGAAACGATCCGTCTTTCTCCTTGACGAACAAGACCGGTGCTCTCCATGGTGAGAAGCTTGGTCTTATAAAGCCCTTGCTGAGCAGTTCGTTAAGTTGACCGGACAGTTCTTGCATCTCTGCAGGTGCTAGATGATAGGGCGATTTGGCTACTGGGGTAGCCCCTGGAACTAAGTCGATTCTGAACTCGACATGACGTTGTGGAGGTAATCCTGGGAGCTCTTCTGGAAGGATGTCGGAAAGATTCAAAAGAAATTATGATTACTCATAGAGTAAGGTAAAAGGATAGGTACTTCTGCTCTATCTGAATCTCTTGTATCGATCGGCGGGAAAGGCATTTGATTGGCTACTAAGTTTATTCGCATAGCAGTGCGATCACTCGTATTCTTGAGTTGTCTTCGTCCTAAAGTTCATTTTAGAAGTCATATTTGGTTCATCAATTATAGCTTCGCATATACGAGTCATATATAATTAAGATTGAAAAGGCCGTCGAATAAATGATTCTTCTCTAAGCTCACATCAAACAAGGAAAAGAAGTTAAAACGGAACCATCAATTCTAAACCTGTAAAACCTTGATTATATACCTCCCTTGCGTATACATTTCTCAGCGATAGATTAACCGTATGGGTTTTCGTTTGGAGCTTGACGTACTGTACGAGTGGTATTTCGGGGAGGTTTATTCGGAAAGGATACGAAACATAAGACACTCTTCGCATGAGTATCTCGGATTTCTGAAATGACGGCTTCGCTAGAAAGGCAGTTACAGGGAAAAGAATTTTCGCACAAGACTGGCATTGTGAGCATCAAATTGACTCATGTTACATGATAATGTCGGACTACTCGGAATAAAAGGCGTTAGATTAGATCATAAAGGTGTTACAAAACATAATGGTGCAACTTGACAGAGTTTCAGTATTTTAGTTTTATCTTACAAGACTGCTGCTGCGAACAAGGTATACTACAAAAGCAAGTACACGCAGCACGAGAGTCCCTTGACTGACGGGATCTCGCAAAAGATATGACTCGAGTTGCACTAGTTTTTAACAGTTTATAAGTCTATTATAACGAAACGCCCTAGAATTTCAACGTGGGTCCGGAGTAGTCTCTCCTTTAGCAGTGATCCTTAGTATTTTCCCGTCTGCGCCATAGTTCTTTGTTATTGGACAATCCTTCTTAAGATGTCCTATCTCATTGCACAAATGGCAAATCTGGCTTGCACCAGCATCGGTGGTGGAAGTGAAGTGTTGGGTCGGAGTTATGTGGACCCGAGCGCTTGCGTTGTTCTTCTCTTTTGGACAATCTCTTTTATAGTGTCTGGTTTCACCAGAACCATAGCAAGCCAGGCTGACCCCGATGCTAGTGGATTGGAAGATGGTTCGTGCCGGCGCCCTACAGGCACGAGTAGTATGCCCCATTCGATTGCAATTCATGCATTGCGAATCACGGCAAACTCCGTTATGATGAAAAGTACACTTTTTACACTTCGGGAGTGTTCCCTCATACGGTCTGAATGGTGTTGAAGTGGCAGGGGTCGCCACTTGTTGCTATTGCGTGACAAGTTTTCGAGATCGCTTGCGCTCCTTTTGGGCTTGACGCCTTCGTTTCTTACCCTCAGATTTGTGGCTTTGGGTGTTTGTAACAGTTATCCTTTGCTGATTTCCCGGATGGTTACAACAATTTGAACTGTCAACACCTTTTACAGCCTTGATTGCGTTACCAGCGTTGAAGTGTGCAAAGACAGCTGTCACGGCAGCTGTTACCGCTACTTGGAAGGTGGCATCGTCTATCTGAAGGATTGGGGTTTTGTCGTTCGGCTGACTATTTCTAGATGACGACATGATTCTGTTATATGACAAGAAAAGGAGTTCGTGAGTGATTATGGTCGGTCCTAGATGTATTCTACTCATTCATGTAAAGATAAAGTTTTCGTTTTGTTAAACTGTTCTCGACGGTTTGACCTACATCCCTATGATGCAGTACTGGTAAAGCGTTGAAGTAAGTTTGTAGAATGCTCACTAGACGATTGCTATTTTGAACTAGGCTATCATTGGTTGGTGGATAACATGATCCAACCTTCGACAAGAATTTGAAGTGATCCTTGAGCTTATTTACCACAGCTCAATAATTTGACGAAAGTGAGGTTTAGATAGAATTCTAACGATAGTAGAATGAAAGTATTTGAACAAGGATCGGCATAGAAATTAGCCGACTGTCAATATCATTGATATTTAAGATGTAATAAGTTTGGACAAAAATGACCTTGGAGTAGGTCTTACATCATATCCGCAGTAGAAAAGTTTTAACAGCATAAAGGCCTAATTTAGAAAGTGCTTACAGTACAGGGATGGTTACACAGAAAAGTGCTACTTGGAGCATAGATAGGAAGACTATTCTTTAAACCAAGGAAAGAAAGGTAGAATATCTCCTACTGGTGACGGTTATCCCTAGGGTGGGCCCTTAGTTCAGCCAGCTGACGCTCCACATCGAGCAGGTGCCTTTCGTACACCTTTTGGCGTACTCGGAGCTCTATGACTTCAGCCCGAGTTTCAACTAGCTCTTGCTGCAGGGCCTCGTGGTCTCCCCTATATCTCTCACAAGCATCTTCCAGATGAATGGTGCAGATGGTATGCATTCTCGCATTGGCGTCAACTTTCGTGATTCGATGGAGAGCTGTCCTGCACTGAATTTCGTTTCGGGCAACTCTGCGGACCAGGATTGGCAAGACTCTGTCTGCTGAGCCTCATTTGCTCAGGTCATAAAAGCTTCGGTTTCTATTGAATGGCATGGGCTGATCCTGCTCTTGGCTCCATGTTTCCAAGCTTTCCACCCACGGAGGCGTCAGGCCTTGAAAAGCCAGACGAGGGTTAGGATTTGGGACAGGAGCCACCGGGGGTAGGTTATTGACCTTAGACTCAGAGTCCGAACCATCAAAAAAGCCTTCAGCCTGGTGATCATCCAAATGGATTTGGTGATCATCTTCTGGCTCTGCTTCAAACCCTCCTCCATTACCTTGGTTAGGGAAGTACGGGTCGCCGTGGGGATGCAATCCAGCCATGTTATCTACGCGAGAAAAGGGGTATAAGAAATAACTAAATAGACGTACTAATTAGATAATTACAAGATGATCTTTATCAGTTACTTCAATACTTGTTTAGTGCATACCAGTTATATGTAATCAAAACAGGATAGACCTTCGAATAAGTGACCGTAACTCGAAACCCACAACCAAACAAGGAACAGGGAGTAAAGCAAAGATTACAGATTCTATGTCTATGACATCATAGTTACATATAACCTTAGCGTATCCACTTAGCAACTACTGACCTACTGATAAAGACCTTTTTAGTTCGCACATAAGTAATTTATAGTAACACAAAATACTCCTATAGTATTTTAAGTTTATGTTCTGTTCTAATGTTTTCATTGTAGTAGTATTGGTAAGTTTTTAGACTTGTTGCCACCTCACAACCATTCTCGGGTATATGCTAATCACTTCTCGGACCAACATAGTTGATCAGGCTATTTCACTCCCAGAACTGATCATACATCCCTGAGTCTACTTGTGATGTTCAACAATCGTAATACTTTTGTTCTGTCCTAGTGACACTGATTTTAGTATGAATGCAGGTATGTATACTTAGTTAAATATTTTATTATTTAAAAGTATAAACTCTTGGTCAGAGTATTTTTAATCCCGTTGTGTTTATAGTTTGTATATCTTTTATGGGTTGATATACTCGATTCACTATAAACTATGTTCTGATACCAATCTGTCACACCCCAAAACCGAAACGGCGGAAACGTTCAGGGGTGGAGGACGTCATGTATAGTATCAAAACAAAGTATAGTAGTAAATAAGCAACAACATCATCCATTGCATTAATAATATAATTTCATACAAGTGCGTTCTGTAAAGTTTGTAAGACACCCAAAAATGTAAATAAAAAATAAGAGATGAGTCTTGAACGAGCTCCATCTTCTCAAAACCTGGCATCGGTACCTGTCTACTAATGACCTGAGAATACAAGTTATTTTGAAAGAGTTTATCAGCTTTAAAGCTGGTGAGTTCATAAGCATTTTAGTGTCATTGTTTGTATGAAAGTGTTTGTAAGTACTTGATGTAAATGTTTGTAAATGTTTGTAAATGTTTGTATCTCCTAGAAAATCCTATATTTTCTACTAAACGTAGCCTTCTACCAAGGCATCAAATGAATTGTATGTTTGTTTCTTGTAAGAGTGTATATTTTCCCAAGTGTGACTATCATTATCCAAAAATATAGTTTTACATTACCTTTTATGTGAAAAGATCACAATGTGAATGCAATGGGGAAATAATAAAGTACTGTAGTGTTGTATTATAGTAACTACTGCTGTACTTTCTACCTTAATCCGGCTGTTAATTAAGGTTAAATGTGAAATGGTTGCACCATACTATCGACTAAAAACACGACGATGAAAGACGTCAGAAGAAATGACATTTGGCACCCGTAGACTTGCAAGTCCCACTGTAGCTAACAACAAGGTGTAGGATAGTCAATCCAGTATAGATCTATACACAAATTCACGCTCTCCCTCTAGGAGATTCTGGCTACAAATCGAGCCATTACAGGTGATGCCATGCCCCGAACGATGGTTCACATGTATGTACTAGCTGTATTGTATGTTCTCTCTATCTAGTATGTATGTATGTTCTCTTAGTTTCTCATAATAGTATGTTCTCTTGTATAATGTATAGTATGTACTAGCTGTATTGTATGTTCTCTCTATCTAGCATGTATGTATGTTCACTCTGTTTCTCATAATAGTATGTATTGACTCATATATGAACTGACTCTTTGTATGTTTCATTGTTCTATTAATAGTATTAGTAACTTCCTAAACTATACCTATTATAGTTTACTTGTAATGTTGTTTGTATGAATGAACATGATTGTATACCTTTGCTACCCAAAGGTATTGAACTGAATGAAGGAACTTTATATATATATATATATATATATATATATATATATATATATATATATATATATATATACATATCCATAGTATATAACTAAGATTCAAACGACCTTCGGACAAACAACCGATACCCTAAGCCCACAACCAAACAAGGAACAGGAAGTAAGGTGAGCTATCAGTCCTAAGTCCTTTCAATCCTACTTATATAACTATATCTATATAGATACACATTTGACAAAATATAAGTTTAAAAGAGTTTAATAAAAGTATTTAGCATGTAAAGGAGTTTGTAAAACGATTTGAAGTAGTTTGTTTGATAACACAGTTTGAAAAGTAAGAAATCCACTTGTTTGGTAGTTATTAATCACATGTGATTGATATAATAACTATAATAGTTCAACTTGTATTCCGCCCATAAAAGCATTCAAAATCATTTAAAAGGTTGATTAAGGGGTATGAACTTACCTGTAGTGAGTGGTTTGGATGAACGGATGGTATAGGATGCTAAGTGTCAAGTGAAGACTTGAGCACACACTCGGAACCTATTTAACATATAATGACACATATATGTATCTAATTAATCAATTAACAACTACTTAAGCAAGTAAAGATACCCTAGGACATGGAAAACACTTGATTCAAGTGCTAGGAGTACCAAAGGGTTGCATCTAAGAGGAGTATGGCCTCTCATTGGAGTTTATGGCCAATATGGGTGTATCACATGAGTTTACGACCAAAGGGGTAAACCCCCATGAGTTTACGGCCGTAAACTCATGGTAATTTGTACCAAGTTGTGATATAAGGTCTTACAAGTCATTTGGAAGTGTTCTTATGTTCAAGCCTAAGCCTTAGGAAGGAATAGGAGCACATATGCACTACTAACTAGTGTTTACCACCCAAGGTGATTGTCTTGGCCGTAAACACCATTTGTTCTTGGTTCTTTTGATGTTTAAGGTCCTATACTTCACTTGAAAGTATTCTAGACTTGGTTCCAAGACTTTGGAAGGGATTAGGGCTCACTTTTCCCCCTTAAATAGGGTTTATGGCCCAAGGAGATTGCCTTGGCCGTAAACACCTTATGTTCTTGAGGAAAACTTGTTTTCAAGTCCTTGATTCAACATCCTAACTAACTAACAAGTATTGGAGGTAGGTACTAACAATATAGAAGCTTGTAAAGGTGATTCCAGACCAAGAACACTAGTGTGTGTTCTAGGTGTTTTTGGTGAAATGAAGAATACTTGAAGATCTATCAAAATGGAATGATTTCATGGATGAAATCTAAGGGTTGTACTAGATAAAGTGTTGTAATAACAAATCAAAGGAAGAAATTCTTACATTTTTGGAAGATTAAGATGAAGATCTCGATGATAGTTGAGAGAGAATGGGAGTTTCTTTGACTTGAAATGAAGGAAATGATGAACAATGATGTAAACTCATGCTTAAGGCATGAGTTCATGGCAATGGATGAGTTTACGGCCCAAACTCATAAAGTTTGGCCGTAAACACCTCATAATGGGGTTTAAGCTTGATTTAGGTAAAATGGATTCAAGCAGATACTTCCTAACACCCTATTCTTGAATATACTAAGCTTAAAACACTCAAATAGACTCTAAACAGTGCTAAATGATAGCAGAAACAAGTCTGACTTGGTTTGAATTGATTGATTGTACAAGATAGAAATTTCGGGTTGTCACAACCGCTCACACCATCACTGCCCCAACAGCCCCAACACCCTCTAAACAATATGTTGGGAGTCTTCCGAAATGTGATAAGTGTAACTACCACCATGTTGGTCTGTGTAGAGAAATGTATTGTACGAGGTGTAAAAAGAAAGGACACACTGTCTGTTTCTGCAAAGAACCAGATCAACAAAATGCCTCAACCTCGAATACAAGAGCAAGCCGCGCTTGCTACGAATGTGGAGAGACAGGGCGTTTTAAGAAGGACTTCCCGAAAGAAAAGAATACAGGAGGATTAAAAAAGGGTACTGGCAATAGGACATGAGGAGGCCGTGGCAGACCCGACTGTGCTTACGGGTACATTTCTCCTCAATAACTCTTATGCATGCATACTATTTGATTATGGAGCGGAGAGGAGTTTTGTGAGCCACCAGGTTAAACATTTACTTAATCGAACACTGAAACCATTAAACAAAACATTCAACGTCGAAATTGCAAATGAAAAGACGGAAAACACTAACGATATATACGTAGACTGTACCCTCTCACTAAACAATCATTCCTTTCAAATCAACCTCATGCCAGTATCGATAAAAAGTTTTGATGTCATCATTGGCATGGATTGGCTATGTCCCCATCGTGCTGATATTTTATGCTACAAAAAGGTTGTTCGCCTTAATTTGCCAAATGGCGAAGCCCTCATCACCTATGGCGATAAACCCAATACAAGTCTTTGCCTCATTTCTTGTATTAAAGCTCATAAGTATCTACGAAAAGAATACCAAGTATTCTTGGCTCACGTCATGAATGAGAAACGAGAAGTAAAGACCTCAAGAGCATTCCTGAAGTATGTAATTTTCCTGACGTATTTCCTGAGGATCTTCCAGGAGTACCTCCTACAAGACAGGTCAAATTTAGAATCGATCTTATCCCTTGAGCTACCCCAGTAGCCAAATCCCTATACCGACTAGCACTAGCTGAGATGCAAGAATTGTCTAGCCAACTAAACGAACTAGTCAGTAAGGGGTTCATTCGACCAAGTTTCTCACCTTGAGGAGCACCGGTTCTGTTCGTTAAGAAGAAGGATGGATCGTTCCGTATTTGCATCGACTATCGCGAACTAAACAAGCTCACTATTAAAAACCGATATCCACTTCCACGAATAGACGATTTATTCGATCAACTCCAAGGAGCAAACTACTTTTCAAAGATCAACCTGAGGTCCAGGTATCACCAATTACGAGTCCAAGAAAGCGATGTTCCCAAAACGGCATTTCGAACGCGTTATGGACACTACGAATTTGTAGTAATGCCTTTTGGTCTAACCAATGCTCATGCCATGTTCATGGACTTAATGAACAGGGTATTCTGTCCTTTCCTATACAAGTTCATGATTGTGTTCATAGATGATATACTCATCTACTCACGAGGCAAGGAAGAACATAGTCAACACCTTCGTCGGATCTTGGAAACATTGCGAACAGAAAAACTTTTTGTGAAGTTCTCAAAATGTGAATTTTGGATTCAGAAAGTAGAATTTATTGGTCACGTGGTTAGCGAAGAAGGGATAGACGTAGACCCCTCCAAAATTAAAGCAATATAGAATTGGTCAGCACCAAAAACAGCCACGAAAATTCGACAATTTTTGGGTCTTGTTGGCTATTACCGCATATTCATACAAAACTTCTCAAGGATCGCTAAGCCACTTACTACTCTGACTTAGAATGGAATAACTTTCAACTGGGGAGAGAAACAAGAAGTTGCTTTCCAATCCCTGAAACAAGCTCTGTGCAACGCGCCTATTCTGTCTCTACCTGAAGGAACAGAAGACTTCGTTGTATATTGTGATGCATCCAATCAAGGACTGGTATGTGTACTTATGCAGCGAGGAAAATTTATCTCATATGCCTCACGACAATTAAAAACACACGAGGTCAACTACACTACTCATGACCCTGAGTTGGGAGCAGTAGTATTTGCTCTAAAGATCTGGAGACACTACCTCTACGGAACAAAGTACACCATCTTTACAGACCACAAAAGTCTTCAACACATATTGGATAAGAAGGAGCTAAACATGAGACAACGACGATGGGTTGAACTACTTAGTGATTACGAATGTGAAATTCGTTACCATCCAGGCAAAGCCAATGTGGTAGCAGATGCCCTTAGTCGGAAAGAATACTCGGGCCGTCGAGTAATGTCTCTGACCATGACCATCCATTCTCACTTTCCACACAAATCAAAGAGGCTCAACTAGAAGCTTTGAAACGGGAGAACATAACAAATGAAACCTTAAGGGGAATGGAAAAGAAGTTAGAAATCAAGGGTGACGGAGTTCATTATTTCATGGATCGAATCTTGACACTAAAGTTTGGTGGATTCAGAGAAGTTGTCATGAACGAAGCACACAAGACTCGATAATCTGTTCATCCAGGTTCTGTCAAGATGTATCTGGACCTTAAGAAATTATATTGGTGGCCGAACATGAATGCTGAAATTGCTACCTACGTGGGCAAGTGCCTAACTTGCGCCAAGGTGAAGGTGGAATATCAGAAGCCCTCAGGTTTACTCCAAAAGCCATAAATACCTGAGTGGAAGTGGGATTGAATTACAATGGACTTCATCACTAAATTACCCAAAACCCCGGGTGGCCATGACACTATTAGGGTGATCGTTGACAGATTGACCAAGTCCGCCCACTTCCTGCCAATCAAAGAAACATACAAGATGAAGAGATTGACTTGAACCTACATCCAAGAGAAAGTATGACTGCATGGTATACCTATATCCATTATCTTGGATAGAGATAGTAGGTTTACCTCTCGATTCTGGCAGACACTTCAGAAGGCTCTTGGAACTAAGCTGGACATGAGTATAGCTTATCATCCACAAACCGACAGGCAGAGTGAGAGAACCATTCAAACACTAGAAGACATGATGCGAGCATGTGTTATCGACTTCAGTAAGTCCTGGGATACTAATTTACAAATGGTCGAGTTCTCTTACAACAACAACTATCATACTAGCATCAAGGCTGCTCCATTTGAAGCCCTCTATGGTCGTAAGTGCATATCCCCTTTGTGATGGGCTGCGATGGTTGACACGCAGCTAGCTAGAGGTCAAGTTCCAGACAGCACTCTCACTGGTCCGAAAATCATCAGAGAAACGACCAAAAAGATTGTTTAAATTCATGAACGTTTGAAAGCCTCTCGAGATCGACAAAAGAGCTACGCAGACAAAAGATGAAAACCCTTGGAATTTCAGGTTGGTGACCGTGTTCTATTAATGGTCTCACCCTGGAAGGGCATGATACGCTTCAGAAAGCGTGGTAAATTAAATCCAAGGTACATTGGACCATTTGAAATTCTCGCAAATATTGGTCCTGTAGCTTACAAATTACAACTAACTCGAGAACTTATTAACATACATCCTATCTTCCACGTATCTAATTTAAAGAAGTGTCTATCTGACGAGACTCTTGTAATTCCACTTGATGAAATTGAGTTGAGCGAGAGTCTAGACTTCATGGAAGAACCAGTAGAAATCATGGATAGGGAAGTCAAACGAACAAAACAAAGCCGTATACCAATAGTGAAGGTTTGCTGGAATGCTAAGCGGGGATCTGAATTCACTTGGGATCGGGAGGATCAGATGATACAAAAGTATCCACACATTTTCCCTAATCCATGAGTATTACCATAGAAATAATTTTGGGACGAAATTCCCTCTAACGTGGGGACAATGTAACAACGTAATATTTCAGGTCAATGTAATAGTCTAGGTCAAATTGTAATTTATTTTGAAATAATAAAAATTAAGATGAAAAGTAGTGTCAAAAATAACGTATCAAATAATCTTGATTAGGATGAATAAAGTGGTAGAGATTGTAACAAGGTTTCCAAAATTATAAAGAACACTGAAATCCGAGTTATAACGAAGAAGTTATGACAAATCGAAGATCCCCGACAATACCGGCAAAAAACTGTTAAGCGTAAAAAGCGAAATTTCAATAAAGTGCTTTGTAGCCTTAGGTATATAAATTAAAGTTGTAGAATACATTAAACCAAGAACTTTCATAAAAAGAACGCCAAAATCTGACTTCGTATGAGGAAGTTATGATTTTCTAAGATTCGACATAACAATACACAACTAAAAACTCGAAATAAAGATCAAGTGATTTTTAGCCAACACAACCTAAACGAGAAACGAAAGTATCATCAATAGTAGTACAACGGTAAAAAGACAGACGAAAACGGACGTCGGATGAAGAAGTTATGAATTTTTAACGGATTTTCCTGTCGCGGTCTGTTAAAAATAATAATATTAAAAATAAATTCAAAATTAGCCGATGGAATCTAAGCGAAAGTCGTAGAGTATAATCTCACCTATGCGTGCATATAAAGAACGTGGAAAACAGAGGTCGTATGCGAAAGTTATGAATTTTAGAAGTTCGGGGCACAAAAACCGAGAAATTTCGCAAAGGACATGGCCAGGGTTCGGCCACGTCATCCTCGCATGTGAGGCTGCCCCGTGTCCGAGCTGCTGATTCGAACGAATGCACAACCCAGTGAAGATCCGACGCGTGTGCATCTGTGGAAGCGCCCGAAGGTGACGCGTGTTCAGCCCCTCCGTCCGACTCCTGGCCTTCCCCCGCGCCACCTGTCCGAACACGTGCCCCCTTCTCCTTCCTTTGGTCCGAGGCTTCGGCCTTATAAAGCCATGTGAGATCTCCTGGTTATCACACCTTTTTCACACCAAATTTCATATATTTTCACAACTTTCACCCTTTAAGCTTCCATAAAAACCCCCGAAGCGCCGGTATCATATCCAACACCCGAAGAACAACCTGAGGCACCAGAAGTCTGCAAGAAAAGAGTCTTCCGGTTTCTAAACCCGACCCTCGCAAAGCCCTATTGTCAATAATAAAGCCTTTTTCTAGCAACAAAGTGCTACACAATTCACCACTTATCAAGTGAGTTCATACTCCTACACTTTTTTATAACTTTTTATAAGTTTTAAAGGAGGAAAATACAAGTAAAACACTAGAATACTAGTGTTTATATATAAATCGTGGTTTATGTTTTCTTTCAGTTTATAGAACTTTTACATGAAAACATATACATATGGAACATCTTATGACACAACATTTATCATTTTAATTGAAACATATATTTTAAACTATAATAGATATAGTTTGGGTTACATTCTCATTATATTTTACTCTTTCAGGACAAATAAAACAGTTATATAAAAATATGATTATTTTTATATGTTACAAACATTACGAAAAGAGTAACAACTTTATATATGAATATTTTCATATACAAATATGTATTTCGTTGGGAAATTGTAAGTCATTCGTCTTCATTGTACCTATCAAGGTATAACAGCCAGTCCTGTATTATAACCCGAATCTCCTTCCGGAGAACTAGATACTTGTGTATAGATCTATACGGGATTGATGACCCCGCACCCTGACTGTTAGCTACAGTCCCTAGGGTGATAAATATCAGACAGTACGACGCCTGAAGAATGTTGAGGCAGGCAAATCATTTGTTAGTACAGTTATAAAAACTCACATAGGGAAAACGAATATATACATAAACACTTCTCTTCAAATAGTTTTATTTTCGAATAAATCTATATATATCGTTAATTCAAGTATGGTGAATTACTTGTACATGTTTTAGTCTTGTATATAATTAAGACTAATATTTACAATTCAGTTTTATGGAAAATATAGGATTTTCCTGGATAAATACGATTTCTTACAAACAACAACTTACAACTCAATTTTATAGAAAATATCGGATTTTCTGGAAACGAATGTGATTTCATCTCTTTGAATGGTATTTATTTCTCATAAAAAATACTTATGAACTCACCAACTTAATTTTTGACACTTTTTCTCAAATAACTTGTATTCTCAGGAAATCGGTAATCAGGTACACCCTCAAGTTTTTGAGAAGATGGAGCATTGAGACTCATCTCTTTTGTATATATATACATATATATTATATATATATATATATATATATATATATATATATATATATATATATGTGTATATATATATATATATATATATATATATTGGTGTCAATATACAATGCTTGAACACATATGTAAAACTTATACTTTATCAAATCCATGGTTGTTGTACTTTGATTTCTATTATACAATTGTTGTGATATTATACATGACGTCCTCCACCCCCGAATGATATGGACATACAGGTTTGGGGGTGTGACATACAGAAATAAATTTTTTGTTAAAATTTTGAACATAAAGTTCACCGTCAATTCCATAAGAGTTGGGATTGTTCGGTTTCACCATCATCACAGAAAAATGAATCCGGATCATTAACATAGACTTGTGTGATATCTACATTCTGTTTGGTTTCTATCAGAGATGTCGAGGATATGCAAGTGAAGTGTGTGATTCGTGAAGAACAATGTTTGGTCAAAAATATTGTTTAAGAAAACATTGTGTACCTCTACGAATGATATGGACATATCAGAAATCTCTTAACTCAAAATGAGAAGAGAAAGGTAGCTCTCCGACTAATGTGAATATAGCCTGATTGGGAAGGAACCCTCATGATGAGTGATCCATTAAGGCTTCGAAAGACACTGAGTATATGAGACTTATGGTCAACATACAACAACATTTTTCTAGGTACACCTAACTGGTGCAAAGATTCGAAATTGTACCTGTCCTAATTTTGAATATTTTTCCATGAAGCATATGCCACCACAATATATTGAGTGAATTAGACACTGAAAAATGTTAACCACAAAAAACAGAACGAAAAAAAATATTTTTGAATTTATGTTATTGAAATTAAAAGACAAAAATAACAAAATCTTTTTGGAATTTTTATTTTGAAATTAAAAGACAAAAATAAGAAAATCTTTTTGGAATTTTTGTTTTTGAAATTAAAAGACAAAAAGAAAAAAATCTTTTTGGTATTTTCGTTTTATAAAACGAGAATCAAAAACAGTGAAATGGTACAGAATATTCGATGTAAGAAGTATCGACTTCCAAAAATTATACATCGAACAACTTTTCTTCTCAGACACCGAAGGTTCAGCTAAATCATCCGGAGACATTTTGAAAACAAAGGTGGCCGAATGCTGAATGATGAACGGTAACTTCTGAATTCGTCAGCAGTACGTTGACTCCTTGTTATTTCATGATACAAACGAACTTGGAACAGAGCTTGCATCGATCATTCCAAGACCATTTAAGATCCGTAGAAATGATTTCTCATCAAAAGGTTTAGTAAATGAAGCTCGATATTTCCATCCTCAGCTTGATCCTTGGTAAAATGGCATCGAACTGTTATGTGATTTGTCTTTGAATGTTGCATTGGATTATGAAAGATGTGTACGACACTTTGTGAATCACGATATAAATGGATCTTCTTCATATTGAATGTGTAGTCACGTAGTTGACTTTGAATCCATATGAACTGAGAAGTGCAAGCAACATCCGCAACATATTCTGCTTCAACTATAGAAATCGAGACACATGTCTATTTCTTTGATTTCCACTTTACAAGCTTCCCGTCCAAAAGATGACATCCACCAATAGTGCTTTTTCGGTCGAGTTGACACCCACCAAGTTATGCATCTGAAAATTCATGTATAAAAAATAAGACTTCGAAGGGTACGACAAACCTAAAGACATAGTGCCTTTGAGATATCAAAAGATATTCTTGACCACTGTTAGATAGGGATCTCTGGGATTTGATTGATATCTAGCACAATTGCAAACAACGAACATAATATCAGGTCTACTAGCAGTTAAGTATAGTAAATAACCTATCATGCTCCTGTACAACGTGAGATCGATAGTAGCCTTATCCAACAATGGTCCTAAGCGCGTGCCGACTGCCATTGGTACTTTAAATTTTTAATTATTCATCATGCCAAATTTCTCAAGAAAGTTACGAGAATACTTCTCTTGATTTATAAAAATTCCATATTTGCTTTGACGAATATTCAACTCTTGAAAATTATTTATCGTACCCATCATACTAATCTCAAATTGACTTTTCATCATATTCTCAAATTCCATAGACAACCAAGGGTCAGACGAGCCAAAAATAATATCATCTATATAAATTTGAACTAGCATCAGCTGATCCCCTACTTTCTTTCGAAATTGTGACATCCCCGAATTCACGGTCATTTTAAAAAATTTATTTACGCTTATTTGAAAATAAGAATATCCATTTTTAAATAATATTATTACGAAATTTGTTCCCAGAAAAACATGATAAATACATTATCAAATAATTTGTGAAGAAATGTATTTTATTCATTTTAAAACGTTGAGATGTCATCGTCAATACAGAAACATAAGGATTAACAGACCTTATACTCATTTACACCAGTGATCTATGTCTCTTTTAATCTCTCAGTGTAATGAAGCTTCATATCGACATATGTGATACAAATAAATTAAGTGGCTCAGGTTGGGAAACTGTCACACCCCCAAACCGAAACGGCGGAAATGTTCGGGGGTGGAAGACGTCATGTACAGTATCACAACAATTGAATAATAGTAATCAAAGAAACAACAACCATTGTATTAATAGTATAATGTTTACATTGTATTCGAATCATATAAAACTTACTCCAAAAGTAAATAACAAGTAAGGACTCGAAGCTACTATCTTCCATCTTCTTGAACTCGGTGCTTATACCTGTCTACTAGTGTCCTGATAATACAAGTAGGTTTTGAAAGAGTATCAGCATTTAAGCTTGTTTGTTCATAAGCATTTTGTTTTAGAAAACAGGTTCTGTGTTCTTTGAAACGTGTGTTGTGTTTCTCCAGAAAACCTTATATTTTCTGATGTAACTAATGTTAAGTAAAATGATTCGTACAAGTTCCTTCTATGAGTACTTAGTGTATACAAATCATATACAATCCATATTGAACAAACAACTGATTGTGTGGTTCTGCCCCAAGCCCACAACGAAACAAGGAACATGAAATGAGGTGGAGGCCACACATTCCACTCGTTGTCGAATCCTCATCTACATAACCCTGAAGTATTCACTAGGTACTTAAAAAGATGACTGTATTGGTCGTTGAAAATCTATTGAAAGTGTTACTCAAGAAAATCCAATATTTTCTAAGTAAAAGTATGATAATATCAGTTCCTTCTATAACCACTTAGCTCATACTAGCTATATATAAACCAATATCAAATACACAGTTAATTGTGTGGATCTGCCCTAAGCCCACAACCAAACAAGGAACAGGAAATGAGGCAGAAACCACACATTCCACGGTCTATCGGATATTCTTCATACGTAACCCGGATGCATAAACTAAGGAATTATAAAATTAACAATGAATATCCGTTAGTTGAATGATAAACCGATTATTCGTAAAGTACTGATGTTTGCCTGGAAAATCCTATATTTTACTTAAGTGTGAGTTGTTGTCTTAACTGTTCCAAAACTGAAAAGTACAAGTATTTTCCATACTTATGTTGTTAAAGAATTGTTCTGTTTGAAAACACTGGCTACCACCAGTAATGTATAGTAGTTTTATTACTTAAAATAAAGCTAGTCGAAAACGTATTGTTCTGTATACTGGAAGTGTTGTTAATACCCTCCGGTGGTCACTTAGTACATACGAGTCATAGAAATCTAAATCGAATAGACAGTCGATTGGGTGATTCTGCCCTAAGCCCACAACCAAACAAGGAACAGGAAATGAGGCGGAAGTCACAAATCCCACTGCATGTCGGATGTAAATTTTATCACCCTGATGTATATACTAAGTAATCACATAGTTTTTAACCCTGATGACTGTTTGTTGAGTATATTATTACGTGAATGAGTCGTTGTTTTCCATGTGAGTTCTTATAACCATGCTGATGGACGATGAATACTATGATGTACTTCGGACGTCGTAAACTGTAATGACGTTTGTCACCCCAGGATGACTGTAGCAAATAGTCAGAGTGCGGGATTGTAAGTCTCATATATATCTATACACAAACTCACGCTCTCCCTCTAGGAGACTCTGGGTCCTAAGGAGTAGACTTCCCAGATATCGTGTCTGACAATGTTGTTCTCTCAATGAATTCACGAATAGTACTATGAAAAGCCCTTTTTGTTATTAACACGTATCCTTGTAAAAATAGTACCTTTGTTCATAGTTCATACTTAGTAAGTTCTGCGTTCAAATGTGTGTTAACAATAAGAAAATATAATAAACTAAATTATATTTTTAAACATCGATTTCTTATGTTTTACTTGTATTTCCCCCCTAAAACATTAAAAAGCTTGGAAAAATATGGGGGTATGAACTCACAGTTGTTTATGTACACGGGCTTGGCAGCAAGACTGGAAGGATGACCCTCGAGTTATTGTACGCGGAATTAACGGTACCCTAATGATAATTAAACACATAATTGTATTTAAATTAGTGAGACCATTAATTAAAGTGTTATAAAACACTTGGTTTTAGGTTAGGAATGTTACCGAGACTCGATCGAAGTCGAAAAGTGGGTTTACAGCCAAGTTTCACGATTTAGGGTAGTTTGCGCCCATGAGCTGTTCTCGGTCATGAACTGATTTCGGTCGTGAACTGTTTTCTGCCCTTGACGGGTTTACAGTCTTTGAATGGTTTGCGGCCTATTCTTGGTGTTCTTGGTGAAATATGAAGATTTGAAGGTTTTATCGCCGTGAACTCAAGAATGAAGAGTGTTTGATTTGATGAAATGATGAATGTTAGAGACAAAAATTAGACTTTTCGGCCAGAATTGTAGAAATGAGGGTAAAAACACACACACACACATATATATATATATATATATATATATATATATATATATATATATATATATATATATATATATATATATATATATATATATATATATATAGGTTGGGTTTACGGTCGGAGGTGGTGTCCCCAGGCTATGAATGGTTTACGGCCATAAACATGTTTGCGGCCGTAAACACCGGGATGAACGAGACACGGCTGATTTTCGAAGAAAAACTTGATTTTTCGCACGATTTTAGTCCGACACTTATATAAATTTAATTTAAATAATCTAAGTTCTTTTCAACCCTTACGAGCTTGACGAAATTTACAAATAAATAAAATTGGATATTTTTATTCAACGGGATTTGACTTTCGTTGACTGAAAAAGGTTCAAGTTGTTACATCATCCCCCCGTTAGAGGGAATTTCGTCCCAAAATTCGAATTCTGAGTGGTTGGTTAAGGATAAGGGAAAGAGAAGGGTACATTGGTTCTATTTAATTCTTGCGTTCTTCAGTGAATTCAGATCCTCGGTGGGTGTTTCAGCAGATTTTCACTATTGGATTTGTTGTTCTGATCTGTGGAGAGTGTGTGGGTTGGACCTGCTTGACTATGTTAATCCAACTGGTAGGATGTCCATTCGTAGTCCTGAGCAGCTTTTGTCCTGAAGATCATGGAAGGACTCATACCTGGTTCTTCTATAATCGCCTTGTGTACACGAGTCGTATATAATTAAGATTTATAAGACAATCGGATGGGTAGCTCTGCCCCAGGTCCACAACCAGACAAGGAACAAGAGATAGGGCAGAAACACACATCCTAAGTCCATAGAATCTTAATTATATACCACCCTAATGTATACACTTAACATTGGTAGGCTAACCATATCTTTCCCAAACCTCTGTGCTTGAACTTGACTTGTTGCGCGAGTGGTATTTCCAAATGGTTTGCTGGGAATACTTAGGGAAGGTTACAGAAGGATATCATACTCCTCGCATGAGTACTCCAGAGGTTTGAAGCGAGAGACAATTTCGAGGTTCGTATCTTGTTTGATGTTATGAGTGAGGAGAGTTTTGTTATTTGGTCGGTTAAAGCAAAAGGTCTCCTTGGTTACACATTAGATTGCTATAGCGTGGACCCAGCCACTCTAGGCGGGATGATGTAGTCGGATCACGTGTAAGGTTGGTTCGGAAGGAGTGTTTGTTAGAACATTAGTGCATCTGTGTGTGTACGTTTCTAGTGCTTTCTGTTTTGACCTTGATATTACTACTACAAATGTTTTGTACTGCATTAAGTGTGTACTAACTGTAGAATTGTTATGAAGGATGATATTGATACTTAGTGTTATGATCCCTATCCGGTCCCTCTATGGTCGCTTGGGGTCTACAAGTCATATATAATTAAGGATGAGAAGACAGTCGACAGACTGACTCTGCCCTAAATCCAGAACCAGACAAGGAACAGGAAATAAGGCGGAATCACACACTCTAAGTCTATAGGTTCATAATTATATATGGCCCCAATGTTTACACCAAGTATTATAGCTTACCTGAAAGGGTATTTACTTTTTATATAGACTATGTGCTTTGTTTGGACGAGGAAGAAATTTTTATGGTTAGGGTCTAGTTGGTAACGGTTTTCGTGAAAATGTAAGTTTGAGAAATGTTTCGAGTTGGGAAACGTACCACTGCTCTCTGGTGGTTACGGGGTAGACTCTCCTGCATTGATCATCATCATTCTTCCCTCTTCACCGGGGTTTCTGGCCAATGGAAAATCTCTCCTGTAGTGCCCCGTTTCGCCACATTCGTAGCAAGTCTGACTTACTTCCTCATATGGGACCAAAGAGATTGGTCGTGGTGGTGCCCTACAGAAACGGATGTTGTGTCCCCTTCTGAGGCAGTTCTTGCAATACATCTTCTGACACCTTCCGGTATGATGAAAGTTGCAGTTATTACATTTAGGGAGAGTTCCAGCATAACGACCGTCGGGTGCTGGAGTGGCTGGTGTCGTGGAAGCATGGGCCGCACCCGTCTGTTGTCCATCTGAGGGCTCTTGGATTTTTGTTTATCATCACACCCTTTGGTTAACTCAGGAACGGGGGCCATTATGCCTTTGCAGATTCCATGGTCCACCAGTATTCGAGCCAGACTTTTGACACTGTCAAACGTAAGGGGTTTCGCTGATAACACGTTTCCTTGAATTGGAGAAGGTAGTCCCCAAATGTATCTCTCTACCTTCCTGCTCTTCGGGGTAACCATCCCAGGGTATAGTGCAGCTAGATCGTTGAATCTATCGGTGTAGGCTACTATGTCTGAGCCTGCCATGGTAAGATTCCACACCTCTTCCTCTAGTTTATGTGTTTCGCCCCTCGGGGAGTACTCTTCCAGCATCACCTCTTTTAGTTTTTCCCAGCCCACTGCATTTGCCATTGGTAGAGTCAGTGACTTGATATGGCCATTCCACCATGTAAGGGCTCTGTCGGAGAAGGTGCAGGCAACAAACTTCACTTTGCTCCCTCTTGGGCACATGTATAACTCAAAAATTGATTCTGTCTTCTCGAACGATCGCATTAGGGCTATGACCCCCCCCCCACTTCCATCAAAGGATTTGGGTCCACAAGTCATGAAGTCTTTGTACGAGCACTCCCTTGTGGGTTCGTGGTTAGAGGTGTTGGTGCCACTACCCGATCCATCGATACCACTTGCGCGGATTTGAGTCATGACAGCTGTCACTACGGTTGTTACTGCCGCCTGAAAGACAACCAGGTCATACTGAAGAGGTGGTGGTGGTGGTGCGTTATTTTTGTTTTTGTTCGACTTCTTCGGTGGCATCTTTCTGCCATAAGGTTTAAAAGATGAAACGAGGGTATGTCTTTAGTGGTGGTTACAAGTCGAGTGTTATTTGAATCGAAGTTATCTTAGTTCCGAGTGTATTATGTGTTGGATTAATGTCTAAGTCCATAACTATAATTGGTAAGACTTGACCCGACCATGCATGGTCCATTTGGGTTGCATGGCATCATGCATTTGGATAGACTATAATGAGAGAAATAACACTTAAGGTTGGTTAATATATTATAAGTTCTAATATATTAATAAGGTTATTTAATTAGTATTGATCAAGAATTAATTTGGAATAAATTAAGTGATCAAAAGGAGACTAATTAAATATATGGGTTGATTGTGTAAATTCTTCATTCTTATATATGTGGGCTTGTGATCCAAGATTCCTTATGTTGGACTAAGTCCACGGGGTGACCCATGGATACTCCATGGAGGTTAAAATCCATGGAGCATAAGGAATGGGTAAAGTTATGAGTTACATGGTGTAACCCTAATAGCCACCATATAAAAGAATCCCATGGCTCAAGAAATCGTGCACTAATGTGTGAGTGTGAGGGCTAGACGATTTCAAGGAGTGTTCAAGTTTCTCTCAAGTTATTCCAAGTGTATTTGGTGTTGTGTGAACCATTTGAGGTGTCACACTTGGGGCACTAGGTACTCAAGCTTCATGAAGACATTCTACATCAAAAAGGTATGTATTCTATCTTGTTATATTTATTATTTTGTATGCTAGATTAGGATAATACCTTGGATGTTCATAATTGTATGATAATAGAGAAAACATAGATCCAAGGTATTTAGGGTTGCATGTACACTTAGGAGTGTTAGAATGCTCATAACCCAACAGTGGTATCAGAGCCTAGGCTTGTTTTCTTGTTATACTTGCAAAAGTAGCTGAAAAATCGAGTTGGATGCATATATTCGATTGTTTTGGCTGGAATTGGACTAGGAACATTACCCTAAGATGTTTTTGGACTTATAAACTTGTTTTTGATGTGGTAATGTTCATGCTAATCCAATTTCTAAGATAATTGTCATAATTTCAAGATTTGTATTAGTTTGTATGTTCATGCTAATTTCTTGAAGATTGATGATTTGATTATCTTGTTTTTATGAGGTTCTTAGATTAATAGAAAAGTTGTGTGAAATAGTTGTTTTCAATCCATTTTAATCTAAGAGTTGATTCCAAAGTGTGTTTTTGTAACTTGTCCTCAAGTTATATGAAAAGTCACATTTAAGAATCATAAAACTCATAAAAGTTGGCAAAGGTTACAAAATGAAGAGTCTAGTTCTAATTAAATGGTTTTATGACTCCATAACTTGTCCTCAAGTTATGGAGGTTCAAGAGTCTCTTCATTAAATTAAAAAAAAAAGTGTAACCTTAATTAGTTCCATAAGTTACAATAAAAAAAAAGTTATTTTTTTTAATTAGTTTAAAGTCTTCCATAACTTGTCCTCAAGTTATGGAACTTAAAGAGTTTATTTATTTATTTATTTTTTTTAATTAAAACTACTTTAAACTCATAAGTTATGAAATTAATTAGTTTTGAATAGTTTCAAAACTTGCCCTCAAGTTTTGGAATTTGAAAAGTTTTCACTTATGAATACTTTAATTCCAAGTTAGCCCTTAGAATTTTAAAAGTTAAAATTCAACCCTTATACTTTATAATATTATAAGTTAATAATATTTATATATATGTATAAGAGTAAAGTCAGTTTTACCGTTAGTAGGCCTCATTCACTAAGCCGGTCTATAAGGGGGGTATAAGGTTACTGCCTATAAAATGGCAGTTTAATGGGTGTCCACTCTCACCCACCGCTTCCTTGACTGGTGGAGGGTCGTTAGCCGAACGGGTAGGACAAGGACTATAATTCTCCTTTCATTAAAAGTATTAATGATAAATACTAAGTAACTAAACTCTTATTAATACCCAATCTTAGTTACTTAGGAAAATGTGAATTTGGTGCTAACCCATGAAATTACACTTTGCACTTTGCTTAAGTCGTTAATGGAGCGTGTGTGGTTAACCGGGACACTAACCTGGACTTAACAAGGTAGGCAAAGGGTAACTTAATATTTAGCATAGTATCGGTGGAGCGTGTGTGGTTAACCGGCACACTGATTAAGGGGTAAATATTAAGGGTACCAAGTATATTTGCATGGTTATTCACACCTTGTTTTGTGATCCTCGGCATCCCAGTCACAAAACCTGAAGGGCACACTCGAGATTGAAACATGCCTTTGAACAGTTCAATGAATCTCAAAGATCTAGGACTTTCAAATCCAATTAAAACCTAATAAATTATTTCGTTTTTCATGGTGGAAATTGGTGAATCGTCATTCACCTACCTTCAAATATTTTATAGCTTGGATTACGGCATCCCTCTTCTAAGTTATAAAATAGTTTGTTGGGTCCTAGCCTTAATATTTCATATTGGGTGTCATATTAAGGACTTTAAATCAACTATCTTGAATATCTCCCAAAAAGATGTCTGGTCTAGACATTTATGATCTTCCCAAATCTCTTGAAACAAGCTTTCCTAAATGAAGATGATGTCCCATGGATATCATACTTCTTTCACCTCCTCCAATTATTCTCCCTAACCCACAAGTTCCTAAAAAGTTTAAGGTCACTCAAGCCCTATTGTCAAGGCAAGGTCTAGGTGTGATCACATCTTGGAGATGTAGTCACATATTGACAAGCCGGGAGAGTTGGGTGTCAAAGTCTTGAGAAAGTTGGTGGCTCAACTACTTTCTAAGTCACATAGTGAGTTCTTTTGGGAATCCTATGAAACAGACTAAGACAAGACCCTTAATGATCTTATCTATTTGCTAAGATCAACTTCCTAAAACGCTATGGACATTGACAATGATGACATTGGATATCCAGTAAAGCTCTCTCTTCCTAATGGGAAGGGATCGGCCATAGTCAACTCGGTTGACCCAATGGTAAAGAGAGAGGCGAAGTCTGAGATAGTCCCATTATCAAGGGTCCATAGGTAACTATTGCCAAAGGAAGGGGCATTGGTTACGAAGCTGCCAAATTTACCTAAGGATGTTAAAGTCAATAAGTTTGGCTCTACTTCAGGTAAAGTCCATTGTCTAACTCTATTAAGTACATGCTGATTCTGATCGCGAAGATGGATTTCAATCGCATGGTTCGGTGATCAGAATTTTGGGCTATTACTTAAGAGTTATGCTATTTATATTGCTTAGGAATAGATAACAACAAGGTTTTCATATGGATTGTAAGGATAAGTTTTTCCGCAAAGTTTTAAAATAAAAGAAAAAGGTTTTGATTTTATTTATTTTAAGTATCCTTACAATGGCATTTGTGAAAAGTTGTTGCTTATAAGATTCCATTGATAGCAATATTGGAAAAATGGATTTGATTCTTTCGGTTGTGGTAGTGTCTAATATTACCAAATAAGGAAAGATTCTCATCACCCAAGGTTCAATTGGACCGAAACTTGGAATCATGCAAGTTGTATAGTATGATGAATGGGAACTTTCAGATTGGAAAATTAAGACTAATTCCTTATGTGAATAAGGAAAGGACTAAGGGATTGAGTACACATTCTTGTGCACTAGTCAAGTCCACCACAAAAGATCAAGAAGACTATTCGTCATGATTTACTTAAGTTCAGTAAATATGGTTATACTTATAAGTTTAAGTATAAGTCTGTAGCATTGGAGAAGTTTCAATGTGAGACAGAACGAATAAGAAGAATCAAAGTATGGCAGAAAGATAAAAGTTTCTCAAATCTGAAAAGATGGGAGAGTACTTTAGTATCATGTTTATGATCATCTTAATGATTAAGATACCATATCACAATTGGTCCTCTAAAGTCATCTTAGTGCATTCTTATGACTAAGAAGAGGAGTCATGAATTGTTGAAATGGTTAAATCAAAAAGATGAGTCATACTTCGTTCCAAAACAATTCTTAGAGTCATACTCCAAGATTGTAACTTGAGTGACATATCTTAAAGAGGGTTTGTTAACACTAGTCAAATGTAAGAGTAAAAGGTTATCTACTCTTGTACATTTGAAATTGGTAAGTTGTGATGTTTTGGATAAAACAGAGACCAACTTAGGCCAATTGTGTAAAGTGTTAGTCTTGATAAAGAATCCGCACTATCTCTTGAATATTTGACAAGGGAGTCTTATATGTCAAGAGGACAGTGGGAGTCTTAAAGCTCTTGAAAGTTTCAAGACTTAATCAAGAATAAAACCTAAAGTCCTTCACTAGCACACGACTTGAGGTTTATAACCTATCGTGTTGAAATTTTTGTGCCTATTCAAGTTGGCTTTGCATAGGAGTTCTGAGAGTTCTCAATTGGTTGCACAACTACTTGGAAGCAATGACAGGCACCTGAGCTGCCAAATGGCAAGAATTTAAGATTACACAAGTTTAATCAATATGAGTTTGGATTTGTCACTAACCTTGTCTTGTGATTATGGTTTTGACAAATTCACATGGATAAGAACACATACACTATTAAATCTAAGTGTCATAAGGTTTCGCTCCGATTCATGAAAATGATGGTGAGGAAACACTTTCACTAAGTAGATTTTAGCTAGATAGCAATTGTGATATTTGCATTCTCAAAGTCGTTAGTGGAGCGTGTGTGGTTTATCGGCACACTAACATGGACTTGTGAGAAGTGGCGAAGGTCTAAACAATTGAGACTATGATTACGGCATCCCTTTTCATAGTTCTAAAATTGTTTAGACACACATGTGAGCTATCTAAGAGAGGTGTATGATTTTGATAAAGTTTTATCAAAACAATCTAGTATCAGAAATCTGAACTTTGGTAAGAAAGCCAGCTGATTTCTGAGTACATGTCAAAGCTAGTGGGAGCATGATAATTATGACAAAGGTTGCAAGTTAGCAATGTTAATTATAGAAAACAAAAGTTTCAATTCGTGAGGTTGCAGGGGTTGAAAAAGTTGTTTTGCTATAATTATACTTCATTTCAATTCTAAAAGCTTAGATTGAAATTTTAATCGTATTTAATCAAGGATATATATATATATATGAATTTCATGTTGGAATGGTTCGGATATAGGATCGATTATGATTACGACATCCCTTTTCATAATCTAAATTTTGAGAACTTGGCAAATTGAAATGGAAATATTATAGCAAAATGCTGGTTTAGTCTTTATGTGAGACATCATGAATCGTGTCCCATATGCTTCGGATATAGGATCGATTACATGTGCTATATTCATCCTTTCTAAAATTTTCCAAATGCCTAGGGCATTATGAAGGGAAAAGGTCTAGAATTTGATATGACTAAAATGATTAAGCAATTGTCGAGGACAATCTAAGGTTTACCAAAGATTGGTTGCTCAAGGACAGTTGGAAGTATAATGTTAATTCTGGAAGGACCATATTGACATAATCTGTAAGGAGGCAACTCTTGTTCAGAAGTGATAGTCAAAATGGAATATGGAAATGTTTCAAAGTTAGAAATTATTCAATCTGTGTAAGATTAGGAAACTTAATGAAAGAAGGATGTTTCCAAGGAGCTGATCTCCTTTGGAATGCTCTGTAATGATTGTTGTCAAGTCTTTCTGACTTCGTGCATAATCATTAAGAGGATCAATGCATATAAGTTTAGAATCTAACAGATTTCAGTAAATGGCATGAATTTGGAATTCTTGCATTTGCAATAAGGATTTGGGACTGTGAAAAGAGGATCACTGGAGTGATGTTCAATTGATATATTTTACAAAGTAAAGATCATAGACAAACATAGTATGCATACTTGGTGTATGGCATGACTAGTGTTTAGAAAACATAGTGTACATGCTTGGAGCATGGGACAACTATTGTTTTAAATTCAAGTATAAAGTTGATAAAACCGAAACAATGAATAATGAGTAATCAGTATGGTGATAAATAAAAGTGTTTATTTATATTCATAGGGTTTGATACCATATTTGATTCATTTATTCTTGTGTTTCACTTTGCATGTTTTGACTTCCAGAATAACTAAGTCGCTCTTCCTGAATGATTAAGTTATTCAAACCATCCACAGTCGGTCATATGTTGGAAGTAGATATGAATCAAGACTGTCATGGGTTGGTTTGTAGAGGTCCAAGTTGGTGGACAAAGTGGTGCTACAACACTCATGAGTGCTCATAAGTTCTGAGTATTGGATACAACCCGCGCTCATTTGAATCACTTCATGGATTTTATCACGAGTGATCATGAGACGATAATATCTTATATTCTTCAAACCTAGAGATATGAGTTATTACTATGAGTTGGTTATACATTAATTGCACGAAAACGCATTGGTAACTCGATGTTATAAAACGTGCCTTTGTGTATGATTCAACAAGTAGTAGAACAAGCCATATGAGTCGAAGTTTATCCATTCCTTTTACCTTCGGGATAAAAGCGATATCTGTGGGCCCCTCGATGATTTAAAGATGATACATGTGAGTGCTTGGCCAAGCCAGGACTGATTTGATTTGTTCAATCAGTCAGTCATCATGAATCAGAAATCGGGAAACAACAAATGGACAGAGAGAATGATTGATAATCCATGTCTCAGTCCATATGATATCTAGAATGGAGGAATATATGATCCCTTATCTAATGGACAAGTCATTGACAAAGGTCAGAGTTCATCGACAAGGTCAGAGTTCGACAGAAGCTTTTGAGAGCTACGATTGCTGATCGGTTCCTGAAGTCATACGCAATAATAGTTTTAGACTTATCCAAGTGGGAGATTGTTGGATTAATGTCTAAGTCCATAACTATAATTGGTAAGACTTGACCCGACCCGGCATGGTCCATTTGGGTTGCATGGCATCATGCATTTGGATAGACTATAATGAGAGAAATAACACTTAAGGTTGGTTAATATATTATAAGTTCTAATATATTAATAAGGTTATTTAATTAGTATTGATCAAGAATTAATTTGGAATTAATTAAGTGATCAAAAGGAGACTAATTAAATATATGGGTTGATTGTGTAAATCATTCATTCTTATATATGTGGGCTTGTGATCCAAGATTCCTTATGTTGGACTAAGTCCATGGGGTGACCCATGGATACTCCATGGAGGTTAAAATCCATGGAGCATAAGGAATGGGTAAAGTTATGAGTTACATGGTGTAACCCTAATAGCCACCATATAAAAGAATCCCATGGCTCAAGAAATCGTGCACTAATGTGTGAGTGTGAGGGCTAGACGATTTCAAGGAGTGTTCAAGTTTCTCTCAAGTTATTCCAAGTGTATTTGGTGTTGTGTGAACCATTTGAGGTGTTACACTTGGGGCACTAGGCACTCAAGCTTCATGAAGACATTCTACATCAAAGAGGTATGTACTCTATCTTGTTATATTTATTATTTTGTATGCTAGATTAGGATAATACCTTGGATGTTCATAATTGTATGTATAATAGAGAAAACATAGATCCAAGGTATTTAGGGTTGCATGTACACTTAGGAGTGTTAGAATGCTCATAACCCAACATTATGTTCTGTCTCTTGAAGCAAATTCATAACAGAGGTCTATGCAAAATAGACTTATGAATTTTTTATAATGACTACCCTCTTTGTGAAATTTTGTGATCTGGTTTCCTGTTACTAGTTGTTATGATAAAGGCAATAAGCCTAACACATAGTGTGAGCAGTGTAATCACTAACTCACTAGCTTACATTAGTTAGTTAATTATTAGTGTGATGTATAGGCTACTCTACCACCTTTCGCGCCTCGTGAGTGGTTTCCTGTGTTTCCTGTCCTAGTTATGATGGCACTGGTTTAGCTGTGGGGTTTTGTTGTCTCTAGACTTTCTTATGGTTTTCCTATTCTAAATAGTTCATGCTTCGTGTTTTATCACTAATCTCCACCACTTCCTGATGGAAGATTTGACTCCTCGTATGATACCTTCTAGGAATCCACTTTATAAATCCTCTCTTTTTCCTCCTTGACTCCTCTGTTGGTGGTTGTAGTAGAGTGGCTATCTCTATATAGGTTGTTCGTGCGAGAATGGGAATGTCTAAAGAATCTTATGAGATTAAGTAAAACATTTCTTCTGAAGTTTTTGATGATCCAAACTGGGTCCTCCTATAATCAAGCAGTGCATGCAAGCTGTATATAACCAAGATCAAATAGACATTCGAATAGGTGATCCTACTTTAAAACCACAACCAAACAAGGAACAGGTAGTAGAGCGAAGATCACAAATTCTATGTCTATAAGATCCCAATTATATATAACCTGGAAGCATGCACTTCGCAACTATAGACTTGCCAGTAAAGGTCTTTTAGCTTTCATATAAGTTTGTTATAGTGCCTAAAATACTCCTATAGTATTTTATCTTTATGTTTTGTTATAGAGATCGTTTGTATATAGATTTAGGTAAGTTTTAGGCTCGTTGCAACACCACTATCACTCCCAAACACATGTTGGTCGTATCTCAAATAAATATAGTTGATGAGGTTATATTTCTTCTAGATATGATTACATAACTGCTTAGGTTTGACTGTAGTGTCCAACATCTAAATACTTTTGTTTTGTTCTTATTTTGATACTTGTTCTTAGTACGCATGCTTGCTCATATACTTCTCGTAGAATACTTATATTTTAAAAGTATACTTTTAGTCAGAGCACTTAGACCCCATTGTATTTATAGTTGTATATCTTTTACTGGTTGATATATTGAGTTCACTATAAACAATGCTCTGATACCAATCTGTCACACCCCCAAACGGGAAGGGCAGAAATGTTCGGGGGCGGAGGACGTCATGTACAGTATCACAACCATTGAATAATAGTAATCAAAGCAACAACAACCATTCTATTAATAGTATAATGTTTACATTGTATTCGAATCATATAAAACCGACTCCAAAAGTAAATA
This sequence comes from Lactuca virosa, assembly GCF_052849685.1. NCBI lineage: Eukaryota > Viridiplantae > Streptophyta > Magnoliopsida > Asterales > Asteraceae > Lactuca > Lactuca virosa. The sequence continues at coordinate 318,282,813 of NC_136429.1, forward strand.
ACAAATAAGGACTCGAAGCTACTATGCTCCATCTTCTTGAACCCGGTGTGTGTACCTGTCTACTAGTGTCCTGAGAATACAAGTAGTTTTTGAAAGAGTATCATCATTTAAGCTGGTGAGTTCATAAGCGTTTTGTTTTAGAAAACAGGTTATGCGTTCTTTGAAAAGTGTGTTGTGTTTCTCCAGAAAACCTTATATTTTATGATGTAACAAATGTTAAGTAAAATGGTTCGTACAAGTTCCTTCTGTGAGTACTTAGTGTATACAAATCATATACAATCCAGATTGAACAAACAAATGATTGTGTGGTTCTGCCCCAAGCCTACAAGCAAACAAGGAATAGGAAATGGGGCGGAGGCCACACATTCCACTGGTTGTCTGATCCTCATGTACATAAACCTGAAGTATTCACTAGGTACTTACAAAGTTGACTTTATTGGTCCTTAAAAATCTGTTGAAAGTGTTCCTCAATAAAATCCAATATTTTCTTAGTAAAAGTATGATAATACCAGTTCCTTCTGTAACCACTAAGCTCATACTAGCTATGTATAAACCAATATCGAACAGACATTTAATTGTGTGGATCTGCCCTAAGCCCACAACCAAACAAGGAACATGAAATGAGGCGGAAACGACACATTCCACGGTCTATCGGATATTCTTCATATGTAACCCGGATTCATAAACTAAGGAATTATAGAATTAACATTGAATATTCGTTAGTTGAATGATAAACCGATGATTTGTTAAGTACTGATGTTTACTTGGAAAATCCTATATTTTCCTTAAGTGTGAGTTGTGGTCTTAACTGTTCCAAAACTGAAAAGTACAAGTATTTTCCATACTTATGTTGTTAAAGCATTGTTATGTTTGAAAACCTTGGGTACCACCAGTAATGTATAGTAGTTTTATTACTTAAAATAAAGCTATTCGAAAACTTATTGTGCTGTATAATGGAAGTGTTGTTAATACCCTACTATGGTCACTTAGTACATACGAGTCATAGAAACCTAAATCGAACAGACAGTCAATTGGGTGATTCTACCCTAAGCCCACAACCAAACAACGAGTAGGAAATGAAGCGAAAGTCACACATCCCACTGCATGTCGGATGTAAATTTTATCACCCTGATGTATATACTAAGTAATCACATAGTTTTTAACCCTGGTGACTGTTTGTTGAGCATATTATTACGTGAATGAGTCGTTGTTTTCCGTGTGAGTTCTTGTAACCATGCTGATGGACGATAAACACTATGACGTACTTCGGACGTCGTAAACTGTAATGACGTTTGTCACCCCAGGATGACTGTAGCTAATAGTCAGGGTGCGGTATTGTCAGTCCCATATAGATCTATACATAACTCACGCTCTCCCTGTAGGAGACTCTGGTTGCTAAGGAGTAGACATCCTAAAAGTCATGTCTCAAAATGTACTTCTTTCAACGAATGCACGAATAGTACTATGAAAACCTCTTTTTGTTATTAACACGTATCCATGTAAAATAGTACCTTTGTTCATATTTCATATTTAGTAAGTTCTACGTTTAAATGTGTGTTAACAATAAGAAAATATAATAAACTAAATTATATTTTTAAACACCGATTTCCTATGTTTTACTTGTATTTGCACCCCTAAAACATTAAAAAGCTTGGAAAAATATGGGGGTATGAACTCACAGTTGTTTATATGCCCGAGCTTGGCAGCAAGACTAGAAGGATGACCCTCGAGTTGTTGTACACGAAATTAACTGTACCCTAATGATAATTAAACACATAACTGTATTTAAATTAGCGAGACCATTAATTAAAGTGTTAGAAAAGACTTTATGTTGGGTTAGGAATGTTACCGAGCCTCGATCGAAGTGGAAAAAGTGGGTTTACAGCAAAGTTTCACGATTCAGGGTAGTTTACGGCTGTGAAAGGTTTTCGGCCGTGAACTATTCTCGGTCGTGAACTGATTTCGGTCGTGAAATGTTTTCTGCCCTTGAAGGGTTTACGGTCTTTGAATGGTTTGCGGCCTGTTCTTGGTGTTCTTGGTGAAATATGAAGATTTGAAGGTTTTACGGACGTGAACTCAAGAATGAAGAGTGTTTGATTTGATGAAATGATGCATGTTTAATGTTCCAAAACAAGATCCAAGGTGAATTGGATGATTTTCGGAGGATAGATGAGAGAAATCTTGAGTTTTCGGTTGGTTGGTTTAGAGAGAGAAAGTAGTGTTTTCGGCCAGAACTGTAGAAATAAGGGTAAAAACACACACACACACACACACATATATATATATATATATATATATATATATATATATATATATATATATATATATATATATATAGGGTGGGGTCCCTAGGCCGTGAACGGTTTACGACCGAAAACATGTTTGTGGCTGTAAACACCGGGATGAACGAGACTTGTCTGATATTCGGAAAAAAAAAACTTGATTTTTCGCACGATTTTAGTCTCGAAACTCATATAAATTTAATTTAAATAATCTAAGTTTTTATTTACCGGGATTTGACTTTCTTTGACTGAAAAAGGTTCGGGTTGTTACAGAAACCTGGTGAGTAAATATGGTTTCAACCCACAATAAAAAAGTTATTACGTTTTATCATCAAACAATTAACCCAATTACCCATCCCCATTATCTTCTTTATTTCTTAAGGATCTACCCTAAGAATCATCTATCATTCACTCATTCATTCCTAAGGATTATCCTATGGAATCGGCACAAAGTCCATCGCTGCCAATGACACAGCTGTCAATGCTATCTATTAGCACAACTGCCAATATTGTCATTTAAACGCAACTGCCAGGATTATGACGTTCTCTATTAGGCGCAGCTGCCAATATTATCCTTTAGGCGCAGATGCCAGGATTATGATGTTCTCTATTAGGCGCAGCTGCTGATATAATCGTTTTGGCGTAGTTGCCAGGATGTTTAGAGTACATCGGAGTTCAAAAACATCTATAGGTTGTGGGGCAGCTCCCAATGTTCAACTATAAGGTACAAAGTCCATAGCTACCAATGTTCAACTATATCAACATTCATCCCTCATCATTCCTCTATCCATCTTTACCCAATATTTTTACGGGTATAAAATACATATATAGTTTATATCAAATAAAACATGTTTATTCGGTTCATCCAAAATAGGTATCAAGAACATCGATAATATGCAGACATAGCACATAATTCATATTAAATACTTCATATTTGTGTTTAAGATGAAAGTAACTATGCACTCACTTGTTAAAGTGATGATTCCAAACTCGGGCAGCGCTTCGCTTCTATTGATTCCATTTTCCTTCGACGAAACCAAGCATTATTATCGCTCAGTTTTAGTCTAATCTTGATTGTGACTAACGATTAGTCTAGATTCATCATTAACTCAAAGTCTACTTTCATGATCTATCAAGTAAGGAACAACCAGGTAGGATCATATCAGAGGTAGGGTCTGTTTGGTATACAAAGTGTACTGTTTGGAAATCCCACTTTAAACACCTCACTAAATCACAGCCTAGACATCATCCCCGTAAGTAGATCAATCTGCATAACGACTTGGAATCACTGATAAATCTTGTTTATAGATTCATAATAATGATAATGAACTTAAACATAAGTTATACTTAAAGTACATTAAGCATAACTCAACTTACAGGGGGTTTAGCGAGGAACTGGCCTCTGCGGGGAAGAACTTCCGTGCCAAAAAGCTCTTTTTCTCGGAGCCTTCGAGCACTCCGGGGCTTTCCTCTTGCACCTTGAGGTTACTAGGGCTTGGGAGGGTTTTGGGAGGCTTAGAGAGAAGTTAGAGAGAGAGAGAGAATGAGTTTTTGGTGTGAGAAATGAAGGCACCCTCACATGCTATTTATAGGCTGAATTTTGGACCTATTCGTCGAGTTTTGGCCTCCAAATCGTCGAGTTGGTGCCACATGTCACATTCTAGTGACAAGGTTTGGGGAGAAAGCAATGGCTCAGATCGCGCCACGTCACCCACTTCGCAACAACACCCTTCTGACTTCTAAACTCCGTAACTTTTGCATACGAGTTCCGTTTTCGACATTCTTTATATCTACGCTAGGTATTGACAAGATCTACAACTCTCATTTTGACTCTATCGGATAATTGTTGCTAATTTTAAATTACTAGTATGAGAAGATTACACTGTTAACGACCGTGTAAAATTCATATCTTCTATATACGGACTCTTTTTACAACTATCTTTTTATTGTTGAGCTCCTATTAATGAGATCTTCAATTCTCATTTAGGTTGTGGTGGCTAAAAATCGCTCGATCTGAAATTCGAATTATGGGCTGTATACAGCTATGCAGAATCTTAGAAAAATCATAACTTTCTCATACGAAGTCAGATTTTGCGTTCTTTCTATGCACGCTCTTGGTTTAACGTCTACTACAACTTTCATTTAGATATCTAAGGCTAATAAGTAGTTTATCAAAAATTCACTTTTCATGATTTTCGGTGTCATGCCGGTGTTGCCTTAAAACTTCAACAGGTCATAACTTCTTCGTTATAACTACGATTTTGGCGTTCTTTATATGTACGGAACCTTGTGATATATACTATAACTTGATTAAGATTAATTATTCTAAATAATCTCCTATGAAAAAGTCATTTTTGACGCTCCTGGTCTGTAAATTGACTAGCCTGAATCTACGAGCGTTACAGAAATAAAGTAGGATCAACTTATCAATGTTTAAATTTAGAGACTTTTAAGAAATTGGTAAGAGTTGCATACCAGGCTCGAGGTGCTTGTTTTAAGCTATAAACAGCTTTATCGAGAATATAACAATCATCAGGGAATTTATCATTTAAAAAAGCTGGTGTTGTTCAACATAAACAGTTTCTTCTAGAATTCCATTACGAAAAGCGCACTTGAGATGCATTTGGTATACATCGAAGTCCTTGTGTGCTACATATGCAAGAAATATTCGAATAGTCTCGAGTCTCGCAAAAGGGGTAAAGGTTTCATCATAATCAATACCTTCTTGTTGCGAATACGCTTTTACAAACAGTCTTGCTTTGTTGTGAAAACACTAAGATCCATTTTAATCCAATAACCGAAACATCATCAGGTGTTGGAACTAGTCTCCAAACCTTATTGCGTTCGAATTCAACAAGTTCATATTGCATATCAACATTCCAATCAGGATCATCCAATACAACCTTAACTTTTTCAGTTCTATTGGAAATAAAGACATTAAACATACAAAATTCTTGGTGAACATTCTGTCACACCCCAAAACCGGAACGGCGGAAACGTTCAGGGGTGGAGGACGTCATGTACAGTATCACAACAAATAATAGTAGTAAACAAGCAACAACATCATCCATTGCATTAATAATATAATTTCATACAAGTGTGTTCTGTAAAGTTATAAGACACCAAAAATGTAAATCAAAATATGAGATGAGTCTTGAACGAGCTCCATCTTCTCAAAACCTGGCATCGGTACCTGTCTACTGATGACCTGAGAATACAAGTTATTTTGAAAGAGTTTATCAGCTTTAAAGCTGGTGAGCTCATAAGCATTTTAGTGTCAAAGTTTGTTTGAAAGTGTTCGTAAGTACTTGATGTATAAGTTTGTAAATGTTTGTAATTGTTTGTAAATGTTTGTAAATGTTTGTATCTCCTAGAAAATCCTATATTTTCTGCTAAACGTAGCCTTCTACCAAGGCATCAAATGAAATGTATGTTTGTTTCTTGTGAGTGTATATTTTCCCAAGTGTGACTATCATTATCCAAAAATATAGTCTTACATTACCTTTTATGTGAAAAGATCACAATGTGAATGCAATGGGGAAATAATAAAGTACTATAGTGTTGTATTATAGTAACTACTTCTGTACTTTCTACCTTAATCCGGCCGTTAATTAAGGTTAAATGTGAAATGGTTGCACCATACTATCGACTAATAATACGACGATGAAAGACGTCGGAAGAAATGACATTTGGCACCCGTAGACTTGCAAGTCCCACTGTAGCTAACATCAAGGTGTAGGATAGTCAATCCAGTATAGATCTATATGCAAATTCACGCTCTCCCTCTAGGAGATTCTGGCTACAAATTGGGACATGACAGGTGATGCCATGCCCCGAACGATGGTTCACATTTATATTATTGTATACTTGTATATGTAATGTATGTACTAGCTGTATTGTATGCTCTCTCTGTCTAGTATGCTCTGTTTATTTCTCATCATAGTATGTTATGTTTGTTTCTCATCATAGTATTCTCTATCTGGTATGTTATGTTTGTTTCTCATGATAGTATTCTATATCTGCTTCTCGTTATAGTATGTATTGACTCATGTATGAACTGACTCATTGTATGTTTCATTGTTCTAGTAATAGTATTAGAAACTTCCTAAACTATACCTATTATAGTTTACTAATAATGTTGTTTGTATGTATGAACATGATGGTGTACCTTTGCTACCCAAAGGCACTGAACTTGAATGAAGGAACTTTTATATCTATACACATATACATAAGATATAATTAAGATTCAAACGACCTTCGGACAAATAACTGATACCCTAAGTCCACAACCAAACAAGGAACATGAAGCGATGCGAGCTATCAGTCCTAAGTCCTTTCAATCCTACTTATATTACTATATCTATATAGATATGCATTTGACAAAATATAAGTTTAAAAGAGTTTGAATAGAAAGTATTTAACATGTAAAAGAGTTTGTAAAATGTTTTGAGGTAGTTTGTTTCATAACACAGTTTGAAAAGTAAGAAATCCATATGTTTGATAGTTATTAATCACATGTGATTGATATAATAACTACAATGTTTCAACTTGTATTCCCCCCTATAAAAGCATTTAAAATCATTTAAAATGTAGATTAAGGGGTATGAACTCACCTGTAGTGAGTGGTTTGGATGAACGGATGGTATAGGATGCTAAGTGTCAAGTGAAGACTTGAGCACACACACGGATCCTATTTAACATATAAGGACATATATATGTATCTAATTAGTCATTTAATAACTAATTAGTCAAGTAAAGACACCCTAAGACATGGAAAACACTTTGATTTAAGTGCTAGGAGTACCAAAGGGTTGCATCTAAGGGGAGTATGGCCTCTCATTGGAGTTTATGGCCAATATGGGTGTATCACATGAGCTACGGCCCAAGGTCATTTCCTCATGCGTTTACGGCCGTAAACTCATGGTATTTTGTACTAATTTGTGATTTAAGGTCTTATAAGTCATAATCAAGTATTCTTTGATCAAGACTAAGCCTTAGGAAGGATTGGTGGCACCTATGCACCACTAACTAGTGTTTACGGCCCAAGGTGATTGCCTTGGCCGTAAACTCCATTTGTTCTTGATTCTTTTGATGTTTAAGGTCCTATACTCTTTTTGGAAGTATTCTAGACTTGTTTCCAAGGCTTTGGAAGGGACTAGGGCTCATATTGCCCCATTTATTAGGGTTTACGGCCCAAGGAGATTGCCTTGGCCGTAAACACCTTATGATCTTGTGTTCTTGATGTTTTGTAGGTGTAATCTAAGTGATTCAAGCACACAACAAGCTAAGGTAAGAGTACTTACAATATAGAGGCGTGTAACGGTGTTCAAAGTCTAAGAACACTAGTGTGTGTTCTTGGTGTTCTTGGTGAAATGAAGAACACTTGAAGATCTATCAAAATAAAGAGATTTCATGGATGCAATCATGTACAATCACTAGATGTTGTAGTATATCAACTGATCAAGGAAAGAAACACTTACAAAGTTGAAGATCAAGAAGAAAAATCGGATGCCACTTGAGAGAGAATCACTTTTAGGCTTCAAAATGGTAAAAAGGACTAAAATGACTAAGTGTCATATTTATACCGTTAGAGTTTACGGCCGTAAACTCCATGTTATGGCCGTAAACTCCAAACTCTTGGAGTTTTGAGGCTTAAATGTTGCACAATAAACTCCATAGTATACGTCCTATACTTTCCTCTTGAAGGTACTAGGCTTTAGAACACTCAAACGGCTCTAAACAGTGCTAAAAGTTAGTAGAAATAAGTCTGACTTCTATTAAAGTGAATGGTTGTACAAGATAGAAATTTGGAGTGGGCACATCATCCCCCCGTTAGAAGGAATTTCGTCCCAAAATTAGAGTTTAAGCAAAAAAGATGAGGATATTTCAGTTTCATTTGATCCTCTCGCTCCCAAGTGAATTCAGGTCCTCGCTTGGCGTTCCAGCGAACCTTCACTATCGGGATACGACTTTGCTTTGTTTGCTTGACCTCTCGGTCCATAATCTCTACCGGATCTTCCACAAAGTTGAGGCTCTCGTTGATCTCGATCTCGTCGAGTGGGATTACAAGAGTCTCGTCGGACAGACACTTTTTCAAGTTCGAGACGTGGAAAGTAGAATGTACATTACTGAGTTTGCGAGGTAAGTTGAGTTTGTAAGTTACAGGGCCGATTCTAGCGAGAATCTCGAAAGGCCCTATGTATCTTGGATTTAGCTTTCCACGCTTTCCGAAGCGTATCAAGCCTTTCCAGGGTGAGACCTTCAATAGAACACGGTCGCCCACCTGGAATTCCAACGATTTCCTTCGTTTATCTGCGTAGCTTTTCTGTCGGTCCCTAGAGGCTTTCAGTCGTTCACGAATCTGAACGATCTTCTCTGTCGTTTCCCGAATGATCTCCGGACCGGTGAGAGTGCTGTCAGGAACTCGTCCTTTAGCAAACTGGGTGTCACCCACCTCAGCCCAGCATAGAGGGGATCTGCACTTTCGGCCATAGAGGGCTTCAAATGGAGCAGCCTTTATGCTCGTGTGGTAACTATTGTTGTAGGAAAACTCGATAAGGGGTAAATGAGTATCCCATGCCTTCCCAAAGTCGATCACATAGGCTCGCAACATATCCTCCATGGTTTGGATAGTCCTCTCACTTTATCCGTCGGTCTGTGGATGGTAGGCTGTACTCATGTCCAGCCTAGTTCCTAAGGAACTTTGTAGCGACTGCCAGAACCTCGAAGTGAATCTATTATCTCTATCGGAGATAATAAATATAGGAACAACATGCAGTCGTACTATCTTCCTTATGTAGGTTCTTGTTAGCTTCTCCATTTTGTCCATCTCTTTGATATGCAGGAAGTGTGCGGACTTTGTTAGCCTGTCTACGATCACCCAAATGGTATCGAGACCACCCGTTGTCTTGGGAAGCTTGGTTATGAAGTCCATTGTGATCCACTCCCACTTCCATTCCGGTATCTCCGGTTGTTGTAGTAAGCCTGAGGGTTTCTGGTATTCGACCTTAACCTTGGCGAAAGTAAGGCATTTACTTACGAAGGTAGCAATCTCTGCTTTCATGTTAGGTCACCAGTATAGCTTTTTAAGATCCAGATACATCTTATCTCAACCTGGGTGGACGGAATATCGAGTGTTGTGAGCTTCGGTCATGATCAAGTCTCTAAAACCACCGTGTTTCAGTGCCTAGATATGATCCATGAGGTATAAGGCTCGGCCACCCTTGACTTCCAAATTCTTATTCATCCCTCTCAGGGATTCACCCGCCACATTTTCAGGTTTCAAGGATTCGAGCTGAGCTTCCTTGATTTGTGTGGACAAGTGTGAATGGATAGTCATAGTCAAATATTTGACTTTACGACCAGAGTATTCTTTCCGACTTAGGGCGTCAGCTACTACATTGGCTTTGCTGGGATGATAACGAATTTCTCATTCATAATCACTGAGTAGCTCGACCCACCATCGTTGTCTCATGTTGAGCTCCTTCTGGTCCAATATATGTTGTAGGCTTTTGTGGTCTGTAAAGATAGTGCTCTTCGTACCGTATAGGTAGTGTCTCCAGATCTTCAGAGCAAACACAACTACTCCCAGCTCAAGATCGTGAGTGGTGTAGTTGACCTCGTGTGTCTTCAGCTGTCTCGAGGCGTAGGCGATGACCTTTTCTCATTGCATCAGAACACAACCGAGCCCTTGGTTGGATGCATCGCAATAGACTACGAAGTCTTCTATTCCTTCTGGGAGGGATAGTATCGGTGCGGTGCATAAGGCTCGTTTTAGTGTTTGGAACGCTCTCTCCTGCTTCTCTTCCCAGTCAAAGGCCACGCCCTTTTGGGTCAGTGTTGTAAGCGGTTTTGCAATCCGTGAGAAGTTCTGTATGAACCTGCGATAGTAGCCAGCGAGGCCAAGTAATTGACGAATTTCTGTAGGCGTCTTCGGTGCTGACCAGTTCTCAATGGCTTTCATTTTGGAAGGATCCACGTGTATACCCTCTTTGCTAACCACGTGCCCTAAGAATTCGACTCTTCGGATTCAAAATTTTCATTTCGAGAACTTCGCATAGAGCTTCTCCGATCGTAATGTTTCCAAGACTTGTTGAAGATGTTGACTATGCTCCTCCTGACTACGAGAGTACATAAGTATGTCATCGATGAAGACGATGACGAATTGATCCAAGTAAGGACGACACACCCTATTCATTAAATCCATGAATACCGCGGGCACATTGGTTAATCCGAACAACATCACTACGAATTTGTAGTGTCCATAACGAGTTCGGATGGCTGTCTTCGGAACATCCTCCTCTAACACCCGTAACTGGTGATACCCGGATCTTAGGTCGATTTTTGAAAGGAAGTTCGCCCCTTGAAGTTGGTTAAACAAATCGTCTATACGAGGCAGAGGGTAACGATTCTTGACGGTCAGTTTGTTGAGCTCCCTGTAGTCGATGCACATACGAAACGATCCGTCTTTCTTCTTGACGAACAAGACTGGAGCTCCCCAGGGTGAGAAGCTTGGTCTTATAAAGCCCTTGCTGAGCAGTTCGTTAAGTTGACCGGACAGTTCTTGCATCTCTGCAGGTGCTAGACGATATGGCGATTTGGCTACTGGGGTAGCCCCTGGAACTAAGTCGATTCTGAACTCGACTTGACGTTGTGGAGGTAATCCTGGGAGTTCTTCTGGAAAGATGTCGGGAAAATCGCGTACTACCTGAATGTTCTTAATGTCTTTCATCTGTTGGCTCACATCGACAACATGAGCTAGGAATGCGCGACATTCCTTTCGCAAGAATTTCTGGGCTTGAATGCTCGAGATGAGGCGAAGGTTATTGTCGGGTTTGTCGCCGTAGATTTCTAAAGTTTCGCTAGACGGCAGATTAAGGCGAACAACCTTTTCATAATACATGATGTCGGCACGATGCAGACTCAACCAATTCATGCCGATAATGACGTCGAAACTTTTAATTGAGACCGGCATGAGGTCGATTGAAAATGAATAGCTATCTAGGGTTAGAGTACAACCTATGTATATGCAGTTAGTACTCTCTGTCTTTCTATTAGCCATTTCTACGGTAAACGGTTCTTTTAGTGCATGCGATTTATTCTTAAGCAAGTGAGCAAATTTCTGGTTCACGAAACTCCTCTCTGCTCCACTATCAAACAGAATTCATGCATATGAGTTATTGAGGAGAAACGTACCAGTGACCACTGTGGGGTCGGCAACTACTTCTTCGTGGCCTATAGCCAGAACTCTTCCCACTCCGTCGGCGTTCCCTGCCTTTGTGCATTTCCTTTTGTAGTGGCCCACTTCGCCACAACTGTAGCAAGCTTGGCCCACTCCAGCATCGGGGACTTGGTTGATTGGCCTCACCGGAGATTTTCAGAAACGGGCAGTGTGCCCCTTCCTATTGCAGTTAGAGCACTGCATTTCCCGGCAGGCTCCTGTGTGGTGGAAGTTGCATTTGTTGCACTTGGGCAAACTTCCAGCGTACTGCTTTACCAGAGCAGCAGCGGCAGGTGCTATCGCAGGATGAACTGCCATGACCTGCTGCTTTTTGGCAGCCTTCTTCTTCTTCTTGTCATCCCAGAATTTCCGCTTGTTGTCGGCAGATTTGGAGGGTTCTGAGATAGCTAGGGTTGTTGTTGCTGATGGGGTAAGGACCCCATGGTCAATGAGCCTCTGTGCCAACCTCTTGGCACTATCGAATGTAGTGGGGTTTGAAGCTATATAATTCCCCTGAAATGGAGGCACCAGCCCCAAAATGTACCTCTCTATTTTCTTTCCCTCTGTGTGAACCATGTTGGGACATAGGGCCACCAGCTCGCTAAACCTGGCAGTATAGGAAACTATGTCGGAGCCCTTCATGGTTAGGCTCCATAGTTCCTGTTCCAATTTCTGGATCTCGCCCCTCGGGCAGTATTCTTCAATAATGAGCTCTCTGAGAGCTTCCCAGCCTATAACATTTGCCACTACTAGAGATAGTGACTTGACATGGCTATTCCACCATGTCAGGGCTTTTTCCTCGAAGGTGCAAGCAGCGAACTTGACCTTGCTCCCTTCTGAATAGGAGCAGATTTCGAAGACCGATTCGGTCTTCTCGAACCATTGCGAGAGGGCAATGACTCCGCCAGTCCCTTTGAAGGACTTTGGCTTGTAGTTGGTGAAGTCCTTGTAGGAGAACTCTCTCGACCGGATGGAAGCTTCGCCGTGAGTAGAATGAACAGGTGTCCCACCTCCGGTGGCACTTGAAGAATGATATTGAGCCATGGCTGTTGCCACAGCCGCAACTACTGCAACATTTAGAGCTGCCGTATCAATATGAGGAGTAGGTGGTGGTGTTGCAGTTACCGGAGGATTGCGTCTCGTTGATCGGCGTGGAGGCATCTTTTAACTAAAAGTTTACAAAGATGCCGATATTGGTAAGAATAGAGAAATTGATGAGAGTGACTCATGGACTAACTCTCCGTAGCCCAACAACACAAATGGATCGTATGATTGTATATAGATATCTGTCAAATATACTGGTATTACAGATGTAACAAGTTCGGGAAAAGTGACCTAGAAGTAGGTCTTACATCAAACCAAGATGGGAAAATTTTGACAGAACTAAGACCAAATCATTACTTAACAGAATCTAAGGTCTTCACAAAGATAGGAAATTAAACTAGAGTTTTTACATAAACTAAGTTATATCCAAAAGAGAAAGTTGAGTAGGCTCTATCTATGACGAGAGCCACTAGAGTGAGTCCTTGATTCTGACAGACGGCGCTCTATGTCTCTCATGCGCCTTTCTGTCATTGCGTGCCGAGCTCGAAGTTCCCTGACCTCAGCTCGGGTTTCAGTAAGTTCTCTCTGCAGGGTTACATTATGGATCTAAGTCCTTTCATGAGCAGACTCTAGCTGACGAATGCAGACTGTGTTAACGCCAGAGTTGGCGTCAATTCCCACGACTCGGTCGATGGCTGCTCGACCTTGCTTGGTGTTCCGAGCAATCCTACGGACCATGATGGGCAGGACTTGGTCAGCTGAACCTCCCTCGCTTAGGTTGTAAAAGCTTATTTCCCCATTGTAGGGCATGGGTTGACCCTGTTCCTGACTCCGTCTGTTCAGGTTTGTGGCCCACAAAGGTGTGAGTCCTTGAAATGTTGGACGATGGTTCAAGTTTGGAGCTACTGGGGGTAGGTTGACTTCTGGCTCGGAGTCAGAACTATCCGAAAAGCCTTCAGCGTGGTGATCATCCAAAGGGATTGGGTGATCATCTTCTGGCTCTTCTCCAAGCCATCCAGCATTGCCTTCGTTTGGGAAGTATGGATCTCCTGGGAGATAGAATCCAGCCATGATATCTACGCAAGAAAAGGGGTATAAGAAATAACTAAATAGATGGGCTAATTAGATAATTATAATATGATATTTATCAGTTACTTCAATACTTGTTTAGTGCATACAAGTTATATGTAATCAAAACAGGATACACATTCGAATAAGTGACCCTAAATCCAAATCCACAACCAACCAAGGAACATGAAGAAAAGCAAAGATCACATATTCTAAGTCTATGTCATCCTAGTCACAGATAACCTTGGCGTATCCACTGAGCAATTATTGACCTACTAATAAAGACCTTTAGTTCTCAGATATGTAATTATAGTAACACAAAATACTCCTATAGTATTTTCAGTTTATGTTATGTCCTAATGTTTTCATTGTAGTAATGTTCGTAAGTTTTTAGACTTGTTGCAACCTCACAACCACTCTTTGGCACATGCTAGTCACTCCTCGAAAAATATAGTTGATCAGGCTATATCATTCCCAGGGTTGACTATATGTCTCTAAGTCTAATTGTGTTGCCCAACAATCGTGATACTTTTGTTCTGTCCTAGTGACACTGATTTTAGTATGAATACAGGTATGTATACTTAGTTAAATATTTTATTATTTAAAAGTATAAACTCTTGGTCAGATTATTTTAATCCCGCTGTGTTGATAGTTTGTATGTCTTTTATGGGTTGATATACTCTATTCACTATAAACAATGCTCTGATACCAATCTGTCACACCCCAAAACCGGAACGACGAAAACGTTCAGAGGTGGAGGACATCATGTATAGTATCACAACAAAGAATAGTAGTAAAGAAGCAACAACATCATCCATTTCATAAATAATATAATTTCATACAAGTGTGTTCTGTAAAGTTATAAGACACCAAAAATGTAAATCAAAATATGAGTTGAGTCTTGAACGAGCTCCATCTTCTCAAAACCTGGCATCGGTACCTGTCTACTGATGACCTGAGAATATAAGTTATTTTGAAAGAGTTTATCAGCTTTAAAGCTGGTGAGTTCATAAGCATTTTAGTGTCAAAGTTTGTATGAAAGTGTTCGTAAGTACTTGATGTATAAGTTTGTAAATGTTTGTAAATGTTTGTAAATGTTTGTATCTCCTAGAAAATCCTATATTTTCTACTAAACGTAGCCTTCTACCAAGGCATCAAATGAAATGTATGTTTGTTTCTTGTGAGAGTGTATATTTTCCCAAGTGTGACTATCATTGTACAAAAATATAGTTTTACATTACCTTTTATGTGAAAAGATCACAATGTGAATGCAATGGGGAAATAATAAAGTACTGTAGTGTTGTATTATAGTAACTACTTCTGTACTTTCTACCTTAATCCGACCGTTCATTAAGGTTAAATGTGAAATGGTTGCACCATACCATCGACTAATAACACGACGATGAAAGACGTCGGAAGAAATGACATTTGGCACTCGTAGACTTGCAAGTCCCACTGTAGCTAACAACAAGGTGTAGGATAGTCAATCCAGTATAGATCTATACGTAAATTCACGCTTTCCCTCTAGGAGATTCTGGCTACAAATCGGGCCATGACAGGTGATGCCATGCCCCTAACGATGGTTCACATTTATGTTATTGTATACCTGTATATGTAATGTATGTACTAGCTGTATTGTATGTTCTCTCTGTCTAGTATGCTTTTTTTGTTTCTCATCATAGTATGTTATGTTTGTTTCTCATCATAGTATGTTATGTTTGTTTCTCATCATAGTATGTTATGTTTGATTCTCATCATACTATTCTCTATCTGTTTCTCGTTATAGTATGTATTGACTCATGTATGAACTGACTCATTGTATGTTTCATTGTTCTAGTAATAGTATTAGTAACTTCCTAAACTATACCTATTATAGTTTACTAATAATGTTGTTTGTATGTATGAACATGATGGTGTACCTTTGCTACCCAAAGGCAATGAACTTGAATGAAGGAACTTTTATATCTATACACATATACATAATATATAATTAAGATTCAAACGAGCATCGGAAAAATAACCGATACCCTAAGTCCACAACCAAACAAGGAACAGGAAGCAAGGCGAGCTATCAGTCCTAAGTCCTTTCAATCCTACTTATATAACTATATCTATATAGATATGCATTTGAAAAAATATAATTTTAAAAGAGTTTGAATAGAAAGTATTTAACATGTAAAAGAGTTTGTAAAATGATTTGAGGTAGTTTGTTTCATAACACAGTTTGAAAAGTAAGAAATCCATATGTTTGATAGTTATTAATCACATGTGATTGATATAATAACTATAATGTTTCAACTTGTATTCCCCCCATAAAAGCATTTAAAATCATTTAAAAGGTAGATTAAGGGGTATGAACTCACCTGTAGTGAGTGGTTTGGATGAACGGATGGTATAGGATGCTAAGTGTCAAGTGAAGACTTGAGCACACACACGGATCCTATTTAACATATAAGGACACATATATGTATCTAATTAGTCATTTAACAACTAATTAATAAGGTAAATACACCCTAAGACATGGAAAAAACTTTGATTCAAGTACTAGGAGTACCAAAGGGTTGCATCTACGGGGACTATGGCCTCTCATAGGAGTTTATGGCCAATATGGGTGTATCACATGAGTTTACGGCCCAAGGTCATTTCCTCATGAGTTTACGGCCGTTAACTCATGTTATTTTGTTCCAATTTCTGATTTAAGGTCTTATAAGTCATAATGAAGTGTTCTTTGATCAAGACTAAGCCTTAGGAAGGATTGGTGGCACCTATGCACCACTAACTAGTGTTTACGGCCCAAGGTGATTGCCTTGGCCGTAAACTCCATTTGTTCTTGATTCTTTTGATGTTTAAGGTCCTATACTCTTCTTGGAAGTATTCTAGACTTGTTTCCAAGGCTTTGGAAGGGACTAGGGCTCATATTGCCCCATTTATTAGGGTTTACGGCCCAAGGAGATTGCCTTGGCCGTAAACACCTTATGATCTTGTGTTCTTGATGTTTTCTAGGTGTAATCTAAGTGATTCAAGCACACAACAAGCTAAGGTAAGAGTACTTACAATATAGAGGCTTGTAAGGGTGTTTAAAGTCCAAGAACACTAGTGTGTGTGCTTGGTGTTCTTGGTGAAATGAAGAACACTTGAAGATCTATCAAAATGAAGAGATTTCATGGATGAAATCATGTACAATCACTACATGTTGTAGTATATAAACTAATCAAGGAAAGAAACACTTACAAAGTTGAAGATCAAGAAGAAAAATCGGATGCTACTTGAGAGAGAATCACTTCTAGGCTTGAAAATGGTAAAAAGGACTAAAATGACTAAGTGTCATATTTATACCCTTAGAGTTTACGGCGGTAAACTCCATGTTATGGTCGTAAACTCCAAACTCTTGGAGTTTTGAGGGTTAAATGTTGCACAATAAACTCTAGAGTATACATCCTATACTTTCCTCTTGAAGGTACTAGGCTTTAGAACACTCAAACGGTTCTGAACAGTGCTAAAAGTTAGTAGAAA
This sequence comes from Lactuca virosa, assembly GCF_052849685.1. Lineage (NCBI taxonomy): Eukaryota > Viridiplantae > Streptophyta > Magnoliopsida > Asterales > Asteraceae > Lactuca > Lactuca virosa. The sequence goes on from NC_136429.1 coordinate 318,299,940, forward strand.
TAAGTCTGACTTCTATTGAAGTGAAACGTTGTACAAGATAGAAATTTCGAGTTGTCACACATTCAGTACCTCGTTTTTACCTCGAATTTGTGCCCTCGTCATAACTCCAGCTTAAGGATCACCAAGAACATGTTATTTAGGATGATTTCGTGTCCATCTGTCCATCAGTGTATATGCAGGATCGAAATCCAAAGGTGGATCTTCGAATATTTCATCTGTTTCAGAACCTTCACCTGCATTTGACACATGATAAGAAACATCATGAAAATAGTCAGTTTGATGAGTAGAAACATGAGGTACATATACATTTAGCTCCACCTCGTCTAATGGATTTGGATTGTCATGCTCCCCATCGACATCACCATTATTCTCTCCTTGCTCCCCGTCAAACTGATCTGCATTTTGAGCATGCTTTCCCTAAACTTTTGTACGCAAGTGCTCCCCCTCCACTTGACTATCCTATAAAAGAGGTAGATGTTCAACTTGTATTTGTGAGCTGAATGAAGAGTGAGAATCATTGTCTTCCCTAGTCACCGTCGAAACGTCAGAATGCTTCGATGCTTCAGGAATCCGATTATCTTCATCATGAACTTCATCATCAATTGCTCTGTCTGGAACACACAAAAATAATTCATAATTAATATCGAAAGAATTAACTATTATTGACACATCATTTGTTTCTGAAAGAAGTGGATGTTGTACGAAGGTATGTTCGACACATTTAACATGATAATCATTGAAGGTAAGATTGAACGTTTCCTCAATCTTCCTTGTACACTTATTCAACACCCGATATGCTACTAAATTGTGAGAGTATCCCAACAAAATTCCTTCATCAGCTTTGGACTAAAAATTTGAAAGGTTATCTTTCAGATTCATGATGAAACACCTACAACCAAAAACATGGAGAAATTTCACATTAGGTTTTCGATTGTTTATTATTTCATAAGGGGTGATCTTGAAGCGAAGATGAATGAACGATCAGTTTTGTGTAAAACATGCTATCGAGACTGCTTCTGCCCAAAGATACGGAGGCAAGTTCGCATAGGTCGGCATTGTCCTCGCAGCTTCGCATAGAGATCTGTTTCTCCATTCTACAAGACCATTTTGTTGGTGTATGTAAGGAGATGAAAAATTATGGGTGATCAGATTAGAAAAAAATGAATCAAGAACTTGATTATGGAATTTTGATCCATTATCTCTTTTGATTTTTCTGACTTTCTTTCTCATACTAAATTTGATGTGCTTGATAAAGTCTATCATCACTTCATCCATTTCAGATATCTATTGAAGAAAGAAAAGCCAAGTAAACCTTGAAAAATCATCAAAAATAATACTTCTTCTTGTTGAGAGTCTCAATAGTCTAAGGTCCACAAAGATGAATGTGAAGAAGTTCGAGAGGTTTGATGATCTTTCAGTCGATCACAATGCGATGACCTTGACGATGTTGCTTGCCCTGTTCTCATGCTGCACATAACGAATCATTATCAAATTTTAATACACATAAGCCACAAACAAGATCATGTATAACCAGTTTGTTAAGGTTCTTGAAACTCAGATAGGAGAGTCTTTGATGCCACAACCAACTAAGATCAGACGATGACTTCGAAAGTACGCAAACAGAGGGTACATCGACAATGAGCATCATGTCGAGTGTGAACATATCACCTTTCCTTCTAGACTTAAGCAATACTTCCTTTGTCTCATTGTTCGAAATGACACTAACCTCCTCATCGAATACTAATTCATTTCCAGTACCCATAACACATTGTGAAACGCTTGTCAAGTTGTGTTCAAGACCTTCGACGTATGCCACCCGGTTGACTGTAAATTTCAATTCGTGTCTTTCCCATAGCCTTTTAGACTTAAGGTAGTGTAAACATATCACCTTTCCTTTTTGACTTAAGCAATACTTCCTTTGTCTCCTTGTTCGAAATGACACTACCTTCCTCATCGAAGGCAACTTGATTTCCAGTGTCCATAACAAGTTGTGAAACACTTATCTAGTTGTCTTCAAGACCTTCGACTTATGCCACCCAGTTGACTATAAACTTTCCATTCGTGACTTTCCCATAGCCTTTGACCTTGAACTTTTGGTTATTTCTGAATTTCACAACTCCAACGTTCTCTAGACTTCTAAAATCACGTAGATTCTCCTTTCAACCTATCATGTGACGAGAGCAACCACTATCAATATACCATTGTTCATCGTATTGCTTGTCACAAAGTACCTTCGATCATTTAAAAGAGTTTAGGTCCCCAAGGCTTTTTGTGTCCTTGGATATTAGCATGGAATGCATGATGAAATGAAGAACGTGGTACCCAATTTTGAACTTTCAACTTTAAGCTATCTATCAAGTCAACTTCGACATAGTTGGGCATTGAAATGAAATCATTCAATGGTTTATGTTCAAGACTGGTTTTCTCTTTTCTATAAAGTCAACTTCAACATAGTTAAACACCATACCACACATAAATGTTCATAATTCTAGTTAATAACATTATTTCATGTAGATAACAGATTTACACAACATTAAAGTAAGCATGTATAACAACTTGTACAATTATACAAGTTTACTTGTATTCTCCCCCTAAAACTTAGATAAAGATGAAAATGAGGGCTATGAACTCACGTTATGTGCTTTCCCTAGAAGATGACAATAAATGGTGGAAAGATGACATAAGAATCAACTGACACCTTCATGATTTTGAATGGCTCTATATACCTTGGATTTAGTTTTCCATGTTTTCCAAAACATATCATTCCCTACATGGGTGAAACCTTCAACAATACGTGGTCACCAACATGGAATTCCAAGGATTTGTGTCATTTATCCGCATAACTCTTTTGTCGGTCCCGAGATGTATTTAGTCATTCACGGATCTGAACGATCTTCTCTATCGTTTCCCATATGAGCTCAGGGCCTGTAAGAGTGCTGTTAGGCACTTCTCCTCTAACTAGCTGAGTGTCACCCACCTCATCCCAACATAGAGGTGATTTGCACTTGTGCCTAAGAGGGCTTCAAATGGAGAAACTTTAATGCTAGAGTGATAAATGTTGTTGTATGAGAACTTGATGAATGGTAAGTAGGTATCCCAAGCTTTACCGAAGTCTATCACACAAGCTCTCAACATGTCGTCCAGCTTTTGAATTGTTCTCTTGCTTTGCTCGTCGGTTTGTGGGTGATAGGTTGTATTCATGTTGAGTCTGGTTCGCAAGGACTATTGTAGTGATTACCAAGATCGTGAGGTAAACCTACTATCTCTGTCAGAGATAATGGATATTGGCACACCATGTCATCGTACAATCTCCTCAATGTACGTCCTTGTTCGTTTCTCTATTTTGTCTGTCTCCTTTATTGGTAGGAAGTGTGCGAATTTGGTTAAGCTATCGACAACTACCCATATGGTGTCATGCCCACTAGTTGTATTGGGCAATTTAGTTATAAAGTCCATGCTTATCCGCTCCCACTTCCACTCGGGTATATCCGGTTGTTGTAGCAAACCCGAGGGCTTTTGGTACTCTACTTTGACCTTGGCGCAAGTCAAACACTTTCCCACATAAGTAGCTATTTCCGCCTTCATGTTAGGCCACCAATATAGTTTCCTGAGGTCTAGATACATCTTGTCTGACCCGGGATGAAGGGAGTACCTGGTCTTGTGAGCTTCGTTCATGATAATGTCTCTGTACCCGCCAAATATCGGTGTCCAGTTTTGATTCATGAGATAACAAGCTCCGTCACCATTGACCTCAAGGTTTTTATCGATTCCTCGAAAGGCTTCACTTGCTATATTCTCAGGTTTCAAGGCTTCAAGTTGCGCCTCCTTGATCCGAGTGGACAGATGTGAATGGATAGTCATTGTCAATGATTTTACTCAGCGGCCCGAGTACTCCTTTCGACATAAGGCATCTGCTACCACGTTGTCCTTGCCCGGATGATAACGATTTCGCATTCATAATCATTTAGTAACTCTACTCATCGTCGTTGTCTGATATTGAGCTTTTATTATTAAGGATGTGCTAGAGACTCTTATGGTCAGTGAAGATCGTACACTTTGTACCATAAAGGTAGTGTCTCCAGATCTTGAAGGAAAAGACTACTGCCCCTAAGTCAAGGTCGTGTGGTGTAGTTGACCTCATGAGTCTTAAGTTGTCTTGAGGCATAGGAAATGACCTTCCCTCGTTGCATAAGTATGAAACCTAGACCTTGCGTGGACGCATCGCAGTAGATCACAAAGTCTCTCGTTCCTTTTGGAAGAGAAAACATCGGAGCACTGCATAAAGCTCGCTTTAATATCTGGAAGGCAGTTTCTTGCTGATCCTCCCAGTTGAAGGTCAATCCCTTTTGGGTCAGTGCAGTAAGTGGCTTCGTGTCACACCCCAAAACCGGAACGGCGAAAACGTTCTGCGGTGGAGGACGTCATGTACAGTATCATAACAATGCATAATAGTAAAGACAAGCAACAACATCCATTGCATTAACATAATAATTTTAATACAAGCGTGTTCTGTATAGTATGTAAGACACCAAAAGTATGATCAAATAAAAGATGAGTCTTGTATGTGCTCCATCATCTCAAAAGCTTCATCGGTACCTGTCTACTGATGACCTGAGAATACAAGTTATTTTGAAAGAGTTTATCAGCATAAAGCTGGTGAGTTCATAAGTATTTAGTGTCATTGCTTGTATGAAAATGTTTATAACAACGTAGTGTAAATGTAGTAGCTGATTTCAAATGTTTGTAAATAGTATAGCCCCTAGAAAATCCTATATTCTCCAGTAAAATGTAGTCTTCTACCAAGACCTGACTGTTTGTATGTTTGTTCTTTTGTAACAGTAAAAGTTTTCCCCAGTGAAACTATCAGTATGAAAATATAGTTTAAGACTTCACTCATGTAAGGTGATTACAAAATAAATGTAATAGGGGAAAGTAGTGTTTTACTCCAGCAGTATCACTGCTGACTAATAGTGATGAAAATGCAGACTCCAGGTAGTATTAAATGTACAATACACCTCGGGAAATCTGTTTTGCCTTTAATTCTTAATTGGTTAATTAAAGGTTTGAATGTGAACTCGTATGTAACCATGCTGATCGACGGCTGAATAACTGATGACCCTCCAGGTCGTATGTAGTGAGGTAACATTCTGTCACCCCTTGGCCTTTCGGCTGGGACTGTAGCTAGCAGTCAGGATGTGGGAGTGTCTGTCCCGTATAGATCTATACACACAATGCCTGCTCTCCCTCCAGTAGACTCTGGTTACAAAGTGATACCACAATGAAGTGTCGTATCGAGAAGTAGTATGTCACATTTTGTTTATAGTATTCAAATGTTTGTGTAGCAATTCTTAGTGTAGTAATGTTTTCTTTGTACTAGTGTACAGTATAATCACTTGTGTAGTGTATAGTATGTTCTCTTGTATAGTGTATAGTATGTATTGCTTCTCAATGTAGTACTTATGTAGTAACTCGTAAATGTACTGACTCTTGTATGTATCGCTGTAGTAGTAATAGTGAGTAGTAATCCCTTAACTATACCTATTATAGTTAAATAGTAATGTTGTTTGTATGCCTTCGTTATGCAAAGGTATTGAACTGAAGTGAAAGCTTTTATATACAACACATATATATATGATATATAACTAAGATTTCAACGACATTCGGACAAATAACAAGATACCCTAAGTCTACAACCAAACAAGGAACAAGAAATAAGGTGAGCTATCAGTCCTAAGTCCTTCATGTCTTACTTATATAAATATATTAGTATAGATATGTGTTTGAAAACAATGTAAGTTTAAAAGAGTTTTGAAAACAATTTTTGGCACATAACAGAGTTTAGTAAAAGGTTTTTGAAGTGCTTGAAATCCGTATGTTTGATAGTAACTTGAAAGTAATAGAAAATCCTTCTGTTTGTTCTAGACATTAATCACATGTAATGAAAGGAATATCTAGAATGTTTCAACTTGTATTCCCCCTCCCCATAAAAGCATTTAAAATCATTTCAAAGGTTGATTAACGGGTATGAACTCACCTGAAATGAGTGATGCGAATGTAAGATCGGCAAAAAGGATGCTAAGTGTCAAGTGAAATCTTGAGCACACGTACGGACCCTATTTAGCATATAATGACATGTATATGTATCACATTAGTGTATATTCAACTAATTAAGAAGGATAACGCCCTTATAGTCTTGGAAACACTTATATGGAAGTGTTACAATCACCAAGGATTGTATAAAGGAGTGTATGGTCACCAAATGGAGCTTTCAGTCCAAGTGGTATGTTCCTAGGAGCTTTCGGTCCTAATGGTATTCTCGTTCCAAAAAGGTTTTCGGTCCGAAGGGGGTTCTTGGTCCGGAGAGGTTCTCGGTCCGAAGAGGTTATCGGTCCGAAGAGGTTCTCGGTTTTTAGGTTTTTTGGTTGAGACCGAAAACTCAGGATCCTAGGTGAATGTGGTGTTTTTCAAGGGTTTTCAAACATGCAAAGGGTTCTTAAGCTTTATCCGAAGTCTTAAGTGAGTTTTGAGGTCTAAAAGGGACCTTTCTTTAGGGGTTTTCGGTTTAAGGAGATGCAGTAAACCAAAAACTCCTTTTGTTCTTGGAAAAGACTATTTCAAGGCTTCTAAATCAAGTATCCTTACTAGATAACAGTGTAGGGAGTAGATACTTACAATGTGGAAGCAAAGAAAGGTGTTTTCGGCCAAACACACACTAGTGTGTGTTCTTGGTGTTCTTGAAAAACACTTGAAGATCTAAGAAAAGAGAAGATTTCATGGATGAAATCATGTATAACTACAAGATGAAGTGTTGTATGAACAAATCAAGAGAAGAAACACTTACATTTTTGGAAGATTTGGAAGAAGCTCTTATGATACTTGAGAGAGAAAAGTGGGTGTTCTTGAGGTTGGAAGTAAGAAATGAGGGGAGGAGGAGTAAACTCATGCCTCATGCATGAGTTTTCGGTCAAAGGAGGGTCTTCGGCCCAAACCCCTCATGTTTGGCCGAGAACACTTCCTTAAAGTGTTATTCGTTTTATTTGTTCCTCGATAATCAAAAAAATACTTCCTTTCGTTTATTCTCTCGAAGAATAAATATTTAAAATACCCAAACGGACTTTTAAACCGAGCTAATAATTAGCATAAATGAGTTTGACTTTTAAGTGAAGTGTTTGACTGTAGAATTCGTACAAATGAAAATTTCGGGTTGTCACACTTCGTGATGTTGGAAAAGTTCTGTATGAACCTTTGGTAGTAGCCAGCAAGGCCCAAGAACTTTTGATCGATTTTTGAGAAGTAGTACGATCCCTGAAGTTGGTGGAACAGATCGTCAGTTCGGGGTAGGGGATATCGGTTCTTCATGGTGAGTTTGTTCAACTCCCGATAGTTAATTCACTTACAAAATGATTTGTTTTTCTTCTTTATGAACAAGACTGGTGCTCCCCAAGGTGAGAAGCTTGATCTGATGAATCCTTTACTCAGCAGTTCGTTCAACTAACTGGACAGTTCTTGTATTTCTTTCGGGGCTAATCGATATGGTGATTTGGATCTGGGGGTGGCTCTAGAAATCAATTCGATTTTGAACTCGACTTGTCACACGGGTGGTATTCCCGGAAGGTCTTCTAGGAATACGTCGGGAAAATTGCAGACTTCTAGAATATCCTTGATGTCCTTCACTTCTCTCTTCTCTTCAACAACGTGAGCTAGGAATGTATGGTAATTCTTGCGCAGCTACTTTTGAGCCTTGATGTAAGAGATGATTCGGAGGTTTGTATCGGGTTTATCACCATAGATGACAAGGGCTTCTTTATTTGGTAAGTTAAGTCGGACAACCCTTTCTTAACACATGATACCGACATGGCGAGGGCTTAACCAATCCATGCCAATGATCACATCAAATATTCCTATTGTAACATGCATTAGGTCGATTTGGAAGGAGTGACTGTTTAGGGTTAGAGTGCCTCCTATGTATAAGTATTTGGTGCTTTCAGTTTTTCCATTAGCCATCACTATTATTAATATTTCATTGAGTGATTGAGGTTTTGTTTGTGTATGTGCTTAAACTTGTGGCTCACGAAACTCCCCTCCGCAACGCTATCGAAAAGTATGGATGCATATGAGTTATTGAGGAGGAACATATTGGTAACCACAGCGGCGTCCTTAATCGCTTCCTCGTGCCCCATTCTTAAGACTCTTCCCCTGCCTCCAACATTCTTTTTCTTTGCCTTTGGGCACTCCCTTTTGAAACGCCCCGTCTCCCTATATCCGTAACACGCCTGACTCACCCCATCATTAGTGGCTTGGGTGGTGTGTTGAGCTGGCGCCTTATAGAAACGAGCGGTATGCCCCTTCCTGTTACAATTATTGTAGTGCATCTCTCGAAAAGCTTCATTGTGATGGAAGTTGCATTTGTTTCATTTAGGCAGATTCCCAGCCTATTGTTTAGTTGACTCTGGGGCAGTAGGGACAGTGGCGGCATGAACTACCACAATTTGTTGTCTTTTGACAGGCTCTTGAGTCGGTTGACCCTTTTTCTTGTTCCATAACTTTCGCTTGTTATCTCCCTTTTTGATTGATCAGGTGTGGTTATCATAATGCCATAGAGGACTCCGTGGTGGATAAGACTTTGTGACAAATGTTTGGCACTGTCGTAGGTGGTTGGGTTTGCAGAGACAACCATTACTTGAATCTGGGGGATAGTCCCCAAATGTAGCGTTCCACCTTCTTGGCTTCTGGGATGGCCATTCTGGGGCATAAAACAGCCAAGTCATTAAACTTGGTATTATAGGCAGTCACATCATAGCGCATCATTGTATGGTTCCAAAGCGCTTGCTCTAATTTCTAAATTTCGCCTCTCGAGAAGTGCTCCTCCAGCATCACGACCTTCAAATCTTCCCAACATATAGAGTTGGCCACGATGAAAGTTAGGGTTTTACATTGCCATTCCACCAGGATAAGGCCGAGTCAGTGAAAGTACAAGTTACGTACTTCACTTTACATTCATCTGGGCATGATCACACTTCAAACACGGATTCAGTTTTCTCAAACCATCTCATTAAGGTGATGACACCGCCGTCGCCATGAAAAGTCTTGGGCTTGCAGTTCATAAAATCCTTGTAGGAGCATACTCGTTGGTGCCCTTGTCTTTCGGCATGATTTAAACTATTGGCATCGTTCCTGTAATGACGTTTGTCACCCCATGATGACTGTATCTAATAGTCAGGGTGTGGGATTGTCAGTCCCGTATAGATCTATACACAAACTCACGCACTCCCTCCAGGAGACTCTGGTTCCTAAGGAGTAGACTTCCCATAAGTCGTGTCTCACAATGTAGTTCTCTCAACGAATTCACGAATAGTACTATGAAAACCCCTTCTTGTTATTACACACATATCCTTGTAAAAAATAGTACCTTTGTTCATAGTTCATATTCAGTAAGTTCTGCGTTCAATTGTGTGTAAACAAAAAGAAAATATAATAAACTAAATTATATTTTTAAACACCGATTTCTTATGTTTCACTTGTATCCCCCCCCCCCTAAAACATTAAAAAGCTTGGAAAAATATGGGGGTATGAACTCATAGTTGTTTATGTGCACGAGCTTGGCATCAAGACTGGAAGGATGACCCTCGAGTTGTTGTAAGCGGAATTAACGGTACCCTAATGATAATTAAACACATAATTGTTTTAAATTAGAGAGACCTTTAATTAAAGTGTTAGAAAACACTTGCTTTTGGGTTGGGAATGTTACCGAGACTCGATCGATGTGGAAAAAGTGGGTTTACAGCCAAGTTTCATGATTTAGGGTAGTTTGCGGCCGTGAAAGGTTTTCGGCCGTGAAATGTTCACGGCTGTGAACTGATTTCGGCTGTGAACTGTTTTCTGCCCTTGAAGGGTTTACGGTCTTTGAATGGTTTGCGGCCTGTTCTTGGTGTTCTTGGTGAAATATGAACATTTGAAGGTTTTACGGCCATGAACTCAAGAATGAAGAATGTTTAATTTGATTAAATGATGAATTATTGATGTTCCAAAACAAGATCCAATGTGGATTGGATGATTTTCGGAGGATAGATGAGAGAAATCATGAGTTTTCGGTTGGTGGGTTTAGAGAGAGAAAGTAGTGTTTTCGGCCAGAATTGTAGAAATGAGGGTAAAAACACACACACACACATATATATATATATATATATATATATATATGTATATATATATATATATATATATATATATATACTAGTGGGGTTTTACGGCCGTGAACTCAAGAATGAAGAATGTTTAATTTGATTAAATGATGAATTATTGATGTTCCAAAACAAGATCCAATGTGGATTGGTGATTTCGGAGGATAGATGAGAGAAATCATGAGTTTTCGGTTGGTGGGTTTAGAGAGAGAAAGTAGTGTTTTCAGCCAGAATTGTAGAAATGAGGGTAAAAACACACACACACACACACACACATATATATATATATATATATATATATATATATATATATATATATATATATATATATATATATATATATATACTAGTGGGGTACCCACGCGATGCGGCGGCACGAGCTAGTTTCCACTCGACGATTAGTTTCATTGCCGGTGGATAGTTCCTTTCGGCGGACTATTTTGGACCAGATTGTTCCTTTATGTAGTAGTGTATGGCTAGGTTCATAGTCAAATGCGGTTGGCGGCAGTGGTATGAGACAATGATAAATACGTTTTTTTAAATGTTATTTTCTTTATATGTGTTTTTATCCTATTTATACAACTTAAATGTAAAAATATGTTTTTAAAAGTGAAAATACGTATTGTTATATTTTTAGAATTATTAATATGTTTATACTTCTAAAAATGTTTTTATAAATCTAAAATACAGACAAACACATGTTTAAAAAATTATATTTAAAAATAACATAAATTCAATGTTTATATAAACATTTTTCAATATGTAAATACGTATTTTGGGCATTCTATGTCAAAAAAACAAAAAAAAAAACATATTTAGGGGCTTTCGTATCACATCGCTATATTATAATAGTTAAGGTTTTATCAATTAAATACTTTATTTTAAATTAAGTCAACATAAATTAAGCCACATTTAAAGTTTTATTATTGTCTACCCAAACATTTTTGTTGTCAATCATCACATATTATAGGTGAATTTAAGGTGTAGTTTAGGAGTAGGTTAGATTTGCCGTTTTAAAAAAATAAAATCATCACATATTCACCGGATTATAGTTTCAATATTAGATATATGTTTGTTTTAAAGTTTTAATACAAATTATGTTTGATGATTTTAGATTGTTCGCATATATATAACAATTAACAAACAGTAGAGGTTAAGTGTAGACATAAATAGATGCTTGGTTTACAAATTAGTCAAGATAAATAGCCAAATTAATTAATACTACTTTTTACTATGAGTAATTTTGAATACACTTAGAGACTAATCTTTTTTTTTACGGTTTAATGACTTTTATTGATACAAACTATTTAACCCATTCAGTCAAACATTTAGTCCAAAATTTAATCTAAAATTATACTTGAAATAAAAAAAAATACATAGCAGGGTACATAAACCAAAAGTACATTCCTATGTCTAGGTTAAACCATAAAGTACATTGTTGTTTCTTACTTTCACCAGAGAGTACATTGCTATTTATTACTTTAAAACACAAAGTAAATTGCACGTTACATACACTACAGCTACATTAACCATCTTTGTGTGCTTTTTAGTTCGCCAAATGCAAATCAACTTGATATTTAGTCAAACTTTGAATATGTATGGACCAATAACATAACTTGACTATAGAAAAAATAGTCTTAGCCTAGTTACATATATGTCGTTTTTTAGTCACCAAAAACCTATCCTGTTGCGAGTTCAGCTCATATAACCCATGTTCCTCATGTATTCATCACTACACATGGAACAACATTACCAATAGAGATACAGGTATACCAATAAGTAATTTTAATACAAGGGTAAAATAGTCTAAAAAAATGTCATCATATTGTTGGTCTCTGCCCTATGCCCTGTCCAGGCATATCAACCTGTAACATACATATCAAGGACATCAAGTTGAACACAATTAAAAAATAATATATCACTTGAATTAGTAAATAATTTTCCATAGATGTTTCTAGGAAATGTGTTACCAAATAGTGAGTGATATATCTGGAGAAGGAGATCAAAGTTTTGATAGCAACTCTTGATATGCCTAAAGTATATATATTATTACTCTGCTCTCTCTCCCTGTAACCATAAGCAAAAACTATTTTTCTCGAACAACTTATATAAAAAAGGTAGGTACAATTCCTACAATTTCAGCTCATCTTAACAACATATAACAAAATATGTATTGAATAAAAAATTTCATTCCTTTTCAGATCATTTGCATAACCAAAAAAAACCATTTCATATCTTGTTAAAATAGTAAAAGTAAATATTGATTTTATTTGAAACTTTGCATATATAGAGCTATAAGTAAAACAATCATGAAACTATTCAACATGTCATCCAAATAACTATTTTTTCCATTTAAAATATGGAATGTTTCTATAAAAGAAGCAAACCAGAATGCACATACATATGTAGCTTACAACATAAGGTTTCACAATAACACATGTGTACTTACCAATATGACAGCATACTGAGACATATTAGGCTTTCAAGAGGTTTCTTCCGCCACTTGTTTTAATTCAGATCTGAAAACAGGCTAGTTTGATGTGTGTCAACAAATGAAAACAAAAATCTTGTACACGAACAAACCATAAATGAAAAGAATAAGCTAGAAGTGGATGAATCATAACTCATTTATGGAGAAAATGTACCTGTTTGACTTCAAATCACCAGAAACTTCAATCAGCGGTTTCCAAATCCCCCATTTCAAGAAACCAACCAGTAACCTATATTTGATAACATCTGCAAGAAAATTATAAAAGAAAAAAAAAGGGAATCACCTCTAATTTGGAAATCTTAGCGAAAGCTGCAACCATTTGTCAGTTTAAGTGTGTTTCTTTATTTCTCATGTTCTTATTGGTGGAGAGGCTAGGAGAAAATAAAGATAACGACTTCCATTCTAGGGTTTGGTTAGAGAGAAAAGACGAAAATGGCAAAGAAAGTAAAGATGATGGAGAAGATAAAGATGGTCGGCCATGGCTGCGAAAGGTGGTGACGGTGGATGAAGTGGCGGCGTGAAGGAAGCGACTTCTAGGGTTTAGCTTTGTAGGGAACTGTTACTGGGCCTTCAAATTGATCTGTGTGAAGGAGATTGATTAAAGCTCGAAAAAAAGACCTTGATAGAAGATGCGAATAAAAGAAGAACAAAAAACTCAACTGTTATCAAAGGAGATTGCTCAGCTACGAAGGTTTCAGCTCTGTAGGAACTCTTATTACTCCTATAAAACAAAAAAACAAAAAATCCATCAGTTAAACAAACATGGAAGCATAGGTTGACGGATGACCAAAAGAATATTGAAAGGAAATACGGATTTGAACGGACCCTTTAACAATGGCAGACAAAGCGGTAATCAATATTTCAAAAAAATTCAAAAACAAATTTGAAATGTGCATTTGGAGCCTAAGCGATCAAGCATTGGACATTTGTACATTAGGCTCTACAAGTTGTCTTTAAGACAATTTTTTTAAGAGATGCTTGTTTTCATTGTACATCAAGTTTTACATATTGTATTTAAGACTTACAATATGTATGCATTATAATATAGTATAGATATACATATACATATATATATATATATATATATATATATATATATATATATATATATATATATATATATATATATACGGTCGGAGGTGGGGTCCCCAGGCCGTGAATGGTTTACGTCGTAAACATGTTTGCGGCCGTAAATGCCGGGATGAACGAGACTTGGCTAATTTTCGAAGAAAAACTTGTTTTTTGCGCGATTTTAGTCCCGATACTTATATAAATTTAACTTAAATAATCTAATTTCTTTTCAACACCTACGAGCTTGACCAAATTTACAAATAAATAAAATTCGAATTTTTTATTTAATGGGATTTGACTTTCGTTGACTGAAAAAGGTTCGGGTTGTTACATCATCCCCCCGTTAGAGGGAATTTCGTCCCGAAATTCGGATTTTGAGTTGTTGGTTAAGGATAAGGGAAATAGATGGGTACATTGGTTCTATTTAGTTCTTGCGTTCTTTAGTAAATTCAGATCCTCGTTGGGTGTTTCAGCGAATATTCACTGTTGGATCTGTTGTTCTGATCTATGGAGAGTGTGTGGGTTTGACCTGCTTGACTATGTTAATCCAACTGGTAGGATGTCCATTCGTAGTCCTGAGCAGCTTTTTTCCTGAAGTTCATGGTAGCACTCACACCTGGTTAATCTATAATCGCCTTGGGTACACGAGTCGTATATAATTAAGATTGATAACACGGTTGGATGGGTGGCTTTGCCCCAGGTCCACAACCAGACAAGGAACAGGAGATAAGGCGGAAACACAAATCCTAAGTCAGTAGAATGTTAATTATATACCACCCTAACGTACGCACTTAACATTGGTAGGCTAACCGTATCTGTCCTTAGCCTCTGTGCTTGAACTTGACTTGTTGCCCGTGTGGTATTTCCAAATGGTCTGTTGGGAATACTTAGGTAAGGTTATGGAAGGATATCATACTCCTCGCATGAGTACTCCGGAGGTTTGAATGGAGCGACAATTCTGAGGTTCATATCTACTTTGATGTTATGAATGAGGAGAGTGTTGTTATTTGGCCGGTTAAAGCAAAAGGTCTCCTTGGTGACACATTAGATTCGTATAGCGTGGACCCAACCAATCTAGGCGGGATGACGTAGTCGGATCACTTGTAAGGTTGCTTAGGAAGGAGTGTTTGTTAGAACATTAGTGCATCTGTGTGTGTACGTTTCTAGTGCTTTCTGTTTTGACCTTGATATTACTACTGCGAATGTTTTGTAATGTATTAAGTGTATACTAACTGTAGAATTGTTCTGATGGATGATATTGATACTTAGTGTTATATTCCCTATTCGGTCCCTCTATAATTGCTTGGTGTCTACAAGTCGTATATAATTAAGGCTGAGAGGATAGTCGACTGAGTGACTCTGCCGTAAATCCACAACCAGACAAGGAACATGAAATAAGGCGGAATCACACACTCTAAGTCTATAGGTTCTTAGTTATATATAGCCCTAATGTTTACACCAAGTAATTATAGCTTACCTAAAAGGGTATTTAGTTTTTATATGGACTATGTGCTTTGTTTGGACAAGGAAATTTCTTTTATAGTTAGGGTCTAGTTGGTAACGGTTTTCGTGAAAATGTAAGTTTGAGAATTGTTTCGAGTTGGGAAACGTACCGCTGCTCTCAGGTGGTTCCGGGGTAGACTCTCCTGCAGTGATCATCAGTACTCTTCCCTCTTCACTGACGTTTCTAGCCAATGGACAATCTCTCCTGTAGTGCCCCGTTTCGCCACATTCGTAGCAGGTCTGACTTACTTCCTCATATGGGACCTGAGAGATTGGTCGTGCTGGTGCCCTACAGAAACGGATAGTGTGTCCCCTTCTGAGGCAGTTCTTGCAATACATCTTCTGACACCTTCCGGTATGATGAAAGTTGCACTTATTACATTTAGGGAGGGTTCCAGGATAACGACTGTCGGGTGCTGGAGTGGCTAGTGTCGTGGCAGCATGGGTCGCACCTGTCTATTGTCCATCTAAGGGCTCTTGTGTTGACTGTCTTTTCTTCCCGCTCCCAGATTATTGCTTATCATCACACCCTTTGGTTGACTCAGGAACGGGGCCCATTATGCCTTGGCGGATTCCATGGTCCACCAGTGTTCAAGCCAGACGTTTTGCACTGTCAAACGTAAGGGGTTTCGCTGCTAACACGTTTCCTTGAATTGGAGAAGGTAGTCCCCAAATGTATATCTCTATCTTCCGGCTCTCCGGGGTAACCATCCCAGGGCATAGTGCAGCTAGATCGCTGAATCATCGGTGTAGGCTACTATGTCTGAGCCTGCCATGGTAAGATTCCTCAGCTCTTGCTCTAGTTTCTGTATTTCACCCCTCGGGCAGTACTCATCCAACATGATCTCTTTTAGTTTTTCACAGCCCACTGCATTTGCCACTAGTAGAGTCAGTGACTTGATATGGCCATTCCACCATGTAAGGGCTCTGTCGGAGAAGGTGCAGGCAGCAAACTTCATTTGCTCCCTCCTGGGCACGCGCATAACTCAAAAAGCGAATATGTCTTCTTGAACCATCGCATTAGGGCTATGAATCCCCGACTTCCATCAAAGGATTTGGGTCCACAAGTCATGAAGTATTTGTACGAGCACTCCCTTGTGTGTTCGTGGTTAGAGATGTTGGTGCCACTACCCGATCCACTGGTACCACTTGCGTGGATTTGGGTCATGACAGGTATCACTGCGACTGTTACTGCCGCCTGAAAGACAATTGGGTCATACTGAAGAGGTGGTGGTGGTGGTGCGTTGTTTTTGTTTTTGTTCGACTTCATTGGTGCATCTTTCTGGCATAAGGTTTAAAAGATGAAACGAGGGTAAGTATTTAGTGGAGGTTACAAGTCGAGTGTTATTTGAATCGAAGTTATCTTAGTTCCAAGTGTATTATGTTCTGAGTCTTGAAGCAATTCATAACAGAGGTCTATGCAAAATAGACTTATGAATTTTTGATCATGACTACCCTCTTTGTGAAGTTTTGTGTCCTTGTTTACTGTTACTAGTTGTTATGATAAAGGAGATATGCCTAACACATAGTGTGAGCAGTGTAATCACTAACTCACTTGATTGCATTAGTTAGTTAATTATTAGTGTGACGTATAGGGTGCTCTATGTAACGCCCCGGTTTTTCTCGGTACGTTTAGTTATTTTAATTTAATTATTCTTGTAACCTTGGGTTAATTTATTTAACCAAGGTCTGATTTTCTTATGTTATTGGACTCTTTTGATCATCTTGTAAACTCCTTTTATTGAAGTCCATGGGCTATGGGCCTATTTGCAAAATCCATCTAGTTAATAGTACTTAATGTGTTAATTGAGTCATTTGGAACACACACAAGAAAAACACTCTAAACCCTATTCTATCTCTCCCTCACGCCATCCTTCTCTCTCTCTTTGGGATCAAGAGTAGCCAAGGGTCTGTTCTTTGGAGCTTAATTCTTGTTCATTTCCAGCCTTGACTCGTATTGGTATGAACCTCCTCATCATTTCTTACAACTTGATTCATAACCTTGTTCTGGTTTTATGATTTCATCTTCACTTCTACTCCTTCTTATTTGATTTGTATCTCTTTTGTTATTTGCAAATAATTGTATGTTATACATCATCTCAAGATCCTATCTTCACCCCATATATGGTGGATGATGGATCTAGGTGATTACATGTTGCAAAAGATCATGGAAACCCTAAAAGGGAGAATGGTGATTTTATGTGCTTTATGTTTATTTCCATGTTGATTATTATTATATTCTTATGGCTAAATGAAATCCTAATGATCCCTAACCCTTTTTAGTACCAACATGATCATGGGGACTGAATCGGGATGATGAACACATCCTAAAATGTGTTTCAAAGGGAGAAGGATGGATAAGCCAAAAAGGAATCATGAGTGGCTACAATTCTGTTTTCCATCAGATATGTAGTCATTTTGTAAAAATCATATCTGGAGCTCTAGAACTCAAACAGACCCCAAACCAGTTCCCAAATTGAGTTGGCTAACGTTCTTAAGGAGGCCAACCTCACTGATAAGGACTTTATCTATGGGAACGAATGGCATCTTTTCTGTTATGTCTGATCCGGGTGTGTTCTGATATGTCATTTTGTTTTCATCATTTCTAAGGCTTGGAAAAGGATCCAGAGTGATTCCAAGTTTCTATATGTTCCTTATATTATGAATTTAATATCTGGAGCATTTGAGGTGTTGTTTCCAATTATAAATTGGTTATAATGGATCCACACTCCAGATCAGTGGGCAGTCACCAGCTTTTGCTAGTGCTGTGATTGTCCACAATGTGAATTTTATATCCGGATCTTGGGAAATGATTTTCATTCAATTCCAACTCTGAGACTTTCATATGTATGTCCTTTACTTCTCTGAATTTTGGTTTGGACGAATTCTACTCAAAAGTTAGGTAGAATTGGCCAACATCACTTGACTGTCCTGTTGGAGACGGCAGTGATACACCTTTTTGTAAAATTCATATTTAATTCATCCTTTGGAGTTAGAAGGAGTTCTTTATAGTTTTGGAATGCTGAACAATCATAGTTTCCTATATAAGTTTTTAAAAGCTATGTTTCTGTTTTATATTTTGGAGTAAATCCGTTTTGAACAGCAGGTCTGTTTTAGAGACCTTGCTCTGATTACTCTTTTCTCAACTCATAGCTTCATTACTTCTCCTTTCTAACCTTTAGTCCTTCTTAGGTGAGGTTTTGAAGTTTTCTCAAGCTTGGTAGCATTATTTGATTGTGAGCTATCCTTACTACTCAATCAAGGTGAGTTCTCTGACACCGTTGTATTGATGATTGTGTTTGCTAGTTAGCTCGTGTGTGATTATTTGAATTCATTATAAGAGCATGCTATATAACTATTGTTTTAATTCGTACATGTGAACTATATGTAACTAATTATGGATATGGGGACACCACCAAAGGATACGGATTTACCGGTGCGGTGGGTAGGTAATATCACCAACGTAATACTCATCATGAGGTGCTGTGATTAGGGCCAAATGATACGGGATCTTCCCGGTGCGGTTCAAACCTACAAGTCCTTCTTGTATTATAGGCATTGATTCGTTCTTTGCCCTTATCATATAATTATAATTGGAAAATGGATTAGGGTTAGTAAATATGAATGTTAGTACAATGTCTGTGTTTGAATTCACTAAGCTTTGTGCTTACGGTTTCCCTTATAACTTTTCAGGTGTTACGATTAAAGAGGCGAAGGCTTGACATGGAGCACCGGGACATCGCTACTAGTTATTTTTGTTGGGACCTTATTATTATTATTACTTCCGCACTTATTTTATATGATTATTAAGTTCATGGATTATGTTATGACTATTTCCGTTCTTTTAATTTAGTTTAAGATGGGTTTTAAAAGTTTAAAATTTTTGCAAAATTTGGGTGTCACAAGTTGGTATCAAAGCCACAGTTTGAGGGAACTAGGCATTCTTGTGGATGTTCTAGACTCAAATTTGAGGCTCTATAAGAGTTTATTTTCTTTTTAAAATATTTTTCAAACCTTCTGAAGACTAGTAGTGGAAGATGTCGCGGTGTGCCAGTCAGCCAGCCAAGTAAGCCTTATTTCTTATGTTAAATGTTTATGTTAAATTGTTGACTATGAATTGGATTCTACTAGCTTTAAAATGTTAGATTACACACTTAGTTAGTGTTAACATGTGAGAGAGTTGTAAAATTAACGGCTAGAGCGAACTGGAAATTTTGAAACTAGACGCGAATGCGAAATTGGAACTTGTGTGGAAGGTAGTAGAAGGGCCCCTACTATTTGAAACATCGGTGCCGGTTTCGGGTCGGGGCAAGGTTGAAAACTTTTCGGCAAACTGAGTGTTTTGTCTTCCTAGAAATATCTAGGCTGACTTGTTTCTAAGATTTTCCTTCTTCTGTGGATACCAATGGCTCCGCCTGCTCGACTTAATCAGCTCCAAATTGAGCAAGTTAGGGATATTGTCGCTGAGGAAATTTCGTCCCGAAATTAGAGTTTAAGCAATTAAGTAGTTACAAATAACTAAGTAAAAAGTTGAGGATATTTCAGTTTCATTTGATCCTCGCGCTCCCAAGTGAATTCAGGTCCTCGCTTGGCATTCCAACGAACCTTCACTATCGGGATACGACTTTGCTTCGTTTGCTTGACCTCTCGGTCCATGATCTCTACAGGTTCTTCCACGAAGTTGAGGCTCTCATTGATCTCAATCTCGTCGAGTAGGATTACAAGAGTCTCGTCGGATAGACACTTTTTCAAGTTCGAGATGTGGAAAGTAGAATATGATGGGTTTCGAACAATACATCATTCCTATGGTGTAAATGCAAACCCTAATATCTTTTGGATCTAGTTTGTCTAGTGAACATGCAATCGAATATCCAAAGCTATAAACCCTAGATCTATCATATAAGAACTGAAATAAGGGTTTAGTAATTACCTTTGATTGTTATATAGTAATAACAATCAATTCCTTGCTTTGATTGGCTTCAGAAAGCTTAGTGCCTCAAGTGTTGCACCTCTAATGGAGTCACAAACACCACTAAGCAATTTGGATGAAGAGGGAGGAGAGAGGAGGCACCAAAACCGGCTGGAAACCCTAAAGGATTACTTTTCCACGTTTTTGGGGCTTAAGGGTCCTTTATATACATGTAGGCTATTAGGGTTTACAACTAGGAAACCCTAATCTGGCTGCTTAAGCCCTAAGCAGCCCATGGACTCCTTTAACATATCTCTTGGACGAATTTCTTATGGGCTTCCCATAGAACTCGTTCAACCTATATTATTTAGGTAATCCATAGCCCAATTGCAATTATCTTATAATTACAAATCCAGTCCCCTAAGTTTAATTAATCTCTTTTAGCCACAAAATTAATTCTCAATTAATTCTTAACTAATATCAATTACACATTATGATTTCTCCTTTAATATATTATTCTTATAATATATTAATAAATCATAATTAAACCTTTCTCCTTAATTCATCCTACATATTGCTATGGTGAAGGCAACCCAAAAGGACCATGCTCATAATCGGGTCAAGTACATACCAAAATAGTTATGGACTTAGACACTAATCCAATAGTCTCCAACTTGGATAAGTCTAATAACTATTTTGCATAATTTCATAACCTGATCAGCAATCGTAGCTTTCAAAAGCCATTGTCAACTCTGATCTTATCAGATACGCATGTCCTTTAGATAAGGGATTATATATTCCTCCATTCTCAAGATATCGTATAGACACAAGACATGAATTTGATCATTCTCTCTATACAGTTTCCCGACTTCCGATTTATGACGACTGACAACAGACTACAATTGAACACATCAAATTAGTCCCAGCTTGGCCAAGCGCTTAGGGTGTCATCACTAAATCATCGAGGGGCCCACATATATCGCTTTTATCCCACTTTGGGTAAAAGGAATGGATAAACTTCGACTCAAATGCTCTCTTGCATTTACTGATCGAATCACACACAACAATAAGTTTTATAACACCAAGTTACTGGTGCGTTTTCTTATTATCAATGCGCAACCGAACAACAAATAACAACTCACACGTCTCGGTTTCAAGAAAATACAATGTTATCGTCTCACAATTACTCATGACAAAAACCATGAAGTGATTCAAGTGAGCGTGGGTTTGATCCAATACTCTAATCTTATTAAAGCACTCATGAACTCTGCAGCAAACTTGTGCTATGTCTAAACACTTAGACAATCTACAGACAGATTCATGACAGTCTTCCTTCATACCTACTTCCAACGTATGACCGACTGTGGAGGTTTAAATAACCTAGTTATTCTGGAAGTCAAAACATGCAAAATGAAACACAATGATAATACTTAATCCTATATAGCCCCAAAACTTTTGAGTGTAAATAAAACACTTTTATTTAAACACCATATTGATTACTCATTATTCATTGCTTACTGTTTCAGAAAATCAACTTATTACTTGAATTACAACAATAATTGTCCCATGCTCCAAGCATGCACACTTTGTTTCCTATGGTCCATGCTTTGTGAAATAGATCAACTGAAAACTTTTCCAATGATGCTCATTTCACAATTCCTAATCCTCATCGTTAGTGTAAGAACACATGGTTCTTGCCACTAATAGAATACGTTAGATTCTAACATTTTATGCAACGATCCTTTAGCAAAGTCATAGCACAAAAGTCACCAGGACTTGGCTAATGAAATTACAAGGTCTCTATCAGAAATTGTTACAAACAATTCTATAGATCTAATGTCTCTCACTCAAAGTACATTCCTTTGAACATCCTTTTGCATAAAGTTTTCTAATTCTAGACATAAATTCTCAATTTCCAACTCCCAATATGGAAATCATTTCCATATTTGTCATATGACAACACATTCTAAATAGAATCTTATCTATTCATAATAATGTCAATATGGTCCATCCAATACTATACTTCCAACTACTCACAAGCAACAAATCCTTGGCGAACTTTAGATCGTCCTTTGATAGTTGTTTAATTATTTTAGTCAAATCTAGTTCTAGTCCTTTTTCCCTCTTAATGCCCTAGGCATTTGGAAAATTTTAGAATGGTCAAATATTATAGCATTTGCAATCGATCCTATACCCTAAGCGTATGGGACACGATGCATAATGTCTTACATAAAGATATGATACTTTATCAATCTTCTACCATAATATTTTATGTGTCACGTTCTCACAATTCGAACTATGAAGAGGGATGCCGTAATCATAATCGAAATTTGAGAACACACTATGTATCCTTTGATTAATTTATTTAAATTTCTCAATCTAAGCTTTAGATACTGAAACGAAGTATAATATTCTCTCCCTTAATTACAGAAAAACAATTTTTCAACCCTTGCAACTTTGCAAAGTATAACTCTTGTTTTCTATAATTAATATCGCTAACTTGTAATACTTACCATAATAATCATGCTCCCACTATCATGATGATTATTTTCTTACCAGCATAACACTTATGCTCCCACTAGCTTTGACATGTATTCAGAAAACAGCTGAACTTCCAGAGAACAATGCTTATTGAATTCCTTAAGTTCATATTTCTAATACCTGATGCTTTGATAAGCCTTTATCTAAGCTTCTTAAACTCAGACACCTTTGCCTTAGAAAGCTCATATGTGTGTCTAGACAAATTCAGAACTTATGTTACTAAGTCCTAAATGTTCAGACTAATTGCCAAATCTCACAATTCGAACTATGAAGAGGGATGCCGTAATCATAATCGAATTTGAGAATATAATTTTCACAATTGCAATCTTCTTAAAATCTCTCTTAGTGAAAGCATTTCCTTACAATCATTTTCATGAAGAAGGGAACCCTCATGACACATAGATTTTAAAGCGTATGTGTTCCTATCCATGTGAATTTGTCAAAACCAAAGTTTGCGACAAATCCAAACTCATATGGACCGAACGTGCTCAATCTCGATTTCTGGACTCATGGTAACATGAATGCCCATCATGTCTTCCATGCAACTCACCCTTTCATATCAATGTACTTTCCATTGATCAAGGTGCTTTGTCTTTATGTATTCAAATGAGAACTCATAGAACTCACATGCATATTAACTCAATTGGAATGGCACAGAAAAGGAGTATGTCATCCACGATAGGCTTTAAACCTCAAGTACTGTGCTAGTGATGATCAACTAGGTTTAACTCTTGATTTGTTCTTGAAACCTTTCAAGACCATTAAGACTCCCACTGACTCCTTGACATATAAGATTCTCTTTTCAAGAAACATTCCTTGACAAAACAAATATTCAAGAGTCAGTGTAGTTTTTATCAAGACTATCACTTCACATAATTGGTTCTAGTTGGTCTTTGTCTTATCCAAGACATCAGAACTTACCAATCTCAAATGTGCAGGAATAAGAAGACTTTTTCCAATTCCACAATCTTGGAGTATGACTCTTAAGACTTGATATTGGAATGAAGTATGATTGACTTCTTGATTTTAACTATTTCCATAATTCTCGATTCCTCTTCTTAGACATACAAATGCACTAAAACTCACTTAGAGGACCAATTGACAAATAGTTCTTAATCATTAAGACTTATCATAAAACACAATAAAAGGTACTCTCCCTTCTTCTTAGAATAGAGAAACTTTTATCTTTCTGCGTACTTGATTCTTCTTATTCGTTCTGCTATTGATTGAAACTCTTTCGATCAACTCAGAATTATACTTAATCTTATAAGTATAACCATATTACTACACTTTAGTAAATCATGACGAATATCTTTATCACTCTTGTGGTGGACTTGATCAACGCACAACCTAGTGTACTCGATCTCCTAGTCCTTCTCTTGACACTTTGCCAAAGAATTAGTCTAATTTCCAAATATGAAGTTTCCCATTCATCACGCAACCAAGTTGTATGATTCCAAGTTTCTGTCCAATTGAAACTTGGGCGATGACAATCTTCCTTTTGGCAAATTCTCGATATTTCCACAAATAACATAATTAAGAATCAAACCCATTATTGCTAATAGTAGAAATATTCAAACATCAATTTTTCATACATGCCACTGCAAGGATAAATAAATAAGACAAAATCAAAATTTATATTATTGCGGAAAAAATTTGTCCTTAGAATGCAATTCAACTGAAAACTATGCTATTACATATTCCTAAGCAATCTATTCTATCTCCAAGTAGCAGCTCAAGAATCCAATCTTCAAGCAATGCGATCGAAATCCATTTCTTCACGATTAGATTCAGCTCATTTCTTCCCTTAAGCTTCCTCTCTTTTCTTCGATCCTACAAAACATCAAAATGTAATCTTATCATATCATGTATTAAGAATCTAGAATAGGAACTTAAAAGAGTTAGATGGTGGATTTTACCTGAAGTAGAGCCATACGTCTTGACTCTCCCATCTCTTAGATTTCTCAGGTAAATAGGGCAGCTTCGTCTCAAATGCCCCTTCTCTTGGCAATAGAAACAAATGGACTCTTTTGGAATAGCACAAGGAACTATCTCAAAATTTACCTTTTCTGGATTTCCAATATCACTATTTTCAATGTCCATTGAAGTTTGGGAGTTCGATTCACAAGACAAATTTGCTTGATCAGTACGCCAGATCATTGCTGATTCAGCTGCTATCAGCAAATAGGTCAAATCAATGAGGGTCACGTCGTGGTCCATCATATAGTACTCTCTAACGAACTCACTATATGATTCAGGAAGCGACTGAAGAACCCAGTCAACAGCCAACTCGCCTGAAATCTCGACACCCAACATCCTTAACCTGTCAATGTGTGACTTTATCTCTAAGACATATGCACACACAGGTTTCCCATCTTCGTGTTTACTTGCCAAAAGGGCTTGAGTGAGCTTGAACTTTTCAAGCCTTCAAACTGGTGGGTTAGGGAGAACAATTTGTGGAGGTGGAGGAAGTGAAGCATGACTCTCATTTCCTTGATCGTATCTTGGAACGTCATCTTCATTTGGAAAGCTTGTTCCAAGGGACTTGGGAAGACCATTGTAAGATTTAGACATCTACAAAACGGGAGAAAAATCAAGTTAGTTGATAAAAATCCTTGATGTAACACCCAAATGAAATATCAAGGCTAGGATCCAACACAATACTCTACAACCTAGAAGAGGGATGCCGTAATCTAGTTGCAGAATATTTGAAGGTAGGTAAATGACGATTTACCAATTCCACCATGAAAAACAAATGAAATATCAAGGCTAGGATCCAACACAATACTCTACAACCTAGAAGAGGGATGCCGTAATCTAGTTGCAGAATATTTAAAGGTAGGTAAATGACGATTTACCAATTCCACCATGAAAAACAAAAAAAAAAGTTTAAGTTTTAAATGAATTGAAACTCCTAGATCTTTTGAGATTCATTGAACTTTTCAATGGCATGTTTAATCTCGATTATGCCCTTCAAGTTTGCGACTGGGATGCCGAGGATCACAAACAAGGTGTGAATAACCATACGAATCACGTAGTGCACCCAATTGCTACTATCACCTAATCAATGTGCCGGTTAGCCACATACGCTCCATTGATCTATGATAAACACCGAGCCACCCTTCGCCACCAATGTCAATCCCAAATTAGTGTGCCGGTCAATCCCAAATTAGTGTGCCGGTTAGCCACATACGCTCCACTAACGTTTCGACAAGGGCACAAAGTGTAATTCCATGGATTAGCATACAATTCCACATTTTTCCTAAAGTAACTATGATTTGGGAATTTGTAAAAGCATGTAGTTACTTTGTACTTCATTATACTTATAATGGAAGCTTTCGTCCTATCCTACCCGTTCGGCTAACGACCCTCCACTAGTCAAGAGTGCGGTGGGTAAGAGTGGATACCCATTCAATCGCCATTTTATAGGCAATTTCCTTAAACACCCCTTATAGACCAGCTTCGTGAATGAGGCCTACTAACGGTAAGAGTGACTCTTTACTCATATATATAATATTAGACTTTTAACGTTACATATATATAGTATAGGGTGTATTTTACACTTTTAAAATACTAGGTGGTTCAATTTAATAAATTATACTTTTTATTTAATCAAATGTAAACCAAAACTTTATGGAATTATTAAATCTCTTTTAATTATACACTTTAATTAATTAATAAAACCATAAGGGTGTAATTTGAACTTTTTCAAAAATACGAGGGTTTTAGAATTTAAGATTTCTAAATTAAACTTTTAATTAACTTTTAAATTTCAAAACTTGAGGGCAAGTTTTGAAACATTTCAAAACATTAGACTTTAGAATTTAAATATTTCAAAATTAAACTTTTAATCAAAAAATTAAATTCCAAAACTTGAGGGCAAGTTTTGAAACCTTTCAAAACATTAGGGTTTAACTATTTAAATTTCAAAAACAAAACTTTTAAGTTCAAATTTAAACTATAAAACCTAAAGGGGAAAATTGAAACTTTTTCACAAGATAATTCAAATCTAAATTACAAATAATCAATCTTTATCTAATAAAACAAAAGATTATCTAAATTTTGACAATTATCTACTATTTTGGCAAGGATAATCTCCAAATATTGATAAAAAGCGGATTTTATTAATAAAAAACGTTTTAGATAATTATCCACATCCAAAATAGGTCAAAATCCCGAAATCAGCTCCATCTGACTCTCTGACTCGTCGAGTCAGGCTTGGACGCGTCGAGTTCACTATGGACTCGGCGAGTTCAGCCATGGACTCGTCGAGTCCAGTCGAAAAACCTCAAAATTTTCGATTTTCAGCCAAAATTCGATCAAATAAGCATCAAATTCACTAACAAACAGCCTAGGCTCTGATACCACTGATGGGTTTCGAGCAATATATCATTCCTATAGTGTACATGCAAATCCTAATAGCTTTTGGATCTAGTTTGTCTAATGAACATGCAATCGAATATCCAAAGCTGTAAACCCTAGATCTATCATATAAGAACTGAAATAAGGGTTTAGTAATTACCTTGTGATTGTTATATAGTAATAACAATCAATTCCTTTCTTTGATTGGCTTCAGAAAGCTTAGTGCCTCAAGTGTTGCACCTCTAATGGAGTCACAAACACCACTGAGCAATTTGGATGAAGAGGGAGGAGAGAGGAGGCACCAAAAACGGCTGGAAACCCTAAAAGATTACTTTTCCATGTTTTTGGGGCTTAAGGGTCCTTTATATACATGTAGGCTATTAGGGTTTACAACTAGGAAACCCTAATCTGGCTGCTTAAGCCCTAAGCAGCTCATGGACTCCTTTAACATATCTCTTGGACGAATTCCTAATGGGCTTCCCATAGAATTTGTTCAACCTATATTATTTAGGTAATCCATAGCCCAATTGCAATTATCTTATAATTACAAATCCAGTCCCCTAAGTTTATTTAATCTCTTTTAGCCACAAAATTAATTCTCTATTAATTCTAGACTAATATCAATTAAACATTATGATTTCTCCTTTAATATATTATTCTTATAATATATTAATAAATCATAATTAAACCTTTCTCTCCTTAATTCATCCTACATATTGTTATGGTGAAGGCAACCCAAAAGGACCATGCTCATAATCGGGTCAAGTACATATCAAAATAGTTATGGACTTAGACACTAATCCAACAGAATGTACGTTACTGAGTTCGCGGGGTAAGTTGAGTTTGTAAGCTACAGGGCCGATTCTAGAGAGAATCTCGAAAGGCCCTATGTATCTTGGGTTTAGCTTTCCACGCTTTCCGAAGCGTGTCAAGCCTTTCCAGGGTGAGACCTTCAATAGAACACGGTCGACCACCTGGAATTCCAACGGTTTCCTTCGTTTATCTTCGTAGCTTTTCTGTCGGTCTCTAGAGGCTTTCAATCGTTCACGAATTTGAACGATTTTTTCTGTCCTTTCCCGAATGATCTCCAAACCGGTGAGAGTGCTATCAGGAACTCGTCCTTTAGCTAATTGGGTGTCACCCACCTCAGCCCAGCATAGACGGGATCTACACTTTCGGCCATAGAGGGCTTCAAATGGAGCAGCCTTTATGCTCGTGTGATAACTATTGTTGTAGGAAAATTCGACAAGGGGTAAATGAGTATCCCATGCCTTCCCAAAGTCGATCACGCAGGCTCGCAACATATCTTCCAAGGTTTGTATAGTCCTCTAACTTTGTCCGTCGGTCTGTGGATGGTAGGCTATACTCATGTCCAGCCTAGTTCCTAGGGAACTTTGTAGGACTGCAAGAACCTGGAAGTGAATCTACTATCTCTATCGGAGATAATAGATATAGGAACACCATGCAGTCGTACGATCTCCCTTATGTAGATTTTTGTTAGCTTCTCCATCTTGTCTGTTTCTTTGATAGGCAGGAAGTGTGCGGACTTGGTTAACCTGTCTACGATCACCCAAATGGTATCGAGACCACCCGCTGTCTTGGGCAACTTGGTTATGAAGTCCATTGTGATCCGCTCCCACTTCCATTCCGGTATCTCCGGCTGTTGTAGTAAGCCTGAGGGTTTCTGGTATTCGACCTTAACCTTGGCGCAAGTAAGGCATTTACTTACGAAGGTAGCAATCTCTGCTTTCATGTTAGGCCACCAGTATAACTTTTTAAGATCCAGATACATCTTATCTGAACATGGGTGAATGCAATATCGAGTGTTGTGAGCTTCGGTCATGATCAAGTCTCTGAAACCACCGTGTTTCGGTGTCCAGATCCGATCCATGAGATATAAGGCTCTGCCACCCTTGACTTCCAAATTCTTATCCATCCCTCTCATGGATTCACTCGCCACATTTTCAGGTTTCAAAGATTCGAGCTGAGCTTCCTTGATTTGTGTGGACAAGTGTGAATGGATAGTCATACTCAATGATTTGATTCTACGACCAGAGTATTCTTTCCGACTTAGGGCGTCAGCTACTACGTTGGCCTTGCCGGGATGATAACGAATTTCGCATTCGTAATCACTGAGTAGTTCTACCCACCGTCGTTGTCTCATGTTGAGCTCCTTCTGGTCGAATATATGTTGTAGGCTTTTGTGGTCTGTAAAGATAGTGCTCTTCGTACCGTCTAGGTAGTGTCTCCAGATCTTCAGAGCAAGCACAACTGCTCCCAGCTCAATATCGTGAGTGGTGTAGTTGACCTCGTGTGTCTTCAGCTGTCTCGAGGCATAGGCGATAACCTTACCTCTCTGCATCAGAACACGGCCGAGCCCTTGATTTGACGCATCGCAGTAGACCACGAAGTCTTCTATCCCTTCAGGGAGGGATATTATCGGTGCGGTGCATAAGGCTCGCTTTAGCGTTTGGAACGCTCTCTCCTGCTTCTCTTCCCAGTCAAAGGTAACGCTCTTCTGGGTCAAAGTCGTAAGAGGTTTCGCAATCCGCGAGAAGTTCTGTATGAACCTGCGATAGTAGCCAGCGAGGCCTAGAAATTGACGAATTTATGCAGGCGTCTTTGGTGCTGACCAGTTCGTTGTCCAGAAGTGGTACTCTACTATGACCTTGGCCCAAGTCAAACACTTTCCCAGATAAGTAGCGATTTCCGCCTTCATGTTAGGCCACCAATATAGTTTCCTGAGGTCTAGATACATTTTGTCGGACCGGGATGAAGGGAGTATTTGGTCTTGTGAGCTTCGTTCCTGATAATGTCTCTATACCCGCCAAAATCTCCGTGTCCGGTTTCGATTCATGAGATAAGGAGCTCCGTCACCCATGACCTCAAGGTTTTTATCCATTCCTCGAAACGCTTCACTTACTACCTTCTCAGGTTTCAAGGCTACCAGTTCTGCCTCATTGATCCGAGTGGATAGATGTTAATGGATAGTCCTTATCAATGATTTTACTCGGCGGCCCGAGTACTCCTTTCGACTTATGGCATCTGCTACGACGCTGGTCTTGCCTGGATGATAATGAATTTCGCATTCGTAATCATTTAGTAACTCTACCCATCGTCGTTGCATCATATTGAGCTATTTTTTATTGAGGATGTGCTAGAGACTCTTATGGTCAGTGAAGATCATACACTTGTACCATAAAGGTAGTGTCTCTAGATCTTGAAGGAAAACACTACTGCCCCTAACTCAAGGTCGTGTGTGGTGTAATTGACCTCGTGAGTCTTAAGTTGTCTTGAGGCATAGGAAATGACCTTCCCTTGTTACATAAGTATGCAACCTAGACCTTGCTTAGACGCATCGGAGTAGACCACAAAGTCTCCCGTTCCTTCTGGAAGAGAAAACGTAGGAGCACTGCATAAAGCTTGCTTTATTGTCTAGAAGGCAGTTTCTTGCTTATGCTCCTAGTTGAAGGTCACTCTCTTCTGGGTCAGGCCAGTACCTGGCTTCGTGATGTTGGAAAAGTTCTGTATGAACCTTCGGTAGTAGCAAGCAAGGCCCAAAAACTGGCGGATTTCTGTCGGTGTCCTCGGTGCTCCCCAGTTTTCAATTGCTTTGATTTTGGAGGGATCCACATGTATCCCTTCCTCGATGACCACGTATCCCATTATTTCCACCCTTCGAATCCAAAGTTCACATTTTGAAAACTTTGCAAACAACTTCTCAGCCGTTAGCGTCTTTAATACTTGTTGTAAATGTTGACTATGCTCTTCTTCATTTCGCAAATAGATTAGTATGTCATCGATGAACACTATCATAAATTTATGTAGGTAAGGTTGGTATACGTTGTTTATTAGATCCATTAACACCGTGGGTGCATTAGCCAATCCGAAGTGCATCACAACGAACTCGTAGTGGTTGTAACGAGTCCTAAATGCCGTTTTAGGAATATATTCATCCTGCACTCTGAGCTGATGGTACCCCAACCTTTGATCGATTTTTGAGAAGTAGCTCGATCCCTGAAGTTGGTCGAACAGATCGTCAGTTTGGGGTAGGGGATATCGGTTCTTGATGGTGAGTTTGTTCAACTCCCGATAGTTAATGCACATACGGAATGATCTGTTTTTCTTCTTTATGAACAAGACTGGTGCTCCCCAAGGTGAGAAGCTTGATCTGATGAATCCTTTAATCAGCAGTTTGCTCAACTAACTGGACAATTCCTATATTTATGTCGAGGCTAATAGATATGGTGATTTGGCTATGGGGGTGGCTCCAGAAATCAATTCGATTTTCAACTAGACTTGTCAAACGGGTGGTATTCCCGGAAGGTCTTCTAGGAATACGTCGGGAAAATTGCAGACTTCTAGAATATCCTTGATGTCCATCACTTCTCTCTTCTCTTCAATAATGTGGTCTACGAATGTGTGGTAATTCTTGCGCAGGTAGTTTTGAGCCTTGATGTAAGAGATGATTTGGAGGTTTGTACCGGCTTTATCACCATAGATGACAAGGGCTTCGTTATTTGGTAAGTTAAGTCGGACAGCCCTTTCTTAACACATGATATCGACTTGGTGATGGCTTAACCAATCCTTGCCAATGATCACATCAAAACTTCCTATTGTAACATGCATTAGGTCGATTTGGAAGGAGTGACTGTTTAGGGTTAGGGTGCATCCTATGTATATGTCTTTGGTGCTTTCATTTTTTCCATTAGTCATCTCTACTATGAAAATTTCCATGAGTGATTGAGGTTTTTGTTTGAGTATGTGCTTAAACTTGTGGCTCACAAAACTCCTCTACGCACTGCTATCAAAAAGTATGCATGCATATGAGCTATTGAAGAGAAACAAATTGGTAACCACAACGGGGTCCTTACTCGCTTCCTCGTGCCCCATTGTCAAGACTCTTCCCCTGCCTCCAAAAAAATTTTCTTTGCCTTTGGGCACTCCATTTTGAAACGCCCCGTCTCCTTTTATCCATAACACGCCTGACTCAATCCATCATAAGTGGCTTGGGTGGTGTGTTGAGCTGGCGCCTTACAGAAGAAGCGGTATGCCCCTTCCTGTTACAGTTGTTGTAGTGCATCTCCCAACAAACTCCATTGTGATGGAAGTTGCACTTGTTGCATTTAGGCAGATTCTCTGCATGTTGTTTAGTTGGCTCTAGGGCAATAGGGATAGTGGCGGCATGAACTACCACAGTTTGGTGTCTTTTGACAGGCTCTTGAGTCATTTTGCCCTGTTTCTTGTTCCATAACTTTCGCGTGTTATCTCCCATTTTCGGTTGATCAGGTGTGGTTGTCATAATGCCCTGGTGGACTCCGTGGTCGACAAGACTTAATGACAAATGTTTGGCACTGTCGTAGGTGGTTGGGTTAGCAGAGACAACCATTCCTTGAATATGGGGGGATAGTCCCCAAATGTAGTGTTCCACCTTCTTGGCTTCTGGGATGACCATTCCGGGGCATAAAACTGACAAGTCATTAAACCTGGTATTATAGGCGGTCACATCATAGCCATCATTATATGGCTCCAAAGCTCTATCTCTAATTTCTGAATTTTGCCTCTCGGGCAGTACTTGTAACAACCCGATATTTCGAGTCAATGTAATGTTCGAAAAGTCAAATATTATAAACTATTTTGAATCAATAAAAATTAGCGTAAAAAACGAAGTGTTCTAAAGTCCTAATTGTAACATAAAAAGTGATAGATATTGTATCAAGGTTTTCAAAAATATTGAAAACACTCAAATCCGAGTTATAACGAAGAAGTTATGACCAATCGAAGATTCGCGACAAAACCGGTAAAACGCTGTTAAGCGTGAAAAGTAAATTTTCAATAAAATACTTTTTAGCCTTAAATATCTAAACAAAAGTCGTAGATTATGTTAAACCGTGAGCGTACATAAAAAGAACGTCCAAATCTAACTTCGTATGAGAAAGTTATGATTTTTCTAAATTTCAGATCAGCGGTAGACAGCTAAAAATTCGAATTTAAGATCGAGCGATTTTTAGCCGACGCAACCTAAACGAAAATTGAAGATCTCGACAATAGTAGTACAACGGTAAAAAGACAGACGAAAACGGACATCGGATGAAGAACTTATGGATTTTTAACGGAATTATTATGTCCCGACCTATTAAATAAAATATAATTCAAAATAAGTTCAAAATTAGCCGAAGAAGTCTAAATGAAAGTTGTAGAGTATATTCTCACCTACGCGTGGATATAAAGAATGTAAAAAACAGAGCTCGTATGCCAAAGTTACATATTTTTGAAGTTTTTGCACACACTTCGAGGCTTATCCGAAGGAGTACGCCCAGCGTACTTCGGAGTACGCCTAGCGAACCGAATGAAGGGTCTCGGACCGGCCACGTAGCCCCTACACCCTCTACGGTAGTCCCATCCGAAGACCGGAGACGTCATCGCTGACGTACGCCCCGCGTACGAGGGTACGCCCCGCGTACGAGGTGTACGCCGAGCGTACGAGGGCAGCTCCCCCTCCTATAAATAGCATGCGAGACTTCCGACTTTGGCTTACTCATTCACCATATTGTCTCCCAAACTTCATACTCCTACCCTCTCGAAACGATCCCGACTTCCCGGCTTCATATCTAAGTCCCGACGAAGGTCTGAAGCTCCGAAATTCCCGAAAAATTCAGCACTTTCCGGTCGAGGTGCCGCCGGAGAAAATCTTGTTTTCCACAAATCACGCACTTTCCCGGTGAGTTCATACCCCTACATTTCTCCCATTTTCTGTAGTTTTCAGGGGGAGAATACAAATTCAAAATACCAAAACACATTTGAAACCGAGCTGGACAGCTTACCCAACCTAAACTTAACATTTTTCAAAACTATCTAATACATGTTTAAGAGTTTTCCTACACCTGGTAACATGCTGAGCAAGGTGTATATACGGTTTACACTTATCATTTCAAATGTCAATTTATGGAAATACAATGACTTGCATAAAAAGGTTTCATCCAAACACACACAACACTTTTTGATAAACTATAACAGGTACAGTTTGAGCACTTCGTTTGACAAAGAAGTAGTAACTCAATCGATTTACAAAAGAAATATTTCATTGCACACTACGTGATCTTGTTATTAATTAAACTCGCGAGACATTCTCCTTCGGGGTACTCCTAAGTACCACAGAAAAGTCCTGTAGTTATAATCAGAATCTTCGGGAGGGAGAACGTGATAGTTGTGTATAGATCTATACTGGGTCTGACAAACCCGCACCTAACCTGCTTGCAACAGCTAAACCGGCAGGTCTTGGGTGACAAGTGTCATATCATTCCGACGCCTGAAGAACGTCGCATACGAGGCCTTCTAGTCTTTAGTATGGTTATAACACCTCGCACGGAGTATTAATAAAACATACGCTTCACGAAAATTCTACGACCTCTTCATAAAATGGGGTTTTACATAAACATAAAACTACACATATAAGTGTGATGATTTCCTTACTCGTACCAAGCCTTGTTTCGGTTAAAACTGCAACAGAACTTTTAGAAAATATTGGATTTTCTGGTAACAAAACTTTAAAGAAGCAACACTTATTTTTCTTTATATAAATCGCTTTTGCACTCACCAGCTTTATGCTGATACTCTCTTTTCAAAACAACTTGTATTCTCAGGTAATCAGTGATTCAGGTAACTACAAGATTTCTGAAGTCAAGACGCTAAGGCGCAGATTCTTTTGCCACATTTTATCATCATATGTAGTTTATTTGGAAACATGTATTTTGGAAACAATGTAACCTTTTAAATTATATCTATGATGGTTGTGTTTAACTTTCTTCACTATGGTTATGATACTGAGCATGACGTCATCCGCCCCCGAACGTTTCCGCCGTTCTGGTTTGGGGGTGTGACAGATTGGTATCAGAGCTTTGTTTATAGTGAACTAAGTATATCGAACCACGTAAGATATACAAACTATAAATACAACGGGACAAAAATTCTCTGACGTAGCTTTTCAAAAATAATTTAAAAATAAGAATTTAATATTTCTATAAAAGTATTCGCACAATCGCACGTTCAGTATCATAATGGCAATAACATAAAAGTATCAAGACAAGTTGGACACCATGGTCCAGCTTCGGGGTATGTAGTCAGATCTTGGATGAATATAGCTTGATCAACTATATTCAGCCAAGGTAGGACCAATGTATGCCGAAGAAGGATCATGGTGAGCAACAAGTCTGCAACTTACCAGAGACTTCAAGAACCAAACATAAAAATACTATGGGAGTATCTTAACACGAAAAGCCGTAATAATCT
This sequence comes from Lactuca virosa, assembly GCF_052849685.1. Lineage (NCBI taxonomy): Eukaryota > Viridiplantae > Streptophyta > Magnoliopsida > Asterales > Asteraceae > Lactuca > Lactuca virosa. The sequence goes on from NC_136429.1 coordinate 318,335,284, forward strand.
CAAACTGCAATAATTAACTTCTTATTTTCTCAAAGTTTCCCGCAACATTCCTCCTTATCCCTATTCTCGCACAGGTACGATGGCAGGATTTCATTTGCCGGGTGATCCCTACTTTCCCAACCACGGGAATGCTGGTTGGATTGAGGAAGACCCAGAGAAGGATCCTGAAGAGGAACCCATCGAGGATGAAGAACCCATGGACGAGGAAGAATTAGTAGACGGTAAAGAGGAAGAAGACTCAAATGGAACCGACTCCGAACCCGAAGTTTACAATCCACACCCTACCCCTAATCCTCCGCAACACTTCCAGGGCCCGACGCCCCAATGGGCCGAAACTATACATCGATGGAGCCGAGAACAAGGTCAACGACCTCCCTATGGCATGCAGCGAGCCTTCTACGATCTCAGCAGAGGAGGGTCAGCTGACCGAGCCCTCCCTGTTATAGTTCACCGTGTCACACGCGACGAAGAACAAACAAGAGTTAACACCCAACATCTCATGGAGGTTGGTGCTACCAGCCAAGTCAACTTCGTTCGCATTCGCCGGTTGGACGACGACCACGATCGGACTCGAGACCGCACCGAGCTTCTTCGACGGGAAATGGCTGCAACCCGAACCAAAGTGCAAGAACTCCGAGATCACCGAACCAGTCTATAGGGACGTCTGGCTGAAGCGGAGCGCCAAGCGGCAGAATCCAGAGCCGAGATGAGGAACTTCGTATCTACACTTCGTGATCCTCAGAGCTTCAACCACTACAAGTAGTGCTTGCACTGCTTGCTCCAGTTTAATTTAGTTTTGCGGATAAATATTACTTTCTAGTATTTTATGTTCATTCTCGCGATGTAAGTGTTTACACTTCCGGGATCAGTTAGGCGGCAAAAATTTTCCGTACATTGATGTAGCATTGACCCCTAGTAGGGTCAAATTTTCCCAAGTATTGTATACTAAGTTATATAAATGATATTGGCACGCTATTTGCTTTATTAACACTACTCCAATTTCATAACATGAACTAATTTCAGATAAAAATTTATTAGTGGCCAACCGATGGTCGCCCGAGGTATAAATCAAAGTCATATGTAATTAAGACCATGTCGACCTAGAAATGGTGGTTCCGCCTTGGATCATGTTCCTTGTTTGGTTGTGGGCCCAGGGCAGACCCATTAGATTCGAAAGTTTATTAAATCTTGATTAAATGTAAATATTATACATCGAGCAATTAAAGGATGGACCCAATATGGATACTATCACAGACATTTTATGAAAATCAATACTACCGAAATTCATAAAGTCTATATTTCATTGTTTATAGACTTCTAGTATGAATGGATTCTTACAACATTCTTACAAGTCGGAATCATGATGCATATAAAGAACTAATAATGTTTAGTTTAACACTCGACTTGTATCAAAGACTTATTGTCTTTTCATACTTGATTATGGCAGAAAATGCCACCTCGTAGAAATCCTAGACGCGATGATGCAGCTGAGACTGAACCACCCCCACCACCACCTCCTCAGTTCGACCCAGCCATGTTCCAGGCTGCGGTGGCGGCCGCAGTTGCAGCCGTGATAGCCCAAATCAACCCCAGTAATTCAGGAGGTGCAGGCAGTGGTGCCTCGACTTCTAATAACGGGGACGGCCAGGGACGCTCGAGAGAGTGTACCTACAAAGACTTTACTAACGCCAAGCCCAAAACCTTCAACGGAAGCGGAGGTATCATAGCGTTGCTATAATGGTTTGAGAAAACCGAGACCATTTTTGAAATATGCGCATGCCCTGAAGCAAGCAAGGTCAAATTTGCTTCATGCACATTCTCCGAAAGAGCCCTCACCTGGTGGAAGGGTCACGTCAAGGCACTAACGCTCCCGGTGGCTAATGCGATAACATGGGAAGATCTGAAAACCATGTTAATGAAGGAGTACTGCCCCAGGGGTGAGATACAGAAGCTGGAAGAAGAATTTTGACGTCTTAAAATGACAGCCTCTAACATCCTGTCGTACACCTCAAGGTTCAGCGATCTAGCCATGCTGTGTCCCAAGATGGTTCCTACTGAAAGCAAGAAGGTGGAAAGATACATATGGGGATTATCTCAACAACTCCAAGGACACGTATTGGCCTCAAAGCCAACTACCTTCGACAGTGCCAAGGAACTGGCACAGCAACTCATCGACCATAACGCCATCCATGGCACTGTAACGACCACCTCCGAGCAAGCAAAAGGGGGAAACAACAAAAGGAAGTTCTGGGATAAGAAAAAGGGCCAACTTGCCCAAGACTCTGCCAAGAAACAACAAGTGGTTGCTGTGCACGCTGCTACGACCCCTACCAACCCTACTCCGATAAGGCAATACGTCGGGAACCTACCCAAGTGCAACAAATGCAACTACCACCACAACGGTGCATGCCGTGAAATACATTGCACCAAATGTAACAAGAAGGGGCACACCGCTCGATTTTGTAGAACTCCAGCCCAACCAATCGCACAAGCTGCCAACACCGGAGCAAGTCGAACCTGCTATGGATGTGGAGAAGCAGGACACCTCAAACGTAACTCCCCGAAGGCAAGAAACCCCAACCCCGGCAAAGTGGGCAGAGTTCTGGCGATAGGTCATGAGGAAGCCGTCGTAGATCCAAATATGGTTACCGGTACGTTTCCCCTCAACAATACCTATGCATGCATTCTTTTCGATAGTGGCGCGGAGAAAAGCTTCGTGAGCCACCAATTTAAACGCTTGCTTAATCAAACACCACAAACACTAAAAGACACATTCACCGTAGAAATGGCTAACGGAAAAACAGAGAGCACTAACGATATTTACACCGAGTGTACCCTCACCTTAAACCATCACTCTTTCCAAATCGACCTTATGGCGGTCACCATAAAAAGTTTTGACGTTATCATTGGCATGGATTAGTTATGCCCTCACCATGCGGAAATCTTATGTCACGAAAAGGTCGTTCGCCTTAATCTGGCAAGTGGCGAAGCTCTCGTCGTTTATGGTGACGAACCTAGCTCAAACTTTCAGATCATCTCTTGTATCAAGGCTCAAAAGTATCTCCGTAAGGAGTACCACGCCTTCCTAGCCCACGTCGTAGATAAGAGTCAAGGAATGAAAGACATCAAGGACATTCCGGAGGTCTGTGATTTCCCCGATGTATTCCCGGAAGACCTTCCAGGAGTGCCCCGTCCTCGACAAGTCGAATTCCGAATCGACTTAATTCCCGGAGCTACGCCCATAGCCAAATCGTCATACCGTCTAGCCCCAGCCGAAATGCAGGAACTGTCCAGTCAACTGAACGAACTACTGAGCAAAGGCTTCATTAGACCAAGCTTCTCGCCTTGGGGAGCACCCGTTTTGTTCGTCAAGAAGAAGGACGGATCGTTCCACATGTGCATTGACTACCGTGAATTAAACAAGCTCACCATAAAAAACCGATACCCTTTGCCTCGAATCGATGACCTCTTCGACCAGCTACAAGGAGCGAGTTTCTTCTCGAAGATTGACCTTAGATCTGGGTACCATCAGCTACAAGTTCAAGAGGAGGATATTCCCAAGACAGCTTTCAGAACGTGCTATGGTCACTACGAATTTGTAGTGATGCCTTTCGGCTTAACCAATGCACCCGTAGCGTTTATGGATCTGATGAACCGAATGTGTCAACCTTACTTAGACAAGTTCGTGATTGTTTTCATCGATGATATACTAGTCTACTCCCGAAGTAAGGAAGAACACAGTCAGCATTTACGTCAAGTCCTAGAGACACTGAGGGCGGAAAGATTGTACGCAAAGTTCTCGAAGTGTGAGTTCTGGATTCGAGAGGTGAATTTCCTCGGACATGTATTCATCAAGGAAGGAATCCATGTGGACCCTTCAAAGATCAAGGCGATTGAAAGCTGGGCAGCACCAAGAACACCCACGGAGATCTGACAATTTTTAGGACTCGCCGGTTACTATCGAAGATTCATTCAGAACTTCTCCAAAATCGCAAAGCCACCCACCACCTTGACTCAAAAAGGAATGACTTTCGTCTGGGTGGATTAGCAAGAATTCGCATTTCAAACACTAAAACGAACTCTGTGCAGTGCTCCGATCTTCTCCTTACCAGATAGAACCGAAGACTTTGTGGTTTATTGCGATACGTCAAACCAAGGTCTAGGATGTGTGTTAATGCAACGAGGAAAGGTCATTGCCTACGCCTCAAGACAAATGAAGACACACGAGGTGAACTACACGACGCACGATCTCGAATTACGAGCAGTAATTTTCGCCCTAAAAATATGGAGGCATTACGTTTACGGCACCAAGTGCACCATCTTCACCGATCACAAAAGCCTCCAACATATCCTCAATCAGAAGGAACTCAACATGAGACAAAGACGATGGGTGGAATTACTAAATGATTACGAATGCGAGATTCGTTATCACCCCGAAAAAGCCAATGTGGTTGCGGACGCTTTGAGCAGAAAGGAGTACTCAGGCCGCCGAGTAAAGGCATTAACCATGACCATCCACTCACACCTGTCCGCACAAATCAAGGAAGCACAGGAAGAAGCCTTGAAGCCAGAGAACATGGCGGGTGAAGCATTGAGAGGAATGAACAAAAATCTTGAAGTCAGGGATGACGGAGTTCGCTGTCTCATGAACCGGATCTGAACACCAAAATTTGGTGGATTCAGGGACGTTGTCATGAACGAAGCTCATAAAACTCGCTACTCTGTGCATCCCGGCTCAAACAAGATGTACTTAGACCTCAAGAAGATGTATTGGTGGCCGAACATGAAAGCGGAAATAGCTACCTTTGTGGGCAAGTGCCTGACTTGCGCCAAAGTTAAGGTAGAATATCAAAAGCCCTCGGGACTACTTCAACAACCAGAGATACCCGAGTGGAAGTGGGAGCAGATTACGATGGATTTCATTACCAAGTTACCTAAGACCGCGGGTGGACATGACACCATTTGGGTAATCGTCGACAGATTGACCAAATCCGCACACTTCCTACCAATAAAAGAGACTGACAAAATGGAGAAACTGACAAGGATCTACATTAAAGAAATAACACGCCTTCACAGAGTACCAATATCCATTATCTCCGATAGAGATAGTCGGTTCACATCACGATTCTGGCAGTCACTACAAAAATCTATGGGAACTAGGTTGGACATGAGTACAGCCTACCACCCACAGACTGACGGGCAGAGTGAAAGAACCATTCAGACGTTAGAGGACATGCTAAGGGCTTGCGTGATAGACTTCGGAAAAGCTTGGGATACTCATCTCCCTCTTATTGAGTTTTCCTACAATAATAGCTATCACACTAGCATCAAAGTTGCTCCGTTCGAAGCCCTCTATGGCCGTAAGTGCAGGTCACCCCTGTGTTGGGCTGAGGTGGGCGATACGCAACTAGCAAAAGGGCAAGTCCCTAACAGCGCACTCACTGGCCCAGAGATCATCAGGGAAATAACTGAAAAGATAGTCCAGATTCGAGAACGAATGAAGGCTTCGCAAGACCGACAAAAGAGCAACGCGGACAAGAGACGGAAACCTTTGGAGTTTCAAGTTGGGGATCGTGTACTTCTGAAGGTATCACCTTGGAAGGGACTCATACGTTTCGGAAAGTATGGGAAACTAAATCCAAGGTACATCGGACCATTTGAAATCCTCGCCAGGATTGGCCCGGTGGCATACAAACTACGATTACCACAGGAACTCAATCACGTTTATCCTACCTTTCATGTGTCAAACCTGAAGAAATGTTTGTCTGATGAGACCCTTGTCGTTCCCTTGGAAGAAATTGAGATGAAAAAGAACCTCCACTTCGTAGAGGAACCTGTTGAAATCATCCACCGAGAAGTGAAGTCGACGAAACAAAGCCGCATCCCAATCGTAAAGTTCAAGTGGAACGCCAAACGAGGACCTGAATACACCTGGGAACGCGAGGATCAGATGAAACATAAGTACCCGCATCTTTTTCCTAGTCCATAAACTCTGTCTGAGATTAAAATTTCGGGACGAAATTCCCTCTAACGGGGGGATGATGTGACAACCCGATATTTCGAGTCAATGTAATGTTCGAAAAGTCAAATATTATAAACTATTTTGAATCAATAAAAATTAGCGTCAAAAACGAAGTGTTCTAAAGTCTCAATTGGAATATAAAACGTGATAGCTATTGTATCAAGGTTTTCAAAAATATAGAGAACACTCAAATCTGAGTTATAACGAAGAAGTTATGACCAATCGAAGATTCGCGACAAAACCGGTAAAACGCTGTTAAGCGTGAAAAGTGAAATTTCAATAAAATACTTTTTAGCCTTAAATATCTAAACAAAAGTCATAGATTATGTTAAACCGTGAGCGTACATAAAAAGAACGTCCAAATTTGACTTCGTATGAGAAAGTTATGATTTTTCTAAATTTCAGATCATCGGTAGACAGCTAAAAATTCTAATTTAAGATCGAGCGATTTTTAGCTGACGCAACCTAAACGAAAATTGAAGATCTCGACAATAGTAGTACAATGGTAAAAAGACAGACAAAAACGGACATCGGATGAAGAAGTTATGGACTTTTAACGGAATTATTCTGTCCTGGCCTATTAAATAAAATATAATTAAAACTAAAGTGAAAATTAGCTGACGAAGTCTAAATGAAAGTTGTAGAGTATATTCTCACCTACGCGTGGATATAAAGAACATAAATATGGAGCTCGTATGCGAAAGTTACGCATTTTTGAAGTTTTTGGCACACACTTCGAGGCTTATCCGAAGGAGTACGCCCAACGTACCGAATGAAGGGTCTCGGACCGGCCACGTTGCCCCTACACCCTCTACGGCAGTCCCATCCGAAGACCGGAGACCGGAGACGTCATCGCTGACGTACGCCCCCCGTACGAGGGTACGCCCGGCGTAGTTCGGTGTACACCTAGCGTACGAGGGCAACTCCCCCTCCTATAAATAGCATGTGAAACTTCCGACTTTGGCTTGCTCATTCCTCATATTGTCTCCCAAACTTCATACTCCTACCCTCTCGAAACGATCCTGACTTCCCGGCTTCATATCTAAGTCCCGACGAAGGTCCGAAGCTCCGAAATTCCCGAAAAATTCACCACTTTCCGGTCGAGGTGCCGCCCGAGAAAATCTTGTTTTCCTCAAATCACGCACTTTCCCGGTGAGTTCATACCCCTACATTTCTCCCGTTTTCTTTAGTTTTCAGGGGGAGAATACAAGTTCAAAATACCAAAACACATTTGAAACCGAGCTGGACAGCTTACAACAACAAAGTTGTGATCTGTTCACAGGCTATTTTACCCAACCTAAACTTAACATTTTTCAAAACTATCTAATACATGTTTAAGAGTTTTCCTACACCTTGTAACATGCTGAGCAAGGTGTATATACGGTTTACACTTATCATTTCAAATGTCAATTTATGGAAATACAATGACTTGCATAAAAAGGTTTCATCCAAACACACACAACACTTTTTGATAAACTATAACAGGTATAGTTTGAGCACTTCGTTTGACAAAGAAGTAGTAACTCAATCGATTTACAGAAGAAATATTTCATTGCACACGACCTGATCTTGTTATTAATTAAACTCGCGAGACATTCTCCTTCGGGGTACTCCTAAGTACCACAGAAAAGTCCTGTAGTTATAATCGATATCTTCGGGAGGGAGAACGTGATAGTTGTGCATAGATCTATACTGGGTCTGATAAACCCGCACCTAAGCTGCTTGCAACAGCTAGACTGGCAGGTCTAGGGTGACAAGTGTCATATCATTCCAACACCTGAAGAACGTCGCATACGAGGCCTTCTAGTCTTTAGTATGGTTATAACACCTCGCACGGAGTATTAATAAAACATGCGATTCACGGAAATTCTACGACCTCTTCATAAAAAGGGGTTTTACTTCAACATAAAACTACACATATAAGTGCGACGATTTGCTTACTCGTACCAAGCCTTGTTTCGGTTAAAACTGCAACAAACCTTTTAGAAAATATTGGATTTTCTGGTAACAAAACTTTAAAGAAGCAACACTTATTTTTCTTTATATAAATCGCTTTTGCACTCACCAGCTTTATGCTGATACTCTCTTTTCAAAACAACTTGTATTCTCAGGTAATCAGTGATTCAGGTAACTACAAGATTTCTGAAGTCAAGACGCTAAGGCGCAGATTCTTTTGCCACATTTTATCATCATATGTAGTTTATTTGGAAACATGTATTTTGGAAACAATGTAACCTTTTAAATTATATCTATGATGGTTGTGTTTAACTTTCTTCACTATGGTTATGATACTGAGCATGACGTCATCCGCCCCCGAACGTTTCCGCCGTTCTGGTTTGGGGGTGTGACAGATTGGTATCAGAGCTTTGTTTATAGTGAACTAAGTATATCGAACCACGTAAGATATACAAACTATAAATACAACGGGACAAAAATTCTCTGACGTAGCTTTTCAAAAATAATTTAAAAATAAGAATTTAATATTTCTATAAAAGTATTCGCACAATCGCACGTTCAGTATCATAATGGCAATAACATAAAAGTATCAAGACAAGTTGGACACCATGGTCCAGCTTCGGGGTATGTAGTCAGATCTTGGATGGTTTGGGGGTGTGACAGTACTCCTCCAGCATGACGTCATCCGCTCCCGAACGTTTCCGTCGTTCTGGTTTGGGGGTGTGACAGTACTCCTCCAGCATCATGACCTTCAGATCTTCCCAACTCATAGAGTTGGCCACGACGAGAGTTAGGGTTTTACATTGCCATTCCACCAGGATAAGGCCGAGTCAATGAAAGTACAAGCTGCGTACTTGACTTTACATTCATCTGGGCATGATCAGACTTCAAACACGAATTTATTTATCTCAAACCATCTCATTAAGGTGATGACACCACCGTCGCCATGAAAAGTCTTGGGCTTGCGGTTCATAAAATCCTTGTAGGAGCATACTCATTGGTGTCCTTGTCTTTCAGCATGATTTAAATTGTTGGCACCGTTCCCGTTTATGTTTCCGTTTGTGCCGTTAGCGCTAATTTGTGCCATGGTGGTTGCCACCACGGCTTCGACAGCGGCTTGGAACATTGTGGGGTCCACCTGTGGAGTTAGTGTTGGTGGAACTGTTGGTGTTCCACCGGAACGTCAGTTACTTTTGCGTGGTCGCATTCTTCTGCCATAGGGATTAGAGATGGAATGATGGTAAGTCCTCGATAATAGTTATAAATCGGGTATTTATCGAAATAGATCGTCTCAGCTATATGATTGTTATAACTTTCCAATATTGTAACTTGTAAACATTTCATAAAGAAAAATAATTACTATAATAAGTAAACAATTGCATAACAATTTATGAATTTAATAGCAGTGTTGTAAAAATCCCGATTAGGTCCCGATTAATCTCTGATTAATCCCTAGGCGCTACTCGACCGATTAGAGAGCGCCTAGCGATTAATCCATGCATACAAAATGACTGAAATAGTAGAACCCGATGAAATTTTAACACTTTGAAGAAGTTATATCTCAATAGAAACTATTTGAGGTATGATTAGTGTTGTATTTATCATATTAACCTATTTTGTTATGATATTAGTGGTATTTATGAACTTTTATATGATATTAGTCATATTTAATTTTTTAAAATCTAACAAATTTGCAATTAATGGTCCCCGATTAATCCCCGGACTAATCTCCACCTAGCCGATTAATCCCTTGACCCCAGTCCACCGACTAGCTAACGTCGAGCGATTTTTACAACCTTGTTTAATAGTAATACCTAATGAAATAGAATGCAAACCATTTCATTGATAATGTTTCATAGTAGTACATAGTTTTGGAAAATTGACCTTCATGGAGGTCTATAATACACCTGAAACCCAAAATAAAATTGGCAGCATAACGATTCTTAGAACAGTGTAATCACTTATTCGCAGGGTCGGACCTACATACATAAGGGAGTAGCACCAACTCTTACTCACAAGACCTAGTCAATAACAAAAGTTGAGTAGCATAAACACTACTCATGGCGAGTGACATCCTTTGACCCTTGAAGTGTGGCAATCAATGCTCACATCCCCCTTGCTTCGTCCCTGGCCTCCTCAGCTCGACGCTCTGCCTTGATCATCCTCTGCTCCATGTCGTCATGCCTATCCATGAGCTCCCTAGCGTCGGTTCAGTCAATCGTGACATCCTCCTGAAGACAATCGATAATCATGTGTGTCTAATCGTGATCTTCATCTAGACGACGAAACCGGGTGGCAGTGTCTTCAGCAGTGGCACCAACATCTAGGATCTGGCTGGTAGACAGCCTAGCACGCTCGTCAAGGCGCGAGATGAAGTGAATCACTATGGGGAGAGTCCTGTCAGCTAAACCACCGTTACGAAGGTTGTAGAAATCTTGGCACATACCGTACGGGGGACACTGTCCATCCCCGCGGCTCCAACTGTGTAGGTCCTCTGCCCAGCCAGGTGTCGGATCCTGGAGTGGTACACCTGTCAGAAAAATCTCGGTTCCACGAAAGGGAGGTATCCTCTTACCAGGAGTGTGCATCCATAACTGACCACCTCGATGGCGGTATACCTGAAAACTCAGCTCGGGCACAGGATCATGTAGATTTCAGACGACAAAGCATGCATTGCTGACCTTCAGAATCAGCATCGGAGTCCTCCTCCAACAGGTCCTCGTCGATGTCCTGATCATTATCTTGACCCTCCCTCGGGTCCTCCTCAGCAGCTGGTGCGTCAACCTTGACCTGCTCCTCGGACTCCTTCTCGATCCCTCCACCATTCCCATTATCGGGAAAGTAAGGATTTTGGTATGTTTTAGACTTGTTGTTCACTACGACTATTTCCAAGCACATATTAGTCATATCTTGGACAAATATAGTTGATCATGCTCTATCTATCCTAGATCTGATTACATAACTACCTAGGCCTATTCGTAGTGTTCAACTTATGTAATTACTTTTGTATTGTTCTTGTTATGACACCGTTCTAGTATGTAGGTATGTACTTATACTTTATTAAAAATATCTTTATATTTTAAAAGTATACTTGTACGAAATGTTTTAGTCAGAGAGTTTTAGTCCCATTGTATTTATAGTTGTATATCTTATGTGTTTTGATATACTTTGTTTACTATAAAGAATGCTCTGATACCAATCTGTCAAACCCCCAAACAAGGATGGCGGAAACGTCTGGGGGTGGATGACTTCATGAATTGTATCACAACATAATGTACAATACTAATCAAAGAAAACACAACCATCATAAATATAATTTAGAATCTTACATTGTTTGTAAGTATTGTATGTTTCAAAACAAATTAGATTATGATGACAAAAATGAATAGTAGGACGCCGTAATGTCCCATCCTCAAAAGCCTTGTGACTACCTGTTTAACGGTTTCCTGATAATACAAGTATTTTTGAAAAGTTTCAATAATTAAGTTGGTGACTTCATAAGAGTTTTGTATGGATAAAAATCTGTAATTCTTTCCATGAAAAATGATAGTATTTGTTCCCAGAAAATCCAATATTTTCTTAAAATGAGTTGTAGTCTTAAAACCTTAAGACCAAAAATGTGTAACTATTTCTATACTAAAAATAGTACTACGTGGTCTTCTTCTTATATAAACACATTTAAACGCATGTTACCCCGTCAACTAAATGTATTGTTGATTTCCTATGTGAGTTAATACAACCATGCTAAAACCGAAGTTGGCATGTCGCGACGTTCTTCAGGCGTCAAAATGTTAGACATTTGTCACCCCATACCTGCCGGTCTAGCTGTAGCTAGCAGCTTAGGTGCGAGATTGTCGGTACCGTATAGATCTATACACAAGTATCACACTCTCTTACCGAGATTCTGGTTATAATTAAGGACTTTAGTGTGTACACTGGTAGGTACGGTGAAGACTTTGTCTCACATAATTGTTTCAACAAGTTTACGTTTTTGTGTAATGAAAACCCTTGTATGTGTAAATATCACTTTTCCATAGTATTAATATAGTATATAATAATTATATACTTTTATATAATTATTCGTCTTGCCCCAAAATGTTATAATAGTGTTAATGACCCACAAACTATACATATTATAGTTTATTATAAATGTTTCGTTGTACCTATATATACACATATATGTAAGTTAACATGTTTAGATATTCATAAATAACATATATTCTACATCTAACACAACTATATGAACTATTAGTATGATAAAGTCAGTTTTTATAGTTTTGTTTTTATGACTTTTTCTTAAGAACATATAACATGTTTATACTTATTTTTCATAGATTTGAATTTTAAACAACATACCACACATAAATGTTCATAATACTAGGTAATAATATTATTTCATGTAGATAACATTTTTACACAACATAAAAGTAAGCATGTATAACAACTTATACAATTATACAAGTTTACTTATATTCTCCCCTTAAAACTTGGATAAAGATGAAAATGAGGGGTATGAACTCACCTTATGTGCTTTCCCTAGAAGATGGCAAGAAATGGTGGAAAGATGAGGTAAGACTCAAGTGGCACCTTCTTAAAACTTCAAGATCTTTCCTAGAGTTTTTGATTCAAAATCATGAGTAAAAATAGCCAAAAGATGATGATGGATGATCGAAATCTCGAAATTAGGAAGAAAGACTCACCAAAAGACTTGTTAAAATCTTGGAATCAACTTGGATACCTTGGAAGCAGATTAAAGTGAGTTGTATGAAATTTGAAGATGAAGAGAGGGAGGGGAAAGGCCTTTTCGGTTGTAGGTTATATAGAGTACGGAGGAGAGTGAGTTGGGGTGCATGGGCAGGGAAGAAGCATGTTTGTGTGATTATTTAATTATAAGTAAGCTTTATAGCTTATTATAATCAAGTAAAGCCTTATGAATAAAATATTCAAGGCATGGGTTGTAGTATTATTCTAATATGGTAGAGATCATGAGTGTGTTGGGTGGAGAGGGAAATGTTGGGAGAGAGGTGAAACATTTTATCTCTTATGGTTTTTATAAAAAAAAATTTAGCCCTTTTTATAAAAGTCACTTTCGTTTTCATGATGGATGACCTTTTTCTGGAAAAACCACGGGAATAATAACTAAATACTAGGTCATATGATGTTTGAATTGTGTTTATGGAATTTTGAACACCTAAACCTCGTGTTATGAACTTTACCTAATTCCCAATAATATTTGTGTATTTTATCGAATTACTACATTACCGTAATTTTTGTGTATTTTTTTAACGAAAATCACATTTCGTCTTTTGACTTAATATACACACAATTGACTTTTGTTGACCCTTCTTGCCTTTTGTTCACCAAAATTTGACGGATGTCACAACGACTCTTTGGAAAATCAGTTTGCTTTTGAGTGGGTTTCTTTTGATCACAAGTCTTATTTTTAGAAAACCTCTTAACTTGTTTATATGGTTTTTTCTTAAAAGCTTTTTGCTTTTGAAAAGTTTTGACATTTTTCCAATAGACTTTGTTTCGAGCCTTTTACATCAAAACACCATCCTATTTTGCAACTTTTTGAACATCCTCATTAAAAACTTGTGCTTTTGTTTTCTGAGTTTTCGAAAATGATTCATTTGTTTGGTTATCAACTTTTGATATTTCTGATTTAACTTCCCAAACTCGTTTTGGTTTTTGTCTTTCACATGTCGATGAGTTTTTGTTTATGGTATTTTCGACGGTGCTTTGGTTCGAGAAAAACCCTTCTTTTGTTTCAGCTTTGTTGTCTCCCTCAAGAATTTTGTTGATTTATGAATTAAGTTTGTGACCGTTTCCAGTGGTAACGAACACTTAATTAGGAAACATAACTTCATTAGTGCATTTGAAATTTGGATAGACAACAGTATTGGATTAAAGATAATAAGGACCCTTTTTTCATCTCTTTTTCGAACTGTTTTGATTCCTCATAAACCTTTTCGACAACCACTCAGGGAACAATTGTTTTAATCAGAACGTCATCTTCATCACTATCAGTCTAACTATCTTCGACAATCACATGGTCATATTCATGAACTTTTGATGTAAAGGGTTGGTCAGTGTTAAACTTCTCCATCGAATGATAACATATTTCTTTGCCCTTGGACATCGAAGTGAGATTAATGACAAATAATTGAGAACAATCAACAATCTCCTCTTCCTCAATTTCCTTAATATTGTCAGAATCATCTTCGATATCAGCAAAATTTTGTTGAGAGTCTAAAGTCAAAGTCTCAGTCATGTTCAAAATTTTGATTTGTTCAGTCTTAGTTAAAGTCTCATTCACTATATTCACCAATTTGTTAGCATCCTAATATTCATAAATTCTAACTATACCATATGCATAAGAATCATTAGGTACTCTTTCGAATTCAGATATCGTTTTCTCACAGTCATAAGAAGTTGTACCGATTTTCTCTCTTTCATAAACCAAGAACGGTAACAACTTCCTATGTTGTTCTTTGTTAATTTCAGATGAATGATGAAGAGCAGTTATTTTAGCATATAATCATTTCACATTGTTATAGTAAATATTTCTTTGTTTCACCAACATAACATTTTCTGTCTTAACAAACTCCCTCTAGAGAAATATTATTCAGTTGTAGCTCTAGACTATCTATTCGACTTCTCTTAGACTCCAAATGTTTCTATGTATCTAGAAACAAAGTTTTTTATTTCTCAGCTTCGCTACTAATAGAAATAAGCATGTCATTAACATAAAAAAGAGTTTCATCGAAGTCAAATAAAACATTATGATTACAACTTGAAGGAATGTTAAAAGATTCAATAGGAGTATGTACCTTCGAAGTCATAGGAGATTTGTCTGCTCCAGTTGACATTCCTTTAGTCTTTGATCTCACTTCCTCCTATATCTTCACATAATAAGCCTAATCCTTAATAATATCCTTCTTCTCCTTTCTTTTCCTCAGCATGCAATCAACAGCCAGATGGTTTGCACCATTGCAATAATTGTAGTCAAACCCCGAATCTCCCTTCAACTTCTTCTCGGCCTTCTCAGCAGCAGTCTTACTCTCCTTCTTCTCTACCTTCGATTCTTCTCTAGTACTTTTCCCAGATGATGAATTTCCCTTAAAATCATTGTTATTTTTGAAATTTGTATTAAAAGGCTTCTTAACGAATTTCTTCACTTTGTTATTGAAGTAATACGACACTTCCTCGTCCTCCGAATTCACAAGAAAACCTTCATCTTCAGAATGAACCTTCTCATCCACTTTGATCTCATCTTTTTTTGAAGTCACCTTCCACATCAATGCAAGAGGACCTCCCAGATTCATCCTCCTCTCTTCAGCTATCTCATCGATTTCGCTCTCTTGAGCTTTGATTACATTGTAAAGATCTCCGAATGAGTAGCCATCGAAGCTTTGCTGACTCTTGATCATTAAGTTGATGTTTCTCCATTACTTTCGAAGTCCCATCGAGAATGTGAGATCGTATTCGAGAATTGATCGCGTAACCCCATAACGATTAAACTTGAATATTAATTCATTCAAGCGATCATCATAGAGTTCGGTGATTTCACCGTCCTTTTGCTTGAATTCACCAAGTTCAAGTAGACATTGCTTCATTGATCCCTTCCTTGTCTTCTCGTTGCCTTGATATATTTCCTTCAATGTATCCCAAATCTCTTTTGCTGATTTTCATCCCCGAACAAAATTGTAAACCACTAGTGGAATAGAACCGCGAAGTTCACGCAAACATTTATTATCATTCGCTTCACACTTACCTTGTTGAGATGCCATACCAGAAGTCTATCCAGAGTTTCCACTTGAGCAAACATGTATGGACGGTAATTTCCCTTAGTGATACATCGCCATAGATCCTCATCAATCCCATTGATGTAATCTTCCATGCTATCCGCCCATTTATCATGGTACTCTGGGATTCGCATCAGAATTTTAGTAGAAAATCCAAGAAGATGAGAAAAATCCAAAAAATCGTGTTCATGTTAAAATTCGCCATTGATGTACGGACTGAAATGAAAAAAACGCTTCAGAAAATGAAATCTAATGGACAATTCTTTTAGAAAAAGATCAAGGAACACTCAATTTGTCAAACTAAACGCATAATTGAAACAAATCAGTTGAATAGATCAGGTTTTCTTAATAAAAAGTTCGGAAATTTTTTGAATCGGAAATAACGATTCAAAACTTTTGAAAACAATGAATAAACCAGAAAACAACTGAATGAATCCTGCTCTGATACGAAATGTAGTTCTTATAAATCGAGTATTAAGAACAAAATTAAAGTATATAATGAATTAAAACAACGATGTAAATATAATGTGTTTGTCACTTTGATTATGTCTAAACAAATACATGAGTACAGAAAGAGTAAAGTGCTCACACTCACAAAAGTTACTCTTGACACATGTAGATTCCCTATTTATAAGGACATACAGACACGTACAAAAAAATAAGGACTAGACATGAGAGCTTCGACCTCTAACAATTCCTTATGTAATACACACATTCGAAATACAACACAATGACATTGAAACTAACCAAGCCTAACTATACTTTGACACCTCACAATAAACTTCGAACCTTACAAATCCATTTATAGAGGTTTGAATGATATTAAAAACAACCATAGAGTATTTTAGCATTACAACCTTTCGATACATTGAGCCAACTTGGTTATGGGGTGTTGATGAAGATGGAAAATCAAAGATTATGATTTTCTCTACCAGTATCCGCCATCAAGATTAAAGCACTTGGAATGCTAGTTAATTCTTGTATTCTTGAGTGTCTTAAGCCTTTAATAACATAACTCAAATAAGAACTAAAGGAGACAATTCAATGGAGAGGGAGCTTCTAATAACCAAACTAGCTTCAAAAGAGAGAGAGAGAGAGAGAGAGAGAGAGGGAGAGAGAGAGAGGTGCAGAGTAGAGAGAATTTTCGGCCATCATATGGAAGAGTAGAAAAACTAGCAAAATATTAGCCAAAAACTTATGCAAGACATTTTCTTGTATACTCCCATGCATGACATGGCGTTACATTATAATATTATAAATTATTGCTATCCTTTTAGAAGCATGTTTGCATAAGAAGAAGGTTGATAAGAAACCTCTTCTCTTAGAAAAATGATTTTGGCCATTCTTAAAAAGAAGACAAAATTGTCTAGCTAGTTTATGATCCTTGGTATGTTAACTCATTAAATTAATCATTTGTAACATCCCGACTCCCAAGTATAAAAATTTAAAGTTTATAGTCATGTTCTTGGACCTACTCGACGACTTGGACGCCCCAACCGTGTGACTTTATGAGGTCTACTCGACGAGTTGGAGGACCCCAACTCGACGAGTAGGAGCTGGAAAATGAAACCAATTTTAGGATACACAAAAAGGATTTTCCTAAGTTCTTCATATTTTAGAAAGTACACTACAAGAAACAAAGACATTAGTGGCGATACTAATAAGTTTTGTCGCTGATACTAGTTGTCGTCGCTAACGCCTAAAATACTATCATCCTACTTCACTCTCTCTGTTAAACCCCATTCGTACAACCATGTCCACAATCTAAGGGTTGGTGACATCTGTTTCACGTAAATTAATAACGTTGACTCAAATATCGGTGATATTTGGCGCCGCTAATAGTAATAAAAATTGTGCTAATTTTTTCTTCCTTCATGTCCCTTCTATTTCCTATCTGTCTTGGCTATTACCAACTCGTCTCCGTTATTATATGTCGTTGTTATTAGCTGTCTTCGCTATTTCCTATCGTAGATAACCCCACAAGACATTTGTAATCTTCATTTTCTGCTTCCATTTTCTCCCATCTTTTCTCCTCTTTATCTAATGATTCTCTTACACAAATCTCCAATTTAATCCAAATACCACAACCATGCCACCGGGAAGCACCCCACTGTGACATTAATGTCGAATGGAAAAGGGATATACCGGTAACACCTCTTTTCTCTACGACGGTAATGCATCTCCTTCCTCATTTCTCTTTGTCTTTCTTTTATAACGTCCATTTCCAGTTTAATGACAAGATTAATTGCAAAAGGTTGTTGATCTAAATTCTCATCAACTGTTGATGTCTCCATCGACGACTACCACCACCACCGCACCACTTAGTCGATTACCAACGACCTCAAGTTCCATTTACGGTTAATTTGGTACTGTTGAATATTTTTACGTGTCTTTGTATTTTCTATGTGAATTTTGGCATATATGTGTATATTTTATATATGTATATGTGTATTTGGTATAGTTTTTCAAACGTATGTGAATTTTGTATATGTATATGTATATAATGTATGTATATGTATATAATGTTTATTGTAATGTCTGAAAATAGTTTATTATATATACGTATTTGTATTCAATGTGGATTGTATGTTTATATAATTTAACTATATGTGTGTATAATGTGTAATTGTAAGTATGAAAACATAAAATTATGTATGTGTCTATATATATATATATATATATATATATATATATATATATATATATATATATATATATATATATATATATATATATATATTTGAGTATGTATGCAATTTCGGTTGTATGTATGTATAGTATATATTTGTATGTATGAAAACGTGAAAGTATGTTTGTATAATCAAATTTCTATGAAGTGTAGATTGTATGTATGTATTTGTATGTATGAAAACCGGAAATTATGTATGTATATGTGTATTTATATGCAATATCTAAACTGCAATGCTATCATGGAAAGAAAACAAAAAAACTAGTATGTTATTATTGACGTTGTTATATAAAGTAAATCACTGTAATGGAAAAAAACAAATAAAGTAGGATGCTATTGTTGATAATGTTTTTTTATAGTAAACCAATATAATGGAAAAAATAGGATGAAATTATCGACGAAGTTATCTAAGGCACACCACTATAGTAGAAAAGAACAACATAATATGATTGTTTAAAATACAATGTTATAATTGGAAATAAAATAAAAATAAAAAGGTAAATAACAAAAATAAGAAAAAGTACAATGCTCAAATAGAAAAAAAAACTAAATAATATATAAAGTACAATGCTATTATATATATATATATATATATATATATATATATATATATATATATATATATATATATATATATATATATATATATATATATATATATATATATATAGACACACACTCTTAGGAGATAAGAGGAAATGTTGCCGAATTTTTTTATAAATATAAAATCATGTAATACAAGTTCACATATGAGATAAGGTATTCAAAAAGAGTGTTTATAAGCCTACCATTGTGAATACTATATGCGTTTGCGAATTGTGGTTCCCGATTTGCGGATACTTTTTTAATCATTTACTTTATGAAGACTTTATATGAATTTTGTTTTCCATAGAGTAAACCCTAAACCTTAAATTATATTTCAGTTGCATCATATTTACTGATAAAAGTTGAACTGCTAATCTACATCGCAACTGTTCCGAGTTTGTATGAGGACTTAACTCTTTTATCGAGATGTCTAGGTCACACGTTCCCAGTAACTATAGTGAAACGTCATATATTTATAAATGGTTTCAGTAAGTCGTAAAAAATGTGGGTCTATCATGGGGAGCCTTTAATTCCTCCGGTTGTAGTTATCGTAGTTCCACATAATGAAATGGATGATGTTATCGACGATGTTATGTGGGAGTCAAGAAAAAATGATACCAACCTCTATGAATGGACCTCGAATACAGGGTAACCGTGTGGATGATGATTTTGTATAGTTGTTAGAAGAAGTGCAAACTAAATTGTATCTTAGTTGCACTTTTTCTTACCTTTTTTTAGCAGAGTTAATGCATATCATGGTAAACAACAAATGGATAGATAGTTTCTTTTATCAACTCCTTGAGTTTTTGCAATTATCATTTCCCAAAGAAAAATAGGTTCCCTTTTCACATTATGTAGCCAAAAAGAAACTGTAGAAGATTGGTCTTGGGTACTAGTCAACACATGTGTACAAATCAGTTGTTAGCACTTTTGGAAAGAACGTGAGTCATTGTAGATATCTTCGGTTTGTAAAGAGGGAAAACGGATTGCTAAAAACATCAAGGGTAATAAAGTAGCTCATAAGGTGTTACGATACTTTCATGTGACCCTAGAGTACTATGTTTGTATTGCTCGAGGTATACTTCCAAAAATATAATTTCGCATAGTACCAGATGATTAGAAGAGGGTGTGATATGTCATCCCGTTGATGGATTGTAATGGAAATATTTTAATGTACATTACTTTGACTTCTTGAGTGAACATTGAACGTGCACCTAGGTATTGTAGTTGATGGTTCTAATCCATTTGGTATCATGTGTAATCCACATAATACATGGTCGGTTGTACTCACCACATACAATCTACCACCGTAAGAATAGATTCAAATAAAAACAGTAAATAAAGTGAAGACATGAAGAAACTACTTTTAGATTATGATTCTGTTACTAATCTTGTATGTATTGTCTTATATCATTATTCAATAATGAACTTATTAACCGTCATATGTAATATTCGTATTAGAAAATACTATAAACAAATATAGGAATTACCACACACTAATATTCATATTAGAATTTATTACAATACAATACATATAAAAACATTTATAGCATAATAATAATCTAAAAGTAAAGTTTATATATATATATATATATATATATATATATATATATATGTTTAGTTTAGTTCAAAAATAGTTTCATAAACTAGAAGAATATGGCAACGAAAGACTTTAATTTTTGAAATAACATAAACATTTTATACCCACCAAGGATCTTTTTGCAAGTTATAGAAAGATTAAAACACCAACCAAAGAATAAGTGAAGAAATAACAACCTTTGTAGTTCTTTGGGTCCTATTGGGAAGCTTGGAAGTTGATGAAGAATGTGGAAGCTTTGAGACACCAACAATGACTCAACTTGATGTAGATGCTAGTCCAAAATTCTTAAACCCTTAAACATTAAGTTCATAACCAATATGAACTTAAAGAGGGCATTAAGAAGCAAGTGTTCTTCAAGGTTTCTAAAAAAACTAAAGAGAATGGGAGAGAGGAAAGATGTTTCAGCCACATGCAAGAAGTGAAGGACGAGCACACTTGCCAAATGCAAGCCTCTTATGTATATGCATAAAGTGATGGTATTAACCATTAGTCCTTATTACTTTAAGCAAAATCGTAGCCATTCTCATAAGCATGTCTCTCATGCCTTTAAAGCATGATTAAACAAGTCATACACTTCTTCTTTTTATGTAAATCTCGAAAATTGCATAAAGAAGAGGAAGGTTAGTTTAAATTTTATAAACTCAAGGTTTATAAAATATAAACATTGTCTCTTAGGAAAAAGACAAAAGGATTCAACTAGTGCAAAAGTTTGTACATGACTTATAAATCATACCATATGATATATTAATTTACTTGCTAATGAAAATTATTATTTCCTATAAATAAATAATTTCCATTTTAATTATAAGAGTTTTAGTGAATATTTATTAAAATCAATTTCTAATAAATAATCAATTGTATCAAGTTGTTGTTAGTGTGACCCATTGGTATCATATGTTATTAAGCAATATCACTTTAATATGACTTTTGAGCATACTAGATCTGTCATTCTCCCACTTGCGCAAGACTCATATTAGACTGATATAGATAGTGGTGAACGTCTAGCAACATTTCACTGCCCCTAAGACCATACGACTGTTTGTGTAATTCTATCAATGCCCAATTCATAAAAAGCTCAAACCTACAATTGGTGTATAAGGTATGTTTATCAGTTATCCCATTCTCTGCCGACATCAAGTTGAACATGAGATTCGGATCACGATCAATCTCATTAGTCGATCAACTTTTGGTAAGGCGCCTTAGATGTCTAACTCTCAACACATAAGAGGAACAAATCCCATCTTGACTACATAAGCCTCTTGCATAGTTCACACCATACCTGAAAAAGGCTTTTATAACTACCCGCTTAAGGAACAAGATTTGACCATTATCATGTTGGATTAGATGTCTAAGCCCATAACTATTATTGGTATGTACTCAACCCGAGAGTAGCATGGTCCATTTGGGTTGCATATCATCAGGACAATTTGTTAGGATGGACTTTTGAGAGAAGGTTAATTATGGTTTATTAAATTATAAGTTATAATATATTAATATGAAATCATATGTTTTAATTAGTATTGATCAAGAATTAATTTGGAATTAATTTAGTGATCAAAAGAGACTAATTAAATCTATGGGGACTAATTATGATAATAAGTTATATTTATATGTGTTGGGCTTATGATCAATGTTGGACCAAGTTTATGTATGGATACATAAAGAGTTGGGCCACATGAACCATGGATCATAAAACTCATGGGTATCGATTTGGGTTATACCCATGACCCTTGGAATCTACACATAGAAATACATACTCTTAGCCTCAAAAACGCCACTTGAGTCATTCTTGGAGTTCATGGGTGTTTTTGGGTGCATGGAATTCGCTCTCAAGTTCTACCTTTGTCCATGATGTGTTGTGACTTCATTTGAGGCTTCCACACTATTGGGGCTAAGCTCTTAAGGCCAAATACATCAAGACTTCAAGCCACATAAAAGGTATGTTACCCTAACTAGTATCTTATATGGTTTATGTGAAATGCATGCTACTTATAGGTTTAATGCCTTGGAAACCATTTGCATGTATGTGCACCATAGGATGTTGTATGTGCACCATAGGATGTTGTATTATACCAAAACCCAACAGTGGTATCAGAGCCATGGTTTGTTTCTATTATATTTGATGCAAATGTTTGATTTTCAAAGTTGAAAACAAAGGAAAAAAAACATTAAGTTTGTCAAATTTTAAGATAATTACTTGATTTTATGAAAAACTAATTACTGGTAAAATTTGAGTCATTTTACTACAAGAGTTGAATTAGGTCAATTTATTAAAAGATAGAATGATATGATTATTTTATTTGTTTTAAAAGTTTGAGCTAAATTTTTTTTAAGGAGTTACAAATTTTGTCATAAAATTTTGGAACTCAAAAGTCTTTTCTAAAAGTTATGATCTTAAGAGTTTTGAAACTTCCATAAGTTATGGATGTGAAAAGTCTCATTAATAAAACACCATTAATTCCATAAGTTATGGAATCCAAAAGTTTTCAAGAGTTACAAAACTTGCCCTCAAGTTTTGGAATTTGAAAAGTTCTTTTTATGAGACATTGAATTCTAAAACTAAAGTTATTTGAAAAGTTTTCAAAAGTGTAACTCATCGTTCATAACTTAATATTAATTAAATTGTTTTAATTTTGTTTTAACATCTTGATGTTTTTATTGAATAGTTCAATTAATTCTTATGGACTTTATTAATAGATAATTAAAGTGTTTAATTAAAAGAGAATTAATAATTCCATAATGACATGGTTTAAGTTTAATTAAATTAAGAGTATAGTTTAATTAACAGATTAAACCACTTAGTATTTTAAAAGTTTAAAATACACCCTTAAACTATTATAATATTAAAAGTTTAATATATTATATGTATAAGTAAAAAGTCGGTCTTACCATTAGTAGGCCTCATTCACGAAGCTGGTCTATAAGAGGGGTATAAGGTTACTGCCTATAAAATGGCAGTTTAATGGGTGTCCACTCTCGTTGACTGGTGGAGGGTCGTTAACCGAACAGGTAGGATAAAGACAATAATTCTAAGTAACTAAGTAACTAAACACTTATATATTCCCAATCTTAGTTACTTAGAAAAATGTGAAATGGTGCTAACCCATGAAATTACACTTTGCACCTTTGTTAAATCGTTAGTGGAGCGTGTGTGGTTAACCGACACACTAACATGGGACTGAAAATATGTGGCAAAGGGTAACTTAAGTTTATCATAGATTGGTGGAGCGTGTGTGGTTAACTGACACATCAATTAGGTGATAAAGTTGAGGGTACCAAGTCAATTTGCATGGTTATTCACACCTTGTTTGTGATCCTCGGCATCCCAGTCACAAACTTGAGAGGGCACAATCGATATTCAAACATGCCATTGAAAGTTCAATGTGTCTCAAAAGATCTAGGAGTTTCAAATCCAATTAAAACTTAATTATATTTCGTTTTCATGGTGGAAATTGGTAAATCGTCATTTACCTACCTTCAACTATTTTATAGGTTGGATTACGGCATCCCTCTTCCAGTTATAAATAGGTTGTTGTGTCTTAGCCTTAATATTTCATATTGGGTGTTATGTTAAGGACTTTAAATCAGCAAAACTTGAATTTCTCCCATTATAGATGTCTAGTTAACATAACTATGGTCTTCCCAAATCTTTAGTAAAAAGCTTTCCTGATGAAGATGATATCCCACATGGAAATGAAGGTGAAAGATTAATCCATTTGTTATGCATTAATGTGACTGGAAATCATGTTTCACTTCCTCCACCTCCTCCAATTATTCTCCCTATCCCAGAAGTTCTAATACTTGAAAAGTTCAAGGTCACTCAATCCCTATTGGTAAGCCGGGAGATTCGGGTGTCGAAGTCTCGAGGTAGCTGGCTGTTGACTTGGTTCTTCAGTTACACCCTGATGACAGATCAAGACATGACCCTTAATGATCTTACCTATTTGCTTGATGTTGCTAAATTAACAATGATTTGGGGCACTGTTAAAGCAAATTTGATTGGAAGATCAACTTCCCAAACTTCCATGGACATTGACAATGGTAACATTAGAAGTCCAGAAAAGCTTTCTCTTCAGAATGGAAAGGGATCAGCCATGGTCAAATCATTTGACCTAATGGTAAATAGAAATGATAAGTCTGAGATAGTCTCATGTACCATTTCCAAAGAGTCCATATGTTTCTTTTGCCAAAAGAAGGGGCATTGGTTGCGAAGCTGCCAGATTTACCTGAAAGATCTGGTAAAGTCAAAAGTTTGACTCTACTTCAGGTAAATCCATTATCTAACTCTATTAAGTATCTTTTGGAGATTCTTAATACATAATGTAATCTAATTAGATTTTGATGTTTTAGAGAATCAAAGGAAGCTGAAAGAAAGAGTATGTTGATTCTGATCGCGAAGATGGTTCGGTGATCAGAATTTTGAGCAACTGCTTAAGAGTTATGATAGATTGCTTAGGAATAGATATCAACATAGTTTTCATATGTATTTGCATTGTAAGGATAAGATTTTTCCGCAAATTTTAAAATAAAAGAAAAAGAAAAGTTTTGATTTATTTTAAGTATCAATACAATGGCATTTGTGAAAAATAGTTGTTTATATGTTTCCATTGATAGCAATATTAGAAAATGGATTTGATTCTTTCATTTGTGGTAGTGTCATAATTTACCAAATAAGGAAAGATTCTCATCACCCAAGTTTATGTTGGATAGAAACATGGAATCATGCAAGTTGTATTGCGTGATGAATGAGAATTTTCATCTTTGGGAAATTAAGACTAAGTCCTTGTTCACATGCATGTGTGAGTCAAGTGAAGTACTAAAGGATTGGGTACACTTGGTTGTGTGCTGGTCAAGTCCACCACAAGGAATGATAAGATTATTCGTCATGATTTACTAAAGTTTAGTAAATATAGTTATGCTTACAAGTTTAAGTATAATTCTGAACACTGGAAAAGTTTCAATGATTGGCAGAACGAATAAGAAGAATCAAATTAGGCAGAAAGATAAAAGTTTCTCCAATCTGAAAAGATGGGAGAGTACTTGAGTATGTTGTTTTATGATTATCTTAGTGATTATGAAACCATATCACAATTGGTTCTCTAAGGACACCTTAGTGCATTTGTTTGACTAAGGAGAGGAATCATGAATTGTTGAAATGGTTAAATCAAAAGATAAATCGTACTTCATTCCAAAATAAAATCTTAGAGTCACACTCTAAGATTGTAACTTAAGTGACATAATCTTAAGAAAGGTTTAAAACACTTGTCAAATGTAGAGTAAAATGTTTTCTTACTCTAGTATATTTGAAATTGGTAAGTTGTGATGTTTTGGATAAGATAAAGACCAACTAAGACTAATTGTGAGAAATGTTTAACTTGATAAGAATCCGCACTAACTCTTGAATATTTGTTTTGTCAAGGAATGGTTATTGACAAAAAGAATATTATATGTCAATAGGACAGTGGGAGTCTTAAAGATCTTGAAAAGTTTCAAGAACTAATCAAGAGTAAACCTATTGTAAATCACTAGCACACAACTTGAGGTTTGTAACCTATTGTGTTGACATATTCTTGTGATTAAGGTTATGACAAATTCACATGGATAGGAACACTTACACCATGGAAAATCTAAGTGTCATAAGGTTTCTCTCCGATTCATGAAAATGATGGTGAGGAAACGCTTTCACTAAGTAGATTTTAAGTAGATAGTAATTGTGATTTTTGCATTCTCAAAGTCATTAGTGGAGCGTGTGTGGTTAACCGGCACACTAACATGGACTTGTGAGAATGGCAAATGGTCTAAACATTATTATTACGACATCCCTCTTCATAATTGTTTAGACGGACATGTGAGCTGTCTAAGGAAAGGTGTATGTTTTTTGATAAAGTTTTATCAAAGCAATCTCATATCAGCAATCTAAACTTTGGTAAGAAAGTCAATAAAGTATTGACTTCTAGAAGTCCAGCTATTTTCTGATACATGTCAAAGCTAGTGGGAGCATAAGTGTTATGCAAATAATCATCATGTTAGTGGGAGCATGATAATTATGATAAGTATTGCAAGTTAGCAATGTAAATTATAGAAAACAAAAGGAAATTCTATATATGTTGCATTATCAAATTCGATTATGATTACGACATACCTCTTCATAGTTCGAATTGTGAGAACATGGCAAATAAAAATTTTATAACATGAATCGTGTCCTATATGCTTCGGGTATAGGATTGATTACATGTGCTATAATATTTATCCTTTCTAAATTTTCCAAATACATGAGGGCACTGAGAGGGAAAAAGGAATAGAACAGGATATGACTAAAATGATTAAGCAGTTGTCGAGGACAATCTGAGGTTTACCAAAGATTGGTTGCTCATGGACAATTGGAAGTATATAGTTAGGACCATATTGACATGTTCTGAAAAAAGGCAACTCTTGTTCAGAAGTGATAGTCAAAATTGTAATATGGAATTGTTTCCATAGGTGGAAGTTATTCTTTGAATCTGTGTAAGGTTAGAAAACTTAATGCAAAGAAGGATGTTCAAAGGAATGTACTTTGAATGTGAGACTTCGTTTCCATCGAATTTCTCTCCATTGGAATACTTTGTAATGTCTGGTGACAAGTCTTTGTGACTTTATGCATAATCATTACAGAGGATCAGTGCATATAAGTTTAAAATCTAACAGATTTCGGTAAATGGCAGGAATTTGGAATTCTTACATTTTTCGATAAGGATTTGGGAGTGTGAAATGAGAATCATTGGAATTATGTTCATTCGATCTATTTCACAAAGTAAGGATTGTAAACAAACATAGTGTGAATACTTTGTGTATGGCATTACTGGTGTTTAGCAAAACATAGTGTACATGCTCGGAGCATGGGACAAGTAGTGTTTTTTAAATTCAAGTATAAAGTTGATAAAATCAAAACATTGAATAATGAGTAATAAATATGGTGCTTAGATAAAAGGTGTCTTATTTACTCTCAAAGTGTTGGGACCATATAGGATTAGTATTATTCTTATGTTTCACTTTGCATGTTTTGACTTCCAGAATAACTAGGTCATTCTTCCCGAATGACTAAGTTATTCAAACCATCCACAGTCGTTAATGCATTGGAAGTAGGTATTAAATCAAGACTGTCATGAGTTGGCTTGTAGATGTGTAAGATGTTGGACATGGCAAGAGTTGCTACAACACTCATGAGTACTCATAAGTTCTGAGTATTGGATTCAACCCACGCTAATTTGAATCACTTCATGGATTTTATCACGAGTGATCATGAGACGATAATATACTATATTCTTCAAACCTAGAGATATGAGTTGTTACTATGAGTTGGTTATACATTGATTACACTAAAACGTATTGGCAACTCGATGTTATAAAACGTGCCTTTATGTATGATTCAACAAGTAGTAGAACAAGCCATATGAGTTGAAGTTTATCCATTCCTTTTACCCTTAAAGGGATAAAAGCGATATCTGTGGGCCCCTCGATGATTTAGTGCTGACACCATAAGTGCTTAGCCGAGCCTGGACTGATTTGATTTGTTCAATTAGTCGGTCGACATAAATCGGAAATCGGGAAACAACAAATGGACAGAGGGAATGATTATAATCCATGTCTCAGTCCATATGATATCTATAATGGAGGAATATCTGATCACTTATCTAATGGACACGTCATTTGATTTGTTCAGAGTTCGACATCGGCTTTAAGAGCTACGATTGCTAGTCAGGTTATGAAGTCATACTGGCAATAATAGTTTTAGACTTATCCAAGTGGGAGACTGTTGGATTAGATGTCTAAGCCCATAACTATTATTGGTATGTACTTGACCCGAGAGTAGCATGGCCCATTTGGGTTGCATATCATCAGGACAATTTGTGAGGATGGACTTTTGAAAGAAGGTTAATTATGGTTTATTAAATTATAACTTATAATATATTAATATGAAATCATATGTTTTAATTAGTATTGATCAAGAATTAATTTGGAATTAATTTAGTGATAAAAAGAGACTAATTAAATCTATGGGTACTAATTATGATAATTAGTTATATTTATATGAGTTGGGCTTATGATCCATGTTGGACCAAGTTTATGTATGGATACATAAAGAGTTGGGTCAGATGAACCATGGATCATAAAACCCATGGATATGGATTTGGGTTATACCCATGACCTTTGGAATCCACACATATAAATACATGCTCTTAGCCTCAGAAATGCCACTTGAGTCATTCTTGGAGTTCATGGGTGTTTTTGGGTGCATGGAATTCACTCTCAAGTTCTACCTTTGTCCATGATGTGCTGTGACTTCATTTGAGGCTTACACACTATTGGGGCTAAGCTCTTAAGGCTAAATACAACAAGAATTCAAGCCACATAAAAGGTATGTTACCCTAACTAGTATCTTACATGGTTTATGTAAAATGCATGCTAGTTACAGGTTGGAAACCATTTGCATGTATAATTAGTGAAAACATAGATCCAAGGTATTTAGGGTTGTATGTTCACCATAGGATGTTGTATTATACCAAATCCCAACATATCAAAGCATAGTACTCCATACACTCAAGTCCCACTATGTATCTTAAGTGTTATGGATACAAAGGTAGTACCTTTTAATCAAGTATCATTCATGATTGCGATCCATGAGATGATCTTGATGCAGGTCAATTCAATACTAGTTCTCTGAAAAGTGCCTATGAAACTTGGTTATGACCACTTGCCTACTTTCATCTAGTGATAGTCAGCCAATCCAATTCATATTAGTCTTAGTTTATAATTGATCCCACACTTATAACCGACTATGAACTTTTAGAATAATAACATTATTCATAGATTAATCATGTTAATGTAGAACACATCAAGTATTAATGTGATGACTATATCCCAATATATCATAACATTATCTAATAGTTGTTGTTATAATGTTGCAATATATAAATACTAAATCCAAATCAAAAACTCATTTCTAGAATAATAAATTCTTATAGCTGAAGTGTGACCATTCATACTTAGCTCAAAAGAATGACTTTATTAATGGATCTTACAAAATTTAATTTGTGTGAATTCTATGAATATTATCATCTCCATACTTAACTTTACTCTAAGTATAATTAAATATCTTGGAGAATATAATTAGTGTTCTTTTGTGACATAGAGTCTCTTAGCTTCATTAAGTATACTCTCAAAGTCACAAAGATTTCTATGTGATCTTTGAATGGAAGAAATCAACATAGTTTTTCAATGATCTCATCCATCCAATCATATTTGAATTCAACTTCTAAAGTAGTGTATTCTTATTTTGTAGTAGATTATGTCATTATGTTTTCCTTAGACCTCATTCCAACAAAACTTACTCTTCATTCCATAATAAAGTCAAAATCCAATTATAATTCATAATTATTTATACCTGTTTACAAATAACATATTGTGTAGCTCTTTCCATAAAGATCCTCTCTAAACTGATTGTCTTATATACATTCTCTTAGTTCTTCTAAAGTAATCTTAGAATGCTCTCTTAGTAATCCAGTGACTTAAACATGTATTCAATTAGTATTCTATAACATGCTTACAACATGATCAAATACGATGTCCTATGTATAATATGGTGTAAATGATGAATTCATTTGCCAAGAAAATAGAATATAAATCATTTCATTTAGTTAAATCCTATGACTATGTACTTTTGAAATCTATTTACTATATCTCATATTAAGAATACGAATTTATAGAAAATAAAATCCTTGTTGATCTAATCATAGCTACCTGTAAAAACGGTTTGATCACAATCAATGTCATGAGTATAATGAGGACCATAGTCAATGACATGAGTATGATAAAATCTTTTTACAAAAATTCTTACTTTAAATGTGTATGGTTATCCATGTAATTTATTCTTTCTAAAATAATCATTTTTCTCATTCTAGCATTGCTCTAGGGAAAAAAATTTATCAAGCCCATACTTGATTCTTATACATGGACGACATCTCATGTTCATGATTCGAAGACATTTCTCAGATTCGAGATCTGACAAAGCATCTTGGTATTTGATGGATTTTCCAGAAACCATCAATAAAAGCTCATCAACTAGAGATTTAACATTTCTCAAGTTATAGTTGATTTCTACCATTAATGCGAGCAATTTGTGTTTATGAATAGCTATTATTCAATTTTAACAATCCTTCTTAAAACTAGTGCTAACTATTACTACATAAGGTTATGGTTCTTGAGCTTCTTCAAGTTCCATGTACCTCTCACTCGCTTTGTCATTAGAAGCTTGCTTTCTACTAACTTAGCCTTCACAAGAATAAGATGACTTATTCTTGGCGGGTTTACATATAATAATCTAAGCCACATTTAGAGTATTATACAAATATGTGTTTAGTAGATTTTAGGTTTAGAAGCTTTAGTCCAACATCAGCTTGAAATCCACAAAACATTAAGTAAGATGAGGATGGAGCCTTTCCATACTAAATCTTATAAAAAATGTTTAATCTACTTATTAGTTTTTATTTGTATTCGAGATACAATTAATGGTGATTGAAGTATTATCCCAAAAAGATTAAAGAAGGATATTTCTACCGATTAGAAAGTAAATCATACCAAGCAAGATTTAATTCATCCTTGATTATCATTAAGGCCTTAGATGGTTCTTACCGGTTTGTAACTCAACTTTTGAAATCTTCAACAAAGATTTCACAATTATGCTTTACCACGTAAAATATAATTAAAACTACTATAGTTGTTAATAAAGTTGATTTGGTATCTTCTACTTAATCTCATACATTCATTAGAAAGGAAATCATACACCTAGTATATACTTCCTTAATTATTTTCTGTACTCCTTAGTGAAAATATTATTAGGAATCCATTTTCATATAAATAAGGTTCACATATGTCAACTAAACTACCTTATTTTCCTTCAAAGATCCTGTTGAAAAATGTCTTTGTATGTGACATTGTATGTAACCATCACTGAAATAAGACGAACTGTATTTGTATTATCTAACAAATATTATCAGTTATTTCAGGTTGCATGAATGCGTGATCAAAACGGAAAATACAAAAACCAGCGAATGACGAAAACACATATGCATGACTAAACAGTTTCAACGATATATATATATATATATATATATATATATATATATATATATATATATATATATATATATATATATATATGTATGTATGTACTATATATATATATATATATATATGTATGTATGTATTATATATATATATGTATTATATATATGTATGTATATATTATATATATATATATGTATTATATATATGTATTATATATATATATATACATATATATATATGTATTATATATATATGTATGTATGTATTATATATATATGTATGTATTATATATATATGTATTATATATATATATATATATATATATATATATGTATGTATTATATATGTGTATATGTATTATATATTCATATATTAGGTGGAAAGGTCAAAAGGAAAAGGGAGGGAAATGATAAGCCACCCCACCCCACGTTTTTCCTTCTACAACTTGCATACACCAACCATTCTTTTCAATAAAAAAGACTAAGTGCTTGAAGACATTTCAAGTATATATGCACATGTGATAGTGTAGGTGATAATGAGAGAGAGAGAGAGAGATAGAAGAGAGTAAGAGAGATTCATATGTTATAGTGTGAGTATTCATTTTTCTTTGTAAATTCCCTGGAACATAAAACTCTCTCAATCACCAAACAACAATAACCAAGAACATCAAGATCAACAACAACCAAAAATGAAGAACATTATCAACCATCTTCATCTTCTTCATTCAAACTCAAGGTGTTCATCTTCAACCCATCAAACATCATCATCTTCATAAACTTTCACCACCATCACCACCTTATATCAACCTCCAAACAACCTCAAAATACTCTCCAAACACCCTCCAAGTACCCTCCTTAAACCTCCTCCAAAAAACCCTTTCAAATCACCACAACCATCATCACCTTGCTGTTTTTCGACATCAGAATTTGCAAGTTAAGAAAAAATTCACCGAGCACAACTCAACAAGATAATACAGGAGAGATTTTCACCGCAAATTATTCAGGACCTTACCTACATCCAGGAATTTTCCTCGATTTTTTTGACCAATGCAAACCCCAGAGAGACGCGAGAGAGAATTGGCTATCCAGAGAGATTTACTACGAAAATCTATATTCATAACCACCCAAAGCTCTTTCAACATCACCCTCTTTGTTACCTTATACCACCAAAACTACAACCTTATTCCACCTTCTACCACCCTCCAAATACCCACTTCAACCTCATCAAATCACCTTAAAAAACCCATACCCACATACAAAAAACATTACCCGTGTATTTTGTATCGTTTTGTAAACAATTCATTGTTACATAAAAAGAACTTATTGTTACTTACCGGATTGAACTTTGAACAAATAGAGACACAGTCTATTAAGATCCAGTCCAACCCTAAGCCTGTTAGTCATTTATTTGACTAACAACTTGACAAAACAGTCGTTCCACAAGTCCCGTTCTAACACCGCCTACTATATATATATTTATATATTTTATTAACGCTTTATGTCATTTAAATACTGTCATTTATTTCATTTATAGCTTTCCAGTATTTATTTATTCCGCACTTCTTATCTTTCCGCATCTAATCTCATTAAATATATATATCTGTCACCCAGTAACTGGTAACCGAGCCTTTTATTCGTGGTAATCAGATTGTTATATATTTCTAACAATTGGTATCAGAGCTTGTGTGATTTACCTTGAAATTTTTGTCGAAAACTTTTGGTTAGCGTTTATAAACCTTCCATAAGCTTTTCTTTAAAAATTTCATTTTAATATCACTTGTTCAAAATCCTTAAAAAAAATTAAAAAAATTAAAAAAAAAAAAAAATCTTAAACAAAAAAATTCAGAGCTTGTGTGATTTACTTTGAAATTTTTGTCGAAAACTTTTGGTTAGCGTTTATAAACCTTCCATAAGTTTTTCTTTAAAAATTTCATTTTAATATCACTTGTTCAAAATCCTTTCAAAACAAAAAAAAAATATCTTCTGCTAATTACTCCAACATGAACTCTGTTTCTATTGCTAACAGCTTGGGATCTGGTTCACGGGCACCCATACTTATTCCTGAAGAGTATAATTCGTGGGTTGGCCGTATGAATCTTCATCTCAACTCCATAAATGAAAATGTCTGGAATTATGTAGAAGGAACATATGTTACTCCAGAAAATATGGCTACTCTTGCTACAAATCAAGCCACTCTTGCTGAAACCGAAAAAAAGCTGCAACTCCAAGCCAAAAAGGAACTTGTGTCTGGAATTCCCCACAGTATTCTAAGTCAAATGGATGACATAATACTGTTGACTGCAAATCAAATCTGGGAAAATTTAAAAAATCGTTTTTGTGGAAATCAAAGAATTATTGGAAACAAAAGAACATCTGTTTTAAATGAATTCGATAATTTCAAGATGCTTTCATCAGAAACCATCCATGATGCTCATGATAGGTTCAATTTTATCATGGTAAAAATGAACAATTTGGGCATCAAAAAGACACAACACGAGATAAATCTCAAGTTTCTAAACAATCTTTACGAAAGCTGGAAGATGGTTAAACTCATCATTCAGGGAAATCCAGCCATTCATACTGAAACTTTATACAATTTGTATGGAGAACTTCAATCGTATGAATCCTCGATTGACCCACCAACCACTACAGCTTTTGGAGGACCACTTGCTCTCGTTTCCACATCTTCTCAAAACCAAACACCTTTTAATGAACAAAACTTCAATCATTTTAATCAGACATCTTTTCAAAACCAACCCTTTTTGAACAATTCTTTTGATCAATCTGATTTAAATGATGAAGCAGACTACCAACAACTGTGTGCTTTGGTAGCAAACACAAACCTCCAGAGATTTATTCCAAATCACGGTCAATCAAATTTCAAACCAAATTTTCAAAACCGACCATCATTTGGACAAAATAATTCTGGATTTCAACCAAGACCTCAACCTGTTCAAAACAACTCAGTTTTTCAACCAAGACCTTATTTTGGACAAAATTTTCAAAGACCTTCCTTCCAAAACAATTCAAACCAAGGTTTTCAAAACCAGGGATTTCAAAACAATCCCAACTCAAGTCATCAAAACAATAACCAAAACAACAGTTTTCAAAACCAAAACAGAGGATTCCAAAATCAAGGTTACACTAATCAAAACAATGGCTTTCAAAACAACCAAAATTTTGGATTCCAACATAACCCTTCCCAATCTTCCCAACAAATCCAAACTCAAGCTCCTGAAAGACTTCCGATTAAAAGTCAAAAGGATGACAGTGATGAAGAGGTGATCATTTGTCACAACTGCAAAGGAACTAATCACTATGCCAGAGAATGCCGAGCCAAAAACAAAACCAAAGTCAAAGACTCAGCATACTACGCTCAAAAAGCCGATGAATTAAAGAAACAGGAAAATCAAGATAAGCAAAGAGCATTGATGGCAATCCATGAACCAAACGTGGAATACTGGCCAACTTCTGAAGACGAAGCTGACAATGAACCAACACAATCAAACTTCTGTTTCGTAGTTGGTGTTGATAGACCTTCAAGAGCTCCAAACGTCATAGAATAGGTATGGTCTATGATCTCTGAACTTGGTCTTTCGAAATCAATTTTTGAGTCCCATATAACCAAGATTGAGAAAAGTCTAGAAGCTGATCTCAAAAAATATGATGACACAATGATCAATTCCGATATCTGCAAATCTGAGTTACAAACCTTGCAACTCAAATTTGGAGAATCAACAAGGATAAAGAACAAATTGGAAAGAGACGTTGAAAGAAAATCAGAAGATTATAATCACGTCTTGGAACAATTAAATCAAACCCTAATTCAGAAAAAGGATTTGGAACAAAAAAATCAGTCAGTCATTTCCTCTGAAACAAAAGATGTTTTAGAAAAGGAAATCCTTCAGTTGAAACAAAACTTTCAAGAATCAACTGAAAAATACAAAACTTTAAATGAAAAACTGACTGATTCTTTAAACCAAACCAATTTTCTTGAATCTGAAAACAAAAGATTGATATGGAATATGAATTCTATCAAAATTGCTAGAAAACTAAGTGATGATGTTTTCACCAAAGCAAACACCTTAGGAACTGGCAAAATTGATACGAATTACAGACCAGGAATTGGAAGAGAATCCTTTGAAAATGAACTAGCTAAACAAGAAAACATGACAATTTGTGAAAACTCTGAATCCACTCTTCCAGATCTTTTCACATCTGCTAATGAGGAAGATTCAGATGACGAAACAGTTATCAACTATAGCCCAGATGACACTGCTTTCACTGTTTCCAAAAAGTCTATCAAAAGAGTTGTAAAATCTGAAACAAACTCTGCTAGTTCTTCAACAAACCAAATCAAACATACCAATGAAGCAACCATAACCCCACTTAACAAACCAAAGGATTTTGAAAACAAACCAAAGAAATCTGTTAAACCATACGTCATACCTCAAAAACAGGTTTCCAAACAAAAACCAAAACCTTTTCAAAAACCTTTTGAAAACCGCTTTCAAGAGATCACCTTTAAAAAATCAATGAACTTTCAAAAACGACCAAATCAGAAAGTTTCAAAACATCATCTTCAAAAAGCCTTTCATAACCGCCAATCACATCCCAGATATGAAGAGAACTTTTCAAAAAAAAATTCACATCTAGGATATCATTCACCAAATCACAGATTTTATCAACCAACGAATTTTCAGAAACAAATCACTTTTTGGGGAAATTTGATAAATAAAATAAAACCTCAACCATTCCATCCTTATAAACCAAACTCTTATAGCAATATGAAGTCAAATGCTACAAGAAGTTCGGTAAACAAAAAACCCAAAATAAAAACAACTAACAAACCAGGACCCATTCAGATTTGGGTACCTAAATCTTCTGTCTAAATTACAGGTATCTAATGCTGGAGAACCCAAGGATGATACATGGTATATTGATAGTGGCTGCTCCAAGCATATGACAGGAAACCGAAACTACCTTCGTGACTTCAAACCCACCCAAACCAATCAAGACGTTACCTTCGGCAACAACACGACGGCAAAAATCAAGGGTTATGGAAACATAACAAATGGTAACTTCACCATAAAGAAAGTTGCCTATGTCGATGACCTGAAACACAACCTCATCAGTGTTTCTCAACTGTGTGATAACAATCTTGAAGTCCTATTCACCAAACAAAGAAGCTTGATCATGGACGCCAAAACGAAAGAAATCATTGTTGATTCTTACCGTGCCGGAAATATGTATCCACTTGACATGGATCTTATCTATGGTAAACCCGATATATGTCTGCTATCAAAAGCCCCAGCAGATATCAGTTGGTTATGGCATCGCCGCCTTTCCCATCTAAACTTTGGGTACATCAACAAACTGATCGGCGATGATCTTGTTAGAGCACTGCCACTTCTGAAGCTTGATAATGAAACACTTTGTGCCGCATGTGAAAAAGGAAAACTTTCCAAATCAACTCACAAAAGCATCTCAGAATCTAGTGTATCCGAACCACTAGAATTACTGCACATAGACCTTTGTGGCCCTGCCAAAACCCAAACCATACAAGGGAAGAAGTACATTCTTGTTGTCGTTGATGGCTTCTCGCGCTTTACTTGGGTCTTTTTCTTAAGACTAAAATCAGAAGCACCTGAAGAAATGATCAACTTCATCAAACAAATCGAACTGAAGCTCAAACGACCTGTTCGAAGAATCCGAAGTGATAATGGTTTAGAGTTTAAAAACAAGACTCTAGATTCATTTCTCAAAGACAAAGGAATTGAACATAACTTCTCAGCCCCATACACTCCACAACAGAACGGCATTGTCGAAAGAAGGAACAGAACTCTATGTGAAGCTGCAAGATCAATGCTTATCTTCGCTGATCTGCCACAATACTTCTGGGCAGAAGCAATAGCCACAGCTTGCTACACTCAAAATCGTTCCTTAATCCATAAACATCTTCATAAAACACCATATGAAGTCATTAACAACCGAAAACCAAACATCAATTTTTTCCATATTTTTGGTTGTCGATGCTTCATAAAGAACAATAAAGATCACCTTTCAAAATTTGAATCAAGGTCGGACGAAGGAATTTTCCTTGGTTACTCGTTTTCCTCAGCTGCTTATCGAGTACTGAACAAACGTACCAGAGTAATTGAAGAAAGTACCGATGTTCATTTCGATGAATTTTATGTCAGGAAATTGGATCGTGAACATTTTGGTTCAAAAATGATCGATAATATTTTTCAAAATCCAATTCAACAAACACCTTCTCCTGACAGAGATATTGAAATCGATCTTGATTTACTTTTTGAACAACCCAAAACCGCTTACAATTCTGAACTTCTAACTACTTCTATTGATTCTACAGGAACAACCACTGAAGGAACTCCACAAACAAACCGAAATGATGCAGATCAATTCGAGGGGGAACCACCTACACATACTTCTTCATTGGAACAAACACCAAATCCTCCTTTAAATACCCCATCCCCAAATATCCAAAACAATCCCGATGCATCATTTATGGGGGAACCTTCAAACCTATTCCAAGATGAAACTCCCGGAAAAGAACAATGGGATACTAAAATTCCAATTATTATAGCGGAAGAGAATCGCTTAATAAAATGGACCAGAAACCACCCAACTGACCAAATCATCGGAGATCCAAACTCAGGCATCCAAACTAGAGCCGCAACTTCTAATGATTGTTTATTTGGAGCCTTCTTATCCATGACTGAACCCAAAACCATACATTCTGCTCTCAAAGATCCACACTGGGTAAAAGCTATGCAAGAAGAGCTAGAACAATTTGAAAAAAATGACGTATGGAATCTTGTCCCTACCCCACCCGATGTTTCTGTTATAGGTTCAAGATGGGTATTCAGAAACAAAACTGACGATCAAGGAATCGTTTGTCGAAACAAGGCACGTCTCGTAGTCAAAGGATATTCACAACAAGAAGGAATCGACTACGATGAAACATATGCTCCAGTTGCCATAATTGAAGCAATTCACATCTTTCTTGCATATGCTGCACATAAGAACTTCAAAGTATTCCAAATGGATGTTAAATGTGCATTCCTACATGGAGAGTTAGATCGCGATGTATACATCCAACAACCACCAGGTTTCGAAGATCCCACATTTCCTGATCACAACTTCAAATTGCAGAAAGCTGTCTATGGCTTGAAACAAGCACCCCGAGCCTGGTATGCCACATTGACAACCTTTCTCGAAGAATCAGGTTTTAAAAGAGGTTCAATCGATCAAACCCTCTTTCGTAAAATCTATAATAAACATCTTTTAATCGTACAAATATATGTTGATGACATTATTTTCGGTTCTACTGATGAATCTTTGAGTATTAAGTTTGCAGATCTAATGAAAAGCAAATTTGAAATGAGCATGATTGGGGAGATGACTACTTTTCTCGGACTTCAAATCAAACAGTCAACTGATGGCATTTTCATCAACGAAGAGAATTATATCAAAAACCTACTCACTCGCTTTTCAATGGACAAATCCAATACCGCAAAAACCCCAATGGCTTTTGGATACAAAATCGATGCAGACTTAAATGGCAAACCTGTTGATCAGAAAAGATATCGTGGAATGATCGGATCACTCTTATACCTTACTGCCAGCAGACCTGACATCATGTTTTCTACATGTGTCTGTGCCAGATACCAAGCAAATCCTATGGAATCCCATGTAGTTGCTGTGAAACGCATCTTCAAATACCTAAAAGGCACTCCCAAACTTGGCCTTTGGTATCCAGCTAAATCCGATTTTCAGCTGAACGCTTTCACCGACTCAGACTATGGAGGATGCAAGTTAGATAGAAAGAGTACATCTGGTAGCTGTCAATTCCTAGGAGGTAGACTAGTGAGTTGGACTTCAAAGAAACAGACTTGTGTATCCACATCAACAGCAGAAGCTGAATACGTCGCTGCCGGCAGCTGTTGTTCGCATGTCATATGGATGCAAACTCAACTGCCAGACTATGGCTTCAAAATTTCACAAATTCCCATATTTTGTGACTCAACCAGTGCAATTGCCATTTCTCACAATCCCGTTCACCATTCCATGACAAAGCACATCAACATTCGATATCATTTCATCAAAGACAACATTCAAAAGGGTCATATTGAATTGCACTTCATCAACACCGAAGATCAAATTGCCGATGTCTTCACTAAGGCTCTCGATGAAACAAAGTTTCAATACTTCCTAGGCCGTCTAGGAATGTTAAATCCAGATAACATCTATCCTTAAACTTTTACTTTTTGTTTGTACAAAAGTGTGTTTACTTTCATTCAAAAGGAAAATTCAAAAACAATTGAAAATTGCTTTCCTTTTAAAAATTACCAAAAACATTCAAATAACCAATATTTCCAAAAACATTCAGAAAAACAAATCTTCAAAAAGAAATTAATAAAAGACTTGCCATAATAAGCTTTTATAGAACCTTGTGATTAATCTTCTCTTGACTTAATTTTCAGATGCTTATGCTCGATGAAGATTTTAAGTCATATTGATTCTCAATTGGAGTGAAGGTTCAAATATCCTACTTTTCATAATGTATATAACTTTATTTCCTTCGATTTTATTTCATTATTGACGATTTTAAACAATCAAGGGACATAAGGTTAGGAGGTTCAGATGAAAACAAAAACCCATGTGAGAATTTGTGCCTCGTCGATCTAAATCATTGTGGAAATCATTTCTTGTGAGCTTAGGTGTGTCACTATTGCTTATAAGGTATACCCAATTATACCTTGTCACGGTCTCATTTTTGCTTAGATATCAAAATGACCAGGGACGATACATTCATTTCTTACATACTAGACAAACTGTCTTTTATGCCACCTATCCCTACCTAGATAAAATCCAACCAAAAATGAAGACTTGCGATCCCATGATCCATCAAGCAAACAACGACATATCCTTACAAGAAAACCAAAGGAGAAACAAATATATATCAACATCTAATCCTCAAAGACAAATCAACAAGAAAACAAATGGATTCAATAAAGATATACCAAACAAAAAAAAATTATTCTATATTTGGTATTTTCAAACAAACTTTCAACCAAATGGTTATTTCAAAACAAAAATCATAAAATCCCGCGATTTGTTTTAACCATTTTTCACAAAAGAAGATATCTCAATCACTCAAGTCAAATACTCTTAAAAAGGTCTCAAATGTAGCAAATTCTCAATGCTAAAACAAAATATCTTTTTACAATAAATCGATATTGATCAACAAACAGGATACTATCAAAGAAGAAGCTGCAACAACAATGGATTTCCCGGGATACTGTAGCCTTCATCACTGAAGAATCTTAGTTGCAAACTGCACTATGAAAATTGCTAAACCCCTCTACATGTATTTCCCGATGGAGAGAGAGTGAACTTTAATGGCATGAATGAAGAAACCCGCTGAGTAATGCCGAAACCAGTCTTATGTGATTGATTATCTAATAATGAGACTAAGTGACTTTACAGGAAAAGCATAGCTGAACACCTCCAATATGAGTGTGAGTCGTCAGAGAGAGATATCACTCATTTTTAGTGATCATTAACTTGTTCTGCTGCCAGAACAACCAAACACCCAAGTGAAGTGTGAGCTATACCTATGAGCGTTCATCTGAATCGACCTGTTAGACCACTTGTCGTCAGAAATAATGCTATAAAATCTTAAGAAATTTCTTTAGATACATATATGACTACCCTTTGATAACCGAACCCGAGACTTTGATTCGGAAACAAATTTCTGAAAATCTTTTACATAAGATATGTTAAACCAAGTCAAAAACTTTCAAATCAATTACTATGGTTTTATATATATGTTATCTATTGACAAATCTTTTATCTCGAATCATCAAAAGTTAAACTGTCAATGTGATTATATCATACCTGTCTTATTTCAGCAATGATCACATAGGGGGAAATTGTTGAAAAATGTCTTTGTATGTGACATTGTATGTAACCATCACTGAAATAAGACGAGCTGTATTTGTATTATCTAACAAATATTATCAGTTATTTCAGGTTGCATGAATGCGTGATCAAAACGGAAAATACAAAAACCAGCGAATGACGAAAACACATATGCATGACTAAACAGTTTCAACGATATATATATATATATATATATATATATATATATATATATATATATATATATGTATGTATTATATATATATATATATATATATGTATGTACGTACTATATATATATATGTATGTATGTATTATATATATATATGTATTATATATATGTATGTATATATTATATATATATATGTATTATATATATGTATGTATTATATATATATATATATATATATATATATATATATATATATATATATATGTATGTATGTATTATATATATATATATGTATGTATTATATATATATATGTATTATATATATATATATATATATATATATATATGTATGTATTATATATGTGTATATGTATTATCTATTCATATATTAGGTGGAAAGGTCAAAAGGAAAAGGGAGGGAAATGATAAGCCACCCCACCCCACGTTTTTTCTTGTACAACTTGCATACACCAACCATTCTTTTCAATAAAAAAGACTAAGTGCTTGAAGACATTTCAAGTATATATGCACATGTGATAGTGTAGGTGATAATGAGAGAGAGAGAGAGAGAGAGAGAGAGAGAGAGAGAGAGAGATAGAAGAGAGTAAGAAAGATTCATATGTTATAGTGTGAGTGTTCATTTTTCTTTGTAAATTCCCTGTTAACATAAAACTCTCTCAATCACCAAACAACAATAACCAAGAACATCAAGATCAACAACAACCAAAAATGAAGAACATTATCAACCATCTTCATCTTCTTCATTCAAACTCAAGGTGTTCATCTTCAA
Organism: Lactuca virosa; assembly: GCF_052849685.1. Classification (NCBI taxonomy): domain Eukaryota; kingdom Viridiplantae; phylum Streptophyta; class Magnoliopsida; order Asterales; family Asteraceae; genus Lactuca; species Lactuca virosa. The sequence continues at coordinate 318,377,956 of NC_136429.1, forward strand.
CCCATCAAACATCATCATCTTCATAAACTTTCACCACCATCACCACTTTATATCAACCTCCAAACAACCTCAAAATACTCTCCAAACACCCTCCAAGTACCCTCCTTAAACCTCCTCCAAAAAACCCTTTCAAATCACCACAACCATCATCACCTTGCTGTTTTTCGACATCAGAATTTGCAAGTTAAGAAAAAATTCACCGAGCACAACTCAACAAGATAATACGGGAGAGATTTTCACCGCAAATTATTCAGGACCTTACCTACATCCAGGAATTTTCCTCGATTTTTTTGACCAATGCAAACCCCAGAGAGACGCGAGAGAGAATTGGCTATCCAGAGAGATTTACTACGAAAATCTATATTCATAACCACCCACAGCTCTTTCAACATCACCCTCTTTGTTACCTTATACCACCAAAACTACAACCTTATTCCACCTTCTACCACCCTCCAAATACCCACTTCAACCTCATCAAATCACCTTAAAAAACCCATACCCACATACAAAAAACATTACCCGTGTATTTTGTATCGTTTTGTAAACAATTCATTGTTACATAAAAAGAACTTATTGTTACTTACCGGATTGAACTTTGAACAAATAGAGACACAGTCTATTAAGATCCAGTCCAACCCTAAGCCTGTTAGTCATTTATTTGACTAACAACTTGACAAAACAGTCGTTCCACAAGTCCCGTTCTAACACCACCTACTATATATATATTTATATATTTTATTAACGCTTTATGTCATTTAAATACTGTCATTTATTTCATTTATAGCTTTCAGTCATTTATAGCTTTCCAGTATTTATTTATTCCGCACTTCTTATCTTTCCGCATCTAATCTCATTAAATATATATATCTGTCACCCAGTAACTGGTAACCGAGCCTTTTATTCGTGGTAATCAGATTGTTATATATTTCTAACATATCCCTTTCTTGAATTTGGAATATGTGAATGCCATTTACATAATAAAGATAACAGTGTCCAAGATAAGTTTGATTTAAAACAAGTTTAAGTCAAAAGTGCTTGTATATAGAACTTGATTTTATAAAATCTTTATATTCACTTCATAATTCTATTAAGAGATCTAGTCTCATAAATAGAAGTTAATCATTTCAGAATATGAATGTTATCATTATGACAAACAATTAAATAAATGATCAAACATTTGAATAAAAAAACTGAGACATACTTTTAGACATGCTAAATTAAAACATATTTTGTTCCAAAACAAATATTGTTTTACATTAAAAGTAATTTATGTTCTAAGCATAAATAATAAAACAAACTCCGAGAGTATAGTTCTAACTTGATTGTGCTCATTTTGGTTACTCTTCAATAAATATTTGCAAGCCATTTACAAATATTATATTAACATTTAAGTACTAAGTACCTAAGTATTACATGAAAAGTATGATTTCGATCCAGTAGATACTAGAAGTACTAGTCTCTTCCAGACTTTTGTTTCCAAATAAGAGGAATAAATCCTCTTCCAGTGTTCAGTGTCTTCACAAATGAAACAAGATCCATGTATGTGGGCTTTAGTAGATTTCCTGGGTTAAAGGTGTTCAGTCCATAAAACATGGGCCTCGTGGATCACACAAGGTGATTCTTTTAGCCTTGCATTATTCAAATATTTAAACTAGCTTTACATAAAATATCACTGTATTTATAATAAATAGGGTGATTTTTTATTTAAAGCTAGTTTAAAAATTGGAATAGTGCAAGGCTAAAAAAATCACGTTGTGTGATCCAGGAGGCACGTGTTTTATGGACTGAACACCTTTAACCCATGAAATTTACTAAAGCCCACATATCATATCATTAGATATATGTTTAATTTATCCAAGACTTCCTAGAAGTCATGAATAACTATTCTTATCTTAATGTTAGAAGCATCTTTAGCATCATGGTGATGCCTTTACTCGGTATCATGTTCTGGTTCATTGCTCAAAGCAAATAGTTTAGGACTAGGACCTTTAAGTTGCAAAACAAATAAATGGGATCTCTAATAACAAATTAGACATGTTTGATCCCATCTATGCCTCAGAACTCTCATGCTTAGGTATCCTTTATCACAAAAGATTTCCGATCAAATCGTTCAATTTTAAAAATTTGTGTAATCGGCCTATAACTTGGTTATAGAAATAGAGAATACACCTCGGCCATCAAAAGATAACATAAGCGGTTAAGTATCCGTTATCCCACTAGTGCGTACAAGAGACATGCGAGTGTTCTTCAAAAGGATTTCATAGATTTGAGGTTTGTAAAAAAGGTCTTTATATGTTTTATAATTATAGTTTAAAAACATATGATATCATGGTTATTACATGCATATAATAAACCATCGTCTCAATTTTCAAAAGAAAATCACTTTTTAAAGGTTCTATATAAAAAGTTAGTTTTTAAATAATTTGATGGGATTCAATTTTAAAAACCGGTATTACGTTTGAGTGTATTTAAACCTTTTGTATCTTTAATAAAAGCTCATTTTATTAATTATATATTTGGAGTTTGTATAATTTACAAAAATCATCTTTTTAAAACTTATAATGGAGTATTTCAAAATTTGCCATTATTAACGATTTTATAAAACTGGGTTTTATTTTTAAAATAATAATTTGTTACATCTTATGTCCAATTTTGAAAACTCAAACTCAATATGATGTTTATTTTGTCCAAAATTATTTTAGCATGTGAAAAACTAATTTTATCAACCACACAAAATAATTCATAGAATAAACAACACAAACATGCATAAAAAGATATGTGTATAAACATAACCAACTAATGATATTTTTCTGAGCAACAAAAAAATGTCAAGTCCATTCCTAAAGGTAAATTTAAAGGGACCAAAAATTTTATTTTAATGTTGTTGAAGAAGCTCCCACTTGAGTAAGTACCTATTGTTTGCAAAAGATTGGAAAAACTTTTTGAAGACTAAAATTCAGCAACTGTCGCTAAAAGCCAACAGTCCTTTGTGGATAGCATTAGCGACATTTTTCAGAAAATGTGATTGAAAATCCTGCACACCTTTTAGACTCAAAAATTGCTTTTTTGTCTACAAAAATGGTTCAAACTTGATTTCTTGTTTTATTTTTGTACAAATAAATTAATTCTAAAAACCACTCTATTACTTTACAAAAATAACCAAGAAAAGCTAATCTATTCAAGTATTACATACCATATGAATAAATAAATTATTACAACCATTTTATAACAAAAATAACCAAAACAACAACATAACAACATATTGGTCATTGGCTAGTTTATGCACATCATATACATCAATATATACATCAAACAACCTTTGTTTTTCTAAGACAACTTTAAATGACAAACGATGAATGAAACTTTTGTCACATAAAATAACAAAAAATTTGTCATAGAAAATATGTATGAACTTATTTTTATACAAAAACAAGTTATCCATATTCTCCAAAAACTAAGATTTCCAAAAATCAAAAAATCTAACCAAACTTGCAAGATGGCTCTGATACCAATTGTTTGGTTTTAGTTCAAAACTAGTTTCATAAACTAGAAAAATATGGAAACAGAAAACTTTAATTTTTGAAATAACATAAACATTTTATACCAACCAAGGATCTTCTTGCAAGTTATAGAAAGATTAAAACACCAACCAAAGACGAAGTGAAGAAATAATAACCTTTGTAGTTCTTTGGGTCCTCTTGGGAGGCTTGGAAGTTGATGAATAATGTGTAACCTTTGAGATACAAACAATGACTTAAATTCATGTAGATGCTAGTCCAAAACTCTTAAACCCTTAAGCTTTAAGTTCATAACCAATATGAACTTAAAGAGGGCAAGAAGATGCAAGTGTTCTTCAAGTTTTCTAACCAAAACTAGAGAGAATGGGAGAGAGGAAAGAGGTTTCAGCCACTTGCAAGAAGTGAAGGATGAGCACTCTATCCAAATACAAACCTCTTATTTATATGTATAAAGTAAAGGTATTAACCATTAGTCCTTAGCACTTTAAGCAAACTTGTTCCCACTGTCATAAGCATGTCTCCCATGTCTTTAAAGCATGATTAAACAAGTCATACACTTTTTCTTTTTATATAAATCTCGAAAATTGCTTAAAGAAGAGGAAAGTTAGTTTAAATTTTATAAACTCAAGGTTTATAAAATATAAACATTGTCTTTTAGGAAAAAGACAAAATTATTCAACTAGTCCAAAGGTTTGTAGATGACTTATAAATCATACCATATGATATATAAATTAACTTGCTAATCAATATTATTAGTTCCTATAAATAAATAATTTCCATTTTAATTATAAGAGTTTTATTGAATATTTATTAAAATCAATTTCTAGTCAATAATCAGTTGTATCAAGTTGTTGTTAGTGTGACTCATTACTATCATATGTTATTTATCAATATCACATTATTATGACTCTTGAGGATACTATATCATTGAATATATATATATATATATATATATATATATATATATATATATATATATATATATATATATATATATATAATGTGGACAACAAGTTTTGTGTGGACGTAGGAACTATTCTAGACCATTTGATGAAGATAATAAAATGATGTAATTTAAGGTGTATGCATATTACAAGGGAAGTTCATGTATAATATAATTATACTAATATCCTTGTAGGTGTATTTTAGTAAATTTAACTTGATTTTAAAAAAAGTCCTGGATGCTAAGAGATAACTAAATATTTTAAATTGAAATATATATAATTCTTGAAAAAATAAAAAAGATTATATGGAGGAATTTTATAATTGAAATATATATAATTCTTGAAAAAATAAAAAAGATTATATGGAGGAATTTTATAATCTAAAGGAATACATATTCTAAGAGAATGAATATTTTGAATAATATAAAGTTATAAACAATTTTAACCAGTAATTAAAGAATAACAATATTTTTTATATGTTCATAGATATCCGGACTTAAATACAAAATCATAAATATTCTTATAATATAATAGAATTATATGTTTTAATATACAAATGTATATTCTAATAGACTGATTATGTAAATATTCTAAAATATTCGTCAAATATAATCAACATTTAAATTACAAGCCAAATTTTATGATAATCCATAAAACCAAAATCAAAGATTACAACCCAAATCTTTCAAAACATAATGCATATGACATTTTATTTTTAAAAATATTCTAACCGAATGATTTGATGTATAAATTTTAAAAGAGTGATTAAGTAAATATTTTAAAACATTATCCAAAAATACATTCTATTTTGCCAAAATATATTTTTTTATGCCAGAATAGATTCTCTTTCTCTAATTATTTTATTTTCCATATCAATGACAAACTCTTCATAAACTAAACCCACAGAAAGAACATCTTAAGTTCCCAAGTTAAGATGTTTTAAATAACAATACAATCAAATGATATTTTCACCGTAATAATTGAAATTCTAAAAAATTCTTGAAAAGTGCATTCTTGAACAATACATTCTCCAACTCACTACTAATCATTCATAAGGTATACATTACCAAAGTGTTAATAAAAAGTAAATAATAATCATCAACATGTATAAAAAATGTTCAGAACTAATAATCTATATACTAAAGAGGGAAGAGATCCATTATGAAAAAAAAGCATCCAATAAGGTAAAACAATGCTGGATCACAGAGTGAAAATGAAAATGGACTATAGATTTTGGGTATTAAACTCAACTTCCAAGGTGTTCAACAAAATCATAAATTCATCTACCTAAATTTTCAACCAAAAAGAATAAATAAAACGTCGAATTTAAAAAAAACAATGTCATCCTTATTTGAGGGTATTATGTTTTTTAATTTATGGTATTAAACTTAGAAATGGTTGGTGGGAACATCAGTTTTTTTTTGTTTTTTGTCAATCAAGATTCCAAAAGAGAATAATTTAGTAATTAAAAAAAATTGATAAAAAAAGTAGACAAAGGTAATTAATTTAAAGAATTTAGATGAACATTTATACCTTATACTGGCCTATTATAGAATTCAATGCACATTGTGTACATTATAATACTTATTAATAATTTCTTGAAAATGCCCATCAATCCCTTGAACCTATGAAAAGACAAATTACAAAGAATTATGTTTTTGGTTTTTGGTTTTATGCTCAAGTCTTTATTCTAAACGTTAATATCAAAAAAAAAAAGTGTGACCTCTATGAAGAATCCAGTGAACAATAATTAATCAACCAAAAATGAAAATAAAGTGTGACATGTATGAAGAATCTAAAGAATAGTAAGTAATCAAGAAAGATCACGAAAGAAAATTGAATCTTGTTATGGCCAGATTAATGGAGGATGTCGATAACTGAATTAGTAAACCCTAAATAAAATTTAAGGTGAGTTATACATGAACACATCTAGATTGAACAAGATTCCAAAGATTTAAGTATTGATGCATACCTTGTAATTCGATTATATGAAAGGTGGGTATTAGCGGTGACATCTAATTGACGCGTTGCATGTCGCCGCTAATGGCAGCTGTCGCCGCTAATACCGGTACAGTGGCGATCCACGTCACGTGAACCCTGTCCATTCGATCTACATTTAATCTAACGGTTGGAAATTAGTAAAAAATGTGTTGACTTTTCCCCCCAGGGGTGTCGCCGCTAATACCCATATGTCGCCGCTTTAGCGTCGCAACTAAAGGCTTTCGCAGATAACCCCCGACTTCAGCTCTTTCCTGTGTCTTCAACTTTTCTCTCGTCTGAAACGATTTCCAAACCCCGTGACTTCCTTCCGACGATCGAAGACGTTCAAACGTTGCCACAACCTCGTCTCCGGCAACAATTACAGCCGACCACCACTACATCTCCATCACCAATGACAACCACAGCGTCTCCGATGTCACACCCCCAAACCAGACGACAAAAACGTCCGGGGGTGGATGACTTCATTTGTAGTATCACAACACATGCATCCTAGTAATCAAAGTACAAACAACCATTGTATTTAAAAAGTATAAGTATTTACATGTGTGCAATCACTGTATATTGACACCAAAATAGTTATACAAAAGAAGAAGACATGACTCAAAATAGCTCCGTCTTCTCAAAAGCTCAGGGAGTACCTGTCTACTGATTCCCTGAGAATACAAGTAATTTGAAAAGAGAGTATCAACATAAAGTTGAGTGAGTGGATATGTATTTATGATTGAAAGTATGTTTTCTGTTCTATGAATATGTAAATTGTTCCAGAAAATCCTATATTTTCTGATGTATATGAAAAGTAGTTTTAATCACATAAAACCGTTCTATTTGTAAACTTGTATTCTATATTTGTATTCCTTTTTCTAAAACCTGTAATTGAGAGTGTGCCTGGTTCCACCAGCTGTTATTGTAAATTGTAATGTACTATTGTAGTTTGTATTTTGTAAACTAGTACTTTGAAGATGTACTTACGTTTAGTTAATTATACACTAACGTATTGTTAATATCTTTTTAATGAGTTATTATAACCATACAGAGACTAGATGGCCTGACCCATTGCATTGAAGGCGTTGAAAAACTGTTGATTCCAACTGTCACTCGTAGGCGTGTATGCCTGACTGTAGCTAGCAGTCTGAGTGCGGGGTTGTCAATCCCAATATAGATCTATACACACATTGTTTCGATCCCCGACTGGAGATTCTGGTTACAATGTCAGGACTTTAACTATGTTGTTTAAATGAATTAAAACAACCTGAATCAATTGACTCATAAAAAGCTTATAGACGTTACATTTATGATAGTTATGAAAACCCAATCATTCTGAAATGAATGATTGATAATATGCCCCTGAATTAGTATATGAAAGATGTATACTCTTGATTAGTTTTGAATCAAACCCTTGTTCTTGTAAAGTAGTGTACTTTAGTATACTTGAATCGTGAATTAATGTTCTGTGAATCATAAATTATACTTATTATAATTTATATGTACTTTTTGAATTGATACTAACTGTTCATGAATGCAACCCCTTGCTCAAGATGTTACAAAGGGTATTTGAACTGAATGAAATAACTTTTATATTTATATACATATACAAATATATATAAGTAAAATTTAAATGATATTTGGACAAATAACCGATACTATAAGCCCACATACAAACAAGGAAAATGAACCAAAGTGGGTGTGACATCCCCATTTTCACGGCCAGAAAAGACCGATTTTGTTTATGCTTGTTTGAAAATCTGAGTAACATTTTAAATAAAAGTGTTGCGGAATTTGTCCCAAAACAAAATATGATAAAGATTTATCAAAAGCATTTCCAAAGAAATGTATTTCATTAAAAGACTCGGGATGTCATGTTCGATACAGATCAAAAGCATAAACAGTACAATATAAGCCTTACTACATTATTTCATATCTACAGGCCTATATCCGTAATCCCTCATCCAAAACTTCACATCTATGCTCGAGCGCCATTACCTGTAATACATGAAACAGAGTGGGTCAGGCTTGGGAGCCTGGTGAGCACATAGGGTTTTCAACCCACAATAAATAAGTTTATTAATTTCACCAACCAATAATAACCCGATAAACCCGGGCGTTACAGTGGGTTATCAGTTCTAAGCCTTTTAAACCTTATATATATATATATATATATATATATATATATATATATATATATATATATATATATATATGATTTTTGGGGAAAAATATAAGTTTATGAAATCATTTAAAAGAAGTTTAATATTTTGAAATACTTGTGGTGAGTTGATGTCATTTTAATACAATCTTTGAAACCATTTGATTTGATGATAACTGAAATGCATTTCGATAATATATTTTGAAAACTATTTGGTTGTAACACAAAATCTTTGCATTAGACTTGTATTACCCCCCCCCCCCCCCCTTAAAACAGTAAAAACTATGAAAATACGGGGGTATGAACTCACCTGTAGTGAGTGTTTCGAATGAAGGATTGATATAGGATGTTAAGAATGTCAAGTAAAGTCTTGAACACAAACGTATCCTATTAAGTATATAATGACACATATATGTATATAATTAGTGTATATAACAAATAATCATGTAAGGTAAACAACCTTAGGTGCTAGGAAACACTTGAAAGGGTGTTCACGGCCACACTATAAGTGTTTACGGCCATAGAGGTGTTTATGGCCACACACATGAAGTGTTTACGGCCTAAGGCTTGATCTTATGAAGGGTTTACGACCAAGACTTGTTATCATGAAGTGTTTACGGCCACATCAAGAACTTATGAAGGGTTCACGGCCATGGATGAAGGATTCACGGCCGTGAACTCTTGAACTTTATGCATTTGGGTGTTTGTTTCATGGTTGGATTCACGTGTTTCTAATGTATAACAAGATGATTGAAGAGATACTCTCGTTTGGAAGGTCTTTAGGGAGTTTACGGCCCAAAGAACAAGTGTGTGTTCTTGGTGTTCTTCGTGGAAAGGATGGTGATTTGAAGATCTAAACCAAAAGTGTTGAATTCATGGATGAAATCAAAGAGCTTCTTGTGAATAAGAAGGATATCATGTGAATATAGAAGAATCACTTACGATTTTGAAGAATAAGGGGAGTGTTCTTGATGATACTTGAGAGAGTTTTCAGAGTTCTTGACTTAAGAATGTGAGAAATGAAAAAATAATGAAGGAACACTACACTTATGGAGAGGGGTTCAGGGCTAGCATGGATTCACGACCGTGAACACCTTATGAAGGTGCTTCCGGCTCAATTGCAACTTAATGATCTCGTGTTAATACTTGCTAAAACACAATCCTCGAGTGTACTAGGCTTAGAACTATCAAACAGACCCTTAACAAAGCTAAAGTTAACAGAAACAAGTTTAACTTTTGATTGAATTGATTGACTTTACAAGATGGAAAATAACAGGATGTTACATTATCCCCCCGTTAGAGAGAATTTCGTCCCATTTGGATTAAAGAGATATAGAAAGACTAGGGAAAAAGATGTGGATACTTCTGTTGCATTTGATCCTCCCGCTCCCAAGTGAATTCTGGTCCCCGTTTTGCATTCCAGCGAATCTTCACTATTGGGATACGGCTTTGTTTGGTTTTCTTTACTTCCCTGTCTAAGATCTCTACGAGTTCTTCCATGAACTTGAGATTCTCGTTTACCTCGATCTCGTCGAGTGGGGTAACAAGAGTCTCGTCGGATAAACACTTTTTCAGGTTAGAGATGTGGAAGATAGGATGTATGGTACTTAGGTCTTGGGGTAGTCGGAGTTTGTAAGCTACTGGACCAATTCTAGCAAGAATATCGAATGGTCCTATGTACCTAGGATTTAGCTTGCCACGTTTTCCAAAGCATATCATGCCCTTCCAGGGTGAGCCTTCAACATGACGCGATCATCAACATGGAATTCCAAAGGTTTTCTTCTTTTGTTAGCGTAGCTTTTCTGTCTATCTTTGGAAGATTTAAGTCGCTCCCGGATTTGTATGATTTTCTCCGTGGTTTCACGAATGATTTTCGTACCAGTGAGAGTACTGTTAGGAGTTTGACCTCTAGCTAGCTGCGTGTCACCCACTTCAGCCCATCACATCGGTGATCTGCACTTGCGGCCATAGAGGGCTTCGAATGGAGCAGCCTTTATGCTAGTGTGATAACTGTTCTTATAAGAGAATTCGACAAGGGGTAAATGAGTATCCCATGCCTGTCCAAAGTCTATCACGCAAGCTCGCAACATATCTTCTAATGTTTGAATCATCCTCTCACTTTGTCCGTCGGTTTGTGGATGGTAGGCTCTACTCATGTCCAGCCTTGTTCCCAGATATTTTTATAAAGACTGGCAGAAATGAGAGGTGAATCTACTATAGCGGTCTAAAATAATAGATATTAGCACACCATGCAGTCTAACAATCTCCTTGAGGTAAGTTCTTGTTAGCTTCTCCATCTTGTCGGTTTCTTTTATTGGCAAGAAGTGTGCGGATTTGTTTAATCTATAGACGATTATCCAAATAGTATCATAACCACCCAGGTGTCTTGGGTAACATAGTTATGAAATCCATTGTAATGTGCTCCCACTTCCATTCAGGGATTTCAGGTTGTTGCAATAAACCTGAAGGTTTCTGGTACTCTAACTTGACTTTGGCACAAGTAGGGCACTTGCCCACAAAGGTAGCGATTTCGGCCTTCATGTTAGGCCACCCGTATATTTTCTTGAGGTCCAGGTACATCTTGTCTGAACCTGGATGAATGGAGTATCGGGTTTTGTGTGCTTCATTCATAACCACGTCCTTGTAACCACCGAACTTTGGTGTCCAGATCCGTGTCATGAAACAATAGACTCCATCATCCCTGACTTCGAACTTCTTATCCATTCCTCTCAGGGTTTCACCTGCCATGTTTTTAGGCTTTAAGGCCTCGAGTTGAGCCTCTCTGATCTGTGTGGACAGATGTGAATGGATTGTCATGGTGAACGACTTTACTCGGCGTCCCGAGTATTCTTTTTTGCTAAGGGCAACTTTACTCGGCGTCCCGAGTATTCTTTTTTGCTAAGGGCATCAGCTACTACGTCGGCTTTACCAAGGTGATAAAGAATCTCACATTCGTAGTCGTTCAGTAGCTCCACCCACCGTTTTTGTCTCATGTTCCTCTCTTTCTGATCGAAGATATGCTGGAGAATTTTATGGTCCGTGAATATTGTACATTTCGTTCGATATAAGTAATGTCTCCAGATCTTCAGAGCAAATACTACTGCTCCTAGTTCAAGGACGTGTGTTGTATAGTTGACCTCATACGTCTTAAGATGTCTTGAGGAGTAGGATATAACCTTTCTTCTTTGCATAAAACACATCCAAGCCCTTGATTAGAAGCATCACAGTACACTACGAAATATTATGTCCCTTCAGGAAGATACAGGTTCGGTGCACTGCACAGTGCTCGCTTCAGCGTTTCGAACGTTGTTTCTTGTTTCTTTCCCCAGCTAAAAGTTACACCGTTTTGTGTCAGGGTGGTAAGAGGTTTAGTAATTCGAGAGAAATTCTGGATGAATCTGCAATAGTAGCCAGCGAGACCTAAGAATTGACGGATTTATGTAGGTGTTTTAGGTGCTGACCAGTTCTCAATTGCCTTTATTTTGGAAGGCTCCACATGTATTCCTTCTAAACTGACCACGTGACATAGGAAATCAACCTTCATGATCCAAAACTCACACTTTGAGAACTTCACATAGAGTTTCTCTATTCTAAGTATTTGCAATACTTGACGGAGATGTTGGCCATGTTCCTCTTCACTTCTTGAGTAGATAAGGATGTCGTCAATGAAGACTATGACGAATTTGTCCAGGAATGGACGACACACTGTGTTCATTAGGTCCATGAATAGAGGAGGTGCATTCATCAATCCGAATGGCATCACTACAAACTCGTAATGACCATAACGAGTTCTGAACGCGGTTTTGGAATGTCTTCCTCCAAAATCCATAACTGGTGATACCCAGATCTTCAGTATATTTTCGAGAAGTAGCTCGCACCTTGAAGTTGGTCGAACAGATCGTCAATGCGAGGTAGAGGGTATCTATTCTTGATGGTAAGTTTATTCATCTCGCGGTAGTCTATGCACATACGGAATGATCCATCCTAATAGTTCACGAACAAGACCGGTGCTCCCCAAGGTGAAAAACTTGGTCTTATGAAACCTTTACTAAGGAGTTCGTTAAGTTGGCTGGATAATTCCTGCATTTCAGAAGGTGCAAGACGATAGGGGGATTTGGCTATAGGGGCAGCCCCAAGGATTAAGTCGATTCTGAATTCGACTTGTCGTTTAGGAGGCACTCCTGGAAGATCGTCGGGAAAAATGTCGGGAAAGTTGTAGACTTCAGGAATGCTCGCGATGTCTTTCACTTCTTGCTTTTTGTCTAGCACATGAGCTAAGAAAGCACAATACTCCTTGCGTAGGTACTTCTGTGCCTTGATGCAAGAAATGATCTGAAGGTTCATTCTGGGTTTATCGCCGCAGATGATAAGAGTTTCGTTAGTTGACAGGTTCAGACGAATGGCTCTTTCATAGCATAGGATGTCAGCATGGTTAGGGCACAACCAATCCATACCTATTATGACGTCGAAACTTTTGATAGAGACTGGCATAAGGTCTATTTGGAACGAAAAGTTATTCAAGGTAAGGGTACATCCTATGTATATATCGTTGGTGTATTCGGATTTCCCGTTAGCCATTTCGATTGTGAAAGTTTCATTTGGTGGTTGGGAGTTTTGATTTAGCAGGTTTTTGAAATTATGGCTCACGAAGCTCTTTTTCAGCACCACAATCAAATAGAATGCATGCATAAGTATTGTTGAGAAGAAACATACCCGTGACCACCGCAGGGTCTGCCACCGCTTCTTCATGACCCAGTGCTAGAATCCTCCCAACTCCATTGGCATTTCCAGCTGTTATACAATCTCTCTTCAAATGCCCCACATCACCGCATTGATAGCATGCTTGACCTACTCCAGCGGCGGGTACTTGGTTAATCATTTGGGGTGGTGATCTACAGAATCGGGCGGTATGCTCTTTTCAGTTGCAGTTACGACCCTGCATTTCCCTGCAATTTCCATTGTGGTGAAAATTGTACTTGTTGCATTTGGGGAGATTACCAGCATAAGGCTTAGCTGGTGCAGGGTTAGCAGGAACAACAACATGTACATTAGTAGCATGGACTGCTACTACTTGTTGCTTCTTTGAGGGTTCCTGAGAAGATTTGCCCTTCCTCTTATTCCAACCTTTCTTCTTGCTGTTGTTGTTGTTTCCCTTGGGTTGTTCTGGAGTAGTTACCACAACGTTTTGATGAGTTCCGTGGACAATGAGTGACTGTGCCAGCTCTTTGGCACTGTCAAATGTGGCAGGCCTAGAAGTAATGACACTTGCCTGGGGCGATAGTCACCAAATATACCTCTCGATCTTTTTGCTCTCCAGAGCAACCATTTCTTGAGAAAGTATCGCTAAGTCACATAATCGATTTGTGTAGGTTGTTATGTCTGAACCCACCATAGTAAGACCCCAGAGTTCTTGCTCAAGTTTCTGAATTTCCCCTCGCGGACAGTACTCCCACATGAGCATGGTCTTCAGGTTTTCCCAAATTATAGAGTTAGCCACTACCAGGTTCTGCGACTTAACATGGCCGTTCCACCATGTTAGGGCTCTATCAGTAAAGGTACAAACAGCAAATTTGCTCTTGCTATTCTCCGGACATTAGCAGATTTCGAAAATTGCCTCTGTCTTCTCAATCCATTGTCTTAACGCCATCACTCCTCCAATCCCGTTAAAGGTCCTGGGTTTGGCGTTCGAGAAATCCTTATAGGTACACTCTCATGAGTGCCTGTGACTCTCGTCGGGGTTAGAGGGAGGCGCACCAACTCCTGATCCACTAGCACCACTGGTGTTTATGTGAGACATAGTAGCTGCAACAGCCGCCGTGACTGCCGCCTGAAACATGGCATCGTCAAATTGATGAGGTGGTGGCGGAGGTGGTGTTGGCGCTTCATTAACATTGACACGGCTTGGGTTTCTCCGAGGTGGCATCTTTTACTATAAAAGTAAAAAGATGAAAATATGATAAGATATCAAGAATGAACATGAATATGATATCTCTGAACTAAAACACTTAGTTCAATATGAATCTTGTAAAGAATTGGAAATAGAATTATACTACAAGTACAACTTGTAACGGATAATATGAAGTTGAGTTGTTATTTTTCGAAGAGTATGAAAATGCATGTCGAATTAACTGGTATATTAATTACATATAGTTTCTGAAAACTTGACCTTAGAGCAAGTCTACAGTATACCAAAGTATTGGGAAAACATCGACACTAAACCGACCTACCGAAAATGAAATTTTCATGGTCGTACTGAAAAACATGAAAAATAACGCTAGAACATATTCGCAGACTTAACTATAACCAAAAAAGTAAATAGTGAACGAGTAGAGAGAAGTCTACTTCTTAAAACAAAAGAGAGGGTGAGTAGAGCATCTCCTACTGGCGACGTGTACCACTAGGATGAACCCTTAATTCGGCCAGCTGACGCTCCACATTAAGCAGGTGTCTTTCACACACTGTCTAACGTGCTCGGAGCTCTATGACTTCAGCTCGAGTTGCAGCTAGCTCTTGCTACAGAGTCTCATTGTCTCTCATAGCTCTCCCATGAGCAAATTCAAGATTACGAATATGATCCGTATTGGCGTTCGTGTCCGCATCGAGCTCCACGGTTTGTTGAATGCCTGTCATTCTTAGCTCAACATTTCGAGCCAATCGGCGAACCAATATGGGAAGAATTCTGTCTACAGAGCCTCTCTCACTTAGGTTGTAGAAGCTTTGGTCTCCGTTGTAGGGTAAGGGTTGACCTTGTTCCCGGCTCCACCTACCCAAGTTCTCAGCCCACAAAGGCATCGGGCCTTGAAAAGCCGGTCGAGAGTTAGGATTTGGGATTGGAGCCACCAGGGGAAGATCATTGACTTCTGGCTCGGAGTCAGAATCCTCTGGAAAATTTTCTACAAAATCATCGTCTAAGGGAATTTCATGATTCTCTTCTGGCTCTGCATCGAGCCATCCACCTTGCCCTTGATCCAGAAAGTACGGGTCTCCGGGTAGATGAAATCCAGCCAGTGATATCTAAGCGAGAATAGGGATAAGAGATATAGAATATAATTAGTAACGATAGATTAAAAATACTAGTTTCTACAAGAGAAACATACAGTTAACAAGTAATGTATTATGTATGACTTGTATTAGGTATTACTATAACTACAAAGTGTATACTAATTATATATAACTTGGGTATAATCGACCTTCGATTAAATGATCCGGCTCTAAATCCACAACCAAACAAGGAACAGGAAATGAAGCTAGATCACATATTGTATCTCTAAATAACTTTAATTATATATAACTATAATATACACTTAATATTTACAGTTCTACCCACAATGGTTCTTTTGTTTTCCCATGTTTGTTATTAGTATATAGTGCCTAAAATACTCCGAGAGTATTTTAACTTTATGTTCTGTTCTAGATTTCTTCTTCATATGTACAGTTGGTAAGTTTTAGGCATGTCGCAACACTACCATCACTCCCAAACACATGTTGGTCATATCTTAAACCAATATAGTTGATCAGGCTATATTAATCCCATATATGATTACATTACTGCCCCGGTTTGACTGCATTGTCCAACAACCAAATACTTTTCAGTTCTTATGACTGTGATACCGTACTTGTAGGTATGAGTGTTAGTAATGCTTCTTGTAAAACTACTTAAATTTTTAAAAAGTATACTTGTAGTCAGAGCTCTTAGTGAAACATCCCAAAAATATGACCCAAAAGTTTTGTTGTCAAACCATTATTAAAAATCATAAATCATCCAAGGTCATCAGTGAAATCATAAATCATGTATCATAAAACATCATAAGATATGTCTCAAATCAAAATCTCATAACAAATCATCAGAGTAAGCTTCTAGGCTAATAAAATTGTGGTGTGTACCATGTCATCAACTCGAGCCCTTCCCTTTACTAGGTGAAGTACTTGAAACCAAAACTGCAAACTGTAAGCACGAAGCTTAGTGAGCTCCCCCAAACTACCACATAACATACAATAACACATATAACACATAATGGGCCTTGCCCACTGCATCGGGCCCCGCCCGGCATCGGACCAAAGTCCGGCATAAATGGGCCCCGCCCACTGCGTCGGGAGCCGCCCGGCATCGGACCGAAGTCCGGAATAACTTGGGCCCTGCCCGGCATCGAACCGAAGTCCGGTATAAACTGAACATAACATAAACATAACATATAACATAATCACATATACTGCATCGGGCTTGCCCGACATCGGACTGGAGTCTGGAACATAACACATACCATAACATGCATTAATCACGAAGATATAAAGCATACATAACTACTTCTCGGGACCGCCCCTACATCGGACCGAAGTCCGGAACTACTATCATCTAAACGGCCCGACATTGTGGTCGTAGACCCGTTCCTACTGGAAGGAGACTCACCTCGTATGACTGACTGCTGTAACTTTGGGTGAGGAATCTCTGCCTGCTGCTCAGACAACTCTCTGGCTTTAAATTTCCATAAAGGTACTTAGTCAAAAACTGATAATTACTCTTAGGGTAAAATGACCATTTTACCCCTGGCTTAAGTCAACATCCTGGTCAAAGTCAACACCCAGTTGACCTGACTCGCCGAGTTGATTCACCGACTCATCGAGTCCCTAATCTTTCATCTGTTCCCAACCCCGACTCTAGTCGTCGAGTCTAGCAAGAACTCGACGAGTTCCCCTTCAAAAATAACATCGGGATTATCTTCATCTCGCTCGCCGAGTTCATCCTTGAACTCGACGAGTTCATCTTTATGATCTCAGGGTGACTAGTCTGTGAGTCGCCGAGTTGTATGAACAACTCGTCGAGTCCGTCTTCATGGGTTGGAAGATTGCCTTGGACTCGCCGAGTCCCAAGATTTCTAGACCTATAATCACATGTATCCTTGTTGAGTCCCCTCCTAGACTCAACCAGATCCCCTCGAAGCAAAACTTTGGGGAACCAATACTCGACTCACCGAGTCTCAAGAACGACTCACCGAGTCCCCTAAAGTCCATGTCCATAAACTCGATTTATGTTAAGCTCATCTGATCCAAAGGGTAGATCTGACCTCCTAGAGTCGATATAGAATGTAAAGTTAAGAACTTTATGTCCATGCATGGGTCCCTAAGCTCAAAAGACCCTAAAATGAGGTCTACAAGATGCATGGGGTTACATTGGCCCTAAAGTTTGCATCTTTATGCCATGTAACCTTCCCTAAAGCCTAGATCTGAGATATGAACCACGGGGGACGTCCCAACACCAAGGACCAAGATTCCTTATGTTGGACTAATTTGGAATTAATTAAGTGATCAAAAGGAGACTAATTAAATATATGGGTTGATTGTGTAAATCATTCATTCTTATATATGTGGGCTTGTGATCCAAGATTCCTTATGTTGGACTAAGTCCATGGGGTGACCCATAGATACTCCATGGAGGTTAAAATCCATGGAGCATAAGGAATGGGTAAAGTTATGAGTTACATGGTGTAACCCTAATAGCCACCATATAAAAGAATCCCATGGCTCAAGAAATCGTGCACTAATGTGTGAGTGTGAGGGCTAGACGATTTCAAGGAGTGTTCAAGTTTCTCTCAAGTTATTCCAAGTGTATTTGGTGTTGTGTGAACCATTTGAGGTGTCACACTTGGGGCACTAGGCACTCAAGCTTCATGAAGACATTCTACATCAAAGAGGTATGTATTCTATCTTGTTATATTTATTATTTTGTATGCTAGATTAGGATAATACCTTGGATGTTCAAAATTGTATGTATAATAGAGAAAACATAGATCCAAGGTATTTAGGGTTTCATGTACACTTAGGAGTGTTAGAATGCTCATAACCCAACAGTGGTATCAAAGCCAGGTTTGTTTTCTTGTTATACTTGCAAAAGTAGCTGAAAAATCGAGTTGGATGCATATATTCGATTGTTTTGGCTGGAATTGGACTAGGAACATTACCCTAAGATGTTTTTGGACTTATAAACTTGTTTTTGATGTGGTAATGTTCATGCTAATCCAATTTCTAAGATAATTGTCATAATTTCAAGATTTGTATTAGTTTGTATGTTCATGCTAATTTCTTGAAGATTGATTATTTGAATTATCTTGTTCTTATGAGGTTCTTAGATTAATAGAAAAGTTGTGTGAAATAGTTGTTTTCAATCCATTTTAATCTAAGAGTTGATTCCAAAGTGTGTTTTTGTAACTTGTCCTCAAGTTATATGAAAAGTCACATTTAAGAATCATAAAACTCATAAAAGTTGGCAAAGGTTACAAAATGAAGAGTCTCTTCATTAAATTAAAAAAAAAGTGTAACCTTAATTAGTTCCATTAGTTACAATAAAAAAAAGTTATTTTTTTTTATTAATTAGTTTAAAGTCTTCCATAACTTGTCCTCAAGTTATGGAACTTGAAGAGTTTTTTTTTTTTTTTTTTTTTTTTTTTTTTTTTTAATTAAAACTACTTTAAACTCATAAGTTATGGAATTAATTAGTTTTGAATAGTTTCAAAACTTGCCCTCAAGTTTTGGAATTTGAAAATTTTTCACTTATGAGTACTTTAATTCCAAGTTAGCCCTTAGAATTTTAAAAGTTAAAATTCAACCCTTATACTTTATAATATTATAAGTTAATAATATTTATATATATGTATAAGAGTAAAGTCAGTCTTACCGTTAGTAGGCCTCATTCACGAAGCCGGTCTATAAGGGGGGTATAAGGTTACTGCCTATAAAATGGCAGTTTAATGGGTGTCCACTCTCACCCACCGCTTCCTTGACTGGTGGAGGGTCGTTAGCCGAACGGGTAGGACAAGGACTATAATTCTCCTTTCATTAAAAGTATTAATGATAAATACTAAGTAACTAAACTTTTATTAATACCCAATCTTAGTTACTTAGGAAAATGTGAATTTGGTGCTAACCCATGAAATTACACTTTGCACTTTGCTTAAGTCGTTAGTGGAGCGTGTGTGGTTAACCAGCACACTAACCTGGACTTAACAAGGTAGGCAAAGGGTAACTTAATATTTATCATAGTATCGGTGGAGCGTGTGTGGTTAACCGGCACACTGATTAAGGGGTAAATATTAAGGGTACCAAGTATATTTGCATGGTTATTCTGTGATCCTCGGCATCCCAGTCACAAAACCTGAAGGGCACACTCGAGATTGAAACATGCCTTTGAACAGTTCAATGAATCTCAAAGATCTAGGACTTTCAAATCCAATTAAAACCTAATAAATTATTTCGTTTTTCATGGTGGAAATTGGTGAATCGTCATTCACCTACCTTCAAATATTTTATAGCTTGGATTACGGCATCCCTCTTCTAAGTTATAAAATAGTTTGTTGGGTCCTAGCCTTAATATTTCATATTGGGTGTCATATTAAGGACTTTAAATCAACTATCTTGAATATCTCCCAAAAAGATGTCTGGTCTAGACATTTATGATCTTCCCAAATCTCTTGAAACAAGCTTTCCTAAATGAAGATGATGTCCCATGGATATCATACTTCTTTCACCTCCTCCAATTATTCTCCCTAACCCACAAGTTCCTAAAAAGTTTAAGGTCACTCAAGCCCTATTGACAAGGCAAGGTCTAGGTGTGATCACATCTTGGAGATGTAGTCACATATTGACAAGCCGGGAGAGTTGGGTGTCAAAGTCTTGAGAAAGTTGGTGGCTCAACTACTTTCTAAGTCACATAGTGATTTCGTTTGGGAATCCTATGAAACAGACTAAGACAAGACCCTTAATGATCTTATCTATTTGCTAAGATCAACTTCCTAAAACGCTATGGACATTGACAATGATGACATTGGATATCCAGTAAAGCTCTCTCTTCCCAATGGGAAGGGATCGGCCATAGTCGACTCGGTTGACCCAATGGTAAAGAGAGAGGCGAAGTCTGAGATAGTCCCATTATCAAGGGTCCATAGGTAACTATTGCCAAAGGAAGGGGCATTGGTTACGAAGCTGCCAAATTTACCTAAGGATGTTAAAGTCAATAAGTTTGGCTCTACTTCAGGTAAATTCCATTGTCTAACTCTATTAAGTACATGCTGATTCTGATCGCGAAGATGGATTTCAATCGCATGGTTCGGTGATCAGAATTTTAGGCTATTACTTAAGAGTTATGATATTTATATTGCTTAGGAATAGATAACAACAAGGTTTTCATATGGATTGTAAGGATAAGTTTTTCCGCAAAGTTTTAAAATAAAAGAAAAAGGTTTTGATTTTATTTATTTTAAGTATCCTTACAATGGCATTTGTGAAAAGTTGTTGCTTATAAGATTCCATTGATAGCAATATTGGAAAAATGGATTTGATTCTTTCGGTTGTGGTAGTGTCTAATATTACCAAATAAGGAAAGATTCTCATCACCCAAGGTTCAATTGGATCGAAACTTGGAATCATGCAAGTTGTATAGTATGATGAATGAGAACTTTCAGCTTGGAAAATTAAGACTAATTCCTTATGTGAATAAGGAAAGGACTAAGGGATCGAGTACATATTCTTGTGCACTGGTCAAGTCCACCACAAAAGACCAAGAAGACTATTCGTCATGATTTACTTAAGTTCAGTAAATATGGTGATACTTATAAGTCTGTAGCATTGGAGAAGTTTCAATGTGAGATAGAACGAATAAGAAGAATCAAAGTATGGCAGAAAGACAAAAGTTTCTCAAATCTGAAAAGATGGGAGAGTACTTTAGTATCATGTTTATGATCATCTTAATGATTAAGATACCATATCACAATTGGTCCTCTAAAGTCAAGAAGAGGAGTCATGAATTGTTGAAATGGTTAAATCAAAAAGATGAGTCATACTTCGTTCCAAAACAATTCTTAGAGTCATACTTCGTTCCAAAACAATTCTTAGAGTCATACTCCAAGATTGTAACTTGAGTGACATATCTTAAAGAGGGTTTGTTAACACTAGTCAAATGTAAGAGTAAAAGGTTATCTACTCTTGTACATTTGAAATTGGTAAGTTGTTATGTTTTGGATAAAACAGAGACCAACTTAGGCCAATTGTGTAAAGTGTTAGTCTTGATAAAGAATCCGCACTATCTCTTGAATATTTGACAAGGGAGTCTTATATGTCAGTAGGACAGTGGGAGTCTTAAAGCTCTTGAAAGTTTCAAGACTTAATCAAGAATAAAACCTAAAGTCCTTCACTAGCACACGACTTGAGGTTTATAACCTATCGTGTTGAAATTTTTGTGCCTATTCAAGTTGGCTTTGCATAGGAGTTCTGAGAGTTCTCAATTGGTTGCACAACTACTTGGAAGCAATGGCAGGCACCTGAGCTGCCAAATGGCAAGAATTTAAGATTACACAAGTTTAATCAATATGAGTTTGGATTTGTCACTAACCTTGTGTTCTGATTATGGTTTTGACAAATTCACATGGATAAGAACACATACACTATTAAATCTAAGTGTCATAAGGTTTCTCTCCGATTCATGAAAATCATGGTGAGGAAACACTTTCACTAAGTAGATTTTAGCTAGATAGCAATTGTGATATTTGCATTCTCAAAGTCGTTAGTAGAGCGTGTGTAGTTTACCGGCACACTAACATGGACTTGTGAGAAGTGGCAAAGGTCTAAACAATTGAGACTATGATTACGGCATCCCTTTTCATAGTTCTAAAATTGTTTAGACACACATGTGAGCTATCTAAGAGAGGTGTATGATTTTGATAAAGTTTTATCAAAACAATCTAGTATCAGAAATCTGAACTTTGGTAAGAAAGTCAGCTGATTTCTGAGTATATGTCAAAGCTAGTCGGAGCATAAGTGTTATGCTAATAATCATCATGTTAGTGGGAGCATGATAATTATGACAAAGGTTGCAAGTTAGTAATGTTAATTATAGAAAACAAAAGTTTTAATTCGTGAGGTTGCAGGGGTTGAAAAAGTTGTTTTGCTATAATTAAGGGAGAGGAAATTATACTTCATTTCAATTCTAAAAAGCTTAGATTGAGATTTTAATCGTATTTAATCAAGGATATATATATGAATTTCATGTTGGAATGGCTCAACATAAGGAAATTCTATATATGGGTCCATTATTTGCGTTCTAAAATTCGATTATGATTATGGCATCCCTTTTCATAATCTGAATTTTGAGAACTTGGCAAATTGAAATGGAAATATTATAGCAAAAGACTGGTTTAGTCTTTATGTGAGACATCATGAATCGTGTCCCATATGCTTCGGATATAGGATCGATTACATGTGCTATATTCATCCTTTCTAAAATTTTCCAAATGCCTGGGGCATTATGAAGGGAAAAGGTCTAGAATTGGATATGACTAAAATGATTAAGCAATTGTCGAGGACAATCTAAGGTTTACCAAAGATTGGTTGCTCAAGGACAGTTGGAAGTATAATGTTAATTCTGGAAGGACCATATTGACATAATCTGTAAGGAGGCAACTCTTGTTCAGAAGTGATAGTCAAAATGGAATATGGAAATGTTTCAAAGTTAGAAATTATTCAATTTGTGTAAGATTAGGAAACTTAATGAAAGAAGGATGCTTCCAAGGAGCTGATCTCCTTTGGAATGCTCTGTAATGATTGTTGTCAAGTCTTTCTGACTTTGTGCATAATCATTAAGAGGATCAATGCATATAAGTTTAGAATCTAACAGATTTCAGTAAATGGCATGAATTTGGAATTCTTGCATTTGCAGTAAGGATTTGGGACTGTGAAAAGAGGATCATTGGAGTGATGTTCAATTGATCTATTTTACAAACTAAAGATCATAGACCAACATAGTATGCATACTTGGTGTATGGCATGACTAGTGTTTAAAAAACATAGTGTACATGCTTGGAGCATGGGACAACTATTGTTTTAAATTCAAGTATAAAGTTGATAAAACCGAAACAATGAATAATGAGTAATCAGTATGGTGATAAATAAAAGTGTTTATTTATATTCATAGGGTTTGATACCATATTTGATTCATTTATTCTTGTGTTTCACTTTGCATGTTTTGACTTCCAGAATAACTAAGTCGCTCTTCCTGAATGATTAAGTTATTCAAACCATCCACAGTCAGTCATATGTTGGAAGTAGATATGAATCAAGACTGTCATGGGTTGGTTTGTAGAGGTCCAAGTTGGTGGACAAAGTGGTGCTACAACACTCATGAGTGCTCATAAGTTCTGAGTATTGGATTCAACCCGCGCTCATTTGAATCACTTCATGGATTTTATCACGAGTGATCATGAGACGATAATATCTTATATTCTTCAAACCTAGAGATATGAGTTGTTACTATGAGTTGGTTATACATTGATTGCACGAAAACTCATTGGTAACTCAATGTTATAAAACGTGCCTTTGTGTTTGATTCAACAAGTAGTAGAACAAGCCATATGAGTCGAAGTTTATCCATTCCTTTTACCTTCGGGATAAAAGCGATATTTGTTGGCCCCTCGATGATTTAAAGATGATACATGTGAGTCATCATGAATCGGAAATCGGGAAACAACAAATGGACAGAGAGAATGATTGATAATCCATGTCTCAGTCCATATGATATCTAGAATGGAGGAATATATGATCCCTTATCTAATGGACAAGTCATTGACAAAGGTCAGAGTTCATCGACAAGGTCAGAGTTCGACAGAAGCTTTTGAGAGCTACGATTGCTGATCGGTTCCTGAATCATAAGCAATAATAGTTTTAGACTTATCCAAGTGGGAGACTGTTGGATTAATGTCTAAGTCCATAACTATAATTGGTAAGACTTGACCCGACCCGACATGGTCCATTTGGGTTGCATGGCATCATGCATTTGGATAGACTATAATGAGAGAAATAACACTTAAGGTTGGTTAATATATTATAAGTTCTAATATATTAATAAGGTTATTTAATTAGTATTGATCAAGAATTAATTTGGAATTAATTAAGTGATCAAAAGGAGACTAATTAAATATATGGGTTGATTGTGTAAATCATTCATTCTTATATATGTGGGCTTGTGATCCAAGATTCCTTATGTTGGACTAAGTCCATGGGGTGACCCATGGATACTCCATGGAGGTTAAAATTCATGGAGCATAAGGAATGGGTAAAGTTATGAGTTACATGGTGTAACCCTAATAGCCACCATATAAAAGAATCCCATGGCTCAAGAAATCGTGCACTAATGTGTGAGTGTGAGGGCTAGACGATTTCAAGGAGTGTTCAAGTTTCTCTCAAGTTATTCCAAGTGTATTTGGTGTTGTGTGAACCATTTGAGGTGTCACACTTGGGGCACTAGGCACTCAAGCTTCATGAAGACATTCTACATCAAAGAGGTATGTATTCTATCTTGTTATATTTATTATTTTGTATGCTAGATTAGGATAATACCTTGGATGTTCATAATTGTATGTATAATAGAGAAAACATAGATCCAAGGTATTTAGGGTTGCAAGTACACTTAGGAGTGTTAGAATGCTAATAACCCAACAAAAGCCTCATAAGGTGTTTAAATAGGCTGCAAACCCTCCAATTTAGGGTTTCACTCAGATAGCTCCTACTCGTCGAGTCGGTCTTCCGACTCATCGAGTAGGTCACTTAATCCCTCGACCCGGAGTCGATCCTGCTCGAAGAGTTGGGCCCCCAACTCGCTGAGTCCAAGGGTAAACTATGAAGTTTGGCTGGAATTTAGATGCGTACCTGAGGCCGGGTGTTACAATTCTCCCCCACTTGTCTTAGACTTTGTCCTCGAAGTCTGCTGTCTCTGAAAACAACTCTGGATAATGCTTCCTCATTTCCTCCTCGGGCTCCAACGTCCACTCCGAACCCTTGCGGTGCTGCCACTGCACCTTCACTAACTCTACCCTTTTGTTTCTCAACTCCTTCATCTTGCGATCTAAAATCGCCACAGGTCTCTCGATGTAGTTCAGGTCGTCATCAACCTGAATGTCCTCAAGGGGTACCACTGCTGAATCATCCACTAAGCACTTATGCAACTGAGAAACATGGGACGTGGTATGGATCTGGCTGAGCTCTGCTAGAAGATCTAACCGATAGGCAACCCGACCCACCTGGGTCAAAACCCTCAACAGACCAATGAACTGGGGGCCCAGCTTTCCCCACTTCCGAAACCTGATAACACCCTTCCAGGGTGACACTTTCAGGAGCACCATATCGCCCACCTGAAACTCCAAGTCCGAACGCCGCTTGTCGGCGTAACTCTTCTGTCGACTCTGAGCAGTCTGGAGCCTGCTCCGGACTTGCTGAATCCGCTCCGTGGTCTTCAGTACTACCTCCGTACTCCCCATGATTCTCTGACCGACCTCACCCCAACAGATTGGGGTCCTACACTTCCACCCGTAGAGCATCTCGAAAGGAGGTCGGTCTATACTGGAGTGATACATGTTGTTATACGAAAATTCTGCTAACGGAAGATACGTATCCTAACTGCCACCAAAATCTAGTACACATGGCAGAAGCATGTCCTCAAGATTCTGAATCGTCCTCTCGCTCTGCCCGTCCGTCTGAGGGTGGAAATCGGTGCTGAAATGGAGACGAGTACCCATCTCGTCGTGAAACCGCTTCCAGAACCTTGAAGTAAACCACACATCTCGGCCTGACACCACCGAGACAGGCACTCCATGACGTGCCACTACCTCTCGCACATAAATCTCGGCCAACTTCTTGGAGATGCTCTCCTAGATCGGTATAAAATGGGCGCTCTTGGTCAACCGATCCGCGATGACCCATATCGAATCAACCCCACGAGCGGTCCTGGGAAGCTTAGTAATGAAGTCCATAGTCATATCCTCCCATTTCCACACGGGGATGCCTAACGGCTGCATCTTGCCTTGAGGCCTCTGGTGCTCTTCCTTGACCTTCCTGCAGGTCAGGCATCTCTCCACATACCAGGCTATGTCCCGCTTCATGCAGGGCCACCAGTAATCGGGTCGAAGATCTCTCTACATCTTCGTCGCCCCTGGGTGGATGGAGAACCGAGACTTGTGGGCCTCATCCATCAACACCTGCCGTACTCCGCCCCAGTATGGTACCCAGACCCTCCCATGTAGGGTCAACAATCCTTGACTATCATAATCAAACGAAGCTACTCGGCTCACTATCCTCTCGCACTTCTGGCGCTCCCCCTTCAGACCCTCAACCTGCGTCTCCCTAATCTTCTCCAGCAATGGAGTAATCACTGTCATCCTCAGACAGATATCTCGGATCGGGGCAGATACCGCCTTGCGGCTCAAGGCATCGGCCACTACGTTGGCCTTGCCTGGGTGGTAAAGAATCTCACAATCGTAATCGTTTACGACATCTAACCATCGATGATGCCTCATGTTCAGACCCGCCTGGTCCATGAGGTACCTCAAACTCTTGTGGTCCGTGTAGATGGTACACCAGACCCCGTAGACGTAATGACGCCAAATCTTGAGGGCGAACACGACCGCCCCCAGCTCCAAATCATGCGTCGGGTAGTTAGCCATGTGAGGCTCCAACTGTCTCGAGGCATAAGCTATCACATGCCCCCGCTAAATCAACACTTCTCCCATACATGTGATCGAAACGTCATAGTAGACTACAAAGTCATCTACTCCCTCTGGCAATGTAAGAATCGACGCCTCGCACAGTCGCTGCCTGGGCGTCTCAAAGGATGTCTGCTGCTCAGGACCCTAGCATAACAACAGCAACTTCTTGGTCAGTCGGGTCAGTGGAACTGCTATCTTGGAAAAATCCTAGATGAATCTCCGGTAATACCCTGCCGAACCCAGGAAGCTCTGAATCTCGGATGGATACTTCGGGACTTCCCACTGCATCACGACCTCTATCTTGGTCGGATCGACTAATATACCCTTCTGGTTGACGAGGTGTCCTAGAAACTGCACCTCGCGCAACCAGAACTCGCACTTGGAGAACTTTGCCAAAAGTCTCTCCCTCCTCAAGGTCTTTACCACCTCCCTCAGGTGCTCCTCATGGTGCTCCTGAGTCTTGGAATAAACAAAGATGTCGTCAATGAATACTATCACAGACCGATCCAGCATCGATCTGCACACGCGGTTCATGAGATCCATGAATGCGGCTGGAGCATTGGTGAGCCCAAACGACATGACCAAAAGCTCATAATGACCATAGAGGGTCCTAAAAGCGGTCTTCTGCATATCATCATCCCTGAACCGCATTTAGTGGTAGTCGGACCGTAGATCAATCTTGGAAAACCAAGTTTCTCCCTGAAGCTGGTCAAACAAGTCATCTATCCCCAGGAGTGGGTAACGGTTGTTCACCGTTACCTTATTCAACTCCCGGTAATATATACACATACGGTGCGACCCGTCCTTATTCTTTACAAAAAGGATCAGGGCTCCCCATGGTGAACTGCTCGGCCTGATAAAACCCTTATCTAGCAGCTCCTACAGCTGCGTAGACAACTCCTGCATCTCGGGAGGAGCCAACCGATATGGTGCCTTGGCTATCGGAGCCGCACCAGGGACCAGGTCAATTCGGAATTCAACCTGTCTCTCCGGAGGTATCCTAGGCAACTCCTCCGAGAAAACATCCGGGTACTCCGGTACCACTGGTACATCATTGACTGTCGTCTGACCCTTATCCCGGGTATCCATGACGTAGGCAACATATCCTGCGCAACCCGCTGAAAGTAGCGTCTCGCTCTTGCTGCTGAACACATAATTAGTCCGCACTATGGTCTCTCACCCTGAATCAGTAACTCTCCCCCACCGGGAGTGCGAACTCTAACCAACTGTTGCTAACAATCTATAACCGCCCCATTGGGGATCAACCAATCCATACCCACGATAACCTTATTTCCTCGCAGGGGAATAGGAACCAAGTCCACTAAAAATCGCTCATCAAATAACCGAAGTGTACATCCTTTATGAACTCTTGCGACCCTAATAGTCCTATCATTTGCTATCTCAACGTCAAGTGGGCAATCCAGCTCCCCCGGAGCTCTGCTAAGCCGATTGCTAAGTGCAAGCGACACAAACGACTGGCTAGCCCCCGAATCAAACAATACCATAGCTGAAATATCGTTCACTAGGAACGACCCTAAACAATACATAAACATGAGTAATAATCAAAAGTAATAAAGAGAATATGGAGAAAAGTACATACCAGCAACCACATCAGGAGTCGCTCGTGCCACCTCTCATGTCAATTGGAAGGCTCTGCTCTTCGCCACTGGTGCCTCAGCACGACCCTGCCGGCCGTCTGTAATCCTCAGTGTGGTAGGAACGGGTACCGCCACCTGTACTGCTGATGCTCAACTTATACAATGGGACTTCTTGTGTCTCCTCTGATTGCAATGGAAGCAAATCATATAAGATTGTGCTGTGGTGGTAGTGGTAGTAGCTGTACAATCTCTACTCATATGCCCAGTCCGACCGCACTTGAAGTAGCCGGAACTCCCTGCCTTGCACACCCCATGGTGCAACCTGCCACACTTGCCACACCGACTGTGGCTCTGCTGTCCCCTAGACCTGTGATCAGGCACCTTGGGCTTCTTTCCCGAACCCGCTGCACCAGATGTCACCTATGGTTTCCTCTTCCTCTCCATCTCTAGATCAATCTCCCTCTCACGAGCCCTCGTAATCATGTCCTCCAGTGTCTTGCACCTGGAGCGGCTCAAAAACTGGCGGATATCACTCTGCAACATCTCATGATATCGGGCTTTCTTCATCTCCTCGTCCGCCACATACTGCGGAACGAGAAGGGCCCTTTCCCCAAACATAGCAGTAATCTCATCCACAGTCTCTGTCGTCTGCTGGAGGTTTTGAAACTCTCTAGCAAGCTACTGCACCTCAATGACAGGTGCAAACTTAGCCCTGAACCTGGTTGTGAAATCACTCCAGGTCATCGCATCCAAAATTGTGTCATCACCAATAGCTCGTCCAATCTCCTCCCACCAATCATGTGCCCTGTCCTTAAGAAGGCAGGATGCTAATCTGACATTGTCCCCCTTGGGACATCTGTTGGTGCGGAACGCGTTGGCGACATCTGCCAACCATCTGGAACTCGGAATGGGGTCCCGAGCCCCATGGTAGTCGGGAGCTCCACAAGCTCTGTCCCTGAAAGTCAATGTGCGCGATCCCATCATGGCCACTATCTCAGTACGGAACGCGCCTAGCTTCTCATCTAGAAGCTCTAAGATACCCTCCTTGACCGATCCAAAAATCACAGGCGTCTGGTCTAGTATACTGTGTGTGACCTCCAAGGAAATGAACTCCCTAGTCTGCTCATCTAACTGCCCGGCTCTAGAGCCTGAGCCCGATCCCTCTCCTGCACCTGAACTACCAACTGATGGTCTAGGGCGTAAAACCACCATTCTGAAAACACATCATAACAAACATCAAGTTCACATGTCTCCATGCAACCATCCCTTCATCTATCTCTCTCTTCTCCTTCTCTTCTTGTTTCGGCCGAAGACACACAACACACACACACATTACACAAAAATTCTCTCCATTTCTCTCTAAGGCCATCTCCTTCCTTCCTTCAAGGAATTCTCGAAAATTTGGCTTGGATTCAAGAGTCTTCATCAAGTGTTGTCAATCTTTGGTAAGTCTTTGCACATCCAAGCTTCATAACTTCACTCTCTTGTTAGATCATTCCTTTACACAAAGTTTTTGGTGTTTATACTCTTCGAAATCTTCTTGAGTTCGAGATCTACTCAAGGAAGTTGCTAGGACCAAACTCTTCCATTTCCTTTCTTCAAAACCGAACCCACAAACCTAAGGTGAGTTCATACCCCTCTATTTTCGGTTTTCATATGTTTTATGGGGGAGAATACAAGTAAAATGTGAAGATCTATGTGTATTTGTATGTTATGTGTGTTTTCTTGTGTTTTGTGGTAACTATGTGCTAAAAATGAAAGATATTTCGAGATCTATAGTTCAAGAAGGAAAAATATGTGATCTAGGTCGTATTTCACTTAACATGTCAAGATAAACTACTATAGAAGCTTTAAAATAAAACACTACAACATAAAACTCATTCTTGGACTATTTTTGTCAAATAAACAAAAGTTTGGAAAAAAAGTTGTGATTTACGGTTTTTACAAGGTTCAAAATGTCAAAACAGTTAAAATGGAAGTTTCTATGAACATTATGTTTTTTTTTTCAAAGGACTAAAAATGAAATTTGTAGCTTATTGGGCTACATTTTGGGCTTTTCGACCCATAGGCCCAAAGTTGCGAAAAATATGGTTTTAAGGGGCTTGAAATGGTAAATTTCTCAAAACAGTGGGTAGAAAAGTAAATGAATCTATTTCTAGGGTTAAAATGATCTTATTTGCTAAAAAGGATTGAAAATGCCAAGATTTTGATTTTTGGGTAAAAAGTGTAAAAATTGCGAAAAAGGTGGACTAAAATGCAAATCTTTTAACTAAAGGGTTGAAACTTTCTAAAATTACTTTTGGGCTTAAAACATTATTTAAATAAGTGTTTGAGTCAAAAATGTCAAGAAAAATAGTTCAAGGACCTAATATGTCATTTTTGTTATAAAAAGGACTAAAATTGCCAACTTCACCAAAATAAGGGGCTGAATAGGTCAAACTAATATTTTTGGTCAATTATGTTAATAATAAAATAATTGGGTCAAAATATACAAAACTTTATAACTTATGGGTTTTAAATAGAAACATAACTATTTTTATAAATCTATGAATCGTTATAAAACAAATTCGTGATTTTTACGACATATCGATTAAACAATTCGGAACATTAATACAATACAAAACAAGGAATCATTCAAATGGTTGGGCTTGAGAGATTCTAATCATGCTTATTGGGCCTTCGTGACTCATTGACATGACTTTTGGGCCCAACGTAAATAATACATGTTATTGGGCCTCCTGTGACCCAATTACATGCTTAAGGGACCCTCAATGGTTTTTACATGCTATTGGGCCTCAGTGGCCCATTAGCATTACTATTAAGGTCCAAATAAATCATATGCGAAATGGGCCAACGCGCTTTTCGTATACTCGAAAGCCTTAAATAACATACGAAATTAGTAGGGCCTAGTAGTCCTCTTCTCCTCGTCTATTAGGCTTACCTTCTCTTCAAGTAAACTAAAATCAGGTCATTAATCAAGGTTAATCAAATTCATGTGGATTAAGTGAGTAATAACGGGTGACACCAATAGGTGTCGGTCGTAGTCTGTAGTTGTAATCAAAGTCTCCTGGAGGGAGAGCGAGAGTTTGTGTATAGATCTATACGGGGGTGACTCCCCCACACCTAAGCTGTTCGCTACAGTTAGACTCGGCCAGTCTAGGGTGACAAAGTCTTAAGATCAAATTCCGGTGTTCATTAGAATACCAAGACAGACGAACTAGTCATTATCATGCATGGTTATAACGACTCATGTAGAAATCCGATATCATTAATCAAGGGAAATCATATTCATTCGATGTAACGATACAGTAATGCAAAACAATCATAACTTTTTATCGGAAAACATTGGTTTTCCGAGGAAACCAATCTTACTCATTTGTACTTTTAAAAAGTATAATGCAAAACCTCTCTTTTATTCACGTTTTGAAATCATTCACGCATATACTTACGGGATCATCACAACATTTTCAAGAAAAAGTCTTAATACAGAAAATATCGGATTTTCTGGGTTTTACGAATGACATAAACTATTTTACATCAAACACACTTATGAACTCACCAACATTATATATGTTGACCGTTTTCAAAATAACTTGTATTCTCATGTAATCGTTAGACAAGGAAGCATCCAGTGTGTTGAAAGTTTCTTTTGTAGTTGCTAATCACCAAACACTTTATATTTTGAAATCATGTAATGTAAACCTTGTACTTGATGTAAACAAAGCCAGTTGTACTATGTAATGTTTGGTGATGAATGTGTTATGTTTCATGTATATTCATTGTGATGATATTTCAATTTAAGTCACACGAGCCCTCGGACGTTTCCGCCATTTGGTTCGGGGGTGTGACAGGATGGTATCAGAGCTCTGTTTATAGTGAACTAGCATATCTAACCACGCATGCATATGCAACTATAAACCCAAAGAGGGACTAAATAACTCTAAACAAAACAACTAAAATATACTAATAAACAATCTTATTTGTGCGACTTAGAAAAATGAACATAATAACAAATCGAATAAGACGATTGGGAGAACCTGACATCTCGGTTAAGCCAGGACTGTTCACAGTTGTATTAGGGATGAATGTAGCCTGATCAACTACATTTCTTTGTAATACAACTATCACATGCCCTTGAACTATCGCGATGGTCAGTAAACCCAAGGCATACCCTATTGTTAATCAAGAAGAATGCATCAACCCAATTTTTATAACAACTAAAAATATTTTAGGATTAATAATAGTTTATTTAAATACCTCCTTACGTGTTCCCCCTCACAGTCACCATCGAAGAAGAGCATCAGGGCATTCAGTATCATCAGGTCTTTGTTGCCCATGGAATGATTAAGGACGACCTGGGGGAAGAGCAAGGGGGAGCACACGGCGTTGGACCCGATGAGTACACATACACAGACTACGAGTTTGATGGGACCGATGACGATATGGAGGAAGAAGGAGGCACAGACGAAGCCTCCGTCACACCACCTACTGGCGAGACACCACAGAACCACCCCGTCCCACCAGGGAATCCCGTGAGAGAGAATCGTTCTCCGGAGGCTGAGGCTGCCGCACTACGACAACAGCTATTCGCCATGGAAGCACGAGCGGTGGAGGCTGAACAGGAAAGAGATGAAGTCATTGGAGAAATGATTGAGATGGCCCAGTTGTTGGCACAACACTTCGATATATGATCTCGCTGCCACCGTTGGGCGCTTCCTAGTGTGTCAGGATCAGCTTTACCCTACTAGTGCTATGTTCTCTTATGTTCGCTATATTATGTACTACCGACTCCATGTTTAAGTGATTACACTACTCATAGAGTCTTTATGCTTTCGAACTTTGTACCTCTATGTATGCTCTTTCGAGCAAATTTTCAAGTATCAAAGTACGGTTATTACTAGTGAAAAATATTATGTGTTTTATGGTGATGTTGTGACCTGCTATGTGTTCTATACTATTATTGTTTGGTGTGAATATATAGGAACAATTAGATACACAAATCGATTCACGAAATTCTCAACTTAAAAACAATAGATACTCAACATCTTTCTGTTCCGTAATAGAAAGATGCCTCAGAGAGCAAACCACGGAAATAACCAACCACCGACACCACCAGAAGTCAACTAAGTTGCGTTTCAAGCCGTTGTATCTGCTGCAGTCACAGCAGCCATGGCGCAAATCCACCAAGGGAACAATGGCGGAGGAAACGGGCAGGGAGCTGGAAGTTCAAACAACGGAATAAATCAAGGATCTACCAAAACATGCTCTTACAAAAACTTTACCAACGCCAAGCCACGAACCTTTATTGGAACGGGAGGTGTCATAGCCCTAAAGAGGTGGATTGAGAAAATTGAATCCGCCTTTGAAATTTGCGGGTGTCCAGATGGGTGCAAGGTCAAGTTCGCAACATGTACCATTGTTGATCAAGCTCTTTCATGGTGGAATGGTCACATCGAAGCCATGACCCTTCCAGTGGCAAACGCAATGCCCTGGGAAGAACTGAAGGAAATGATGTTGGCAGAGTACTGCCCTAGAGGCGAGATACAAAAGATGGAACAAGAATTGTGGAACTTGACAGTTCAGAACTCCAACATAGAAGGATACATATCCAGGTTTATCGAGCTATCCCTTATGTGTCCGGGTATGATCACCTCAGAAGGGAAAAAGATTGAGAGGTTCATCTAGGGATTTACTGCACCTATCCAAGGGAATGTCATTGCGGCAAACCCTGAGACGTTTGATAGTGCCAAAAGATTAGCCAAGAAACTGTATTATCATGGCAGCAAGAAGAGTGTTAAGATTGTGGAAGCAGATGTTAAGAAGGAAGAAGATAACAAGAAAGGGAAGAACAACAAGAGAAGAGGTAAACAGAACTCAGAATCATCTAAGAAGCAACAGACAGTGACTGTCCATGCAGCAACCCAAGCTACCACAGCACCACATGTTCCAACCTCATCCACGACGAATACTCCGAAACAGTACACCGGGAATCTTCCCAAGTGTAACAAATGTAATTACCATCACCTCAGGGAATGCAGAGAGATGATGTGCACAAGATGTAACCGGAAGGGCCATACACCAAAATATTGTAGGACCCAGTTTCCACAAAACCAGATGCCCAACAACAACAACAACAACAACAACAACAACAAAACCAAGGATGGAGCCAGTTATACCTGTTATGGGTGGGAGAAGACTGGACATTTCAGATGAAATTGTCCCAATACGAACACCCAGGCGACAGGAGCAGCAGGAAGAGTGCTGCCTATGGGGCAAGGAGAAGCGGTTCAGGATCCCGCTGTCGTCACCGGTACGTTTCTCCTTAACCACTCTTATGCATGCATCTTGTTTGATACCAGGGCAGAGCGAAGCTTTGTGAGTAACAAATTCAAACACTTGCTAAAACAACAACCCCAAAAGCTTAATGAAACCTTTACGGTGGAAATGGCTAATGGGAAAACAGAATCAGCGGGGGAAATCTATGTAGGATGTACCCTAACTTTAAATCAGCATACCTTTCAAATAAACTTGATGCATGTAACTATTAGGAGTTTTGATGTGATTATCGGCATGGACTGGTTGAGCACCCATCATGCTGAAATTATGTGTCGCGAGAAGGTCGTTCGCCTTCATCTCGCTAATCACGAAACCCTAATTATATACGGAGACAAACCCAGTACGAACCTTCGTCTTATCTCGTGAATTAAGGCACAAAAGTATCTACAAAAGAAGGACTTGGCGTTTCTGGAACACATAGTGGATAAGTCCAAGGAAGAGGTCAATATCCGAGACATCCCAGTGGCTTGAGACTTCCCGGACGTCTTTCCTGAAGATCTTCCGTGGATACCTCCAGAAAGAAAAGTCGAGTTCCGAATTGACCTGGTACCGGGAGCTACGCCCATTGCCAAATCACCCTATTGGTTGGCTCCTGCGGAGATGCAAGAACTGTCAAGCCAACTCAGCGAACTCTTGAGTAAAGGATTCATCCGACCTAGCTTCTCACCCTGGGGAGCTCCGGTCCTGTTTGTTAAGAACAAGGACGGATCCTTTAGGATGTGTATCGATTATAGAGAGCTGAATAAGCTCACTATCAAAAATCGCTACCCACTTCCACGAATCGACGATTTGTTCGATCAGCTCCAGGGAGCAAATTACTTCTCTAATATAGATCTACGGTCCGGCTACCACCAGCTCAAGGTCCGGGAAGAGGATATTCCCAAAACTGCTTTCCGAACCCGCTATGGATATTATGAATTCGTTGTAATGCCATTCGGTCTCACGAATGCCCCCGCCACATTCATAGACCTGATGAATCGACTCTGCCGACCATTCCTCGACAACTTTGTCATCATTTTCATCAATGATATTCTAGTCTATTCTCGAAGCGAAGAGGAGCATGGCCGGCATCTCCGGCAAATCTTGGAAACCCTACGAACTGAAAAGTTATACGCAAAACTCTCTCAATGTGAGTTCTGGCTCCGTAGCGTAAACTTTTTAGGTCATGTTGTTAGCCAAGAAGGGATACATATGGACCCTTCTAAGATCAAAGCCATTGAAGGATGGGCAGTCCCAGCGACAGCCACAGAAATTCGTCAATTTTTAGGTCTTGCAGGCTATTACATGAGATTCATTCAGAACTTCTCCAAAACTGTCACACCCCAAAACCGGAACGGCGGAAACGTTCTGGGGTGGAGGACGTCATGTCAAGTATCACAACATATGCAGTATAGTAATCAAAGTACAACAACCATTGCATTAATAGTAACAATTTTTACATAGGTTACATTTAACAACAACATCAAAGTAGATATAGAAAATAACATAAGCTGCAGCTTGGTAATAGGCTGACTTCGCAAAATCTCCCGGAGTGTACATGTCTACTGATGACCTGAGAATACAAGTTATTTTGAAAGCGAGTATCAGCATTTTAATGCTGGTGAGTTCATAAGTATTTAATGACATTGGTATAAATAGATGTTTTTCTTCAAATTAATCTCACTAGATGATGGTGATATGATTTTACAGAGTATTAGTATTTCTCCCACAAAATCCTATATTTTCAAATAAAGGTAGTTTTCTACCAAAACTCAATTGTTTTATGTTTAAAGAGTATTTTCCCCTAAAGCCACTATCATTATCAAAATATAGTTTATACTTTAAGGAACATGTGAGAAGATCACAACCAAAAGTAATAGGGAAAATACTATTTTACCTCAGCAGTAACGCTGCTAACTAAAAGTGAATAAAACATAGACTCCAGGTGGTATCGAATGAACCCTACGGCTCGGAGAGTCTAAAGGAATGAAGTATAGACTCCAGGTGATATTAAGTGAACAATACGCCTCGGAGAGTCTAAGTGAATGAAATATAGACTCCAGGCGGTATGAAGTGAACAATACGCCTCGGAGTGTCTAAGGGAATGAAGTATAGACTCCAGGCGGTATTAAGTGAACAATACGCCTCGGAGAGTCTAAGTGAATGAAATACAGACTCCAGGCGGTATTAAGTGAACAATACGCCTCAGAGAGTCTAAGGGAATGAAGTATAGACTCCAGGCGGTATTAAATGAACAATTCGCCTCAGAGAGTCTAAGTGAATGAAATACAGACTCCAGGCGGTATTAACTGAACAATACGCCTCGGAGAGTCTAAGTTAACCTTTAATCCTAAATAGGTCAGTTTAATGGTTTAATATGAGGCCTAGTATATAACTAGGAAAATATATTATGATGGTTTCATATGTAGAAAATACCGTGATAATACTTATTACCTTAAAGCCATGAAATATAAGGTAAATGTAAAGATACTCGTAACCATACTGATTGACGGATGTAAACATGACGACCTGCTGGCGTCGGAATGAATGTAACATTTGTCACCCCTTGGCATGGTCGGCCGGGACTGTAGCTAGCAATCAGGATGTGGGATGGTCTGTCCCGTATAGATCTATACACACAATGCCCGCTCTCCCTCCAGGAGGCTCTGGTTACCACTCGACAACGGTGAAATCCACGTCATGAGGATGTATCTCGTGTTTTCATTTCTATATACTTTTCTTTTTACTATAAGTACAAGTTCTTAGAATATAGATATAACTACGTTCTCCTTCATGAAAGTTATGGTTGGTTTCTAAACTATACCTATTATAGTTTACTCGAGAGGTTATCTAGATGCCTTTGCTACCCAAAGGTGTTGAACTGGAATAAGAGTATTAACATCTAACCAGATATACATACTATATAACTAGGACTTCAACGATACTCGGACAAATAACCGGATACTCTAAGTCAACAACCAAACAAGGAACAGGAAATAAAGCGGGTTATCAGTCCTAAGTCCTTCAAACCCTACTTATATAACTATATCTATATAGACATGAATATATCAAGAATATAAGTTTAAAAGAATTTGATAAAAGCTTGGTAATTTAAAAGATATTTTGGTACTTTAAAAGGGTTTTGAAAACAAAATTTGGAAACCTTTAGCTGGATAAAATAGTTTAACATGCAGAAATCTTTTTGCTATATAGTTATTAATCACATGTGGTTGATATAATAACTTTATAGTTGAACTTGTATTCCCCCCCCCCCATAAAAGCATTTAAAATCATTTAAAAAGGTTGATTAACGGGTATGAACTCACCTGAAGTGGGTGATTCGGATGAACGGGTGGTATAGGATGCTAAGTGTCAAGTGAGGACTTGAACACACACGCGGATCCTATTGAGCATGCAATGATACATTTATATATCTAATTAGTAATTTAATAACTAATTAAGCAAGTAAAGACACTCAAATACATGAAAACACTTTGTTTCAAGTGCTAGGAGTGCTAAGGGTTGCATCTTAAGAGAGTATGACCTCACATTGGAGTTTACTCCCCATATGGTAGCACCATATAAGTTTACGGTTCTGGGACCATTTCCCCCACGAGTTTACGGCCGTAAACTCATGGCAATGGTGTCATTGGGTGTTTTAAGGTCCTAAACCACACAACGAAGTAAGCTAGACTCGAATCCAAGGCTTAGGAAGTGACTAGGCTCGAAATGGCCCTTTATTGGAGTTTACGGTCCTTGGACCACTCCTTGGGAGTTTACGGTCGTAAACACATGTGTTTACGATCGTAAACCCATGAGTGTACGGCCGTAAACTCATGGTTACCCAACCATTTCGTGTTTTGGTGTTTCTAGCTCATGCATGCAAGGTTCTAGTCCTTTATACAAGCCATAGAAGGTGTTAGGGGCACCTAAACCCCACTTGAAGGTGTTTACGGTCTAAGGAGATCTCCTTGAACCGTAAACACATATGTTCTTGGGGATTTTGATGTTCTTCAAGGGTTTAACATGCATTCTAAGCAAACAAC
The DNA here is from genome assembly GCF_052849685.1 of Lactuca virosa. Lineage (NCBI taxonomy): Eukaryota > Viridiplantae > Streptophyta > Magnoliopsida > Asterales > Asteraceae > Lactuca > Lactuca virosa. Next base: position 318,417,039 of record NC_136429.1, read on the forward strand.
TAGTTAGGAGGAGTGTACTTACTTATAGGAAGCTTGTAGGAGTGTTTAAGGGCCAAGAACACTAGTTTGTGTTCTTGGTGTTCTTGGTGTTTTGAAGAACACTTGAAGATCTAAGAAAAGAGGAGATTTCCATGGATGAAATCGAGTATAAACACTAGATAAAGTGTTATTTGAATCAAACAAGGAAGGAAACACTTACATTTTTGGCGGATTTGAAGAAATGTGATATGATACTTGAGAGAGAATTTTGGGTGTTCTTGAGTTACGAAGTGAAAAGTGAGCCAAAAATGACTAAGTGTCATATTTATACTCTTTAGAGTTTACGGCCGTAAACTCCACGTTTGGGGCCGTAAACTCCAAACTCTTGGAGTTTTGAGACTTACGCGATGCACGACAACCTCTAACGTATACTTCCTTTTATTTGTTCGCTTGACGAGTATAAAATAAAAACACCCAACGGACTGAAAACCGGCCAAAAACGTACTAAAATGAATTTGCATTTAATTTGATGTGCTTGACCGTGGAGTTTATACAAATGAAAATTTCGGGTTGTCACATCATCCCCCCGTTAGAGGTAATTTCGTCCCGAAATTAAAGTTCAAGCACACGCGTAGATACAATTTAGCGAAGCAAAAAGATGAGGATACTTTAGCTTCATCAGATCCTCTCGCTCCCAAGTGAAATCAGGTCTTCGCTTGGCGTTCCAGCGAACCTCCACTATCGGGATACGGCTTTGCTTTGTTCGCTTGACATCTCGGTCCATGATCTCTATAGGTTCCTACACGAATTTGGGGCCCTCATTGATTTCGATCTCGACGAGTGGGATTTTGAGAGTCACGTCGGACAAGAACTTTCTCAAGTTGAGACGTGGGATAGATTCGGATGGAAATTATGGAATCCCTGAAATAGTTGAGGTCCGACGGAAACTGGACCAACTCTTATCATGTAGCTTCGGTGGTCCTAAGTTTTTGGGAAGATGGAATGTTTCAGTACTTAGAACGTAATGTACTTCCATGGTTAGATCATCACTTGGCGTGATCGCCATTCTGAAGTTCCACAAGTTCTCTCTTACTGGAGTGCAGTCTTCCGGGTTGGTTCTTAGAAGGCTCAGGTCGTCTTCGGATTCATATTTCCTACTGATTGGTTTTCGGAGGTTTTCTAGATCATTTGAGGTATTGGCTATATACTAGCATCTATTGGTTACGTGGCATCTATCTCGACCCTGTGCAAAATGGACCTACACTTCTGACTCTCGAGGTGTTTCTAACAGAAACTCTCAAAGTCAGCGAGATAGAGGGTTTTACCAGACGATGCTTAGAAAATTGCAATTTTTCTCATCGTCTAATAGATGCTTTCACAATATCATCCCTATTTGGAAAGAATCATTCTCTTACTTGCTTTGCTGTTTCATGGATAGCAGCCTCTGATCAGGTCTAACTTCGTCCTAAGAGATTTTCCGAAGCGCTTGACTAATTCAGGAGGTGGTTCTATTATCTCTTTCGGGATAGTATTCTTTGGAACACCTAGTAGTCTAACAAATCTCTAAGACTTGCACCATTCTCCATCGCGTCTGCTCCCTCCATTTTGTAGGAAGCGCGTGTTCTTGTATAACCCACCGACTAACACCTGGACTGGTGTCGAGTTTATAATCTCTTTATGATCTGGGTTATAAATCTTAACGCAACTTACCATCTACTTTATTCAAGTATTCTTGGTTGCGGAGGTAGTCATGTGGTTCTTAGCATCCTAGTATTAACTTTGGAGAATGCAGTCTATCGTCTATAGGGTGACAGTGACTTTTCTCGCAAGAGGAGGCATTGTGTCCTAAGCACTACTCGTCTGTATCTGGATGGACAAAGTGCCTGAGTAGTGCGATTATCCCTTGCACTACTCTTCCGGTGTTACTGAGTTTCTCTATCTAGGTTAAATCTAGATAGAAATGGATTCTGCTACCCAGAACCTCTAATTTCTTCATCCATTCTTCTCAGAGTTTAACCTGTCACAGCTTTTCAGGTTTCTTGGCCCACTACTGAGATGCTTAATTTGTGGGATTTTGCGTGAAGGGATGGTTGTAGTCAATGTTTTTGACCCTTATGACTTGAGTTACTTTTCCTAACTGAGGGTGTTAACTACTATGTTGGCTTAACCGGGATGACAACAACTTTCGAATTTGTGGTCATTTTAGTAGTTCAACCCACAATGGTTCTCTTGACTCTAGCTCCTTTTCTATGGGATAGGATGAAGGGTCTTATTATAAGGTTCGTGGTAGACCTCATACTCGGCTCAATCACTAATACTCGGTGTATGCAAGTCGTATATAATTGAGATTTACAGGATGTTCAGATGTGTGGCCCCACCCCAAACCCACAACCATACAAGGAACATGGAGTAGGGAGGAAGCACCCATCGTAAATCTTATCGATCTAAATCATATACCACTCTAATGCATATACTCAGTAGTAGTAAGCTAATCCCATGAGTTCTTTCTCTTGGTTCACAAACCTGGTTGTGCGGTGCTAATGGTCGTTCTGGGGGATCTACTGAGTAGGCCTCGGGTGGTTATTGTCTTCCGGAATATATGCAGTGCCTTTCGTTTCTGGTTTTAAAGTCTAACGGGGTTGGTTAACAGCACGCGGTACCCCTCTCCTGGGAACTTCTGAAGGTTGGACGAGAGATACGACTGACGGTTCGCATTAGGTTTTCCTTATTAGGTTCGAAAGAATTTTCATTCGATGCTCAGGATACGGTGAAAGTTCTTTTACACAGCACCAGGAATTCTCGCATGGTTGAACCAAGTCAAGCCATGACTGACGGTAGTGTCGAAATTTACAATCATCGACACGATATGGAATGAAGATCGATAGGACCATGTGCTGAACAGGGCACACAAGTTCTTAGCGTCTCGGGTTTCGTCCACGGCATCACTATCGTGGATACTTGGACCGACATGGTTGACGCTGAACTTTAGGGGTCCTGATGTTTCGGAATAATGTACTTTTCATGAATGAATTTCTCGCGAGGCCTCTCTATAACCGCCTAGTATCCACTAGTCATGTATAATTAAGATTCAAAGGACTGTTGACTGAGCGACCCCGCCCTAAATCCACAACCAAACAAGGAACAGGAAATAAGGCAGCATCACTCACTCGTGGTCTATCAATCCCAATTATACATGGCCTTAATGCATATGCTAAGCCATCATAGCTTTACCTGATGGGTTTTTAAGTGTTACAACAGTGCTGCTACTTTCGCCTTAACGAGGGAGTAATTACAATTAGAATGGATTATTTTAAGTTTTCGATTAGCTACTTAAGGTTTGAGAAACGTACCAAAATTCTACCGGGTTCTTGATGTTCCCCTAGGCATTAGGGTTAAACTCCTCCTGCGTCTTTGTCATTTCCTTCCGTTGGGCAGTCCCTCTTGAAGTGCCCAATTTCACCACATAGGTGGCATACTGGACTGGTCCCAACATTGGTGGTTGATGTAATGAACTCAACCGGGGTTCTACAGAAGCGAGCGATATGCCTCTTCATGTTGCACCTAACACAAAAGAGTTCCCGACAGATACCATGATGATGGTAGTTACACTTGCTGCAGCGGGGAAGGTTTCCTAGGTATGGTCTTCCAGGTGTCGAGGCAGAAGGGTTGACAGAGGCATAAACCACTTCAGCTCGTTGTCCTTGTGAAGGTCCTTGAGTCGAGGTACTTTGCTCCTCGTTCTCAGACGTTCTTTTCAGTGGATTAGGTTTGAGTTCTTGGGTGGCTGTGCATACGGGTGTTGGTTACTGCTATCTATTGTTATAATCGGGATTCCCGATAGGGCTTCTGCTAACATTGGCGTTGTTAGCATTCAGGTGAGCCATGACAGTTGCTACGGCTGCGGAAACTACAGCTTGGAACGTAGCTTCATCGATTTGAAGAATCGGTGTCTTACCAGCGGGTTGGTTACATTTCTTTGGAGGCATGGTTTTTCCTACACGAAAATGAACAGAAGCTGATGAGAAATGATGGTTAACCCTAGACGTATCTTTCTTTACTATGATAGGCATAAATTTTCCCGCGCCTTGATTTATGGTTATCTGAGCGTCGACCTACATCCCTATGATGCAGTCTGGGTAACAGAGTAGGAGTAAGTGTGTCGGAAAGCCATAAAATAGGTGTCGTTCCTACTAAGTTAGCTTTATATTGGAGAGGTTCACTCTCCGGCTTTGAAAATATTTGAGAGAAGTTCGGAACGAAGATCACGGAAGAAAAGGCTCATGGAAACTTATGGCTAAAACACTCTCAATCGAGGTTTTGTGATCCGATCTATTTATATTAATTGCGACGGGAAAGACGATTTGCCTAGCACATAGTGTGAGTAGTGTAATCAGTAACTCACTATATTTTATTATTTTATGGATTATTAACGTGACGTTAAAGAGGTAGAAACACTTTTCGGGCTCCATGCATTGGCTCCCTCTGTCCACCTCTTATCCCTGACTGGAACAAGCGTTGGTTTCCTCCGGGTATCTAGATAGGGTTCTCTGCCCTCGTAGACATATTGAATTTCTGATCCGCCTTACTTCTGATTCTGACTCTGATTGTCATCACTTCATAATGGATGACTGGAATCTCGGAAGTTCAGGCGAATTTTCGATGTCCCTAAAAGGTATAGGCACATGGTGATTTCAATAGCCTCGTCCCTATTCATTTATTTCCTAATTGGAAATCTTCTCAATGAACCTCTTCTGGGTCTTTATCGACTCCTCTGCTGGTTACTGGAGTGGATAAGGCTTCCTAAAGGGGTTTGTGCGAGAATGGGAATGTCTAAAGAATCTTAAGAGATTATTAAAACATTTTACTGGGTGATCCATATCGACTCCGGCTACAATTACATAGTGTACACAAATCATATATAACTTAGATCTGATAGGCCTTCGAATATGTGATACTACCCTATAGCCACATCCAAACAAGGAAAAGGAAGTAGATCGAAACCACACATTCTTAGCCTATGAGATCCTCACTATATATAACCTTGGGAGTAGACACTCTGTAATCATAGGTCTATCAATAAGGATCTCTTTTAGTTTCCACGCAAGGTTATTTATGGTTCCCAAAATACCCCTATAGTATTTTAATTACATGTTTGATTCTTAACTTCTGAACATGCTTTTGGGTTTATTGTTAGTCTTTTAGTATCATAAAATACTCCTATAGTATTTTAACTTTATGTTTGGCTCTAGCATTCCTATTAGGTAAGTTTCAGATTTGTTGCAACACCACCATCACTCCCAAGCACACGTTAGTCGCATCTCGAATAAATATAGTTGATCAGGTTATATTTATTCCAGCTTACGATTACATAACTGCCCAGGTTTGACGGTAATGCTCAACATCCAAAGACTTTTATTCTTGTTCTTTTTGTGATACTTGTTCGGGTTTTTATATTCTGGATGTTCTTATACATTTGTAAAATATGGTTATATTTTAAAGTATAATTCTTGGTCAGAGTATTTTATCCCATTGTATTTATAGGTTGTATATCTTTCATGATTTGATATATTGAGCTCACTATAAACAATGATCTGATACCAATCTGTCCCCAAAACCGGAATGGCGGAAATGTTCTGGGGTGGAGGACGTCATGTCAAGTATCACAACATATGCAGTATAGTAATCAAAGTACAACAACCATTGCATTAATAGTAACAATTTTTACATAGGTTACATTTAACAACAACATCAAAGTAGATATAGAAAATAACATAAGCTGCAGCTTCGTACTAGGCTGACTTCGCAAAAGCTCCCGGAGTGTACCTGTCTACTGATGACCTGAGAATACAAGTTATTTTGAAAGCGAGTATCAGCATTTTAATGCTGGTGAGTTCATAAGATTTTAATGACATTGGTATAAATACATGTTTTTCTTCAAATTAATCTCACTAGATGATGGTGATATGATTTTACAGAGTATTAGTATTTCTCCCAGAAAATCCTATATTTTCAAATAAAGGTAGTTTTCTACCAAAACTCAATTGTTTTATGTTTAAAGAGTATTTTCCCCTAAAGGGACTATCATTATCAAAATATAGTTTATACTTTAAGGAACATGTGAGAAGATCACAAGCAAAAGTAATAGGGAAAATACTATTTTACCTCAGCAGTAACGCTGCTAACTAAAAGTGAATAAAACATAGACTCCAGGTGGTATCGAATGAACCATACGCCTCGGAGAGTCTAAAGGAATGAAGTATAGACTCCAGGCGGTATTAAGTGAACAATACGCCTCGGAGAGTCTAAGTGAATGAAATACAGACTCCAGGCGGTATTAAGTGAACAATACGCCTCGGAGAGTCTAAGGGAATGAAGTATAGACTCTAGGCGGTATTAAGTGAACAATACGCCTCGGAGAGTCTAAGTGAATGAAATACAGACTCCAGGCGGTATTAAGTGAACAGTACGCCTCGAAGAGTGTAAGGGAATGAAGTATAGACTCCAGGAGGTACTAAGTGAACAATACGCCTCGGAGAGTCTAAGTGAATGAAATACAGACTCCAGGCGGTATTAAGTGAACAATTCGCCTCGGAGAGTCTAAGTTAACCTTTAATCCTAAGTAGGTCAGTTTAAAGGTTTAATATGAGGCCTAGTATATAACTAGGAAAATATATTATGATGGTTTCATATGTAGAAAATACCGTGATAATACTTATTACCTTAAAGCCATGAATTATAAGGTAAATGTAAAGATACTCGTAACCATACTGATTGACGGATGTAAACATGACGACCTGCTGGCGTCGGAATGAATGTGACATTTGTCACCCCTTGGCTTGGTCGGCTGGGACTGTAGCTAGCAGTCAGGATGTGGGATGGTCTGTCCCGTATAGATCTATACACACAATGCCCGCTCTCCCTCGAGGAGGCTCTGGTTACCACTCGACAACGGTGAAATCCGCGTCATGAGGATGTATCTCGTGTTTTGATTTCTATATACTTTTCTTTTTACTATAAGTACAAGTTCTTAGAATATAGATATAACTAAGTTCTCCTTCATGAAAGTTATGGTTGGTTTCTAAACTATACCTATTATAGTTTACTCGAGAGGTTATCTAGATGCCTTTGCTACCCAAAGGTGTTGAACTGGAATAAGAGTATTAACATCTAACCAGATATACATAATATATTGTTGGATATAGTGTCTAAGTCCATAACTTTATTTGGTATGTACTTGACCCGACCCGGCATGGTCCATTTGGGTTGCATGGCATTGCAATACTTGGATAGACTAAATGAGAGAATAAGGCACTTATGATTATTAATATATTATAAGTTCTAATATATTAATAATAGTATTATTTAATTAGTATTGATCAAGTATTAATCTAGGATTAATTTGGTGATCAAAGTGAGACTAATTAAATATATAGGGTTGATTATGACAATCATCAATTCTTTTATGGTGGATTAATGATCCATAGTTTATGGGTTATGGATGTAACCAAATGGAGCTCCATGGATGGTCCATGGGAGTTACAAATCCATGGGTCATGGGAAATCAAGAGTCATGACAATTAAGGGCATTCATGTGTAAACCCTAATTGTGACAACACTATAAAAGGAACCCTATAGCTAGCAAAAAGTGGAGCTAGTGGACATAGTGTTACTAGAGAGGGCATAACCAATTTTGAGTGCTAGAAGTATTCTCTCAAGTTATTCCAAGTCTTGTGGTGTTGTGTGAAGCATTTGAGGCACAACATTTGGGGTGCTAGGCTCACAAAGTCTTGAAGGAATCCAAGCAACAACAAGGTATGTATTTCTACTAGTTTTATGTTTTATGTAATCCCCATGCCATGCTAGTTAGGAAATAACCTTGAAAAAGTAATTTGCATGTATATAGAGAAAACACATATTCAAGGTTATTAGGGTTGCATGTACACTTAGGAAGTGTTAGAATGCTCAAAACCCATTAGTGGTATCAGAGCCTAGGATTGTTTTCTGTATACTTGATGCAAAACTGCTTAAAAATCGAAAATTCTGCATTCTGACGACTAGACTCGCCGAGTCCATGGGGAGGACTCGCCGAGTCCATGAACAAATTCATCCTACTCGGCGAGTAGAATAATGCACTCGGCGAGTAGGAGCGTGCTGGGCAGTTTTTTCGAGTTTTGTTGCTGGAAATGGATTAAGATCATTATCCCAATCTGTTTTGGACTTGTAAAATCTGTTTTTCAAAATGATAATGATTATGTTAACCCATTTTACATGGCTTTTATCAATTTTCAAGTATTGTATATAGTTATATGATTTCTTGAAATTGCTTAATATGAATTTGTGTTCTTATGAGTTTTTAGAAGATCATAGGAATTATGTGTAACCACCATGTGTGTTTAATTCATGATCTTAATGGCTATGATGGTGTCCATAACTTGTCCTCAAGTTATGGATAACCAAAAGTCACTTCTTTTAATTATGATTAAAGAACTAAAGAGGTTTCATAAAATGAAGAGTCTTCATTTTTATGAACCATTAAAACTCATAAGTTACAAATTGAAGAGACTTGAAATAGTTTCAAATCTTGCCCTCAAGTTTTGGAATTTGAAAAGTCTTATACTTTAATACTTTAATTCCAAATTAAACCTTAGATTTTTAAAAAGGTTTAAAAATCAACACTTATACTATTATTATAATTTTATTATATAGATATGTATAAGAATATGTCATTCTTACCGTTAGTAGGCCTCATTCACGAAGCCGGTCTATAAGGGGGGTATAAGGTTGTTGCCTATAAAATGGTGACTTAATGGGTGTCCACTCTCACCCACCGCTTCCTTGATCGGTGGAGGGTCGTTAGCCGAACGGGTAGGATACGACTTTAAATACTTGTTAAAAGTATAATGAATTATAAAGTAACTATACATTATAAATTCCCAATCTTAGTTACTTTAGGAAAATGTGAAATTGGTGCTAGCCCATAAAATTACACTTTGTACCTTACCAAGTCGTTAGTGGAGCGTGTGTGGTTAACCGGCACACTAACATGGACTAGTAAGAGTGGCAAAGGGTAACTTGACTTTATTATAGATCGGTGGAGCGTGTGTGGTTAACCGGCACATCGATTAGGTAATATTGTTGAGGGTACCAAGTCAATTTGTATGGTTATTCACACCTTGTTTGTGATCCTCGGCATCCCAGTCACAAACTTGAGAGGGCACAATCGAGATTCAAACATGTCATTGAAAAGTTCAATGTATCTCAAAAGATCTAGGGGTTTCAAAACCAATAAAACCTAATAATAAAATATTTTGTTCTTATGGTGGAAATTGGTAAATCGTCATTTACCTACCTTCAAATATTTTATAGTATGGATTACGGCATCCCTCTTCCAACTATAAATAGTTTGTTGGATCCTAGCCTTAATATTTCATTTGGGTGAATTATTAAGGATTCCTAATCTAATGAAACTTGTCTTTCTTTCCTTTCAGATGTCTTCCAACAATGCTTCTGGCTCAAACCTAACAGGCTGCTTTTCCCTTATGAACTTGTGTGGTAAGGTCATCTTTGATGGATCCAATTTCAATGAGTGGATCAGAAACATCAGAATGATTACCCGCTACGAGGACAAAGAATATGTCCTCGATAGGGAGCTTAAGGTTGTGAATGAAGCCACTGCTACTCCTGAAGAGTTTGCGGAGTTTGTTGCACATGAAAAGGATGCTACTAAAGTAGCATGCATCATGATGGCCACCATGACTCCTGAACTTCAAAAATCCTATGAAGATTTCTACCCCTATGAGATGCACCTGGATCTGATGGAAAGGTACCATCAGAGCGCGCGTCAGGAGAGGTATGAAATCATCTCCTCCATGAGAACCGCAAGGATGAAGGATGGTGAACCCATCACCGGTCACTTGCAGAAGATGCAAAGGTTCGTTGACCGGTTGCTGAAGCTAAATGTTGACTTTCCTGAGGAAATGGCGATTGACATCATTCTCCATTCCTTACCTCCAAGTTATGATCAGTTTCGTATGACTTATCATATGAACAAGGAGGAAGTCACACTTAGCAAACTTCAAGGACTCTTAAGGACAGCTGAAAATGGCCTTAAGGGTAAAGCGGTTGCTACTTCTACTCCTTCAACAGCCCCTGTTCTGGCTATTGGGCAGGGAAAGGGTAAGAAAAGGAAAAACCCTTCGAAGGGTACCAAGGGTAAGACTCTTGATGGTTCCTCTTCAAGTGGGACAAAGAAAGGTCCCATTACTCCTTCTTCAAACCCAAAGGAAGCACAATGCTTCTATTGCCAGGATAAGGGACACTTCAAGCGAAGCTGCCCCAAATATCTGCAAGATCTAAAGGATGGGAAGGTTAAACCCACCCATGCAGGTATTTACACAATATTGTCTAACAACACATCTAATGCTAATTCTTGGGTGCTTGATACAGGGTGTGGTATTCACATTTGTACTGATTTGCAGGCACTAAGAAGAAGTGAGCAAGTGGAGCACAGGAAGATAAACTTAGTCATGGGCAACAGGAAAGCATCACCTGTTACCAAGATAGGAGTTTATTCTTTATTGCTTAATAATGGGTTAATGTTAGATTTGAATAAGTGTTGTTACTCGCCCGAAATGGCGAGAAATATTATTTCCTTTCATGGCTTGTACAAACAAGGTTTTACATTTTCATTTGATAATAAAAATGGTGCTATTAATGTTTATTACAATGATGTATTTTACTTTAAAGCATTACCTTGTGATGGTGTATATGAAGCCGTGAATGTTGTAGACAATCTAGGAAATAATGTGTTGTATATTGATTCTTCAGATCGCTTGGATAAAGCATCCTTGTGGCATTGTCGTCTTGGACATGTTAACAAGAAGCGCATAGGCCAACTCCAAAAGGTTGGAGTCTTGGAATCATTTGACCTCAAGTCAGATGATAGTTGCGAGTCTTGTTTACTTGGAAAAATGACAAAGTCACCCTTCACAGGTACTTGTGATAGGGGTGAAGGTTTGTTGGACCTTGTACACACGGATGTGTGTGGGCCCTTCAGAGTTGCTACAAGGGATGCTAATCGCAATTATGTGACTTTTACTGATGATTACAGTAGATATGGATATATTTACTTAATCAAGCATAAGTCAGAAACCTTTGAAAAGTTCAAAGAGTTTAAGCAGGAAGTTGAGAATCAATTGGGCAGGAACATCAAGATGCTCCGATCCGATCGAGGAGGAGAGTATCTTAGCATTGAGTTCCTTGACTATCTTAAGGAATGTGGGATTGTCTCACAATTGACACCTCCCAGAACACCACAGTTGAATGGTGTAGCTGAGAGGCGCAATCGAACCTTGTTGGATATGGTTCGTTCCATGATGAGTCGAGCTTTATTACCAATCTCTTTCTGGGGGTATGCCTTAGAGACTGCCGCCCATATCCTTAATCTAGTCCCTACTAAAAAGGTTGCCAAAACACCTCACGAGATGTGGACTGGGAAAGTTCCCAATTTGGACCACATCAAGATTTGGGGTTGTGAAGCTTTCGTGAGGCGTGAGACTCATGATAAGCTTGAACCTCGAAGTGAGAGGTGTTTTTTCATCGGCTACCCACAGAGATCCTTTGGTTACCTCTTCTACAGACCTAGTGATAATGTGGTTTTTGTAGCAAGAAGAGGAGTCTTTCGTGAGAGAGAATTCATAAGCCAAGGGGACAGTGGGAGGCAAATTGACCTTGAAGAGCTTCAAGAGTCAAGTGGTGAAGGAACCTCTAATGCTATCGACCAACCTGAGGAGGAAACTCCTGTTGATCCGATAGATGAGTCTGTACCTCCAAGACGTTCCACTAGGGTGAGGAACACACCTGATTTTTATTATGGTTATCACATCACCACTGAAGGTGATACATTTATTAGCGATAGTACACTAATAGATTTGGATGAACCTAATAATTACAGGGAAGCCATGGCAGGCCCTGAGTCTGCTAAATGGAAGGAGGCTATGGACAGCGAGATTCAGTCCATGTATGACAATCAAGTTTGGAACTTGGTTAACAATGTACCAGGTCGTAAGACAGTTGGGTGCAAATGGATCTTCAAGAAGAAGACCGACATGGATGGGAAGGTACACACTTATAAAGCGCGACTGGTTGCGAAGGGCTTTACTCAAACTCCGGGAGTTGACTATGATGAGACCTTCTCACCAGTAGCTAAAATTAAGTCTATTAGAGTATTGTTAGCCATAGCTGCATTTCATGATTATGAAATATGGCAAATGGATGTCAAAACCGCTTTCCTTAATGGAAAGTTGGCTGAGGATGTTTACATGGCTCAACCAGAGGGTTTTGTCGATACAAGATACCCTAATAGAGTGTGTAAGCTTGATAAATCCATTTATGGATTGAAACAAGCATCTCGCAGATGGAATCTTTGCTTTGATGAGAAAGTCAAAGAGTTTGGCTTTTCTAGGAGTGAGGATGAGTCTTGTGTGTATGTCAGGGCTAGTGGGAGCATAGTTAGCTTCTTGGTGTTGTATGTGGATGACATACTTCTCATAGGAAACGACGTCCCAACCTTACAGGAGGTTAAGTCCTGGCTTGGGAAGTGTTTCGCTATGAAGGACCTTGGGGAAGCTGCCTATATCCTAGGGATAAGGATATTGAGAGATAGGAGTAAGAGACTAATTGGACTTAGTCAAAGTACTTATGTGGATAAGGTACTGAAGAGGTTCAGTATGCAAGATTCCAAGAAAGGAGAATTACCAATCCAGAGTAATGCCAAGCTGAGTAAGACTCAGAGTCCGAGTACAGAGGCTGAGATAGCTGAAATGAGTCATATACCATATGCTTCCGCTGTGGGCTCGATCATGTATGCTATGACTTGTACTCGCCCTGATGTGGCCTTTGCTTTGAGCATGGTCAGTAGATATCAAGGGAACCCTGGCAAGGCACACTGGACAGCGGTAAAGAACATTCTCAAGTATCTGCGGAGGACTAAGGATTGGGTCCTTACCCTCGGGGGCAGTGATGACTTGAGAGTGGAAGGATATAACGATGCTAGCTTTCAGACTGATAGGGATAATTTCCGCTCTCAGTCAGGCTGGGTCTTTATCCTAAATGGAGGGGCAATTACTTGGAAAAGTTCCAAGCAGGAGACAGTAGCTGATTCTACTTGTGAATCAGAGTACATAGCAGCAAGTGAAGCAGCTAAGGAGGCGATATGGCTAAAGAACTTCATCGGAGACCTTGGAGTTGTACCAGCTATAAAAGAGCCAATGGAAATTTTTTGTGACAGCGAAAGTGCGGTTGCTTTGGCTAAGGAACCAAGAGATCACGGGAGATCTAGGCACATTGACAGAAAATACCATTTCATAAGACATCGAATAGAAGAAGGACTCCTCGTGGCTAAGAGGGTATCATCAGATGAGAACACGACAGATCCCCTCACGAAGGGACTGAGCAGGGTTAAGCATTTACAGCATGCGAGGCGCATTGGGCTGAAGGATGATATTATTTTCAATAATTAGATTCCTGAAACTTGTAAAATGTAATTGACATTTGATGATAAATAAAAGTTGTTATTTATTTATGAGTAAGGTGTTACTATCTTATGTTGATTGTTTACTATGTTTCAATTTTGCATGTTTTTACTTCCAGAATAATTATGTTATTATTCAAACCATCCACAGTCAGTCAAACTTTGGAAGTAAGTATTGATTTAAGACTGTCATGAATTTGGCTTGTATGATTTGTCTAAAAGTGCTTTGGACAATGCAATGGTTGCTACAACATTCATGAGTACTCATAAGGGCTGAGTATTGGATCCAACCCACGCTCACTTACATCACTTCATGGAATTTATCTCGAGTGATCGTGAGACGGTAATATCATATAAATCTTTAAACCTAGAGATATGAGTTGTTGACTATGAGTTGGTTATTCATTGATTGCACGAAAACGCATTGGTAACTCGATGTCATAAAACGTGCCTTTGTGAGTAATTCAACAAGTAGTTAGTACAAGCATATCAGTCGAAGTTTATCTGTTCCTTCTAGAAATAGAAGCGATATCTGGGCCCCTCGATGATTTGGTTTTGACCTATGTACCGGGCCCGGTCAGAACCTAATTGATGTGTTCAATTTAGTTCTATGTCGAAACAAATCAGAGATCGAGAAACAAATGCTGGACAATAAGTAAGACCATGTTCCATGTGTTTGTCCGGCTGATATCATGAGAACAGAGGATTATATGATCACTTATCTTAAATGGCGTATCATCATCATCTCAGTTCCGAGAGACTTTGAAAGAGCTACGATTGCTAGTCGGATTTTGAAGTCATATTCGCAAATATAGTTATTAGACTTATCCAAGTGGGAGACTGTTGGATATAGTGTCTAAGTCCATAACTTTATTTGGTATGTACTTGACCCGACCCGGCATGGTCCATTTGGGTTGCATGGCATTGCAATACTTGGATAGACTAAATGAGAGAATAAGGCACTTATGATTATTAATATATTATAAGTTCTAATATATTAATAATAGTATTATTTAATTAGTATTGATCAAGTATTAATCTAGGATTAATTTGGTGATCAAAGTGAGACTAATTAAATATATAGGGTTGATTATGACAATCATCAATTCTTTTATGGTGGATTAATGATCCATAGTTTATGGGTTATGGATGTAACCAAATGGAGCTCCATGGATGGTCCATGGGAGTTACAAATCCATGGGTCATGGGAAATCAAGAGTCATGCCAATTAAGGGCATTTATGTGTAAACCCTAATTGTGACAACACTATAAAAGGAACCCTATAGCTAGCAAAAAGTGGAGCTAGTGGACATAGTGTTACTAGAGAGGGCATAACCAATTTTGAGTGCTAGAAGTATTCTCTCAAGTTATTCCAAGTCTTGTGGTGTTGTGTGAAGCATTTGAGGCACAACATTTGGGGTGCTAGGCTCACAAAGTCTTGAAGGAATCCAAGCAACAACAAGGTATGTATTTCTACTAGTTTTATGTTTTATGTAATCCCCATGCCATGCTAGTTAGGAAATAACCTTGAAAAAGTAATTTGCATGTATATAGAGAAAACATAGATTCAAGGTTATTAGGGTTGCATGTACACTTAGGAAGTGTTAGAATGCTCAAAACCCATCATATATAACTACGACTTCAACGACACTCGGACAAATAACCGGATACTCTAAGTCCACAACGAAACAAGGAACAGGAAATAAAGCGGGTTATCAGTCCTAAGTACTTCAAACCCTACTTATATAACTATATCTATATAGACATGAATCTATCAAGAATATAAGTTTAAAAGACTTTGATAAAAACTTGGTAATTTAAAAGAGATTTTGGTACTTTAAAATGGATTTGAAAACAAAATTTGGAAAACTTTAGCTGGATAAAACAGTTTAACATGCAGAAATCTTTTTGCTATACAGTTATTAATCACATGTGGTTCATATAATAACTTTATAGTTCAACTTGTATTCCCCCCATAAAAGCATTTAAAATCATTTAAAAAGGTTGATTAAGGGGTATGAACTCACCTGAAGTGGGTGATTCGGATGAACGGGTGGTATAGGATGTTTAGTGTCTAGTGAGGACTTGAACACACACGCAGATCCTATTGAGCATGCAATGATACATTTATGTATCTAATTAGTCATTTAATAACTAATTAAGCAAGTAAAGACACTCAAATACATGAAAACACTTTGTTTCAAGTGTTAGGAGTGCTAAGGGTTGCATCTTAAGAGAGTATGGCCTCACATTGGAGTTTACTCCCCATAGGGTAGCACCATATGGGTTTACGGTTCTGGGACCATTTCCCCCATGATTTTACGGCCGTAAACTCATGGCAATGATGTCATTGGGTGTTTTAAGGTCCTAAACCACACAAGGAAGTAAGCTAGACTCGAATCCAAGGCTTAGGAAGTGACTAGGGCTCGAAATGGCCCTTTGTTAGAGTTTACGGTCCTTGGACCACTCCTTGGGAGTTTATGGTTGTAAACCCATGAGTTTACGGCCGTAAACTCATGGTTACCCAACCATTTCGTGTTTTGGTGTTTCTAGCTCATGCATGCAAGGTTCTAGTCCTTTATACAAGCCATAGAAGGTGTTAGGGGCACCTAAACCCCACTTGAAGGTGTTTACGGTCTAAGGAGATCTCCCTGAACCGTAAACACATATGTTCTTGGGGATTTTGATGTTCTTCAAGGGTTTAACATGCATTCTAAGCAAACAACTAGTTAGGAGGAGTGTACTTACTTATAGGAAGCTTGTAGGAGTATTTAAGGGCCAAGAACACTAGTGTGTGTTCTTGGTGTTTTGAAGAACACTTGAAGATCTAAGAAAAGAGGAGATTTCCATGGATGAAATCGAGTATAAACACTAGATAAAGTGTTATTTGAACGAAACAAGGAAGGAAACACTTACATTTTTGGCGGATTTGAAGAAATGTGATATGATACTTGAGAGAGAATTTTGGGTGTTCTTGAGTTAGGAAGTGAAAAGTGAGCCAAAAATGACTAAGTGTCATATTTATACTCTTTAGAGTTTACGGCCGTAAACTCCATGTTTGGGGCCGTAAACTCCAAACTCTTGGAGTTTTGAGACTTACGCGATGCACGACAACCTCTAACGTATACTTCCTTTTATTTGTTCGCTTGACGAGTATAAAATAAAAACACCCAACGGACTGAAAACCGGCCAAAAACGTACTAAAATGAATTTGCATTTAATTTGATGTGCTTGACCGTGGAGTTTATACAAATGAAAATTTCGGGTTGTCACAAAAACAGCCAAGCCACTTACCATGCTTACACAAGAGGGCGTGCCATTTGAATGGACAGAAAAGCAGGAGGTTGCCTTCCGAACTCTGAAGCGAGCTCACTGTAGTGCACCAGTACTATCACTACCAGAAGGAACATAGGACTTCGTAGTTTATTGCGATGCTTCGAATCAGGGTTTAGGTTGTATACTCATGCAGAGTGTTAAGGTGATAGCTTATGCATCCCGACAACTAAAGACACATGAGGTGAATTATACCACCCATGATCTCGAATTGGGAGCGGTGGTCTTCGCCTTGAAAATTTGGAGGCACTACCTTTATGGTACCAAGTGCACCATTTTCTCCGACCACAAGAGTCTCCAGCACATTTTAAATCAAAAGGAGTTAAACATGAGGCAGCGAAGATTGGTTGAGCTGCTAAACGATTATGAGTGCGAAATCAAGTACCACCCAGGCAAGGCTAACGTGCTAGCTAATGCCTTAAGTTGGAAAGAATACTCCAATCGTCGTGTGAAGACTCTTTCAATAACCATCCAATCCCATCTGTCCTCAAAATCAAAGCATCCCAATTCGACGCCATGAAGACAGAAAACAGAACGAGTGAAGCGTTACGTGGAATGGAAAAGAACTTCGAAGTCAAGGAGGATGGAACATATTATTTCATGAACCGAATTTGGGTCCCTAAACTTGGAGGATTCAGAGAAGTAGTCATGAATGAAGCTTATAAGACACGATATTCCATCCATCCAGGATCAGATAAAAGGTACCTGGATATCAAGCAATGTTATTGGCGGCCTAACATGAAGGCGGAGATTGCCACTTACGTTAGCAAATGCCTCACTTGTGCTAAAGTGAAGGTAGAGTATCAAAAGCTCTCGGGACTATTACAACAGACGGTAATATCCAATTGGAAATGGGAAAGGATTACTATGGACTTTGTGACCAAATTACCCAAGACAACAGATGGATTTGATACCATATGGGTAATAGTCGACAGGTTGACAAAATCCGCCCATTTCCTGCCAATAAAGGAGACATACAAGATGGAGCGACTAACAAGAATCTACATCAAGGAAATTGTGAGACTCCATGGAGTACCAATATCTATCATCTCAGATCGAGATAGTAGGTTCACTTCACGCTTTTGGCAATCGCTACAGAAGGCTATGGGGACACAACTCGACATTAGCACTGCTTACCACCCACAGGCGGATGGTCAAAGTGAGCGAGCCATTCAAACGCTTGAGGATATGCTTCGAGCATGTGTGATAGACTTTGGAAGGTCGTGGGATACCCACTTACCTTTAATTGAGTTTTCATACAACAACAGTTATCACACAAGCATCAAAGTTGCTCCTTTCGAAGCATTATATGGTCGTAAATGTAGATCACCGTTGTGTTGGTCAGAGGTAGGCGACACTCAACTGGCAGGAGGGCAGACGCCAAACAATGCATTAACAGGACCAAAAATCATACACGAAACGACAGAGAAAATAGTTCAAATCAAAGCTCGACTTCAAGCATCGCGTGACCGACAGAAGAGCTACGCTGATAAACGGCGAAAGCCCTTGGAATTTCATGTCGGGGATCGGGTGTTGTTAAAGGTCTCCCCCTGGAAAGGGGTGATCCATTTCAGGAAATGGGGAAAAGTAAACCCACGGTACATTGGATCATTCGAGATTCTTGCCCGAATTGGTCCAGTGGCTTATAGACTGCTGCTACCTACCGAACTCAACATTGTACACCCCGTGTTTCATGTTTCCAATTTGAAGAAGTGCTTATCCGACGAAACTCTTGTCATTCCGTTAGAAGAAATCGAAATGAACGAGAATCTCCTGTTCATCGATGAACTAGTTGAAATCATGGACATGGAGGTGAAGCGTACTAAGCAAAGCCGCATTCCAATAGTGAAGGTTCGGTGGAACGCGAAACGTGGACCAGAATTCACATGGGAACGCGAAGACCAGAGGAAGCAAAAGTACCCTCACCTATTCTCGCATTCTTAAATCCAGCTTCAAAAAGAATTTTGGGACGAAATTCCCTCTAACGGGGGGATGATGTCACAACTAGCATTCCAGCTAGGAATTTTTGTACTCTTGTAAACATTATCTACTATAAACTCGTAAACCCTAATTCATGTTATGCTTGAAATTCAACCTATGGAAGCACATTCAAACTTAGATTCATCAAGTAAAGTTGAAAACCCTAGAAATCCCGGTTTAAGTCCATTATGGACTAGGATTTCCTTATTGGGCCTAATGGGCCAATAAGTTTCCAATGTGACTATTTTGGGCTTAGAACTCTTAAATGGGCTCTCATTGAGCTCACTCTCATGAGACTTAACCTTTTTGGGCCTTATAAGCCTAAAATGGACTAGTTTACCTTTAATGGGCCTTATTGGGCCATAACAAATCCAAATAACTTTAATAGACTCAAATCCATTCCTTTACGCTAAATTGGGCCGTGAACTACTCTAAAGGCCCAATGGGCCGAAAATCATCAAATTGGGCCTCATATTATGGACTCAAGCACAAAAGGCCCAAGCTATTCTTTTCTTTCCCTCTCTCTCGGCCTAAGTAGAAAACAAAAAAAAGGGAATTAAGGGAATTAAGGAGGGTTAGCCACCTCCTTATTACATGTTTGACTTCCATGCAAGTTCACATGTCTCCATGCAACCATCCCTTCATCTATCTCTCTCTTCTCCTTCTCTTCTTGTTTCGGCCGAAGACACACAACACACACACACATTACACAAAAATTCTCTCCATTTCTCTCTAAGGCCATCTCCTTCCTTCCTTCAAGGAATTCTTGAAAATTTGGCTTGGAATCAAGAGTCTTCATCAAGTGTTGTCAATCTTTGGTAAGTCTTTGCACATCCAAGCTTCATAACTTCACCCTCTTGTTAGATCACTCCTTTACACAAAGTTTTTGGTGTTTATACTCTTGGAAATCTTCTTGAGTTCGAGATCTACTCAAGGAAGTTGCTAGGACCAAACTCTTCCATTTCCTTTCTTCAAAACCGAACCCACAAACCTAAGGTGAGTTCATACCCCTCTATTTTCGGTTTTCATATGTTTTATGGGGGAGAATACAAGTAAAATGTGAAGATCTATGTGTATTTGTATGTTATGTGTGATTTCTTGTGTTTTTGTGGTAAATATGTGCTAAAAATGAAAGATATTTCGAGATCTATAGTTCAAGAAGGAAAAATATGTGATCTAGGTCACATTTCACTTAACATGTCAAGATAAACTACTATACAAGCTTTAAAATAAAACGCTACAACATAAAACTTATTATTGGACTATTTTTGTCAACTAAACAAAAGTTTGGAAAAAAAGTTGTCATTTACGGTTTTTACAAGGTTCAAAATGTCAAAACAGTTAAATGGAAGTTTCTATGAACATTATGTTTTTTTTTTCAAAGGACTAAAAATGAAATTTGTAGCTTATTGGGCTAAATTTTGGGCTTTTCGACCCATAGGCCCAAAGTTGCAAAAAATATGGTTTTAAGGGGCTGAAATGGTAAATTTCTCAAAATAGTGGGTAGAAAAGTAAATGAATCTATTTCTGGGGTTAAAATGATCTTATTTGCTAAAAAGGATTGAAAATGCCAAGATTTTGGATTTTTGGGTAAAAAGTGTAAAAATTACGAAAAAGGAGGACTAAAATGCAAATATTTTAACTAAAGGGTTGAAACTTTCTTAAATTTACTTTTGGGCTTAAAATATTATTTAAATAAGTGTTTGAGTCAAAAATGTCAAGAAAATTAGTTCAAGGACCTAATATGTCATTTTTGTTATAAAAAGGACTAAAATTGCCAACTTCACCAAAATAAGGGGCTGAATAGGTCAAACTAATATTTTTGGTCAATTATGTTAATAATAAAATAATTTGGTCAAAATATACAAAACTTTATAACTTATGGGTTTTAAATAGAAAAATAACTATTTTTATAAATCTATAAATCGTTATAAAACAAATTCGTGATTTTTACGACATATCGATTAAACAATTCGCAACATTAATACAATACAAAACAAGTAATCATTCAAATGGTTGGGCTTGAGAGATTCTAATCATGCTTATTGAGCCTTCGTGACTCATTGACATGACTTTCGGGCCCAACGTAAATAATACATGTTATTGGGCCTCCTGTGACCCAATTACATGCTTAAGAGACCCTCAATGGTTTTTACATGCTATTGGGCCTCAGTGGCCCATTAGCATTACTAATAAGGTCCAAATAAATCATATGCGAAATGGGCCAACGCGCTTTTCGTATACTCGACAGCCTTAAATAACATACAAAATTAGTAGGGCCTAGTAGTCCTCTTCTCTTCGTCTGTTAGGCTTACATTCTCTTCAAGTAAACTAAAATCAGGTCATTAATCAAGGTTAATCAAATTCATGTGGATTAAGTGAGTAATAACGGGTGACACCAATAGGTGTCGGTCGTAGTCTGTAGTTGTAATCAAAGTCTCCTGGAGGGAGAGCGAAAGTTTGTGTATAGATCTATACGGGGTGATTCCCCCACACCTAAGTTGTTCGCTACAGTTAGACTCGGATAGTCTAGGGTGACAAAGTCTTAAGATCAAATTTCGGTGTTCATTAGAATACCAAGACAGACGAACTAGTCATTATCATGCATGGTTATAACGACTCACGTAGAAATCTGATATCATTATCAAGGGAAATCATATTCATTCGATGTAACGATACAATAATGCAAAACAATCATAACTTTTTATCGGAAAACATCGGGTTTTCCGGGGAAACCAATCTTACTAATTTGTACTTTCAAAAAGTATAATTCAAAACCTCTCTTTTATACACGTTTTGAAATCATTCACGCATATACTTACGGGATCATCACAACATTTTCAAGAAAAGTCTTAATACAGAAAATATCGGATTTTCTGGGTTTTACGAATGACATAAACTATTTTACATCAAACACACTTATGAACTCACCAACATTATATATGTTGACCGTTTTCAAAACAACTTGTATTCTCAGGTAATCGTTAGACAAGGAAGCATCCAGTGTGTTCAAAGTTTCTTTTGTAGTTGCTAACCACCAAACACTTTATATTTTGAAATCATGTAATATAAACCTTGTACTTGATGTAAACAATGCCAGTTGTACTATGTAATGTTTGGTGATGAATGTGTTATGTTTCATGTATATTCATTGTGATGATATTTCAATTTAAGTCACACGAGCCCTCGGACGTTTCCGCCGTCTGGTTCGGGGGTGTGACAGGTTCATTTTCATCTTTTTATCTTTCATTTTGTATCTGGAATGTATTTGTATTTGTATGATGCATGTATGTGTTTGTCCATGTGTATTTTTTTGTATGTGTGTGTTATTTGTATATGTATTATTTGTGTATGTGTATGTGTATGACTTTTGAAATTATATATGTAATTTGTATGTATGGAAAAAATGAAAAATTTTAGGTTGTTATAATGGAAAAAAAAGTATGATGCTATAATGAATATATAATATGTGTAGGAAGCATATTTATGTGTATTAGCGTGTATAATGTGTGTATTTATGTATGTAATGTGTGGAAGATGAAAAAATATATGATGCAATAATGAAAATGTAATATGTGTGGGATGTATGTTTAAATGTATTACTCTATATTGTAATGTTTATGATGTATGATGCAATAATAAATATGCAATATGTGTAGGAAGCATGTTTAAAGGTATTTATGTAGAAAGTACAATGCTATATTGGAAAAAAAATGAAAATATAAAAAGTTTATGCATTTGTACGCAACTTCGAAAATACAATGCTACAATTGAAAACAAATACATGTATTTATATGCAACTTGGAAAGTACAAATGCTATAATTGAAAAAAAAGGTTTGTGCCTTTCCCCGTACCCGAACTCCAATCACCACACCCATCCCCGCCCCCGACCCACCTAATACCCGACAAATTCGGGTGAAAAATATATCCGCCAGACATAACAAACTCGATGGATTCCTGATTAGTTCGAATTTTCATACCTAAGATAAGAAAAGCTATTTTAGTTTAAATTTTTATTTGAAAATCTAACAATTTTTGCTAAATTAACAAAAAGTTAAAAACAAAGTAACCAAAGATTGACTTCTCACATGCTCTAGGAAAAAGTAAACATATTTCCTTTATATATAACAAACATGTTGGACGATTTTTGTTTTACCAGCAATGTGGTATGGAATCCAAATACTTGGTGCTTCCTTATAAACCATAAATATAAACATCCCATTTCACGTTAATAGTATTGTATAAACATTAAATGAAAAATGACCGAATAATTCAACTGTAGACAAACTTAGTAAAATATAATTATTAAATAAAATTACCTACTCGTTTTCTTTTAAGAAATATGGCTAATATATAACTAGCCACTAATACAAACACTAATTAATACTAATAGCATCTTTTTTAACCCATTAACAACAAGAAATATAACCCAAAATAAGATAATATAAAAAAAAACTTATTTAAAATCACCATAAATATGGCATTGCAGGTGAAATAAATAAAATTATGTAAAAATCATTCTCCTAATAAAAAACCATATAGTTTTGTATTTCCATCAATATGATATTCGTTTGAGGCAAATAAGACCATTAACATCCTAAATGTTTTTTTCCCACATCGGTATAAAAAGAAAACTCAATGCTATAATTGAAAAAAAATAAAAAAAAATGAAACAAAAAAGAAAAAAAGAACAACGCTATAATAACAAAAATATTGTAGAGAACAATTCTATAATGGAAAAAAATGAAAAAAATAGAAAAACAATATAATATTTAAAGCACAATGTTATTAAATAATAAAAATATCGTAAAGTACAATGTTGTAATAGGCTAAAATATGATATTATAAAAAAATATATTGAAAATTACAATGCTTAAATGGTATAAACAATATAATATTTAAAGTACAATGCTATTGTAAAAATGAGAAAAATTCTTCCAAATTCTATTCGTTTGCGTGTTTTCTTTGTAATCATCATGAACCTAGAAATACTCGACCGAAATTGATTTAGAAATTAATTAATTTCGGGATGTCTCCGTTTTGAGACTGCTCTTTGAATACTTTATCTCATTTAGGATGTAAACATGTATTACGTGATTATTTTTTTAAGAAAGATTTGGTTGTCATTTTCTCTTTGCTCCTCGGGTATATATATATATATATATATATATATATATATATATATATATATACACTTGGGAGCTAAGTGGAAATGTTGCCGTTTTTTTCTTAAGCATATAATCATGTAATACATGTTCACATATGAGATAAGGTATTCAAAAAGTGGGTTTAGAAGCCTACCTTTGTGAATACTCTATCTGTTTCTGATTATTTGTTCATGTGTTCCCGTGTTGGGGATACTTTTTGAATCATCGACATTATGAATACTCTACTTGATTTTTGTTTCCCGTAGATTAAACCTTAAACACTAAAATATGTTTCAGTTGCATCATGTCTATTGATAAAACTTGGACTACTAATCCACATCGATAATCTCCCCGAGTTCCAGCTAGGACTCGAATATTTTGTCAAGAGATCCATGTCACACCTAGATTGTAAAGGTGAAACCAGATGTCCGTGTGAGCAATGTGATAATCGTTACTTCATGGATCCGAAAGCAATGAAACGTCATGTTAGTATATATGGTTTCAGTCGGTCATACGAAACGTGGATATATCACCGTGAACCTTTAATTCCTCCGATTGTAGATTTCGTAGCACCAAGTAACGCGATGGCTGATGATATTGACGATGTTATGTGGGGTCGAGAGAAAATGATACAAAACCCAATGAAGGAACCTTGAATACAAGGGGTAGCGGTGTAGATGATGATTTGGAATAGTTGTTAGAGGCAGTCGAAACCAAGTTACGTCATGGTTGTATGTTTTCTTTCCTTGATTTTTTACCAAAGCTGATGCATAGCAAGGTCAACAACAAATGGACTGATAGTTCATTTGATCAACTCCTTGAGTTGTTGCATTCAACATTTCCACAAGAGAACGAGGTTCCCCATTCATATTATCTAGCCAAAAAGAAACTGAAGAAGATAGGTTTGGGGTACGAGTCAATACATGTGTGAAAAAATGATTGTTTTCTCTTCTGGAAGGAACACAACTCATTGCAGATTTGTCCCGTTTGTAAAGAGAGTCAGTGGTTTAATAAAAACACCAAGGGTAAGAAGGTGGCTCATAAGTTGTTACAGTACTTTCCAGTGACCCCTAGACTATGACGTTTGTATTATTTAAGGTACACTTCCAAAAATATGATATGGTATAGCACCTGGAGATCAAAAGATGGTGTGATGCGTCATCCCGTTGATGGAGAGTCTTGGCAAAAATTTGACGTAGATTACCCTGACTTCTAGAGTGAACCTCGTAACGTACGCCTAGGACTAGAAGCTAATGGCTTTAATCCATTTGGTAACATGTGTAATCCACATAGTGTTGGGTTTTGGTACATTACAACATCCTATGGTGCACATACAACCCTAAATGCCTTGGATCTATGTTTTCTCTAATTATACATGTAATGGTGCTTCCAAAGCATTAAGCCTATAACTAGCATGCAATTGACATATACCATACAAGATACTAGTTAGGGTAACATACCTTATTATGTAGCTTGAAGTCTTGATGTATCCATGTCAATGACGTGTCCATTAGAATCGCTGTCGAACTCTGACCTTGTCAATGACGTGTCCATTAGAAAAGGGATCATATATTCATCCATTCTAGATATTATATGGACTGAGACATGGATTATAATCATTCTCCTTGTCCATATGTTGTTTCCTGATTTCTAATTTATGAAGACTGACTAATTAAACAAATGAAATCAGTCCAGGCCCGGCCGAGAACTTATGGTTGTCATCACTAAATCATCGAGGGGCCCACAGATATCACTTATATCCCTCTAAGGGTAAAAGGAATGGATAAAATTCGACTCATATGCTTGCTCTATTTACTCATCAAATCACAAACAACAATGTGTTTTATAACACCAAGTTACTGGTACGTTTTCATATTATCAATGTGCAACCGACTCATAGACTGCAACTCATATATCTCCGTTTGAAGAATATAAGATATTATCGTCTCATGATCACTCGTGATTAAATCCATGAAGTGATACAAATGAGCATGGGTTTAATCCAATACTCGAATCTTATTCCAGGAGCACTCATGAATATTGCAGCTATGTCTAAAACATCTAGACATACTACAGACCCATTCATGACAGTATTGTCTCAATACATACTTCCAAAGTATGATCGAATGTGGACGGTTTGAATAATGTAGTTATTCGGGAAGTCAAAACATGTAAAATGAAACACAAGAATAATACTAATCCTATATGGCCCCAAAACTTTTGAGCCATATTGATTACTCATTATTAATTGTATATTGTTTCAAATAATCAACTTAATACTTGAACTGAAATAATAGTTGTCCCATGCTACAAGCATGCACACTATGTTTACCTATGTTCCTTTCTTTGTGGAATAGATCAATTGAAAACATTTTAATGATGCTCATTTCACAATTCCAAATCCTTATGAAAAATGTTAGAATACAAGATTCTTTTCCATTTACTGAAATCTATTAGATTCTAAACTTATATGCAATGATTTTCTTGTAATAACTATGCACAAAAGTCACAAAGACTGGACAACAGACATTACAAAGTATTCCAATGGAGAGCAATTCCATGGAAACAAAGTCTCACATTCAATGTATATTCCTTTGAACATCCTTATTGCATTAAGTTTTCTAATCTTCCACAAATTTAATGAATAACTTCCACCTACGGAAACATTTCCGTATTCCCATTTTGACTAACACTTCTGAACAAGATTTGCCTCTTTTTAGAATATGTAAATAAGGTCCTTCAAAATTAACACTATACTTCCAACTGTCCATGAGCAACCAATCTTTGGTAAAACTCAGATTGTCCTCGACAATTGCTTAATCATTTTAGTCATATCCAGTTCTACTCCTTTTTCCGTCTTAATGCCCTAGGCATTTGGAAAAATTAGAACGGATGAATATTATAGCACATGTAATCGATCCTATACCTGAAGAATATGGGACACGATTCATGACGTCTCACATAAAGACATGATACTCGAACAGTCTTTTGCTATAATTTTTCTATATGCCATGTTCTCAGAATTCGGACTATGAAGAGGGATGTCGTAATCATAATAGAATTTTGAGAACGCAATTAGCATGTCCATATATAGAATTTCCTTATGTTGAACCATTCCAACATAACATTCATATATACACTTGACTAAATTTGATTAAAATCGCAATCTAAGCTTTTAGAATTTGAATGAAGTATAATTTCCTCTCCCTTAATTATAGCAAAACAACTTTTCAAAACCTGAAACTTTGCAAATTGAAACTTTTGTTTTCTATAATTAACATTGCTAACTTGCAACATAATAATCATGCTCCCATTAACATGATAATTATATTCTTATCAGCATAACACTTATGCTCCCAGTAGCTTTGACATGTATCCAAAAATCAATTGGACTTCTAGAAATCAATACTTTATTGACTTTCATTACCAAAGTTCAGGTTTCTGATACGAGATGCTTCGATAAGACTTTATCTAAGCTTCCCAAAATCATACACCTTTCCGTAGATAGCTCACATGTGTGTCTAAACAGTTTTAGATCAATGAAGAGGGATGCCGTAATCATAATCGAATTTGAGAAATGCAAGTATCACAATTGGTAACTATTTAAAATCTACTTAGTGAAAGGGTTTCCTCACCATCATTTTCATGAATCGGAGAGAAACCTTATGAAACTTAGATTTTATGTTGTATGTATTCATATCCATATGAATTTGTCAAAACCATAATCACAAGACAAGCTTAGTGAAAATCCAAATTCATATGGACTGAACTTGTTCAATCTTGTCTTCTTGACACCTGGCAGCACAAGGGCCTACCATTGCTTCCAAGTAGTTATGCAAACAACTGAGAACTCATAGAACTCACATGCATAGTCAACTTTAACTGGAATGGGAACAGGAACAAGAATATGTCAACACGATAGGTTATAAACCTCAAGTTGTGTGCTAGTGATAAACAACATGTTTTATTCTTGATTAGCTCTTGAGACTTTTCAAGATCTTTAAGACTCCCACTGACCTCTTGACATATAAGATTCTCTTATTAAGAACCATTCCTTGACAAAGCAAATATTCAAGTGTTAGTGTGGATTCTTATCAAGACAAACACTTCACACAATTGGCCTTAGTTGGTCTTTGTTTTATCCAAAACATCACAACTCACCAATTTCAAATGTACAAGAGTAGAAAACATTTTACTCTACATTTGATTAAGTCTTTTAACCCTTCTTAACATTATGTCACTCAAGGCTCGATCTTGTAGTATTACTCTAAGACTCAATTTTGGAATGAAGTATGATTCATCTTTTGATTTAACCATTTCAATAATTCACGACTCCTTTTCTTAGTCAAAAAAATGCACTAAGATGTCCTTAGAGGATCAATTGTGATATGGTTTTTCATAATAATTAAGATGATCATAAAACATGATACTGAAGTACTCTCACGTCTCTTCAGATTGGAGAAACTTTTATCTTTCTACATAATTTGATTCTTCTCATTTGTCCTGCCATACATTGAAGCTTTTCCAATGTTTCAGAATTATACTTAAACTTGTAAGCACAACAATATTTACTAAACTTTAGTAAATCATGACGGATAGCTTTATCGTTTTTTGTGGTGGACGTGATCAACGCACAACCAAGTGTACCCGATCTCCTAGTCCTTCACTTGACTCACAAGGATTTAGTCTTAATTTCCCAAAGACGAAAATTCTCATTCATCATACAATACAAGTTGCATGATTCCAAGTTTCTATCCAACTGAAACTTGGGTGATGAGAATATTTCCTTATTTGGTAAATTATGACACTACCACAAACGAAAGAATCAAATCCATTTTCCAATATTGCTATTAATGGAAACATATCAACAACAAATTTTCACAAATCCGATTGTAAGGATACTTAAAATAAATAAAATCAAAAATTTTCCTTTTATTTTAAAATTGCGGAAAAAATTTTCCTTAAAATGCAAATACATATGAAAACTATGTTGTTATCTATTCCTAAGCAATCTATCATAACTCTTAAGCTGCGACTCAAAATTCTGATCTTCGAATCATGCGATCAAAATCCATCTTCGCGATCAGATTCATCATACTCTTCTTCTAAGCTTCCTCTCCTTTTTCGATTCTATAAAATATCAAAATGCGACCTAGTCTCATCATGTAAAAAGAATCTCCAAATAAGAACTTAATAGAGTTAGATAGTGGACTTTACCTAAAGCATAATCAAAATCTTGGACTTTTAGCATCCTAGTGAACTTTCAGGTAAATAGGGCATCTTCGCAACCAATGCCCCTTCTTTTGGTAATAGAAATATATGAAATCTTTAGTAATGGTACACGGGACTACCTCAGACTTAGCCTTTCTATTTACCATTTGGTCAACCGGGTTGACTATGGCCGATCCCTTTCCATTGGGAAGAGAAGACTTTTCTGGACTTCCAATGTTACCATTGTCAATGTCCATGTAAGTTTGGGAAGTAGATCTTCCAATCAAATTTGCCTTACCAGTGCTCCAAATCATTACAGATTCAGCAGCAACAAGCAAATATGTAAGATCGATAAAGGTCATGTCGTGATCTGTCACATAGTAGTCCTTTAAAGAACCCGGTATATGACTCAAAAAGTGATTGAAGAACCCAGTCAACAGCCAACTTCCTTGAGACTTCGACACCCAACTCTCCCAACTTGTCAATATGTGACTTCATCTCCAAGATGTGAGTACATATAGACACTGCTTGCTAATAGGGATTTAGTGACTTTGAACTTTTAAAGAACTTGTGGGTTAGGGTGAATAATTGGAGGAGATGGAGGAAGTGAAGTATGATTTCGAGTTCCATTAATGCACAACAAATGGATTAATCTTTCACCTTGATCGCCATTTGGGATATCATCTTCATTAGGAAAGTTTTATCCAAAAGCTTAAGGAAGACCATGGTTGTCATAACTAGACATCTATGAGGGAGAAATTCAAGTTTAGTTGATTTAAGTCCTTAATATAGCACCCAATATGAAATATTAAGGCTAGGACCCAACACAATATTTTGTAACTTCGAAGAGGGATGCCGTAATCCAAGCTACAAATTATTTGAAGGTAGGTAAATGACAATTTACCAATTTCCACCCTGAAAAAACGAAATTTAACATTAGGTTTTAAATGAACTGAAACTCCTAAATCTTTTGAGATTTATTGAACTATTCAATGACATTTTTAAATCTCGATTGTGCCCTTCAAGTTTGTTTCTGGGATGCCGATGATCATAAACAAGGAGTGAATAACCATGAAAATTAACATGGTACATTTAATGTTACAACCACCTAATCAATGTGCTGGTTAACCACACACGCTCCATTGATCTATGATTAACATCAAGCTACCCTTTGCCACAGATTCTCAGTCCCAGATTAGTGTGCCGGTTAACCACACACGCTCCACTAACGACTTAACAAGGTGTAAAGTGCGATATCATGGGTTAGCACCAAATTCACATTTTCCTAAGTAACTAAGATTGGGAATTTATAAGAGTTTAGTTACTTAGTATTTATCGTTATACTTTTAATGAAGGGAAAATTAATGTTTGGTCCTACACGTTCGGCTAACGACCCTCCACCAGTCAAGGAAGCGGTGGGTGAGAGTGGACACCCATTAAACTGCCATTTTATAGGCAGTAACCTTATAACCCCCTTATAGACCGGCTTCGTGAATGAGGCCTACTAACGGTAAGACCGACTTACTCTTATACATATATATATATATATATATATATATATATATATATATATATATATATATATATATATATATATATATATATATATAAATATTAAACCTATAATATTATAATAGTATAAGGGTTGAATTTTAAACTTTTAAAATTCTAAGGGTTTAATTTGGAATTAAAGTATTCATGGGGGGAAACTTTACAAATTCCAAAACTTGTGGGCAAGTTTTAAGCAATTCAAAAACTTTTGGTTTCCATAACTTATGAGATTAAAGTAGTTTAATGAAAAACTCTTCAAGTTCCATAACTTGAGGACGAGTTATGGAAGAGTCTAAAACCATTTTAAAATGAGACTCTTCATTTTCATAACTTATGGAAATTTTATGAGTTTTAAAATTCATAAATGAGACTTTTCATATAACTTGAGGAAAAGATAAAAAAACTAATATCATGAACAACTTTTAGATCAATTTGAATCAAAAACCAATTATCACATAATTTTTCTATTAATCTAAACTAACTCATAAG
The DNA here is from genome assembly GCF_052849685.1 of Lactuca virosa. Classification (NCBI taxonomy): domain Eukaryota; kingdom Viridiplantae; phylum Streptophyta; class Magnoliopsida; order Asterales; family Asteraceae; genus Lactuca; species Lactuca virosa. The sequence goes on from NC_136429.1 coordinate 318,448,261, forward strand.
AACAAGATAATTCATATCATCAATCTTTAAGAGATTAGCATAAACATATAAACTAATACAAATCTTGAAATTATGACAATTACCTTTTAATTGGATGAGAATCATCATTACCATAACAACAAAATCAAATTTTATGAACAAAAATATTTTGTGGTAATGATTCTAATCCAAAACAAGCCAAAAAAGTCAAAATTTTGTTGTCTGGACAGCCAACTCGTCGAGTTGCTTACTGCACTCGACGAGTTCAAGGCCATCTTCAACCAACTCGGCGAGTCACCCAGTGGACTCGGCGAGTTCACTGGGCAGAAGGCAAAATTTTCGATTTTCTTGCTTTGACAACTTATAAAACATCAAGTATAATAGAAAACAACCCATGGCTCTGACACCACTGTTGGCTTTTGATATACTACAACATCCTATGGTGCACATACAACCCTAAATGCCTTGGATCTATGTTTTCTCTAATTATACATGTAATGGTGTTTCCAAAGCATTAAGCCTATAACTAGCATGCAATTGACGTATACCATACAAGATACTAGTTAGGGTTACATACCTTATTATGTAGCTTGAAGTCTTGATGTATTTGGCCTTAAGAGCTTAGCCCCAATAGTGTGGAAGCCTCAAATGAACTCACAACACATCATGGACAAAGGTGGCTATTGAGAGAGAATCTCCATGCACCCAAAACACCTCTGTGAACTCCAAGAACACATGTATGCGTTTTTTAGCTATAGAGCACATATTTATATGTAGGATTCCAAGGGTCATGGGTATAACCCAAATCCATACCCATGGGTTTTATGATGCATGGTTCATGTGGCCCAACTCTTTATGTATCCATACATAAACTTGGTCCAAGATGGATCATAAGCGTAACACATATAAATATAACTAATTACCATAATTAGTCCCCATAGATTTAATTAGTCTCTTTTGATCACAAAATTAATTCCTTGATCAATACTAATTAAAATATGATTTCATATTACTATATTATAACTTATAATATATTAATAAATTATATATAACCTTTCTCTCAAGAGTCCATCCTAACAAATTGTCCTGATGATATACAACCCAAATGGACCATGCTACTCTCGGGTCAAGTACATACCAATAATAGTTATTGGCTTAGACATCTAATCCAACACATAGTACATGGTCGGTCATACTCACCACATACAATCTGCCACCATGGCTTTGTATGAAAGAGTCATCATTCATTTTGGCCTTATTGATTCCCAGCCCCAAAGCACCTGGAAAGGACATAGATGATTTCCTTAAGCCGTTAGTGGAAGAGCTTAAGCTTTTGTGCCACTCAGACATACATATTAAAGGCGCAACGACAAAGTCATTATTCACGATGAAAGCTATGAAGTTATGGACAATAAATGACTTTCCAAATCGTAGTAGTTTATCGACTTGGAGCGGAAAAGGGTATAGAGCATGCTCGACTAGCAATGAAGACACTCCCTCGTACCGTGCAACAAATAAAGTCATTTATGCGGTTGTCGTTGATTTTTAGATTCTAATGATCCATTAAGGATGAGTTCGAAATTTAACGGGCAACCCGAGACAAGACCGGCTTCGAGACACTTTAATGATGAGGACATACAAGAGCAACTAGGTCATCAAATACTTCATAAACCATGTAAACATCCTAAGAATCTCAAGTAAAACATGGATCGACAACGATTCGAGTTGAACTAGTCGAAACGTAGCACATTCTTCGAACTCGAGTATTGGTCTTCTCTACAGCTGAAGCATAACATAGATGTGATGCATGACAAGAAAAAAGTGGTTAAGAGTTTTTTGGGTACTTATATGATGAATGATAAGAGTAAAGGCACATCAAATGCATGGGAGGAGTTAAGATTTCTGAATATCCGACATAATGAATGGTTTCAAAAAAAGGTAACAAGTTCACTAGACCACATGCAAGATACTCATTCAAGAAACCTGACCACAAAATCTTTTGTGAATTTATAAGAGATGTTGAACTGGCAGATATGTGTGGATCTAACATCAGTTAGAAAGTGGTTGATAATGATAATAACATTATTGGGTTGAAATCTCATGACTATCACATTCTTATGCAAAGTTTGATAGCGACTGGAGTTAGAGAGTTATTGCACAAATAAACTTCTACACCAATTGTAGATCTGTGTATGTTTTTCATGCAAATTTGCTCCCGAACACTAAAGGTGGATGATATGAGAAAAGCAAAATAAGAAATTATTAGAATCTTGTGCAAGTTAGAGTTGATTTATCCTCCAATGCTTTTTAACATTATGATCCATATAGTTTTTCATTTACCTGATGAAGCAATTGTCGGAGGCCGAGTATGTATGAGATGGATGTATCTGTTCGAAAGGTTTATGAAAAAACTAAAAAACTATGTCAGAAATAAGGCGAGGTCGGAAGGTTGTATAGCTGAAGGTTGTGTTGCTAAAGAAGCTTTATCATTTTGTTCGATGTACCTTCGAGATATGCAAACTCAATTCAATCGCACTGAAAAAAACAAGGATGTTGTCATTGAAAAACAAAGTTTTGGATGTTTGAGTCTAATTGTCGACTGGTCAGCGCAATGCAAATCAAACATCTTGATATAAAGGTAAAACGTAATATAGAATGGTTTATATTGAATATCTATGAAGAAGTCACACGGTACATCGATTAAGTGTTATCTTTATCTTTCATTAATTATTGTTACTTTTTTCCATTCATCATATATATATATATATATATATATATATATATATATATATATATATATATATATATATATATATATATATATATATTGTCATCAATATAAAAAATTCAACTGTGAACATCCTGAAAGTGATGAAAAGATCGAATTTCCCAATTGCTTTCTTGAAAAGGTAATAGTAATTAAGAAACAAATGTGTTTGATCAATATAAAAAATCAAGAATACATAACTCATTAATATATATTTAATTAGGTTTTTCAGATGGAAAAAAGAAAACTCTCCAGAATTCCACAAAGAGTTGTCGGCCCCTTCAATGGGTTCAAAAATGGATGTATATACTTACATCGCGTGCATAGTCAACGGTGTTAGGTTTATGGTACTTAGTCGTGATGCAAAACGCACAACAAAAAACTCTGGGGTTCTAGCGATTGGTGAGAATGGAGAGAAATATTATGTCCAGTTAGAAGAGATTATGGGGGTGCAATATTCATATGATTATTCGACTGTAATATTTCGGTGCAAGTGGTTCGATACGGGAGATATTCCTGATGATAATTTCATTAGTATCAACACAAAACAAAAAGCGTACCAAGATGATCAACTCATATATGCTTCGCAAGCCAAACAAGGATTCTACATCCGCGAGCCTGTTAATCATCGAAGAAACCAAAACAACAACCCACGTTGTGTCGTCAAGCATGTTAATCATCGAAGTATTTGTTGTGTTTTGAGCATTCTAACACTCCTATTGTGTAGATGCAACCCTAGAAACCTTGGATCTATGTTTTCTCTATTATACATGCAAATATTGATTTTCTCAAGGTTTCATCCTATCTAGCATATCATGAGGTATATGTAATATAAAAACTAGTAGAATAACATACCTTTTATTGTTGCTTGATTCCTTAAGACCTTGTGAGCCTAGCACCCCAAGTGTGATGCCTCAAATGTTTCACACAACACCAAAACTCTTGGAATAACTTGAGAATAGAACACTTGTATCACAAATTGGGCTAACGCTTTACTTTTTAGTCTAAGTGCCGATTTTGCTCCATATGAGGCTCCTTATATAGTGTCATGCAATTAGGGTTACACCATGCAAACCCTAATGTGCAATTAGCATTAGTGTCATGCAATTAGGGTTACACCATGCAAACCCTAATGTGCATGACCTTTCACTTACTCCATGATCCATGGGTTTTAACCTCCATGGAGCATCCATGGAGCATCCTATGGGTTTTAGCCCAATCTTATGAACCATGGATCATAAGCCCAATATATAAGAATGAATGATTTACACAATCAATCCCCATACATTTAATTAGTCTCCTTTTGAGCACATAATTAATTGCAAATTAATTCTTGATCAATACTAACTAAATAATATGATTTCATATTAATATATTAGAAGTTATAATATATTAATAAATTATAAGTGTCTTTTTCTCATTTTGTCTATCCAATTGTTGTGATGCCATGCAACCCAAATGGACATACACACTTTATCCAACAGTCTCCCACTTGGATAAGTCTAATAACTATAGTTACATGTATGACTTCAGGATCCGACCAACAATCGTAGCTCTTTCAAAGTCTCGCGGAACTAGGATGATGCGCCATTTAGGATAAGTGATCATACAATCCTCTGTTCTCAAGATATCAGATGGCCAAATACATGGAACACCGTCGTACTTATTGTGTAGCACTTTGTTTCCCGATTTCCGATTTGTTTGACATAGAACTTAATAGAACACATCAATTTAGTTCTGACCGGGCTCGACACATAAGTCAAAACAAAATCATCGAGGGGACCAGGATATCACTTCTAATCCTCCGAGGACTAGAAGGAACAGATAAGCTTCGACTCATATTCTTGTAGTAACTATTCATCAAATTGTACACAACATCACGTTTTATAGCATCAAGTTACTGATGCGTTTTCGTATTATCAATGTACAACCAACTCACAGTTCAACAAATCATATCTCTTGGCTTAAAGACTCATATGATATTACCGTCTCACGATTACTCGAGATGAATTCCATGAAGTGATACAAATGAGCGTGGGTTGAATCCAATACTCAGACCTTATGAGCACTCATGAATATTTCAGCAACCATTGCTATGTCTAATACAATTTAGACAAATCTACAAACCCAATTCATGACAGTCTTATTTCATTACCTACCTCCAAAGTATGATCGACTGTGGATAGTTTGAATAATAAAATTACTCTGGAAGTCAAAACATGCAAAATGAAACAATAGTAAATGATTGAAACAAGACTGTACCATACTAGTAAAAAAAGACACCTTTTATTTAAACATCAAATGTCAATTACATTTCAACTATTACAAGTTTCGAAAGCTATCTAACTACTAAAACTAATACCATCCTTCAGCCTGATGCGCCTCGCATGTTGTATATGCTTAACCCTACTCAGTCCCTTCGTGAGGGGATCTGCTAGGTTCTCATCTGATGATACCCTCTTTGCCACGAGGAGTCCTTCTTCTATACGATGTCTAATGAAATGGTATTTTTTGTCGATGTGCCTAGATCTGTCGTGATCCCTTGGTTCCTTGGCTAACGCAACTACACTCTCGGTGTCACAGAAAATCTCCATGGGCTCCTTTATAGCTGGTACAACTCCAAGGTCTCCAATGAAGTTCTTCAGCCATATCGCCTCCTTTTGTGCCTCGCTTGCTGCTATGTACTCTAATTCGTAAGTAGAATCAGCTACTGTCTCCTGCATGGCACTTTTCCAAGTAATTGCTCCTCCATTCATGGTGAAGACCCAGCCCGACTGAGAGCGAAAATTATCCCTATCAGTCTGAAAGTTGGCGTCGCTCTACCCCACCACTCTCAAGTCATCACTCCCACCGAGTGTAAGGACTCAGTCCTTAGTCTTCCGCAGGTACTTGAGAATGTTCTTCACTGCAGTCCAGTGAGCCTTTCCAAGGTTCCCTTGATATCTGCTGACCATGCTCAAAGCAAAGGCCACATAACGACGAGTACAAGTTATAGCATACACGATCGAGCCAACAGCGGAAGCATATGGTACATGACTCATCTCAGCTATCTCAGCCTTTGTACTCAGACTCTGAGTTTTACTCAGTTTGGCGTTACTTTGGATCAGTAAGTCTCCTTTCTTGGAATACTGTATGCTGAACCTTTTCAGCACCTTATCCAAGTAGGTACTCTGACTAAGTCCAATTAGTCTCTTACTCCTCTCTCTCTCAATATCCTTATCCCAAGGATATAGGTAGCTTCTCCAAGGACCTTCATAGTGAAACACTTCCCAACCCAGGACTTTACCTCCTACAAGGTTGGGATGTCATTTGCTATGAGTAGTATGTCATCCACATACAATACCAAGAAGCAAACAATGCTCCCACTAGCTTTGACATATACACAGGACTCATATTCGCTTCTCGAAAAGCCAAACTCTTTGACTTTCTCATCGAAGGAAAGATTCCATCGGCGAGATGCTTGTTTTAATCCATAGATGGATTTCTCAAGCTTACACACTCTATTAGGGTACTTGGCATCGACAAAACCCTCTGGCTGATTCATGTAAACATCCTCAACCAACTTTCCATTAAGGAAAGCGGTTTTGACATCCATTTTCCATATCGCATAGTCCTCAAATGCTGCTCTGGCTAGCACAACCGTAATAGACTTAATCTTTGCTACTGGTGAGAAGGTCACATCATAGTCAACTCCTAGAGTTTGAGTAAATCCCTTCGCAACCAGTCGCACTTTGTAGGTGTGTACCTTCCCATCCATGTCGGTCTTCTTCTTGAAGATCCACTTGCACCCGACTGTCCTACGACCCGGTACATTGTCAACCAAGTTCCAAACTTTATTGCCATACAGGAACTGAAGCTCGCTATCCATAACCTCATTCCATTTAGCAAACTTGGGGCCTGCCATGGCTTCCCTGTAGTTGTTAGGTTCATCCAGATTTACCAGTGTACTATCACGTATAAATGAATCACCTTCCGTAGTAATATGGAAAACATAATAATGCTCAGGTGCATTCCTAACTCTAGTGGAACGTCTTAGAGGTACGGGCTCGTCAGTTGATTCAACAGGAGTTTCCTCCTCAGGTTGATTGCTAGGGTTTGAGGTTCCTTCACCACTTGACTCTTGAAGCTCTTCAAGGTCAATTTGTCTCCCACTTTTTCCTTGGCTTATGAACTCTCTCTTACGAAAGACTCCTCTCTTTACCACAAAGACCACATAATCACTGGGTCTGTAGAAGAGGTAACCAAAGGATTTTTGTGGGTAGCCGATGAAAAGACACCTCTCACTTGGAGGTTTGAACTTTTCATGAGACTCGCGCCCCACGAAAGCCTCGCAACCCCAAATCTAGATGTGGTCCAAAGTGGGAACTTTCCCAGTCCACATCTCGTGAGGTATTTTGGCAACTGTTTTAGTAGGGACTAGATTAAGGATATGGGCAACAGTCTCTAAGGCATACCCCCAGAATGAGCTTGGTAACGAAGCTCGACTCATCATGGAATGAACCATATCCAACAAGGTTCGATTGCTCCTCTCAGCCACACCATTCAACTGTGGTGTCCTAGGAGGTGTCAACTGTGAAACAATTCCACATTCCTTTAGATAGTCAAGGAACTCGATGCTAAGAAACTCACCACCCCGATCGGATCGGAGCATCTTGATCTTCCTACCCAGCTGATTATCCACTTCCTGCTTAAACTATTTGAATTTTTCAAAGGTTATCGACTTATGCTTGATTAAGTAGATATAGCCATATCTGCTGTAATCATCAGTAAAAGTCACATAGAAGCGGTTAGCATCCCTTGTGGCGGTTATGAAGGGTCCACACATCAGTGTGTATGAGTTCCAACAAACCTTCACCCCTAGAACAAGTGCCAGTGAAGGGTGACTTTTTCATTTTTCCAAGTAAACAAGATTCGCAACTATCATTTGATTTTAGGTAAAATGATTCCAAAACTCTAGCCTTTTGGAGTTGGCCTATGCGCTTCTCGTTAACATGTCCAAGACGATAATGCCACAAGGATGCTTTATCCAAACTAATAGAAGAATCAATATGTAATACATTATTTCCTCTGTTGTCTACAATCGACACATTTTCATATACACCATCATAAGGTAATGCTTTAAAATAAAATACACCATTATAAAAAGCATCAATAGCACCAATTTTATTATCAAATGAAAAGGCAAATCCTTGCTTGTACAAACTATGCAACGAAATAATAGTTCTCGTCATTTCAGACGAGTAACAACATTTATTCAAATCTAATGTTAACCCATTACTAAGCAATAAAGAATAAACTCCAATCATGGTAACATGTGATTCTTTCATATTGCCTATGATTAAGTTTATTTTCCCGTGCTCCACTTCTTCACTTCTTCTTAAGCCCTGTAAATCAGTACAAATGTGAATACCACAACCTGTATCATGAAACCAATAATTAGTATACGATGAGTTATTAAACAATATTGTGTAAATACCTGCATGGGTGGGTTTTACTTTTCCATCCCTAACATCCTGCAAGTATTTGGGGCAGCTTCGCTTACAGTGCCCTTTTTCCTGACAGTAGAAGCATTGTGCTCCCTTTGGGTTTGAAGAAGGATTGATGGAACCACCTTTGGTTCCACTTGAAGAGGATCCATCAAGAGACTTTCCCTTGGTACCCTTCGGAAGGGGTTTTCCTCTTCTTCCCCTTACCTTGCCCAATTGCCAGAACAAGGGTAGTAGTAGGAGTATAAGTAACAACCGATTTACTTTTGAGACCACTTTCAGCGGTCCTCAAAAGTCCTTGAAGTTTGCTAAGTGTGACCTCCTCCTTGTTCATATGATAAGTCATGCGGAACTGATCATAACTTGGAGGTAAGGAGTATAAAATGTTATCAATAGCCATCTCCTTAGGAAAGTCCACATCTAGCTTTAGCAACCGGTCCACAAACCTTTGCATTTTCTGTAAGTGGTCATGATGGGTTCACCATCCTTCATCTTGGCTGTTTTCATGGAAGAGATGATTTCATACCTCTCTTGACAAGCACTCTGATGGTACCTTTCCATTAGGTCTTGGTGCATCTCAAAAGTGTAGAAATCTTCATAGGATTTCTGGAGTTCTGTTGATATGGTATCCAACATGATGCAAGACACCTTAGTGGCATCTTTCTCATGGATAGCGTATTTAGCAATCTCCTCAGGAGTAGCAGATGACTCATCAATAACCTTCAGTTCCTTATCAAGGACATACTCCTTTCCCTTATAGCGAGTAATCATCCTGATGTTCCTAATCCAATCATTGAAATTAGTTCCATAAAAAGTGACTTTCGTACACAAGTTCATGAGGGAAAAGGAGCCTGTAGGGTTTGAGCCAGTGGCAGTGTTGGAAGACATCTAAAAAGAAAGAAAGACAAGTTTATATTAGATAAAGAATCCTTAATAAGTCACCCAAACGAAATATTAAGCCTAGGACCCAACACACTATCTTATAACTTGGAAGAGGGATGTCGTAATCCAAGCTACAAAATATTTGAAGGTAGGTAATGACGATTTACCAATTTCCACCATGAAAAACAAAATAAATTATTAAGTTTTAATTGGATTGAAACTCCTAGATCTTTTGAGATTCATTGAACGATTCAAAGGCATGCTTCAATCTCGATTGTGCCCTTCAAGTTTGTGACTGGGATGCCTAGGATCACAAAAAAAGGTGTGAATAACCATGCAAATTAACTTGGTACTCTTAATTTTATCACCTAATCGATGTGCCGGTTAGCCACACACGCTCCATCGATCTATGATAAACCTTAAGCCACCCTTTGCCACCCTCGATAAGTCCAAGTTAGTGTGCCGGTTAACCACATACGCTCCACTAACGACTTAGCATGGTGCAAAGTGTAATTTCATGGGTTAGCACCTATTTCACATTTTCCTAAAGTAACTAAGATTAGGAATTAATAAAGGTTTAGTTACTTTATATTTATCATTATACTTTTAATGAGAATTATAGTCATTGTCCTACCCGTTCGGCTAACGACCCTCCACCAGTCAAGGAAGCGGTGGGTGAGAATGAACACCCATTAAGCTTCCATTTTATAGGCAACAACCTTATACCCCCTATATATATATATATATATATATATATATATATATATATATATATATATATATATATATATATATATATATATACTATTAACTTATAATATTATAAAGTATAAGGGTTGAATTTTAACCTTTTAAAATTCTAGGGATTGGAATTAAAGTTTTCTAAGTGACTTTACAAATTCCAAAACGTGAGGGCAAGTTTTTAAACTATTCAAAACCTTTCATTTCTATAACTTATGAGTTTAATGGCTCATATAATGAAGACTCTTCATTTTATAACCTATGAGTTTAATTTAATGGCTCTTTAAAGGAAAAAGACTTTTGGTTATCCATAACTTGAGGACAAGTTATGGACTCCATTAAAACATATGTATCATGGATTTCAATTAATGATAACCATCAAGCAAGAAAGCATGATCATATTCAAACTCATAGAAGCAAGACAATTCATATCATCAAAGTTCAAGACATTAGCATAATCATGTTCATCCAATTCATGAAATTATGACAATTACCTTGTAATTAGGTTAGGATAATCATTACCATATCATAAAAAACAGTTTAAATGATTGAAAACAGTTACAGGTAATGATCCTAACCCAATTCTGGCCAAAAAACTCGAACAACATGCTGTCTGTTCATCAGATTCGCCGAGTGCGAGAACAGACTCGTCGAGTCCATGAGTAAAACCATCAACTCGTCGGCTCTGTTCATGGACTCGGTGAGTTCATCTGTCAGACAACATTCCAGCTTTGCAAAATCACATATAAACAACAATATAGCAGAAAACAAGTCTAGGCTCTGATACCACTATTGGGTTTTGAGCATTTTAACACTCCTGTGGTGTACATGCAACCCTAGAAACCTTGGATCTATTTTTTCTCTATTACACATGCAAATATTGATTTTCCCAAGGTTTCATCCTATCTAGCATATCATGAGGTATATGTAATATAAAAACTAGTAGAATGACATACCTTTTATTGTTGCTTGATTCCTTAAGCCCTGTGAGCCTAGCAGCCCAAGTGTGATGCCTCAAATGTTTCACAAAACACCAAAAGTCTTGGAATAACTTGAGAATAGATGACTTGTATCACAAATTCGGCTAGCCCTCTACTTTTTAGTCTAAGTGCCGATTTTGCTCCATATGAGGCTCCTTATATAGTGTCATGCAATTAGGGTTACACCATGCAGACCCTAATGTGCATGACCTTTCACTTACTCCATGATCCATGGGTTTTAACCTCCATGGAGAATCCATGGAGCACCCTATGGGTTTTAACCCAATCTTATGAACCATGGATCATAATCCCATTATATAAGAATGAATGATTTACACAATCAATCCCCATACTAATTAAATAATATGATTTATATTAATATATTAGAACTTATAATATATTAATAAATCATAAGTGTCCTTTTTTTCTCATTTTGTCTATCCAGCTGTTGTGATGCCATTCAACCCAAATGGACCATGCCAAGTGGGGTCAAGTACATACCAAATACAGTTATGGACTTAGACACTTTATCCAACAGTATTTGGGATCTACCATCCTACAATGCTCGTGTGTAAAATGCTTACATTGACTCTGTCCAAAATGTTAACAATGTGGAGGCCGAATATGTTGACGTAGTTTATAATAAATCTTCATTTAGAGCTAGACTTTTTATCAACTTCTCATAACACTTTTAAAATAATGTTGATGTAGCACAAAACAATACTGATTATGACGATGAGGACGGCACTGAAGTACCTCCACCAACAGGTACATTCGATAATGTTTTCGAGGAAGAGACTGATTATGATGATGACGATTCTGATTATGGTACTGATAAAGAAGACATTGAAGTATATGATGGAGATTCTAATTAAAAAAATGAAATGATTTTTTTTTTGTAATAGAAACTTTAGTTGAAGTGTAACCTTTATTCATATTGTTTGTCTAACTTTTATTCATGTTGTTAGTTTAACTTTTATTCATATTCTGTTTCTATATTGTACATATTGTAATTTTATAAGCTACATATGAGGATTAGTTGGGTGATACTCTTTACCATGATGGCCGATGTTATGGGCCTTGGACACAGAGGTGATGGAGCTGGGAATCCACCACCTCCTGTAGAATTTGGTCGCGGTCATCATGAAGAAGATGGTAAGTCTTATAATGATATATTTATTAGCTATTTTTATTAATTTATAATAAATTATTGTGAATAATATTTTTAATTGTATTTTTTCAGCTGAGCTCCCAAACAAAAGAAGGGGTTTATCTAAAAACATCGAGCTAGGAAAGTGAATACGAGCAAACAAGGGAAAGCCCGTGGATTTGGATTTCGACAGGGAGATCACATATTTCCCTGTTGGGAAGCATGCTGATTGGTTTTCATATGAGATTAGGAGGTATCTGTGGATGAACATCCCTTTCATCGTATCTGGTTGGGACAATGTTTCACCCGCTTTAAGGAATTCCACAGTCTTGCAACTAAATGTAACTTGGATAATGTTTTAAATTTATTTGTGATTGGTATTTAATTAACTAACTTTTTGTATTTTTAGAATAAGTTTGATTTGGATAAGGTTAAATTGGATCTCGAGCATGCTCAGTTGTTGTGTAGCATTTATGCGAGTCTTGCAAAAATTACAGAGGTCGGAAAAGTAAAGCTCATACATATTTTAAGGATATCGGGGGGAGCTACAGATATCCCAACGACATTAAACACCCCCCCCCCCCGAGGGTATATCACGTGAAAATTTGGCAAAGGCAATCAAACATTTTCAAACGCTCAAAATTTTAAAGCGTTGGACGTCAAACGATGAAGTCTGTGCAAAACAACAAGTTGTAAACAGAGGGGGGTCGATCTCATCCATCAATGCATGTTTCAAAGAAGTAAGTTATGATATATTTAACTATTTATTTAATGTATAATTAATCTATTTTTTAATGTTAAATAGGATATCACTCGAATCTAAGCATTTCGTAAGGCTTATAGTAATCGACAAGGGGTATTTAGTAGTCCTGCAGTCGAACAACAATAAGTAAGTGGTTAATTTGTATTTTCATATAAGTGTTTATATCGTCAAGGGGTATTTAATAATCTAATTTTTATGTTGTTTATCATTTTTTGAAAATACAGTTGGCTTTACTCCAAGAGATCAATTTACAAATCCAATATTCTTCTGAAGCAAGCGTTTTAACACCAAGTGATATAAAAACTTGTTTTGAAAGAATATTTGTGTTCGATGCGGGCATATAAGAGGCATTGCACGTAAACCTCCTAAGGTTGTGTCTATGTATGATCAAGAACAACCGATGAAACAACAACCACCACAATCAGAGGTAATTGTTAATTTATGTTGAAAAGTATAATGCTATAATGATATGTTGGTAATTGTTTGTTTAATAAATAGTAAAATGCTATAATGGAAAGTAGAATGCTATAATGATATGTTGGTTATTGTTTGATATGTTGATATTTTGTATTTTGGTAATTTTTATAAAGTGCAATTCTATAATGGAAAAATTAAAAAAAAGTACAATGTTATAATGAATATGCAATATTGTGTATCATGTAGTTTGGTTATAGTTTGATATGTTGGTATTTTTTACTTTGGTAATTTTTTGGAAAGTACAATGCCATAATGGAAAAATGAAAAACAATACAATGCTATAATGTATATGAAATATTGTGTATCATGTAGTTTGATTATAGTTTGATGTGTTGGTATTTTGTAGTTTGGTAATTTTTTGGAAAGTACTCTGCTATAATGTATATATTGTGTATGATCTATGTTTAAGTGTATTTGGAAAGTAGAATGTTATAATGATATGTAGGTTATAGTTTGATATGTTGGTATTTTGTAGTTTGGTAATTTTTTGAAAAGTACAATGCTATAATGTATATATTGTGTATGATGTATGTTTAAGTGTATATGGAAAGTAGAATGCTATAATGATATGTTGCTTATAGTTTGATATGTTGGTATATTTTATTTTGGTAATTTTTGGAAAGTACAATGCTATTTGTCACAACTAGCAATTTAGCTAGGAAATTCTAATCTGGTGTAATCATTCAACTACTGTAAGACAAGTACTCTAAGTAAATCTCACTCAATGCTCATTTGGATTCATCAATTATGTTCATCAAAGAGTCTGAAAACCCTAAAAACCCCGGGTTAAGTCCATTATGGACTAGGATTTCTTATCGGGGCTAATGGACCAATAAGCCTCCAATTTGACTATTTTGGGCTCAGGACCCTTAAATAGGCTCTAATTGGACCCACTTTCATGAAATTTAACATTGTGGGCCATAATGGGCTTAAAACGGATTAGTTTACCTTCAATGGGCCTTGTTGGGCCATAACAAATCTAATTAGCCCTAATGAGCCATAAGCCCATTCTTTTAAACAATTTGGGCCGTGAACCATCCTATGGGCTTAGTGGGCCAAAAACTTACTTAATGGGCTTTATGTTTTCGAGCAAGACCAAGAACGAACCCAACTAGCTCACTTCTTTCTTCTTTGGCCCAAATATCGGCCCATGTGTAAAAAAAAAGAATCGACAATTAAACATAAACATGCCACCTCAATATTGTTTAATGGTTAATTATGCAATTGTTCAACATGTAACAAGGCAAGGATCTCATGTCTCCATGCACATCACCTCACCCTCTCTCTTCTTCCCTCTTCTTTTTCTTCTCGGCCAAAACCACACACCCACACCACCATCTTTAATTTACTTCAAACACTCTCCAAGAATTACTCCCTCTCCACCATATTTTCGCAAGTTGTGGGTGTCTTAAAGAGAGTTTTTCATCAAGATCATCATATTAGGTAAGATCTTTACAAACCTAAGATGGATTCTGACATCTTTACTCTTAAATCACTCCTCTTACCACCTTATTTTCATGAATCATACTCATAAAACTTCCTAGAATCCGAGGATCCCATCAAAGACACAATCTAGGCCGAAAACAACATCATCTTCTCATATCTTCTCATTAAAACCGATCCATCACAAAAGGTGAGTTCATACCCCCTTGTTTTTGGATTTCACTTGTTTTTGGGGGGAGAATACAAGTACTATGTGTTGATCTATGTGTGTTTGCATGTAATATGTGATTTCCTTGGTTTGTTTTGTGAGAAATGTGTTAATAGTTGTTATATATTGAGATCCATAGAAAAAGTGTGAAAGATTTGCAAACAAGAACATAATATATGACATAATACAAAGATCTAAGAGTATTTATGGTTAAGAAGTGAAAAACCAAGCCAAACGTTTTATAAGTGTCATTTTAGCAAAAATAACAAAGAATTGGTTAAAAGATGACAATTTCGGTTTTTATAAGGGTTATATGGTATTTATTTATATAAAATCTAATTTCTATGAAAATAATGCTTTTCAAGGGGTCAAAATATAAATTTTAGCTTATTGGGCTTACAATTGGACCTCACGGGGTTTTGGGCCCAAAAATTGCGAAAATGAAGAATTTTGGAGTTGAAATTGTCATTTCATTAAAGTATGAGTCTAAAAACGTAAATAAATCAATTCAGGGGCTGAAAATGTCTTTTAGTTCTAAATTGGGTTAAAGATGTAAAGTTTTTGGAAATTAGGCCAAAAATGTAAAATTTACGGAATTTGGGCCAAAAGTGTAAACTATTTACAAATAGGGGCTAGAAATGGCAGATACAATAGTTTTGGGCTGAAATTATTATTTACATTATGTTTGGGCCGAAAATGTCAAGAAAAATGGCTTAAGGACCAAAAATGTCAATCTTCATCAAAAGGGACTAAAAGTGTCATTTTTATTAATAAAGGGGCTGAAATGGTCAAAATCAATATTTTTGGGTCAAATAGGCTAATATTTGAATTATTGGGTCAAGAATATTAAATTTATAACGCATGTTTTTTTAAAAATGTTATAGATATATATACATATATATAACCAAAGCTTCGTTATAAATCAAACGTCAAAGTATTTTAACATCGCGAATAAACATTTTGTATACAATAAAAGCTACACTACGTACTTAAAATCGATAATCAGATAAATGATACAATGATTGGGCCCAAAAATCGTCTATTCGTGCTATTGGGCCTTTGTGGCCTAATTCCATGATTATTGGGCCCAATATATTCAAACATGTTTATTGGGTTTTGGTGACCCAATTACATGCCCAATGGGCCTTTATCAGCTTTTACATGCTATTGGGCCTTATTGGCCCATTTGCATTGCTAATATGGCTCTAAACATTCATCATATGCTTAATGGGCTATAACATGTCCGTAGCATACTCGACAGCCTATAATAACATACATGATTAGTGGGCCACCGTTGTCATCTTTCATGTCTGTTAGGCTTACTTCATGTTCACATAAACACCAATCGGGTTGTAAAACAATGTTATTCAATTTCAATGGGATTTAGTGAGAAATATCGGGTGGCACCAATAACTGTCGGCCGTAGGCTGTAGTTATAATCAGAATCTCCTAGAGGGAGAGTGAGAGTTTGTGGATAGATCTATACGGGAGTGACTCCCCCACACCTGAGTTGTTCGCTACAGTTAGACTAGACCAGTCTATGGTGACAAAATCTTGATCAAAACCGGCGTTTGGAAAAATGGCAAGACAGGCGAATTAGTCACTATTATGCATGGTTATAACGACTCACATAGAGATCCATTACCATCTAAGTATTCATGGGAAATCATATTCATACATTGTGGCCACACAAAGTGATTCACACGCTAATACAAAACTATCATACTATCTAAATCGGAAAACATCGGGTTTTCCGTGAAACGACTTCATTCATTTCTACATACATCAACTTTAATGCAAGGAACAATTATGAAAGTCATCCACTTCTATATGTTTTGAAATCACATACATATACACATATTGGATCACCACATCATGTCGTAAATAGTTTTATTATAGGAAATATCGGATTTTTTGGGTTTTACAAATAATACAAACCTTTTATATCAAACATGCTTATGAACTCACCAACATTACAAATGTTGACCGATTTCAGCTTTAACATGCTATTGGGCCTTAGTGGCCCATTTGCATTGCTAATATGGCCCTAAATATTCATCATATTCTTAATGGGCTATAACGTGTCGGTAGCATACTCGACAGCCTATAATAACATACATGATTAGTGGGCCACCGTTGTCCTCTTTTGTGTCTGTTAGGCTTACTTCATGTTCATGTAAACACCAATCAGGTTGTAAAACAATGTTATTCAATTTCAATGGGATTTAATGAGAAATATCGGGTGGCACCAATAAGTGTCGGCCGTAGGCTGTAGTTATAATCAGAATCTCCTGGAGGGAGAGCGAGAGTTTGTGTATAGATATATACGGGGGTGACTCCCCCACACCTGAGCGGTTCGCTACAGTTAGACTAGGCCAGTCTAGGGTGACAAAATCATGATCAAAACCGGCGTTTGGAAAAATGCCAAGACAGGCGAATTAGTAACTATTATGCATGTTTATAACGACTCACATATAGATCCATTACCATCTAAGTATTCATGGGAAATCATATTCATACACTGTGGCCACACAAAGTGATTCACACGCTAATACAAAACTATCATACTATCTAAATCGGAAAACATCGGGTTTTCCGGGAAACGACTTCATTCATTTCTACATACATCAACTTTAATACAAAGAACAATTATGAATGTCATCCACTTCTATATGTTTTGAAATCACATACATATACACATATTGGATCGCCACATCATGTCATAAATAGTTTTATTACAGGAAATATCGGATTTTCTGGGTTTTACAAATAATACAAACCTTTTATATCAAACATGCTTATGAACTCACCAACATTATAAACATTGACCGTTTTCAAAATAACTTGTATTCTCAGGTAACCGTTAGAATGAAGAATCATCAAGTGTGTTTCCGAAATTTCTTTTGTGAAATGTCAATCATCAAACAATTTATGTTTTGCATTATGTAATGTAAACAATGTACTTGATGTGAACAATGTCAGTTGTAATGTATTAATGGATGGTGATGTTTTTGTTATGTTTCATGTATATTCATTGTGATGATATTTCAATTTAAGTCACACGAGCCATAGGACGTTTCCGCCGTCTGGTTCGGGGGTGTGACAGGTTGGTATCAGAGCTTTGTTTATAGTGAACTAACATATCTAACCATACATGATATGCAACTATAAACATAATGGGAATAAGTAACTCTGAACAAAAATAAAAGTCTTTGGACATAATGGGAATAAGTAACTCTGAACATAATGGGAATAAGTAACCATACATGATATGCAACTATAAACATAAAAGTCTTTGGAAGATTTGAACATTTTCGATTGTGCTCGAACAGTTATGAAGCCGTATTGGGGGTAAATGTAGCCTGATCAACTACATTCACCCAAGGTACGACTGTCATGTGCCCGAGTGTGATTAAGATGATCGATGAAACAAAACTCAAATTTTATGTTCAAGAAGAGAAAGCATATAAGATCCAAATTAAATTAACTAAAATATTAGAGGAGTAATTTATGGGTAAGTACTTATGCATTTTCCTACAAACGCTATGGCAGGATTTCATCTTCCCGGGGATCCCTACTTCCCCGCGCAAGGGAATGCAGGATGGCTCGAACCCGAAGAAGACCCCGAGGAGGAGCCCGCAGAAGAAGTTGTAATGGAAGTTGAGGGCGGACCTGCCGAGCCGGCGGTAGACTTGGAAGAAGAAGAACCCGAAGAAGATCCCGAGGAGGACTCTGATGAAGAACCTAAAGTGGAAGTTGAGGGCGGACCTGCCGCGCCAGTGGTGAACTTGGAGAAAGAAGAACCCAGTGATGACGACGATGGTGATTCGGACGCGGAGTCCGAAGTCGTCAACCCACCTTACCCGATTAGGGTGCCCGCTCATCGGATGGGCCCAAATGGGCCCACACCAGCATGGGGTATCGACATCTGGAAATGGAGCAGACAGCAAGGGAAACGACCTCCATTTGGAATGGCCAGGGGATTCTATGATCTGAGGGACGGAGGGCCAGCTGATCGGGCACTTACTGTCATTGTGAGGCGGTTAAGGAACACTGACGACTTAGCCCAGGACACAGCCGGACAGCTGAAACAGATGCGAGATGCAGTGGCAAGAGCAGAAAGAGAAACTCAGGAAGTAATCAATCACTTCCACGTACGTCAAGCGATTTGGGAGGATCGACTACGCACCACAGAATGACAGGTGGCTCGCCTTCACGGCGCATCCACTTCATCAGCCCCACCACCCGACACATATCGGCGCACTCCGGATCAGTAGAACCCTCTACTAGTGTTATGTTTCTTTTATGCGCACTATGTTATGTACTACCGACTCTATGTTTAAGTGATCACACTACTCATAGAGTCGTCATGCTGCCGAATTTTGTACTCTTAAGTATGCCCTTTTCGGGCAAAATTTTCATGTATTAAAACAATTAGTATTAATGAAAATGCTTTATGCTTTTATCATAATGTGTTATCTGCTATGTGTTTTATTTCCTTGTTTTATGATAATACATGGAATTACTTAAATACACGCTCGATACGCCGAGTCTATGGAATTCTAAACTCGCAAAACAATATGCACTCAACATCTTTCCGTTCCATGACAGAAAGATGCCTCAAAGACCAACCCGTGGAGACAATCAGCCCCCGCTGCCACCAGAAATCAACTTAGTTGCATTTCAAGCGGTTGTATGTGCTGCAGTCACAGCAGCACTGGTGCAATTTCACAATGGAAACAATAGAGGAGGAAACGGACAGGGAGCCAGAAGTTCAAACAACGGAATGAACCAGGGACCTACCAAGACATGCTCTTACAAAGATTTCACCAACGCCAAACCGCGAACCTTTAACGGTACAGGGGGTGGAATAACCCTGAAAAGATGGATTGAAAAGGTGGAATCGGTGTTCGAGATATGCGGATGCCCTGAAGATTTCAAGGTGAAGTTTGCAGCATGTACGTTTGTTGATCAAGCTCTCACCTGGTGGAATGGACATGTGGAGGCTATGACTCTCCCGATGGCTAATGCCATGCCATGGGCAGAATTGAAGGAACTGCTAATGGCTGCATACTGCCCGCATGGAGAGGTCCAGAAGATGGAGCAAGAGTTATGGAACCTCACAGTCCGGAACTCGGATATTGATGCCTACATTTCAACGTTTAGTGAGCTATGCCTATTGTGCCCTGGAATGATTACCTCGGAAGGAAAGAAAATCAAAGATTCATCTGGTGATTAACCTCCCCAATTCAAGGAGATGTAATAGCCGCAAATCTCGAAACCTTTGACAGCGCCAAGAGGTTAGCAAAGAAGTTGTACGATAACAACAACAAGAAGGGCGAAAAAGCAGGGGAAACTAAAAACAAGAAGGAGAGCGATAACAAGAAGGGAAAGAATAACAAGCGGAAGGGACGACAAGGCTCGGAGTCGTAAAAGAAACAACAGACGGTAGCAGCCCATGCTGCCACTACTCAAACTCCTTCCACACCACATGCTCCAGCCTCATCAACACCCAATGCTCCCCGACAATACACAGGAAATCTCCCAAAATGCAACAAATGTAATTTCCATCACCACGGGGAATGTAAGGAGATGCATTGTACCATTTGCAACCGAAAAGGCCATACGGCAAGATACTGTAGGACCTATCCTCCCCAGAACCAGCAACAAGGAAACAACAACAACAACACCAACAACAACCGCAACAACAACAAAAACAACAACAACAACAGCAACAACGCTGGGGCCAATCACACCTGCTATGGGTGTGGGAAGACTGGGCATTTCTGGCGAAAGTGCCCCAATGTAAATAATCAAGGGAATAGAGGATCGGGAAGAGTGTTGACCATGGGACAAGGAGACGCGGTTCAGGACCCCTCTGTCGTCACCGGTACGTTCCTCCTTAACAACGCATACGCATGCATCTTATTCGATAGTGGAGCGGAGCGAAGCTTCGTTAGTAACAAGTTTAAACACTTACTAAATCAACAACCCCAGAAGCTCAATGAAGTCTTCACGGTGGAAATGGCTAATGGGAAAACAAAATCAACTAGGGATATCTATGTAGGATGCACCTTAACATTAAACCACCACATTTTCCAAATAAACTTGATGCATGTGAATATTAGGAGTTTCGATGTGATCATCGGCATGGATTGGTTGAGCCCCCATCATGCCGATATTATGTGCCGCGAGAAGGCCGTTCGCCTTCACCTTCTGTAGGGTTTCAAAGCACTCCATGGATGATGGCAATGGGCCCCTTTGATGAAGTGTAGGTTAAAAGCCCAAGACTTGTCTTTTCCCTATAAATAGTCATGTATTATTCATTATTAGGGTTAAGAGTGAGGCAAAATGTAGCCGCCACGTTGTGAGGTTTCTGTAGAGTTAGATTCTTATTTCTTAAGTGTAATTTGTTCCTCACAATTCAATAAATCGAGTGATCATTCGACATAATCTTTATATTTGTGTTTGTTCTTATTTTCCGCATCTTGTTCATCAAATCTCAATTAGGGTTTTAATCCCAACAAGTGGTATCAGAGCGGGTCTTTGAAGATCTATTGATTTTTGAAGTATCGTTTCTTGATTAGATGATTTTCTGCACATATATTGAAGATTATTGGTGTTTTGGCCGTATGGATTCAAGAATTTTGTTCGATCTACTGTTCATGTAGATTTATGGATTCAGTTACTGTTCATCATGGTGATTTTGATCTTATTCTCCTTTATTCATTTTTTTTGTCACTGTTATATTCAGCCGAGCATGGGCCAATTGTTTTTGACCTATATTTTTCCAATCGATGTCATAATGTTCTTCAGCCATTTTTTTATCGCTTACTGTTCATTTGTTCCACCAAAAAAAAACCATTCATTAGGTTCACTGTTCATTGACTTGTTCTTATATCTGTGTCGACATCGCTCTTTCTGATTTCTCAAGTTAAATTTCGTGATTCAAATAATGAGTTCGACCTTATATTGATTCAGTGTTCTTTTATTTTAATCGATTCAAATTTGTTTGTGTTTTTCCATAAGTTTCGATTACAAACGCTTTCAATCGGTTTAATCCTCATGATAATGGAACTCACGTTATAGTGTGTTTTCTGTTTTTTGATTCACTCTGTAATCAATACTTGCTCAATCGTGTTATTTGTTATACAATCTTGTGGTTAAATAACCTATTTGTTTCAATCGTTTTGTTTGAGAACCAATTTTCGTGAATCCTTGATCGTGTGTGCTCTGACGATTTTTGAAATCGATTGGGTGCTTATTCTGGAAATCGATTTTTGGATGTAGCGATTGGGTGCTTGTTGAATATAGTCGCCTTATGATGAACAAATGAAGATGGGAGGAACTATGTTGAATCTCGTTTTGGAAGTCTATGCAAAAAGTCAAAATTGGAATTGTGGAATTTTTGGTACGAATGTTTCACTTGCTTATGTAATCAGAAACGAGGTCTCGGAATCGTAACTCATATCTGCAATCGGAATTGAGCATATGTTTGGAATTGATTCGGAGTCTGGATTCGGAGTTGCTATCGGAAGTATGATTATTTGACTCGGAACGAACCTAGATTCAGATTTCCAGTCGGCTTGGAATTGGAATGAGTGGTTGTATGGCCTGGCATTCGTATCTACGTGCTTAGAATGAAGGGATGTTCGGAGTTTGGAAACCTTGTTTAGTCTCCGAATTGATCTTTGGATTTGAGTCGCTGTTGCTATCGTTCGTATTTAATCAAATGGGGAAGATGAGTCATGTTACATTCTTGGCACCTGCAACTTCATCGTTTTGACAATTCTGGTCCCTGTACTTTGCGTGACTTGGCTGTTTTGGTTTAATTTCATAATTTGTTGCAAATCAAAGGGAAAATGATGCAGAATTACTATTTAGTCCCCTGACTTTCAGCAAATGACAGTTTCTGCCCAATATTCAGAATTGTTTGCAAATTTAATGGATGATGAACATACTTGGGTTTTTAATGCACATTTTTTTTTGTGAACAGAAAAATTAATGATTCCATCAAGTCTTGGCGGTTCGGAAAGCCGTTTTTCGTGATAACGTCAAATTTTTCACGACTTTTTCGGATTTTATACTTCATTGTGTATATCATTTTGTCGCGGGGGAGCTTAGTAAATTTTTGTCCATTCAAGATCATTCTCATGACCATTTGAAGGCTTTATAATCATGATTTTGATTATAAATCGGTGGAGAATTTGGTATGGCCATTCGAAATTAGATTTGTGACTTTTCAAAGTTGAAGATTTTTGATAAACCTTGTGGTAGAATTATGAAGGTAGCTTTTACAGTAGAAGTTCTTCATCGAGCTCTGCTAAAGGTTTTACAGAGAAGTATCCTTACAGTAGAAGTTCTTCATCGAGCTCATCTAAGGACTTGTTATATCTCCAACTTCTTGTATTTTCTCGATCAAGTGGCGTTATGAATCTTAAAATTTGGGTTGTTACATGATAATTTTTGGTGGCTTATATCATTAGCTTATTTGAAGATCATTGTGACTTGGAGGGGGAGCTCTTCAAAGACAAGAAGTGATTCGGTTTCTTTGTTCTGAAATGGGTTTATATGGCGGGTTTGGTTTTCATGAAGATTTTTTTGGGATTACAT
The DNA here is from genome assembly GCF_052849685.1 of Lactuca virosa. Taxonomy (NCBI): domain Eukaryota; kingdom Viridiplantae; phylum Streptophyta; class Magnoliopsida; order Asterales; family Asteraceae; genus Lactuca; species Lactuca virosa. Next base: position 318,471,750 of record NC_136429.1, read on the forward strand.
TCGAAAATGAAGTTTAAAGACATTACTTCAGTGCTTGGTTTATATATCCTAGAGCTCGTGTTTGAAGACTATTGAAGAATCAAGATTCGTGGATTGCTTCATATATTCCTTGTTGCAGATATTTTTATTTGCTAGATGCTTTTTTTGGAAGTTAAAGCATTGTCATCCATTCCATACTTTGAGGGGGAGATTGTAGGGTTTCAAAGCACTCCATGGATGATGGCAATGGGCCCCTTTGATGAAGTGTAGGTTAAAAGCCCAAGACTTGTCTTTTCCCTATAAATAGTCATGTATTATTCATTATTAGGGTTAAGAGTGAGGCAAAATGTAGCCGCCACGTTGTGAGGTTTCTGTAGAGTTAGATTCTTATTTCTTAAGTGTAATTTGTTCCTCACAATTCAATAAATCGAGTGATCATTCGACATAATCTTTATATTTGTGTTTGTTCTTATTTTCCGCATCTTGTTCATCAAATCACAATTAGGGTTTTAATCCCAACACTACTGGGGTTGCGCCCCTCTGATTTGTAGAATACTTACTCGTAGGCCTGACAATTTGCCCTCGTGTTCATGATAGGATTCGTACTTGGTCCATCTATCGTTATCTCATGTATACGAGTCGTATATAATTTAAAATTAGTTAGACGGTCGGATGTGTGACTCTGCCCCAGGTCCACAACCAGACAAGGAACAAGAGATAGGGCAGAAACACACATACTAGATCTGCATAATCATAATCACATACCACCCCTGCGTATAAACTAAATAATGACAGGTGAGCGGTATTCGTCCTTAGCCTCTGTGCTCGAACTTGGTGTGTTGGACGAGTGGTATTTCGAAAAGGTCTATGGACATCCGACGATAAGACTTCGGAGGACAAAGTATTTCGAACTTAGCCTCTGTGCTCGAACTTGGTCTGCTGGACGAGTGGTATTTCGAAAAGGTCTATGGACATCCGACGATAAGACTTCGGAGGACAAAGTACTCTTCGCATGAGTACTTCAGGGTTTAGCATACGAAAGATAAAACTGAGGTTTAGTTCGAACTGTTGATACGAATGACGGGAGTTTCGAGGGCTTGACGATCGATGCGATTAGAAACATATAAACTTAGTATGGTGAGGACCATGCTAACTCATGACGAGAGATAGTAACGGACTCTTTACCGAACAAATTTTGGCCAACTTGAAAGAAACTTGTGTTATACGATGATGTATCCCTAGCGTGCTCGAAAATGTACTCTTAGTGAGCTCGATAGTGTCCTCTTAGTGTGTGCTCTAGTGCTTTCTCTTTTCCCCTTAGATGTTAACACTTCTACGTATCATATCGCGATGTGCGCATACATACAACTGAAAGTGTTTTTGATAACTGGTGATGAAACTCTATATCATGATCCTCCTCGGTACCACTACGATCGTCTGTCATATACAAGTTATGAATAATTAAGATGACTAAGACGGTCGACTGAGTAACTCTGCCTCAAATCCACAACCAAACAAGGAACAGGAATTAAGGCGGAATTACTCACCCCAAGTCTGCAACATCTTAGTTATGCACAACCCTGATGTATATGCTCAGCCATCATAGCTTCTCTAAATGGATCCTTTAGTTCTTTTGAATGTTGTGACTTATTTCAATAAGCGAGTTATTATAATTACTTTTAAATGTTATCCCCAAGTTTTAATCTTATATATAAATGTAAATTAATTTTCAAAGTAATTACTAGGTCGAAAACGTACCGCTGCTCGCAGGCGACTCCGAGGTCGATTCCCCTGCGGTGATCATCAGAATTCGTCCAGTCTCGCCACGGCCATATCAGGCCTGGTTTTCTTCAACTCCAGGGACTTGGGAGATCGGTTGAGCCGGTGCCTTGCAGAAACAGACTGTGTGTCCCATTCTGTGGCAGTTCAGACACTGCATTTTCCAGCATCCTCCGGTGTGGTGATATTTGCACCTTCCACACTTCGGGAGGGTTCCAGCATATCGACTGACAGGTGCAGGAGTAGTGGGTGTTGTGGCGGTGTACATAGTACTCGTTTGCTCCTCCTTCCTCTCGTTCCCCGACTTCTGTGCATAGTCCCCTTCCCTCGATGGTTCGGGAACTGGGACTTCTATGCCTTGGTGGACTTCATAGTCGATGAGTTGCTGAGGTAGGTGTTTTGCACTATCGAATGTGGCTGGGTTAGAAGACAACACATTACCTCAGGTCGGGGCAGTTAGACCCCAGATGTATCTTTCTATCTTCTTGCTCTCCGGGGTAACCATCCTAGGGCATAGTGCTGCCAAGTCACTAAACCTGTCAGTGTAGGCTACTATGTCTGAGCCAACCATCCTGAGCTCCGATAGCTCTTGTCCCAGCTTTTGTACTTCGCCCCTTGAGCAGTACTCTCTCATTATCCTTTCCTTCAAGTTTTCCCAGCCCATAGAGTTTGCCACTGTTAGAGTCTGTGACTTAACATGGCCATTCCACCATGTTAGGGCTCTTCCGAAGAAGGTGCAGGCAGCAAAATTCACTTTGTTCCCTTCAGGGCACGAACAGATCTCGAAAATCGACTATGTTCTCTCGAACCATTGCATCATAGTGATGATTCCACCATTTCCATCAAAGGAATTGGGTTGCATTTCATGAAGTCTTATATGAACACTCCCTTGGGTGTTCGTGGGTATCTTCGTGGTCGGTTAGGTGAGCACCGCTACCAGATCCACTGATACCACTTGCGCGAATTTGGGTTAGGGCGGCTGTCGTGGCTGCTGTTACCGCTGCCTAAAAAGCAGCTAAATCGAACTGTGGCGGGGGTAGTGGCAGTTGAGTTGGAGTTATCGGAACAGTGCGTCTGTTCGATTTGCGAGGAGGCATCTTTGCTAAAAGAATACAAAGATGAGATGGAATAAGTCTATAGCAGTGGACACAACCAAAAGCTGAAAAGACAAGGTTATCCCAGTTCTTAGTGTATCGAGTCCTGACTTCCACAGGGTTCTAGAAACAATTCATAAAAGAGTCTATACCTAAATAAACTCTATGAATTTGAAATGACTATCCTCGAATGAATATCTGTTACCTGAATAACTGATACCAGTTGCATGTAAGAAAATAATCCTAACACATAATGTGAGCAGTATTTCCACTCGCTCATTAAGTTAACAAGATTATTATTTATTAGCATGACGCATAAGACCTTTTGGTTACTTCGGTTGCTCCTTCTTTGAAAACCTCTCCTGAATTTGCTCTTGTTCCTCCTGGATTCTTCTGTTGTCTACTATGAGGAAGTGGTTACATCTATCTAGGCTCGTCGTGCGAGAATGGAAGTGACTAAAGAATCTATGAGGTTTGAGGTAACTTTATGGGGTGATCCTCACAGAGTCCTCCTATAATTGCACAATGTATACAACTTGTATATAGCCTAAGATTAAATAGACCTTCGAATAAGTGATCCAACTCCAAAACCACAACCAAACAAGGAACAAGTAGTGGAGCGTAGATCACAAATTCTAAGTCTATAAATTCTCAATTATATATAACCTTGGAAGTATACATTGCAAGATTATAGACCTATCCGTAAGGGTCTTTTAAGTTATCACAGAAGTTATTTGTATAGTGCCTAAAATACTCCTATAGTATTTTAATGTAATGTTCCTGATATGTTTCAAACTTGTTATCGCATTATAGTGTCACACCCCTAAACCGGAACGGCGGAAACGTTCGGGGGCGGAGGACGTCATGCTCAGTATCATAACCATAGTGAAGAAAGTAAACGCAACCATTATAAATATAATTTAAAAGGTTACATCGTTGCAAAATACATGTTTCCAAATAAATTACATATGATGTCAAAATAGTTCAAAAGGAATCTACGCCTTAGCATCTTGCCTTCAAAAAGTCTTGTGGTTACCTGTATTACTGATTACCTGAGAATACAAGTTGTTTTTGAAAGAGTATCAGCATTAAAGCTGGTGAGTTCATAAGCAATTATGAATGAAAAATGCATGTTGTTCCTTAAAGTTTGTTACCCGTTTGTTTCCAGAAAATCCAATATTTTCTAAAAGGTTTATTGTATTCTTAACTGAACCAAGACTTAGTATATGTAAGTAAATCATCATACTTATATGTGGTTTTATGTTTAAATAAAACTCCTTTTGGTGAAATCCTTAAATTCCCGTGAACGGTGTGTTTGTTAATTTCCCATGTGAGTTGTTATAACCATATTATGACTCGAAGACCTCGTACTCGACGTTATTCAAGCGTCGGAATGTTATGACACTTGTCACCACAGACCTGCCGGTCTAGCTGTTGCAAGCAACTCAGGTGCGGGTTGTCAAACCCAATATAGATCTATACACAATTATCACGTTCTCCCTAACAGAGATTCTGGCTATAACTACAGGACTTTTCTGTTATACTAAAGAGTACTCCGAAGATGAATGTCTCACAAATTTATTCATTAACATGTTCACGTAGTTTGTAATAAAACACTCGCTTTGTAAATCGATAGTATTACCATTTCTTTGTTAAATGAGGTGTCCAAACTATACATGTTATAGTTTTATAAAAATGTTTTAGATGAATGAAACCTTGTTATGCATGACCTTGTATTTCAATAAAATAACATTTAAAATGCTAGGTATAAAATCTTACACACCTTGCTCAGCATGTTACAAGGTGTGAATAACTCTTAAACTTGTTTTAACAATTTAACTCTTAACTGTCACTGTTTTAGTTTATTTATAGAAAAATCATCGTAAGTTGAAAACTAAATCCGTAAACTCGGAGAGTTTGGAAAAAGAGTCTACTATGTTCACAAATTTTCTTATAATTTTTGGTGGTCTCAAACCAGTGTGAAAATGTTCATTTTCACGACCTGGTCTGATTTCGTTGCTGCAGTGATAGGCAGTTTTGTAAAAATCACAAAAAATTGTAGAAAAATCGTATGGAGATGTGCAAGTAGTCATTTTAAAGGTATAAACCTTAACCATTTGCATATTGAACAGTTTTTAAAAATATTAAGTTTAAGTTGGGTAAAACAATTCGTGAACAGGTCATAACTTTTCTGTAGTAAGCTGTCAAGTTAAGTTTTTTTTTTATATGTTTTGGTGTTTTAGCTTGTATTCCCCCCCCCTGAAAAATGAAGAAAACTAGAAAATGTAGGGGTATGAACTCACCTTGAGTGATGACTTGAAGAGTGGGAGGTTGAAGTTAAGAAATATCAAGTCAAGGGCACTTGGTGAACACGTGAGGACTTGGATGACCCTAAGAACGATTTTTGGCGTTAAGGTATGAGTCAATGATCCAAGAGTGTTATGAAGTTATAGAATAATACTTGAGTTTAGATGGAATACTTACCAAAAAGTGCAGTAGCAACTCAAGAACACTTGCACAAGGTGGTGGAATGTAGAGAGAAAGAAGCTTTCTTCTGGTGATATGAGAAGTGTGGAAGTTTTTGAGATGAGCAAGTAAATCAAGAAATCCTCCAGGGATTTCTTTAAATAGCAGGTTGCTGGAGCAACTTGTGAGTTTGAAGTGATGTGTGCCTTGGTTTGTGTGATGTGGATAAGGTTAGCTAATGAGAGGATGACACATGGAGGCAAGTGGGCACACTTGACCCACTTGTGGGGTAGAATACTCCTCTTATAATAAAATAATGATTTTTAATTAAAAATCCTTGAAAAATAAATAAAATATGAGTTTTGGGGGTTAAAAATGGTAAAAATATGAATTTGGTGAAAAAATCTCGTCAAAAACGGGTTTAGGAGGCGAAAGTAGTCAAAAGCCGGCATTAGGGACCGAACCTGTGAGGTTCGGCTCTAAAGGGCTAAGAACCGAGAGTAGGGAAAGGCAGGACAGAAAGTAGACCGAAGATCTGAAGTGGGTGTCCGAAGGTCCGAGGTCTCGCATGGGGGGGGGGGGGGGGGCCGAGGTTCGGTCCTCGCTGCTGGCTTTGGTCCGAAGGGGCTTCTGACACTTTCGGTTCTGACACTTTCGGTTCCTAAGAGGAGTTTCGGTTCCTAAGAGGAGTTTCGGTTCTATATGGCTGTTTTTCGAGAAATCTTTCCGTTTTGCGTGATTTTTGACCAAGTTAAGGGTCGGGATGACCCGGATGACTATAAAAAGTTTGAGAGAGATTTTGGGAGAGATTTGGGAGAGATTTCACATACTTGGAGAGATTTGGGAGAGATTTCACATACTTGGAGAGATTTGGGAGAGATTTTACAAACTTGGAGAGATTTGGGAGAGATTTCACATACTTGGAGAGATTTCACATACTGGGAGAGATTTGGGAGAGATTTCATCTTAGCCATTATTATCGTAAAATCTCGTAATGTAAGGTTCGTGAACCCTGTTATGCTTCGTTTATGATTGTTTTAAGTCCCCGAAAGGGTCCTTAGTCGTGTTTTGATGCGTTTAACTCTCTTTTTAGGGTTTTCACGTTGTTAACACATTGATTTTTCGAGACACTTAAATTTTTGACATACAAATGCACATTTTTATTCATAGAATAACATCTAACGTACAAGCACTAATTAAATTCGACCGGTTTGACTTGTTTGACTTTGACTAGAATTTGACGGTTGTCACATATAGCATCATAGAATACTCCTATAGTATTCTAACTCTAATGTACTTGATCTAGTATTCTCTCGACTGGTGTTTAGGTAAGTTTTATGACCGTTGCAACACCACATCACTCCCAAACACATGTCGGTCACATCTGGAATGAATATAGTTGATCAGGATATATTGATCCTAGCTATGATTACATAATTGTTCAGGTTTGACGATAGTGTTCAACCTTTAAATACTTTAGTTCTGTTCTTCTTGTGATACTCGGTCCAGTATGTACATGTATAAGAAAGTAGGTATATTTTTATAACTTATCGTTATACTTTTAAACTATACCATTATCCAGAGCACTTAAGCCCCATTGTATTTATAGTTGTATATCTTTTATCGGTTGATATACTTAGTTCACTATAAACAATGCTCTGATACCAATCTGTCACACCCCAAAACCGGAACGGCGGAAACGTTCTGGGGTGGAGGACGTCATGTTTAGTATCACAAGACATGCATCATAGTAATCAAAGTAACAAACAACCATTTCATTAGAAAGAAAGTGTTTACAAAGTGTGTGATCACACAACATAAAATACATAAGCAAATAACGAGCAAGAATTGAAACTATACTGCTCCATCTTCTGAATCCCAGTGCGAGTACCTGTCTACTAGGGTCCTGAGAATACAAGTTATTTGAAAGAGTTTATCAGCAATTAAGCTGGTGAGTTCATAATATTTTAGTGATATAAATAAATCGTAAATTCTGTTTTTAGAAAAAGTTCGCCAGTTCCACTTAGAAAATCCTATATTTTCTAATTCGGTGAAAGATACGTAAAAATGATTCTACAATCCTTTCTATGAGTACTAAATGTATACAAGTGATATACAACTCAGAGTAAACAAACAATCGATTGAGCGCATCTGCTTTAAGGCGGAAGGCACGCATCCCATTGTTTGTTTGATCATTGTAGTATATAACCCCGGTGTATTCACTTGTTACTCATGGAGTTAATTGTAATGGTTCCTTTATATTTAATGAAAAGATTCTTTAAGGAAAACTCTTATTTCCTATAATAAAATGGTGACCACAGTTATTACTCCTATAATCACTTAGTTTATACTGGCTATATATGATCTAATATCGAATAGAGAGTTAGTTGGGTGAATCTGCCCTAAGCCCACAACCAAACACGGAACAGGAAGTAAGGCGGAAAGCACACATCCAACTACCTATTGGATATTAATGATATACATATTCGTGATGTATAAACTAAAGTATTATAGAGTCCATCACATAAGGTCTTTTAAGTTTATACTGGTTTAATAAAATGGATTAAACCTTTAACTGGTAAGTTTCTAGCTTTGCATACACAAAGTTCTGATTTTTGGAAGTATATTCCGAACTAGAAAACTGTGCATTAACTCTGTGTCCTATGACTTGACCCATACATGCTACCCTCATGATGACTCAATGTATACTGGAAATATATATCTAGAATCGGATAGATAGTAGACTGGGTGAATCTGCTCCAAGCCCACAACCAAACAAGGAACAAGAAATGGATCGGAAAGCACACATCCTACTACCCATCGGATCCTATTGATATATATGTATCCTTTGATGTATACATTAGGGAATCATAAAGTTAGCATTATGGTCCTTTCTACTAAACGTAGCCTTCTTCTACCAAGGCATCAAATGTTATGGGTGTTCCTTCCTTGTATTAGAAGGTATTTTCCCAAGTGAGACTATCTTTAACTAAATGTAGTTTATACATTAATGAATATGTGAGAAGATCACAAGTAAATGTAATAGGGAAAAAATGTTTTACCTCAGCAATGACACCGCTGGTTATAAAGTAATAAAATACAGACTCCAGGTAGTATTAAATGAACGATACACCTCGCGGAGTCTAAAGTAGCCTTTAGTCCTAAGTCGGTTAATTAAAGGTTTAAATGGGAACTAGTATATGACTAGGAAGATACATTATGATAGTTTTATCACCTCGTGCCTGCTAGTCCTGGTACGTGAAATCGTACCAGTGTTAATGCAAACCCGGCAAGATATATTATTAAATTTATCACCTCGTGCCTGCAAGTCCTGGTACGTGAAATCGTACCAGTGTCAATGCAAACCCGGCAAGATATATTATTAGGTTTATCATCTCGCGTTTACTAGTCCTACAACGTGAAATCGTACCAGTGTCAATGCAAACCCGGCAAGATATATTATTAGGTTTATCATCTCGCGCCTGCTAGTCCTAGTACGTGAAATCGTACCAGTGTCAATGCAAACCCGGCAAGATATATTATAAGGTTTATCATCTCGCGTCTGCTAGTCCTAGTACGTGAAATCGTACCAGTGTCAATGCAAACCCGGCAAGATGTGTTAACGTGATTTTTCCCGGTACTTAGTATGGTGTATTCCTCCCTGTTTCTCTTTATAGTGGGCTCTCTTTATGTTATCGTGTATTGTATCTAGCATGCACTTGATTTCTAAACTATACCTATTATAGTTTACTTTTAATGTTTTCCTTGAACTGATATTGAAAAGACTCTTTTATCTACCAAGTTATGTCAGTACTTTAAGAACGCAGTTTTGTGAAACTATAAAGTAACATAACTTTAAAAGAGTTTTTGAAATGTTTTGATCACTTATAAAAGGCATAAACAATATTTTGAAAGATGTTTGAAACAAACAATACACAATTATTATTGTGTTCAACTTGTATTCCTCCCTTAAAACATTGAAAACAGTTAAAAGATTCATTACGGGGTATGAACTCACCTGATGTGGGTGATTCAACAAATACGCGTGTAAGGATGAGAAGTTCCACGAATGAAGTCCCGAGACTTAACGAGTCCTAAAAGACATATAATGACATATATTGACATAAATATAGTGTTTATAAGCAACCAAATGCAAGGAAACACCTTACGGGACTAGGAAACACTTTGCCCAACTGTTGGAATCACATGTGATTCACTAAATGGGAGTGTACGGCCATATTGATGGGTGTGCAGGCATGGGTGTGCGGCCAGGGGAGTGTGCGGCCGAACACTCATGGTAAAGAGTGCTCAAAACGTTTTCCAAATGGTAAGGAGGCTTGTAGGACCAATTTTCATCAAGTGTTGAGGCTAAAAAGGCATTTTGGAGGCCCTTAAGCACTAAACAAAGGGGTGTACGGCCACATGGAGTGTGTGCGGCCGCACACTCCTTGATGAACATGTTTTGGACGTTTTCTAAGGCTCTCATCTAGCAAGTAACAAGCTTGGGGAATGGCATTCACAGTATACAAGCCTTTAGGGGTGTTTGGGTGGTGTTTTGAGAGTGTTTGAGGGGTGTACGGCCACATGAGTGTGTGCGGCCGCACACACCATATGATCACGAGTTCTAGGCATTTCTAAGGACTTAAACAAGTGTTCTTAACAAGATTCAAGCATTGGAAAGAAGTACTTACGATCCGGAAGCTCGAGAAGGTCCAAAATCGCCAAGAACAAGTGTGTGTTCTTGGTGAAATGGATGAAGATTTGAAGATCTAGCCAAAACATGATTTCAAATGGATGAAATCAAAGATTGTAACTAGTTTATGAAGATTAACCACAAACCAAAGGAAGAACACTTACATTCTTGAAGATCTAGGCTGAAAATCGGATGATAGTTGAGAGAAAAATCGAGTTCTAAGCCTTGGAGAGTGAAAAGGGATTAAAGGAGGCTGAGTTCTAGACTTATACACGTGAGTGTGCTGCCAGGAGAGGGGTGTGCGGCCGCACACCCATGTGTGCGGCCGTACACTCCCTGTGTTGGAGTGTATGGCCCGGTTTTGATGCTAGAAGGGTACGCGATCCATTCCTATTCTCAATGCTTGAATGTACTGACCTTTGGACCTTTAAACGGACTCCAAACGAGGCTAAATGATAGCAGAAATGGCTTTGACACTAAACTGAGCTGACTGGCTGAGCTTTAAAAGAAAAAAAATTTCGGGTTGTCACAATATTGGTATAGGTCCTTGAGAATCTTGTCTTACCATGGGGTGTTGTCCAGCTTGAGGTGGATTGTATATTTGAGGCTCTGTGTCTGTACCACTAGAATCACTATCACTAACTTCAAGTGGTTCTTCATCTGATTTCACGATCCAACCCCCATCTTCTTAGTTGTAGGGGTCTCCGGGTAAATTATATTTTGCCATGTAATCTTGTACGAGAAATAGCGATAAAAAGTATATATAAAGTTTTTTATAGTATTTGAAAACACTCCTATAGTATTTTTGTATGATGAAGTTCTTTATATAGTTTATTGGTAAGTTTTGGACTTGTCATTCACAACGACTATTTCTCGGCATATATTAATCATATTCTGGATAAATATAGTTGATCAGGCTATATTCATCCCAAACATAATTACATACCTCGAGACTTAATCATAGTGTCCAACTCATCATAAAAACTTTGTATTATTATAAAAATGTTACTTCAGAGATTTTTAGTCCCTTTATATTTATAGTTTGTATATCTTATGTGGTTAGATATACTTAGTTCATTATGAACAATGCTCTGATACCAATCTGTCACACCCCCAAAACTGAACGACGGAAAGATTCGGGAGTGGAGGACGTCATGTATAGTATCACAACAATTGTATAATAGAAATCAAAGTACAACAACCATGCATTTGATAAAGTATAAGTTTTACATATGTGTTCAAAAATTGTATATTGACACCAATATATATATATATATATATATATATATATATATATATATATATATATATATATATATTCAAAAGAGATGAGTCTCAATGCTCTATCTTCTCAAAAACTTGAGGGTGTACCTGATTACCGATTTCTTGAGAATGCAAGTTAGTTGAGAAAAAATGTCAACAATTAAGTTGGTGAGTTCATAAGTATTTTTATGAGAAATAAATACCATTCAAAGAGATGAAATCACAATCGTTTCCAAAAAATCTTATATTTTCTATAAAATTGAGTTGTAAGTTGTTTGTTCTTAAGAAATCGTATTTATCCCGGAAAATCCTATATTTTCCATAAAACTGAATTGTAAATAGTAGTCTTATTTATATCCAAGACTAAAATATGTACAAGTACTTCACCATACTTGAATTAATAATATATATAGATTTATTCGAAAATAAAACTATTTGAAGAGAAGTGTTTATGTATATATTCGTTTTCCCTATGTGACTTTTTATTACCACACTAACAAATGATTTGCCTGCCTCGACATTCTTCAGGCGTCGTACTGTCTGATATTTGTCACCCCAGGGACTGTAGCTAACAGTCAGGGTGCGGGGTCATCAATCCCATATAGATCTATACACAAGTATCTAGTTCTCCGGAAGGAGATTAGAGTTATAATACATGACTTGCTGTTATACCTTGATAGGTACAATGAAGACGAATGACTCACAATTTCCGAACGAAATACAAATTTGTATATAAAAATATTCATTTATAAAGTTGTTACTCATTTCGTAATGTTTTTAACATATAAAAATAATCATATTTTTATATAACTGTTTTATTTGTCCTGAAAGAGTAAACTATAATGAGAATGTAACCCAAACTATATCTATTATAGTTACAATAGACGTTTCAATTAAATTGATAATTGTTGTGTCATAAGATGTTCCATATATATATATATATATATATATATATATATATATATATATATATATATATATATATATATATATATATTCATGTAAAAGTTGTATAAACTGAAAGAAACATAAACCACGATTTATATATAAACACAAGTATTCTAGTGTTTTACTTGTATTTTCCTCCTTTAAAAGTTAAAAAAAGTTATAAAAAGTGTAGGAGTATGAACTCACTTGATAAGTGGTGAATTGTGTAGCACTTCGTTGCTAGAAAAAGGATTTATGGTTGAAAACCGGGCTTTGCAAGGGTCGGGTTTAGAAACCGAAAGACTCTTTTCTTGCGGACTTCTGGTGCCTCAGGATGTTCTTCGGGTGTTGGATATGATACCGCGGGTCTGTAAGGAAGTTTAAAGGGGTGAAAGTCGTGAAAATATATGAAATTGGGTGTGAAAAAGGTGTGAGAACCAGGAGATCTTGCATGGCATTATAAGGCCGAAGCCTCAGACTGAAGGAAGGAGAAGGAGGCACGTGTTCGGACAGGTGGCGAGGGGGAAGGCCAGGCGTCGGACGGAGGGGCTGAACACGCGTCACCTTTGGACGCTTCCACAGACACACACGCGTCGGATCTTCACTGGGCCGCACATTTGGTCGAATCTGCAGCTCGGACACTGGGCAGCCTCGCATGCGAGGGTGACGTGGCCGAACCCTGGTCATATCCTTTGCGAAATTTCTCGGTTTTTGTGCCCCGAGCTTCAAAAATTCATAACTTTCGCATACGAGCTCCGTTTTCGACGTTGTTTTATATGCACGCGTACTTTAGATTATACTCTACGACTTTCGTTTAAACTCCGTCGGCTAATTTTGACTTTATTTTTAATATTATTATTTTTAACAGACCGGGACAGGAAAATCCGTTAAAAATTCAGAACTTCTTCATCCGACGTCCATTTTCGTCTGTCTTTTTACTGTTGTACTACTATTGATGACACCTTCTATTCTCGTTTAGGTTGTGTTGGCTAAAAATCACTCGATCTTTATTTCGAGTTTTAGCTGTGTACTGCTAAGTCGAATCTTAGAAAAATCATAACTTACTCATACGAAGTCAGATTTTGGCGTTCTTTTTATGAAATTTATCGGTTTAATGTATTCTACAACTTTCATTTAGATACCTAAGGCTAAAAAGAATTTTATTGAAATTTCTCTTTTTATGCTTATTAGTGTTTTGCGGTTTTGTCGCGGATCTTCGATTGGTCATAACTTCTTCGTTATAACTCGGATTTCAGTGTTCTTTTTATCTTTTGGAAACCTTGTTACAATCCCTACCACTTCGTTCATCCCAATCAAGATTATTTAATACTTCATTTTTGACGCTACTTTTCATCTTAATTTTTATTATATCAAAATAAATTACAATTTGACCTAGACTATTAAATTGACCTGAAATATCGAGTTGTTACACTGTACCGTATTTTGATATTCAAAATCGTATTCCTTTCGTTTTGTGCGGTCTTCACAAAATGTTATTTCATATATAAAGTTGTTACTCATTTCGTAATGTTTGTAACATATAAAAATAATCATATTTTTATATAACTGTTTTATTAGTCCTGAAAGAGTAAAATATAATGAGAATGTAACCCAAACTATATCTATTATAGTTTACAATATATGTTTCAATTAAATTGATAATTGTTGTGTCATAAGATGTTCCATATGTATATCTTTTCATGTAAAAGTTGTATAAACTGAAAGAAAAAAAACCACGATTTATATATAAACATTGGTATTCTAGTGTTTTACTTGTATTTTCCTCCTTTAAAACTTATAAAAACTTATAAAAAGTGTAGGAGTATGAACTCACTTGATAAGTGGTGAATTGTGTAGCACTTCATTGCTAGAAAAAGGCTTTATGGTTGAAAACCGGGCTTTGCAAGGTTCGGGTTTAGAAACCGAAAGCCTCTTTTCCTGCGGAATTCTGGTGCCTCAGGATGTTCTTCGGGTGTTGGATATGATACCGTGGCTTCGGTGGTTTGCAAGGAAGTTTAAAGGGGTGAAAGTCGTGAAAATATATGAAATTTGGTGTGAAAAAGGTGTGAGAACCAGGAGATCTCGCATGGCATTATAAGGCCGAAGCCTCGGACCGAAGGAAGGAGAAGGGGGCACATGTTCGGACAGGTAGCGAGGGGGAAGGCCAGGCGTCGGACGGAGGGGCTGAACACGCGTCACCTTTGGACGCTTGCACAGACGCACACGCGTCGGATCTTCATTGGGCCGCACATTTGGTCGAATCTGCAGCTCGGACACTGGGCAGCCTCGCATGCGAGGGTGAAGTGGCCGAACCCTGGTCATGTCCTTTGCGAAATTTCTCAGTTTTTGTGCCCCAAACTTCAAAAATTCATAACTTTCGCATACGAGCTCCGTTTTCGACGTTGTTTTATATGCACACGTAGTTTAGATTATACTCTACGACTTTCGTTTGAAATCCGTCGGCTAATTTTGAATTTATTTTTAATATTATTATTTTTAACAGACCGGGACAGGAAAATCCGTTAAAAATTCATAACTTCTTCATCCGACGTCCGTTTTCGTCTGTCTTTTTACTGTTGTACTACTATTGATGACACCTTCTATTCTCGTTTAGGTTGTGTTGGCTAAAAATCACTCGATCTTTATTTCGATTTTTAGCTGTGTACTGCTATGTCGAATCTCAGAAAAATCATAACTTACTCATACGAAGTCAGATTTTGGCATTCTTCTTATGAAATTTATCGGTTTAATGAATTCTACAACTTTCATTTAGATACCTAACGCTAAAAAGCACTTTATTGAAATTTCTCTTTTTACGCTTATTAGTGTTTTGTCAGTTTTGTCGCGGATCTTCGATTGGTCATAACTTCTTCATTATAACTCGGATTTCAGTGTTCTTTTTATTTTTGGAAACCTTGTTACAATCCCTACCACTTCGTTCATCCCAATCAAGATTGTTTAATACTTCATTATTTACGCTACTTTTCATCTTAATTTTTATTATATCAAAATAAATTACAATTTGACCTAGACTATTACATTGACCTGAAATATCGGGTTGTTACACTGTACCATAATTTGATATTCAAAATCGTATTCCTTTCGTTTTGTGTGGTCTTCACAAAATGTTATTTCATATATAAAGTTGTTACTCATTTCGTAATGTTTGTAACATATAAAAATAATCATATTTTTATATAACTGTTTATTTGTCCTGAAAGAGTAAAATATAATGAGAATGTAACCCAAACTATATCTATTATAGTTTACAATATATGTTTCAATTAAATTGATAATTGTTGTGTCATAAGATGTTCCATATGTATATCTTTTCATGTAAAAGTTGTATAAACCGAAAGAAACAAAAACCACGATTTATATATAAACATTGGTATTCTAGTGTTTTACTTGTATTATCCTCCTTTAAAACTTATAAAAACTTGTAAAAAGTGTAGGAGTACAAACTCACTTGATAAGTGGTGAATTGTGTAGCACTTCTTTGCTAGAAAAAGGCTTTATGGTTGAAAACCGGGCTTTGCAAGGGTCCGGTTTAGAAACCGAAAGACTCTTTTCTTCCGGACTTCTGGTGCCTCAGGATGTTCTTCGGGTGTTGGATATGATACCGGGGCTTCGGGGGTTTGCAAGGAAGTTTAAAGGGGTGAAAGTCGTGAAAATATATGAAATTTGGTGTGAAAAAGGTGTGAGAACCAGGAGATCTCGCATGGCATTATAAGGCCGAAGCCTCGGACCGAAGGAAGGAGAAGGGGGCACATGTTCGGACAGGTGGCGAGGGGGAAGGCCAGGCGTCGGACGGAGGGGCTGAACACGCGTCACCTTTGGACGCTTACACAGACGCACACGTGTCGGATCTTGACTGGGCCGCAGATTTGGTCGAATCTGCAGCTCGGACACTGGGCAGCCTCGCATGCGAGGGTGAAGTGGCCGAACCCTGGTCATGTCCTTTGCGAAATTTCTCGGTTTTTGTGCCCGAAACTTCAAAAATTCATAACTTTCTCATACGAGCTCCGTTTTCGACGTTGTTTTATATGCACGCGTAGTTTAGATTATACTCTACGACTTTCGTTTGAACTCCGTCGGCTAATTTTGAATTTATTTTTAATATTATTTTTTTTAACAGACCGGGACAGGAAAATCCGTTAAAAATTCATAACTACTTCATCCGACGTCCGTTTTCGTCTGTCTTTTTACTGTTGTACTACTATTGATGACACCTTCTATTCTCGTTTAGGTTGTGTTGGCTAAAAATCACTCGATCTTTATTTCGATTTTTAGCTGTGTACTGCTGTGTCGAATCTTAGAAAAATCATAACTTACTAATACGAAGTCAGATTTTGGCGTTCTTCTTATGAAATTTATCGGTTTAATGTATTCTAAAACCTTCATTTAGATACCTAACGCTAAAAAGCACTTTATTGAAATTTCTCTTTTTACGCTTATTAGTGTTTTGTCGGTTTTGTCGCGGATCTTCGATTTGTCATAACTTCTTCGTTATAACTCGGATTTCAGTGTTCTTTTTATTTTTGGAAACCTTGGTACAATCCCTACCACTTCGTTCATCCCAATCAAGATTGTTTAATACTTCATTTTTTACGCTACTTTTCATCTTAATTTTTATTATATCAAAATAAATTACAAGTTGACCTAGACTATTACATTGACCTGAAATATCGGGTTGTTACACTGTACCATAATTTGATATTCAAAATCGTATTCCTTTCGTTTTGTGTGGTCTTCACAAAATGTGATTTCATATATAAAGTTGTTACTCATTTCGTAATGTTTGCAACATATAAAAATAATTATATTTTTATATAATGTTTTATTTGTCCTGAAAGAGTAAAATATAATGAGAATGTAACCCAAACTATATCTATTATAGTTTACAATATATGTTTCAATTAAATTAATAATTGTTGTGTCATAAGATGTTCCATATGTATATCTTTTCATGTAAAAGTTGTATAAACCGAAAGAAACAAAAACCACGATTTATATATAAACATTGGTATTCTAGTGTTTTACTTGTATTTTCCTCCTTTAAAACTTATAAAAACTTGTAAAAAGTGTAGGAGTACGAACTCACTTGATAAGTGGTGAATTGTGTAGCACTTCTTTGCTAGAAAAAGGCTATATGGTTGAAAACCGGGCTTTGCAAGGGTCGGGTTTAGAAACCGAAAGACTATTTTCTTGCGGACTTCTGGTGCCTCAGGATGTTCTTCGGGTGTTGGATATGATACCGGGGCTTCGGGGGTTTGCAAGGAAGTTTAAAGGGGTGAAAGTCGTGAAAATATATGAAATTTGGTGTTAAAAAGGTGTGAGAACCAGGAGATCTCGCATGGCATTATAAGGTCGAAGCCTCGGACCGAAGGAAGGAGAAGGGGGCACGTGTTCAGACAGGTGGCGAGGGGGAAGGCCAGGCGTCGGACGGAGGGGCTGAACACGCGTCACCTTTGGACGCTTACACAGACGCACACGCGTCGGATCTTGACTGGGCCGCACATTTGGTCGAATCTGCAGCTCAGACACTGGGCAGCCTAGCATGCGAGGGTGAAGTGGCCGAACCCTGGTCATGTCCTTTGCGAAATTTCTCGGTTTTTGTGTCCGAAACTTCAAAAATTCATAACTTTCGTATACGAGCTCCGTTTTCGACGTTGTTCTATATGCACGCGTAGTTTAGATTATACTCTACGACTTTCGTTTGAACTCCGTCGGCTAATTTTGAATTTATTTTTAATAGTATTATTTTTAACAGACCGGGACAGGAAAATCCGTTAAAAATTCATAACTTCTTCATCCGACGTCCGTTTTCGTCTGTCTTTTTACTGTTGTACTACTATTTGATGACACCTTCTATTCTCGTTTTGGTTGTGTTGGCTAAAAATCACTCGATCTTTATTTCGATTTTTAGCTGTGTACTTTTATGTCGAATCTTAGAAAAATCATAACTTACTCATACGAAGTCAGATTTTGGCGTTTCTTTTTATGAAATTTATCAGTTTAATGTATTCTACAACTTTCATTTAGATACCTAACGCTAAAAAGCACTTTATTGAAATTTCTCTTTTTACGCTTATTAGTGTTTTGTTGGTTTTGTCGCGGATCTTCGATTGGTCATAACTTCTTCGTTATAACTCGAATTTCAGTGTTCTTTTTATTTTTCGAAACCTTCATACAATCCCTACCAGTTCGTTCATCCCAATCAAGATTGTTTAATACTTCATTTTTGACGCTACTTTTCACCTTAATTTTTATTATATCAAAATAAATTATAATTTGACCTAGACTATTACATTGACCTGAAATATCGGGTTGTTACACTGTACCATAATTTGATATTCAAAATCGTATTCCTTTCGTTTTGTGTGGTCTTCACAAAATGTTATTTCATATATAAAGTTGTTACTCATTTCGTAATGTTTGTAACATATAAAAATAATCATATTTTTATATAACTATTTTATTTGTCCTGAAAGAGTAAAATATAATGAGAATGTAACCCAAACTATATCTATTATAGTTTATAATATATGTTTCAATTAAATTGATAATTGTTGTGTCATAAGATGTTCTATATGTATATCTTTTCATGTAAAAGTTGTATAAACTGAAAGAAACAAAAACCACGATTTATATATAAACATTGGTATTCTAGTGTTTTACTTTTATTTTCCTCCTTTAAAACTTATAAAAACTTATAAAAAGTGTAGGAGTATGAAATCACTTGATAAGTGGTGAATTGTGTAGCACTTCGTTGCTAGAAAAAGGCTTTATGGTTGAAAACCGGGCTTTGCAAGGGTCGGGTTTAGAAACCGAAAGACTCTTTTCTTGCGGACTTCTGGTGCCTCAGGATGTTCTTCGGGTGTTGGATATGATATCGTGGCTTCGGGGGTTTGCAAGGAAGTTTAAAGGGGTGAAAGTCGTGAAAATATATGAAATTTGGTGTGAAAAAGGTGTGAGAACCAGGAGATCTCGCATGGCATTATAAGTCTGAAGCCTCGGACCGAGGGAAGGAGAAGGGGGCATGTGTTCGGACAGGTGGCGAGGGGGAAGGCCAGGCGTCGGATGGAGGGGCTGAACACACGTCACCTTTGGACGCTTCCATGGACGCACACGCGTCGGATCTTCACTCGGCCGCACATTTAGTTGAATCTGCAGCTCGAAGACTGGGCAGCCTCGCATGCGAGGGTGAAGTGGCCGAACGCTGGTCATGTCCTTTGCGAAATTTCTCGGTTTTTGTGCCCCAAACTTCAAAAATCCATAACTTTCGGATACGAGCTCCGTTTTCGACGTTGTTTTATATGCACGCGTAGTTTAGATTATATTCTACGACTTTTGTTTAAACTTCGTCGGCTAATTTTGACTTTATTTTTAATATTATTATATTTAACAGTCTGGGATAGGAAAATCCGTTAAAAATTCATAACTTCTTCATCCGACGTCCGTTTTCGTCTGTCTTTTTACTGTTGTACTACTATTGATGACACCTTCTATTCTTGTTTAGGTTGTGTTGGCTAAAAATCAGTCGATCTTTATTTCGAGTTTTAGCTGTGTACTCCTATATCGAATCTTAGAAAAATCATAACTTACTCATAAGAAGACAGATTTTGGCGTTCTTTTTATGAAATTTATCGGTTTAATGTATTCTACAACTTTCATTTAGATACCTAACGCTAAAAAGAACTTTATTGAAATTTCTCTTTTTACGCTTATTAGTGTTTTGTCGGTTTTGTCGCGGATCTTCGATTGGTCATAATTGCTTCGTTATAACTCGAATTTTAGTGTTGTTTTTATTTTTCGAAACCTTGATACAATCCCTACCACTTCGTTCATCCCAATCAAGATTGTTTAATACTTCATTTTTGACCCTACTTTTCACCTTAATTTTTATTATATCAAAATAAATTACAATTTGACCTAGACTATTACATTGACCTGAAATATCGGGTTGTTACACTGTACCATAATTTGATATTCAAAATCGTATTCCTTTCGTTTTGTGTGGTCTTCACAAAATGTTATTTCATATATAAAGTTGTTACTCATTTCGTAATGTTTGTAACATATAAAAATAATCATATTTTTATATAACTATATTATTTGTCCTGAAAAAGTAAAATATAATGAGAATGTAACCCAAACTATATCTATTATAGTTTATAATATATGTTTCAATTAAATTGATAATTGTTGTGTCATAAGATGTTCTATATGTATATCTTTTCATGTAAAAGTTGTATAAACTGAAAGAAACAAAAACCACGATTTATATATAAACATTGGTATTCTAGTGTTTTACTTGTATTTTCCTCCTTTAAAACTTATAAAAACTTATAAAAAGTGTAGGAGTATGAACTCACTTGATAAGTGGTGAATTGTGTAGCACTTCGTTGCTAGAAAAAGGCTTTATGGTTGAAAACCGGGCTTTGCAAGGGTCGGGTTTAGAAATCGAAAGACTCTTTTCTTGCGGACTTCTGGTGCCTCAGGATGTTCTTCGGGTGTTGGATATGATACCGGGGCTTCGGGGTTTGCAAGGAAGTATAAAGGGGTGAAAGTCGTGAAAATATATGAAATTTGGTGTGAAAAAGGTGTGAAAACCAGGAGATCTCGCATGGCATTATAAGGCCGAAGCCTCAGACCGAAGGAAGGAGAAGGGGGCACGTGTTCGGACAGGTGGCGAGGGGGAAGGCCGGGCATCGGACGGAGGGGCTGAACACGTGTCTCCTTTGGACGCTTCCATGGACGCACACGCGTCGGATCTTCACTCGGCCTCACATTTGGTGGAATTGCTCGGACACTGGGCAGCCTCGCATGCGAGGGTGACGTGGCCGAACCCTGGTCATGTCCTTTGCGAAATTTCTCAGTTTTTGTGTCCCAAACTTCAAAAAGTCATAACTTTCGCACACGAGCTCCGTTTTCGACGTTGTTTTATATGCACACGTAGTTTAGATTATACTCTACGACTTTCGTTTAAACTCCGTCGGCTAATTTTGAATTTCTTTTTAATATTATTATTTTTAACAGACCAGGACAGGATAATCCGTTAAAAATTCATAACTTCTTCATACGACGTTGGTTTTCGTCTGTCTTCTTACTGTTGTACTACTATTGATGACACCTTTTATTCTCGTTTAGGTTGTGTTGGCTAAAAATCACAAGATCTTTATATCGAGTTTTAGTTGTGTACTGCTATGTCGAATCTTAGAAATATCATAACTTCCTCATACGAAGTCATATTTTGGCGTTCTTTTTATGAAATTTATCGGTTTAATGTATTCTACAACTTTCATTTAGATAGCTAAGGCTAAAAAGCACTTTATTGAAATTTCGCTTTTTACGCTTATTAGTGTTTTGTCGGTTTTGTCGCGGATCTTCGATTGGTCATAACTTCTTCGTTATAACTCGGATTTCAGTGTTTTCTTTTTATTTTTGGAAACCTTGTTACAATCCATGCCACTTCGTTCATCCCAGTCAAGATTATTTAATACTTCATTTTTAACGCTACTTTTCATCTTAATTTTTATTATATCAAAATAAATTACAATTTGACCTAGACTATTACATTGACTTGAAATATCGGGTTGTTACACTGTACCATAATTTGATATTCAAAATCGTATTCCTTTCGTTTTGTGTGGTCTTCACAAAATGTTATTTCATATATAAAGTTGTTACTCATTTCGTAATGTTTGTAACATATAAAAATAATCATATTTTTATATAACTATTTTATTTGTCCTGAAAGAGTAAAATATAATGACAATGTAACCCAAACTATATCTATTATAGTTTATAATATATGTTTCAATTAAATTGATAATTGTTGTGTCATAAGATGTTCTATATGTATATCTTTTCATGTAAAAGTTGTATCAACTGAAAGAAACAAAAACCACGATTTATATATAAACATTGGTATTCTAGTGTTTTACTTGTATTTTCCTCCTTTAAAACTTATAAAAACTTATAAAAAGTGTAGGAGTATGAACTCACTTGATAAGTGGTGAATTGTGTAGCACTTCGTTGCTAGAAAAAGGCTTTATGGTTGAAAACCGGGCTTTGCAAGGGTCGGGTTTAGAAACCGAAAGACTCTTTTCTTGCGGACTTCTGGTGCCTCAGGATGTTCTTCGGGTGTTGGATATGATATCGTGGCTTCGGGGGTTTGCAAGGAAGTTTAAAGGGGTGAAAGTCGTGAAAATATATGAAATTTGGTGTGAAAAAGGTGTGAGAACCAGGAGATCTCGCATGGCATTATAAGTCTGAAGCCTCTGACCGAGGGAAGGAGAAGGGGGCACGTGTTCGGACAGGTGGCGAGGGGGAAGGCCAGGCGTCGGACAGAGGGGCTGAACACGCGTCACCTTTGGACGCTTCCACAGACGCACACACGTCGGATCTTCACTGGGCCGCACATTTAGTTGAATCTGCAGCTCGAAGACTGGGCAGCCTCGCATGCGAGGGTGAAGTGGCCGAACGCTGGTCATGTCCTTTGCGAAATTTCTCGGTTTTTGTGCCCCAAACTTCAAAAATCCATAACTTTCGGATACGAGCTCCGTTTTCGACGTTGTTTTATATGCACGCGTAGTTTAGATTATATTCTACGACTTTTGTTTAAACTCCGTCGGCTAATTTTGACTTTATTTTTAATATTATTATATTTATCAGTCTGGGATAGGAAAATCCGTTAAAAATTCATAACTTCTTCATCCGACGTCCGTTTTCGTCTGTCTTTTTACTGTTGAACTACTATTGATGACACCTTCTATTCTTGTTTAGGTTGTGTTGGCTAAAAATCAGTCGATCTTTATTTCGAATTTTAGCTGTGTACTGCTATATCGAATCTTAGAAAAATCATAACTTACTCATAAGAAGACAGATTTTGGCGTTCTTTTTATGAAATTTATCGGTTTAATGTATTCTACAACTTTCATTTAGATACCTAACGCTAAAAAGAACTTTATTGAAATTTCTCTTTTTACACTTATTAGTGTTTTGTCGGTTTTGTCGCGGATCTTCGATTGGTCATAACTTCTTCGTTATAACTCGGATTTCAGTGTTCTTTTTATTTTTCGAAACCTTGATACAATCCCTACCACTTCGTTCATCCCAATCAAGATTGTTTAATACTTCATTTTTTACGCTACTTTTCACCTTAATTTTTATTATATCAAAATAAATTACAATTTGACCTAGACTATTACATTGACCTGAAATATCGGGTTGTTACACTGTACCATAATTTGATATTCAAAATCGTATTCCTTTCGTTTTGTGTGGTCTTCACAAAATGTTATTTCATATATAAAGTTGTTACTCATTTCGTAATGTTTGTAACATATAAAAATAATCATATTTTTATATAACTATTTTATTTGTCCTGAAAGAGTAAAATATAATGAGAATGTAACCCAAACTATATCTATTATAGTTTATAATATATGTTTCAATTAAATTGATAATTGTTGTGTCATAAGATGTTCTATATGTATATCTTTTCATGTAAAAGTTGTATAAACTGAAAGAAAAAAAATCCACAATTTATATATAAACATTGGTATTCTAGTGTTTTACTTGTATTTTCCTCCTTTAAAACTTATAAAAACTTATAAAAAGTGTAGGAGTATGAACTCACTTGATAAGTGGTGAATTGTGTAGCACTTCGTTGCTAGAAAAAGGCTTTATGGTTGAAAACCGGGCTTTGCAAGGGTCGGGTTTAGAAACCGAAAGACTCTTTTCTTGCGGACTTCTGGTGCCTCAGGATGTTCTTCGGGTGTTGGATATGATATCGTGGCTTCGGGGGTTTGCAAGGAAGTTTAAAGGGGTGAAAGTCGTGAAAATATATGAAATTTGGTGTGAAAAAGGTGTGAGAACCAGGAGATCTCGCATGGCATTATAAGTCTGAAGCCTCTGACCGAGGGAAGGAGAAGGGGGCACGTGTTCGGACAGGTGGCGAGGGGGAAGGCCAGGCGTCGGACAGAGGGGCTGAACACGCGTCACCTTTGGACGCTTCCACAGACGCACACACGTCGGATCTTCACTGGGCCGCACATTTAGTTGAATCTGCAGCTCGAAGACTGGGCAGCCTCGCATGCGAGGGTGAAGTGGCCGAACGCTGGTCATGTCCTTTGCGAAATTTCTCGGTTTTTGTGCCCCAAACTTCAAAAATCCATAACTTTCGGATACGAGCTCCGTTTTCGACGTTGTTTTATATGCACGCGTAGTTTAGATTATATTCTACGACTTTTGTTTAAACTCCGTCGGCTAATTTTGACTTTATTTTTAATATTATTATATTTATCAGTCTGGGATAGGAAAATCCGTTAAAAATTCATAACTTCTTCATCCGACGTCCGTTTTCGTCTGTCTTTTTACTGTTGAACTACTATTGATGACACCTTCTATTCTTGTTTAGGTTGTGTTGGCTAAAAATCAGTCGATCTTTATTTCGAATTTTAGCTGTGTACTGCTATATCGAATCTTAGAAAAATCATAACTTACTCATAAGAAGACAGATTTTGGCGTTCTTTTTATGAAATTTATCGGTTTAATGTATTCTACAACTTTCATTTAGATACCTAACGCTAAAAAGAACTTTATTGAAATTTCTCTTTTTACGCTTATTAGTGTTTTGTCGGTTTTGTCGCGGATCTTCGATTGGTCATAACTTCTTCGTTATAACTCGGATTTCAGTGTTCTTTTTATTTTTCGAAACCTTGATACAATCCCTACCACTTCGTTCATCCCAATCAAGATTGTTTAATACTTCATTTTTTACGCTACTTTTCACCTTAATTTTTATTATATCAAAATAAATTACAATTTGACCTAGACTATTACATTGACCTGAAATATCGGATTGTTACACTGTACCATAATTTGATATTCAAAATCGTATTCCTTTCGTTTTGTGTGGTCTTCACAAAATGTTATTTCATATATAAAGTTGTTACTCATTTCGTAATGTTTGTAACATATAAAAATAATCATATTTTTATATAACTATTTTATTTGTCCTGAAAGAGTAAAATATAATGAGAATGTAACCCAAACTATATCTATTATAGTTTATAATATATGTTTCAATTAAATTGATAATTGTTGTGTCATAAGATGTTCTATATGTATATCTTTTCATGTAAAAGTTGTATAAACTGAAAGAAAAAAAATCCACAATTTATATATAAACATTGGTATTCTAGTGTTTTACTTGTATTTTCCTCCTTTAAAACTTATAAAAACTTATAAAAAGTGTAGGAGTATGAACTCACTTGATAAGTGGTGAATTGTGTAGCACTTCGTTGCTAGAAAAAGGCTTTATGGTTGAAAACCGGGCTTTGCAAGGGTCGGGTTTAGAAACCGAAAGACTCTTTTCTTGCGGACTTCTGGTGCCTCAGGATGTTCTTCGGGTGTTGGATATGATATCGTGGCTTCGGGGGTTTGCAAGGAAGTTTAAAGGGGTGAAAGTCGTGAAAATATATGAAATTTGGTGTGAAAAAGGTGTGAGAACCAGGAGATCTCGCATGGCATTATAAGTCTGAAGCCTCTGACCGAGGGAAGGAGAAGGGGGCACGTGTTCGAACAGGTGGCGAGGGGGAAGGCCAGGCGTCGGACGGAGGGGCTGAACACGCGTCACCTTTGGACGCTTCCACAGACGCACACACGTCGGATCTTCACTGGGCCGCACATTTAGTTGAATCTGCAGCTCGAAGACTGGGCAGCCTCGCATGCGAGGGTGAAGTGGCCGAACGCTGGTCATGTCCTTTGCGAAATTTCTCGGTTTTTGTGCCCCAAACTTCAAAAATCCATAAATTCGGATACGAGCTCCGTTTTCGACGTTGTTTTATATGCACGCGTAGTTTAGATTATATTCTACGACTTTTGTTTAAACTCCGTCGGCTAATTTTGACTTTATTTTTAATATTATTATATTTATCAGTCTGGGATAGGAAAATCCGTTAAAAATTCATAACTTCTTCATCCGACGTCCGTTTTCGTCTGTCTTTTTACTGTTGAACTACTATTGATGACACCTTCTATTCTTGTTTAGGTTGTGTTGGCTAAAAATCAGTCGATCTTTATTTCGAATTTTAGCTGTGTACTGCTATATCGAATCTTAGAAAAATCATAACTTACTCATAAGAAGACAGATTTTGGCGTTCTTTTTATGAAATTTATCGGTTTAATGTATTCTACAACTTTCATTTAGATACCTAACGCTAAAAAGAACTTTATTGAAATTTCTCTTTTTACGCTTATTAGTGTTTTGTCGGTTTTGTCGCGGATCTTCGATTGGTCATAACTTCTTCGTTATAACTCGGATTTCAGTGTTCTTTTTATTTTTCGAAACCTTGATACAATCCCTACCACTTCGTTCATCCCAATCAAGATTGTTTAATACTTCATTTTTGACGCTACTTTTCACCTTAATTTTTATTATATCAAAATAAATTACAATTTGACCTAGACTATTACATTGACCTGAAATATCGGGTTGTTACACTGTACCATAATTTGATATTCAAAATCGTATTCCTTTCGTTTTGTGTGGTCTTCACAAAATGTTATTTCATATATAAAGTTGTTACTCATTTCGTAATGTTTGTAACATATAAAAATAATCATATTTTTATATAACTATTTTATTTGTCTTGAAAGAGTAAAATATAATGAGAATGTAACCCAAACTATATCTATTATAGTTTATAATATATGTTTCAATTAAATTGATAATTGTTGTGTCATAAGATGTTCTATATGTATATCTTTTCATGTAAAAGTTGTATAAACTGAAAGAAAAAAAAACCACGATTTATATATAAACATTGGTATTCTAGTGTTTTACTTGTATTTTCCTCCTTTAAAACTTATAAAAACTTATAAAAAGTGTAGGAGTATGAACTCACTTGATAAGTGGTGAATTGTGTAGCACTTCGTTGCTAGAAAAAGGCTTTATGGTTGAAAACCGGGCTTTGCAAGGGTCGGGTTTAGAAACCGAAAGACTCTTTTCTTGCGGACTTCTGGTGCCTCAGGATGTTCTTCGGGTGTTGGATATGATATCGTGGCTTCGGGGGTTTGCAAGGAAGTTTAAAGGGGTGAAAGTCGTGAAAATATATGAAATTTGGTGTGAAAAAGGTGTGAGAACCAGGAGATCTCGCATGGCATTATAAGTCTGAAGCCTCTGACCGAGGGAAGGAGAAGGGGGCACGTGTTCGAACAGGTGGCGAGGGGGAAGGCCAGGCGTCGGACGGAGGGGCTGAACACGCGTCACCTTTGGACGCTTCCACAGACGCACACACGTCGGATCTTCACTGGGCCGCACATTTAGTTGAATCTGCAGCTCGAAGACTGGGCAGCCTCGCATGCGAGGGTGAAGTGGCCGAACGCTGGTCATGTCCTTTGCGAAATTTCTCGGTTTTTGTGCCCCAAACTTCAAAAATCCATAAATTCGGATACGAGCTCCGTTTTCGACGTTGTTTTATATGCACGCGTAGTTTAGATTATATTCTACGACTTTTGTTTAAACTCCGTCGGCTAATTTTGACTTTATTTTTAATATTATTATATTTATCAGTCTGGGATAGGAAAATCCGTTAAAAATTCATAACTTCTTCATCCGACGTCCGTTTTCGTCTGTCTTTTTACTGTTGAACTACTATTGATGACACCTTCTATTCTCGTTTAGGTTGTGTTGGCTAAAAATCAGTCGATCTTTATTTCGAATTTTAGCTGTGTACTGCTATATCGAATCTTAGAAAAATCATAACTTACTCATAAGAAGACAGATTTTGGCGTTCTTTTTATGAAATTTATCGGTTTAATGTATTCTACAACTTTCATTTAGATACCTAACGCTAAAAAGAACTTTATTGAAATTTCTCTTTTTACGCTTATTAGTGTTTTGTCGGTTTTGTCGCGGATCTTCGATTGGTCATAACTTCTTCGTTATAACTCGGATTTCAGTGTTCTTTTTATTTTTCGAAACCTTGATACAATCCCTACCACTTCGTTCATCCCAATCAAGATTGTTTAATACTTCATTTTTGACGCTACTTTTCACCTTAATTTTTATTATATCAAAATAAATTACAATTTGACCTAGACTATTACATTGACCTGAAATATCGGGTTGTTACACTGTACCATAATTTGATATTCAAAATCGTATTCCTTTCGTTTTGTGTGGTCTTCACAAAATGTTATTTCATATATAAAGTTGTTACTCATTTCGTAATGTTTGTAACATATAAAAATAATCATATTTTTATATAACTATTTTATTTGTCTTGAAAGAGTAAAATATAATGAGAATGTAACCCAAACTATATCTATTATAGTTTATAATATATGTTTCAATTAAATTGATAATTGTTGTGTCATAAGATGTTCTATATGTATATCTTTTCATGTAAAAGTTGTATAAACTGAAAGAAAAAAAAACCACGATTTATATATAAACATTGGTATTCTAGTGTTTTACTTGTATTTTCCTCCTTTAAAACTTATAAAAACTTATAAAAAGTGTAGGAGTATGAACTCACTTGATAAGTGGTGAATTGTGTAGCACTTCGTTGCTAGAAAAAGGCTTTATGGTTGAAAACCGGGCTTTGCAAGGGTCGGGTTTAGAAACCGAAAGACTCTTTTCTTGCGGACTTCTGGTGCCTCAGGATGTTCCTCGGGTGTTGGATATGATATCGTGGCTTCGGGGGTTTTCAAGGAAGTTTAAAGGGGTGAAAGTCGTGAAAATATATGAAATTTGGTGTGAAAAAGGTGTGAGAACCAGGAGATCTCGCATGGCATTATAAGTCTGAAGCCTCTGACCGAGGGAAGGAGAAGGGGGCACGTGTTCGAACAGGTGGCGAGGGGGAAGGCCAGGCGTCGGACGGAGGGGCTGAACACGCGTCACCTTTGGACGCTTCCACAGACGCACACACGTCAGATCTTCACTGGGCCGCACATTTAGTTGAATCTGCAGCTCGAAGACTGGGCAGCCTCGCATGCGAGGGTGAAGTGGCCGAACGCTGGTCATGTCCTTTGCGAAATTTCTCGGTTTTTGTGCCCCAAACTTCAAAAATCCATAAATTCGGATACGAGCTCCGTTTTCGACGTTGTTTTATATGCACGCGTAGTTTAGATTATATTCTACGACTTTTGTTTAAACTCCGTCGGCTAATTTTGACTTTATTTTTAATATTATTATATTTATCAGTCTGGGATAGGAAAATCCGTTAAAAATTCATAACTTCTTCATCCGACGTCCGTTTTCGTCTGTCTTTTTACTGTTGAACTACTATTGATGACACCTTCTATTCTCGTTTAGGTTGTGTTGGCTAAAAATCAGTCGATCTTTATTTCGAATTTTAGCTGTGTACTGCTATATCGAATCTTAGAAAAATCATAACTTACTCATAAGAAGACAGATTTTGGCGTTGTTTTTATGAAATTTATCGGTTTAATGTATTCTACAACTTTCATTTAGATACCTAACGCTAAAAAGAACTTTATTGAAATTTCTCTTTTTACGCTTATTAGTGTTTTGTCGGTTTTGTCGCGGATCTTCGATTGGTCATAACTTCTTCGTTATAACTCGGATTTCAGTGTTCTTTTTATTTTTCGAAACCTTGATACAATCCCTACCACTTCGTTCATCCCAATCAAGATTGTTTAATACTTCATTTTTGACGCTACTTTTCACCTTAATTTTTATTATATCAAAATAAATTACAATTTGACCTAGACTATTACATTGACCTGAAATATCGGGTTGTTACACTGTACCATAATTTGATATTCAAAATCGTATTCCTTTCGTTTTGTGTGGTCTTCACAAAATGTTATTTCATATATAAAGTTGTTACTCATTTCGTAATGTTTGTAACATATAAAAATAATCATATTTTTATATAACTATTTTATTTGTCTTGAAAGAGTAAAATATAATGAGAATGTAACCCAAACTATATCTATTATAGTTTATAATATATGTTTCAATTAAATTGATAATTGTTGTGTCATAAGATGTTCTATATGTATATCTTTTCATGTAAAAGTTGTATAAACTGAAAGAAAAAAAAACCACGATTTATATATAAACATTGGTATTCTAGTGTTTTACTTGTATTTTCCTCCTTTAAAACTTATAAAAACTTATAAAAAGTGTAGGAGTATGAACTCACTTGATAAGTGGTGAATTGTGTAGCACTTCGTTGCTAGAAAAAGGCTTTATGGTTGAAAACCGGGCTTTGCAAGGGTCGGGTTTAGAAACCGAAAGACTCTTTTCTTGCGGACTTCTGGTGCCTCAGGATGTTCTTCGGGTGTTGGATATGATATCGTGGCTTCGGGGGTTTGCAAGGAAGTTTAAAGGGGTGAAAGTCGTGAAAATATATGAAATTTGGTGTGAAAAAGGTGTGAGAACCAGGAGATCTCGCATGGCATTATAAGTCTGAAGCCTCTGACCGAGGGAAGGAGAAGGGGGCACGTGTTCGAACAGGTGGCGAGGGGGAAGGCCAGGCGTCGGACGGAGGGGCTGAACACGCGTCACCTTTGGACGCTTCCACAGACGCACACACGTCAGATCTTCACTGGGCCGCACATTTAGTTGAATCTGCAGCTCGAAGACTGGGCAGCCTCGCATGCGAGGGTGAAGTGGCCGAACGCTGGTCATGTCCTTTGCGAAATTTCTCGGTTTTTGTGCCCCAAACTTCAAAAATCCATAAATTCGGATACGAGCTCCGTTTTCGACGTTGTTTTATATGCACGCGTAGTTTAGATTATATTCTACGACTTTTGTTTAAACTCCGTCGGCTAATTTTGACTTTATTTTTAATATTATTATATTTATCAGTCTGGGATAGGAAAATCCGTTAAAAATTCATAACTTCTTCATCCGACGTCCGTTTTCGTCTGTCTTTTTACTGTTGAACTACTATTGATGACACCTTCTATTCTCGTTTAGGTTGTGTTGGCTAAAAATCAGTCGATCTTTATTTCGAATTTTAGCTGTGTACTGCTATATCGAATCTTAGAAAAATCATAACTTACTCATAAGAAGACAGATTTTGGCGTTCTTTTTATGAAATTTATCGGTTTAATGTATTCTACAACTTTCATTTAGATACCTAACGCTAAAAAGAACTTTATTGAAATTTCTCTTTTTACGCTTATTAGTGTTTTGTCGGTTTTGTCGCGGATCTTCGATTGGTCATAACTTCTTCGTTATAACTCGGATTTCAGTGTTCTTTTTATTTTTCGAAACCTTGATACAATCCCTACCACTTCGTTCATCCCAATCAAGATTGTTTAATACTTCATTTTTTACGCTACTTTTCACCTTAATTTTTATTATATCAAAATAAATTACAATTTGACCTAGACTATTACATTGACCTGAAATATCGGGTTGTTACACTGTACCATAATTTGATATTCAAAATCGTATTCCTTTCGTTTTGTGTGGTCTTCACAAAATGTTATTTCATATATAAAGTTGTTACTCATTTCGTAATGTTTGTAACATATAAAAATAATCATATTTTTATATAACTATTTTATTTGTCCTGAAAGAGTAAAATATAATGAGAATGTAACCCAAACTATATCTATTATAGTTTATAATATATGTTTCAATTAAATTGATAATTGTTGTGTCATAAGATGTTCTATATGTATATCTTTTCATGTAAAAGTTGTATAAACTAAAAGAAAAAAAATCCACAATTTATATATAAACATTGGTATTCTAGAGTTTTACTTGTATTTTCCTCCTTTAAAACTTATAAAAACTTATAAAAAGTGTAGGAGTATGAACTCACTTGATAAGTGGTGAATTGTGTAGCACTTCGTTGCTAGAAAAAGGCTTTATGGTTGAAAACCGGGCTTTGCAAGGGTCGGGTTTAGAAACCGAAAGACTCTTTTCTTGCGGACTTCTGGTGCCTCAGGATGTTCTTCGGGTGTTGGATATGATATCGTGGCTTCGGGGGTTTGCAAGGAAGTTTAAAGGGGTGAAAGTCGTGAAAATATATGAAATTTGGTGTGAAAAAGGTGTGAGAACCAGGAGATCTCGCATGGCATTATAAGTCTGAAGCCTCTGACCGAGGGAAGGAGAAGGGGGCACGTGTTCGAACAGGTGGCGAGGAGGAAGGCCAGGCGTCGGACGGAGGGGCTGAACACGCGTCACCTTTGGACGCTTCCACAGACGCACACACGTCGGATCTTCACTGGGCCGCACATTTAGTTGAATCTGCAGCTCGAAGACTGGGCAGCCTCGCATGCGAGGGTGAAGTGGCCGAACGCTGGTCATGTCCTTTGCGAAATTTCTCGGTTTTTGTGCCCCAAACTTCAAAAATCCATAAATTCGGATACGAGCTCCGTTTTCGACGTTGTTTTATATGCACGCGTAGTTTAGATTATATTCTACGACTTTTGTTTAAACTCCGTCGGCTAATTTTGACTTTATTTTTAATATTATTATATTTATCAGTCTGGGATAGGAAAATCCGTTAAAAATTCATAACTTCTTCATCCGACGTCCGTTTTCGTCTGTCTTTTTACTGTTGAACTACTATTGATGACACCTTCTATTCTTGTTTAGGTTGTGTTGGCTAAAAATCAGTCGATCTTTATTTCGAATTTTAGCTGTGTACTGCTATATCGAATCTTAGAAAAATCATAACTTACTCATAAGAAGACAGATTTTGGCGTTCTTTTTATGAAATTTATCGGTTTAATGTATTCTACAACTTTCATTTAGATACCTAACGCTAAAAAGAACTTTATTGAAATTTCTCTTTTTACGCTTATTAGTGTTTTGTCGGTTTTGTCGCGGATCTTCGATTGGTCATAACTTCTTCGTTATAACTCGGATTTCAGTGTTCTTTTTATTTTTCGAAACCTTGATACAATCCCTACCACTTCGTTCATCCCAATCAAGATTGTTTAATACTTCATTTTTGACGCTACTTTTCACCTTAATTTTTATTATATCAAAATAAATTACAATTTGACCTAGACTATTACATTGACCTGAAATATCGGGTTGTTACACTGTACCATAATTTGATATTCAAAATCGTATTCCTTTCGTTTTGTGTGGTCTTCACAAAATGTTATTTCATATATAAAGTTGTTACTCATTTCGTAATGTTTGTAACATATAAAAATAATCATATTTTTATATAACTATTTTATTTGTCTTGAAAGAGTAAAATATAATGAGAATGTAACCCAAACTATATCTATTATAGTTTATAATATATGTTTCAATTAAATTGATAATTGTTGTGTCATAAGATGTTCTATATGTATATCTTTTCATGTAAAAGTTGTATAAACTGAAAGAAAAAAAAACCACGATTTATATATAAACATTGGTATTCTAGTGTTTTACTTGTATTTTCCTCCTTTAAAACTTATAAAAACTTATAAAAAGTGTAGGAGTATGAACTCACTTGATAAGTGGTGAATTGTGTAGCACTTCGTTGCTAGAAAAAGGCTTTATGGTTGAAAACCGGGCTTTGCAAGGGTCGGGTTTAGAAACCGAAAGACTCTTTTCTTGCGGACTTCTGGTGCCTCAGGATGTTCTTCGGGTGTTGGATATGATATCGTGGCTTCGGGGGTTTGCAAGGAAGTTTAAAGGGGTGAAAGTCGTGAAAATATATGAAATTTGGTGTGAAAAAGGTGTGAGAACCAGGAGATCTCGCATGGCATTATAAGTCTGAAGCCTCTGACCGAGGGAAGGAGAAGGGGGCACGTGTTCGAACAGGTGGCGAGGGGGAAGGCCAGGCGTCGGACGGAGGGGCTGAACACGCGTCACCTTTGGACGCTTCCACAGACGCACACACGTCAGATCTTCACTGGGCCGCACATTTAGTTGAATCTGCAGCTCGAAGACTGGGCAGCCTCGCATGCGAGGGTGAAGTGGCCGAACGCTGGTCATGTCCTTTGCGAAATTTCTCGGTTTTTGTGCCCCAAACTTCAAAAATCCATAAATTCGGATACGAGCTCCGTTTTCGACGTTGTTTTATATGCACGCGTAGTTTAGATTATATTCTACGACTTTTGTTTAAACTCCGTCGGCTAATTTTGACTTTATTTTTAATATTATTATATTTATCAGTCTGGGATAGGAAAATCCGTTAAAAATTCATAACTTCTTCATCCGACGTCCGTTTTCGTCTGTCTTTTTACTGTTGAACTACTATTGATGACACCTTCTATTCTTGTTTAGGTTGTGTTGGCTAAAAATCAGTCGATCTTTATTTCGAATTTTAGCTGTGTACTGCTATATCGAATCTTAGAAAAATCATAACTTACTCATAAGAAGACAGATTTTGGCGTTCTTTTTATGAAATTTATCGGTTTAATGTATTCTACAACTTTCATTTAGATACCTAACGCTAAAAAGAACTTTATTGAAATTTCTCTTTTTACGCTTATTAGTGTTTTGTCGGTTTTGTCGCGGATCTTCGATTGGTCATAACTTCTTCGTTATAACTCGGATTTCAGTGTTCTTTTTATTTTTCGAAACCTTGATACAATCCCTACCACTTCGTTCATCCCAATCAAGATTGTTTAATACTTCATTTTTGACGCTACTTTTCACCTTAATTTTTATTATATCAAAATAAATTACAATTTGACCTAGACTATTACATTGACCTGAAATATCGGGTTGTTACACTGTACCATAATTTGATATTCAAAATCGTATTCCTTTCGTTTTGTGTGGTCTTCACAAAATGTTATTTCATATATAAAGTTGTTACTCATTTCGTAATGTTTGTAACATATAAAAATAATCATATTTTTATATAACTATTTTATTTGTCTTGAAAGAGTAAAATATAATGAGAATGTAACCCAAACTATATCTATTATAGTTTATAATATATGTTTCAATTAAATTGATAATTGTTGTGTCATAAGATGTTCTATATGTATATCTTTTCATGTAAAAGTTGTATAAACTGAAAGAAAAAAAAACCACGATTTATATATAAACATTGGTATTCTAGTGTTTTACTTGTATTTTCCTCCTTTAAAACTTATAAAAACTTATAAAAAGTGTAGGAGTATGAACTCACTTGATAAGTGGTGAATTGTGTAGCACTTCGTTGCTAGAAAAAGGCTTTATGGTTGAAAACCGGGCTTTGCAAGGGTCGGGTTTAGAAACCGAAAGACTCTTTTCTTGCGGACTTCTGGTGCCTCAGGATGTTCTTCGGGTGTTGGATATGATATCGTGGCTTCGGGGGTTTGCAAGGAAGTTTAAAGGGGTGAAAGTCGTGAAAATATATGAAATTTGGTGTGAAAAAGGTGTGAGAACCAGGAGATCTCGCATGGCATTATAAGTCTGAAGCCTCTGACCGAGGGAAGGAGAAGGGGGCACGTGTTCGAACAGGTGGCGAGGGGGAAGGCCAGGCGTCGGACGGAGGGGCTGAACACGCGTCACCTTTGGACGCTTCCACAGACGCACACACGTCAGATCTTCACTGGGCCGCACATGTTGAATCTGCAGCTCGAAGACTGGGCAGCCTCGCATGCGAGGGTGAAGTGGCCGAACGCTGGTCATGTCCTTTGCGAAATTTCTCGGTTTTTGTGCCCCAAACTTCAAAAATCCATAAATTCGGATACGAGCTCCGTTTTCGACGTTGTTTTATATGCACGCGTAGTTTAGATTATATTCTACGACTTTTGTTTAAACTCCGTCGGCTAATTTTGACTTTATTTTTAATATTATTATATTTATCAGTCTGGGATAGGAAAATCCGTTAAAAATTCATAACTTCTTCATCCGACGTCCGTTTTCGTCTGTCTTTTTACTGTTGAACTACTATTGATGACACCTTCTATTCTCGTTTAGGTTGTGTTGGCTAAAAATCAGTCGATCTTTATTTCGAATTTTAGCTGTGTACTGCTATATCGAATCTTAGAAAAATCATAACTTACTCATAAGAAGACAGATTTTGGCGTTCTTTTTATGAAATTTATCGGTTTAATGTATTCTACAACTTTCATTTAGATACCTAACGCTAAAAAGAACTTTATTGAAATTTCTCTTTTTACGCTTATTAGTGTTTTGTCGGTTTTGTCGCGGATCTTCGATTGGTCATAACTTCTTCGTTATAACTCGGATTTCAGTGTTCTTTTTATTTTTCGAAACCTTGATACAATCCCTACCACTTCGTTCATCCCAATCAAGATTGTTTAATACTTCATTTTTTACGCTACTTTTCACCTTAATTTTTATTATATCAAAATAAATTACAATTTGACCTAGACTATTACATTGACCTGAAATATCGGGTTGTTACACTGTACCATAATTTGATATTCAAAATCGTATTCCTTTCGTTTTGTGTGGTCTTCACAAAATGTTATTTCATATATAAAGTTGTTACTCATTTCGTAATGTTTGTAACATATAAAAATAATCATATTTTTATATAACTATTTTATTTGTCCTGAAAGAGTAAAATATAATGAGAATGTAACCCAAACTATATCTATTATAGTTTATAATATATGTTTCAATTAAATTGATAATTGTTGTGTCATAAGATGTTCTATATGTATATCTTTTCATGTAAAAGTTGTATAAACTGAAAGAAAAAAAAACCACAATTTATATATAAACATTGGTATTCTAGAGTTTTACTTGTATTTTCCTCCTTTAAAACTTATAAAAACTTATAAAAAGTGTAGGAGTATGAACTCACTTGATAAGTGGTGAATTGTGTAGCACTTCGTTGCTAGAAAAAGGCTTTATGGTTGAAAACCGGGCTTTGCAAGGGTCGGGTTTAGAAACCGAAAGACTCTTTTCTTGCGGACTTCTGGTGCCTCAGGATGTTCTTCGGGTGTTGGATATGATATCGTGGCTTCGGGGGTTTGCAAGGAAGTTTAAAGGGGTGAAAGTCGTGAAAATATATGAAATTTGGTGTGAAAAAGGTGTGAGAACCAGGAGATCTCGCATGGCATTATAAGTCTGAAGCCTCTGACCGAGGGAAGGAGAAGGGGGCACGTGTTCGAACAGGTGGCGAGGGGGAAGGCCAGGCGTCAGACGGAGGGGCTGAACACGCGTCACCTTTGGACGCTTCCACAGACGCACACACGTCGGATCTTCACTGGGCCGCACATTTAGTTGAATCTGCAGCTCGAAGACTGGGCAGCCTCGCATGCGAGGGTGAAGTGGCCGAACGCTGGTCATGTCCTTTGCGAAATTTCTCGGTTTTTGTGCCCCAAACTTCAAAAATCCATAAATTCGGATACGAGCTCCGTTTTCGACGTTGTTTTATATGCACGCGTAGTTTAGATTATATTCTACGACTTTTGTTTAAACTCCGTCGGCTAATTTTGACTTTATTTTTAATATTATTATATTTATCAGTCTGGGATAGGAAAATCCGTTAAAAATTCATAACTTCTTCATCCGACGTCCGTTTTCGTCTGTCTTTTTACTGTTGAACTACTATTGATGACACCTTCTATTCTTGTTTAGGTTGTGTTGGCTAAAAATCAGTCGATCTTTATTTCGAATTTTAGCTGTGTACTGCTATATCGAATCTTAGAAAAATCATAACTTACTCATAAGAAGACAGATTTTGGCGTTCTTTTTATGAAATTTATCGGTTTAATGTATTCTACAACTTTCATTTAGATACCTAACGCTAAAAAGAACTTTATTGAAATTTCTCTTTTTACGCTTATTAGTGTTTTGTCGGTTTTGTCGCGGATCTTCGATTGGTCATAACTTCTTCGTTATAACTCGGATTTCAGTGTTCTTTTTATTTTTCGAAACCTTGATACAATCCCTACCACTTCGTTCATCCCAATCAAGATTGTTTAATACTTCATTTTTGACGCTACTTTTCACCTTAATTTTTATTATATCAAAATAAATTACAATTTGACCTAGACTATTACATTGACCTGAAATATCGGGTTGTTACACTGTACCATAATTTGATATTCAAAATCGTATTCCTTTCGTTTTGTGTGGTCTTCACAAAATGTTATTTCATATATAAGGTTGTTACTCATTTCGTAATGTTTGTAACATATAAAAATAATCATATTTTTATATAACTATTTTATTTGTCCTGAAAGAGTAAAATATAATGAGAATGTAACCCAAACTATATCTATTATAGTTTATAATATATGTTTCAATTAAATTGATAATTGTTGTGTCATAAGATGTTCTATATGTATATCTTTTCATGTAAAAGTTGTATAAACTGAAAGAAAAAAAAACCACGATTTATATATAAACATTGGTATTCTAGTGTTTTACTTGTATTTTCCTCCTTTAAAACTTATAAAAACTTATAAAAAGTGTAGGAGTATGAACTCACTTGATAAGTGGTGAATTGTGTAGCACTTCGTTGCTAGAAAAAGGCTTTATGGTTGAAAACCGGGCTTTGCAAGGGTCGGGTTTAGAAACCGAAAGACTCTTTTCTTGCGGACTTCTGGTGCCTCAGGATGTTCTTCGGGTGTTGGATATGATATCATGGCTTCGGGGGTTTGCAAGGAAGTTTAAAGGGGTGAAAGTCGTGAAAATATATGAAATTTGGTGTGAAAAAGGTGTGAGAACCAGGAGATCTCGCATGGCATTATAAGTCTGAAGCCTCTGACCGAGGGAAGGAGAAGGGGGCACGTGTTCGAACAGGTGGCGAGGGGGAAGGCCAGGCGTCGGACGGAGGGGCTGAACACGCGTCACCTTTGGACGCTTCCACAGACGCACACACGTCAGATCTTCACTGGGCCGCACATTTAGTTGAATCTGCAGCTCGAAGACTGGGCAGCCTCGCATGCGAGGGTGAAGTGGCCGAACGCTGGTCATGTCCTTTGCGAAATTTCTCGGTTTTTGTGCCCCAAACTTCAAAAATCCATAAATTCGGATACGAGCTCCGTTTTCGACGTTGTTTTATATGCACGCGTAGTTTAGATTATATTCTACGACTTTTGTTTAAACTCCGTCGGCTAATTTTGACTTTATTTTTAATATTATTATATTTATCAGTCTGGGATAGGAAAATCCGTTAAAAATTCATAACTTCTTCATCCGACGTCCGTTTTCGTCTGTCTTTTTACTGTTGAACTACTATTGATGACACCTTCTATTCTCGTTTAGGTTGTGTTGGCTAAAAATCAGTCGATCTTTATTTCGAATTTTAGCTGTGTACTGCTATATCGAATCTTAGAAAAATCATAACTTACTCATAAGAAGACAGATTTTGGCGTTCTTTTTATGAAATTTATCGGTTTAATGTATTCTACAACTTTCATTTAGATACCTAACGCTAAAAAGAACTTTATTGAAATTTCTCTTTTTACGCTTATTAGTGTTTTGTCGGTTTTGTCGCGGATCTTCGATTGGTCATAACTTCTTCGTTATAACTCGGATTTCAGTGTTCTTTTTATTTTTCGAAACCTTGATACAATCCCTACCACTTCGTTCATCCCAATCAAGATTGTTTAATACTTCATTTTTTACGCTACTTTTCACCTTAATTTTTATTATATCAAAATAAATTACAATTTGACCTAGACTATTACATTGACCTGAAATATCGGGTTGTTACACTGTACCATAATTTGATATTCAAAATCGTATTCCTTTCGTTTTGTGTGGTCTTCACAAAATGTTATTTCATATATAAAGTTGTTACTCATTTCGTAATGTTTGTAACATATAAAAATAATCATATTTTTATATAACTATTTTATTTGTCCTGAAAGAGTAAAATGTAATGAGAATGTAACCCAAACTATATCTATTATAGTTTATAATATATGTTTCAATTAAATTGATAATTGTTGTGTCATAAGATGTTCTATATGTATATCTTTTCATGTAAAAGTTGTATAAACTGAAAGAAAAAAAAACCACGATTTATATATAAACATTGGTATTCTAGTGTTTTACTTGTATTTTCCTCCTTTAAAACTTATAAAAACTTATAAAAAGTGTAGGAGTATGAACTCAC
The DNA here is from genome assembly GCF_052849685.1 of Lactuca virosa. NCBI lineage: Eukaryota > Viridiplantae > Streptophyta > Magnoliopsida > Asterales > Asteraceae > Lactuca > Lactuca virosa. The sequence continues at coordinate 318,511,946 of NC_136429.1, forward strand.
TTGATAAGTGGTGAATTGTGTAGCACTTCGTTGCTAGAAAAAGGCTTTATGGTTGAAAACCGGGCTTTGCAAGGGTCGGGTTTAGAAACCGAAAGACTCTTTTCTTGCGGACTTCTGGTGCCTCAGGATGTTCTTCGGGTGTTGGATATGATACCGGGGCTTCGGGGTTTGCAAGGAAGTATAAAGGGGTGAAAGTCGTGAAAATATATGAAATTTGGTGTGAAAAAGGTGTGAAAACCAGGAGATCTCGCATGGCATTATAAGGCCGAAGCCTCGGACCGATGGAAGGAGAAGGGGGCACGTGTTCGGACAGGTGGCGAGGGGGAAGGCCGGGCATCGGACGGAGGGGCTGAACACGTGTCGGATCTTCACTCGGCCGCACATTTGGTGGAATTGCTCGGACACTGGGCAGCCTCGCATGCGAGGGTGACGTGGCCGAACCCTGGTCATGTCCTTTGCGAAATTTCTCAGTTTTTGTGTCCCAAACTTCAAAAATTCATAAGTTTCGCACACGAGCTCCGTTTTCGACGTTGTTTTATATGCACACGTAGTTTAGATTATACTCTACGACTTTCGTTTAAACTCCGTCGGCTAATTTTGAATTTCTTTTCAATATTATTATTTTTAATAGACCAGGACAGGATAATCCGTTAAAAATTCATAACTTCTTCATACGACGTTGGTTTTCGTCTGTCTTTTTACTATTGTACTACTATTGATGACACCTTCTATTCTCGTTTAGGTTGTGTTGGCTAAAAATCACAAGATCTTTATATCGAGTTTTAGTTGTGTACTGCTATGTCGAATCTTAGAAAAATCATAACTTACTCATACGAAGTCATATTTTGGCGTTCTTTTTATGAAATTTATCGGTTTAATGTATTCTACAACTTTCATTTAGATAGCTAAGGCTAAAAAGCACTTTATTGAAATTTCGCTTTTTACGCTTATTAGTGTTTTGTCGGTTTTGTCGCGGATCTTCGATTGGTCATAACTTCTTCGTTATAACTCGGATTTCAGTGTTTTCTTTTTATTTTTGGAAACCTTGTTACAATCCATGCCACTTCGTTCATCCCAATCAAGATTATTTAATACTTCATTTTTAACGCTACTTTTCATCTTAATTTTTATTATATCAAAATAAATTACAATTTGACCTAGACCATTACATTGACTTGAAATATCGGGTTGTTACACTGTACCATAATTTGATATTCAAAATCTTATTCCTTTCGATTTGTGTGGTCTTCACAAAATGTTATTTCATATATAAAGTTGTTACTCATTTCGTAATGTTTGTAACATATAAAAATAATCATATTTTTATATAACTGTTTTATTTGTCCTGAAAGAGTAAAATATAATGAGAATGTAACCCAAACTATATCTATTATAGTTTACAATATATGTTTCAATTAAATTGATAATTGTTGTGTCATAAGATGTTCCATATGTATATCTTTTCATGTAAAAGTTGTATAAACTGAAAGAAACATAAACCACGATTTATATATAAACACTGGTATTCTAGTGTTTTACTTGTATTTTCCTCCTTTAAAACTTATAAAAACTTATAAAAAGTGTAGGAGTATGAACTCACTTGATAAGTTGTTGAAAACCGAGCTTTGGGAGGGCCGGGTTTAGAAACCAAAAGAGTCTTTTCTTGCGGACTTCTGGTGCCTCAGGATGTTCTTCGGGTGTTGGATATGATACCAGGGCTTCGGGGGTTTGTAAGGAAGTTTAAACGGGTGAAAGTTGTGAAAATATATGAAATTTGGTGTGAGAACCAGGAGATCTCGCATGGCTTTATAAGGCCGAAGCCTCGGACCGAAGGAAGGAGAAGGGGGCACGTGTTCGGACATGTGGCGAGGGGGAAGGCCAGGCGTCGAACAGAGTGGCTGAACATGTGTCACCTTCGGACACTTTCACGGACGCACACGCAACAGATCTTTAGTGGGCCGCGCATTTGGTCGAATCTGCAGCTCGGACACTGGGCAGCCTCGCATGCGAGGGTGACGTGGCCGAACCCTGGTCATGTCCTTTGCGAAATTTCTCGGTTTTTGTGCCCGAAACTTCAAAAATTCATAACTTTCGCATACGAGCTCCGTATTCGACGTTGTTTTATATGCACGCGTAGTTTAGATTATACTATACGACTTTTGTGTTAGACTCCGTCGGCTAATTTTGACTTTATTTTTAATATTATTATTTTTAACAGACCGGGACAGGAAAATCCGTTAAAAATTCATAACTTCTTCATCCGACGTCCGTTTTTGTCTGTCTTTTTACTGTTGTACTACTATTGATGACACCTTCTATTCTCGTTTAGGTTGTGTTGGATGAAAATCACTCGATCTTTATTTCGAGTTTTTAGCTGTGTACTGCTATGTCGAATCTTAGAAAAATCATAACTTCCTCATACAAAGTCAGATTTTGGCGTTCTTTTTATGAAAGTTATCGGTTTAATGTATTCTACAACTTTCATTTACATACCTAAGGCTAAAAAGCACTTTATTGAAATTTCGCTTTTTACGCTTAATATATAGTGTTTTGTCGGTTTTGTCGCGGATCTTCGATTTTTCATAACTTCTTCGTTATAACTCAGATTTCAGTGTTCTTTTTATTTTTGGAAACCTTGTTGCAATCCTTACCACTTCATTCATCCCAATCAAGATTATTTAATACTTCGTTTTTGACGCTACTTTTCATCTTAATTTTTATTATTTCAAAATAAATTACAATTTGACATAGACTATTACATTGACCTGAAATATCGGGTTGTTACACTGTACCATAATTTGATATTCAAAATCGTATTCCTTTCGTTTTGTGTGGTCTTCAGAAAATTTTATTTCACCAATACACTTTTGCCCAACAAGATCCAACTCTTTTTTTTCTTGGAATATGGTTTCTCTCTGCATATATGTTCGAACCTTCGTCACTCATAAATATGTTTGAAACTTCGAACCTAACTAAACCGGTCATACAAGTAATTTTGTTCATTTTACTCACACTTATGTTAAGTTATGGTTTTGGAAAAAATTGAGCCTACCTTCGAAGCCTGTGCAAAAAGATGCCATTCGATGCTCATTCACGAGTATCTGATTGTACTTCATAGGAAACCACACAAACAGTTTGATATCTATCTTGATGTCGAATGAAGTCATCTTTGTCGGAGATCCATCTGCTTTTACATCGAATTCTTATTTGATGTCACTATATGCACATTTTTTTTTAATTTCATTCTCGCAATTTATTTGGTACACATTTTCACTAAAATCCTCGAGGTTTTGGTTAATACCAAATTACACCTAGATTTCGCAAGTCTGCCTATGATTTGGTTTCTCAATCCTAACAATGAATGAGCCTAACCTCGAAGCGAAGGTAAATGTGATATCTTGATGACGAAGCTTTTTAATGTCATGAGGATGTTTAAGTGAAGGTTCTTATCTTCTTGGGATACATGAAATGGCGGATGTGACGGTTCAGTTCTTTCATAGGTTTTTAGGCAAAAGTGATGATCACTTTTTTAGACGTGGCGACTTTTCCGGAAACCGACCCCATACAAAACGCTACACGTGGCAGAATTTTATTCGTGAACGATTCAAATTTAAATTTTACGTTGGGTATAAAAGGAATTTGGTGGCCTCAATTTAATACTTTACGCAATCTAGTCTTATTTTCCCCAAATTTTGCTTCCTGATACTCATCTCTTAAAAAAATTCTCAAAAACCCTAACAATGGCGGAGCCAATGGTCAGGTTGATTCATCAAACACTACCACTGAAGAAGCAACATCTAAACTTCCGATGAAGATTAAAAATTCAAACTTTCATGTTCAACCTCGGGTTTCGAAGTATCTAGAACAGTTAAAGATGATGATTCTTGCTCTCAATCGTTCTGTTCTTTCGACGGTTATGACTTCTTCATTCTCAGTACCCATGACTTGGTTATTATTGGTTGGCTCAAATGATGTGTTTAACATGACATCTAAAGTGGTGACGTTTCAACTAACAAATGGTAAGAAGTATAAACTTACCAAGAAGCAGTTTGCAGAAATCTTGAAGCTTCCAAATACAGGTCTGTTTTATGAAGTTACGTATGAACAGGTGGTTCTAATGTTTAATGTGATGGGTCATCAACCCCCACTCACAGGTCTGCCAATCCAGTTCTGATTAATTATTTGTCAATTATCTAAGTAGATGTTCAAGTAGGGGTTTTGTTGCCAAAAGGGGCAGAAGGTACCTCTAAGGTTATTAAAGTTTCCAAGAAACCAAAGAAGCCTGAACAACCTAAATCAGATCTTGTGCAAATCGAGAAGGAGGTAATGAATCTGGTTCAAGAAACTGTTGCCAAAGAATTTAAAAAGGAGGTCGTTCCTAGTCTCACCAGCCTCGAATAAACATAAAGCTTATGAGGTGGTTAAGAAGATTAAGAAGAATAAGAAGCAACTTGCTGATCCACTTCATGAAGTGGTAGTTGAAACTGCTTTCGAAAGTGGAAGTGATAGATCTCCAATTCATCATGATATTGGATTAGGCTTTGAGACACCTCAACGACACTCTACAGTACCGTCGATGAGAGTGGAAGTTTTGGTTTCAATGTAAACATATCTTATATAGATATAACCACTAATTTGGGTGCATCTCCAAATACTAACATCCTCGCGAAGACTATGGTCATACAACCCAAGGTTTCGATGATTGAGTCTGTTTCAGAGGAGGTTCGAACCTCAGTCATCACTGTGAACATATCTAATATGGACACAAATGTTAATATGGGTGAAGGGGTGACAAATAACGAAGGTGAAGGTACATCTTCTTTTGACACTTCTACTATTTATACGACACTCATTCTATCTTCTACTATCTAAACTACCCTTATCGATACTTCAACTTCTTTACCACCATTCTCTACTCCTATTTCAACTTCTATTCCAACTTCATTACTTGTTTTTACCATTTCTCCCACTTTTACTAACATCATGCATCAACCCATTACATCACTTTTCTCTTCCCAGTCTACTGAAGGCGAAAAGTTACTTCAAGAGGATGAACAGGATGATGATGATGTGATGGTATCATTTACAGAGATTCAGTTTAACCCTCAAGAAGATAACATTCCTGATCATATGCTTATGTCACGGAAATAATTTAAAATTCTGAATAACAAGCTGAATTCATTATTACAAATTAAGGCAGATACAGGGGGTCAACATTCAATGCCTGTGTTTGAGGTGGATTTTATGCTTCACTCACAAGAGAATCGTTTAAAGATGGCTATGGAACAGATTCAAAAGAAACATGAAGAGCGTTTAAAGATTCATATTGAAAATTTCCAATATGACGTCACTAACCTTTGAGACGTTGCTAAAGAACGTCATCTTCTTTTTGTTGAGCAACTTACGAAGGTCGAAGAGTCTGTCAATATCAAAGTGGAGGAACTCAAATCTGAGATGTCGAAGAAGGTGGTCAAGATCGAAAAGAACTATTCTTGTCATCATGCCAAGGTGGATGTTATTGGTGATGCGCTAAAGAAACTGGTGGAGTAAAACACTTTGTTTTCTAGCAAGCTCGATGCTAAGTCAGATCAAGATTCGAAATTAATTGAAATGCTTGAAGATTTTTTGGAGGCTTGAATGAATCTCTGTCGAAGGTTGATTTTGTTGGATTAGATATCTAAGCCCATAACTATTATTGGTATGTACTCGACCCGAGAGTAGCATGGTCCATTTGGTTGAATAACACCAGGACAATTTGTTAGGATGGACTCTTGAGAGAAGGTTATATATGATTTATTAATATATTATAAGTTGTACTATATTAATACGAAATCATATGATTTAATTAGTATTGATGAAGAATTAGTTTGGAATTAATTTAGTGATAAAAAGAGCGTAATTAAATTAAAGGGGGCTAATTGTGTAAATTAGTTATATTTATATGTGTTGGGCTTATGGTCCATGTTGGACTAAGATTATGTATGAATACATAATGAGTTGGGCCACATGTTCCATAGATCATAAAACCCATGGGTATGGATTTGGGTTATACCCATGACTCTTGGAATCCTGCATATAAATACATACTCCATAGCCTAAAAATGACACTTGTAGTTCTTGGAGTTCTTGGAGGTGTTTTTGGTGCATGGAGATTCTCTCTCAAGAGCCACCTTTTTCCTAGGTGAGTTGTGAGCCATTTGAGGGATTCATACTTTTGGTGCTAAGCTCTTAAGGCCAATTACAACAAGGTTTCAATCTAGATAAGAGGTATGTCATCCCAACTAGTATTTCATATTATATATGTCAATTGCATGCTAGTTATAGGCTTGATTTGGAAACACCATTACATGTATAATTAGAGAAAACATAGATCCAAGGCATTTAGGATTGTATGTGCACCATAGGATATTGTAGTATATAAAAACCCAACAGTGGTATCAGATCCATGGGTTGTTTTCTATTATATTTGATGTTATTATTGGTTTTCAAAGTGAAAAAATCAATTTTTCTGCAGTCTGACAGCAGAAATCGCCGACTCCACTCGTTAACTCGCCGAGTTGCATGTTTTTGGCCATGGACTCGCCGATTTGGATGGGTGACTCGTCGAGTTGCATGTGTTTTGTCTTGGACTCGTCGAGTCCAGTAATGGGCTCGACGAGTTGGCAGTCCAGAGTGCATATTTTCGAGGTTTTTGGCCTGTTTTGGATTACGATCATTACCACAAAATGTTTTTTTTCATAAAATTTGATTTTGATGCTATGGTAATGATTATCCTCATCCAAATAAAGGAAAATTTTCAAAGTTTCAAGATTTGTATTAGTTTATGTGATTAGCTAATTTCTTGAAAATTGTTAACGTGAATTATCTTTACTTATGAGTTTGATCTAGATCGTAGGAAAAATTATTTGATTATTGTGTTAATTGAAATAATTGATATTAAGGGTTTTTATGAACTCCATAACTTGTCCTCAAGTTATGGAAAATGAAGAGTTTTTCCTTTTAAAAGATTCATTAAATTTCATAGGTTATGAAAAATGAAAGGTCTTATTTTTTAAATGTCATCATAAAATAGTTTTATGTCTTCCATAACTTGTCCTTAAGTTATGGAACTTTGAAAGTCTTCCATAAAAACCATATTAAACTCATAAGTTATGGAGACCAAAAGTTTTTGAATTGTTCAAAACTTGCCCTCAAGTTTTGGAATTCGTAAAGTTACCCCCCCCCCCATGTATACTTTAATTCCAACCCCTAGAATTTTAAAAGTTTAAAATTCAAACCTTATACTATTATAATATTATAGGTTTAATATTTATATATATGTATAAGAGTAAGTCAGTCTTACCGTTATTAGGCCTCATTCACGAAGCCGGTCTATAGGGGGTATAAGGTTACTGCCTATAAAATGGCAGCTTAATGGGTGTCCACTCTCACACACCGCTTCCTTGACTCGTTCGTTAGCCGAACGGTTAGGACAGGACATTAATTCTCCATTCATTAAAAGCATAATGATAAATATAAAGTAACTAAACCTTATTAAATTCCCAATCTTAGTTACTTTAGAAAATGTGAATTTGGTGCTAACCCATGAAATTGCACTTTGCACTTTGTTAAGTCATTAGTGGAGCGTATGTGGTTAACCGACACACTAATATGGGACTGGCAATGTGTGGCAAAGGGAAGCTTGATGTTAATCATAGATCAATGGAGTGTATGTGGCTGACCGACACATTGATTAGGTGATTGTAACATTAAGTGTACCAAGTTAATTTGAATGGTTATTCACTCCTTGTTTGTGATCCTCGGCACCCCAGTTACAAACTTAAAGGGAACAATCGAGATTTAAACATGCCATGGAATGGTTCAATGGATCTCAAAAGATCTAGGAGTTTCAATTCACTTAAAACCTAATGTTAAATTTCGTTTTTCATGGTGGAAATTGGTAAATAATCATTTACCTACCTTCAAATATTTTGTAGCTTGGATTACGACATCCCTATTCCAAGTTATAAAATATTGTCTTGGGTCCTAGCCTTAATATTTAAAAATGGGTGTTATATTAAGGACTTAAATCAACTAAACTTGAATTTCTCCCTCATAGATGTCTAGTTTTGACAACTATGGTCTTCCTTATCCTTTCGGATAAATCTATCCTAATGAAGATGATATTCCAAATGGCGATCAAGGTGAAAGATTAATCCCTTTGTTGTGCATTAATGGGACTGGAAATCATACTTCACTTCCTCCACCTCCTCCAATTATTCCCCCTAACCCACAAGTTCTTGAAAAGTGCAAGGTCAGTCAATCCCTATTGGCAAGCAATGTCCATATGTGCTCACATATTGGAGATGAAGTCACATATTGACAAGTTGAGAGAGTTGGGTGTCAAAGTCTCAAGGAAGTTGGCTGTTGACTGGATTCTTCAGTCACATCCTAAGTCATATAGTGGGTCTTTAAAGGACTACTATGTGATAGATCACGACATGACCCTTATCGATCTTACCTATCTTCTTGTTGCTGCTAAATCAGATTTGGAGCACTTGTACAACAAATTTGATTGGAAGATCTACTTCCCAAACTTTCATGGACATTGACAACGGAAACATTGGAAGTCCAAAAATGTCTTCTCTTCCCAATGGAAAAGGATCGGCCATAGTCAACCCGGTTGACCAAATGGTAAAGAGAAAGGCTAAGTCTGAGATAGTCATATGTACCATTACTAAAGAGTCCATATGTTTCTATTGCCAAAGGAAGGGGCATTGGTTGCGAAGATGCCTTATTTACCTGAAAGTTCACTAGGATGGTAAATGTCAAAAATTTGACTATGCTTCAGGTAAAGTCCACTATCTAACTCTATTAAGTTCCTATTTGGAGATTCTTATTACATGAAGTGACTAGGTCACATTTTGATGTTTTGTAGAATCGGAAAAAGAGAGGAAGCTTAGAAGAAGAGTATGTTGAATCTGATCGTGAAGATGGATTTCGATCGCATGATTCGAAGATCAGAATTTTGAGCTATTGCTTAAGAGTTATGATAGATTGCTTACGAATAGATAACAACATAGTTTTCATATGTATTTACATTGTAAGGACAAGTTTTTCCGCAATTTTAAATTAAAAGTAAAATTTTTGATTTTATTTATTTTAAGTATCCTTACAATGAGATTTGTGAAAATTGTTGTTTATATGATTCCATTGATAGCAATATTGGAAAATGGATTTGATTCTTTCGTTTGTGGTAGTGTGATAATTTACCAAATAAGGAAAGATTCTCATCACCCAAGTTTCAGTTGGAAAGAAACTTGGAATCATGCAACTCGTATTATATGATGAATGAGAATTTTCATCTTTGGGAAACTAAGACTAATTCCTTGTTCACATGTATATGTGAGTCAAGTGAAGGACTAGGAGATCGGGTACACTTGGTTGTGTGCTGATCAGGTCCACCACAAAGAACGATAAGGATATTAGTCATGATCTACTAAAGTTTAGTAAATATGGTTGTGCTTACATGGTTAAGTATAGTTCTGAAACATTGGAAAAGTTTCAATGTATGGCAGGACGAATGAGAAGAATCAAATTAGGCAGAAAGTTAAAAGTTTCTCCAATCTGAAAGGATGGGAGAGTACTTCAGTATCATGTTTATGATCATCTTAATGATTATGTAAAACCATATCACAACTGGTCCTCTAAGGACATCTTAGTGCATTTGTTTGACTAAGAATAGGAATCGTGAATTGTTGAAATGGTTAAATCAAAAGATGAATCATACTTTGTTCCAAAATTGCGTCTTAGAGTAACACTCCAAGATCGAGCCTTGAGTGACATAATGTTAAGAAGGTTTAAAACACTTATCAAATGTAGAGTAAAATGTTTTCTACTCTTGTACATTTGAAATTGGTAAGTTGTGATGTTTTGGATAAAACAAGACCAACTAAGACCAATAGTGTGAAGTGTTTTCTTGATAAGAATCCGCACTAACTCTTGGATATTTGTTTGTCAAGGAATGGTTCTTGATAAGAGAATCTCATATGTCATGGAGTCAGTGGGAGTCTTAATGATCTTGAAAAGGGTCTCAAGAACTAATCAAGAATTAAACCTATTGTTTATCACTAGCATACGACTTGAGGTTTATAACCTATCGTGTTGACATAATTCTTGGTTTTGTGCTCATTCCAGTTAAAGTTGACTATGCATGTGAGTTCTATGAGTTCTCAGTTGTTTGCATAACTACTTGGAAGAAATGGTAGGCCCTTGTGCTGCCAGGTGGCAAGAAGTTAAGATTGAATAAGTTCAGTCCATATAATTTTGGATTTCTCACTAACCTCCTCTTGTGGTTATGTTTTTGACAAATTCAATGGATAGGAACACATACACCATAAAATCTAAGTGCCATAAGGTTTCTCTTCGATTCATCAAAATGATGGTGAGGAAACGCTTTCACTAAGTAGATTTTAAGGAGATCGAAATTGTGATTTTTGCATTCTCAAATTCAATTATGATTACGACATCCCTTTTCATAATTCGAATTGTGAGCAATGGCAAAGGTGTAAACATTTGAGACTATGATTACGTCATCCATTTTCATAGTTCTAAAATTGTTTAGACACACATGTGAGCTATCTAAGGAAAGGTGTATGATTTTGGGAAGCTTAGATAAAGTCTTATCGAAGCATCTCGTATCAGAACCCTAAACTTTGGTAATGAAAGTCAATAAAGTATTGATTTTTAGAAGTCCAACTGATTTCTAGATACATGTCAAAGCTAGTGGGAGAAAAAGTGTTATGCTGATAAGAATATAATTATCATGTTAGTGGAAGCATGATTATTATGTTAAGTGTTGCAAGTTAGCAATGTTAATTATAGAAAACAAAAGTTTCAATTTGCAAAGTTGGAGGGTTTGAAAAGTAGTTTTACTATAACTACGGAAGAGGAAATTATACTTCGTTTCAATTCTAAAAGCTTAAATTGAGATTTTAATCAAATTTAGTCAAGTATATATATGAATGTTATGTTGGAATGGTTCAACATAAGGAAATTCTATATATGGAAATATTAATTGCGTTCTCAATATTCAATTATGATCTCTTCAGAGTCCAAATTTTGAGAACATGGCCAACAGAAAAAAAAATTAAGAACATGGCTAACAGAAAAAATTACAGCAAAAGACTAGTCTAGGATCATGTCTTTATGTGAGACATTATGAATCGCATCTCATATGCTTTGGGTATAGGATCGATTGCATATGCTATAATATTTCTATGTGTTCTAATTTTTCCAAATGACTAGGGCGTTAAGAGAGAAAAAGGAATAGAACTGGATATGACTAAAATGATTAAGTAATTGTCGAGGACAATCTGAGGTTTACCAAAGATTTGTTACTCATGGACAGTTCTGAAAAGAGGCAACTCTTCTTCAGAAGTGATAGTCAAAATGGGAATATGGAAATGTTTCCATAAGTGGAAGTTATTCTTTAAATCTGTGTAAGATTAGAAAACTTAATGCAAGAAGGATGTTCAAAGGATGTTCAAAGGAAGTTATTCTTCAGAAGTGATAGTCAAAATGTGAGACTTCGTTTCCATGGAACTACTCTCTATTGGAATACTTTGTAATGTCTGTTGCCAAGTCTTTGTGACTTTTGTATATAAGTTTAGAATCTAATAGATTGGCAAAGAATCTTGTATTCCTACATTTGTCATAAGGATTTGGAATTGTGAAATGAGCGTCATTGAAATGTTTTCAATTGATCTATTCCACAAAGAAAGGACCATAGGTAAACATAGTGTGCATACTTGTAGCATGGGACAACTATTGGTTTAGTTCAAGTATAAAGTTGATTATTTGAAACATTATACAATGAATAATGAGTAATCAATATGGGTAAAAAGTTTTGGGGCCATATAGGATTAGTATTATTCTTGTGTTTCATTTTGCATGCTCTGACTTCCCGAATAACTAGGTTATTCAAACCGTCCACAGTCGATCATACTTTGGAAGTAGGTATTGAGGCAAGACTATTATGAATGGGTCTGTAGTATGTCTAGATGTTTTAGACATAGTTGCACTATTCATAAGTGCTCCTGGAATAAGATTCGAGTATTGGATTAAACCCACGCTCATTTAATTCACTTCATGATTTTTATCATGACTGATCATGAGACGATAATATCTTATATTCTTCAAACGGAGATGTGTGAGTTGTAGTTGCAAGTCGGTTTTACATTGACATATGTAAATGCACCAGTAACTTCGATGTTATAAAACATATCGTTGTGGGTAATTTGATGACTGAGTACAAGCGAGCATTTGGGTCAAAGTTTATCCGTTCCTTCTGTCCCCTCGATGATTTAATGATGACAACCCTAAGTGCTCGGTCGGGCCTGGACTAATTTGATTTGTTCAATTAGTCGGTCTTCATAAATCAGAAATTGGGAAACACCATATGGACAGAGAGAATGATTATAATCCATGTCTCATTCCATATGATATCTACATTGGAGGAATATATGATCCCTTATCTAATGGACGCGTCATTGACTAGATCAGATTTTGACAACCGGTTTTAAGAGTTACGATTGCTAGTCGGGATTTTGGAGTTGTACTTGCAATAATAGTTTTCGACTTATCCAAGTGGGAGACTGTTGGATTAGATATCTAAGCCCATAACTATTATTGGTATGTACTCGACGCAAGAGTAGCATCGTCCATTTGGGTTGCATAACACCAGGACAATTTGTTAGGATGGACTCTTGAGAGAAGCTTATATATGATTTATTAATATATTATAAGTTCTAATATATTAATATGAAATCATATGATTTAATTAGTATTGATCAAGAACTAGTTTGGAATTAATTTAGTGATCAAAAGAGACTAATTAAATTAATAGGGACTAATTGTGTAAATTAGTTATATTTATATGTGTTGGGCTTATGGTCCATGTTGGACTAAGATTATGTTTGAATACATAATTAGTTGGGCCACATGTTCCATGGATCATAAAACCCATGGGTACGGATTTAGGTTATACCCATGACTCTTGGAATCCTACATATAAATACATACTCCATAGCCTAAAAAGGACATGTAGTTCTTGGAGTTCTTGGAGGTGTTTTTGGTGCATGGAGATTCTCTCTCAAGAGCCACCTTTGTCCTAGGTGAGTTGTGAGCCATTTGAGGCATTCATACTATTGGTGCTAAGCTCTTAAGGCCAATTATAATAAGGTTTCAAGCTACATAAGAGGTATGTCATCCCAACTAGTATATCATATTATTTATGTCAATTGTATGCTAGTTATAGGCTTGATGCTTTGGAAACACCATTACATGTATAATTAGAGAAAACATAGATCCAAGGCATTTAGGGTTGTATGTGCACCATAGGATGTTGCAGTATACAAAAACCCAATATATTTGTCTAAACAATCTTTTTTCTCTCAGGATTCTATATCAAAGATTATTTATTATCTTGAATCGAATCTCAAAGCAGAACTTTCTCCTATTCTTATGCCAACAACGGATGCCCCACCTATGAAACAAGTGGTGCAAGGGGGAGATAAGGGGGTTGGTTCTTCGAAGCATCCTGATCAAGGTAAAGTTGTGGGGAAGGTGATGTCAACACAAATTCCAACATCGCATCCTATTTCTTTAACAACAACTTCTACAACAATGAGTTTGAGGTCAATAACCAAAGGAATTGTTATTGGAGCAAATTTTGGGGGATTGAGTTTCAGTTCAAAGCCACCACCTTCTAAGGATGATAAAGGTGACAAAGGAAACACTATTGATAAGTTGATTTTTGAAGAAGAGAAAAAGAAGAACGTGGAGAAGGAAATAGAGAAACAATGACAGATAAACAACATAAGGAGACAAAGACAGATAAACAACATAATGACACAAAGACAAGTAAGCAGTATAGTTACGAGACAATCTAACAAATTATCTTTGCCCAGTATCAGTTGATTGATAAGTTCGAAGATAAAGATAAGTACAAGAGATGGAAGTTAAGGTTTCATGCTGTTCTGGGAAAGAATGAAGAGGAAGTGTGGTCTTTGGTAAAAATTATCACGGTGTTAAACATTTCTAGAGAAAGTTTGTTCAAGGTTCGGTTGCAAAATTTTCGATATTATGTGGTCAGAGCAAACAATGTGGCTTTCGAGCTTTCTATGGATGATTTCCCTCTTATGAACCTCAATGATCTCATCAATGTGGCGAAGATATTGAGCACTGTCGATGTGTCAAAGCTTCATATTAACAAGGATAATTTCTTGATTGGCTTTGCTCATATCAAAGTTTTCATAGATAATTATTATGATTGCTTAGCTGTGATAGATATCGAGCTTGCTTTGGCAGTGCATAAAACCTTGAAGGTGCCTCAGTCAATGCTGAAAGGACCAGGTAGTCTCAAGGACTTTGAGGATGGGGAGATTATTAAAACACCTTTGGGTGTTTTCTTTGTTAGAAAGAACAAGAATAATCAGATAACTAAATTTTTGTTCTAATTTTAAGTTGTGGAGAGGTACATGAACTCTCAGTATTCAAGTCTTCTTGTTCGTCTAAATAATTCCAAGAGCAATACAGCTGAAGATAAAGTTGAAATCCGAAAGACCATCATTTGGTATACCGAGATTCGCCCAGTACTTCACCAAGCCGTGAAGATGATGATGAAATAGATTAGACACTTCTCACTAAGGGGGAGATTGTAAGGTTCAAAGTTTATAGTCATGTGTCGAAGTATAGTTAGGCCTGGTTAGTTTCGAAGTCATTGTGTTGTATTTCGAATGTATGTATTACATAAGGCATTGTTAGAGGTCGAAGCTATCATGTCTAGTACTTATATTTTTTTGTATGTGTCTGTATGTCCGTATAAATAGGGAAGGTATGGGTGTCAATAGTAAATTTTGTGAGTGTGAGCACTTTACTCTTTCTGTACTCATGTATTTGTTCTAACATAATCAAAGAGACAAACATATTATATTTACATCATTGTTTTTATTTCTTTCTGTAATTTGATTTCGTTCTTAATACTCAATTTATAAGAACTACAGGATCTTAGATGGTCTGGTTTTGTTATAAACTCAAAAATAAATTTGTTATTTTCAACGCTTCCGTTGACCTTTTTGTTATGAAAAATACACTTATATTTTGTATTAAAAGTCATCAGTGGTATCAGATCCATCTTTTATTTGTTAGAAATTTTTTTGCTTGATGATCTCTAGTTTTTGGAAAACAAGCATAGATTTCTTTTGGTTAAGAAATAGCCATAGTTTTCTTCTTTTGCAACCTCTTGGTTAAAATTGTCTATTTTTATATATAACCATTTTTCATGCATTTTGGTTATATAAAAGTTGCCTTAGAAAAAACAAACAGTTCTTTGTTATAATACTTGATATGTTGTTGTGCATAAACAAACCATTTGGAGCTTTGTGTTGTATTTGGTTGATATTTATTTATTCATAAGATGTATGTAACACCCGCGTTTCCTGCTAGATTAGTCATAGTCTGTAATCACTTGGTTCAACTATTGTAATTTTTACATGAATGCATAAGAAAGGATTATTCATATATTTTCTACTTATGTGTTTTATATGATATTATGTGTAAATTATAGAACTATTTAACAATAAAACAAATAAGATTAAATTATCATCGAAAAGTAAAGATCATTTAGGACACATAATCTTAACCTAGTTGTAGTATACATTATAAGGATTGTAGAGATATAAGGAGCGTTCAAATCCAACTTCATATGAAGAAGTTATGCTTCTTCGAAGTTTCGCGATTAAACCAGTATGGCTCTACGAATCGTAAAAAATAATTTTTTTGATAAATTACTTTTAGCCTAAGTGATCTAAATTAAAGCCATAGTAATCGTTAAACTGGGAGTGTGCATATTGTAACACTTTGATTTGGGTATGTTTCTTTTTAGTCCTTTGTATTAAATTATTGCATTTTGGTCTTTGCAGTTAGTACGCTGTGCGTACCATTGGTTACGTAAGCATAGTAGCTGAGAAGCTAGTACGCTTAGCGTAGTAAGTGGGATTAATTGCGAGACCGAGGCCTCCTATGGTGGGCATACGCGGATTACGTTGGGCATATGAAGGGGTTAATTCAACCCTAATTTTAGGGTGTTGAACCCTATATATACTCCTTAACTCCCTAGCACTGACCTCTTTACCAACCTCCATACCTCCTAAACCCTAAATTTCAGCCCTTAGCCTCAATTGTTGTGTCTTTGAGCTCTTTATAAGAAGTTAGTGCTTATTTTCCTTATTTTGAAAGGATTGAAGAAGATTGAAGGTGCATTGCTTAGTGTGAAGCTTAGAGATCCAGAATCGTCACTCATTTTAAAAGTCTTTTAAGGTATCATGTTCATACCTTGTCTTCTCCTTGCTTAGATCTCTTCATATTATGGTTTTATGCTTCTTTGTCCCCTTTTGGTTGGTCTTGATGGGTTAAGTCCGTTTTAGAAGCTAAATTTTGTAGATCTGGATGTTTGGAGGGTTCATTATGCTTAAAGGTGCAACTTGATGAGGTTTATGGTCTCATTCATTCATTAAGTCATCTATTAAGTCCTTTTGAGATTTAAGAGCTTCATTAAGGCATGCATGCACGTAAACTTAGCAACTTTACATGATAAACTATCTCAAGGAAGTCAGATCTAAGTTTTGGACTAAAAGTCTTAATGCATTAAGAGATGGAAACGAACGTTGGCTGAATGAGGGAGTACGTTGTACGTACAAGCAGGCACACTTACCGTACAAGCCCTAAGGTGATTATGTTGCGTGTACGAGCTGAGTACGCCCCACGTAGTCAGTTGGGTGGGCTTCGAAATCTTGGATATTCGGTTTGGGCTATATTTTGGGCTTAGATGTTTAGGGCCTTGTTGGGCCATCTGAATTCAGGTGTTTTGCGTTAGGAATATTTTTGGTCCTTGGATTAAGGCCCATGAAAGGGTTTGGG
Source organism: Lactuca virosa (assembly GCF_052849685.1). Classification (NCBI taxonomy): domain Eukaryota; kingdom Viridiplantae; phylum Streptophyta; class Magnoliopsida; order Asterales; family Asteraceae; genus Lactuca; species Lactuca virosa. The sequence goes on from NC_136429.1 coordinate 318,528,905, forward strand.
CCCAATTTCGAAATTTGGGCCTTAGATGATTATTTTGGTAATAGGGCCTTTAGGATTGTAGGTTTGGGCCTTAGTCTTGGACCAAACTAGGTAAGGGGTAAAATGGTATTTTTACGCTAACTTTAGGCTAATGGTTATGGATTGGAGTCCAATTACTAATTGGATGTTATTTGGTATTAATAGCTCAAGGATTTGTCGGACCAACAGCCAAAGATTTAGCAGTGTGATTCAGCAGTTCGAGGTGAGTCTCTTCACTATGCTTAGCGGGTCGAATGCACCAATGTCGCCCCTTGATTTTGTTATGATTAGGATGTTAGGTGTATGTGTGACTGTGGCATGTGTTATGTGCTCATATGCATACCGTAAGGGGCCCGATGTCGGGCGGGGCCCGATGACCATTCTGTATGCTACGTATCTTTGTGATTGTTACATGTGTATATGTTTATATGTTATATGTTTATATGTATGTCGGGCGGGGCCCGATCTGTATAAAGAGCAGGGCTCGATGTCGGGCGGGGCCTGTTATGTGTTTATTATGTATGGTATGTGGTATATTAGGGAACTCACTAAGCTTTGTGCTTACGGTTTTCATTTTATGTTTTAGGTACTTCCAATTCCATTAGGAAGAGCTCGGGATGATTGCAAAGCACAAATCACCTCGTTCCACATTTTCTTGATTAACTCTGATGTGATATGATGATTGATACATTTGTTTATCTGGATTTATATGATGATGTTTTTCGATACTGGTTTTATTAATTAAAAAATGAAATTTTTAGGACATTATACATATAGAGAACATCAAAATCTGACTTCATTAGAGGAAGTTATGATTTTTCTAAAATTTGGCGTATTATTATACAACTCAAAAATCGAATTTTAGATCAGTCGATTTTTAGTCAAAATAATCTAAACAAGAGTTGAAGATCTCGTTGATAGGAGTCCAACAATATAAAGTATGTCAAAACCGAACATTGGCTGAGAGAGTTATCCTTTTTATATGGGCTTTAACAGTCTAAGCCTATGTGAAAAATATAACTTCAAAATTTGTAGCATCCCCCTCTAGCACGTATCACAATATTGTCCGCTTTGGGCTCCCGACGCGACAACTTCCAAGGGGTCACCCATCCCTGGATTGCTCTTGCTCGGGCTCGCTTAACTGCAGAGTTCTTATGGGATATGTTTCCCTCACGGCTTTCAAACGCGTTGTGACAAGTAAGGTATCCACACCCCTTTTAAGGAAATGCTTCATTCTCCTTCCAAGCCGATGTGGGATCAGGTGCAACCCACATCTAAACAAAATTTGTAGATCTTGTCGAGGGATTTTAGGGGATATAAAGAATGTCAAAACCGGAGTTTGTATGAAGAAGTTATGAAATTTTGTAAAACTACCAATCGGTACGTGCGCATCAGGAGCGCCACGCGCCCGACAAGGCCACACAGCCCCACCCACCTTGCGCCATGTGTCAGGCTTTTATTTTGCCACATCACTTTGTCCCGAGCAGAGGAACGACGCACCACCATGGTACATGGCCCACACGGCTCCGATTCGCCCTATAAATAACATCTTATTCCATCGTCATTCCTCACACTATTCTATCGACATTCCTCTGAAATTTTCATTATTTAGCCCATTTTTCCTTCATTCTAGCATGCGGAGAAGCCCTGTGACACCTCTGAGTACCCATCTGAGTAGTTTCCTTCGAAAGGGAGATCCCGAGTCAGTAGTATGTCTGGTTAGTTCTTGATTTTCATCAAGAACCTATGTAAGTTAAGCTATACTTAGTTTATTTTAAGTGTAACTTTAAAGTATAGTCATAAACGTTATTATGATTCTATAATTAATATTCATCAGAGATTCCAAGTCGTTATACTGATTGATCTACTTACAGGAGTGAGTTCTACATAGGATTTAGTGAGTTGTTTAAAGTGGGGTCTCCAAATAGTCTAGTCTATATACCAAATGGACCCTACCTCCGATATGATCCTATCTGGTTATTCCTTACTAGATAGATATTGAAGTAGACTTTTGAACTGTTGAGGAATCTAAACCGTTAGGATAATAGTTCATAAATCATGAAATTAGACTAAGACTTAGTGTTATGTATATATAGGTCTTTTGGAAAATGTGTAAAGTGAAGCTCTGCCCGATTCATCAATCACCAGACACTTTATCAAGTGAGTGCATAGTTATTATCAAAATCATAATCTAAAATAAAAGAACTATTTATATGAAACATTATATGCTTCCATGTACTATATGTTTTATATGCTATTTTTGTATTTAGCATAATCCTATTGGATTAGAAACCGTAGCGGAAATCGCTTGCCCTTAATCATAAGTATTACCTTAGGTTTAAGAATAAGACTTGTAAAGGTTGCTTGGATCAAGTTAAGCTTGATGTCGAATAGGTCTCATGACTGGAATAGAGTGTATGAGATCAGAGGGGGGTATTTCTCCTCTTTCTTGGATGACCAAAAATGGTTTGTCCAGATCAGACAACTAGCAAGTATGTCTGGGTCATCGACCAGAGTAGATGACAACACTTGACTATTTTAGGCCGTCTAGTGAATGATGTTGCTAGTATGGACTTATGACCCATGGACGTAGATAAAATGTGATAACATATTTATCAAATATCTGATCATTGGTTGCCTTATATGATTTACACTGGCCAAGGACACCCCTAGATGTCTAGTGAAACAGATAATGAAATGATTTATCAGGTTGGCAGATTCCTCCAGATAATGGTTGCCTTAGAATCTATGAGGATCAGTTGGATTGGGTAGTTGGTATTGGGTCAAAGTTTATAGATGATTTGACATCATTATTTGCAGGAATGATATTACTTATTATCGTTAAATTATTACGGGCTTGAAAACCCTATGCATCTCACCAGATTTCCACAAAGTTGACCCACTCATTTTATACATGACAGTTAGTGGACGTAATATTGTTGAAGTCTAGTTAGGATGTTGAGTGGAATAAAGATATTAGCCTGTAATAACTAGTTGTAGGACCTTTTAATAATAACGGTGTATTGTATGTTTGGATATGAACGAGGGCGTCCTCAAGGTTTTAAATAAATGAATAACTTTTGTTACCTCAAAAATATTTTGTTTAACTGGGAATTTTCTGCATCTCAACTTTATAAAGCGTAAAGAAAATGTTTTAATTGGTTCTGAAAAATGGGGGATGTCACAATGTAATAGATAAACAAGTATGTTTTTTCATTTGTTGATTTGTGGTAGTAAATTAGTTAGACTAGTTGTATTCATTTTTAAATGTAACAAGATGAAAAGATGACCTTTTTGAAGATTACTTAAGCATTTGAGATTATAATCCCAACCATGAGCTTTTACTCTTGGTTTTGAGCTTAATTATAGTCTTAATGGTTTAAGTGTTGCAACCTTCACCATATGAAGACGTGAAGTCCTTTTGCAAGAAAGAGTTAACTTCATAAGTGGGAGCTTGAAGAACTTTTTAGTAGTCTCTTAACTCCTTTTGGAAAGACTTAAAAATTCTTGTGATGGCTCATAAAAAATATTACTAGACATGGCTTGGTTTATACAAATTAAATTAAATGCATGTGATTTTATTTTATGTTATTTTATTTTATGTTTTGTGTATGAAAATGAGTTCTATATGTCAAATAACATTCTAAAATAAGATAATACCAATTTGAGTTTGAGTAAAAGATATTTAAAACATAACATAAGATGTTTAGAAATATATATTTACAAAAACATTTTTATCGGTTACCGGTTTACTGGTTAAAAATTGTTTTTTTGTTAAAAATAGTTTTATTGTAAAACTTAGATATAGCCAACTTAAATTATTTAAAATTTTTTAATATTTGTTTAGACATTATATAAATTGCATGTATTTATAAAAATAAAGAGTTTTTATTAAAAAACTAAAGTCGGTTTATAACGTTATAACGACAAATAATAAAACTAATGATTATTTTTACTTCAAAACTTAGTATATGATATTAGTGTTCTAAACATAACACACCATGTTCATATTATGTTTTATGCATGCCAAATGAGATTTAAAGCATAAGTATCATCAGCCAAGTTTTGGTTTTTATCAAAACACTCAATATTGATGAGACCATGTTTTCATCCTTTTGAAAAACACTCAATATCATTTACATGGTTTAGTGAGCAATGGATCACCTAACCCATAGGATTTTCTTATGATGTTCGAGATAGTTTTGTAGTTTGTGGTGACTAAAGGGTCACCTTCTCATTAGTTAGTTGCAATACTACAAGTTGTTTTAAGTAGGAAGACTTGATTGGAATCTTGTGTGATAAAGGTCACCTAAGCATGAGTGGTCTGAGGCATCGATGGGATCAAACATGCGAAGAAAAGTAATAGTTATTTGGGATCCTATTATCTAGGAGTTACATATCTTATTCAGTTGGTAATCGCTACCTACCGATTTTGATTAAGTTAATGGGATAAATGTCACCTATGTAAATGAAAGGTCATGGGTATTAGGGTTTGCATGCATGTAACCCTAATCCTCCATACTATATAAAGGGGTCTTTAGCACTTGAAATGGACTAGTGTGTGAGCATAAAGAGTGTGGCCAATTTCATATAGTGTTCTTATTCTTTCAAGAGCTTCCAACTTGTTTTGGTTATTTTGTGACACCACTTGAGGCATCCAAACTATTGGTGCTAGGCTCATAAACTCCAAGCTACTCACTACAAGGAAAAAGGCATGTAATTCTATCTAGAATTTTTGTTATTCATGTACCTAGGATTGCATGCTAGATACAATAAGGCTTTGAAAATCATTTTGCATGTATAATAGAGAAAACATATTTCCAAAGATTCTAGGGCTGTATGTGCACCTTAAGGTTCTTAGGATGTTCAAAACCCTTCAGTGGTATCAGAGCCTAGGCTTGTTTTCTGTTATATTGTTGTTTATGTGATTTTGCAAAACTAAAAACTGCACAGACCATAGAACTCGACGAATTTATGCAAAAAACTCGACGAGTTCATGACTTTGGGCATGAACTCGATGCGTTCCTCAAGGAACTCGACGAGTTTGTTGTGCAGATTGTATGTTGTTCGAGTTTTTTGGCTAGAATTGAGTTAGGATCATTACCTATAACTGTTTTGAATCATTTAAACTGTTTTTTTTATGATATGGAAATGATTATCCTAATCTAATTACAAGGTGATTGTCATACTTTCAAGATTAGTGTTAATATGATTATGCTAAATGTCTTGAATTTGATGATATGAATTGTCTTGCACTATGAGTTTGAATATGATCATGCATGCTTGTTTATTTGTTTATTATGATTAGTTAAATCCATGATCTTTATGTTTTAATGGAGTCCATAAATTTTCCTCAAGTTATGGATTACCAAAAGTCATTCTTATTAAAACCATTTAAAGAACTCATAGGTTACATAAAATGAAGAGTCTTCATTTTATTAGCCATTAAATCATAAGTTATGAAGTTGAATAGTTTTGAAGAGTTTCAAAACTTGCCCTCAAGTTTTGGAATTTGTAAAGACTCACACATTAATATTTTAATTCCAAAATAAACCTTAGAATTTTAAAAGTTTAAAATTCAACCCTTATACTATTATTATAATAAAAGTTTAATTATATAGATATGTATAATAATAACTCAGTCTTAACGTTAGTAGGCCTCATTCACGAAGCCGGTCTATAAGGGGGGTATAAGGTTACTGCCTATAAAATGGCAGTTTAATGGGTGTCCATTCTCACATACCGCTTCCTTGACTGGTGGAGGGTCGTTAGCCAAACGGGTAGGATACGACCATAATCCTCATTATAAGTATAATGAAATTATAAAGTAACTAAATCTTTATTAATTCCCAATCTTAGTTACTTTAGGAAAATGTGAAATAGGTGCTAACCCATGAAATTACATTTTGTACCTTACCAAGTCATTAGTGGAGCGCATGTGGTTAACCGACACACTAGTAAGGACTAGCAAGAGTGGCAAAGGGTAACTTAATTTTATCATAGATCGGTGGAGCGCGTGTGGTTAACCGGCACATCGATTAGGTGATAGAGTTGAGGGTACCAAGTCAATTTGCATGGTTATTCACACCTTTTTTGTGATCCTCGGCATCCCAGTGACAAACTTGAGAGGGCACAATCGAGATTCAAACATGCCATTGAAAGTTCAATGTATCTCAAAAGATCTAGGAGTTTCAAATCCAATTAAAACTTAATAATCGTTTTCGTTTTTCATGGTGGAAATTGGTAAATCGTCATTTACCTACCTTCAACTATTTTATAACTTGGATTACGGCATCCCTGTTCCAGTTATAAGTAGGTTGTAGGGTCCTAGCCTTAATTTTGCATTTGGGTGACTTATTAAGGACTCTTTATCTAATAAATCTTGTCTTTCTTTCTTTCAGATGTCTTCCAACACTGCTACTGGCTCAAACCCTACAAGCTCCTTTTCCCTAATGAACTTGTGTGGGAAAGTCACTTTTGATGGTTCCAATTTCAATGAATGTATTAGGAACATCAGAATGATTACTCGCTATGAGGGGAAGGAGTATGTCCTTGACAGAGAATTAAAGGTTGTTGATCAGTCGACTGCTACTCCTGAGGAGATTGCTGAGTACACTACCCATGAGAAAGATGCCACTAAGGTGTCTTGTATCATGTTGGCCACAATCACAGCAGAACTCCAGAAATCCTATGAAGATTTCTACCCTTTTGAGATGCACTAGGATCTGATGGATAGGTATCATCAGAGTGCTCGTCAGGAGAGGTATGATATCATTTCCTCCATGATAACAGCTTGGATGAAGGAGGGAGAGTCCCTCACCGGCCACTTGCAGAAAATGCAAAGGTTTGTGGACCTGTTATTGAAGCTTAATGTGCATTTCCCTGAGGACATGGCAATTGACATCATTCTCCATTCCTTACCTCCAAGTTATGATCAGTTTCGCATGACTTATCATATGAACAAGGAGGAAGTCACACTCAGCAAGCTTCAAGGACTTTTAAGGACCGCTGAAAGTGGCCTTAAAAGTACATCAGCTGTTACTCCTACTCCTACCACTGCTCCTGTTCTGGCAATTGAGCGGGGGAAGGGGAAGAAGAGGAAGACCCCTTCGAAGGGTACCAAGGGAAATCCCCTTGATGGCTCCTCTTCAAGTGGAACCAAGAAAGGTTCCATTCCTCATTCTTCAAACCCTAAGGAAGCACAATGCTTCTACTTCCAGGAAAATGGGAATTGGACGCGAAGCTGCCCCAAATACTTGCAGGATGTAAGGGATGGGAAAGTTAAACCCACCTATGCAGGTATTTATACAATATTGTGTAATAACTCATTGCATGTTAAATCTTGGGTACTTGATACAGGTTGTGGTATTCACATTTGTACTAATTTGCAGGGCCTAAGAAGAAGTGAGAAAGTGGAGGACGCGAAGATAAACTTAATCATGGGCAATAGGAAAGCATCACCTGTTACCAAGATAGGAGTTTATTCTTTATTACTTAATAATGGGTTAATTTTAGATTTGAATAAATGTTGTTACTCGTCTAAAATGGCGAGAAATGTTATTTCTTTCCATCGCTTGTAGAAACAAGGATTTTCTTTTTCATTTGATAATGATAATGGTGCTATTAATGTTTACTACAAAGATGTATTATACTTTAAAGCATTACCTTGTGATGGTGTATATGAAGCTGTGAATGTTGTAGATAATCTAGGAAATAATGTATTGTGTATTGATTCTTCAAATAATTTAGATAAGGCATCCTTATGGCATTGTCGCCTTGGACATGTTAACAAGAAGCGCATAGGCCAACTCCAAAAGGCTGGAGTTTTGGAATCATATGACCTAAAGTCGGATGATAGTTGCGAGTCTTGTTTACTTGGAAAAATGACAAAGTCACCCTTCACTGGTACTTGTGAGAGGGGTGAGGGTTTGTTGGACCTCATAGACACAGATGTGTGTGAACCCTTCAAAACCGCCGCAAGGGATGCTAATCGCTTCTATGTGACTTTTACTGATGATTATAGTAGATATGGATATATCTACTTAATCAAGCATAAGTCAGAAACCTTTGAAAAGTTCAAAGAGTTTAAGCAGGAAGTGGAGAATCAATTGGGCAGGAACATCAAGATGCTCCAATCTAATCGGGGAGGAGAGTATCTTAGTATTGAGTTCGTTGACTATCTTAAGGAATGTGGGATTGTCTCATAATTGACAACTCCTAGGACACCACGGCTGAATGGTGTGGCTGAGAGGCGCAATCGAACCTTGTTGGACATGGTTCGTTCCTTGATGAGTCGAGTTTCGTTACCAATCTCATTCTGGGGGTATGCCTTAGAGACTGCCGCCCATATCCTTAATCTAGTCCCTACTAAAAAGGTTGCCAAAACACCTCATGATATGTGGACTGGGAAAGTTCCAAATTTAGACCACATCAAGATTTGGGGTTATGAGGCTTTCGTGAGGTGCGAGTCTCAGGACAAGCTTGAACCTTGAAGTGAGAGGTGTATTTTCATCGGCTACCCACAAAAATCCTTTGGTTATCTCTTCTACAGACCTAGTGAGAATGTGGTCTTTGTAGCAAGGAGAGGAGTCTTTCGTGAGAATGAATTTATAAGCCAAGGAAACAGTGGGAGGCAAATTGACCTTGAAGTGCTTCAAGAGTCAAGTGGTGAAGGAACCTCAAAAACTAGCGACCAACCTGAGGAGGAAACTCTTGTTGAGCCAATAGATGAGTATGTACCTCCGAGGCATTCCACTAGAGTTAGGAACACACCTGGTTTTATTATGGTTATCATATCACTGTTGAAGGTGATATATTTATTAGTGATAGTACAGTGGTAGATTTGGATGAACCTAATAACTAGAGGGAAGCCATGGCAGGCCCCGAGTCTGCCAAATGGAAGGAGGCTATGGACAACGAGATTCAGTCCATATATGACAATCAAGTTTGGAACTTGGTTGACAATGTACCGGCTCGTAAGATAGTTGGGTGCAAATGGATCTTCAAGAAGAAGAGTGACATGGATGGGAAGGTGCACACGTACAAAGAGCAACTGGTGGTGAAGGACTATACTCAAACTCCGGGAGCTAACTATGATGAGACCTTCTCACCAGTAGTGAAGTGTCACACCCCAAAACCGGAACGGCGGAAACGTTCGGGGGCGGAGGACGTCATGTATAGTTTCACAACAATGCATACTAGTAAACAAGCAACAACATCATCCATTGTATTAATAGTAATAATTTTAATACAAGTGTGTTCGGAAGTTTATAAGACACCAAAATGAATAATCAAATTAAAAGATGAGTCTTGAATGTGCTCCATCTTCTGAAAACCTAGCCATCGGTACCTGTCTATTGGCGACCTGAGAATACAAGTTATTTTGAAAGCGTAGATCAGCATTAAAGCTGGTGAGTTCATAAGTATTTTAGTGTCATTGTTTGTATAAGTTTGAAGAATGTAATTGTAAATGTTTGATGTAAAAGTTTGTAAGTGTTTGATGTAAATGCTTGTAAGTGTTTGATGTAAATGTTTGAAACCTTCCTAGAAAATCCTATATTTTCTACTACAGCACTCTTCTACCAAGACCCAACGGTTTTCTATGTTTGTTCTTTTGTAAAAGTATGAGTTTTCCCAAAGTATCACTATCATTACCAAAATATAGTTTCTCATTACCGTTTATGTGAGAAGATCACAATGTGAATGAATTGGGAAAAATAAAGATGTACTGTAGCTTTATCTAGGTAACTACTAATGCACTAACTACCTTTAAACTTGTTAGTTAATTAAGGTAAAATGTGATATGATTGTAACCATACTCGATTGACCAGTAAAACACGACGTTCGAGACGTCGAAATGATATGATATTCGTCACCCGCAGACCTGCAGGTCCCACTGTAGCTATCAGCAAGGTGTAGGAGGGTCAGTCCCGTATAGATCTATACACAAATTCACGCTCTCCCTCCAGGAGACTCTAGGTACAAAACGTCACACAGTAGTATATGCCGAGCCATGAAGTAGTATCTCACATTATTGTTATAGTATTCTTGTATTTGTATAGTATGTACTAGTGTAGTGTATGTACTCTCTGTCTAGTATGTAGTATGTTCTATAGTGTATAGTGTGTAGTATGAACTGATTCTCGTTATAGTATGCTCTATCTGTTTTTCTTTATAGTGAGTATTGTTTCTCGTTATAGTATTCTCTATCTGTTGCTCTTTATAGTGAGTACTGTTTCTCGTTATAGTATTCTCTATCTGTTTCTCTTTATAATGAGTATTGACTCATGTATGAACTGACTCTTTGTATGTTTCTTTGTTCTAGTAATAGTATTAGTAACTTCCTAAACTATACCTATTATAGTTTACTAGCAATGTTGTTTGTATGAATGAACATGTTTGTATACCTTTGCTACCCAAAGGTATTGAACTGAATGAAGAACTTTTATATCTATACACATATGCATAATATATAATTAAGATTCAAACGACCTTCGGACAAACAACCGATACCCTAAGTCCACAACCAAACAAGGAACAGGAAGTAAGGCGAGCTTTCAGTCCTAAGTCCTTTCAATCCTACTTATATAACTATATCTATATAGATATGATTTTGACAAAATATAAGTTTAAAAGAGTTTAATAGAAAGTATTTAACATGTAAAAGAGTTTATAAAATGATTTGAAGTAGTTTGTTTGATAACACAGTGTGAAAAGTAAGAAATCCACTTGTTTGGTAGTTATTAATCACATGTGATTGATATAATAACTATAACAGTTCAACTTGTATTCCCCCCCCCCCCCCATTAAAGTGTTTAAAATCATTTAAAAGATAAGTTAAGGTGTATGAACTCACCTGTAGTGAGTAACTCGAATGTAAGATCGATAAAGGATGCTAAGTGTCAAGTGAAAGCTTGAGCACACACGAATCCTATTTAGCATATAATGACACATATATGAACACAATTAGTGTTTATAACAACTAATCATGCAATGGAACAACCTTAGGGACTAGTAAACAATTGTAATGAAGTGTTAAACCACATAGGGTTGCATATAAGGGGTGTAGGGCCTCACATTGGAGTTTATGGCCCAAATGGTAAGACTCACATGAGTTCACAGCCCATGGGTTTACCGCCCTATGAGTTTAAGGCTGTAAAATCATGGTATTTTGTACCAATGGTGCTTTAAAGGTCTTACAATCATAAGGAAGTGTTCGAGACTCTTCACCAAGCCTTAGGAAGAAGTTATGGTCCATATGCACCACTAATTAGGGTTTACGGCCAAGGGATATGCTCTTGGCTGTAAACACCTCATGTTCTTGGGAAATGCTTGATTTCAAGGAGTAATTAAAGGGTCTTTACAAGGTATTAAGTATATAAGAAGATACTTACAATGCAGAAGCTTGAAAGAGTAGTTTTCGGCCCAAAGAACAAGAGTGTTCTTGAAGAAATGAAGAACACTTGAAGTATAACCAAAAGAAGAGATTTCGTGGATGAAATCATGTGTATTCACTAGATATTGAAGGATTTCAAGTTGAAAATGGAAAGATTACTTACTATATTGTAGATTGAGATGAAAGTTCTTGATGATAGTTGAGACAGAAATCGGTTTCTAGGCTTGAAAATGGTAAAAGTGTTGAAAAATGGCCAAGTATCACATATATAGCCAAGAGTTTACGGCCACCATGAGTTTAAGGCCGTAAACTCATGTGTCTTGGCCGTAAACTCCTCATGAAAGGGGTTTATGGCTTGCTTGTTAGGTTACAACTTCAATTGACACTTCCTTTCACTCATTCCTTTGGTGTACTAGGCTCAGAATGCTCAAACAGACTCTAAACAGTGCTAGAAGATAGCAGACACAAGTCTGACTTTGATTGAGTTTAAGTGTTGTACAAGATAGAAATTTCAGGTTGTCACATCATCCCCCCGTTAGAGAGAATTTCGTCCCAAAATTAGAGTTTAAGCAAATAAGTAATTACAAATAACTAAACGAAAAGATGAGGATATTTTAGTTTCATTTGATCCACGTGCTCCCAAGTGAATTCAGGTCCTCGCTTGGCGTCCCAGCAAACCATCACTATCGGGATACGACTTTGCTTAGTTTGCTTGATCTCTCAGTCCATGATCTCTACATGTTCTTCCACTAAGTTGAGGCTCTCGTTGATCTCGATCTCGTCGAGTGAGATTACAAGAGTCTCGTCGGACAGACACTTTTTCAATTTCGAGACGTGGAAAGTAGAATGTACGTTACTGAGTTCGCGAGGTAGTTTGAGTTTGTAAGCTACAGGGCCGATTCTTGCGAGAATCTCGAAAGGCCCTACGTATCATGGATTTAGCTTTCCACGCTTTCTGAAGCTTATCAAGCCCTTCCAGGGTGAGACCTTCAATAGAACACGGTCGCCCACCTGGAATTCCAACAGTTTCCATCGCTTGTTTGCGTAGCTTTTCTGTCGGTCTCTAGAGGCTTTCAATCGTTCACGAATCTGAACGATCTTCTCTGTCGTTTCCCGAATGATCTCCGGACCTGTGAGAGTGTTGTTAGGAACTTGTCCTTTAGCTAACTACATGTCGCCCACCTCAGCCCATCACAGAGGGGATCTGCACTTACGGCCATAGAGGACTTCAAATGGAGTAGCCTTTATGCTCGTGTGATAACTATTATTGTAGGAAAACTCGACAAGGGGTAAATGAGTATCCCATGCCTTCCCAAAGTCTATCACGCAGGCTCGTAACATATCTTCCAAAGTCTGAATAGTCCTCTCACTTTGTCTTTCGGTTTGCGGATGGTAGGCTGTACTCATGTCCAGCCTAGTTCCTAGGGAACTTTGTAGCGACTACTAGAACCTCGAAGTGAATCTACTATCCCTATCAGAGATAATGGATATGGGAACACCATGCAGTCGTACAATCTCTCTGATGTATGTTCTTGTTAGTTTCTCCATCTTGTCAGTATCTTTGATAGGTAGGAAGTGTGCGGACTTGGTTAACCTGTCTACGATCACCCAAATGGTATCGAGACCACCCGTCGTCTTGGGCAACTTGGTTATGAAGTCCATCGTGATCCGCTCCCACTTCCACTCAGGTATCTCCGGTTGCTGAAGTAACCCTGATGGCTTCTGTTATTCGACCTTAACCTTGGCGCAAGTAAGGAATTTACTCACGAAGGTAGCAATCTCTGCTTTCATGTTAGGCCACCAGTATAACTTTTTAAGATCCTGATACATCTTATCTGAACCTGGGTGGACGGAATATCGAGTGTTGTGAGCTTCGGTCATGATCAAGTCTCTGAAACCTCCGTGTTTCGGTGTCTAGATCCTATCCACGAGATATAAGGCTCCGCCACCCTTGACCACTAAGTTCTTATCCATCCCTCTCAGGGATTCACTCGCCACATTTTCAGGTTTCAAAGCTTCGAGCTGAGCTTCCTTAATCTGTGTGGACAAGTGTGAATGGATAGTCATAGTCAATGATTTGACTCTACGACCAGAGTATTCTTTCCGACTCAGGGCGTCAGAAACTACATTGGCCTTGTCGGGATGATAAAAAATTTCGCATTCGTAATCACTGAGTAGCTCGACCCATCGTCGTTGTCTCATGTTGAGCTCCTTCTGGTCGAATATGTGTTGTAGGCTTTTGTGGTTTGTAAAGATAGTGTTTTTTGTACCATACAGGTAGTGTCTCCAGATCCTCAGATCAAACACCACTGCTCCTAACTCAAGATCATGTATGGTGTAGTTGACCTCGTGTGTCTTCAGCTGTCTTGAGGCATAGGCGATGACCTTTCCTCGTTGCATCAGAACACAGCCGAGCCCTTGATTGGATGCATCGCAGTAAACTACAAAGTCTTCTATCCCTTCGGGGATAGACAGTATCGGGGCGGTGCATAAGGCTCGCTTTAGCGTTTGGAACGCTTTCTCTTCCTTCTCTTCCCAGACAAAGGCCACGCCCTTCTGGGTCAATGTTGTAAGCGGTTTCGCAATCCGAGAGAAGTTCTGAATGAACCTGCGATAGTAGCCAACGAGGCCTAGAAATTGACGAATTTCTGTAGGCATCTTCGGTGCTGACCAGTTCTCAATGGATTTAATTTTAGAAGGGTCCATGTGTATTCCCTCTTCACTAACCACGTGCCCTAAGAATTCGACTCTTCGGATCCAAAATTCGCATTTCGAGAACTTCGCATAGAGTTTCTCTGACCGCAGTGTTTCCAAGACCTGACACAGATGCTGACTATGCTCCTCCTTACTACCAGAGTAAGGACGGCACACCCTATTCATTAAGAACTTCGCATAAGTATGTTATCGATGAAGACAGTGACGAACTGATCCAAGTAAGGACGGCACACCCTATTCATTAAGTCCATGAATATTGCGGGCGCATTGGTGAATCCGAACGGCATCACTACAAACTCGTAGTGTCCATAACGAGTTCGGAAGGCTGTCTTCGGAACATCCTCTCCTAACACTCGTAATTGGTGATACCCGGATCTCAGGCCAATCTTTGAGAAGTAATTCGCCCCTTGCAGTTGGTCAAACAAATCGTCTATGCGAGGCAGAGGGTAACGATTCTTGACGGTTAACTTGTTAAGTTCTCTGTAGTCGATGCATATATGGAACGATCCGTCTTTCTTCATGACGAACAAGATCGGTGCTCCCCAGGGTGAGAAGCTTGGTCTGATAAAGCCCTTGCTGAGCAATTCGTTAAGTTGACTGGATAGCTCCTGCATCTCAGCTGGTGCTAGACGATAGGGCGATTTGGCTACGGGGGTAGCCCCTGGAACTAAGTCGATTCTGAACTCGACTTGACATTGCGGAGGTAATTCTGGGAGTTCTTCTGGAAAGTTGTCGGGAAAATCTGCCACACCCCAAAATCGGAACGGCAGAAACGTTCGGGGGTGGAGGACGCCATGTACAGTATCATAACAATTCAAAGTAGTAAACAAGCAACAACATCATCCATTTTATTAATAGTATAATTTTATACAAGTGTGTTCTTTCATAGTAATAAGATACCGAAATCAAGTAATCAAAATAAAAGACGAGTTTGGAACACGCTCCGTCTTCTCAAAACCTGGTCGACTGTACCTGTCTACTAATGACCTGAGAATAGAAGTTATTTTGAAAGAGTTTATGAACATTAAAGCTGGTGAGTTCATAAGTATTTAGTGTTATTGTTTGCACGAAAATGTTTGTAAGTCTGAAGAAAATGTTTGTATTAGTTCAATGTAAATGTTTGCTGTAAGAAATTGTATCTCCTAGAAAATCCTATATTTTCTACTAAAAGTAGCCTTCTATCAAGGCATCAAAATGCTCTATATGTTTGTTTCTTGTAAAAGTGTGTATTTTCCCAAGAATGACTATCATTAACTAAATATAGCTTATACATTAATGAATATGTGAGAAGATCACAAAGTAAATGTAATAGGGAAAATAACGTTTTACCTCAGCAGGGACACTGCTGGTTATAAAATGATAAAATACAGACTCCAGGTAGTATTAAATGTACAATACCCCTCGGGGAGTCTTTTGCCTTTAATCCCAAGTTGGTTAATTAAAGGTTTAAATGTGAACTCGTATGTAACCATACTGATCGACGACTTAATAAATGATGACCCTCCGGTGTCATATGTAGTAAGGTGACATTTTTTCACCCCTTGGCCTTATCGGTTGGGACTGTAGCTAGCAGTCGGGGTGTGGGAGTTTCTGTCCCATATAGATCTATACACAAGATGCCCGCTCTCCCTCCAGGAGACTCTGGTTACAATATGTTACAACACTGTCTTGTTGTATCCTTAAATAGTATGTCACATTAAATTATCATATATCCGTATTTGTATACTAAGTCATAACGTAGTAATGTTCTTTCTATACTAGTGTATAGTATGTTCTCTTGTATGGTGTATAGTATGTTCTCTTATTTTCTCATAATAGTCTGTATTGACTCATATATGAACTAACTCTTTGTATGTTTCATTGTTCTAGTAATAGTATTAGTAACTTGCTAAACTATACCTATTATAGTTTACTAGCAATGTTGTTGGTATGAATGAACATGTTTGTATACCTTTGCTACCCAAAGGTATTGAACTGAATGAAGGAAATTTTATATCTATATACATATACATAATATGTAACTAAGATTCAAACGACCTTCGGACAAACAACCGATACCCTAAGTCCACAACCAAACAAGGAACAGGAAGTAAGGTGAGCTATCAGTCCTAAGTCCTTTTACTCCTACTTATATAACTATATCTATATAGATACGCATTTTACAAAATCTAAGTTTAGAAGGAAGTTTTGTAAAGCCTTTTGAAGAGTTTATATAAATATTGATGACTTGGTGTCATTTTATAAGACGATTTAAAAGCAGTTTGGCATATAAGAACAAGTTTAATAGAAAGTATTTAACATGTAAAAGAGTTTATAAAACGATTTGAAGTAGCTTGTTTGATAACAATGTTTGAAAAGTAAGAAATCCACTTATTTGGTTGTTATTAATCACATGTGATTGATATAATAACTATATTAGTTCAACTTGTATTCCCCCCCCCCCCCCCATAAAAGAATTTAAAATCATTTAAAAGGTTGATTAAGGGGTATGAACTCACATGTAGTGAGCGGTTTGGATGAACGAGTGGTATAGGATGCTAAGTGTCAAGTGAAGACTTGAGCATACACACGGATCCTATTTAACATATAATGACACATATATGTATCTAATTAGTTAATTAACAACTAATTAAGCAAGTAAAGACACCCTAGGACATGGAAACACTTTAATTCAAGTGCTAGAAGTACCAAAGGGTTGCATCTAAGGGAAGTATGGCCTCACATTGGAGTTTACGGCCAACATGGATGCATCACATGAGTATACGGCCCAGGGGTAAACCCCCATGAGTTTACGGCCTTAAACTCGTGGTATTTTGTACCAAGTTGTGTTATAAGGTCTTACAAGTCAATAGGAAGTGTTCTAAGTTCAATTCTAAGCCTTAGGAAGGAGTGGTGGCACAAATGCACCACTTATGAGTGTTTACGGCCCAAGGAGATTGCATTGGCCGTAAACACCATATGTTCTTGATTTTCTTGATGTTTAAGGTCCTATACTCATCTTGGAAGTGTTCTAGACCTAGATTTAAGGCTTAGGAAGGTGTTTTTGGCAACTTTGCACCAATAAGTAGAGTTTACAGCCAAGGGAGATTGCCTTGGCCGTAAACACCCTTTTGTCCATGATTTCTTGGTGTTTTCTAGTTGGTTATCAAGTGATTCTAGTATGTAACAAGCTAAGGGTAGAGTACTTACAATATAGAAGCTTGTAAGGGTGTTTAAGGTCCAAGAACACTAGTGTGTGTTCTTGGTGTTCTTGGTGAAATGAAGAACACTTGAAGATCTAACCAAAAGAAGAGATTTCATGGATGAAATCATGTATATTGACTAGATATGGAAGGATATCAAGTTGAAAATGGAACTATTACTTACAAGATTGAAGATTAGAATGAAAGTTCTTGATGTTACTTGAGAGCAAAACCGAGTTCTAGACTTGAAAGTGTGATAATGAATGAAAATGGCCAAGTATTTGATATATAGGCATGGAGTTTACGGCCACCATGAGTTTACGTCCGTAAACCCATGGTCTCATGGCCGTAAACTCCTCATTTGAGGGTTTAAGGCATGTTGGGTGGTTTGGAACTTTAGTTGACCCATTCTAGTATTTGATCCTTTGATGTACTAAGCTCGGTAAGCTCAAACAGATCCTATACGGTGCTAAAAGTTAGCAAAAACTAGTCTGACTTTGATTGAAGTGAATGGCTTGTACATGATAGAAATTTCGGGTTGTCACAAAATCGTGTACTACTGGAATGTTGTTAATGTATTTCGTTTTTTGGCTTACATCAAAAACATGAGCAAGGAATGCGCGACATTCCTTTCGCAAGAATTTTTGGGCTTGGATACTCGAGATGAGGCGAAGGTTGGTGTCGGGTTTGTCACCGTAGATTACTAGGGTTTCGCTAGACGGCAGATTAAGGCGAACGGCCTTTTCAAAACACATGATATCGACACGATGAGAGCTCAACCAATCCATGCCGATTATGACGTCGAAACTTTTAATTGAGACCGGCGTGAGGTCGATCGGAAATGAATGGCTATCTAGTGTTAGTGAACAACCTAGTTATATGCAGCTAGTACTCTCTGTCTTTCCGTTAGCCATTTCTATTGTAAACGGTTCTTTAAGTGCATGCGATTTATTCTTAAGTAAGTGAGCAAATTTCTGGTTCACGAAACTCCTCTCCGCTCCACTATCAAACAGAATGCATGCATATGAGTTATCGAGGAGAAACGTACCAGTGACCACTGTGGGGTCGGCAACTGCTTCCTCGTGGCCTATAGCCAAAACTCTTCCCACTCCGCCGGCATTCCCTGCCTTAGGGCAGTTCCTCTTGAAGTGGCCCACTAGCCACAACCGTAGCAAGCCTGGCCCACACCAGCACCGGGGACTTGGGTAATTGGCTTTGCAGGAGCCTTACAGAAACGGGCAGTGTGCCCCTTCCTGTTATAGTTAGAGCACTGCATTTCACAGCAGGGTCTGTTATGGTGGAAGCTGCACTTGTTGCACTTCGGGCAAGTTTCCCACGTACTGTTTTACCGGTGCAGCAGCGGCAGGTGATATCGCAACGTGGATAGCTACGACCTGCTGCTTTTTGGCAGCCTTGTTCTTCTTCTTGTCATCCTAGAATTTCTGCTTGTTGTCGGCGGCTTCGGAGGGTTCTGAGATGGCTAGGGTTGTTGTTGCTAATAGGGTTGGGACCCCATGGTCGATGAGCCTTTGTGCCAATCGCTTGGCACTATCGAAGGTAGTGGGGTTGGAAGCTAAGACGTTCCCCTGAAATAGAGGCACCAGCCCCTATATGTACCTCTCCACCTTCTTGGCCTCAGAAGGGACCATTCCCGGACATAGCGCTACCGGATCGCTGAATCTGGCAGTGTAGGAGACTATGTCGGAGCCCTTCATGGTTAGGCTCCAGAGCTCCTGCTCTAACTTCTGTACTTCGCCCCTCGGGCAGTACTCCTCGATTATCAGCTCCTCAAGAGCTTCCCAGCCGATGGCATTTGCCACTATAACGGATACTGACTTGACATGACTGTTCCACCACGTCAGAGCTCGGTTCGCGAAGGTGCAAGCGGCAAATTTTACCTTGCTCCCTTCCGGACAGGAGCAGATCTCAAAGATCGACTCCGTCTTCTCGAACCATTGTCAGAGGGCAATGATTCCGCCAGTTCCATTGAAGGCCCTGGGTTTGCAGCTGGTGAAATCCTTATATGAGCACTCCCTAGAGCACACTGGAGCTTCAACTGGGGTGGGAGGCACATTAGTCCCACTCCCGCTAGTACCGGTGATGGTGAATTGTGCTAGAGCTGCAGTAACAGCCGCATTCACAGCAGCTTGAATAGCCGCTGGGTTGTATTGAGGAGGAGGAGTTGGAATTGGAGTGATTGGAGTAGTGCGTCTCGCTGATCGACGTGCAGGCATCTTGAAGCTATAAGATCACAAAGATGAAGATATTGATAAGAATGTAATAGAGAGTATGATGAGAGTGACTCATGGACTAACTCTTCATAGCCCTACAACACAGATGAAAGCATGATTGTATACTTAATTTCTAGTAGATTAGATATCTGTCAATTATACTGGTATTACAAATGTAACAAGTTTGGGAAAAATGACCTAGAAGTAGGTCTTACATCACACCAGGATGAGAAAATTTTGACAGAATAAAGACCTATCTACCGAAAGTTCAAGGTCTTAAAATAGACAGGAACTAAAACTAGAGCTTTTACATAGTCCTAATTTATATCCAAAAGAGAAAGTTGAGTAGGCTCTATCTGCAACGAGAACCACTAGAGTGAGTTCTTTATTCTGACAGACGGCGCTCCATGTCCCTCATGCGCCTTTCAGACATAGCCTGCCGAGCTCGAAATACCCTGACTTCGGCTTGGGTTTCAGTAAGTTCTCTCTGTAGAGCCGCATTCTGACTCTGAGTTCTCGCCTGAGCAGACTCCAGATGACGAATACGTACGGTATTGACTCCCGCATTAGCATCGACCTCCATGATTTGGTTGATAGCCGCTCTACCCTGCTCATCAGTACGAGCAACCCTGCGGACTAGAATAGGCAAGGTTCTGTCCGCTGAGCCTCCCTCTCTCAAGTCATAGAAGCTTCGATCTTCGTTGTAAGGTAAAGGCTGACCCTGTTCGTGGCTCCATCTGTTCAAGTTTGCTGCCCACAGATGTGTGGGACCTTGAAATGTCGGACGTGGGTTTGGAGCTACCAGGGGTTGATCGTTAACTTCTGGCTCGGAGTCAGAATCCTCCGGGAGGTTCTCAGCAAGGTCATCATCCAGTGGAATTGCAAGTTCCACTTCAGGCTCAACATCAAGCCATCCTCCGTCGCCTTGGTTAGGAAATTACGGGTCTCCGGGGATATGGAATCCAGCCATGTTATCTAAGCGAGAAAAGGGGTAAAAGAAATAATTAATAGACGAACTAATTAAGATAATTATAAGATGATCCTTATCAGTTACTCCAACCTTTGCGTAGTGAATACCAGTCATATGTAACCAAAACAGGATAGACCTTCGAATTAGTGACCCTAACTCTAAGTCCACAACCAAACAAGGAACAAGAAGTAGAGCAAAGGTCACAGATTCTAAGTCTATAACACCCTAGTCACATGTAACCTTAGCGTATCCACTCCGCAACTATTGACATACTAATAAAGACCTTTTCAGTTTGCACCTAAGTAATTTATAGTAGCACAAAATAGTCCTATAGTATTTTAAGTTTAGGTTTCGTTCTAATGTTTTCGTTGTAGTAGTGTTGTCAAGTTTTTAAACTTGCTGCAACATTACAAACAATCCTGGACACATGCTAATCATTTCTCGGAAATATATAGTTGATCAGCCTATATCACTCCCAGATCTGATTATATGTGCCCAAGAGTACTCGCTTTGTCCAACAATCGTGATACTTTTGTTCTGTCCTAGTGACACTGATTCTAGTATGAATGCAGGTATGTATACTTTGGTTAAATATTTTATTATTTAAAAGTATAACTCTTGGTCTGAGTATTTTAATCCTGTTGTGTTTATAGTTGTATACCTTTTATGGGTTGATATACTCAATTCACTATAAACAATGCTCTGATACCAATCTGTCACACCCCAAAACCGGAACGGCAGAAACGTTCGAGGGCGGAGGACGTCATGTATAGTATCACAACAATGTATACTAGTAAACAAGCAACAACATCATCCATTGCATTAATAGTAATAATTTTAATACAAGTGTTTTCTGAAGTTTATAAGACACCAAAATGAATAATCAAAATAATAGATGAGTCTTGAATGTGCTTCATCTTCTCAAAACCTGGCCATCAGTACCTGTCTATTGGCGACTTGAGAATACAAGTTATTTTGAAAGCGTAGATCAGCATTAAAGCTGGTGAGTTCATAAGTATTTTAGTGTCATTGTTTGTATAAGGTTGAAGGATGTAATTGTAAATGTTTGATGTAAAAGTTTGTATGTGTTTGATGTAAATGTTTGTAAGTGTTTAATGTAAATGTTTGAAACCTTCCTAGAAAATCCTATATTTTCTACTAAAGCAGTCTTCTACCAAGACCCAACTGTTTTCTATGTTTGTTCTTTTGTAAAAGTATGAGTTTTCCCAAAGTATGACTATCATTACCAAAATATAGTTTTTCATTACCGTTTATGTCAGAAGATCACAATGTGAATGAATTGGGAAAAATAAAGATGTACTGTAGTTTTATCTAGGTAACTACTAATGTACTAACTACCTTTAAACTTGTTAGTTA
Source organism: Lactuca virosa (assembly GCF_052849685.1). NCBI lineage: Eukaryota > Viridiplantae > Streptophyta > Magnoliopsida > Asterales > Asteraceae > Lactuca > Lactuca virosa. Next base: position 318,550,793 of record NC_136429.1, read on the forward strand.
ATTAAGGTAAAATGTGGTATGATTGTAACCATACTCGATTGACCAGTAAAACACGACGTTCGAGACGTCGAAATGATATGACATTCGTCACCTGCAGACCTGCAGGTCCCACTGTAGCTAGCAGCAAGGTGTAGGAGGGTCAGTCCCGTATAGATCTATACACAAATTCACGCTCTCCCTCCAGGAGACTCTAGGTACAAAACGTGACACAACAGTATATGCCGAGCCATGAAGTAGTATCTCACATTAATGTTATAGTATTCTTGTATTTGTATAGTATGTACTAGTGTAGTGTATGTTCTCTCTGTCTAGTATGTTGTATGTTCTCTAGTATATAGTGTGTAGTATGAACTGATTCTCGTTATAGTATGGTCTATCTGTTTCTCTTTATAGTGAGTATTGTTTCTCGTTATAGTATTCTCTATTTGTTTCTCTTTATAGTGAGTATTGTTTCTCATTATAGTATTTTCTATCTGTTTCTCTTTATAGTGAGTATTGACTCATGTATAAACTGACTCTTTGTATGTTTCTTTGTTCTAGTAATAGTATTAGTAACTTCCTAAACTATACCTATTATAGTTTACTAGCAATGTTGTTTGTATAAATGAACATGTTTGTATACCTTTGCTACCCAAAGGTATTGAACTGAATGAATAACTTTTATATCTATACACATATACATAATATATAATTAAGATTCAAACAACCTTCGGACAAACAACCGATACTCTAAGTCCACAACCAAACAAGGAACAGGAAGTAAGGCGAGCTATCAGTCCTAAGTCCTTTCAATCCTACTTATATAACTATATCTATATAGATATGCTTTTGACAAAATATAAGTTTAAAAGAGTTTAATAGAAAGTATTTAACATGTAAAAGAGTTTATAAAACGATTTGAAGTAGTTTGTTTGATAACACAGTTTGAAAAGTAAGAAATCCACTTGTTTGGTAGTTATTAATCACATGTGATTGATATAATAACTATAATAGTTCAACTTGTATCCCCCCCCCCCCCCCGCATTAAAGCATTTAAAATCATTTAAAAGATAAGTTAAGGGGTATGAACTCACCTGTAGTGAGTAACTCGAATGTAAGATCGATAAAGGATGCTAAGTGTCAAGTGAAAGCTTGAGCACACATGGATCCTATTTAGCATATAATGACACATATATGAACATAATTAGTGTTTATAACAACTAATCATGCAATGGAACAACCTTAGGGACTAGGAAACACTTGTAATGAAGTGTTAAACCACATAGGGTTGCATATAAGGGGTGTAGGGCCTCACATTGTAGTTTACGGCCCAAATGGTAAGACTCCCATGAGTTCACATCCGATGGGTTTACGGCCCTCTGAGTTTACGGCCGTAAAATCATGGTATTTTGTACCAATGGTGATTTAAAGGTCTTAAAATCATAAGGAAGTGTTCTAGACTCTTAACCAAGCCTTAGGAAGAAGTTATGGTCCATATGCACCACTAATTAGGGTTTACGGCCAAGGGAGATGCTCTTGGCCGTAAACACCTCATGTTCTTGGGAAATGTTTGATTTCAAGGAGTAATTCAAGGGTCTTTACAAGGTAATAAGTATATAAGAGATTACTTACAATGCAGAAGCTTGAAAGAGTAGTTTTCGGCCCAAAGCACAAGAGTGTTCTTGAAGAAATGAAGAACACTTGAAGATCTAACCAAAAGAAGAGATTACGTGGATGAAATCATTTGTATTCACTAGATATTGAAGGATATCAACTTGAAAATGGAAAGATTACTTACTAGATTGAATATTGAGATGAAAGTTATTGATGATAGTTGAGAGAGAAATCGGTTTCTAGGCTTCAAAATGGTAAAAGTGTTGAAAAATGGCCAAGTATCACATATATAGCCAAGATTTTACGGCCACCATGAGTTTACGGCCGTAAAATCAAGTGTCTTGGCCATAAACTCCTCATAAAAGGGGTTTATGGCTTGCTTGTTAGGTTACAACTTCAATTGACACTTCCTTTCACTCATTCCTTTGGTGTAGTAGGCTCAGAATGCTCAAACAGACTCTAAACAGTGCTATTAGGATTTTGGTGGTCATAGCTGCATTTCATGATTATGAAATATGGAAAATGGATGTCAAAACCGCTTTCCTTAATGGAATGTTGGCTGAGGATGTTTACATGAATCAGCCAGAGGGGTTTTTCGATGCTAAGTACCCTAATAGAGTGTGTAAGCTTGAGAAATCCATTTATGGATTGAAACAAGCATCTCGTAGATGGAATCTTTGTTTCTATAAGAAAGTCAAATAGTTTGGTTTTTCGAGGAGCGAGGATGAGTCATGTGTATATGTTAGGTCTACTGGGAGTATAGTTAGCTTTTTGGTACTGTATGTGGATGACATACTACTCATAGGAAATGACACCCCAACTTTGCAGGAGGTTAAGTCATAGCTTGGGAAGTGTTTCGCTATGAAAAGGTTCAACATGCAGAATTCCAAGAAAGGGATTTACCGATCCAGCACAATGCCAAACTGAGTAAGACTCAGAGTCCGAGTACAGAGGCTGAGATAGCTGAGATGAGTCGATTACCATATGCTTCCGCTGTTGGCTAGATCATGTATGCTATACTCGCCCTGATGTGGCCTTTGCTTTGAGCATGGTTAGCAGATATCAGGAAAACCCTGGCATGGCTCGCGGGACTGCGGTAAAGAATACTCTCATGTACCTGTGAAGGACTAAGGACTGGGTCCTTTTCTCGGGTGGGAGTGATGACTTGAGAGTGGTTGGGTATAGCGATGCTATCTTTCAGACTGAAAGGGATAATTTTTGCTCTCAGTCAGGCTGGGTCTTTACCCTCAATGAAGGAGCAATTACTTGGAAAAGTTCCAAGCAGGAGACAGTAGCTGATTCAACTTGCGAATCAGAGTACATAGCAGCAAGCAAGGCAACAAAGGAGGCGATATGGCTACAGAACTTCATCGGAGACCTTGGAGTTGTACCAGCTATAAAGAAGCCTATGGAAATTTTTTGTGACAGCAATAGTGCGGTTGCCTTAGCCAAGGAGCCAAGAGATCATGGTAGATCCAGACACACTGACAGAAAATATCACATCATAAAACACAAGATAGAAGAAGGACTCCTCATGGCAATGAGGGTATCGTCAGAAGAAAATCATGCAGATCCCCTCACGAACGGACTGACTAGCGTTAGGCATTTGCAGCATGCAAAAAGCATCGGGCTGAGGGATGATATTAGTTTTAATAATTAGATAGCTATTTCTGAAACTTGTAAAATCTAATTGACATTTGGTGATTAAATAAAAGTTGTTGTTTATTTATAAGTAAAGTGTTACTATCTTATGTTAATTGTTTACTATTGTTTCAATTTTGCATGTTTTGACTTCCAGAATAATTATATTATTCAAATTCTCCACAGTCGGTCATACATTGGAATTAGGTTTTGAATTAAGACTGCATCAATTTGGCTTGTAGATTTGTCTAAGGTGTATTAGACATAGCAATGGTTGCTGCAATATTCATGAGTACTCATAAGGGCTGAATATTGGATTAAACCCACGCTCACTTGTATCACTTCATAGAATTTATCTCGAGTGATCGTGAGATGGTAATATCATATAAATCTTTAAACCTAGAGATATGTGTTGTTGACTATGAGTTGGTTATCCATTGATTGTACGAAAACGCATCAGTAACTTGATGTCATAAAACGTGCTTGTGTGCATAATTCAACAAGTAGTCAGTACAAGCATATGAGTCAAATTTTATCTGTTCCTACTAGGATTAGAAGCGATATCTGGGCCCCTCGATGATTTTGTTTTGACTTATGTGTCGGGCCCGGTCAGAACCTAATTGATGTGTTTAATTTAGTTCTATGTCAAACAAATCAATAGATCGAGAAACAAACTGCTGGACAATAAGTACGACATTGTTGCATGTATTTGTCCGACTGATATCTTGAGAACAAAGGATTATATGATCACTTATCTAAAATGGCGCGTCATAGTTCAACAGAGTTTTAAAGAGCTACGATTGCTGGTTGGTTCTTGAAGTTATACTTGCAACTATAGTTATCAGACTTATCCAAGTGGGAGACTGTTGGATAAGGTGTCTAAGTCCGTAACTATATTTGATATGTACTTAACCCGACCCGGCACGGTCCATTTGGGTTGCACTTCACCGAACAATTTGTATGGATATACTTTTGAGAATAAGATGTTTATGATATATTAATATATTATAAGTTATAATATATTAATATGAAATCATATTATTTAATTAGTATTGATCAAGAATTAATTTGGAATTAATTTAGTGATCAAATGAGGCTAATTAAATATGGACTCTTATATATATATATATATATATATATATATATATATATATATATATATATATATATATATATATATATGGATTGGGCTAGGATTTATTTAGGATGGGCTAAGAGTATATGAAGTCCATGGATAGTCCATGGAGCTTTTAACCCATGGATCCTATGTAAATGAAAGGTCATGGGTATGAGGGTTTGCATGCATGTAACCCTAATCCTCCATACTATATAAAGGGATCTTTAGCACTTGAATGGACTAGTGTGTGAGCATAAAGAGTGTGGCCGATTTCATATAGTGTTCTTATTCTCTCAAGAGCTTCCAACTTGTTTTGGTGATTTGTGACACCACTTGAGGCATCCACACTATTGGTGCTATGCTCATAAACTCCAAGCTACTAACTATAAGGAAAAAGGTATGTAATTCTATCTAGAATTTTTGTTATTCATGTACCTAGGATTGCATGCTAGATATGATAAGGCTTTGGAAATCATTTTGCATGTATTATAGAGAAAACATAGTTCCCAAGCTTCTAGGGTTGTATGTGCACCTTAAGGTTGTTAGGATGCTCAAAACCCTTCACCCATACCTGAACGACCTCTACAAACCTGTCAGTCTAATCATGATAATTTGATGGAAGTATTATTGTGATGATATTGATGTATTTTCACACTAAACTGACGTAATTAACCTTGTGGAATATACTGGACACAAAAACAGGAATTGTCCGCTAATCTCATCGAGCCGAGGAATTCTGGCTTGAGCAATACTTCATATATCTATATGATATAACTATTTATTTTTCCATTATTCACTTGAGTATGATAGAACTATATATTTAAAAGAACTATTCACTATATAATTTTTTAGAATTATGTTCATTGCAACAAATATATACTGAATATATATTTCCAACCAAACAAGTAAATTAAATAGTTTCATAGACTAAGGATATAATGGTTTATCTTATCTAAAAGGTAATGAGTTATGGAGCTTATGTTAGACAATATGCTTAAACGCTCTAGCATCTACTAATTTCATTTTTGTGGATTATCCTAAGGGATTGTTTAGGATGAAGTTTCCCACTAATTGCCATTCTACAAGATAAGTACTTAGAAAGTTCTTTTTCTAAGTATGAGTAATATCGAACTTTAGGAGCTAAAGAACCATGAGATAAATGCATCATAGTTTGGAACTAGCGAGTTTTCAACTGTTGTTGAATCTACTCAATAGTTGATTGTAAACTAATGAAACACATAAAGATGTATTCATGTATGATTATCAAGTATGAGCTTGATTAATATTCCTTGATATATTACGAATATAAAAAGTAAGTGAGTTTTCAAAGGAGAAAACATACGTGGATGTAAATCTTTCCAGTATTTAAGTTGGCATTTCAAAGTAAGGATATTGTCACACCCCAAAACCGGAACGGCAGAAATGTTCTGGGGTGCAGGACGTCATGTCAAGTATCACAACACATTCAGTATAGTAATCAAAGTACAACAACCATTGCATTAATAGTATAAGTTTTACATAGGTTACATTTAGCAACAACATCAAATTAGATATAGAAAATAGAATATGATGCAGCTCGGTACAAGGTTGTCTTCACAAAAGCTTCCAAAGTGTACCTGTCTACTGACGACCTGAGAATACAAGTTATTTTGAAAGAGAGTATCAGCATTTTAATGTTGGTGAGTTCATAAGTATTTTAATGACATTGATGTAAATACATGTTTTTCCTCAAAATAATCTTATTAGATGATGGTGATAAGGGTTTATAAAGTATTTGAGTTCTTTCCAGAAAATCCTATATTTTCTAACAAAAGTAGTCTTCTACCAAGACCCGACTGTTTTGAGTTTAAAGAGCATTTTTCTCCAAACGTTACTATTATTTATCAAAATATAGTTTTACATTAATGAGTGTGTGAGAAGATCACAATTAAATGTAATAGGGAAGATAATGCTTTACTTCAGCAGAGACATTGTTGTTTATAAAGTAGTACAAATGCAGACTCCAGGTAGTATTAAATGACAATACACCTCGGGGAGTCTAAAGTAATATTTAGTCCTAATTTGGTTAATTTAAAGGTTCAACTGGGAACCAGTATTTAATTAGGAAGATATAATATTAGGTTTATATATATATATATATATATATATATATATATATATATATATATATATATATATATATATAGAAACCACCGTAGTGCTAATTACCTTAAAGCCATGAATTATAAGGTAATTTTAAAGATACTCGTAACCATACTGATTGACGGATGTAAACACGACGACCTGCTGGCGTCGAAAATAGATGTGACATTTGTCACCCCTTGGCTTGGTCGGCCGGGACTCTAGCTAGCAGTCAGGATGTGGGATGGTCTGTCCCGTATAGATCTATACACACAATGCCCGCTCTCCCTCCAGGAGACTCTGGTTACCACTCCACAAAGGTGAAATCCGCGTCATGAGGATGTATCTCATGCTTTGATTGCTATATACGTTTCTTTTTACTAAAGTACATGTTTTAGAATATTGATATAGCTAGTTTCTTTTCATAAAAGTTATGGTTGGTTTCTAAACTATACTTACTATAGTTTACTTGAGAGGTTATCTAGGTACCTTTGCTACTCAAAGGCGCTGAACTGGAGTAATAGTTTTAATATCTAAATAGATATACATAATATATAACTAGGATTTCAACGACACTCGGACAAATAACCGGATACTCTAAGTCCACAACCAAACAAGGAACAGCAAATGAAGCGGGCCATCAGTCCTAAGTCCTTTAAATCCTACTTATATAACTATATCTATATAGACATGAATCTAACAAGAATATAAGTTTAAAAGACTGTGATAAAAGTTTAATATTTTAACAAGAGACTTTAGTATTTCTAAAAGAGATTTGAAAACCTTTAGCTGGATAAGACAGTTTAACATGCCAAAAATCTATTTGCTTGACAGTTATTAATCACATGTGATTGATATAATAACTTAATAGTTCAACTTGTATTCCCCCCCCCCCCCATAAAAGCATTTAAAATTATTTCAAAGGTTGATTAAGGGGTATGAACTCACCTGTAGTGGGTGATTCGGATGAACGGATGGTATAGGATGCTAAGTGTCAAGTGTGGACTTGAACACACACGTGGATCCTATATTAGCATGTAATGACACATATATGCATCTAATTAGTCTTTTTAACAACTAATTAATTAAGTTAAAACGCCCTCATACATGGATAACACTTTGATTCCAGTGCTAGGGGTGCTAAAGGGTTGCATTTAAAGAGAGTATGGCCTCACATTGGATTTTACATCCCATTTGGTAACAACATATGAGTTTACGGCCCATGGTCATTACCCCCATGAGTTTATGGCCGTAAACTCATGGTAATTTGTACTATTGTGTGATTTAAGGTCTTATACCCCTCAAGGAATTTTTCTAGGCTTGTATCGAAGGCTTAGGAAGGGACTAGGGCTCAAAATGGCCCTTCATTGGTGTTTACGGTCCTTGGACCACTCCCTTGGAGTTTACGGTCGTAAACCCATGAGTTTACGGTTGTAAAATCATGGTCACTCCTACCTTTTCATGATTTGGGGTATTTAGCTCATGCATGCAAGGTTCTAGTCCAATATCCAAGCCCTAGAAGGTGTTAGTGGCACTTAAACACCACTTGATGGTGTTTACGGTTCAAGAAGATCCCTTGACCGTAAACCCATATGTTCTTGAGGGTTTTTGATGTTTTTCAATGGATTAACAAGTATTTTAAGTAAGAAACTAGTTAGGAGGAGTGTACTTACTTATAGGAAGCTTGCAAGAGTGTTTAAGGTCCAAGAACACTAGTGTGTGTTCTTGGTGTTCTTGGTGTTTTGAAGAACACTTGAAGATCTATGAAAAAGACAAGATTTCATTGATGAAATCATGTATAAACACTAGATAAAGTGTTATATCAACAAATCTAGGGAAGGAACACTTACATTTTTGGAAGATTGGAAGAATTGTGTTATGATACTTGAGAGAGAATTGTGGACGTTCTTGAGCTAGGAAGTGAAAAAAAATGAGTCAAAAATGACTAAGTGTCATATTCATACTCTTTAGAGTTTACGGCCGTAAACTCCATGTTTGGGGCCGTAAACTCCAAACTCTTGGAGTTTTGAGACTTAAATGATGCACGACAACTTCTAAAGTGTACTTCCTATAATTATTTAACGAAGTACTCGGCTTTTGAACACTCAAAAAAACTCCAAACAGCTTAGAATTTAGTGAAAACAAATCTGACTTCTAATGAGGTGAATAGTTGTACGAGGTAGAAATTTTGAGTTGTCACATCATCCCCCCGTTAGAGGGAATTTCGTCCCAAAATTAGAGTTTAAGCAAATACGTAGTTACAATTTAACTAAGCCAAAGAGGAGGATATTTCAGCTTCCTCTGATCCTCTCGCTCCCAAGTGAATCCAGGTCCTCGCTTGGCGATCCAGCGAACCTTCACTATCGGGATACGGCTTTGCTTTGTTCGCTTGACCTCTCGGTCCATGACCTCTACAAGTTCTTCCACGAAGTTGAGGCTCTCATTGATTTCGATCTCGTCGAGTGGGATTACAAGAGCCTCGTCAGACAAGCACTTTTTCAAGTTTGAGGCGTGGATAGATTAGGGCGGAATTTATGGCATCCCTAAAGTAGTTGAGGTCTGACGGATGCTGGACCAATTTTTATCAAAGATTTCGGATGGTCCTAAGTTCTTGGGAAGATAGAATGTTTTAGCACCTAGAACATAATGTACTCCCATGGTGAGATCATCACTTGGCGTGATCTCCATTTTGAAGTTCCAAAAGTTTTCTCTTATTGAAGGTGTAGTCCTTTTGATTTGTTCTTAGGAGGCTCAAGTCGTCTTCGGATTCGTTTTTCCTACTGGTTGGCTTTCGGAGGTTTTTCTGGATCGTTGGAGGTGCTGACTATATGCTGGCATCTATTGGTTACGTGGCATCTACCTCAGCCCAGTGCAAAATGGACCTGCACTTCTGACTCATGAGGTGTTTCTAACAGAATATCTCAAAGTCAGTATGATAGAGGGTTTTACCAGACGATGCTTAGAAAATTTCAATTTTCATCATTGTCTAATAGATGCTTTCATAGTACGATCCTTAATCGAAAAGAATCATTCTCTCATTCGCTTCGCTGTTTCATGGATAGCAGTCTCTAATCAGGGCTAGCTTCGCCCTTAGAGATTTTCTGAAGTGATTGACTATTTCAGGAGGTGGTTCTACTATCTCTTTAGAGATAGTATTCTTTGGAACACCTAGTAGTCATAGAAATCTCTAAGACATGCTCCTCTCTCCATTTGTCTGCTCCCCTTCGTTTGTAGGAAGCACGTGTTCTTGTATAACCCGTCGACTAACACCTAGACTGATGTCAAGTCCACAATCTCTTTATGACCTGGGTTATAAAGCTTAACGCAACTTGCTGTCTACTTTACTCATGTATTCTTGGTCGCGGAGGTAATCATGTGGTTCTTAGCATCTTAGTATTAACTTTGGTGAATGCAGACTATTATCTATAGGGCGACGGTGACTTTTCTCGCATGAGAAGGCACCATCTCAACTTTTACCGTCCTAGGCACTTCTCGTCTGTATCTGGGTGAACGAAGCGCTTGAGTAGTGCGGGCATCCCTTGCAGCTACTCTTCCGATGTTACCGAGTTTCTCTATCTAGATTAAATCTATATAGTATAGGATTCTGCCACTCAGAACCTCTGATTTCCTCATCCATTCTTCTCAGAGTTTAACCTATCACAGCCTTTCAGGTATCTTGGCTCACTACTGAGATGCTTAATTTGTGGAATTAGGCGTGAATGGATGGTCGTAGCCAATATTTTTGACCCTTGCGACTTGAGTTACTTTTCCCAACTGAGGGTGTCGGCTACTTTGTTGGCTTAACTGGGATGACAACAAATTTCGATATTGGTAGTCATTTTAGTAGCTTAACCCACAATTGTTCTCTTGAATTCGGCTCCCTTACCTACGGATATACGATGGAGGGTTTTATTTTAAGGTTCATGGTAGACCTCATACTCGGCTCAATCACTATTACTCAGTGTATACAAGTCATATATAATTGAGATTGACAGGATGTTCAGATGTATGGCCCCACCCCAAACCCACAACCAAACAAGGAACAGGGAGTAGGGAGGAAGCACACATCTTAAATTTTATTGATCTAAATTATATACCACCCTAATGCATATACTCAGTAGTAGTAAGTTAATCCCATGAGTTCTTCTCTTAATTCCCGAACTAGCTCATGCGGTGCAAGTGGTCTTTTTGGGGGATCTACCGAGTAGGCCTCGGGCGGCTATTGTCTTCCGGGATATCTGTAGTGCCTTTCACTTCCGGTTTTAATCTCTAATGGAGTTGGTTAGCAGCGTGTGATACCCCTTTCCTGGGTACTTCTGAAGGTTGGATGAGAGAGATGACCGATGGTTCGGATTAGGTTCTCTATTAGGGCTGAATGAATTTTTATTCGACGCTTAGGATAAGGTGAAAGTTCTTTTTACACAGCACTAGGAATTTTCGCATGGTCAAACCAAGTCGAGTCATGACTGACGGTGGTGTCGAAATTTACAAACATCGACACGATATGGAATGAAGATTGATAGGACCATGTGCTGAACAGGGCACACAAGTTCTTAGCGTTTCGGGGTCGTCCATGGTATTACTACCGTGAATACTTGGACCAACATGATTTAACGCTGAACGTTAGGGGTCCTGGTGTTGTGGAATAATGTACTTTTCATGAATGGATTTCTCACGAGGCCTCTCTATAATCGCCTAGTATACACTAGTCATGTATAATTAAGATTAAAAGGATTGTTCACTGAGCGACTCCGGCGTAAATCCACAACCAGACAAGGAACAGGAATTAAGGCCGTATCACCTACTCGAGATCTATCAATCTTAATTATAAATGGCCTTAACGTATATACTAAGCCATCATAGCTTTACCTGATGGGTTTTTAAGTTTTACAAAAGTGTTGCGACTTTCGCATTAACGAGGGAGTAATTACAATTAGAATTTATTATTTAGAGTTTTCGATTAGCTAAATAAAGTTGAGGGGCGTACCAAAATTCTACCGGTTTCGTTGATGTCTCCCCTAGGCATTAGGGTTAAGCTCCTCCTACGTCTTTGTTATTTCCTTCAGTTGGGCAGTCCCTCTTGAAGTGTCCAATTTCACCACATAGGTGGCATATTGGACTGGTCCCAACATTTGTGGTTGATGTAATGAACTCAACCGAGATTCTGCAGTCGCGAGCGGTATGCCCCTTCATGTTGCATCTAACACAAAAGGGTTCTCGACAGACTCCATAATGATGGTAGTCACACTTGCTGCAGTCGGGGAGGTTTCCTAGGTATGGTCTTCTTGCTGTCGAGACAGGCGGGTCGACAGGGGTATTGATTACCTCAGCTTGCTGCCCTTCGGAGGGTCCTTGAGTCGAGGTACTTCCCTCCTCGTTCCTAAACTTCCTTTTTAGTGGATTAGGTTGGATTTCTTGGGTGGCCTTGCACACGGGTGTTGGTTGCTGTTGTCCATTGCTATGATTGGGATTCCCGATAGTGCTCCTGCTAACATTGGCGTTGTTAGCATTCAGGTGAGCCATGACAGCTGCTACGGCTGCTGAAACTGCAGCTTGGAAGGTAGCTTCATCGATCTGAAGAGTCGGTGTCTTGCTAGCGGATTGGTTACGTTTCTTCGGAGGCATGGTTTTCCTACACGATGAGGAACACAAGTTGATGAGAAATGATGGTTACTCCTAGACGTATCTTTCTTTACTATATTAGGCATAAAATTGTTCCCTTGCTTTGAGTTATGGTTCTCTAAGTGTCGACCTACATCCCTATGATGCAGTCCTGGTAACAGGGTAGAAGTAAGTGTATCGGAAAGCCATAAATCGGATGTCGTTCTAACTAAGTTATCTTTATACTGGAGAGGTTCACTCTCCGGCTTTGAAAAGATTTGAAAGAATTCCGGAACGAAGATTACACAAGAAAAAGACATAAAAATTTATGGCTAAACACCCTAAATCGAGGTTTTGTGATCCGATTTATTTATCTTAGTCGCAACAGAAAAGACGATTTGCCTAACACATAGTGTGAGTAGTGTAATCACTAGCTCACTAAGTTGTATTATTTTATGGGTTATTAGTGTGACTTTATAGGGGTAGAACACTTCTCGGGTTCCATGCATTGGCTCCCTCTGTCCACTTTTTATCCTTTACTGGAACGAGCGTTGGTTTTCTTCGGGTACTTGGGTACTTATATAGGGTTCTCTTTTCATGTAGACATATTGAATTTCTACTCCGCCCTACTTTCGATTCTGACTCTAATCGCCATCACTTCATAATGGGTGACTGGAATCTCGGAAGTTCAGGTGAATTTCCCACCGATGTCCCTAAAAGGTATAGGCACATGGTGATTTCAATAGTCTCATCATTGTTCATTTATTTCCTAATTGGAATCTTCTCAATTAACCTGTTCTGGGTCTTTATCGACTCTTCAGCTGATTACTGAAGTGGATATGGTTTTCTAAAGGGGTTTTATGCGAGAATGGGAATGTCTAAAAAATCTTAAGAGATTATTAAAACTTTTTACTGGGTGATCTATATCGAGTCTTGCTACAATTACATAGTGTACACAAATCATATATAACTTAGATATAATAGGCCTTCGAATATGTGATACTACCCTATATCCACATCCAAACCAGGAAAAGGAAGTAGAGCGAAACCACACATTCTCAGCCGATGAGATCCTAACTATATATAACCTTGGCAGTATACACTCTGTAATCATAGACCGATCCATAAGGATCTTTTTAGTTTTCACGCAAGGTTATTTATGGTTCCTAAAATACCCCTATAGTATTTTAATTACATGTTTGATTCTAAAACTTCTGAACATGCTTTTGGGTTTATTGTTAGTCTTTTAGTATCATAAAATACTCCTATAGTATTTTAAACCTTATGTTCGGCTCTAGCATTCCTATATGGTAAGTTTCAGATTCATTGCAACACCACCATCACTCCCAAACACACGTTAGTCGCGTCTCGAATAAATATAGTTGATCAGGTTATATTTATTCCAGCTTACGATTACATAACTACCCAGGTTTGACGGTAATGCTCAACATCCAAAGACTTTTATTCTTATTCTTCTTGTGATACTTGTTCGGGTTTTTATATTTTGGATGTTCTTATACTTTTGTAAAATATGGTTATATTTTAAAGTAAAATTCTTGGTCAGACTTTTTTTATCCCATTGTATTTATAGGTTGTATATCTTTTATGATTTGACATACGGAGCTCACTATAAACATTGCTCTGATACCAATCTGTGACACCCCAAAACCGGAACGGCGGAAACGTTCTGGGGTGGAGGACGTCATATCAAGTATCACAACACATACAGTATAGTAACCAAAGTACAACAACCATTGCATTAATAGTATAAGTTTTACACAGGTTACATTTAGCAAAAACATCAAAGTAGATATAGAAAATAACATAAGATGCAGCTCGGTGCAAGGTTGTCTTCACAAAAGCTTCCGGAGTGTACCTGTCTACTGACGACCTGAGAATACAAGTTATTTTGAAAGAGAGTATCAGCATTTTAATGTTGGTGAGTTCATAAGTATTTTAATGACATTGATGTAAATACATGTTTTTCCTCAAAATAATCTTATTAGATGATGGTGATAAGGGTTTATAAAGTATTTAAGTTCTTTCCAGAAAATCCTATATTTTCTAACCAAAGTAGTCTTCTACCAAGACCCGACTGTTTTGAGTTTAAAGAGCATTTTTCCCCAAACGTTACTATTATTTATCAAAATATAGTTTTACATTAATGAGTGTGTGAGAAGATCACAATTAAATGTAAAAGGGAAGATAATGCTTTACTTCAGCAGAGACATTGCTGTTTATAAAGTAGTACAAATGCAGACTCCAGGTAGTATTAAATGACAATACAACCCGGGGAGTCTAAAGTAATATTTAGTCCTAATTTGGTTAATTTAAAGGTTCAACTGGGAACCAGTATTTAATTAGGAAGATATAATATTAGCTTATATATATATATATATATATATATATATATATATATATATATATATATATATATATATATATATATATAGAAACTACCGTAGTGCTAATTACCTTAAAGCCATGAATTATAAGGTAATTGTAAAGATACTTGTAACCATACTGATTGACGGATGTAAACACGACGACCTGCTGGCGTCGAAAATAGATGTGACATTTCTCACCCCTTGGCTTAGTCGGTCGGGACTGTAGCTAGCAGTCAGGATGTGGGATGGTCTGTCCCGTATTGATCTATACACACAATGCCCGCTCTCCCTCCAGGAAACTCTGGTTACCACTCGACAACGGTGAAATCCGTGTCATGAGGATGTATCTCATGCTTTTATTGCTATATACGTTTATTTTTATTAAAAGTACATGTTTTAGAATATTGATATAGCTAGTTTCTTTTCATAAAAGTTATGGTTGGTTTCTAAACTATACTTACTATAGTTTACTTGAGAGGTTATCTAGGTACCTTTGCTACCCAAAGGCGCTGAACTGGAGTAATAGTTTTAATATCTAAATAGATATAGATAATATATAACTAGGATTTCAACGACACTCGGACAAATAACCGGATACTCTAAGTCCACAACCAAACAAGGAACAGGAAATGAAGCGGGCTATCAGTCCTAAGTCATTCAAATCCTACTTATATAACTATATCTGTATAGACATGAATCTAACAAGAATATAAGTTTAAAAGACTGTGATAAAAGTTTAGTATTGTAACAAGAGACTTTAGTATTTTTAAAAGAGATTTGAAAACCTTTAGCTGGATAAAACAGTTTAACATGCCAAAAATCTATTTGCTTGACAGTTATTAATCACATGTGATTGATATAATAACTTAATAGTTCAACTTGTATTCCCCCCCCCCATAAAAGCATTTAAAATTATTTCAAAGGTTGATGAAGGGGTATGAAGTCACCTGTAGTGGGTGATTCGGATGAACGGATGGTATAGGATGCGAAGTGTCAAGTGAGGACTTGAACATACACGCGGATCCTATATTAGCATGTAATGACACATATATGCATCTAATTAGTCCTTTTAACAACTAATTAATTAAGTTAAGACGCCCTAATACATGGATAACACTTTGATTCCAGTGCTAGGGGTGCTAAAGGGTTGCATCTAAAGAGAGTATGGCCTCACATTGGAGTTTACTTCCCATTTGGTAACAACAAATGAGTTTACGGCCCATGGTCGTTACCCCTATGAGTTTACAGCCGTAAACTCATGGTAATTTGTACTATTGTGTGATTTAAGGTCTTATACCCCTCAAGGAAGTGTTCTAGGCTTGTATCCAAGGCTTAGGAAGGGACTAGGGCTCAAAATAGCCCTTCATTGGAGTTTACGGTCCTTGGACCACTCCCTTGGAGTTTACGGTCGTAAACCCATGAGTTTACGGCCGTAAAATCATGGTCACTCCTACCATTTTGTGATTTGGGGCCTTTAGCTCATGCATGCAAGGTTCTAGTCCAATATCCAAGCCCTAGAAGGTGTTAGTGGCACTTAAACACCACTTGATGGTGTTTACGGTTCAACGAGATCCCTTGACCATAAACCCATATGTTCTTGAGGGTTTTTGATGTTTTTCAATGGATTAGCAAGTATTCTAAGTAAGAAACTAGTTAGGAGGAGTGTACTTACTTATAGGAAGCTTGCAAGAGTGTTTAAGGTCCAAGAACACTAGTGTGTGTTCTTGGTGTTCTTGGTGTTTTGAAGAACACTAGAAGATCTATGAAAAAGACAAGATTTCATGGATGAAATCATGTATAAACACTAGATAAAGTGTTATATCAACAAATCTAGGGAAGGAACACTTACATTTTTGGAAGATTGGAAGAATTGTGTTTTGATACTTGAGAGAGAATTGTGGGGGTTCTTGAGCAAGGAAGTGAAAAAAAATGAGTCCAAAATGACTAAGTTTCATATTCATACTCTTTAGAGTTTACGGCCGTAAACTCCATGTTTGGGGCCGTAAACTCCAAACTCTTGGAGTTTTGAGACTTAAGTGATGCACGACAACTTCTAAAGTGTACTTCCTATAATTATTTAACGAAGTACTCCGCTTTTGAACACTCAAAAAGACTCCAAACAACTTAGAATTTAGTGAAAACAAATCTGACTTCTAATGAGGTGAATAGTTGTACCAGGTAGAAATTTTGAGTTGTCACAAATATTCTTTCTAATAATATAATGACATAGTGTGATTTAATTATAATTCGAAGACGAATCTTGTATTCTCTACAAATCTAGTGCGAGCGGAGTAACATTCCTAGTCTTATATGTAGTCGACAAACCAATTCTTGGAATAAACATCTATATACATGGATCATCGAAACGTAAATAATTAGGTAAAATTGCATTAATTATAAAAGATTTTAAAGAGCTTAAGATAAAGGACTCTGCGAGAGTTATCTTGTCAAATACCACATGCAATGATTTTGAGCATTCCTCAATATCCTAGTACAATGTTTTGAACTAGATAATATGATTGTATTTCATATGTTGTTGCAGTTTGATTAATCATATATGTCATGATTATGCATGAAGGAAAGATAAATTGTATACTTAGAGCATGTCGAATGATACCAGTATAATTCGAGAATAAGTCATGGTGTGACATAAGGATCATTATAAAGTACTTGCAAGAACTAAAGAAATAATCCTAATCTGCAGAGTATTTGAATAAAATCTATGTTATAAATTGTAACACATATACTAGACTTCCAAATATATTAAGATAACTCTCAATCATAATTGGGTGTGTCCTCATTATGAATGAATAGAAAGTTACATGGATAGTGTTTCCATGTAGATGTTAATTACATTTAGATATCAGAGTTACAATAAATTGTGGTTTGGAGAACCACATATAAAGATGTTTAATATATAGTTTATTATGAATATGAATAATCTCATTATGCAAGTATTTGTATCTAAGTCATATTTAAGCTTCTAATACGTTCTCAATTGTTTTCTCTATATATGAGTTATATATATAAAACTAAAAACATTATTAACAAAGTTTATACAAATCAAGTTTGTCAAATGTACTTAGCAAATCACCTTCATTAGCTAAAGCATGAAAGTTAAGCTGGTGCTATAGTGCCTTTTTGATATAAGTAGATGTGATTGATTGAAATTTAGTATTTGGATTTTGGAACAGTAAAAGAAACATGTGTTGTAATGAGTTTATATAATGGATATAAGTCTTTCATTAAATAATTATTGTGTTCTATATTAGCATATTTAAATCCTTGAATAACGAGGTTATTCACCATATTCGTTAATATTTATGGCATCATCTATGAGGTAAGACTAATATGAGTGGACTGGTTGACTTTCATGGGGATGAAAATAGAAAGAGCCGCTACCAACTTGGTGATTTAATTATAATTGAAAGATGAATCTTGTACTCTCTACAAAGCTAGTGCGAGCGCAGTAACATTCCTAGTCTTATATGTAGTCGACAAACCAATTCTTGGAATAAACATCTATATACATGGATCATCGAAACTTAAACAATTAGGTAAAATTGCATTAATCATAAAAGATTTTAAGGAGCTTAAGATAAAGGACTTTGCGAGAGTTGTCTTGTCAAATACCACATGTAATGATTTTGAGCATTCCTCAATATCCTAGTACAATGTTTTGAACTAGATAATATGATTGTATTTCATATGTTGTTGCAATTAGATTAATCATATATGTCATGATTATGCATGAAAGAAAATATAAATCGTATGCTTAGAGCATGTCGAATGATACCAGCATAATTCGAGAATAAGTCATGGTGTGACATAAGGATCATTATAAAGTACTTGCAAGAACTAAAGAAATAATCCTAATCTGCAGAGTATTTGAATAAAATCTATGTTATAAATTGTAACACATATACTAGACTTCCAAATATATTAAGATAACTCGCAATCATAATTGGGTGTTTCCTCATTATGAATGAATAGAAAGTTACATGGATAGTGTTTCCTTGTAGATGTTAATTACATTTACATATCAGAGTTACAATGAATTATGGTTTGGAGAACCACATATAAAGATGTTTAATATATAGTTTATTATGAATATGAATAATCTCATTACGCAAGTATTTGTATCTAAGTCATATTTAAGCTTCTAATACGTTCTCAATTGTTTTCTCTATATATGAGTTATATATATAAAACTAAAAAAAGTATTCACAAAGTTTATAAAAATCAAGTTTGTCAAATGTACTTAACAAATCACCTTCATTAGCTAAAGCATGAAAGTTAAGCTGGTGCTATAGTGCCTTTTTGATATAAGTAGACGTGATTGATTGAAATTTAGTATTTGGATTTTAGAAGAGTAAAAGCAACATGTATTGTAATGAGTTTATATAATGGATATAAGTCTTTCATTAAATAATTATTGTGTTCTATATTAGCATATTTAAATCCTTGAATAACGAGGTTATTCACCATATTCGTTCATATTTATGGCATCATCTATGAGGTAAGACTAATATGAGTGGACTGGTTGATTTTCATGGAGATGAAAATAGCAAGAGTTGCTACCAACTTTGTAGGTACTTGATTTATAGAATAAGTATTGGATCTGAACCACATGAAAATCACTTCATGGATCGAAGTCATGAGTGATGTTTTGATCAAGGTTGTATCTTGGTATTCTTAGACCTAAGATACATATTTGGGTCTTGAGTGTGGAAATTGTTGAGCTTTGACATGGTTTATCGTTGTTCTGTAAAAGGCAGTCATAATGGCCATCATTGGGTATGACATTGTTGGATTAGATGTCTAAGCCCATAACTATTATTGGTATGAACTCGACCCGAGAGTAGCATGGTCCATTTGGGTTGCATATCATCAGGACAATTTGTTAGGATGGACTTTTGAGAGAAGAGGTTGTATATGATTTATTAATATATTATAAGCTATAATATATTAATATGAAATGATATGTTTTAATTAGTATTGATCAAGAATTAATTTGGAATTAATTTAGTGATCAAAAGAGACTAATTAAATCTATGGGGACTAATTATGGTAATTAGTGATATTTATATGTGTTGGGCTTATGATCCATTTTGGACCAAATTTATGTATGGATACATAATGAGTAGGGCCACATGAACCATGGATCATAAAACCCATGGGTATGGGTTTGGGTTATACTCATGACCCTTGAAACACCACACATATAAATACAAGCATCTTGACCTAAAACAGCCACCCCTTATATGAGTGTGTAAGTTCTTGGAGTTCATGAAGGTTTTAGAGTGCATGGAGATTCTCTCTCAAGTCCTACCTTTGTCCTTGATGTGTTGTGACTTCAATTAAGGCTTCCACACTATTGGGGCTAAGCTCTTAAGGCCAATTACATCAAGACTTCCAGCCACATAAAAGGTATGTCACACTAACTAGTATCTTGTGTAGTTTACTTATTTGCATGCTAGTTATAGGCTTAATACCTTGGAAAGAACTTTGGATGCATAATTAGTGAAAACATAGATCGAATGTATTTATGGTTATATGTGCACCATAGGATGTTGTATTATACTAAAACCCATCAGTTGTATCAGAGCCAAGGCTTGTTTTCAATTATACTTGATGCAAATGGCTGAAATTCGAAGTTTTTTGTTGTCTGGACAGGGGACTCGACGAGTCCATTAAGGGACTTGACGATTCCATGTACAAATTCATCCAACTCGTCGAGTTGGTTCTTGCACTCGGCTAGTTGGACCCCCTGACAGCATATCTTTGAGGTTTTTGGCTGGAATTGGACTAGGAACATTACCCTAAGCGGTTTTTGAACTTATAAACCTGTTTTTGATGTGGTAATGTTCATGCTAATCCAATTTCAAAGATAATTGTCAATGGATTCATGTTTTGTATTAGTTTAATGGTTAGACAAATTACATGAAAATTGTTTCATTTGAATTATCTTGTTCTTATGAGTTGGTTTAGATTAATAGAACAATTATGCGATAATTTGTTTTCAATCCAAATTGATCTAAAAGTTGTTCTTAAAATGTGTTTTTGTAACTTGTCCTCAAGTTATATGAAAAGTCTCATTTATGATTTTTAAAACTCATAAGATTTTCATAAGTTATGAAAATGAAGAGTCTCATTCTTTTAATGTTTTTAAAGTTTTCCATAACTTGTCCTCAAGTTATGGAACTTGAAGCGTTTTTTCATTAAAACTACATTAAAATCATAAGTTATGGAAACCATAAGTCTTGAAATTGTTCAAAACTTGCCCTCAAGTTTTGGAATTTGTAAAGTTACCCCCCCCCCCATGTATTCTTTAGTTCCAAACCCTAGATTTTAAATAGTTTAAAATTCAACCCTTAAACTATTATAATATTATAGGTTTAACATTTATATATATATATATATATATATATATATATATATATATATATATATATATATATATATATATATATATATATAAGGGTATGTCAGTCTTACCGTTAGTAGGCCACTTTCACGAAGCTGGTCTATAAGGGGGGTATAAGGTTACTGCCTATAAAATGACAGTTTAATGGGTGTCCACTCTCACCCACCGCTTCCTTGACTGGTGGAGGGTCGTTAGCCGAACGGGTTTGACAGGACATTAATTCTACCTTCATTAAAAGTATAATGATAAATATTAAGTAACTAAACACTTATAAATTCTCAATCTTGGTTACTTAGGAAAATATTGATTTGGTGCTAACCCATGAAATTCCACTTTGTACCTTACCAAGTTGTTGATGGAGCGTGTGTGGGTAACCGGCACACTAACATGGTCTAGTAAGAGTGGCAAAGGGTGACTTAATGTTTATCAATGATCGGTGGAGCGCGTGTTGGTAACCGGCCCATCGATTAGGTGATAAACATTAAGGGTACCAAGTTAATTTGCATGGTTATTCACACCTTGTTTGTAATCCTCGGCATCCCAGTCACAAACTTGAGAGGGCACAATCGAGATTTAAACATGCCATTGAATAGTTCAATGAATCTCAACAGATCTAGGAGTTTTAAACCATTTAAAACCTAATACCTTTTTCGTTTTTCATGGTGGAAATTGGTGAATCGTCATTCGCCTACCTTCAAATATTTTATAGCTTGGATTACGGCATCCCTCTTCCAAGTTATAAAATATTGTGTTGGGTCCTAGCCTTAATATTTCATATTGGGTGTTATATTAAGGACTTAAATCAACTAACTTGAATTTCTCCCATTGTCTAGTTCAGACAACTATGATCTTCCCAAATCCCTTGGAACAAGCTTTCCTAATGAAGATGATGTCCCGTGGTTGGATCATGGAAATCATACATAAATTCCTCCACCTCCTCTAATTATTCTCCCTAACCCACAAGTTTTTGAAAAGTTCAAGGTCACTCAACCCCTATTGGCAAGCAAAGTCTATGTGTGCCCACATCTTGGAGATGAAGTCACATATTAACAAGCGGGGAGAGTTGGGTGTCAAGGTCTTGAGGAAGATGGTTGTTGACTAGGTTCTTCAATCACTTCCTAAGTCACATAGTAAGTTCCTTTAGGACTACTATATGAGAGACCATGACATGGACCTTAATGATCTTACCTATTTACTTGATGTTGCTGAATCAGCAATGATTTGGGGCACTGGTAAAGCAAATTTGATTGAAAGATCGACTTCCCAAACTTCCATGGACATTGACAATAGTAACATTGGAAATCCATAAAAACTTTCTCTTCCCAATGGAAAAGGATAGGCCATAGTCAACTTGGTTGACCAAATGGTAAAGAGAAAGGCTAAGTCTGAGATAGTCCCATGTACCATTACCAAAGAGTCCATATGTCTCTATTGCCAAAGGAAGGGCATTGGTTGCGAACCTGCCCTATTTACCTGAGAGATCATAAGGATGTAAAGTCAAAAGTTTGACTCTACTTCCGGTAAATTCCACTATCTAACTCTATTAAGTTCCCATTTTGAGATTCTTATTACATGATGTGACTAGATCGCATCTTGATGTTTTAAGAATCAAAGAAAAAAAGAGGAAGCTTAAAGGAAGAATATGCTGATTCTGATCGCGAAGTTGGATTTCGATCGCATGGTTCGGTGATCAGAATTTTGAGCTGTTGCTTAAGAGTTGTGATAGATTGCTTAACAATAGATAACAACATTGTTTTCATATGGATTTGCATTATACGGATAAGTTTTTCCGCAAGTTTTAAAATAAAGGAAAATTTTATGATTTTATTTATTTTAAGTATCCTTACAATGGAATTTCTGGAAATTATTGTTTATATGATTCCGTTGATAGCAATATTGGAAAATGGATTTGATTCTTTTGTTTGTCGTAGTGTCATAATTTACCAAATAAGGAAAGATTCTCATCACCGAAGTTTCAATTGGATAGAAACTTCGAATCATGCAAGTTGTATTGTATGATGAGTGAGAATTTTCATCTTTGGAAAATTAAGATTAATTCCTTGTTCACATGTATATGTGAGTCAAGTGAAGGAATAAGGGATCGAGTACACATTCTTGTGCACTGGTCAAGTCCACCACAAAGATCAATAAGGATATTCTTCATGATTTACTAAAGTTTAGTAAATATGGTTGTGCATACAAGTTTAAGTATAATTCTGAAACATTGGAAAAGTTTCAATGTAAGGCAGAACGAACAAGAAGAATCAAATTAGGCAGAAAGATAAAAGTTTCTCCAATCTGAAAAGATGGGAGAGTACTTGAGTATCTTATTTTATGATTATCTTAGTGGTTATGAAACCATATGACAATTGATTCTCTAAGGACATCTTAGTGTATTTTTTTGAGTAAGAAGAGGAATCGTGAAATGTTGAAATGGTTAAAATCAAAAGGGTGAATCATACTTCGTTCCAAAACAAGTCTTAGAGTAATACTCCAAGATTGTAACTTGAGTGACATAATCTTAAGAACGTTTATAACACTTGTCAAATGTAGAGTAAAATGTTTTCTTACTCTTGAACATTTGAAATTGGTAAGCTGTGATGTTTTGGATAAAACCAAAACCAACTAAGGCCAATTGTGTGAAGTGTTTGTCTTGATACGAATCCGCACTAACTCTTGAATATTTCTTTTGTCAAATAAAGGTTCTTGACAAGAAAATCTTATATGTCAAAAGGTCAGTGGGAGTCTTAAAGGTCATGAAAAAGTTTCAAGAACTAATCAAGAATAAAAATTGTTGTTTATCACTAGCACACGACTTGAGGTTTGTAACATATGGTGTTGACATATTCTTGTTTTTATGCCTATTCCAGTTAAAAGTTGACTATTCATGTGAGTTCTATGAGTTCTCAGTTGTCAGCATAACTACTTGGAAGCAATGGTAGGCCCTTGTGCTGCCAAGTGGCAAGAAGTTAAGATTGCACAAGTTCAGTCCGTATGAGTTTGGATTTGTCACTAACCTTGTCTTGTGATTATGGTTTTGACAAATTCACATGGATAGGAACACATACACCATAAAATCTAAGTTTCAGAAGGTTTTTCTCCGATTCATGAAAATGATGGTGAGGAAACGCTTTCACTAAGTAGATTTTAAGTAGATATCAATTGCGATATTTGCATTCTCAAAGTCGTTAGTGGAGCGTGTGTGGTTAACCGGCACACTAACATGGACATGTGAGAAATGGCAAAGGTCTAAACAATTGAGACTATGATTACGACATCCCTTTTCATATTTCTAAAAATTGTTTAGACACACATGTGAGCTATCTAAGAAAGGGTGTATGATTTTGATAAAGTCTTATCAAAGCATCTCGTATTAGAAATCTGAACTTTGGAGAGAAAGTCAATAAAGTATTGATTTCCAGAAGTCCAGCTAATTTCTGGATACATATCAAAACTAGTGGGAGCATAACTTTTATGATAATAATTATCATGTTAGTGGGAGGATGATTATTATGTTAAGTTTTGCAAGTTAGCAATGTTAATTATAGAAAACAAAAGTTTCAATTTGGAAAGCTGCAGGGGTTTGAAAAGTTGTTTTGCTATAATTAAGGGAGAGGAAATTATACTTCATTTCAATTCTAAAAGCTTAGATTGAGATTTTAATCATATTTAGTCAAGGATATATATGAATTTTTTGTTGGAATGGTTCAACATAAAAAAATTATATATATATTGTATTCTCAAAAATTCGATTATGATTACGACATCCCTCTTCATAGTCGAATTATGAAAACATGGCAAATAAAAAATATTGTAGCAAAAGACTGGTCTAGGATCATGTCTATATGTGAGGCATCATGAATCGTGTCCCATATGCTTCGGATATAGGATCGATTACATGTGCTATAATATTTATCCTTTCTAAATTTTCCAAATGCCTAGGGCATTAAGAGGGGAAAAGGTCTAGAATTGGATATGACAAAAATGATTAAGCAATTGTCGAGGACAATCTGAGGTTTACCAAAGATTGGTTGCTCATTGACAGTTGGAAGTATGGTGTAAATTTTTGGAAATGACCATATTAACATATTCTGAAAGGAGGCAACTCTTATTCATAAGTGATAGTCAGAATGGGAATCTGGAAAAGTTTCCATAGGTGGAAGTTATCCATTAAATATGTGTAAGATTAGAAAATGTAATGCAAGAAGGATGTTCAAACGAATATACTTTAAATTTGAGACTTCGTTTCCATGGAATTGATCTCCATTGGAATACTTTGTAATGTCTGTTGCCAAGTCTTGGTGATTTTTGTGCATAGTCATTACAAGAGGATCAATGCATATAAGTTTAGAACCTAATAGATTTCGGTAAATGGTAAGAATTTGGTATTCTTACATTTATCATAAGGATTTGGAGTTGTAAAATGAGCATCATTGAAGTCATGTTCAATTGATCTATTTCACAAAGTAAGGATCATAGACAAACATAGTGTGTATACTTGGAGTATGGGATAACTATTGTTTGGACAAACATAGTGTGCATGCTTGGAGCATGGCATGACTATTGTTTTGATTCAAGTATAAAGTTGATTATTTGAAACATTATACAATGAATAATGAGTAATCAATATGGTGTTTAAATAAAAGATGTTTTATTTACTCTCAAAAGTGCTTGGGGCCATATTGGATTACTATTATTCTTGTGTTTCACTTTGCATGTTTTGACATCAATAATAACTAGGTTATTCTTTCCTAATGACTAAGTTATTCAAACAATCCAGAGTCGATAATATGTTGGAAGTAGGTATTAAATCAACACTGTCATGAATTGGGTTTGTAGATGTCTAAAGTGTTTAGACATAGCAAAAAGTTGCTGCAACATTCATGAGTGCTCCTGGAATGAGATTCGAGTATTGGATTAAACTCATGCTCATTTGACTCACTTCATGGATTTTATCACGAGTGATCATGAGACGATAATATCTTATATTCTTCAATCCAAGAGATATGAGTTGCAGTCTACAAGTCGGTTGCACATTGATTATGTGAAAATGCACCAGTAACTTGGTGTTATAAAACACATCTTTGTGTGTGATTTGATAAGTATATAGAGCAAGCATATGATTCGAAGTTTATCCATTCCTTTTACCCTTAGAGGGATAAAAGCGATATATGTGGGTTGCTCGATGATTTGTTGATGACAAACGTAAGTGCTCGGCCGGGCCTAGACTGATTTGATTTGTTTAATTAGTTAGTCGTTATAAATCGGAAATCAGGAAACAACATATGGACAGAGAGAATGATTATAATCCATGTCTCAGTCCATCTGATATCTAGAATGGAGGAATATATGATCCCGTATATAATGGACATGTCATTGACTAGGTCAGAGTTTGACAGCGGATTTTAAGAGCTACGATTGCTAGTCGGGAGCTTGGAGTCATACGTAATAATTGTTTTAGACTTATCCAAGTGGGAGACTGTTGGATTAGATGTCTAAGCCCATAACTATTATTTGTATGAACTCGACCCGAGAGTAGCATGGTCCATTTGGGTTGGATATCATCAAGACAATTTGTTAGGATGGACTTTTGAGATAAGAGGTTGTATATGATTTATTAATATATTATAAGCTATAATATATTAATATGAAATCATATGTTTTAATTAATATTGATCAAGAATTAATTTGGAATTAATTTAGTGATCAAAAGAGACTAATTAAATCTATGGGGACTAATTATGGTAATTAGTGATATATATGTGTTGGGCTTATGATCCATTTTTGAACAAGTTTATGTATGGATACATCAAGAGTTGGGCTACATGAACCATGGATCATAAAACCCATGGGTATGGGTTTGGGTTATACCCATGACCCTTGAAACACCACACATATAAATACAAGTATCTTGACCTAAAACCGCCACCCCTTATGTGAGTGTGCATGTTCGTGGAGTTCATGAAGGTTTTAGAGTGCATGAAGATTCTCTCAAGTCCTACCTTTGTCCTTGATGTGTTGTGACTTCATTTGAGGCTTCCACACTATTCGAGCTATGCTCTTAAGGCCAAATACATCAAGACTTCCGGCCACATAAAAGGTATGTTACACTAACTAGTATCTTGTGTAATTTACTTCTTTGCATGCTAGTTATAGGCTTAATACCTTGGAAACATCATTGCATGTATAATTAGTGAAAACATAGATCCAATGTATTTAGGGTTGTATGTGCACCATAGGATGTTGTATTATACTAAAACCCATCATACATGAACTACAATGATGGGCATATGTAGTCAAGATGGGATTTGTTAATCTTATTATTTGAGTGTTTGACATTTAAGGCCTTACTAAAAGTTGAACACTAAATGAGATTGATAGCGATCCATATCTCATGTTCAACATAATGTCTGAGACAAAATAATAATTGATAGCACACCTTTAGAAACAATTGTAGCTTAGAGCTCTTGGACAGTAGCCTCTTGCTAGATATCAGCTACTGTCTATGTCAGTCTCTAATGAATCTTGTGAAAGTTGGAGATTGTTGAATCTATATGTCCAAGAAACATTATCGAGTGATGTTGCTAATAATATATGATCCTATATGGTAAAACCTTCAACAAGTTGGCACATTTGGTATATTTATTATTAATGTGATTATAAATAAATAATAGCATTTATTTTACTTAATTAAGGAATAATTATTGTTTTTTGAAAATAATAATTAAAAGAGAGTAAAACTAGTTATTATATCATGTGGTATGATTTAAGAAGTCATGTAGAAAGTTTTGAACACTTTGGTTAACCATGATATAGTTAATGAGTTAACATATCATGGTTAATAAACTAGATAGACAATATTTGTCTTCTTGTTAAACATGGCCAAAATCATTTTTATAAGAGAAGATATTGCTTGTCAACTTTCTTCTTTTGTTCCCTATGCTTCTAAATGGCTACTAATATTTTATATTATTATAATGTAAATGCATGTCTTGAATGAGAGTATATAAGAAAGTGTCTTACATGTGTTTTTGGCTAATCTTTTTCTAGTTTTTCTACACTTCTATATGATGGCCGAAAATTCTCTCTACTCCCCAACTCTCTCTCTATCTCTCTCTCTCTCTCTCTCTCTCGCTTATGATCTAGTTTGGTGATTAGAAACTCCCTTAAGTTCTCTCCTTTCATGCTTATTTGAGTTAAGTGCTTAAAGGCTTAAGACACTCAAGAATACAAGAATAAACAAGCATTCCAAGTGCCTTAATATTGATGGTGTATACTTGTAGAGAAAATCATACTCTTTGATTTTTCAATCTTCATCGATACATCAAAACCAAGTGGGTTCAAAGGCTCCAAAGCTTGTCATTCAAAAACAATGTATGGTTGTTTTTAATATCATTGTAACCTCTATAAGTGGATCCTAGATGGTTTGATTTTGCTATAAACTCAAAAAGAAACTTGTAATTTTTAATGCCTTCGTTTACCGATTTTTGTGAAAACATACTAATATTTTGTATCAAAACTCATCATAACTCCCCAAAACTTTTCCATAGTGACATATTATACCCCAAAACAATTTTCTTTACATCAATGGTTCTAAATTGAACACTTTTAGCCCCTATTAAAAAAATACATTTTATATAAGTCAATTCATGGTTTGAATTTTTTATTATTATTATTTATATTTATACCTACATCCATCAATTAATTAGTTAAACAAAATTATTCACAGTGTTAATCTTAATCGTATATAATTTAGTTTTCAGTATTCACGAATCCAAGCTCAAATTTTGAAATACAAAAACTTGTTTTTTATAAATCAATATGAATCACAATTTAAAGACTACCATATATTGAGAATTTTGATATTTTTTATTTTTTTCAATAAAAAATAAACATAAATATTAAAAAACAAGACAACAACATGAATCGGGTTTTAATCAAAATAATATTTTTATATATCAATATAGATGTCTATGAAAAATCGTAAAAATTATGTATGTCTATATATTCAATCTTTTTGATAAAGGATTAGTCATAAAAAAAATAATCATAATAAAGTAGGTTTTTTGTGATGTTATGGTGCATGTGAGTCCACCATAAATGACATAATTATATGGATGATATTGATTTCTTGTTTCCATTATTTAAAATGATTCGTTATATATATATATATATATATATATATATATATATATATATATATATATATATATATATATATATATATATATATATATATATATATTTGTTTTGTATTTTAAAACCCTGTTTTTCTAAATGGGAAATCTCCAGAAAAATCCTAAAATTTTACCCTAATTTACGAAAAAGTCCCAAACTAAATTTTGTTTACGAAAAACCATGAATTACCGGTAAAAATGGCGATTTGACCCATTTTTTCCGGTTTACCGGTTTTATTACTAACATTTTTTCCGGTTTACCCATTTTTACCCTAATTTGTGAATAAGTCCCAAAATAAAATTTACTGATGATTTGACATTTTTCTCTATGTAACATACATTTTACCGGTTTCATTGCTGACCTGGACGCCTCGTCATTAAATGAGATGATGAGATGGATATGTTAAGTTATATAATGCTATGTTTAGCATAAAACTTGATATCCTAATGTATTGTATATCTTTTTCGAATATAAAATGCATCCAACGAAGACTACGATAATTACATAAACTAATAACAACTGCGTTATTTTTTACGTTTATAAGCAATATCAAATTGTCTATCTAATCTTATGTAACCCAATATATCCATCTTATCAGATATCAACTCATTTTCTGCCCTTTTTTCTTGGAAGCACACATTATTGATTTCATTGCTGACATAGATACATAGTCATAAATGAGTCGATGAGATGGGTATCAAATTTTACAGTAAATGTGACATTATATAACCCATCGTATTCATCTTATCAACTAATTTAATGACTAGGTGTTTAAGTCAACAATGAAAGCGTTAAAATGTATGTTATATGAAGAAAATGGCCAAATCATCAGTAAATTTTATTTTGGGACTTATTCGCTAATTATGGTAAAATAATGGGACTTTAGTGAAACATGTAAGTAATAAAACCGGTAAACCGGAAGAAAATGGGTCAAATCGCCATGTTTACCGGTAATTCATGTTTTTTCGTAAACAAATTTTAGTTTGAGACTTTTTCGTAAATTAGGGTAAAATTTTAGGACTTTTCTGTAGATTTTCCTTTCTAAATAGTCACAAAGTTTAAATAGAATACCTAAATTAAAATGAAAAATTATAAAAAAAAATAGATCAAAAATTACTTTTTTTAATAATATTTTTTTCAAAAGAGATAGATTTAAAATTCTTTAAAATGTTTAAAGTTTCTATAATGTTAAAGATAGAACCAAAATGTTTTAAATTTCTTTAAAAGTAATAAATGGTTAAATATAAAACATACATCGAAATGCCAAATTCACATGCAACCTATGGATATACCTATGGATATATTGCATTAGGATGCTATAATCATAAAATATGTCTGTGTAAACTGATTAGCCATTAATAATTAAAAATAAGTGTAAATCAAGAAATAAGTTTATTTTAATTTTCTTGCACAACACACGGGTAGCAGCTACTGAGTTAATATTTGTATGTGTCATCGTTTATTTACAATAATTAGACTGCTTTACAACATGTTAGTGTTAGAATTATTAATTCAAAGTTAGTAACAATGATATATCTTTTAAATAACAATATATTTGTCAATAGTTTACTTATATGCGTGCAACGCGCAGACATTCACCTACTATATCTTACAAAGTAGATCATTCAAATGAATGTGGTTCATGATAGACAATCCATCTTAAACCATATTTGTTTGAAACTGCCAAACTTTTAACTTTATGCTACTTAAATGATTATCTATTTGAAATATTTTGCCAATATAAGAAACATTTGTTTCTCTTCTCTTTTCATTTTGCTTTATCTTCTCTTTTCGGTTTTGTTATCTAGAGTGCACGAGAATGGTGAAGTTTCAAATAGATTTCGTGTTCTTCTTTCCATATATATTTTCCCTATATTTTCTTAAAATTCCATAAAGAGTTTGTTGTGTGTAGGAACAAATTCAAAAGTTTTTGGTATTTAGAGATGATGAAGATGTATCTCAAGGTTTCTACATTTATAAGAAAAAACAAAGTGTTGTAATTTTGATGTGTTATGTGTTGAAAGTGTGTTTGTGAAATTAAAAAAAATATAGAAACAACAAGAATTTTTTAGGTAAAGGTTGTAATTTTTGAGCTAAAAGAAAAAAGTTATGAAATTTGATGTTTTTGAAGTGTGTTTAAACAAGAATTGTCTTTTCATGAGTTATCTTCACATTGATGAGATAAGTTCATGAAGAAACTATGAGTGCTAATGTGTTTGAATAAAAAAGTATGATATCATGAATTGGCATTTGATATTTACATTGGTTAAGTTTTAAATATACCAATTCTTTTGTTTTATGAGACTTTTTTATGTGTGGATATTGAATAAAAAAGTATTAGCATTCTATAGATGTTATTATTGCTTTTGTTGTCACTGCTGTGAATTTAATTTCAATTTCATAATTCTTTTATTTCTTATATTTTTAAGAGTTCTACTTAAAAAAAATTTCACATCATAACTTTTAACTTCTACAAAATTTGTTATAAAATGGTGCTTGGAAGAATCTATCTTTCGATGATTTTCCTATTGTAATTTAATATGTAAATATATGATTAGTTTTTTTTTTTTGAAATGACAAATCTAGTATACTCTTAGACTACTCCTTAATTCTACCTATGTCCAATAAAAGACTTGAACCCTCAAGCTTAAAAAGGGAGGCAACACCGGACATGTTAGGGTAGAAGCCCTTTGGTATATTGATTGTATATTGGAGATGAACGTTATCGACTACTAATGGTAAAACTATGAAAATTATTATTTATAAAATTATATAGATTTAATTTTTTTTATATTGCTTCATCGAAACAATTTTTTTGTAATTGAATATATATGAATGTGAATAATTTTATTAGGTAGGTATGAAATTGTTGCCTTAAATATATAAGTTTATATTTTATAGTTGATTAACAAGTTTGTAGAGCAAAAATAACATATATTATTAAATAAATACACAACAAATAATATATGCATATAATTTAGTTTTTAATAATTTTTTTCAATGTTTTTAATATAACATTTGGTCTAGACATTAGATAATTATATTATTCGTTTAATTTACTGAACACAACTTATATATTTTAATCCTATTTAATTATGTACCATAAATAATAAGAAAACATCTTTAGCTATAGTGGTTTAATTCTAAATAATATTTAATTCGAACTTAAGAAGTTAAAATATTAAAATAGAACATGAATGTAATTAATAAATTTTCATTATATCAATATGGTTAAATATATAAACCTTAATTATTGAATAAAATATATGAACATTCTATTGATGTTATTGTTATTTTTTTCTCACTATTGTTGTTTTTCTTTTGTTATTGTTGTGACTATTATATTAATGATATAATTCTTTTAGTTCTTATCTTTTTAAAAGTTATATTTTGAACCATATCCACAAAATGACGTTCAACTTAATTTTTTTATTATAAATTAGACTTTCGAAGAATGTATATTTCGTTGATTTTGATATTGTAATTTAATACATATAAATGAGATTAATTTTATTAATTGTCTTACGTGTTTAATATATTTTATAAGATACCTTAAAATATTTTTTTTATTTTAAAATTATTTGATATGTAATTTTTATTGACTTAAAAATATTTTTTATATTTTTTTCTATATAATATTCAATTTTTTTTTGTGCATATAATATAAAAAAATAATTAGTCATTAAATAAGAAAATATAAATTCAAAATATAAAAAAATGGAATAAAATGATATTGTTTTAAGATTAATTATTATATTTAATGCATAATATATATTAATGGTTGAAAATATTAAGTGATCAATCAATATTAAAAAAATAAATTATCTATGTTATTGAGTGCTTCACAAAATAATAATAATTCATAAAAAAACCTCACATTAAAGAGGATCAAAGTTATAAAAATGAATGTTTTTTACTTAATATTTATCAAAAACGTTCTTGAGCAACTTAATATAAATGTTTTAATATAAAACTTTCAATTAGTTAAACATAACAATACTTAGAAATAATACTCAATAAAAATAAATATTTTTTAAATTTAGTAATCATAACATTATATAAAAGTAATGCTAAATCAAGAATTATATTTATATTTATTCATGCATTAACCACATATAGAGAGGCCACTACAAAATTATTGAATGTATCATATGTTTATCTTATCATTTTGTTCAAAAAACTTACATTTTTATACAACAACTTAAATTAAAAACTTATTATTTCGTAGTTATATGAATAACTACATAATCATAACATGTACAATGCGCGAGAATTATCCTATTATATGAATGTGTGTGTGTTTGTGTGTGTGTATATATATATATATATATATATATATATGAATGAGTTCAAATTAAAATATTAAATAAAGAGACAACGTGAGAATATTTTTTTATGTAATTATTCTACTATGAATTTCCTGTGTAGTGTTATAGTAAATTTTTTTATGAATTATATATATGTATACTATTGTACTTATTTCTAATATGTTTGTTAAAGTATGTCTATTCATATATTTATTGTTGAGTAAATATATATATATATATATATATATATATATATATATATATATATATATATATATATATATATATATATTAAAGGTAGGTAGGCGATAGTCTGGTATTCGGCTCGGGTTAAATGACTAATCGGTCTAGATGAAGAAATAATTGACCCATGACAGGGACCCTTAATTATATTAGAATTTATTTTTTAATAAATAAATGTTACATATATCATAACAAATTAATAAGTATGATAATTTTCTATGATTATTTACTTATTGTGTTAAGAAATATATATATATATATATATATATATATATATATATATATATATATATATATATATATATATATATATATATATATATATATATATATATATATATATATATATATATATATAAAAGTTATTTAAAATTTAAACTTTTTTAAGAAATAATTAATTGAAAATTTTAAATTTTCAAATTTTGGTGTAGTTTTTTAAGATTTTAAAATTTTAAAATTCTAAAAATTGGAAATTCTGGCCGCCTAGATCCTGTGAAACGTCCCGAAAATTATAAACTAAAAATTACATTTTTAATTCAACCATAAACACTATTTATGCTTTTCAATCATTCAAAAGCATGTCTATGTAAAAATAGTTATCAGAGTACAATCCCATAATCACAAAGTTTGGAAACATGGGTGAATGCGCTACGATCAAGCTGGACCCTTCCCTTTCGACCCGGAAGTACGTGAAACCATAACAATGAAACCGTAAGCACAAAGCTTAGTGAGTTCTCTAAAATATGACATAACATACATATCATTGGGCCTTTCCATCACATCCGACCTAACCTACGATATTGAGCCTAGCCCTTCCTAACTAATGGGCCCAACCCAACATAGAATGCAAGGGTCACAGAGACAGCTAGCATATTACATAACATATATTAGGCCTAGCCATTCCTGATCCATGGGCCCAACCCAACTTACAAATGGCCCTTTCCCGTCAAACAATGGTACTAACATGTCATACAATGGGCCTAGCCCAACATACCATGCAAGAGTCACAAAGACAGCTAGCATATAACAAATCCTAGTGGGCCGGTATTGGTGCCTTCGACCCACGGGTATGATAAGGAGATTCACATCAATCCGAGAAGACCGAAACACACGCACAAAGACAGCTAGCATATAACAAATCCTAGTGGGCCGATATTGGTGCCTTCGACCCACGGGTATGATGAGGAGATTCACATCAATCCGAGAAGACCGAAACACACGCACTGTTGATACCGGATTCCTCACACTATACACAACCAAATTATCCCTAATTAATAATTAAGCAAAATTTTAAAATCCAAAGTCCAATTCATATTCTATCCTTTAAATGGTAAAGGTCCATTTTAGCATTACCATATCTGACCCAACAACTCATTTCCCGACTCACAAAAGACCCAAGGCCCAGAGGGCCCAAATAGAGAGTCTCATGAGTACGCCTCATGTACCGTACCTGTACGTCCTACGTACTACACGCCGATGCTTAACATACAACTCGCCATATCATGATATCGGTAAAAAATGCATTACGATTTGTGTACGCATATGTATGCCCAACGTACTGTTGGATTAGGTGTCTAAGCCTATAACGATAATTGGTATGTACTTGACCCAGAGTGTAGCATGGTCCATTTGGGTTGCCTTCACCAGGGCAATTTGATATGATGGACTTTTGAGAAGAGGTTATTTATGATTTATTAAGATATTATAAGTTCTAATATATTAATATGAAATCATGTTATTTAATTAGTATTGATCAAGAATTAATTTAGTGCTCAAAAGAGACTAATTAAATTAACGGGACTGATTATGTAAATCAGTGATATATATATATATATATATATATATATATATATATATATATATATATATATATATATTGTTTGGGCTATTGATCCATGATGGGCTAAGTTTATGTAAGTATACATGAAGAGTTAGCCCACATGAAATATGGATCATAACCCAAGTGTATGGATTAGGGTTTACCCATGATTCTTGGATTCTTACACTATATATATGACACCCCTTTGGCATAAAATTGTTTGAACATGTATTCTTGGAGAAGCATAGTTGAGTTTTAGTGCTCCATATTCT
Source organism: Lactuca virosa (assembly GCF_052849685.1). Classification (NCBI taxonomy): domain Eukaryota; kingdom Viridiplantae; phylum Streptophyta; class Magnoliopsida; order Asterales; family Asteraceae; genus Lactuca; species Lactuca virosa. The sequence goes on from NC_136429.1 coordinate 318,586,499, forward strand.
CTCACAAAAGTCCTCCATTTGTTCATTGTGTTTGCAAACCATTTGAGGCATCAGATTTGAGGTGCTAAGTTCTTAAAGGCCAAAACTACAAGCTACAACAAAGAGGTAATTCTCTAACTTAATTCTATGTTCTTTATGTCAATTGTATGCTAGTTGTAGGCTTCGTGCTTTGGAAACAATATTGCATGTATAATTAGAGAAAACATAGATCTAAATCAATTAGGGTTGTATGTGCACCATAGGATGTTGTAGTATACAAAACCCAACAGTGGTATCAGCGCCTATGATAGTTTTCTATTATATTGATGCTAATGTATTATTTTTCAAAGCTGAAAATCTGTTCTGACAGCACCTACTCGATGAGTGCATGCTTGGACTCGACGAGTAGATGAATTTTTCCTTGAACTCAATGAGTCCATAGTTGGGATCGACGAGTTGTATGATCAGACAGCAGGTTTTCAGGTTTTTGGCCATAATTGGATTATGATCATTACAACTAACTGTTTTGAATCATAAAATCTGTTTTTTTATATGGTAGTGATCATCCTTATCCAATTAAAAGATAATTGTCAAAATTTCAAGATTTGTATTAGTTTATATGATAGGATAATTACTTGTAAAATTGTTGATGTGAATTATCTTGACGTATGAGTTTAACTACATCATAGAAAAATTATAAGATATTTTTTATTCGTTAATATGATTTGATCTAAATGCCTTTAATGAATTCCATAACTTGTCCTCAAGTTATGGAAAATGAAAAGTCTCATTTTTAAGAGTCATTAGACTCATAAGTTATGGAAATGAAAAGTTTTCAAGATTTGCAAAAATTTCCCTCAATTTTTGGTATTTGAAAAGTCTCAAATTATGAAAACATTAACTCTATTAATTGAAAGGTTTCAAAAGATGCAACTCTTGGGTTCATAACTTAAAAATTAATTAAATAGTATTAATTTTGAAGTTTTTAATAACCTAGATGCTTTGAATAGTTCAATTACACCTTATGGACTTTTATTAAACTGTGAAGATTAATAAATCCATAACAACATGGTTTAAGTTTAACTAAATTAAGAGTATAATTTATTAAAAGATTAAACTACCTAGTATTTTAAATGTATAAAATGCACCCTTGTACTATATCAAATTAAAAGTTTAATATATTATATGTATAAGTAAAAGGTCAGTCTTATCGTTAGTAGGCCTCATTCACAAAGTCGGTCTATAAGGGGGGGGGGGTATAAGGTTACTGCCTATAAAATTGTGGTTTAATGGGTGTCCACTCTCACCCACCGCTTCCTTGACTGGTGGAGGGTCGTTAGCCGAACGGGTAAGATATGCCATTATTTCTCATTAAAAGTATAATGAAATACCAAGTAACTAAATACTTTTATAAATTCCCAATCTTGGTTACTTAGGATAAATGTGAATTTGATGCTAACCCGTGAAATTGCACATTGCACATTATTAGTCGTTAGTAGAGCATGTGTGGTTAACCGGCACACTAATATGGGACTAATGAAGGATAGAAATGGGTAGCTCGATGTTAATCATGGATCAATGGAGCGTGTGTGGTTAACCGGGACATTGATTAGGTGATTTGTAACATTAAGTGTACCAAGCTAATTTGCATGGTTATTCACACCCTGTTTGTGATCCCCGACATCCCAGTTACAAACTTGAAGGGCATAATCGAGATTTAAACATGCCCTTGAAAAGTTCAATGAATCTCAAAGAATCTAGGAATTTCAATTCATTTAAAACCTAAAGTTTTTTTTTTCATTTTTCATGGTGGAAATTGGTAAATCGTCATTTACCTACCTTCAAATATTTTGCAATTGGATTTCGGCATCCCTATTCCGAATAGTAGAATATTGTGTTGGGTCCTAGCCTTAATATTTCATTTGGGTGTTATATTAAGGACTTAAACCAACTAACTTGAATTTATGCCATTGTAGATGTCTAGGTCAGACAACTATGGTCTTCCCGAATCTCATGGATAAAGCTTTCCTCATGAAGATGATGTTCCCGGAAATCATACTTCACTTCCTCCACCTCCTCCAATAATTCTCCCTGACCCACAAGTTCAAAGACTTGAAAAATTCTAGGTCACTTAATCCCTATTGGCAAGCCAACACCAAGATGGAAGGTTTGTGTGTGCACATGTCTTGGAGATGAAGTCACACATTGACAGGCTGGGAATGTTTGGAGTCATTGTGTTAAGGAAGTTGGATGTTGACTTGGTTCTTCAGTCCCTTCCCAAGTCGTATAGTCAGTTTGTTAAAGACTACTATATGACAGACCGCAACGTGACCCTTATTGATCTTACCTATTTGCTAATTGCTGTTGAATCAACAATGATTTGGTGCACTGGTAATGCAAATTTGATTGGAAGATCTACTTCCCAAACTTCCATGGACATTGATAATGGAAACATTAGAAGTCCATAAAAGATTTCTCTTTCCAAGGGAAAGGGAAAGGCTAAGTTTGTGATTGTCCTGTGTACCCTTCCAAAAGAGTTTGTTTGTTTCTATTGCCAAGAGAAGGGTCATTGGTTGCGAAGCTGCCCTGACTACCTGAGAGATCTAAGAGATGGTAAAGTCAAAAATTTTGACTCTGCTTCAGATAAGTCCACTATCTAACTCTATTAAGTTCCTATTTGGATATTCTTAATACATGAAGTAATGTAATTACATTTTGATGTTTTGTAGGATCGAAGAAAAGAAAGGAATCTTAAAGGAAGTGCCTATTGAATCTGATCGAGAAGATGGATTTCGGTCGCATGGTTCGATGATCGTATTTTGGAGCTGCTAATTAGGAGTTATGATATATTGTATAGAAATATTTAGTAACATAGTTTTCATTTGTAGTTGCATTGTAAGGAAAGTTTTTTTCGCATTTTATAAAGAAAGAAGTTTTTTGAAATTTATCCTATTTTATATTTCCTTGCAATGGCATTTGTGAAAATTGATGTTTGTATGTTTCCATTGATAGCAATATTGGAAAATGGGTTTGATTCTTTCGTTTGTGGTAGTGTCAATATTTACCAAATAAGGTAGGATTCTCATCACCCAAGGTTCAACTGGATAGCAACTTGGAATCATGCAACTTGTATTATGTGATGAATGAGAACTTCATCTTTGGGAAATTAAGATTAATTCCTTGTTCACATGTATATGTAAGTCAAGTGAAGGACTAGGGGATCAGGTACATTTAGATGTGCACTGGTCAGGTCCACCATAGATAACGATAAGACTATTGGTTATGATTTACTAAAGTTTAGTAAATATGGTTATGCTTAGAAGATTAAGTGTAATTCTGAATCTTTGAAAAAGTTTCAATGTGTAGCAGAACGAATAAGAAGAATCAATTAGGCAGAAAGATAAAAGTTTCTCCAAACTAAAAAGTAGGGACAATACTTTAGCATCATGTTTTATGATCATCTTAATGATTTTGAAACCATATCACAAGTGATCCTCTAATGACATCTTAGTGCAATTGTATGGCTAAAAAGAGGAATCATGAATTGTTGAAATGGTTAAATCAAAATGTGAGTCATACTTCGTTCCAATATCAGGTATTAGAGTCATACTCCAAGATTGTACATTGAGTGACATGATCTTAAGAAGGTTTATAACACTCATCAAATGTAGAGTAAAATGTTACTTACTCTTGTACATTTGAAATTGGTAAGTTGTGTGTTTTGGATAAAACAAAGACCAACTAAGACAAATTGTCAGAAGTGTTTATCTTGATAAGAAACCGCACTAACTCTTGAATATTTGTTTGTCAAGTAAGAATAACTGACAAAGAGAATCTTATAGTTCAAGAAGTCAGTGGGAGTCTTAAAGATCTTGAAAAGTTTCAATAACTAATCAAGAATAACCTATTGTTAATCACTAGCGCACGACTTGAGGTTTGTAACCTATCGTGTTGACATATTCTTCTTTCTATGACCATTCCAAATGGCAAGAAATTAAGATTGAACAAGTTTAGCCCATATGAGTTTGGATTTGTCACTAACCATGTCTTGTGACTATGGTTATGACAAATTCACATAGATAGGAACATATACACCATAAAAATCTAAGTGTCATAGGGTTTCTCTCCAATTCATGAAAATGATTGTAAGGAAACGCTTTCAGTAAGTAGATTTTAAGGAGATAGCAATTGTGATATTTGCATTCTCAAATTCGATTATGATTACAGCATCTGTCTTCATTGTTCGAATTGTGAGAAATGGAAAAAGGTCTAAACATTTGAGACTTATTGCTGTAAGTTCTAAAATTGTTTAGACACACATGTGAGCTATCTAAGGAAAGGTGTATAAGTTTGAGGAGACTATATAAAGTTTTATCGAAGCATATTGTATCAGAAATCTGAACTTTGGTAAGAAAGTCAACAAGTATTGATTTCTAGAAGTCTAGCTGATTTCTGGGTAAATGTCAAAGCTAGTGGGAGCATAAGTGTTATGCTAGTAAGATAATAATTATTATGCTAGTGGGAGCATAATTTTTATGGTAAGTGTTGCGAGTTAGCAATGTTAATTATAGAAAACAAAATTTTCAATTCGCAAAGTTGCAGGGTTTGAAAAGTTGTTTTGCTATAATTAAGGGAGAGGAATTTGTACTTCATTTGGAATCTAAAAGCTTAGATTGAGATTTTAATCGAATTTAGTCACGGACATATGTGAATGTTATGTTAAAATGATTCAACATAAGGAAAGTCTATATGTGGAAATATTATAGCAAAGACTGGTAAAGTATCATGTCTTTATGTGAGACATTATGAATCGTATTCGATATGCTTCAGATATAGGATCGATTACATATGTTATAATATTTATCTTTTCTAATTTTCCAAATGCCTAGGGCATTAAGATGGAAAAGGGACTAGAACGAGATATGAATAAAATGGTTAAGCAATTGTCGAGGACAATCTGAGGTTTACCAAAGATTGGTTCATGGACAGTTGGAAGTAAAGTGTTAACTTTGGAAGGACTGGAAGGACCATATTGACATACTCTGAGAAGAGGTAACTCTTGTTCAGAAGTGATAGTCAAAATGGAATTATGGAAATGTTCCATAAGTGGAAGTTAATCATAAAATCTGTGTAAGATTAGAAACCCGGTAACCAATGTCTAAAGGGAATACTTTGTAATATCATTGGCATAGTCTTTGTGACCTTTGTGCATTGACATTATAAAAGAATTATTGCATTTAAGTTTCGAATCTAACAGATTATAGTAAATGACAAGAATTTGGTATTCTTACATTTACGATAAGGATTTCGAATTGTTAAATGAGCATCATTGAAATGTTGTCCATTGATCTATTTCACAAAGAGAGGACCATAGACAAACATAGGGTGCATGCTTGGAGCATGGCATAACTATTGTTTTAATTCAAGTATCAAGTTGATTAATCGAAACGCTATACAATGAATGAGGTGTAATCAATATGGTGATTAAATAAAAGGTGTTTTATTTATATATTCATAAGTTCTGAGACCACATTGGATTCGATTATTCTTGTGTTTCACTTTGCATGTTTTGACTTCCAGAATAATAAGATTACTCAAACTATCCACAGTTCATCATACTTTGGAAGTAGGTATTGAGGCAAGACTTTCATGAATCTGACTATAGATTGTCTAGGTGTTTTAGACATAGCACAAGTTTGCTGCAAAGTTCACGAGTACTCCTGGAATAAGATTCGAGTATTATATTAAAAACACGCTCATATGAATTAATTCATGGATTTTATCACGAGTGATTGTGAGACGATAATATCTTATATTCTTAAAACACAGACGTGTGAGTTGTAGCTTACAAATCGGTTGCACATTGATTATGCTTAAACGCACCAGTAACTTGGTGTTATAAAACGTATTGTTGTGTGTAATTTGATGAGTAAATATAGAAAGCATACGATTCGAAGCTAATCCATTCCTTTTACCGTTAGGGGGATAAAAGCGATATTTGTGGGCCCCTCGATGATTTAGTGATCACACCCGAAGCGCTTGGCCAAGCCTGGACTGATTTGATTTGTTCAATTAGTCAGTTGTCATAAATCGGAAATCGGGAAACAACAGATGGAAAGAGAGAATGATTACAATCCATGTCTCAGTCCATATGATATCTTGTAGAATGGAGGAATATATGATCCCTTATCTAATGGACTCATCATTGACTAGGTTAGAATTTGACACCGGCTTTTAAGAGCTATGATTGCTAGTCGGGTTGTGGAGTCGTACTTGCAATAATAGTTATTAGACTTATCCAAGTGGGAGACTATTGGATTAGGTGTCTAAGCCCATAAGTATAATTGGTATGTACTTGACTCGAGAGTAGCATGGTACATTTGGGTTTCCTTCACCAGAGCAATTTGATAGGATGGACTTTTGAGAAGAGGTTATTTATGATTTATTAATATATTATAAGTTCTAATATAATAATATGAAATCATGTTATTTAATTAGTATTGATCAAGAATTAATTTGGAATGAATTTAGTGATCAAAAGAGACTAATTAAATTAAAGGGGACTGATTATGTAAATCAGTGAGATATATATTGTTTGGGCTATTGATCCATGATAGGCTAAGTTTATGTAAGTATACATGAAGAGTTAGCCCATATTAAATATAGATCATAACCCAAGTGTGTGGATTATGGTTTACCCATGACTCTTGGATTCTTACACTATATATACGACACCCCTTTGGCCTTAAATTGGTTGAACGTGTATTCTTGGAGAAACACAGCCGAATTTTAGTGCTCCATATTTGTCACACCCCCGAACCAGACGGCAGAAACGTCTGAGGGCTCGTGTGACTATCAATTGAAATATCATCACAATGAATATACATGAAACATAACACATTCATTACCAAACGTTACATATTACAACTGGTATTGTTCACATCAAGTACATTGTCCTAGATTACATAAATCCAAAGTATTAATAGCACGATGAGTGGCATTACATAAAATAAATCAATACACACTTGAAAATCCTCCTGCTTAACGATTACCTAAGAATACAAGTTATTTTGAAAACGGTCAACATATATAATGTTGGTGAGTTCATAAGCATGCTTGAATAAAAGTCTTTCTATCGTTTGTAAAACCCAGAAAATCCGATATTCTCTGTAAAAAGTCTGAAAAATGATGTGAAAATCGAGTATAAATGCATGTGTGAATTTCATAGTAGTACCATATAAGAATGCAGTTCAATTTTCTTTGTATTCTTTCTGATGTAAGTAAGTGGTATTTGAATAATAGTATTTCCCCAGAAAATCCGATATTTTCTGATTTATAAAAATGTCACGGTCTTTGTACTGTAGAAATGTTTTGTATCATTATGACTTACGAGTTTTTAATTTTTCCGTAATGTCTTAATGGGAATGGATCTCTATATGAGTCGTTATAACCATACATGATAGTGACTGATTTGCCTGTCTTGGCATTTTTTCAAACGCCGAATTTTCGATCAAGCTTTTGTCACCCTAGACTGGTCTAGTCTAACTGTAGCGAACAACTCAGGTGTGGGGGAGACACCCCCGTATAGATCTATACACAAACTCTCGCTCTCCCTCCAGGAGAATCTGATTATAACTACAAGCTACGACCATACACTCAGTGGTGTCAACCGACACGTCTCACTAGATCCGATTTGTCTCTCCATGGATGTGTATAATGTTATATGTATTTAGAAGTTCGAACACTAGATGATGTATGAAATGAAAAGATAAGGCCCAACAAACATGAAGAAAAGGAAACTATGGCCCATTAGACATGTAAGTTATTTCCAGGCTAAATTAGCATGTAAATGGGACACTAAGGCCCAATAACATGTAAATGCTAAATTAGACCCATTTAGCATGTAATTAGGTCACTGAGGCCCAATAGACATGTGATGAATACATTGGGTCTAATAAACATGTAATTGGATCACGAAGGCCCAATAAACATGTATAGTAAATACTAGGCCCGATAATCGCACCATTCTTGTATTTCGTTTAATCGAATTATTTATGCGTAGCGTTATAAAAAGTCCAATGTTTTGTTATAATGATATTTTTAGTTTGATACGTCAAATTCTATAATTTGAGCCCGTATTTATTAAAAATTACACTTTAGGTCCCTTGAGAACTAATTTGAAGATTTAAGGGCTTATTTTACATAAAATGTCATTTTGATCTATTTTAATTTAAAAATAACATTTTAGTGCATAAATTTATAAAAATCTATATTTTCGCCCCAAATGTTTAGTGATTGACGGGTTTGGCCCAAAAATACATTTAATGACATTTTCAGTCCATTTATGCAGAAAATTACAATTTCAGCCCTTATTTGCATAAAATAACATTTTCTGCCCAATCTTTATAAAAATAACAGTTTTGGTCTAAATCTTGAGATAGTGTCGTTTTCAGCCCCTAGTCTCGTTTATTCTTATTTTTGGCTCGAGTTTTGATTAAATAACATTTTAATCCCCAAAAATTGATATTTTTGCAATTTGGGCCCAATAGGTCGTGAGGCCCACATTAAGGCCCAAAATGCCAAATTTTACACTTTTGACCCTTAGAAAAATATGGTTGTTATAAAAACTCATTTTTAAGCTAATAATACCCTTTTAGACCCTATAAAACCGTAGGTGTCACTCTTGACCCCAAACTTTTGTTCATTTGGCAAAAATGATCCTTATACAAGATTTTGTTTGGTTTTCACAACTTAGGCATTTATAACACTTTTAACTTTGTAGTATGGTGTCTAGAGTGTTTTTGTTTGTGATTCTCACTTATTTTTGTTAGAGTCTTATAGATCCATCGAGTTTATCACACAAACAACAAAAAGCCAAGAAAAGCACACATAACATGCATAAATACATACATCTACACATAAATACTTGTATTCTCCCCCAAAAACAAGTGAAAACCAAAAACAAGGGGGTATGAACTCACCTTTGCTTGCTATTCTCGGTTTTGAAGAAGATGCGAGTGAGTTTTCGGCCATAGCAAGCTTTCTTGAGTGGATTTCGAACTTAAGAAGTTGTAGGAAGCTAGATCATGAAATAGAGTGTTTGTAGATGAGAAATATTGCATTAAATGGAGAAAAATTAGTTGAATGTGTTAGCCACTTACCTAGAAGTGATCTTTGTGGAAGAACTCTTGGATACACCCACATAATTCACGAAAAATTGAGGAGTAAAGAGGAGTTTTTGGAGAGAGTTTTTGAGAGAAAATGAAGATGATGGGGGTGTTGTGATCTTCGGCCGAAGGTAGATGAAGAGAGAAGAGTGAGGGAGTGAGGTGATGTGCATGGAGATCCACCATGCAATAAAGAGGTGGAAAGTGCACAATTTATCTTGTTTTTTTGTTTTGTTTTACTCCTTGGGCCGAGAATGGGCCGTGTGAGATGAAGAAAATAGTGTTGAGCCCAAACACTTGGCTTGATCGACTTTTATAGGCCCAATATAATTTTTCGGCCCATTGGGCTCATTAGATGGTTCACGACCTAATATGATACAAAGGAATGAGTCTATGGTCCATTAGGGCTAATTAATTCTCTTACGGCCCAATAAGGCTCATTAGGGTTAGAATGAATCATTCTAGGCCCAAATGGTCTAAAATGTTATAGATTTATGAATTGGGTCCATTTAGAATCCAAATAGGGTTTCTAAGCTCAATCTAGTTGAATTGAATGCTTATTGGTCCATTAGGCCCAATAAGGAAATCCTAGTCCATAATGAACTTGAACCAGGGTCTCTAGGGTTTTCAACTCCCCAATTGACTATTTGGATACTTTGTGTAGAGTTTTGAACTTCACTTGTGAATATTGATTAAGTTGGTGGTCATAGGATGAACATAGTGTATGATATCAAGTTAGAGTTACATGTATTATCATAGTTGACGTTTACATGATCACAAAACTTCCTGGCAAAAATGCCAGTTCTGACATCATCCCCCCGTTAGAGGGAATTTCGTCCCGAAATTCTTTCGAAAAATAGAATTATGAAAGAGAGAATAAGTGAGGGTACTTCTGCTTCATTTGATCTTCGCGTTCCCATGTGAATTCCGGTCCACGTTTGGCGTTCCATCGAACCTTCACAATCGGAATGCGGATTTGCTTTGTACGCTTTACTTCCCTATCCAATATCTTGACTGGTTCTTCGACGCACATGAGATTCTCGTTGATCTCGATCTCTTCCATGGGAATGACAACAAATTTATCTGATAGGCACTTTTTCAGATTTGAGATGTGGAACACGGGGTGTACGTTGCTGAGCTCGGCAGGTAGCTGCAGCTTGTACGCCACTGGGCCATTCCGGGCAAGAATCTCGAACGGTCCAATGTAATGCGGGTTCAATTTTCCCTATTTCCCAAAGCGAATCATTCCTTTCCAAGGACAGATCTTTAATAACATGCAATCCCCGACTTGAAATTCTAGTGGCTTTCGCCGCTTGTCAGCATATCTCTTTTGTCGGTATCGCGATGCTTGAAGTCGTGCTTTGATTTGGATTATCTTTTTGGTCATTTCACGGATGATTTCTGGTCCTGTGAGAGCACCGGCTGGCGATTTCCCTTTTGCTAGTTGGGTGTCACCCACCTCGGCCCAACATAGGGGCGATCTGCATTTACATCCGTAAAGAGCCTCGTAAGGAGCAACCTTGATGCTCGTGTGCTATCTGTTGTTGTATGAGAATTCGTTCAGAGGCAAGTGGGCATCCCATGACTTGCCGAAGTCAATCACGCAAGCTCGGAGCATATCCTCGAGTGTCTGGATGGTACGCTCGCTCTGACCATCCGTCTGTGGGTGATAAGCAGTGCTCATATCAAGCTTTGTTCCCTTTGCCTTCTGAAGAGATTTCCAGAATTTTGAAGTGAACCTACTATCTCGATCCGAGATAATAGACACTGGTACTCCATGGAGTCACATGATCTCCTTGATGTAGATTTGGGTCAGCTTTTCCATCTTGTAGGATTCTTTTATTGGCAGGAAATGAGCGGATTTTATTAGCCTATTGACGATTACCCAGATAGCATCCAATCCGTCTGCAGTCTTTGGTAATTTTGTCACGAAGTCCATGGTTATCCTTTCCCATTTCCACTCGGGTATCGCTGGCTGTTGCAATAATCACGAGGCTTTTGGTATTCCACTTTCACCTTGGCGCAAGTAAGACACTTGCCCACGTAAGTGGCTATCTCTGCCTTTATATTAGGCCACCAGTAATGTAGCTTGATTTCCAGATACATCTTATCTAACCCCGGATGAATAGAATATCGCGTCTTGTGGGCTACATGCATGACTACTTCTCTGAATCCCCCAATCTTGGGAACGCAGATCCTGTTCATGAAGTAGTGAGTTCTGTCCTCTTTAACATCAAATCCCTTATCCATTCCCCGCAGTGATTCACTAGCTACATTCTCCAGTTTCAATGCGTCCAATTGGGCTTCCTTGATCTGTGAGGCTAGATGAGATTGGATGGTGATTGATAGAGTCTTCACGCGACGACTTGAATACGCCTTTCGGCTCAGGGCATCGGCTACCACGTTAGTCATTTAACAGCTAACCCATCTCCGCTGCCTCATGTTTAGTTCCTTTTGATTTAAAATGTGCTAGAGGCTTTTATGATCGGTGAAAATGGTGCACTTGGTACCATAAAGGTAGTACCTCCAAATTTTCAAAGTGAAGACTACCTCCCCCAGTTCGAGATCATGGGTGGTGTAATTCACTTCATGAGTTTTTAAATGCATGGACGCATATGCAATTACCTTCCTGCGTTGCATAAGGACACAACCTAAACCTTGATTCGAAGCATCACAGTAGACTACGAAATCTTCGGTTCCCTCTGTTAAGGATAGCACTGGTGCACCACAGAGAGCTTACTTCAAAGTTTGGAAGGCACTCTCTTGCTTCTCAGTCCAATTGAAAGGTACGCCTTTTTATGTCAATGTGGCGAGGGGTTTGGCTATCTTGAAAAAGTTCTGAATGAACCTTCGGTAATATCTTGTAAGACCCAAGAATTGGCGAATTTCTGTTGGTGTGGTCGGAATTGCCCAACCTTCGATGGCCTTGACCTTGGAGGGATCTACATGGATTCCTTCCTTGCTGACAACATTTCCTAAGAAGTTTACACTGCGGATCCAAAACTCACATTTGGAGAGTTTCGCATACAACTTTTCAGCCCGCAGAGTCTCTAAGATCTGTCGAAGATGTTGGCTATGATCTTCTTCGCTTCAAGAGTATACGAGAATATCATCGATGAAAACGATTATGAAATTATCAAGGAATGGGCGGCAGACTCGATTCACAAGGTCCATAAATGCAGCAGGGGCATTTGTTAGACCGAAGGGAATCACGACGAATTCGTAATGACCGTAACAAGTTCGGAAAGCAGTCTTAGGAATGTCCTCATCTCGGACTTTGAGTTGATGATAACCGGATCTCAGATCTATCTTTGAAAAGTAACTAGCCCCTTGAAGCTGGTCAAATAGATCATCGATTCGGGGAAGTGGATACCGGTTTTTGATGGTGAGCTTATTCAGTTCCCTATAGTCAATGCACATCCTGAAGGATCCGTCTTTCTTTTTAACGAAAAGAACCGGAGCTCCCCATGGAGAAAAGCTTGGTCTTATGAATCCTTTATCCAAGAGTTCACTTAGTTTGCTTGATAATTCTTGCATTTCGGCAGGAGGCAACCTATAGGGTGATTTGGCGATCGGAGTGGCTCTAGGCACTAGGTCGATTCAGAATTCGACTTGTCTTTCTCGGGGTATTCCCAAAAGTTCTTCTGGAAACACATCCGGGAAGTCACATGCCACTGGAATGTTTTGAATGTTCACTTCCGCTTTGGTTTTATCCACCACATTAGCAAGGAATGCGTAGTTCTTTTTATGTAGACACTTTTGTGCCTTGATACACGAGATAAGGCGAAGGTTTGTGCCGGGTTTATCTCCATAGAATATTAGGGTTTCGTGATTAGGAAGATAAAGGCGAACGACCTTCTCGTGACACATAATATCGGCATGATGGGGACTTAACCAATCCATGCCAATTATCACATCAAAACTCCTAATATTTACAGGCATCAAATTTACATGGAAGGAGTGGTTGTTTAGTGTTAATGTGCATCCTATATAGATATCTTTATTTGTTTCAGTTTTCCCATTATCCATTTCCACCATGAAGGCTTCGTTGAGCTTTCGGGGTTGTTGATTTAGCAAGTATTTGAATTTATTACTAACGAAACTTCGCTCCACCCCACTATCAAATAAGATGCATGCATATGAGTTGTTAAGTAGGAACGTACCGGTGACAACGGCTGGGTCCTGCACTGCTTCACCCTGACCCATTGTCAACACTCTCCCTGCTGCTCCTGCCCCTTGATTGTTTGCGTTGGGGCAATTTCGCCTAAAATGCCCGATTCTCCCACATCCGTAACAGGTATGACTGGCCCCAGCATTGGTGTTGTTGTTATTGTTGTTGTGGTTGTTATTATTTTTGTTGTTGTTGTTGTTGTTTGGCATCTAGTTTTGTTGAAGCTGAGCCCTACAATACTTTATATATGGCCTTTCTGGTTGCACCTTGTGCAAATCATCTCTCTGCATTCCCCCTGATGGTGGAAGTTGCATTTGTTACATTTGGGGACATTTCCTGAGTATTGCTTTGGGGCATTTGGCGTGGATGAGGCTGGAGCATGTGGTGTGGTGGTAGCTTGAGTTGCATCATGGAAAGTCACAGTTTGTTGTTTCTTTGATGACTCGGAGTTCTGTTTTCCCTTTCGCTTGTTGTTTTCCCTTTCTTGTTCTCACCTTCCTTCTTAATCTCCGCTTCTACTGTTTTGGCACCCCTTTTGTTGCCATGATCATACAATTTCTTGGCCAGTCTCTTGGCGCTATCAAACATCTCAGGGTTTGCCGCAATGACATTCCCTTGGATAGATGCAGTCAATCCCCAGATAAATCTCTCAATATTTTTCCCTTCTGAGGTGATCATTCCGGGACACAGAAGAGATAGCTCACTAAACCTGGATATGTATGCGTCGATATCAGAGTTTTGAACCGTGAGGTTCCACAGTTCTTGTTCCATCTTCTGGATTTCACCTCTTGGACAATATTCAGCCAACATCATTTCTTCGAGCTCTTCCCATGGCAACGTGTTCGCCACCAGGAGTGTCATGGCCTTTATGTGGCCATTCCACTAGGAGAGAGCTTGATCAGTGATTGTGCAGGCCGCAAACTTAACCTTGCATCCATCCGGACACCCACAAATTTCAAAAATTGATTCCACTTTCTCAATCCATCGCTTCAGGGCTATTATGCCTCCTGTTCCATTACAGGTTCGAGGTTTGGCATTGGTGAAATTCTTGTAGGTGCAGGTTCATATGGTTCTGTGGTTTGTTCCTTGATTCGTGCACCCGACTCCCTGTCTGTTTCCTTCTCCATTGTTCCCGTTGCGAACCTGTGCAAATGCTGCAGTGACCGCAGCGGACACTACTGCCTGGAATGCAATCGAGTTTATTTCAAGCGGGGTTGGTGTTGTGTTGTTTCCACGATTGGGTCTTTGAGGCATCTTTCTATCATAGAACGGAAAGATGTTGAGTGCATATTGTATTGCGAGTTTAGAATTCCATAGACTCGGTGTATCGAGTAAGTATTTAACTAATTCCATGCATTAACATAAAACAAGGAAATAAAACACATAGCAGATAACAACATCATGATAAAAACATAAAGCATTTTCATTAATACTAATTGTGTTAATACATGAAAATTTTCCAGAAGGCATGCAGTACATGGGGAAATAAAAAAATCTGGCAGCGTGACGACCCTATGAGTAGTGTGATCACTTAACCATAAGGTCGATAGTACATAAAGTAGCCTACATACAAAGGAAACATAACAATACTAGTAAGCGAGGGGCGAATCCTAATCGTGATGGGATGCGTATTAATAGTGATATCATATTCGAAAATGATGTGCTACTAAAGTAGCCATCTCGTTCATTTTTCTAATGACCTCATCTCTTTCCTGTTCCGCTTGCACAACTCGCGTCTCCGTTGCCAGTAGCTGCTGTCAAAGTGCGACGATTTCTTCTTCCGAAGAGTGGGTTCTATTAATGGAGCCCCTTGGCGGTATAGGGTGGTCCTGATGCACTTCTATGGTAGGAGGCTCGTCGGAAACTTCATCAGTGTTCTTTTCGTCCTCTTCGTCATCATCGGTCTCATCAAACTCGTAGTCCATGTCTGTATACTCCTCCTCCTCAAGGTCAGAGGCTACTTCGGGTCCTACCACGTGGTCTTCTTCAATTTCTCCGTGAGCCACTAGGTTTTGGTGGAAAAGAATGCCCTGATGCGCTCCATCCATGGTGGCTGCACGAGAAGTTGGGAGTGAGAAGGGTGAAAAGGGGTGAAATACATTGTAAAAATTCTAATCACGTATGCATATAGTATTTCCGAAAATACTTCTATAGTATTTTAATTATTTATGTTTGAATTTCTGAGAAGTTTTGAATATGTGGTGAGTTTCCAGGTTAACTTCCCGCCATAATTACCCCGAAACACATGTCGGTCATATTTTGGATAAATATAGTTGATCAGGCTATATTTACCCCCAATATAACCACATAATTGCCCGGGTTTAATCACAACGTTCCATTTCCTCTAGAGACTTTTAATGTTATAGTTTTAATGTATGCACTTTATTCAGAGTATTTTAGTCCCATTGTATTTATAGTTGCATATCATGTATGGTTAGATATGCTAGTTCACTATAAACAATGCTCTGATACCAATTGAAATATCATCACAATGAATATACATGAAACATAACACATTCATCACCAAACGTTACATATTACAAGTGGTATTGTTCACATCAAGTACATTGTCTTAGATTACATAAATCCAAAGTATTAATAGCACGATGAGTGACATTACATAAAATAAATCCATACACACTTGAAAATCCTCCTGCTTAACGATTACTAGAGAATACAAGTTATTTTGAAAACGGTCAACATATATAATGTTGGTGAGTTGTAACATCCCAAAAATACCAGCTAAAAAATTCATTTTTAAATTAGGTTAATACTTAAAAACATTGTTACAAAACATTCATAATATTAATTCATGTCTGAATACCGGTAACATCATAGTAAAATATTCAGAGTACATCCCATAAAATCCATAGTGCAGAAACAAGAGTGTGTGTGATATGCCGCTACCGCGCCGGCTCCTTTCCCCTAGCTAAAGAGGTACCTGAAACAAAACTGTAAACTGTAAGCACGAAGCTTAGTGAGTTCCCCCATCGTACCACATACCATACAATCACATAACATACAGATACTGTCAGGCATATCTGGGTGCCCGACCTACCCCTTCGGTCCTTTCGACCGGATACTGCCCAGCATATCTGGGTGCTGGCCTCCCCTTCGGTCCTTTCGACCGGATACTGGGGACTATTTCACCCCTCTACTACTACCACATAACATATATCAGATAACCATAATCTGTCTAACATGACTGGGTATGACTACCCCTTTCGGCCCTATCGACCGGAAATCCTGGGGACTATCTCCCCTACTGCTACTAGCATATAACATCATATCATACTAGCAGATAACATATCAGGTAGTAGCAAACCTAGATGATATCACAAAGACAATCATCCAGCATACAACTCCTACTGGTGGGCCGACATTGTGGCCGTAGACCCACCGCTACTGGAAGGTAACTCACCTCGAGGGTAGCTGCTGAAAACCCGCTCAACCTATGCCTGGCTGCCGCACCGGTAACCCTCCGGCTATAAATCTGTAATCATGGATTAGGTACTTATAAATACCCTTTAGGTCAAATGACTGGTCAAAGTCAACTTCTTGGTCAAAGTCAACTCTCTGATTGACTGGACTCGCCGAGTCCATATAGCGACTCGCCGAGTCCTTCTACGTCTAGCCCGACTCTGACTCATCGGGTCCCTGTTCCCACTCACTGAGTCAGTCTGACTCGCTGAACGGGGACAACTAACAAACCCGCGACTGGACTCGCCGAGTCCGACGAACAGATCTCACAATTCGCTCCAATCTTCCATCAGAACATCAACCTTGGAGATTTGGAGATTCTGGGACTATAGCTACACGTTAAATTGCTAATTCCACGTGCGACTACGAAGGGTTGGACCTCCTACACTTAAACCCTTCTTATCCTAGTGACAGTTCATATGACTCGCCGAGTTTGAAGAACACTCGCCGAGTTCAAGGCTATATTCAAGGGACTCGCCGAGTTTGAAGAACGACTCGCCGAGTACCAGGCAATCTTCATAGGACTCGCCGAGTTGTTCATCCAACTCGTCGAGTCTAAGGCCATCTTCATGGAACTCCCCGAGTGCACTTTGGCACTCGCCGAGTTCCCTTCGACTCTTCACCCAATCTGGCCAAATCCGAGACATGCAACTGATCCAACTCATGGGTCTCAGTTCCTAGGGTCTGGTTATCACATATACACACGAAATCTGGGGGTTTTAAGGCTTGAAGATCAACCATTGGGGACAAAAAGGAACCTAAGAGCTAATGAGCAAAGTAAGGGTTTTATTACCTGATTTGATGCCTTCCCCAGAGTAGATTTCGGATCTACCTTCACTTCTGGAACACTCCAACTTCCTCCTTCTTCTTCTAAGCTCCAAAACCTTCTTTGGAAGATCAAAATCACTCAAGAACACTAAAGGAGCTAGGGTTGTTCTCTACTGCTCTCTGGGAGGAAAATGGGACGAAATGGGTGTTTTAGAATGGGTAAAATAGGGTGCAATGTCTGAAAATAGAGTTTCATCCAGACAGGTGGACTCGCCGAGTTCCCAGCTTAAATCCCGTGTCCACCTCGCTGCTACTCGGCGAGTCAGGACGCAGACTAGCCGAGTTCATGGCAAAAATTTAAGAAAATACTTAAATAAAATCGTACCAGGAATCCGGTGTTACAAATCTCCCCCACTTATTTTAGACTTCCTCCTCGAAGTCTGCCGCTCCCTCCCGGAACAGCTCCGGATAATGCTCCACCATCTCATCCGCGGGCTCCCAAGTCCATTCCGAGCCCTTCCGGTGCTGCCATTGCACCTTCACCAGCTCCACCCTCTTGTTCCTCAGTTCCTTCGACTTCCGGTCTAGGATAGCCACAGGCCGCTCGATATAATTCATGCTGTCATCAACCTGGATGTCCTGCAAAGGTACCACCGCTGAGTCCTCCACCAGGCACTTCCGCAGCTGGGAGACGTGGAAAGTGTTGTGGATCTGACTGAGTTCGGCTGGTAGATCCAGCCGGTATGCCACCTTGCCCACTCGGTCTGCAACCCTAAACGGTCCAATATACCTGGGACCCAACTTGCCCCGCTTCCTGAATCGGATGACACCCTTCCAAGGCAGTCTGAAGCCTGCTCCGGACCTGCTGAATCTTCTCCGTCGTCTTGAGCACTACTTCGGTGCTCCCCATGACTCTCTGTCCAACCTCGCCCCAACATATCGGGGTCCTGCACTTCCTCCCGTACAACGTCTCGAAGGGAGGACAGTCAATACTCGCGTGATAGCTGTTATTGTATGAAAACTCGGCTAAAGGAAGATAGGTATCCCAGCTACCACCGAAGTCTAAAACACACGCCCGCAGCATGTCCTCCAGAGTCTGGATGGTCCGCTCGCTCTGGCCATCCGTCTGCGGGTGGAAGGCTGTACTAAAATGCAGACGAGTACCCAGCTCGTCATGAAACTTCTTCCAGAACCTAGAAGTGAACCGCATATCCCTATCCGAAATCACTGAAACTGGCACCCCATGCCGTGCCACTACCTCTCTGATGTAGATATCGGCTAATTTCTCGGCCGAGATGCTCTTCTGAATCGGGATAAAGTGGGCTCTCTTGGTCAACCGATCGACGATGACCCATATCGAATCCACTCCCCGCGCGGTCCTGGGAAGCTTGGTGATGAAATCCATCGTGATGTCTTCCCATTTCCACAGCGGGATATCCAACGGCTGCATCTTGCCGTGCGATCTCTGGTGTTCGGCCTTGACCTTCCTGCAGGTCAGGCACCGCTCAACGTACCATGCTACATCCCGCTTCATGCAGGGCCACCAATAGTCCAGACGAAGATCCCTATACATCTTCGTTGCCCCTGGATGAATGGAGAATCGGGATTTGTGCGCCTCCTCCATCAGAACCTGGCGCACGCCTCCGAGGTATGGAACCCACACCCTGCGGTGTAATGTCAATAATCCCCTGCTGTCATGGTCGAAGGAGGAAACCTGTCCTACAATCTGCTCACTCTTCCGATGTTCCTCCTTCATAGCCTCCTGCTGAGCCTCCCAGATCCGCTCCAAAAGCGGAGTCACCATCGTCATCCTCAAACAGATATCCCTGATCGGTGCTCCTTGCGGCTAAGCGCATCGGCCATGACATTGGCCTTCCCTGGGTGGTAGAGGATCTCACAATCGTAATCCTTTGCCACATCAAGCCACCGACGCTGCCTCATATTCAGATTTGGCTGGTCCATGAGGTACCTCAAACTCTTGTGGTCCGTGTAAATCGTACAGCGAACCCCATAGAGGTAATGGCGCCAAACCTTGAGGGCGAACACAACGGCCCCCAACTCCAAATCATGCGTTGGGTACTTCGCCTCGTGAGGCTTCAGCTGCCTCGACGCGTAGGCGATGACATGCCCTCTCTGCATCAATACTGCGCCAAAACCTGAGGTGGACGCATCGCAGTATACAACAAAATCCTCCATGCCCTCTGGCAAGGCTAAGATTGGTGCCTCGCACAATCTCTGTCTCAGTGTCTCGAATGCTGCCTGCTGCTCAGGCCCCCAACGAAAGACCATGGCCTTCCTCGTTAACCTGGTCAGGGGTAATGCTACCTTGGAGAAATCCTGGATGAATCTCCGATAGTAGCCAGCCAATCCCAGGAAGCTCTGAATCTCAAATGGAGATTTCAGAACCTCCAATCTCATCACGGCCTCCACCTTGGCCGGATCCACCGAAATCCAGTTCTGGTTGACAAGGTGCCCAAGAAACTGCACCTCGCGCAACCAGAACTCACACTTGGAGAACTTGGCATACAAGTTCTCCCTCCTCAAGGTCTCTAGAACCTCTTGCAAATGCTCCTCATGCTGCTCTCGTGTCTTGGAGTAAACCAAGATATCATCAATAAATACTATCACCGACCGGTCTAACATTGGTCTACACACGCGGTTCATGAGGTCCATGAACGCGGCAGGAGCATTGGTGAGCCCGAAAGGCATCACCACGAACTCATAGTGGCCATAACGTGTCCGAAATGTCGTCTTCTGCACATCCTCCTCTCTGACCCTCACCTGGTGATACCCTGAACGCAAATCTATCTTGGAGAACCAAGATGCTCTCTGAAGCTGGTCAAAGAGGTCGTCAATCCTCGGGAGTGGGTAGCGGTTCTTCACCGTTACCTTATTCAGCTCCCTATAATCGATACACATCCGATGCGACCCGTCCTTCTTCTTCACAAACAGAATCGGGGCTCCCCAGGATGAACTGCTCGGTCGAATGAAACCTCCGTCTAACAGCTCCTGAAGCTGTGTAGACAACTCCTGCATCTCAGGGGGAGCCAACCGATACGGTGCCTTGGCTATCGGAGCCGCACCAGGGACTAGGTCGATCCTGAACTCCACCTGTCGCTCCGGAGGTATCCCAGGCAGCTCCTCGGGGAATACATCCGCGAACTCTCGTACTACGGGCACATCGCCCACCGTCGCCTTACCCGCCTCGCGGGTGTCCATGACATATGCGACATATCCTGCGCAACCCTGCTGAAGGTAACGCCTTGCCCTCGCTGCCGAACAGAAGGCTGGCCCTCGCTGTGATCTCTCACCCTGAATTACTAACTCTCCCCCACTTGGGGCTCTGACTCGTACTAACTACTGCGCGCAATCTATCACTGCCCCATTGGGACTCAGCCAATCCATACCAATAATGACCTTGTTTCCCCGCAATGGAATAGGAACTAGGTCAACCAAATACCGCTCTTCGAACAACCTCAATACACAATCTCGGAAGACCTCTGATTCTCGCACCGACCGGTCGTCCGCAATCTCGACCTCTAAAGGGCAATCCAACATGCCCGATGACTCAGGAAACTTCTTGCTAAGTGCAAGAGAAACAAAGGATCGGGTAGCCCCCGAATCAAACAACACCTGGACTGGAATACCGTTCACATGGAACGATCCCGTCACCACATCGGGTGCAGCGCGTGCCTCCTCGGCTGTCAGCTGAAATGCCCGGCTCCTCACCACCGGAGCCTCTGCCTTGCCCTGCCGGCCATCCGTAATCCGCAGGGTCGCTGGAGCTGGCGCCTGTACTGGCGCTGCTGCTGTCAACTGAGGGCAATTGGCCCTCTTGTGGCCCCTCTGGTTGCAGTGGAAACACAGCAACTCGGACGTCTGAAATACCGGAGTAGGAGCAGCACAATCCCTGCTAAAGTGCCCCGTCTTGCCGCACTTGTAGCAGCCTGACGATCCTAACCTGGATGGTCCCTCATGCGACTTGCCGCATTTCCTGCAGCGGCTACGACTCGGTGGGCCTCTTGGGTCCGGATCTGATCCCTTGGGCTTCTTCCCCGAAGCCCCAGTCATCTGTCCCTCCTCAGCCTTTCTCTTCAGAATGTGACCCAGATCAATCTCCCTCTCCCTTGCCCTGGCAATCATGGACTCCAGGGTATGGCAAGCTGAAAAACTGACATGCTCCCGGATGTCGGCTCGGAGCATGTCGTGGTAGCGGGTCCTCCTCATGTCCTCATCACCCGCGTACCGAGGTACCAGTAACGCCCTCTCCCGGAACTTGGCGGTGATCTCCGCCACTGTCTCTGGCGTCTGCCTCATATCCAAGAACTCCCGAGCCAACTACTGGAGCTCCACCGCAGGCGCGAACTCTATCCTGAATCGTGTCACAAAGTCCGGCCATGTCATAGCCTCAATGGCCGCGGCTCCCAAAGAGTCACAAACCGACTCCCACCAATCTCTAGCTCTGTCACGTAGACACCCTGCTGCAAATCGTACCTTCGACCCCTCGGGGCAGAAGCTGATCAGCTGTGCAGACTCAAGGTCTGCAATCCATCGTCTGGCAGCAATGGGGTCCTTCGCCCCATGGAAATCTGGTGCACCACTGCCCCTGAAGTCCTTAAAGGACAGTGTGCGTGGTCCTGACTGGCTAGCCGCCATATCACTCCTGAACGCCCTGAGACGATCCTCCATCAACTCTACAATACCCTCCTTGATCGACCCGAAGATGATGGGAGTCGACTCAAGGATGCCCTTGGTAATCTCTGACGCGATGAACTCGCGTAGACCCTCATCAACTGGTTCGGACCCAGAACCCGAACCCGATCCTGATCCTGAGCCTCCCGCTCCCTGTCGTGTGGTCACCATACTGCAAAACATAGCATAACCACCACCAAACTATATTCCACTAACGAGGCTCACATACATATCACAAGTCCCCGGTCTCGTCTCGGCCCTTTTTGAATCGAGTACGGATCCTCCGCTTTCAGTAGTACGGGCCCATACTACCTTCCACGTCTATCCGTACTTTCCTCAAGAATTGCCTCAACTCAACCAAGTCCTTTCTACTAATACTCCGGTTCTCGTCCTACTCTCGCCCTAGGCTTGCCCTAAGTAATCGCCATCCCACTCTCTGCCATCAGCTGCACAAGAAGTCCCTGCTTTCTTTCCCTAACTAGCTCGCGAATACTATTACATATTACTCAGACTAGATAATTCTTCGAATGAGAGGTCCTACCCTACAACGGTTGGACTCAGACAAGAGCTGCGAAGCAGGGCTAGACCCAACCTTCTGAAATTATTTAGTCCTTGCAATATGTAACGTAACATATTCTTTTACTAGTTAGTGAGAGACAACTACAACTCCTAAAAGCACATAGCAAGCAGCATTCGTGCATTGAGTACACATAATCAAGTATATACTATTCTGGCTATCATACTGACTGATCTGTACTAGCATGTAATTCTCATAAAGCTGGAACACATAAAGCAGGCACGTAAGGCATCATTCCTAGATCCTTAGTCCTATTCTAGCATGTTGTTCTACTGAAACTGGAACTGATAATCATAACAATAACTTGTATGGGTACTTTGGGGAAAACTTACTTGAGCTCGCCCGGTCGAGCACATCACACACCTTGTTCTTTCTTTCTCGAAACTCGTTTACTTAGTCTTTAGAAAAATCATTTCTTTATAAAAATCTTTTAATCCCTTCGATTTGAGTCCAGACACCCCCGAAGGTGTGTCCGAATCCCTCAAACCGGGGCTCTGATACCAACTTGTAACATCCCAAAAATACCAGCTAAAAATTTCATTTTTAAATTAGGTTAATACTTAAAAACATCGTTACAAAACATTCATAATATTAATTCATGTCTGAAAACTGGTAACATCATAGTAAAATATTCAGAGTACATCCCAGAAAATCCATAGTGCGGAAACAAGAGTGTGTGTGATATGACGCTACCGCGCCGACTCCTTTCCCCTAGCTGAAGAGGTACCTGAAACAAAACTGTAAACTGTAAGCACGAAGCTTAGTGAGTTCCCCCATCGTACCACATACCATACAATCACATAACATACAAATATTGTCAGGCATATCTGGGTGCCCGACCTACCCCTTCGGTCCTTTCGACCGGATACTGCCCAGCATATCTGGGTGCTGGCCTCCCCTTCGGTCCTTTCGACCGGATACTGGGGACTATTTCACCCCTCTACTACTACCACATAACATATATCACATAACCATAATCTGTCTAACATGACTGGGTATGACTACCCCTTTTGGCCCTATCGACCGGAAATCCTGGGGACTATCTCCCCTACTGCTACTAGCATATAACATCATATCATACTAGCACATAACATATCAGGTAGTAGCAAACCTAGATGATATCACAAAGACAATCATCCAACATACAACTCCTACTGGTGGGCCGGCATTGTGGCCGTAGACCCACCGCTACTGGAAGGTAACTCACCTCGAGGGTAGCTACTGAAAACCCGCTCAACCTACGCCTGGCTGCCGCACCGGTAACCCTCCGGCTATAAATCTGTAATCATGGATTAGGTACTCATAAATACCCCTTAGGTCGAATGACTGGTCAAATTCAACTTCTTGGTCAAAGTCAACTCTCTGATTGACTGGACTCGCCGAGTCCATATAGCGACTCGCCGAGTCCTTCTACGTCTAGCCCGACTCTGACTCATCGGGTCCCTGTTCCCACTCACTGAGTCAGCCTGACTCGCTAAACGGGGACAACTAACAAACCCGCGACTGGACTCGTCGAGTCCAAGGGGGGACTCGCCGAATCCGACGAACAGATCTCACAATTCGCTCCAATCTTCCATCAGAACATCAACCTTGGAGATTTGGAGATTCTGGGACTATAGCTACACGTTAAATTGCTAATTCCACGTGCGACTACGAAGGGTTGGACCTCCTACACTTAAACCCTTCTTATCCTACTGACAGTTCATATGACTCGCCGAGTTTGAAGAACACTCGCCGAGTTCAAGGCTATATTCAAGGGACTCGCCGAGTTTGAAGAACGACTCGCCGAGTACCAGTCAATCTTCATAGGACTCGCCGAGTTGTTCATCCAACTCGTCGAGTCTAAGGCCATTTTCATGGAACTCGCCGAGTGCACTTCGGCACTCGCCGAGTTCCCTTCGACTCTTCACCCAATCTGGCCAAATCTGAGACATGCAACTGATCCAACTCATGGGTCTCAGTTCCTAGGGTCTGGTTATCAAATATACACACGAAATCTGGGGGTTTTAAGGCTTGAAGATCAACCATTGGGGACAAAAAGGAACCTAAGAGCTAATGAGCAAAGTGAGGGTTTTATTACCTGATTTGATGCCTTCCCCAGAGTAGATTTCGGATCTACCTTCACTTCTGGAACACTCCAACTTCCTCCTTCTTCTTCTAAGCTCCAAAACCTTCTTTGGAAGATCAAAATCACTCAAGAACACTAAAGGAGCTAGGGTTGTTCTCTACTGCTCTCTGGGAGGAAAATGGGACGAAATGGGTGTTTTAGAATGGGTAAAATAGGGTGCAATGTCTGAAAATAGAGTTTCATCCAGACAGGTGGACTCGCCGAGTCCATATGTCGACTCGCCGAGTTCCCAGATTAAATCCCGTGTCCACCTCGCTGCTACTCGACGAGTCGGGACGCAGACTCGCCGAGTTCATGGCAAAAATTTAAGAAAATACTTAAATAAAATCGTACCAGGAATCCGATGTTACATGAGTTCATAATCATGTTTGAATAAAAGTCTTTGTATCGTTTGTAAAACCCAGAAAATCCGATATGTTCTGTAAAAAGTCTGAAAAGTCTGAAAAATGATGTGAAAATCGAGTATAAATGCATGTGTGAATTTCATAGTAGTACCATATAGGAATGCAGTTCAATTTTCTTTGTATTCTTTCTGTTGTAAGTAAGTGGTATTTGAACAATAGTATTTCCCCAGAAAATCCGATATTTTCTGATTTATAAAAATGTCACGGTCTTTGCACTGTAGAAATGTTTTGTATCATTATTACTTACGAGTTTTTAATTTTTCAGTAATGTCTTAATGGGAATGGATCTCTATATGATTCGTTATAACCATACATGATAGTAACTGATTTTCCTATCTTGACATGTTTCCAAACGCTGGATTTTCGATCAAGGTTTTGTCACCCTAGACTGGCCTAGTCTAACTGTAGCGAACAACTCAGGTGTGGGGGAGACACCCCCGTATAGATCTATACACAAACTCTCACTCTCCCTCCAGGAGACTCTGATTAAAACTACAAGCTACAGCCATACACTCAGTGGTGTCAACCGAAACGTCTCACTAGATCCGATTTGTCTCTCCATGGATGTGTATAATGTTATATGTATTTAGAAGTTCGAACACTAGATGATGTATGAAATGCAAAGATAAGGCCCAACAAACATGAAGAAAAGGCAACTATGGCCCATTAGACGTGTAAATTTTTCCAGGCTAAATTAACATGTAAATGGGACACTAAGGCCCAATAACAATTAAATGCTAAATTAGGCCCATTTAGCATGTAATTGGGTCATTGAGGCCCAAATAGACATGTGATGAATACATTGGGCCTAGTAAACATTTAATTGGATCACGAAGGCCCAATAACCGCACCATTGTTGTATTTCGTTTAATCGAATTATTTATTCGTAGCGTTATAAAAAGTCCAATGTTTTGTTATAATGATATTTTTAGTTTGATACGTCAAAATTCAATAATTTGAACCCGTATTTATTAAAAAATACACTTTAGGTCCCTTGAGAACTAATTTGAACATTTAAGGGCTTATTTTACATAAAATGTCATTTTGGTCTATTTTAAATTAAAAATAACATTTTAGTCCATAAATTTATAAAGATCTATATTTTCGCCCCAAATGTTTAGTGATTGACGGGTTTGGCCCAAAAATACATGTAATGACATTTTCAGTCCATTTATGCAGAAAATTACAATTTCAACCCTTATTTGCATAAAATAACATTTTCGGACCAATTTTTATAAAATTAACATTTTTGGTCCAAATCTTGAGATAGTGTCATTTTCAGCCCCTAATCTCGTTTATTCTCATTTTTGGCTAGAGTTTTGATTAAATAACATTTTAATCCCCAAAAATTGATATTTTTGCAATTTAGGCCGAATAGGCCGTGAGGCCCACATTAAGGCCCAAAATGCAAAATTATACACTTTTGACCCTTAGAAAAATATGGTTATTATAAAAACTCAGTTTGAAGCTAATAATACCCTTTTAGACCCTATATGTCACACCCCCAAACCGGAACGGCGGAAACGTTCGGGGGTAGTTGATGTCATGCGTAGTATCACAACAGTTGTATCATAATAAGTGAAGTAAACACAACCATTACATTATAATAAGAATATTTACATTGTTTGAAAACATGTTTTATACATAACAGTATATAGCAAAAGTAAAAGACGTGACTCCAGAATGTTCCGTCTTCTCCAAAAGTTGGCAAGAGTACCTGTCTATTGTTGCCTTGAGAATACAAGCAGTTTTAAAATATCAGCATAAAGCTGGTGAGTTCATAAGCGTTTAGTTCTGGTGAAAGAAATGTTTCTTTGATCCTTTGAAAAGTGTTTCCCAAGAAAATCCTTTATTTTCTTATGAAAGATGTTTGATTATCCATTAGTTATATGTTAAACAGCCTGTTTATGTAAGGTTCAGTTATCCCAGGAAAATCCTGTATTTTCCTTAAAAGTTGATAGTTGGTTATCTGTTCTTTTCTGAGGTGTACAAGTATCTACCATACTTGTATCATTAGATGTAGTTTCCTTGAAAAACCCTGTTTGTTCCCTATGAGGTGTATTAGCCTTATTACATAGATAAAACTAATAGATAGGTAGTGAACTAAATCCTAAGGGTATTATTAATACCCTCTAGTAATCAAATCGGTTATTACTTTGAGGTTAGTTCACTTGTTTCATTATTATAAAAGTAAATCACTGTTACCTAGGTTGCGAGTTTAATAACCATACATTAAACTTGATATGACACGTAACGAGGCCAGTATCTTTTATGACTTTGTCACCCGTAGACCTGACGGTTCAACTGTAGCTAGCAGCGAGGTGCGGGATAGTCAGTCCCGTATAGATCTATACACAATAGTCACGCTCTCCCTCCAAGAGATTCTGGTTACAAGGGTTAGTCCTACACTCACGAATCCGGTGGAGTGTTACCAAGGAGGTGTCTCCAACTTAAAATAACAAATTTACAAGTAATAATACCGAAAATTCTGTTTATGATTTGTATAAATCCTTTATAAAATATCACATTTTATGATAAGATTTACAAGTTCCTTGCTTTAGTTTTGAAAACTGTTTCTACATGTTGATTTCTTAATCGTTTGGTAAAACGGTTTTCTGTGTTAAAAGCATGCTGAACATATAATTATTTTATGTAAATGAGATAACTTGAGCACAAGTTTCCTTGTATTTTTGCTTGTATTCTCCCCCTAAAACATGAAAACTCGGAAAAGCGTAGGGGTATGAACTCACAGTTTGACGTATGATTTGAACGTAAGGTTGGTTACGAGTGCCGAGTGTCAACTGATGTTTCGTACTCAAGTGGATCCTAATAACATATAGTAACACATACATGTGTTAGAATTAGGGTGTTACATGACTAAACGTGACGGAAAAATATCCTAAAGACTTGGAAATGCTTGTCGGGACCCTATATGATCAAATAAAGGAGGTGTATGGCCTAAAGAGTGTGTGTGTGGCCAGGACGTGCGGTCAGCATGTGTGTGCAGTTGTACAGAGGGGTGTGCAGTCGTACATGGGAGTGTGCGGCCGTACAGAGGGGTGTGCGGTCGTACACAGGGGTGTGCGGCCGTGCACTCTTCATTCACGCCCAAAATGTCGATTCTTAGGTGTTTCAAGGCCAATACCAAGTCCAACTAGCAGATAGGGGATCAAACTCTCACTTTGGAGGGTTTTTGAGGTGTGTACGGCCACCTTATGAAGGTGTGGGGCCATACACCTTCAAGTGATGAAGAATACGAAGAACATGCAGAACATGAAGAGTTTTAAGTTTAGATCAAGGTGTCTTACCAGTATAACAAGCTGAATGATGGAGTAATTCACGTTTTTGAGGCCCTTAGTGTGTTCTTGGTTGAAGTTTCTAGAGAGAAAAGTAGAGAGAGCAAGTAGAGTGCAGCCAAAAGAAGGGAATGAGTGAAGGGTCACCCTATATATATATAGGGATGAGTGTGCGGCTGGAAGATGGGTGTGCGACCGCACAATCATGTGTACGGCCGTACACTCCTCCCGAGAGGGTGTATGGCCCGAATGTTGTACTATGACTTGGTATTACTCGACCTAGGACCCAAACTTTGATTGTATGAGGCTTAGAACGCTTTATCGAACCCTTAAATGGTGAAAAATGGTGATAAAATCGAGTTTAATATTGATATAAAGATCAATTGTACATGATAAAAGTTTCGAATTGTCACATCATCCCCCCGTTAAAGGGAATTTCGTCCCGAAATTTGAACATAGAATACAAATCATGCATTAGGTAAGATATGTGGATATTTCTGTTTCATCTGATCTTCGCGCTCCCAAGTGAATTCAGGTCCCCGCTTGACATTCCAGCGAACCTTCACTATCGGGATGCGACTTTGTTTCGTTCGTTTGATCTCTCTATCCATGATTTCGACTGGTTCTTCCACGAAATTTAGGTTCTCATTAATTTCAATCTCGTTGAGAGGAATCGTAAGGGTTTCGTCGGATACGCATTTCTTAAGATTCGAAACGTGGAATACAGGATGAATGTTGCTAAGTTCTTGCGGTAAACGAAGTTTGTAGGCTACGGGACCGATCCTAGCAAGGATCTCGAAGGGTCCTATGTATCTTGGATTTAGCTTTCCACGCTTTCCGAAGCGTATCATGCCTTTCCAGGGCGAGACCTTTAACAGAACATGGTCTCCAACCTGGAACTCCAAGGGTTTTCGTCCTTTATCGGCGTAGCTCTTTTGTCTATCTCGTGAGGCTTTCAGTCGTTCTCGGATTTGTACGATCTTTTCTGTGGTTTCGCGGATGATTTCTGGACCAGTGAGAGTGCTGTCAGGGACTTGCCCCTTGGCTAGTTGTGTGTCGCCCACCTCAGCCCAGAACAGAGGGGATCTGCACTTGCGACCATAGAGGGCTTCGAAAGGTGCAGCCTTGATGCTGGTATGGTAACTGTTGTTGTAGGAATATTCAACCAAAGGAAGATGAGTGTCCCATGACGCGCCGAAATCGATGACGCAGGCTCTCAACATATCTTCCAATGTCTGAATTGTTCTCTCACTCTGTCCATCAGTCTGAGGATGGTAAGTTGTGCTCATATCCAGCTTAGTTCCATGAGCTTTCTGCAGTGACTGCCAGAACCTCGAAGTGAACCTGCTATCTCGATCGGAGATAATGGACACATGCACACCATGCAGTCGAACTATCTCTCGGATGTAGATTCGCGTGAGTTTCTCCATTTTGAAGTTTTCCTTGATCGGCAGGAAGTGGGCGGATTTAGTCAGTCGGTCGACAATTACCTAGATGGCGTCGTGCCCACTCGGAGACTTGGGTAATTTGGTGATAAAATCCATAGTAATTCTCTCCCACTTCCACTCCGGTATCTCCGGCTGGTGGAGTAGACCTGAGGGCTTCTGATATTCGACCTTCACCTTGGCGCAAGTCAGGCACTTGCCCACGAAGGTAGCGATCTCTGCTTTCATGTTCGGCCACCAATACAGTTTCTTGAGATCGAGGTACATCTTGTCCGAGCCTGGGTGAACGGAGTATCTAGTCTTGTGAGCTTCGTTCATTACAACCTCTCTGTAACTACCGAACTTTGGGGTCCAGATTCGGTCCATGAAATAATAAACACCGTCTCCCTTGATTTCTAGTTTCTTTTCCATTCCTCTCAAGCCTTCACCCGGCATGTTCTCTGGTTTTAAGGCTTCCAGCTGAGCCTCCTTGATTTGCGCGGATAAATGGGAATGGATAGTCATGGTCAGTGCCTTCACTCTATGACCTGAGTACTCCTTCCGGCTGAGGGCATCTGCCACCACATTGGCCTTGTCGGGATGGTAGCGGATTTCGCATTCGTAATCACTGAGTAGCTCAACCCATCGCCGTTGTCTCATGTTCAGTTCCTTCTGGTCGAAAATATGCTGCAGGCTTTTATGGTCAGTGAAGATAGTGCACTTGGTTCCGTAGAGATAATGTCTCCATATCTTCAGTGCGAAGACTACTGCTCTGAATTCCAGATCGTGTGTTGTGTAGTTGACTTCGTGTGCTTTCAGCTGTCTTGAGGCATAAGCAATGACTTTTCCCCGTTACATGAGCACACAGCCTAGGCCCTGATTGGATGCATCACAGTAGACAACGAAGTCCTCCGTCCCTTCGGGTAGAGACAAGATAGGTGCGCTGCACAGGGCCTGCTTCAATGTTTGGAACGCAGTGTCTTGTTTTTCACTCCAACAAAAGGGTACGCCTTTCTCAGTCAGAGTGGTTAAGGGTTTGGCAATTCTGGAGAAATTCTGGATAAATCTGCGATAGTAGCCAGCGAGGCCCAAGAATTGACGAATTTCTGTGGGCGTCTTCGGTGCTGACCAATTCTCTATCGCTTTGATTTTGGACGGGTCCACGTGTATGCCTTCCTCGCTTACCACATGACCTAGGAGGGTTACTTTTCGAATCCAGAATTCGCACTTGGAGAATTTCGCGTACAGCTTCTCCGTCCTTAAAGTTTCCAGCACCGATCTCAAGTGTTGTCGATGATCCTCCTCACTTCTGGAGTAGACAAGTATATCGTCGATGAACATGATTACGAACTTGTCCAGGAAAGAACGGCACACCTGATTTATCAGGTCCATGAATACCACCGGTGCGTTGGTTAGACCGAAGGGCATCACTACAAATTCGTAGTGACCATACCGAGCCCGAAATGTTGTCTTAGGAACATCACTCTCATGGAATCGCAGCTGATGGTACCCTGATCTTAGGTCTATTTTGGAAAAGTAACTGGCTCCTTGAAGTTGATCGAAGAGGTCGTCGATTTGAGGAAGAGGGTAACGGTTTTTGACTGTGAGCTTGTTCAGCTCTCCATAGTCAATGCACATCCGAAAGGATCCATCTTTCTTTTTACAAACAAGATCGGGGCTCCACAGGGTGAGGAACTCGGTCTGATGAATCCTTTGCTGAGCAGCTCATTGAGCTGACTGGATAACTCTTGCATTTCTGCCGACGCTAATCGGTATGGGGATTTACCTACGGGGGTAGCTCCAGGGAATAAGTCGATGCGAAACTCGACTTGGCGTTCGGGAGGGATTCCCGGGAGATCTTTGGGAAAAACATCGGGAAAGTTGCAGACTTCGGGGATGCTCTCGAGGTCTTTAACTTCCTGCTTCTCATTAATGACGTGGGCTAGGAATGCATGACACTCCTTTCGCAGGAGTTTCTGGGCTTTGATGCACGAAATGATACGGAGGTTTGAACTGAGTTTATCGCCGTAAATGATGAGAGTTTCATCAGAGGAAAGATTGAGACGGATAATTTTTTCATAACAAAGGATATCAGCATGATTGGGGCTCAACCAATCCATGCCGATGATGACATCGAAGCTTTTTATGGAGACTGGCATAAGGTCGATAGGAAAAGAATGATTGTTCAAGGTGAGGGTACAGCCTACGTATATATCATTAGTGCTCTCTTTCTCACCGTTAGCCATCTCGACGGTAAATGTTTCAGTTAGTGGTTGAGGTTTATATTTGAGGAGTTGTTTGAATGCATGGCTAATAAAACTTCTCTCCGCACCAGAATCGAAAAGAATGCATGCATAAGAGTTGTCGAGGAGGAACGTACCCGAAACAACGGTGGGATCTGCAACTGCCTCTTCTTGACCTATCGTTAGCACTCTCCCCGTGTCACCTGCTGTTGTTGCCTTGGGGCAGTTGCTCTTGTAGTGCCCGACTTCTCCACAAGCATAACAGGCTTGACTGACGCCTGCTCCAGATGCCCGATTGGTTGGTTGGACTGGTGTCTTGCAAAAACGAACTGTGTGCCCCATTTTTCCACAGTTAGTGCATGACATCTCACGACATGGGCCGGGATTATGATGGTAATTGCACTTGTCGCACCGAGGAAGGGTACTAGCATAATTTCTAGTAGGTGCTTGAGTGGCAGGAGCAGCGGCAGGAGTAGTAGCAGCGTGGACTGCCACCGTTTGCTGTTTCTTTGAGGGCTCCTGTGAAGACTGGTCCTTCCGCTGCTTCCAGAACTTTCTTTTCTCACCACTCCCTTTTACTGGCTCAGGAGCGGTTGTCACTTTATCAAGATCAACTCCGTGATCTATGAGAGTCTGCGCCAGACACTAAGCGTTGTCAAAGGTATTTGGCCTAGCAGCCAAGACATTTCCTTTGGTGGGTTGTGTCAGTCCCCAAATGTATCTCTCTATTTTCTTGCTTTCCTGGGTGACCATTCCCGGGCAAAGAAGTGCTAGGTCTTCAAACCAAGAAGTGTAGGCAGCAATGTCGGATTCCTTCATCCTTAGGTTCCAGAGTTCGTGCTCTAGTTTCTGCATCTCGCCCCGTGGGCAGTACTCAGCTAGCATGAGTTCCTTTAAACTTTCCCAACCCATAGAATTCGCCACTGGCAGGGTTAGGGATTTGACTCGACCATTCCACCAGGTCAGTGCTCTGTTGGCGAAAGTGCAAGCGGCGAACTTTACATTGTTGGCTTCAGAACAGGAACAGATTTCGAAAATGGACTCAATTTTCTCGATCCATTGAGTCAGGGCAATAACCCCTCCTTTGTCGTCGAAAGATGTAGGTTTTGCGTTCATAAATTCCTTATAAGAGCACTCCTTTTGGTGTCCTTGACCACCTTCATGATTTTGGGGATGAGTACCACCTCCCTGCCCACCAGATCCGCCAGGATTAACTTGTGACATCGCGGCAGCCACAGCAGCAGTAACAGTTGCTTGAAACATAACGGGATCGAACTGAAGGGGCGGTGGTGGTGGTGGAGCATCGTCATTCCTTCTGATAGGTCTTTTTCGGGGAGGCATCTTGTTCTAGAAACAACCAGGAAGAAGAGGATGGTAAGTCCTCTAGAATCGAATCAAGAGATATAAAGATGTATCTCAATATGATGGCTAGAGTGTTCTACTAAGCGATAAACAAAGGAAAGCTACCAATGCAAATAAGTTATCGCTAAGAAACAAATAGGTAGCAACACTAGGACTGAATTTCTACAATGTATTCGGCTCTGACTAAAATACTCCTATAGTATTTTAAGTTGTATGGATACTGGGTAAGTTTTAGGCCTGTTGCAACATCAAAGTCACTCCCAAGCACATGTTGGTTATGTCTCAAATAAATATAGTTGATCAGGCTATATTGACCCTAGACATGATTACATAACTGTCCAGGTTTAACTGTAGTGTTCAACATCCAAAATACTTTTGTTTTGTTCTACTCATGATACTGTTTCTGGTATGTAGGTATACTTGTATACTTTTGTAAAAATACTTTATGTTTTAAAAGTATACTTTTAGTTCAGAGAACTTCGGTCCCTTAATGTTTATAGTTGTATACCATGTAAGGTTCGTTATACTTAGTTCACTATAAACAATAGCTCTGATACCAATCTGTCACACCCCCAAACCGGAACGGCGGAAACGTTCATGGGTGGTTGACGTTATGCATAGTATCACAACAGTTGTATCATAGTAAGTGAAGTAAACACAACCATTACATTATAATAAGAATATTTACATTGTTTGGAAACATGGTTTATACATAACAGTATATAGCAAAAGTAAAAGACGTGACTCTAGAATGTTTCGTCTTCTCCAAAAGTTGGCAAGAGTACCTGTCTATTGTTGCCCTGAGAATACAAGCAGTTTTAAAATATCAGCATAAAGCTGGTGAGTTCATAAGCGTTTAGTTCTGATGAAAGAAATGTTTCTCTGATCCTTTGAAAAGTGTTTCCCAAGAAAATCCTATATTTTCTTATGAAAGATGTTTGATTATCCATTAGTATTATGTTAAACAACCTATTTATGTAAGGTTGAGTTATCCCAGGAAAAAGTCCTATATTTTCCTTAAAAGTTGATAGTTGGTTATCTGTTCTTGTCTGAGGTGTACAAGTATCTACCATACTTGTATCGTTAGATGTAGTTTCCTTGAAAAACCCTGTTTGTTCCCTATGAGGTGTATTAGCCTTATTACATAAATAAAACTAATAGATAGGTAGTGAACTAAATCCTAAGGGTATTATTAATACCCTCTAGTAATCAAGTTGGTTATTACTTTGAGGTTAGTTCACTTGTTTCATTATTACAAAAGTAAATCTCTGTTACCTAGGTTGCGAGTTTTATAACCATACATTAAACTTGATATGGCACGTAACGAGGCCAGTATCTTTTATGACTTTGTCACCCGTAGACCTGACGGTCAAACTGTAGCTAGCAGCGAGGTGCGGGATAGTCAGTCCCGTATAGATCTATACACAATAGTCATGCTCTGCCTCCAAGAGATTCTGGTTACAAGGGTTAGTCCTACACTCACGAATCCGGTGGAGTGTTACCAAGGACGTGTCTCCAACTTAAAATAACAAATTTACAAGCAATAATACCGAAAATTATGTTTATGATTTGTATAAATCCTTTATAAAATATCACCTTTTATGATAAGATTTACAAGTTCCTTGCTTTAGTTTTGAAAACTATTTCTACAGGTTGATTTCTTAATCGTTTGGTAAAACGGTTTTCTGTGTTACAAGCATGCTGAACATATAATTATTTTATGCAAATGAGATAACTTCATCACAAGTTTCCTTGTACTTTTGCTTGTATTTTCCCCCTAAAACATGAAAACTCGGAAAAGCGTAGGGGTATGAACTCACAGTTTGACGTATGATTCGAACGTAAGGTCGGTTACGAGTGCCGAGTGTCAACTGATGTTTCGTACTCAAGTGGATCCTAATAACATATAGTAACACATACATGTGTTAGAATTAGGGTGTTTCATGACTAAACGTGATGGGAAAACATCCTAAAGACTTGGAAATGCTTGTCGGGACCCTATATGATCAAACAAAGGAGGTGTACGGCCTAAAGAGTGTGTGTGCGGCCAGGGTGTGCGGTCATCATGTGTGTGCGGCCGTACAGAGGGGTGTGCGGTCGTACATGGGAGTGTGCGGCCGTACAGAGGGGTATGCGGTCGTACACAGGGGTGTGCGGCCGTACACTCTTCATTCACGCCCAAAAAGTCGATTCTTAGGTGTTTCAAGGCCAATACCAAGTCCAACTAGCAGATAGGGGATCAAACTCTCGCTTTGGAGGGTTTTTGAGGTGTGTACGGCCACCTTATGAAGGTGTGCGGCCGTACACCTTCAAGTGATGAAGAACACGAAGAACATGAAGAATTTTAAGCTTAGATCAAGGTGTCTTACCAGTATAACAAGCTGAATGATGGAGTAATTCATGTTTTTGAGGCCCTTAGAGTGTTCTTGGTTGAAGTTTCTAGAGAGAGAAAGTAGAGAGAGCAAGTAGAGTGCAGCCAAAAGAAGGGAATGAGTGAAGGGTTCACCCTATATATATAGGGATGAGTGTGCGGCTGGAAGATGGGTGTGCGGCCGCACACTCATGTGTACGGCCGTACACTCCTCCCGAGAGGGTGTATGGCCCGAATGTTGTACTATGACTTGGTATTACTCGACCTAGGACCCAAACTTTGAATGTACGAGGCTTAGAACGCTTTATCAAACCCTTAAATGGTGAAAAATGGTGATAAAATCGAGTTTAATATTGATATAAAGATCAATTGTACAAGATAAAATTTTCGGGTTGTCAAACTATAACACCGTAGGTGTCACTCTTGACCCCAAACTTTTGTTTATTTGCCAAAAATGATCCTTATACAAGATTTTGTTTGGTTTTTCACAACTTAGGCATTTATAACACTTTTAACTTTGTAGTATGGTGTCTAGAGTGTTTTTGTTTGTGATTCTCACTTATTTTTGTTAGAGTTTTATAGATCCATTGACTTTATCACACAAACAAAACAAAAGCCAAGAAAATCACACATATCATGCATAAATACATAGATCTACACATAAAGTCTAGTATTATCCCCCAAAAACAAGTCAAAACCAAAAACAAGGGGTATGAACTCACCTTTGCTTGTTGTTCTCATTTTTGAAGAAGATGTGAGTGAGTTTTCGGTCCTAGCAAGCTTTCTTAGTGGATTTCGAACTTAAGAAGTTCTAGGAAGCTAGATCATGAAATAGAGTGTTTATAGATGAGAACTCTTGCATGAAATGGAGACAAATGATTTGAATATGTTAGCAACTTACCTAGAAGTGATCTTTGTGGAAGAACTCTTGGATACACTGTGACAACCGTCAAAATTCGAGTCGGTTCTAGATTTGACTAAACTTAGTTGCACGTACAGGCACGACACATACTAGACTTAGTAACTAGAAGCT
Organism: Lactuca virosa; assembly: GCF_052849685.1. NCBI lineage: Eukaryota > Viridiplantae > Streptophyta > Magnoliopsida > Asterales > Asteraceae > Lactuca > Lactuca virosa. Next base: position 318,623,594 of record NC_136429.1, read on the forward strand.
AATTTATAACCTACTAGGAACTTGGAAACAATTAGAAACAATGGATAATGTACTTAGATTTCATATTGATATGTGAATTCTACAACTACTTAACTCTAGAGGCTATCCATATTCGGGTCACTCTTTGACTCGAACACCTTTTTATGAATCATATACACACATTATGCACTTGACCTAATGGTAAAAATTAGGTCGGAGTCTCGTGGAACTTAAGTCAAAGTTGAAACTATGACTAGTATACTTGGTTCTTCAAGTTCACTTGAATCTCGGAACCACTACATATAAATGCCAATAAACAGACAAAAAGGAATTAAAACATTATTTATAACTATAAAAGAGTTATAAGACTCAAAAATAATTTGATGCCTCCAAAATTCAATCTACCTTGATATCTAAAGTTTAGCAAAATCCGAAAAACCCTAAAAACCCTAAAAGCCCTAAAAACTCATATTTATAAACTTTAACCTTAAAAATCCTATAAAAACAATTATGAACCTTATCATATTATCTTATCATAATAATGATTATGAAATACAATCATTGAAAAATAAAGATTTAGTTATTAACATTTACCCTTGATTTATAAGTCAAAAATCAAGAGTTTTATGCATAAAAACTAGGTTAAGGTGCACATTTTATAAAAAGTTGGATATTTTTATAAAAGATTTGAATTTTTATAAAAGAAACAAGAGAGAGGGAGCCTCTCCTCCCCTAAAATTCGTTCTCTCCCTCCCCATATCTCTCTCTCACACTCTCATTCTCCAACATACACACATCTCTCTTCTTTCTCTCTCTAGAAAACTCTCTCTACCTTCTCTCTAATTTTTTTTTTCTTTCACCAAACACCACAACCACAGCCTCTTAACCACGAAATTATGGAGATTCATAAGGGGTTTTCAAGCCACAAATAAATTTAAGGTAAAGAACATACATCTCTTGAAGATCCACAACAATGATTTAAGCCATGCATTAGCATTTTACTTCAAAAACCGACTTCTACTTCTTCATCTTCTTCAAACTTGTTTTCTTTTTGTTAAAATGGTTTTTAGAACATCATGGATGTGTTCTAACACCATGCATGTATGATAAACAAGGTTGCATGTTCATGATATTAGTGCAAAAATTGATTTTTAAGGACTAAAACATTAAACTCAAGTTAAGAGTTTTTGAGAAACAAAATTTTGTTCATAAATGAATGTATACATTTTGATAAGTTTTAATCTTTTGATATCTGGAAACATGACTAAAATATGAGTTTATCATGATATATTTAAAATATTACAAAAGATTTACTCAAGGAAATGATGAAAAGTCACTTTTCTAACCAATCATCATGCATGCAATCTGCCAGATTTCTTTACCTGACTTTAAACTGCCATATCTCACTCATTTCTTAACCAAAATTCGTGATTATTTTTCTGAAATATAATATTTTGAGTTAGCTTTCAAACCCATCTGACCTCACTGGAAAATTCCAATATTTCGATTTTTACCAATTTTTACAAAACTGTTGCTCAAACAGCACTTTCCTTATGAACATTTGTTTTGTGTTGCATGTTCAAAGGACTTATTCATCACTAAAAGTCATTAAAAAATTATTTTGAACTCTTAATATCATGTATTAATAGGTACAAAAAGATCTTGATTCAAAAGTCTTTGTAACATGTTGCAAAAATTGTCATAGTAACATAAATATTCTTTACATAAATCACAAGAACCAAGTTTTCTCTATAATTTATTGAGCCTTTAGGCATGGTTTTCAACATCAAAAATAAGAAAACAATTTTTTCATTGTTATTAAATTGTATGAAGATGTATTCTGGAAATTTTCAGCTCAATATATATTTTCTTTATTTTCATATGAAAATAATAAGAAAATAGAGTGTTAAATCATATAAAATACTTACACAAGTAAATAAGTTCTGGAAAAATTCTTGGATGATCCCTTAAGTTAATAAACATTCCTCATGAAGTTTCAATGACTTTTGTTACTGTTTAGTATGGTTTTTAATTTTCTTTTTATTTAGCTCTAATAAATCATAAAACCACTTTAGGGAATGTGAAAATATTATTTCTTATTTTTCGCAGCTTTTACCCTGTATTTAAGACTCAGAAAAATATTTTGGGAATTTTTCAAAATGTATATCTATTTTTCCATGATTTTTGTGTTTATAATGGATTAAAAACAGGAAAAATAGTTTTACTCATCCAAAATTAATAAAAATTTACCAGAAACTCTTATAATATGTTGGGATGATAAATAAAAATTTTGATGATTTTTGTCTTCTGTATGCTATTTTTCTTCTATTTTCCCAAGATTTAATACACTTAAATGTACAAAAATCATAAAAATTTTGTTAAACTTTTTGAAAACACATATTAATAATTTTCCCAGATTATGTACACTGTTAAACAGTTACACAAAAATTATAAAAATTTTTCATGATAATTTACTATTTTTCCATGATTTTATGATTATTCAAGGAATTAAATGGTGAAAAATAGTTAGACAAATCAAAAATTCAAGAAAATTTATCTTAAGGTCTTTGACTTCAATTAAACCTGAAATACAAAGTTTGGGAAATTTAGAACTAAATTGAGTTAGTTTTTGAATATTTAATCATTAGAACACTTCTTAAAATGTTAAATATTAACCTTTCAATAATGATAATTTTCCACTTAAATTGTTATATAACAATTGATTCATTGAAATTTAATTTTCACAGAAATTTTTTTTTGTAACTTATCATTATTAAATTTTGACACAATATTGGCATAATTCTATTGTAGTAGTAACTATACTAGTGTTAGATTTCGATTAGAGACTCACTAGCGAATACCATTATTGTAGGAATCGGGAGTATTCACGACCCCCCTATTTTTGGTTTCTTTTAAATGTTTTGGGGGTGGGAAAGCATGTCTTAAACTATCTATGTTCATTGTATTTATTTGACTCGTATAAACTTGGTTGCTATATTTTGCATATTGTGAGTATTCACGCACTCCCCTATTTTCGGTTTTTAATGTTTTGGGGTGGAAAGCATGCCACAATATCTATGAACATTATTTTATGAACTTGTGCTATGAATTTGTGATATGAACTTTGTTGTATGAACTTGTATTATGAATTTGGTGTTATGAACTTGTATGATTAAGTCCCCGGAGAACTGATACAACCTATTAACTCATATTCGAGCCGATGGTCTTATGGATAGCACTATTTGGGGTCGACAGCCCCCACTCGCCCGGAACCGCGAGTGCATATTTCCATGAACTGACATCATGGGAACCATGGACATGATGGAATGGGGGCAGGAACGGTCATTAGGCTTGGGTTGTGAACTCATGAATGGAAACTTGATGCATATAGTAATCTTATATCGTATTTTACTAACGAAACTTGTATACTCATTTTATCAACGAAACTTATATACTCATTTTAACAGTATACCTTATTTATGGAAACTTCTATTAAAACTTTGATTACGATTCATGAAACCAATATTATTTTTAACCTGTGAGTACTCACCAACTATTTTTATAGTTGACGCTCGTTTTACATGCTTTTTCAGGAATCATGGAGTAAGTGGCACTTAGGGACACATCATTGTTAGGAGCATTCGCATGTGTTGTATTTCAATTTACATTGTTATTTCTTTTAAAATTTGTTCAAACCCATTGTAAATTTGTAAAGATTTTTAATACTATGGTTGGTGTTGTCTTCTAACTTTTGCTATGAAACCCTTTATACTGCCATGTCTCGTGTTTCCGCTTTAGCGGGGTGTGACATACACCCACACAATTCACGAAAATTTGAGGAGTAAAGAGGAGTTTTTGGAGAGAGTTTTTGAGAGAAAATGAAGATGATGGGGGTGTTGTGATCTTTGGCCGAAGGTAGAAGAAGAGAGAAGACAGAGGGAGTGAGGTGATGTGCATGGAGATCCACCATGCAATAAAGAGGTGGCAAGTGCACAATTTATCTTGTTTTCTTTTTTTTTACTCCTTGGGCTGAGAATGGGCCTTGCGAGATGAAGAAAATGGTGTTGAGCCCAAACTCTTGGCTTGATCGACTTTTATAGGCTCAATATAATTTTTCAGCCCATTGGGCTCAGTAGATGGTTCACGGCCCTATATGATACAAAGGAATGAGTCTATGGTCCATTAGGGCTAATTAATTCTCTTATGGTCCAATAAGGCTCATTAGGGTTAGAATGAATCATTCTAGGCCCAAATGGTCTAAAATACTATAGATTTATGAATTGGGTCCATTTAGAATCCAAATAGGGTTTCAAAGCCCAATCTAGTTGAATTAAATGTTTGTTGGTCCATTAGGCCCAATAAGGAAATCCTAGTCCATAATGAACTTGAACCAGGGTCTCTAGGGTTTTCAACTCCCCAATTGACTATTTGGATACTTTGTGTAGAGTTTTAAACTTCACTTGTGAATAATGATTAAGTTGGTGGTCATAGGATGAATATAGTGTATGATATCAAGTTAGAGTTACAAGTATTATCATAGTTGACGTTTACATGATCACAGAATTTCCTAGAAAAAATGCCATTTGTGACAATATTCTCTCTCAAAAGTCCTCCATTTGTTCATGGTGTTTGTGAACCATTTGAGGCATCACATTTGAGGTGCTAAGTTCTTAAAGGCCAAAACTACAAGCTACAAGAAAGAGGTAATTCTATAACTCAATTATATGTTGTTTATGTCAATTGTATGCTAGTTGTAGGCTTCATTCTTTGAAAACAATATTGCATGTATAATTAGAGTCAACATAGATCGAAAGCAATTAGGGTTGTATGTGCACCATAGGATGTTGTAGTATACAAAACCTAACATGTACTCCCTAGGTAACCAAATCCCACTTTAAGCACTTAATCGTTAAGACCAAAATGTCCAAACTCATATCTAACCTCTAAGGGATGTATTGTTGGATTAAGTGTCTAAGCCCATAACTATAATTGGTATGTACTTGAACCGAGAGTAGCATGGTCCATTCGGGTTGCCTTCACCAGACCAATCTGATAGGATGGATATTTGAGAAACAGTATATTTATGATTTATTAATATATTACAAGTATAATATATTAATTGTGAAATCATATTATTTAATTAGTATTGATCAAGAATTAATTTGGAATTAATTTAGTGATCAAAAGAGACTAATTAAATTAATGGGGACTAATTATGTAAATAGGTGATATACATAGTGTTTGGGCTATTGATCCATGTTTGGCTAAGTTTTATGTAAGTATCCATGAAGAGTTAGCCCACATGAGATATGGATCATAACTTAAGTGTATGGATTAGGGTTTACCCATGACTCTTAGAATCCTACACTATATATGTGTTATCCCTTAGCCAAAATTGGTTACCTAAGCATTCTAAGAGTTCTAAGAGAAGCTTAGCCGAGAACTACAAACTAGATCAAGAGGTATTCATCTAATTTGATTTTATATGGTATATCCTCTATTGTATGCTAGTTAGGATGTATGCTTTGTAAAATTCAAGTTGCATGTATAATTAGAGAAAACATAGATCCAAAGCATCTACGGTTGCATGTGCACCATAGGAGTGTTGTAGTGCTTAAAACCCTATGGTGGTATCAGAGCCTAGGATTGTTTTCTGTTATATTTGATGTTTGGTTATTTTTCAAAGCTGAAAAATCGATTTTCTGGCCTCTGACAGATGGACTCATCGAGTCCAATGCCTGACTCGACGAGTTCACTCAGTAAAAGGGAAACTCGACGAGTCTAGTTAATGTACTCGTCGAGTAGAGGCTTCTGGTTGCAGAATTTCCAGTTTTTGGCCTGAATTGGATTAGGATCATTACCACAAACTGTTTTCTAATCATAAATATCGTATATTCTGATTTGGTAATGATGATCCTCATCCAATTAACAGACAATTTTCAAATTTTAAGATAATAAGATAATTATTGGTATTATTTTATATGAATTGCCTTACTATGAGTTAGATTAGATCAATACTGAAGTTATATGATAATGTTGTTAGTTAAAATTGATCTAAGTTGTTCTTGAAGTGAGTTTTGTAACTTGTCCTCAAATTATATGAAGAGTCTCATTCATGAACATTAAAACTCATAAGTTTTCATAAGTTGTGGAAATGAAAAGGTTTTCAAGAATTACAAAACTTGGCCTCAATTTTTGGTTTTTGAAAAGTCTCAAATTATGAAAACATTAACTCTAGTAATTGAAAGGTTTCAAAAGATGCAACTCATGGGTTCATAACTTAAAAATTAATTAAATAGTTTTAATTTGAATTTTTTAATAACCTAGATGCTTTGAATAGTTTAATTACAACTTATGGACTTTATTAAATTAATTAAAGTGTTTAATTAAAGGTGAAGATTAATAAATCAATAACAACATGGTTTAAGTTTAATTAAACTAAGAGTATAATTTATTAAAAGATTAAACTACCTAGTATTTTAAATGTTTAAAATACACCCTTGTACTATATAAAATTAAAAGTTTAATATATTATATGTATAAGTAAAAGGTCTGCCTTACCGTTAATAGGCATCATTCACGAAGCTGGTCTATAAGGGGTATAAGGTTACTACCTATAAAATGGTGGTTTAAGGGGTGTCCACTCTCACTCACCGCTTCCTTGACTGGTGGAGGGTCGTTAGCCGAATGGGTAGGATAGGACATTAATTCTCATTAAAAGTATTATGAAATACCAAGTAACTAAATACTTTTATAAATTCCCAATCTTTGTTACTTAGGAAAAATGTGAATTTGATGCTAACCCATGAAATTGCACATTGCACCTTAATATGGGACTAATGAAGGATGGCAATGGGTAGCTCGAGGTTAATCATGGATCAATGGAGCGTGTGTGGTTAACTGGCACATTGATTAGGTGATTTGTAACATTAAGTGTACCAAGCTAATTTGCATGGTTATTCACACCTTGTTTATGATCATCGGCATCCCAGTCACAAACTTGAAGGGCATAATTGAGATTTAAACATGTCATTGAAAAGTTCAATGAATCTCAAAGAATCTAGGAATTTCAATTCATTTAAAACCTAAAGTTTTTTGTTCATTTTTCATGGTGGAAATTGGTAAATCGTCATTTACCTACCTTCAAATATTTTCCAATTGGATTTCGGCATCCCTATTCCGAATGTAGAATATTGTGTTGGGTCCTAGCCTTAATATTTCATTTGGGTGTTGTATTAAGGACTTGAACCAACTAACTTGAATTTCTCCCATTATAGATGTCTAGGTCAGACAACTATGGTCGTCTTGAATCTTATGGAAAAAGCTTTCCTCATGAAGATGATGTTCTCGGAAATCATACTTCACTTCCTCCACCTCCTCCAATAATTCTCCCTGACCCACAAGTTCAAAGACTTGAAAAATTCCAGGTCACTCAAGCCCTATTGGCAAGCCAACACCAAGATGGAAGGTTTGTGTGTGCACATGTCTTGGAGATGAAGTCACACATTGACAGGATGGGAATGTTTGGAGTCATTGTGTCAAGGAAGTTGGCTGTTGACTTGGTTCTTCAGTCTCTTCCCGAGTTGTATAGTCAGTTTGTTAACGACTACTATATGAAAGACCACGACGCGACCCTTATTGATCTTACCTATTTATTAATTGCTGCTGAATAAACAACGATTTGGCGCATTGGAACTGCAAATTTTATTGGAAGATCTACTTCCCAAAATTCCATGTACATTGATAATGGCAACATTGGAAGTCCAGAAAAGTCTTCTCATCGCAATAGGAAAGAATCAAACAGAAAGGCTAAGCCTGTGATTGTCCCGTTTACCATTCCAAAGGAGTCTGTTTGTTTCTATTGCCAAGAAAAGGGACATTGGAGGTGAAGCTGCCCTGACTACCTGAGAGATCTAAGAGATGGTAGAATCAAATTGTATGGTTTTGTTTTAGGTAAGCTCATTATCTAACTTTATTAATTTCCCATTTATTGATTCTTAATACATGATGTGATAACATTGCATTTTGATGTTTTGTAGGATCAAAGAAGAGAAAGGAAGATTGAAAGAAGAGTAAGCTCATTTTGATCGTGAAGAGATGGATTTCAATCGCATAGTTCAATGTTCATAATTTTGAGCTGTTGCTCAAGAGTTATGATAGATTGCTTAGAAATATGTAGCAACAAAGTTTTCATATGTACTTGCATTGTAAGGACAAGATTTTCCGCCATTTATAAATAAAGAAAGAATTTTGATTTTATCTTATTTATTTTTCCTTGCAATGACATTTCTGAAAATTGATGTTTGTATGTTTCTATTTTTAGCGATATGGATTTGATTCTTTTGTTTCTGGTAGTGTCTAAATTTAGAAAATAAGGAAAGATTCTTATCACCAAGTGTTAATTGGATAGAAACTTGAAATCATGCAACTTGTATTGTATGATGAATGAGAACCTTCATCTTTGGGAAATTAAGACTAATTCCTTCTTCACATGTATATGTGAGTCAAGTGAAGGACTATGGGATTGGGTACACTTGGTTGTGCGCTGGTCAGATCCACCACAAAGAACGATAAGACTATTCGTTATGATTTACTAAAAGTTTAGTAAATATGGTTATACTTACAAGATTAAGTGTTTTATGATAATCTTAGTGATTATGGAACCATATCACAATTGATACTGTAAAGTGCACTTGCATGGCTAAGAAGAGGAATAAGGAATTGTTGAAATGGTTAAATCAAAAGGTGAATCATAATTCGTTTTAAAAATCAAGTCTTAGAGTCATACTCCAAGATTGTGCCTTGAGTGACATAATCTTAAGAAAGCTTTATGACACTTATCAAATGTAGAGTAAAATTTTGTCTACTCTTGTGCATTTGAAATTGGTAAATTGTGATGTTTTGGATAAAACAAAGATCAACAATGATCGATTGTCAGAAGTGTTTGTCTTGATAAGAACCGCACTAAGTCTTGAATATTTGTTTGTCAAGTAATGTTTCTTCACAAAGAGAGTGTTATATGTCAAGAGGTCAGTGGGAGTCTTAAAAGATCTTGAAAATTTCAAGAACTAATCAAGAGTAAACCTATTGTTTAACACTACCACGCGACTTGAGGTTTGTAACCTATCGTGTTGAAAGTTCATTGATCAGTAAGGATGAGCTGCTTAAAAATTTGGAAGACATGGTAGGCCCTTGAGCTACCAGGTGTCAAGAAAGTTAAGATTGAACAAGTTCAGTCCATATGAGTTTGGATTTGTCACTAGCTTTGTCTTATGATTATGGTTATGACAAATTCACATGGATATGAACACATACACCATAAAATCTAAGTGTCATAAGGTTCTCTCCGCTTCATGAAAAGTATTGTGAGGAAACACTTTAACTAAGTAGATTTTAAAGAGTTAGCAATTGTGATATTTGCATTCTCAAATTCGATTATGATTACGGCATCCCTCTTCGTAGTTCGAATTGTGAGAAATGAAAAAAGGTCTAAACATTTGAGACTTATTGCTGTAAGTTCTAAAATTGTTCAGACACACATGTGAGCTATCTAAGGAAAGGTGTATGAGTTCGAGAAGCCCATATAAAGTCTTATCGAAGCGTCTTGTATCGGAAATCTGAACTTTGGTAAGAAAGTCAACAAGTATTGATTTCTATAAGTCCAGCTTATTTTTGGGCACATGTCAACGCTAGTGGGAGCATAAGTGTTATGCTAGTAAGATAATAATTATTATGCTAGTGGGAGCATAATTATTATGGTAATTGTTGCGAGTTAGCACTGCTAAGTATAGAAAACAAATGTTTCAATTTGCAAAGTTGCAAGGTTTGAAAAGTTGTTTTGCTATAATTAAAGGAGAGGAACTTGTACTTCATTCCAATTCTAAAAGTTTAGATTGAGAGTTTAATCAAATTTAGTCAAGGACATATATGAATGTTATGTTGAAAAGATTTAACATAAGGAAATCATATATATGGAAATGTTATAGCAAGAGACTGGTAAAGTATGGGGTATTTATGTAAGACATTATGAATCGTGTCCCATATGCTTCAGATATAGGATCGATTGCATGTGCTATAATATTCAACTGTACTAATTTTCCAAATGCCTAGTGCATTAAAAGGGAAAATGGACCAGAACTGGATATGACTAAAGTTGTTAAACAATTTCTAAGAACGATCCAAGATTCGCTAAAGATTGGTTGCTTATGGACAATTGGAAGTATAGTAATGAATGGACCATATTTATATTATTTTGAATAGATAGGATTCTATTAATGGGAGTTGGATATCAAGAATCTATGAGTAAGTTAGAAACTTTTATGCAAGAAGAATGTTCAAAGGAATGTGCTTTGAATATGAGACTTCGTATCTATGGAATTGTCTTGTAACAATCTCCAATGGAAACTTTTGTAATTAGAAAAGTCGTTGTGACTTGTCTACATAGTCATTAAAAAAGGATCACTGCATATAAGCTTAGAATCTAACATATTAAAGTAAGTGGCAAGGACTTGGTATTCTCACACTTATGATAAGGATTTGGAATTGTGAAATGAGTGTCATTGGAAATGTTTACAGTTGATCTATTTCACAAAGTAAGGACCATATGTAAACATAGTGTGCATGCTTGGAGCACGGGATGACTATTGTTTTAATTCAAGTATTAAGTTCATTAATCGAAACACTATATAATGAATAATGTGTAATCAATATGGTGATTAAATAAAAGGTGTTTTATTTATATTCCAAAGTTTTGAGACCATATTTGATTCAATTATTCTTGCATTTCACTTTGCATGTTTTGACTTGCCGAATAACTAGGTTATTCAAACTATCCACAGTCGATCATACTTTGGAAGTAGGTATTGAAGCTAGACTGTCATGAATGGGTCTGTAAATTGTCTAAAGGCGTTTAGACATAGCACAAGTTTGCTGCAGTGTTCATGAGTACTCCTGTAATAAGATTTGAGTATTGGATTAAACTCACGCTCATTTGAATCACTTCATGGATTTTATCACGAGTGATCATGAGACGATAATATCTTCTATTCTTGAAACCAAGACATGTGAGTTGTAGTTTACAAGTCGGTTTCACATTGACATATGTAAACGCACCAGTAACTTGGTGTTATAAATCATATTCTTTTGTGTGATTTGATGAGTAAGTACAAGAAAGCATTTGATTCGAACTTTATCCATTCATTTTACCCAATGTGGCAATAAAGCGATATTTGTGGGCCCCTCGATGATTCAGTGATGACAACCCTACGTGCTTGGCCAAGCCTGGACTGATTTGATTTGTTCAATTGGCCGGTCGTCATAAATCGGAAATCGGGAAACAACACATGAACAGAGAGAATGATTATAATACATGTCTCAGTTCATACGATATCTAGAATGGAGGAATATATGATCCCTTATCTAATGGACGCGTCATTGACTAGGTCAGAGTTTGACAGCGGCTTTTGAGAGCTATGATTGCTAGTCGGGTTCTGAAGTCATACATGCAATTATATTTATTAGACTTATCCAAGTGGGAGACTATTGGATTAGGTGTCTAAGCCCATAAATGTAATTGGTATGTACTTGACCCGAGAGTAGCATGGTCCATTTGGGTTACCTTCACAAGAACAATCTGATAGGATGGATATTCGAGAAAGAGGTTATTTATGATTTATTAATATAATAGAAGTATAATATATTAATTGTGAAATCATATTATTTAATTAGTATTGATCAATAATTAATTTGGAATTAATTTAGTGATCAAAAGAGACTAATTAAATTAATGGGGACTGATTATGTAAATCAGTGATATATATAGTGTTTGGGCTATTCATCCATGTTGGGCTAAGTTTTGTGTAAGTATCCATGAAGAGTTAGCCCACATGAGATAAGGATCATAACCTAAGTGTACGGATTAGGTTTTACCCATGACTCTTAGAATCTTACACTATATATGTGTTATCCTATCGCCAAAATTGGTTACCTAAGCATTCTAAGAGTTCTAAGAGAACCCTAGCTGATTTTTGTGGTGCTTAACCTCTCTCTCAATGTCCTCCTTTGTTTATGGTGTTTGAGAAACATTTGAGGTGCTAAGCTCTTGAAATGCCAAGAACTACAAACTACATCAAGAGGTATTCATCTAATTTGATTTTATATGGTATATCCTCTATTGTATGCTAGTTAGGATGTATGCTTTGGAAAATTCAAATTGCATGTATAATTAGAGAAAACATAGATCCAAAACATCTAGGGTTGCATTTGCATTATAGGAGTGTTATAGTGCTTAAAACCCAACAAGTATTAAGTCATAAAGTTCCACACTTTATGCCTTTGCATGGCTTAGTGGGGTCCAAACAGAAATCCAAGCTTCATAACTTCATCAAAATGTCACTAGTTCTTGCATGAAAGGATAATACTGCTCAAGGTCCAATTTTTGTGACTTAATAACCTCAGCAAGGACCAATTATGAGGCTGAAATGTTCTACAATAACTCCTACTCAGAAGAATCTTAATTATGGGCCCAAAACATGACAAATCACCACCCAAAACTAGATGTACATGACAAAGCCATTAAGTTCAAAACTTTATTCCTCCAGATGCTAAATCAAGATGAACGATGCCTCGATCTCTAAGCTCCAAGACAACCAAAACTTCTCCAAGGAGTTTTTCTACTTCCAAAGGCACAAAAAATCCACCAAAATCACTATAATTCTCAAAATCTATCCAAATAGGGGCTAGGGTTTCGAATCTAGGGTTACAGGGGATGGAGGTTGAAGATAAAGAGGGTTGGAAATGAGTTAAGGCCTTCAAATAGGGTCCAAGACCCTAAATCAAGGTTTGCATCTTATTAGAGTACACCAGTGTACTCTAGGTACGCTCAGTGTACAGAATGGCACTCTGCGATCGTCGCAACCCAGTATGCCCAACGTACGCCCTGTACACCCAACCTACTCGGCTTAGACCAAAACCCTTATAACTTCAAATGGTCATAACGTCTTCGTTCCAACTCCATTTTCAATGATCCTTATATCCTACTCGGCTACAACCTTATCTAAATAATTTTGACTTAAAACACCTCGAACTAAAATCCTTAATTCATGAAAGGCCCGAAACATCAATTTTACCATTATACCCTTGGGCTCCAAAGTGCAAACCGAGCTCTTGGATCACATAATCTACATACCCTCATCCAAATGGGTCTAAACCTCTCTTTCCCCAAAGCCCGAAGCCTTATGATAATTGATCTTCACGTCACATCCCTGAGTTATGAAACGACTCAAAATAGGGTGTTACAACTCTCCCCCACTTAAATTACATTTTTTCCTCGTAATCACTCTTGACTACCCTCCAGGAAATCAGATGATCCGTCCAATTACTCACGCACCTCACTTCGGAGAAAAGGTTGACTCATACCCATGACGACCTTCTAACGCTACCTTCGATACCCAATCATAGCAGTACTCAAACACCATGATGGAGAAGAAATTATTGATCCACTAACTTATATAATACAGAAAAACCAACACTTCACTACTTTAAGTTTGAAACCCCCAAAACTTTACCTGACCTCCACACACGCAGAACCATTATAAACATAATAGACATGTCCTCTCTCTGCCATCTACATTGAGAGACATCCTTCCAATCTTAAATTGTCCAAATGATACCCTTTGAAGGCAGAATCCTTGACTCACACTTGCATCTATCCAAAATATTTTGCTTCCATGGTGACCTCCCAGTGAAATGAGATACAAACTCCTCAATCCACCGCAGAGACTGGTAGTCTCACACTTGGTCCCACCATAAGACTCTAACTAATACTCTAACTGATAAGGGCTACCCTATCCTAACCATCACACGAATACCAAACACTAGCTACAGAGATATCCTACTCTAAACGTGATCTAATACCTTGCTCAAGCCAATTTCCACCGGGTCTCACCCACTCTAACACAACCAAACGAGCCTTTCCCATGAGTCTTACCCAATCTGCACAATAAAACAGGCATTGCCCATGGGTCTCACTGAATTAAGTGTTGTACAGGCCTAACATCGCCTTAGATCCAATGATTTTCATACCAAACAAAGACTAGTCCTCCTACAATACTCTCCGCCTCCACCCAGGCATGCGCCGATCCTCTTTCATCCCAACGACCACTACTACCATGGCCTACCTCATTCTATTGAAAGCTACGACTACATTACAGACATACAACACTTCCCCGACAGCCTACCGTCCTTGTGTATGCTACGACTTCCTCACAATCTTACAACACTCAGATATCAGCCACGAGCCCGACTCATGGTCTTGTTCTCCATCTACTAGAACATCCTATGATTAAACACGGGTCAAACTACATTTGACTATACCCCAAAGCCTTTATCAGACAAGAACGTGCAGAGAGGCTCTAACAAAACCCTCAACCTAGATCCAACCACATATCTGCTATGCATTACCACAAATGTGCCAACCTATCGTTGAAAGTTTCTGAACTGGCAACCTTGCGCAACCTCTATCCAGAATTCCACTTGAACTAGCTTCCCTCTCGACTAGAATGTGGAACTCTTCGTGGTTCCGCTCTTGATTCTGTTCCCAAAAATCCAAACGGTTCTCCTCCACTAGGATTTAACTACACCCTGCCAACCTCACTAAAAACAACTAATAATGAATCCCCTTTCTAGAACAGATGGATTACCAAACCAAAATCCCACTTACCGAAGGATACATGCATTCTAAACATCTTCAACCGATACAATTTCAAAAATATATTTGACAATTCTAACGTCTGAACAAATCCACGCGACCGCCATCATCATCCACTTGCTATCGCTCCATTCTTAGTAACGGTAGCGATCAGACCCAAGAATCCTTCCATAAACAATCGTCATCCCTACTGAATGACACAAACACTTTTGAATTATGATTTTGTTGCTGAAGTAATCACAATAATCCCACTACTGATCTTCCAAGTGATACCCCTAAATTGCTCCCAGTAATTGCCCACAACAAACTACCTGGCAATCCAAATCCAGTTGAACTAGATGTGTCCCACTGATAACTCCTAGCATGCAAAATGGCATATAACGACCTTTTATAATACTAACGAAGCAATTATAGAGAACCTAAGCCAAAAATAATGTCTTACACATACAAGCACATGATTCAAAAACACAAAAATATAAATAATAAGGCACGAGGAGAAATAAAGATAACATACCCGTAATAGCATCTGATGAAACTCTGGCCTCCCCTGACTGAAGTTCCAATGTTCGGCTCCTCACTGCTGGGGCTTCCTACCTACCATCACAACCGTCAGTGATCCTCAAAGTAACCGGAGAAGGTGCATTCACTGTTCCACCCATCAACCTCGGATAGTCAGCCTTCTTATGGCCGATCTGGTTGTAGTGAAAGCACATCGGAAATGATCCATGAGGGCAATCCCTACTTAAATGACCCTTTTTTCGACAGCTGAAACATCCCTTTCCTGTCTCTCGACATTCTCCGTTGTGGGTCCTCCCAAACTTCGTACAACGGCCCCGACTTTGATGGCCTCCTATACGCGAATCCTAAGCCTTAGGCGTCTTTGTCTGGCGTACTGCAATCTAAATTTGCTTTGGTTTCCTATTCCCGAGGTGCTCCAAATTTGTAACATCTGTGTCCTTGGATGAATCAAGTTAGGGCTTCGGAGGGTCAAAAGATTGGATTTTGGTGAAAAAGGGTCCTCACGACGTGAGGAATGGAGGCTTACCATGTGAGGAGGGCCGCATGAAGATTCCATCCGGGACTGAGCTCACGACGTGAGGAGCGCTGCAGCCCAAGCCCATAATGTTTTAGGGTTTTCCACGTATTTAAGCCCTCTTATCTCGGTTTTAGGGTTCATTTCTCAGGCTCCACCTTCCCCTAACTCAGAAAACCCTAAACATAATCCACCTTGGTGATTTTGGATCCATTTTAGAGTTTTTGTGGCTAGAAGAAGAAGAAGAAGAAAAAGAAGAAGAAGAAGAAGAAGAAGAAGAAGAAGAGGTTCGAGAGTGTTGGTTCAACAAGGAGGTGTAACGCCCACACATTTGGGCTAGTCAATTTAAAGATAATAAGCGTTAAAAATGACTTTTTGATAAAATATTACTTAGGAAAAATAATCTTAACCAAAGTTATAGTATATTTCACAAGGATTTCGTACATATAAAGAACGTTGAAATCCGACTATTAACGAAGAAGTTATGACCCGTTGAAGTTTCACAATTAAACTGGCACGGCTCCACGTATCGTAAAAAGTAAAAATTTGACAAAATACTTTTTAGCTTTAGCAATCTAACGAAAGTCGTAGTAGACGTTAAACCGAGAGCGTGCATATAAAGATCGTCCAAATCTGACTTCATTTAGGTAAGTTACGATTTTTCTAAGATTCAGCGTAGCAGTACACAGCTCGGAAATCAAATCTTAGATCGATCGATTATTTGCCGACACAAACTAAATAATAATTGAAGATCTCGTTAATAGGAGCTCAACGACATAAAGAAAGTCGAAAACGGACGTCGGATGACAACGTTATTGTAAGTCCCCAATCTACTTGTGTATTAGTCAGATTCGTTTGAAGGTGCGGAATCCCAATCAAATGGATGATGCCAGATCAAAATAGAAGAGAAGAAGAAGAATAACAAGTGAATCTATGATGTATTCAATGAATAGAATGATGCTCCATACATATAGTACACACACACTACTTCTTCTCTCTCTAAAACACCTTGGATTTCACACACTTAAGCTCCTCTCTTCTCTCAGCCGTACACTCCTACACCACTCCTCACCCCTTACACCTATATATATATATATATATATATATATATATATATATATATATATATATATATATATATATATATATATATAGGAAACATGGGCCGTACACGGGTTCACGGCCGTGAACGGGTTTACGGCCGTAAACCCGTTTTCGGCCGTACACACCAACCTGGTCGTGAACACAACCGTAAACACGTATTACCCTACATAAAAATATAGTTGTCTAGAATAGCAAAGTATAAACCATAATTTTAGACCCAATAATCTCCCCCTTGGTATGTAGCTTTCTTTTCTAACTGACCCAACAAACTCCCCCTAAAAAGTTATTGGCTTTTCTTGTTAATCTTCATTGGGAGCTTTGGCTTCAGCTTTAATCTTCGATATTTTCATGACTTCCAGATGAACATATGAATCTTCAATACATGACTTCATCTCGAGCAGTTGGGCTTTTCTTCAGAATTTTACATTGAACGCACATTGAGTGAGGAGGCCTCTTGTACTGATTCTTGAAAGATAGCGCATTCAGCTTGAGAATCTTCAAAGAGAATGAATCTTCTGGATCACTTCAGCAGATACAAGATAGCAGCAAATTGATTGATGAGCCTTCAATGCAACTTGTCACATAATATTGAAGTACAGCTTCACCTTGCTTCTAGGGTTGAGGGATTGAATGATGAATGAATAATCTTCATTTCTTTCTCCTCCGAATGAGAATTCTTCGATGATCACGGACGAAGCCTTGGCTCAGAAATATTCGACACAGACTCCATGAGTTGCATCTACATCTGAATTCACTTATAATACAAAACAAAAGTAAAAGAAAACTTAGCACACAATATTTTTAAATTTTTTTTTAAAAATTTAGAAAGAAATAAAACAGAAACAAAAATATTTTTGGATTTTTGACTTTCCTGAACAAGAAATAAAATAGAAATAAAACTATTTTTGGAGTTTTAATTTTCTGATTTTTGTTTGATTTTTTGAATTTTCTGATTTTTTGTTTGATTTTTGATATTTTTTTTAATTCTCCCCCTAAATTTGTGCATAGAGGAAAACTATGAACAAATTTAACAAAAACAAATATATTTGGGATCAAAGTTGTCAAGAAATCCAATATTGTTTATCAGCACACGCCTGCATGTCTAGATCTGGTCAATCACCGGTATTGTGGTCCACTTAAACACAAACAATGTTGACAATTTGGACAGATTATAAGTGACAAGACAGTGTGGTCTATATTCTTAAATGAACATTTAGCTGACGACGACCAAGGATATTTTTGTCCACTTATATTAAGCAGCAAGATCTACAGACAACCTATTAAATGGTTTAATTTTAGATGTACTAGAACGTGTTTCCCACTTCCCGATATACCCCGGTAATCAAGAACTTCCAAAGAACTCCTTAATTTAGGTGAATAGACAATTATTAAATAGGAAGTCAGATATATAAGTGCATATGTTGTATCCCAGGTCGGATGTCTTCCAATCACACATAGGGGATAACATATGACTATCAGAGATAGAGGGATTGAGAGCTAGAATGTTGCATATGCTATGTCCCAGGTCGGATCTTCCGATCACACAGAGGGGACAACATATGGCTAATAGATAGAAAGAATTTCATAGATAAGGAGGTGCGTAGAATTAGAATTACATATGTTGCAATCCAGGTCGGATCTCTTCCAATAATGCAGAGGAAGCAACATATGACTGACAGATATAAAGAAAGAAAATAATTTCCTATAGACCTACTTTATCAGAACCCCCAGTCGCCCTATCAGAACCAGAATTAAGGACATAAGTTCGTACATCAAGGAAGAGTTAAGCCACAATTCTAGATGCATATTAATTTAGTGTATCTCGTGGTTTCCCGTGTTTATCTCACTGCTCAATCTACACGAGCGTCGTATTGTCAGTCCAAATGAAACTATATAAGTTTGTATTAGTCAAGTCCTTTCATGGTCAATCAATGTCTAGTCCTTTTGAATCCTTTGTGCCTACCAGCACATTGAATACAGAGCCTAGACAATTCGGCTTTAGTGCATTACACGCGTCATAAATTTCCCTTTAGCACTATACTTCATATCACTTCCCAAAACAATACCTACTAAAGAAAGACATACAAGGAAATTAAAGAAATTTATCATTGAAATGAATCAATGTAAGATAAACTCAGGAGTATCGAGAAGAAACTCAAATCGTAAGTCACCGATTAAATTTGAATCCAGAAGGTCTGAGAACAACACGCATAATCTCAAAACAGATCCGAAAATTCTTCATGTCATTAAGCACTAACCCCATGTGTGATCCCTTCCTTTCATCCTTTCCCGGAAAGGACACATACTCTCAAACAAAGTTCTGAGTGTTGCACAGTTGAGATATGCCTCCTATCATGTGCCAGAAACAGCCACTACTAACAAACTGAAGTCTGATGATATGCCTCCATAGCTGCTCCAGTACAGATCGGGATTAGTTGGTCTTTGGAACCCAGTCCATTTTTAAACTGGGTTGACCTTTGTCATCCTTGCACGGTACTCTCTCCCATGACATATATTGTTTATCACAAACAGAAGATGTAGAAATATTAGAAGGATTAGGAGATTTAGGAGAGTGAACCTTCGGAACCCATCTGTAGTCAGGTTTAACCCATTTCTTTTTCGAGCGGATGGGTGCCTCAGCACTTGATTTTGAACTAGAAGTTGATCGTCGAGATGACTTTAACCTAACCGGTCTTGATTTCGCTGGAGCATCTCTTGGATTGGACTTCTTGGCCGACATTCCCTTCTTGCCCTTAGGATTTTGATTCTTGGCCTTTTGCGCGTTCCAGTCGCCATTTTATGAAAGTGGCCTCAAAGGGTTTCTTTTGAATGATCTCCCTCTTGGAGCATTCTGCCAGCCTTGTGCGTAGTAGGGAACGTATGCGCGATTTGGACAATTTTTGCCAATGTGTCTAGGTGTTCCACAGTGAAAGCAAGTCTTTTTCTTTACACAGAAGTTGTTTCTTCCTGACCCTGGTGGCGTATCCATGCCTTGTCTCTTGTTGTTCCCATAAGCACAATTACAGTAGGCTGACTGTTTTACTTTATTTGGTGGCCTGTATTTCTCAACAACAGGTTGATCAGAAGTAACTGAGTTAGAACCAATAGATTCAGAGTTCAATGAGTCATTTGTTTGATAATCATCAGAATTTGCAGAACTAGAATTAGTTTTGTTCTCCTTGTCCTCATCCTCTACTACTTTACAAGAAGTAGAAGCATTAGAATCGTTCAGCTCAACACTTTCTGACACAACCACGGCAGAATTATCAAAGATATCATCAAATATATCAAAAAAATTTGAGTCATCATACTTTGACACAGAATCAGCACAAGAGTAGCATCGTTTGAAACAAAAACATCATATTCTGAAACAATTTTATTGTCAGACACACTATCTTCAGCTTTTTGCTTGCAATGATTTAATGGTTGATCTGCATAGGAAGTAGAAATATTAGTATTCTCGACCTTAGGACCACTTGTCGGCATAAATACAGCAGGTTTGCCATATTTGAGATGTGCCTCTCTGTCCATTTCTTCTTTTGTCAAAGGATTATACTGATAGGTGTGATTAAAAGGAGGAGGCACTTTATCATATCCTAAACCCTTTGACTGATTATCTTTGAATCTCAAACTATGTTCTATCATGGACGGAACTACCTCACTTGACACATCAAATTTTCTGAAATTAAAATCTGCATTTTCAAACTTATTTTTTCAATGTGTCAAGTTCAGCAGTTAACGCAACAAGTTGTTCTGTCACATATCTATAGTTTGCACATTTATTGCTATATTCTTCTTGTAGTTTTCGGAAGTCCTTGGTTTTGGTCTCTAATTGTTCTTTTAGGGGTTTTTGTGCCTTCCTAAGTTGATATCCATTGTACTTTAGGTCCTCATTTTCCCTTTTTAGTAACTCAATTTGTTCACGAAGAAATTTTAATAGTAGTTTCACAAGATTGAGAACATGAAACTTTAGTGACCGGGATGCTTGAGGAACTCATTTTTATAAAACAAATTATGCCCTTTGACTAAAAACTCAAAAGTCAACCTTAAAACTCAAGCATAAAAAGTCAAACTTAAAAGTCAAACTTAAAAGTCAAACCGAAAAGCTAAAATTGAAAATTTAAAGGTTAAACGAGAAAGTCAAAGTTTAAAGTCAAAGGTTAAACTTGAAAGTCAAAGTCAAATTTTTAAGTCAAAAGTCAAAAATAAAAGTCAAAAAGTATAAACTAAAATTTTGGATTGAAAATGGAATTTAAAAATAAAAGGGAATAGATTATTTGGTTAAAAGTGTAAAATTTGCGAAGTTAGGAACCGAAATGGAGTCCTATTGAATTAAATTTCAAAGTAATGAAGTGTTTGGCTTGGTAGTTCCACTGGTAAGGCGTTGAGTTGAAGAAGTAGGAGACCCGGGTTCGATCCCCGGCACCCCCAAAAAATTCTCCTTTTTTTTAATACGAAGCTGATGCGAAGACTCCTGCTTGTCGAGATTGCGATGCGAGGATGAGGATCAACCGCAAACGAGGCTAAGCCGTGAACTCTGAGGGCCGTGAACTCCTGAGCCGTAAACCCGCCTGACCGAACACATGTCTTCGGACCGTAAACTCACGAGACCTCAGATCGTAGACCCTCAGACCGAAAATCGTTTCCGGCCGCAAACGCCTTGGAAACCCTAGCTGCTGGCCGTACACGCTGCCACCCCCTCGCTGGGTACGACCAAAAACAGCGCTTTTTCGACTTTGTAGCTCCAAAACTCGATCAAAAACTCGTTTTTATCAAAAACACGAAGAACAAACCCCCTTTATTTTGCCAAGGTCTATCCAAAAACATAGAAATCCTTCAAAAATATGATCAAATACGCTCCAGATCTGACAAAAATGATTGATACAGTCCAAGCTCTGATACCACTTGTAAGTCCCCAATCTACTTGTGTATCAATCAGATCCGTTTGATGCTGCGGAATCCCAATCAAATGGATGATGTCAGATCAAAATAGAAGAGAAGAAGAAGAACAACAACAAGTAAATCTATGATGTATTCAATGAATAGAATGATGCTCCATACACATAGTACACACACACACTAGTTCTTCTCTCTCTAAAACACCATGGATTTCACACACTTAAGCTCTTCTCTTCTCTCAGCCGTACACTCCTACACCACTCCTCACCCCTTACACCTATATATATATATATATATATATATATATATATATATATATATATATATATATATAGGAAACAAAGGCCGTACACGGGTTTACGGCCGTAAACCCGTTTACGGGCGTACACACCAACCTGGCCGTGAACACATCCGTAAACACATATTACACTACATAAAAATACAGTTGTCTAGAAAAGCAAAGTATAAACCATAATTTTAGACCCAACAGTTATGAATTTTTAACGGACTTTATCTGTCTAAGACTATTAAAATATAACTTTAGAAATAAATGAAAATTAGCCGACATATTCTAAACAAAAGTTGTATATCACTTCGATACCTACACGTGGATATAAAGAACGTCAGAAAAGGAGCTCGTATGTGAAAGTTATGGATTTTACAAGATAAATAATTTTTGGATTAAGCAGAAATCGACACGTGGCAAGATCTAGGACACACCTTCTTCCTCACGGCTTGGAACCTGATCTCGACACGTGGCCTCGGTACGCCCAACGTACCTTTTGTGTGTGCCCCACGTACTCGATTGCTGGCAGTTATAAATAGAGCTTGAAAACCACTCTTTTCTTCACACAATTTTATCCAATTCTCTCCCAAACCTCCCAAAGCCTCTATGCATTTTTTCTAGCACTTCCTACGTGTTAGCAGGGAAGCCCCGGAGTGTCAGAAATCCCCGAGAAGTAGGCTTTTGGCTTAGGAGTTATGTCCATGCAGAGTCTGTTTTCTCGCTAAACCACCTGTAAGTAGGCTTTAAGTATAACTTATGTTTAAGTTCATTATCGTTATTATGAAACATAAAACAAGAATTATCTGTAATTCCAAGTCATTATATTTATTGATCTACTTACGGGTATGATGTCTAGGCTAGATATAGAGAGTTGTTTAAAGTGGGATTTCCAAACAGTGTACTTTGTATACCAAACGGACCATACCTCCTATATGATCCTACCTGGTTCTTCCTTACTTGATAGATCTTGAAGTAAACTTTAAGTTAATGATGAATCTACACTAATAATTAGTCGTAATAAATATCAGATTAAAACTTAGTAATAATGATACTAGTTTTCGTCAAAGGAAAAGACAATTGCTAGAAGCGAAGCTCTGTCCGAATTTCGAGTTGTCACTTTAACAAGTGAGTGCATAGTTCCTTTCATCTTACACATACATATCAAGTATTTAATATTAATACATGTTATACGTGCTTATTATCTATTAGCCTGATATATATATATATATATATATATATATATATATATATATATATGATAGATGAACGATTTATACATGTTTTACATGATTAAAATTGTATATATGTATTTTTATACCTATAAATATATTGAGTAAAGATGGGTAGATGAACGATGATATGGATGATGAAAGAAGAAAGATGATATAGATTATGAGAGGTGAAAGATTATGAGAACCCTTGAGTTTATGGCTAAGCCAGTAATCTAGTGGAGTATAGCTGACAACCACGGATTATTCTAGACAGTCCAGTGGAATGCTACCAGGCTCACAACCTGTAGGTGTTTTTGAATTATATGTTCTCCAGATGCACTCTAAACCCTGGTAGCTTTGGACTTAGTGCCTTATAAATGAACATTGGCAGTTATGGTCTTAGTGCCTAAGAGATAACATTGGAAGTTATGCCTAATAGATAACATTCGTAGCTGTGCCTAAAAGACAACATTAGTAGTTGTGCCTAATAGATAACATTGGCAGTTGCACCTAATTATAACATCGGAAACTATGGATTTAGTGCCTGTTAGATAAACCCTTGCAGCTATGGACTTCGCGCCTATTCCTTATGAAAATCTTTGGAATAAATATTGAAGAATAGATGATTCTTAGGTTAGATCCTTAAGAATAAAGAAGATAATGGGGATGGATAATCAGGTTAATTTTTTGGCATGAAGTATGTGAAGAAACAAATTAACTATATTATTATGGGTTGAAAACCCTATGTACTCACCAGGTTTCCCAACCTGGCCCATGTAGTTTATTGTATCACAGGTGGTTATATGAAAGATATGTTCTGCTGAGAGATTCAATGAGTATTAGGCCACTAGTTTAGTTACTGTAAGGCTTGTAATATTTTGTTATGCTTATGTTTCTGTATTGACGCTGAGATCCCAATGTTTACAATAAATAAAATACATTTCATTGGAAATGCTTTGATAATACCATTATCTTGTCTTATGGGAACAAACTCCCCAATATTATTATTCAAAAGGATACTTGGATTTTTAAATAAGCATAAACAAATCAGTCTTTTCTGGCCGTGAAATTGGGGATGTCACAGGAGGCTTCATCATCATTATCTTGTGCACAATTTGGACCATTGTAAATATCCAAGATCCAATTTTTATGAGCTCAAATTGCTAGATCTAAGTTCTAAGCTCCTTTTTGCATGTTTATGTTGGATTGCATGCTTGGGATCCATAAAGTTGGCAACTTTATGAATCAATGAGTCATTCTGTATGATTTAGTCATATGGATCTGGAGTGTGGTTGTAATTTATGAATTTTGTTTGAGTTTGGTGCCATTTCATGTCATTTTGACATAAGATGGGTTTAGGACATGATTGGGGCATGAATGTCCATCAAATAATCATTTTTATTGGCCTTTGGAATCCTTGTTAACTTCTGAAACGTATAGATTGAAGGCTTAATTGATTAAGGACTTAAAAATTTGATTTTTAGCATTAGACTGTTCTCACGACATGATGACACGAGGTCTCACAACATGAGAAGCATTAGTGTCGTGTCTGGTCATCTTCTTCTGGCTCATGACATGAGAGAAGGCTTCTCCGTGAGGGTAGCCCCATTAACTTTCCCTTAACTGAGTTGACTAGGTTGAGTCGTGATGAGTTGGGATCTGATTCAGTGAGCTCTCATGATGTGACCAAGGCTGGCCAGGACATAAGATGTGGTTTTTGGGCTTTTAGGCCTTGTTGGGCCCTATTTTTTTAAATGTGAGCCTTTTTGGTGCGTGGGTCCATCTGGAGTTTTGGTTATCTTTTAGGAAGTTGGGCCTCCTTAGATTAGGCCCAAGATGGATTTTGTAGCAATTAGGAAGTTGGGCTATAGTAGGCTTTTGAGTTATTCGTGGGCCTCAGATTTTGGGGTCATCGGATTTGCTGATATTGTAGGGAGTATTCATCTGGATTTCATGAGTGTGCGATCAATGAGATTAGCTGGTAATAGAATGCTAGTATTGGTAAGAGCTGGTCGTCGGCAATTCGAATTATAAGGATGTAAGATGGGTTGGGTATCCATCAAATTTTATGAGTTGGGAGAGCTTCGACGAATCCAAGTGGGGGAGTATCATTTGGAATTCTGGGAGTTGGATCAGGTGTGAAACTAAGGTAAGTTCCGCATCCCAGTCGGGAGGTGAGACGACTCAAGTGGCCGTCTGGATTGAAGTTCTGTAAGTTGGGAGTCTTGGTAACTTCCAGCAGCTGGTTGGTATCTTCTTTGTGATGTATAGCAGGGATGTGGATGGATCTAGGTTGACGGTTGTGTTAGAGCCTCGCTGCATGTACTTGTTTGATGAAGGCTTTGGGGTTCGAAGCATGATCCGAACACCAGATTGGAATTCAGTTGGATGAGGGTTCGACTCATGATGATTGGGGTTGATATGGTAGAGGTGTGGTATGACCATTGGCGGTAATCCTGGCCGATTTGACGTGTCGTAAGACTGTAGGGTAGCCGTATCATTCACTGGATTAGAAGATAGTATGGAATTGTTGGTAGTCTGTGATGGGTTCATAGCATTCACCAGATTGAGGTAGACTATCTTTGGGGTGGTCATGAGTAGAAAGGAGGATCAGCTCGTGCCTTGGGCAAGGCGGATAGTGTGGGTCGGAGAGCATCTCTCTGTTTTAAGGGGAGGACCATTAGGGGCCCGCTTGATTATGGTGGTACAACTGAGATCTGGTAGTGACCGTTTGGCTCAATATGTTGGATCATGGTTTTAGTGGGAGGTTTATGTGGTCGGTGAGTGGCAAGGGGTGATGCATATGCTAGGGTAGCCTTATCAGTTGGACTCTCAGGGACCTGGTGGCTGAACCAGGTGTGAGGCTGGTAGTATCAGTGGTGGATTGGGGATTTTTATATGCTAATTTAGTTAACGGATGCAGTGAATCAGAGGATGTCAGGTGAAATGCAAGTGTAAATCCTTTGGTCTCGGGTTTCGAGTTAAGTACCGAGTTATTTTTCGTTGAGAATGGCGTTGGAAGTCGATGGTATATATATATATATATATATATATATATATATATATACACACACACACACATATATATATATATATATATATATATATATACACACACACACACACATATATATATATATATATATATATATATTTATACACGCAAGATCTTACCTCTGAAGGCTATGGGTTCAAGAATCTATGTAACAGATTATAAGTTGAAAGGTTCAGGGCCAAAAATGGATGTTTTCAATTCGGATGGTAGAAGAGGGACCTTGTGAATGTGCTTCGGAATGGTTCTACCTATGAGTAGGTCTAGCAAGTTATGGGACTTCAGAATTATAGAAGCAGCGTATCGGTTCGGCAGTTAAGGAATCAGTGTCTTGTTCAACATTAGAATCTTTAACTCCCAGATTGTATCTTGTAACTCATTGTGTTCATGGATTCGTTAACTTCAGGATGAGTCTATTACTTAAAGGATTATCTAAGCTTTCTAGCAAGTGAAAGGTTTCGGCGGCAAGGATCGGTCAGTCATTCTTTTTTCAATGGAAACAACAAGATAATCAAGGAATGAAGTGTTATGGTCAGTCGAAATACAAAGTGGAATAGTAATGTCAGTGTTTCACCATGGGTTGTCTGCCAGGCAGTCAGACAGGGTTTAGAGTTTCAAATTTCAGGCGGTATGGTAATGGTTGTTCTTCAGGGGTAGTGGATGAAGTGTTCGAGTTGTCCGGTGTGGCTGGGAGGTAGTATGGAGTGATTTCGAGGACGAAATCTAATTTAATTGGGGGAGAGTTATAACATTCATGTCCTTGGACGAATCGAGTTAGGGTTTCGGAGGGTCAAAAAATGGAATTTTGGTGACAAAGGCGTCCTCACGACGTGATGCATTGATGCTTACGATGTGAGGAGGACGCATGAAGATTCCATCCGGGACTAAGCTCACGACGTGAGCAATAAGAGCTCACGACGTGAGGAGCGCTCCAGCCCAAGCCCACGGAGTTTTAGCATTTTCCACGTATTTAAGCCCCCTTTATCTCAGTTTTAGGGTTCATTTCTCAGTCTCCATCTTCCCCTAACTCAGAAAACCCTAAGCGTAATTCATCTTGGTGATTTTGGATCCATTTTAGAGTTTTGGTGGCTAGAAGAAGAAGAATAATAAGATGTTCTAGAGTTTTGGTTCAGCAAGGAGGATTCATCATCATCATCGTGTGCATAATTTGGACCATTGTAAGTGTCCAAGATCCAATTTTTGTGAGCTCAAATTGCTACATCTAAGTTCTAGTTTAGGGTTCCTTTTATAGATGTCGAGTCAAGACAACAATGGTTCTTCTAGAAATGGTTTTCCTTCTGAAGATGATCTTCCACAAGTTGTCAAGGTGAAAGAATGTTCCCTTCTTCAAATGGTGGAACTGGAAATCATACTTATCCAACTTTGACTCCACCTCCTCCAGTGATTCTCCCTAACCCACGTTTTCGTCAACTTGAAAAGTTCAAAGTTACTCAATCCCTTTTGGCAAGTAAACATCAAGATGGAAAGTCTGTGTGTGCGCATGTTTTGAAAATGAAATCACACATTGACATATTGGGAATGTTGGGTGTCATTTTCCGAAAGGAGCTGGCTGTTGACATGGTTCTCCATTCACTTCCTGACTCATATAGTCAGTTCATTAAGTACTACTATATGATTGATCACGACGTAACCCTAATTGATCTGACATATTTGCTAATTGTTGTTGAAGCAGAAAAGTTGAAGAGCACTGGTCAAGCAAATGTGTTTGAAGGATCTATCTCACAAGAATCCATGGACAGTAGCAACAATGGTAGTCTGAAAAAGGTTTCTCTTCCCAATAGAAAGGGATCGGCCAAGGTCAAACCGTTTGACCATATGGTAAATAGAAAGGCTAGTTTTGAGATAGTCCCATGTGATGTTCATGGGGAGTCCATATGTTTCTATTACGAATTGAAGGGATATTGGATGCGAAGCTGCCCTGTCTACCTGAAGGATCGTCAAGATAAGAAAGTCAAGTTCTATGACTCTACTTCAGGACCTAAGAGAAAGAAGGAAGCTTAAGAAGAAAAATCTAATTCTGATTGTAAGAGATGGATTTCGGTCACATGGTTTGATGATCAAAATTTGGAGCTGCTACTTAGGAGTTATGATAGATTAATAGATTGCTTAGGAAATATCTAGTAACATAGTTTTCATATATATTTGCATTGTAAGGACAAATTTTTCCGCATATTATCAATAAAGTAAATTTTGCGTTTTATCTTATTTACTTTATATTTCCTTGAAATGGTATTTATGAAAATTGGTGGTTATATTTCTGTTATAAGCAATGTTAAATATGGATTTGATTATTTGTTATATCATTTGTGGTAATGTCATAATTGACCAAGTGGAAAGGAATTCTCATCACCCAAGGTTCGATTAGATAGAAACTTGAAGTCATACAATTCAAATTGTGTGATGTATGAGAATCTTGATCTTCGGAAAATTAAGGCTAATTCCTTGTTCACATGTTTTTGTGAGACAAGTGAAGGACTAAAGGATCTAGTATACATTGATATGGACTGGTCAGATCTACCACAAAGGACGATAAGTCTATTCGTCATGATTTACTGATGTTTCAATTAAATATGGTTATGATTATAACATTGAGTGTAATTTTGATACTTTAGAAAAGTTTCAAAGTGTGACAGAACGAGTAAGAAAAAATCTAAAGGTTTCTCCAATCTGAAAGGAAAGGAGGGTACTTTAGTATCATGTTTTATGATCGTCTTAATGATTATCAAACCATGTCACAGTTGATCCTCTAAGGACATCTTAGTGCATTTGTATGACTAAGAAGAGGAATCAGATATTGTTGAAATGGTTTAATCAAGAGATGAGTCATATTTCATATCAAATCAAGTTTTAGAGTCACACTCTAGTAACTTTGAATCGTATCTTGAAGCTTATTTCAAACTAAGTAGGTTGATGAAACCTCGTGAAATTTGGAGTGGACATATTTTCTTAGTCTAGAACATTTGAAATTGATGGTTATGATGTTTTGGTTAAAACAAAGAAAAAACTAAGACCAATTACATGAAGTGTTTTTGTTCTCAAGAATCCACACTAACCTTTTGAATAGTTTTTTTTAGTTCGTCAAGGAATGTTCCTTGAAGAAAGAAATTTATATGTCAAGAAGACTGTGGGAGTCTTATTTGTCTTGAAGAGTTTCAATTGTCAGTCAAGAATAAACCTTTTTGTTATTACTAGCACACGACTTGAGGTTTATAACCTATCGTGTTCAGTTGACACATTCTTATTTCTATGCACCTTCCAGTTGAGTTGACAATGCATGTGAGTTCTATGGGTCTCATTTAACTACAATAGGCAGAGCACGTTGGTCAAAGATAGTACATTGGTCAATGGAAGTGAGTTGCTTAAACAACATGGAAGACATGGTAGGCCATTGTGCTAGCAAATGGCAAGAAATTAAAAATAAGCAAAGTTCAGTCCATGAAAGGAAAAAAAATTTGATTTTTGTTTGTCCTCGACCTAGTCTCTTTATTGTAGGTTGGAATTGATAAAATTCACATGGATAGGAACACATACAACACAAAATATAGGTGGCAAAAGTTTTCGCTCTAATTCATGAAAATGATTATGAGGAAACACTTTCGCTAGTAGATTTTAAATCTGATTGATATCATTATGGTTAGCAGTTGTGATAATTGCGTTCTCAAATTCATATATGATTACAGAATCCCTTTTCATAGTTCGAATTGTGAGAAATGCCAAAGGATTGTTTGAACGTTCAATACTTATTGTTATAACTTCTGAAAGGGTTTAAACACACACATATGCTATCTAATGAAGATGTATGAACTTGAGAAATCTAGATGAAAACTTATGAAAGCACCATGTATCAGAAATCTGAACATTAGAAAGAAACTTAGTAGTATTGATTTCTAGAAGTCCAGTTGATTTATGGGTACATGTCAAAGCTAGTGGGAGCATAATTGTTATGCAGATAGGAGCATAATTGTTATTCTAGTGGGAGCATAATTGTTATGCTAGGTGTTGCAAGTTAGCAATACTATTTATAGGAAACAAAGATTACAATTTTGCAAGTTGCAAAGTTTAAAAATTATTTCACTATGGAAAGTTATAGGGGAGAGAGAACTTATACTTCATCTCAAATCTAAAAGTTTAGATTAAAGGATTTTAATGGAACTTAGTCATGAACATATATGAATATCATGTTGAAGTGATTCAACATAGGAAAATTCTATATATCAAAATATTATAGCAAGAGACTGATCAAGCATCATTTCATTTCATTAAGTATCGAATCTCGTATGCTTCAGATATATGATTGATTACATATGCTATAAATTTCGCTTGGTCTGATTTTTCAAATGTGTAGCCCATTGAGAGGGGGAAAAGGACTAGAACAAGATATGACTAACGTTGTTAAACAATTGTCAAGAACAATATGAGGTTCGTTGAAGATTGGTTGCTTGTGGACAGTTGGAAGTATAGTAATATTTCGACAGACCATATTGACATGTTTCTGATTGGGACAATTCTTGATCAGAACTGATAGTCATATGAGAATATGGATATGCTTCCATATTGGGAGTTGGTTATTGAAATCCACGTATGAGTTAGAAACCTTAATGCAATGAAGGTTTTTAAGGAGTTACCTTAAATTTGATACTTCATTCCCATGAAATTGTTTTAAGTAACAAAGTTTCAATGGAACATTTTGTGACATCGTTGGCAAAATCTTTGTGAATTTTAGGCCACGTCATCACAAAAGGATATTGCATGCAAGGTTAGACTCTAATACATTTAGTGATGAAAAAGAATTTGGAATTCTTACTAGTTCTAATAAGAATTTGAAATTGTGAAATGAGCATCATTGGAATAATGTCCAATCGATCTATTCACAGAGGAAGGACCATAGAGAGACAGGGTATGCATGTTTAGAACATGGCATGACTGATGTCTAGTTCAAGTGTAGTTGATTAATTGAGACATTATACAATTAATAAAATCTAATTAATATGGTGATAAAATAATAAGTGTTTTATTTATATTCAGATAGTTTTGAGACCATAATTAATTAGGTTATTATTGTGTTTCACTTTGCATGTTTTACTTCCCGAATAATTGGATTATTCTAAACATCCACAGTCGATCATGGAAGTATGTAGTGAATTAATACTATCGTGAATTGGATTGTTGATTGTCTAAGGGTTTAGACATACCAATAGTTTGCTGCAACATTCACGAGTACTTTTGAAATGGGGATTTTGAGTATTGGATTAACCCACGCTCAAAGAATTACTTCATTGATTTTATCATGAGTAATTTTGAGATGATAATATCTTATGTTCTTGAAACAGAGACATATGAGTTGTTGTTTACGAGTCAGTTGTGCATTGATAATACATAAACGCATCAGTAACTTGATGTTATAAAACGTATTATTGTGCGTGATTTGATGAGTAAATAGTGCAAGCATATGAGTCGAAATATATCTGTTACTTTTGCCCAAAATGAGAAAAAGCGATATTTGTGGGGCCTCGATGATTTGATGATGACATCTAAAGCGCTTGGCCAAGCTTGGACTGTATTGATGTTTTCAATTAGTAGTCTGATATCAGTCGTCATAAAACGGAAATCGGGAAACAAATCTTGGACATAGAGATTGATTCTATTCCATGTCTCATGTCTATACGATATCTTGTAGAATGGAGGAATATTTGATCACTTATCTAAGCACATGTAACTGACTAGGTCAGAGTTTAACAACAGCTTTTGAAAGCTACAATGTGCTGGCCAATTTTTTGAAGTTATACTTGAAATTATAATTATTAGACTTATCCAAGTGGGAGACGGTTGGATTAGGTGACTAAGCCCATAACTATAATTGGTATATACTTGAATTGATAGAAGCACAAGTCCTTTTGCGTTGTCTTCACTCTTGCAATATGACAAGATGACTTTTGGAGAGAAGTTGAATTTATTATTTAGAATAATAAATTGATATGGATGATTTATTAATATGTTATGAAAATAATATATTAATTAGAAATCATGTTATTTAATTAATATTTAATCAGAAATGGAATTAATTTTAGGAATAAAGGAATTAATTAAATATACAAGGGTTGTTTTGCAAATCATTGATAGTTGTGAAACTGGGCTCTTGGACCCCTTGGATAGGAGTGGACGAAAATTATAGGGTGACCCTATAAGTTTTCGTCCAAAGGCTTCTTATTAGGGTGTCCATGGGCTGCTTAGGCCTTACGCAGGAAATTAGGGTTTCCACCTGAAAACCCTAGCTTTGGGACTAAGCAACCACAAGTATATAAGGAGCATAACCCTTGTGATTTTTGGCCCCTATGCTTCTAACCCTAGAAGAGCCGAGTTTCTAAGAGTATTCCCTCCTCTCTCCTTCTCATCCTCTTGCAAAGAGTGTTTGTAAGCCATTAGAGGTGTCATATTTGAGGCACTTGCTTTCAAGAGCTAAAGATCTACAAGGATTAATTGTTATTACTAAATAAAAATTGAGGTATGTGTCTAAACCTTTATTTTCATTTTTCATAGACGTATATTAGAGTTTCTATTTGATATTCAAGTTTGCATATTCAACTAGTCAAAACCTAGATCATTAATTATAGGGTTGCATGAACACATAGAATTTGTAGTTATGCTCATAACCCATCACATTACCACAAATATGCCAGCCTATCGCTGAATGTTTCTGAACCCCCATCTTTGCACAAACTCTATCCAGACTCCTACTTGAACTGGCTTCCTTCTCGACTAGCATGTGGAATTCTTCATGGCTCCGCTCCTAATTCTGTTCTCGGAAATCCAAAAGGTTCTCCCCCACTTGGATTTAGATACACCCTGCCAACCTCACTAAAATAAACTAATAATGAATCCCCTTGCCAGAACTGATAGATCACCAATGTAGTGAATTATGAGCATTTGATTTGGCATGCAGAATTGGGTGCTAAAAGATGTATCCGATCATTATGAGGAAATTACAAAAACGGAACTAGATCTAGCCTACATAATTAACTCACTCAAAACTCTCTATGAACTACATCTCTCAAGCACACTCTACAAGTGATATGCAACTTACAATATATATAGGTGCTAACATGTCTCTCTCTCTCACTCACTCTCTCTCTCTCTCTCTCTCATGTCACAAGGAATAAATCCCATATGAAAGTGGGTCTTCTCAAGCCAAGCCTTCACTAGTCATCTAGTGGAGAACTTTGTACCAACATTCTCCCCCTCAAAGTTAGAAATGGATGATGAGGATTTAATCTTCCAAAAAGAGCAACTTCACGAACAAATCCTCAAGCGTGACAAATGTAGAAATGAACATCAAATCTTCAATTCTTCAATGACTTTCCAATCCAGGTTTCAGAGTGTGAGACCTTACAAAACGAGCATCAAAAGGTGATTTGGAGTATCCAAACCACCACAACAGATTACCCAAATTTGAGCACAAAAGAACAACCCAAAAATCTTCATGATATCCAAACCCATCATGAACCGGGAAAACCCAAATCACTTCAGAATATCAAATCCAATCACTTCATAAACTTCGATTGCTCAAGGTTACATAGGTCTTTAAATCTACATAATATGAAAAATTCATAACATTCGAATTCTCTTACTTAATTCTCTCCCCCTTTTTATAATCAAAAAATGATTATAAAACTGAAAAGGAATGAGAAAGCGCTCAATTCGGAATTTTCCATACAAAACTCCCCATTAACACATGGCATAAACGTTTTTCATAAATTCGGAAAATCCAAAAATATCACAATTTTTGCATTCGATTCTTCTCGGACTGCCTTTGACTTAAATTTCGAAAACCCGAGCAGAAACTATCAATTTCGAAAGTATGCAGGGATCCTTCGTGCCACAACAGCCTTAAATGAGAAACTTTACCCCAAATGCGAAAATGGACATAAAGTGACAATTCGCATCAACTGTAGGGACCAGATTCGGAAATTTTCCCATTTCACAAAAATTTTAGCTCAATGTCGAAACTGGGTAAATTCTACCAACTTGCATAAACTACAGGTATTCAAAATGAACTTTCAGCTTTCTTTACATTTTATGACCCCCATGTCGAAAATGGGTGTCTTCTGCCACTTCTTTAAAAGTTCAGTGATGCGAAGCAGACATATTTCTTTCTTCTTCACTTCGCTTTCCAGTTGCGTTCAATGACCTTTGCTTTCTAGATGCGTGAGTGAGAAATTCATACAGCAAAGATGCGAAATTGATTTTTCCTTTCACATGACGAAACAACCTGGTGCATACCGAACAATTCTAAGCATACATCTCAAATTCAATTTAAATTTCGACTTGTCAATACCGAGACACACCTTCTATACGAACGACCAATGCCAGTCAATACTTGTTCGACTCCATGAACCAACTCCAAATCAAAATTGATACTACAATATTAGGCCTAACCCTTCCTAACCAACGGGCCTAGCCCAACATACAATGCAAGAGTCACAAATGCAACTAGCATACTACATAACATATGTTGGGCTTATCCCTTCCTAATCCATAGACCCATCCCAACATACAAATGGGCCTATCCAATCATACAATGGGCCTAGACGAACATACCGTGCAAGAGTCACAAAGACAGCTAGCATATAACAGATCCAAGTGGGTCGGCATTGGTGCCTTCGACCCACATGTACAGCGAGGAGACTCACCTTAATCCGAGATGACTGAAACACACGCACTACTGCTACCGGGTTCCTCACACTAAACACAACCAAATTATCCCTAATAATTAATTAAGGAAATTTCCAAAATCCAACGTACAATTCATATCATATCCTTCAAATGGGTAAAAGACCATTTTACCCTTCCCATATCTTGCCAAACAACTCATGCCCCAACTCCCAAAAGACCCAAGGCCCAAAAGGACCAAAAAGAGAGTTTCACGAGTACGCCTGAAACATCCCAAAAATACATTCCAAAAATTTCATTTTAATCCATTAATAAACCATTAAATAAAACCATAGTTATCAAATCATTCCATCAAACGTGAGTCAAAGTATTTGAAAACATTATTATCAGAGTTTCCAAATCAAAACATCAGAGTAAACATCCCAGGCTAAACATCATGGTGTGTGCAATGTATTCATCCCGAGCTCTTCCCTCAGCTACTGGAAGTACCTGAAACCAGAACTGAAAATTGTAAGCATGAAGCTTAGTGAGTTCCCCATAGTACCACATACCATACACATAAGCACATATGCTGGGCCCCCGCCCCTACATTGGGCCCCTCCCGACATCGGATTCTATCTGGCATCGGGCCCCGCCCGGCATCAGGCCCCGCCTGGCATCGAGCCCCGCTCGGTATACAGATTCGTTTCTCTTAGGCGCCGCCTGTCTCTGGGCTTCACCCGCTATACACATACAATCACATAAACATGCTAGTACATAAGGCAAACATACTCTAAATGTATTACCTGTTCTAAGTCCTCGCCTAACATGGGCCCTGCCCTTGTCCTGCTACTGATGAGTCATGGAACCCCGTCGACACTCCTGCTGATAGTGAGATACGAGCCCCCGCCCGCATTCACTTCTCTCCTATCATTGGCCCCACCCCTACTCTGCTAATAATGAGATATGGAACCTCGTGCATACTCAGCTAGTGATGAGATACGGGACCTCGGACACACTCACCTCCCAACAAGGCATATACAACTATCACACAGACAACAATAATAATCTAACATGCAAACATTTCTCGGGCACCGACCGGCATCGGACCATAGTCCGGAATAACATACATATAAACCTTCTCTAGGCACTGGCCGGCATCGGACTTTGGTCCGGAATAACATACTATAATACAATGCCTAGGCCTAACCCCCGGGTCTTCCTACCATACATAAACTAAATGGGCCAGCGTTGTGGCCGTAGACCCATACAAACAGTGAGGAGACTCACCTTGCACTGCTCAAATCCTGCAGATAATCCTCTGGCTGCTAACTGGCAATTCCCCGAACTGCTGCTCCTTCGACTCCCCGAGCTATCAATAGCAAAATCACAATTAGTCCAAAAACCAATAATCCTCCTTAGGATAAAATGACCATTTTACCCCTGATCTAATTTGGTCCATGCCTAAAGCCCAAAACTATATCATGAAAGGCCCAATACTAGGTAGACTTCCCAAGCCCACTAGTGGCCCAGCAATGGCCCGATTTTCTAAATTGGGCCCAACCCCTCTAATGGGCCTTACCCTAGACCCAAAATAAGACATAGTCCATTAAGGCCCAAATGATGATCCACTATGGCCTATATCAGTAATGTTCAAGAAAATGGCCCAATCACAAAAGCCCAAACCCCAAAACCCATCCCAAGGCAAAAAGATCCAAAATCCCACTGATGCCCCGAACGCACGGCGTTCCCTGGTGTAGCGCTGCGCGTTCGTCACCGACTTAGGTCGCAGACTGAACTCGGAACGCAGTTCGTTCCTCATCCCTACGCGGCGAGTTCGCGTGTTGGCTCTAAAAAGGCTTTTTAAGCACTTAATGCTTAAAGTCAAGTTATCCAAACGTAGATCCAAGCAATCTACGACCTCTAGAATCATAAAGTCACAAACTTGGTGACTTTACATGGTCTAAAAAGGACCCAAACATCCATTAAAGCTTCCAATCCATAAACCAAGACCCAAAACCTTTGCATGGTTGGTCCTTAGCCATCAAGTTACCATTTTTATGACTCTAACAACTCAGAAACGTGAGGATCTTTAATCCTAGGCTCTTGGAGTAGCTCAAACTCCCAAAGAGCATCCATATGATCATATGAAGCACAAAACAAGCCCTAATCTAGATCTTAAGCCATAAGGTGGCAAGTTAGAAACTTTATACCTTCTGAGACTTGCAAATAGGCTGAAGAACCTGGATCTAAAAGCTCTTCCTTGATCAATGAGACTCCAAGGTGGTCATTCTTCTTCAAGAACTCCAAAATAAACTCAAATATGGTCTTACAAGCTCACACACTCACAATTAGGGTTAGGATTTCGAATAGAGGCTTAAGGTACAGTGGAGGCTGAGAGAATAAAGGTTGGAGGTGACTTTAGGTGTCTAAATAGTGTTCAAGACTAGAAATTTAGGGCTTAGTCTGTCCAGACGAACGCAACGCGTTCCCTTGGGGAACGGGGGCGTTGCCATTTTCACCCACGTCCATTTTCCTTTTGAACGCCATGCGTTCCTACTTGGTACGCCATGTGTACCCGGTTTTGGCCCAAAACCCTTCTAACTTCAAATGGCCATAACTTCTTTGTTATACCTCCGATTTTGACGTTCTTTATATCCACGGAAAGATAACGAGAAGCCCTACGTTTCAATCAACTTTACTTAGCCTAGAAGCCAACCGAACTTAAATCCAAAATCCATAAAAAGCCCGAACCAACGCCTTTACCGATGCCCTTGGGCTCCAAAACATAAACCGAATAATTGGATCATCCAAACTGCATCATCCACCTCCAAATGAACCCAAAATCAACTCTTCAATGGTTCTAACTCATCTAATACCCACTCTTTGATCACCACTCCGTAATGGGAACAATTTGAAACGGGGCGTTACAACTCTCCCCCACTTAAATTTGATTTCGTCCTCGAAATCTCCCCTTACTAATACCCATATCCAAACAAGTGATTTGAAGAGTGTAACCGATGATTCTACACGTAAAACAATCTTCTCAAGACAACCACAAACCAAACCGAACTTTGAGCTTCCGCTAACCATTTCTGCCTCCCCAGAGTCAGAATCCATACTGGTCCGTCTCCCTGACAAACTGCCCACGCATAAATATCTGCAAAACAGTTATACTTGATATAAGGCTCAGATAAT
The DNA here is from genome assembly GCF_052849685.1 of Lactuca virosa. NCBI lineage: Eukaryota > Viridiplantae > Streptophyta > Magnoliopsida > Asterales > Asteraceae > Lactuca > Lactuca virosa. The sequence goes on from NC_136429.1 coordinate 318,661,730, forward strand.
CCTTCGAGTAGATGATTCATCCCTGCAATGGTTAGACTCAGACGAGAGCTGTGCAACAGGGAAAAATCAATTACTCTAAGATTATTCAACACAACTGTAAGTGACTTAGTACCTTTGATCAGTACGCTACCCCACACACAAGAATCCTCTCATCACTACTCTTGTCTGAACATCATGCTGCCCGTTGTCTATTTTCCAAACGAACCGGGACCACCCTGGTCCCAACTCCTCTATCAACTATTTGGAATACCAAAGTCCCACCCGGCTGTTGAGCTAAAGAACACCCTCTCAGTCGCTCCCAGTGACCTCCGAAGAAAACTTCGCCTATCGAAAACTGCTCTATCTACATTTCCACTCATGGCTCTATAAATCTTGGAATCCTCGATCCTATATCTCGAACCCACGGTCTCTGCCAGGTCCCACCTGGCATGCTATAATTGCACGGGCCACGCCCACAGGTCTCACCCAAACCATACTATGGAGTGGTTTTGCCCTCAGGTCTCACCTATCTACGGCTACATGGTAAAACTCCACCTCGAATCCTATCTACCTATCCTTTTCTGATTCCAATCATGCTAACTAGGAGATACGGGCCTCCTCCCACACTCCGTTAACTAGGAGATACGGGCCTCCGCCCACACTCCGCTAACTAGGAGATACGGGCTCCCGCCCACACTCCGCTAACTAACCGCTAATGAATGCTATGACTATCCCGGAGTCTTACAACTCTTTTCCACACCGTCTGACTGCTGGTGAATGCTACGGCTATCCCGCAGTCTTACAACACTTCCCATACTGTCTCAACCACTGTCTACCAACCCAAAAACACCCAATGTCGAGCGCTCATGCAGTCTAGCATCCTGACTAAACTCACATCCTGTCGAAAATTCTCCAACCTGGTTTCCTAACACCAGCTATCAACTACCGTGGATACGCGAACTCAACGTTGGGAAGTTTCCCAAACTCCGAACTCATGCACTCCTCTATCCAAACAGCCACTTGAGTCGCTTTCATACCTGATGGGAATGCGAACTCGTCGTAGTTCCGCACCTACTTCTATCCCTGATTACTTGGATGATTCTCCCCCACTTTGATTCGACTAAATCTTTATAGCTCACAGCTTGGAAAGCATTCCCGGATCCTTCTTACCATCCCATGGTCAATCTGCTGGCAACCAATGCTTACCACTACTAGTGATCCAAAACTAACTAATAATAAAATAGTACAGCTCTTGAAGGCTAACGGGACACTTCCTGAGTTCGAGTCACACTTGCTACAGCTATCGCATCCTGAGAACCCACTATAAAAGGTAACGATCTCGAACCACTATTCTAGAATGCATGGTATGTAGATGGCATATAACTAAATCATAAGCAGCAAATATAAATCTATGGTATACTCGATCATACTGAGGCGATACAATAGCAATAAAATCATGAATAATAGCTGATAGGAAAGTAAAAGATACATACATGCAACATCGGAAGCTACTCGTGCCTCCTCTGTGGTCATGTGGAAAGCCCTGCTCTTCGTCATACGTGCCTCTGCCCGGGCCTGATGACCATTGGTGATCCTCAATGTCGAAGGGGTAGGTGTCATCACCTGTCCCGCTGTAACCAAACTCAGACATTGGGCCTTCTTGTGGCCCTGCTGACTGCAATGGAAGCAGATCAGGTCTGATCCCTGGGTGGTGGTAGTTGTACAATCCTTGCTATAATGGCCGATCCGACCGCACTTGAAGCAGCCATAATCACCACCACTGCCACTCCTACACGCACCCTCGTGTGTCCTGCCACACTTGCCACAGTGGCTACGGTCCTGATGACCCCTTGATCTAGAATCCGATACCTTGGATCTCTTGCCCGACCCAACGGATGTCTGAACCTCGTCTGGCTTCCTCTTCCTCTTTGCCTCCAAATCGATCTCCCTCTCCCTGGATCGAGGGATCATATCCTTCAGCGTCTTGCACTTGGACCGGCTCACAAACTGCCTGATGTCGCTCCTAAGCATCTCATGATATTGGGCTTTCTTCATCTCCTCGTCCGCTACATACTGCGGAACAAGAAGGGCCTTCTCCCTGAACTTAGAGGTGATCTCCGCCACGGTCTCTATAGTCTGCTGGAGGTCCTGGAACTCTCTTGCCAGCTGTTGCACCTCAATCAAGAGTGCATACTCGACCCTGAATTTGATAGAGAAATCACTCCAAGTCATCGCGTCCAACGTGACATCATCCCCAATAGCATTTCCAACCTCCTCCCACCAATCATGTGCTTTGTCCTTCAGAAGACAGGAGGCGAGTCGGACCTTGTCTCCCTCGGGACACCGGCTAGAACGAAAGGCGTTGGCGACATCAGCCAACCATCTGTTGCTAGCAATGGGGTCCTTAGCCCCATGGTAACCTGGAGCTCCACAAGCTCTGAACTCTCGGAATGTCAATGTGCGCGCCCCCATCATGGCCGCCATCTCAGTACAGAAGGCTCCCAGCCTCTCATCTAAAATCTCCAAAATGCCCTCCTTGACCGTACCGAAGATCATAGGAGTCTGGTCAATAATGCTACGCGTAATCTCAGCTGATATAAATTCTCTCATATGCTCCTCGAGGTGCCCGGCTCAACAACCCGAGCCTGATCCCTCACCGGCGCCAGAACCGCTAACTGGTCTAGTACGTAGTGTCACCACTCTGCAACATATCATAGTAACCATCAAAATACTCATCACTATCGAAGGATCACACATGCACTACAAGTTCCCTGGTTTTATCTCAGCCCTCCTTGAATCGAGTACGGATCCTTTGCTTTCAGTAGTACGGGCCCATACTACCTTCCACATCTATATGTACTTTCCTCAACAATTGCCACGACTCCCCCAATTCCCTTTCACTACTACTATTGCTCTCGGCACTATTCTCATCCTAGGCTTTCCCTAGGGTATCCTCCAACTCACTTTCTGCCATCAGCTGCATAACAAGTCCCTGCTATCACCCCATAACTAGCTAGCGAATACCATTACATATCACTAAGACTATATAATTCTTCGAATGAGAGGTCCTTCCCTACAGCGGTTGGACTCAGACAAGAGCTGCGAAATAGGGATAAACCTAGCCTTCTGAAATTATTTAGTTCTCGAAATATGTAACTTAACATATTAATTTTGTTAGTTAGTTAAAGATAACTAGAACTCCTATAAGCACAAAGCAAGCAACATTCAGGCATTGGGTAAACATAATCAAGCATATCCTACTCAGGCCATCATATTACTGACTAATTAGTACTGGAATGCAATTCATATAGCTCATACACATATAACAGGCACATAAGGCTGAAGGGATTTGAGCATTTCTAACACTCCTAAGTGTACATGCAACCCTAGAAAACCTTGGATCTATGTTTGTCTAAAATACATGCAAAATACTTTTTTCCAAGGTTTATAATCCTATCTAGAATACATGGGGAAGTTTAAATATAAAAGATGGCTAGAATTACATACCTTGTAGTTGATTTGATTCCTTCAAAAACCTTGAGAGCCTAGCACCCCAAGTGTGATGCCTCAAATGTTTCACACAACACCAAGTGCTTTGGAATGACTTTGAGAGAATGTAGAACACTTCTAAATTACGCCTAGCCCTCTTGCAACTTCTTCTAGCCGCTTTTGGTGGATGTCATGTTCTTTATATAGTGTGTTGCATTTGGGTTACACCATGTAAACCCTAATGTAACATGGCTCTTCATTTCCATGACCCATGGGTTTGTAACTTCCATGGAGCATCCATGGAGCATCCAATGGACCTTTGCCCAACTTGATAATCCATGGAGCATCTACCCCACTATACAAGTATGGATGATTTATACAATCAACCCATATATTTAATTAGTCTCCTTTTGATCACTTAATTAATTCTAGATTAATTCTTGATAAATACTAATTAAATAATATTATTAATATATTAGAACTTATAATATATTAATAAACCACAAGTGTTATTTATCTCATTTAGTCTATCCAAATGCATGATGCCATGCAACCCAAATGGACCATGTCGGGTCGGGTCAAGTACATACCAGAATAGTTATGGACTTAGACACCTTATCCAACAAAGGCATCCTCCTAGATCCTTAGCCCTAATCTAGAATAATTTCTCATAAGCATATCATAACTAAACAAACATTTACGAGTAATTTGGGAGAACTTACTTGAGCTCGGTTGATTGAATGCACCACACCCTTTTTCCTTTTCAAAATCCTTTTTATAAAAATGGTTTTCTTTTTGAAAATTTTCATACCAAGTCCTCAGTTTGTGTTCAGACACACCCGAGAGTATGCTCGAATCCCTCAAACCAAGGCTCTTATACCAACTTGAAACATCCTAAAAATACAATCCAAAAATTTCATTTTAATCCATTAATAAACCATTAAATAAAACCATAGTTATCAAATTATCCCATCAAACGTGATTCAAAGTATTTCCAAACATTATTATCAGAGTTTCCAAATCAAAACATCAGAGTAAACATCCCAGGCTAAACATCAAGGTGTGTGCAATGCAGTCAACCCGACTTCTTACCTTCGCTACTGGAAGTACCTGAAACCAAAACTGAAAACCGTAAGCACGAAGATTAGTGAGTTTCCAATACTACCACATACCATACACATAAGCACATATGTTGGGCCCCCGCCCCTACATCGGGCCCCACCCGGAATCGGACTCTATCCGTCATCGGGCCCCGACTGGCATCGAGCCCCACTCGGTACACATATCTGTTTCTCTTAGGCCCCTCTTGTCTCTAAGCCTCGCCCGCTATACACATACAATCACATAAACATGCTAGTACATAAAGCAAACATAGTCTAAATGTATATCCTGTTATGAGGCCTCTCCTAACTTGGGCCCCGCCCCTGTCCTGCTACTAATGAGTCATGGAACCCCGTCCACACTCCTGCTGATAGTGAGATAAGGCCCCCGCCCGCACTCACTTCTCTCCTATCATGGGCCCCGCCCCTACTCTGCTAATAATGAGATATGGAACCCCGTCCATACTCAGCTAGTGATGAGATACAGAACCTCGCCCACACTCACCTCCCTACCAGGCACATACAAGTATCATATAGACAACAAGTATAATCTAACATGAAAACTTTCCTCGGGCACCGCCCGGCATCGGACCTTAGTCCGGAATAACATACATATAAACCTTCCTCGGGCACCGCCCCACATTGGACCTTGGTCCGGAATAACATATTATCATACTATGCCTAGGGCTAACCCCCGGGTCTTCCTACCATACATAAACTAAATCAGCTGGCATTGTAGGCGTAGACCCATACAAACAGTGAGGAGACTCACCTTGCACAGCTGAAATCCCACAAATAATCCTCCAGCTGCTAACTGGAAATTCCCCGAACTGCTGCTCCTTCGGCTCCCGAGCTATCAATACCAAAATAACACTTAGTCCAAAAACCAATAATCCTCCTTAGGGTAAAATGACCATTTTACCCCTGATCTAATTTGGTCCACACCTAAAGCCCAAAACTATATCATGAAAGGCCCAATACTAATAGACTTCCCAATCCCACTAGTGGCCCAACAATGCCCTGATTTGCTAAATTGGGCCCAACCCCTCTAATGGGCCTTACCCTAGACCCAAAATAAGACATAGTCCATTAAGGCCCAAATGATGATCCAATATGGCCTATATCAGTAATGTTGAAGAAAATGGCCCAATCACAAAAGCCCAAACCCCAAAACCCATTCCAAGGCAAAAAGACCCAAAATCCCACTGATGCCCCGAACGCACGGCTTTCCCTGGTGCAGCGATGGGCGTTCGTCACCAACTCAAGTCGCGGACTCAACTCGGAACTCAGGGCGTTCCTCAACCCTACGCGGCGTGTTCGCGTGCTGGCTCCAAAAAGGCTTATTAAGCACTTAATGCTTAAAGCAATGCTATCCAAACGTAGATCCAAGCTATCTAGGACCTCTAGAATCATAAAGTCACAGACTTGGTGACTTTGCATGGTCCAAAAAGGACCCAAACATCCATTAAAGCTTCCAATCCATAAACCAAGACCCAAAACCTTTGCATGGTTGGTCCTTAGCCATGAAGTTACCATTTTATGACTCTAACAACTCAGAAATGTGAGGATCTTCAATCCTAGGCTCTTGGAGTAGCTCAAACTCCCAAAGATCATCCATATGATCATAAGATGCATAAAACATGCCCTAATCTAGATCTTAATCCATAAGGTGGCAAGTTAGTAACTTTATACCTCCTGAGACTTGCAAATGGGCTGGAGAACCTGGATCCAAAAGCTCTTCCTTGATCAATGAGACTCCAAGGTGGTCACTTTTCTTCAAGAACTCCAAAATACACTCAAATAGGGTCTTAAAATCTCACACACTCACAATTAGGGTTATGGTTACGAATAGAGGCTTAAGGTATAGTGGATGCTGAGAGAATAAAGGTTGGAGGTGAGTTAAGGTGTCTAAATAGTGTTCAAGACCCGAAATTCAGGGTTTAGTCTACCCAGACGAACGCAACGCGTTCCCTTGGGGAACACGGGGGTTCTCATATGTACCCGCGTCCATTTTCATTTTGAACGCCATGCGTTCCTACTTGGTACGCCATGCATACCCGGTTTTGGCCCAAAACCTTTTTAACTTCAAATGACCATAACTTCTTCATTATAACTCCGATTTTGACGTTCTTTATATCCACAGTTTGCTAACGAGAAGCCCTACGCTTCTATCCACTTTATTTATCCTTGAAGCCAACCGAGCTTAAATCCAAAATCCATAAAAGGCCCAAACCAACGCCTTTACCGATACCCTTGGGCACCAAAACACAAACCGAATAATACGATCATCCAAACTACATTATCCACCTCCAAATGAGCCCAAACTCAACTCTTCAATGGTTATAACTCAGCAAATACTCACTCCTTGATCACCACCCCGAAATGGGAACGATTCAAAATTCGGCGTTACAACGCCCTGCATACTACACGTTGATGTTTAGCGTACAACTCGCCACAACATCATATTGGGAAAACATGCATTACGCTGAGTGTACGCATACGTACGCCCAACGTACTCCATAGGTAACTAAATCTCACTTTAAGAATTTAATGGTAAGACCAAAATGTCCAAACTCATATCTAACTTCTCAGGGATGTCTTAAGTCATAAAGTTCCTCAGTTTATGACTTTGCATGGCTAAATGGGTCCAAACAAAAATCCAAGCTTCATAACTTCATCAAAAGGTCACTAGTTCTTTCATGAAAGGATAATACTCCTCAAGATCCAATTTTTTTGACTTAATAACCTTAGAAAGGACCAATTATGAGGCTCAAAGGTTCTAGAGTTACTCCTACTCACAAGAACCACAATTATGGGACCAAAACATTACAAATCACCACCCCAAACTCGATCTACATGAGAAGCCATCAAGATTAATTCTTTATACCTCCACAAGCTAGATCAATGTGAATAAGGCCTTGATCTATAAAATCCCAGACAGCAACACTTCTCCAAGGAGTTCTTCATCTTCCAAAGGCACCAACAATCCACCGAAATCACTCCAACGCTTAAAATCTATCCAAATAGGGGCTAGGGTTTCGAATATAGGATTAGAGGGATGGAGGTTTAAGATAAAGAGGGTCAGAAATGAGTTAAGGCATTTAAATAGGGTCCAAGACCCTAAATTATGGTTTGCATCTTAGTGGAGTACGCTAGACGCCCAACGTACTCAATGACACTCCGTGACCGTCCCAGCCCAGTATGCCCAACGTACTCGGCTTAGCCCAAAACCCTTATAACTTCAAACGGTCATAACTTCCTCGTTCCAATTCCATTTTCGATGATCCTTATATATACGGAAAGGTATTGAGGAGCTCTACAACCCTATATATATATATATATATATATATATATATATATATATATATATATATATATATATATATATATATATACATATATATATATATATATATATATATATATATATATATATGTTGAGTATTTAGTGTTACGTCTCTATGGGCTCTTTACTTAGTCTGCTTTGTATCCGGGTTAGGCCTGTCCACCTGTGATTAATGATTAGGGTTTTACTATTTAAGGTGCATGCATGCATCGTGTATTTGTTAATTGTATCATTGTAAACCCTACATAGCCTCTAAAGTAGAAGTTCTTAATAGAGCTCTTCTGAGGCTGTGACTTTTAATCATTCGACACATTCTTGATTCATATTTTGTGTTTGATTACTTTTCCCATTTGAATCTATCAATATTTAGAGTTTTATTCTCAACAATTGTTATCAGAGCAGAAGACTGTGTAATCTATATGCATCTCTTATGTTAAAAGAGTTTTTAGGGTTTCCGCTATTACTGGATCTGGTTCAGCCATCATCTTTTTTTTTACGCTGATCTTTGTTCTTAATATTAGCCCAAAACAGTTTTATTTTACACATGTTATTCATATAGGTTATAATCAATCTTTAAACATGTCAGATGATTCTCAAGTTAACTCAATAAATCTTTCAAGCAACATTGGATCCACAACCAGAATCCCTATTCTTTTTCCCAATGATTATGAAGTGTGGGCGTTGCACTTTGAAGATTACGTCCTAGGGCTTGAAGACCATGGCTATCTGATATGGGAAGCCATTACTGTCCAGGCGTTTACTCATACAAGAACAAGAAGAGAAATTAAAACTCAAGCTGACTATAACAAACTTCTTATTGATGTAAAAGACGTACCACAAGATGAGAAGGATAGGCTGCTAAGCAACGTTAGCTTTCCCACCAATCACTTTTCGTCTGGTTAGTTTATGCGACACAGCAAAAACCATTTGGGATAGGCTTAAGTAACTACATTCAGTTGATGCTGATCTTGAGCATTCTACTCAAACTCTGCTGCTTTAAGAGTTTGGAGCATTTGTACAAAAGCCTGAAGATAGTCTAGATCAAACTTTCAATCGCTATAATCATCTTCTCAGTAGGATGATGAAGCACAAGATTGGATGTGAACTGATCGAGAAAAAAGTCACGTTCATGAACGGGTTAAGATCTGAGTGGAAGGTTGTAGTTTCCACCGTAAAAGCACATGAGCAGTTCAAGACCTACAAGTTGGCGAAGCTAGTGGGAATACTGAGGTCACATGAAGATAAAGTGACGAAAGAAGGGAAGATATTTTCTGGGATGGGATCATTGGCCCTTGTTGCTAAGGGTAAAAAGGCAGTAGATGATGATGGTTCGGAGTCTGAACTCTCCGATTGTGAACTTTCCAAGGAAGAATATGCACTCATGGTGTCCAATCCAAGGAAGTTTGCAAAGAAGAACTTCAGTCGCAACAAAAATAGAAACTGGCAGGGCACTTATAGCTCTAAAAAGGTAAAAGAGGAGAGTGTGAATAACTCTCTGAAAGAAGAAGTGAAGAAGGATAAAAATCTTATGGGGGACTCTGGCTATGATTGTAATTACTGTCATGGCAAAAACCATCTGGCCAAGGAGTGCATGCTGAGAAGATTGAACGAGAAGAAGGAGGTAGAGGATGATGAAACATATTATCTCCAAAAGCTGGAGGAGATCAAAAAGAAGAAGAACGCTGATAACACCATGCCTGCTTTGATTGTGTAGGAAAACGAAGCTGAAGATGAATTTGGCAGAGTCGAGATCCGGTCAACTGACTTTGAAGATGAAGAGGTTCGTAAACCTACTCATGGATGGAGCTTCGTAGCGAAGGATGAAGGTTCGCATTTCAATGGAAGGTGTTTGATGGTTGACAATGAAGCGTCAGAGATGAGAGGTTATGCAACTGATGGTGGATGTAGCACTAACAGCTGTTTCGATGCGAAACCAGTTCTTGAGAAGACAAGCAAGTGCGAGCAGGAGATCAACAAGCTAATCTCTATTCTTTAATCTTTGAATATACCTGTGTCTAGATATGAAACTGAATTGAACGACTTAAAATACACATTTTCAAGTTTCAATGATAGTCTAAAACAACTTAACTGATCAACTCCGCAGGGTTTCGTCAAAAAGTGAGGAGAGACGCATGTTTTGGATTGCTAAAGTTGGAATCTGATTTGTCTAAGTTCAGAGATGAGTCATTTATTTGCAGAGAGATAATTTAGGTCTTTTCAAACAGTGTAACACTTTCTGTTTGATTGCCAAATGACTTTATTTTAATATTACCCAGTTGCATCTTAATTGTGATATTGGAAATCAAATCTGAAACTGTATATAAAGAGCAAATCAAATCTGAAACTGTATATAAGTTTGACTCTGTAAGCACCAAGTTGAGTTCAAAAAATAAACTTGATGTTGAAAACGTTTATGAATTCGACGATGAAAGTGATATGAGTGAAATCTCTGTAGAGGATGAGGTTGACTGCTCTGAATTTTTTAAAAACGCACCTGAACATGTTAACGTTTTAATTTCTGAAAATTCAGTTGAGTTCGCACGTATTTCTGAGAACAAATCCAAAGTTTTGACAGAAAAAGCAGTTGTTTTCCGAAAGGTTCGTACTATACCTAACCAAGTTTTTACAACTAAAGGACTGAACAAAAATCAAACAGTTGAATTCACGTCCATGGTTGAAGATGATAACAAAGATGGTTGTGATGAGTTCTTCTGGTCTGCTCCAATCGACAATGCAGACGAAACCAAAGGTCTGTCTAAAATGACCTCGTGGAAAACGAAGATCCACTATGTAGCATAACCTCTAAACAAACTCAATTCAAGCTATGAGAAAGGAAGTCCAAGTGGAACTAACAACGTTCCAAGTGACACATCGTCTGCTCGGAACGAAACCCCTATCAGAAAGCCAAAACCTAGGGCTAGTATTCACAAATCCTCTGAGCAGTTTGCAGCTCAAAAACACCAAAGGAATGGTAGATACAACAAAAATCTCAAGGAAAGAAAGCAGTTCTGGAAGTCTAAGAATCCCAACTTTGTTCATAAAGAAAAATCCAATCCAAATACGAAAATCTCTTCACCTGCGAAACCTAAGAATTTCCAACGAAATCAATCTCCACAGGGTGCGAAACAAAAAGTTTTTCAAAAACCATCATTTTCAACTCATGTGAAACCTGTGCAGAAAACCAAGTCTCACTTTTCTGCTAACACGAATGTTTCACATTCAGCCAAGACATTGCAAGATGTTAAAGGCAAATGAAAGATAGTTTCGGAGCATAAAGTTCCTCTCAAAAGATCCGAAACTAATCCCAAGATAGTTGAGAAGAGAATTGTCAAACAGAAAATCCAAAAGAAACAAAAGAAACTATCCACCAAGGATACGAACTCAAAAGACAATAAGATTATTGTTTTTCAAATCACAAAGAAAGATAAAAACAACCTTAATAAAACGAACTTATCTGGTTGATCCTGCGATTTCTTTTCATGTATCTGTGAAAGCCTCACGAGGGCCCAAACAACTTTGGGTTCCTAAATCTGCTTAACTTTTGCAGGTAATTCGTGACGAGAAGTTTGACTTCGAATGGTACATATATGGTGGATGCCCGCATCACATGACAGTGAGAAAGGAACAATTATGAGCATTTAGAGCACTGAAGGATGGAGGAAGAGTGAAGTATGGCAACAATTTACTTTGTGAAATCAAGGGTTATGGGATGATTACAAATGGAGAGTTTTCAATTCGCAAAATTGCGTATGTGGAAGGACTGCAACACAACCTCATTAGTGTTGCACAGTTAGTGGTTGGTACAGGATTAAAAGTTTCATTCGACGACGTAGAGTTAGAAATCATTGAAAAGGCAACCAGAAATGTTCTGTTAAAGTCAAAGCAAAAAGGAGAAATGTACCCCCTCAATCTGAACCCCATCAAAGGGAAGCCTGCAGTTTGCTTACTTACGAAAGCTTCCATTGATGATAGATGGTTGTGGCATAGGAGACTTTCGCATCTCAACTTCAAAGACATCAACAAGCTGGTTCTTGGTGATCATGTGCAAGGACTTCGACTACTAAAGTTTGATAAATAACATTTGTGTGCACCCTGCGAAATGGGGAAATAGAGAAGGATGAGTCATCCAACAATTGTGAACAATAAATTAATCGAACCACTTGAACTTTTGCACATCAACCTTTGTGGTCCTTCTATGATTGAAAGCATTGGTGGTAATAAGTATATTCTCGTAATTGTAGATGATTTTTCCATATTTACTTGGGTGCACTTTCTTAAGCATAAATCTGAAGCCACTCCAAAGCTCAAGGACTTCATAAAGTATATCAAATTACAATTGCGAAAGCTGGTTTGTAACATTCGCAGCGATAACGTCCTGGAATTCAAAAACCAGGTGTTTGAAGAATTTCTCACTACGAGTAACTCACAACTTTTCATCTCCTTATACTCCTCAACAAAACGGGGTCGTTGAAAGGCGAACTTATCTGGTTGATCCTGCTTCGAAGAAACCTACTATGTTACATTCGATGACAATTATTTCAAGAAGTTTCTGAAGAATGAAAATCAATAAGAGGAGATCTTCCAAACAGGAATCACGTTACCATTCCACTCTCCAATCTCTACGAAGAGTTTATGAACCTGTTTGACAAGCCAGAAAAGGCCATCTCCTCTGAATCCAAAGCAGCAGACAACAGAGAAGAAGAACTGAAGAAAATCATTGATGACGCTGCGAAAGATATGGAACACGAGCATCCCGATCCAAATGACTCTGAAAATTCGTCTCAATCACAAGATGCGACTGTTACACCATAGGGGGAGGGTTCTACATCAACGTCCATACCAAATTCACATTCGCAGGGGGAGCATTCTAGTCCTCAGTAGACCCACGAATGTCCTCTTAAGGGGGGGGGGGGGAATCCAATTCTGAATGAAGACGTAGAATATACATCATTCGAGGGGGAGAATGGAAATGTGAATGATGATTCGGATGTTCAGTCAGAGTTTAAAGAAGTGAAGGCTGAATTGGATCCAACATACGATCCTAATTACCCTCCATTGGCTAAATGGACCATAGATCATCCTAAAACTCAAGTCATAGGATATTCATCTTCAGGTGTTCTTATGAGAGCTCAACAAAAGTCAAAGTGAACTGCTCTATTCTCTAAAGTGGAATTTTTCATGTTTAATTCGTTTATCTCCGATATTGAACCTAAAAACGTTCAAATTGCTCTTGATAATTCTGGTTGGGTGCAAGAAATGCTGGAGGAGATCAATGAATTCGAACGAAACAAGGTTTGGAGACTAATTCCCACTCCAAATGATGCATCTGTTGTTGGTCTTAAATGGGTATTTCGCAACAAGCTGGATAAGGAAGGCAATGTGATAAGAAACAAGGTGTGACTCGTTGTAAAGGGATATTGTCAGGAAGAAGGTATTGACTACGAAGAAACCTCCGCACCCATTGCAAGGATGGAATCCGTTCATATCTTTCTGGCATACGCAGCACACAAGAACTTTGAATTATATCAGATTGATGTTAAGTGTGCATTTCTTAATGGGGAACTAGAAGAAACAGTGTATGTGGAACAACCACCAGGGTTCATAAACGAAAAGTATCTGAACCATTATTACATTCTGCAGAAGGCAGTTTATGGTCTAAAGCAAGCTCCAAGAGCCCGGTACGAAACTGTAACTCATTTTTTTTAAAAAGGCTAAATTTAAACAGGGATCGGTCGACCCAACCTTCTTTCGTAAGAAAGATGGTGACCACTTGATGATCGTCTAAATTTACGTTGATGACATCATTTTCGGATCAACTAACCCCAACTTAACAGCTGAATTTCGAAAGTTGATGGAAACTAAGTTGGAGATGACCTGCATGGGTCCGATTAACTTTTTCCTTGGCTTGAATATAAGAAAGAGTCAGTAAGGTATTTTCATCAATCAGGAGGCTTATACAAAGATCTTACTCTCCAATTTTGGAATGGTGGGAGATTCAAAAGTGAAGCTTCCAATGGCATTCGGAACGAAAATAACTCCATCTTTGGACAAGCCGGCTGCTGATATGACACTCTATCGTCAAATGATTGGTTCATTGATGTATCTGACAGCTAGTCGTCCAGATATCATGTTTTCGGTTTGCTATTGTGCCAGGTTTCAATCGAATCCTCGCAAACTTCACATGACAGCTGTCAAGAATATCTTCAGGTATCATAAGCGAACATTCTCATTAGGAATATGGTACCCTTCAAGTTCAGGTTTCTTTGTGCAAGCTTTTTCGGATGCTGATCTTGGAGGTTGTGGTCTAGATCGAAAGAGTACAACGGTAGGATGCCAATTCCTTGATGGCAAACTCGCAAGTTGGCAATCTAAAAAGCAAACTTGCGTCTCCCTTTCAACTGCTGATGCAGAGTACATAGCCGCTGCCTCTTGTACTTCACAAGTAATCTAGATCCAAAGTCAGCTACGTGATTATGACATCAACATGAAGCGAATCCTTTTATATTGCGATTCTGAAAGCGTCATTCGCATTTGTCACAACCCAGTGCAACACTCCAATACAAAACACATCGCACTGAGGTATCACTTTATCAAAGATCATGTGGAAGATGGAAATGTCAAGATACACTTTGTAAGATCTGTTGATCAGTTAGCCGAAATCTTCATGAAAGCCTTACATGAGTAATCCTTCAATCGCATTCTACAAGGCTTAGGAATGATAGATGTTTAATCCGTTCAGAAACCACCTTTGCAGTCATATGTTTTTGATTGGCATGGGAATTGGCACGAACGCTCGCAGTGACTTGCAGTCATCTTTTCATCCTGCGAATTGGTGCGAACGCTCGTAGTGACACACAATCATCTTTTCATCCTGCGAATTGGTACGAACGCTCGCAGTGACTCGCAACCAAACTGTTCACACAACGAATTTGTGCGAATGTTTGTAGTGACTCATAGTCTACTGTTCATTCGTGGCTTGGAACTTTTTGTATCCTTTGTACATTTTCATTATTTCTTTATTTCTTTATGTTTTTTAATTTCTTTTCAAAAAAAATTCAAATTTTCAAAAATATTTTATTTCTTTCTATTTTTATTTCTTTTTCAAAAAAAAAATACAAAAATATTTTCTTTATTTTCATCATTTATTATAAAATTATAAAATACCAAAAATATTAGCTAATTGAGCAGGTTTCAAGGAAAACATCTTCGTGATCTCAATTACGAATGATGGTGCACGTATAAATTCTGAAACTTTGCACTAGTTAAGTGTCCCTAGAAGCATGTTGTTGAATGTCGACCAAAGCCTCAAATACTTTCTATATAGAAGCTTTAATGATTCGATAACACCAATCGTTTCTTCCCAATAAGGTTGTTCAGTCACATAAGTCTAGAGCTACCTGACTCTTCTCACATTGAGTTAAGAGTTACCTACTTTGTCACTTTCCCATAGCAGAGGTACATTCTTTCTTTGAAACCACCTCATACCATTTCTCCATCACTTTCACATTCACAAATATAACCCTTGAGACTCTCAGAAGTTACCACTAAGTTTTATGGTTACAATCAATTATTTGTTCATGATCTTAAATTTGTTATAACCACGAAATTAAGGGAAACCCAAAATCCAACACATATATACGTATTCACGGTGAACAATATACATGTTCTAGATATTTCACCTTCGAATTAACGAATGTCCACCTTCGTGGTCAGTACCAAGAAATATCTTTTTCTTTTTGTGTGATCTTAATGAGATTTTCTAGACCTAATACGTTTCTTCCCAATAGATACAATTTTTATTTTTTCTTGAGATATCTATACTTATCCTTTTCACTTAAAATAATTCCAAAGCATTCTTGTTTTTATGGCTACACCGATTAGACAAGTACTTCACCTGAACGTTCGGACTTATATCAAGTTTCGTAGTTTGGTTGAAGATAAAACCACCCTTAAAACCGAATAAAAAGATGTCTTTCACTGTTTCTCAACAAACATGTGATCGTACTTCAACGGGAAACCACACAGACACTTTAGAGCCTCTCTTGACTCCGAAGGAAGAGATCATTGCCCGGGATCCATCTGTTTCGTGTCCTAATAAGACAACACTAGAATCCCTTAGAGTAACATTGATTTATTTCTCTATCTTTGGCACACTCTCGCACGAAGATCCTTGTGATTTTCCAAAGTCTGGTTCGTGGTCATCATATTTCGTTTTAGTTCCGCAGTCGGGTTGATGGTTATTCATTGAGAAAGTTCATAAAAGAATCAACTAAGAAATCATGTAACTGAAGAGGCTTCTTAAAGGATAAGATTGGGCGCGAGAATTTGAAACGACGCTGATTTGACGCCGCCTGACATACGTCACAATTGTCAATTATGCCTTTTAAGGCGGATTTCCAGTAACCGGTGCAACCAATCGACAGTTTTCGTTCACCTACTACTCCGTATAAAAGGATTTCGACGCTTCTTTAATTAATTACCACTCTCAAAAAGCAAACAAATCCTCCGGCGATTATAGTCTCTATTTTTCATCGTCTTCTTCATAAGGCTTCAATGGCAGCTTCTACAGAAACTCCTTCAGTTGCAGAAAATGTGGCCCAGTCCTCAATCCTCAACCTGAAAGCACATCAAAACATGATCCTCGATCTTGACCCAACGAAATATGAAGTGTTTCTCCAACCAATTGTCGATTTCCTGAAGTACTTCCCACTTGTTATTGCGCTTACCAAGTCTGAAATTGTTCCTCTAGTGCATCTCTCAAAGGCTTACTCCTCTAGTGCATCTCTCATAGGGCTTCAACAGGGTGTGACCTAATTTCCCCTGAGAGCGTCTCCAACTCAACAATTCTAGAGATGTTTTAACATATGGGCTACAAGGAAACATTGATAGCAGTTTCTAAGTTCAAGAAGCCTAACTTGGCGCCGATGTGGAACGGTCTATTCACGATGATCTTTAAGAGCTTCTCTAAAAGGGTTACTAGTTCGGACTGTGCAAGCAAGCTATTCAGGATTGTGATGTACGGCATCTACTCCGACATCAACTTGGAATACGGGTCTATTCTCTAGGCTCAGTTGGTTCAATGCACTCTTTCTACCTCACGACACAATGAAAGCTCATGTGCTCGTTTCTGGACCATCATCGTTCAATGGTAGATTAACAAACTCAAAGTTCCTATCTTGGAAGGGTCTTGTATGGATTCAATCCAAATTTTCCACACAACGAACATCATACTTGCTGATAACTCTAAGTTCAGCTTCATCGGCTCCATTCCTGAAGTCATGCTTCGTGATGTTCCTGCTACGAGCGAAGTACTGCAAATCTATCGCACTCAACCCCTCTCAGGCTTTCTCCCTATTTCTGATGAATTTCAAAAGATCCTCGATGAAGTAGACCAAACCAAGAAAGGAGGCAAGAAAAAGGGTGCAAACGTTGGCCCGTCTGAAACAGTTCAATCACCAAAAAAGGGTAGTAAACGTAAGTCCAATGAAGGACCCTCCGAACCTCGTCAAGTTCCTAAAAAGAAGAAGGTCAAGAAAGTGGCTCGTAAACGAAGATGTACAACACCGAGCGACCATGAAAATTCGCATTCGCACACGGTTTCATACATTCGTGTTCGGGAGGAGGTTCACAACGAAAATGAGGCAGAAGCTTCATCTCAACCGAAGGTCTCACAAGATGTCTCTATGAATCCAGAGGTAACCTTTGAGATCCCAACCTCCATTCCAATAACATATGACTTTTTTCAAGATTTTTCTGTTCTTTCACCCACATCTACTGTCTCAACTCCAATCACCATCGTTCCATGCCCACCCGTATCTATGGGTGTTTCGCAAACCCAGACCCCACTTTTTTCGAGTTCAACCACCACCACAACTACCTTTACAGTTACTCTTTCTACTCCACCCATCTCTCATTTACGCGAAGACGAACCATATATGATCTATGGAGATGGTGAAGAAGACTTTGGAGGATTCACCTACAGTCCCTTCAACATTCGGACTGAAAGTGATGACGAAGCTCCCATCACAAAAGGGCAGCTAAAGGCCATACATAAGAAGCTGGATTCGCTGCTTTAATCTACCAATGCCTCTACCAGTGAAGCCTATTCTCAAGCTACCATCAAGTCCTTCCTCAAGACTCTCACCAAGGAACATTCAGCCAATCTTGAGAAGGCAGATATAGTTGTTAGTGTTTCATCTGCACTTTGCAAAGAAACGACCGAAAAAGTCAAAAAAAAATAATTATTGATGCCAAAACCTTCATGGGCACTTTTCAGAGCTCATTCGAATCAAACATTACGAAGGCGAACGAAGTTATTTCCAGTCTTGGATCTACTCTTCGCACAGAGAAAGCAAAGCTCGACAAAGTTCGCATTGACCTTCAGGCTGACCATTCTGAGTTGAACTCCTCCATTTCATCTAAAATTCAAAAGCTTCAAGATCACTTGGCCTCATAAAACAAGCTTAAGGATCAACTCGCAGCGAAAACGGCAAACGAGCAGGTTCTCATTGTCAAGCTCGAGCAGGCTGAGAGGCAGATGAACGATATTTTGTCAGAAAGAGCAGTTATAAAGAGTTGTGTTACGGATGTGAACGGATTGCTCTTCGAAATCATCGAAACTCATGATTCTATGATCACGATTTTGATGGGTTTTGAGCATTCTAACACTTCCTAAGTGTACATGCAACCCTAATAACCTTGGATCTATGTTTGTCTAATTATCAGGCAAAGTTGAATTCCAAGGTTATATTCCTATCTAGCATACATGGGGAACAAATTTTAACTTGCATGAAAGATAGAATAACTTACCTTGTTGTTGCTTATGATCCTTGAAACCTTGTGAGCCTAGCACCCCAAGTGTGATGCCTCAAATGCTTCACACAACACCAAATGCTTTTGGAATGACTTTAGAGAGAATACACACTTCTAAAATCGGCCTAGCCCTCTTGTTTCTTATGTGTAGCCTATTTTGGTGGAGAATGGGTTTCTTATATAGTGTTGACACATCTAGGGTTACACCATGTAAACCCTAATGTGTCATGACTCTTCATTTCCATGACCCATGGGTTTGTAACTCCCATGGAGCATCCTATGGGTGGAACCCAACTTGATAATCTATGGAGCCTCTTAGCCCACTATATAAGATATGGAAGATTTACATAATCTACCCATATATTTAATTAGTTATCTTTTGATCACTTAATTAATTCTAAATTAATTCTTGATCAAACTAATTAAATAATATTATTAATATATTAGAACTTATAATATATTAATAAACCATAAGTGTTATTTCTCTCATTTTAGTTTATCCAATTGCATGGTGCCATGCAACCCAAATGGACCATGCCGGGTCGGGCCAAGTACATACCAGAAATAGTTATGGACTTAGACACCTTATCCAACAGATTTTTGTCAGGAAGCATCTGTCTGGAAAGCTAAGGCCGGTGTTCGCTATGCTGCACCAAATCCAAGGTGTTTCGGAGTCAAGCTCAATTCCTAAACAAGGGGGAGAAAGTGTTAAGCATACTAAGAAAGATAATCCCAAGCGAAAGTATGACAACGAATCGAATGTTAGTGTAGCTTCAGATTCGAAAGAAAAAGGGAAGCTAAAAGATTATAGAATCATTGACGACAACGAAGAAGAAGAGAATGATGAGCATGAGCTTAAAAGAAGAAGGGATCGTGAAGCTCAACTGGATGAACACCAAAGAATTGTGAAAGAAGTAGTAGAAAAAGAAAAATCTGAACGCGAAGCTCAAGTGACGCTGGAAAGTCGAAAGCTTTTGTTTCCAGTGTGGACTTTGAAGCGAATCTTGAATGAAGCTGTGGAAATGCCGAGCCTATATTGGTGGGAACCAGTTGTGTATTTTCATCTTCAAAATACACAATATTCGCAACTGGATCTTCCAATCACACCAGACAGCGGTTCAGATCACTTGCTTTTCTCGTTCTACCTAAAGCACATGAAGCCGCAATATGAAACCTGGAGTGCGAACAAGATCACAGATGTGAAGGTTGTTGGTCCAATCGAAACTGATAGCTTCCCCAATGCAAAACTCAAGGTTGCTAGAGGTTCAACGAGACAGGTGCATGAGTTTACTCTCGCTGATCTTCCGTGCCTGAACTCGTATGATTGGATCGTGTTGTACAACATGTTGCTAAGGGATGAACAAAAGTACGAGCATGTTGTTTCTCACCTCAAAAGAATGCTTGTTTCGTACATTCAAGTGGTTGGGAAAATGGATGTCGAAATAGTTGTTGTGCTGCGAAGGAAGCGAACGGTACTCCCCAAAGAAACCCCTGAAGGTTTTGTCAAAATGAAACTTGGTAAGATACGAAAGGACGGATGGTGTGTGGCTTTTCAACTGAAGGAGAGACCTGATGCAGACTATCACAAAGGTTGTTTCTTTCTCAATGACAAACATCTTTTCACCACTTCGTGCCTAGAGTATATCTTGGACTTCGTATGCAAACACAAAGGGAACATCAAGAGCGACAAGAAGTGCTTTTCAGATATGATTCAATGGTACATCCAAGTTCGCAAAGCTCTGATCAGTGTGATTCCGAAGGTATTTGAAGTGCAGAAGCGAACTCAACACTGAAGGTCTCCCTCCTAATCGACGCAAAGGGGGAGATTGTTGAGTATTTAGTGCTACGTCTTTATGGGCTCTTTACTTAATATGTTTTGTATCCGGGTTGGGCCTGTCCACCCGTAATTAATGATTAGGGTTTTACTATTTAAGATGAATGCATGCATCGGGTATTTGTTAATTGTGTCATTGTAAACCCTATATAACCTCTAAAGTAGCAGTTCTTAATCGAGCTCTTCTAAGGCTGTGACTTTTAATTATTTGACACATTGTTGATTCATATTTTGTATTTGATTATTTTTCCTGTTTGAATCTATCGATCTTTAAAGTTTTATTCTCAACAATATATATGGTTAAGTTCAAATAAGATTACTAAATAAAGTGAGAACAATATTTTTATGTTATTATTTTATTTTGAATTTAATATGTGTAGTATTGTAGAAGTTATAATGTCAACATTAACATATGAGTATTCATATATTAATTTTTATGTAATTATTCTACTATAAAATTTATATATATGTAGTAATTTTGTAATTTTAATGTGTGCTTATTCATATATTCATTTATGAATAATGATCGTTAAGTTGTACATACAAAATTTATAGCAGTATAAAAATATAAAAGTAATGTTCCTAAGTTCTCATTTTAAATAGTATTGTCATTCTCTCTCTCTCTCTCTCTCTCTCTATATATATATATATATATATATATATATATATATATATATATATATATATATATATATATATATATATATATTCTCTGAAATTTAAAGACAAGCCATATCTTAGTGTGTTAGTTAAGACGTCGCACCTTATACAAAACAGTAACAAGATTAATTCTTGCTTAATGTTGTTGGCAATTTTATTTTTCCAACATCTTAGCTCATCCCACATCTCCGTTGGGACTAAAACACGCCCTAAACTCAACTGTGTAAATAAGAGGTTATTTCCATGTATTTTTAATATCAGCTTAGACTCATCCAACTTCGATGCTGGGATCAAAGTCACCCAATATCTTCTTGTATTTAATGATGTTCATTGGATTTGGGTTGATCCAAACTTAACAATTACTTGGTTATGGTTTGAATAGAAAGTTTTAAAGTATGCGGTTTCAAAACCGTTAGAACCCGAAACCGAAGCAGGGACAATGAGAACCATAACCAATGGGTTTGGATTTCGTTTTAACAATCAAAAACCGATACAAATTTGTTTGGGTTCCGTTTTAGGTTGAAACCGACCAAGCTCACCAATAATTAGAATACTTTTGGACTTGCATCAACCTGTCAATAAAATCTAATTACATATTTCGTTACCTTGTTTGTTTGGGTATTTTCATTTCACTTCATCTGTTAGTCAGTGTTTGTTTATGCATCTACAAACGTAAGTTAGGCATGTTTTATATGTGGACTATAACTATCATTTATGGAAATTTACTAGTATTTAGTTTTAATTATACTTGATAGATTAATCCATAACAATTACCTTTCAAAAAGTATTGTTCTAAATAGATAGAACCAATGGATAACTTGTCGCACTGATGCAAATGTCCCTGAGTTTTGTTAATTGTCCCGTCTTTTTCTTTAATTTTCATAATAACTAAATCAAAGGATAAAGGAAGTTAAAAGGTTAAACCCCGTTTTGATGATGTCTAATGACATCATGCTGATTCATGGCCACAATCTTTAATGTGGATAATACAACGTCATGATGAATGTCATGAAAAGAAAAAAAAAGGTACACTAAAAGAATCGCAGCAATAGCATATGAATTTGCAGCCTTGATGATGAGTGGTTTAATATGAGCTTTTGCATGATTATGCACTTTATTTTCTTCTTCATGTATATGATATCATCCAAATACAAAAAAGCATACAAGAAGGTGATTTGCATGTTCCTTTGCTTTTTAACTCTTGCTTTTCGCATAAACCGCAATACTCACTCCATCATCGACCTTTTATTCTTCTTTTAAAAAACGATATTTTTAAGTTAATTAACTAGCTCCTCGAATTTATAAATGATATTTTTCACACATTCAACCAAATACTAACCATTTAGACAACAACCACATCCAAACGACCAATTAAAGCCTTCCCAGTGTATTATTGTCTCGATGATTTTCCCCTGAAGGGTTTTATTAACATAGACGTATATATACAATATACATTTGAATGAGGCATATCGGTATAATATAATACATAAATGGGCTAGTAACTATACAAATAATGTTTATGTATCGGTAATACAATACATAAACTCAATATGTATGGTCTATTGTTGAATCATATTGTCGATACCAGACACCCCCTTAATCAACATATAAGTAGGCAGTGCGACATGTAAAGTCTAGCGGGGAAGTTGGAGGCTAAAATTAAGAGCCTTAATACTGGATGTGTTTTAGCGCATGTAAACGAGTTTCTCGTGGATCGTTCATAACAAGTAATTTTTGGTGGACATTGAAGGAATACTTTGGTTGGTTAAACGTTAAGTACTATAAATATCTGGTTAATTAAGCTTAAATGTAGAGTAGATTCGGTGACACAAAATTCGGTATGATCAAATTTGGATTGGGTGGAAACTAGAGTACATCTGGGGGTTGGATCTTATCGATATACTTCTATTGAGATAGGAAGATCCCGTCCATGTTTTAGGTCGCAAAGATGGCCACGAAATATGACATGTACCGAGATTAGTTATGGGAAACTTTGTAGACAATAAAGAAATATTATATTTGACATTTGACGATATCCATGGAGGAAGCGGTCAACTCAATGTCATAGACATATTGAAGAAGTAGGCAATATCATAATTTTTTTTTTTGTTTTTGTTTTTTTTTTTTTTGGGTTTAGGTCAAAATTTGGTGACTTCACTTTTGGTTTTGCGTTAATTTCGTTACTTAACTTCTTTTAAGTTTTAAAAGATTACTTAACTTTGAAATTTTTTGCTAAAATAGTCACTATGACCGGCAATAATAGGTTATCATATTTCTTTTGGCTATTTAAAGTCATCGGAATTTCTTTTTTGGCTATTTTAGGTCACTAAACTTTTTTAAAGTTATAATTAGTTACTAAACTTTTGAAATTGTGTTCATTTAGTTTTATATTTTGTTTCTGCAATTCGTTTTTATTACTTCATTTTTGTTTCGTATTTATATGTTTTTCACAATTCGTTTTTATAACTTCATTCTTTTTACTTTCGTTTTTGTATGTTTTTTTTTCATAATTCATTTTTATAACTTGAATTTTAGTATGTTTTTCATGTCTTTTTTCCAATCTATTTTCACGACTTCACTTTTTTACTTCGTATTCATGTTTTTTCCAAAATCCATTTTGAACTTCAATTTTATATGTTTTTCGATAAAATGTTTTTAGAACTTCATATATTTTCTTAACCAACTAGATGTAAATTAACTGAATTATAAAATTATTAATCCAAGTGGAACTCCTAGGATTATCAGTTTGTCACATATCGAGTAACGTTGCATAATTACCAACTTTTTTCATGTGACGGTTCACCTATTACACTGGTAGCAATACCCTATATATGCTTCCCACATAAAAAAAAATTTATAATTATATAACTTCAATATCCATAGTTTTTGTTATCAAGCAAACTACAAAAATGCTTAAATGACCCGGTTAAATGAATTAAAAGACCCGGTTTTCAACCAGGTCTTAAGGGCAGCGAGTCTTATGTGGAAAAGACATGGTTTTACAACCGGGTCATATTTGAGTAATACAGCCCGATTTCCATGAGAAAAGCGGTTTTTTTCTTAGATTTGAGTATCACTTTTGTACCAATATATACCCTGGTTATCATGCACAGTACCGGGTTTTATTATGCAGGTTAGATTTTAATTTTGTTTGATTATATGATCCAGCTTTGGCTATGCAACCGGGTCTTTTTATTTCATTTTAATATTTTTTACAAACCTGAAGCGTTAATATTTTTTAATATTTTTATACAAAACTATAGCCTCCTTACCAACATGCTTATAGTTATAGTTTTCATATTTCTATATTTGCGTTTGATATACTGAAATAAAGAATTCATTTTATTGATTTTCAATGCATTTCTACATATTTAAGGCTAAAATCTCTAGTATCCAACATTTAACAAGACATTAACATAGGATTTGGAGTCCAACTTCTTTGCCACGCCCCACTTCCCACAAGGATCAATATGTTGACATTGTTCACTTAAAAACCCCGGTATGTACAAACTAATCAAACTTGATGTGCATACAAAACGGCATCTGCTTCTTGTTGAAGAATGTATATAAGATTATCAACACCTACATGAGAGAAATCAAAGCATATTTAAGGAAACTGCAAATGCAAAAAAGGCTTTAAAACATAAACAAAAATACATACATTGCAACCCTTAGTCTTCAAACATGGTCATCTTGAGTCGCAGATACTATACTCCCCAAGTCTTTATTAGATTCAACAACTAATAAATTCAAAGAGAATATCATTAATAAAAAAATGAAGGACAAATAAGATTCTTACAATTTTTCAGCACTCAAAATCAATGCTAGCAGCCTCAGTCTTATGCCTTTTTAACTCATTTTCAAAATTCCATGCAACCTTTCATGAAATAAAATGGTAAGCATGTGGTGCAGAAGAATCCATTTATGCAACCACTGATGGGGCAGAAAAAAGAAACAGGATGGTATATCAATCAAAATTGAAAAAAATGAACAATTACATTGAAAAACTAAACCAATGTTAGACACTACTGTCTCGAAAATGGAAGTAGTATACATAATGATCAGCTAAACCAACAAATAAAATGAAAAAATAACTAAACCAATACTAGTCATAAAATTAAAATATGATGCTTTATTGAAAAACTAAACTTAGAAATAAATTGAAAAAAAAAAGTTAAACCAACAAATACATTGAAAAAAAATAAAAGCATAACAAATGGAAGTATGATGCTACACTGGTCACCACTTAAAAACGGAAGCTTAATAAAAATCATACCAATATACCAATTGGATTCTTTTCTTGAAGAATGAGGGGACAACCTTTTCAAAGGATTGTTAGCAACAAAAACAGATAAAACCTCTTTATTAAGTATATTGTATAACATCAACAACTGAAAATTGTAAAGCTTATTAAAAAAACATACCAAAAAATGGTGTGGGATATTGCTATACTAGTCGACCTCTTTTGTCATATGCTGCAAAACATTTAATGGCATGCGTTTGTTAAGATGGAAATTACAAGTATGAAATCATAAACAAATATCCAATCATGTCTAAAACAAAGCAATTAACCAATCACTTTACAATATCTATACTTCTTTCCTCAAGGACCATAAATTAAGTATTTCGCAACCCTGTTTCCATAAGACTTGGGACTCCTGTAGTCCTATCCATTGTAAAAAAACTTGAAAAACAAAAAAAAAATTGTGAAAAACAAAAAATTAATGAGGTCAAACGGCTTTTCCTTATTCCTTCCTGTTGTTGAGATTTACAATTCATTCCTACCACAAAAAGTAACACTTGATCACTCACATAGAACACTTTTCATGGTTTTGGTGTACAACAAATAGAAACAGCAACAACGTCCATATATTTAAAAGTAGCTCTTCCGTATGAGTGTGACTCTTCAAGTCTCTGTTTCTATGAGTTCAAATCATATTGAAATAGGTTTTGTGAGTTTGAAAATTTGAAATGGCATTTGATTAAATGAAGAAGTGTGATTGATTACCTGATTGGCTTCGATAGCCATATTAAACATGCTAAGTCTTTAGCATGAAATTCATTAGTGAAGGAACCCTAAAGTAAAATCTTCGAGACTATGAGTTGTATCGATAAAGATTAAGCTCTAAAGAGAATTTAAAATTTTAAATTAAATGGATACACTTAGGGGTGAGAAAACCGGGGGCGTTTTGTCTCGTGGGGTGAGAAAACCGGCGGCGTTAATTTTGCTATGGTGGTGTGTCGTCATCGTCAGGAGGAGAGGAGATGGTGATTAGGACTTTCTAGTCGTGTTTTGTCTCGTGGGAGAGAAATTAGAAGGTGAAAAATGGCGGTATGGAAATGGCACTATTTTTCAATAAATTTCATTAAACTTAAGCGGACTATTTTTCAGTATCGAAAATGATAGGAAAATTTAGGCGGGTTGTAAATTGATAAAAATATATAACTTTAATCATAAAAATAATTGATTAATATATATATATATATATATATATATATATATATATATATATATATATATATATATATGTTTAAATGAAAATAATTCTATATTTGAGAATAATAAGAACAATTCTCGGTCATAAATTTTAAATTCCAAACATTTTAAAGTTTAAAAAAAACTATTATTTTTATTAACTAAACAAATAAAAAGACCGCCATCCCACCCCATCCACTCTACCAATATCAAATTAGATTCTCTTTCTCCTTTCTCTCGATCGCAATTGAAGTTGGACCACCGCTGGAGTCACTGGAACAACGTTGGAATCACCGGAACGATGTCGGAAACCATGTCCTACATCTCTTATCACCGACGAAGCGAAATTATCTCGTTGATTTCCGATATGGTTTCCGATCTCGTTTCACCGGCCTCCATATGCTACCAGGTCTCGTTTCACCGACCGCCGCTTCTACCATGTCCAACAACTACTTACCGAGAAAGATACTATCGACGCCAACCTTAACTCTCAACATGGTTCTCAATCTCGTTTCACTGGAGACCGCCATCGCGACATTACAAGCTTTTCGGTCTACTTTATCTGGCCACCAGATTTCATTGCAACAACTATTAGATCTCGTTTCACCTTATCTGCAACGGTGGTCCGACAATTACGGTTCGACGAGTGTGGTGGCTCGATGGCGTAATCGACACCATTCCTTGCTCTATACCCTTGACTTGACCAAATCTTGAATCGAAGTCACACATACACACACCGCAAATCCCTATGACCCGTTCTCCCGACACCACAAACTCGAGCACATCGATGATCCTCCAAGCAGAATACCTAGTTCTCCTTTACTTATGGTTCGATCTACCACCCACTAGCGTTGCAACCAAACCACATTTCAGACTGGCTCAACCTGGTATAAACCATCCCTGACTCTTGGAATGTATAACACACGCAGGATGGTTTTCCAGATAAGGACCAAGAAAAACCCTAGTAGATTCTAAATCTCAGAGGAAGACCTCAGAAATTTTCAATCATAATTACTTCTAACATGAAGAATCCCTGCGCATGTGCACAAACAATAATTATGACAATCCATTTGTAGCACCGATTTTCTATCCCGAAACAAATGGATTACCACTAACCTCGTCCACAATTTCCCAACCATCAATCTGGTTTCTTGACCTACCTATATCCTAAGAAAACAAACCCTTGATCGCATATCAAGGAAACCAATCCACATCATTGTAACGCCCCGTTCTAAGAGTAATTATTCATGGATCCCCGAGATCAAGAGTAAGGGCGTTTCGGTCTTTTATGGGCAATGGGTTTTATTCGAGAAGGTTTCGGGTCGGGGTGTGTTGCTAGAAGCGTAGGGCTTCTCGCCACCTTTTCGTGGATATAAAGTTCGTCGGAAACGGGCTTAGAATAAAGGAGTTATGACACTTTGAAGATAGTGTCAATAATGGTCCCTAAGGGGGGAAGTTTGGCAAAGGGGTCCCATGCATGCTAAGCATGCATGCACGTGTTTTGTTGGGTACGCCCAGCGTAAGTTGGATGAACGCCCAGCGTAATGGAGTAAATGAACGCGGGAGTCCCTCGACGTACGCCCATCGTACTGGATGTACGCCCCGCGTACGTCTATCATCCAGAAACCCTAATATTTCGGGTATGGAGGCTATTTAAACAACTTTAAGAGCTAATAACCCTCCCTTACCCTACCCTCCACTGTTTAGAGCTGTTTTCCCCAAACCCTAGCCAACTTCTTGAGTGTGTGAACTTTTGAAGTGAATTTGGAGTGTTTTGAGAAGAAGGTGTTGCATCTAGTAAGTAGAGGAAGAAGGCCAGCGTGTAGATCTGAAGTTTTCTGGTGGTTCAAGAGCTCCTAAAGGTATAAAGCTTCTTCCTTGACATCTATTTTGTGTAGATCTAAGTGTGGTGAAGTTTTGACACCATTCTTGTCCCAAAAACCCCCATTATGATGCATGATGTGTTTTCGTTAAGATGAGCTGTCCTTTCACACCATTGGAGAGGTCTTGAGTAAGAAAAAATGAGGTCCCAATGGCTTTGGTTGTTCCATATAAGAAGTAGGAAGGTCTTAATGGGTTAAGACCTTGAGTTAAGAGCTTTATGGACGTCCAAAAGGATAAAGATTGAGACTTTATGAGTCCTAGGCCCTTTTTGTCACTAGATCTGGCATATGGGCTTAAGTGCTTAAGCCATTAAGCACACAGAAGGATTTTTGGTGCAGACGTGTGTACGCCCCGCATACCAGAGGAGTACGCCCAGCGTACGCCCTCTGTTGGGTTTTCAATTTTGGGCCTTGAGTAATTGGGCTGTTTATGGGCTAGCTGGGCTTGGGCCGTGACTGAATAGTATGGATGGAGTAAATTGGACCCAATAATTATTATGGACCTTGGATCTAGGCCCGTTTGGAAAGGTGGGCCCAATTTAGTAAATTGGGCCAATATTGGGCTTTGCATGAGGATTTGGTTTTGGGTCTTGGCCCAATAAGAGGATAATGGACTTAATGAGTGTTGTGGGACCTTGGCCTAGAAAGTCATGTTGGATTCTAACTTGGTGATTATCATGTGATAGTTGGGAATCCCGGTGAGTCAGCGGTCAGAAATTTGCAGGATTTCGGCAGTTGCAAGGTGAGTTATCCTCACTATATCGACAGGGTCTACGACACCAAGGCCGGCCCTTTATCGGATGGAAATCCGGGTATTGTTGTTATGTTATTGTTTTGCTAGATCTGCATCCTGGTATTTAGGATGGTGTTATGCTAGTGACCTGGTTAACGTCGGTACCCGGGATATAGGGTAATGCTATGCTAGTGACCGGTTAGGTCGGAATCCTGGTTAGGATGTTGATATGCTATGTGATCTGTTAGACTGTTTGTCTGGTTGAGGATTGTTATGTGATTAATTGTTGTATGTGCACATGGTTGTTTGACGGGGGTTGGGTTGAGGCGGGTCCTGCTTTGTGCTGTAGGCCAACATACCCAGGGCGGAGCGGATGTTCTGAAGGCCCAGCGAGCGGTCTGGATAGGCTGAAGGCCCCAAGAGGGCGGACCAGACATGCCGAGGCTCGGAGAGTGGACCAGGCCGACTGAAGGCCCGGTGCGGGCGGACCAGTCATACTGTAGACTTAGAGACTGGACCAGGTGAATTGAAGGCCCGGTGCGGGCGGACCAATCACACTGTAGACTCGACGTACATGGCTAGACTCGGAGGGTGGACCAGGTGGACTGAAGGCCCGGTGCGGGCGGACCAGTTACATAGTAGAGCCGATGTGCATGGCTGTTCTATTTATGATATGTTATGAGTATGATATATGTGGTTGGTATTTTGGGGGTAACTCACTAAGCTTTCGGGCTTACAGTTTCAGTGTATTGTTTCAGGTACTTCAGGAGATCGTGGCAAGGCGAAGGCGTGATCGTACCGCTCCTCATGTTTTATGATTTATATGATATGGTTCTGGGGGATACTCTGATGTTTAAACTATTTTGAAAACGAGTTGTATGAACGTAATGGTTTTTGAATGATTTAAAATGTTTTAATTTGGCTCAAATTTTATGGGTGTTACAATCATCTTGTGTTGCAACATCCCGATTACCAGGTATGAATTTAAGCTTTATATATTTATATTTTCATGGAACTCGACGAGTTACAAGGCTCCAACTCGTCGTGTAGAGTTTTAATGACCGCGTTTATTTCAATGTCAACTCGACGAGTTGGAAGGCCCCAACTTGACGAGTTGAAGGCTGAACATGAAACCCTAATTTTTAGGGTTTTCACCCTATTTAAAGGCCTTAAGCCTCATTATTAGACTCCATTATCGCCCCCTTTGTCCAGAGAAACCCTAGTTCTTGCTTCATCTCTCATTTTGAGTGTGTGTGAGCTTCGAGTGTAATTCTTGGTGCTCTTTTGGAAGGAACTTGAAGCTTGAAGAGTTTTGATTGAGAGGGTGGCTTTGGATCCGGAATCTTCAATGTTATTGCAGCCACATTTGGTATAAAGTCGATACCTTGATCATTTCTTTGCTAGATCTCTCCGTTAGAGAGTTTATTGTCATTTCTAGCTTTTTAGGGTTATTCTTGCATTTGAGAATCTCATGAAGCTATGGTTTCAGATCTGGACATCTCATGGCCTCCTTGTACTTAAATTTGCCAACTTTATCAAGTCTTGGCCCTCCTTTATGCTCTAAGAACCATAATAAGCTTTATATGAGTGTTTTAACCCCTTGATGCCATGCATGGACGTATAGTTAGCAACTTTATGTAGTATCTCAGTCCTAGGGGATCAGATCTATAGTTTGGGGCTTTATATTCGCTTGGTCAAAACCCTCGTCAAATGTCAAAGTCAATAAGTCAACTCAGCCAGTCGCCACATTGTGGATAGCTCCAGCCATGTCGTGGTGACTATAGGAGAAAAGGGTCGCATGGCAGCCATCTACCACGTCATGGTGACCCGTTTACCACGACGTGGTGACTGTTCAGACCAGCTTAATCCAATAAGCTCTTAATCAATCAAACCATTTATTCAAACTTTCCATAAGGCGTTCTGTCATCCAATGAACCATAAAAATCGTTGCTTTATAGACATGCTTGTCCAATGCATGTCTTGAACTCAAACTAGGTCAAAATAGAGTTAAAAGGGCCAATATCACATCCAAGAGTTCAAAACTCTAAGAAATTCCAGGTCCAACACACTTAACCCCAAATGGGACTCTGGGGATCCATACAATTGGCAACTTTATGGAATCCCAACACTCCAATATGTCTCAACATGAATAATAAGGCATCGAAACCTAGATCTATGCACAATAAATAAAAAGGCATGGAACTTGAGGACTTACAAAAGTCCGGAAGATGCACAACCAGAAGATGAGAAGAGTTCCTTGCTGAATCCAAACCCAAATGATACATTCTTCTTCTTCTAATACCCAATAATCAACAGTAAAGGCTTAGAAAGAAAAATGGATGTTAATGGTTGCTTAGAGGCTTAGAGAGTTTGATGGAGGCTGAAGGTTAGCAACCCTATCCATCACATTCCTTTAAATAGGGACGCAAACCCCGGAGACTAGGGTTTTACATTAAACCCCCACCACATCGTGGTTATAGGCTGCCACGTTGTTGTGGTCATGAAATCCCACGATACAAAACGCTCTACCACACCGTGGTGATGCTCCACCACAAAGTGGTCACCCAATTAAAAGTTAAAACATAAAAAATCAATTTATACCTGGACTGGATGTTACAATAACAATCAATAATCAACATGTACATGTGTTCCTACAGATGTACCAGTCTAACATATATCCAATGATACAGGTAATCATACAGATCTACCAGTCCATAACCAGTAAACGCATATACTCATCTTAACATCACACAACAAACCAGAATATCTAATCCAGTGGGCTGACATTGGTACCTTCGATCCACAAGTACAATGAGGAAAACTCACCTCTCAGTTTGAAAAGATAGATGGACAGGACACTGCTCTGAATACGAACTCTACCGATCACCTCTACAATAAACAGTGATCATATCTCAATCCACAACCCAAAATACCTAAAATACCTCTAGGTCAAAATCCTGGTCAAAGTCAAAAGTCAAATGGGTCAACCGAATCAACTCAATTGAGTACACCTAACATACTCAGCTTGTACGCGATGCGTAATACACATTTTGACCAGATTATGGGGAGGTGACCACGTACGAGCGATGTACCATCAGGTACGCCCAACGTATGCGTCTGTCAGCTTTCCTTTATAATAAGTGCTTAATCCATTTAGAAACTTCGTCCGAAACTCAGATTTAGTCCTCGAATGACGTTCTTAATCATAAAGTTTCCAACTTTATGATCTTGCATGGTTATTAAGTGTCCAATACAAAAGCCTAACTTAACAAATAGTCTAAACCACTAAAGAGCATGGATGGAGGGATGTGGATAATCAAGATTCCATTTTTATCACTCTAGACACCCTAAAACGTCCAGAATGATAACTCATTTGGTCTAGAGTAGCTCATACTCAAATGGACCAAGGCTATGGGACTAATAAGTACAAAACTCCACCTCTAACAAGATCTAAAGGAATAACCAACAAGTTCAAAGCTTTATACCTTCAAATGAAGCTTGAAAGCAAGATACTTTTAGATCCAAAGTGCTTTACTCTTCTAAGAGGGTTTCTTATCCTTCTCATTCCATCAAGGACACCACAAGGCACAATTTCAATTTAAAAAAATGCACACACACCAGGAATTAGGGTTTGCTTGGGACGAAAATGGGGATGGAGGCTGATGAATGAAGGGGCTCTTGGGAGTTGAAGATGTTTAAATAGAGTCCAAACCCTAAAATTTAGGGGTTGACTCCTGACCACATATGCCCAACGTATCAAGCGTACACCCAACATACCTGATAAACCCACGTGTTTTATTAAAAGGCTAAAGGGACCAACTTTGCAAACAATTTTCATACCGAAAGTTAAAGATGTAAATTACATGAATGAAGATGTTACATTATTAAATATAACTACAAATGTTAAGTAAATTTTGTTTTCTTATTTATAACAAAATCGACATTATCAAAGTAAATAAACAAGTACTAAGATTACCCCCATTAGGGGTTTTTAGCAAGTTGCTTGTGACAAAAAAAAATATTAAAAAAATGTGAATTGGACAATCTTTAGTGAACTAGGTCGTCGTCACACCCTCTGCTTGCTTGGGGTTGTATACCAAATTTCATGTATACGTGTTATCTAATTAGAGAGAAGTTAATTAATTTTATACCAAAAACTAACTTTTATTAAAGTAAACTTTATCTTTAATAAAAAATAAAATAAAATATACCAAAATACTTAATTTATTTTTCTCTACAAAATAAAAACAATATTGATATAGTTTTATAAATATAAAATTTTAATGTAAAATAGGTTGAGTTGGGTTGATAATGGGTTAAAAAAATAGATTGGATTGGATTGTATAGGTGGAAGAGAGATAAATTAATTTTTTATAGAAAAATTGTGTTGAGTTGGATTGCTAACGGGGAAAGCCTAATAACAAGGTATGAATTAACAAAAATCAACAACCTTAAATAATAATAATAATAATAATAATAATAGATATAATAGTATTATTTAATAATTATTTACATACCATTTATTTTTGACTTTGTAAGGAAAGGCAGGATTACATCTTTTAATTCCCGCCAAAAGTCCATATTGTTCTACCATATCACTGAGTTGTTAATAAGTATATACACAGGAAATAGGGTGATGCCCCTCAAATTCGTCTATTCGAGCTCGAAATCATAAACAGCTTATTAAGTTCATCATTTTGTATTATGTTTTTTTATTGGTCTCCGGTTTGTCCATGTTAATATTCCATCCTGAAATTAATGAAGTTTCACAATTCCATGATCGTTGATTATAGGTACACGAATTCCCCTTATGGGCTATTATAAGTGTTAAGTGAGTTTACGTTTAGTTGTTGTATTGTAAATAATATATGACGGAAATTTTGGATATCCTAAATCCTAAAATAAAAAAAAAGTAAATAAAAATAAAAAAAATTAAAGAATTTGTTGAAAATGTAAGGATGCGAAATTCAATTGATAATTACATAGATATTATTAAATATGGAAGCATGTGAATCTAAGTTTGTGTCCAATGCTATGATTTGGAAATAAAAATGTTAAAAAATTGGGTGTTGATGCATTACAAACCTTCGGCAATTCAGGATACCGGAAGCCATAGAGTGATTTTTGGAAAAATGGGTCCTTTAACCATCTCATAAATCTCTTCTTCTACTCATAGAACCCGTTTGTATTAGAAAAACCGGATCACATAACTTCATGACTAAAGAAACCGGTTACGTCAATAGAATTCGGGTTCTTTATATCTAATATAAAACCCGCTTCCTCAATTTAAACCGGGTCAAATACCATCCCCTTTATAAAACCCGGTTTTTGAATAATATAACCCGGTTTTTTCAAAAACCGGGTCCTATATGGCGGGTCCTATGTGCCTTTCGATAGTAGTGTACTAATTTATCGAAGAGAATCATATTTTGGATCCATAACGTCAATAATCAAACAAAACAGATAATTTAATACTAGAGAAAAACCAACAACAAAAACAAAAAAGAATGATGATTTTTTTGTTTGAGAAACATGTGGGGTGTTGTTACTATTGTACTAGACAAACTTTTATATAAGAAAGTTGTTAATTATGCAATGTTACTGGATGCACGAGAAACAAATAATTCTAGAATTATCACTTGGGTTAATAATTATATAGTTTGGTATTAACACTTAATTGGCAAACGAATATATGAAGCTCTAAAAACATATTATGAAAAAATTAAAAAAAAAAAAGAAAAAAAAGTTGCAAAAATGAATTTTGAAAAAAACATGTAATTAAAGTAAAAAAAAAAGTTAAGTTGTAAAAATAAATGTGAAAAAAATAAAAAATGCAATAAAATTGAAGATATAAAAACGAATTATGAAATGTAACATGTAAAAACGAAACTAAAAAAAATAAAGTTATAAAAATAAATTGCAGAAAAAAATATAAAACTGAACGAACACAATTTCAAAAGTTTAGTGACTAATTATAGCTTAAAAAAGTTTAATAACCTAAAATAGCCAACAAAGAAAGGTTGATGACCTTAGATAGCCAAAAGAAATATGATAACCTGTTATTGTCGGTCATAGTGACCATTTTAGCAAAAAATTAAAAGTTAAGTGACCTTTTAGAACTTAAAAGGTGTTAAGTGACCAAATGAGTACAAAACCAAAAGTTAAGTGATCAAAATTTACCTACCTTTTTTTTAAATAAAAAGCAAACATTCAAATTTCATGTGAATAAAGCTAATAAATGTGATAAATGATGTAAACCAATAAAACCAAGCTGTATAAGGGATGTTATTTTTGCAAAGGGACGTGTGAAGGTGGAAAATATAATTTGGGTGGTCCGGATCATGAGACCTTGGATTGGCATATAGAGATTGTCTCGATGAGTCAACCATGCAAGAAAGAAGATATAAAAACACTCAATAAGGGAATTAAAATGGTAGTCATTTTATAACCATATTAAAAGACTCATCACAATCAATCCCAAGTCAGTATATATTTCCATTTTCAAATAAACAAGCTATATATTGATCCAGAATGCCATCCATTTTATCTATTTTATTAAAGAAACACATAGAGCGGGCCACATTAAGCATGTGTCCTCATAAGCAAGTAAATAAATTTCATTAAAAAGAGAAATTAAATTAATCTTGCATGTTAATGGTCCAATTGGGGTCGTATCGATTAATGTGTGATCATATTGTGATGTGTAACTTCATTCATTATATCAATTTAGATATCTAACTTTTAGCATATGTGCAGATTAGATGATAGGAAGTTGGAGTTGGTCGTTTGGTTTCATGTGTATTAGATTAGGTCGAACGTGAATGACGGCTAGGGGTAGGGAAAGGGTATATGGGCTTGACTTTTGGCTGGTGACATGGACTTCAAGAAAAGGACCAGTAGGATTATCCTCAGATAATACTCAACTCATGATGATGTCTCTATCCTCAATATTCTTCCAAACATAATGGTATTTTCTGAGTATGTGTCTTGAATTCCCATGGTCCTTAGCTTCCTTAGTGAATGCGACTACAACCCCATTATCATAGAAGCTCTCCATAGGTTCTATGATGCTTGGTACAACTCCAAGAATAACGATAAAGTTCTTTAAGCATGTAGCCTCCTTTATAACTACACTAGTTGAAATATACTCTAACTCTCATGTTGAGTCTGCCACAGTCTTAAGCTTAGAACGTTTCCATGTTAGTGCTCCTCCAAAAGCAAAAACACCCATCCTAACTATGAACATGAGTTGTCATTTTCAGTCTAGAAACTCATGGAGTTGACTATGATGAAACCTTCTCACCAGTAGCGAAGATTAAATATATAAGGGTTATGTTGGCCAGTGGGTATAAGGTTGTTGCCTATAAAATGGCAGCTTAATGGGTGTCCACTCTCACCCACCGCTTCCTTGACTAGTGGAGGGCCGTTAGCCGAACGGGTAGGACAAGGACTATAATTCTCATTATAAGTATAATGATAAATATAAAGCAACTAAACCTTTTATAAATTCTCAATCTTAGTTACTTTAGGAAAATGTGAATTTGGTGCTAACCCATGAAA
Organism: Lactuca virosa; assembly: GCF_052849685.1. Classification (NCBI taxonomy): domain Eukaryota; kingdom Viridiplantae; phylum Streptophyta; class Magnoliopsida; order Asterales; family Asteraceae; genus Lactuca; species Lactuca virosa. The sequence continues at coordinate 318,698,602 of NC_136429.1, forward strand.
TTACACTTTGTACCTTACCAAGTCGTTAGTGGAACGTGTGTGGGTAACCGGCACACTAACATGGACTAGTAAGAGTGGCAAAGGGTGACTTAATGTTTATCATAGATCGGTGGAGCGCGTGTGGGTAACCGGCACATCGATTAGGTGATAAAATTAAGGGTACCAAGTTAATTTGCATGGTTATTCACACCTTGTTTGTGATCCTCGGCATCCCAGTCACAAACTTGAGAGGGCACAATCGAGATTTAAACATGTCATTGAAAAGTTCAATGAATCTCAAAAGATCTACGAGTTTCAAATCCAATTAAAACCTAATAATTTGTTTCGTTTTTCATGGTGGAAATTGGTGAATAGTCATTCTCCTACCTTCAAATATTTTGTAGCTTGGATTACGGAATCCTTCTTCCAAGTTATAAAATATTGTGTTGGGTCATAGCCTTAATATTTCATATTGGGTGTTATATTAAGGACTTAAATCAACTAAACTTGAATTTCTCCCTCATAGATGTCTAGTTTTGACAACTATGATCATCCCAAATCCCTTGTAACAAGCTTTCCTAATGAAGATGATGTCCCGTGGTTGGATCATGGAAATCATACTTCAATTCCTCCTCCTTCTCCAATTATTCTCCATAACCTACTAGTTCTTGTATAGTTTAAGGTCACTCAAGCCCTATTGGCAAACAAAGTCTATGTGTGCTCACATCTTGGAGATGAAGTCACATATTGACAAGCCGGGAGAGTTGGGTGTCAAGGTATTGAGGAAGTTGGTTGTTTACTAGGTTCTTCAATCACTTCCTAAGTCACATAGTGAGTTCCTTTAGGACTACTATATGACAGACCATGACATGACCCTTAATGATCTTACCTATTTGCTTGATGCTGCTGAATCAGCAATGATTTGGAGCACTGGCAAAGCAAATTTGATTGGAAGATCGACTTCCCAAACTTTCATGGACATTGACAATGGTAACAATGGAAGTCCAGAAAAGCTCTCTTTTCCCAATGGAAAGGGATCGCCTTGGTCAACTCGGTTGACCAAAAGGTAAAGGGAAAGGCTAAGTCTGTGATAGTCCCGTGTACCATTCCCAAATAGTCTATATGTTTTTATTGTCAAGAGAAGGGGCATTAGTTGCGAAGCTGCCCAAACTACCTGAAAGATCTGAGAGAAGGAAGAAACAAAAAGTTTGACTCTGCTTCAGGTATGTCCACTATCTAACTCTGTTAAGTTCCTAATTGTTGATTCTTAATACATGATGTGACTAGGTTGCATTTTGATGTTGGGCATGATCACGCAAAGGGAATGAAGCTTAAAAGAAGAGTATGCTGAATCTGATCGCGGAGATGGATTTCAATCGCATGGTTCGAAGATCGGATTTTTGAGCTACTACTTAGGGGTTATGATAGATTGCTAGGAAATATGTAATAGCATAGTTTTCATTTAAAGTTGCATTGTAAGGAAATGTTTTTTTCCGCATTTTATAAATAAATAAAATTTGGTTTATTATATCTCCTTGCAATGGCATTTATGGAAAATTGATGTTTGTATGTTTCTAGCAATAATGGAAATATGAATTTGATTCTTTCATTTGTGGTAGTGTCTAAATTTACCAAATAAGGAAAGATTCTCATCACCCAAGTTTCAATTTGACCGAAACTTGGAATCATGCAAGTTGTATTGTATGATGAATGAGAATTTTCATCTTTGGAAACTTAAGACTAATTCCTTATTAACATGTATATGTGAGTCAAGTGAAGGACAAAGGGATCGGGTACACTTGGTTGTGCGCTGGTCAGGTCCACCACAAGGATCGATAAGACTATTCGTCATGATTTACTAAAAGGTAGTAAATATGGTTACACTTACAACTTTAAGTGTAATTCTGAAACATTGGAAAAGTTTCAGTGTATGGCAGGACGGATGAGAAGAATCAAATTAGGCAGAAAGATAAAAGTTTCTCAAATCTGAAAAGATGGAAGAGTACTTAAGTATCATGTTTTGTGATCATCTTAATGATTAAGAAACCATATCACAATTGGTCCTCTAAGGACATCTTATTGCATTCTTATGGCTAAAAAGAGGAGTCATGAACTGTTGAAGTGGTTAAATCAAGAAGATGAGTCATACTTCGTTCCAAAACAAATCTTAGAGTCATACTCCAAGATTGTAACTTGAGTGACACGTCTTAAAGAAGGTTTATAACACTTGTCAAATGTAAGAGTAAAATGTTTTTCTACTCTTGTACATTTGAAATTCGTAAGTTGTGATGTTTTGGATAAAACAAAGACCAACTAAGGCCAATTGTGTGAAGTGTTTGTCTTGATAAGAATCCACACTATCTCTTGAATATTTATTTGTCAAGGAGTGGTTCTTGGCAAGACAGTCTTATATGTCAAGAGGACAGTGGGAGTCTAAAAGATCCTGAAAGAGTTTCAAGAACTGATCAAGAATAAAACTTGTAGTGTATCACTAGCGCACGACTTGAGATTTGTAACCTATCGTGTTGACATATTCTTATTTTTGTGCCCATTCCAGTTAAAGTTGACTATGCATCTGAGTTCTACAAGTTCTCAATCATTTGCATAACAGCCTGGAAGCAATGGTAGGCCTTGTACTGCCAAGTGGCAAGAAGTTAAGATTGCACAAGTTCGGTCCATATGAGTTTGGATTTGTCACTAACTTTGTCTTGTGATTATGGTTTTGACAAATTCACATGGATAGGAACACATACACCATAAAATCTAAGTGTCATAAGGTTTCTCTCCGATTCATGAAAATGATGGTGAGGAAACGCTTTCACTAAGTAGATTTTAAGTAGATACAAATTCTGATATTTGAATTCTCAAAGTCGCTAGTGGAGCGTGTGTGGTTAACCGGCACACTAACATGGACTTGTGAGAAATGGCAAAAAGGTCTAAACATTATGATTACGGCATCCCTCTTCGTAATTGTTTAGACACACATGTGAGCTATCTAAGGAAATGTGTATGATTTTGATAAAGTTTTATCAAAGCATCTCGTATCAGAAATCTGAACTTTGGTAAGAAAGTCAATAAAGTATTGATTTCTAGAAGTCCAACTAAAATCTGGATACATGTCAAAGCTAGTGGGAGCATAAGTGTTATGCTAATAATTATCATGTTAGTGGGAGCATGATTATTATGTAAAGTGTTAATTATAGAAAACAAAATTCTCAATTCCTGACTCTACAAGTTTTGAAAAGTTGTTTTGCTATAATTAAGGGAGAGGAAATTATACTTCATTTCAATTGTAAAAAGCTTAGATTGAGATTTTAATCATCTTTAGTCAAGGATATATATATAAGAATTTTGTGTTGGAATGGTTCAACATGAGGAAATTCTATATATATTGCGTTCTCAAAATTCGATTATGATTACGGCATCCCTCTTCGTAGGCGAATTATGAAAACATGGCAAAAACAAAAAATATTGTTGCAAAAGACTGGTCTAGGATCATGTCTTTATGTGAGACATCATGAATCGTGTCCCATATGCTTCAGATATAGGATCGATTACATGTGCTATAATATTCATCCTTTCTAAATTTTCCAAATGCCTGGGGCATTAAGAGGGGAAAGGCCTAGAATTTGATATGACTAAAATGATTAAGCAATTGTCGAGGACAATCTGAGGTTTACCAAAGATTGGTTGCTCATGGACAGTTGGAAGTATGGTGTAAATTTTTGGAAGGACCATATTGACATATTCTGAAAAGAGGCAACTCTTGTTCAGAAGTGATAGTCAAAATGGGAATATGGAAATGTCTCCATAGGTGGAAGTTATTCAATCTGTGTAAGATTAGAAAACTTAATGCAAGAAGGATGTTCAAAGGAATGTACTTTGAATATGAGACTTCGTTTCCATGAAATTAATCTCCATTGGAATACTTTGTAATGTTTGTTACCAAGTCTTTGTGACTTTTGTGCATAGTCATTATAAGAGGATCAATACATATGAGTTTAGAATCTGACAGATTTCGGTAAATGGTAGGAATTTGAAATTCTTACATTTACGATAAGGATTTGGGATTGTGAAATGAGTATCATTGGAATTTTGTTCAATTGATCTATTCCACAAAGTAAGGATCATAGAAAAACATATTATGCATACTTGGTGTATGGCATAACTATTTTTTGGACAAACATAGTGTGCATGCTTGGAGCATGGCATGACTATTGTTTTAATTCAAGTATTAAGTTGGTTATTTGAAACATCATGCAATCAATAATGGGTAATCAATATGGTGATAAATAAAAGGTGTTTTATTTATATTCATAAGTTCTGAGACCATATTGGATTCGATTATTCTTGTGTTTCACTTTGCATGTTTTGACTTCCTGAATAACTATGTTATTCAAACTATCTACAGTCGATCATACGTTGGAAGTAAGCATTAAGGCAAGAATATCATGAAGGGTCTGTAGTTTGTCTGGGACACAGTGGCTGCAGTGTTCATGAGTGCTCCTGGAATGAGATTCGAGTATTGGATTCAACCCACGCTCATTTGAATCACTTCATGGATTTTATCACGAGTGAATCATGAGACGGTAATATCTTATATTCTTCAAACGGAGACGTGTGAGTTGTAGTTGTGCGTCAGTTGCACATTGACATATGTAAAGACAACCAGTAACTTGGTTGTTATAAAACTTATCGTATTGTGTAATTTGATGAGTAAGTACAAGCGAACACTTGGGTCAAAGTTTATTCATTCCTTTTACCCTTGGAGGGATAAAAGCGATATTTGTGGGCCCCTCGATGATTTAGTGATGACACCCCTAAGTGCTTGGCCAAGCCTGGATTGATTTGATTTTTTCAATCAGTCGGTCGTCATAAATCGAAAATCGGGAAACAACAGGTGGACAGAGAATATGATTATAATCCATGTCTCAGTCCATATTATATCTAGAATGTAGGAATATATGATCCCTTCTCTAATGGACACGTCATTTGACTAGGTCAGAGTTCGGCAGCAGCTTTTAGAGCTACGATTGCTAGTCGGGATCTTGGAGTCGTACGCAATAATAGTTTTAGACTTATCCAAGTGGGAGACTGTTGGATTAGATGTCTAAGCCCATAACTATTATTGGTATGTATTCGACCCGAGAGTAGCATGATCCATTTGGGTTGCATGGCATCAGAACAATTGGATAGACAAAATGAGAAAAAGGATACCTATGATTTATATTAATATATTATAAGTTCTAATATATTAATATGAAATCATATTATTTAATTAGTATTGATCAAGAATTAATTTAGAATTAATTTAGTGATCAAAAGGAACTAATTAAACATGGACACTTATTTATATATAGGATGGGCCAAGTTCATTTAGGTTGGGCTAAGCTTTCATGGATAGTCCATGGAGTTTTAACCCATGGACCCTATGGAAATGAAAGGTCAGGGGTATTAGGTTTTACATGAATGTAACCCTAATCCTCTACACTATATAAAGAGGTCTCTAGTTCATGAAATTGGCACTAGTGTATAGTACACAAGTGGGAAAATCCGATTCATAAGAGTGAACATAACTATTCTTCTTCTCAAGTTATTCCAAGCGTTTTTGGTGTTGTGTGAACCATATGACGTGCAACACTTGGGGCACTAAGCTCTTAAAGTTTCAAGACTTCAAGCTCCATCAAAAGGTATGTCATTCTACTATATTCTTGTATTGTATATACTTCATATTATGCTGGTTAGGATGAAACCTTGGAATATTGAATATTTGCATGTATAATAGAGAAAACATATATCCAAGGTTTATAGGGTTGCATGTACACTATAGTAGTGTTAGAATGCTCAAAACCCATCACAACTAACATCTGACTTTAAGTCAAATGACTCCAAGACTCCAGCCTTTTGGAGTTGGCCTATTCGCTTCTTGTTGACATGTCCAAGACGACAATGCCACAAGGATGCCTTATCCAAACTAGTGGAAGAATCGATATGCAACACATTATTTCCTAAGTCATCTACAACCGACACAGTTTCATATACACCATCACAAGGTATTGCTTTAAAATAAAGAACATTATTATAAAAAGCATTAATACCACCACATTCATTATCAAATGAAAAAGTAAACCCTTGTTTGTACAAACCATGAAAGGAAATAATATTTCTCGCCATTTCAGACGAGTAACAACACTTATTCAAATCTAACACTAACCCATTAGTTAGAAACAAAGAATAAACTCCAATCTTGGTGATAGGTGAAGCTTTCCTATTCCCCATGATCAAGTTTATCTTTTCGTGCTCCACATCCTCACTTCTTCTTAGGCCCTGCAAATCAAAACATATATGAATACCGCATCCTGTATCAAGAACCCAAGAAGTAGTATGTGGTGAGTTATTAGACAATATAGTGTAAATACCTGCATGGGTAGGCTTGAACTTCCCATCCTTAACATCTTGCAGGTACTTGGGGCAGTTTCGTTTCCAGTGCCCCTTTTCCTGACAATAGAAGCATTGAGCTTCCTTTGGGTTAGAAGAAGGAGTGACAGAACCACCTTTGGTTCCACTTGAAGAGGAGCCATCAAGAGACTTTCCCTTGGTACCCTTCGAAGGGGTCTTCCTCTTATTCCCTCTACTTTTCCCGATTTCCAGAACAGGGGTGGCGGTAGGAGTAGGAGTAGTAACAACCGATTTACCTTTAAGACCACTTTCGGCGGTCTTCAAAAGTCCTTGAACTTTGCTGAGTGTGACCTCCTCCTTGTTCATGTGATAGGTCATTCGGAATTGATCATGACAAGTAGGTAAGGAGTGCAGTATGAGATCAATAGCCAACTCCTTGGGGAAGTTCACATTCAATTTCAACAAACGGTCCACAAAACTTTGCATTTTCTGCATGTGGCCCGTGATGGATTCACCATCCTTCATTCGGGTTGTTATCATGGAAGAGATGATTTCATACCTCTCTTGACGAGCACTCTGATGGTAGCGGTCCATCAGGTTCATATGCATCTCAAAAGGGTAAAAGTCCTCATAGGACTTCTGGAGTTCAGTTGTCATTGTGGCCAACATGATACAAGCCACCTTGGTGGCATCTCTCTCATGTGCCCTAAAGTCAGCGATCTCCTGTGGAGTCGCAGTAGACTCATCAATTTCCTTCAGCTCCTTGTCGAGGACATATTCATTGTCCTTGTAACGTGTGACCATCCTGATGTTCCTGATCCAATCATTAAAGTTTGAACCATGAAAGATGACTCTCCCACGAAGGATCATGCGAGAGAAGGAGTCGGTAGGGTTTGAGCCAGAAGCAACGTTGTTGGAAGACATCTGAAAAGAAGAAAGACAAGTTTAGATTAGATATAGAATCCTTAATAAGACACCCAAATGTAATATTAAGGCTAGGACCCAACACAATACTTTATAACTTGGAAGAGGGATGTCGTAATCCAAGCTATAAAATATTTGAAGGTAGGCGAATGACGATTCACCAATTTCCACCATGAAAAACGAAATAAATTATTAGGTTTTAATTGGATTGAAACTCCTAGATATTTTGAGATTCATTGAACTTTTCAATGGCATGTTTAAATCTCGATTGTGCCCTCTCAAGTTTGTGACTGGGATGCCGAGGATCACAAACAAGGTGTGAATAACCATGCAAATTTACTTGGTACCCTTAATCTTTATCACCTAATCAATGTGCCGGTTACCCACACGCGCTCCATCGATCTATGATAAACATTAAGTCACCCTTTGCCACTCTTACTAGTCCATGTTAGTGTGCCGGTTACCCACACACGCTCCACCAACGACTTGGTAAGGTAAAAAGTGTAATTTCATGGGATAACACCAATTTCACATTTTCCTAAAGTAACTAAGATTGGGAATTTATAAAAGGTTTAGTTACTTTATATTTATCATTATACTTTTAATGAGAATTATAGTCCTTGTCCTACCCGTTCGGCTAACGACCCTCCACCAGTCAAGGAAGCGGTGGGTGAGAGAGTGGACACCCATTAAGCTGCCATTTTATAGGCAACAACCTTATACCCCCTTATAGACCGGCTTCGTGAATGAGGCCTACTAACCGTAAGACTGACTTGCTCTTATACATATATATAATTAACTTAGAATACTATAAAGTATAAGGGTTGAATTTTAACTTTTAAAACTCTAGGGTTTGGAATTAAAGTTTTATAAAGTGACTTTACAAATTCCAAAACTTGACGTCAAGTTTTGAAACTATTCAAAACCTTTCATGTTCATAACTTATGGGTTTAATGGTTTTTTAAAATGAAGACTCTTCATTTTATGTAACCTATGGTTCTTTAATGACAATTTAAAGAAGTGACTTTTGGTAATCCATGACTTGAGGACAAATTATGGACTCCATCAATAACATTTAGATCAAGAATTATATCATCAAACAATTTGCAAATAATTCCTATGAACATTCATATCAACTATTTCAAGAATCATATAAACATATATAAAAGTTGAAAATTTGATAATAACCATTGTAAATAGATTAGTATAATCATTACCACATCAAAAACAGGTTTTATAAGTACAAAACAGTTTAGGGTAATGATTCTAGTTCATTTCCAGCAGCAAAACTCGAAAATCTGCACACAAGGACTCCTACTCGTTGAGTGCAAGAACCTACTCGACGAGTAGGATGAATTAATGTAACATCCCAAGTTTGGAAGCAAGAAGTTGAAGGGTGCAAAGTGTAAATTTAGGAAAGGGACTCGACGAGTAGGTCCTCTTACTCGTCGAGTCGGAGCGGGGTTCTATTGCGGATTAAGTGGCCAACTCGCCGAGTCGGCGGCTTGGACTCGACGAGTTGGTGCTGGAATGAGAAAACCCTAACTTTAGGGTTTGCACCCTATTTAAAGGACTTTATGTCCCTCTTCCAGCCTCCTAATCCCCAGAGAGTTCCAGAAAACCCTAATTTCGTGTGAGACTTCATTGTTGAGGAGATTGGAGCTTGGAAGAGGAAATTGGTGGAAGGAGCTTGAGAAATTAGAGGCTAGCATCAAAGGGCTTGTGTAGGTCTTGGATCTACATCAGTTTGGGCACATCTCAGAGGTAAGGAGCCATTATCTTAAGCTATTTCCTTTTGGGTTCATCCTTGGTGGTTGATTTGGAGTTCCTTAGCTTGTTTGAGATCTATTTCGGGTTTGGAGCTTAGATCTGAGGTTGCTAATCAAGATCTAAGCTTGTGATGATCCTTATTGTCATAAAGTTTCTGTTTAAGAGTTGTTGGTGAAGCCCCCTAGTCCTTAGCCCTAGCCCTAGAGTGTTTTGGGCTTATATCTCCTTGGTTTCACGTAAAGTTTGCAACTTTATGTGAGGGTTAGGCTGTAGAAGAGTGGATCTATGGATTGGAGCCCCTGCATGGCTCGAAAAGCCTCTGAATGGATTGAGAACTGGAGAGACTCGGCGAGTCACATGGGTGTACTCGACGAGTTGTATGAAGATTGCCTTAGACTCGACGAGTTAGAAGAACAACTCAGCGAGTCTGTTGAAGATTGCCTGGGACTCGGCGAGTCTGTTCTTGGACTCGGCGAGTCTGGTCGCGGAACCCAAACCTCTTCAGGTTAAGCCTCGGATCGGTGAGTCGAGGGACGACTCTGTGAGTTGAGCAGGATGGGACTCGGAGATCGTTGGACTCGACGAGTCTTGGAGCGACTCGGCGAGTTGAGTCGCGTTATGGGAGTTTCTGAGTATCGGAACTCGACGAGTCAACGGGTCGACTCGGCGAGTAGAATCAACCAAGAAGGTTGACTTTGACTAAGGACCTTGACTTTGACCAAGAGTTGACCAGTTTGACTTCCAAGGGTATTTTGGTAATTTTGGTATTTATGGAATTGATTCTTTGGTAATGTTCTGTGGTGAAGTTCGTGTCGGTGGTCGGAGCAGCTTGGTCTTATCTCTTCAGTCGGCAATTGCAGGTGAGTTATCCTCACTATATCGACAAGGTCTACGGCACCAAGGTCGGCCCTTTATCGGATGGGAAATCTGAGTATTGTTTGTTATGTTATTGCTTTGCTAGATCTGCATCCTGGTATTTAGGATGGTGTTATGTTAGTGACCTGGTTAAGGTCGGTACCCTGTATATAGGGTAATGTTATGCTAGTGACCGGTTAGGTCGGAATCCTGGTTAGGATGTTGATATGCTATGTGATCTGTTAGACTGTTTGTCTGGTTAAGGATTTGTTATGAGATTGATTGTTTATGTGCACATGGTTGTTTGACGGGGGTTGGGTTGAGGCGGGTCCTGCTTTGTGCTGTAGGCCAACATACCCAGGGCGGACCGAATATTTCGAAGGCCTAACGAGCGGTCTGATAGGCTGAAGGCCCCAAGAGGGCGGACCAGACGTGCCGATGCTCGGAGAGTGGACCAGGCCGACTGAAGGCCCGGTGTGGGCGGACCAGTCATACTGTAGACTAAGAGAGTGGACCAGGTGGATTGAAGGCCCGGTGCGGGCGGACCAATCACACTGTAGACTCGATGTACATGGCTAGACTCGGAGGGTGGACCAGGTGGACTGAAGGCCCGGTGCGGGCGGACCAGTCACACAGTAGACCCGAAGTGCATGGCTGTTCTATTTGTGATATGTTATGAGTATGTTTATGTGTGGTTGGTATTTTGGGGGTAACTCACTAATCTTTCGGGCTTACAGTTTCAGTGTATTGTTTCAGGTACTTCAGGAGATCGTGGCAAGGCGAAGGCGTGATCGTACCGCTCCTCATGTTTTATGATTTATGGGATATGATTCTGGGGGATACTCTGATGTTTAAACTATTTTGAAAACGAGATGTATGAACTTAATGGTTTTGAATGAATTAAAATGTTTTAATTTGGTTGGAATTTTTGGTCGTTACAAGTTGGTATCAGAGCCTTGGTTTGAGTGAATTGGAGGAACATTCGTGTGAATCCAGTCTCAAATCAAAGAGAGATTTTCGAAAATAGATTTCAAAAGGTTTTCAAAATAAGTAAAGGAGGACGCAGAGGGTACGATCAGCCGGAGCCAGTAAGTAGACCCCAAAATACCATACAAGTTATTGATTATGAGATATGTTAGAACAACATGCTAGTACTAGGCTAGGGATCTTCAGGAATTGCATGATAGAATTGCCTGATTTGTGATGCCTGTTACCCTAGGGTTTTCTTGATATGAGATATTCAGTATTCTTCTAGGGGTGAGGATTGAGTGCTTGCTATGTATGTTTGTGCTTAGGGCGTTGTGGTCATACTTGAGACAAATATGGGTAGGTGTGGAAGGTAGTATGGGCCCGTACTACTGAAAGCACATGACCCATACGCATGTCAAGGAAGTCACAACCCCTAGGTTGTTGGTTTGAGGTTAGTTCGCGGCGGTTATACGAAGAGATCAGGTCAGCGCCAGAGGTGTCGGCCGTATGGCGGATGCGATACGTTTCGAGTCAGGATCCGGTTCGGGATCGGGAGAGGATGGTCAGGATGGATCAGCACCACCCGAGGTTATTGGACAGATGAGGACGGATGAGTTGGATGCTAGGATTCGGGAGATCCTGCATGAGGAGGTTGCTGCTATGTTTCGGGATGAGTTACCGGAACTGTTTGGGTCGATCAAGACCGCCATGGTTGAGTATTTTGATGAGCGCTATGCAACTCTTGCAGAGACAGCGGCCGCGGCAGCTGCAGCGGCTGTGGCAGCGGCAGGGAGAGGAGCCAGTCGGGGTTTTCAGTATCGGGATTTCGATAATACGAAGCCCCCTACCTTTGATGGAGTTCAGGATCCTATCATTGCTATGAGATGGTTGTCAGATGTGGAGGGTTGTTTCTTCACGTGTTCATGCCCTGCGGATCAGAGGGTGAGGTGTGCTCTGAACCTTTTAAGGCTCGGGGAGAAGGATTGGTGGAGGTTGACTACGGGATCTTATTCGGATGCGCAGCAGGCTGCGGTTACTTGGGATCAGTTCCGGAAGATGTTCAGCACTCGTTATGTTCCACGGGTTGAGAGAGAGAGGTTGGCTCAGGTGTTCCTGGAGCTGAAGCAGGATTCAGATTCGGTGACGGAGATCACCAGGATGTTCACTGAGAGGGCGATGTTTTGCCCAGAGTTTGCTACGGAGCAGGCTCAGATGTCCCGATATCTGAGTATGCTCAAGAGGGACATCAGGCAGTTTGTGTCCATGCAGAGGTGTGATACCTTGTTAGAGCTGCAGGAGGCCGCAGGCGGCGGGAGTTAGAGATGGAGTTGCAGTTACGGGAGCAGAGGCAGGCCCCGGTGTAGTCGCAGCCAGCGCCGAAACGGTCCAAAATCGTTGACTCTAGGGTTGGAGGTCAGAGCAGCCGCATTTGTGAGAAGTGTGGGAAGGGTCATGCCGGAGTTTGTAGGTCAGGTGGTGCGTGTCGCAAGTGTGGGAAAGAGGGGCATTATGCGAGGGATTGCCGTCAGTCGGTCCCGGCTCAGGATAGGAGGATCTGTTATCATTGTCATCAGGTTGGACACTTGAGGGTCAACTGCCCATAGTTTGTTGCAGGATCGGTGCAGGCTCCAGCACCAGCCACTTTGAGGATTACTGGTGGAGGTCAGGGAGGAGCGGAGCCTCCGAGGGCTCAGGGACGCGCATTCCAGCTTACAGCAGAGGAGGTCAGGGCAGAGCCGGATGCAGCTGCGGTGTGATTGAGGATCTTAGTAGTTAGGAGTTGTAGTTGGTTAGCGTCCAGGAGGATTCTTGGTCGAAAGATAAGGTATATGATCTCGTTTCTTGGAATAGCAACTGCGTTGCGAGAAGTGTTCAGTTGAGATTCGAACTTCCTTGGAGTTCGGGATGTGCGATGTCGGGAGAGTGTTCTGTGGAGATTACTCACTCCCAAGGGATTTAGTTCCGGGAGAAGAGGGGGAACTTTATCAAGTAGGGTCGATCGTGTTATGCCGGTTTGTCAGCGAAAGTTACTAGTGGGTACACTAAGTGGGGAGAATTGGAAAATTCTCCGGTGAAACAGCAAGCATCCAGGGTTGGTTAGCTGTTTGGATTTATTAGTGTTGTTAGCCGAGAGTGTGGTATGATTGGAGCAAGTGATAGTCAAGTGGGGCAGGGAACAGACCATGGTTTCAGAAAAGGTAGTTGGTCGATGTGAGGCCTAGGTTTAGGCCATGGAAAGGATTCCGGGAACGGAACTGGAGTTCGGAACCCTAAGAGGGCTAGAACAGACTGCATGGGAGAGATTCCCGGGAAGAATGGTTCAGGGCGATGTACGGCAGTTTCGAGCGGCCCGGATAGACTGAAGGCCGGAGGACGTACCAGTCAGGCCGAAAGCTCGGGGAACGGTCCAGACAGGCTGAAGGCCCAGGAGGGCGGTCCAGACATGCTGAAGGTTTTGAGAGTGGTCCAGATAGGCTGAAGGCCTGGAAAGGCGGTCCAGTCATGCTGAAGACTCTGTATGTGTTAGTGGATCGGTATGTAGAGAATGAGTGATTATGTCGCCATGCAATGGTAATCGATATGGTCTGGCCCCAAGTATTGATCGTGGTGATGGAGTCGGTTGGAGGCCGTGTGTGGGCCTAGTTAGTTATGTGATCAGATTCGGAGTATATGGGAGTTCGAGAACAGCAGTTGCTCTACATGGTCAGTGTAGAGTGGGGTTTGGTTTAGTGGCACTTATAGGTGCGGTAAGGGTTGTTGAGTAGATTTCCTGGAAGGGAAAGGTATGTAGCTCCGAAAGGAGTGTGGGTCCTCCTAAAGGGAGGCAGTGGAGTAAATGGATGATCGAAGTGCTTCAGTTATTGGTAATAAGCACTGGGATTGTACCGGATGTATGGAAGTACATACGGGTTGGCTGCTCGTTGAGGTGGTGGCAATGTGGAATGATGCGCAGACATGTTTTCAGTCTCCTTGGAAAAGGAGGAGGTTAGTGGTTCCAAATTGGAGATTTGGACAAAGGAAGATGAGACAGTAGGTTAACAAACTCGGGAGTAGTCTGGACCGGTGCTGAGGACTGTATAAGGATATTACAGTCGGAGGTCAAGGACCTAGAGATCGTGATAGGGAAGTATGAGTGGGTTGCACTCCGTTGTATCGAACCGAAGGGTTCGAGGGTGACGCAAGGACAGGGTCCTTGGTTCCGAGTATGGTTGTGGTCATGAGCTCTGAATGTAGTGGTGTTCCATCCTAAGGATGGCTGGACGATCGTAGGCGTGCCTGGTTTTCCAGCCCGAGGCTGTTTGGGCCAGGTACGATGTGTATGAACATTATGGCTGGGTATTCAGGAGGGTTGCTCGGAAGCTGTGAATTGTTTCATCATGTCAGCATGGTAGGGGATTTGATCCAGGGAGGAAACGGGATGAGTTTCTTTCGGTGCAAGTTGATAAAGGTAGCGCCAGTTGGGCGAAAGATAGTGAGCTAATATTAGGTCAAGACCCGGTGGTTTAGAATGGTATCCAGTTTTCACAAATGGCGAATGAATGCGTAAGTCGGAAGTAAGGTAGTGTCTTCTGGTGGCACTTAGTTGATGAGTGTTGTTATCAGAGAAAGGAAGCCGGTGGCCGGCTTGAAGCGGTTATCAGGACCCTGCAAGGGAAGAGATGAATTTTAAGGATTCGATAGCAGTGTTTGAAGGAATCTGGGTCGGTTAAGATCAGTGGATGCATTGTGGGAGTATCATCTGGAAGTTGGTGTTGCCGCAGCCTTTCGAGGACGAAGCCTAATTTAAGTGGGGGAGAATTGTAACATCCCAAGTTCGGAAGCAAGAAGTCGAAGGGTGCAAAGTATAAATTTAGGAAAGGGACTCGACGAGTAGGTCCGCTTACTCACCGAGTCGGAGCGGGGTTCTATCGCGGATTAAGTGGCCAACTCGCCGAGTCGGCGGCTTGGACTCGACGAGTTGGTGCTGGAATGAGAAAACCTTAATCTTAGGGTTTGCACCCTATTTAAAGGACTTTATGTCCCTCTTCCAGCCTCCTAATCCCCCAGAGAGTTCCAGAAAACCCTAATTTCGTGTGAGACTTCATTGTTGAGGAGATTGGAGCTTGGAAGAGGAAATTGGTGGAAGGAGCTTGAGAAATTGGAGGCTAGCATCAAGGGGCTTATGTAGGTCTGGGATCTACATCAGTTTGGGCACATCTCAGAGGTAAGGAACCATTATCTTAAGCTATTTCCTTTTTGGGTTCATCCTTGGTGGTTGATTTGGAGTTCCTTAGCTTGTTTGAGATCTATTTCGGGTTTGGAGCTTAGATCTGAGGTTGCTACTCCAGATCTAAGCTTGTGATGGTCCTTATTGTCATAAAGTTTCTGTTTAAGAGTTGTTGGTGAAGCCCCCTAGTCCTTAGCCCTAGCCCTAGAGTGTTTTGGGCTTATATCTCCTTGGTTTCACGTAAAGTTTGCAACTTTATGTGAGGGTTAGGTTGTAGAAGATTGGATCTATGGATTGGAGCCCCTGCATAGCTCGAAAAGCCTCTAAATGGATTTAGAACTGGAGAGACTCGGCGAGTCGCATGGGTGTACTCGACGAGTTGTATGAAGATTGCCTTGGACTCGACGAGTTGGAAGAACAACTCGGAGAGTCTGTTGAAGATTGCCTGGGACTCGGCGAGTCTGTTCTTCGACTCGGCGAGTCTGATCGCGGAACCCAAACCTCTTCAGGTTAAGCCTCAGATTGGCGAGTCGAGGGACGACTCTGTGAGTTGAGCAGGATGGGACTCGGAGATCGTTGGACTCGACGAGTCTTGGGGCGACTCGGCGAGTTGAGTCGTGTTATGGGAGTTTCGGAGTATAGGAACTCGACGAGTCGACAGGTCGACTCGGCGAGTAGAATCAACCAGGAAGGTTGACTTTGACTGAGGACCTTGACTTTGACCAAGAGTTGACCAGTTTGACTTCCAAGGGTATTTTGGTAATTTTGGTATTTATGGAATTGATTCTTTGGTAGTGCTCTGTGGTGAAGTTCGTGTCGGTGGTCGGAGCAGCTTGGTCTTATCTCTTCAGTCGGCAATTGCAGGTGAGTTATCCTCACTATATCGACAGGGTCTACGGCACCAAGGCCGGCCCTTTATCGGATGGGAAATCCGGGTATTGTTTGTTATGTTATTGCTTTGCTAGATCTGCATCCTAGTATTTAGGATGGTGTTATGTTAGTGACCTGGTTAAGGTCGGTACCCTGTATATAGGGTAATGTTATGCTAGTGACCGTTTAGGTCAGAATCCTGGTTAGGATGTTGATATGCTATGTGATCTGTTAGACTGTCTGTCTGGTTAAGGATTTGTTATGAGATTGATTGTTTATGTGCACATGGTTGTTTGACGGGGGTTAGGTTGAGGCGGGTCCTGCTTTGTGCTGTAGGCCGACATACCCAGGGCGGACCGGATATTCCGAAGGCCCAGCGAGCGGTCCGATGGGCTGACGGCCCCAAGAGGGCGGACCGGACGTGCCGAGGCTCGGAGAGTGGACCAGGCCGACTGAAGGCCCGGTGTGGGCAGACCAGTCATACTGTAGACTCAGAGAGTGGACCAGGTGGATTGAAGGCCCGGTGCGGGCGGACCAATCACACTATAGACTCGATGTACATGGCTAGACTTGGAGGGTGGACCAGGTGGACTGAAGGCCCGGTGCGGGCGGACCAGTCACACAGTAGACCCGAAGTGCATGGTTGTTCTATTTGTGATATGTTATGAGTATGTTTATGTGTGGTTGGTATTTTGGGGGTAACTCACTAAGCTTTCGGGCTTACAGTTTCAGTGTATTGTTTCAGGTACATCAGGAGATCGTGGCAAGGCGAAGGCGTGATCGTACCGCTCCTCATGTTTTATGATTTATGGGATATGATTTTGGGGGATACTCTGATGTTTAAACTATTTTGAAAACGAGATGTATGAACTTAATGGTTTTGAATGAATTAACATGTTTTAATTTGGTTGGAATTTTTTGTCGTTACAATTAACACATGGACTCGTCGAGTCCCTCCATGGACTCGGCGAGTTCACTAAAAAGTGAGTAGAATTTTTGACTTTTTCAAGCATTTTGCATCAAGTATACTGAAAACAATCCTAGGCTCTGATACCACCGATGGGTTTTGAGCATTCTAACACTCCTAAGGTGTATATGCAACCCTAGAAACCTTGGATCTATGTTTTCTCTAATATACATGCAAATAAGCATTTTCCAAGGTTCTCACCCTAACTAGCATGGCATGAGGTACTTGTAATATAAAAACTAGTAGAATGACATACCTTTGTAGTTACTTGGATTCCTTAAGACCTTGTGAGCCTAGCACCCCAAATGTTATGCCTCAAATGTTTCACACAACACCACAACTCTTGGAATAACTTGAGAGTAGAACACTTTCACTCAAAAATCAGCTAGCCGTATTGTTCTTGTCTTAGTGGCCGATTTTGCTTGCTATGAGGTTCCTTTTATAGTGTGTCACATGTAGGGTTACACTATGTAAACCCTAATGTGAATGACTTTTCATTTCCCCTATGATCCAGGGTTTTAACCTCCATAGAGCATCCATGGAGCACCCAATGGGTCCTAGCCCAATCTAGTGAATCATGAACCATAAGCCCACTATATAAGAATGAAAGATTTACCTAATCAATCCTCATATATTTAATTAGTGTCTTTTGATCAGAAAATTAATTCCAAATTAATTCTTGATCAATACTATTTAAATAATATGATTTCATATTAATATATATTAGAATATATTAACAAATCATAAGTGTCCTTATTCTCATTTTGTCTATCCAATTGTTGAGATACCATGCAACCCAAATGGACCATGCTAAGTCGGGTCAAGTACATACCAAATATAGTTATGGACTTAGACACCTTATCTAACAAAATCTTAGTATGGGTTGGTAATACCCAAAACCTCGAGGATCTCAGTGCAATGTGTTCCAAAGAAAACGATAAAAGACAATATAATAAAACTTTATATAAGTCGTGATATCAAAGAAACTTTGATATAAAAGCAGTTAGATCCCGGAAAAAGATTCTCTTCCTTAGATAGCAAGATAGATATCGAAGTGCTTGTGTGGTGTCCCGTGAATTACAATCTAATGCTTCTAGAAAAGTATCAAAGGGCCTCTTTTAGTAAGTATTAAAGGTAGGCTTTATTTTTAAACATGTCTGAAACTTAACATAAGAGCAAACCAATCTAAGAAAATACTTTTTTGATCAGTGTAATCAACAGAAAGTAAGCTTTTGGAGAGATTTTGTAGTTACGAAAGTTTCATTAAAAATGGTCAAAGAAAAATCTCATTTTATGAAAAAGAAAGAGTTGGATCAAATTTTATAGAAATGACTTGGGATTAGTCAATTTCACTAAGATCACGTAAAAGAATAAAATGAGAATTTAAATATTAGAAATGGTAATTAAAAACTCAAAGTTTCATCTGTCAATTCCATAGTGAAAATCTAGAACAATAAATTGTTCACCGTCAATTCCTTAAAAAGCGTTATTTTGTGGGTCTCATTATCATCATGGTAAGAATGATTTCAAGATCACCAACACAAATTTTTGGCACACCTACATCCTAGTTGTTTCTGACTAGAGATGTCTTGGGATATGTGTTATTGTATGCTAACTGTAAGAAACACGAGATAAGAAGATGGACAACGATTCTTTCATAAACTTATGTTTACAATAAGTATGATCATAAAGTTAATTTTTGAATAACCATAATTTCAAGTTGGTACTGACCTAGAATATCAAGGATAAACAAAATTTATATTTGGTTTAGAAAAAGGAACATTATGTTTAGGTTTGTTTACACCCAAGATGTCATCGGTTTCCAAGATTGGTAAAGAGAATCATAGTACCTCTGTTATCGAATAGTTACCAAGCAGTTATCTCTAAACTCCAAAATGAGTAGAGAAAGGTAGCTCAATGACTTTTGCCAATGACTTTTGTTAATATAGCCTTGTCGACAAGATCTTCAACTCTAGTTTAGTTTTTTTTCCTAACAATCAACCATTCTTAATTTCGGTTTATGTGTCGCATATTGTTGCGCTGAAAATTCAAAAAATATAACTTCCTTATATGAAGTCGTATTTGGACATTCTCTATATGTACGTTCTCGATTTTACGATTACTATGGCTTTTTGTTTGGATTATTTATCTTATATAATCTATTATAAAAAATATCTATTTATCACCGTGACGTATAATTATTATTTTATTCTTTAATCATCTTGCCATATCTTGCGGACATTACAATTTTTGACTCTTTTGACGTTGAAAAGTTTTTTATGTTTGATTCAAACCATTTTCCACAACATTTTTATTAGAGTAAAAGCCTTCTTCAGTCACATTCAAATTATCATGTTTCAACAAATCATTCAATTTTGGATCAACATTATCCCTATTTCCTTTTGTAAAAAAAACCTTATTTGGAAAATTTTAAAATTATAGATAAAGCACATCATTTTGTTAAAGAAAGTTTTTCCTTTTTTGTTCAAAACCTTTCTATACTCTTTTGTATACTCAAACACTTATGCTTTAACAAATCTTGGAATTTCCTTCTCACTAGAATCATCATCGCTATCATTTTCATTATTCGTGATATCTTCGACATGAAGTGACTCTTGAGTTTTATTGAATTTAGTTATCGAAGATGAATCCTTATTAAGCTTCGACATTGAATCAACATTTTCATCACCTTTATCTAAAGAAGTAATTTTGATGACAAGCAAATTCAAACAATCAGCACATTCCTCTTCTTTAATTTCACTGATATTATCAGAGTCATCTTTGATATCAATAAAATTTTGTTGAGAACATTTTGTCGAAGACTCAGTTTTGTTCAAAATTTTCATTTGTTCACTTTTAGTTAATGTATCATTCACAATATTTGTCAAACCATTAGCATCCAAACATTCATCAATACTAAATATACCATAAGTATATAAATCATTTGGTACCTGATCAAACTTAGAAACTTTACTTTCACAATCATATGTAATTTCATATACTTGTTCTCTTTTGAAATTAATGAAAGGAAGAAGTTTTCTATGATGTTCTTTGCAAATATCAGATGTATGATATAGAAGAGTAAGTTTGTCATACAATCTCTTAGTAGTGTTATTATAAATTTTTCTTTTTTTAACTAATAGAATATTGTCCATTCTAATAGAATCCCTATCAACCATGACATTCGTTAGTTTTAACTCTAAACCCTCTATCTTAGAGTTTATCTTTTCCACCTTATTTTTAGCGTCGTAAAGAAAAACCTTTGTTTTCTCTAAATCACTAATCATGGAAATCAACATGTCATTTGAATAAGAACAAGCATCATCAATATCAAATAAGACATTACTATAAGAAATTGAAGGAATACTAAGAGAGATTAAGAGATCACGTACCTTCTAATTCATTGGAGACTTCAAATTGATCATCATCAAACAATGTCCTTCCACATTCTCTTCTATTTCATAACTCTCTTCTTCATTATCATCCATCAATCCTCCAAACACCATCTTTTCTTCATCATGATCCTTTTGGTGCTTTGCAAACATGGCATCATCCGTCGGATGATGCATCTCGTCATCATCTGATCCAGATGACTAGGTCTGATAAGTGCCTTCATCCTCACTCATATTCTTCACAACCATTGATAGATTCTTAGATTTATCTCTAAGATCTTCGATTGTCATGGCATAATAAGCTTATTCTTTGCCTTTCTCTTGCTTCTCCTTAATTTTCTTCAACATATAATCTTTAGCAAGATGGTTTTTACCATTGAAAAAATTGGATTCGTAACCTGAATCTCCAGTAAGCATCTTCTTGGCCTTCTTCTCTTCCTTTCTTTCCAACAACTTCTTATCACTCTGTTGTTGAACACCAGGACTTGAAGTTGAAGATAATTTCGTAAAAGAACTGTCTTTTGAAATTATTATTCATTGGCTTCTTGTAAGACGTTTTGACACTATTATTTTTTATAATAGGTCAAACTTCATCATCAAAATTTATTCTTAAGCCTTTTTCACCATCACCCTCTTCTTCATCAGAATACACCACTTTAACATTTGTTTTTTAGATTAAAGCCAAACTAAAACCAAAATTCATCTTGTCCTTCTCATCAGCAATTTCCTTAACTTCTGACTCATAAGCTTTGAGAATATTGTAAAGATTCGACAGAGAGTATGAGTCGAAGTTCTCATAAGTTTTTATAATTAAACAAATGTTCTTCCATTCTTTCCTCAAACCAAGAATGAAGGTAATGTTGAATTCCAGAACAGTTCGAACAACATTATACCTAGAACACTTCTAAATAAACTCATTGAAGGGATCATAGTAAGATTCGATTTACTCTGTCTCCTTCTGCTTGAAATCCGCCAACTCAGACAAGAATTGATTTACTAAACTCTTCGTTATGTGCTTATTTCCTTGAAATTTCTCCTTAAGAGTGTTCCACATCTCTTGAGTTGTTTTGCATCCACGGATGTAATTGTAGACAATTGGTGGTAAAGTGCTACGCAATTCACAAATACATCGCTTATCATTATATTGCTTCTTTAATAAATCCATTGTCATTTCTTCACTTTGTGCTACTGTTCCTCCATTCGATCATCCCTTTTATCATAGTACTCAGGAAGAAGCATTGAAGTTTCCATTAAAGAACCAAGGATATTTTCGTAGTTCATCATTGTATTCACGTTCATATTCACCATTAATTTATTCAGAAAAGAGGGAAAATATGAATACGGATGAAATCATTTTCAAATGATTGATTTACGATTTTAGAATTGATATATCTCAAAGATCACTTGAAAAACACCTTTTTCAAGTGCATAAAATATTGAATCAGAATGAATGAATCAACAGATTAAAATGATAAAGGAATTCTCCAAATTATTTGATGATTACTGCTCTGATACCACTTGATGAGTCAAGAAATCAATCAAATATGCAATCTGAAAGTAAATAAACACGATCACATAAATAAGATCTGGTTTTAGCTCGCATTATCTAGATATCGAGGTTACAATGAGAGAAAGAAAGTGTATCGTCCCTAAAATCCAAGGTAAAAAATTTTCGTTTTAATTCAACCATAAACACCATTTAACATATCCAATCAATTAAAAATGTAACATGGTAAGAACGGTTATTAGAGTAAAATCCCAAAATCACAAAGTTTCGGAAACATGGGTGGATGCGCTACGATAAAGTCAGGCCCTTCCCTTTCGAACCGGAAGTACCTGAAACAAAACTAAAAACCGTAAGCACAAAGCTTAGTGAGTTCCCTCAAATTACCACATACCATACAAGCAATAGAGAATGCTATGTGTCAACCATAGTCTTGCCATTATGCCACGAGCCATATCATGGTCTTTCCTTGCCAGACCGGGGCCAAAACCCTAGGTCTTACAGACAAGTACCAAGAGTCACCCCATGGTCTTCCATGTAAGTATCACAAAGACAACTAGCACACTATCTACACACACACAAACATATATATATATATATATATATATATATATATATATATATATATATATATATACTAGTATCTACTTATCTACTAGGGTCTGATCCCTAGTCTTTCATACAATTTGCGAGGAGCCACCTCCGGTTCTTTCATAGAAATGCCAAGGGTCACTCCTTGGTCTTCCTATAACATAAGCCAATGGCCGGAATTGCTTCCTTCTGTTGGGTTTTGAGCATTCTAACACTCTTATGGTGTACATGCAACCCTAGAAACCTTGGATCTACGTTTTCTCTAAATACATGCGAATTTGATTTTCCAAGGTTTACTTCCTATCTAGCATGTTATGGGGAATTTGTAATACAAAACTCAAGTAGAATAACATACCTTTTAGTAGCTTGGATTCCTTGATAACTTTGTGAGCCTAGCACCCCAAATGTGATGCCTCCAATGCTTCACACAACACCACAATACTTGGAATAACCTTGAGAGAAGTTCACTATACTAAAAAATTGGCTAGCCCTCTTACTTGCTTGTGATAGTGCCGATTTTTCTTGCATGGGGTCCTTTATATAGTTGTGGCACAAGTAGGGTTACACAATGTAAACCCTAATTGTCATGGCTTTCCATATTCCATGATCTATGGGTTTGTAACCTCCATGGACTATCCATGGAGCACCTTATGGGTTTTAACCCAATCCATACAAACCATGGATCAATAGACCACTATACAAGAATAGATTATTTACACAATCAATCCCATATATTTAATTATGTCACACCCCCGAACCAAACGGCGGAAACGTTTGAGGGCTCGCGTGACTTAAATTGAAATATCATCACAATGAATATACATGAAACATAACACATTCATCACCAAACATTACATAGTACAACTAGCGTTGTTTACATCAAGTACATGGTTTACATTACGTGATCCCAAAATATAAAGTGTTTGGTGATTTGCAACTACAAAAGAAACTTTCAACACACTAGATGCTTCCTTGTTCTAACGATTACCTGAGAATACAAGTTATTTTGAAAACGGTCAACATATATAATGTTGGTGAGTTCATAAGTGTGTTTGATGTAAAATAGTTTATGTCGTTCGTAAAACCCAGAAAATCCGATATTTTCTGTAATAAGACTTTTCATGAAAATGTTGTGATGATTCTGTAAGTATATGTGTGAGTGATTTCAAAACGTGTATAAATGGGTCGTTTTGCGTTATAGTTTTTGAAAGTACAAGTGAATAAGATTGGTTTCCCCGGAAAACCCAATGTTTTCCGATAAAAAGTTATGATTGTTTTGTATTATTGTATCGTCACAGCGAATGAATATGATTTCCCCTGATTACTTAAATGATATCGGATTTCTATGTGAGTCGTTATAACCATGCATGATAATGACTAGTTCGTCTGTCTTGGCATTCTAATGAACACCGGGATTGATCTTAAGATTTTGTCACCCTAGACTGGCCGAGTCTAACTGTAGTGAACAGCTTAGGTGTGGGGGAGTCACCCCCGTATAGATCTATACACAAACTCTCGCTCTCCCTCCAGGAGACTTTGATTACAACTACAGACTACGACCGACACTTATTGGTGTCACCCGTTATTACTCACTTAATCCACATGAATTTGATTAACCTTGGTTAATGACCTAATTTCAGTTTACTTGAAGTGAAGGTAAGCCTAACAGACGAGGAGAAGATGACTACTAGGCCCTACTAATTCCGTATGTTATTTAAGGTTGTCGAGTATATGAAATGCGCGTTGGCCCATTTCGCATATGATTTATTTGGACCTTACTAATAATGCTAATGGGCCATTAAGGCCCAATAGTATTTAAAAACTATTGAGGGTCCCTTAAGCATGTAATTGGGTCACAGGAGGCCCAATAACATGTATTATTTATGTTGGGCCCAAAAGTCATGTTAATGGGTCATGAAGGCCCAATAAGCATGATTAGAATCTCTCAAGCCCAACCATTAGAATGTTTACTTGTTTTGTGTAGTATTTGGTTGCGAAGTTGTTTAATCGATATGTCGTAAAAATCACGAATTTGTTTTATAATGATTCTTAGATTTATAAAAAAAATTTCTATTTAAAACCCATAAGTTATAAAGTTTTGTGTATTTTGACCCAATTATTTTATTATTAGCATAATTGACCAAAAATATTAGTTTGACCTATTCAGCCCTTATTTTGGTAAAGTTGGCGCTTTTTAGCCCTTTTTATGAAAAATGACATATTAGGTCCTTAAACTCTTTTTCTTGACATTTTTGGCCTAAATACTTAATTAAATAATGTTTTAAGCCCAAAGTTTTATTTTTGGACAGTTTCAGCCCCTTAGTTAAAAGATTTGTAATTAAATCCATACTTTTTGCAATTTTTACACTTTTTACCCAAAATTCAAAAACTTTACATTTTTAATCCTTTTTGGCAAATAAGGTCATTTTAACCCCTAAAATAGATTTATTCACTTTTCTACCCACTGTTTTGAGAGATTCACCATTTCAGCCCCTTAACACCATATTTTTCACAAATTTGGGCCTATGGGTCGAAAAGCCCAAAATTTTAGCCCAATAGGCTACAATTTACATTTTTAGTCCTTAGAAAAGCATAATGTTCATAAAAACTTCTATTAAACTGTTTTGACCTTTCGAGCCTTGTAAAAACCGTAAATCACAACTTTTTCCCCAACTTTTGTTTATTTGACAAAAATAGTCCAATAATGAGTTTTATGTTGTAACATGCTTATTATAAACCTTATATGGTAGTTTTTCTTAACTTGTTAAGTGTAATACATCCTAGATCACATATTTTTCCTTCTTGAACTATAGATCTCGAAATATCTTTCATTTTTGGCACATATTTACCACATAAACACAAGAAATCACACATAACATACAAATACACATAGATCTACACATTTTACTTGTATTCTCCCCCATAAAACATGTGAAAACCGAAAATAGAGGGGTATGAACTCACCTTGCTTAGTTGTTTCGGTTTTTGAAGAAGATAAGAAGAAGACTTTTGGTCCTAGCAACACCTTGATGTGGATCTCGAACTTGAGGTGATTCAAGAAGTGATGATATTCTCTTGAAATCCTCTTGGTGCACAAATAAAATTTCGAGATTTTGGAGTGGGAAGGAGGAGAATAGTTGAGAGAGTTTGGAAAAAGTTTGATGTTGTGAGTGTGTGTGTTTCCTTGTGCTCTCGGCCGAAGAAGAAAAAGAGAAGGGAAGAGAGAGGTGATGAAATGACTATCATGGATATATGTTGGATTTTTGCATGGAGGTATGGGGTGTAATAAGGAGGTGGCACCTCCAAGGTCAACCCACCCTAAGTACATCTTTTACCCTTTTTTTTACTTGGGCCGAGAGAGAGAATGAGGAGAAAAGATTTGGACCATAGTGTTTGAGTTTCGTAAAGTGAAGCCCAAATTGATAGTTTTCGGCCCATTGGGCCTTTGGAGTGGATTACGGCCCAATCTTGCATGAAAGAATGGATTTGTGGCTCTTTAGGGCTTATTGGATTGTTATGGCCCAATAAGGCTCATTAAAGGTAAACTAGTCCATTTTAGACTTATAAAGCCCAAAAGGGTTAAGTCTCATGAAAGTGGGTCCAAATGAGAGCTCATTTAAGAGTTCTGAGCCCAACATAGTCAAATTGGAAGTTTATTGGCCCATTAGGCCCAATAAGGAAATCCTAGTCCATGTTGGACTTAAACCGGGATTTCTAGGGTTTTCAACTTTACTTGATGAATGTAGGTTTGAATGGGCTTCCATAGGTTGAACTTCAAGCATAACATGAATTAGGGTTTACGAGTTACAGTAGATAATGTTTACAAGAGTACAGAATTTCCTAGCTAGAATGCTAGTTGTGACATCAACCCCCGTTAGAGGGAATTTCGTCCCGAAATTCTATTTTGAAGCTAGAGTTGAGAATGCGAGAATAGGTGAGGGTACTTTTGCTTCATCTGGTCTTCGCGTTCCCATGTGAATTTCGGTCTACGTTTCGCGTTCCACCGAACCTTCACTATTGGAATGCGGCTTTGCTTAGTACGCTTCACCTCCCTGTCCATGATTTCAACTGGTTCCTCGATGAACAGGAGATTCTCGTTGATTTCGATTTCTTCTAACAGGATGACGAGAGTCTCGTCGGATAAGCACTTTTCAAATGTGAAACATGGAACACGGGGTGTACACTGCTGAGTTCAGCAGGTAGTTGCAGTCTATAAGCCACTGGATCGATTCGGGAAAGAATCTCGAATGGTCCAATGTACCGTGGGTATAATTTTCCCCGTTTCCCAAAACGAATCACCCCTTTCCAGGGAGAGACTTTTAACAATACCTGATCCCTGACTCGGAATTCCAAGGGCTTTTGCCGTTTATCAACGTAGCTCTTCTGTCGGTCTCGTGATGCTTGAAGTCGAGCTTTGATTTGAACTATTTTCTTTGTTGTTTCGCGTATGATTTCTGGTCCTGTTAATGCATTGCTTGGTGTCTGCCCTCTTTCCAGCTGAGTGTCGCCTACTTCAGTCCAACACAACGGTGATATACATCTACGACCATATAATGCTTCGAAAGGAGCAACTTTGATGCTTGTGTGATAACTGTTGTTGTACAAAAACTCAATCAAAGGTAAGTTGGTATCCCACGACCTTCCAAAGTCTATCAAACATGCTCGAAGCATATCCTCAAGCGTTTGAATGGTTCACTCACTTTGACCATCCGTCTGTGGGTGGTAAGCGGTGCTCATATCGAGTTGTGTCCCCATAGCCTTCTGAAGTGATTGCCAAAAGCGTGAAGTGAACCTACTATCTCGATCTGAGGTAATAGATATTGGTACTCCATGTAGTTTCGCGATTTCCTTGATGTAGATTCTCGTCAATCGTTCCATCTTGTATGATTCCTTTATTGGCAGGAAAGGGGCGGATTTTGTCAACCTGTCGACTATTACCCATATGGTATCCAATCCATATGTTGTCTTGGGTAATTTGGTCACAAAGTCCATAGTAATTCTTTCCCATTTCCACTCGGGATTACCGGTTATTGTAATAGTCCCGAGGGCTTATGATATTCTACCTTCACTTTAGCACAAGTGAGGCACTTGCTAACGTATATGGCAATTTATGCCTTCATGTTAGGCCACCAATACTGTTGCTTGATATCCAAGTACATTTTATCTGAACCCGGATGGATGGAGTATCGTGTCTTATGAGCCTCATTCATGACTACTTCTCTGAATCCCCCAAGTTTAGGGACCCAAATTCGGTTCATGAAATAATATGTTCCGTCCTCCTTGACTTCCAAGTTCTTTTCCTGTGACATCCCCATTTTCACGGCCAGAAAAGACCGATTTTGTTTATGCTTTATAAAAATTAAAGTACTTCTTTTGATAAAAATGTTGCGGAATTTGTTCCCAGTAGAACATGATAAATACGTTATCAAAGCATTTCCGAAGAAATGTATTTTTATTCATTTTAAAACATTTGGGATGTCATCGTCAATACAGAAACATAAGCATAAACAGAACTTACATTCATTATCACTAGTTATCAACACCTCTTTAATCTCTCAGTGTAATGTAACTACATATCGACACCTGTGATAGAAATAAGCTGGAGTGGTTCAGGTTGGGAAACCTGGTGAGTACATAGGGTTTTCAACCCATAATAATATAATTATTATGTTTAAACATCAAACAATCAACCCAATTACCCATCCCCATTATCTTCTTTACTTTTAAGGATCTACCCTAAGAATCAACTATTCCTCGTTCATTCATTCCTAAGGATTATCCTAAGGAATCGGAACGAAGTCCATCGTCACCGGGATTTAGGCACTAAGTCTGCGTAGTCGCCAGGATTTATACAACAGGCACTAAGTCCGCATAGTCGCTAGGGTTTAGGCACTAAGCCTGCATAGTCGCCAGGGTTTATACAACAGGCACTAAGTCTGCATAGTCGTCAGGGTTTTGGCACCAAATCTGCATGATCGCCAAGGTTTAGGCACCAAGTCTGCATGATCGCCAGGGTTTAGAGTACACCGGGTGAACACATCGTTCACAACACCTACAGGTTGCGAGCCTACTAGTGTTCCATTGGATTGTCTAGAATAGTCTGTGGTTGTCATCCATACTCTGCTAGATGACGGGGCCATCATTTGGGAAAGGCTTCTCACATCGTCCAACTCTCACACTCGTCTAGTGGTCTATAACACCTCTCAACTCATCATCCAACTCATATTCCATCTATTACATCTACCCATGTTTTACCCAACATATTATAGTAGATATATATATACAGTTTAAATCATTTAAAACATGTATAAAATCGTTCATCCAGCATAGACAGCAAGTACTCAGATAATATGCACACATAGCACGTAGTTTATATAAAATACTTCATATCTATGTGTAAGATGAAAGTAACTATGCTTTCACTTGATAAGGTGGTGACTCGGTACTCGGACAGCGCTTCGTTTACTTTAAAATAATTTCCTTCGACGAAACCTAGTATTATTACCACTAGATTTTAGTCTAATATTTATCGTGACTAATTATTAGTCTTATTATTATTATTATTATTATTATATAAGTGTTTAAACAATACTTTCCAACCACTATGTACAGACAGGGGTCAGACATAAAACACCGGAGGGCAGGACCATTTTGGCATATAGCACTTCTGAAATCCAACAACCATATGCGGCCCTTTAAACCAGATTCCCCGTACCGCGAGTAGTTAAAAAGATATTATAACGACACTTATATAAGTCATAATAATAGCTCAAATATTTATTATAAGTTCATAATAACAATACTAATTTTTAATATAAGCTATATTAAAATAGGTAAGCATAACTTACTTACAATGGGGTTTTAGCTACGAGTCGGGCTCTGCAGGGGCAGAACTTCGTCGCTGAATCTTTCTAAGAAAGATTCATGCAGCGCTTCAGCGCTCACCTTACTATACTAAAACTACAGAAAGAGAAGTCGAATCATGAGGGACCGC
This sequence comes from Lactuca virosa, assembly GCF_052849685.1. Lineage (NCBI taxonomy): Eukaryota > Viridiplantae > Streptophyta > Magnoliopsida > Asterales > Asteraceae > Lactuca > Lactuca virosa. Next base: position 318,728,023 of record NC_136429.1, read on the forward strand.
AATGCTCGGGGGATAAGAAGAGAAAGACTCTTGAATCAAGAGAATGGTGCAAGAAATATGCGAGCCCAAGCCTCTTATTTATAGTAATTGAATTTATAAAACTATCATCCATAATTACTTAATGACCTTATAGTTATATAAACGACTAAACACCCCTTCATAATACTATTTTAAATAGATTTAACGATATTTGTACTAAACTAATGTCGAAAGTACTCAACACTAGTCTTATAATAACCGCATCGCCGATACCTTTCTAATGATATATACATTTGTATATATATATGTGTACGTATATATGATTTATACTTTATTTTAATACGTAAATATGCTATTATAATTTGTAACTCGTTCATACGAACTCCATTTTTGACGTTCTTTATATCCACGCGTTGGTATTTACGAGTACTACAACTTTCATTTAGACGCCGTCAGCTAATTCTCATTCTATCTCAGATTTACAAAACTGTATCGAATTTATCGCGCTCGAAGAGTAGGGACCAAGTTTTGTCCATATCTTTAACATACGAGCTCTACTCTCGACATTATTTATATCCACGCATAGGAAAAACAAGATCTAAAACTTTCATTTAGACTCCGTCGGCTAATTCTCGACCGATCTTAAATTGAACAATAGGAGGAGATTAGACTGTTAAATGACCGCGAAGAATTCGTAACTCCTCCATACGGACTCCGTTTTCGTCTGTCTTTTTACCGTTGAGTTCCTATTAATGAGATCTTCAACTCTCATTTAGGTCGCGTAAGCCAAAAACCGCTTGAACTAAAATTCGAGTTTCGGGTTGTGCACTGTTAAGCCGAATCTTAGAAAAATCATAACTTCCTCATACGAAGTCAGATTTGGGCGTTCTTTTTATGGATGTTCTCGGTTTAACATATTCTACGACTTTCGTTTAGATTACTAAGGCTAAAAAGTCTTCTACCGTAAATTCATTATTTACGTCTCCCGGTGTCGTGCCGGTTTTGCCGTAAAACTTCGACGTGCCATAACTTCTTCGTTATATCTCGGATTTCGGCGTTCTTTATATGTACAGAACCCTTGTAACATATGCTAAAACTTGTTAAAGATAAATCCTTCTAAATAATCTTCCATCAAAAACTCATTTTTGATGCTCATCGTCTCTAAATTGACTAGCCCGGATCTGCGGGCGTTACATTTCCATTCCACGTAACACTTCGCTTGTTCTGTTTTCTATCTTCATGGCATCGAACTGGGCTGCTTTGATCTGTGAGGACAGATGGGATTGAATGGTTATTGAAAGAGTCTTCACACGACGACTTGAGTATTCTTTCCGACTCAAGGCATCAGCTACCACGTTGGCCTTGCCTGGGTGGTACTTGATTTCGCATTCAAAATCGTTTAGCAGCTCAACCCATCTTCGTTGCCTCATGTTTAACTCCTTTTGATTTAAAATGTGCTTGAGACTCTTGTGGTCGGTGAAAATGGTGCACTTGGTACCATAAAGGTAGTGTCTCCAAATTTTCAAGGCGAAGACCACAGCTCCCAATTCGAGATCATGGGTGGTATAATTCACCTCATGTGTCTTTAGTTGTCGGGATGCATAAGCTATCACCTTTCCTCGCTGCATGAGTACACAGCCTAAACCCTGATTCGAAGCATCGCAGTAAACTACGAAGTCCTCTGTTCCCTCTGGTAGTGATAGTATTGGTGCACTACAGAGAGCTCGCTTTAGAGTTCGGAAGGCAACCTCCTGCTTTTCTGTCCATTCAAATGGCACGCTCTTTTGTGTAAGCATGGTAAGTGGCTTGGCTGTTTTGGAGAAGTTCTGAATGAATCTCCTGTAATAGCCTGCGAGACCTAAAAATTGACGAATTTCTGTTGGTGTCGCTGGGACCGCCCATCCTTCTATGGCTTTGACCTTAGAAGGGTCTACATGTATCCCTTCTTGACTGACAACATGACCCAAAAAGTTCACGCTACGGAGCCAGAACTCACACTTAGAGAGTTTTGCGTATAACTTTTCAGTTCGTAGGGTTTCCAAGATTTGTCGGAGATGTCGGCCATGCTCCTCTTCGCTTCGAGAATAGACTAGGATATCGTCGATGAAAACAATGACAAAATTGTCGAGGAATGGTCGGCAGATTCGATTCATCAGGTCCATGAATGCGGCAGGGGCATTCGTTAGATCGAAGGGCATTACAACAAATTCGTAATTTCCATAGCAAGTTTGGAAAGCGGTTTTGGCGGTATCCTCTTCCCGGACTTTGAGTTGGTGATATCCGGATCGCAGATCTATCTTAGAGAAGTAACTTGCTCCTTGGAGCTAGTCGAATAGATCGTCGATTCGCGGAAGTGGGTAGCGATTTTTGATAGTGAGCTTGTTCAGTTCTCTGTAATCAATACACATCCTAAAGGATCCATCCTTTTTCTTAACAAAGAGGACCAGAGCTCCCCAGGGTGAGAAGCTAGGTCGGATGAATCCTTTGCTCAAGAGTTTGCTAAGTTGGCTTGACAGTTCTTGCATCTCCGCAGGAGCCAACCTATAGGGTGATTTGGCAATGGGCATAGCTCCCGGCACCAGGTCAATTCGGAACTCGACTTGTCTTTCTGGGGGTATCCCCGGAAGGTCTTCAGGAAAGACATCCGGAAAGTCGCAAGCCACTGGGATGTCTCGAATATTGACCTCTTCCTTGGACTTATCCACTATGTGTGCCAGAAACGCCAAGTCCTTCTTTTGTAGATACTTTTGTGCCTTAATGCACGAGATAAGACGAAGGTTCGTATTGGGTTTGTCCCCGTATATAATTAGGGTTTCGTGGTTAGGGATATGAAGGCGAATGGCTTCTCGCAACACATAATTTCGGCATGATGGGGGCTCAACCAGTCCATGCCAACAATCACATCAAAACTCCTAATAGTTACAGGCATCAAGTTTATTTGAAAGGCATGTTGATTTAAAGTTAGGGTACATCCTAAATACATTTCCCCAGCTGATTTTTTTTCCCATTAGCCATCTCCACCGTAAAGGTTTCATTAAGCTTTTGGGGTTGTTGTTTTAGCAAGTGTTTGAATTTATTACTCACAAAGCTTCGCTCTGCCCCGGTATCAAACAGGATGCATGCGTATGAGTGGTTAAGGAGAAACGTATCGGTGACGACAGCGGGATCCTGAACCACTTCTCCTTGTCCCATAGTTAGCACTCTTCCTGCTGCTCCTGTCGCCTGGGTGTTTGCATTGGGACAATTCCGCCTGAAATGTCTGGTCTTCCCGCACCCATAACAGGTATAACTGGCTCCATCCTTTGTGTTGTTGTTGTTGTTGTTGTTGTTGTTGTTGTTTTTGTTGTTGTTGGGCATCTGGTTTTGTGGAAACTAGGTCCTACAATACTTTGCTGTATGGCCCTTCCGGTTGCATCTTGTGCACATCATCTCTCTGCATTCCCCGTGGTGATGGTAGTTACATTTGTTACACTTGGGAACATTCCATGTGTACTGTTTCGGAGTATTCGGCGTGGATGAGGCTGGAGCATGTGGTGCTTGTAAGGGTTAAAAGGTTGTAATTAGTCGAAGTGTATTTTGCCTCTTCAAATGTTTTGTAATGTATTTTACTAAGGCGCTTTTATTCGAAACTTAAGTGTCTATGCCTTAGTATATTTTTTGTACGCTTTCTGTTCCTTATAAATAGGGAGATTTACTAGAGTTAGATAAGAGTTTTTACAGACCTGTCTTTGTACTCTGTAAACATTCGAAAGCGTAATAGAGCCGAAACAAGATCATATTTACATCCGGTGTTCAATTTCGCATTCTTACTTGATTCAATACTCTGATTCATTTTATACTCGATTCTTTGATTCTTCAATTGGTATCAGAGTAGGAATCACATCTGTGATCTGATTTTCATCCATTCAAAAAGTTTTTGAATCAAATTTTTGGTTTAAAAGTTTCCGCACTTTTTGATAGTGAAAAATTTGTCTATATTTTAGTTTGTGATTTGATTCTGCATTTGAATTGTTGAATCAAGTGTTCTTCTTGCAATTCCGATTCGATTCAACTAGTTTCGTTTCAAATTTCCAAATCTTCTTAAAAAAAATTTTAAAATCATCTTCCGTACAACAATGGCGAGCTTCAATCTCAATTCGATGACCTCGTTTTCTCATTTGTTAGGATCATCAACCAAAATTCCAATGCTAATCCGTGAATATTATGATCAGTGGGCTGATCGTATGCAGGATTATCTGAGGTCTTGACGAAGAATTATGGTCATGTATCACTGGAAATGTCAATGTTCCGGTGAATGTTCAAGCAATTGGATCATCTTCTACAAATTCTGGTGTTGATAATCAAACTGATCGTCTGAAGAAACTAGAGAAGAGATGTATAAGGGAATTGCGAGGAGCTTTACCTCCAGTTGTGTACAATTATGTAAGGAGTTGTACAACTGCAAAGGAGATATGGAACAATCTGAAAGATAAGTTTCAAGGAAGTGAGAAGACGAAAATCAATTCAGTCAAACAGTGTTTGGTTGAGCTGAAAGATTTCAAACAAAAAGAAGGTGAAACAATTGAAGTCTACTATGATCGACTGAACGAGTTAATTTATCGTTGTAATCGCTATGGAATTACCAGGACTTCAATGGAATTCAATCTCATCTTTGTGATGGGTCTTCGAAAATAATGGAGAAGCGTGAGTATGATGGTGAAGAATCAGCAGAGTTTTGATACATCAACTCTCAATGATTTGTACAATCAGTTGAAGACACACGAAACTGAGGTAAATGAAATTGCTGAGGAGACGAAGTTGAATTTGAGAGGTCCATTGGCACTTATGTCAAAGATATCTAAGAAAGAAGCTGAAAATGGTGATTCTGAGGAAGAAGAGGGATTTATCATGAATTCGGATGATGAGGCAATAGCATTTTACTCAAATAATCGTGTCAATAAGTTTTTCAAAAAGTCGTTCAATCCGAAGGCTAAGCTTGCTGAGGTAAAAGGAAGTACTGTGAGTAAAACTGTTGTTGAGGAGAAAAAGAAAATTGAGAAGAAAGATTCAAAAATGTCTGAAGGAAAGAGTGAGAAAAAGCTGAAAGGTGATGCTAGTGTTGATTGTCATTATTGCAATGGAGACAATCATCTTGCGAATGATTGTATGCTTAGGAAGAAGGATGAGAGAAAGAATAAAGTCAAAGATGAGGCCTATTATGCAGAAAGGCTTGACGAGGTTCGTGCGAAAGCCAAAAATTTATCACTGGTTGCAAGGGGTGAACAGGAGGAGGATGGAACATATCAAATCTGGTCATCCGGATCAGACAATGAAGAAATGACGAATCCAACACATGGAGCAATGTATGCGAAGATGGAGGAGGACTCAGATGAAGAGGAATTCGAAGTGAAAGGAAAATGCTTTGTATCCAAGACAGCAGACAAATCTCCAATGACAACAAAGGTACGTAAAATTCTCGAATCCTTTAATATTCCTACACATGCTTATGACTCTGAACTAATATCTTTTGATGAGACTGTTACTTATTTTGATTCAATTGTTGTGTCTGCTAGCAATGAGGCCAACAAGTTGTCCATGGAGTTATTAGAGACCATAAAGCGATTAGACATGAAAATAAGTAAAGTTGATTGTTTAGAATTACAAATAACGAAAATTATGTGTGATAGAGATACTTTGTCAAATGAAGTCAAACTTTTGCTAGCACAAAGAAACATATACTGTAATTCTGCTAAGAGACTTTATGGCAAATTAACTGATTTACATCATTCATCTGAAATAACTAAAGAGCAACATAGAAAATTACTACCTTTTCTAGCATTCGAAAGAGCTAAGGTAGATAATATTTCGTATGATTGTGAGAAAATAATAGCTGATTTTGACAAAGTTCCTGATGATAGATATAAATATGGAATTGTCAAAATAGATGAATGTCTTGATGCGAATGAGTTAGTTAACATAGTGAATGATACTTTGACTAAATCTGAAGAAATTCAAATTTTGAAAAAGACTGAGAATTCAACATCTGATTCTCAATCTAATTTTGCTGATATTGAAGATAATTCTGACAATATTAGTGAAATTAGTGATTTTGAGGATGTTGACTGTTCCCAGTTGTCTATTGTTAATGTTGCATCAACATTTAAAGGGAAAGAAAAAGTTAAGGACTTGATGGTTAAGAAAGAAACTGATATACCCTCAACTTTGAAAGTTTGTGATATGGACTTCGTGGATCTCAGAGACAGTCAAACTGATGATAGCGATGATGAAAGAAAAGAAAAAATTTCGAAGGAAAAGAAATCTTCAAAGGAAGAAGAAATTCCTCGAATAGTGGTTGATCAAGTGTATGGTGATACACAAAAGTTTGAAAAAGTGATGAATGAAAAAGGTGATCACTATCTTGAAACGAATACTGTGGTTTATCCAAATTTCAAGTGTACAAATGATGTCATTTTTTCAAATCAAGTATTCGTAACTACTGGAAATGTTGAGAATATCAAACCAGAATTAAAGAAGTTAGTTGAAGAAGATAATTTGAAAACAACTGATGAAGGTTTCTTTGCAAATCAAAGCACAGTTGAAAACAACCTAACAAAGAATTCGTATGTTTTTCACCGTCAAAAACCGCAAAGAAAATGGGTTGAAAAATCAAAAGTTGAAAAAGGGAATTCAAAACAAGTTGTAAAGGAAAATGAAAAAGTTGTCAAACTAAACTCCACGGAATTCAAAGATCAAATTGACAAACTTTCGAAGGAAAATAACATTTCAAAAAGACAAGCCAGGAAGAAAATATTTTGGCAGATGATTGAGTCTCAAAAGATGTCTGGATTACAATCACCCAAAAATGTTTTTAAAGCTAAAATTCCTCTTTTTCAACAAATAATCAACATTCATCAAAATCAAATCATTTAATGTCTGAAGTGAATAAACAACAAAAGTTTTCGAAAGTCTCAAAAACTAAAATTTCAAATACATCAAATCCAAATCAAAAATTATTTCAACGTCAAGATTTTAAATCCACTGTTGATACAGCTTATGGTGAATCTTTTCTAACCAATCCAAAAGTTGATTTTGTTCCTAAAAAGCCAAATTTTCCTAATCATACAAAGAAAGAAACTATGAAAATTTCACATGAAAAGGGAATAACTTCAAGGAAGAACATTGATCATTGGCTTGAAGGCAAAGGAAAAGTTTATCAGTCGAATACATTTTCAAAGGAGCAAATTCATGAAGCCTATGAAAAGTATGTAAATACTTCATCAAATGGAAGTTTATATTCTAAGGATTCGAACATTTCTGTCAAAGCATGGAAACCAGTAATCAAAACAAACAATGTACATTCACATACTCAGAATACGAAGGGTAATGTTAGTGAACATTCGAAACCATCAAAATCTTATGTTTCGGTTCCTTTAAATGAATATTTAAACTTAATTGATAGTCTCAAAACCAAAGTTTGTGATTGGGTTAAAAGTTCTTCATTACATTCGAAATTGAAATCTAATTTCCGTGGACCCAAAAAGCCTTGGGTACCTAAATTTTTCCACTGATTGTAGGTACTATTTGACAAGCAATATGATAATAAATGGTACATTGATAGTGGTTTCTCTCGTCACATGACTGGGAAGAAGGAGAATTTACGTGATTTTCGAAGTCTAAAGAATGTTGTAGTTGTGAAGTTTGGGAACAATAAAAAAATGTCAAGTCAAAGGATATGGGAAGATAACAAATGGACAATTCACAATGAATCGTGTTGCGTATGTTGAAGGTCTTCAACATAACTTGATAAGTGTTTCCCAACTTGTTGTGGGCACTGGCAATCAAGTTCTTTTTAATGAAGAAGGAAGTGTTATTTCAAATGCCAACACTAACGAAGTTTTACTTAAATCCAAAACGAAAGGTGACATGTTCACTTTGGACATCAATCCAATAGTAGGGAAACCTGCTATATGTCTTCTTTCAAAAGCAACATCAGACTTGAGTTGGCTTTGGCATCGAAGACTTTCTCATCTCAACTTTCGAAACATCAACAAACTAGTGGTACAAGATCTGGTAAGAGGTTTACCTGTACTTAAATTTGATAATGATTCTTTATGTGCAGCTTATGAAGTTGGAAAGCAACATAAACAACGACACCCAATTAATATCAATTCGAAAATAGTCGCACCTCTGGAGATGTTACATATTGATTTGTGTGGTCCATCAACAGTTTCAACAATCAACAAGAAACGATACATATTAGTCATTGTTGATGATTTTTCCAGATTTATGTGGGTTTATTTTCTCAGGATTAAATCCGAAGTTGCACAAATCATGATTGACTTTATCAAAAAGATGGAAACAACATTGAAGAAGATTGTTCGAAAAATTAATAGTGATCATGGAACTGAGTTTAAGAACAATGTTCTTGATTCATTTCTGGTGGACAAAGGAATTTCGCATAATTTTTCATCTCCATACACACCACAACAAAATGGTGTTGTTGAACGAAGAAATAGGTCTCTATGCGAAGCGGCAAGGACTATGTTGGCATATGCGAATCTTCCACAATACCTTTGGGCTGAAGCAGTATCCACCGCATGTTTTACTCAAAACAGATCTTTCATTCATCGTCGTTTTAACATCACTCCATATGAAATTCTTAACAATCGAAAACCTAACGTCAAATTTTTCCATGTTTTCGGATGCAGGTGCTTTATTATGAATCTCAAGGATAATCTTACAAAATTTCAAGCTAAAGCAGATGAAGGGATTTTCTTGGGATATTCGCATAATTCAGTTGCATATAGTGTGTTGAACAAAAGAACACGAAAAGTTGAAGAAACTTTTAATCTTACATTTGATGATTTCTATATTAAACAAACTGAAACGAAGTGTGAAAATCATCCCATTCTAAAAGAAATACAAGATGAATCTGAATCTTCACAAACCTTAGATATTGATTATGATTTAATTTTTGGTATTTCAGATCATGCTGTTGATGCTGAAACAAATGCAAATGATAATCATCTCTCTGAATTAACGAAGCTTACTGATGAATCAACATCAACTTCTCAAGAGAAAGGCGAAAGTATGCAAAATAATCCAGTGGAGGGGGAGCACTTGGATTTGAACACTCTAGTTGAGGGAGAGCATTCTTTCGAGGGGGAGAATGAAAGATTGAATGCTGATGTTGAGGGGGAGCATAATGATGAGGGGGAGCATTTAGAAAACATTGAGAATAATAATGATTTTGATGATGTTTGTTTGATTGTAGGTTCAGAGAATGATGATTTATACGAAGATGCACCTTTGCAATTTGATCCAGCTTATCCGCCAATGGAAAAGTGGACAAGAGATCATCCAAAAGATCAAATAATTGGAAATCCACAAGAGGGTGTTTTAACAAGAGCTCAAATTCGTGCAAAGAATGAGGTATTGAATACTCATCAAGAATTTTGCATGTTCAATGTTTTCATCTCTAAAATTGAACCAAAAAAAAGTTAAGGTTGCAACGGAACACTCAGATTGGGTTGTTGCTATGCAATCTGAATTGTCTGAATTTGAACGAAACAAGGTTTGGAGATTAATTCCTAAACCTGAAAATGTTTCAATTGTCGGGTTAAAATGGATTTTTAAAAACAAAACCTACAAAGATGGAAATATTGTTCGAAACAAAGCTAGACTTGTTGTTAAAGGATATTCACAACAAGAAGGAATCGACTATGAAGAAACTTTTGCCCCTGTCGTAAGACTCGAGGCTGTTCGTATATTTCTGGCTTATGCAGCTCACAAAGACTTTGATGTTTATCAAATGGACGTGAAGTGTGCATTTTTAAATGGAGAGCTTGAAGAAACAGTTTACGTGGAACAACCCCCAGGTTTTTTTTAACGAAGAACATCCAGATCATGTTTATATTTTAGATAAGGCAGTTTATGGTTTAAAACAAGCACCACGAGCATGGTATGCAACTCTTACTTCATTTTTGAAACAATCTAAATTTAAACAAGGATCTGTTGACCCCACATTATTTCGAAAGAAAGTTGGGAATCATCTAATGCTTGTTCAAATTTATGTTGATGATATTCTTTTTGGCTCAACTGACTCTGCTTAATCTAGAGAATTCGAAGATTTGATGAAAAGTAAGTTTGAAATGAGCATGATGGGAAAAATCAATAATTTTCTTGGACTGAATATTCGTCAAAGCAGAGAAGGAATTTTTATTAATCAAGAAAAATATATGAAGAATCTGCTAGAGAATTTTGGATTGACGAATAGCACAAAGTTACGAGTTCCTATGGCAACAGGAATAAAGTTGACACCTTCGTTAGATAAACCTGCAGTTGACATAACTCTTTACAGAAGCATAATTGGTTCATTACTTTATGTTACAGCAAGTAGACCTGATATCATGTTTTCTGTGTGTAATTGTGCTAGGTATCAGTCAAATCCACGAGAACCACATCTCACTGCTGTGAAGAATATATTTCGTTATCTTAAAGGAACAATTTCATTAGGATTGTGGTATCCTTCGAAAACTGGGTTCTTTGAACAAGCTTATTCGGATACAGACTTGGGTGGTTGTAATCTTGACAGAAAAAGCACAAGTGGCGGATGTCAATTTCTCGATGGCAAATTGGTGAGCTGGCAGTCGAAAAAGCAAACATGTGTATCAATTTCAACAGCTGAAGCAGAATATGTGGCTGTTGCTGCTTGCACATCACAAATTATATGGATTCAAAGTCAATTGCGTGATTATGCAATCAATATGAAAAAGATTCCATTATATTGTGATTCTCAAAGTGCGATAAGAATTTGTCATAATCCTGTGCAACATTCGAAGACTAAACATATAGCTCTTCGTTATCATTTCATCAAGGATCACGTGGAGGATGGAAATATTGAAGTACATTTTGTGAAAACAACTGATCAGTTAGCTGATATTTTCACAAAACCGTTAGATGAAAAATCCTTTGTGAAAATTTTAGAAGGACTTGGAATGATAGATGGAAATTATGTTCCATGCGAAAAAGGAGAATGATGATTGACCAGGAATGATTCAGAGGCGCTGAATGAAAAACAAAGCAATAACAGTCAACGTTCAGAGGTTACTGTTCATAGTCAACGCTTCGAATCCCTTCGAATTCGTAAATTTATCATATATTTTAAGGGTTGATTCAGAGGTTACTGTTCATAGTCAACGCTTCAAATCCCTTCGAATTCGTAAATTTGTCACTTATCAGGGGATGATAAAATTTCGTGTATATGAAACAAGTACAGTTAGCTTTTAATTTTCGAAAAATTAAAAAAAAAATCCAAAAAGATTTTCGTTTGTTTTTGTTATTAAGTTTTCGAAAAATTAAAAATCCAAAAAGATTTTCGTTTGTTTTTGTCATTCAATTTTCGAAAAATTAAAAATCCAAAAATATTTTTATTTGTTTTTGTCATTTAATTTTCGAAAAATTTAAAAATCCAAAAAGATTTTGTTTTGCTTTTGTTCTTTCTCTATTTTCGAAAAATAAAAACAACAAAAATATTTTGTTTCTAATTTCTTTTTAGTATTTTGTTGCAGATATACATGATGATACACAGTGGATTATGCTTGCAGTTCTAGGGTCAGGTACAGTTTTCGTACGAATCGATAAATTTTCAATAGTTTGAACTAGTTAAGTTGTCCCTAGAAGCATGCTGCTGCATGTTGTCCAAAGTCTCCAATGACTCAATGTGTGTGTACGAAAGCCTTAATGAAGCTAGTCATACGAAAATTTCTTCCCAATAAGGCTTATATTCACATTAGTCTCTGAGCTACCTAACTCTTCTCAAAATGAGTTAAGAGTTTACTGTTTTGTCCAAAAATAACAGAGGTACCTTTCGTGTCTTACACCAATCTTTTTCACCCATAAAGTTCTTACACGATCACACACGAAGACATATATCTGAGAGGTCTCTGATCAAACCCATCGAGACTTAGATATATCAAAAATCTGTGTTTATGATCTGACATCATGAGACCGTGATGAAAGAGAAACCCAATTTTCTAAACTTTTAAGGAATTGACGGGGAACTATGTTCCAGATTTTCACGAACCATTTGTTTTTAGTACCAACATTCGAAACTCCAAATCATATTCAATTCGTATGAGTGGTCTTGATCAAACATTCGAAACCCCTGATGTTTGTTACCCAACAAGATCCAACACAAATTTTTTTCTTGAAATGATTTCTGTGTGAGTTTCATTCGAACTTCAATGTCACTTCAAATTTATCAAAACAAACTTGTCCCTGACTACACTGGTCAAACAAGTAATTTCTGTTACAATTTATCACCTTATGTTTAGGATGACATGTAACGAAATTTTTAAACTACCCACGAAGCATTATAAAAGAAGCCCTTTGATACTTATTTACAAGTATTCGATTGTATTTCACGGGAACCTACACAAGTTGTTGATCATTTCTCTTAATGATTAATGAAGCAATCTTTGCCCGGGATTTTATCTCCCTTTGTGTCAAATTAATATTTTGACATCACAATATCCCAAATTTTTCTTATCTTTGTTTCTCGTCTAAATTCTTTGGAACACTGTACTCACGAAATCCTTGAGGTTCTTTGTAATACCAACTCAGGCTGATGATTTCAAACATCTGGCATATGACTTCGCTTTTCATCCCAAAAGCGAAAGAGCCTTGCTTCCATACGAAGGGTTCTGACGGTTACAATCTTCTTGGGGATAACAATACAGGCTGGTTTTTAATGACGTATGGTATTCTGTCCGGATTTCAAGGTGATGTGACAGATACTTTTTGACGCATGGCTACTTTTACGCAGTAATGGTCCGATTTTCAAGGTGCCACGTCAGATATCATTAAATATACATCACGCTTCAAATTCAAACCTCAGGGTTACATATAAAAGGGGATTCAAGGGTTCATTATCAGTTTACGCGAAGGATGTGACAGATAGTGCTGAGGTTTTTCGATCTGTTGCTCGTATTCCAGATGCAATGCTCAAACGTGTTGATCCTTCGAATTCTGTTTTAGTGGCATATTTGAAGACTATTAATTCTACAATCGAAACTGGGATACTATTGGAAAGGGAAGATAAGAAATCCAAGCGGTCAAAGAAGACTGAAACTACTTCTCATGACGACAAACTCACAGAATTTAAATCTTCGAAATCTCCAAAGAAGAAGCCTCTAACAGTTGAAGTGTCTGTTGCTAAGACACAAGTGATTGAGCCTGTTGCTGAAGACACTCAAGAACAAGTGATCATTCCTTCGAAGACTGGTATGTTTCGAAGAATCAAAATGAAGTCAACACATAAAAGCAAGTCTCCAACACAAAAAGTGGTTCGAAAACCTCACATCACTCATCAAGGTGTTTTAATTCGAGAAGTTCCAGCACCTGTTTCTCCATTATCCAAGAAACGAAGGGCTGAGGATATGGCCAAACATTTGTCGAAGAAGAAGAAGAAGAAGACACGAAAGCTTATGCTTTCCACTGAGTCTACAGAAGATGATGATGAAAGAATTCCTGAAACACCAGAAGTCACTCTTCATGTAGAAAGTTCAACTTCTTAGCAGACAATCGTCATACCACCTGAAGATTCGGTTATCAAATCAGCATCTGAGGAGGTACGAACTTCAGGCATCCCTGCAAAGGTATCTGATACGGATGCAAATGTCAATAAGGGTGAAGGAGATTCGAATAAAGAAGATCAAGGTCATCTAACATCTTTTGTTTTCGAACATATTGTTTCATTACCTCCACCAATTATTCCAATTACTTCCACCACTGATTCCCCTACATTCGAAAACATTATCAATCAACCTTTCACTTCTATTTTTTCTTCTCAATCCACTGATACACCCAAACCTAATTCAACCGTTCAAGAAACCGTTCTTATGGAAACCGAAACTGATACTGAGGGTTTTGGAGGTACGTTTGAAGAATTAGAGTTTCATGAAGAAGAAGAGGAGTTTCCAGATTATATGCTGATGACAATGAAGCAATTTAAAATTTTGAATCAGAAGTTGAATTCTATAATTCAATCTCAAGCTGATCTGGGGGGTGGTTCGTTTGTATCGAGTTTAGAGGTTGATTCATTATTGAAAATGTTCGAAGCCAGAGTTGTACGTAAAGTATCTAGGATGATTACAGACTCTGGATCTCGAATTTTGGAGAAGGTTGATCATAGTGATCAAAATAATGAACTCCGAATAAATTCTCAAAATTCGAAGTTTGCCGGAGATTTGAAAGAATTAAAGAATGCAACAAAGGAAAGGCATGTTCTCTTTATTCAAGATGTAAAGAAAGTCAGGGAGGATGTCAATTTGCATATTCATGAACTTCGTGAAGATATGCAAAAAGAGATTGCAAATGTTCAACAAGATTATGCATCTCTGAATCAGAAGGTTGATATCATTTGTGACGCAGTCACAAGATTTGTCAAATTATATGAAAGTATGAGTCCTCAACTTACTCAACTTTCAACAACAGAAAGTGCCAACTTTTTGGAAGTGACTACTTTGCTAAAGGAATTAAAAGACCTGTCTGTCCAGCCGGTTTTCTCTTCCCTGATTACTCCTGAATTTTTATCTCAAAAGTTCCTACAACTGGAAGCAATTCTCAACAAGCAACTTGCTCCTCTATCTCGCATATCAAGCCTTCTTCCAACACCAAATGACCCACCTGTTTTCACAGGAGTGCAAGGGGGAGAAAGAAAAACTGGTGATTCGAAGGCCAGTGGTGATGATGCGAAGGTTGTAGGAAAGATGTTTTCTTCAAAGATCCCAACAACAAAGCCAGTTATAGCATCTGTTGGGCCGATTACTTCAACAATCATAACAACCATGCCAATTACAAGACCAATTTCGAAAGGAATTGTGATTGATAAATCTACTGATAATGTTGGGAGTAGTTCGAAAACAATGGAAGTGAAAGATGATTCAGTCGTGAAAGATAAAGGGAAAACAATTGTGGTGGAAAAGTCGAAAGAAGAAAGGAAAGCCGAAGCAGAAGCTGAAATCAAAAAGCTGAGATTGATTCAAAGCATAATGAGTCAGCGTGCAAGTGATCCGAAGGGAATGGAACAATTGAGGCCAAGGTAGCTTTTAATCATATGTTTTCGTTTGAGAAGAAACCAAAACAAAGTTATATGGTTACGAATATTGATTCAAGCCAGCTGGACTTTCCGATAAACGAAATGATGTTCATCATGCCTCAATTTAAAGCAGAAGGTAATTTCAAAGATAAGGATGATGGAACACACATGAAAATTCGATTTCATGCTGTTCTTGCAAAAGCCCCTGAGGAAGTTTGGTCGTTGATAAAGATCAAGAAAGTGATCAGTATGAAAAAGGATGTGATATTCGAAAACACAGTCCAAAATATCAAGTATGTGATTGCCAGGGCAAATAGAAATATTTGCAAATTTACAATTGCAGATTTTCCATTAATGATCTTGTATGATCTTATACAAGTTGCTTTGATTTTGAAAGACAAATCATTTTCATATCTTCAAAACACAGAACCTGATGAATTTAAGCTTGGGCTTGCTCACATCAAGATTTTCATCGAAAATTATTATGAGTGCTTGGCTCTAACAGATGTGGATTTAACTACGGCTAAAGGTATGGAAATTAAAGCTCCAATGGCTCCTACGAAGACTCAGGCAGAATTGAAGAAGTATGCTGATGGTGAAATCTGCTTGAAGCCTTTTGGAATAGTCTTCGTAGGAAAAGACAAAGCTGGAAAAGCAAACCGTTTCTCGTTCCAGGCATGCGAAGTGGAAAGGTATTCAACGTCTCAATATATGAACTTAATTGTTCGTATGAATCATTGTAAGAAGAACAATGTGTTGGATTAATGTCTAAGTCCATAACTATAATTGGTAAGACTTGACCCGACCCGGCATGGTCCGTTTGGATTGCATGGCATCGGGACAATTGGATAGACAAGATGAGGAAAAAGGATACTAGTGATTTATATTAATATATTATAAGTTCTAATATATTAATATATATAATCATATTATTTAATTAGTATTGATCAAGAATTAATTTATAATTAATTTAGTGATCAAAAGGAACTAATTAAATATGGACTCTAAGATATATGTTTGTGATGGGCCAAGTTCATTTAGGTTGGGCTAAGCTTTCATGGATAGTCCATGGAGTGTTTAACCCATAGATCATATGAAATGAAAGGTCATGGGTATTAGGGTTTAACCCTAATCTCCACACTATATAAAGATGTCCTTGGTTGGTGAAATTGGTACTAGTGTGTGTACACAAAAGGGCAAGGCTGATTTCACTAGAGAGAACCAAGGTATCCTTATTCTCAAGGTTATTCCAAGTGTTCATGGTGTTGTGTGAACCATTTGAGGTGTCACACTTGGGGCACTAGGCACTCAAACTTCATGAAGACAAGTTACATAAAAAAAGGTATGTATTCTATCTATTTTATTACCCAAGTATATGATATTTGTATGCTAGTATAGGGTAATATCTTGGAAACTTCATATTTGCATGTATAATAGAGAAAACATAGATCCAAGGTATTTAGGGTTGTATGTGCACCATAGGATGTTGTAGTATACTAAAACCCAACAGTGGTATCAGAGCCATGGGTTGTTTTCTGTTATATTCATGCAAATGTTTGATTTTCAAAGTTGAAAAAAAAAAGAAAAAAAAACATGAAGTTTGTCAAATTTTAAGATAATTACTTGTTTTGTGAAAAACTAATTATTTGTAAAATTTGAATCATTTGCTATATGAGTTGAATTAGGTCAAATTTAGTAAAAGATAAAATGATATGATTATTTTATTAGTTTTAAAAGTTTGATCTAAATGTTTTAAGGAGTTACAAATTTTGTCATAAAATTTTGGAGCTCAAAATGTTTTTTTTTAAGTTGTGATCTTATGTGTTTTGAAACCTCCATAAGTTATGGATATGAAAAGGTTTTAAAAAAAAATTGTTTTTATGGAGTTACAAAATTTGGTGTTAATGTTTTAAAGAATTCCATAACTTATTCTTAAGTTATGGAACATGAAAAGTTTCATCATAAAACAAGCATTTAACTCCATAAGTTATGGATTACCAAAAGTTCTATGTTTCCTTGATTTATGAGTTAGTTTAGATTAATGGAAAAAAAATTGTGTTTTAGTTGTTTTCAATCCTAATTAATCTAAAAGTTGTTCATAAAATGTGTTTTTTTTGTAACTTGTCCTCAAGTTATATGAAAAGTCACATTGATGAATCTTAAAAAACTCATAAATATGCCTTAGGTTACAAAAAAAATGAAGAGTCTTTTCTTATAAATAGTTTTTATGGCTCCATAACTTGTCCTCAAGTTATGGATGTCCAAGAGTCTCTTCATTAAAAGTTTTAAAGCTTTACTTAAAACTCATAAGTTAGGAAAATCCAAGAGTTTTGAATAGTTTCAAAACTTGCCCTCAAGTTTTGGAATTTGAAAAGTTTTCTCTAATGAATACTTTAATTCCAAGTTAAGCCCTTAGAATTTTAAAAGTTAAAATTCAACCCTTATACTTTATAATATTATAAGTTAATAATATATATATGTGTATAAGAGCAAGTTAGTCTTACCATTAGTAGGCCTCATTCACGAAGCCGATCTATAAGGGGGGTATAAGGTTGTTGCCTATAAAATGGCAGCTTAATGGGTGTCCACTCTCACCCACCGCTTCCTTGACTGGTGGAGGGTCGTTAGCCGAACAGGTAGGACAAGGACTATAATTCTCCCTTCATTACAAGTATTAATGATAAATACTAAGTAACTAAACCTTTTATTAATACCCAATCTTAGTTACTTAGGAAAATGTGAATAAGGTGCTAATCCATGAAATTACACTTTGCACTTTGTTTAAACCGTTAGTGGAGCGTGTGTGGTTAACCGGCACACTAACCTGGATTTAACAAAGTAGGCAAAGGGTAACTTAATATTTATCATAGTATCGGTGGAGCTCGTGTGGTTAACCGGCACATCGATTGAGGGGTAAATATTAAGGGTACCAAGTATATTTGCATGGTTACTTCACACATTGTTTTGTGATCCTCGGCATCCCGGTCACAAAACCTGAAGGGCGCACTGGAGATTGAAATATGCCATTGAAAACTTCAATGAATCTCAAAAGATCTAGGAGTTTCAAATCCAATTAAAAACCTAATTAAATTATTTCGTTTTTCATGGTGAAAATTGGTAAATCGTCATTTACCTACCTTCAACTATTTTATAACTCGGATTACGGCATCCCTCTTCCAGTTATAAATAGGTTGTTGGATCCTAGCCTTAATATTTCATATTGGGTGTTATATTAAGGACTTTAGATCAACTATCTTGAATATCTCCCAAAAGATCTCTAGTTCAGACATCTATGATCTTCCCAAATCTCTTGGAACTTTACTTCCTCCACCTCCTCCAATTATTCTCCCTAACCCACAAGTCCAAGGTCACTCAAGCCCTAATGGAAAGCAAGGTCTATGTGTGATCACATCTTAGAGATGAAGTCACATATTGACAAGCCGGGAGAGTTGGATGTCAAAGTCTTGAGAAAGTTGGATGTTCAATCACTTTCTAAGTCACATAGTGAGTTCCTTTGGGACTACTATGAAACAGACTATGACATGAACCTTAATGATCATATCTATTTGCTTGGTGCTGCTGAATCAGCAATGATTTGGAACGATAGTAAAGCAAATTTGATTAGAAGATCAACTTCCCAAAAACTTTATGGACAGTGACAATGGTGACACTGGAAATCCAGAAAAAGCATTCTCTTCCCAATGGAAAGGGATTGGACATAGTCAACCCGGTTGACCAAATGGTAAAGAGAAAGGCTAAGTCTGAGATAGTCCCATTACCAAAGGGTCCATATGTTTATTTTTCCAAAGGAAGGGGCGTTGATTGCAAAGCTGCCAAATTTACCTAAGGATGTTAAAGTCAATAAGTTTGACTCTACATCAGGTAGAGCCCATTATCTAACTCTGTTAAATTTTATTCTGAGATCCTCATTACATGATGTGACTGGGTCACATGTTGATGTTTTAAGAATCAAAGAATAGAGAGAAATCTTAAAGGAAGTATATGCTGATTCTGATCGCGAAGGTGGATTTCGATCGCATTAGAATTTTGAGCAGTTGCTTAAGAAGTTATGATATATTGCTAAGGAATAGATAACAACAATTTTCCATGTGGATTGTAAGGATAAGTTTTTCCGCAAAGTTTTAAAATAAAAGAAAATTGTTTAATTTTATTTATTTAAAGTATCCTTACAATGACATTTGTGGAAAATTATTTCTTATATGATTCCACTGACAGCAATATTGGAAAATGGATTTGATTCTTTCATTTGTGGTAGTATCTAAATTTACCAAATCAGGAAAGTTCCTCATCGCCCAAGTTTCAATTGGACCGAAACTTGGAATCATGCAAGTTGAATAGTATGATGAATGAGAACTTTCAAGCATTGGAAAATCAAGACTAATTACTTGTTCACATGGATGTGTGAGTCAAGTGAAGGACTAAAGGGATCGAGTACACATTCTTGTGCACTGGTCATGTCTACCACAAAGCTCGTTAAGACTATTTGATTTACTAAAGTTTAGTAAATATGGTTATACTTACAAGTTTAAGTATAATTCTGAAATATTGGAAAAGTCTCAATGTATGGCAGAACGAATGGGAAAAATCAAATTAGGCAGAAAGATAAAAGTTTCTCAAATCTGAAAAGATGGGAGAGTACTTTAGTATCATGTTTGTGATCATCTTAATGATTTAGAAATCATATCACAATTAGTCCTCTAAAGGTCATCTTAGTGCATTCTTATGACTAAGAAGAGGAGTCATGAATTGTTGAAATGGTTAGATCAGGAAGATGAGTCATACTTCGTTCCAAAACAATTCTTAGAGTCATACTCCAAGATTGTAACTTGAGTGACATATCTTAAAGAAAGGTTTAAAACACTTGTCAAATGTAAGAGTAAAAGTGTCCTAATCTTGTACATTTGAAATTTGTAAGTTGTGATGTTTTGGATAAAACAAAGACCAACTAAGGCCAATTGTGTGAAGTGTTTGTCTTGATAAAGAATCCGCACTATCTCTTGAATATTTGGCAAGATAGTCTTATATGTCAAGAGGACAGTGGGAGTCTTAAAGATCCTAAAAAGAATTTCAAGAACTAATCAAGAATAAAACCTGAGGTTCTTCACTAGCACACGACTTGAGGTTTATAACCTATCGTGTTGACATATTATGTGCCCATTCCAGTTAAAGTTGGCTTTGCATAGGAGTTCTGAAAGTTCTCAATTGGTTGCATAACAACTTGGAAGCAATGGCAGGCCCTGTACTGCCAGGTGGCAAGAAGTTAAGATTGCATAAGTTCGGTCCATATGAGTTTGGATTTGTCATTATCCTTGTCTTGTGACTATGGTTTTGACGATTCACATGGATAAGAACACATACACCATAAAATCTAAGGGTCATAAGGTTTCTCTCCGATTCATGAAAATAAAGGTGAGGAAACACTTCCACCAAGTAGATTTGAAGCAGATGGCAAAAGGTCTAAACAATTGAGACTATGATTATGGCATCCCTTTTCATAGTTCTGAAATTGTTTAGACACACATGCATGCTATCTAAGGAAAGGTGTATGATTTTGATAAAGTTTTATCAAAGCATCTCGTATCAGAAATCTGAACTTTGGTAAGAAAGTCAATAAAGTATTGATTTCTAGAAGTCCAAATTATTTCTGAGTACATGTCAAAGCTAGTGGGAGCATAAGTGTTATGCTAATAATCATCATGTTAGTGGGAGCATGATAATTATTGTTAGTATTGCAAGTTAGTAATGTTAATTATAGAAAACAAAAGTTTCAATTCGTGAGGCTGCAGGGATTGAAAAAGTTGTTTTGCTATAATTAAGGGAGAGGATATACTTCATTTCAGTTCTAAAGGCTTAGATTGAGACCTTAATCATATTTAGTCAAGAATATATATATGAATTTCATGTTGGATTGGTTCAACTTAAGGAAATTCTATATATTGCGTTCTCAAAATTCGATTATGATTACGGCATCCCTCTTCATAGTCAAATTTTGAAAACATGGCAAATAAAAATATTGTAGCAAAAGACTGGTCTAGAATCATGTCTTTATGTGAGACATCATGAATCGTGTACCATTTGCTTTGGGTACAGGATCGATTGCATGTGCTATAATATTTGTCATTTCTAAATTTTTCCAAATGCCCAGAGGCATTAAGAAGGGAAAAGGTCTAGAATTGGATATGACTAAAATGATTAAGCAATTGTCGAGGACAATTTGAGGTTTACCAAAGATTGGTTGCTCAGGGACAGTTAGAAGTATAGTGCTAATTTTGGAAGGAACATATTGACATATTCTGAAAAGAGGCATCTCTTGTTCAGAAGTGATAGTCAAAATGAGAATATGGAGTTGTCTCCATAGGTGGAAGTTATCTGTGTAAGATTAGAAAACTTAATGCAAGAAGCATTTCCAAAGCAATGTACTTTGAATATGAGACTTAGTTTCCATGGAGTTGATCTCCATTGGAATACCTTATAATGACTGTTGACAAGTCTTTATGACTTTGTACATATTCATTACATGAGGGTCAGTGCATATAAGTTTAAAATCTAAACAGATTTCGATAAATGATAGGAATTTGAAATTCTCACATTTTTCGATAAGGATTTGGGAATGTGAAATTAGAATCATTGAAATTATGTTCAATTGGTTTATTTCACAAAGTAAGGATCATAGACAAACATAGAGTGCATACTTGGTGTATGCCAAAGCTATTGTTTAGAAAAACATAGTGTACATGCTTGGAGCATGGGACAACTAGTGTTTTTAATTTAGGTATAAAGTTGATAAAACCGAAACAATGAAATAATGAGTAATCAGTATGGTGATAAATAAAAGTGGTCTATTTATATTCATAGGGTTTGATACCATATTTGATTCATTTATTCTTGTGTTTCATTTTGCATGTTTTGACTTCCAGAATAAACTAGGTCATTCTTCCTGAATGACTAAGTTATTCAAACTATCCACAGTCGGTCATATGTTGGAAGTAGATATGAATCAAGACTGTCATGGGTTGGCTTGTAGAGGTCTAAGATGTTGGACAAAGCGGTGCTACAACACTCATCAGTGCTCATAAGTTCTAAGTATTGGATTCAACCCACGCTCATTTGAATCACTTCATGGATTTTATCACGAGTGATCATGACACGATAATATCTTATATTCTTAAAACCTAGAGATATGAGTTGTTACTATGAGTTGGTTATACATTGATTGCACGAAAACGCATTGGTAACTCGATGTTATAAAACGTGCCTTCGTGTATGATTCAACAAGTAGTAGAACAAGCCATATGAGTCGAAGTTTATCCATTCCTTTTACCTTCGGGATAAAAGCGATATTTGTGGGCCCCTCGATGATTTAGCGATGACACATGTGAGTGCTTGGCCAAGCCAGGACTGATTTGATTTGTTCAATCAGTCAGTCATCATAAATCGGAAATCGGGAAACAACAAATGGACAGAGAGAATGATTGATAATCCATGTCTCAGTCCATATGATATCTAGAATGGAGGAATATATGATCCCTTATCTAATGGACAAGTCATTGACAAAGGTCAGAGTTCATCGGCAAGGTCAGAGTTTGACAGAAGCTTTTGAGAGCTACGATTGCCAGTTGGTTTTTAAAGTCATACTCAATAATAGTTTTAGACTTATCCAAGTGGGAGACTGTTGGATTAATGTCTAAGTCTATAACTATAATTGGTAAGACTTGACCCGACCCGGCATGGTCCATTTGGGTTGCATGGCATCGGGACAATTGGATAGACAAGATGAGGAAAAAGGATACTAGTGATTTATATTAATATATTATAAGTTCTAATATATTAATATATATAATCTATTATTTAATTAGTATTGATCAAGAATTAATTTATAATTAATTAAGTGATCAAAAGGAACTAATTAAATATGGACTCTAAGATATATGTGTGTGATGGGCCAAGTTCATTTACGTTGGGCTAAGCTTTCATGGATAGTCCATGGAGTGTTTAACCCATGGATCATATGAAATGAAAGGTCATGGGTATTAGGGTTTAACCCTAATCTCCACACTATATAAAGATGTCCTTGGTTGGTGAAATGGGTACTAGTGTGTGCACACAAAAGGGCAAGGCTGATTTCACTAGAGAGAACAAAGGTATCCTTATTCTCAAGGTTATTCCAAGTGTTCATGGTGTTGTGTGAACCATTTGAGGTGTCACACTTGGGGCACTAGGCACTCAAACTTCATGAAGACAAGTTACATAAAAAAAAAGGTATGTATTCTATCTATTTTATTACCCAAGTATATGATATTTGTATGCTAGTATAGGGTAATATCTTTGAAACTTCATATTTGCATGTATAATAGAGAAAACATAGATCTAAGGTATTTAGGGTTGTATGTGCACCATAGGATGTTGTAGTATACTAAAACCCAACACAATGAAGGGGATAAGAAAGAGCTTAAGAAGATTATTTCCTGGTACACAGAAATTCGAAGAGTGATGTTGTATTCCATCCAGCTTCTTACGAATTAAGATGTTCGACTTTGATTACAAAAGGGGAGATTGTAAGGGTTAAAAGGTTGTAATTATTCGAAGTGTATTTTGCCTCTTCAAATGTTTTGTAATGTATTTTACTAAGGCGCTTTTATTCGAAAGCGTAATAGAGCTGAAACAAGATCATATTTACATCTAGTGTTCAATTTTGCATTCTTACTTGATTCAATACTCTGATTCATTTTATACTAGATTCTTTGATTCTTCAGTGCTGTGGTAGCCTGGGTTGCTGCATGGACAGTCACTGTCTGTTGCTTCTTGGATGATTCTGAGTTTTGTTTACCTCTTCTCTTGTTGTTCTTCCCTTTCTTACTCTCTTCTTCCTTCTTAACATCCGCTTCCACAATCTTAACACCCTTCTTGCTTTCATGATCATACAGTTTCTTGGCCAATCTTTTGGCGCTATCAAACATCTCAGGGTTTGCCGCAATGACATTCCCTTGGATAGGTGCAGTCAATCCCCAGATGAACCTCTCAATCTTTTTCCCTTCTGAGGTGATCATACCCTGACACAGAAGGGATAGCTCGCTAAACCTGGATATGTATGCGTCGATATTAGAGTTCTGAACTGTCAAGTTCCACAATTCTTGTTCCATCTTTTGTATCTCGCCTCTAGGGCAGTACTCTGCCAACATCATTTCCTTCAGTTCTTCCCAGGGCATCGTGTTCGCCACTGGAAGGGTCATGGCTTCGATGTGACCGTTCCACCAGGAAAGAGCTTGATCAACAAAGGTACATGCTGCGAACTTGACCTTGCACCCATCTGGACACCCGCAAATTTCAAAGACGGATTCGATTTTCTCAATCCACCTCTTTAGGGCTATGACACCTCCCGTTCCGTTAAAGGCTCGTGGCTTGGCGTTGGTAAAGTCTTTTTAAGAGCAGGTCTTGGTAGGTCCTTGATTTATTCCGTTGTTTGAACTTCCAGCTCCCTGCCCGTTTCCTCCGCCATTGTTCCCTTGGTGGATTTGCGACATGGCTGCTGTGACTGCAGCAGATACAACTGCTTGAAACGTAGCTGAGTTGACTTCCGGTGGTGTCGGTGGTTGGTTATTTCTGCGGTTTGGTCTCTGAGGCATCTTGTTGTTACGGAACAGAAAGATGTTGAGTATGTATTGTTTTAAAGTTGAGAATTTCGTGAATCGATTTTTGTATCTAATTGTTCCCATATATTCACACCAAACAATAATAGTATAAAACACATAGCAGGTCACAACATCCCCATAAAACACATAATATTTTTCACAAATATTATCCGCACTTTGATACATGAAAATTTGCTCGAAAGAGCATACATAAAGTTCGGCAGCATAATGACTCTATGAGTAGTGTAATCACTTAAACATGGAGTCGGTAGTACATAAAATGGATCATATAACATAATACTGACGAAAGATACGGCTTGTTCCTCTTAAGGTGAGGCCTATATAGCAATTAGTAGAGCAAGTCCTAATAGTAGAGATGACGATGACACTCAATCATCGAGCTGACGTATCAGGAGTTCAGCCAGTTCATCCGCCTCTTGGGTGATTACCTCTAACCTTTTCTCGGCTCGTACAGCCCTTGCTTCGGCCGTGAAAAGTTGAAGCTTGAGGCTGATAATTGCTTCCTCGAGAGAGCGTAGATAGTCTGTATCACCCTTCTGAACCGTGCGGGGATCTGATGGGGCTTTCGATAGGTGGGGTTCACTACGTGCCTCCTCTATGTCCTTCTCTTCATCTAATTCCTGGTCAGATTCGTCATATTCGTAATTCGTTACCACATATTCTTCCTGTTCCACTTCGGGTCCTACGTCGTGTGCTGCCCCTTGTCCTTCCTCGATCATTCCGTGGGCCACTAAGACCTGATGAAACTGAATGCCCTGATGCTCCTCTTCCATGGTGACTGTGAGGGGGAACAAGTAAGGAGGTATATAAATAAACTATTATTACTCCTAAGATTTGTTATTTATATATAAAAAGTTGGGTTGATGCGCTCTTCTTGTTCAACAATAGGGTATGCCTTAGGTTTATTGACCATCGCCATCGTTCCAGGGCATGTGATAGTTGTACGACGATGAAATGTAGTTGATCAAGCTACATTCATCCCTAATACAACTGTGAATAGTCCTGGCTTAACCGGGATGTCAGGTTCTCCCAATCATCTTCTTTGATTTGTTATTATGTTCATTTTTCTAAGTCGCACAAGTAAGAGTGTTTATTAGCACATTTTATTTGTTTTGTTCATAATTATTTAGTCCCTTACTGGGTTTATAGTTGCATATCAATGTGTGGTTAGATATGCCAGTTCACTATAAACAGAGCTCTGATACCAACCTGTCACACCCCCGAACCAGACGGCGGAAACGTCTGAGGGCTCGCATGACTTAAATTGAAATATCATCACAATGAATATACATGAAACATAACACATTCATCACCAAACATTACATAGTACAACTGGCATTGTTTACATCAAGTACATGGTTTACATTACATGATCCCAAAATATAAAGTGTTTGGTGATTTGCAACTACAAAAGAAACTTTCAACACACTGGATGCTTCCTTGTTCTAACGATTACCTGAGAATACAAGTTATTTTGAAAACGGTCAACATATATAATGTTGGTGAGTTCATAAGTGTGTTTGATGTAAAATAGTTTATGTCGTTCGTAAAACCCAGAAAATCCGATATTTTCTGTAATAAGACTTTTCATGAAAATGTTGTGATGATCCTGTAAGTATATGCGTGAATGATTTCAAAACGTGTATAAATGAGTAGTTTTGCATTATAGTTTTTGAAAGTACAAGTGAATAAGATTGGTTTCCCCGGAAAACCCGATGTTTTCCGATAAAAAGTTATGATTGTTTTGTATTATTGTATCGTCACAGCGAATGAATATGATTTCCCCTGATTACTTAAATGATATCGGATTTCTATGTGAGTCGTTATAACCATGCATGATAATGACTAGTTCGTCTGTCTTGGCATTCTAATGAACATCGGGATTGATCTTAAGATTTTGTCACCCTAGACTGGCCGAGTCTAACTGTAGTGAACAGCTTAGGTGTGGGGGAGTCACCCCCGTATAGATCTATACACAAACTCTCGCTCTCCCTCCAGGAGACTTTGATTACAACTGCAGACTACGACCGACACTTATTGGTGTCACCCGTTATTACTCACTTAATCCACATGAATTTGATTAACCTTGGTTAATGACCTGATTTCAGTTTACTTGAAGTGAAGGTAAGCCTAACAGACGAGGAGAAGAGGACTACTAGGCCCTACTAATTTCGTATGTTATTTAAGGCTGTCGAGTATACGAAAGGCGCGTTGGCCCATTTCGCATATGATTTATTTGGACCTTACTAGTAATGCTAATGGGCCACTGAGGCCCAATAGCATGTAAAAACAATTGAGGGTCCCTTAAGCATGTAATTGGGTCACAGGAGGCCCAATAACATGTATTATTTATGTTGGGCCCAAAAGTCATGTTAATGGGTCACGAAGGCCCAATAAGCATGATTAGAATCTCTCAAGCCCAACCATTAGAATGTTTACTTGTTTTGTGTAGTATTTGGTTGCGAAGTTGTTTAATCGATATGTCGTAAAAATCACGACTTTGTTTTATAACGATTCATAGATTTATAAAAATATATTTTTTTTTCTATTTAAAACCCATAAGTTATAAAGTTTTGTGTATTTTGACCAAATTATTTTATTATTAGCATAATTGACCAAAAATATTAGTTTGACCTATTCAGCCCTTATTTTGGTGAAGTTGGCGCTTTTTAGCCCTTTTTATGAAAAATGACATATTAGGTCCTTAAACTCTTTTTCTTGACATTTTTGGCCTAAATACTTAATTAAATAATGTTTTAAGCCCAAAGTTTTATTTTTGGACAGTTTCAGCCCCTTAGTTAAAAGATTTGTAATTAAATCCATACTTTTTGCAATTTTTACACTTTTTACCCAAAATTCAAAAACTTTACATTTTTAATCCTTTTTGGCAAATAAGGTCATTTTAACCCCTAAAATAGATTTATTCACTTTTCTACCCACTGTTTTGAGAGATTCACCATTTCAGCCCCTTAACACCATATTTTTCACAAATTTGGGCCTATGGGTCGAAAAGCCCAAAATTTTAGCCCAATAGGCTACAATTTACATTTTTAGTCCTTAGAAAAGCATAATGTTCATAAAAACTTCCATTTAAACTGTTTTGACCTTTTGAGCCTTGTAAAAACCGTAAATCACAACTTTTTCCCCAACTTTTGTTTATTTGACAAAAATAGTCCAATAATGAGTTTTATGTTGTAACATGCTTATTATAAACCTTATATGGTAGTTTTTCTTAACTTGTTAAGTGTAATACATCCTAGATCACATATTTTTCCTTCTTGAACTATAGATCTCGAAATATCTTTCATTTTTGGCACATATTTACCACATAAACACAAGAAATCACACATAACATACAAATACACATAGATCTACACATTTTACTTGTATTCTCCCCCATAAAACATGTGAAAACCGAAAATAGAGGGGTATGAACTCACCTTGCTTAGTTGTTTCGGTTTTTGAAGAAGATAAGAAGAAGACTTTTGGTCCTAGCAACACCTTGATGTGGATCTCGCACTTGAGGTGATTCAAGAAGTGATGATATTCTCTTGAAATCCTCTTGGTGCACAAGCAAAATTTCGAGATTTTGGAGTGGGAAGGAGGAGAATACTTGAGAGAGTTTGGAAGAAGTTTGATGTTGTGAGTGTGTGTGTTTCCTTGTGCTCTCGGCCGTAGAAGAAAAAGAGAAGGGAAGAGAGAGGTGATGAAATGACTATCATGGATATATGTTGGATTTTTGCATAGAGGTATGGGGTGTAATAAGGAGGTGGCACCTCCAAGGTCAACCCTCCCTAAGTACATCTTTTTCCCTTTTTTTTGTTTTCTGCTTGGGCCGAGAGAGAGAGAGAGACGGAGGAGAAAAGATTTGGACCTTAGTGTTTGAGTTTCGTAAAGTGAAGCCCAAATTGATAGTTTTTGGCCCATTGGGCCTTTGGAGTGGATTACGGCCGAATATTGCATGAAAGAATGGATTTGTGGCTCTTTAGGGCTTATTGGATTGTTATGGCCCAATAAGGCCCATTAAAGGTAAACTAGTCCATTTTAGACTTATAAAGCGCAAAAGGGTTAAGTCTCATGAAAGTGGGTCCAAATGAGAGCACATTTAAGAGTTCTGAGCCCAACATAGTCAAATTGGAAGTTTATTGGCCCATTAGGCCCAATAAGGAAATCCTAGTCCATGTTGGACTTAAACCGAGATTTCTAGGGTTTTCAACTTTACTTGATGAATCTAGGTTTGAATGGGCTTCCATAGGTTGAACTTCAAGCATAACATAAATTAGGGTTTACGAGTTTACAGTAGATAATGTTTACAAGAGTACAGAATTTCCTAGGTAGAATGCTAGTTGTGACAAATTAGTCTCTTTTTGATCACTTAATTAATTTCAGATTTATTCTTTGACCAATACTAATTAAATAATATTATTAATATATTAGTACTTATAATATATTAATAAACCTTAAGTGTCCTTTCTCTCATTTTGGTCTATCCAAGTATTGCAATGCCATGCAACCCAAATGGACCATGCCGAGTCGGGTCAAGTACATACCAAATATAGTTATGGACTTAGACACTATATCCAACAGTCTCCCACTTGGATAAGTCTAATAACTATAGTTGCAGATATGACTTCAGAATCCGACTAGCAATCGTAGCTCTTTCAAAGTCTCTTGGAACTAAGATGATGATGATGATACGCCATTTAAGATAAGTGATCATATAATCCTCTGCTCTCAAGATAGCAGCCGGACAAATACATGGAACATGGTCTTGCTTTTGTCCAGCATTTGTTTCTCGATCTCTGATCTGTTTGACATAGAACTAAATCGAACACATCAATTAGGTTCTGACCGGGCCCGGTACATAGGTCAAAACGAAATCATCGAGGGGCCCAGATATCGCTTCTAATCCTAGAAGGAATAGATAAACTTCGACTCATATTCTTGTACTGACTACTTATTGAATTATGCACAAAAGCACGTTTTATAACATCGAGTTACCAATGCGTTTTCGTACAATCAATGTATAACCAACTCGTATTCAACAACTCATATCTCTAGGTTTGAAGATTTATATGATATTATCATCTCACGATCACTCGAGATAAATTCCACGAAGTGATACAAGTGAGTGTGGGTTGAGTCCAATACTCAGAACTTATGAGCACTCATGAATGTTGCAGCAACCATTGTTATGTCTAATACACCTTAGACAATCTACAAACCCAATTCGTTACAGTCTTAATTCAATACCTACGTCCAAAGTATGACTGACTGTGGAGAGTTTGAATAATATAATTATCCTGGAAGTTAAAACATGCAAAATTGAAACAATAGTAAACGATTAACATAAGATAGTAACAATTTACTCATAAATAAACAACTTTTATTTAGTCATCAAATGTCAATTACATTTTACAAGTTTCAAAGCTATCTAATTATTAAAACTAATATCATCCTTCAGCCTGATGCGCCTCGCATGCTGTAAATGCTTAACCCTACTCAGTCCCTTCGTGAGGGGATCTGTTGGTTTCTCATCTGATGATACCCTCTTTGCCACGAGGAGTCCTTCTTCTATTCGATGTCTAATGAAATGGTATTTTCTGTCAATGTGTATGGATCTCCCGTGATCCCTTGGTTCCTTAGCTAAGGCAACCGCACTTTCGTTGTCACGGAAAATTTCCATTGGCTCTTTTATAGCTGGTACAACTCCAAGGTCTCCAATGAAGTTCTTTAGCCATATCGCCTCCTTTGTTGCCTCGTTTGCTGCTATATACTCTGATTCGCAAGTTGAATCAGCTACCGTCTCCTGCTTGGAACTTTTCCAAGTAATTGCTCCTCCATTCAAGATAAAGACCCAGTCTGACTGAAAGAGGAAATTATCCCTATCACTCTGAAAGCTAGCATTACTATATCCTACCACTCTCAAGTCATCACTGGCACCAAGGGTAAGGACCCAGTCCTTAGTCCTTCGCAGATACTTGAGAATGTTGTTTACCGTAGTCCAGTGAGCCTTGCCAGGGTTCCCTTGATATCTACTGACCATGCTCAAAGTAAAGGCCACATCAGGGCGAGTACAAGTCATAACATACATGATTGAGCCCACAGTGGAAGCATATGGTACATGACTCATCTCAGCTATCTCAGCCTCTGTACTCGGACTCTGAGTCTTACTCAGTTTGGCGTTACTCTGAATCGGTAATTCCCTTTTCTTAGAATCCTGCATACTGAACCTCTTCGGTACCTTATCCAAGTAAGTACTCTGAATAAGTCCAATTAGTCTCTTACTCCTGTCTCTCAATATCCTTATCCCTAGGATATAGGCAGCTTCCCCAAGGTCTTTCATAGCGAAACACTTCCCAAGCCAGGACTTAACCTCCTGCAAGGTTGGGATGTCATTTCCTATGATTAGTATGTCATCCACATACAACACCAAAAAGATAACTATACTCCCACTAGACCTAACATATACACAGGACTCATCCTCACTCCTCGAAAAGCCAAACTCTTTGACTTTCTCATCGAATCATAGATTCCATCTGCGAGGTGCTTGTTTCAACCCATAGATGGATTTCTCAAGCTTACACACCTTATTAGGGTTCTCTGTACTGAGAAAACCCTCTGGCTGACTCATGTAAACATCCTCAGCCAACTTTCCATTGAGGAAAGCGGTTTTGACATCCATTTGCCATATTTCATAGTTATGAAATACAACAATGGTAACATAACCCTAATAGACTTAATCTTTGCTACTGGTGAAAAGGTCTCATCATAATCAACTCTTGGAGTTTGAGAATAGCCCTTTTGCAACCAATCGTGCTTTATAAGTGTGTACATTACCATCCATGTCGGTCTTCTTCTTGAAGATCCATTTGCACCCGACTGTCTTACGACCTGGTACATTTTCAACCAAGTTCCAAACTTGATTGCCATACATGGACTGTATCTCGCTGTCCATAGCCTCTTTCCTTTTAGCAGCCTCAGGGCCTGTCATGGCTTCCGTGTAGCTGTTAGGTTCATCCAGACTTACCAGTGTACTATCACTGATAAGTGTATCACCTTCCGCAGTAATATGGAAACCATAGTAATGCTCAGGTGCATTTCCAACTCTCGTGGAACGCCTCAGAGGTATGGGCTCGTCAGTCGGATCAACTGGAGTTTCCTCCTCAAGTTGATTACTAGGGTTTGAGGTTCCTTCACCACTTAACTCGTGCATTTCGTCAAGGTCAATTTTCCTCCCACTTTTTCCTTGTCTTATGAACTCTCTCTCACGAAAGACTCATCTTCTAGCTACAAAGACCACATTCTCGCTAGGTCTGTAGAAGAGGTAACCAAAGGATCTTTGTGGGTAGTCGATGAAAATACACCTCTCACTTCGAGGTTCGAGCTTATCATGAGACTCACGTCTCACGAAAGCCTCGCAACCCCAAATCTTGATGTGGTCCAGATTGGGAACTTTCCCAGTCTACATCTCGTGAGGTGTTTTGACAACCTTTTTGGTAGGGACTAGATTCAGGATATGGGCGGCAGTCTCTAAGGCATACCCCAGAATGAGATTGGTAACGAAGCTCGACTCATCATGGAACGAACCATGTCCAACAAGGTTCGATTGGGCCTCTCAGCCACACCATTCAGCTGTGGTGTCCTAGGAGGTGTCAATTGTGAGACAATCCCACATTCCTTAAGATAGTCAAGGAACTCGATACTAAGATACTCTCCTCCCCGATCGGATCGTAGCATCTTGATGTTCCTGCCCAGTTTATTCTCCACTTCCTGCTTAAATTCTTTGAATTTCTCAAAGGTTTCTGACTTATGCTTGATTAAATACATATATCCATAATTACTATAATCATCAGTAAAAGTCACATAATACCGATTAGCATCCCTTGTGGCAGTTTTGAAGGGTCCACACAAATCAGTGTGTATGAGGTCCAACAAACCCTCACCCTTCTCACAAGAACCAGTGAAGGGTGACTTTGTCATTTTTCCAAGTAAACAAGATTCGCAACTATCATCCGACTTTAGGTCAAATGATTCCAAAACTCCAGCCTTTTGGAGTTCGCCCATGCGCTTCTTGTTAACATGTCCAAGACGACAATGCCACAAGTATGCTTTGTCTAAGCTATTTGAAGAATCAATACACAACACATTATTTCCTAGATTATCTACAACATTCACAGCTTCATATACACCATCACAAGGTAACGCTTTAAAGTAAAATACATCATTGTAATAAACATTAATAGCACCATTATCATTATCAAATGAAAAGGAAAACCCTTGTTTGTACAAGCCATGGAAGAAAATAATATTTTTCGCCATTTCAGACGAGTAACAACATTTATTCAAATCTAACATTAACCCATTATTAAGCAATAAAGAATAAACTCCTATCTTGGTAACAAGTGATGCTTTCCTATTCCCCATGATTAAGTTTATCTTCCCGTGCTCCACTTTCTCACTTCTTCTTAGGCCCTGCAAATCAGTACAAATGTGAATACCACAACCTGTATCAAGCACCCAAGAGTTAGTATGTAATGAGATTTTTGACAATATAGTGTAAATACCTGCATGGGTGGGTTTAACTTTCCCATCCTTTACATCCTGCAAGTATTTGGGGCAGCTTCGCTTCCAGTGCCCCTTTTCCTGGCAGTAGAAGCATTGTGCTTCCTTTGGGTTTGAAGAAGGAGGAATGGAACCTTTCTTGGTTCTACTTGAAGAGGAGCCATCAAGATACTTTCCCTTGGTACCCTTCGAATGTGTCTTTCTCTTCTTCCCCTTTCCCTGCCCAATTGCCAAGACAGAGGCAGTAGTAGGAGTAGGAGTAACAGCTGATTTACTTTTAAGGCCATTTTCAGCGGTCCTTAAAAGTCCTTGAAGCTTACTCAGTGTACTTCCTCCTTGTCCATATGATAAGTCATACAAAATTGATCATAACTTGGAGGTAAGGAATGGAAAATGATGTCAATCGCCATGTCCTCAGGAAAGTCCACATTAAGCTTCAATAACAGGTCCATGAACCTTTTCATTTTCTGCAAGTGACTGGTGAGGGGTTCTCCCTCTTTCATCCTAGCTGTTATCATGGAGGAAATGATTTCATACCTCTCCTGACGAGCACTCTGATGGTAACTACCCATCAGATCCTGGTGCATCTCAAAAGGGTAGAAATCTTCATAGGAGTTCTGGAGTTTTGTTGTCATTGTGGCCAAAATGATGCAAGACACCTTAGTGGCATCTTTCTCATGGGTAGTGTACTCAGCAATCTCCTCAGGAGTAGCAGAAGACTCGTCGATAATCATTAGCTCCTTATCCAGGACATACTCTTTGCCCTCATAGCGAGTAATCATTCTGATGTTCCTAATCCATTCATTGAAATTGGAACTATCAAAAGTGACTTTCCCACACAAGTTCATTAGGGAAAAGGAGCCTGTAGGGTTTGAGCCAGTAGCAGTGTTGGAAGACATCTGAAAAGAAAGACAGACAAGTTTTATTAGATAAATAGTCCTTAATAAGTCACCCAAATGAAGTATTAAGGCTAGGACCAAACAAACTATTTATAGTTGGAAGAGGGATGTCGTAATCCAAGCTATAAAATATTTGAAGGTAGGTAAATGACGTTTTACCAATTTCCACCACGAAAACAACATAGATTATTAAGTTTTATTGGATTTGAAATTCCTAGATCCTTTTGAGACACATTGAACTTTCAATGGCATGTTTGAATCTCGATTGTGCCCTCACAAGTTTGTGATTGAGATGCCGACGATCACAAACAAGGTGTGAATAACCATGTAAATTGACTTGGTACCCTTAACTTTTATCACCTAATCGATGTGCCGGTTAACCACACGCGCTCCACCGATCTATGATGAAATTAAGTTACCATTTGCCACTCTTACTAGTCCTTGTTAGTGTGCCGGTTAACCACACGCGCTCCACTAACGACTTGGTAAGGTACAAAGTGTAATTTCATGGGTTAGCACCTATTTCACATTTTCCTAAAGTAACTAAGATTGAGAACTATTAAAGTGTAGTTACTTTATAATTTCATTATACTTTTAATGAGGATTTAAAGTCCTTTTCCTACCCGTTTGGCTAACGACGCTCCACCAGTCAAAGAAGCGGTGGGTGAGAGTGGACACCCATTAAGCTGCCATTTTATAGGCAACAACCTTCTACCCCCCTTATAGACCGGCTTCGTGAATGAGGCCTACTAACGGTAAGACTGACTTATTCTTATACATATCTATATATTTAAACTTTTAATATAATAATAGTATAAGGGTTGAATTTTAAACTTTTAAAATTCTATGGTTCAATTTGAAATTAAAGTATTAGGGTGTAAGACTTTACAAATTCCAAAACTTAAGGGAAAGTATTGAAACTATTCAAGACCTTTCATTTCATAACTTATGAGTTTAATGGTCCATTAAAATGAAGACTCTTCATTTTATGTAACCTCTTATTCTTTAATGACACTTTTAAAGAAGTGACTTTTGGTTATCCATAACTTGAGGACAAGTTATGGACTCCATCATTAGCCATTAAGATCAAGAATCATACTTACAAGCAAGTTACACATAATTCCTATGATCTTCTAAAACTCATAAGAACATGAACATTCATATCAAAATTTCAAGAATCATATTAACACATATAAAAAATGGAATTTTGATATTAGCCATTGTAAATGGATTAGGATAAGCATTACACCATCTAAAACAAGTTTTAAAACACCAAAACAGTTTAGGGTAATGTTTCTAGTCAATTTCCAGCAGCAAAACTCGAAAATCTGCATTCAGGGGCTCCTACTCGTCGAGTGCAAGAACCTATTCGACGAGTAGGATGAATTTTCACATGGACTCGTCGAGTCCCCCCATGGACTCGACGAGTTCATGCTGCAGAGTCCATATTTTTGAGTTTTTTCAACAAGTTTGCATCAAGTATCAAGAAAACAAGCCTAGGCTCTGATACCACTGTTGGGTTTTGAGCATTCTAACACTCCTATGGTGTACATGCAACCCTAGAAACCTTGGATCTATGTTTTCTCTAAATACATGAAAATTTGATTTTCCAAGGTTTACTTCCTATCTAGCATGTTATGGGGAACTTGTAATACAAAACTCAACTAGAATAACATACCTTTTATTAGCTTGTATTCCTTGATGACTTTGTGAGCCTAGCACCCTAAATGTGATGCCTCAAATGCTTCACACAACACTACAATACTTGGAATAACCTTGAGAGAAGTTCACTATACTCAAAAATCGGCTAGCCCTCTTACTTGCTTGTGGTAGTGCCGATTTTTCTTGCATGGGGTCCTTTATATAGTTGTGGCACAAGTAGGGTTACACCATGTAAACCCTAATTGTCATGGCTTTCCATATTCCATGATCCATGGGTTTGTAACCTCCATGGACTATCCATGGAGCACCTTATGGGTTTTAACCCAATCCATACAAACCATGGATCATTAGCCCACTATACAAGAATAGATTATTTACATAATCAACCCCATATATTTAATTAGTCTCTATTTGATCACTTAATTACTTCCAGATTAATTCTTTGACCAATACTAATTAAATAATATTATTAATATATTAGTACTTATAATATATTAATAAACCTTAAGTGTCCTTTCTCTCATTTTGGTCTATCCAAGTATTGCAATGCCATGCAACCCAAATGGACCATGTCGGGTCGGGTATAGTACATACCTAATATAGTTATGAACTTAGACACTATATCCAATACCTTCGACCCATAGTATCATGAGGAGACTCACCTCAAACTGGTGTATGTCATAAACGAATCTTGGCCTTCTGGTCCGGAAAAATCCTCATGCTAACATCATCAATAAGATCCAATGAATAACTGGATCTCGATCCATAATCAGGAATCCTAGTCTGATGTCCAATCTTCAGGGTAAAAGTCCATTTGACCCTTTCCTCACTTTTCCTAAAACCAAAGCCCATTCCAATTGCATCAAAATCCCAATAAGGCCCAACTTCCTAAATGGCATCCCAAGCCCAATATGACCCAATCTTCCAAATTGGGCCCAAAACCCATCATGGGCCAAATTCCAAAAAGGCAAAATCCAAAAGTCTAATTGCCTACTAGGCCAAACCCTAAAAGTCCAAAGCATGGGCCAAAAACCCAATTAAGCCCACCGATTAGCATACGGCCAGCATACCTAATACCTACGCCCCGCGTACCCCAACACAAACTAGCCACGAGACTTCATCCCAGTACGCACAGCGTACACGATGGTATGCCCAGCATATTGGCCAGTGCTACAATATCTTAAATAATGGTCTTAATCCTTAATACTTAGAAGTCCAAACCTCAAGTCAACACAAAAATAACGTCTTAATTCATAAAGTCGAAGTTTAAGCTTTTTCATGGCTAAAAGGGGGATAAATCTACAAAATCCATACTCTAAACCACTTAACTCATGCATGGCTCTAAGAAAATGATCAAGCAACCATTTTTATGACTCACAACACTCTAAGACCTCAGAAAGGATAGCCAATATGCTATGGAGTACTCAATACTCACAAAGATCCAAGCTTTGGGACAAAAAGCTTATAAAACCATACCAAAACAAGATCTAAGAATAGAGTCATCAAGCTTGAAACTTTGTACCTTCAAAAGATAAATCAGTGAGAGCAACATCTTGATCTTCAAGCTCCAAGCCCCCAAACACTGCTTCAAGAAGCTCTTCCTTCTTCAATGTACACCAAAAAGCCCCAAAATCACACTAAGAACTCAAATATCACTCAATGGAGGCTAGGGTTTTGAGATTGTAGGTTGTGAGGGATGGAGGCTGCAAATGAGGAGGGTTCCAAGAGTTAATGAGGCTTAAATAGGGTCCAAACCCTGAAATTTAGGGTTGGCACAGACACATGTACGCCCAGCTTACATATGGTACGCCCAGCGTACAAGGGTGATGGTCTGCAATCATTTGTGCCTTGTACGTTCAGCATACACCATGGATGCCCAACATACTCGGCTTGCCCCAAATCCTTGATAACTTATAATGGCCACAACTTCTTCGTCTTAAATCCGATTTCGACAATCCTTACATCCACCAAAAAGGCGATGATAAACTCTACACTTCTATTAACTCCCCCTTGCCATAAAATTTCCCAAACTGAAATCCAAATTTCATAAAAGGCCCGAACCGCCACCTTACTGATATACCTTTGGCATTCTCAACACAAACCGAACTTTCGAATCACCTAATCTATGATACCCACATCCAAAAGGGTCTAAATCCCTCTTTCTTCAAGGCCCGAAGCCTTATGATAACTGATCATCGGGTCACGGCCGCGAATAATGAAACGATTTGAAACCATGTGTTATAACTCTCCCCTACTTAAATCGGATTTCGTCCTCGAGATCACTCCCTTCTACCTCCCTGATACTCCAGAAAACCAGAACACTTCTTCCTAAAACCCTGCCTAACTACCTGACAGACCGCTCACTCTGAATCGCTGATAATATAACTCCATTTCATAATCCAACTGATCATAACATTTCCAACCTCTGAATATCTTGTTGTTTCCTACTGAAAACAGAATCACTGACTATTTCTTGCCGCCGAAAACTATTCACTTGATAAAAGGCTTAGATAATACTTCGAGTAAATGACTCATCCCTACAACGGTTACACTCAGACGAGAGTTGTGCAGTACGGTCAAATCAATTACTATGAGATTATTTAACACATTCGGCAAGTGAATTAACATATTCTCTTAATAACAAGTGACTCCTAACATGAGTCCCAATCCCTAGTACCACCTCAGGCTCATCTTGTTGCCCTATAAGCATAATCAAGATGCAACCGAGACCTCCATGGTCTCTTACTCACCTGCTAACTAACCAATATACCATATTTCCAACCGGTTGCTGAGACTAATAGCCTCTCATACTCACACCACGTGACCTCTGAACGAGGGTCTTATCAGGCATGAGTTTTCCTAGTTAGCATGCCATAATTGCTCTAACAACCCTCCTGATCCAACTGAACATAACCAACTGTTAAACCTGTTGCAATGAAATCCACTTTGCTATATGTGAATGCTACATGCCTAGCTGTAGTCTCATATCACAACCGGCCTTATACGACCCCTAACCTTCCTTACTTCCATTAATGATGTGGCCTTCCCATGGTCTCGCGACCCTCGTGTCTATCGATAATCCTCAAAGTAGCTGGACCAGGTCCCCGCTCCTCTCATCAACTCCGGGAAGTCGGGCTTCTTGTGGCCCATTTTGTTGCAGTGAAAACATAAAGGGTTCGTCCGTTGGGGAAAATCTTTGCTGACATGACCAACCATGCCACACTTGTAGCAACCCATACCCCTCGATCGACAAACCCCATCATGATGCTTCCCGCACGTGCTACACTAACTCCGGCCCCACTGGCCCATCAATCACTAATCTGATGTCTTGGGCCTCTTCGCAAGACCCTCATCTGCTTGCACCTGCTCGAGCTTCCTCTTCCCCATGTACTCCAAATCAATCTCCCGCTCCTGGGCTCTCGCAATCATATCAGTTTGGATCTTACACCCCGACATACTCACAAACTCCCTGATGTCATCCCTAATCATATCATGATACCTTACCTTCTTCATCTCCTCGTACGTTGCATATTGAGGAACTAACAAAGATCTCTCTCGGAACTTAGCAGGTATCTCTTCCATAGTTTCTATATTTTGATGAAAGTCCTGAAACTCCCTCGCCAACTGCTGCACCTCAATTCCTGGTACAAACTCAACCCTAAACTGGGTCACAAACTCATCCCAAGTCATCGTATCCCAAAGTGAAGTCTACCTCCTCCCACCAATCTCGAGCTCTGTCCTTCAAAAGATAGGAAGCAAATCTGAACTTCGACCACCCGGGGCAGAAACTCATCTGAAAAGCATTCACCATGTCCTATAACCACCTCCAACTGGCAATGGGGTCCTTCTCCCCAAAGAACTTGGGAGCTCCACAAGCACGAAACTCACGGAAAGCAATAGTGCGAGCTCCCACAGTAGCTATAATCTCAAGACGGAACGTGCCTAGACACTCATCCAAAATCTCCATAATCCCTTCCTTGACCGTACCGAAGATCACAGGAGTCTGCTCCAAAATACCGTGGGTGATCTCCGACGAGATAAACTCTCGCATCCGCTCATCCATCGGCTCAGCACCTGCACCTGAGCCTGAACTAGAACCAGAACCTGAACTTCCTTCCTGAGTGCTCATCACCATTCTGAAAGAAAATCATGTAATGGTCAAAACATAACCATGAATCCTCATCCAACATGCTTCCCAGACTCTCCGTGACTCTCCTCGATTCGAGTATGGATCTTGTGCTTTCAGTAGTACATGCCCAATACTACCTGCCACACCTATCCATACTTTCCTGAAGAATCATCTCGAATCCTTTTAGTTACATTCGCAAACTAATACCCCGGATACTTGCTAAACAGTGTGACCGAACCCACTAAAACACTCATAGGCTCTCCTAGGTTCCTCATCCTCACCATGTCATCAGTTGCTGAAGAACTCCCACTAACGTCAGCTAACTACTTCATGAACACAATCATATGCCACAAAGCTTAGATAATCCTTTGAGTAAAAGACTCATCCCTACTACGGCTGGACTCAGAAAAGAGCTACGTAATAGGGTCAAATCCATCACTCTGAGATTATTTAACCTTTGCAGCATGTAACTTAGCATATTCATGAAATAATTAGCTCACATCAGTTTAAGTCCCACAAAACACAAAGCAAGCAGCATTCGGGCACTAGGGAGTCTAACCAGCGTACTAACTAATCAAGCCATTCTATCTAATCACTTTAAATCCATACTAGTATGCAATTCTAAAGCTCAACAATAGGCATACAAAGGAATTTCTCCTAACATGAAATCTTGAGCAGATCCTTAGCTCTATTCTAGCATGCAAATCGCATAACATATAATTATAACAAACATGTATGGGTATTCTGGGAATCACTTACTTGAGCTCCGCCGATTGCACGCATCACGCCCTTTTCTTTTATTAGAAATCATTTAATAGAACATTTATTTTATGAAAAATTCACGAAACCCTCAGTTTGAGTTCAGACACACCAGAGAGTATGCCCGAATCCGTCAAACCAAGGCTCTGATACCAACTTGTAACATCCCGAAAATCCAAAGTAAAATTTTCATTTTAATTCAGCCATAAACACCATTTAACATATCCAATCATTTAAAAAATGTAAAAACGTAAGAACAGTAATCAGAGTAAAATCCCAAAATCACAAAGTTGAGGAAACATGCGTGGATGCACTGCGATCGGGCCGAACCCTTCCCTTTTGAACCGGAAGTACCTGAAACAAAACTAAAAACCGTAAGCACAAAGCTTAGTGAGTTCCCTAAAAATACCACATACCATACATGCAATAATGAATGTTATGTGCCAACCATAGTCTTTCAATTACGCCTCGAGCCATATCATGGTCTTTCCTTGCCAGACCTGGGCCAAAACCCTAAGTCTTACAGACAAGTGCCAAGTGCCACCTCATGGTCTTCCATGAAAGTATCACAAAGACAACTAGCATACTTTTTACACACACACACACACACACACACACATATATATATATATATATATATATATATATATATATATATATATATATATATATATATATATATATATATATATATATGCTTATCTGCTAGGGCTCGATCCCTGGTCTTGCGTACAATTTTCCAGGAGCCACCTTCGGGTCTTTCATACAAATGTTAAGGGTCACCCCCTTGTCTTCCTATAACATAAGCCAATGGGCCAGCACTGGTGCCTTCGACCCATAGTATAGTGAGGAGACTCACCTCAAGCTTTTGTATCTCACAAATGATTCTTGGCATGCTAGTCCAGAAAAATCCTCGCGTTAACATCATCAATAACATCTAATCAGTAACTGGATCTCGACCCATAATTAGGAATCCTAGTCTGATGTCCAATCTTCAGGGTAAAAGTCCATTTTACCCTTTCTTCACTTCGCCCAAAACCAAAGCCCAATCCAATTGCATCAAAAGCCCAATAAAGCCCAACTTCCTAAATGGCATCCCAAGCCCAATATGGCCTAATCTTCGAAATTGGGCCCAAAACCCATCATGGGCCAAATTCCAAAAAGGCCCAATCCAAAAGTCTAATGGCCTACTAGGCCCAAACCCTAAAAGTCCAAAGCATGGCCCAAAAACCCAATTTAGCCCACTGATCAGCGTATGCCAGGCGTACCTGATCCCTACGCCCCGTGTACCCCAACACGGACTAGCCACGAGACTTCATCCCAGTACGCGCAGCGTGCACGAT
Source organism: Lactuca virosa (assembly GCF_052849685.1). Classification (NCBI taxonomy): domain Eukaryota; kingdom Viridiplantae; phylum Streptophyta; class Magnoliopsida; order Asterales; family Asteraceae; genus Lactuca; species Lactuca virosa. The sequence continues at coordinate 318,770,109 of NC_136429.1, forward strand.
GGTACAGCCATCGTACTAGCCATTGCTCCAATGTCTTAACTAATGGTTTTAATCCTTAAGACTTAGACGTACAAACCTCAGGTCAACACAAAAATAACGTCTTAATTCATAAATTTGAAGCTTTTAAGCTTTTGCATGGAAAAAGTGGGGCTAAATCTCCAAAATCCATACTCAAAACCACGTAACTCATGCATGGCTATAAGAAAATGATCAAGCAACCATTTTTATGACTCACAACACTCTAAGACCTCAGAAAGGACATCCAGTATGCTCTCGACTACGCCATACTCACAAAGATCCAAGCTTTCGGACAAAAAGCTTGTAAAACCATACTAAAACAAGATCTAAAAATAGATTCATCAAGCTTGAAACTTTGTACATTCAAAAGATAGATCAAGGATAGCAAAGTCTGGATCTTCAAGCTCCAAGCCCCCAAACACTCCTTCAAGAATCTCTTCCTTCTTCAATGTACACCAAAAACCCTAAAATCACACTAAGAGCTCAAATATCACTCAATGAAGGCTAGGGTTTCGAGATTGTAGGTTCAGAGAGATGAAGGTTGGAAATGAGGAGGGTTCCAAGAGTTTTCGTCTTAAATCTGATTACGAGGTTCAGAGAGATGAAGGCTGGAAATGAGGCTAGTGTTTCGAGATTTAGGGTTTGCATCAGACCTACGTACGCCTAGCGTACATATGGTACGCCCAGCGTACAAGGGTGATGGTCAACGATCATTTGTGCCTTCTACGCTCAGCATACACCCTGTATGCCCAGCGTACTCGGCTTGCCCCAAATCCTTGATGACTTCTAATGGCCATAACTTTTCGTCTTAAATCTGATTACGACGATCCTTATATCCACAGAAAGGTGATGAGAAGCTCTACACTTTTATTAACTCCCCTTCCCATAAAATTTCCATAACTAAAATCCAAATTTTATAAAAGGCCCGAACCGCCACTTTACCGATATACCCCCGGGCTCTAGGGTGTGCAAAAAAACCGAAAAACCAAGCCGATCCGGCCAACCCGAAACCGAAAAAACCGAAACCGAAATAAACCGAAACCGAAAAAACTGAAATCGAAAAAACCGGGTATACAGGTCGGTTTCGGTTTGGGTATTTAAATATCCACGGATTCCCGAACCGAACAGTCATATTATAATAATAATAATAATAATAATAATAATAATAATAATAATAATAATAATTGAATTTTGTCAAGTTTTAAATTGATAATTTAAGTAAACAATTAAGGATAATGAAATGTGCAGCACAATACTCACGAAAATTGGGATGCAATGTATGTTTTTATCAAATTTATCATTACTTATCAAATCAAATTATAAAATGTACGTTTTATGCATGCTTATGTATTTATTTGTAACATGCATGTTTTGTCAGATTCATAGTGTGTATATTTTTATCAGCAATAATTGATTTTTGTTTTAGATTTTTGTGAATTTTTTGTTCAGAAAAAAGTTGTAATGGAGTTTGTAGTTTTGATTATTTTTTATTTTTTTATTTAACGGATACCCGTGAACCGAACCGTGCTTACTCGCCTTCATACGATTCGGTTCGATTCGATTTTCTTAGCAATTCATTTCGATTTCGGTTAGTGCATGCAAGGTATCCGCCCCGCTGTCACGGTTCACAATTTTATTACTATCCGATCCGAACCGCCCCGTGAACACCCCTATTGAGCTTCAAAACATGAACCGAACTTCCGGATCACCTAATCTATGATACCCACATCCAAAAGGGTCTAAATCCTTCTTTCCTCAAGGCCCGAAGCCTTATGATAACTGATCATCGGGTCACGGCCCCGAATAATGAAACGATTTGAAACCGAGTGTTACAGAAAGATACAATGAATGTTCATAAAAGGTTACTCTCACAACCTAGACTCAATACTATTTATAGTACTCACAGATACAAAAAAAATATTAGGACTTCAACTATCGAAGTGTAACTGATGCAGCGTACAAAACAAATAGAAATAAACAAGAGTGAACCTGTTGATTCTAAAAGAATAACCAGGTCAATCTCTTCAAACCCACATTAATTCTACGAATATCGTGGAATTGGGTTCAAAATCTTGGTTAACACGCACAAAATTTTGGGAGAAAATGAAAGTTCATAAAATTGATGATCGACCATCCAAATTACATCAAAAACAGTTAAATAAGAAGCATAAATTAAAACGAAACCCTAAAAGTCCATGGGCCAAATACAACCCAAAAACCAAAACCCAAAAATTAAGGAAAAATAATAAAATTGTTCATAACTCCATTTAGAAAGCGACTTCTGGATGTGCTCCTTGCTCCAAGCTTGGACTGGTCGTAGGCCCAAAACGGAGATCTGTAGCCAAATTTATGGTCATTTCCGTGAAGCCCCTTTAGTCACACGATCGTGGGCCTCTAGGAACGCAAGGGCCCGATCCTCCACACTAGGGCCCGCATCACTAACAAACATATGTGCCTGATAAAATACATACAAGTATTGAAGTAGTGAAATCTTCAATATGGAAGCAATACTTCGACTCCTACCTAAGACTTCGATATATTACAACATCTTCGATATCCTACATACGATCGAGAACATATCTAATTTACTTAATTAGATGAGATAATTAGATTAACGACATCTCAGTTAATCGTAAATGAATCAGTATAGAATACTAAATATACCCTTCCACATAAAATGTGACTAATTAAAAAAGATGGATGTGATTTAATGAGATCAATGGTTAATAAGGGTTCCTTAGTTCAATGGCTTAAAATAATATATATATATATATATATATATATATATATATATATATATATATATATATATATATATAGAGAGGTAGGTTAAAATGTTTCTCACATCTATTGTGTGGTACAATGCACCAATACGAATTTAGTATTAATTATATATATATATATATATATATATATATATATATATATATATATATATATATATATATATATATATATATATATATTAAATGTTATCCATACTTATAACTCATTTTTATGGAAACTAATTAAATTCGTCATTAATGTCAACAATAATATTCTTTCAGCATTAATTCATATCTACAAGAATGAAAGTGTATTCCAGCAGAATGAGATTGTATTCTAGTAGAATACACGCTCGTTATTCATATTCCATTCAACTTTATTGTATTTTAAGTGAGTGAGTCCTGAAACAAAATACGAACTCATATATAAAAATCTAGATGCGAATTCATTCTGAAAGAATGTTATTGCTGACATTAATGACGGATTTAATTAGTTTCCATAAAAATAGAATTATAATTATGGATATCATTTAATATACATATTATTATGGAAATCATTTAATATCTATATTTATTTAATTAAATAATTATTTGATTTACTAAATTTCTATTGGTGCATTCTAGCACACAATAAATGTAAGAAACAAAATAACATAGCCCTAAATATATACATATATATATATATATATATATATATATATATATATATATATATATACACACACACACTACATGTCTGTCCGCGCAAAGCTGCGACGATAAATAGTTTTTTTGGCGAATAGTTTCTTACAAAGAAATAATTATTAGATTTTATTATTAGTTATTATGTGATAAAAAATTACCATTTTTATATAAAATATTCATGTTTATACCTTATATTTATATTGTATGTTTAAATTAATGATGTAAATTAATTAATATTGATGTCTAATTTAAGAAATAGAAATAAAAATATATAAATGAATTTAATATTTTAAAATTTTCATTTTGCTCCAAATTGAACTTAATTACTTTCCTTAATTCAAGTCTTCAAACTTTTGGCAAGTATTAAAAATTTATTTATGCATAATTGATTTTTACAAAAACCTTTATAACTTATGCTTCTTAAAATTCAAGATATGAGTAATATGTTTTATAATATACTCTTTCTCTCTCTCTCTCTCTCTCTCTCTCTCTCTCTATATATATATATATATATATATATATATATATATATATATATATATATATATATATATATATAAAGAGAGAGAGAGAGAGAGAGAGAGAGAGGGTTATGTGTTCTAACTATCTATTGTGTGGATGTAGGGTTGATTATGGACCAAACAAAATTTAAAATAATAATAATAATATTTAAATTAACAAATAATGGTAATTAAGTAATTTGATAAATAACTTCCACAAATACTCCTTATCATCATGCTAACTTTTAATCCGATTTCTCCCCATTTTTATCTATGGTCGTTCCTCACCTCTTGCAAAAACCATGAATCGTCACATACCTCCATATCCATCATCATCATAATCTCTCACCATTGTCGCTTCTTCCTCCTCCATCTCAACTGTCGGCTCTATTATCTATTGTAGGAATCAGTCCATATCTGTCACCCGTATACCAACATCCTAACCTTGTTATGTTTTTGAACTCAATTTATGATTTAAACCTAATTTCTGATATTGCAGTTGAACTTCTTTTGAGAATAACACGCTAATCGATTTTTTATCATGCACTTTTGATGTTTTGGATCCCAATTTTCTGATATTTTTTAACTTCGATTTCGATTGGTCAGATAGCCAATACCAATATACAAAAACCTACCTAGTAGAATAATTTGTGGCTTAAAAAAATACCCAGCTAGCCATGTCTCGTAAAATTGATTATTACTTACATTTTCAAAAATTATTCGAATTATTGATATCGTTTGCAATAAGTAAGAATTGAGTATCCTATAAAAATATATACGAACACAAGCTAGTTTGGTTGAATATAATCTACAAAAGTTACATTGTCGTGTATTCAAATCAATATTGATGCAATAAATATTCATATACTATATACTAGTAAAAACTCTCAAATCGCTTTTTTCTCTCTTGTATATCATTAGCGATTTTCATTCTTTTTGTGTTTTGAATTTAAATTAGTAATATGCATAAAGCTACATGTAAGTTTCACTGTTTTCAAGTTGATTGTAAGTTTTAATTTATTTACTTGTGATTTGTAATACCAAGTTCATGCGGTGACTTTTGTTGCTCTTAAAAAGTGTGTATGATGCGTTAAGAAGAATGGTTCATATAAGCATTCACTCGTTTTGATGTTTGTTATGTAATATTGTTATGATTTTTACCTTTTTGTATGCAGCCTTTCAGTTTTTTGAATCAATTTCATAACTAGATTTCGCATTCTGATATGGAAAAGAAAGAAAACATGGAGTACGAGATTATATTCTAGTAGAATTTATTCTAAAACAATGTTGTATTGTGATAGAATTTTAGTTGATTATTTATATGTTCAATGTGCAGTTGTTACACGTGTATCACCATAAAGTAATTGAAAATGCATTCGTGGTAGGAATGATTTAAAGAATGGCTTGAAGAGTTGATAGGAACGGCTTGAAGAATGAATGAAATATTGATCACACTCACAATTTAAGAATGAGATTATTTTTTAAGAATTAAACTTGTTATTTTTTTTTCATAATGTTGTTATTATTCTAATCATGTTATTATTCAATAATATGTTTTTTTGTTCACAATCATACAATGTATTGATATATTATTAAATCAAGAGTCGATTTTGTGTATTCTTTCATAATGTACTTATTCATACTTTCTTCTTATTTATGTTTTCATATATAATGTCATAAACTTTCATTCTAATAGAATCTTATTCTGACAGCATAAAATATGCTATAATCATTTATATTATCATTTTGACAGAATAAAATCGGATAAAATTAAAAATTACGTTAGAATTAAAATTGAATTAATTAAAAAACCATAATTCAAAATTAAAAGAATCAAATATCTCTTAAAATAGGGAATTTTCCATTTTAAAATCCATTGACTAAAATATCCTTAAAATTAAATTAGACGGTGTTTTTCTATTATCTTTAATTTAATAATAATTATTAATCATTTTCTTAGAATAACTAAAATAATTGGTGCACGAACGCAATCAACGCTACATCTACACAATAGTTAGATCATTTGTTATACCCACAACTAACCACTATAGTGATGAGTATCACATTATCACCATATATTTACCACTAAACCATGGGATACCTACTATTAACACATCATTCCACCTCTTTTTTTAAATTAAATTTAATTCAAACATATATAAAAATGCAAATACAATATATTTTTTATAAACTAGTTTTTTTTTTCAATTAAAAAACATTACATAATTTAAAAAAAAAAACAACTAAAATAAAATAGAAAAAAAACAGAAAATGCAAGCACTAACACCTTAAACTAGTTTCTAAACCCTACTTTTTTAATTATCCCACCATTAGGACTCTTTAAAATTTAGCCAAGCTTTGAGATGTTTAAACGGTTTGTGGTTTATATCTTTATATTGATGCATGGTCACAGCAATCGGATCGTCTTCGTATGCGTTGTTTATAATAAAGTTATAAAGTTCGTTGAACTCGCGACATGTTGCCCTCATATAGAGAAATTAAGAACATATTGCATCAAGATTACGACTAAGACAACCCATTAAATCATGAAAAATGTTTCCAACTTTTGCCCAAAAATCCCTGGAAGTTCGACTATATGGATCTTCCGAAACTGACACCCATGTCAGTGTTAACTTTTCTTCTTTCTCTTCCGACCAACTCTACATTTTGAGAACCATCGTTTTTGAAAGTGAATAAAGGTAGAGAGAAATGTGTGAAATGTGAAGATGTATAGGTAAAAACAGAATGGGTTGAGTGTATATGTTAAATTATTGTGTTTATATATAGGTAACGTTTTTATATTAAAAAAATTCAAAATTTTTACCGTTGAACGGTCAAGAAAAGGAAAACCAAATGTAATTGGCCGTTTACATTCGTCGTCGGCAACACGAGTAAGCACGACCACGCCCGACAACCAATGGTCGGGAAAATTTTGTGGCCACTTGCACCATGATGGGTTTCGTCGAGGGAATACGCAATGGCCTTACCACATATATATATATATATATATATATATATATATATATATATATATATATATATATATATATATATATATATATATATATATGAGACGATTCACTTGTGATTTAAAATAATAATAATCTTGAGATTCAATATCAGTCATATATTTTTCATTTTCCGTTATAACGTTCCAATATACCGAAAACAACGAACTATGCCTAATCATAAATGATTATATAGCAGAGAGGTATAATCATATATGATTATATATATATATATATATATATATATATATATATATATATATATATATATATATATGATTATACTTATATATCTCTTTATAGATTGAGTAATCATATATGATTATTATGGTTGGTAGCAGAGAGGTGGTGGTGGCAAAAGTGGTTGTGGTATAGGTGACATAGGTGCCACTGGTGGGGTTGGTTGCCACAGTTGGTAGCAGAGGTGTGGTAGTGGTAGTGGCGGTGACAGTTGTGGTGGTGAGGAAGCTGACGGGGGAGGAAAGGAATGGACGGCGCTGAATAATGGTTTATGATTATATATATATATATATATATATATATATATATATATATATATATATATATATATATATATATATATATATATATATATATAGGGCTACGTTATTTTGTTTCTTATATTTATTGTGTGCTACAATGCACCAATAGGAATTTAGTAAATTAAATAATTATTTAATTAAATAAATATAGATATGAAATGATTTCCATAATTATATGTATATTAAATGATATCCATAATTATAATTCTCTTTTTATGGAAATTAATTAAGTCCGTCATTAATGTCAGCAATAACATTCTTTCAGAATGAATTCGCATTCATGTTTTTATATATGAGTTCGTATTTTGTTTTTCAGGACTCACTCACTTGAAATACAATAAAGTTGCATGGAATATGAAGAACGAGAGTGTATTCTACTAGAATACACTCTCATTCTACTGAAATACACTCTCATTCTTCTAGATATAAATTAATTCTAAAAGAATATTATTATTGACATTAATGACGAATTTAATTAGTTTCCATAAAAATGAGTTATAAGTATGGATAGCATTTAATATACGTATAATTAATACTAAATTCCTATTGGTGCATTCTAGCACATAATAGATGTGAAAAATATTTGAACCTCCTCTATATATATATATATATATATATATATATATATATATATATATATATGTATATATATATATATATATATATATATATATATATATAGAGAGAGAGAGAGAGAGAGCTAGGTTTAAATGTGGATTGACATTTATTGTGCGGAGGTGTGGATAGTGCTATTCTGTGAGAATGAAAAAGAAAATATGTTGTTTGGTAAGGTAAATACGTTCAATCTTACATAAATATTGTCATTATCACACATTCATACTAATTAAATCGTCTATAAGGTTATTATAATTTTTTTATTATTATTCTCATTATGTCAGAATGTTGCTAGAATGTTTATTGAGTCGTATTCTGTAAAAATGAAAATGAGTAAAACCAATGCGTGAGAACAAAAATGAAGAAGAATTAGTGAGAATGCATGAAAATGACGATAATTGTATGAAGTTAAACGTATTCACATTAGCAAACAACCTATTGTCTTAGTAATTATCATAGAATAACATTGTCCACACGTCCACATAATAGTTATTCATCCACATTATAACTTAGCCCTATATATATATATATATATATATATATATATATATATATATATATATATATATATATATATATATATATATATATATATAGAGAGAGAGAGAGAGAGATAGAGAGAGACAGAGAGACAGAGAGAGAGAGACAGAGCTAGGTTCAAATGTTTTCAACAAGTATTGTGTGCCTCTAACAACCAATCAGAATTAAGCAAAAATAAATTCAATAATAAATCAGAAAAGGGTATAATAGTAATCTTGGCTACGTTTAATTTTTGTAGATATTTAAAACATTTAATGTCCAGGGAAATTAGTTTGTTAACCCTAGAAAAATACTCACCATTCATCCTTAAATTGTTTTGTTAATATTCACCAACGACTCCTTCATGATACCAGGAGAAGAAACCCACCATGTCGACCATCATCAACCTGACACACAATACAAACATGAACCCTAATGGTGCCCAATTCCCATTCACATTGAACCCTAAATTTTCCATGGTTCGAGCCCTAAAATATCCACTATCAATCATCAAGTTTCCAAACCTATGACCATGGATAAATTTCTTCTCCAATCATCCTGTAAGTTTCTTTTTCTTCTAATGAGCTCGTTTTTTTTATTTAATCGATTTTATGTATTTGGTTTTGGATAAATGATTTTGTAAACGCCATTTCTGAAAAATCGATGATTGCAATCTGTTTGGATGTATTTATTTGCATTTTATTTGAACGAAGCTGGTAAGTTCTTTCCAATTAAGATCTCCCGGTTCTGAAAATTCACTAGCGGAATCGAATATACGTTCTCTTAATTCAAGTTTGGTATAGCTACATTTGATTTCTGATTATCTCAACATCTGTAATCGATTTCTATCGATTTCCCATGATATCATGACTCTTTCTCCTGCTTTCGGTTCAATTTCTAATGTTATGAAGGTGTTTGGTGTTTAATACAACTTGTTGAAGGTGTTTGACATTGTATTTCAAGGTAAAGCTAGGACAATTGGATAATGCACAGAAGGTGTTTGATAAAATGCATAAGAGATGTTCCAAGCCAAATTCTCAGTAATTGACTAATTCCATATTTAAAACATAGTTTCTAGTAATCTTTGACATGGATTTTGTTATATTCTATGTATTCTGTCATATTCTATGTATTCTATGTATTTTGTCAAAATGTATTCTATGTTCTATGTATTATGCCATATTCTGCGAGAATGTTTATGTCATATAACATGTATTCTGTCAGAATTACTAGTAACATATGTTTTATGTAATATGTATTCTGTCATATAACATGTATTCTGCCCTCTAAATGTTCGATGAAATGCCTATATATAAGACTCAATCTTTTTTCATTGCAGTTTTAGGATTACATGATTGTATTTCATATGTTATACGCATATTGGTTTTTAACATTTTTTTTGATGATTTCTTTGTCTATTTATAAGGATCATGGTCATTGTTGATACACACCTAGCACCCACATTATTATTCTAACTTCATTAATTGTTTTAAATGAATTTCGGTTTGTTTGATGATAATGCCTAACAAGTGTTTGTTGAAATGCCTGAAAGAGAATCTAACGAATTTAACCTTGTGGTATGCATTCTGTCAGAATTACTAGCAACACATGTTTTATGTAATTTTTTAAAAAGGTAATTGATTTGCCTGTGTATTATTTTGGTTCAAATTGGGATTTTGAATTCCAATTTCTATTGTCCCTCGTTATTGTATATTTGGAATCTAAAATCATATTAGCAGTAAATACGATACTTTTGAATGTATTCTTTGTATTCTGTCAGAATGTATTCCGTCACAACAAAATCTATGTATTCTGCTAGAATACATTCTATGTATTCAGTCATATTATATGTATTCTACCAGAATATATAAAGTGATAGTTAATTGTAAGTAACATGTTTTTAACAATTATTAGTTTTTGTTGTATTTGTGATAGGAATGGCTGGAAGATTACGTTGAAGACCTAATAAGAATAACTTGAAGAATGAATAAAGTTTGATCATACTCACAATTTAAGAATGTTGTTATTTTTTAAGAAATTTATTCATTTTTGTTGATATTCTTTTAGAATATGTATAATTATATTAAAATGTATAAGACTTTTAGTCTGTAAGAATATGTATGAATTTGTATTTAACTTCGGATGTATAAGAATATATATTAGAATGTTGTTATTTTTCAACTTCGAATTCAAGAATTTTGTTATTCTTCAATAATATTCTAATAGAATAAAATTCTGAAAGAACATCGTTCTAACAAAAAATATTCTGACAAAATAAAATCGGTTATGTTTACAAATTACGATAGAATTAAAATTGAATTAATTAAAAAATTCAGATTTTTTAAATTAGGATAATTAATTATCCCTAAAAATCAAAAAAAATCTTTTTATACATGTAGTTAATTGTCCAAAATACCATTTTGCTAAAAATTGTGTGATTATAGGGTACATGTTATCCCATTGTAGTATCATACACTCTCAAATCATGTCCATTGATTAATTCCATCCATTGGTCCAGATATGTGCATTCTGGCACACAATAGTTAGTAAAAACAAAATAACCTAAGCCTATATATATATATATATATATATATATATATATATATATATATATATATATATATATATATATATATATATATAAAAGTTTAGGTTCTATGGAAAAAAAACACTAAAAATCAAAAAAAAAAGTATAAAAAAAATGTATAAAAAAAATACTTAGAGATCACAAAACTTTTTTTTTTATTTTTTTATGAAAAAATCGCAGCTTCTACTTTAAATTCGTTGAAATTTATTTTGAAAAAAAACCTATTTTAAAAAAAAATTGTGTTTTTATTTTTTTTTCAGCGATTTTATTAAAAAAAACTGCGATTTTTCTATAAAAAAATTAAAAAAAAGTTTTGTGATCTCTAAGTATTTTTTTTTTATGAATTTTTATAATTTTTAGGGTCTTTTTGTTTTCCAAATAACCATTCCTTATATATATATATATATATATATATATATATATATATATATATATATATATATATATATATATATATATATATATATATATATATATATATATGGAGTGGTTCAAATGAGAACCAAAAAAGATTAAGAACCTAAGAACAAATTGATTAAGGAAAATGCTTCTTAAAACACGGAATGGCATAAATTGTAATTATCAATAAATAGAAGGTCTGTTATGTATCATATTACAAAAAAAAACACGGTGGCAATTTCGTAAATATACAAAACATATTAACACTCATTAATTTGCTAGAAGACTTCAAAACCCTAATTTCAATTCACAACTTTTTAAAACAACAAAACCCTCTAATTTAATTCACTGCAACGAGATCAGCGATCATTCAGACAAAATTCAAAAACAACAAAATATATACAATACGATGACAAAAACACGTAAAACAAGAGAATTTGGAAAAAAAATCGACCAACAATGCAACTGATGAAGAAATGACTCAAACACAAACAAAACAACAAACTACGAACATTTCAGCTGAAAAAATTCCATTCATACCGATCAAAACCACGACAGAGAAAGAAGAAACATCGAAGAGGATGATTTCAACACTCATCGAAAAAGGTAAAACCCTAAATACAGTATAAAACGTAATATACTTAAAAAAATTGAAAAAGTAACAAATATTAGATGATTTCGTTCTAAAATCTTCGTATTTATTTACTTATATCATGATTTTTTTTAAAAGTATGCATTTCTTAAACTGTGAATGAAGATTTTATAGATTTGAATATAAAAACAGTTTTAAGTTAACATGGTAATAATGATTTTAAACTATGAGTCTTGAATTTTATATTGTGATTATATATTAATGATTTAATATATTTATAAATTTAAAATAATGAATTTCAACTATGAAAGATGATAATGATTTAAAACTGTGATTATTGAATATTAAATATATATAATGATTTAAACTGTGATACATGATAAATAATAAATGTTGAGATTATAAAATATAAAATTACAATTTTAATTTTATGTATGTATCACATATTCACATATGAAGAAATGCAAATAGAACAAACAAATGTATTTAAAAAAGGAAAACTAAACTCTGAATTTAATGATATTTTAAACTGTGAATTTACCTTTAGAATATATAAAATATTAAATATTTAATTTAAGTTTTAAATATATAATATACATAAACTAACACATGATTTAATGTTAAAATGTGCAGGTGAAAACAAAAGAAAACAAGATAAAGAAAGTGAAACTAAAGAAAGTACAAAAAGAGTTATGACAAAAGAATTGATAAGGAAACAAACAACAAGAGTTGTTCAAATACAAGAACCAAAACAATCAAATGATAAAGGTATCATACATTTATGCAAAAAATTAAAATTTTGTTTCTTATTCTTAAAAATCTTAAAATTTCATTTTTCTTTTGATTAAATTTTCAGATAAGGGAAAAAGCATTTTGATGAAAAAATCAAAACAAAAAGGTAAATATGTTAACTGTGAATTATATTTTATTAATTAAACTGTGAATTATCTGTTAACTTGTGAATTTTGAAAAAAATAAAGTTGTTGAGAAGAAGAAAAAACAGAAAACGAAGGAAAAGGAAAATGAACAAGAACTTCAAGGTACATTTTAAAACTATATATAAATAACTGAGAACTTATTTAATTTCTCATATAATTGTTCATTATCATTACATAATGAAATTTTGTATATGGAAAGAAACGGAAAGAAACGGAAAGAATAAAAAAGAAAAACAAAAAAGCTAAAACAGAGCATGAAGAAGATGAAGACAAGTTTCAACCATTAAGAACAAGAGTTGCAACACAAAGCTTATGGAAAGTTGTAAAGATATTAAGCAGTGAACAGAGAGACTGTGTAGAAAGCTTAGGTTTAAGATCACTCTTAAAGATGACATTGGATGTGATTCCTTCAAAAATAGGCTTCTTTTCTGTGTTTCGCTACAACTATACAACAAACTCCATTGATTTAGGACATGGAAGAATAACAATAACAGAAGAAACAATAGGAGAAATTCTTGGGTTAAAAAATAAAGGCATGGATCTTGAAACAGTTGATGACTGTGAACAAGATAACAGCACATTAATTAAATGGAAAGAACAACATCCAAAAATTACAAAGTCTGCTCAAGCACTGGTAGATCTTATAGAACAATCGCAAATTGCAGATGAGATGTTTGTGTTGAACTTCATTGTACTATTTGTCAACTCAATCATAGAGAAAACAACATCTGGAGCCATAGAAACAAGATCTTTGCTGAAGTTGATTAAAGTTGAGAATAAAGAAAATATCAATTGGTGCAAGTATATCAATCACACATTGGTTAAGAGTAAAAAAGTTTGGAAGCCAAATTGTAAAAACAGCTACTATGCTGGACCATTACCATTTCTAATTGTAAGAATAATTTATAAAAATTTAATTTCTCATAAAATAAAAATATTTAATACTAATGTTAATCAAACTTATGTTGTTTTCATGTATCTTGCAGCTTTTGTATGTGCATAAAACTCAATGCATTCAACAACAATTCATTAACAGAAGAATAAGACCACTTCAATTCTGGAACTATGGGAGACTGAAAACAAGACAAACAAATGAAATTGCAAATGGAAAATTTGGAATGGTAAAAATTTTGGACAATATGGAGATGATTGAAGTTGATGAATGTCACACCCCAAAACCGGAACGGCGGAAACGTTCTGGGGTGGAGGACGTCATGTCAAGTATCACAACATATGCAGTATAGTAATCAAAGTACAACAACCATTGCATTAATAGTAATAATTTTACATAGGTTACATTTAACAACAACATCAAAAGTAGATATAGGAAATAACATAAGCTGCAGCTTGGTACTAGGCTGACTTCGCAAAAGCTCCCGGAGTGTACCTGTCTACTGATGACCTGAGAATACAAGTTATTTTGAAAGCGAGTATCAGCATTTTAATGCTGGTGAGTTCATAAGTATTTAATGACATTGATATAAATACATGTTTTTCTTCAAAATAATCTCACTAGATAATGGTGATTTGAGTTTACAGAGTATCAGAATCCTTTCCAGAAAATCCTATATTTTCTCATAAAAGTAGTCTTCTACCAAGACCCCATTGTTTTATGGTTAAGGAGTAATTTCCCCCAAAGGTAACTATCATTATCAAAATATAGTTTATACTTTAAGAAATATGTGAGAAGATCACAAGCAAAAGTAATAGGGAAAATACTATTTTACCTCAGCAGTAACGCTGCTGACTAAAAGTGAATAAAACATAGACTCCAGGTGGTATCGAATGAACCATACGCCTCGGAGAGTCTAAAGGAATGAAGTATAGACTCCAGGCGGTATTAAGTGAACAATACGCCTCGGAGAGTCTAAGTGAATGAAGTACAGACTCCAGGCGGTATTAAGTGAACAATACGCCTCGGAGAGTCTAAGTGAATGAAATACAGACTCCAGGCGGTATTAAGTGAACAATACGCCTCGGAGAGTCTAAGGGAATGAAGTATAGACTCCAGGCGGTATTAAGTGAATAATACGCCTCGGAGAGTCTAAGTGAATGAAATACAGACTCCAGGCGGTATTAAGTGAATAATACGCCTCGGAGAGTCTAAGTTAACCTTTAATCCTAAGTAGGTCAGTTTAAAGGTTTAATATGAGGCCTAGTGTATAACTAGGAAAATATATTATGATGGTTTCATATGTAGAAAATACCGTGATAATACTTATTACCTTAAAGCCATGAATTATAAGGTGATTGAAAAGATACTCGTAACCATACTGATTGACGGATGTAAACATGACGACCTGCTGGCGTCGGAATGAATGTGACATTTGTCACCCCTTGGCTTGGTCGGTCGGGACTGTAGCTAGCAGTCTGGATGTGGGATGGTCTGTCCCGTATAGATCTATACACACAATGCCCGCTCTCCCTCCAGGAGACTCTGCTTACCACTCGACAACGGTGAAATCCACGTCATGAGGATGTATCTCGTGTTTTGATTTCTATATACCTTTCTTGTTACTATAAGTACAAGTTCTTAGAATATAGATATAACTAAGTTCTCCTTCATGAAAGTTATGGTTGGTTTCTAAACTATACCTATTATAGTTTACTCGAGAGGTTATCTAGATGCCTTTGCTACCCAAAGGTGTTGAACTGGAATAAGAGTATTAACATCTAACCAGATATACATAATATATAACTAGGACTTCAACGACACTCGGACAAATAACCGGATGCTCTAAGTCCACAACCAAACAAGGAACAGGAAATAAAGCGGGTTATCAGTCCTAAGTCCTTCAAACCCTACTTATATAACTATATCTATATAAACATGATTCTATCAAGAATATAAATTTAAAAGACTTTGATAAAAGCTTGGTAATTTAAAAGAGATTTTGGTACTTTAAAAGAGATTTGAAAACAAAATTTGGAAACCTTTAGCTGGATAAAACAGTTTAACATGCAGAAATCTTTTTGCTATACAGTTATTAATCACATGCGATTGATATAATAACTTTATAGTTCAACTTGTATTCCCCCCATAAAAGCATTTAAAATCATTTAAAAAGGTTGATTAAGGGGTATGAACTCACCTGAAGTGGGTGATTTGGATGAACGGGCGGTATAGGATGCTAAGTGTCAAGTGAGGACTTGAACACACACGCGGATCCTATTGAGCATGCAATGATACATTTATGTATCTAATTAGTCATTTAATAACTAATTAAGCAAGTAAAGACACTCAATTACATGAAAACACTTTGTTTCAAGTGCTAGGAGTGCTAAGGGTTGCATCTTAAGAGAGTATGGCCTCACATTGGAGTTTACTCCCCATATGGTAGCACCATATGGATTTACGTTCTGGGACCATTTCACACATGAGTTTACGGCCGTAAACTCATGGTAATGGTGCCATTGGGTGTTTTAAGGTCCTACACCACACAAGGAAGTAAGCTAGACTCGAATCCAAGGCTTAGGAAGTGACTATGGCTCGAAATGGCCCTTCTTTGGAGTTTACGGTCCTTGGACCACTCCTTGGGAGTTTACGGTCGTAAACACATGTGTTTACGGTCGTAAACCCATGATTTTACGGCCGTAAACTCATGGTTACCCAACCATTTCGTGTTTTGGTGTTTCTAGATCATGCATGCAAGGTTCTAGTCCTTTATACAAGCCATAGAAGGTGTTAGGGGCACCTAAACCCCACTTGAAGGTGTTTACGGTCTAAGGAGATCTCCTTGAACCGTAAACACATATGTTCTTGGGGATTTTGATGTTCTTCAAGGGTTTAACATGTATTCTAAGAAAACAACTAGTTAGGAGGAGTGTACTTACTTATAGGAGGCTTGTAGGAGTGTTTAAGGGCCAACAACACTAGTGTGTGTTCTTGGTGTTCTTGGTGTTTTGAAGAACACTTGAAGATCTAAGAAAAGATGAAGAATCCATGGATGAAATGATGTATAAACACTAGATTAAGTGTTGCATGTTCGAATCTAGGAAGGAAACAGTTACATTTTTGCGGATTTGAAGAGATGATCTTATGATAGTTGAGAAAAAAGTTGGGTGTTCTTGAAGTTGGAAGTGTAAAATGAAGGAGTGGGGAGTAAACTCATGCTATATGCATGAGTTCAAGGTGAAGAGGAGTTTATAGCCCAAACTCCTCCTGTTTGGCCGTAAACACCATACTAAGGTGTTGGTTGTTTTATTGTTACACATTGCTCCTAGAAAGCACTTCCATTTATTTGATCGTTTGACGAAAATTAAAATAAAAACACCCAACGGACTGAAAACCAGGCAAAAACGTACTAAAATGAATTTGGATTTAATTTGATGTGTTTGACTGCGGAGTTTATACAAATGAAAATTTCAGGTTGTCACAATGAAGAAGAATATGTTGATTAGGATAACGAAAAGAATGAAAAGAATGAAGAGGAATTTTCATATTTAGATGACAAGGATATTGGTGCAAATGTAATACAACTTATACATAAATCTTGAATAATAAAAATACAAAAATTATATAAAATTCATATAAAAACAATAATCATGATACAAAAAGTAAAGATTAAGTTGCGAATTTTAGTGTTGAAAATGAATTGACTATTCATATTAATATTAATAAACTATGATTATAATTTTAACATTTAGATATAAAACATAACACATAAAAACAGATGGTTAATTAAACTGTGAAATAGCTGTTAAGTTGTGAATATCATAAAATAAAATATTCCTTTTTTTATTGTAACCTTGTTTATTATGAATCAACAAAATACATACACCACAGGTATTTTGATATTAATATTACTAAACTGTAACAGATTTTTAATATGTGAATTTTAAACATAACACATGTTTAATTAAACTGTGAACAAGTTGTGAATTACATAAAATAAAATATAACACATTATTAGTTTGTTTTAATGAAATCTTATTTATAATAAACTAACAAAAAATATACTATACAGGGATTTTGCTTAATGATAGAAAAAGATTACAAAATGGTATTAGCTTACAAAAAGAGAATGGAAGATACATTGGTGAAGGCGAAAGAAAAACATGCAGATGACATAACAATTAAAAGATGGTTTATGAAATATCAGAGTTTGTTCAATAAGCATATTGGTGAAACATCAAAAGTGAATGAAAATGAAGTTCAAGTTGAAAAGAAAATAGAAGAATCAGAAGATGAAAATCTGACAAATGATATTGCATTTCAAAAAGAAATAATTGTGTATACACCGAAAGAGAATCAAGTACAACACACTGAAGTTGAAAACACAGTGAATGCAGAAGAAACTGAAGAAATGGTTGTGGCCCAAACAACAAACACACAGAAAGAAATTCAAGAAGAAGCATGAGGAGAAAATAAAAGGAAAGCAAAAGAAAAAATTGAAAAAACAATGGATGAAAAACAACATTAAGAAATGGTTATGTATCAAACAACAGCCACACAGGAAGAAATTGAAGAAGACAGATTCAATACAACTCAAAAAACACCATCACTTACTGATTCTCAATCTATTCCAAACTCATCAGCTTTCACACCAACATTAGAGTCACCAACAATTTATGCTTTCGTTGACAAAGTTGTTGAAGAAAGCTTAAACAAAAATGCTTTAACTACAACTCCAAAACAACAACAAGATGAAATAACTTGCACACCATCTATTCAAAAATCATCTTCTCAACCATCTTTTTCACTTGGACTAACCCCAGATATCAAACATGATGTAAACTCTCCAAAAGCTGATACAAGAGCAAGCAAAGATAAAGAACATAAAAACAGAGAACAAAAAAAAGATGAAGAACAAGTTCAAACAAAAAAAAGGAGGAAATAAAGGGAAAGGAAAAGAAATTTTTATTGAAGAGGAACATGAAGAAAAAAGGATCAGAAAAGAAAAATGAGAGATCATTCCAACAGAAACTTACTTCACTCACTACAGTGGTCGAACAGTCGAAGCAAAAGACATGGTATTTAATGCAGAAATACTAATTGCAAACTCAATATTTTCAATGCAAAGCAACCACAAGTAAGTATATATTTTTAATAAAAAGTTAATTAAATGTAATTTATGAAACAAAAATTATTTTTTTATAAAAATTCACAACTTAATAAATATTAACAGGGAAATCATTTTCAGAACAAGAAATGGGGATGCAGTAGAAAGAATTTTCTTTAAAACATTAATCCCAGGTGCCTACATCCACCACAAAGTCATTGATTGCTGGTCCATTCTGTTAAATGACGAGGAGAGCAGAAAACAAAAGGAATCTCCATTAAGATTCTATTTTCCAACAGGAATCATAGTAAGTAACATTCATATTATGTATATATATGCTAATAGATTAACAAAATTCTAACAAAATAAAATATTTAATATATGTAATTAGACTGAAGACATGACAAATGAGGAGATACCAATGGATGACAGATGTAAAATGTTTGATCAAAAAGCAACAGAAGCAATGAAATTCCATCCATATGCACATGATTTTGATAAACTAGGATTTGTAAGTTACAACAATCTTTTATATTTTATATATATATATATATATATATATATATATATATATATATATATATATATATATATACTGATAGTTTAGAATTTAATATAAATGCAACTATTCTTTCCAATCAAGAAGAAAAAGCATTACTATTTGTTATGTATAAATCTCAAAAAAATGTCAGTAGTTTTGATTGACAGTCATAAAGGAATGCCAAATGTTAATATTGAATATGAGCTATTACCACAATCTTTGGTAACAATTAATATTCTATATTTATTCCAAATTAGACTGTGAATTATCAAAATGACTAAATTTATTTTCTTTGTAATACAGGTACAGCTGATGGCAAATTTTATGATGGAAAGAGGATTCGAAAAAGCATTTCATTTGCTTACAAAAAAAATTTCAGTACTTAAAATCAAATGGTGGTTAAAAAACAATATTGAGGAAAATAAAGTGGAATTAATGAGACATATGGAATGTTTTCAAGGACAGACTGAGAGCAGATAGGATTGTGACATTGAGAAGGATCAAAAGGAACAGAGAGAAAAATTAACTAAACTAAGATTAAAGTATCTCACAAAAATGCTACTGAATGACATCAACTTAAATAGAAAAAAAATAATTGATGAAGCAATGCAATTTGATAAAAAAAACTGAAGAAGAGAAAAAAAAAACATTGGTGAAGAATGCAATGCAGAAGTATAAAGAAAGATTTAAGCTCATGGAAGATGTTTAAAAATTTCAGAAAAAAAGGAACAAACAAGATAACAATGATTTATGTACCTTTTATTTTGAAAACAGTTTCACTTTTTATTTTTTTCTGTTTTTGTTTTTGTTTTTTTTTTCTTTCTTTTTTTTGTTTTTAATCATAGGGTACTGATGAATCTACTGCTTAGATATATGAGAATTTCAACATTATATTACTATGAATGTTAAAAAATTATTGAAGACTTCTATCTAGTTGAACAAATATGGTGTTTATAATATTTTTATTTTGTGTAATATTTGCACACATAGTGAACATGTTGGAATGATATATTTTCTTACCTAAATATGAATTTCTAATTAATTGTTGATGTTGATATAAAAGTTATTAAGAAAATGAATGTTTATCATAACTTTGACAATTGTGAATGTTTAAATTAAAACGAAATGAATAAATTATTAAGTTGTGAATTGAATTTTTGAAATTTTCTAAAAAAAATGATAAAATATTTTAAATAACATTTGAATGCACTTCATATATATAAGACAATTGTGAATGTTTACAAAATGACTAAAGAATTAAGTTGCGAATTGAATTTTTGAAATTTAAAAAAAAAAAAAAAAGATAAATTTTTTTAAAAACATTTGTATTAGTACTGATAAATCTACTGTTTACATATATGAGAATTTCAACATTATATTATTATGAATGTTAAAAATTTATAATGAAATATCAATGTTTTATATAAAAAATTAAACTGTAAATAAACGAATCTACAATACATCTTTTGTTTAAAATGTGATTCTTTTTTAAATAAATGTTATAGAATTTAAAATAATTTTAATGAACAATGTATATACTATAATTTTTACTGTAATCTTTTACATGATATATAATTTTTTTTTAAATATTAAACTTTGAACAAATTATTTGCTAATAATACTTAAAATATTTGAAACAAATACTTTAAAAAAATTAATTGAAATGATATAAACAGGAAAAATTCAAAAATGGAACAAAATTTACAAAGACAAAAGTTGAAGAAATAATTGTTAAAATACAAAAATATAAATATTGTAGTTATGTTAAAACAAAAAGAAAACAAATTATTATATTAATAAATGACCTGTGCAACTTTTGTAAATAAAACAAATTTATAGCGTTTTACGGATTTGTGTAAATAACAAATAATAAAATACTCTCATTAAAAACTAATAATGCCTATATTTATATAATATATTTTGTACTTTTCCAATAGAACAGGGGCTATTCATGTAATACTAAAAAAAAAGGAAAAGGCGGTTGCAGCAGAAAACATCTCGTCAAAAACCGACTAGTCTCATTCATTTCTAATCACAGCCCCGATTTATTTTTTTTCAAAAAAAACCCACATTCACAAACCTCCATTTCAAACACTCGATCTAAACAACATCCATTGATTCTTCAAAAATCAAGCAAAAGATGTCTTCAAAATCCAAAAGGAACTACATCGAGTACAGATTCTTCAGAAAAAACAATATCCGAAGAAGAAAAAGATAAGAAAACCCTGGAGAAACAACAACTAGAAGCAAAAAAGGTTTCAAGTCTCAAATCGAAGATTTCGACAACAAAATCACAACATCTAACAATCAAAAATGTCGAAACGGAAAAACAAAATGCTTCCGAAAGCATTTCTCCAAAAGCAAAACCTACATGGAAAATAAGAGTCAAAACGAACGAAGTAACACAATGTATTTTATTTCAAAACTTCTAACAATGTTTAACGAAACAGGCATTATGTTTTATAATGTTTAAATAAATATAAAATACACTGTTACAAAACATTTAAAACAAACATCATCTTAATCTATATTATTTTGTAAATCTATGATATGTTAAACAGTGAACATATCATTACAAACTCAGATTTGAATTAATACAAATGAAAATGTTAAATTATTAGAAAAATATGTATATAAATGATTTTATTACATGTTTAATGTTAAATGATATATATGATTCTAATATATTTTAAGATGATACTATTAGATTGACTATAAATAATTTAATTAAACTGTGAATATAAAAGTATAAATGTTATTTTCATATTTTGGAGAATGAAAATGTGTATATATGTTTTTTTTAGAATGTGAATGTAAAAATTATATGTTATTTAAATATATTTAAGAAAGATAAATATGAATGATAACTCATATTAGTATTTGCTGTATACATCAAATTATTAAACTGTGAATTTTAAAAAAATAAATGTATTCTATTATACTAAAAAATCAATTCAAATAATCAAAATGTATATTAATATTTAATAATTGCAAAATTATGTAATTAAAATATATTAAACAATTAATATATGACTTGATGCAAGATATGCCATTTGCAGGAGAGAATACAAGACCTGTAATGACAAAGACTACAATCAAAAAGCTTAAAGGATTGCATATTCATCAGTTAGAAGAAAAGAAACATTCTACAGTGCAAGGTAAAACATGATTATAAAAAAAATATTTGAATTATAATAATGTTCTACTACATATGCTTTTTGGTTTTGATTTTCAATTGAATAACAAAAACAGATTTGAATAAACAAATTCAAAACATATTATTTGATCTTCAAAGAACAAAAGAAATGGAAAAAAAGGTAAAATAAAAATTAAACTATGAGACTATAAATAATATCTTACATTGTGAATGCACAATATGTATGTACATTTAAGGTGTGAATATACTTATGTATATGTAAATATGTATCTATGTACATATTTATGTATATACATACATACATATATACATATGTATATTCACAATTTAAATGAATGTATCTACATACATACATCTATACGTATGTATATTCACAGTTTAAGTATATGTACATATGCATGTGTCTACATATCTATGTATATATACACATACATGTATATTTACAATTTATATTTATATACAAATGTATGTACATACATATATGAATATGTATATAAATATACGTATGTACATACATACATATGTAAATATGTGTATGTATGAACTATGTATATTCACAATCTAAATTTATGTACATACATATGTAAATACATACATATCTATATTCACAATCTAAATTTATATACATACATATCTACATACATACATATGTATACTCACAGTTTAAAAGAACGTATGTACATAAATACATTCATATGTATATTCACAGTTTAAAAGTATGTACATATGTACATATTTACATATGTATGTCTATGTATGTAAAAACATACATATGTACGTACATGGATATGTATGTACAATGTAATTACATATATTTAAATATCTTAAACATTATATTAAAAAATGTTTAATTTTTTTAATAACCTCTTAAACTGTGCATATACTTAAAATTCATTTAAATTTATTTCGATTATACATATGTAAAAATTGTGAATATACATACATATACATATATAGATATGTATATATACATACGTATGCACGTATGTATGTCATACATACATATTAACATATGTGTATGTATGAACTATGTATATTCACAATCTAAATTTATGTACATACATATATATGTATATTCACAATCTAAATTTAATATAAATAGATATTTACACACATACATATGTAGATTCACAGTTTAACTGTATGTATGTACATATGTACATACATTCAAATAAAAAACAATTTATCATATTAAAATAAAAAAATTATAAAAATAAACAAAAAAATAAAAAATTCACAATGTAACTACAAATAAAAATAACATTAAGAAAAAAACTCTATTTTATACATTTACAAACAAAAACAACAACATAACAAACCAATTCACATCTTAATAACGGATAGAACATCAATAATTACAGCTCAAAAATAATAACTTTAAAAAAACAAATATATATATATATATATATATATATATATATATATATATATATATATATATATATATATATATATATATATATATTAAAGTACAAATTAATAACTTAAACAAATGAAAAACAAACAAATTAAGGAATTTTTTAATCTAAAATATTTAAAAACGAATTAAATTAGTAACAGAAGGAAACGAGTAACAGAAGGAAACGAGATACCTGCTTCTGATTCACATTCGATACCAATATCATCATCAGATTGAGCTTGAAACTGATCTACAGATTGAACATTAAATTGATCTGTTCCTGATACAATTTGAACATTACTTTGAACACACATTGAATCGGACAGAGAAAACGATGATACTTCACCTTGAAAGCAACTGAAATCAAATCGAACTATCGACGAACACTGATCAATTTTGTCGATCAAATACCCTAATCTAGTAGAATCACTTTCAGATAATGATTCCATATAAACTAAATCTATATAAAAATGTAACAATTTAACATAATCGATTAACATAATCGATCGATTCAATAAAAAAACGAAGATCACGATGAATCTTTGACAAATCTGTGAAGGAAATATAGGATTCTCATTAAAAATATATATTTAATTAGACGATTACTTTTTGTTTGCATTTGATAATACTAAAATACCCTTACAAAAAATACAATGAAAATTTTGAAATTGAAAAAAATAACTTTTTAAATATTTGAATAACATATTTGGTTAAAATAATAAAACATTTAATAATAACTTATAAATAAAAGGTTCTTATGGTTCTTAATTTTTTTTGGTTCTCACTTAAACCATTATATATATATATAACCGTAAAAGCATGATAAGAAAATAATTGCATAGTATGTCCAAGTGCAAGAAATTACGTTGAAGTTAGAGAATTAATGTGTAAAGGAAGCAACTAGCAAGTAGAAGAAGAAGAGATAAAAAACGAAGAAGAAAACTATATATGTCGTCCCTTCACCTTTATACATTTACAAGATACATACGGAAGCTTCAAAAAGCCATCACAAAGATCCATGCATCCCCAACCTTGCACCTCTATTATATATCATTTATAAATAGAGAGAAAACTAAACACTCTGTGAGTGTTTATGTGTGATAGTCAGTATAGCTCAGTAGTAAAAATGATTCCATTTTAGATGGAGAGAGAATGTACGTGTTCGAGTTGGTACCATAAAACAACAATGGGAAACCTACAAAATGGAAAGAGAAAGGACGCTCTGTTCGACGATAGAGAACCTTTTCCCATTTCTCTATTCCTTTTTTGACGTATATATGTACACACATATAGTCCATTTGTTCTACTTTAAAATGAATCGTTTTTCTTTGAACTGTTTTCTTAGAAAAAAAAATTATTTTTACAGTTATTTCAGAACAATAGTTTTAAAATTGTTACATTATATATGTCGTTTCCATTTATTGGACTAACATAAGGTTTCAAACTTAAAAATAGCCACAATGCGTACTAGGTGTAGTAAAAGTTGAACAAGACGTATAAATTGACTGCTCCATAACATTAAAAATATGAGAAAAGAGTGCCAATTTGTATGAATATATGGAAAAAGAAAGAGGAATGGGAAATTTTAAGATTGCCCAAAAAGTAGGATAAAAAATCAGTAGCACATAAAAAGAGTAAATAGGGGGTTGTCACCGTCAATTTGCGTACATGTGGCTGTGCGTGGGGTGGGGCTTCAAGTTCCATTGACACTTAATTTGCTACTACTAGTATATTCTACTGATCTCACCTAAAACCCAGTATCAAATTGTATGTTAAAACTAAAAAAGTTTGTGTGTGTGAGTGTGTGAGAGAGATAAAGATTGTAACGTGTCACGGGTTTGTCTTGAAAAGCTCTTATTTTTCACAGGTTCCTAGACAGACACATATTCTCTATTCCTTCTCTCTCTACATATATATTCGAGGCGCTCTCTCTAGCTAGTAGTATAACTATATTACCACAAGTATCACCATCAGTAATATACATACTTTTAGATCCCCTTTTTCCCTTATAAATTTACTCTAAAGTTAATCCACAACACAATCTGGTCGGCGAACTAAAGTGAACTTGTATGCTTTCGTTTGTGTTTTGTTGAATTCCTCTTTGTTAAACAATATTAATAACACGGATTTCAGCCATATATGTCTAAACTTTTTTGTTAATCTTGGTTAAGATTTAGTTTAATAGTTTTTTTTTGGTGTTTAAAAAGGTGTACTAAATGTCAAGATTTGAACTCCCGTTTCCTACCCCTCTTCCACCAACCCTCATCTTTCTCTGTCTCTCTCTGTCTCTTTCTTTCTCTCTCTAGGATCATAAGTAGAAACACCCAGAAGATTTGAAAGAAGGTACGATTGTCATGGCGTCGATGATAGATAACTCATGTGAAGGGATATTATTATCACTAGAGTCCCACAAATCAATGCCTGCTCCTTTCCTCACTAAAACCTACCAATTGGTTGATGATCCTTCAACTGATCATATTGTTTCATGGGGTGAAGACGACGCAACCTTCGTTGTCTGGCGGCCGCCGGAATTCGCTCGTGATCTTCTTCCGAATTACTTCAAACACAACAACTTCTCGTCCTTCGTTCGCCAACTCAACACCTATGTATGTAACAGTCTCTTTGATTTGTTTAATTAGCTCAGTGTTTATCTTCGTGGATACTGATTTTGTGTTTGTGTTTTTGTTTATGATGATTAGGGTTTTCGAAAAATCGTTCCAGACAGATGGGAGTTTGCGAATGAGTTCTTCAAGAAAGGAGAAAAACATATGTTGTGTGAGATCCACCGCCGGAAAACATCACAACCACACGTTGGGCTAAACCATCACCATTTCACGGGCATTAACGGAGGAGGAAATGCTTTCTTTTCTTATCCATCTATACGTGACAGCATCTCCCCACCAAACTCCGACGACCACCTATACTGTGACTCCCCACCACCTCTCTCTTCACCAACCACCACCGCCTCCGCAACAACAGCAGCTACGTTGTTCGGGATCTTTCCAAACAACAGTATTTCTAGCAACATTAGAGGTAACTCCGTGACAGCGTTATCAGAGGATAACGAGAGGCTTCGGAGAAGCAATAACATGCTGATGTCCGAACTTGCACACATGCGAAAGCTTTACAACGATGTTATCTACTTCGTACAAAACCACGTGAAACCGGTGACACCAAGTAACACATACCCTTCATCTCTTCTCTTACCTTCAACAAACAACCCATTAATGGTGCAAAAGCAGCAGCAAACGACGTCTTTTTTCAATAACGCGAATGCAACGGTTGTGTACCCTAGTCAACCTCATCAGCTGGAGCTTTATGATTCGACAATCAGAAACATTGTAAGAGATCAAGATACAGTAAACAACGCTGCAAGAACGAAGCTTTTTGGAGTTCCGTTGTCAAAGAAGAGAGTGCACCCAGAGTACGGGAGTGCTAATACAATGGTGGAGACTCACAAGGCAAGATTGATTCTTGAAAAGGATGATTTAGGGTTGAAACTCATGCCTCCTTCTCCTTGTTGATTGTTAATTTTTTTCTTACTTTTTGGAACTTATAAAGTTCATTAGACTGTTTTTAGTAACTAATCAAACCCAGTTATTCGTTAGTTTATC
This sequence comes from Lactuca virosa, assembly GCF_052849685.1. Taxonomy (NCBI): domain Eukaryota; kingdom Viridiplantae; phylum Streptophyta; class Magnoliopsida; order Asterales; family Asteraceae; genus Lactuca; species Lactuca virosa. The sequence goes on from NC_136429.1 coordinate 318,797,989, forward strand.
TGGTCGTGATGATATATTGAAGTTGGGACATGATTTGTTGATTTCTTCTTATCTTTCTGCGTCTACGGTTTTGATATCTGAACGTTTCAGTTAACGTACTCTCGCTGATGAAGGTGTCACTCATATAGTCATATCTTCTTTACAGATCACAGACGCTTGTGTTAAAATACTAGGGTCCAAATTAATTTAAATCTCACGATTTCTCTTTTTTTTTTTTTTACTTCTTATTTCTAGTTTCACAATAAATGGGAAGTGAAGAGTTTCTCACAAGTCACAAGATTATCATGAATTCTAATTTCTGCCTAATACGATTTCAGGATTTTGTCTTCTTAAAAATGCAATGTTGTTCACGTGTTTACAGTGATGACATGTTATCTTTCCCAAAAATCAGAATTGACTGTTAAATTGTCAAGAATTCATCCTGATTTTTAATTTCTAGTTTCCCAGAAATTTAAATTTGAATGTTAATTTATACTATGATTCTTTTGATTGAAAACAAGGTTTTTTTTACGAAAAAATTCTCAACAAGTATGAATACGCCATAATGCATGATTAGAGAAAAATCTAGATATAGAGATACTTCCTTTTTTTTTTAAATGTAGTGAGTAATTTAGTTTAGAATCTGACAAAGTACTAGTTTGAAATCAGATTCTCCTAATTATCACTAATAATATCTATTTTCAAGATTTAAATCATTTGCTTAAAAAAGTAGTACGATCTAGGGAAAAAAAAGAAGAAAGAAAAAACTATAAAGATGGTCATGATCATCATCATCATCATGATGATCATATCTTTGTGATTAAGGTTATGATCTCAAAATATTAATCTATTCTGGAAAAGTCATTTTACTTGTTTATTTCTGGAAGATCTCTAGATGCCAGCCATGAAAGACAAAGACAAGGAAACGAAAACGTTTCCTTTGTGAGATTCGATGAAAGGGAAGCATTGGTGATAGAAAAACAATACTAGAAAAGGTTGGTTCTAAACGTTGCAATCAATCAAGTATCCTTCCACTTCTTCTGCTTCTGATACCTCTTCTGACCACTAAAGATAAAAGGAATATCTTTCCCTTTTGCTTTCTTTTTCTCTCCTTTGGATCCCCCTTTCTCAATATGGATTTTAATTTTAAAAATTTAATGGCGCACAATGCACAAGTATAATGTATTTATTTACAGGAACTTATGAGTTATAACCATGTTTTATAAGTTATGAACTTATAATCATGTTTCTGTCAATTATGTTTAGAACATTTACCCGTACGTGTGTACCATAAAATAAACCGAGTCGTGTTGTAGTGATTGGTTGGTGTAATTACACAAAGCAAAAATAGCTTTAGTTGCAAAAAATACGACTTTTTTGGTGTGTTTTTTCCATTGAAGAAAAGTTTCAACATAAAGTTTGATAATAAATTTGTACAAGCTTTTCTCTTGGCCCCTTTATGTGATTGTATCATGTCAATCACCTCAATTTGGTGAATGCGGATTTTTATATATTTATAGATAATTACAATGGGATATATACAAGGTAGATATAAGGCTCAATTATATACCACAAATAAAAGAGAATATTTATAACGGTAATATGTAAACACTTTTAAAAAGTTCGTTACTTAGATGTGTTTAAAAAAATAGTTAGTCAGATTTAAACAAACCCAAAAAGTAAGAATAAATTACACGAATGGTCCCTATGGTTTGGGGTAATTTGCATGTTTGATCCTTAATTTATTATTTTTTAATTCGGATGGTCCCTTCTGTTTTTTTTTTCGTGCTTGGTCCATGTCTTACCTAAAAAGATTATTGTGTCCTTATTAACTTAATTTTTTTAATTAATTTTCTTATTTATGTATTTATTTTTTATATATTAAAAAAAATAATAGACCCCACATATATATATTTCATCACCCTAAACCTGAAACCATATTTGAGAAACTCACTAGTCACCATCTCATCTCTCATCCTCGTCAAATTCTATTTTATTTCCATCTTTAGTGACATCGACGTCTTCACCATCCTTTCTTTTTTCGGTCCTTCAACTCTGCGAACCAACACCACAACCCATTGTCTCTTCATCGAATTATCCACCACCACAACCCAATACATCACAATCCTTGCAGGAAAAGAAATTCACTTATCGTTGTAATTAATTTTTCGGTTTGTCACATCTGTGTAACTATTTTTTTTGTACACATTTAGGTAACGAACTTTTTGGAAGTGTTAATATATGACTATTATGACCGAATGTAACCTGCTACAGCCAGTTATAATGGTCATATGTGAACACTTCCAAAAAGTTCATTACTTAGATGTGTACAAAAAAATAATAGTTACCCATATGTGAACAAACTGAAAAGTTAATTACCTTAATAAGTCAATTTCCCCAAAGTGAGTGTGATGTGTGATTTATAATCAAATTTAAATTTGTAATTGTTTTCACCAAACTATGGTCTATTACACAACTAGAAAAGTGTATCAATCACACAGTAGTATAGTTTAGGTAAAAACTGGTTGTCGATCACTTGGGGAATAGTTAGAATCAGTAAAGAAAACATAATTATTGGTAAAACAATAATCAAAAGGTAATAAAAGGAATTTGATCTTCAAACACAAAACAACCATATAGAAAACAAATACTAGCAAACAAGAATAAAGAAATACTTTCACTTAGCCTCGATTCCCCTAGCAATCATGGTTGATTCAAATGAAATGCAATGGATATTGGTTATACTTCACTGATTACTAAGTTGATTAGATCTCGTGGTCCATTCCTTAATTCTATGAAATTAAGGACTCCAATTACAATGGTCATGTTAACTAGTAATCCCTCGTTTCGTTATTAAGTTCATCTTACGAGGGACTTAATCCAATATTTAATCTCAATGGTCACGATAATTAATTAATTGCATAGAATTGTCATGTAAAGTAACTCATACACATTAAAGTTCTTTCCTTAGTAACCTAACCCTAAGATTTGGTCTGTCTCTAGTAGGGTCGTCCCAAACATATTTTTGACTCAGGACAAAAGAGGAAAAAATACTCTTATAATACACAAATTTCATCAACTGTTTTTATGTTAACTTAATAATTGAAAAAAAAAATTACTTATACTAGCTTCTAAATATAACATTTTTTATTATAAAAAACCCATATATTTAAAGAAAAACACTTCTTCTAGCATTTTGAGATGCAAAATCACTAATAATATCTTCAAAATAGATCATGGGCGTGTTCGGCAAAATTAGCTGTTAGCGGATAGCGCGTAGCTTGTAGCTTGTAGCGTTTTGTTAAACGCTACATGAAGTAGCATTTGGATTTGGAGCGTTTTGTCTAAACTAAACGCTACAAGCTTGTAGTGCCAAACAAAGCTTTTTGTTCAAAACGGAGTGTTTTGTCAAACGCTAGAAGCTAGAAGCTCTCAAACGCTCCGTGCCGAACACTCCCCATGTCTAACATTATATTAATAAAGTCTGTAAAATTTTAGGCCCCTTTAAAAGATGGGTCATAGACAGTCGCCGCTATCACCCACTCTCTGGGAAGGGCATGGTCTCTAGTCAGAGTTGTGATTGATCAGGACAAGTATGATAAAAGCATACATAATTAGAATGGTCCTGTAGATCATGTAAAATCAACAATAAGTTACAAGAATTAAACTAAACACATCGGAATCATCGATTAAAAAAATATTATAACTTAAACGACCTCTAATATCCAAATCATAGAATCTACGCACAATATTAAGGTTCATCCACATCTAAGAGAAAGTAAAGAGTTTTAACCCATAATCTTATAAACAAATTACAAATAAATCAAACAAAGAATGTTAAACATATTGATTAAGCAAACTGAATGATTGTTGATGATTAAGGCCTCCAATCCTTCCTCATCTGAGTTATTCAGCCTTTGAACCTCCAATCTCCATATCCAATAATTAGGTCAAAACAAAAGACCTATTTATAGAGATATTGTTAAACTAATAAAACACGACGCGTAGTAGGGAAAGGTATTACATACAACTTTCCTTAAGGTTTCTTTTATTTGACAGCTTGTCACGACGCGTAAAAAAGGGAACACATCATGGTGTAGACTTTATACCTTCAAAAGATGCACAAGGAGGAGTAGTTTCTGGATCTATAAGCTTGCAAGAAACACCTCCTTCTTCAATGGTCTTCTTCTCCAACCAACAAGAACCAAAAGTCACTAATAAGCTCCAAACTCTCACAACCAAGGCTTAAACTCAAGATTAGTGTTCTTGAGGGAATGTGGTTGATAAGGAATGCCCAAGGGAAGCATAAGGTGGTTTAAATAGGAAAGCAAACCCTTAAAATTAGGGTTTTGAGGCTGAGCTAGTACACTTTCGGTGTACCACATGTACGCCCAACGTACTAGCATGTGTTTCGCAATCTGGTCACATGAGTACACTGCGCGTACCCATATGTACGCCCAACGGACAAGATGAAATGTGAACTCAACCAAAAGGGGCCGAATGTGAAATTTGCAAATAGGTTAAGGCTAAAAATGGAAATACCTTATATTCAGATGCTATAAATGTGAAGGAAACTCTAAAAGTACTTACGAAGATCTGAAGAATGTTCATTAAGTTGTTTTGTTTATAAAAGAGATCTTAGTGTAAATTGTTACACAAGATGTTGAATTCAAAATAGATAGATATAACTATAAACTACAATCTGGTTATAACTTCATTATGAATGAAGAAAGAGTTTTTTCGGAATGAGCTCGAAGCAAAACATAGTTGTATAATCTACTATAGAATAAGAATACATTGTTACTTTGGAAGATGCAATTCAATATGGTTGAATGAATAATTTTATAGGAAAATGAGATGAGTCCTTCCATTCAAGGATCACCTAGAAATATTTTGCGACATCGAGTATGTACTTACTCTAGCTAAGGACTCTAAGTTAGATCAAAACACCAATCATATTCTATAGAGATTCAACTATATTTGGAATAAAGTTAAGTAAGGAGATAATCGTATTTGTAGAATTCACACAGGTCAAAATTAAGTTGGACCCATTCACGAAGCTCTTCCATAAGCTAAGCACGAAAGGTCTCACTTGAGCTATAGAATTTGTTATATTGGTAATGGATTTGATTTGATTTAGTGTTTGGATATTGGAACATTATAACCACTATTATTGTATTATTTTTATATATTGGGATATGATCTTTTCATTAATATTTGTTGTGTTCTATATTAACAAGTTTAATCAATAAAGAATCAAATTATTCTAAAAGTCCATAGTTAGTCATATTTGTAGGAATAGGATGAAATTAGGCAAAGCGTTGTAGCCATGTTCATAGGTACTTATCAAAGAACAAGTGTTAGAGATGAGCCATTTCAAGATCACTTTGTGGATCACTCTCATAAATGATACTTGATAAAGGTATTATCTTTATAGTCTTAGACTTGAGATACATATTTGGAATTTGAGTGTATGGAATGCTATACTTTGATATGGTTAAAGGATGCACTTTGACCAAACAAATATAAAAGCCAATATTAGGGGTGCGAACTATAAAAGAGACGTATATAGTCAATATATCATTTGTCCCCTTTATATGTTTAGAGTTAGATATGTAAGGCGCCTTACTAAAATTTGAACACTAAATGAGATTGATTGTGATCCATATCATGTTTAACATGATGCATGTGATAAAGAGGGAACTGATAATTTACCTTATATATCAATTAAAGCTTTGAGATTTTAGGAATTAAATGTTGGTGAATGGCCCTTCATCATGTACTGTTAGGGAAGTAAAATGTTGGTAGACGTTCACCACTATCTATATTAATCTATAATGAGTCTTGTGCAACTTGAGGATTGTTGGATCTATATGCTAAAGAATTATGTTAGATGATATTTGATAATATCATATGATCATATTGGGTCAATCAATAACAAGTAAACGTTAATTGAATATGTATAAAGATTTGATCTTAATAAATAATTATAACTCTTGAAATTAATTGAAAATTATTTATTTTATGAAAATATTAGTTTTCAATATTAGGTATCAAAATATATCAGAAGATATGATTTATAAAGTCATGTATATTTTTTTGGACTAGAAAGACGTTTGTATTTTAACTAAATGGATAAGGCTTTATAACTTATAAAGATTAAGAAATTTTTTATAAAAGTTTTGTCTTCTTCCTTACCAAAACTGTAGGATTGAAAAGAGGAGACAAGATGATGGCTTTTGATTATTGTAATGAGATATACATGCTTCTAAAGTGTGGCTTGACATGAAGCATGAGTCTTAAAGTTTTAAGACCCATAAGATAAAAATTTGAAATAAATAGCTTAAAGCTAGTTTTTCTCTTCCTCTTTCATATGATAAAATCTGATTTCTAGCCTCTCCCCGTTCTCTTATCTTTCTCTCTTAAAGGTTAAGTCATAAGTTAGTGAAAATGACGATGCTTATACTCTCCTTTAATACAAAAGCTTCGTTTTTTCTTAAAGGCTTAAGAGCTTCTTTGATTCAAGAAGAACTAGCATTTTAGTTTATTTGGTTATTATTGGTGGATTACTTCTATTGAAATTCTTCTTTAAATTTTTGTCATCTCTTCATCAACTTTCAAGCTTCCAAGAGGAATCAAAGTCTTCAAATGTTGTAATTCTTTCTTCTTATGGTTGTGTTAATCTTTCCATACATGCAAAATGATCATTGGTGGGATAAAGTAGTTTTATCAATATTTTAAAGTTTCCGTTCTCGTTTTTTGTGTTTTCATAAACCTATTTTTGAATAAAACCCAACATAAGTACGTTATGATATTGTAAATTTAATTTTTTTTAAAAAGAATAAAACTATATGGTTCTTATCTAAGAACTAGGTTCTACATGTATACGTAAAAGGATCTTTTTATGTTTGCTTAGGAACCGAGTTCAATAAATGTAAAGGACCTAATTTTCTAAATATTACGTTATGTGGTTGACTATACAAAAACATGGCTCTAAACACCTTATACGGTTTGGTTTTTTTATATAGGAACCGGTCTCTATTTATCTTATAGCACCCAATTTATAATCGGGCTTCATTAAAATTCTCACATGTGATATGCCATATCAAACTCGGTTGCAAAACTAGGTTACATAATACATCGGGTTATTTAACCAATTTTTGTAGTGGTGGCTAACGAAAAAAGGACATTTTTCTCTAGGGGTTAATGACTTAGGAGGGTAATAAGGTTTTAACTTTGTTCATATTAGGTCTTTAAGGTTTTTTTTGTACATATTACACCAACATGGTTGTTATAACCGTTTAAAAAAGATAATAAGGTATTAATTTTGTCCACAATAGGTCCCTAACGTCTTTTTTTGTAAATATTACACCAACATGGTTGTTATAACCATTTAAAGAAGGGCAATAAGGTTTAACTGTGTCCACATTAGGTCCCTATTTTTAATATGTTTATCATTTCATCTAACTCTTTTACAATTTATATTAGTTTCTAGTTAGATGGCTTCATCATTTCATCTTCTCATTTTAGTCGCCCATTCACCACAACCACGGTTTCAATCAAAAGGTTACGTAAGCCAGTGGCGGAGCCAGGTCAAAGTAATAGAGTATCCCCGAAAAGTAATGGGATATCCCCGATAAGTAATGGCTCCGCCAATTGGGTATCCCCGATAGACAATTACTTATCGGGGATACCTCATTACTTGTCAGGGATACTCTTTTATTTTGACTCTAGCTCTGCCACTGGCTTATAAGTTATCCGAAATTTATATAATGACATAAAATGGCATTTAAAAAATATGTTTACATAATTAATTAAGAGGTATATTTGTAAATTAAAAAAAAAAAACTTTTAAAAAACTAGTCTAAGTAGCTTTTTAAAATGCTAGTTTATAAGCTACTTTTTGGCTTGCCAAACATGACAACTTAAAAAATATCAAAAAATAATCTAGCTTATCAGCTAGCTGTGGCGCCAAACCATGCTTCTTTAGTACATGGATCAAAAGAGTATCTAAAAGTAGTTATTTAGTTATCTATCAAAAGACAAAAGTTATTCCTTTTCATTTTACATAGTATTACAATAGTGTGCAAATTATGTTAATGGTAGATCATAAAAGAGATCTATTATCAATAGGACGAAAATACAATTTGGCAAATATTAGAAGCCAAACCGGTTAAAGAGCCAAGAATGTTCGTTTGGATGGATCACTTCGATCTAGTTTAATAATTGTATCCAAATAAATTTTGAATTTTAAAAATGGATATGAACAATATAAACTAAATTTAAATCCAACCCGAACAATCAAATGATAATTTGTTTGAAAAAAGAATCGAGATATTTTAAAATATATAACTTGAATATTAATTCACTCTATAAACACATAAATACAAATTGGTTATTTGTAAATTAAAACTAAAAGTGCAACAAAATTAATAAAATATATATTAAGGATTTAATAATAGATGAGACCTTATAATCAATTTAAAAAAAAAACATAATTAAGTAAAATTATATATATATATATATATATATATATATATATATATATATATATATAGAGAGAGAGAGAGAGAGAGAGAAAGAGAGAGATGTTCAAATAAAAACGCAAAACAAAATGACAAAACGAAGATACTATTTTTATATTATTATCCTGTTATAAATTTTATATATATGTAACATTATAGCAGTTCTAACATGAATATTAACATATTATTACTTATGTATTTACTTTTATGTTATTATTATACTACAAATTTAATATATTTCTTGGATTGTAGTAAATTTTAGTATGAGTTTAGCGTATGGTTATATGATTATTCATGTATTCATTGTTGAATAATGAAATAAAGTTGTATATATAAAATTCATAACTGAATATTATAAATATTTGTTATTATCTTTTTTTTACTTCATTTTTATATTTTGTAGACCAAAACTCATACGAAAGTCAAAATAATAATTAGTGTTTACTGAAAACTAACTTGAAAATCCAAAAAACTTAATAAAATATACAATTCCGTATTTTCTAAATGGACAATTCAATTTTTTATATACAGTAAACAACCTTATAAAGAATGACTGATACACTATTAATACACTAAATGGAAATACTTTATTGACATAAAATTCAATGGAGACAAATATTAAGTATATCATTTTTGAAACTAAAATAAATTATTTTATATCTTCTTTGAATTTGAAAAGTAAAATTTCTAAAGTTAAGTATACATGATTCCAATAATAGACTATATTAACTCCTTTGAGAGTAAGGATGACAATTGATTACACGACACAAAACAAAATTGAGACAAAATTGAAATTAAAATTCGTGTTGGTGTCGTTTTCGTCTTACTTGTAAAAAACATGATATTGTGTCGTTTCATGTTCGTTTTCTTGTTCGTGTTCAATATTTGACACAAAGTTGACACAATTTAGCATTTGTCTTTTGTGTTTTTTGTGTTTTTCGTATTTTTCGTGTTATGTATGATTAAGTATTAATTAAATGATTATTGCATAAAAACCCTACAAAGTTTGGCTTCCGTCCTTAATTTGTCATCAATATTTTTTGACCCTCTAAGGCCATTTAATTAGCTTAATAATGTTTTAAAATGGTATTTTGTTAATTGTAATCACAACTCATGTTTAGATAAATGCCATGTAGATAAAATTCATGCCACATAGAGACATTTTGCAGACTTGGGCGACCTCAACTAAATGCAGGTTATATGGTTTTGTTATTTACGTAATCGATAATATCCTACAGGTAGACAAAACACTAATTTGTTTTTGGAGCTCCCTTGTGTAGTTGATTGTTAAAATTCAAGATGTAAAATTAGGATTTTTGTTTATTACATAGGTTATTGTTTTCTTATTTCCATTTATTTTGTGCCGATTTTGATAGATCCTTATAAGCCACACCGATTTTTGTAGAAAACCCTAAAATCGACAAAAACCTTATTTTTTTCATCTGTCTAATTGGGTAATGTAAATAAGTGTATCACAATGATCCAAATGGTTTGAGTAATCACAATAACCAATTTATATATCTTCGATACGTGTACTTACAATGAAATGCAGGTTTAGTTCTAAAAACAGTTTTGTATGGTAATCATGATATAGAAATGAGTAGGTTCACGTATGGATGATATATAGGTTATTATCATTTAGGGTAGTGCAGGAAAACAACTTTAGTTTGGTATAGCAATGTACATACATTTAGGGTAATGCAGGAAACAACAATGTATATACATTTAAGGTAATGCAGGATATAAAAATGTACTATTGTAACTTATATCGTACTTACGTACTTTATGTTTTCATGATCTGTATGCAGGTAGTATATCACCCAAAATGCAAATAATTTAGGTGGGTTGATCATGAAGTGAACAAACACGACAAACTTACATTGTTGAAGTTGAAAGCAATGTGTAATGGTGTTGAATTGGCTACTATGAGGAATGAATTGGCAAGTGTGAGGAGTGATCATGCAAATTCAGTATTTGGTCTACAATGTGTAAAGGCTTGAGAAGGACACTTTCTTGTCCATATAATTCCTACTAATGGTGGACCAGACACAAAGAGACATGCATTCACATGGTGGACCACTAAATCATAAAAAATATTACGCATGCACATGGATTCTAGCATAAAGACAACATTGATTATGTTGTCATTAATATTATACAACCAAAAGTGACAGAATTATAGTAGCAACACTTAAACAAACATAAAGTGTTTGACTGTACATGTAGTAACTATCAAAATAGTTAAACTGTTTTCAACACAAAAGGCAAACTCCACCCTATTGTTATATTATTCTAGGTTGATTGGTTTGTTGTTACTGCATCTTTCACAATTTTTGGGCACAACTCTTTTAGCAAGTTTTCTTTTTATGATTCTTTCATAAGGCTTCATCTTTGCAACTCTTCTACTACTTTCACTTCCTTGTTCCTCTCCAATTCCACCATCACTATTATGAACATGACTTCCTTGTCCTCCCTCCATAGCATCCATAGCACCATCACCACTAGGAACTTGACTACCTTGTCATACCTCTATTGCACCATCACCAACAAGAACTTGACTTCCTTCTCCTCCCTCTATTACATCATCACCACTAGGAACTTGACTTCTTTCTCCTTCCATTGCAACCTACCACATGTTGTGATACACATTTTAATAGATAATATTAAGCATTATACATAATAAGAACATTGTAACACCTTTGTTTTCTTTTTAACTCTCTTTACTAGTAGTTTATTTGGTCTATCAAGTGTGGGACAACTTCTCTTATTATGTCCATGTTCACTAAAATACCACATAAAACCTTACTTCCTGCCTTTGAGACCCTATGCTTCCCTACTTGCTCAAGTGCATCTATTTTCCTCTTAGTTGTGGGTATTCCAGGCATTCTTCTTGATTTTGGGGGTGATGGTTGTGTGTATGTGGTTTCAAGCCATATGATGTTACCATTAAGGGGAGAAATGTTGTACTGCTATTTTTTCAAGTACATATATCTAGTAAATATATGATCCACATACAGCTCCACATCCCTATTTGTATATGAAATTGTAGCCACTGAATAAACACAACCATACCAATTTAACTGCCAAAGTCTGCAAGAACATGTTCTTTTCTCCAGGTCAGCCTCATATGCTTCATTACTTTATCTTGTCATAAATTTCTCTAATTTACTTGGTATCACTTCCTTTAATCTTTAGCCCTTTTTCAACAAACCCAACTTTTTATTGGATTAGGTGTCTAAGCCCATAACTATAATTGGTATGTACTTGACCCGAGAGTAGCATGGTCCATTTCGGGTTGCCTTCATCACGACAATTTGATAGGATGGATATTTGAGTAAGAGGTTATTTGTGATTTATTAATATATTATAAGTATAATATATTAATTGAGAAATCATATTATTTAATTAGTATTGATCAAGAATTAATTTAGTGATCAAAGGAGACTAATTAAATTAACGGAGACTGATTATGTAAATCAGTGAGACATATGGTTTGGGCTAACGATCCATGATTAATTTGTAATGGGCTAAGCTTATGTGAAAGTCCATAAATTATTAGTCCATATAAGTTATGGATCATAACCCTAAGTGTTAGAATTAGGGTTACATATAACTCTTGGAATTCTACACTATATATGTGTAACCCCTTTAGCCAAAATCGGACCTAAGAGTGACATTGCAAGAGTATGGACGATTTTTGGTGCCTAACCTCTATCTCATTTGTCTTCCAATTGTTCATGATGTTTGTGACTTGTTTGAGGCACAACACTTGAGGTGCTAAGCTCTTGAAAGACCAATTCGTACAAGCTACAACAAAGAGGTAATCTTCTAACTTACGTTTATGATTCATATGTCAAATTGTATGCTAGTTGTAGGCTTCATGCTTTGGAAAATTTTGTTGCATGTATAACTAGAGAAAACTTAGATCCAAAGCTATTAGGGGTGTATGTGCATCATAGGAGTGTTATAGTACATAAAACCCAACAGTGGTATCAGAGCCATGGGTAGTTTTCTGTTATATAGATGCATAGCTAATTGTTCAAAGTTGGAAAAGTCGAAACATTGCACTCTGACAAGAGGACTGGATGAGTCCATACATGAACTCGTCGAGTCCATGCTTATAAGTGATGAGCACGTCGAGTCCATTATCCGACTCGACGAGTTGGATCATCTGTTGGCGGTTTTTCGGGTTTTTTTGGCCTCAATTGGATTAGAATCATTACCACAAACTGTTTTGTATCATAAAATTTGTTTTTTCTGATATAGTAGGGATTATTCTCATCCAATTAAAAGATAAATTGTCAAATTTTAAGATAATTACTAGTTTATATGATAAAGCTAATTATTTGTAATTTTTTATTTGAAATTATCTTACTACAAGAATTGTATTATGATCAAATTGGCAAAAGATAAAAATGGTTATTTTATAAATTTATAATTTGATCTAAAATTTTTTTGGAGTTACAAAACTCGTCATCAAGTTTGGAACTCAAAGGTTTTTCAAGAGTTACAAATTTTGTCATCAAAATTGAAACTCAAAAGTTTTTTAAAGGAGTTACAAATAAATTGATCTTAATGTTTTGAAGAGTTCCATAAGTTATGGAACTTGAAAAGTCTCATCTTCATTAAACAATTAACTCCTTAAGTTATGGAATTCAAAAAGTTTTCAAGAGTTACAAAACTTGCCCTCAGGTTTTGAAAGGTGAAAAGTCAAAATTATGAAACATTGAATTCTAAAAACCCTAGTAATTTGAAAAGTTTTCAAAAGTGTAACTCATGGGTTCATAACTTAAAATTAATTAGTTTTAATTTGATTTAGCATCTTGATGTTTTTTGAATAGTTACATTAACTCTTATGGAATTTATTAACAGTTAATTAAATGTTTAATTAAAAGAGTATTATAAATCCATAATCATATGGTTTAAGTTTAATTAAATTAAGAGTATAATTTATTAATAGATTAAACCATCAAGTATTTTAAAAGTTTAAAATACACACTTATACTATATAAAATTAAAAGTCTAATATATTATATATGTATAATTAAAAAGTCAGTCTTACCGTTAGTAGGCCTCATTCACGAAGCCAATCTATAAGGGGGTATAAGGAATTTGCGTATAAAATGGCAGTTGAATGGGTGTCCACTCTCACCCATCGCTTCCTTGATTGGTGGAGGGTCGTTAGCCGAACGTGTAGGATAGGACTCAAACTCCCACTAAAAGTATAATGAAAATACAAAGTAACTAAACACTTTATAAATTCCCAATCTTAGTTACTTTAGGAAAAATGTGAAAATGTTGTTATTCCATGAAATTGCACTTTGCACCTTGCTAAGTCGTTAGTTGAGCGTGTGTGGTTAACTGACACACTAATTTGGGACTAACAACGTGTGGCAAAGGGTAGCTTGATGTTAATCATGGATCAATGGAGCATGTGTGGTTAACCGGCACATTGATTAGGTGATATGTAACATCGAGAGTACCAAGCTAACTTGCATGGTTATTCACACCTTGTTTGTGATCCACGGCATCCCAGTCACAAACTTGAAGGGCATAATAGAGATTAAATATGCCATTGAAAAGTTCAATGAATCTCAAAGGATCTAGGAATTTCAATTCATTTAAAACCTAAAGTTCATTTTCGTTTTTCATGGTGGAAATTGGTAAATCGTCATTTACCTACCTTCAAATATTTTGCAATTGGATTACGACATTCCACTTCCGAATTGTAAAATATTGTGTTGGGTCCTAGCCTTAATATTTCATTTTGGGTGTTATATTAAGGACTTAAATCAACTAACTTGAATTTCTCCCTTATAGATGTCCAGTTCTGACAACTATGGTCTTCCCGAATCTTTTGGAAAAAGCTTTCCTTATGAAGATGATGTCCCACGATTGGATCGTGGAAATAGATTCTTAATACATGATGTGATAAGATTACATTTTGATGTTTTGTAGGATCGAAAAAGAGAAAGGAAGTTTAAAGAAAGAGAAGGTTGAGTCTGATCGCGAAGAAATGGATTTCGATCGCACGATTCGATGATCAGAATTTTGAGCTACTGCTTAGGAGTTATGATAGATTGTTTAGAAATATTTAGAAACATAGTTTTCATATGTACTTGCATTGTAAGGACAAGATTTTCCGCAATTTTATAAATAAAGAAAATTTTGATTTTATCTTATTTTACATTTCCTTGCAATGACATTTGTGAAAATTGATGTTTGTATGTTTCTATTTTTAGCAATAAAATGGATTTAATTCTATCATTTGTGGTAGTGTCAGAAATTTACCAAATAAGGAAAGACTCTCATCACCCAAGTTTCAATTGGACAGAAACTTGGAATCATCGAACTTGTAGTGTATGATGAATGAGAACTTTCGTCTTTGGGAAATTAAGACTAATTCCTTATTTACATGTATATGTTAGTCAAGTGAAGGACTAGGGGATCGGGTACACTTGGTTGTGCGTTGGTCAGGTCCACCACAAATAACAATAAGACTATTTGTCATGATTTACTAAAGTTAGTAAATATGGTTATACTTACAAGATTAAGTGTAATTTTGAATCATTGGAAAAGTTTCAATGTGAGGCATAACGAATAAGAAGAATCAAATTAGGCAGAAAGATAAAAGTTTCTCCAATCTGAAAGGAAATGAGAGTACTTATGTATCTTGTTTTTATGATCATCTTAGTGATTATGGACCCATATCACAATTGATCCTCTAAGGACACCTTAGTGCATTTGTATGGCCAAGAAGAGGAATCGGGAATTGTTGAAATGGTTAAATCAATTAAGGAGAGTCATACTTTGTTCCAAAATCAAGTCTTAGAGTCTTAGAGTCATACTCCAAGATTGTTCCTCGAGTGACATATCTTAAGTAGGTTTATAATACATTTGTAATTGGTAGTTGTGATGCCTTGGATAAGACAAAGACCAACTAAGACCGATTATATGAAGTGTCATTCTTGATAAGAATCCACACTGACTCATGAATATTTGTTTGTCAAGGAATGTTTCTTGACAAGAGAATCTTATATGTCAAGAAGTCAGTGGGAGTCTTAAAGACATCGAAAAGTTTCAATAATTAATCAAGAATAAACCTATTGTTTATCACTAGCACACGACTTGAGGTTTGTAACCTATCGTGTTGACATATTCTTGTTTTTGTGCCCATTCCAGTTAAAGTTGACTATGCATGTGAGTTCTATGAGTTCTCAATTGTTTGCATAAGGCAAAGCACCTAGATCAGTGAAAGTTCATTGATCAGTAAGGGTGATCTGCTCAACATCTTGGAAGACATGGTAGGCCCTTGTGCTGCCAAGTGGCAAGAAATTTAGATTGAACAAATTCAGTCCATATGAGTTTGAATTTGTCATAGACCTTGTCTTATGATAATGACAGACTCACATGTATAGGAACACATACACCATAAAATCACTTCATGGATTTTATCACGAGTGATCATGAGACGATAATATCTTATATTCTGGAAACCAAGATATGTGAGTTGTAGTTTACAAGTCGGTTGCACATTGACATATGTAAACGCACCAGTAACTTGGTGTTATAAAACATATTGTTGTGTGTGATTTGATGAGTAAATAGAGCAAAGACATGAGTCGAAGTTTATCCCTTCCTTTTACCCTAAGAGGGATAAAAGCGATATATGTGGGCCCCTCGATGATTTAGTGATGACAACCCTAAGCGCTTGGCCAAGCCTGGACTGATTTGATTTGTTCAATTAGTCAGGCGTCATAAATCAGAAATCGGAAAACAACACATGAACAGAGAAAATGATTATAATCCATGTCTCAGTTCATACGATATCTAGAATGGAGGAATATATGATCCCTTATCTAATGGACGTGTTATTGATCAGAGTTCGATAGCGACTTTTGAGAGTTACGATTGTTAGTCGGGTTTTGAAGTCGTACTTACAATTATAGTTATTAGACTTATCCAAGTGGGAGACTGTTGGATTAGGTGTCTAAGCCCATAACTATAATTGGTTTGTACTTGACCCGAGAGTAGCATGGTCCATTTCGGGTTGCCTTCATCAGGATAATTTGATAGGATGGATATTTGAGTAAGAGGTTATTTGTGATTTATTGATATATTATAAGTATAATATATTAATTGAGAAATCATATTATTTAATTAGTATTGATCAAGAATTGATTTGGAATTAATTTAGTGATCAAAAGAGACTAATTAAATTAACGGGAACTGATTATGTAAATCATTGAGACATATTGTTTGGGCTAATGATCCATGATTAATTTGTAATGGGCTAAGCTTATGTGAAAGTCCATAAATTATTAGTCCATATAAGTTACGGATCATAAGCCTAAGTGTTAGAATTAGGGATACATATAACTCTTGGAATTCTACACTATATATGTGTAACCCCTTTAGCCAAAATCGGACTTAAGAGTGACATTGCAAGAGTATGGACAATTTTTGGTGCCTAACCTCTATCTCATTTGTCTTCCAATTGTTCATGATGTTTGTGACTTGTTGGATGCACAACACTTGGGTTGCTAAGCTCTTGAAAGACCAATTCCTACAAGCTACAACAAAGAAGTAATCTTCTAACTTACTTTTGTGATTCATATGTCAAATTGTATGCTAGTTGTAGGCTTCATGCTTTGGAAAATTTTGTTGCATGCATAACTAGAGAAAACTGAGATCCAAAGCTATTAGGGTTGTATGTGCACCATAGGAGTGTATAGTACATAAAACCCAACATACTTTAACCTAATTGAAGGTGCCATATCAACTGACCATCCCTTTAATGCAGAGTAGAACAACTTTTCTATCATGTACAACCTTAGTTCTTCTAACATACTAATTATAGGCTTCTTTCTTACATCCAGTATAACGTTATTAAACCTATCATTTCCACCATTTTCTATAGAATCACAACATCTACATGTGTGGTAGTAAGCCCTTGACCATATTTTAGGGCCTTATCAATAAATTGTGTGTGCTGGTGGACAAAGTGTTTCAATTTCATTCATAACATCCTTGAAAATACTCTCATTTGTGGCATTGCATGCTTTCTAAAAAAGAAAGGTTGTCTAAATGGGTCCTACGATATTATTTTTTGAAATTTTGGGCAATGTTCCTTGCATATTGCCTATGCTTAGCTTGGGGTAGAATTTCCTTAACAACCTCCAATAGACCCTATATTATGAATAAAACTAGTAAACCCAAAATTAGATAAGAAGAAATTATGTAAATTCGTACCTTATCTTGATCTGACATCAAGGTAAGTCCTTTCCCCACATCCAGGTAAAGGTCAAAGAAACCATTTCCAAATTTCCTTGTTTTCATCACAAACAACTGCCCAATTAATTGAGTATATATGATTGTCAACATCCCTTCCCACAACACATAACAGTTCTCCACAACATATTCCATTTAACAAATATCCATTAATTCCAATCACTCTCCTACACCCTTCAATCTAACCTCTCTTCACACCTTCAAAACACATATAGAATTTGCTGAAATAAATTTTCCCATCAGGCATTGTTAGTACATCCATTTTCACAATAGAACCAGGATTTACCCTTTTTATCTCTTCCCCATAGGACCACAACTTCGCATAATGTTCAATAAGATTACCTCCAACAATGGTCAATATATGCTTCCTGGCCCTCCTATATTACTAAACTTACATGAATCATAAATTTTTGTATGACCTCTAGTCTAAGTTGCCTGATAATCAGTTTTTCTCTATGCATCATCTCCTTGGTATAATGTGAACCAAGCCACTTGTAGTTGACAATGAAACATAGCTTGTAGTTTCTGGAACATTGATGCTCACTCTTCAATGACTTAATATGAAATTAGTGTTCTTCACTCATCCATGATCCCATAATCTAAAGGTGAAAGCCCCTTACAACACTTGACTAGAAGACTTTTTTGTCATTTTTCAAAACATAGTTGATACCCATTATGGACATCATATATACATAACATGCTCTTAAGCTGTTCAGGGCTCTCAAATCTCATACCTAGAACAGGCTTTTGTTGCTTCTACTATACAAACATTGAAAATAGGGTGAAACAAACAATCCTCATTGTCTTCCTCCTCATCATTTATTGCATCTGAACACAACTTGTTGAGGAATTCATCAGCATAAGTCTTGTTTAGGTTTATCTTTAAATCATCTGGAATGATCTCATCTTCCAAACCAATTCCTTCAAACACATGGGCTATTTTTTGTGGTTCTTTTTCCATATTATCCTCATCCTGTATAACATTATCCCTCACATCACTACCTGAATTAAACCAAACCTCTAAATCATCCCCAATATGATCCATGAAATTGGAAATTAGGATTTATGATTCATCAAAAGCTGTATCAAGAAAATTGGCATACTCCATATCATTTCATATGGACCTAATGCCAATTAACAAAGGACGAGTATGAAGGAAATAGTAAATTTTCTCAAAAATTTCTTCGGTGAATCTTTCTAAAAATTCCATACACTCACCATAATCCATCCCAGCAAAATCGAAATCAGTAATTAAATTGATCACCTTCAACATAAGAGAATGGATGTGCTCTCAAAACATCATTAATGTTAAAATCAACTTTCAAGTAAATACCTTCATGATATTCCTCAACCATGCAACTCAAAGTGAAAAGAAAGCCTTAAGCTCAGACAAATGTTCTTCTCAGAGAAATGCTCTTCGTGCAACTGTTGTCTCTTACTTAGGTGAAATCCACGACCAAAAACCATAGTTGAAATCGATCAAGAGAGTGTGTCTTCATCTGCTTAAATATGAGGGAAACCAACCACTTTATCATTTAAATTCAAAATGACATGTGGAATTACTGAGGTAGTAGGACATTAAATAACATTGTCCATAGCAGTTGATTATAACGACAAAGGGTATAAAATTAACATAATACCTTTATAAAACATTATTAAGAGACTTAAATGACCTCAAAGGGTCAAAATAAACTTTTAGAACCAATTAAGGGTGGAAGCCAAACTTCGTAGGGTTTTCATGCCAATAACCCTTAATTATATAAAGTAGTTGTTAGGTTATGTTACCTTTTTGTGTCATATCGTGTTTCTCGTTTTTTAATCGACTCATTTTCATGTTTGTTAAATAAAACACGACATCGTGTCATTTCAGACAAAAACACGACACAATTACCCAAATTTTAGAGTAAGTCAACATGTTAGGAGAGATATTACTTTAATTTATATGAATGGAGCATTTTATATCGGTTATTTTATAACCCGTCATTTTAAAGACTAGAATATTGCTTGAATAATTTTAGACAAATTCTCATAATTAGTCCTTATGGCTTGCAAAATATTGCGCTTTGAGGACTTCTACGAAAAACGTCACGCTACTGGTCCCTATGGTTTCGAAAATTACATGAATGATTCTTCTGGCGTTAATTTAAATTTTGACTAACTAGTTTTCTTTTCCATATGACCAAAATGCCATTGGAACAAATCAGAAAATTATGTATACCTCAAGGATCAATTCTGAAAATTTGAAATTTTGTATATGTATATAAATTATAAATATAAATTATATATATATATATATATATATATATATATATATATATATATATATATATATATATATATATATACACACACACACACATTATTTTTTTCGTTTATTTTATTCTATTTTTCAACAATTTGGTAACTTTTTTAAACCTTTTTAACCTTTTGTTTTCTATTTTTTTATAATTTTAGTTATTTATGGTTTGTCTATTATTTTTATTTATTTATATTCAAGTAAATGAACTTAAATTCGATAAACAATATCAGAACCATTTTTTCTTAATTTTTTTTTAATTTGTGAATTGAACAAGTAATGTTTTTTTTTTAAATTTGATAATGTTACGGTTAATGTTTTTTTTTTACTTAGATACTCCACCACATAACTAAAGTTGTTATTTTTAATTATTTAATGTAATAAGTAGCTTCAAGTTTATATCAGAGTTTTGTGTTTTAAAATTTTTCGTAGTTATATACTCTAATATACACATTTTAAAATTTTCAATTTTACAAAAAAAATATATATATTAAAATTTTTAAACTTCTTTCGTATTATTTTTAAATTTTTAAATATTTTTAATTTTTAATATTTTCTTTTAATTTTTCATTATTTTGATAAAAAAAATTGAACTTTTCCAAAAAAAGTAAAGTTTATGAATATACCAAAGTATATTACAATTTTGGTGTTTGAGATTTTTTTTCGTTTTCTATTTCTTTATAATTTTGTTACTTTATGTTATTTCTAGTTTTTTTATTATTATTTTGATTCAAGTAAATATACAAGTTATACTTATATTTTTAATTTTCATCCAACTTTTTTTTTGTTATTTACTTGAATCTAAATAAACAAAAACATTATAAAAACTATAAATAATTAAATTATAGAATCTATAAAAAATAAAATGACGAAAAGATAAAAAAAATTATCAAATTTTTGAAAAATATAATAAAGTAAACGAAAAAAATAAAGTATATATATATATATATATATATATATATATATATATATATATATATATATATATAATTTTAAATTTTCAAAACGGATCATTGAGGTATTCATAATTTTCAGATTTGGTTCAAATGAATTTTGGTCATTTAATAAAAAAACTAATTACTCAAAAAGTAAAGTTAATGTCAGAAAGGCCATTCATGCAATTTGTGAACCACATAGGGACCAATGTAGTGATGTTTTTTCTAGAAGTCCTCAAATGTAGTATTTTACAAATCACTAATTATGAAATGTTGTCTTAATTTTATTATGACAAAACAAAGATAAATATGTAAAACGATTTATAACATGTACACTAATTAGGTAAAATATAGCATAACATTATTACGGAAAATATTAATAATGTTAACGTAATGTTTGTATTTCTCCGACTTTTCAATTTTTCCATAAGGTTTCTTCAAATATTTTTGTTATTAGAGAGATTTATAGAATAAAAAATGGTTAATATTTGTTATAACCCGTTAAGTTTACAATTAACTTTTTATTAAGAAATAAAGAAAAATAATCAAGTAGAAGTTAGACTATCCTTGTAGTCTTTTAAGGCAAGGTTGGTAGAACCGAGGGAATCTTGGTCGTCAAGTGTAATGATTTCCATCTTAATTACAAAATCCTAAACCCTAAACCTAGTTTTGGCACACCTAGCTACCTTCTTTTTTTGTTTGTATTTTGCTTGTCACTATCTCCTTCTATGCGGCACCTGTACATTGCACGTGCAGACTAGTAGGATACGTCCCTTCAATACCAGAAGTGTTGAGATTGGGAGCTCAGGACTAGGAGGAGTATCTCATTGTATGCGTCTTATTGTATGGTAGATATATTGCATCTATTTGTATAAACAAATTCATATGGACCTCTCTTATTTTAAACAACAGGACAAAAAATAAAGATTATATATATATATATATATATATATATATATATATATAGAGAGAGAGAGAGAGAGAGAGAGAGATGTAAATTCAATTGAAAAAAAAATGTTAAGATTAAGAATAATTATCAGTCAATCATTTATTTTTATCGCAAAACAGGTCGTCGCACCAACGTGACGTAAGAGAGGTAATATTTATATCTGAATATAAAATAAAAGTATATTCTTATATGAATCCACCACCTCCACTACATCTACCATACCACCACCACCATCTCCGCCACTAACCACCACTACCTTCGCCACCAACCACCATTGCCGTAGTCACCGCCTCCATCACCACCTCTTCCGTTGGCATCACCACCAATACTTCAACCACCCATCAACATCATCATCGCCAATGTCGCCACCACCACCACTACCGCCATCACAACTACCACCACCTCCGCCACCTCTACCACCACAATCTCCATTATCGTTGTCGCTATCGTCCCCACCACCCACAACCACCACCAACACTTTCCCTGCCACTACTATAACATCCGTCATATTCATGTATGAATAATCACTTATTAATAGACGTATAATGAATATTTATACTTATTAATATATGAATAAGTATATACCTATTCATATATGAATACACTTAGTCATATATGAATACACCTATTTATATATGAATATTATCTATTATGTCGTCCTAGTACACTGGAACTCTTAATCAACATATTTGAAATGAGTGGTCCATATTTACTCTCGCATTCTCAACATTTTTTCTCAATTAGACCTTCCTCTCCCTCTCTCTATCTCTCTCTCTCTCTCTCTCTATATATATATATATATATATATATATATATATATATATATATATATATATATATATATATATATATATGCAGGTTCGAATAGATTCTAGAAGTCTGAAATCATGTTGGAAATGAAAGAAATGATTGCATAAGAGAGTAAATAAGATTTTGATTTCAATTAGAGTATGAAAGCTCAATTACAATGTTGGAAGTAAGAACTTGCAAAAAGCATACTCTACCTTCTAATTAACATCCCTATTAATAGGTTGAAAAAACAGTGAGTCGGTTAGAGAAAGACCAATAAGAATATGATACCTAGGTAGTAACAGACTGTTAAACAATTACACATATGTTACTACGAAAACTAGTGTACAAAACTTTCAGACCAACTTACATTCAGAATAATACAATAAAGACTTAAGATATTACAATTATGAAATCTTTCATAATATGACTCAGACACAACACATATAGACTACATCATAATAATCTCCCTTTTGTGTTGAGTCGAGAAAGTAAGTCTTCATTTTCTTTTATCAAAAACCGAAGGAGTAAAGCCAAGCACTATCGTCAGAACAGCAATTCGCCATCACAACTTATTGTATACAAACTTTATTTCATTCTTTGAGTTGACTTTGGAAAGTTAAACTTTAGAAAGAATACTATTCAGAGTTGTCGTCTTGTAGCAATGCTTGTCTTGCATGTACATCATATGGTTCTTCAGAAATTTATAAATCAAAGTCTTGTATACTACTTCGCAAGGTTCTTCTTGACAGGTTTTAGATGTTTCAAAAACTATTTTTTTGCGGCAAAACATAAACCCTAAGTTCACATGCACCCTAAAGGATTTATGTTCTCACTATGATTTGCAAAAAACTACTGAATATCAAAAACCTTTGAAGTACATTGCTATTTTCGAAAATCACTAAAGGGTTATTAGAAAATACATACGTTATGTTTATTGTAGTAAATAAACAATGATTCCTTCTTGATCTAGCTTTAGAAAGCAAGCACCAAAAGTCTCGTGCCTCTAATGGCTAACACCCAAACCTTAGCAAATTGGAGGCTAAAGAGGAGAGAGGATGAGGAAGGGAATTTTCGAAATTCTCTTTGGAATGAGGTGGATTTCGAAATTAATAACCCAAGGGGGTTTATATAGGTGATAGGGAGGCTAAGGATAAGGCTGGTTTTCTTTTAGATAAACATTTCCCATTGCTTCCTCCCTATGACATTCCAAGCTTCCTTAGATCCCAAACATACCTCTAAAAACTCTTTAGAAACCCTATAACTTTATAGAATTTCGTCCCCCTCCTAGGGAGGTTCTAGAATTGGTCAATGTTCAAGTTTTGAACATTGTCACCTTTAGTCATTCCACTTTTAATTAATCCAATTAATCCCAAAATTAAATCCATTTAATTTCTGATTAATTCTTAATTAAATAATATTTTTTCTAATTAATATATTATTCTCGTAATATGTTAATAAATTATTTATTTTGATTTCTAATTAATTTATTAATCATATAATAAATTAGTAAACCAGTCTCTCTCTCTCCAAATGGCAAATCCAATCAATTACTAGGCTTGAGGGCAACCGAAAATGACTTTGTTAATAATTCAAGATTATAATAATTTAGTTATTGGCTTAGACACCCAAGCCAACAGTCTCCCACTTGGATAAGTCTAAAACTAAATTACAGGTATAACTTCTAAATTAAACAGCAAATGGTGCTTTCCAAATCAACTGCCAAACTCTGTTCTGATCAGTTGTTTGTCCTTTAGATAAGTGATCTAATATTCCCCCATTCTTCTAGATATCATATGGATATGAGCCATGGATTGTAATCAATCTCGTTATCCAAAATTCAATTTCTCCATTTCCTGATTTATGATGACTGAATTCAGACTACTAATTGAACACATGAATTCAGCCCGGGATTGGCCAAGCACTTCAAATGTCAGCATCAAATCATCGAGGGGACCAAATATATCGCTTTTGCCATCAGGGCAAAAGGAACGAATAAACTTCGACTCATATGCTTGTGTCTTTTACTCACCAAGTCATACATGACATTATGTTTTATAACATCACGTTACTGATGCGTTTACGTAACACCAATGCACAACCGACTTTTAAATTACAACTTATATATCTCCATTTCAAGAATATAATATCTCATCATTTAAGAATTACGCATGATAAAATCCATGGAGTAATTCTCTGAGCCTAGGTTTATCTAATACTTAAAATCTACATTTTCTAAGTACCCGTGAATATTGTAGCAACAATTGCAATGTCTAATCTCCATAGACAATCTACAATTCAATTCATGACAGCCTTAAGTCACTACTTACTTCCAAAAGTATGAGAAACTGTGGAATTTCGAATAATCCAATCATCCAGGAAGTAAAACATGCAAAGTAAAACACAATAATAAACTAATTAACTATGGTCTCAAACCTATTGAAAATTAATAAATAAATCTCTATTATTTAATCATCATAATAATTAAGACTTTATTCATTGTATAATATTGTGAGTAATCAACTAACCACTTGAATTAAACATCAGTCATGCCATGTTATGAAGATGTATACTATGCTTCTCTATAGTCCTTACTTTGTAAACAGATCAATTGGACATTATTCCAATGATGATCATTTCAAAATTCCAAATTTTTATCACTATCTAAAAGGTATTGGAATTCCAACCTTACATGCATTGACCTTATGTGATGTCGAGGCTTTAAAGTTACAGAGACTGAGCCAACGATATTATAGAATGTTCCATTGCAACTTTGTTACTAGAAATAACTCAATGATAATGAAGGTTCAAATTCAAGGTACACTCCTTGAATACTTCTCTTGCATCAAAGTTTCAAACTCACATGTAGATTTAATAATCAACTCCCATTATGGAAACATTTCCATATTCCTATATGACCATCAATTTTGATCAAGAATCATCTCAATACAGAATCATGTCACTATGGTCTGTCCAAATTAATACCATACTTCCAACTGTCCACAAGCAACCAATATTCAGTAAACCTCAGAATGTTCTTGATAGTTGTTTAACAACTCGACTCATTATGTCTTACATAAGGATCTGATACCAATTATGTCTCTTGCTATAATATTTATTTATGTCGAATTTTCTTAGTTAAATCATTTCAACATGATCTTCATATACATCTATGACTAAGTTATATTAAACTATACAATCTAAACCTTTAGATTCGAAAAGAAGTATTAGCGCTCTCTCCCTTAAGTCTACTATAGCGAAAAAATTACCAAACTTTGCAATTTGCAAATTGAAAACTTTTTCCCTATGAACATTATTGTCAACATATAATACTAACATAACAATTATGCTCTCACTAGCATTGACATGTATCCAAAAATCAACTGGACTTCTAGAAATCAATACTCTTGACTTTCTTATTGAAGTACATATTTATGTTAAACGATGCTTCAATAAGTCTCCAACTAGACTTCTTAAGCATATGCACCTTAATTGGATAGCGTATGTGTGTGTTTAAACACTTTCAGAACTTATAGATATATGTCTTTGAAAGTTCAAACAATTCCTTGCCATTCCTCACAATTCAAAATATAAAGAGGGATGTCGTAATCATATTGTGCATTTGAGAATTCAATTAACACAACCAATATCCATATTGATCTTTATCAGATCCTTTATAATCTACTAGCAAAAGGGTTTCCTTATAATCATTCTCATGAATTAGAGCAAAAACTTTGCCACATAAATTTCAAGGTACATACATTCCCATCCATGTGAATCTATCATTTGCAACCTACAATCATAAAATAAGGTTTAGGACAAAACCAAATTCAAATTTACCTTTCCTTCATGGACCGAACTTCGCCATTCTAAATTTTTTGCCCTCTAGTAGCACAAGGGCCTACCATTGCTTCCATGTCGTTAGCAGCTCAGCCATATTGTTCAATGTATTTTCACTGACCAACATGCTTTTTTCTTTTGCAGTTAAATGAAAAACATATAATTCATAAGCATTGCTAACTCAACTAGAAGTGCATAGAAATAAGAATGTGTCAACAAAAGTGATAGGTCATCAACCTCATATTGCGTGCTAGTGATAACTAAAAGGTTCATTGTTGGTTGACTCTTGAAACTCTCAAGATCAATACGACTCCCACTAACTTCTTGACATATGAGTTTTCTCCCAAGGAAAAATCCTTGATGATCTGAAACAAATATTCAAAAGTTTCTGTGGATTCCAGATAAGAAAACACTTCATAAAATAGGTTTCAGTTTATCCTTTGTTTCTTTATTAATGAAAACATCACAACTCCAATTCTATATGTGCTAGAGTAAGAAAACATTTTACTCCACATATTTTGAGGTGTTATCAACCTTCTTAGTTTGAAATGAGTTTCAAGATACGATTTGTAGTTACTAGAGCGTGGCTCTACAACTTGATTTGGAATGAAGTATGTCTCATTTCTTGATTGAACTATTTTTCAACAAAATCCAATTCCTCTTATTAGTCATACA
The DNA here is from genome assembly GCF_052849685.1 of Lactuca virosa. Lineage (NCBI taxonomy): Eukaryota > Viridiplantae > Streptophyta > Magnoliopsida > Asterales > Asteraceae > Lactuca > Lactuca virosa. Next base: position 318,825,268 of record NC_136429.1, read on the forward strand.
ATTTCACAAAGATGTTCTTCGAGGATCAATTGTTATATATTTCCACAATCATTAAGATGATCATAAAACATGATGCTAAAGTACTCTCCTTTCCTTTCACAGATTGGAGAAAGTCTAATCTTTCTGCCTGATAGATTCTTCTACTCATTCTATTATTCTTTGAAAACCTTTTCAAAAGTAGTAGAATTCTGTTCAATCTTATGAACAAAACATATTTACTGAAACATCAGAAAATCATGACGAATAGAGTTATCATCCTTTGTGGTGGGTCTGAAGAGTCCATAATGTACTAGATCCATTAGTCCTTCACTTGACTCACATAAATATGTGATCAATGAATTAGTCATAATTTTGCAATAAACATGATTCTCATATACTATACAATACGACTTGTACAACACTAGCTATTTGTCCAGTTGGTCATGAGATTTCTTTTCACTTGGTCAATTATGACAATACCACAAGCGATATCATAAGAATTAAATCCACATTCAATAATGATAATATTAGAAATGTAACCAACACTTTTATAAATGCCATTGCAAGGAAATATATAAAATGAGGCAACTAGATAAACCAAAATAGTACTTTTATTGAAAATAAATGAAAATTTGGAACTTGTCCTTTCAATGCATAAAATGAAAAACTATGTTTCTAGACATCTCCTAAGAGTAATAGCAACCTATTAAATTATCCCAACTCCTTAGTAGTAGCTCAAATTCTGATCTTCGACCCATGTGACCGAAGTCCATTTCTCACGATCAGATTTAGCTCGCCTTACTCAAGCTTCCTTCTTTATCTTAGCTCCTTTAATATTATCAAAATTTGATCATCACGTCATGTATTAAGACTCTAGGAATAGGAACCTATAAAAAATAGAGTCAGATAATCGATGTACCTGAAGTAGAGTCACGCGATTTGACTTTACTATCGCTAAGATCTTTCAGGTATTTTGGGCAGCTTTGTTTCCAATGTCCCTTCAATTCGTAGTAGTACAAATGAGCTCTTTGGGGTTAACACATGGACGATCCCAGAACTAACCATTTCTATTTACCATATGATCAAACAGTTTGATCTTGGACGACCGCTTTCAATTAGGAAGAGAAATCTTTTCTAGGACCACCATTGTCAATGTCCAAGGAAACTTTGCAATTAGAACCCAATAAGCATCTTTGCTTTATATATGCTCTTAAGCATTTCTGTGATAACCGTCAATTTCTGGTCAAGTCAAAGTCAAATAAAGTCAACAAGTCAAACCGGTCAACTTATCTAACCCTTGTATATTAGGGTTTCCGTTATGCTTCTCATTGTACAACTCGCAAATCTTAATACAAAGTATCACTTAGAGTTTTCATGTGTTCGAAAATTCTAAACCCTAATCAGGGCAAGTGATGAAACTACTCGATAAAACATTGTTCCTTAACCCTCGAGGGCATATAACAATCATAACGAGGCTTAACAGAGTGTAAGACCCTTGCGTTACGAAGCCAAACACTCAAAAAGGTCACAAACGTAGTCTCTCTCAACCTCTTTCACTCTATCTCTCCCAAATCTCTCTCTGTATGAGAAATCTCTCCAAGTATGTGAAATCTCTCCCAAATCTCTCTCTGTATGAGAAATCTCTCCAAGAATGTAAAATCTCTCCCAAATCTCTCTCTGTATGAGAAATCTCTCCAAGTATGTGAAATCTCTCCCAAATCTCTCTCTATATGAGAAATCTCTCCAAGAATGTGAAATCTCTCCCAAATCTCTCTCTGTATGAGAAATCTCTCCAAGTATGTGAAATCTCTCCCAAATCTCTCTATGTATGAGAAATCTCTCCAAGAATGTGAAATCTCTCCCAAATCTCTCTCTGTATGAGAAATCTCTCCAAGTATGTGAAATCTCTCCCAAATCTCTCTCTATATGAGAAATCTCTCCAAGAATGTGAAATCTCTCCTAAATCTCTCTCTGTATGAGAAATCTCTCCAAGAATGTGAAAACTCTCCCAAATCTCTCTCTGTATGAGAAATCTCTCCAAGTATGTGAAATCTCTCTCTATATGAGAAATCTCCCCAAGAATGTGAAATCTCTCCCAAATCTCCCTCTGTATGAGAAATCTCTCCAAGAGTGTGAAATCTCTCCCAAATCTCTCTCGAAATCTCTCTCAACTGTTTATAATCACTCGGGGCATCCTGACCCTCGAATTAGACGAAAACAGCTTGAAAACGAAAGTCTACGTGAAAAACAGCCTTAAGGAGCCGAAACCTCTTAAGGAGCCGAACGCTCTTAAGGAGCCGAACCCCTCTTAAGGAGCCGAAACCTCTTAAGGAGCCGAACTCTCTTAAGGAGCCGAACTTGTCAGAAGCGAAGATGTCAGAAGCGAACTACACCCTCTCGGACCGAAGCTCAGCAGACTGAACCGAGACCTCGGACCTTCGGTCCCTCTCCCTCGCACCTTCGGTCCCCTTCTCTTCTCTCGGTTCCTTCCTTCCCTTCTCTCGGTTCTCACTCTTTAAAGCCGAACCTCGCAGGTTCGGTCCATATTGCTGGTTTTTGACCCAAACTTCGTTTTAAGCTCGTTTTTCGTGATTTTAACGTGAGATTTTCACCCAAACTCGTATTTTAACATAATAAACCCTAAATATCCATATTTCAATTATATTTTGGGGAAAATCCTTGCCTAAGAATAAAATCTAGTAGGTAAGATTTATGGGTGGAGTGTTGACTTACCCTTTGGGCAAAGACACAAGTTACCTCCCATACCCACTCCAAGACCATCCCCAGTTACTATTCCACCATACCTGGTCATTTCATTGTCTTTTTTCCCCACTCTTTCGAGCCAAGTACCTTGTCACAAGGATAGAAAAACCCTTATCTCTCCTCCCACTTTATTCATTCTTTCTCAAGGAGAACAAACACATCTCTTTCACTTTCTCTCTCTAAAATTCGAGATTCAAAGGCTGGTCTTGAGTTTCTCCTCCACATTTGGTAAGTATCTTCCTCCTTCACTTAGATATTCTTCTATCCTTCATCCAAATCATGGATTGCTTACACAAATATCGTCATAATTATTGTTAGATCTTCAAATCTTCAAGCATCTCCCAAGTGTTCTTGAGTTGAACACTTCTTTTCTTCCTCATCCATCTACTGAAATCACTCAAGGTGAGTTCATACCCCTATCTTTTCATGTTTTTCTTAAGTTTTAAGGTGGGGAATACAAGTTAAAACACCAACAACTTGACTAAACTAAAACAACAGCTTTCATCAGAAAAGTTGAGTCCTATTCACAGACTGTTTTGACCAACTTAGACTTAATATCTTTCAAAACTGTTTAATATGCAATTAGTTCAGTTTCATACCTTTAAAATGACTACTTACACATCTCCATACGATTTTTCTACAATTTCTGGCGATTTTTACAAAACTGCCTATCACTGTAGCAACGAATTCAGACCAGTCAGTGAATATGAACGTTTTCACACCAGTTAGAGACTTCTAAAAATCATAATAAAAATTATGAACAAACTATACACAGTTTCTAAGCCCTCATAATTTACGGAATCAGTTTTTGACTCCGTATGATTTTTCTATAATTATTACAAGAACAGGAACATAAAAGATAAAACTAGCAAATTGTCAGTAACTCATTTACACCTTGTAACTTGCTGAGCAAGGTGTGTATTATAATATATAAGTACATGTTGGTTATATTACATGTCTTTTACCTCATTATAAAGGTTTACATCATATACAAAGAGGATTTCTACCATTACAAAATGTTTTGATAAGCTATAATAGGTATAGTTTATGATTCCATTAACACAACAAACACAGTTCGGAAGGTTTTATTCCCACAGAAAAAGGGTTTTACATACACACACACCACACGTAAACTTGTTAACGTAAATTGTGAGACATTCCTCTTAGTACTCCTAGAGTACGGGTTAAAATTCCTGGTAGTTATAACCAGAGTCTCTTGTAGGGAGAACGTGATAGTTGTGTATAGATCTATATTGGGTTTGACAAACCACACCTGAGCTGCATGCAACAGCTAGACCGACAGGTCTGGGGTGACAAGTGTCATTATCTTTTTCGACGCCTGAGAAACGTCGTGGCAGGTTCATTAGTCATAGTATGGTTATAGCGACTCACATAGGGAGTTAACAACACATAAAGTTTACGGGGATTTTTCTCAAATCAGAAAGGGTTTTATGTCAATTTAAAATCACTTTTTATATCAATAAGTATGGATAGTACTGTACACTTTCGGTCTTGGAATTAAAGACAACACATCACTTTTGTAAGGAAAATATTGGATTTTTCTTGGTATCACATAACTCATAACAAAGATCGGTTTCCAAAATCTTCATCTAAAAAGCTTATGAACTCACCAACTTAATTGTTGACACTTTTTCAAAACTACTTGTATTCTCAGGGAATCAGCAAAACCAGGTAATCACAAGCTTTTGAGGATGGAACGCTACGACGTTGAACAACTATTTTTATATCATGTTGTAATCAATGATTGAAATATGTAACACTTGAAACCATGTAATTCTTTTCCTTTATATTTATGATTGGTTGTATTGCTTTGATCACTGTTATACACATTGTTATGATACTATACATGAAGTCCGCCACCCCCGGACGTTTCCGCCATCCTTAGTTTGGGGGTGTGACAATTTCTGCTTCAGCAACAATCAATATTTATGTCAGATCAATTAGAGTCACATCGATATTTTCAGATAAAAGTTCTCAATGAACTAATCATATGACTTTGGAAGCGAAAGAAGAACCAAAATCATGGCTTGCTTCCATGGGAAAACGACACCCATTCTATCCAACTTGTCAATTTAGGATTTCTTTTTAGAACATGTGTTCACACAAAGTTTTCATCTAGATATATATATGTCAATAGGGATTGAGTAGTATCGTATCTTTCAACTTGAGGAAAACATGACGTTGGGAGAGTCACAGGAGGAGAAGGTGGAAGAAAGATGATGTCCAGTTCCAACATTTTTGAAGGAAGGGAAAACAATTTCACCTTGACTTGAAATTAGAAGACCATCTCTAGAAGATTAAGGAAAATTATTTCCTTAAGAATGATGAAGACTATTTCTATCTTCATAAGATATTTTAAAATAGGAGAAAAGGAGAATTCAAGTTAGTTGATTTTAATCCTTAATTATTAACCTATAAATTTAAATTAAGGCTAATCCATATTTTCGATTCGAACTTTGAATAGGGATGCCATAATCAAATTCGAATCTATTTTAAGTAGGTAAGGATTTTACCAATTCCAATCTTATGAAACACCTAGATCTTTTGAGATTCATTGATTCTTATCAATGGCATGTTTAATCTTAGATTATGCTCTCACTTTTGTAACTGGGATACCGAGGATCACAAACGAGATGTGAATAACCATGCAAACCCACTTGACAACCTTAAAGTCATTTAACATCTCATATTAATGTGCCGATTAACCACACATGCTCCATCAATAATGATAATTTTCAATATGTCCATCATATCTCTTTACAGTCCCTATTAGTGTATCGGTTAACCACACACGCTCCACTAACGACATATAAAGCATGATGTGCGTTTTCATGGATTAGCATACTTTTCATATTTTTCCTAAAGTAACTAAAAGTGAGATTTTAAAATTAGTTTAGTTACTTTATATCATTATACTTATTAATTATATTATGTCTTATCAAATCCGTTCGACTAACGACCCTCCACCACAAAGGAGAGCAGTGGGTGAGAGTGGACACTCATTCAACGGCCATTTTATAGGCCACTTCCTTATATCCTCTTTATAGCATAGTTTCGTGAATGAAGCATACTAGCGATTTGACTAACTTTTCTTGTACATATAATATATTAAACCTTTAATGGTGTGTATATATATATATATATATATATATATATATATATATATATATATATATATATATATATATATATATCAAGGTTGTAAAAATCGCTCGACGGTAGCTCGGCGGTCGACCGGGTCAAGCGATTAATCGGTTTGGTGGGGAGTAATCGGAGGATTAATCGGGGACCATAAATTACTAATAAAACTATTTTAAAACTTAATATATCCTAAGAAAAAAATAGTATTTGAAAATTTTAAATTTTAAATTTTGAAGTTTTGAAATATTTGGTATAATATTTGAAAATTTGAATATTTATAAATTTAAAATTTTGAAGTTTTGTAAATTTTGGTATAATATTTGAAAATTTGAAATTTTGAATTTTTTAAAATCTTCCCGCCAAGGACCGCCGATGACCGCCAAGGAACGCCGAGGACCGCCTAGCCCGAGTTTGACCGATATTGACCAATTTCCACCAAACACCCCTAATCGTAATCAGTTGCAGACCGCCAAGCGCCTAGGCGGCCGCCTAAGCCGATATTTACAACACTGATATATATATATATATATATATATATATATATATATATATATATATATATATATATATATAGCTATGTTCAAATGTGGATGGATAACTATTGTGTGGTTGTAGGAACCAATCACATTTAAAAAAAAAATAATCCATTAATTAATCTAGTAAGGGTAGTTTGGTAAATGAATTAATTGAATTTAAATTAAATCCTATAATCTTGGTAACTTGATTTAGATTGACCCTATATTTATGTTAACTTCTTCGTTTAATCATAACCATTCCAAAGAGACAGACGCCTCCATCATCAAGAGACTAACGTCTGTGGCCTGCTTCTTCCGCTATATCCCTATTAAATCACGTATGCCATCTAAAACCCTAGGCCACCGGCGACTCAATCAACAACACGCTGGAAATCGGAAAATCCAATGAAAGACGTCGCCTTGTAAACTTGGAGGCTGTGTCGGCCGAAATCCTATCACGGTATCATCAATTCATTTTTGTATATGGCTTTTTGTAATTGATTTTAAAATTTAATCGGGTCTTTGTAACTGAATTTAATCGGCATCTGATTGAATTTTTTTTAGTGTGTATATTGCGATCGTCGATTCATTGCATATAATGATTTGCTTTAACCCATTAAAATATAGTATATTTTAATGAATTATGATTGCTTTTGTAGTTTTGAAGGTTATTTGGTTTGCTAAGCTTCTGGAATCGATAACAAAAAATTGATTGTTATATATACAATTTATACTATAACAGTTTTCTTACTTGTAAGTGTATTATTAAATATGTTAAATAATAAAAGAGCTCATACTTATAATTGGTTAAATTGTTTAATTGACATGAAATAATGTTCCTTTAAAATTATGATGTTTGGTTCTTTGGTTTCATAATGAAATTGTTGCTGCAAATTTATATTGTTAATGGATACATTTTTTGTATGAATTGAGTTATTAATCTGATTTCATGTTAGAATTTATATATTCTTATGATGGTGGATTGAATTATTGTTTTGATTGCAGATTATTAATTATTTTTAATCAAGGTAAAGCTAATTTTACTGTATCTATCCTTCATTTTTTCAAATGATAGTGTATTCTAGCAGAATATATTCTATATATTATGTCGGAATGAAATCACAAATTTCAATTCTATCGGAATGGAATCATGATATTTCATCACTAATTTGTGCATTTTCTACAATTCTTGGTTATGGATTTTGGTGCAATTCACAGATCTTCAGATTTGTACAAAAGACTTTAGTTTTTATTTTTCATTTGCTAATGTATTATTGGGTTCTAAACTACAACTGGATTTGGTTTCACAGATGCTTGAAGAATGGACCGCAAAATTGAAAGTGATTCTCAACAATAATATTCTTATAGAATGTATTACTGTCTTTTGTTAGATTTTGATGTTTTTTTTTTCAATTTTTAACACTTCTTAGTTTTATTTTTTAACAATAAATGTAATTCTTAGCAATTGTTACCCATATTCTTTAAGAATTAATGTAATTTTTGTTTTTATTCTTCAAGTGATGGTTCAAGAATTTGTTATTTTTCAAGAAGCTCTTTCCGTCAAAATATGTATTCTGTGAGAATATTTATTCTTTTATGGTTCAAGAATGTTTCAAGGTACTCATAAACATATTCTGTTAGAATGACCTGAAATAAAAGAATTATTATCTATTAAAATCAGATTTTTAAAATTAAAAGAATTAATTACCCCTAAAAATCCGAAATTTCCTTTTATAAAATGTAGTTTAAATAACTAAAATACCCTTATACTAAAATTTATGTGATTACATAGTACATGATATCTCATAGTAATATCATAGACCCTCAACTCATGACCATTCATTTTATTGATCTATTGGTTCAGAATTATCCTTACGACCACACAATAGATGACATCCACATATATTATCTAGCCCTATATATATATATATATATATATATATATATATATATATATATATATATATATATATATATATATATATATATATATATATATATAAGGTCTATTTTAACGCCTTTTTAAAATAATAGGTTTAAATTTAAAATTTTGAAATTAATAAAAATATCAATTTAATTTAAAACTAAACCAATTAAGATTTAATCTTTATCTTTTAATTAACAATTAATTAAATTAATTTAAATCTCATGAAGATTAAATAACTATTTACTATTAGCTGCTAATCAAATAATTTAAATTTAATCATAATCCAATCGCTACTAAATTTTTGAAAAATAATGGTATTGGGGTTATCCAGTTTTAATTATTCTATTTTAACTAATTAAGATAATTATTAAATAAGGAAACGCTAACTTGCCCTCTAATTAATGGAAAATAAGGGAGGAGGCTAGGGTTTCTAAAACCCTTACAAAATCGAAAAACCTAAGGATGGAGGCTAGGGTTTCAAGAACCCTAGGGATTTTCGAAAATTGCCTCCTTAGGGTTTAGTTTCTATAAACCCTAATTTCGATCTATTCAACTTTGTGCAAGATCAATGGGAAAAAATGGCTCTGATACCACTGATGGGTTTTAGATGTTACAAACTAATTTTTGGCAGAAAAATATAAACCCTAAGTTCACATGCACCCTAAAGGATCTATGTTCTCTCTATTATTTGCAAACAACTATTTAATATCAAGAACCTAAGAAGTACATTGCTATTTCCGAAAATCACTAACGGGTTATTAGAAAATACATACCTTATGTTTATTGTAGTAAAGAAACAATGATTCCTTCTTGATCTAGCTTTAGAAAGCAAGCACCAGAAGTCTCGTGCCTCTAATGGCTCACACCCAAACCCTAGCAAATTGGAGGCTAAAGAGGAGAGAGGATGAGGAAGGGAATTTTCAAAATTCTCTTTGCAATGAAGTGAATTTTGAAATTCATAACCCAAGGGGGTTTATATAGGTGATACTGAGGCTTAGGATAAGGCATGTTTCCTTTTATATAACCCTTTCCCATTGCTTCCTCCCTAAGACATTCCAAGCTTCCTACAAGCCCAAGAATACCTATAAAAACCCTCTAGAAACCCTATATTTTATTTGAACATTGATATATTTTATTTAGAAATTTTAGAAACCCAATATTTTATACCTCTAAAAACCCTCTAAGAATAATCATTTGTATTTGAACATTGATATATTTTATTTAGAATCATATAAAAGGTAAAACAAATGAGAATGCAATTATTGTAATAATGTATGTGTTATTATGTTAAATACTTCAAAAAATAACTTGTACATTTTGTCAGAATCAAGTAGAAAATATATTACATTTGAGAATGTACATTGGCTACCAATAGAAAATTATTCGCACCAAATAAGTATAGATATTTTAGGAGAATACTCCATCAATTTAATTCTTTTGTTGAGGTTGTATCACTTCCTACTCCAACCCTTTATTTACTCAGCAAAGAAAAGCAAAGGCTCTTGAATGGGTGTGTGACATATGTCTCTTTTTCCTACTATAAAAGTAAGTTGAATCTACATTCCTTGGCATATAGTAAGTGAATGAGAACAGATAGGATTTCGGATCTTAAGTGAAAATGAGTAGAAATGCATGAGAATGACATTGTGTGAGAATGTCTATCATGAAATTCAACTCGAGGGCTTCTTACTCGGCATCTTGTATGTATAAATTTAGCCTTATTCTTTCGTTTATGTTTTTCTAGAATGAATACTAGAAAGACAAATAAACACATCCTCTTCTTGATGTATGCATGTAAATGAAGATGACATATGTTGGTGAAGATGATGAACAAGGTTGATATTGTAAATGTGATAGTTATGACATGGAGATGATAAACTGATGGTGGTAAGTGATTGTGGTCAGTATAAAAGTGGTGGGTATTGGAATATGTTATGTATAAAAATATAAAAACCACCAAACTAGGATCATAAGATTCAAATAATGACATATCTTAAAAAAAGAGACAAAATCACCATGTTGTTGTATGAAGAACTATCACAACTTAATTATTTCACTCAATGATTCATACCAACATTATCATTAATATATATGTGTTTACATATGCTTTCTTTATAGTTTCTTGTCACACTCCCGGACGACAACAGAAATGTTGGGCTATGCGACGTAGTCATGGATCACAATTATTGAACATACATTGAATAGTACAAAATATAACTTCTATTATTTTTGAAAAACATATTACAATGTCGTTTTCTATTACCAAAATACAATATAGGCCTAACAGTTTGGAGTTTACAAAATATAGTGCAACATTCAGAAGTTCCATAGATCTTTAGTGTAGGTGTTCTTCCAGCAACTTATGATCCTGAGAATAACTGTGTTTTAAAGATACGTCAACATAAAGTTAGTGAATACTAGAGGTTTTGACACATTGTACTTTTATAACCAAAGGTGTATTTATATCCTATTGACTGGTTGACCAACTTATATAAAATGTGTACTTTTTCTAACTAAAAAGTATAAAATTTGAGACCATAAGTACTTATCATACTTATGTGTTTATGTGATTTCTTTCATTTTGATAGTTCTGCTGATAAGTTCTTATCTATCTTATAAATCATAAACCTACTCCTAAATCCGTACAAGTGTTCTGTATTTCAACTTAAGTCCTATTTCAACATAAATTTTATAACAACAAAAGTTCACGTGGTTTATATATTTTTAAGTATTTGTTTTACTTATGAAATACCAATACTTATTTATTGTTCAAAATATGATTATGCATCCTAAAAATTAATTTATAAAGTTACTAAACTTATCGTTTATTTGTACAATTCAGAACGTCCTATAAGTGTGATTGTGTGTCTTAAACTTTATGTTATAAAGTTACTAGACTTATTGTTCATTCGTTAAGTTTAGATTGTCCTATAAGTGTCAATGCATTTCTTAGACTTTGAGTTATAAACTTACAAGACTTATCATTTATTCGTTCAGTTCGCGTCGTCCTATAAGTGTCAATGCACGTCTTAAACTTTGAGTTATAAAGTTACCATACTTATTGTCCATTCGTTCAGTTCAGGCCATCCTATATGTGTGACTGAGCCTCTTAAACTTAAAGTTATAAAGTTACCAGACTTATCGTTCATTCGTTTAGTTCAGACCATCCTATAAGTGTGATTGCGCATCTTAAACTTTACGTTATAACATTACCAGACTTATCGTTCATTCGTTCAGTTCAGACTGTCCTATAAGTGTGATTGTGCATCTTAAACTTTATGTTATAAATTCACTAGACTTATCGTTCATTCATTCAATTTACACATCCTATAAGTGCGATTATGCATTTCAAATTTATGTCAAAAAGTTTACTAGAGTATTGTTCATTCGTTAAGTTCAAGTCACACTAAAATGTGATTTTGTGTCCTAAACTTTATAATATAAAGTTTACTAGATTTATTGTTTGTTCGTTGCATAAAAACGTTAATGAGTTTTCTAATAAAATTTGGGCAGCATAACAGTTGTTATTTAGAGCATTATATATATATATATATATATATATATATATATATATATATATATATATATATATATATATATATATATATATATATGGGTTGATTCAGTTCCTTTTTAACAACCCGTTTGATATATATAGAAAAAAAGTATAACTAACGATTTAGAGTTCATATAAACGTAAAGACGATGTGTGCATGTATTCTCCCTCCAAAACATAAAAAGCTTAAAAGGGGTCATAGAACTCACCTTTTTGTATGTTTTACCGTTGCTTTGTTCAGATCTGAAACCAGGAGTCAAACCGTGACTCAGGATTTCATGAACAACACATTTTTTCAACAAAACTAGACTTGAAGGTTGTACATTAGGCAAAAGCAATTAGGAAAACCTTATCGGATTCGAATGAAAATTGTTCAGATTAGGAAATGGGATTTGTCTTGCGATTTCTGTCTTTTCACCCGACATACTTTTGGAGCAAAACAACACTCGAAGGTTGTAGATTAGACAAAAGTGAGTTAGGAAAAGTACTTTTCACGACTATCGGGGCTGCCAGAATCTCGTCGGAGCGTTGCCGGAAAATGAGTTTCTGAAATCGCTTAGAGAGGGGAATGAGGGGGGTCCTTCTGGTCGATTTTCATGACTTTTAGTGGTGGTTGATGGTGTTAGTCAGCATCCTGTGGCGGTTTCTTGTGGCAACAACAACTTCTGGAGTTGTTTCTGGCTTCAACGGAGTTTCTGGAACAGAGAGGAGGGTGGTCGGAGCAAGGGTTGGCTGGAGGGTGCTCCAGTGGTGGTGGTGTACAGTGGCGGACGACGATGATGGGCAGTGGCTGGATTTGAGAGAGAGAGAGAGAGAATTTAGAAAGAGAGAAAAAAAGAGAGAGAGTTGATTGTGGGAATATGGGAGGACCAACACCTCAATTTATAGGAGGAGAGGGAATGTATGGACCACAAAACCTTTGAAAAGTGTCACCATTTAAGTGGTGACACGTGTCATCGTCTCGAACCAAGTCCCAAGTTTCGACGAAAAACGACTCCGTTACAACTTTTCGAATATCCTATTCAGATGTCTTGAATGTGGTAATTTCAAATATGTAACCAAAATTTCCGAACAATAGATGTAACTATGCTAAAAACATGTTTGAAATTTCAGTTCAGTTATATTTATAGTTTTCTTGTTACGAATGATTTTGTAAAACGACTATAACTTCATGCTAAGAATATTTCAACAATGGAATCAAATAATAGAGTATAGTATGAGTCCAAAAACTTTTTCAAAAATACTTAACGAGATGCGTAACTAACCCAACGAATCAATTCAATGTTCTTTTAAGGAAAACACAGTTATATAACTGACTTGTGTTTTTAAAAATGGTGTAAGTTTTGCTTACGATCTCTGTTTTTGGTGTTCTTTATATCTAAGAAATCGTATTCTTAGGCTCTATCTGTTTATAGTATGAGTTGTTCATAAGTATAGTTAACACACAAATCTTATTTTCAATGTGTTAATTAAATACCTATATATTATGAATAGTATTTTGTTCGTTAAAGATCGACATTCATCAGAGGCAAAAAGGATATTCTGTATGTTCACAATGAAACTTCATTTGCATTATAAAACTTCATTTGCATTATAAGTATGGAATGAAATACATTAGGTATATTACAACAGCTGTTCATAATGACTGAGACTGGTGAACGATGACCTAATTTTCTTGTTTGTTACATTCTCCTCGCATTAAAAGAATTTTGTCCCAAAATTCATCTCGTAATCGAGGTATCTTTGAATGGTTGGGGTATTTACATTTTTTTGATCCTCACGTGATCCTTCTATAGTCTCCTTGGGTATGAAATTCATATATAATCATGGATTGGATAGTCGGTCGAATAAATGATTCTACTCTAAGCGCACAAGGAAGATGGAAGGATTAAATTAGATATCCCAAGGTTATATACAACTCTAACGCATAAATTTAGCATGCATGGAATGTTAGTATGGTTTCTCAGTTTGTAATGACTTGGTTTCATAGAGTTCTTTCATAGATATCATTGAGAGAGATAGTAAGAATGTAATCGGACATGCACTTCTTGAGGTTTGACACGTGAAACACATTGTGGACATTGTTTATCTCTTGAGGCAATTTGAGTCGGTATGCGACAGGACCAATTCGAGAATTTCAAAAGGTTTTATGCGTCGTGGGTTTAACTTACCTCCTTCTCTAAACCCTATCATTCCCTTTAAATGGGAGACGTTTAATATTACACAGTCTCTGACCTGGTAATTAGGAGGCTTGCATCTCACGTTTAGCATAATCCTTTTGATGTTCGAGAGTAGCCTTCAATCTTTCCTTGGTTTGCACAATATTTTCTACCGTCTCATGGGTGATTTCTGAACCAGTAAGCAGTGTATCACTTGCGTGTTCTCTGTTCAGTTACATATCTCTAACCATTGTTGAACATAATAGAGAACTATATTTTCAATCTTAAAGAGCCTCAAACGTTACGACATTAATGATGGTGTGATTGTTGGATTAGTGTCTAAGTCCATAACTATTTTGGTATGTACTTGACCCGATTGTGAGCATGGTCCTTTTGGGTTGCCTTCACACGGGTGACTAGACAGGATGACAGTTGAGGAGAGAGGTTGATTAGGGCATAAATATGATTTATTTATTATATTATATGATTAATATAATAATTTGGAATCATATTATTAATTAGTATTTAATCAGAAATTAATTAGGAATTAATTTCGGGATTAAAGGAATTATTTAAAAGTACAAGGGTTGTTTTGTAATTATTTGATAGTTGAGACTTTGGGCTATTGGATCACCTTTATTAAGGCTTGAACGAAAATCCTAGAAGGATCTAGGAGTTTTCGTCCAAGGGCTTAAGGAAAGGAGTCCATGGACTTGCTTAGGCCCTAAGCTAAGGGATTAGGGTTTCCACCTTGAAACCCTAGCTAGCCTCAAGTATAAATAGCACCCTAAGGCACTAGAATTCGACCACTCCTTGGGAAAACCCTAAAAGGGACGAATTTTAGAGCAAGATACCCTTCTCTCCTCTCTCCCATATTCATCCTTTCACCTAGTGTGTTTGTGAGCCATTAGAGGTACTACACTTGTGGTACTTGCTTTCAAGAGCTAAGGAAACTCAAGGAACTAGTTGTTATTACTACATAACAACAAAAGGTATGTATTCTATTCTCCTATGTCAATTTCGAAAATAGTAGATGCATGCTAGGGTTCTTTTGTGTTCATAAAGTTGTATAACTAATAGTGATAACATAGATCCAACTCTAGGGTTGCATGCACACATAGGATTGTTTGTATAAAACTCATTAGTGATAACTATTGTAGAAAACTTAATATATGGTAAATGAGTATCTCACATACTTCCAAAGTTTATTATGCAGTTTCGAAGTATATCTCCTAAGGTTTGGATGGTTCTTTTGTTCTAACCATTGGGAATAGTAACTTGTGTTCATATCCAAGGATTTTGGAAGTGCTTGCCAAAATCATGAGGCGAATCTACTATCTTCGTCAGATATGATATAATTAACACCTTGTGTAATCTAACGATTTCTTTGAGATATGTTCTACTAAGCTTTTAAATTTTGTTTGTTTCTTTGATTGGCATGAAGTGGGCAGACGTATTCAATCTACTGACTACTACCCAATTATTATCGAAACCACTATGCGTCATGGGTAAGTTTTTGATGAAGTTCATTGAGATCTGCTCCCACTTCCACTCGGGTATTTTCGATTTTTGGAGTAAACCGAATGGCTTCCAATGTTCAACCATAACTTTTAGAGTAAGTCATACATTTTCCCACACAAGTGGCAATCGCAGCTCTCATGTTCATCTTCCAATACTGTTTCTTGAAATCTAAGTACATGTTCTTAGAACCTGTATGGACGGAATTCCTTGATATGTAAGCTTTGTTCAAGACTGAGCTTCTGATGTTACTAAACTGGGCGTCCAAGTTTTTTTTTCTTCATAAAATACCAATCTGTCACACCCCTGCCGGCAAAGGAAACCCCGGGCTATGCGACGTAGTCATGGATCGTATTTATTGAACATACATTGAACAAAACAAAATATAACTTCTATTATTTTCGATATAGAGATTACATTGTCTTTGTCTGTTACCAAAATATAATACAAGCCTAACAGTTTGGAGTTTACAAAATATAGTATAATAATAAAAAATTCTATAGATCCCGAGTGTGGCTGTTCTTCTAGTTGCTTATGATCTTGAGAATACATACGTTTTAAAGATACATCAACATAAATTTCGTGAATTCTATAAGTTTCAAAACATTTTACTTTTATAACCAAAAGTTTATTTATATCCTTTTTACTGGTTGACCAATTATATGAAATGTGTACATTTACTAACTAAAAAATATAAAATTTGAGACCGTAAGTACTTACCCTACTTATTTGTTTACATGATTCCTTTCATTTTGATAATTCTTATTATAAGTTCTTACAATTTTATAAATCATAAACCTACTAGTAAATCTGTACAAGTGTTCAATATTTCAAGTTAAGTCCTATTTCAACATAAGCTTTATAACAAAAACGGTCACATGGTTCATATATGTTCAAGTATTTGTTTTACATATGAACTACCGATACTTATCTATATTAATGCGTGTCATAAACTATAAGTTATAAAGTTACTAGACTTATCGTTCATTTGTTTAGTTTAGACAGTCCTATAGGAGTGATTACATGTCTTAGACTTTATGTTATAAAGTTACCAGACTTATTGCTTATTTGTTCAGTTTAGACTGTCCTATAAGTGTCATTGTGTGTCTTAAACTTTAAGTAATAAAGTTACCAACCTTATAGTTCATTGGTTCAATTCATATCATCATATAAGTGTGACTGTGCATCTTAAACTTTCAGTTATATGGTAGACATATCATTCATTCCTTCAGTTCGTACCGTCCTATAAGTGTGATTGCACGTCTTAAACTTTAAATTATAAATTTACCAATCTTATCGTTCATTCGTTCAGTTCAAATCATCTTATAAGTATGATTGCGCATCTTAAACTTTATGTTATAAAATTAGACATATCGTTCATTCATTCAGTTCAGACCATCCTTTAAGTGTGGTTGTGTGTCTTAAACTTTTTGTTTAAAAGTTTACTAGACTATTGTTCGATCGTTAAGTTCAAGTCATTCTAAACATGTGATTTCATGTCCTAAACTATATATTATAAAGTTTACTAGATTTATTATTCGTTCATTGTATAAAAACTTTAATGAGTTTTATAACAAGATTTAGGCAGCATAACGGCTGTATTTTGACAAAAACCAATTTTTACCCAATATGAAACCAACAATACCAAAATAATGTACAAGTTCAAATGACAGTAAATATATAGTTTATAAGTGAAAAATGACTTTTAACAATTGTTTTTGACAGTTATGTTTATGAACGGTAAAATAACTATTCTTGTCTATAAATATAACTAAACTATATAAATGGTTATTTAAAGCATATTATATATATATATATATATATATATATATATATATATATATATATATATATATTGTTCATCATGTATATATATTGGTTGATTTAGTTTTTTTTAACAACCGTTTGCTATATATAACAAAATCATAAATAATATAAACTTTTATCTAACGATTTAGAGTTTATATAAAGGTAAAGATGAGTTGTGTATGTATTCTCCCCCGAAAACATAAACAACTTAAAAGGGTTGTAGAACTTACTTTCGTTGCGTGCTTTATCGTTGTTTTGCTAAGATTTGAAATCGGGATTCAAACCATGAGTCAGGATTTCATGAACGATACACTTTTTCAACAAAACGACATTTGAAGGTTGTAGATTGGCCAAAAGCGAGTAGGAAAAACTATTCGGATTTGCCAGAAAATTGTAGATTGTTCAGATCAGGAACCTAAATTTTTCTTGCGATTTCTGACTTTTCACCCGATACTTTTGGAGCAAAACAACACTTGAGGGTTATAGACCGGAAAAAAGTGAGTTGGGAAAGCACTTTTTGCGGTTGTCGGGGATGCCGTAATTTCGTCGGAGCTTGGCCGGAAAATGATTTTTTGAACAAAAAGATGGATTGAAAAGTGGTTTTCTAGTGGCAGTTTGAAGTGAGACCTGAAATCGCACGCACACACACACACACACACACACACACACACATATATATATATATATATATATATATATATATATATATATATATATATATAGATAGATAGATAAATAGATAGATATATGTATATATATATATATATATATATATATATATATATATATATAGAGAGAGAGAGAGAGAGAGGAGGGGGGTCCTTCTAGTCAACTTTTGTGACTTTTCATTGGTGGTTGAAGGCGGCAGCCGGTGGCGGTTTCTAGTGTCGACAGCAGCTGTTGGAATTGTTTATGGCTTCACTGGATTTTCTAGAACATAGGGTATGGTGGTTAAAGAAAGGGGTGGATGTAGGGTGCTCCGGTGGTGGTGGTGGTGCATGGCGGCCGACGACATAAATGGTTGGTGGCCGGATTTGAGAGAGAGAGAGAGAGAGAGAGAGAGAGAGAGAGAGAGAGAGAGAGAGAGAGAGAGAGAGAGAGAGAGTTGATTATGGGGAGAGAGGAGGACCAAATTCTCTATTTATAGGAGGAAAGCGAATGTGTGGACCACCAAATGCTTGAAAAGTCTCACAACTTAGGTGGTGAAACGTCTCATCGTCTCGAACCACATGTCTAATCTCAATGAAAAACGACTTAATTCCAACTTTCCGAATATACTAGTTAGATGTCCTGAACATGGTGGTTTCAAACATATGATCGAAATCTTCGAACGATAGACGCAACTATCCTTAAAACGTGTTTGAAGTTTCAATTCAGTTATATTTATAGTTTTCTCGTTATGACAGATTTTGTAAAACAACTATAACTTCTTTGTGCTAAAAATATTCCGACAATGGCATCAAATAATAGAGTATAGTCTGTGTAACATCCCAAAAATACGACCCAAAAATTTCATTTTTTAAAGTTACTAAATCCATATCCCAAAACATCATCAGTTTCAAAAGCATTGTGAACATACGATGATTATAGTATTTTAACAAGACAAGACATAGAAAAGTATTATCAGAGTATAAGTCCTAAAATCTCTACTGCGGAAAATCATAGTGTGATGCGATGTGATCATGCCGACCCTTTTCCCTTCGAGATAGAAGTACCTGAAACACAAATTGAAACTGTAGGAACAAAGCTAAGTGAGTTCCCCCACTATACCACAAAAATAAACATACTACCAAGCATATTCGGGTGCTGGTCTACCCCCATTTGGTCTATTTCAACCGGATAGTGCCGAGCAAATCTGGGTGCTCGACCTGCCCCTTCGGTCTATTTCAACCGGATAATGTTAAGCATATATGGGTGCTTGACCTGCCCCTTCGGTCGATTTCAACCGGGTACTAGGTCTATTTCACCCCTACCACTACTTTATAATATCACACATAATTCACAGAGTCAGCAAATAATACATGCACAACTGATAATTATCACAAAGACAATCATTATGCCATATCATAACTAGTGGGTCAGCCTTGGTGCCTTCGACCCACGAATTCAACGAAAGGAGACTCACCTTAAACTGTGGGTGTAATAACGTACTTGGCGAATGACTAGTGAACTCCTCCCCCTATCGCACGACATAAATTTCTAATTAGCTATCATATCATGACTCCAAACCTTAATTCATGTCTTAAGGCAAAAGATTCCCTAATCCTTGCTTTATTGGGCCTCTTCCTCCCAAAGCCCAATTTCAAGCAACCCAAAAGTGCCCAAGCCCAATCAAATAAATTCTAATGCCCAATAAGGCCCAAATACAATCCATCATAACCCTAGGCCCATAGGTCTTCATCTACAGGTGCACTTGGGGCCCAACAAGCCAAGGCCTAACTATCATTTTTGCTCACTGCATGCGTACGCGCGACATACTCTGCATGTACTCCAACATATGTTGGTCTTGACCTGATTCGGGTGTTTAACCCGATACGCGCAACGTACCCAGGAGTACGCCCATTGTACTAGCCAGCCAACCCAAGAACTCTCTTGTGACTTAATCCATTAAGTCCTAACGTCCAAAACATAGATGCAGGTCCCTAAAAACGTCCTAAGCCATAAAGTTATAAACTTTATGCTTTTGCATGCATGGATGGGGATTAATACATAGATTAAGTCCATAAACACACTTAGTTGGTATCTAGCACTTGCATGGTTGAGGCTAAACCATCAAGGTCGGATTTTTATGGCTCCTAACACTTCCAAGAGCCTAAAAGGACAGCTCATATGGACTGAAACTCTTTTAACTCAAAGAACCTCAACTATGGAACCAAAATATACCATAAAACACACGAAAACTAGAGCATTACAAATCTCCCCCACTTGAATTAGACTTCGTCCTCAAAGTATGCTGCTGTTGCTGGGAATAACTCCGGGTAATGCTACCTCATATCGTCCTCTGGCTCCCACGTCCATTACGAGCCCTTACGGTGCTACCACTGCACCTTCACCAGCTCGACCCCTTTGTTCCTTAAATCCTTCGTCTTCCTGTCGAGAATTGCTACTGGCCTCTCAATGTAGTTCAGGCAGTCATCCACCTATATGTCCTCCAACGGAATCACCATAAAATCATCAACTAAACACTTCCGCAGCTGCGAGACATGAAAAGTGTTATGGATCTGCCTGAGCTCCTACGAAAGATCTAGTCAGTATGCCACCTTGCCCACCCAGGATATAATCCTGAAGGGTCCAATATACCTGGGGCCCAACTTTCCCCGCTTCCTGAAGCGAATGACACCTTTCCAAGGTGACACTTTCAGGAGGACCATAACCCCGACCTGGAACTCTAGGTCCGATCGATGTATGTCGGCGTAGCTCTACTGTCGACTCTGAGCCGTCTAGATTCTGCTCCGGACCTGCTAGATCAACTCGGTCGTCTTAAGCACCACCTAGGTACTCCCCATGACTCACTAAACGACCTCACCCCAACATATTGGGGTCCTGCACTTCCTCCCATAAAGCATCTCAAAGGGAGGTCAGTCGATGCTGGCATGGTAGCTATTGTTATACGAAAACTCAGCCAATGGGAGGTATGCATCCTAGCTACCATCAAAATCCAAAATGCAACCCCACGACATATCCTCTAATATCTGGATGGTCCGCTTTCTTTGACCTTCTGTCTGCGGGTGGAAGGCCGTTCTGAACTGTAGAAGAGTACCCAGCTCATCATGAAATCTCTTCCAGAATCTGGAAGTGAACCGTACATCTATGTCGGAAATCACAGAAACCGGCACCCCGTGCCGAGCGACAAACTTCCTGATGTAGATATTTGCCAACTTCTCAGTAGAAATACTCTCCTAGATCAGAATGTAATGGGCGCTCTTGGTCAATCGATCCACGATGACCCGTCCGTGGCAACTTCGTAATGAAGTGTATGGTAATCTCCTCCCATTTCCACACTGGGATGTCTAACGGTTGTATCTTGCCGTGAGGCCTCTGGTGCTCGACCTTGACCTTCCTGTAGATCAAGCATCTCTCGACATACTAGGCTATATCCCGCTTCATGCATGGGCACCTGTAATCAGGACGAAGATCTCTATACATCTTCGTCGCCACGGGATGGATGGAAAATATGGATTGTGTGCCCCGGGATGGACGAAGATCTCCGATAGAGTGTCAATAAACCTCGACTATCATAATCGAAGGAGGAAATCTCACCCACGATGCGCTCACTCTTCTGGTGCTCCTTCTTCATAGCCTCCAACTGTGCCTCACGAATCCGCTCCAAAAGCGGAGTCATCACTGTCATTCTCAGACAGATATCCCTGATCGGGGCCGCGACTGCCTTGCGGCTAAGAGCATTTGCCACTACATTGACCTTCCCTGGGTGGTAAAGGATCTCAAAATCATAATCATTCACCACGTCCAACCACCGATACTTCCTCATGTTCAGATTTGGCTGATCCATCAGGTACCTCAGATTCTTGTGATCCGTGTAAATAGTACAACGAACCCCATAGAGGTAATGCCGCCAAATCTTGAGGGTAAAAACCACTGCCCCCAACTCTGAATCGTGCATCGGGTAGTTCACCACGTGAGGCTTCAGCTGCCTCGAGGCGTAAGCGATGAGGTGCCCCGTCTACATCAATACCGCGTCTAAACCCGAGATAGACGTGTCACAATAAACTACAAAATCCTCGACACCCTATAGCAGGGTCAAAATCGGCGCCTCGCACAACTTCTGCCTCAAAGTCTCCGACGCTGCCTGCTGCTTAGGCCCCCATCGGAAAATGGCAGTCTTCTTTGTGAATCGGGTCACGGGTACCGCTATCTTGGAGAAATATTGAATAAATCTCCGATAGTATCTTGCTAACCTAAGGAAGCTCCGAATCTCGGATGGAGACCTCGGAACCTCCCATATCATCACGGCCTCCACTTTGGCCGGATCGACCAGGATACCGTTCTGGTTGACAAGATGCCCCAGAGATTGCACCTTGCGCAACTAGAACTCGCACTTGGAGAACTTCGCGTATAGCCTCTCCCTCCTCAGGGTATCCAACACCTCTCGCAAGTGCTCCTCGTGCTGATCCTTGGTCTTGGAATAGACCATGATATCATCAATAAATACTATCACCGGCTGATCCAACATCAGCCTGCATACGCAGTTCTTGAGGTCCATGAACGTGGCTGGATCATTGATGAGACCAAAAGGCATCACCACGAAATCGTAATGACCATAACAAGTCTAAAAGGCTATCTTCTACACATCATCCTCCCCGACCCTCATCTGGTGATATTATGAGTGCAGATCAATCTTGGAAAACCAAGACGCCCCCTGAAGCTGGTCAAATAAATCATCGATCCTCGGGAGTGGATAAAGATTCTTCACCATTAGCTTGATCAACTCCCGGTAGTCAATAAACATCTGGTGCGACCCATCCTTCTTCTTCACAAACAGGATTGGTGCACCCCAAGGTGAGCTACTCGACCGGATAAATTCCATGACTAACAACTCTTGTAGTTGTGTAGACAACTCCTACATCTCTGGTGGGGCTAATCGATATGGTTCGTTGGCTATTTGGGCTGCACCAGGAACCAGATCGATCCGGAACTCCACTTGCCTCTCCGAAGGCACTCCAGGTAAATCCTCAGGAAACACGTCCAGGTACTCTCGAATAACTGGCACCCCATCAACCATCGCTCTATCCTGCTCCCGAGTATCCATGACATATGCGACAATGCCAAAGCAACTTTGATGAAGATAGCGCCTGGCCCTAGCAGCTGAACATAAAACGGGGCCGCGATGAGCTCCCTCCCCATGGACCACCAACTCTCCCCAACATGAGGTCTGCACGCACACTAGTTGGTGCTCACAATAAATCACTGCCCCATTGGGGCTCAACCAATCCATCCCTACTATGACCTTGTTCCTGCGTAGAGGAATGGGAACCCAGACAATAGAGTAACACTCGTCGTACATCCTCAAAACACAATCCCGATGGACCCTCGATGCTCGGACGGACCTCCCATCTGCAATCTCAAGCTCTAACGGGTAGTCTAACATGCTAGGAAATCCGACAAACATGATATGGGCTTATTTAGTCATAGAAATCATTCATTATCTTATTAATTATTGTTGATTTTATATCATTTTATGGACAAAAGGTACTTAATTAGCTTAATATTTCAATTTCAGCAATAAAAGACATGCTCGGGTGAAAAAGGAAGAGGATTGAGTGATTGGAAGCTTGGAGATTGAAGACTGAAGAAAGAAGGATGTTGTTGGACAGCTTGACCCCTCGTCAGTGTTTTGGCCATATCTCATGAACCGTAACTCCGATTAACAAGATTCAAAATGTTCTGAAAACTAGACACAATTTCGGACGACTTTCGTGTTTTGAGAAAATGTTGATTCCAAGAGAACTCGACGAGTTGACCCAAAACTCGACGAGTTGGTCAGAATGTTCCCGATTCGAAGATGCCTTGCTGTACACGCTGTATACGCGGATTATCGAAAAAACTCGACGAGTTGGTGGTGAAAACTCGTCGAGTTGGCCCTGTTTTCATAATTTATATATAGAAATGCTTCTCATTCGAACACTAACACTTCCTAGAGGCTAGCTGCGATTATTGAAGACCAGAAGGGTTCTTGAAGCTTCAGTTTTCGAGATTGCAACCTAAGAGACAATTTAGAAGAGAATCAAAGGCAAATAATCATTCTTCTTTTCTTAATCTTTTTTTTGAACCATGTTTGAATCATTTGATTTTGATTTTAGGTTATTACTTGCTGTAGATATGAGCTAAAAGCTTTTTACTTCTGTTTGGATGAGATAATCTTATGAACATGGTTTGATTGAGTGGTTGGATTAATATTAATTTGGTTATTTATCTTGTTAAGCTTGTTAAAGATCCTCATGTATTGATGATAAATATTTTCTGTTAATAAGTGAGTTATTAAGTTGTATGAACATCTTCTTGATTACTTGATTCATATAATTTTGAGAATACAAGATTGTATGCCTAGGAATAGTGAACATGAAACTAGGGTTAACTAGAAAATATGTAAATCAATGTGTGAGCATGTGTGATGAACAACCACATATGAGTTGATTGAATTGAACAAATTTTATTAACTATTATTACAAGTCTTACTTGATACGAACTGAACACTAGGAAACTTGTTAGTTTAATCAACCGGCCACTGTTTGAATTAACTTGTCTACTAAAGGATTGGTAATAGTGAAGATGAACCCAATCATATTAGGAATCGGTAACCATTGACATATTGATCCATTGCACTTGCCACGAAATCAACCATAGGAATAAGTGAATCAAATCTGAACATAAGTCTCTTTTATCATTGAATCTAGTTGTCCTTTCTTGTTCTTCTTAATTGTTAACTGTATTTTGTTTGAGTGTTAATTGATTGTTTAAGTTTCTAGTCTTGCAAAACTAGAGAAACCCCTTTTATATTGTTTTATTTAGATAATATTAGCATTTATTTTAATTGTTTACCGTTCCCTGTGTTCGATACCCTACTTACCTGAACTAAACTACTAATCGATAGGTACACTGCCTTTTGTGTGTTTATTTTTTTTGTTTAAGTTAGTAGGATTAAAACTAGTTCGTTTCACACACATCAAGTTTTTGGCGCCGTTGCCGGGGAACGGTTCTAAAATTTATTTTAATTGCTAGTATTATCGATCCTTTGTGTGAGATTTATCTCATATAAAGTTACGAGTTTTTTTTGTTTTAATATTTATTATGTATTTTCCAAATCTCGATGCTTTTGATGCTTTTCTTGAGGAAGTAGTACAGGAAATTGAGCAAGAAGATGAGGAATATGAATCAGATGATGATTTGAAGGAATTTGGAAGATGGTTAGATAACATCTTGCCTAATAAACAAGAGCAATTTGAGTTACAAGAGCTAGAGTTAAAAGATGAAGAATTTAATCCAGACAGAGATTTGGAGGAGCTGGAAAGATTGCTAGCAGAAGGGTCAAATGAAGAACAAGAACAAGCTGAGTTGCAGGAACCAAGCCGTGGTTTGACCATTACCACGACGTGGCCCCCTATTTTCCCAGATTGTGTTTCTAAGCATGGGGTGACGACTCCAACTTTGGAGAAAGTTCTGAAGCGCGATCCATTTCTGATTAGTATCCAACCGGTCCCTATTTTCCCAGATTGTGTTTCTAGGCATTGAGTTTATTGGAAGTTTATTAAGTTGAGAGTCCAGCTAAAGACTCGCACAAAAAGAAGCGCTTGCGGGAGGCAACCCGTCATTAGAGTTTGCTTTTTTATTTTCTTTCTAAACTTCTAGTATTTAGGGATAATTTAGGATTTTTATTTTGATGTTTTTTTTATTACTTGGTATTTGTTTTTGATCTTTTCAGAATATAGGGTGAGGGATAGAATGAACGAATAAAGCGTGAGGAATAAAACGTGAGATCGAGTCTAAAACGAGAAGAATGGGAGAATTGAGTCTAATTACGAGTCTGATAATTAAACGGCTGAAGGGATGTGCTTTTACTGAAGAAAAATGAGGGGGAATATTGCTATAATAATCTCCTCAAACCCCAGAAACGAACCTGAAGCAGGAGCTAATTTGTTTCACTCAGTGAAGAAAACTCGTCGAGTTCCATTCAGATACTCGACGAGTCCATTTGGAAAAACCCGACTGTTAGCGACTCAACTCGACGAGTTCCCTCTAGACTCGACGAGTTACTCTTTCTCTTACCTTCAAGTTGGTGATTGGATTACATTTGACAAGGGCAATTGGCTATACTATTAAAGATCAATTTTCGAGAATTTCCAAGACCTTTTTCCTCTATATTTTGGAGCCTAACCACACGAGATTTGACACCCAATGCGTGGATGAGCTGTTCCCATGTCTAAATTCAGTTGAAGATGGAACTTAACAAGAAGAATATCAAGCTCGCAACTACTATCCCAAGGGAGTTTGTTCTAATTCTTTCTTTACTTTTATGTTCTTTTTCATGCATAACATGCAATGGGGACATTGCATAATTTAAGTGTGGGGTAGGGGTTGATTACATTTAGTGAAAAGATTAGAATCTTTTGAATCCTTGGTTTGAAAAAAAAATGAATAAAAATTTTGCTAGGGTTAATTCAGACAAAATTTGGTAGAGCAATTAGGGTTCCATGCTATTATTGTGTTTGATGATTCTATGAAGACCCAAATGTTTAGTTGAGCCAACATACGTTATAGTGCATTTGTGGCCCCCTTTATTCTAGTGAAATCATGGGACAAAAACACAACCTCGCTTAGTTTGAGGATCGCAATATGTTTAGCATCGTGTACTTGAAATGTATCCAGGAAAACTTAAGTAGTCATTGCACACTAGACTAATGCCTTTAACCAATAAAGGATGAAGTTAAATTCCCTTGCTTAAGCATATGTTTTTCTAGGTTTTTAGTTTTGAGTGGAAAAAGTGCGTTAAAAAAAAAAAGAAAAAAAAGAGAAAAAAAAAAGAAAAAAAAGTTGAAAAAAAAAGAGTGATGAAATGTTTGAATAAAGAATCTACAAAGCTATGAAGACAAAGAAAAATATCATGAAGAAAAGCTACAAAGTATAAAAGATTCAATCAAAAGTAGTATTTATTTTTATTGTAATTTTCTTTTCTAGGTTATTTTATCATATGTATGCTTGGGGATTTAACCAAAAATGACTTGAGGTTAAGAAAGATTTTTGGGGATGGATTCGGAGGGATGCATAAAATGAGCAATGTTCAAAAGAAGTAGGCGAGTGTTTATGAGGATTGTAAGTATTTAGAATTGAGGGGGGTCCTTAGGAAAAATTTTAGACACAATTGCATGCGTTTCGGTCTTGGCATAATGGCTGGGTTCGATTTAGATTGTCTTATATGATATTGGTGTGATAAAATTCAGTTTTGCTTGGGGGCAAGCAAAAGTCAAGTGTGGGGTATTTTGATATGGGCTTATTTAGTCATAGAAATCATTCATTATCTTATTAATTATTGTTGATTTTATATCATTTTATGGACAAAAGGTACTTAATTAGCTTAATATTTCAATTTCAGCAATAAAAGACATGCTCGGGTGAAAAAGGAAGAGGATTGAGTGATTGGAAGCTTGGAGATTGAAGACTGAAGAAAGAAGGATGTTGTTGGACAGCTTGACCCCTCATCAGTGTTTTGGCCATATCTCATGAACCGTAACTCCGATTAACAAGATTCAAAATGTTCTGAAAACTAGACACAATTTCGGACGACTTTCGTGTTTTGAGAAAATGTTGATTCCAAGAGAACTCGACGAGTTGACCCAAAACTCGACGAGTTGGTCAGAATGTTCCCGATTCGAAGATGCCTTGCCGTACACGCTGTATACGCGGATTATCGAAAAAACTCGACGAGTTGGTGGTGAAAACTCGTCGAGTTGGCCCTGTTTTCATAATTTATATATAGAAATGCTTCTCATTCGAACACTAACACTTCCTAGAGGCTAGCTGCGATTATTGAAGACCAGAAGGGTTCTTGAAGCTTCAGTTTTCGAGATTGCAACCTAAGAGACAATTTAGAAGAGAATCAAAGGCAAATAATCATTCTTCTTTTCTTAATCTTTTTTTTGAACCATGTTTGAATCATTTGATTTTGATTTTAGGTTATTACTTGCTGTAGATATGAGCTAAAAGCTTTTTACTTCTGTTTGGATGAGATAATCTTATGAACATGGTTTGATTGAGTGGTTGGATTAATATTAATTTGG
Organism: Lactuca virosa; assembly: GCF_052849685.1. Taxonomy (NCBI): domain Eukaryota; kingdom Viridiplantae; phylum Streptophyta; class Magnoliopsida; order Asterales; family Asteraceae; genus Lactuca; species Lactuca virosa. The sequence continues at coordinate 318,853,446 of NC_136429.1, forward strand.
TTATTTATCTTGTTAAGCTTGTTAAAGATCCTCATGTATTGATGATAAATATTTTCTGTTAATAAGTGAGTTATTAAGTTGTATGAACATCTTCTTGATTACTTGATTCATATAATTTTGAGAATACAAGATTGTATGCCTAGGAATAGTGAACATGAAACTAGGGTTAACTAGAAAATATGTAAATCAATGTGTGAGCATGTGTGATGAACAACCACATATGAGTTGATTGAATTGAACAAATTTTATTAACTATTATTACAAGTCTTACTTGATACGAACTGAACACTAGGAAACTTGTTAGTTTAATCAACCGGCCACTGTTTGAATTAACTTGTCTACTAAAGGATTGGTAATAGTGAAGATGAACCCAATCATATTAGGAATCGGTAACCATTGACATATTGATCCATTGCACTTGCCACGAAATCAACCATAGGAATAAGTGAATCAAATCTGAACATAAGTCTCTTTTATCATTGAATCTAGTTGTCCTTTCTTGTTCTTCTTAATTGTTAACTGTATTTTGTTTGAGTGTTAATTGATTGTTTAAGTTTCTAGTCTTGCAAAACTAGAGAAACCCCTTTTATATTGTTTTATTTAGATAATATTAGCATTTATTTTAATTGTTTACCGTTCCCTGTGTTCGATACCCTACTTACCTGAACTAAACTACTAATCGATAGGTACACTGCCTTTTGTGTGTTTATTTTTTTTGTTTAAGTTAGTAGGATTAAAACTAGTTCGTTTCACACACATCAAGTTTTTGGCGCCGTTGCCGGGGAACGGTTCTAAAATTTATTTTAATTGCTAGTATTATCGATCCTTTGTGTGAGATTTATCTCATATAAAGTTACGAGTTTTTTTTGTTTTAATATTTATTATGTATTTTCCAAATCTCGATGCTTTTGATGCTTTTCTTGAGGAAGTAGTACAGGAAATTGAGCAAGAAGATGAGGAATATGAATCAGATGATGATTTGAAGGAATTTGGAAGATGGTTAGATAACATCTTGCCTAATAAACAAGAGCAATTTGAGTTACAAGAGCTAGAGTTAAAAGATGAAGAATTTAATCCAGACAGAGATTTGGAGGAGCTGGAAAGATTGCTAGCAGAAGGGTCAAATGAAGAACAAGAACAAGCTGAGTTGCAGGAACCAAGCCGTGGTTTGACCATTACCACGACGTGGCCCCCTATTTTCCCAGATTGTGTTTCTAAGCATGGGGTGACGACTCCAACTTTGGAGAAAGTTCTGAAGCGCGATCCATTTCTGATTAGTATCCAACCGGTCCCAACCCTTATCAAGATTCTTGGGTTTTATATATTCAAGCTCGTTTGGCCAATTTTAGAAGCAAAGAGCCAAATTTTACAAATTGGTCCACCAAAGAAGATATTCAATGCAACGGATGGATTGGCATTGAGTTTATTGGAAGTTTATTAAGTTGAGAGTCCAGCTAAAGACTCGCACAAAAAGAAGCGCTTGCGGGAGGCAACCCGTCATTAGAGTTTGCTTTTTTATTTTCTTTCTAAACTTCTAGTATTTAGGGATAATTTAGGATTTTTATTTTGATGTTTTTTTTATTACTTGGTATTTGTTTTTGATCTTTTCAGAATATAGGGTGAGGGATAGAATGAACGAATAAAGCGTGAGGAATAAAACGTGAGATCGAGTCTAAAACGAGAAGAATGGGAGAATTGAGTCTAATTACGAGTCTGATAATTAAACGGCTGAAGGGATGTGCTTTTACTGAAGAAAAATGAGGGGGAATATTGCTATAATAATCTCCTCAAACCCCAGAAACGAACCTGAAGCAGGAGCTAATTTTTTTCACTCAGTGAAGAAAACTCGTCGAGTTCCATTCAGATACTCGACGAGTCCATTTGGAAAAACCCGACTGTTAGCGACTCAACTCGGCGAGTTCCCTCTAGACTCGACGAGTTACTCTTTCTCTTACCTTCAAGTTGGTGATTGGATTACATTTGACAAGGGCAATTGGCTATACTATTAAAGATCAATTTTCGAGAATTTCCAAGACCTTTTTCCTCTATATTTTGGAGCCTAACCACACGAGATTTGACACCCAATGCGTGGATGAGCTGTTCCCATGTCTAAATTCAGTTGAAGATGGAACTTAACAAGAAGAATATCAAGCTCGCAACTACTATCCCAAGGGAGTTTGTTCTAATTCTTTCTTTACTTTTATGTTCTTTTTCATGCATAACATGCAATGGGGACATTGCATAATTTAAGTGTGGGGTAGGGGTTGATTACATTTAGTGAAAAGATTAGAATCTTTTGAATCCTTGGTTTGAAAAAAAAATGAATAAAAATTTTGCTAGGGTTAATTCAGACAAAATTTGGTAGAGCAATTAGGGTTCCATGCTATTATTGTGTTTGATGATTCTATGAAGACCCAAATGTTTAGTTGAGCCAACATACGTTATAGTGCATTTGTGGCCCCCTTTATTCTAGTGAAATCATGGGACAAAAACACAACCTCGCTTAGTTTGAGGATCGCAATATGTTTAGCATCGTGTACTTGAAATGTATCCAGGAAAACTTAAGTAGTCATTGCACACTAGACTAATGCCTTTAACCAATAAAGGATGAAGTTAAATTCCCTTGCTTAAGCATATGTTTTTCTAGGTTTTTAGTTTTGAGTGGAAAAAGTGCGTTAAAAAAAAAAGAAAAAAAAGAGAAAAAAAAAAGAAAAAAAAGTTGAAAAAAAAAGAGTGATGAAATGTTTGAATAAAGAATCTACAAAGCTATGAAGACAAAGAAAAATATCATGAAGAAAAGCTACAAAGTATAAAAGATTCAATCAAAAGTAGTATTTATTTTTATTGTAATTTTCTTTTCTAGGTTATTTTATCATATGTATGCTTGGGGATTTAACCAAAAATGACTTGAGGTTAAGAAAGATTTTTGGGGATGGATTCGGAGGGATGCATAAAATGAGCAATGTTCAAAAGAAGTAGGCGAGTGTTTATGAGGATTGTAAGTATTTAGAATTGAGGGGGGTCCTTAGGAAAAATTTTAGACACAATTGCATGCGTTTCGGTCTTGGCATAATGGCTGGGTTCGATTTAGATTGTCTTATATGATATTGGTGTGATAAAATTCAGTTTTGCTTGGGGGCAAGCAAAAGTCAAGTGTGGGGTATTTTGATATGGGCTTATTTAGTCATAGAAATCATTCATTATCTTATTAATTATTGTTGATTTTATATCATTTTATGGACAAAAGGTACTTAATTAGCTTAATATTTCAATTTCAGCAATAAAAGACATGCTCGGGTGAAAAAGGAAGAGGATTGAGTGATTGGAAGCTTGGAGATTGAAGACTGAAGAAAGAAGGATGTTGTTGGACAGCTTGACCCCTCATCAGTGTTTTGGCCATATCTCATGAACCGTAACTCCGATTAACAAGATTCAAAATGTTCTGAAAACTAGACACAATTTCGGACGACTTTCCTGTTTTGAGAAAATGTTGATTCCAAGAGAACTCGACGAGTTGACCCAAAACTCGACGAGTTGGTCAGAATGTTCCCGATTCGAAGATGCCTTGCCGTACACGCTGTATACGCGGATTATCGAAAAAACTCGACGAGTTGGTGGTGAAAACTCGTCGAGTTGGCCCTGTTTTCATAATTTATATATAGAAATGCTTCTCATTCGAACACTAACACTTCCTAGAGGCTAGCTGCGATTATTGAAGACCAGAAGGGTTCTTGAAGCTTCAGTTTTCGAGATTGCAACCTAAGAGACAATTTAGAAGAGAATCAAAGGCAAATAATCATTCTTCTTTTCTTAATCTTTTTTTTGAACCATGTTTGAATCATTTGATTTTGATTTTAGGTTATTACTTGCTGTAGATATGAGCTAAAAGCTTTTTACTTCTGTTTGGATGAGATAATCTTATGAACATGGTTTGATTGAGTGGTTGGATTAATATTAATTTGGTTATTTATCTTGTTAAGCTTGTTAAAGATCCTCATGTATTGATGATAAATATTTTCTGTTAATAAGTGAGTTATTACGTTGTATGAACATCTTCTTGATTACTTGATTCATATAATTTTGAGAATACAAGATTGTATGCCTAGGAATAGTGAACATGAAACTAGGGTTAACTAGAAAATATGTAAATCAATGTGTGAGCATGTGTGATGAACAACCACATATGAGTTGATTGAATTGAACAAATTTTATTAACTATTATTACAAGTCTTACTTGATACGAACTGAACACTAGGAAACTTGTTAGTTTAATCAACCGGCCACTGTTTGAATTAACTTGTCTACTAAAGGATTGGTAATAGTGAAGATGAACCCAATCATATTAGGAATCGGTAACCATTGACATATTGATCCATTGCACTTGCCACGAAATCAACCATAGGAATAAGTGAATCAAATCTGAACATAAGTCTCTTTTATCATTGAATCTAGTTGTCCTTTCTTGTTCTTCTTAATTGTTAACTGTATTTTGTTTGAGTGTTAATTGATTGTTTAAGTTTCTAGTCTTGCAAAACTAGAGAAACCCCTTTTATATTGTTTTATTTAGATAATATTAGCATTTATTTTAATTGTTTACCGTTCCCTGTGTTCGATACCCTACTTACCTGAACTAAACTACTAATCGATAGGTACACTGCCTTTTGTGTGTTTATTTTTTTTGTTTAAGTTAGTAGGATTAAAACTAGTTCGTTTCACACACATCAAGTTTTTGGCGCCGTTGCCGGGGAACGGTTCTAAAATTTATTTTAATTGCTAGTATTATCGATCCTTTGTGTGAGATTTATCTCATATAAAGTTACGAGTTTTTTTTGTTTTAATATTTATTATGTATTTTCCAAATCTCGATGCTTTTGATGCTTTTCTTGAGGAAGTAGTACAGGAAATTGAGCAAGAAGATGAGGAATATGAATCAGATGATGATTTGAAGGAATTTGGAAGATGGTTAGATAACATCTTGCCTAATAAACAAGAGCAATTTGAGTTACAAGAGCTAGAGTTAAAAGATGAAGAATTTAATCCAGACAGAGATTTGGAGGAGCTGGAAAGATTGCTAGCAGAAGGGTCAAATGAAGAACAAGAACAAGCTGAGTTGCAGGAACCAAGCCGTGGTTTGACCATTACCACGACGTGGCCCCCTATTTTCCCAGATTGTGTTTCTAAGCATGGGGTGACGACTCCAACTTTGGAGAAAGTTCTGAAGTGCGATCCATTTCTGATTAGTATCCAACCGGTCCCAACCCTTATCAAGATTCTTGGGTTTTATATATTCAAGCTCGTTTGGCCAATTTTAGAAGCAAAGAGCCAAATTTTACAAATTGGTCCACCAAAGAAGATATTCAATGCAACGGATGGATTGGCATTGAGTTTATTGGAAGTTTATTAAGTTGAGAGTCCAGCTAAAGACTCGCACAAAAAGAAGCGCTTGCGGGAGGCAACCCGTCATTAGAGTTTGCTTTTTTATTTTCTTTCTAAACTTCTAGTATTTAGGGATAATTTAGGATTTTTATTTTGATGTTTTTTTTATTACTTGGTATTTGTTTTTGATCTTTTCAGAATATAGGGTGAGGGATAGAATGAACGAATAAAGCGTGAGGAATAAAACGTGAGATCGAGTCTAAAACGAGAAGAATGGGAGAATTGAGTCTAATTACGAGTCTGATAATTAAACGGCTGAAGGGATGTGCTTTTACTGAAGAAAAATGAGGGGGAATATTGCTATAATAATCTCCTCAAACCCCAGAAACGAACCTGAAGCAGGAGCTAATTTTTTTCACTCAGTGAAGAAAACTCGTCGAGTTCCATTCAGATACTCGACGAGTCCATTTGGAAAAACCCGACTGTTAGCGACTCAACTCGGCGAGTTCCCTCTAGACTCGACGAGTTACTCTTTCTCTTACCTTCAAGTTGGTGATTGGATTACATTTGACAAGGGCAATTGGCTATACTATTAAAGATAAATTTTCGAGAATTTCCAAGACCTTTTTCCTCTATATTTTGGAGCCTAACCACACGAGATTTGACACCCAATGCGTGGATGAGCTGTTCCCATGTCTAAATTCAGTTGAAGATGGAACTTAACAAGAAGAATATCAAGCTCGCAACTACTATCCCAAGGGAGTTTGTTCTAATTCTTTCTTTACTTTTATGTTCTTTTTCATGCATAACATGCAATGGGGACATTGCATAATTTAAGTGTGGGGTAGGGGTTGATTACATTTAGTGAAAAGATTAGAATCTTTTGAATCCTTGGTTTGAAAAAAAAATGAATAAAAATTTTGCTAGGGTTAATTCAGACAAAATTTGGTAGAGCAATTAGGGTTCCATGCTATTATTGTGTTTGATGATTCTATGAAGACCCAAATGTTTAGTTGAGCCAACATACGTTATAGTGCATTTGTGGCCCCCTTTATTCTAGTGAAATCATGGGACAAAAACACAACCTCGCTTAGTTTGAGGATCGCAATATGTTTAGCATCGTGTACTTGAAATGTATCCAGGAAAACTTAAGTAGTCATTGCACACTAGACTAATGCCTTTAACCAATAAAGGATGAAGTTAAATTCCCTTGCTTAAGCATATGTTTTTCTAGGTTTTTAGTTTTGAGTGGAAAAAGTGCGTTGAAAAAAAAAAGAAAAAAAAGAGAAAAAAAAAAGAAAAAAAAGTTGAAAAAAAAAGAGTGATGAAATGTTTGAATAAAGAATCTACAAAGCTATGAAGACAAAGAAAAATATCATGAAGAAAAGCTACAAAGTATAAAAGATTCAATCAAAAGTAGTATTTATTTTTATTGTAATTTTCTTTTCTAGGTTATTTTATCATATGTATGCTTGGGGATTTAACCAAAAATGACTTGAGGTTAAGAAAGATTTTTGGGGATGGATTCGGAGGGATGCATAAAATGAGCAATGTTCAAAAGAAGTAGGCGAGTGTTTATGAGGATTGTAAGTATTTAGAATTGAGGGGGGTCCTTAGGAAAAATTTTAGACACAATTGCATGCGTTTCGGTCTTGGCATAATGGCTGGGTTCGATTTAGATTGTCTTATATGATATTGGTGTGATAAAATTCAGTTTTGCTTGGGGGCAAGCAAAAGTCAAGTGTGGGGTATTTTGATATGGGCTTATTTAGTCATAGAAATCATTCATTATCTTATTAATTATTGTTGATTTTATATCATTTTATGGACAAAAGGTACTTAATTAGCTTAATATTTCAATTTCAGCAATAAAAGACATGCTCGGGTGAAAAAGGAAGAGGATTGAGTGATTGGAAGCTTGGAGATTGAAGACTGAAGAAAGAAGGATGTTGTTGGACAGCTTGACCCCTCATCAGTGTTTTGGCCATATCTCATGAACCGTAACTCCGATTAACAAGATTCAAAATGTTCTGAAAACTAGACACAATTTCGGACGACTTTCGTGTTTTGAGAAAATGTTGATTCCAAGAGAACTCGACGAGTTGACCCAAAACTCGACGAGTTGGTCAGAATGTTCCCGATTCGAAGATGCCTTGCCGTACACGCTATATACGCGGATTATCGGAAAAACTCGACGAGTTGGTGGTGAAAACTCGTCGAGTTGGCCCTGTTTTCATAATTTATATATAGAAATGCTTCTCATTCGAACACTAACACTTCCTAGAGGCTAGCTGCGATTATTGAAGACCAGAAGGGTTCTTGAAGCTTCAGTTTTCGAGATTGCAACCTAAGAGACAATTTAGAAGAGAATCAAAGGCAAATAATCATTCTTCTTTTCTTAATCTTTTTTTTGAACCATGTTTGAATCATTTGATTTTGATTTTAGGTTATTACTTGCTGTAGATATGAGCTAAAAGCTTTTTACTTCTGTTTGGATGAGATAATCTTATGAACATGGTTTGATTGAGTGGTTGGATTAATATTAATTTGGTTATTTATCTTGTTAAGCTTGTTAAAGATCCTTATGTATTGATGATAAATATTTTCTGTTAATAAGTGAGTTATTAAGTTGTATGAACATCTTCTTTATTACTTGATTCATATAATTTTGAGAATACAAGATTGTATGCCTAGGAATAGTGAACATGAAACAAGGGTTAACTAGAAAATATGTAAATCAATGTGTGAGCATGTGTGATGAACAACCACATATGAGTTGATTGAATTGAACAAATTTTATTAACTATTATTACAAGTCTTACTTGATACGAACTGAACACTAAGAAACTAGTTAGTTTAATCAACTGGCCACTGTTTGAATTAACTTGTCTACTAAAGGATTGGTAATAGTGAACATTAACCCAATCATATTAGGAATCGGTAACCATTGACATATTGATCCATTGCACTTGCCACGAAATCAACCATAGGAATAAGTGAATCAAATCTGAATAGAAGTCTCTTTTATCATTGAATCTAGTTGTCCTTTCTTGTTCTTCTTAATTGTTAACTGTATTTTGTTTGAGTGTTAATTGATTGTTTAAGTTTCTAGTCTTGCAAAACTAGAGAAACCCCCTTTTATATTGTTTTATTTAGATAATATTAGCATTTATTTTAATTGTTTACCGTTCCCTGTGTTCGATACCCTAGTTACCTGAACTAAACTACTAATCGATAGGTACACTGCCTTTTGTGTGTTTGTTTTTTTTGTTTAAGTTAGTAGGATTAAAACTAGTTCGTTTCACACACATCAAAACATCTTGTTGAGCATAAGAGATACGAAAGACCGGGTGGCCCCCGAGTTGAACAACACCAAAATAGGAATATCGTTCACATGAAACGATCCTAAAACAAAACACATAAAATATGAGTATCGAAATTGACATAAAATAAGAGTTAAGGGAAAAAAAACATACCCACATCAAACTTTACCTTCGACCCTTCAGGGCAGAAGTTGGTCAGCTGAGCAGACTCGATGTCTACTATCCACCGTCTAGCTGCGATGGGGTCCTTCACCCCGAAGAAGTCTGGTGCTGCATATCCCCTGAAATCCTTGAAGGAGAGCGTGCGAGTCCCAGACTGGCTAGGTGCCATATCACTCCTGAAAACCCTAGGTCGATCCTCCATCAGCTCGATAATTCCCTCCTTGATCGACCCGAAAATCACCAGGGTCGCATCAAGGATGCCTCTAGTAATCTCGGATGCAATTAACTCTCGTAGGCCATTATCAGTCGGCTCAAAACCCGTACCCGAACCAGACCCAAATCCTGAACCTCCTGCTCCATGACGCGTCATCACCATTCTGAAACAAACCATACAACTATTAGGATTATGCATACAAATTGTGAAATTTTACATCCTACAATCCCCCCTGGTTTCCTCGTTGCTCTCCCCGAATTGAGTACGGATCCTCTGCTTTCATTAATATGGGCCCATACTAACTCGCACATCTATCCATACTTTCTTCAAGGATTGCTTTGAATCTTCCAGGTCACTTTCTATCCAGTCATACAATTGAAATCAGATAAGGCTCCTGGCACTAGTCTCTTCCCATACATTCTCTAGGACACAACTCTCACCACTCACTGCCCTCAGCTGCCGAAAGGACTTCCACGAACTCCCTCTAACCAGATAATTCTTCGAATGAGAGGTCTTACTCTACAACGGTTGGACTCAAACAAGAGCTGCACAGTAGAGCAAAACCTAACCTTCTAAAATTATGTGGTTCGCATAACATGTAACTTGGCGTATTCGCTCACTTGTTAACTAGAGTTAGTTAGAACTCCTAGAAGCAGAAAGCAAGCAACATTCGGGCTTTGGGTAACAGGAAACAAATATACCCTAATCTGGTCATCCTATCACTGAAGGATCAACACTAACATGCAATTCTACAAGCTCATATAGGATGCATTTAAGGCATCTCTCCTAGCATTCTATCATTTAGAAATTGAGCAGATCCCTAGCCCTAATTAGCATGCAATACACATATTCATAAACCAAATCATAACAAATAACATGTATGGGTATCTTGGGGAAAAATTACTTGAGCTCGGCCGATTGCATGCATCATACTCCTTGTCCTTTGTTAAAACCCTTAGTAAAAAAATAGTTTTCTTATAAAAACTTATCAAACCCTCGACTTGAGTTCAGACACACCCGAAAGTGTGCCCGAATCCCTCAAACCAAGGCACTGATACCAACTTGTAACATCCCAAAAATACGACCAAAAAATTTCATTTTTTAAAGTTACTAAATCCATATCCCAAAACATCATCAGTTTCAAAAGAAATGTGAACATACAGTGATTATAGTATTTTAACAAAACAAGACATAGAAAAGTATTATAATAGCATAAGTTCCAAAATCACTACTGTGGAATATCATAGTGTGATGCGATGCGATCATGCCGGTCTTTTTCCCTTTGAGCTAGAAGTACCTGAAACACAAAATGAAACTGTAAGCACAAAGCTTAATGAGTTCCCCCACCATACCACATACAAAATAAACATACTACCAAGCATATCCCGGTGCTGGTCTACCCCCTTCGGTCTATTTCAATAGGATACTGCCGAGCATATCTGGGTGCTCGACCAGCCCACTCGGTCTATTTCAACCGGATAATGCCGAGCGTATCTGGGTCCTCGACCTGCCCCTTCGGTCTATTTCAACCGGGTACTGGGTCTATTTCACCCCTACCACTACTTTATAATATCACACATAATTCACAGAATCACCAAATAATACATGCACAACGGATAATTATCACAAAGACAATTATCATGCCATATCATAACTAGTGGGCGACCTTGGTGCCTTCGACCCATAAATTCTACGAAAGGAGATTCACCTCAAACTATGGGTGTAATAACGTACTCGGCGAATGACTCATGAACTCCTCCCCCTATCACACAACATAAATTTCTAATTATCTATCATATTATGACTCCAAACCCTAATTTATGTCTTAATGCAAAAGATTCCCTAATCCTTACCTTATTGGGCCTCTTCCTCCCAAGGCCCAATTTCGAACAACCCAAAAGTGCCCAAGCCCAATCAAATAAATTCTAAGGCCCAAATACTATCCATCATAACCCTAGGCCCATAGGTCTTCATCTATAGGTGGGCTTGGGGCCCAACAAGCCAAGGCCCAACTATCATTTTTGATCACTGTATGCGTACGTGCAGCGTACTCTACATGTATGTCTGACGTACACTGGTTTTGACCTGATTCAGGTGGTTGTCCCAGTACACGCAGTATACCAGGGAGTACGCCCAGTGTACTGGCCAGCCAACCCAATAACCCTCTTGTGACTTTATCCATTAAGTCCTAACGTCTAAAACATAGATCCAGGTCCCTAAAAACATCCTAAGCCATAAAGTTATAAACTCTATGATTTTTCATGCATGGATGGGGATTAAGCTATAGATTAAGTCCATAAACAAACTTAGTTGGTATCTAGTACTTGCATGGTTGAGGCTAAACCATCAAGGTCCGATTTGTATGGCTCCTAACACTTCCAAGAGCCTAAAAGGACAGCTCATATGGACTTAGACTCTTTTAACTCAAAGAACCTAAACTATGGGACCAAAATATAACATAAAACACCCCAAAACTAGACCTAAGCATGAAATGGTCAAGGTTTAAGCTTTATACCTCAAATAGGTCAGAATTGATGCCAAACTTCTGGATCTACAAGCCCTCTTGACGTTCTTGCTTCTTCTCCAAACACCTTCTTCTTCAACACCACCAAATAACACAAAAAATGCACAAGGTATGCTCAAAATGCATGCAAGAGGTCTAGGGTTCGGTTCTAACACTCTAAGGGCGATGGAGACTAAGAGAATGAGGGTTAGGAGGGACATAAGTTCTTTAAATAAGGTGCAAACCCTAAAAGTTAGGGTTTGCTTCTGGCCAGACTACGCCCAACATATGTAGGGACTTCCCCCAATTCGCGCCTCACTTGTGTACGCCGTGTGTACACTATGTATGCCGAACATACGACCCTCACCCATAAAACACATATATTATCTTTTTTTTTGAATAAGCAACAAAAGAAAATACTTGACAACTCGGGCATTACAGTCGGAGTCCGAAAACGTGCTCTGAACTACTTAACAAGATGCGTAACTAACCTAACGAATCGATTCAACATTCGTTTACGGAAAACTCAGTTATATAACTAATTTGTTTTCTTAAAAAGGGTGTAACTTTTGTGTACGATCTCCACTTTTGACATTCTTTATATCCATGAAATCATATTCTTGGGCTCTATTTCTTTAGAGTATGAGTGTTTCATAAGTATACCTAACACATAAATCTTATTTTCAATACATTTTTTAAATACCTATATATTATGAATATTGTTTTGTTCGTTAACGATCAACGTTCGTCATAGGCAGAAAAGGGTATTATGTATGCAAATCTAAGTATAAAGCTCCATTTGCATTATAAGGATGGAATGCAATACATTAGGTCTATTACAAAGGGTGTTCACAGTGACTGAGATTGGTGAAAGATAACCTAGTTTTCTTGTTTGTTACATTTCTCTAGTGTTTCAAGTGTATTTAGTAGTACAAAAGAAGCATATGTATATATATATATATATATATATATATATATATATATATATATATATATATAGGGCAAATGTGGGTAAACTAAAGGTTGTTGGAGTTATGTATATAACTCCTACTTATGAAAGAGTTAAATATAAGAAACGTATCATTATCCAATAATATACAACACTCCCCATTAGGTGATTAGATTTAAAGTGAATCATACTCGTACTTCTTCGTCTTGTATCATTAAATAATGCATCAAAAACTCGTCTCGTTAAAAACCTTGTCGGAGAAAACCCTTTGGGACAAAAACTCTAGTCGAAGGATAAAAGAGTACGATCTGTATGTGTTGAGTGAAGGAAATAATCATACATGAGGTGCCTCATTAAAACCTAGTTAAAAGAATACCAAGTGGGAAAAAACTCTAAACGAAGGACAAAAGAGTATGTAATGGTTAAAGAAATATCCAACTGGATAATCCCCCTGATTTCATTAATCCTTAGTGGGAAAGGTTACATTTTCTCTCTCATTAAAAACAAAAATTTCAAGGTAAGCCCAATAGGAAAAAACCCTTGACCTAAAGATAAAAAGAGTACACAATCATTCATCGAGATGCTCCCCCTCATATGTACTCAATAGGATGCTAAGCATACACCAGGATGCAATCTTTACTTGCATATAAATTTCATGATACATGTCATTTAGGTAATTCATAGAGTGTCCTAAGTGCAATGATTTTGACATGCTTTTGGAATGAATATTGGCAGTGACTTAGTGAACAAGTATGCACGATTCTTCTTTGATCCAATATTTTTCATATTAATCTTTTGAATTGCTTATTGTTCATGTGTAAAGAACAATTTTAGCAAGATCTACTTAGTGTTGTCCCCTTTGATGTAACCATGTTTCACTTGATCAATACCATCGGGATTATCTTCATATATGACAACTGATTCATTAGGATGATAAGCTAAATCCCATGTACTTCGAATATGGCCAATTACAATTCGAAGCCATTCACACTCTAGTCGTCTCATAGAGTGTGACTAGTTTAGAGTGATTTGTCGAAGTAGAAAATAGAGTTTGTTTATGAAACCATCCAGGATATCATTGTGTTCTCAATGGTAAAGATATAACCAAATTGGGAACGTCCCTTATTCAGATATGATAAGTAACATGCATCGGCATAGCTAAAAAGGTCGTGTTATTTTGAGTATCATTTAGGGTAGATCCACTCGATGACGCATAGGGCCATATACATAGTACCTTCAAGGTAACAAAAGATGTCTTTAATACCATTCCAATGGTCACGTTTTGACTCTCTGTGCCGAGAAAGACAATTCACAATAATGCGCCCATTTCATAGGGATAGAATGAACCCATATCCATAGTACAATAATGTGCCTATTGCATCGAGATATGAACACTCATGGATTAATATCTCTTCATCGTCCTGTTTTGGATGGAATGTGACACATGTTTCTTGTAACGTGTATTGTTTGAAGAAATATAACTTGTGCTATAATAAGAAAGATGAATAAAAAGATAAATTGCAAAAGATGTATGTAGAAAATTGGAGTTCTCCCAAATACGATTATGTGGATATAAAGTTCATTAAAAATAGAGTTCGTATGAAGAGGTTATGGTCGTTCGAATAGTACATTGCTATTCGAGAATATCAGCAACAAATATTGAAGACGTCGGGCGCCCTTTTAATAGGTGTGGAATGCCCCAATACATTAACAAAAAAACATTTAAAGTTTATTTCGTCATTTAGCACAGAAAGAAAATAGAAAAGAAAGGATAATCGGGCAGTAGGCACAAGAAGAAAAAAAACCTAGTGTTTGGAAGAATTAAGCCAACGAAAGGCCCCAAATATGATACACAACTCGAATTCGTGATACCGGTATTGAGGGTAAGCTTATGCGATGTTTAATTTGTGTATTGATTATATATGTTGGTTTGAAGTCCTGTACATCATAAAGTCAGATTATGCTAGAATCTTGAGGATTAAACCTAAAGTGTTGATTAGTCGGAAGAACCATGTTTACACTTCGAATATAGGTTATAAACGAGTTTTGATACACCAATAGAGTGATTTGGAATTTATTGAATGGTATGTGTTAATTGTTTTAACAGTTACAAAACTAAAACCAGGGAAGAAGTCATGGATACTGCAACTTCCAGCATTGAGACTGATCTTGGGGTAAGTAACTCCACTCTAACACATATGGTTATAGATGTGAAGTTGCATACTACGTACTTGAGATATATCGTAATATTATTATGTTGTGTTGCATACAAATAAAGATATAATATAGCCAAAGGAAATTTGTTCAAGTAATAGTTAATATATGAAATACATGACGAACGTGGCATAGTTACCTTAGACATAGTATATCCAAGGATGTGTACAATTATGACAAAGGAAGTAAAGATTGACCTTACGAAGTTCAAGGAAATCATTATTATGAAGAAATAATATTGTTGAAGTGAATAGATTGACTTTATGAAGTTCAAGGTAATCACTGTTATGGAGAAATAATATAGATTAATCTCAACAAGGAAGCCGCGAGATGATAATTCGTTGATTTTGATATAACTATTGAAGTGTTCCTTTATTATTGAAAAATCAACTATTACATGTCTTTATGTGATGATTATGTTATTATAGATGTTATTCACTAAGTCGTATGGCTTACGGTGATTCTTGTGGTTATTTTGCTGGTTGAATTATTGTAGCGCTCGGCTCAGATCCTGTACTTAATGCCAATACAATTTATGGTGATAGCTTCTTGTATACCAGACTGCCAGTGTACGCTAATAATATTTTAAAAAATTATGAACGAAAAGTATATTTTTGGGTTGTACCTGGTATGAAAACATTGGCGTTACACGAAATGGATCCTTTTTAATGTCTTGAGAACGAACGATCATGGGAGTAGATGACGACTTTGCGTCATGGTGACTAAAGCATCTGAACACCTTTTGGCTGTAATTTTATTGATGGAGTAATCTCATATTTACATTGCTCGATATTTAGGCCAAGGCAATACCGTGTCTTCCTAATATCTTTCATCTTGAATTCCTTCATCAGGATTTCATTAGTTTTGAACAATTATTTTGAGACTCCTATGAGATTCATATCATCCACATAGACTGCGATAATTGTGTATCCTAAAGTGGATTTCTTTATGATCATGGATGGGAATATCTCATTATTTAAATATCCTATTTTGATCAAGTACTCACTTAGATGGTTATACTACCACATCCATCCGGATTGTTTCAATCCAAAAAGTGTTCGCCTCAATCTTATCGAGAACATGTTCCATGGTCTAGAACAACCTGATTCAACCAACTTAAGTCCATCGGGAAAACTCATGTATATCTTTGTGTCAAGATCCCCATAAATATAGGTTGTGACTACATCCATGAGCTATATTATGGGAGAATATGTATCCTCGTAATCAATTCCAGGGCATCGAAAAAACATTCTCCATGAGGCGAGATTTGTATCTTACAATCTTTTTATTCTCAATACACTTCCTTACAAAAACTCATTTATTACCAACTGTTTAACATTGGGTCTTGTTGGAGCAACATATCCAAATACCCTTATTTTCACTAAGGAATCCAATTCATCGTGTATTGCTTGTTTCCATTGAGGCTAGTCCATTATACGTTGGCACTCAACAATAGTATATGGTTCCATGTCATCATTACTCATAATATCAATGGCCACTGTGTATATAATCACATCTTCGATGATAGTCTTGTTTCGCTTCAAAATATCGTCTAAGCTAGCATACTCAACCGACATGTCAAGATTATCAGGATGATGAGAAATGGCCTTTTTTCGGGAACACGATCCATTAGTACATCATCGTTATCCTTAATGATTTCATTTGGCAAAACGGATGTAACATAATTTAACCTATGCCAAGATAGAACAGCCTTGAACCGACCGACCTTCCTCTTTTCTGGGAAAGAGTAGCGGACTGGACAATTGATGGCAACGTTATTTGCACGGTGAGTATAATGGTGCAACATGTTCTACCAAAACATGGCATCGCACAGGGATGTATGTCCTTGTAGGCATATTTGCAACATGTATTTTTGATCTTGTGACATTTGTTAAGTCATTGAATGTGTCTGGTGGTTGATTAGCAACATTTTCTAGACTTAGGATTTGTTGCACTTCCTTATCACTATGTGCGGTAAGGGATCCATATGAGACAAATTGGGTACATTCCATGTTATTTCAAGTTGTTCCTTATCAAGGTTAATGTGCAAATCCCCCCTTAACAACGAGAATATTTTCTCATCAAAGTCACAATCTGCATGTCAAGCATTAAAGAGATCGCCTATCAAGGGCTCTAAATAGCATATGATGGATGGGGATTCATAACCGACATATATTCTCTGTCATTTCTGAGGTCCAAATTTCAAAGGCTTTAGAGGTTCAATTAGAACATTGGCTATGCATAGGAACATGCGTAAATGTGAGACATCAAGCTCATATCTAGTTACCAACTAGTACGCAGAAAGTGGTTGGTAGCCATTGGCCTCAGACAAACCAATGCATCCAATATCGTATAACCCATGCAGTAATGGGAACTTTTGTGCGCATAACCAAAGTTCTTCTAATTATTTGTATTCGTTTAATAAATGCTTCTACAAGACCATTTTAAAAAGTGTGTTCAAGATCAATTCCCAATGTCATGTGATAGTCATTGAACTTTTACGATGTGAACTTTGAGGCGTTGTCAAGTCTAGTTGACTTTATTGGATAATCTGGATGATGAGCCCTCAACTTAATGATCTGGACGAGGAGTTTAGTAAATGTTTCATTTCTTGTGGACAACAAGGCTACGTGTGACCATCTTGTCGACATATCAAATGGTACCATGAACTATTTAAATTGTCTTCATGTTGGTTGGATTGAGTCACAAATATCCCCTTGAATTCTCTCAAGAAAATAGGAAACCACTTCTATAGGTTTTACGTGAAGTGGTTTGAGATGTGTCTTTCTAATCGAGCCTACCTGACATAGGATTTTCAGTGTAGTGATAAAGTTATTTCCTCAAAAGGATCATAATGAGATGCACTTATTGTTCGAAGCATCATATTTTGACCCAAGTGTCCCAGATGGTCATACCATAACATATAAGTGCCCTCGTCAAATGGTGCTCGACGAATTACTAGATTGCTTTCAATAATTTGTATCGTGGTAACATACAAACCATTTCATAAACATCTCAACTTCTCCAGTAAACGCTTTTGGTCGTACTGAGTGGAGGTAGTGTAAGGCTATTCAATACACAACGAGTTTCGACTGGAACTTGGACAATATAAGCCTTCATCTATGGTTAAGGGAGTAGCATTTGACAACATAAATTGGGATTTATCAAAGCCTTCAACAAGGGCTGATGGGCCTGGAATCCTTCTCACTGAAGTTACTTTAGGTATAATGCTAATATAGTAATCCATGCATTTTAGGATAGTGTTTCTGGTACCACTATCAACCGGACAATCAACTGATCCAATATGCATGACTAAAAGTAAAATTAATTAAAATTGGTCACACGTAGAAAGTAATTTCATAAGGAACAAACTTTAAATTATTTCGAGAAACATGATTGAGGTAAAACTAACCATAATCCAAAAGATAGATAATATCAAAATGGGAAAGAATAATCTGAAAGGAGAAATAAAACATAATCCAGGAGCTAAACAATAGCTCTATTTTTCTATTTGAGCCAGAAAATTGGGGGTCTCCAGGAATGTGTTTGTTTTGATAGCATTTTCTTCAACTTTTCTTCCCTTATGATAATTTTGAACTTATTCAGGAGTAGCCTTACAACTCTATTGCATATCACCATAAGCACCACATTTGTAAAATAAAGTTTGCTTATTAACGTAATCTATTACTTTGGGACGACTGTCCCCATTGTTGTTGCTCATAGTACGAGATTGCCTTGGAGCCACGTGGCATCAGTTCAGAATAGAATCCGAACCTTGTTTGGCTTTACGAGCTTTAGGCTCACCATGATTCCTTGTCTTTCGGGAAGACTAGCCCTTGTCTCCGTTCCATTTCATGGTTAAGATCCACAGACATTATTAACATCATGCATTCAAATTTTCTTTGTCCTAACTAGATGAGAATTGTTATTTCTCATTAAAACGATGCTATTTTTTTTTCATACAATGACAATTGGGTAATGAGCTTAGGGAACGTTGTGAACTTGAACTGACGATATTCTTTTGATGCAAGTTGTCAGAACTATGAAAGGTGGTCAACATCAGTCAATTGTTGACTGAAGTAGTATATAAGTGAACATATTCTACAAACTTCGATATTATACTCAGTAAAAGAAGAGAAGTCTTGGAACCGTAAATTGAGCCAATCGTTGTAGGCTTCAAGAAGCCATATGGTCTCTTGATGGTCGAAACGTTCTTTCAAAGAGTCCCACAATGTCTTAGGTGAGGAGATTGTTATGAATTCAGACTTCATCGTGTTGACATGTGATGAAGAAATAATATCATCGTAACTTTAACCTCACGATTGTCCTCATCATAAAGGGCATCCAACAAGCCTTGGGCATCTAGATGGTTCTGGATATCTTGATTCCATTCCAAATATTTTTTGTCAGCGACATCCAAGATTGGGAATTTAAGTTTGATTGACATTTTCCTCAGACTAGAGGAAAAATACTTGATTAATTATCATATAAAATGACAGGTTTATATGTTTATGGTTTGTAGTAGCACAAACTATGTTTCGAAACTTTGTTTTCGAAACGACAGATTCAAGGAAAAAAAGTGTTGTAACAGCCCGAAAATGTAGATAAAATTTTCATTTAATATTCAGAAATCACAACCATATTTGTTTTCCAAAAATTACATTTCATAAACCTATCTCCTTAAGATCAGAGTATCTGAAACAAGAAATGCGGAAAACTGGAGAGTGCCTGCTGCACCATCAAGTCGGGCCCTTGCCCTTAGACCCTAAAGTACCTGAACCACCCAACAAACTGTAAGCAAGCGCTTATTGAGTTCCCCAAAAGACTCAAACATATAACCACATAATGCCATGAAACACACGCATACACACACACACACACATATATATATATATATATATATATATATATATATGATGGGTTATGAGCATGACATAAATCCTATGGTGTTCATGCAACCCTAATTGCTTTGATCTAGGTTTTCTACTATGAACATAACAACATTGAATACCAAAACAATAAACCTTAATCTAGCATGCTTAATTCGAAATAGACAGAATAAAAAAGTTAAAATGATTACCTCAACTTATTATGTAGTAATAACAAGAACTCATTGACCTTTGAAAGCTTAGTGCCTCAAATGTTGCACCTCTAATGGTGTCACAAACACCACTAGCAACAAGGAAGAGCAAGGGAGAGAGGAGGAGGCACAAAAATCGTCCAAGGTACTTGAAGAAAGGTTAGGGACGATTTTGGGTGCCTTTAGGTTTCTTTTATTAGGCTTCTAGGGTTATCAACTTGGAAACCCTAATCCAGTTGCTTAGTCCTTAAGCGGCCCAAAGATCCTTCCAGAAGGCCCCTTGGACGATTTCTATATGGACTCTCATATAGAATTCGTCCATTGCATCCTTAAGCCCAACTTTGTAACTGTCTTATAATTACAATATTAGTCCCCCTTTATTTAATTAATCTTTTTTGACCATAAAATTAATTCTAAATTAATTCTTGATCAATATTAATTAAATAATATGATTTCTCTTTTAATATATTATTCACATAATATATTAATAAATCATAATTAATCCTCTTTCTCCTTAATTCATCCTATCAGTTGCTATTGTGAAGGCAACCCAAAAGGACCAGGCTCATAATCGGGTCAATTACATACCAAAATAGTTATGAGCTTAAACACCTAATCCAACTGTCTCCCACTTGGATAAGTCTAATAACTATTTTGCAAGTACGACTTCAGAACCCGATTAGCAATCGTAGCTTTCAAAAGACACTGTCAACTCTGATCTTATCTGTAACGTGTCCTTTAGATAAGAGATCATATATTCCTCCATTGTAGATATCGTATGAACTGAGACATGGATTTTAATCATACTCTCTGTTCATGTTTTGTTTTCGATTTCCGATTTAAGACGACTGACAACAGACTACAATTGAACACATCAACTTAATGCAGGCTTGGCCAAGCGCTTTAGCGTGTCATCACTAAATCATCGAGGGGCCCACATATATTGCTTTTATCCTTCTTAGGGTAAAAGGAATGGATAAACTTTGACTCAAATGCTCGCTTGTACCTACTCATTAAATCACACACAACAATATGTATTATAACACCAAGTTACTAGTGCGTTTACATATGTCAATGTGCAACCGACTTGCAAACTACAACTCACATGTCTCCGTTTCAAGAATATAAGATATTATCGTCTCACTAATCACTCGTGATAAAATCCATGAAGTGATTTAAGTGAGCGTGGCTTTAATCCAATACTCAAATCTTATTTCAAGAGCACTCATGAACACTGTAACGGACTTTTGCTATGTCTAAAACGTTTTAGACACTCTACAGTCAGATTCATGACAGTCTTTCCTCAATACCTACTTCCAAAGTATGATCGACTGTGGATGGTTTGAATAATCTTATTATTCGGGAAGTCAAAACATGCAAAGTGAAACACAAGAATAATACTAATCCTATATGGCCCCAAACTTTTGAGTATAAATAAAAAAACCTTTATTTAATCACCATATTGATTAGTCATTATTCATTGTATAATGTTTCGGATAATCAATTTATTACTTGAATTATAACAACAGTTGTCCCATGCTCCAAGCATGTACACTATGTCTACCAATGGTCCATACTTTGTGAAATAGATCAATTGAACACATTTCTAATGATACTCATTTCACAACTCCTAATCCTTGTCATAAGTGTAAGAATACCAAATTGTTACCACTATTAGAATATGTTGAGAGAACAAATTAGATCTGATGCGCAGGGACAAGGTTTGAAAACTCAAACCTTGAGTGAATGCTTAAGATCAATATCTGCTTGCTAATAAATGTTCTAGTCAAGCCTGGATAGACCAGTCAAGTCTAAGTTAATATATATTGAACAAATGATCAAGTAATAAATGAGGAATGAGAATAAATGATCAAGGTAAAGCTAATAAATGAAGAACAAGAAGAATGTTTGAAAGAGAGTTGAAATAACTTAGTAAATGCTAAAAGCGAGTGAATGATCCGTCTCTTAACATTGCATTGAAAGCTCCTTTAAATAAGAGTGAGAGAAACATGGTACAAACCAATAAACATACATAGGACCGGATAAAAGGAATAATTTTTACATTCTGATTGTCCAAGTTGACAAACATACTAAGTCCTATGAAATGTGTAATCATGCAAAGACACAAAAGTAATTAATACATAAAGAGACAAAACAGCTTCTCCGGATCAACATACATTCCGGACATAATGTCCATTCCGGAATGTCTTCACTCCCGAACTTCTTATCATCTTCTCTCCAAGTCCGGACAACTTCCAGGTTCCAACAGTCTCCCCCTAAGTGAACTTAGCAATCCATTCAGTTTATATAGCTTCTTCATTGATGAAGGTGTAGGCTCTAAACAACCATTCTCTGAGCTCAATGTTCCAGGCTAGTTGACTTACAAACTTTGCTTTGACCTGTTCCAGAGCTTTAGACTTGGATGCACGAGAAATGAACTTCCAAAGGGCTTTGGTCGGAACTAAGTGTTTGTCAAGGACACGGAAAAAGACCGTCTTGTTTGTCTTCCTGGTTGTATAGACAAACCCTAGAACCGGTTCATCGATTGGACCATCTTCAAGCAATTCAGCTTCCGGAAGAACAAAGTTGATTTTCGCAACAAAGTCTTCAGTTCCGTATAGGTGGGCCAGCTCATAGTCGCATCTGCAAAATTCCGCGACATAGTCTTTGAGGAAGCTTAGAGTAGCATGGAAAGCACTCATGCTGATATCATTGTTTTGCATTCCTCGGAAGTGAGCAGCCAAAGTAAGAATGTCGTTCGGATTCATCGAAGGGAAATCTGCATCAGTGATGGTCCGATAAGTTGGCTTGTTCCGGAAGACGTGAAATCGAAATAAGGGGCAGCTAAGTTCGAACTTCACTAGGATTTTCCTTGCAAATCCATGGACTTCGGTAATTCTTTTCCTCGTCCAAACTTCCTTCAGAGGTTGTGCATTCTTGGAGTAGAATGTTTCAAGCCTTTCACGTTCCGTCCGGAGGATCACTTCCAGATCGTCATTGGGATGAAGAGGAGCAAACTTGATGTATTATTTGCTGTATGGAAAGAGAGGAAGATCGAGCTGTTCAGAGTCATTAGTAGGAACATTGTAATACATGAAGGGAACGATTTCATGATCACGGAGAATGCCTTCACGACATAGAGGATATATTCCACTCATCGGATCAGGATTATCCCTGAGAGCTTGGATCCGGATGTTGTCCTCTAGTGCCTTGTTGATTTCCTCCTGAGACCATCCTTGTTTTTTCTTTAGAGGATGTCCGGAGTGGAAGGCTTGTTGTTCGGCTGTCATTGGCATTTTGCCTTTGTCTCTTTTTAATGTAGCCATGATGAACTGCATATTCTCATCCACAACATATTCCGGAGTAGGCTTCGGAAGAGGATCTTCGTGAATGTCATCATGGATCCGGAGTGGAGAACCCTGGTCTATAGCATCAAGTTTTGGAGCCGGAATAGGTGAAAGCATTGAAGGAGTGGCTCGGAAGGCTTGAGCTGTGAGGAGTGATTTTTCTTTGGCCATTTGAATAACCCTTTGTAGAACATCAGGTAAAGAGGATGGCCAAAAGAATGCGGACAATATCCGCTTTTCTTCCTTTGTCATCACCTTTTGAAAAAGCTTATTCGGAGCCTCGAGACCAAGAACTCCTTTTGTCAAATACTTCTCTTCATCACTGTCTTCTTCATCATCAGAGTTGTTTCCTAGAAGTCCGGAAACAACGTGGACTTCATCATCATAATCCAGATCTTCATCTCGGAGTTGAAAAACCGAGGCATGTTTCCATGGTTGGCTAGGACATTCTCCCCCTCTTGCATCGGTGGTTTTCGGAACCGGTGCAACTAATAAAAAATCCTCCAAATCTTCAAACTTGGAGAATACTTTCTGAAGGCCCGTATTGAGTTCACGAGTTAGGGCATCGTATGCTTCGGAAGTGGGAGCCTGAGCAGCGAGATGATCGAACAGATGGCCAAGAACGGATAACATCTCATCAAAGTTTCGATTCGGAATGTCAACGATGTTCCAAGTGGATCGAAGTAGCCTGATGAGGACTGGTTGAACTATGAGGTTCATCTCATCCTTCTTCTTGATTTCCTTCTCCAGCCTTTGAATTTGCTTCTCATGATGAACATGGGTCAGCTTAATAAGATCGTTGGTAGCAGACACCAAGTCATCATGGATCTTTAGCATGGTGGTGATTGTTTCCAGGTAGTGTTCAACGGAGGCATCATACTTGCCCTCAACTTCTTCGATGGAGTGCTTGAGCCAGAGAGAAATGAGTTGATCTAACTGAGCTTCTCTTTCCACAATGGAAGGTTCGGACTGATTGGATAAGGACTGAAGGATAGCATCGAGCTTGGAATCCAGTCCAGAAACATTTTGATCCAGTTTAGTGTTGAGCTCTGTTACAGAAGATTCTATGGAGGAGACTTTATTCATGGTATCGGACACATTTGTTTGAATCTCAAGGAGAGCAAATGGATCGATATAATCACCGGCTGAGGATCCGGTGTCAGAATTTGAATGCTGAGGCTTTTCCTTGTGAGGCTTGGGATTCGTAGAAGGATCGGGATGAGTGGCAGCATCATCATGAAGCTTGTGAGTTGATTTGGATTCATGCTGAGTAGAGGAGGATGATCCGAAATCAAATGCTGACTTTGAAGAGGATGGCTTCAAGTGGAGTTGAACTAAAGAAACCATAAGGGCATCAGCAACTTTAGCAGCATCGGTGGTCAGCAGCACTTCTTCTGAAATCTCATCGTCCGAAGCTGGAGGATTGGAAGCTTGAGGAGGAGGCTTTGGAGTTTCTCCGGATGTGAACTCGAGATCAACCAGCTCATCAGTAGGAGAGACGTAGGGCAGGTTGCTTTCCATTGGTCTCTTCTTCATGGAAATGAGAGTTGATTCCACTTGTGATATGGTTAGTTCCGGATGCCTGGAGTGTGCCATGTTCACATAGTCTTCCCACAAAGGATCGTTAACTCCTGGTCGTCCTGTACCCTTTCCAGGTATCAGACCAGTTGAGGCATCTAAAGTCGGAGGCACAACTCCAGCTTCGGAATGCTTAGGGTCCGGAACATGGGTTCCGGAGTGTGTGCGTGTAGAAACAAGTGGGATATCAAAAGTGACACGTTGGGTGTGTTCCAGGGGGTGCAAGGAACTATGGTCAACACCGGCATCACCTTTTTGAGAAGGTGATGGTGGATTATGTGGAGACTCCCCCGTGTGTGTGTGTGCTTGTGATATTGAAGCATTGAGGGGTACCTCAGATGAGTGGGCAGGAGGGGTGTTCGGATGGCCAGAGTCATCCTGAATGTCATGAGCATCTTCCTGTGGAGAGGAAGAGCCGACTTTGGTTCTCTTTTGTGGCTTTGACTTAGTTAGGGAAGTTTTCCGCTTGGCGGACTTCTTCGTCTTCCTTGGTCCGGAAGATGTTGGCTTGGCCACTTCCGAAATGGGCTCAATGGGGACTTGGGCAGACTGTGTTGGGTCGAACACAATCGAAGTCTCCAAATGTTTTTTCAAGTGAAGAGAATCAGAAGGAATAATGTCCAACATATGTTGAGGTAACCTCCAGACAGGACCAAAAGAAGAATGGTCCGGAATTCTATAGGATTTAACAGTCTTGAATGAAATGCATACCTCCGGAGGCATCGCAACCCAAGGAAGAGGTTCGGAAAGCTCTTTGAAGAGTTGCTGCAGAGTCAGAGCCCAGAACCTAGGGCTTGAGATCTCATTCTCCTTTCTTTTGATGTCAAACTTACAGAAGTCTTGCCATAGTACCTCCGGAAGATCAACCACATTATCACGTCCGGAATAGATGCTGTAAACCACATACAGCCAGTCCTTGCTAAGTGTATTCGTTCCTCCGTGCTTTCCGAATAGTCCTCGAATGATCATATGCATCGGCACGGTCCAGAGTCCGGAAACGGCTGAGTTCTTGAAGTCTTTTGCCTTATAGTCTTGGTTGTACCCAATGTGATTCAAGAACAATTGGAATTCTTCTACAGTTAGTTCTTGAACTGTGAAGCCCTTGGTGTTTTCTTTAACACCGATCGCCTTTAAGAAAGTGGTATTGTAGATGGGAACAATTCTATCGCCAATGATTTTGGTTTCCAGTACACCATCTTCTTCTTTGATTCTTGTGAAAGCCATGTGGAGATGATGAAGTGGAAGAGGTGGTTCAGGGACTTTAGTGAGAGGGATGGAGATGGGATGGTTGGCTATGAACTCGATCATAACTCTAATGGATTCATCGTAATCCATAGGATTTAGTGAAAATATTTATGTGGTATCCCTGAGAAAGGGTTCAGGCGATGTTGAAGACGATGATCCCTTCGAGGGTTTCTTCTTTGCAATCGACTTCTTGGTAGTTGAAGCAGTTGGTGCATTTTTCTGTGGAGAAGATTGGAAAGCCATTGTTGCAGAAGGATGAGTGCTTGAAGAACAAGATGAACACAAAGAGAAATCGAGGTTTTTGAAGGGTTGTGAGCGTAAAGAGGTAAAAGGGGGTTTCGATGGGTATATACAGGTAAGGGAAATGGGTCGGGTTAGGAATGGTAATGATGAGGATCCGAATTCGAACCGAGTTGCATTAATTGAAAAACGGATTTTTGGGGGTTGATTTGACTTGGGAAGGAAAAGTTAGGGTTGTTTTAAGCTAGAAATAGAAAACCCAAACTGCGATTGGATGGTTACTTTTGGAGACGTGCAGTCATGGCACGAAAATCAAGGATGATTGGATAAGGATCCTTACAAAGTAACCGTTGCAACATAAAACATTTCGCCTTATAAACCTTTGGAATTCCGGATGAGCGGTTCCGGACAGTGTAAGATCCGGAGGATAAAGAGTTGTGCTTCGGAACATGGTTGTTTTAAAAAGTGGTCCGGAATGGGAAATAATCCGGAGAGAGTTTCAGTTAAGGGAAATTCGATTCCGGAGTCAAAAATTGATTGTGATTCCGGAAAGAGTTTATGATTCCGGAGCAAAAATTCTGAAATAATGATTTTCAAGAATTTCTGGAAGGGATTTGAAAAAGTTTCCGGAACATGATTTGTAAAGCATTCTAGAGTAAGATTTGAGAAAACTTCCGGAGTGAATTTTGAAATTCCGAAGTGCAGAATGCAATACCTTTCCAGAGTGGAATTCCGGGATGCCATTATGAAGTATATTCTGAGATAAGAATTTGAACACTATGACTATGTGGACTTTGAACAACAAATAATCAGGATGAACTGTCCAGGTTAAAACTCAAGTGATGGTCAGAAATAAAGACAAGTAAAATGATCCTATGTATTCCGAGAGAAAGTAGTTCCGAGATGAGAAAAGGTTTTTAAGATCGGAACTAATTTTCTTTCGAATACTTCTATCAAAGAGAACAAGTCTCTTGAAAGAACTGAGGATCTGGCATCATCATACCCATCTTGTTCAGAAAACCATTGAATTTGGTTTCGTCTAATTTCTTAGTAAAGACATCAGCAATCTCATCGTCAGATGGAACAAAAAATGAGTTCAATGTTACCATTTAGAACATGATCTTTTATAAAATGGTACCTTATATCAATGTGCTTAGTCATTGAGTGCTGAGTTGGATTGTGAGAAATCGCAATGGCACTTTGAGAATCACAATAGATAGGAATGCGTTGAAAGCGGTAACCATAATCCAAGAGTTGAGATTTCATCCACAGAACCTAAGATGTACAGCTGGCAGCATCAATGTATTTGGCTTTGGCTGTAGACAGTGCAATGCAGTTCTGTTTCTTGGATGACCAACTGACCAAACGACCACCTAAGAATTGACAGCTACCTGAAGTGCTTTTTTTTATCAAGTTGAAGACCACCATAGTTTGAATCTGAATAGGCTTGAAGTAGGAAGCTCTCGTTTGTTGGGTACCAGATTCCGAGACTCTTTGTACCTTTGAGGTATCGGAAAATTTGTTTCACAGCCAAGAGATGAGACATCTTTGGGTTGACTTGAAATCTGGCACACAAACATGATATCCGGACGACTTGCTGTGAGATAGAGCAAAGATCCAATCATTCCTCGGTACTTCTTTTCATCAACTGAAACACCTGAAGGGTCGGCAAAGATCTTGTGTCCAAAGCCCATTGATACCTTGGCTGAGGCACAGGTGTCCATTGAGTATTTCTTGAGGAGTTCCGAAATGTACTTCTCTTGGTGAATGAAGGTTCCTCTGTTAGTCTGTTTCACTTGGAGGCCAAGAAAGAAGCTTAACTCCCGATTCATGCTCATTTGGAATCGGATGATCATTAGTTTAGCAAAGTCAGCAACCATAGATGAATCCGTAGATCCAAAAACGATGTCATCCACATAAATTTAAACCAGCATGAGATGCTTTCCATTTGATATTCAGAACATGGTAGTGTGACAACCTTCAAAATTCGAGTCGGTTCTAGATTTGACTAAACTTACTTGCACCAATAGGCACGACACATACTAGACTTAGTAACTATAAGCTAATTTATAGCTTAATATAAACTTGGAAACAATTAGAAACAGTGGATAGTGTACTTAGATTTCAAATTTATATGTGGATTCTACAACTACTTAACTGTAGTGACTATCCATATTCGGGTCGCTCCTTGACTCGAACACCTTTTCATGAATCATATACACAAATCATTTACTTGACCTATAAGTAGAAATTAGGTCAAAGTCTCATAGAAACTTAAGTCAAAGTTGAAGACTAGGACTAGTATACTTGATTCCTCAATTTCGCTTGAATCTCGGAATCACTACATAGAATGCCAATAAACCGGTAAAAATAAATTACAAACATTATTTCTAACTTGAATAAGATTTATGAAACTCTAAAATAGTTTGAAGTCTCAAAATTTAATTAATTTTGATATCTAAAGACTTACAAACTCCTCAAAACCCTAAAAAGCCCTAAAAACTCAAATTTATAAATTTTAACACCCAAAATTCCATAAAATTGTTATGAACCACATAATATCAATTTAATATAACTAAATTCAGTAAAATACAATCAAGGAAAATAAAAATTAAGTCATTGACATTTACCCTTAATTTATAAGACAAAATACAAGTGAACCTTGTAAAAACTAAAGATGATTTTTATAAAAACTAAAGATGATTTTTATAAAAACTAAAGATGAGTTTTATAAAAATGATTAGGAGGCCATATTTATTCAAAGTAAAGCTTTAAAAGCCTCCTAAAACCCTCTCTAATCCCTCTTAAAGTCGGCCTCCACCTCCCAAGAAAGCTCTTCCCAAAACACTCAATCAAGTTATTCACTCCCACACTCTTCTCTCATGTCTCTCATTTCTCTCTCAAACTCTCACACACCATTTTCTCTCTCCCTCACCCTAAACCACAAATTTTGGCAGCAAAGTTCATCCATTTCTACTAAAAAAACATCAACATTTGAAGTTGTTCTTGAGGTAAAAACGAAAATCCTTCATTCCCCGTTCAATCTTCCTTCAATATCTCAAGTTTTCTTGCATATCTTCTTCTTCTACACCACTCTATGGATGGATTATTCACATGCATGTTCATAACCACGATTTTTATGATTATGGTGATATTATTTCACCCAAAAACCAACATGCATGTGACGATCTTCAAGCTTAGAGGCTTGATCATCAAAGTTTGTTGTTAAAAAGCATTCAAATAGGCTCATAAAGGATTTATTCGCAAATAAATATTTAAACTTATTTTCTGATCAAATCCGCTTTTTTCCCAGAATTCCATCAACAAAATGAGATGTTCCACAAATTTTCAGAAAATAATTCATTTTTCTCGAATTATTATAATTATTGCAAGAAAATAGGGCAATAATTCATATAAAATACTTTCAGTGGTCTATAAATCCTAGTTAAATTCGTGGATGACCCCTAAAGCGAACGAAGACAGCTGAGTGAGTTTCATCGATTTTTGTTATTATTTGGTATGGTTTTGAATTTTCTTTTTGTTTAATTGAAATAAATCATAAAACCACTTTAAGAAATGTGAAAAGGGTATCTAATAATTTTCGCAGCTCCTACCCTATGTGTAAGACTCAGAAAAATATTTTCAGAATTTTTCATAATGCATTCCTCTTTTTCCCTCATATTTGTATTTATAATGGACTAATAATGGGAAAAATAGTTTTACTCATCTAAAATTCATGAAAATTTACCAGAAACTCTTATAATATATTAGGATGCTACATAATATTTTTGATGATTTTTCTCTTCTGTATGCTATTTTTCTTCTAATTTCCCTAGATTTAATACACTTAAATCCACAAAAATCATAAAATTGGGTTAAACAGTTTATAAATCCGTTTTTATATTTTTACCAGCTTAATAATGTTTAATAACAGTACTACAAAAAGTTTGGGTAATTTTGGAAACTGTTTTCTATTTATCCCCATTTTTATTCAAATAAATGCACGAAAAAAATAAAATTGGGTTAAACAGTTTAAAAATCTATTTTTATATTTTTCCCAGCTTAATAATGTTTAATAACAGTACTAAAAAACGTTTGGGTAATTTTGGAAACAATTTTTTTATTTATCCCCATTTTTATTCAAATAAATGCACAAAAACCATAAAGTTGGGTTAAACAGTTTAGAAATCTATTTTTATATTTTTCCCAACTTAAGTGTGTGTAATGGCAGTATTATAAAAAGTTTGGGGAATTTTCTTAACTGATTTCTATTTTTCATGAATTTTTACCGATTTAGAGAATTAAATATAAGAAAAATGGTTATACATATCTATAATCCATGAAAATTTATCCGAAAGTCTTTTAATGCAGTTAAAACCAAAATCTGAAGTTTGGTAATTTTTATTAACTGTTTAGTATTTTTCATAACTTTATGGTTATTCAAGAAATTAAAATGGTGAAAAAATAGCTAGACATATCAAAAATGCAAGAAAAATTATCTTAGCATCCTTGACTTCAGTTGAAACTAAAACACAAAGTTTAGGAAATTTTAGAACTAAACAAATTTAGTTTTTCAATATTTAATCATTGGAACACCACTAAAAATGTTAAATATTAGCATTTTCAATAATGAGAATTTTTCCACTTAAATTGTTATATAATAATTGATTCATTGAAATTTAATTTTCACAGAAAAATGTTTGTAACCTATCAATATTAAATTTTGACACAATATTGACATAATTCTATTGTAGTAGTAACTATATTTGTGTTATAACCTGCTTTCCTAAGAGGTACTTCGCTAGATTTCGATTAGAGACTCACTAGCGAATACCATTATTGTAGGAAAACGATAGTGGTACGAGTGGAGCGTAGTTCAAGGCACAATTTGCATCATCACGATGTATTGTGAGTATTCACCACTCCCCTATTTTCGGTTTTTAAATGTTTTGGGGTGGAAAAGCATGTCCTAAACTTTTTATGTTCGTTGTATTTATTTTAAATCGTATGAAACTTGGTTGCTATATTTCGTATGTATGTGTATGTTACTTTAATTCACGAGGACTGTATCGCGGTTAAGTCCCTGGAATCTCTAGACACAACTCATTAACTCTTTTGAGCCTATGGTTATTATGGATAACACTATCAGGAGGTAGACAACTCCTCACTCGCACGATTTGCTTGAGTACATTTTACCATTTTACACACTATGTTTACGATACACATAGTAGTCAATAGGGCACGATTCGGTCATTAGGCGTGGGTTGTGAACTCACGAATGGAAACTTGATGCACATACGAATCTTTATGCACATACCAAACTTGTATTCTCATGTTAGCAACGACACTTGTATACTTATTTTAGAAATGAAACTTGTATACTTATTATAGCAATAAACTTTGTATCTCATTATAACAACGAACTTTTATTACTGGAAACTTATATACATGTTTTAGCAATGAAATTGTTTGCTCCTTGTAGCAACGAAATTGATTGCTCATTTTAGCAATGAAACTTGTTTACTTGTTTGAGTAACGAACTTTATCTTCCATGAGAATATGAACGTTGCATCTCATTTGGGCAACATACTTTATCTCTCATGATGACAATGAACTTTGTTTTTTTTACAAACTTATTTACTCATTTTAACAATATACTTTTATTATTGGAAACTATTATCAAAACTTTGATTTCAATTCATGGAACCAATATTATTTTGTTTATCTGTGAGTAGTCACCAACTATTTTTATAGTTGACGCTCGTTTTACATGCTTTTTCAGGAATCATCGAGTAACTGGCACTTAGGGACACTTCACTTTTAGGAGCATTCGCATGTTTTGTATTTCAATTTACATTGTAATTTCTTTTAAAAGTTGTTCAAACCCATTGTAAATTTGTAATGATTTTTCATACTATTGTTGGTGTTGTCTTTTAACTTTTGCTATGAAACCCTTTATACTGCCACGCCTCGTGTTTCCGCTTTATCGGGGTGTGACAGGTAGGATCTAGAATTCCTCTTTGGAAATCGGAGAGCTTGAGAAAATCAGTGAGAGTTTCGTACCATGCCCGAGGAGCCTGCTTGAGTCCGTAGACTGCCTTCCGGAGTTTGTAACAGTAGGTTGGAAAGGAGAGATTAACAAAACCGGGGGGCTGTTGAAGATATACTTCAGTGTCGAGTTCACCATTAAGAAAAGGACTCTTAACATCCATTTGGTAAACTTTGAAGCCTTTGTGAGCAGCATAAGCAAGAAAGATTCTGATGGCTTCAAGACGTTCAACAGGAGCAAAGGTCTCATCGTAGTCGAGCCCTTCAATCAGAGTAAATCCTTTTGCTACCAATCTTGCTTTATTTCGAATAATAACTCCTACGTCATCTAGCTTGTTGCAAAATACCCATCTCGTGCCGACAATGGGATGATTCTGAGGAGGAGGAACGAGAGTCCATACTTTATTTCGGTCAAATTCTGCCAATTCTTCTTGCATGGCTGTAATCCAGTCAACATGCTCTAATGCTTCCTTGATGGATTTGTGTTCAACCATGGATATAAATGCTGATAAATGGCATTCAATTTGGATACTTGTAGCAGAACGAGGATGTACACCAGCATTAGGGTTTCCGATTACTTGGTTCGGAGGATGATGCTTTGTCCAGACGTGTAACCTTGGGAGTTCTTGTGCAGCAGTCGATCCGATATCAACAGTGGGATTGATTTGCTCCCCCCTGAATGGTTTGAATATGAGGAGGATGCTCCCCCCTGAACTTCTGAACCGGAGAGGTTGACATCATCAGCAGAAGGGAACTCAAAGAAATTTTCATTTTCATCAATGTTGATAGGAATGGAGTCGTCAAAATCAACAGCTGTATCTTGGAAGCCATCCACATTTGATTCAAGAGAGGGATGAGCATTCTCCCCCTCAACCTGATAAGGTTGAAACGGTTCAGAGTCAAATGGAGGGAGGCTTGGTATCGGACCGGAGACGTTTTACGAGACAGGGGCTTCTGAAGGAGAGATAGGAGTGGGGATTGGCCTTGTTCGAAATTCCGAAACAAGGGCTGTTTCGGAAGGTCCAAAGAGAGTTTCAAAATCAACTTCAAGAATTGTTTGCGGGTTCGGACATCCTGGCGGTGGAGCATCGGACTCCATAATGTGAGTTGTAATATGGGTTGGGCCAGAATTCCAAACGAAGTTGTCATCGAAAGTAACATCAAAGCTTTCTTCTAGAAAACGAGTTCTCCGATTAAGAACTCTGTAAGCTTTTGATTTTTAAGAGTACCCAAGGAAGATGGCTTCATCAACTTTATGTTGCAACTTGGTAAGCTGATCACGGTTGTTCTTGATGATGCATCTGCATCCGAAAACATGAAGAAACGAGATTGTTGGCTTCCGACCATTCATTGCTTCGTACGGTGTCATGTTGAGGCGTCGATTAAAGATACTCCGATTTTGAGTGAAACAGGCAGTTGATACGGCATCAGCCTAGAGGTAGAGTGGTAGATTTGCGAAGTTTAGCATGGATCGAGCAGCTTCAATGAGAGTTCTATTGTGTCTTTCGAATACACCGTTCTATTGTGGGGTATAAGGAGCTGAGAAGTTGTGGTCAATTCCTTTCTCGGTGAAGAATTTCTCAATGGTGGAATTAGTGAATTCCGATCCATTGTCACTTCGGATTCTCCTAACTGGGAGTTTGATAAGAACTTCTATTCCTTTGATAAAATTGATGAGCTCTGAGGTTGTTTCGGATTTCAGCCTTAGGAAGAAGACCCAAGTGAACCTTGTAAAGTCATCAACAATCACAAGAATGTATTTCTTATGATGAAGATTTTCTACAGTGGATGGTCCACAAAGATCAATGTGTAGAAGCTCCAATGGTTCCGAAATGGATTTTTCGATGATAACATGATGACCATTCTTCGATTGTTTACCACACTCACAAGCAGCACACAAATGATCATTTTCGAATTTGAGAAGAGGTAAACCTCTCTCCATTTTGCCGGATACAAGATCATTCATGTACCGAAAGTTCAGATGAGCGAGCCTTCGGTTCCATAACCAACTGACGTCAGGAACAACTTTGGAGAGAAGGCAGAGTTGCGGTTTGCTAATAATCATGTTGATGTCGAGCGGGTACATGTTCTTGTTGCGAAGCGACTTGATTAAACACTCTTTCTGGTCTTCAGTCATTACATAGCTGTATTTTTTGTAAAATTCCACACGTCGATTTGAATCAGTGAGCTGAGCTACACTTATCAAATTATGTTTCAGATCAGCTACATACGCCACATTTGAGATCGAGAAGTTTCCATTGCTAAGAATTCTGTAACCACGAATTTGAGAGTTGGAGTTGTTGCCATATGTCACATAACCAGCGTTTGGAGAAATCTTTAGATCTCGCAGAAAGTCTTTCTACCCCGTCATGTGCATGGAGCAAGCACTATCAATATACCATATTGTTTCTTGCTCTGAAGCACAAAGTGCCTGCAAAATTAGTAAGTGATGGAGTTTTTTTGGCTCCGAATTAGAATTTGCGACATAGGCACAGACTTTGGACTTTGATTGTGATTAGGAACAACTTTGTGTTTCCTGGTGGTACATTTTGAGTTCTTTGGAAACAGACAGAAGGTGATTGTCTTTTCATCTATCTATTAGTCATATTCACTGACTTGAGGGCTGCAAACAGTCTTCTTCGGACCTTTGACTTCCGGAGCGTTGGAAACAGTTGTAACCTCCGGAATTGTTGTTTCATCAATGAGAGATTTGACTTTCCACACAATATTTTTCTTTGAAGATTTTGAAAATTTTGTTTTCTTTACATTTGTGGATTTGCTTGAAGACACATTGGTTTTCGAAAGATTGGGTTTAAAAATTGCGCCATCAGATGTAGCAATAAAAACAGATGAAACAGTCCGAGGAGAAGTGTTTTGGACAGTCATGTCATTCATACGAGATATAGGCTGAGTAGAACTGACTGCTTTCTTAGGTTCTACAGGTCTGAGAGATTCAGAAGTTCTTTTGAGGATCTTAGTGGGAGTAAAGGAGTTTTTGTTGGATTAATGTCTAAGTCCATAACTATATTTGGTATGTACTTGACCCGACCCGGCATGGTCCATTTGGGTTGCACTTCACCGGCACAATTTATATGGATAGTCTTTTGAGAATAGTATATTTATGATTTATATTAATATATTATAAGTTCTAATATATTAATATGGAATCATATTATTTAAATAGTATTGATCAAGAATTACTTTAGAATTAATTAAGTGATCAAAAAGAACTAATTAAATATGGACTCTTATATATATATGGAATGGGCCAAGTTCATTTAGGTTGGGCTAAGCTTTCATGGATGGTCCATGGAGCTTTTAACCCATGGATGCTATGTAAATGAAAGGTCATGGGTATTAGGGTTTACATGGATGTAACCCTAATCCTCCATAATATACAAAGGGGTCCTTGGCTCACAAAATTGGCACAAGTGTGTGAAAATAAGAGTGGGCCGATTTTAGTGTGCATACATATTCTCTCAAGTTCTTCCAAGGTGTTTTGGTGAGTTGTGATTCCATTTGAGGCTTCCACACTATTGGGGCTAAGCTCTTAAAGCTTGAAGACATCAAGCTACATCAAAAGGTATGTCATCTAACTAGAACTTTGTAGTATAGGTGCTTCATAATATGCTAGTTAGGATGAAACCTTGGAATAGTTAATATTTGCATGTATAATAGAGAAAACATAGATCCAAGGTTTATAGGGTTGCATGTACACCATAGGAGTGTTAGAATGCTCAATACCCAACAGTGGTATCAGAGCCATGGGTTGTTTTCTGTTATATTGATGCGAATGTTTTATTTTCAAGTTGAAAAAAAAAGGAAAAAAAACATGATGTTTGTCAAATTTTAAGATAATTACTTGTTTTTGTGAAAAAGTAATTATTTGTAAAATTTGAATCATTTGCTGTATGAGTTGAATTAGGTCAAATTTGGTAAAAGATAAAATGATATGATTATTTTATTAGTTTTAAAAGTTTGATCTAAATGATTTAAGGAGTTATAAATTTTGTCATAAAATTTTGGAGCTCAAAAGTTTTTTTTTAAAGTTGTGATCTTAAGGGTTTTTGAAACTTCCATAAGTTATGGATATGAAAGTTTTTTTAAAAAATAAAAAATTTTGATTCAAAGTTTTTATGGAGTTACAAAATTTGGTGTTAATGTTTTAAAGAATCCCATAACTTGTTCTTAAGTTATGGAACATGGAAAGTTGCATCATAAAACACCATTAATTCCATAAGTTATGGAATCCAAAGGTTTTCAAGAATTACAAAACTTGCCCTCAAGTTTTGGAATTTGAGAAAAGTTTTTTATGAAAAAAAGAATTGAATTCTAAAACTCCTGGGTTCATAACTTAAACAATTAATTAAATGGTTTTAATTTTGAGTTTAATAATTGGAATTATGATGTTTTGTTGAATAGTTCAAATTAACTCTTATGGACTTTATTAATAGTTAATTAAAGCGTTTAATTAAAAGAGTATTATTAAATCCATAAATATATGGTTTGAGTTTAATTAAATTAAAAGTCTATTTTAATTAATAGATTAAACCATCAAGTATTTTAAATGTCTAAAATACACCCTTATACTATTATAATATTAAAAGTTTAATATATTATATGTATAAGAGCAAGTCGTCTTACCATTAGTAGGCCTCATTCACGAAGCCGGTCTATAAGGGGGGTATAAGGTTGTTGCCTATAAAATGGCATCTTAATGGGTGTCCACTCTCACCCACCGCTTCCCAATCTTAGTTACTTAGGAAAATGTGAATAAGGTGCTAATCCATGAAATTACGCTTTGCACTTTGTTTAAACCGTTAGTGGAGCGAGTGTGGTTAACCGACACACTAACCTGGATTTAACAAAGTAGGCAAAGGGTAACTTAATATTTATCATAGTATCGGTGGAGCTCGTGTGGTTAACCGGCACATCGATTGAGGGTTAAATATTAAGGGTACCAAGTATATTTGCATGGTTACTTCACACCTTGTTTTGTGATCCTCGGCATCCCAGTCACAAAACCTGAAGGGCACACTCGATATTGAAACATGCCATTGAAAAGTTCAATGAATCTCAAAAGATCTAGGAGTTTCAAATCCAAGTAAAAAACCTAATTAAATTATTTCGTTTTTCATGGTGGAAATTGGTAAATCGTCATTTACCTACCTTCAACTATTTTATAACTCGGATTACGGCATCCTTCTTGCTGTTATAAATAGGTTGTTGGATCCTTGCCTTAGTATTTCATATTGGGTTTTATATTAAGGACTTTAGATCAACTATCTTGAATATCTCCCAAAAGATGTTGAGTTCAGACATCTATGATCTTCCCAAATCTCTTGGAACTTTACTTCCTCCACCTCCTCCAATTATTCTCCCTAACCCACAAGTTCAAGGTCACTCAAGCACTAATGGCAAGCAAGGTCTATGTGTGATCACATCTTAGAGATGAAGTCACATATTGACAAGCCGGGAGAGTTGGGTTTCAAAGTCTTGAGAAAGTTGGATGTTCAATCACTTTCTAAGTCACATAGTGAGTTCCTTTGGGACTACTATAATACAGACTATGACATGAACCTTAATGATCATATCTATTTTCTTGGTGCTGCTGAATCAGCAATGATTTGGAACGATAGTGAAGCAAATTTGATTAGAAGATCAACTTCCCAAAAACTTTATGGACAGTGACAATGGTGACACTGGAAATCCAGAAAAAGCATTCTCTTCCCAATGGAAAGGGATTGGCCATAGTCAACCCGGTTGACCAAATGGTAAAGAGAAAGGCTAAGTCTGAGATAGTCCCATTACCAAAGGGTCCATATGTTTATTTTGCCAAAGGAAGGGGCGTTGATTGCAAAGCTGCCAAATTTATCTAAGGATGTTAAAGCCAATAAGTTTGACTCTACATCAGGTAGAGCCCATTATCTAACTCTGTTAAGTTCTATTCTGAGATCCTCATTACATGATGTGA
The DNA here is from genome assembly GCF_052849685.1 of Lactuca virosa. Classification (NCBI taxonomy): domain Eukaryota; kingdom Viridiplantae; phylum Streptophyta; class Magnoliopsida; order Asterales; family Asteraceae; genus Lactuca; species Lactuca virosa. The sequence goes on from NC_136429.1 coordinate 318,891,699, forward strand.
CTGGGTCACATGTTGATGTTTTAAGAATCAAAGAATAGAGAGAAATATTAAAGGAAGTATATGTCGATTCTGATCGCGAAGGTGGATTTCGATCGCATCAGAATTTTGAGCAGTTGCTTAAGAAGTTATGATATATTGCTAAGGAATAGATAAAAACAATTTTCCATGTGGATTGTAAGGATAAGTTTTTCCGCAAAGTTTTAAAATAAAAGAAAATTGTTTAATTTTGTTTATTTGAAGTATCCTTACAATGACATTTGTGGAAAATTGTTGCTTATATGATTCCACTGACAGCAATATTGGAAAATGGATTTGATTCTTTCATTTGTGGTAGTGTCTAAATTTACCAAATCAGGAAAGTTCCTCATCACCCAAGTTTCAATTGGACTGAAACTTGGAATCATGCAAGTTGAATAGTATGATGAATGAGAACTTTCAAGCATTGGAAAATCAAGACTAATTACTTGCTCACATGGATGTGTGAGTCAAGTGAAGGACTAAAGGGATCGAGTACACATTCTTGTGCACTGGTCATGTCCACCACAAAGCTCGTTAAGACTATTTGATTTACTAAAGTTTAGTAAATATGGTTATACTTACAAGTTTAAGTATAATTCTGAAACATTGGAAAAGTCTCAATGTATGGCAGAACGAATGGGAAGAATCAAATTAGGAAGAAAGATAAAAGTTTCTCAAATCTGAAAAGATGGGAGAGTACATTAGTATCATGTTTGTGATCATCTTAATGATTTAGAAATCATATCACAATTAGTCCTCTAAAGGTCATCTTAGTGCATTCTTATGACTAAGAAGAGGACTCATGAATTGTTGAAATGGTTAGATCAAGAAGATGAGTCATACTTCGTTCGAAAACAATTCTTAGAGTCATACTCCAAGATTGTAACTTGAGTGACATATCTTAAAGAAAGGTTTAAAACACTTGTCAAATGTAAGAGTAAAAGTGTCCTACTCTTGTACATTTGAAATTGGTAAGTTGTGATGTTTTGGATAAAACAAAGACCAAGGCCAATTGTGTGAAGTGTTTGTCTTGATAAAGAATCCGCACTATCTCTTGAATATTTGGCAAGATAGTCTTATATGTCAAGAGGATAGTGGGAGTCTTAAAGATCCTAAAAAGAATTTCAAGAACTAATCAAGAATAAAACCTGACGTTCTTCACTAGCACACGACTTAAGGTTTATAACCTATCGTGTTGACATATTCTGTGCCCATTACAGTTAAAGTTGGCTTTGCATAGGAGTTCTGAAAGTTCTCAATTGGTTGCATAACAACTTGGAAGCAATGGCAGGCCCTATACTGCCAGGTGGCAAGAAGTTAAGATTGCATAAGTTCAGTCCATATGAATTTGGATTTGTCATTATCCTTGTCTTGTGACTATGGGTTTGACGATTCACATGGATAAGAACACATACACCATAAAATCTAAGGGTCATAAGGTTTCTCTCCGATTCATGAAAATGATGGTGAGGAAACACTTCCACCAAGTAGATTTGAAGCAGATGGAAAAAGGTCTAAACAATTGAGACTATGATTACGGCATCCCTTTTCATAGTTCTGAAATTGTTTAGACACACATGCATGCTATCTAAGGAAAGGTGTATGATTTTGATAGAGTTTTATCAAAGCATCTTGTATCAGAAATCTGAACTTTGGTAAAAAAGTCAATAAAGTATTGATTTCTAGAAGTCCAGCTGATTTCTGAGTACATGTCAAAGCTAGTGGGAGCATAAGTGTTATGCTAATAATCATCATGTTAGTGGGAGTATGATAATTATTGTTAGTGTTGCAAGTTAGCAATGTTAATTATAGAAAACAAAAGTTTCAATTCGTGAGGTTGCAGGGATTGAAAAAGTTATTTTGCTATAATTAAGGGAGAGGATATACTTCATTTCAGTTCTAAAGGCTTAGATTGAGACCTTAATCATCTTTAGTCAAGAATATATATATGAATTTCATGTTGGATTGGTTCAACTTAAGGAAATTCTATATATTGCGTTCTCAAAATTCGATTATGATTACGGCATCCCTCTTCATAGTCAAATTTTGAAAACATGGCAAATAAAAATATTGTAGCAAAAGACTGGTCTAGAATCATGTCTTTATGTGAGACATCATGAATCGTGTACCATTTGCTTTGGGTACAGGATTGATTGCATGTGCTATAATATTTGTCATTTCTAAATTTTTCCAAATGCCCAGAAGCATTAAGAAGGGAAAAGGTCTAGAATTGGATATGACTAAAATGATTAAGCAATTGTCGAGGACAATCTGAGGTTTACCAAAGATTGGTTGCTCAGGGACAGTTGGAAGTATAATGCTAATTTTGGAAGGACCATATTGACATATTCTGAAAAGAGGCATCTCTTATTCAGAAGTGATAGTCAAAATGAGAATATGGAGTTGTCTCCATAGGTGGAAGTTATCTGTGTAAGATTAGAAAACTTAATGCAAGAAGCATGTCCAAAGCAATGTACTTTGAATATGAGACTTAGTTTCCATGGAGTTGATCTCCATTGGAATACCTTATAATGATTGTTGACAAGTCTTTGTGACTTTGTACATATTCATTACAGGAGGGTCAGTGCATATAAGTTTAAAATCTAAACAAATTTCGATAAATGATAGGAATTTGAAATTCTCACATTTTTCGATAAGGATTTGGGAGTGTGAAATTAGAATCATTGAAATTATCTTCAATTGGTTTATTTCACAAAGTAAGGATCATAGACAAACATAGAGTGCATACTTGGTGTATGGCAAAGCTATTGTTTAAGAAAAAACATAGTGTACATGCTTGGAGCATGGGACAACTAGTGTTTTTAATTCAAGTATAAAGTTGATAAAACCGAAACAATGAATAATGAGTAATCAGTATGGTGATAAATAGAAGTGTTTATTTATATTCATGGGGTTTGATACCATATTTGATTCATTTATTCTTGTGTTTCAGTTTGCATGTTTTGACTTCCAGAATAACTAAGTCGCTCTTCCTGAATGATTAAGTTATTCAAACCATCCACAGTCGGTCATATGTTGGAAGTAGATATGAATCAAGACTGTCATGGGTTGGTTTGTAGAGGTCCAAGTTGGTGGACAAAGTGGTGCTACAACACTCATGAGTGCTCATAAGTTCTGAGTATTGGATTCAACCCACGCTCATTTGAATCACTTCATGGATTTTATCACGAGTGATCATGAGACGATAATATCTTATATTCTTCAAACCTAGAGATATGAGTTGTTACTATGAGTTGGTTATACATTTATTGCACGAAAACGCATTTGGTAACTCGATGTTATAAAACGTGCCTTTTTGTATGATTCAACAAGTAGTAGAACAAGCCATATGAGTCGAAGTTTATCCATTCCTTTTACCTTCGGGATAAAAGCGATATATGTGGGCCCCTCGATGATTTAGCGATGACATGTGAGTGCTTGGCCAAGCCAGGACTGATTTGATTTGTTCAATCAGTCAGTCATCATAAATCGAAAATCGGGAAACAACAAATGGACAGAGAGAATGGTTATAATCCATGTCTCAGTCCATATGATATCTAGAATGGAGACATATATGATCCCTTATCTAATGGACAAGTCATTGACAAGGTCAGAGTTCGACATCGGCTTTAAGAGCTACGATTGCCAGTTAGGTTTTGAAGTCATACTCAATAATAGTTTTAGACTTATCCAAGTGGGAGACTGTTGGATTAATGTCTAAGTCCATAACTATATTTGGTATGTACCTGACCCGACACGGCATGGTCCATTTGGGTTGCACTTCACCGACACAATTTATATGGATAGTCTTTTGAGAATAGTATATTTATGATTTATATTAATATATTATAAGTTCTAATATATTAATATGGAATCATATTATTTAATTAGTATTGATCAAGAATTAATTTAGAATTAATTAAGTGATCAAAAAGAACTAATTAAATATGGACTCTTATATATATGGAATGGGCCAAGTTCATTTAGGTTGGTCTAAGCTTTCATGGATGGTCCATGGAGCTTTTACCCCATGGATCCTATGTAAATGAAAGGTCATGGGTATTAGGGTTTACATGGATGTAACCCTAATCCTCCATAATATATAAAGGGGTCCTTGGCTCACAAAATTGGCACAAGTGTGTGAAAATAAGAGTGGGCCGATTTTAGTGTGCATTCATATTCTCTCAAGTTCTTCCAAGGTGTTTTGGTGATTTGTGATTCCATTTGAGGCTTCCACACTATTGGGGCTAAGCTCTTAAAGCTTGAAGACATCAAGCTACATGAAAAGGTATGTCATCTAACTAGAACTTTGTAGTATAGGTGCTTCATAATATGCTAGTTAGGATGAAACCTTGGAATAGTTAATATTTGCATGTATAATAGAGAAAACATAGATCCAAGGTTTATAGGGTTGCATGTACACCATAGGAGTGTTAGAATGCTCAATACCCAACAGTTTTGACTATGGGTTGATGAATGAGAATTCCGAGATACACTCTTTTTGAAGTTTTCAAGGAACCTGGAATTTTGTCTAATCTTAACTTCCTTTTTATGTGCGTTTCGAGCTTCTACTTTGGGATCTACAATATCCTTCCTATTCAGTATTGGTTTTCTCTTAGGGTGAGACGAGGATTTTGAAGTTTGTCCTACAGATGGATTACTAAACTCAGGATTAATGGGAACCAATTTTGTTTTTGAGACGACTAAGGAATCTGATTCACAAGAATCAGGGGAGACACAACTTGAATTTTCAACTTTATGATCTAAGGATGCCCATACAAACTCAGAGGTAACAGTTTCAATTTTCACCGGAATGATTTCTTCAACAACATAGTTGTTCGGATGATTATGCCTAGGAATGTAATCTACGCAATTTGAAACACTGTGATGAAATTCCGTGGTCCGATTCAGGTCCAGGTATATCAGAGGCAGAAAAGGCGTGGAATCGGGACACTTGACAAGAATTGGTTGGAACTCAGGAATTAAGGACTCAAAATGGTCTGTGGTCTCATGAAGAGGTGACAAGGGAGAAACATGGGTGTTAGAATGTTTGATGTTCAGAACCTCTCCCATGAAGGTCAAATTTTGCAATTCCTTCAAGGGACGAGCAATTGGTTTCGGAAACTCGCTTCCGAGACCAGGTGCTTTAGACCATGGATGACGAAAATTATGAGTCATCCGTTCGTTCGCTTCAAGCATATCTATAGAATTATGCAAATCATCTATCTTAGCATTGATACGTTTGTTATCAGAAATCAAAAAATTTCGTTCAAAATAGGTGATTTCACATTTGTCTTTTAAAATGATACATTCATCGTTTGACATTACAAGTTCACGCTCTAAAGACTCGATTTTCAGTTTTTTATCCTCGAAACGTAACCTAAGATGATTTAATTCACACTCCTTCTTCTCACTCACTTCTATAACAGACTCATAGGCTTTATAGATGGCGCTCATATCTGTTTCAATTTGCGTTAGATAAGGTTCACAGAGAGACAAATCAAAATTATTATCAGAGATCATAGATTTTACCTGCTGAACGATGCTTCGACCAGGTGGATCGTTGGTGGCCATGTAGCAATAGTAAGGTTCAACAACATCATCTTCATCTTCTGAACCAGATGACCAATACCCTTCATCACATTCAACAGTTTGTCTTGCCATCAAACACATATTTCTTCCAGTTACCATGTCATCATCATCTCCGGATAACCAATATCCTTCAACATCTCTTGATACCGTTGTTACAAAGGCTTTTTCGCTTTCAGCCATATCTTGAGCTTTTCGGACTTAGTAAGCAGAATCCTTGATCTTTGGTTTCTGCGGAGCATCAACCAGACAATCTTTAGCAAAGTGGTTTGCATGTCCACATTTATGACACACAATTTTTGGTTTGTCCGATTTAGAATTATGAGAAGGTTATGGAGTAGAGTTTGGCTTAGTGATATTTGGTTTGTATGCAGGAGGATTTTCCGAAGTTCGTTTAGGTTCCGGAGCTGAGTATGGATGAGGATTGTTTTGGTGAGGAGCATGGAATCAGTTTTGGTATGGTTTGTAAGAAGGATTGAAAGGACATTTGTATTTCATGGAGAGTAGAGCAAACTCCTGTTGGAAACGGAGTTCAGAGTCCATGGCTTCGGAATCATCAACAGGATAGATTTGTGTGGGTAAGATGGGTGCGGAGGATTGAACAGATGGAACAATGGGTTTGAAAGGGCCCGAAGTAGACAAGTTCCGAATGGTTGGTTCAAAAGAACTGACAAGAGCAAGAGGGCCTCCAGAGAGTTACCTTATGGTTTGAGCAACATTAGACTCGTGTCCTTGATGTTCATCAAAAATTTGATTAGCTTTAACTTTTCCAAAGAACCATTACTTTGGAGACAAGATTTCACATTTCCCATCCTTTGTCTAGACTGTTTATGAATTTGAGATTGTACGCCAAAGGAGTTCGGACAATCCCATGAGCAGTCATGTTGTTGACCACGATTCGGTAACGGCTGGAGGCTGAGGCCACTGATTCACCAGGAGTGGTTGTGAAGGTATCGAAGTCGTTGACAACTGAGGTGAGGCGCTTGTCTTTCATATTTTCCGAACCTTCAATCAGGTCCTGAAGAGTGTCCCAAATCTCTTTGGTTGATTTGCACAACTTGATGTGCTCAAAGAGTGAAGGAGGTGTTGGGTTTTGAGCATTCTAACACTTCCTAAGTGTACATGCAACCCTATTAAACCTTGGATCTATGTTTGTCTAAGATACATGCAAAATATTATTTTCCAAGGTTTATAACCTATCTAGCATGGCATGGGGTACTTTTAACCATAAAAGAACTAGATGAATTACATACCTTTTGTTGATTGTTGATTCCTTGGAGTTTGAGAGCCAAGCACCAATAATGTGAATGCCTCAAATGGAAATCACAAATCACCACAAACTTGGAAAATATATGAGAGAGTATACTAACTCTTGATTTTGGCCACCACACTTACACACACATTAGTCTCTTTTTCATGCAACATAAGCTTGTTTATATAGTGTACATGGTTAGGGTGAAACCCTAATAACCCATGTCTTTTCCTCTTCCAAGGATCCATGGGTAAAAGCTCCATGGATCATCCATGGACTTCCATATAAGCTTAGCCCACTCCAAATGAGTGTTAGCCCACACCATATAAATATAATAGCCCATGATTTAATTAGTCTTCCTTTTAATCACTAAATTAATTCATAATTAATTCAAGATTAAAACTAATTAAGTAACATGACTATATATTAATATATTATAACTTATAATATATTAATAAATCGTAAGTATACAACTCTCATAAAATTATCCATAACTAGTTCGGGTGAAGTGCAACCCAAATGGACCATGCCGGGTCGGGTCAAGTATATACCAAATAAGTTATGGACTTAGACACCATATCCAACAGACTCCCACTTGGATAAGTCTAATAATTGTATTTGCCTATATTACTTCAGGAACCAACCGGCAATCGTAGCTCTCGAAAACTCTTGTGAACTATGAAGCGCCATTTTAGATAAGTGATCATATAATCCTCTGCTCTCATGATATCAGCTGGACAAATACATGGAACAATGTCTTACTTATTGTCTAGCAGTTGTTTCTCGATTTCCGATTTGTTTGACAAAGAACTTAACTGAACACATCAATTTAGTTCTGACCGGGCCCGATACATGGGTCAACACAAAATCATCGAGGGGCCCAGATATCGCTTCTATTTCTAGAAGGAACAGATAAACTTCGACTCATATGCTTGTTCTACTACTTATTGAATTGCACACAAAGGCACGTTTTATAACATCAAGTTACTGATGCGTTTACGTGCAATCAATGCACAACCAACTCATAGGTAACAACTCATATCTCTAGGTTTGAAGACTTATATGATATTACCGTCTCACGATCACTCGAGATAAATTCCATGAAGTGATACAAGTGAGCGTGGGTTTATTCCAATACTCATAACTTATGAGTACTCATGAATGTTGTAGCAACCATTGCTATGGCTAAACACCTTTAGTCATCTACAATCCCAATTCATGACAATCTTGATTCATACCTACTTCCGACGTATGACCGATTGTGGAGGTTTGAATAAGTTAATTATTCTGGAAGTCAAAACATGCAAAACTGAAACAATAGTAAATAATTGACAATGATAGTAACACTTTACTCATAAATAAATCACACATTTTATTCATCATCAAACGTCGATTACATTTTACATGTTTCAGAAAAGGCTATCTAATCTGTAAAACTAATATCGTCCCTCAGCCCGATGCGCCTCGCATGCTGCAAATGCTTAACCCTCGTCAGTCCCTTCGTAAGGGGATCCGCAGGGTTCTCATCTGACGATACCCTCTTTGCCACGAGGAGTCCTTCTTCTATCTTGTGTCTTATGAAGTGATATTTTCTGTCAATGTGTCGGGATCTGCCTTGATCTCTTGGTTCCTTGGCTAAGGCAACCGCACTATTGCTGTCACAGAAAATCTCCATAGGCTCCTTAATAGCTGGTACAACTCCAAGGTCTCCGATGAAGTTCCTCAGCCATATCGCCTCCTTTGCCGCTTCACTCGCTGCTATGTACTCTGATTCACAAGTCGAATCAGCTACAGTCTCCTTTTTGGAACTCTTCCAAGTGATTGCCCCTCCATTTAAGGTAAAGACCCAGCCCGACTGAGAGCGGAAGTTATCCCTATCAGTCTGAAAGCTAGCATCACTATACCCTACTACTCTCAAGTCATCACTCCCACCAAGGGTAAGGATCCAATCCTTTGTCCTCCGCAGGTACTTGAGAATATTCTTTACCGCAGTCCAATGAGCCTTGCCAGGGTTCCCCTGATATCTGCTGACCATGCTCAAAGCGAAGGCCACATCAGGACGGGTACAAGTCATAGCATACATGATCGAACCAACAGCGGAAGCATAAGGTAATCGACTCATCTCAGCTATCTCATCTTCTGTACTCGGGCTCTGAGCCTTGCTCAGTTTGGCATTGCTTTGGATCGGTAATTCTCCTTTCTTGGAATTCTGCATGTTGAACCTTTTCAACACCTTATCCAAGTAGATACTCTGACTAAGTCCAATTAGTCTTTTACTCCTTTCTCTTAATATCCTTATCCCTAGGATATAGGTAGCTTCTCCAAGGTCCTTCATAGAAAAGCACTTCCCAAGCCAGGACTTAACCTCCTGCAAGGTTGGGATGTCATTTCCTATGAGTAGTATGTCATCCACATACAGTACCAAAAAGCTAACTATACTCCCACTAGCTCTGACATACACGCAGGACTCATCTTCACTTCTTGAGAAACCAAACTCTTTGACCTTCTCATCGAAACAAAGATTCCAACTTCGAGATGCTTGTTTCAATCCATAAATGGATTTCTCAAGCTTGCACACTCTATTGGGGTACTCTGCACTGACAAAACCTTCTGGCTGATTCATGTAAACATGCTCAGCCAACTTTCCGTTAAGGAAAGCGGTTTTGACATCCATTTGCCATATTTCATAATCATGAAATGCAGCAATGGCTAGCATAACCCTAATAGACTTAATCTTTGCTACTGGTGAAAAGGTTTCATCATAATCAATACCCTGAGTCTGAGTAAACCCCTTCGCAACCAGTCGAGCCTTATAAGTGTGCACCTTCCCGTCCATGTCGGTCTTCTTCTTGAAGATCCATTTGCACCCGACTGTCTTACGGCCTGGTACATTGTCAACCAAGTTCCAAACTTGATTGTCATACATGGACTGTATCTCGCTGTCCATAGCCTCCTTCCATTTAGCAGACTCTGGGCCTGCCATGGCTTCCTTAACACTGTTAGGTTCATCCAGATTTACCAGTGTACTGTCACTGATAAATGTATCACCTTCCGTAGTAATATGAAATCCATAATAAAACTCAGGTGTGTTCCTAACCCTTGTGGAACGCCTCGGAAGTACAGACTCGTCAGCTGGATCAACAGGAATTTCCTCCTCAAGTTGATTGCTAGTGTTTGAGGTTCCTTCACCAATTGAGTCTTGAATTTCTTCAAGGTCAATTTGCCTCCCACTGTCTCCTTGGCTTATAAATTCTCTCTCTCGAAAGACTCCTCTCCTAGCCACAAAGACCACATTCTCACTGGGTCTGTAGAAGAGGTAACCAAAGGATTTTTGTGGGTAGCCGATGAAAATACACCTTTCAGTTCGAGGTTCGAGCTTGTCATGAGTTTCGCGCCTCACGAAAGCCTCGCAACCCCAAATCTTGATATGGTCCAAATTGGGAACTTTCCCAGTCCACATTTCATGAGGTGTTTTGGCAACCTTCTTTGTAGGGACTAGATTAAGGATATGGGCGACAGTCTCTAAGGCATACCCCCAAAAAGAGATTGGTAGCGAAGCTCGACTCATCATAGAGCGAACCATGTCCAACAAAGTTCGATTACGCCTCTCAGCCACACCATTCAGCTGTGGTGTCCTGGGAGGTGTCAATTGTGAGACAATCCCACACTCCTTAAGATAGTCGAGGAACTCAGTACTAAGATACTCACCACCTCGATCGGATCGAAGCATCTTAATGTTCCTGCCCAATTGATTTTCTACTTCCTGTTTAAACTCTTTAACCAAATAAGTTATGGACTTAGACACCTTATCCAACAGGAGGTACACCAAACACCATTTCTGAGAAAGCAACTTGATCAACATGCAGCTTCTCAATATCATCTGCAGTTAGAGGAGCTGGACGAGCTAAATCTTGACGCATAAGCTGAGCAGCAGCATCTCTCACAACTGTTCTTACAGGAACATTAGGACCTTCTTTGACGGATATCCATATTTCTTCACCTTTATCTTTGGCCAGTAAAAATCTTTCTATTCTAGGTTTCCAGTGATCATATTCTTCCACAACTAGTAATGGGGCACGTGTAGGGCCACCCACACTATTTTCGATTTGCATTGAAATCATTTGCTGAGGATTAGAAGCAACCATTGAAGTTAAGATATCTTCAAGAAAAAGTGGTATATAGAAGAACTTTTATCCTTAACACATAAATGGTTGAAATACCAAGGTAATTTCAAACCAACTATAATATGATCTTATGGATTCAAATGACAACCACTCAAGCTCTGATACCAATTGAGAGAACAAAATAGATCTGATGCGCAGGGACAAGGTTTGAAAACTCAAACCTTGACTGAATGCTTAAGATCAATGTTTGCTTGCTAATAAATGTTATAGTCAAGCCTGGATAGACCAGTCAAGTATAAGTTAATATATATTCAACAAATGATCAAGTAATAAATGAGGAATGAGAATAAATGATCAAGGTAAAGCTAATAAATGAAGAACAAGAAGAATGTTTGAAAGAGAGTTGAAATAACTTAGTAAATACCAAAAGTGAGTGAATGATCCGTCTCTTAACATTGCATTGAAAGCCCCTTTAAATAGGAGTGAGAGAAACATGGTACAAACCAATAAACATACATAGGACCAGATAAAAGGAATAATTCTTACATTCTGATTGTCCAAGTTGACAAACATACTAAGTCCTATGAAATGTCTAATCATGTAAAGAGACAAAAGTAATTAATACATAAAGAGAAAAAACAGATTCTCCGGATCAACATACATTCCGGACATAATGTCCATTCCAAAATGTCTTCACACTCCTGAACTTCTTATCATCTTCTCTCCAAGTCCGGACAGCTTCCGGACTACTCTTCACTTCGGAACTGATGCTGACTTCGGAATTATCACTTGGACTTAGGATTGCTAGAGGTTCACTTTCAAGTTCCAATATATGTTAGATTCTAACATTTTATGCAACGATCCTTTCGTAATGTTACAGCACCAAAGCCACCAAGACTTTGCCAATGATATTACAAAGTGCTCTATTGGAGATTTTTACAAGGCAATTCCATAGATATGAAGTTTCACATTCAAAGTACATTCCTTTGAACATCCTTCTTGCATAAAAGTTTCTAATCTAGACATAGATTCTTGATATCCAACTCCCAATATGAAACATTTCCGTATTTTCCATACGAAAACTCATTATTAATAGACTCATATCTAATCACAATATTGTCATTATGGTCCATTTGTTAGTATAATTTTAACTGCCCACAAGTGACCGATCCTTGGCGAACCTTAGATTGTCCCTGACAATTGTTTAATTATTTTAGTCATATCCAGTTCTAGTCCTTTTCCCTCTTAATGCCCTAGGCATTAGGAAAATTTAGAACGATAGAATATTACAGCATATGCAATCGATCCTATACCAGAAGCAGATGGGACATGATTAATGAAAAACACGATATTTCACCAGTTTCTTGCTATAATATTGTCATATATAGAATTCCCTTATGTTGAATCTTTTCAACATAACATCCATATATATATTTTTTTGACTAAATTCAATTAAAATTTCTCTCCATTAATTATAGCAAAACAACTTTTCAACCCCTACAACTTTGCGAATTGAAACTTTTGTTTTCTAAAAGTAATATTTCTAACTTGCAATACTTGCAATAATCATGCTCCCACAAATATGATAATTATATCCATACCAGCATAACACTTATGCTCCCACTAGCCTTGACATGTATTCAGAAATCAGCTAAACTTCTCGAAAACAATACTTAATGACTTTCTTAAACAAAGTTCATGTTTCTGATATGAGATGCTTTGATAAGCCTTTATCTAAGTTTCTGAACTCATACACCTTTCCTTAGATAGTTCACATGTGTGTCTAAACTATTTCAGAACCTACAATAGTAAGTCCCGAATGTTCAGACTTATTTCCATTTCTCACAACTCGAACTATGAAGAGGGATGTCGTAATCATAATCGAATTTGAGAATGAAATTTACACAACAGGTAACTCCTTAAAATTTTCCTAGTGAAAGCGTTTCCTCACAATCATTTTCATTGGAGAGAAAACTTTTGAGTCTTAGATTTTATGGTGTATGTGTTCCTATCCATGTGAATTGCCATAACCATAATCACAAGACAAGGTTTGTGACAAATCCAAACTCATATGTACTGAACTTGTTCAATCTTGATTTCTTGCCTCATGGCAACACGAGCGCCCACCATTGCTTCCAAGTTGTTAAGCAACTCACCTATACATATCAATGAACTTTCATTAATCAAGGTGCTTTTCCTCTATGCATTCAAATAAGAACTCATAGAACTCACATGTATAGTTAACTCAACTGGAATGGCACAGAAAACAAGAATATGTCAACTAGTGATCGATCAATTCTTGAAGTTTTTCAAGATCATTAAGACACCCACTGACCTCTTGACATATAAGATTCCCTTGTGAAGAAACATTTATTGACAAAAAATACTCAAGAGTTAGTGTGGATTCTTATCAAGACAACACTTCATAAAATTGGTCTTAATCGGTCTTTGTCTTATCCAAGACATCACAACTTACTAATTTCAAATGTGCAGGAATAAGAAAACCTTTCCTACTCCACACTTGATGAGTGTTTTAAACTTACTGGAGATGTGTCACTCAATATCACAATCTTGGAGTACGATTCTAAGACTTGATTTTGGAACGAAGTATGATTCACCTTTTGATTTAACCACTTCAACAATTTCTGATTCCTCTTCTTAGCCATACTAGTGCACTAAGATTTACTTAGAGGATCAATTGTGATATGGTTTCATAATCAATGAGACGATCATAAAACATGATACTAAAGTACTCTCCCATCTTTTCAGATTGGAAAAACTTTTATCTTTCTGCCCAATTGATTCTTCTTATTCGCTCTGCCATTCATTGAAACTTTTCAATGATTCAAAATTACACTTAATCTTGTAAGCATAACCACATTTACTAGACTTTTAGCCAACCATGACGAATAATCTTATTGTTATTTTTGGTGGACTTGACCAGTTCACAACATTGCGTACCAGATCTCCTAGTCTTTCACTTGACTCACATACCTATGTGAACAAGGAATTAGTCTTAATTTCCTAACTAACAAGATTTTCATACATGACATGACTCAAATCATATGATTCCAAGCTTCTGTCCAATTGAAACTTGGGCGATGGGAATCTTTCCTTACTTAGAAAATTACGACACTACCATAAATAACATAACTAAGAATCACATCCACTTAATATTGCTTATAATAGAAACACAAGCATCAATTTTCACAAATGATATTTCAAGGATATGTAAATAAGACAAAACTCAAAATTTATTTTATTTATAAAAGGTGCGGAAAACTTGTCCTTACAACGCAAATTCAAATGAAAACTATGCTGCTACATATTCCTAAGCAATCTATCATAACTCTAAGTAGCAGCTCAAAAATCCGATCATCGAATCATGCGATCAAAATCCATTTATTCGCGATCAGACTCAGCTCACTTCTTCCTTTAAGCTTCATTTCTTTTCTTCGATCCTACAACACATCAAAATGCAATCTTATCACATCATGTATTAACAATCTAAAATAGAAAACTTAATAGAGTTAGATAGTGGATTTTACCTGAAGCAGAGTCATACATCTTGACTCTCCCATCTTTGCGATCTCTCAGGTAAATCTGGCAGCTTCGCATCCAATTCCCCTTCTCTTGGCAATAGAAACAAATGGACTCTTTTGGAATGGTACACGGGACAATCTCAGACTTAGCCTTTCTCTTGCCTATAGGAAACCTTTCTGGACTTCCAATGTTGCTATTGTCAATGTCCATGGAAGTTTGGGACATTGATTTACCAGATAGATTTGCTTGACCAATGCGCCAAATCATCTCTGATTCAGCAACAATAAGCAAGTAAGTCAAATCAATGAGGGTCATGTCGTGGTCCATCATATAGTACTCTCTAATGAACTCACTATATAAGTCAGGAAGTGATTGAAGAACCCAGTCAATAGCCAACTTCCTTGTGACTTCGACACCCAACATTCCCTATCTATCAACATGCAACTTCATATCTAAGACCTGAGCACATACAGACTTTCCATCTTCGTGTTTGTTTGCCAACAGGGCTTGAGTGACCTTGAACTTTTCAAGTCTTCGAACACGTGGGTCAGGGAGAATTATTGCAGGAGGTGGTGGAAGTGAAGCATGATTTCCATTTCCATAATCCAATCGTTGAACATCATCTTCATGTGGAAAGCTTTTTCCAAAGGGTTCGGGAAGACCATAGTTAGAATTTGACATCTACAAAACGGGAGAAATTCAAGTTAGTTGATAAGAATCCTTGATATAACACCCAAATGAAATATCAAGGCTAGGATCCACCACAATAGTCTACAACTCGGAAGAGGGATGCCGTAATCCAGCTGCAGAACATTTGGAGGTAGGTAAATGACGATTTACCAATTTCCACCATGAAAAATGAAAATTGATAATTAGGTTTTAAATGAATTGAAACTCCTAGATCTTTTGAGATTCATTGAACTTTTCAATGGCATGTTTAAATCTTGATTGTGCCCTTCAAGTTTGTGACTGGGATGCCGAGGATCACAAATAAGGTGTGGATAACCGTGCAAATTAGCTTGGTACTTTCAAATATATCTATCACCTAATCAATGTGCTGGGTAACCACACACGTTCCATTGATCTATGATAATCTACGAGCTACCCATTGCCATCCTTCATTGGTCCCATATTAGTGTGCCGGTTAGCCACACACGCTCCACTAACGAACAATAACGTGCAAGGTGCAATTTCATGGATTAGTACCAACTCCACAGTTTTCCTAAAGCAACTAAGATTTGGGAATTTATAAGAGTGTTTAGTTACTTCGTGCCTCATTATACTTATAATGGAAGGTTGTGTCCTATCCTACCCCCCTCTACTAGTCAAGAGTGCAGTGGGTAAGAGTGGATACCCATTCGATCGCCATTTTTATAGGCAATTTCCTTAAACACCCATTATAGACCAGCTTCGTGAGTGAGGCCTACTAACGGTAAGACTGCCATTTTACTTATACATATATAATATTAAACTTTTAATTCTATATAGTATAAGGGTGTATTTTACACTTTTAAAATACTATGTGGTTTAATCTATTTATAAGTTAGACTTTTAGTTTGATTAACTTAAACCATATAATTATGGATTTATTAATTATCTATTTTAATTAAACACTTAATTAATTCAATAAAAACATAAGGGTGTAATTTGAACTTTTCAAAGTACTAGGGTTTTAGAATTCAATATTTCAAAATTATTACCTTTTAATTAAATTTTAAATTCCAAAACTTGAGGACAAGTTTTGAAACCTTTCAAAACATTGGGGTTTAACTATTTAAATTTCAAAAACTAAAACTTTTAAGTTCAAAATTAAACTATAAAACCAAAAGGATGTAAACTGAAACTTTTCAAACTAACTAGGTCAAATATTTGAATCATAATAATTCTATATTATCCATATTTAACCAAATCCATTAATTTTGATAAGGATAATCATTCCAAACATAAAAAATAGATTTTAGGCAATAAAAACGAGTTTTGGGAATTATCCTTAACAAAATCTGGTAAGAAAATCGAAATTCCCGGCACCAGACCCTTGGACTGGTCGAGTCCACTATGGAACGCGTCGAGTAGGACCTACTCGTCGAGTGCATACATGGACTCGGCGAGTCAGCCAGTCATAAGGCAAAAAATTTGATTTTCTTGAACTTTGGCAATTCACTTTTGCATCTATTCACTAGAAAAACGACCTAGGTTCTGATACCACTGATGGGTTATGAGCATAACATCAATCCTATGGTGTTCATGCAAGCCTAATTACTTTGATCTTGGTTTTCTACTATGAACATAACAACATTGAATACCAAAGCAATAAACCTTAATCTAGCATGCTTATTTCAAAATAGACATAATAAAAAAGTTAGAATGATTACCTCAACTTGTTATGTAGTAATAATAAGAACTCCTTGACCTTTGAAAGCTTAGTGCCTCAAATGTTGCACCTCTAATGGAGTCATAAACACCACTAGCAACAAAGAAGAACAAGAGACAGGAGGAGGAGGCACAAAAATCGTCCAAGGTACTTCAAGAAAGGTTAGGGACGATTTTGGGTGCCTTTAGGGTTCCTTTTATAGTTAGGCTTCTAGGGTTGTCAACTAGGAAACCCTAATCCAGTTGCTTAGTCCTTAAGCAGCCCAAAGATCCTTCGAGAAGGCCCCTTGGACGATTTCTATATGGAGTCTCACATAGAATTCGTCCATTGCATCCTTAAGCTCAGCTTTGTAACAATATTATAATTACAATATCAGTCCCCCTTTATTTAATTAATCTCTTTTGACCATAAAATTAATTCTAAATTAATTCTTGATCAATATTAATTAAAGAATTTGATTTCTCTATTAATATATTATTCACATAATATATTAATAAATCATAATTAATCCTCTTTCTTCTTAATTCATCCTATCAGTTGCTATGGTGAAGGCAACCCAAAAGGGCCATGCTCATAATCGGGTCAAGTACATACCAAAATAGTTATGGGCTTAGACACCTAATACAACAATATATATATATATATATATATATATATATATATATATATATATATATATATATATATATATATATATAGGATTTCCATGGACTCCCTCCATGGTCTTCACTCGGAATGCCATGGGCTATCCCCATGGTCTTACACCCGTGGTCCATGGGCACCCCCATGGTCTTTACCAAGGGCCATGGGCTCCCCGCATGGTCTTCACTTAAGTCATAACATGCCAAATAACAAAACCATTGCATATTTAACTATTAAGACCTTATATCATGTAATGGGTCGGCATTGGTGCCTTCGACCCATTGGAATAATGAGAAGACTCACCTTAGTATGTTGAAGAAAATAGCTGCTCGACTACCAGACCAGAATCTCACACTGAACAAGATACAAATAACCCTAATTAGGATTATGACACAACCTAAACATGGGCCCAAAATCCTAAGTCCAAGTCCATACATAATGGCCAAACGTCTTTCCTTCACTCATGGGCCTAACATCAAAATCCAATTCTATATTCGGCCACAAGGCCCAAAAGGCCCAATGTGCCAAAAATGGCCCAAAAAATAAATTCATGCCCAAAATCCAGCAAGTCCAGGCCCAAACAATTAGGGACCAAAGGTTCGAAGCTCCGCCTGAAGCCCAAGGCTCTCTTAGAGTGTACGCCCAGCGTACCCCTTCAGTACGCTTAGCGTACTGGGTCCATGGGATGTATGCGTAGCGTTAACCGTAACATGCCCGTCGTACAAGCTATCTTGAATCCAACTCTATTAAGTTCTTAATGCATGAAGACTTTTCACTCAAACTTCAGATCTTATTCGTTTTAAGGGTCCTAAGGTATAAAGTTGGCAACTTTATGCCTTCGCATGCCATATATGCTCCCAACAACCCATTCTATCTCATTAAGACCTTTCTAAGGTTCTTAATGTTGGATTAGTGTCTAAGCCCATAAGTATAATTGGTATGTACTTGACCCGATTCGGCATGGTCCATCTGGGTTGCATTGCATCGGAACAATTTGGATAGACTTTTTTGAGAAAAGGATATTTATGATTTGTTAATATATTATAAGTTCTAATATATTAATATGAAATCATATTATTTAATTAGTATTGATCAAGAATTAATTTGGAATTAATTTTGTGATCAAAAGGAGACTAATTAAATATATGAGGATTGATTGTGTAAATCATTCATTCTTATATATGTGGGCTTATGATCCATAGTTCTTCATGTTGGGCTAAACCCATGGAGTAAGCCATGTATACTCCATGGAGGTTTTAACCCATGGAGCATGAAGAATATGGAAAGACATGAGTTACATGGTGAAACCCTAATAGCCACAATATATAAGGACCCCATGGCTCAAGAAATTGGCACTAAGGTGTGTACACATGAGGGCTAGCCGATTTGAGCATAAGAACTTCTCTCTCAAGTTATTCCAAGTTGTTGGTGGTGTTGTGTGAACTATTTGAGGTGTCACACTTGAGGCACTAGGGTCTTAAGCTCCATGGAATCAAGCTACAACATCAAGAGGTATGTCATTCTACTAGATTCTTGTAGTATATTTACTTCTTATTATGCTAGTTAGGATGAAACCTTGGAATATCAAATATTTGCATGTATAATAGAGAAAACATAGATCCAAGGTTGATAGGGTTGCATGTACACCATAGGAGTGTTAGAATGCTCAAAACCCTTCAGTGGTATCAGAGCCTAGGCTTGTTTTCTTTTATACTTGATGCAAATTGCTGAAAAATCGAAGTTTATATGCTATCTGGACAGCTGACTCGCCGAGTCCATTAAGGGACTCAACGAGTCCATGCCTAAATTCATCCAACTCGTCGAGTTGGTTCATGTACTCGACGAGTTGGACCCCCTGACAGCATATCTTCGAGTTTTAAAGCTGGAATTGGTCTAGAATCATTACCTTAAACTGTTTTGGACCTATAAAACCTGTTTTTGATGTGGTAATGATTATGGTAAACCAATTTCAAGGTTGTTATCAAAATTTCAAGTTTTATGTGTGTTTATGTATTTCTTGAAATTGTTGATATGATTGTTCATACACTTATCAGTTTTGGTAGATCATAGGAATTATTTGCAAAATGGTTGTTAGTTAATTCTTGATCTAAATGTATTTTATTGGAGTCCATAATTTTTCCTCAAGTTATGGATTACCAAAAGTCATTTCTTTTAAATATTCATTAAAATGCATAGGTTACAAAAATGAAGAGTCTTTTTGTTTTATGAACTCCATAACTTGTCCTCAAGTTATGGATGTTCGAGAGTCTCTTCATTAAAGTTTTTAAAAACTTAATTAAACTCATAAGTTACGAAAATCAAAAAGTTTTTGAATAGTTCAAAACTTGCCCTCAAGTTTTGGAATTTGTAAAGTTTTCCCTCATGAATACTTTAATTCCATGTTAAACCCTTAGAATTTTAAAAGTTAAAATTCAATCCTTATACTTTATAGTATTATAAGTTAATAATATATATATATATATATATATATATATATATGTGTGTGTGTGTGTGTGTGTGTGTATGTATATGAACAAAGTCAGTCTTACCGTTAGTAGGCCTCATTCACAAAGCCGGTCTATAAGGGGGTATAAGGTTACTGCCTATAAAATGGCAGTTTAATGGGTGTCCAATCTCACCCACCGCTTCCTTGACAGGTGGAGGGTCGTTAGCCGAACGGGTAGAACAAGGACTATAATTCTCCCTTCATTATAAGTATAATGATAAATATAAAGTAACTAAACCTTTTATAAATTCCCAATCTTAGTTACTGTAGGAAAATGTGAATTTAGTGCTAACCTATGAAATTACACTTTGCACTTTACTTAAATCGTTAGTGGAGTGTGTGTGGTTAACCGGCACACTAACCTGGATTTAACAAGGTAGGCAAATGGTAACTTAATGTTTATCATAGGATAGGTGGAGCGCGTCTGGTTAACCGGCACATCGATTAAGTGATAAATATTAAGGGTACCAAGTATATTTGCATGGTTATTCACACCTTGTTTTGTGATCCTCGGCATCCCAGTCGCAAAACTTGAGAGGGCACAATCGAGATTGAAACATGCCATTGAAAAGTTCAATGAATCTCAAAAGATCTAGGAGTTTCAAATCCAATTAAAACCTAATATATTATTTTGTTTTTCATGGTGGAAATTGGTGAATCGTCATTCACCTACCTTCAAATATTTTGTAGCTTGGATTACGGCATCCCTCTTCCAAGTTATAAAATATTGTGTTGGTTCCTAGCCTTAATATTTCATATTGGGTGTTATATTAATGACTTTAAATCAACTAACTTGAATTTCTCCCAGTGTTGATGTCTGGTTTAGACAACTATGATCTTCCCAAAATCTCATGGAAATCATACTTCTCTACCTCCACCTCCTCCAATTATTCTCCCTAACCCACAAGTTCTTGAATAGTTCAAGGTTACTCATGCCCTATTGGCAAGCAAGGTCTATGTGTGCTCACATCTTGGAGATAAAGTCAAATATTGACAAGCCGGGAGAGTTGGGTGTCAAAGTCTTGAGGAAGTTGGTTGTTGAATAGGGTCTTCAATCACTTTCTAAGTCACATAGTGAGTTTCCTTTGGGACTACTATGTAACAGACTATGACATGACCCTTAATGATCTTATCTATCTGCTTGGTGCTGCTGAATCAACAATGATTTGGAGCACTAGTAAAGCAAATTTGATTAGAAGATCAACTTCCCAAACTTCCATGGACATTGACAATGGTAACATTGGATATCTAGAAAAGCTTTCTCTTCCCAATGCAAAGGGATCGACCATAGTCAACTCGGTTGACCAAGTGCTAAGAGAAAGGCTAAGTCTGAGATAGTCACATGTACGATTACCAAAGGGTCCATATGTTTATATTGCCAAAGGGAGGGGCATTGGTTGCGAAGCTGCCCTAACTACCTGAAAGATCTGAGAGAAGGTCAAGTCAAAAAGTTTGACTCTACTTCAGGTAAGTCCACTATCTAACTTTCTTATGTTCCTATTTGAAGGTTCTTAATACATTTTGATGTATGGCAGGATCAAGCAAAGGGAAGGAAGCTTAAAAGAAGAGTATGATAAATCTGATCGTGAAGATGGATCTCAATCGCATGGTTCGAAGATCGGATTCTTGAGCTACGACTTAGGAGTTATGATAGATTGCTAGAAAATATGTAATAGCATAGTTTTCATTTAAAGTTGCATTGTAAGAAAAAGGTTTTTTTCCACATTTTATAAATAAATAAAATTTAGTTTTATTTTATTATATCTCCTTGCAATGGCATTTTTGAAAAATTGATGTTGGTATGTTTCTAGGAATATTGGAAATATGAATTTGATTCTTTCAATTGTGGTTGTGTCTAAATTTACCAAATAAGGAAAGATTCTCATCACCCAAGTTTTAGTTGGATAGAAACTTGGAATCGTGCAAGTCGTATGATGAATGAGAATTTTTATCTTTGGAAAATCAAGACTAATTCCTTGTTCACATGTATATGTGAGTCAAGTGAAGGACTAAGGGATCGAGTACACATACTTGTGCACTGGTCAAGTCCACCACAAAAGATCGATAAGACTATTCGTTATGATTTACTAAAGTTTAGTGAATATGGTTATACTTACAAGTTTAAGTATAAATCTGAAGCATTGGAAAAGTTTCGATGTATGTCAGAACGAATGAGAAGAATCAAATTTGGCGGAAATATAAAAGTTTCTCAAATCTGAAAAGATGGGAGACTACTTTAGTATCATGTTTTATGATCATCGTAATGATTAAGAAACCATATCACAATTGGTCCTCTAAGGACATCTTAGTGCATTCCTATCGCTATGAAGAGGAATCGTGAATTGTTGAAATGGTTAAATCAAGAAGATGAGTCATACTTCTTTCCAAAACAATTCTTAGAGTCATACTCCAAGATTGTAACTTGAGCGACATATCTTAAAGAAGGTTTATAACACTTGTCAAATGTAAGAATAAAATGTGTTCTACTCTTGTACATTTGAAATTGGTAAGTTGTGATGTTTTGGATAAAAAAAAGTATTTGGATGTTGGACGTCGCGGTTAAACCTGGGCAGTTATGTAATCATGTCTAGGATCAATATAGCCTGATCAACTATATTCATTCGAGACATGACCAACATGTGTTTGGGAGTGACTGTGGTGTTGCAGCAAGCCTAAAACTTACCTAGATACCAGAAGAGTTCTAGAATCAAACATAAGGGTTAAAATACTATAGGAGTATTTTAGGATGCTATAACAACAGAACCGAAAACTTACCCAAGAATCCGTCCCTCAAGAATGTATCATGTAACTATAATACATTGGAAGTATTATTAGATTCGATGCCTATTAACTATCCCTTTACCCCTATCTCGCGTAGATAGCATGGCCAGATTCCATCTCCCTGGCGACCCGTATTTTCCCAACCAAGGAGATGTTGGATGGCTCGAACCAGCGCCAGAAGAGAACCATGAGATTCCTTTGGACGATGACTTCGCCGATCCATTTCCTGAAGAGACTGACTCAGAATCCGAAGTCGAGAACCTACCTCAAGTAGCCCCAATACCAAATCCTAACCCCGACTTGAGTTCGAAGGCCCAACGCCTATGTGGGTCGGAAGCCTGGATAGATGGAGTCACGAACAAGGCCAACCCCTCCCGTACGATGGGGATCGCCGCTTTTACAATGTGAACGAAGGAGGCTCCGTAGACAGAGCCCTTCCAATCATAGTCCGTCGAGTGGCCCGCAACGTTGAACTGAACGTGGCGGCAATTCAGCAAACTATGGAGCTTGAGGCAGACTCGGATGCCAACACAAACCGCATTCGCGATCTTGAAGTTGCTCACGGGAGAACTATGAGGGACAATGAAGCTCTGCAACAAGAGCTAGCTACCACTCGTGCTGAAGTCATAGAGCTCCGAGCACGCCAGACAGTATACGAGAGCCGCTTGCTTGACATGGAGCGCCAGCTGGCTAACTTCAGGATCCGTCCGAGGAGTGTCCGTCGTCGATAGGAGAATACTCTACTCATCCTTCCTTTTTAGTCTAAGGAATAACTTTCATATCTATGTGCTGAGTAGTTCTTTTCCATAAACATCTCTGTCTTTCATGTTGCCAAGATTTTTCTCTTTATTAGTATGACTTAGACCTACTTTTAGGTCAAGAGTCCTGAAAAATGTGTAATCTCAGTTTCAGTTATAGTGGCAACAAGCATATATCAGTTAAAGATCATCATTGCCAAAAGCATACCTTGGATCGGTAGCATACAAATTAAGCAATTTTATCAAAGTCCTATCATTGCTTTGTCTTAAAAACATGTATCCTAGGAAGTACTTAGACCATCATTCCTTTTCCCCATCGATTTCATATCAGTCCCCATAAAAAGCTACGATGTCATAATTGGCATGAGATGGTTGTGCCCCAAATCGTGCTGATGTCCTTTGCATTCAAAAGGGCGACTCGTCTCAATATTTCCCTCTGACGAAGTCCTCCCTGATTATAGTGATAAAATTTGTTCGAAACTTCGTATCATTTCCTGCGCCAAAGCCCAGAAGTATCTGCGAAAGGGATGCCATGCATTCCTGGCTCATTTTGTCGATGAGACGCAAGAAGTTAAAGACCTCGAGAGCATCTCCGAAGTCTGCAACTTTCCTGATGTCTTCCCCAAAGACATTCCAGGGATTTCTTCCGAGTGTTAAATTGAATCGCGTATCGACTTGATCCCCGGAACTACCCTTATGGTTAAATCTCCATAGCGTCTAGAGCCGACGAAAATGTGAGAGTTATCCAGCCAGCGCAATGAGCTGAACAACAAGGAGTTCGTAAGTTTATTATAGGTGATCTTTACTGTGTTCGAATCTTTCCTATTCTTGCTAGGACTACATCATGGGGATGTGGGTCGAATCAATGAGAGTCAGATAACAAAACGGGAAATCGTAATGCATAGATAAACATTTAGGATACATCCAGAGGCAACCATCGTTGCTCACAAGCTTCTTTTCTTGACATGTAGCAGATCATGCCTCCGAAGAAACGTAACCAGCCCACCGGTAAGACGCCAATCCTCCAGATGGACTCAGCTACGTTCCAAGATACTGTTATAGCAGCCGTAGCAGCCGCCCTAGCTGTTCTTAACGCTAACAACACAAATGTGGGTGGAAGTGTGAATGACAATCCGAATCTTGGTGTTAAACAATCTCAATAACAAGTGCCTACTAGCAAGGACACACCTGATCTCCAACCTAACATCCTAAAACGAAAGTTCAAAGGGAGCTGTTTAACCCAAAGACCTACTGAGAGGCAACGAATTGGGACAGTCAGTACCCCAATCAGCCCTTCTGTTCCAACACCAACCATACCCTACTATGGAAATCTCCCGTGCTGTAGCAAATGCAACTACCATCATCATGTAGTCTGCCGAGTGCTGCATTGCACTAGATGCAACAGGAAGGGACACACCGCTCGCAGTTGTAGGACCCTAGTCAAGTTCATCACTCCGACTACCAATGTTGGGACAAGTCCGACCTGTTACCTCTGTGGAAGTGTAGGACATTTCAAAAGAGACTGCCCAACAGAGAAGAACAATGAGGAAACAGGAGGAGTCTGACCTCAGAGAATGAGGAAGCATCAAAGGACCCTGCCATGTTTTGGTACGTTTTCAAAAACCCTGATAATTGTTCATAAATGTGATTACTTTCTCGTCCGGATTAAATCACGAAATCTTTATAAGGTTTAAGGCCCTAATGAG
This sequence comes from Lactuca virosa, assembly GCF_052849685.1. Taxonomy (NCBI): domain Eukaryota; kingdom Viridiplantae; phylum Streptophyta; class Magnoliopsida; order Asterales; family Asteraceae; genus Lactuca; species Lactuca virosa. Next base: position 318,916,989 of record NC_136429.1, read on the forward strand.
CAAATTATGATAGTTTAGCGAAAACGCTAAGGTCAGTTGTAATTATACACGAGTTGTGTACACCAAACGATCATAGAGAGATCTAGTAAGAATCATTTCATGAAAGTTCATAGTTTCAAGACATCAGAACCCTCGTGTTAGTAGTACCTGTTAATTTCGAATCAAACACAGCAAACACCAGAGACATTCACCCAGAGGCACCAATGTGCTAACAAAACGATCCTTCCGGACGAACTTAACGCACGATTCTACGACGTCATCCTGTTTAGTCCGACTGAGTCTATGTTATACCAAACCCTTTTATCTTAAATCGTTCGATCGCAAAACTCTCGTCGCTCGTAACAGCAAACTAGATGCGAACTTCGAAAATTCCTCTCTCTTCGAAACCCGAGCGTATTCATGCGAAGAGTATCACCCACAAAGGAATGGACAAAGTAAGAGAACAATCCGGACAACTGTGGATACGTCGTGGGACACTCATCTACCCTTAGTGGAACTTTCTTGCAACAACGGCGACCTTTCCAGCATCAAGGCTGCGCCATTCTAAGCCCTCTATGGCCGTAAGTATAGATCCCCTCAGTGCTAGGCTGAGGTGGGCGACATGCAACTAGTTCATAGTCAAGTCCCCGACCGTACTCTCACGAGTCCTGAAATCATCCGAGAGGCGACTGAAAAGATCGTACGAAAGGGGTACTCCGATAAGAGACAAAAACCATTGGAGTTCCAAATTGGTTAACGTGTCCTTCTTACAGGTCTCACCTGGAAAGGCCTGATATGCTTCGGAAAGCGTAGAAAGCTAAATCCAAGATACGTTGGACCATCCGAGATCCTTGCTAGGATCGGTCCCGTAGCGTACAAACTCTAGTTACCTCGAGCGCTTAGCAACGCTCATCTCGTCTTCCTCATTTGGAACCAAAGGAAGTGTCCGTCCGATGAGACACTTACGATTTTCCCTTCACAATATCGGGTTAGACGAGAGTCTACACTTCGTGTAGGAATCATTTGAACTCATGGACCAGGAAGTCCAGCGCACGAAACGAACGTCGTATCCGGATAGTGAAGGTTCACTAGGATACCAAACGAGAACTTGAATTCACATGGGAGCACGAGAATCCAAGGAAACAGAAGTACCCCCATCATTTCCAAGTCCACAGGTTACATCTGATGGGTTTTCTGCATTCTAACACTCCTATGGTGTACATGCAACCCTAGAAACCTTGGATCTATGTTTGACTAAGATACATGCAAATAATTATTTTTCCAAGGTTCTTATCCTAACTAGCATGGCATGGAGTACTTGAATAAAATAAAACTAGTAGAATTACTTACCTTGTAGTAGTAGTTGATTGCTTGGAGTTTGAGAGCCTAGCACCAATAATGTGGATGCCTCAAATGGAAGTCACAAATCACCACAAACTTGGAAACTTGAGAGAATAGTCACAAACTTCTTGAAATCGGCCCTCTTAGTTTACACACATCAACTAGTGCAATTTCAAGAACCAAAGCCTCCTTTATATAGTGTGGTGGATTAGGGTTACATCCATGTAAACCCTAATACCCATGTCTTTTCATTTCCATGAGATCCATGGGTTAAAGCTCCATGGAGTATCCATGGACTTTCCATGCAAGCCTAGCCCATTCCAAATAATCATTAGCCCACACTATATAAATACAAGAGCCCATATTTAATTAGTCATACTTTTGATCTCTAAATTAATTCTAAATTAATTATAGATCAATACTAATTAAATAATATGATTTTATATTAATATATTAGGACTTATAATATATTAATAAATCATAACTTATACTATTCTCAAACGATTATCCATAAATTGTTCGGGTGAAGTGCAACCCAAATGGACCATGTCGGGTCGGGTCAAGTACATACCAAATATAGTTATGGACTTAGACACTATATCCAACATTCTCCCACTTGGATAAGTCTAATAACTATAGTTGCAAGTATGACTTGAGGAACCGATCAGCAATCGTAGCTCTTTAAACTCTGTTGAACTATGAAGCGCCATTTTAGATAAGTGATCATATAATCCTCTGTTCTAGATATCAGCTGGACAAATACATGGAACATGGTCTTGCTTATTGTCCAACATTTGTTTCCCGATTTCCGATTTGTTTGACATAGAACTTAACTGAACACATCAATTTAGTTCTGACCGGGCCCGGTACATAGGTCAAAACAAAATCATCGAGGGGCCCGAATATCGCTTCTAATCCTAGAAGGAACAGATAAACTTCGACTCATATGTTTGCTCTACTACTTGTTGAATTACACACAAAAGCACGATTTATAACATCGAGTTACCAATGCGTTTTCGTGCAATCAATGCATAACCAATTCATAGGCAACAAATCATATCTCTAGGTTTGAAGACTTATATGATATTACCGTCTCACGATCACTCGAGATAAATTCCATGAAGTGATACAAGTGAGCGTGGGTTGAATCCAATACTCAGAATTTATGAGCACTCATGAGTGCTGTAGCCCCGCTTTGTCTAACATCTTAGACCTCTACAAGCCAACCCATGACAGTCTTGATTCATATCTACTTCCAACATATGACCGACTGTGGAGAGTTTGAATAATATGATATAAACCATAACATAATTATTCTGGAAGTCAAAACATGCAAAAAGAAATAATAGTAAACGATTGACAAGAGATAGCAACACTTTACTCATAAACAACAGCTTTTATTTATCATCAAATGTCAATTACATTTTACAAATTTCAAGATTATCTAACTACTAAAACTAATATCATCCTTCAGCCCTATGCTCCGAGCATGCTGGAGATGCTTAGCCCGAGTCAGTCCCTTCGTGAGTGGATCTGCTGGGTTCTCATCCGATGATACCCTCTTTGCCACGAGGATTCCTTCTTCTATTCGATGTCTGATGAAGTGATATTTTCTGTCAATGGGTCTGGATCTCCCATGATCTCTTGGTTCCTTGGCTAAGGCAACCGCACTATTGCTGTCACAGAAAATCTCCATTGGCTCCTTTATAGCTGGTATAAATCCAAGGTCTCCGATGAAGTTCTTTAGCCATATAGCCTCCTTTGCTGCCTCGCTTACTGCTATATACTCTGATTCACAAGTGGAATCAGCCACTGTCTCCTGCTTGGAACTTTTCCAAGTAATTGCCCCTCCGTTTAGAATAAAGACCCAGCCCGACTGAGAGCGGAAAATATCCATGTCAGTCTGAAAGCTAGCATCACTGTACCCTACAACTCTCAAGTCCTCACTACCACCGAGGGTAAGGACCCAGTCCTTAGTCCTCCGTAGGTACTTGAGGATATTCTTTACCGCAGTCCAGTGTGCCTTGCCATGGTTCCCCTGATACCTGCTAACCATGCTCAAAGCAAAGGCTACATCAGGTCGAGGACACGTCATAGCATACATGATCGATCCTACAGCTGAAGCATAAGGTATTCGACTAATTTCTGCTATCTCAGCCTCAGTACTAGGGCTTTGTGTCTTACTCAATCTGGCGTTACTCTGGATGGGTAACTCTCCTTTCTTGGAGTTATGCATGTTGAACCTTTTCAACACTTTGTCCACATTGGTGCTTTGACTAATTCCAATTAGTCTTTTACTCCTGTTTCTCAAAATCCTTATCCCTAGGATATAGGCAGCTTCTCCAAGGTCCTTCATATCGAAACACTTCCCAAGCCAGGACTTTACTTCCTGCAGGGTTGGGATGTCATTTCCTATGAGTAGTATGTCATCCACATACAGTACCAAAAAGCTGACTATACTCCCACTAGCCTTGATATAGACACAAGATTCATCTTCACTCATTGAAAGGCCAAATTCTTTGACTTTCTCATCAAAACAAAGATTCCATCTGCGAGGTGCCTGTTTTAATCCATAAATGGATTTCTCGAGCTTACACACTCTACTGGGGTACTCTGTACTGACAAAACCCTCTGGCCGAACCATGTAAACATCTTCAGCCAACTTTCCATTAAGGAAAGCGGTTTTGACATCCATTTGCCATATTTCATAATCATGAAATGCAGCAATGGCTAACAGAACCCTAATAGACTTAATCTTGGCCACTGGTGAAAAGGTCTCATCATAATCAACTCACGAAGTTTGAGAATAACACTTTGCAACCAGTCATGCCTTATAAGTGTGTACATTACCATCCATGTCGGTCTTCTTCTTGAAGATCCATTTGCACCCAACTATCTTACGATCAGGTACATTGTCAACCATGTTCCAAACTTGATTGTCATACATGGACTGTATCTTGCTGCAAGCTACAGTCGGACCGGAAGGTCTACGGGTGACAAATTCATAAAGGATACCGGCCGTTGCGGTCCATATCCAGTCAGTTATGGTCATGACACTCATAACCTAGATAGCAGAGATTTACTTTTGTAATAATGAATCAAGTAAACTAATCTTAAAGTAATAACCGATTTGATTACTGTAGGGTATTAATAATACCTTCGGAATTTAGTTCATCACGTTTTCTTTTATTTAGTTTTTATTTATGTAATAAGGATAATTTACCCCACTTGGAGTAACCAGGGTTTTTGAAAGAAAACTACGTTTATCGATATAAGTATGGTAGATACTTGTACACCTCAGCTTTGAACGGATAACCAACCATCAACTTTTAGGGAAAATATAGGATTTTCCCGGGATAACTCGGTTTTTCTTAAACGAATTGTTTAACAAGTAACTAAAGGATACTCACATTCGTTCCACGACTCCCTGGATTGTACATATTTTGTATGAATCTGGAAGTCATGGAAGGAATGGGTTTTCAAACATGTTTTTTTTAAAAGAAAATATAGGATTTTCTTGAGGAACATTTTTCAAAAGGATTCAAAGAACACCTTTCCACCAAAAACTAAATGCTTATGAACTCACCAGCTTTACGCTGATATTCTTTCAAAACTGCTTCTATTCTCAGGAAATTAGTAGACAGGTACTTCCAGGAGTTCGGAGAAGTCGGAGCGTTAGAGTCATGTCTTTCATTTTCCTTTTGATATGAACAAAACTATGTATCAAACAATGTAAACCTTTTTCATATATGTATTCAATGTTTGCTTGTGTTTACTATGCTTGCTATGATACAACTGTTGTGATACTACGCATGACGTCGACCACCCCCGAACGTTTCCGCCGTTCCGGTTTGGGGGTGTGACATTAGTGGAACGTGTGTGGTTAACCGGCACACTAACATGGACTTGTGAGGAATGACAAAGGTCTAAACAATTGAGACTGTGATTACGGCATCCCTTTTCATAGTTCTGAAATTGTTTAGACACACATGTGTGCTATATAAGGACATGTGTATGATTTTGATAAAGTTTTATCAAAGCAACTCGTATCAGAAATTTGAACTTTGGTAAGAAAGTCAATAAAGTATTGATTTCTAGAAGTCCATCTAATTTCTGAGTACATGTCAAAGCTAGTGGGAGCATAAGTGTTATGATAATAATCATCATGTTAGTGGGAGCATGAAATTATTATAAGTGTTGAAAGTTAGCAATGTTAATTATAGAAAACAAAATTTTCAATTGGGAAAAGTTGTTTTGCTATAATTAAGGGAGAGGAAATTGTACTTCGTTTTAAATCTAAAAGCTTAGATCGTGAGACTTTAATCAAATTTAGTCAAGTATATATATGAATGTTATGTTGGAATGGTTCAACATAAGGAAATTCTATATATGGGAACATTATTTGCGTTCTAAAATTCGATTATGATTACGGCATCCCTTTTCATAATCTGAATTATGAGAGCATGGCAAATAGAAATAAAAGTATTATAGCAAAAGACTGGTCTAGTATCATGTCTTTATGTGAGACATCATGAATCGTGTCGCATACGCTTCAAATATAGGATCAATTGCATGTGCTATAATATTCATTTGTTATATATTTCTCCAAATACCTAGAGCATTAAGAGGGAAAAAGTACTAGAACTGGATATGACTAATTTGATTAAGCAATTGTCGAGAACAATCTAAGGTTCACCAAAGATTGGTTGTTCATGGACAGTTGGAAGTATAATGTTACTCTTTGAAGAGGACCACATTGAAATATTATGAAAAGAGGCAACTCTTGTTCAGAAGTAATAGTCAAAATGGGAATATGGAAATGTTCCCATAGGTGGAAGTTATTCATTAAATCTGTGTAAGATTAGGAAACTTAATGCAAGAAGGATGTTCAAAGCAATGTACTTTGAATTTGAGACTTCGTTTCCATGGAATGTTCTCCATTGGAATACTCTGTAATGACTGCTGACAAGTCTTTGTGACTTTGTGCATAATCATTACAAGAGGATCAGTGCATGTAAGTTTAAAATCTAACAGATTTCGGTAAATGGCAGGAATTTGGAATTCTTGCATTTGTGGTAAGGATTTGGGACTGTGAAATGAGAATCATTGGAATTATGTTCAATCGATCTATTTCACAAAGTAAAGATCATAGACAAACTTAGTGTGCATACTTGGTGTATGGCATAACTAATGTTTGGACAAACATAGTGTGCATACTCGGTGTATGGCACGACTAGTGTTTAGAAAAACATAGTGTACATGCTTGGAGCATGGGACAACTATTGTTTTAATCCAAGTATAAAGTTGATAATTTGAAACAGTATGCAATGAATAATGTGTAATCAATATGGTGATAAATAAAAGGTGTTCTATTTATATTCATAAGTTCTGAGACCATATTGGATTCAATTATTCTTGTGTTTCACTTTGCATGTTTGGACTTCCAGAATAACTAGGTCATTCTTCCTGAATGACTAAGTTATTCAAACCATCCACAATCGATAATACGTTGGAAGTATGTATTAAGGCAAGACTGTCATGAAGCTAGCTTGTAGATGTCTAAAGTGTTGGACATAGCAAGAGTTGCTACAACATTCATGAGTGCTCATAAGTTCTGAGTATTGGATTAAACCCATGCTCATTTGACTCACTTCATGGATTTTATCACGAGTGATCATGAGACGATAATATCTTATATTCTTCAAACCTAGAGATATAAGTTGTTGCCTATGAGTTGGTTATACAATGATTGTACGAAAACGCATTGGTAACTCAATGTTATAAAACGTGCCTTTGTGTATGATTCAACAAGTAGTAGAACAAGCATATGAGTCGAAGTTTATCCATTCCTTTTACCCTTAAAGGGATAAAAGCAATATCTGTCGGCCCCTTGATGAATTAGTGATGACACCCCGAAGTGCTTGGCCAAGCCTGGACTGATTTGATTTGTTCAATTAGTCGGTCGTCATAAATCAGAAACCGGGAAACAACAAATGGATAGTAAGAATGATTTTAATCCATGTCTCAGTCCATATGATATCTAGAATGGAGGAATATATGATCCCTTATCTAATGGACATGTCATTGATTTGTTCAGAGTTCGACAGTGAATTTTAAGAGCTACGATTGCTAGTCGGGTTTTGGAGTCATACGCAATAATAGTTTTAGACTTATCGAAGTAGGAGACTGCTGGATTAGTGTCTAAGCCCATAACTATAATTGGTATGTACTTGACCCGATTTGGCATGGTTCATTTGGGTTGCATGGCATCGGAACAATTTGGATAGACTTTTGTGAGAAAAAGATATTTATGATTTGTTAATATATTATAAGTTCTAATATATTACTATGAAATCATATTATTTAATTAGTATTGATCCAGAATTAATTTGGAATTAATTTTGTGATCAAAAGGAGACTAATTAAATAGATGGGGATTGATTATGTAAATCATTCATTCTTATATATGTGGGCTTATGATCCATAGTTCTTCATGTTGGGCTAAACCCATGGATACTCCATGTAGGTTTTAACCCATGGAGCATGAAGAATATGGAAAGACATGAGTTACATGATGTAACCCTAATAGCCACAATATATAAGGACCCCATGGCTCAAGAAATTGACACTAAGGTGTGTACACATGAAGGCAAGCCGATTTGAGCATAAGAACTTCTCTCTCAAGTTATTCCAAGTTGTTGGTGGTGTTGTGTGAACCAGTTGAGGTGTCACACTTGAGGCACTAGGCTCTTAAGCTCCATGGAATCAAGCTACAACATCAAGAGGTATGTCATTCTTCTAGATTCTTGTAGTATAGTTACTTCTTATTATGCTAGTTAGGATGAAACCTTGGAATATCAAATATTTGCATGTATAATAGAGAGAACATAGATCCAAGGTTTATAGGGTTGCATGTACACCATAGGAGTGTTAGAATTCTCAAAACCCTTCACTTAACTCACGCATGGAGCCATAAAAGTCATCAAGTTTGCATTTTTATGCTATAATCGAGCCAATGGACCTCAGATCTATCCTTCGTAACCTCTAGAGTTGCCCAAACTCCCAAGAAATGATTTATGGACTCAAAAGAGGACTTCTAGAAAATCCTAACTTAACAAACAACAACGATAAGCAAGGAGAAAGCTTTTTACCTTCCAAAGCTCCCCAAGATACTCTAGATGCAGGATCCTTAAGCTCTTCCCACGTTCAAATCTTGAACACCACCTCCTTAGAATGGCCTGCAAGAACACTTTAAAGCACAAAACTCACACTCTATTGCAAAGATAGGGTCTTAGGATCGAAAGAGGCTATTGTGACAACCGTCAAAATTTGAGTCGGTTCTAGATTTGAATAAACTTAGTTGCACATATAGGCACGACACATAATAGACTTAGTAACTAGAAGCTAAGTTATAACCTACTAGAAACTTGAAACAAGTAGGATCGGATGATAGTGTACTTAGATTTCACATTGATATGTGAATTCTACTACTACTTAACTGTAGTGACTATCCATATTTGGGTCACTCTTTGACTCAAACACCTTTTCATGAATCATATACACACATTATGCACTTGACCTAGCAGTAGAAATTAGGTTGGAGCCTCATAGAAACTTAAGTCAGAGTTGAAAACTAGGACTAGTATACTTGATTTCCTCAATTTCGTTTGAATCTCGAAACCACTACATAGAATGCCAATAAACCGATAAAATAAGTTACAAATATTATTTATAACTATAAAAGAGTTATAATACCATAAGATAAATTGAAGTCTCAAAGATTCTATTGATTTTGATATCTAAACATTTATTAATTCTCAAAACCCTAAACACCCTAAAACCTAAATTTTATAAAATTTGACATCAAGAATTCTATAAAAATAGTTATGAAACTCATAATATTATCCTAAAACAATTAAATTCAGGGAAATATAATCAAGGAAAATAAAATTTAACTCATTAACATTTACCCTTAATTTATAAATCAAAAATCAAGGTTTTATGAATAAAAACTTGATTTTAGTGCACATTTTATATAAAAATTGAGATATTTTATAAAAGAACTTAAATTTTATAAAAGAAAATGAATGAGAAAGGGTATTATACTAAAAAAATTCGGATCCCTCTCTCCCCATATCTCTCTCTCACACTCTCATTCTCAAACACACACACATCTCTCTTCTTTCTCTCTCTAGAAAACTCTGTCTACCTTCTCTCTAATTTTTCTCTCCAAACACCACTCCATTCTCTCTTCCTCCCTCTAAGAACCATGAAATTTTCCAGAAAACAAACCCAAGAACACTCCTCAAACTCGAAATCTTCATCATCTTGTGGTATTCTTGAAGGTAAAATCGATTTCTATTTCACTTTTCCTTCAAGTTTTGCTCTTTTTCTTACACTTTCTCCTTCTTCATCTTCTTCAAACTTGTTTTATTTGTGTTAAAATGGTTTTTAGAACATGATGGATGTGTTTTAACACCATGCATGTATGATAAACAAGGTTGCATGTTCATGATCTTAGTGCAAAAATCGATTTTAAGGATTAAAACATCAAACTCAAGTTAAGAGTTTTTGAGAAACAAAATTTTGTTCATAAATGCATGTATACATTTTGATAAGTTTTAATCTTTTGATCTCTGGAAACATGACTAAAATATGAGTTTATCATGATATATTTAAAATACTTCAAAAGATTTACTCAAGGAAATGATGAAAACTCACTTTTCTAACCAATCATCATGCATGCAATCTGCCAGATTTCTTTACCTGATTTTAAACTGCCATATCTCACTCATTTCTTAACCAAAATTTGTGATTCTTTTTCTGAAATATATTATTTTGAGTTAGCTTTCAAACCCATCTGACCTCACTGTAAAATTCCAATATTTCGATTTTTACCAATTTTTACAAAACTGTTGCTCAAACAGCACTTTCCTTATGAACATTTGTTTTGTGTTGCATGTTCAAAGGACTTATTCATCACTAAAAGTCATTCAAAAATTATTTTGAACTCTTAATATCATGTATTAATAGGTACAAAAAGATCTTGATTCAAAAGTCTTTGTAACATGTTGCAAAAATTGTCATATTAACATCAATAATCTTTACATAAATCACAAGAACCAAGTTTTCTCTATAATTTATTGTGCCTTTAGGCATGGTTTTCAACATCAAAAATAAGAAAACAATTTTTCATTGTTATTAAATTGTATGAAGATGCATTCTGGAAATTTTCAGCTTAATATATATTTTCTTTATTTTTATATGAAAATAATAAGAAAATAGAGTGTTAAATCTTATAAAATACTTACACTAGTAAATAAGTTCTGGAAAAATTCTTGGATGATCCTTTAAGTTAATAAACATTCCCCATGAAGTTTCAATGACTTTTGTTACTGTTTAGTATGGTTTTTAATTTTCTTTTTATTTAGCCCTAATAAATCATAAAACCACTTTAGGGAATGTGAAAATATTATTTCTTATTTTTCGCAGCTTGTACCCTGTATTTAAGACTCAGAAAAATATTTTGGGGAATTTTTCAAAATGTATATCTATTTTTCATGATTTGTTTGTGTTTATAATGGACTAAAAACAGGAAAAATAGTTTTACTCATCCAAAATTCATGAAAATTTAGCAGGACACCTTATAATATATTAGAATGCTACATAAAAATGTTGATAATTTTTCTCTTCTGTATGCTATTTTTCATCTATTTTCCCAAGATTAAATACACTTAAATCCATTTTTATTAGAATAAATGCACAAAAAACATAAAATTAGGTTAAACAGTTTAGAAATTCATTTTTATATTTTTCCCAACTTTAGTATGTCTAATGGCAGTATTATAAAAAGGTTGGGAATTTTTATCATCTGGATCCTATTTTTCACGAATTTATATTGTTATGAAGGCTTAAAAATTGGGAAAAATAGTTAATCACATCAAAAGTTCAAGGGAAAATTTATGGAAGACCTCTACTGTGTTTAGAATGAAAATGCAAAGTTTGAGAATTTTTGGAATTTGTTTGATAATATTTTGGCTTTTTAAGAGCTTAAAACACATTTAAATGTGTTGAAATACCCTCAATTAATATTACAAAAATCTGGAAATTAATATCCAAAATTGTCTTAATCACATGAGCTATAAAATTTCACCATTTCAGAAAAATGTTTGTAACTTATCAATATTAAATTTTGACACAATATTGGCATAATTTTATTGTAGTAGTAAGTATACTAGTGTTAGATTTCGATTAGAGACTCACTAGCGAATACCATTATTGTAGGAATCGGTAGTGGTACACGTGGAACGTAGTTCAAGGCATCATTTTCATCATCTCAATGCATTGTGAGTATTCACGACTCCCCCTATTTTCGGTTTTTATGTTTTGGGGTGGAAAAACATGTCTTAAACTATTTATGTTCGTTGTATTTAATTTGACTTGTATCAAACTTGGTTGCTAAATGTTGATATGTATGTGTATGCTATTGTTAATTCATGAGGCCTTATCGCGTTTAAGTCCCTGGAATCAATTCACACAACTCATTAACTCATTTGAGCCTATGGTTATTATGGATAGCGCTATTAGGAGGTAGACAACTCCTCACTCGCACGATTCGCTTGAGTGCATTTTATCATATTTCCCTATGTTAGCGATAGACATAGAAGAGGGCACCCTCGGTCATTAGGCTTGGGTTGTGAACTCATGGTATAATCATTATGCACATACGAACCTTGTATCTCGTTTTAGCAACAAACTTTATTTCCCATGAGAATATGAACGTTGCATCTTATTTGGGCAACATACTTTATCTCTCATGATGACAACGGACTTTGTTTATGTAAACTTATTTACTCATTTGCAATATATTTCTATTTATGGAAACTTTATTTCCCATGAGAATATGAACGTTGCATCTTATTTGGGCAACATACTTTATCTCTCATGATGACAACGAACTTTGTTTATGTAAACTTATTTACTCATTTGCAATATATTTCTATTTATGGAAACTTTATTTCCCATGAGAATATGAACGTTGCATCTCATTTGGGCAACATACTTTATCTCTCATGATGACAATCAACTTTGTTTATACAAACTTATTTACTCATTTTAACAATATACCTTATTTATGGAAACTTCTATTAAAACTTTGATTACGATTCATGAAACCAATATTACTTTTAACCTGTGAGTACTCACCAACTATTTTTATAGTTGCGCTCGTTTTACATGCTTTTTCAGGAATCATCGAGTAAGTCGCACTTAGGGATACATTACTTTTAGGAGCATTCGCATGTGTTGTATTTAAGTTTACATTGTAATTTCTTTTAAAAATTTGTTCAACCCCATTGTAAATTTGTAATGATTTTTAAACTATGGTTGGTGTTGTCTTTTAACTTTTGCTATGAAACCCTTTATACTGCCACGCCTCGTGTTTCCGCTTTAGCGGGGTGTGACAGCTATAGAGGCTGATTAGGGTTTGGTCCAAAAGATATAAGTGTGTTTAAATAGTGTCTAAGCCAAGAAGTTAGGGTTTGGTCATTGGCCTCGTACGCCCTGCATACGAGTCTTAACCACCCGTTGTATGCACATACATACGCTAAGTGTACTAATATGTACGCCCAACGTACAAATGGTTCTTAATTTCCAAAATTGAAATACTTTGAGGGTAAAAATGAGATACCTGAATTTGAGTGTTACAAATCTCCCCCAATTGGACTAGGCTTTTCCCTTGAAGTCTGCGGGCACAAATAGATCTGGGTAATGCTCTCGAATTTCGTCCTTCGGCTCCCAGATCCAATTAGATCCCTTCCGGTGCTACCATTGCACCTCTACTAGCTTCACCACCTTGTTACGAAGATCTTTAGTTTTTCTATCCAAGACTACAATGGGCTTCTCCACATAGTTCAGGCTCTTATCCACCTGGATATCATCCAAAGAAATAACTGCAGCCTCATCTGCTACACACTTTCAGAGCTAAGACACATGGAAGGTGTTATGGATCTAACTGAGCTCATCAGGAAGATCCAATTGATAAGCAACCCTGCCAACTCGGGCAGAAATATTGAAGGGACCAATGAATCGGGGCCCCAACTTGCCCCTCTTCCGAAACCGGATGACACCTTTCCAAGGTGACACCTTCAGCAAAACAAAATTCCCCACCTGAAACTCAAGATTCAAATGACGTCAGTCAACATGTCATTTTCGATTACTATTAGTCTAATTTTCAGAAATAAACCCCCCCTTTGTATGTTTATTGCATTCATCAAGAATTAGACCACACCATACGCAAGAGGTTTAACAATTAGGACGTGTCCCTGAGGATCCGACCCTGCTTACCTGTACTACCTGTTAGTAAAATAAAGCATTTTATTTATTATATTTATTTGTTTAAATCGTGTACGACAGCGGTCTTAACAAATTGGCGCCGTTGCCGGGGACACAGTAAAACACTAATAGTTTTATGCCAAGATCTTCACGTACATGTAATCTGATTTTTGATCCAGAGATTGAGAATACAGCTAGGAAGCTAAAGAAGGAGGCAAAACTTCGAAAGCAACAAACAGGAACCTCAACCTCACCCACACCACAAGGCACTCCCTTGTGGAACGAACCCGAAGCCTCATTTCAACCTTTTCCAAAAGCACCTCCTACTTCACCCATTAACAACCCATTCAAAACATACTCATCATCATCTTTAGACAAACCGGAACTCACAGATTCTTCTGAAACTGAAATAGAATCCATCATGAGCGATAACGGAGATGAAGCTGAAAAGACTCTCCGCGAATGTGCAACACAAGAGGTTACCCAACAACCCTTGTGTATTACCTTTCCAGAAGCTTGAAATTTTGAGCTCAAATCTGGTCTAATCCATCTGTTGCCCCCGTTTCGAGGCCTTGAGAATGAAGATCCTCATAAATTTCTCAAGGAATTCCATATTGTCTGCTCTGGAATGAAACCCCATGGAGTTACTAAAGACCGGATCAAACTCAGGGCGTTTCCCTTCTCAGTTCAAGATGCAGCAAAGGAATGGTTGTATGACCTTCCATCTGGTTCAATAACAAGCTGGAATGAACTCGCCAAACTCTTCTTAGAAAAATATTTTCCAGAGGCGAAAGTATCAAATCTATGCAGAGAGATTTTGGGTATAAAGCAAGGCACAAGAGAAGCTCTCCACACTTATTGGGAGCGATTCAAGAAGCTGTTAGTCCGATGCCCACAACATGGCATTAGTGATTATCAGCTATATCAGTGTTTCTGCGAAGGATTGATACCTATGGAGAGGCGACTAATAAATGCATCTAGTGGAGGGTCACTTTCAGACATGACACCAACAGAGATCAGGGCATTAATAGAGAAGCTGGCCAATGAATCAAAACATTCAGTAACTAAGGAAGAGTGGTACCCAGACCATCCAATAGGAGTTAAGGAGATGAGCAACGCCCACCTGGAATCCCAGATTTCAGAATTGACTAAATCTGTCCTTTTGTTGACAAAAGAAAAAGGTATATAGCCAAAGGTCAAACCTTGCGGGATCTGCTGCAAAACCGGGCACCCAACTGATATGTGCCCAATACTTCAAGAAGATAATGAATCTGTGCAAGCTATAGGAGGATTTCAGCAAAGGCCATTTGATCAACATCGCAACAACCAAGCATGGGGAGGGCCTCAAAATAACAATTTCTAGCCAAGACATCAACAGCACTTTCAACAAAGAAACCAATATCAAGCTCCACCCGCGTTTCAGCAATCTTTTCAGCAAAATCAGCACCAGATCAATTTTCAGCAACCACCTGTTTAGTCACAAGCTAGTAGTTCCAGCATGTCTTTGGAAGACATAGTTAAAAGTCTTGCTACCAGTACCCAAGCTTTCCAGAATGAAACAAAGTCCAACATAAAAAATCTGGAGCAGCAGGTATCACAACTCGCGAACTCCATGAGCAAACTAGAAGCACAAACCCAAGGAAAATTCCCATCTCAGACTGAGAAAAACCCGAAGCACAATGCTTGTGCTGTCACCCTCAGAAGTGGTAAAAACTACAAAGGACCAGATCAGCAAGAAGAGATCATGGTTGAGCAAGAATCTGAGGCAACTGAAGAGGTGAAGAAAAAAGATGGACCTGCTGAAGCTGAAGTAAAAATTACCCCTCCTCCTTTTCCCTCAAGACTGAAAAAACACGAAAAAAGAAAAGGAAGATAAATAGATTATGGATTTCTTCAGAAAGGTTGAGGTAAATATTCCCCTTCTTGATGCAATTAAACAACTACCCCGATATGCTAAATTTTTAAAAGATTTGTGTACTTCAAAAAGAAAATTAAAAGGAAACGAAACAGTTAAAGTAAGCGAGAATGTTTCGGCTGTTTTACAAAAAAGGCTACCCCCAAAGTGTAAGGATCCAGGAGTATTTACTGTTCCTTGCAAGTTGGGGAACCTTTCAGTTCCGCGAGCTATGTTTGACTTAGGAGCTTCTATAAATGTTTTGCCATACTCCCTTTTTAAAACTATCGGGGTAGGGCCGTTAAAAAGAACTGGAGTCATCATTCAGTTAGCTGATCGTTCTCTGGTGCACCCAAAAGGTGTGCTGGAAGACGTTTTGGTTCAAGTGAATGAACTCATATTCCCAGCTGATTTCTATGTTTTGGATATGGGAGATGACGACTCACCAAACTCAGGTTCCATTCTTTTGGGGAGACCATCTTTAAAAACTGCCAGAACCAAAATAGATGTTTATGATGGTACCCTTTCAATGGAATTTGATGGGGAAGTTATCAACTTCAATATTTATGACGCCATGCGTTATCCTGATGATGTTTCAGCCCTTAATTTTATTGATGTAATTGAACCACTAATTGCAGAATATTTTGAGATTGCTAACCATGAGTCACTAGCATTAGTGCTCCACATAAAATTGTCTATTAATGCAGCTCAGGTTATATCAGAAAATTATATGGTTGATAGAGAAGTTCAATAGATGGTAGCTCATATGGACCAACAGAGAAAGTTGAGGTATGGTACCCAAACTCTTAAATTACCAATTTCTAACTCCAAGCTTTTTCCATCTGTAGTGCAAGCCCCCATCTTGGAGCTAAAGACACTTCCAGAACACTTGAAATATGCATATCTTAGAGAAAAAGAAACATTACCAGTTATCATATCCAACAAGCTGTCAGAAAAAGAAGAGTTTGAGCTGATCAGAATTCTGAAGGAGTATAAAAGCGCAATTGGGTGTACTATGGCAGACATTAAAGGACTCAGCCCTTCTCTTTGCATGCACAAAAGTTTGATGGAAGAAGATTATAAGCCATCACGAGAAGCCCAACGAAGATTAAACCCACCAATGATGGAGGTGGTTAAAAAAGAAGTTATGAAGTTACTGGATGTTGGGATGATATACCCAATTTCTGACAGCAAGTGAGTCAGCCCAGTTCAAGTTGTTCCCAAGAAGGCTGGAGTGACAGTGGTAGAGAACAAAGAAGGAGAGCTGGTTCTAAATCGGGTTCAGAACGGATGGCGCTTTGTATTGACTACAGAAAATTAAACGCAGCTATCCGGAAAGATCATTTTCCTCTCCCATTTATACATCAGATGCTAGAGAGACTTGCTGGAAAATCCCACTACTGCTGCTTGGATGGATTTTCAGGTTTCCATCAGATTCCAGTAGCTCCAGAAGACCAGGAGAAAACGACTTTCACCTGCCCTTTCGGGACATTCGCGTATAGTCGTATGCCCTTTGGACTCTGCAACGCACATGCTACCTTTCAAAGGTGTATGGTTAGTATATTTTCTGAGTATGTCGAAAATACCATAGAAGTCTTCATGGATGATTTTACCGTCTATGGAGACTCCTTTGATATTTGTTTGAAAAACGTCACAAAAATTTTACAAAGATGTATAGAAACAAACTTGGTCTTAAATTTTGAAAAATGTCACTTTATGGTTGACCAAGGTCTGATTCTTGGACATATTTTTTCAAAAAGAGGGTTGGAAGTCGATAAAGAAAAAATAGATGTTATAAAGAGCTTACCCTACCCGAAGAATGTTCGGGAAGTGCATTCCTTTCATGGCCATGCAGGGTTTTACAGGAGGTTTATAAAAGATTTTTCAAAGATATTAGTTCCCATGTGCCAGTTATTGCAAAAAGATGTTGAATTCGACTTCAATGAAGATTGCAAGAAAGCTTTTGATGTGCTGAAAAATCTTCTCACTTCTGCCCCCATCATTCAGCCCCCAGATTGGAGTTTACCATTCGAGATAATCTGTGACACCAGTAATACTGCTGTTGGAGCTGTTCTAGGACAGAGAAAAGACCGGGTTCCCCACGTTATATATTATGCATCAAAAACCTTGGATAATGCCCAAGCAATTTACTCCACCACAGAACAAGAGTTGCTTTCAATCGTTTTTGCATTGGAAAAATTCAGACAATATTTGTTGGGCACGAAAGTTATAATTTTTTCTGATCACGCAGCTATCCGATACCTTCTTGCCAAAAAAGACTCAAAGCCAAGGTTGATTAGATGGATTCTGCTGCTACAGGAGTTTGATATAGAGATCAGGGACAAAAGTGGCAGAGAAAATTTGGTAGCTGATCATTTGAGTCGGCTCACTCCACCGGAAGACCCGACACCGATCCGTGAAACGTTTCCTGACGAGCATTTATTCGCTGTTCAGAACCCTCCTTGGTTTGTTGATATAGTGAACTGCTTGGTCTCCAGAGAACTCCCTTCAAATCTTACTCGAGCCCAAAAAGATAAAATAAAGAAGGAGGCGAAAAGATATGTTTGGGACGAGCTGTATCTATGGAAACATTGTGTTGATCTGGTGATTAGAAGATGTGTACCTCAAGATGAAGTCAAGTCAATCCTGAATTTCTGCTATTCAGAAGCTTGTGGAGGGCATTATGGTCCACAACGAACCGCACGTAAGGTCTTGGACAGCGGTCTTTATTGGCCTCATATTTTTCGTGACTCTTTTCTATTATGCAAAACTTGTGAAATGTGACAGTCGTCAAAATTCGAGTCGGTTTTAGATTTGACTAAACTTAGTTACACATATAGGCACAACACATATTAGACTTAGTAATTAGAAGCTAAGTTATAACCTACTAGAAACTTGGAAACAGATAGAAACAATGGATGGTGTACTTAGATTTCACCTTGATATGTGAATTCTACATCTACTAAGCTGTAGTGACTATCCATATTTGGATCACTCTTTGACTCGAACAATATTTCATGAATCATGTACACACATCATGCACTTGACCTAGAAGTAGAAGTTAGTTCAAAGTCTCATAGAAACTTAAGTCAAATTTGAAGACTAGGACTAGTATACTTGATTCCTCAATTTCGCTTGAATCTCGGAATCACTACATAGAATGCCAATAAACCGATAAAAATAAATTACAAACATTATTTATAACTATAAAAGAGTTATAATACCATAAGATAATTTAAAGTCTCAAATATTCTATTTATTTTGATATTCAAAGTTTATTAAACTCCAAAACCCTAAAAGCCCTAAAAACTCATATTTATAAACTTTAACCTTAAAAATCCTATAAAAAACAATTATGAACCTTATAATATTATCTTATCATAATAATTATTATGAAATAAAATTCAATGAAAAATAAAGATTTAGTTATTAACATTTACCCTTGATTTATAAGTCAAAAATCAAGAGTTTTATGCATAAAAACTAGGTTAAGGTGCACATTTTATAAAAAGTTGGATATTTTTATAAAAGATTTGAATTTTTATAAAAGAAACAAGAGAGAGAGAGCCTCTCCTCCCTTAAAATCGGATCCCTCTCTCCCCATATCTCTCTCACACTCTCATTCTCCAACATACACACATCTCTCTTCTTTCTCTCTCTAGAAAACTCTCTCTACCTTCTCTCTACTTTTTCTCTCCAAACACCACTCCATTCTCTCTTCCTCCCTCTAAGAACCAAGAAATTTTCCAGAAAACAAACCCAAGAACACTCCTCAAACTCGAAATCTTCATCATCTTGTGGTATTCTTGAAGGTAAAATCGATTTCTACTTCACTTTTCCTTCAAGTTTTGCTCTTTTTCTTACACTTTCTCCTTCTTCATCTTCTTCAAACTTGTTTTCTTTTTGTTAAAATGGTTTTTACAACATGATGGATGTGTTTTAACACCATGCATGTATGATAAACAAGGTTGCATGTTCATGATCTTAGTGCAAAAATCGATTTTAAGGAGTAAAACATCAAACTCAAGTTAAGAGTTTTTGAGAAACAAAATTTCGTTCATAAATGCATGTATACATTTTGATAAGTTTTAATCTTTTGATCTCTAGAAACATGACTAAAATATGAGTTTATCATGATATATTTAAAATACTTGAAAAGATTTACTCAAAGAAATGATGAAAACCCACTTTTCTAACCAATCATCATGCATGCAATCTGCCAGATTTCTTTACCTGACTTTAAACTGTCATATCTCACTCATTTCTTAGCCAAAATTCGTGATTCTTTTTCTGAAATATAATATTTTGAGTTAGCTTTCAAACCCATCTGACCTCACTCGAAAATTCCAATATTTCGATTTTTACCAATTTTTATAAAACTGTTGCTCAAACAGCACTTTCCTTATGAACATTTGTTTTGTGTTGCATGTTCAAAAGACTTATTCATCACTACAAATCATTCAAAAATTATTTTAAACCCTTAATATCATGTATTAATAGGAACAAAAAGATCTTGATTCAAAAGTCTTTGTAACATGTTGCAAAAATTGTCAAAGTAACATCAATAATCTTTACATAAATCACAAGAACCAAGTTTTCTCTATACATTTATTGAGTCTTTAGGCATGGTTTTCAACATAAAAAATAAGAAAACAATTTTTCATTGTTGTTAAATTGTATGAAGATGCATTCTGGAAATTTTCAGCTCAATATATATTTTCTTTATTTTTATATGAAAATAATAAGAAAATAGAGTGTTAAATCATATAAAATACTTACGCTAGTAAATAAATTCTGGAAAAATTCTTGGATGGTTCTTTAAGTTAATAAACATCTCCCATGAAGTTTCAATGACTTTTGTTACTGTTTAATATGGTTTTGAATTTTCTTTTTTTTTAGCCCCAATAAATCATAAAACCACTTTAGACAATTGGAAAAGGCTGTATAACAAT
Source organism: Lactuca virosa (assembly GCF_052849685.1). Taxonomy (NCBI): domain Eukaryota; kingdom Viridiplantae; phylum Streptophyta; class Magnoliopsida; order Asterales; family Asteraceae; genus Lactuca; species Lactuca virosa. The sequence continues at coordinate 318,937,488 of NC_136429.1, forward strand.
TTTCGCAGCTTCTACCAGAGGTATAAGACTTAGAAAAATATTTTCAGAATTTTTCATAATGCATTCCTATTTTTCCCCGATTTTTGTATTTATAATGGCCTAAAAATAGAAAAAATAGTTCTGCTCACCCAAAATTCATGAACATTTACCAGAACACTTTTTAGTACATTAGGAGGCTACATAAAATTTGTGATGATTTTTCTCTTCTGTATACTATTTTTCTCCTATTTTCTAAGATTAAATTCACTTAAATACACAAAATCGGATTTCAGTATATAAAAACCACATTTGGTATTTTTCCCAGATTATTTACTCTGTAAATGAAGTGTACAAAAATTTTGGTAATTTACTTTAACTGTTTGATAATTATTCTCTAATTAATGATTATTTAAGAGGATAAAACAAAGAAAAATAGAAAGACTAATTGAAAAATATATTTTATATTTTTCACAGCTTCTACATGTGTAATAAAAGTGTTACAAAAATTTTGGGCAATTTTGGAAACTGTTTTCTATTTATTTCAATTTTTATTAGAATAAATGCTCAAAAATCATAAAATTGGGTTAAACAGTTTAGAAATCAATTTTTATATTTTTCCCAGCTTAATAATGTTTAATAACAGTAATACAAAAAGTTGGGTAATTTTGGAAACTGATTTCTATTTTTCATGAATTTGTATCTATTTAGAGAATTAAATATATGAAAAATGGTTATACATATTCATACTCCATGAAAATTTATCTAGAAGTCTTTTAGTACATTTAGAACCAAAATCTGAAGTTTGGTAATTTTTATTAACTGTTTACTATTTTTCAAGATTTTATGGTTATTCAAGAAACTAAAATCGTGAAAAATAGTCAGACAAATCAAAAATTCGAGAAAATTTATCTTAAGGTCTTTGAATTCAATTAAAACTTAAATGCAAAGTTTGGGAAAGTTTAGAACTAAATTGATTTAGTTTTGAATATTTAATCATTGGAACACCTCTAAAATGTTAATTATTAACATTTCAATAATGAAAATTTTCCACTTAAATTGTTATATAACAATTGATTCTTTGAAACTTAATTTCCACAGAAAAATGTTTGTAACTTATCAATATTAAATTTTGACACATTATTGGCATAATTCTATTGTAGTAGTAAGTATACTAATGTTAGATTTCGATTAGAGACTCACTAGCGAATACCATTATTGTAGGAATCGGTAGTGGTACACGTGGAACATAGTTCAAGGCACCATTTGCATCATCTAAATGCATTGTGAGTATTCACGTACTCCCCTATTTTCAGTTTTTATGTTTTGGGGTGGAAAAGCATGTCCCGAAAAACTATTATTTGAATGTTGTATTTAAATTGATTTGTATCAAACATGATTGCTATTTTATTGCTATGTCTCTCTATGTATGTCTATGCAACACGGAACATGAGAACTTATCGTACTAAGGCCCTTCCCTTATCTCTAACCATTAACTCTTTGAGCCAATGATCATTATGGATAGCGCTATTAGGAATTGACAACTCCTCACTCGCCCTATTGCTGGAGTGCATGATACCATATTCATCTATGGAACGATAAGCATAGATCTTGATAGGGCTTCAGTCATAGGTTTGGTTGAGACTCATTGTTTGCTCATACACATACAAACTCGTTTCTCGTTATAGCAATAAACTTGTTATTAATTATAGCAATGAACTTTGTTTCTCATTACAACAACGAACTTTTATTACTGAAAACTTATATACATGTTTTAGCAATGAAATTGTTTGCTCCTTGTAGCAACGAAATTGATTGCTCATTTTAGCAATGAAACTTGTTTACTCGTTTGAGTAACGAACTTTATCTTCCATGAGAATATGAATGTTGCATCTTATTTGGGCAACATACCTTATCTCTCATGATGACAAAGAACTTTGTTTTTACAAACTTATTTACTCATTTTAACAATATACTTTTATTATTGGAAACTTTTATCAAAACTTTGATTTCATTTCATGGAACCAGTATTATTTTGTTTATCTGTGAGTACTCACCAACTATTTTTATAGTTGACGCTCGTTTTACATGCTTTTTCAGGAATCATCGAGTAAGTGGCACTTAGGGACACATCATTGTTAGGAGCATTCGCATGTGTTGTATTTCAATTTACATTGTTATTTCTTTTAAAATTTGTTCAAACCATTGTAAATTGTAAAGATTTTTAATACTATGGTTGGTGTTGTCTTCTAACTTTTGCTATGAAACCCTTTATACTGCCATGCCTCGTGTTTCCGCTTTAGCGGGGTGTGACAGAAAATGGTATCAGAGCCGAAGGTTATAGAGAATACCGGTTTTCCTTTGGAGAACCACAACTATAGCCAAAAATTTTCAAATTGTTTTTAAAATACTGAACATACTACTGGTATAACTAATTCGAGTATGCATTATTGGACTTTAATTAAGTATAGCCTGGCCAACTATGCTTAATTAAGGAAACTTAATGCGAGGCTTGAAACGGTTATAGTAGAATTATGTTCAAAACAATTTTCAACTTAAACTTTTGAAAAACAAAATTTTTAGTGTGCGTACGGGCATTGCATATTATAGGCATTCATCTAGATACACTTAGAAACCAAGTTCACTGTTATAATAATGCCCTTATTTAGAAATATTCTTATCCCTTATCAAGTGCTAGGTTAACCACTTAGGTTATATCACTAGCCACTCTAAGAGCAATGCACATAGTACTGATAATGGGTATTCCTCGGTAGCTATTGACTTTAGATATAAGGTTAGTAGTTAGATATACACTAGTAATAATCTTAAGTCGAAACCAATACCAGTTATCCCTCAATACCTCTTCATCCTCTTCGTACTAGAGTTACAACTAGGAAAAAGCGTTTCGATACCGACACGAATGATAATTGGAGCATCGCGTAAGGAGGTAGATGAGTCTCCACTAAATAATCACTTGGATACCATTGGCGGGCATTCCGGATTCGACTCACAAGGAGACACGGAGGTTTAACCTATATGTGAGATCTTATTTCTACGCTACGATTTAGCTCTACGTTGTTTCCACCTTGAGCTTAAAACTTAACATAGGATGTCCCTTGGACCTCTATAAAAGGTCGTAAACTGCATTGACACCATAAAACGTTTTTCAAACAATTTTCTTGCCCTTTATCTTTGGGAAAAAGACATCGGTACTCGTCTTATACTCGCCTTGTACTCGCCTTAGTATTTAGGTACGATCAGCTACACTAATATACTTATTCCTTACTTCTTAATCTTCCATCGAAAAATTATTTCGCTTCATCGGTTTTATTTATCATCAAGAAAATATTTTATAACCACTTCAATCAACTTAGTAGACATTTCTTAACAATTTACGCCATATTCTCGCTAAAAATCATTTGACAACTTGTTTTAACTTAACACTTTTCTTCAAACTCAATTTAACCAATATTGTTTTTAATCTTGCTATTACAATCTCATTTCAAATCCATTTCAATGGATAGATGTGCTTTTGAGGGCACATAAACCATTTTAAACATTGCTTACCATTTTGACACGTCTTCGAAAAACTAGAAACATTTTCTTTTATAATCGTGTTTAAACTCTTTGCTACAAAACATAGACCTATGACATTGAAGTTCATTTTATGTGTAAAAGCTTCATTGAATCTTCAAAACACTTTTGTTTGACATTTTTAACAGCTTTCTCATTTAGACATTGTAATTTACTTTAATGTGTTTTCTCGAAACCCAACATGATATTTATGCAAATTTCTACTTCAAACATGTTTATAAGACATCTCTAATGCTTGTATTTCAAAACATACATTATTTGTGTACTTTGCTTCAATATAGTTTTATAATCTATAAAGTTTTTAAAAATTATAGCATTTGAAAACTTAGTGTTCACTTTTAAATTTCCAGTGATACACTCTCAACAATGAATAGTTGTTCTTCTAAATATATTGAGTTTTTACCTTATCCGTTTTAATCATTGTTGGACTTCCGTTTAAAAGGTCAAAATTGTCAGATTTTCAATTGTCATTTGTAGGGCTTCTTCTTTTTCATAAATGGAGTTTAACTTAATATGTAACTTATGAATTTTTAGCAATCCTTAGCAAACACTTTAGAACTCCCACATGTCTATTTAATCATCAATATACATCAAATATTGAAGTTTGAAATATATCTCAACCTGGTTTTAAATCTACCTATATGTATTGTTCTTAAAATTTTAACAATAACAATCATTGTTGCCGCTACCTTCCTTTTTCTTTCCTCCGAACTTGATTTCTCGCTCTCCTTCTGATTTTAGATCTCGCACGCCCATGATAGTAACATAATACATTGTCTAACTTTGTTTCTGTCTATTTTGCTTCTCGTTGTATCATGTTCGTACACATAAAGACTAGAAGTCTACACTTTTGTTTTGAGCGATTAATACGTGTATAGTCGTGAGACATAATTTTGATTTAGTCAACTTTGCTATATTCAATTACGCATTTTATCATATACATCTTGCTTTTATTTTGAAATCTACTATAAACAAGTGATCCTTATTTACATTTTCTCTTTCGTTCTGAATTCGGAAACTTGATTTAAAATGTAATTTTCATTGTATTTTTCTTACAATTAATACACAAGATGAATACCATTGTTCTTATCATTTTTCTAAATCCGTAAAATATATGTGAAAGAATACATTTTCTTATGCTTCTTGTTTTCTTTAAATACATCAAAAGTCTTGAATTTTACTATGATATATTCTCTAAATGATTGTTTTTGTAGAAACACTAAACTAAGAATGCACTATTTTCAATGATCGGTATTTTTATTCATTTCTTAAAAATAACATTCTACTTTGCAATTTTCAGTGAGTTCCTAAACTCTCAAACTTGTTTTCATAAATATTCTGACTCCTCGTAAACTTGAATTTGTTCTGACTTAGACAATTGGACAATTTCTCAAAAATTTAATACAAATATTTCTATACAAATTCCTTTAATGACGACTTAAACCTTTAACCTTAATTAATCTTTATATTATTTTACTACTCCGTTGGATCGCCACACATGTATCTTCATTATCTTGGAATTATTACACATTTTCATAATAGTGAGATTAATTATCATTTCTAAACACACATTTTGATAACAGTGAGATTTTTATCACTTCTAAGCACTTAAAATGCTATCTACACAATATAATTTAATTTCTCATAAACTTTCATCGCCTCCATTTGCAAAAATGACTCTCTAAATATATTTATTCTTCGAATAAGGTTTTATTATTGTAAGAGTAACTGTAGTAGTAATTATAGTCTCGGAGATCCTCAATAATTTCGTAATTTATTTTGTAGACGACACTTAAAAAGCCTTTACATTCGAGAGGTACCAAAACTTCGTTGCCTACCCTTAGTACGTATCTTTAGGAACTTACCCTTGATCATTTATTTTCATTTGTGCTACCCCTTCTTATTTCAAAATATATCTTTTCCAGATGTAGTAGTCAACCCGGAAGTGAACAAATTGTTCCTAATCTCTTTTTTTTTAAGCGGCGAATTTACACTTAGTGCTAATTTAGAATGCGACTTAAGCATCAATGCGGATTTAACGCTCAGTGCAGTTGGTGCTTCAGCAAAACTTCTACCGCTCTCTTAATTCAGATAATATCTAACTAGATGATCTTTTTCGAATAGGTCGCTATGGTTGGATCATGATTCCACGACCCAAATTTTCCATAATCTAGACGAAAGAACTCGAATTAAGGAAACACTAACTTGACTATAGCTGAAGAATTGGGCTCTTCCTTTGAGGAAATAAACCCAAAATAATCAAAGAACACTTCAAGTCACCACCTCCCGAACGATACAATTGTATTCGGCTGAGTTCTAATAGAATACGTCACGAATTTAATTTCGGGACGAAATTCTTTCAACCGGGGGAGACTGTGACAGTCGTCAAAATTCGAGTCGGTTTTAGATTTGACTAAACTTAGTTACACATATAGGCACAACACATATTAGACTTAGTAATTAGAAGCTAAGTTATAACCTACTAGAAACTTGGAAACAGATAGAAACAATGGATGGTGTACTTAGATTTCACCTTGATATGTGAATTCTACATCTACTAAACTGTAGTGACTATCCATATTTGGATCACTCTTTGACTCGAACAATATTTCATGAATCATGTACACACATCATGCACTTGACCTAGAAGTAGAAGTTAGTTCAAAGTCTCATAGAAATTTAAGTCAAATTTGAAGACTAGGACTAGTATACTTGATTCCTCAATTTCACCTTGATATGTGAATTCTACATCTACTAAACTGTAGTGACTATCCATATTTGGATCACTCTTTGACTCGAACAATATTTCATGAATCATGTACACACATCATGCACTTGACCTAGAAGTAGAAGTTAGTTCAAAGTCTCATAGAAACTTAAGTCAAATTTGAAGACTAGGACTAGTATACTTGATTCCTCAATTTCGCTTGAATCTCGGAATCACTACATAGAATGCCAATAAACCGATAAAAATAAATTACAAACATTATTTATAACTATAAAAGAGTTATAATACCATAAGATAATTTAAAGTCTCAAATATTCTATTTATTTTGATATTCAAAGTTTATTAAACTCCAAAACCCTAAAAGCCCTAAAAACTCATATTTATAAACTTTAACCTTAAAAATCCTATAAAAAACAATTATGAACCTTATAATATTATCTTATCATAATAATTATTATGAAATAAAATTCAATGAAAAATAAAGATTTAGTTATTAACATTTACCCTTGATTTATAAGTCAAAAATCAAGAGTTTTATGCATAAAAACTAGGTTAAGGTGCACATTTTATAAAAAGTTGGATATTTTTATAAAAGATTTGAATTTTTATAGAAGAAAAAAGAGAGAGAGAGCCTCTCCTCCCCTAAAATCGGATCCCTCTCTCCCCATATCTCTCTCACACTCTCATTCTCCAACATACACACATCTCTCTTCTTTCTCTCTCTAGAAAACTCTCTCTACCTTCTCTCTACTTTTTCTCTCCAAACACCACTCCATTCTCTCTTCCTCCCTCTAAGAACCAAGAAATTTTCCAGAAAACAAACCCAAGAACACTCCTCAAACTCGAAATCTTCATCATCTTGTGGTATTCTTGAAGGTAAAATCGATTTCTACTTCACTTTTCCTTCAAGTTTTGCTCTTTTTCTTACACTTTCTCCTTCTTCATCTTCTTCAAACTTGTTTTCTTTTTGTTAAAATGGTTTTTACAACATGATGGATGTGTTTTAACACCATGCATGTATGATAAACAAGGTTGCATGTTCATGATCTTAGTGCAAAAATCGATTTTAAGGATTAAACATCAAACTCAAGTTAAGAGTTTTTGAGAAACAAAATTTTGTTCATAAATGCATGTATACATTTTGATAAGTTTTAATCTTTTGATCTCTGGAAACATGACTAAAATATGAGTTTATCATGATATATTTAAAATACTTGAAAAGATTTACTCAACGAAATGATGAAAACCCACTTTTCTAACCAATCATCATGCATGCAATCTGCCAGATTTCTTTACCTGACTTTAAACTGTCATATCTCACTCATTTCTTAGCCAAAATTCGTGATTCTTTTTCTGAAATATAATATTTTGAGTTAGCTTTCAAACCCATCTGACCTCACTGGAAAATTCCAATATTTCGATTTTTACCAATTTTTATAAAACTGTTGCTCAAACAGCACTTTCCTTATGAACATTTGTTTTGTGTTGCATGTTCACAGGACTTATTCATCACTACAAATCATTCAAAAATGATTTTAAACTCTTAATATCATGTATTAATAGGAACAAAAAGATCTTGATTCAAAAGTCTTTGTAACATGTTGCAAAAATTGTCAAAGTAACATCAATAATCTTTACATAAATCACAAGAACCAAGTTTTCTCTATACATTTTATTGAGTCTTTAGGCATGGTTTTCAACATCAAAAATAAGAAAACAATTTTTCATTGTTGTTAAATTGTATGAAGATGCATTCTGGAAATTTTCAGCTCAATATATATTTTCTTTATTTTTATATGAAAATAATAAGAAAATAGAGTGTTAAATCATATAAAATACTTACACTAGTAAATAAATTCTGGAAAAATTCTTGGATGGTTCTTTAAGCTAATAAACATCTCCCATGAAGTTTCAATGACTTTTGTTACTGTTTAATATGGTTTTGAATTTTCTTTTTTTTTAGACCCAATAAATCATAAAACCACTTTAGACAATTGGAAAAGGCTGTATAACAATTTTCGCAGCTTCTACCAGAGGTATAAGACTTAGAAAAATATTTTCAGAATTTTTCATAATGCATTCCTATTTTTCCCCGATTTTTGTATTTATAATGGCCTAAAAATAGAAAAAATAGTTCTGCTCACCCAAAATTCATGAACATTTACCAGAACACTTTTTAGTACATTAGGAGGCTACATAAAATTTGTGATGATTTTTCTCTTCTGTATACTATTTTTCTCCTATTTTCTAAGATTAAATTCACTTAAATACACAAAATCGGATTTCAGTATATAAAAACCACATTTGGTATTTTTCCCAGATTATTTACTCTGTAAATGAAGTGTACAAAAATTTTGGTAATTTACTTTAACTGTTTGATAATTATTCTCTAATTAATGATTATTTAAGAGGATAAAACAAAGAAAAATAGAAAGACTAATTGAAAAATATATTTTATATTTTTCACAGCTTCTACATGTGTAATAAAAGTGTTACAAAAATTTTGGGCAATTTTGGAAACTGTTTTCTATTTATTTCAATTTTTATTAGAATAAATGCTCAAAAATCATAAAATTGGGTTAAATAGTTTAGAAATCAATTTTTATATTTTTCCCAGCTTAATAATGTTTAATAACAGTAATACAAAAAGTTTGGGTAATTTTGGAAACTGATTTCTATTTTTCATGAATTTGTATCTATTTAGAGAATTAAATATATGAAAAATGGTTATACATATTCATACTCCATGAAAATTTATCTAGAAGTCTTTTAGTACATTTAGAACCAAAATCTGAAGTTTGGTAATTTTTATTAACTGTTTATTATTTTTCAAGATTTTATGGTTATTGAAGAAACTAAAATCGTGAAAAATAGTCAGACAAATCAAAAATTCGAGAAAATTTATCTTAAGGTCTTTGAATTCAATTAAAACTTAAATGCAAAGTTTGGGAAAGTTTAGAACTAAATTGATTTAGTTTTGAATATTTAATCATTGGAACACCTCTAAAATGTTAATTATTAACATTTCAATAATGGAAATTTTCCACTTAAATTGTTATATAACAATTGATTCTTTGAAACTTAATTTCCACAGAAAAATGTTTGTAACTTATCAATATTAAATTTTGACACATTATTGGCATAATTCTATTGTAGTAGTAAGTATACTAGTGTTAGATTTCGATTAGAGACTCACTAGCGAATACCATTATTGTAGGAATCGGTAGTGGTACACGTGGAACATAGTTCAAGGCACCATTTGCATCATCTAAATGCATTGTGAGTATTCACGTACTCCCCTATTTTCAGTTTTTATGTTTTGGGGTGGAAAAGCATGTCCCGAAAAACTATTATTTGAATGTTGTATTTAAATTGATTTGTATCAAACATGATTGCTATTTTATTGCTATGTCTCTCTATGTATGTCTATGCAACACGGAACATGAGAACTTATCGTACTAAGGCCCTTCCCTTATCTCTAACCATTAACTCTTTGAGCCAATGATCATTATGGATAGCGCTATTAGGAATTGACAACTCCTCATTCGCCCTATTGCTGGAGTGCATGATACCATATTCATCTATGGAACGATAAGCATAGATCTTGATAGGGCTTCAGTCATAGGTTTGGTTGAGACTCATTGTTTGCTCATACACATACAAACTCGTTTCTCGTTATAGCAATAAACTTGTTATTAATTATAGCAATGAACTTTGTTTCTCATTACAACAACGAACTTTTATTACTGAAAACTTATATACATGTTTTAGCAATGAAATTGTTTGCTCCTTGTAGCAACGAAATTGATTGCTCATTTTAGCAATGAAACTTGTTTACTCGTTTGAGTAACGAACTTTATCTTCCATGAGAATATGAATGTTGCATCTTATTTGGGCAACATACCTTATCTCTCATGATGACAAAGAACTTTGTTTTTACAAACTTATTTACTTATTTTAACAATATACTTTTATTGTTGGAAACTTTTATCAAAACTTTGATTTCAATTCATGGAACCAGTATTATTTTGTTTATCTGTGAGTACTCACCAACTATTTTTATAGTTGACCCTCGTTTTACATGCTTTTTCAGGAATCATCGAGTAAGTGGCACTTAGGGACACATCATTGTTAGGAGCATTCGCATGTGTTGTATTTCAATTTACATTGTTATTTCTTTTAAAATTTGTTCAAACCATTGTAAATTGTAAAGATTTTTAATACTATGGTTGGTGTTGTCTTCTAACTTTTGCTATGAAACCCTTTATACTGCCATGCCTCGTGTTTCCGCTTTAGCGGGGTGTGACATGAAAGGTGCCAAATGACTAGGTCTTTGATATCTCGTAATCAAATGCCACTTACTCCGATCTTGGTATGTGAAATTTTTGACGTTTGGGGTATAGATTTCATGGTCCGTTTCCGCCTTCTTTCGGGTTTGTGTACATCTTACTTGTTGTGGATTACGTGTCCAAGTGGGTCGAGGAAAAAGCTACACGAACAGACGATGCCAAGGTTGTGGTTGATTTTGTCAAGACAAATATATTTGCTAGGTTTGGGACACCAAAGGCTATTATTAGTGATCGGGGCACGCATTTCTACAACCGCACCCTCGAAGTAGTTCTCAAGAAATATGGTGTCACACATCGGGTATCCACAACATATCACCCGCAAACCAACGGGCAGGCTGAAGCTTCAAACAGACATATTAAGGGTATTATAGAGAAAACCATCAATCCGGTCAAGAAAGATTGGAGTATTCGATTCGATGATGCGTTATGGGCTCACCGGACATCATACAAGACTTCTATTGGTATGTCCCCATATCGAATAGTTTTTGGCAGACCTTGTCGATTGCCAGTTGAATTGGAGCATCGAGCATATTGGGCTGTCAAAAATTTGAATATGAGCATGGATGAAGTTGGCAAGAAAAGAAGATTGGATATCCAAGAGTTAGAAGAAATTTGGAACGATGCGTACGAGAACGAATCAATCTATAAGGAGAAGACGAAAGTGTTTCACGAAAAGATGATCTCGCGAAAGGTATTTACTACCGGTCAAAAGGTACTCTTATACCATTCTCGTTTCAAACTTATTTCCGGTAAATTGAGGTCTCGTTGGTTGGGACCTTTTGTTGTTACTAACGTGTTTGATCATGGTGATATAGAAATTAAGAGTGAACAAACATGAAAGATTTTTAAGGTAAATGGTCACCGTCTCAAACCATTTTACGAAGGGTTTCAAGTTACAAATGAAGAAGTGGAGGTAGTCGAGGTGCCGACTTACCGCAATTGAGGAAACCAAGTAACAACGTCGAGCCAACGACAGTAAAAATGGGCAGCTTGCCGGGAGGCAACCCGGGCGTTTGTTTTGGTTTTGTTTTATTTTGAAACTTCTTTTTAATTTTTGTGTGTTTTTAGCTACTTAGGTTGTCCCTTTTTAACTGAATCGGGTTTTTTAAATAAGAAGTAACAGAGAGAATTTGAAAAAAACTTGAAAAATACAGTTTTCGTGGAACCTGCGACCGAAAGCTCAGTCTTTGCGATCGCAGGTTATACATTTGGGGGTCACAGGTAGTCATCGAGGTTTTTTTTTTGGAACTGTTTTCAAGAAAATAGCAAACCTGCGATCGCAGGTTCGACCCTTGCGATCGCATGTATCAGTTTTTAGAGTCTGGAACACTTTTGAACAATTTTAAAATCGATTGGAGTATAATTTAGCAAACCTACGATCGCAGGTTTTCCCCTTGCAATCGCATGTATCTCGTTTTTGTTCGTGGCTCACATTTGAACATTGAATAATTGATTATAGGCCATTTTTCAAAACCTGCGATCGCAGGCTCCCCCCTTGCGATCGCATGTATCAGTTTCTTATCATCTAGACGTTACTTGCCACGAGAAAAGCGCCAAACGTTCATTTTTTAAAAACCTGCGATCGCAGGTTCCCCCCTTGCGGTCGCAGGTTGTGTTTTTTTTGCTATAAATACTGATCGCAGCCTCATTTGTAACCACCACACTCCAAAAATTCTCTCTGAAATCCACTACATTTTCGAGTTCTTTCACCAACAAACACCCAAATCGCTCATTTTTCTTCCAAATCAAGCAAATAAGGTATCAATCTCTTCCATTTTACTCCTACAACATCTAAACGGTAATGAAATCATGTTTTCACGGTTGAAATTCTCCAAAAATCTCATTTTGTTCATTTTGAAATTTGAATTTTTGTGACTTTCTTTTTCAGATCTACGTTCCGTTAGTCATCCGCAGGCCACGAAAAGTAGAAACGTTTGCTCACGATGCAATTCAGAAGAGATTCATCCGAACGGAATTTCAAAAATCAAAAAAAATTTCGGCACGAAAAATATACTGCTGCTCAACGCACAGTCAGGTATTTTCGTTCTGAAACTGAATTTCTGTTTTTGTTATATATTTGTGCGGTCGTTTGGGAGTAGTTAGAAATACTTATTTTTGCTTTATTATTATTATTTTTTTTTTTTACCTGGAAATTGTGTCTACCTTGTCCCAATTCACCTTGCAAAATGCCCCCGTTCACGCAGACAGGTTGACGCCTCAGACCCGTCATACACGGTCCAGGTAGACAATGTCACTCTAGATTTAGGTTCACAGGCCACACTTGACTGTTACCAGCGGCTTCTTGACCGCGAGATTATGCCACAAGCCTGGGCCCCTAGCCGCACATAAATGCAGGAACTCCATATTTATGATGGTTTTCACGCTCTTTTTGCCAATATTGGCTGGGAGCGCCTATTATCTGCAGATTTTGCCACTTGTCCCCTATTGACCCGAGAGTTTTTAGCCATGCTTAGTGAGGTAAATTATGAGGGAAACATAGCTTTTTGTATTTTTAGCACCCCTCACACTATTCACGTCGACCAGTTATGTACTTTCTTCCATACCCCTATCACCTGTTTATCCCAGCCCGCCCCTGCTTTTGACGTACGTGAGTTTTGGTACTCCATTACCGGTTCGGAGTCTTACGATTCCGCCCAGTCCGTCCAGACCAGTATTGTGCACCCTGTTCTCAAAATTGCATTGAAAATTATATGCAATATCATTTACGCACATATTGAGACTACGAAAGCCGGCAAAGCCGAGCTTTTTCTTTTGTGGTGGATGATCACCGGGTCGCACCGCCCGCATTTTGGTGATATTATCATCAGACGGTTCCATAGAGTTATAGCCCTTCGCACCGGCGGTGCAATTCGCTGTGGTGGTTTGATTTCTGTCATTGCCCACGCCCTCGCGGTGCCATCTCCTCCGGGGTACACCTTTTTCATGGGTGATTCTTTCTGTTTGACCCTGCAGACCCTTCGGGCTATGCACATGCTTCGTACTGCCCCAGGTGGGTATGTTTGGATGCAGGGTCGCTCCCTTTATTTCAAGGTCACTGGACCTGATGTCATAGCTTTCGCTGACCCCATTAGCTAGACTGTGTGGGTGCTTCCTTCGAACATCCCACCACCTCCTCGCCCATGTAGGGCACAACGTCCACAGTCTGATCGACCATCTTCATCCACTCAGCACCCAGACTATGCAGACGACACACCTATATCCTTTAGCCAGCCTGATCCTATGCAGACTAACTTTTAGGATCAGCCCCCACCCACCCAGCCATCTCACCCTGACCCCAACTCCCCATTCACTTACCAGCATTATCTTGACCTCCGTCAGGATATTGCTTCCCTTCAGCAGACGATGAATGGTCTTCGCCTCGACTATCAGCAATATAGCACTCATGTTACCGACTATCGTGACGAGCTCTTAGGTCTGCGCGACGATTTCGACGATTTCCACGACGAATTCTTCCGTCGCTATGCTCCCCCGTCCGAGTAGTCGTCTTCCACTCCTCCCTAAGTATTGAGGACAATGCTTAATTTTAATCTTGGGGAGGGGATTTCCTATCTTTTTGTAAAAAGTTTTTATTTTGTCCTTTTTATATAAAAAAAAGAAAAAAAATTTAAAAAGTTAAAAAAAAATCCAAAAAGATTTTTCATTTATGTTTCATTTATTTGTCATTTTATTTCTTCCTAGTTTTTGTAAAATATTTTCATTTTGTTGCATTATGCATTTGCATAAAAAAAATTGTACGAGATGATGACATTCTTTACATACGATAGCTCCATGAAGTGGGATATTGAGAATTGAAAATGAAAAAAATCCGAAGCGACTTGATTCTTATTGGAAGTGTAGAATCAGCTGTCATAACCAGGGGACCCAAGACACCGTGATTCGAGACCCCGACCTTAGATAATAATAAAAATAGCTGACTGAAACGTTTTTTGGGCGGTAATAACAGCTCTAGGATGATTTGCATATTAATGTTTAAAAATAATCTTTATCGGCAACTCTGAACCCACATAACATGGCCCTATTTGTTGACACGCGTTACCCCTCGCGGTAATAGAGAGCTTAAGTATTAGATCCACACAGTCAAAATGAAGAAAGGGTACAACGTTATATCTAGTACCCAAATCAAAGAATTTCAAGCGCTCAAGTGAAGAAACTTCAAGAAATTAAAAAAAAAAAGAGAGAGATTGAAGAAATCAAGCTCAAAACGAAGTATAAATCAAAGTTCAATCAAGTTAGAAGCCGTTCCAAAGTTACATCTGGCGAATAAAGAACTGTGTGATATGATACTTGTGGCTCTCGAAAAAGTGAAAGCATAGAGCTCGGGCTCCTACGGGGGTTGGCCCTTGCTGCTTCGGCGAAAGCTGATTTGGTCGTGCGGGTTCTTAAGGATGCGTCGATTCTGATTCTTGGCCATCTAGTCTTAAGGACATGAGATCCGGACTATGTTATTTTCGCTCATAAAGTTAGTTAAGGTGCAAAGTTTAAATAAAACTAGAGTTGGATTATTGTGTTACACCGTTTTGTGGTCTTCCTTACTTTGGGAATAAGGATAAAATGTAAAAGTAAAAAAAAAAAAAAGCATGTTTCATTTTAGTTGTTCCTTTTTCATTTGCATATTATTTTGGTTCATTGTTTATTTTCTTTATCTTTGCATGTATATTTTATGTTTAGCTTTAGTAGCTCTTGTTATTTAGGTTGTCATTTTCAAGTTGACGTGTGTTTAGGTTATTCCTTTATTACCCTTAGTCTCAACCGTTTCCAAAGTTATCGTTTCCTTACTGGAGGGAAAGTAAGGTCTAAGCTTGGGGAGGTTTGTTAGATGCATTTTATGTGCATCTTTTAGCATAATTTCCTACGTATTTAATTATAAAAAGCTAAGTAATTCCCGATTATTATTATGTATTTCGTGTTTCATGATTATTTTGAAGAATGCCCGTACTGCTCACGTTTGTTATGACTTTTCAGGGCCATTTGGAGCACATGGATGATTGCGCAAGTTCGAGATGCGTTTGTGGATGCTTTGGAGCTTAAATGGAGTCTAGACCAAGGAGGGATGCCGGGAAATGATCAAGAATTGCTTGGAAGGAGGAACGACGATCAAAAGAGCCAAAGAAAGTAACATGCGATCGCATCTTGTCTCCTTGCGATCGCAGGTTGCTTTCGAGGTTTTGTCGAGCCAAAAAATTCATCAGCTGAGGAAAAAAGAAACATGCGATCGCAGGTTGTGCGTTGGCGATCGCAGGTTGGTCAATTTGCATCGAAATGGCAACGTAGCTCATTAAAAACATCCCGTAACACGTTTTGGGTGATACATGCGATCACATGTATGCCCTTTGCGATCGCAGGTACGACGTTTTGACAGCTAGACATATAAATACAGCCTGATACTCTTCCAGTAACCCTAATTGGCGATTCCTAGTGATTCAGAGGCGATTTTTAGAGGTTTTCAAGTGAAGAACGCAGATCTAAAGGAGACTATTCGATTTCTATTCGTAGTTTACTAAGATTTGTCGTTTAGATTCTATTTCCACTATTTGTAATTTGTTTTTAGCCATGTCGGGCTAAAAACTCAGATTTTAGTTTCGCAAGACGTAACCTTTTCGTATGATTAATCATTAGGTACTATGTTTGACTATGATTACTGTTTAGTTTGATCAATTCTGTGTTAAATTGAGTGTTTGATTTTGATTTCAGTTTCTGTTGGCCACTTAAATTGTTTGTGAATCATTCTAGTCATCTAATTGTTTAGATCCGTAACTGTATAGATTAACTAGTAAAAAGTGACATATATTGGATTAATTCTGAGATTAGGGTTAAGTCTAATATGAAATGATGAAACAAGTTTTAACGCCTCCGAGCTTATGAGAGGTATTGAACTTTACTGGGAATTACACTGTGTCTAATGCAACTTATCTTTGTTAATCAAGAGTTTGTTTGGTTAATTTAGTAAAAAGATAGATTTAACTTAAAGAACTTATTTTGATTAAATGAATTTTTGTAATAAAGGTCTTTAGAGCTTGTAAATGAATATTAGTATCATTTTAAAGAAGTGCATAGTCAAATATTGTGTTGAAAGGTTAATTATATGATTATGGGAGTCACCGCGAAACTGGAATTGCTTTCTCTTATTTGAATTTTCACCACTTTAAATTTAGTTCTTCTTTTGTCATTTTCGATTTCTATTAGTTTAATTTTCAGAAATAAACCCCCCCTTTTTATGTTTATTGCATTCATCAAGAATTAGACCACACCATACGCAAGAGGTGTAAACATTAGGACGTGTCCCTGAGGATCCGACCCTGCTTACCTGTACTACCTGTTAGTGCAATAAAGCAGTTTATTTATTATATTTATTTGTTTAAATCGTGTACGACAGCGGTCTTAACAAGGATCCATATGATCAAATGGATGAAAACGAGCCAATTCATGAGGAGGTAACAACTTTTAATGAAAATGTTCATTGGAAAAAGCAAAACTTGTGTTAAGAATGAGATTTGAAAGTCCTAAATAGATAAAACATATGTTGTGTAATTATGCTGCTGCTAACGTGTATCAATTATTCTACAAGAAAATGATAGTAGGAGGCTTTTAGTTAAATGTTGTTAAGGGAAATGCAAGTTTAGATTGTAGGCTTCATGGATGAGTGAAGAAAAATCTTTCCAGATTAAGTCTCTTATAGATGAGCATAATTGTGCAAGAAATTTTAAAATGGGGTCAATTGTGAACTATGCATGGATTGGTAGCCATTTCACAACACAATTCTTACAAAAACAAAAAATGAGTGTTAGGCTACTCAAGGAAGAAGTGAAACAAAAATTTGGAATTGATGTGAGTATGGGACAGTGTAGAAGAGCAAAGAAATATGCAATTGAACTAATTGAAGGCACACTAGTTGAGTATTATGCCAAGCTTTGGTCATATGGTGAAGAGATAAGAAGATCCAATCCAGGATCAACTATCAAAATGGATGTCAACAGTATGCTTGATGGGAAGACATATTTTACTAAGTTTTATATATGTTTTGAGGGGCTGAAACAAGGTTGGAAAGGAATTTGTAGAAGAGTAATAAACCTGGATGGTTGTTTCTTAAAGGGATTATGTAGTCGAGAGTTTATATGTGGCGTTGGAAGAGATGCTAACAATCATATTTTCTCAATAGTATGGGCAGTTGTTTGTGAGGAAAACAAAGAAAATTAGAATAGTTTTTGGAGAATCTTAAAGATGATCTAGAAATGGAAAAGGGTTTTGGTATTACCCTGATGTCAGATCAACATAAGGTATATCACTTACTAAACAACTTAATGTTTTTTCTTAATGAATTTATATTTTCTTAACAGATGAATTTAAATTGTGTAGGGGCTATTGGAGGCTGTGAAGGAGGTATTGCCTACTGCTGAACACAAACAGTGTGCAAGGCATATTGTTGCCAACTTTAGGAAAAGATTCAGTGGTGTACATTATGAGAGGATGTTTTAGAAGGCATGCAAGGTATCAAGTGAGCCTTTATTCAATGCGGCCATGAAGGAAATACAACTACTTAATCATACAACATCTAATTACCTTATGGAAAAGAACCCAAAATCATGGTGTAGTGCTTTCTTTCAAGAGGGGAAGATATTTGATGCAGTTAAAAATGGATTATCTGAAAGTTTTAACAATGTCATTAGAGATGCAAGAAAAAAAATCAATAATCACAATGTTAGAAGAAATTAGGTTGTATGTTATGGAGAGGCAATTCAATCTGACCATCAAAGGTTGTTCATGGCCTGATTATAAACCATGTCCAGCTATTACAATACTACTGAATCAGTTGAAAAGAGCTTAAATGTATTACCTTTATGTTTGAATTTTAAATGATTAATTACACTATATACTAATTTGTATACAATTGAAATATGTATTGACAGGTTTTACCAACTGGTTTAAACCAGTTTGAAACAAGAAATTTGGCAGAGTCTTATGTTGTGGATATAGATAAGAGGACTTGTTCATGTAGAGTGTGGCAACTAAATAGGTATGGATGTGTGCATTCAGTGGCAACTATCTCATAACTTAATAGTGATGTTGGTAATTATGTGGGTCCAATGTACTATGGAGCAATTTATAAGAACACCTACAAGTATCCAATGCGTGGGATGAATGGTAGCAACATGTGGCCATCTACTGAATTCATTGCACCTTTCCCACCATTGAAGAGAAAAATGTCAGGTAGACCAAAAGTTAATAGAAGAAAGGATGCAAGTGAAAGGGGTGCAAGACATATTTTGTCAAAGATTGGGAAAAAATTATGTGTAGTGGATGCGAGCAAGTAGGACATAACGAGGTTACATGTTCTCAAGCTGAAAAACCAATAAAACTCAAGGTAAATAAAAGGAAGAGAGCAGATGGTAATGTTGGGGAAGGAAGAAGTGGTAAGAAGGCAATGGATGTTACTGATGAGCAAGGAACTAGGGGTAATAAGGTTAGTAATAGTAATGATGGGGAAGGAAGCAGTGGTAAGAAGGCAATGGATGGTAAAGATGAGAAAGGAGGTAGGGGTAAGAAGGTAATTATCAAGAAAAGAAAGAAGTCTGAAAGAATAATCAAGAAAAAACTTGCTAGACGGGTTGAGGGTAAAAATGGGGAAGGCAACACTATTGACAAGCCAATGGAACTTGAATAGGTATTAAATTTCAATTTCAGTTTCAGATTAAGTGTAGATGTTTGGTGTTATGTACTTGTTATTTAGGATCCAATTGTCATGTTTCGGATTAAGTGTGAATGTTTGGTGTTATGTATTTGTGATGTTGCGAAATAAGTTTGGATGTTTGGTGTTATGTACAAATGTTTGTAATGTTAATGGTTTGAATGTGGTTATGATTGTGTGTTATAGTTATGGACGTGCATGGTATTGGGGTCCATTTTTGACATTAGTTTAAGAGAAACTGCTTATGGTCCCATTTATTCTAGTTGAATATGGTCCCATTTATTATTGTTGAAGCTATTTCCAATGTCATTATCAACAAATAAAATACGAATCTAACATGGCATCCTATCTAACTTACCCATTGTTTTATGATTAAATAAAAATAAAGGTACATGGATAATAGAGTACTTTCCATTAAAAGGATATTAACAACAGCAAACTATTACAACTTGTAAACAATTATGCTAAAGAAAACAATCCAACTAACAACTAAACACATCTTCAGCTTCAAAATATTTGATTCAAACTTCTTTTTTGACCTAGCCAAACCTGCAAGCATAACTGCTTCAACACTCATATTCTTAGTGTCTGCTTCTTCTACCCACATAAATAAAACCATTACGAGGTCGCTACCAAAATCAATTTTCGAGTGAGAAAATGAGAATGGAACAAACAAATAAATTAGGGCTACAATCGCCTAATAAACAAACTAACACACACCTTAGTGGGGCAAGCATAGAAGGGTCTTCCAGGGTTGGAAGGAGTGGAAGACATTCTTATTATGGCGACACATCCTCACGAGCATTTCACCATTTTTGCTTCGTTAATTCCGAGAGCTCTTTACTTCAGAATACAAAAAATCACAGCGAAAAAGAAAGCTACTGTCTAGTAAGGAAGTAAAGTACTTATAAAGAGGAAATGCCGAAAATACCCCTTTGTTTGACCTCATGCACATCTGTCATAGTTGGTGCACCAAACATAATTAATTATCATTAACTAAGGCAACCAAATCGTTACCCTTAATCAACAACAATGAATGCAACAAATTATAACCCATTCATTTCAATTTACATTTCATCAAGATCATACTAAAACGCCTGTTACAGGTAAGCAAGACTTCAAAATAAATCCAAAAATTACCATTACAACCACCGCTGGACTACCACTACCTACACAAACTGGATTACCACTAACACAAACGAACACACATAATCCTAATAACATATATAACAAGAAACGCCATTAAACGTAACAGTAGATTACGAGAACTAGATTAGCATACCACTACAAACCACTTCCATGAGATTCACTTGCTGATTATCAAGTGAATGATGAAAATCATTAGCAGGAGCATCACGACGACAACACCCACAGCCAACAGTGCAATTGCTTTAATCTGCTTCTCAACATGTTCGAACCTTTGCTGCATGTTGAGGACATCCACCCTAGAATGAAAGTAATCGCGACCCATCTCCTCCTTCATACGCTCCACCTGACCTTTTTGCTCAGCTATCTTTTCACCACAGTCACATAAGATCGTGTGCAAATCGTTCAAGTTAAGCCCGTATGTTGAGCTTATCGAGTTATTGGAGTTTATAGTATCTGGTGATGGTGGTGGGGTAGGATCCATGGAAGACAGTGAAGGGCAAAGGGAGTATTGTATTATTGGTTGTAAGCTAGTGTTTGGCCGAAAGTGGTAACAAAAGTTTAGGGTTTTGTCCAGCAGACCCTTCAATTATATGGTAGGGGACCACTGAACCCTTAGGGCCCAAGCAAGCCAACTCGTTCGTGAGTCGGTGACGTGTAATCCGAGTCAGGTGGGTTGAGTCGCTAAATTAGTTGGATGATGATTAGGCAAGGAAACCGGTTGAATTGGGTCAAAATCCCAAATTAGCTGGTTAAATGTTAATTCATGCCCTTATAAAGCCAAAAAATAACATAAGGGACCTTTTAAACCAAAATGTGAAAGTTCGTGGGGCTACAATGACATTTTCCCTATATTATTTGGACGTAAAAGTTGATGTCCATGATTGTATGCTCGTGAATCTTATGTGTATGTTTTATGGATGATGGTTAAGATAGGTAGAATTTCGTATACGTCCTTCCTAAACAGCTAAATATCGTATTTGTCCGGCCTAAACTCTAAATATCGTATTTGCCCTTCCTAATGTTTAGTTGTAAAAGTTGATGTCCATGATTGTATGCTCGTGCATCTTATGTGTATGTTTTATGGATGAGGGTTAAGATAGGTAGAATTTGGTATACGTCCTTCCTAAACAAATAATGTTTTTTAATATCGTATATACCCAAATCTATTTTTGGTATTTTTTATTGATTTATAAATGTTTTTCATAAAATTAAATCATTATAATTAAAATACATTATGAATGGACTATAATACCCTTCCTCCTAATTTCCAATACAACAGACAATTCACAACATTATCGATCATATTCTGCCAAAATAGCGTTTTCCCCCATACCTTCTTAAATCACGATCGAGCCTTATGTTCCGTGATACTTCCGATCGTTGCATTCAATCCCTACATCCAATCAATCGCTGCTTCTAGTTGGTTCTTCCCCTGTTATCGCATACATACACGCATCAGGTTTCAACTTCCTTCCGTATCCAGCTTCCTTTTGATCGTAGCACACATCCTTCTTCCCCCCTGTTGTCGCACACTCACATCATCACATAAGATACTAGCGACTTCAACATATTCTTATTTTCCATCTCTTTAATTTCGTTTTTAGGGTTCCTAGTTTCAATTGTTCAAATTCTTTTCACAATCCGCTTTTTTATGTTCTATTTGATAGCTTAGTTATGTTGGATTTTAGGTACAATCGGTTTCGGTGAACTAAGAACTTTTAATTTCGCCTATGATCTTTAGCCACATGAGATTAAGAGCTCGGTGATTGTTCTTATTCAAAAGCATCGCATTCAACACAAATAATTTTGTATTTCTTATTTACCTTAAACGATTATCCTTTTGTAGATTTGTGATGCTATTGTTATTGCTTGGCTTTTAAATGCAACACTTATGATTCCAGAGATACAGTTAACTACAAGCAGCAAGGGAATCAGGTTTTCATTCTATTTTTTAAACTGATTAAATAGGTTGAAATGGTATATGTGTAAATAGTGTACTGAACACGAGCATTATAATTTTATAATTTTATATGTTTTTTGCAGTGTCGAGTTTAAGAGTTTTGCCTACCTCTACAATGAAGATCAGTTCATGGCAGCATTAGCAAATGATATCTCAACTGTAAAAACCCTTCCCAAACCCATAAAGGAGCCATAAGAAAGAAAGAAATCCCTTCATTTAAAGTGTTTAACTCACAATCTCCATACTATTATATACATCATTTTCTTCCAGCTCTCATATGCTACTTTGTAGATGAACTAGTTATTGCTGATGATGGATGCTTACAGGTAAATACATTGTTATTTATGTAATGACCCGGGTTGTACTGTATCATGGTTGTGCTGAGATTTTTTAGGTACTTAATTAAATTATTCCAACTATATCTGTTTTTGATGGATTTTGTTTGAATATGAAGGATGTACATGGAATTATCAAAGGCATTATTACTGTGGATTCACACACACAACGTATGAATGGTTCATGGGATACAATAATCAACATATCTGGAGGAGAAGTCTTCGGTGGCCAAAATAAACTAATCTCGTTTCATGCAATCTTTGAAAATGTAGTGGGTAGGACATGAAGCGTGAAGCGAATAGTTCAAGATTAATCATATAATTAATTTATTAATCATATAATAAATTAATAAATCAGTCTCTCTCTCTAAAAGTCATCCTATTTAATTATTAGGTTTGAGGGCAACCGAAAAGGACTTTGCTAATAATTCAAGATTATACTAATTTAGTTATTGGCTTAGACACCTAATCCAATAGTGTCCCGCTCGGATAAGTCTAAAACTAAATTACTTGTATGTCTTCTAAATTAAACAGCAAAGATTGCTTCCTTAGCAATTGTCGAACTCTGAAATAAACAGACATTAGTCCTAAGATAAGTGATCCAGTATTCCTATGTTCTTCTTGATATCTTACAGACATGAGACATGGATTAGAATCAATCTCATTGTCCAAAATTTTGTTTCCCGATTTCTTGATTTGTGATGACGACATAAAACTTCAAATTGAACACATCAATTGAGTCCTAACTAGGTCCAGCACTATAAGTCAACACCAAATCACTGAGGGGCCCAAAGATATCTCTTTTCCCATTAGGGGAAAAGGAACGAATAAACTTTGAATTATATGTTTGTATCCTTTACTCACCAAATCATACATGATACTGCGTTTTATAACATTATTTTACTGACGAGTTTACGCAACACCAATGCACAACCAACATGTAAATTACAACTCATATATCTCTGTTTAAAGAATATAATATATTATCATCTCAAAATTACTCGTGATATAATCCATGAAGTAATTCTCTGAGCGTGGGTTTATCCAATACCTAAATCTCCATTTCTAAGTACTCACGAATGTTGTTGCAATACAATTAGTATGTCTAACTCCCTTAGACAATCTACAATCCAATTCATGATAGTCTTAATTCACTACTTACTTCCCAATGCATGAGCGACTGTGGAATTTGAATAATTAAATTATTCGGGAAGTAAAACATGCAAAATGAAACACAAGAATAAATAATTGACAAAGGCAGTAAACAAACTCATAAATAATCTCTATTATTTAATCACTAAAAATCAATTACATTTGTTTTGTTATAAGTTTCAAACTAATCATCTAGTTACGAAAACTAATGTCATCTTTCAATCCCATGCTCCTAGCATGCTGTCTATGCTTAATCCTACTCAGAGCCTTCGCCAAAGGATATACAAGATTATCTTCTGATGATACCATGCTCACAATAAGGTGACCTTCTTGTACTCTATGTCTGATATAATAGTATTTTCTGTTGATATGTCTCGATTTACCATAGTCTCTTGGTTCTTTAGTCAACGCAACCACACCTTCATTATCGTAGAAACGTTTCATTGGTTCCTAAATGGTTGGGACAACTCCAAGATCTCCAATCAATTTCTCCAACCATCTTGCTTCCTTCAATGCTTCACTTGCTGTTATGTACTCTGATTCACAGGTAGAATCAGCCACTGTGTCTTGCTTGGAACTTTTCCACTGTGTCACTCTCAACGTATCAATTCCACCAAGGACTAGAACCATGTCCTTTGTCCTTCGCAAATAGTTAAGAATGTTCTTAACTGATGTCCAATGAGCTCTACTAGGATTTCCCTGATAGCGACTGGACATGCTTGAAGAAAAGGACACATCAAGACGAGTACATGTCATAACGTACATGATCGATCCTACAACCAAAAGATTGTTGGATTAACGTCTAAGTCCATAACTATAATTGGTAAGACTTGACCCGACCCGGCATGGTCCATTTGGGTTGCATGACATCGGGACAATTGGATAGACAAGATGAGGAAAAAAAGGATACTAGTGATTTATATTAATATATTATAAGTTCTAATATATTAATATATAATCATATTATTTAATTAGTATTGATCAAGAATTAATTTATAATTAATTAAGTGATCAAAAGGAACTAATTAAATATGGACTCTAAGATATATGTGTGTGATGGGCCAAGTTCATTTAGGTTGGGCTAAGCTTTCATGGATAGTCCATGGAGTGTTTAACCCATGGATCATATGAAATGAAAGGTCATGGGTATTAGGGTTTAACCCTATTCTCCACACTATATAAAGATGTCCTTGGTTGGTGAAATGGCCACTAGTGTGTGTACACAAAAGGGCAATGCCGATTTCACTAGAGAGAACCAAAGTATCCTTATTCTCAAGGTTATTCCAAGTGTTCATGGTGTTGTTTGAAACATTTGAGGTGTCACACTTGGCACTGGCACTCAAGCTTCATGAAGACAAGTTACATCAAAAAAAGGTATGTATTCTATCTATTTTATTACCCAAGTATATGATATTTGTATGCTAGTATAGGGTAATATCTTGGAAACTTCATATTTGCATGTATAATAGAGAAAACATAGATCCAAGGTATTTAGGGTTGTATGTGCACCATAGGATGTTATAGTATACTAAAATCCAACAGTGGTATCAGAGCCATGGGTTGTTTTCTATTATATTTGATGCAAATGTATTTTTTTTCAAAGTCGAAAAAAAAGGAAAAAAACATGAAGTTTGTCAAATTTTAAGATAATTACTTGATTTTATGAAAAACTAATTATTTGTAAAATTTGAGTCACTTTACTACAAGAGTTGAATTAGGTCAATTTATTAAAAGATAGAATGATGTGATTATTTTATTTGTTTTAAAAGTTTGATCTAAATGTTTTTATGGAGTTACAAATTTTGTCATAAAATTTTGGAGCTCAAAAGTTTTTTTTTTAAAAGTTATGATCTTAAGAGTATTGAAACCTCCATAAGTTATGGATATGAAAAGGTTTTAAAAAAAAATTGATTCAAAGTTTTTATGGAGTTACAAAATTTGGTGTTAATGTTTTAAAGAATTCCATAACTTATTCTTAAGTTATGGAACATGAAAAGTTTCATCATAAAACAAGCATTTAACTCCATAAGTTATGGATTACCAAAAGTTCTATATTTCCCTGATTTATGAGTTAGTTTAGATTAATGGAAAAAAAAATTGTGTTTTAGTTGTTTTCAATCCTAATTAATCTAAAAGTTGTTCATAAAATGTGTTTTTTTGTAACTTGTCCTCAAGTTGTATGAAAAGTCACATTTATGAATCTTAAAAACTCATAAATATGCCTTAAGTTACAAAAAAAATGAAGAGTCTTTTCTTATAAATAGTTTTTATGGCTCCATAACTGGTCCTCAAGTTATGGATGTCCAAGAGTCTCTTCATTAAAGGTTTTAAAGCTTTACTTAAAACTCATAAGTTATGAAAATCCAAGAGTTTTGAATAGTTTCAAAACTTGCCCTCAAGTTTTGGAATTTGAAAAGTTATGTCTAATGAATACTTTAATTCCAAGTTAAGCCCTTAGAATTTTAAAAGTTAAAATTCAACCCTTATACTTTATAATATTATAAGTTAATAATATATATATATATATATATATATATATATATATATATATATATATATATACATATATATAAGAGCAAGTCAGTCTTACCATTAGTAGGCCTCATTCACGAAGCCGGTCTATAAGGGGGGTATAAGGTTGTTGCCTATAAAATGGCAGCTTAATGGGTGTCCACTCTCACCCACCGCTTCCTTGACTGGTGGAGGGTCGTTAGTCGAACAGGTAGGACAAGGACTATAATTCTCCCTTTATTAAAAGTATTAATGATAAATACTAAGTAATTAAACACTTATAAATTCCCAATCTTAGTTACTTAGGAAAATGTGAATAAGGTGCTAATCCATGAAATTACACTTTGCACTTTGCTTAAACCGTTAGTGGAGCGTGTGTGGTTAACCGGCACACTAACATGGATTTAACAAGGTAGGCAAAGGGTAACTTAATATTTATCATAGTATCGATGGAGCTCGTGTGGTTAACCGACACATCGATTGAGGGGAAAATATTAAGGGTACCAAGTATATTTGCATGGTTACTTCACACCTTGTTTTGTGATCCTCGGCATCCCAGTCACAAAACTTGAAGGGCACACTCGAGATTGAAACATGCAATTGAAAAGTTCAATGAATCTCAAAAGATCTAGGAGTTTCAAATCCAATTAAAACTTAATTATATTTCGTTTTTCATGGTGGAAATTGGTAAATCGTCATTTACCTACCTTCAACTATTTTATAACTCGGATTACGACATCCCTCTTCCAGTTAGAAATAAGTTGTTGGATCCTAGCCTTAATATTTCATGTCGGGTGTTATATTAAGGACTTTAAATCAACTATCTTGAATATCTCCCAAAAGATGTCTAGCTCAGACATCTATGATCTTCCCAAATCTCTTGGAACTTTACTTCCTCCACCTCCTCCAATTATTCTCCCTAACCGACAAGTTCAAAGGTCACTCAATCCCTATTGGCAAGCAAGGTCTATGTGTGATCGCATCTTGGAGATGAAGTCACATATTAACAAGCCGGGAGAGTTGGGTGTCAAAGTCTTAAGAAGGTTGGATGTTCAATCACTTTCTAAGTCACTTAGTGAGTTCCTTTGGGACTACTATGAAACAGACTATGACATGACCCTTAATGATCTTATCTATTTGCTTGGTCAGCAATGATTTGAGGACTAGTAAAGCAAATTGATTAGGAGATCAACTTCCCAATGGACATTGACAATGGTAACATTGGATATCTAGAAAAGCCTTCTCATCCCAAAGAAATTGTTTGACCATTGTCAAATAGGTTGACCAAATGGTAAAGAGAAAGGCTAAGTCTGTGATAGTCCCATGTACCATTCCCAGTGAGTCCATATGTTTCTTTTGCCAAAGGAAGGGTCATTGATTGCGAAGCTGCCTATTTACCTGAAAGATCATAAGGTTGCTCAAGTCAAGAAGTTTGACTCTGCTTCAGGTAAAGTTCACTATCTAACTCTGTTAAGTTTCTATTCTGAGATTCTTATTACATGATGTGACTTGGTCACATGTTGATGTTTTAAGAATCAAAGAAAAGTGAAGAAACTTAAAGGAAGTATATGCTGATTCTGATCGCGAAGATGGTTTTCGATCGCATGGTTCGGTGATCAGAATTTTAAGCTGTTGCTTAGGAGTTATGATATATTGCTTAGGAATAGATAACAACAAGTTTTTCATATTCATTTGCATTGTAAGGATAAGTTTTTCCGGAAGTTTTAAAATAAAAAAAAATTGTTTTGATTTATTTATTTTAAGTATCCTTACAATGGCATTTGTGAAAAATTGTTGTTTACATGTTTCCATTGATATCAATATTGGAAAATGGATTTGATTCTTTCATTTGTGGTAGTGTCTAAATTTACCAAATAAGGAAAGTTTCTCATCACCCAAGTTCCAGTTGGACCGAAACTTGGAATCATGCAAGTTGTATAGAATGATGAATGAGAACTTTCAGCTTTCGAAAATTAAGACTAATTCCTTGTTCACATGTATATGTGAGTCAAGTAAATGACTAAAGGGATTGAGTACACATTCTTGTGCACTGGTCAAGTCCACCACAAAGATCGATAAGACTATTCGTCATGATTTACTAAATTTTAGTAAATATGGTTATACTTACAGGCTTAAGTGTAATTCTGAAGCATTGGAAAAGTCTCGATGTATGGCAGAACGAATGAGAAGAATCAAATTAGGCAGAAAGATAAAAGTTTCTCAAATCTGAAAAGATGGGAGAGTACTTTAGTATCATGTTTTGTGATCATCTTAATGATT
The DNA here is from genome assembly GCF_052849685.1 of Lactuca virosa. Lineage (NCBI taxonomy): Eukaryota > Viridiplantae > Streptophyta > Magnoliopsida > Asterales > Asteraceae > Lactuca > Lactuca virosa. The sequence continues at coordinate 318,966,226 of NC_136429.1, forward strand.
TAAGAACCACATCACAATTGGTCTTCTAAGGACATCTTAGTGCATTCTTATGACTAAGAAGAGGAGTCATGAATTGTTGAAATGGTTAAATTAAGAAGATGAGTCATAGTTCGTTTCAAAACAAGTCTTAGAGTCATACTCCAAGACTATAAGTTGAGTGACATATCTTAAAGAAAGGTTTATAACACTTGTCAAATGTAAGAGTAAAAGTGTCCTACTCTTGTACATTTGAAGTTGGTAAGTTGTGATGTTTTGGATTAAACAAAGACCAACTAAGGCCAATTGTGTGAAGTGTTTGTCTTGATAAAGAATCCGCACTATCCCTTGAATATTTGACAAGAGAGTCTTATATGTCAAGAGGAAAGTGGGAGTCTTAAATGTATTGAAAGTCTCAAGAACTAATCAAGAGTAAAACCTGAGGTTCTTCACTAGCACACGACTTGAGGTTTATAACCTATCGTGTTGACATACTTCTATTTCTGTGCCCATTCCAGTTAAAGTTGGTTTTGCATATGAGTTCTTAGAGTTCTCAATTGGTTGCATAACAACTTGGAAGCAATGGCAGGCCCTTGTGCTGCCAGGTGGCAAGAAATTAAGATTTAGTTCAGTCCATATGAGTTTGGATTTGTCACTAACCTTGTCTTGTGATTATGGTTTTGACAGATTCACATGGATATGAACACATACACCACAAAATCTAAGGGTCATAAGGCTTCTTTCCGATTCATGAAAATGATGGTGAGGAAACACTTCCACCAAGTAGATTTGAAGCAGATGGCAAAAGTTCTAAACAATTAAGACTATGATTACGGCATCCCTTTTCATAGTTCTGAAATTATTTAGACACACATGCATGCTATCTAAGGAAAGGTGTATGATTTTGATAAATTCTTATCAAGGCAATCTCGTCTCAGAAATCTGAACTTTGGTAAGAAAGTCTGTAAAGTATTGACTTCTAGAAGTCCAGCTGATTTCTGACTACGTGTCAAAGCTAGTGGGAGCATAAGTGTTATGCTAATAATCATCATGTTAGTGGGAGCATGATAATTATTGTTAGTGTTGCAAGTTAGCAATGTTAATTATAGAAAACAAAAGTTTCAATTCGTGAGGCTGCAGGGATTGAAAAAGTTGTTTTGCTATAATTAAGGGAGAGGATATACTTCATTTCAGTTCTAAAGGCTTAGATTGAGACCTTAATCATCTTTAGTCAAGAATATATATATGAATTTCATGTTGGATTGGTTTAACTTAAGGAAATTCTATATATTGCATTCTCAAAATTCGATTATGATTACGGCATCCCTCTTCATAGTCAAATTTTGAAAACATGGCAAATAAAAATATTGTAGCAAAAGACTGGTCTAGAATCATGTCTTTATGTGAGACATCATGAATCGTGTACCATTTGCTTTGGGTACAGGATCGATTGCATGTGTTATAATATTTGTCATTTCTAAATTTTTCCAAATGAGCAGAGGCATTAAGAAGGGAAAAGGTCTAGAATTGGATATGACTAAAATGATTAAGCAATTGTCGAGGACAATCTGAGGTTTACCAAAGATTGGTTGCTCAGGGACAGTTGGAAGTATAGTGCTAATTGTGGAAGGACCATATTGACATATTCTGAAAAGAGGCATCTCTTGTTCAGAAATGATAGTCAAAATCAGAATATGGAGTTGTCTCCATAGGTGGAAGTTATCTGTGTAAGATTAGAAAACTTAATGCAAGAAGCATGTCCAAAGCAATGTACTTTGAATATGAGACTTAGTTTCCATGAAGTTGATATCCATTGGAATACCTTATAATGACTGTTGACAAGTCTTTGTGACTTTGTACATATTCATTACAGGAGGGTCAGTGCATATAAGTTTAAAATCTAAACAGATTTCGATAAATGATAGGAATTTGAAATTCTCACATTTTTCGATAAGGATTTGGGAGTGTGAAATTAGAATCATTGAAATTATGTTCAATTGGTTTATTTCACAAAGTAAGGATCATAGACAAACATGAAAAACATAGTGTACAAGCTTGGAGCATGGGACAACTAGTGTTTTTAATTCAGGTATAAAGTTGATAAAACCGAAACAATGAAATAATGAGTAATCAGTATGGTGATCAATAAAAGTGGTCTATTTATATTCATAGGGTTTGATACCATATTTGATTCATTTATTCTTGTGTTTCATTTTGCATGTTTTGACTTCCAGAATAAACTAGGTCATTCTTCCTGAATGACTAAGTTATTCAAACTATCCACAGTCGGTCATATGTTGGAAGTAGATATGAATCAAGACTGTTATGGGTTGGCTTGTAGAGGTCTAAGATGTTGGACAAAGTGGTGCTACAACACTCATGAGTGCTCATAAGTTCTGAGTATTGGATTCAACCCACGCTCATTTGAATCACTTCATGGATTTTATCACGAGTGATCATGAGACGATAATATCTTATATTCTTAAAACCTAGAGATATGAGTTGTTACTATGAGTTGGTTATACATTGATTGCACGAAAACGCATTGGTAACTCGATGTTATAAAACGTGCCTTTGTGTATGATTCAACAAGTAGTAGAACAAGCCATATGAGTCGAAGTTTATCCATTCCTTTTACCTTCGGGATAAAAACGATATATGTGGGCCCCTCGATGATTTAGTGATGAGACATGTGAGTGCTTGGCCAAGCCTGGACTGATTTGATTTGTTCAATCAGTCAGTCATCATGAATCGGAAATCGGGAAACAACAAATGAACAGAGAGAATGATTTATAATCCATGTCTCAGTCCATATGATATCTAGAATGGAGGAATATATGATCCCTTATCTAATGGACAAGTCATTGAAAAAGGTCAGAGTTCATTGGCAAGGTCAAAGTTCGACAGAAGCTTTTGAGAGCTACGATTGCTAGTCAGGGTTTGAAGTCATACTCAATAATAGTTTTAGACTTATCCAAGTGGGAGACTGTTGGATTAATGTCTAAGTCCATAACTATAATTGGTAAGACTTGACCCGACCCGGCATGGTCCATTTGGGTTGCATGGCATCGGGACAATTGGATAGACAAGATGAGGAAAAAAAGGATACTAGTGATTTATATTAATATATTATAAGTTCTAATATATTAATATATAATCATATTATTTAATTAGTATTGATCAAGAATTAATTTATAATTAATTAAGTGATCAAAAGGAACTAATTAAATATGGACTCTAAGATATATGTGTGTGATGAGCCAAGTTCATTTAGGTTGGGCTAAGCTTTCATGGATAGTCCATGGAGTGTTTAACCCATGGATCATATGAAATGAAAGGTCATGGGTATTAGGGTTTAACCCTAATCTCCACACTATATAAAGATGTCCTTGGTTGGTGAAATGGCCACTAGTGTGTGTACACAAAAGGGCAAGGCCGATTTCACTAGAGAGAACCAAAGTATCCTTATTCTCAAGGTTATTCCAAGTGTTCATGGTGTTGTTTGAACCATTTGAGGTCTCACACTTGGGGCACTAGGCACTCAAGCTTCATGAAGACAAGTTACATAAAAAAAAGGTATGTATTCTATATATTTTATTGCCCAAGTATATGATATTTGTATGCTAGTATAGGGTAATATCTTGGAAACTTCATATTTGCATGTATAATAGAGAAAACATAGATCCAAGGTATTTAGGGTTGTATGTGCACCATAGGATGTTGTAGTATACTAAAATCCGACAAACATAAGGGACTAGACTCATATCATCTGTCTCTTCATCCGTACTTAGGCTTTGAGTCTTACTCAATTTGGCATTGCTCTAATATAGGTATCTCTGCTTTCTTGGAATTTTCCATACTAAACTGTTTTAGTACCTTGTCCAAGTACGTACTTTGAATAAGTCTAATTAGTCTGTTCTTTTTATCTCTCAAAATTCTTATCCCAAGAATATAGGCTGCCTCTCCTATATCCTTCATAGCGAAACACTTTCCAATACAAGATTTCACTTCTTACAAGGTTAGAATGTCGTTTCCCATAAGTAGTATGTCATCAACATACAACACTAGAAAAGTTACTATACTCCCACTAGCTTTGACATATACACAGGACTCATCCTCACTCCTAGAAAAACCAAATTCCTTGACTTTTTCATGGAAGAAAAGATTTCAGTTGCGAGCTGGTTGTTTCAATCTATTGATGGATTTCTCAAGCTTGCACAGTCTATTGGGAAACATTTCATCAACAAAACCCTTTGGCTGACATATGTGTACATCTTCAACCAACTTCTCATTTAGGAAAGCAGTTTTGACATCCATCTGCCAAATTTAATAATCTTGAAAGGCAGTTATGGCGAGCATTATCCTAATAGATTTTATCTTAGCCACTGGTGAGAAGGTCTCATCATAGTCAACCCATTGGGTTTGAGTAAAGCCGTTCATAAGTAGTCGTGCCTTGAAAGTGTGCACATTTCCATCCTTTGGCGAGCAGCAGAAACGTTAAACCCTAATTTCACGGGTACTTAAAGGAAAGAGGGAGGCTAGTTTTGCCCACCCTCAACCTCCATCACTCATAAACCTCTAAGTTCATAACCCTAATCTCCTTTGAAGCTTTTGAGCTCATTTGGGCCTTTGTGGGTGGTTTTTAGCTCTTTCTTGAAGAAGAAGACTCCATTGGTGTATAGTTTGGAGCAAGCAAGCTTTTTTTCATTATTTTGTGTTGTTACTAGACCTTTCTATGTTTTCAAGCTTCTACCTTTCTCTTTCAAGCATGCTAGATCTAGGTTTGTGTTCTCATTTCTTCATGTTGGGTTGAGTAGAATGCATAGAGTCCATAAAGTGGGTAACTTTATGGATTATTAAGGTCCCCTTGCTATCATATATTTAAGATCGGGAGTTCAATGCTATTTTGAGTTCCATGCATGAGATTCTTAGTGATATGTATTTATTTTGACCTAAGTTGGAATCTAGACTTGTTTTGGGTATGCATGTCTGAAAAAGAAAGGATCCTTGGAATATTTTAGACCTTGGTAAGGATTCTGGAAGGTTGGAAGGAAAGAGCTTAACAGACTAAGGGCTAGATCCGTTAAGCTGCTAGAACCGAATTCCCACGACGTGATGTTTGGATGCCGCGACATGGCGACTGGGGAAACCCGACTATTTTATTAAGAAGCACCTACAAAATGGAAAACGACGTGGTGACTTGTCCAACTGACATGGACCGTTGACTTTGACCATGATTTTGACCAAGTGTGACCTAAGGGTATTTTCGGTATTTTGAGTAGTATTTTGAGACTAGGTCCTTGGTTGATGTATATGTGACTTTTAGGGTCATCAGTTGGAGTTGTGATCTCTTCAGCTATCTTTTCAGTGGATTAAGGTGAGTCTTCTCATAGTACTTACGGGTCGAAGCCATTAATGCCAACCCATTGGATTATGTTTTAGTATGCTAGTTGTCTTTGTTACTCTTGTATGTATTGTATGTGTTTGTATATATACCGAGCGGGGCCTGATGCCAGGCATGGACTGATGAGTGTGTTAGGCAGGGCCCATTGCATGTTACTGACATATCTGTTTTGGGTGACGCCCGATGCAGGTCGGGACCCATTGTATGTATTGTATGTTCTTGTAGCCTTTGTGACTCCTGCTATATGTGTTGTATGCCTTTGTGACTATTTGATATATGAATCTGGGGTGAAATAGACCCAGGAGCGAAATAGTCCCGGTACAGCCTTGAGCTGGCAGATATGTATGGTATGTGGTATTTGTTGGGTTTTGGTATAATACAACATCCTATGGTTCACATACAACCCTAAATACCTTGGACCTATGTTTTCACTAATTATACATGGAAATGGTTTCCAAGGTATTGAACCTATAGCTAGCATGCAATTGTCATACAAACTACATAATATACTAGATAGAGTAACATACCTTTTGTGTGGCTGGAAGTCTTGATGTATTTGGCCTTAAGAACTTAGCCCCAATAGTGTGGAAGCCTCAAATGAAGTCACAACACATCAAGGACAAAGGTAGGAATTGAGAGAGAATCTCCATGCACTCTAAAACCTTCATGAACTCCAAGAACATGCACACACACTAAAGGGGTGACTAGGGGTTGCGGTTTTAGGTCATAACATATGTATTTATATGTGTTGAATTCTAAGAGTCATGGGTATAACCCAAACCCGTATCCATGGATTTTATGATCCATGGTTCATGTCGCCCAACTCTTTATGTATCCATACATAAACTTGGTCCAACATGGATCATAAGCCCAACACATATAAATATAACTAATTACCATAATTAGTCCCCATAGTTTTAATTATTCTCTTTTGATCACTAAATTAATTCCAAATTAATTCTTGATCAATACTAATTAAAACATATGACTTCATATTAATATATTAGAACTTATAATATATTAATAAATCATATATAACCTCTTCTCTCAAAAGTCCATCCTAACAAATTGTCATGATGATATGCAACCCAAATGGACCATGCTACTCTCGGGTCGAATACATACCAATAATAGTTATGGGCTGAGACACCTAATCCAACAGTCTCCCACTTGGATAAGTCTAAAACTATTATTGCATATGACTCCAAAAGCCGACTAGCAATCGTAGCTCTTAAAGCCGCTGTCGAACTCTGAACAAATCAATGACGCGTCCATTAGATAAGGGATCATATATTCCTCCATTCTAGATATCATATGGACTGAGACATGGATTATAATCATTCTCTCTGTCCATTTGTTGTTTCCCGATTTCCGATTTATGATGACTGACTAATTGAACAAATCAAATCAGTCCAGGCCCGGCCGATCACTTACGTTTGTCATCACCAAATCATCGAGGGGCCCACATATATCGTTTTTATCCCTCCAAGGGTAAAAGGAATGGATAAACTTTGACTCATATGCTTGTTCTACTACTTGTTGAATCATACACCAAGGCACGTTTTATAACATCGAGTTACCAAATGCGTTTAGGTGCAATCAATGTATGACCAACTCATAGGCAACAAGTCATATCTCTAGGTTTGAAGAATATAAGATATTATCGTCTCATGATCACTCGTGATAAAATCCATGAAGTGAGTCAAATGAGCGTGAGTTTAATCCAATACTCGAATCCTTATTCCAGGAGTACTCATGAATGTTGTAGTAACTCTTACTATGTCCACCACCTTGGACATCTACAAACCCGATTCATGACAGTCTTGCCTTAATACCTACTTCCAATGTATTATCGACTGTGGATGGTTTGAATAACTTAGTCATTCGGAAAGAATAAGCTAGCAATTCTGGAAGTCAAAACATGCAAAGTGAAACACATGAATAATACTAATCACTCTATGGTCCCAAGCACCTTTGAGAGTAAAAAAAAGACCTTTTATTCAAACACCATATTGATTACTCATTATTCATTGTATAATGTTTCAAATAATCAACTTTATACTTGAATTAAAACAATAGTTGTCCCATGCTCCAAGCATGTAAACTATGTTTTCTAAACACTAGTCATGCCATACACCAAGTATGCACACTATGTTTAACTATGATCTTTACTTTGTGAAATAGATCAACTGGACATGATTCCAATGATACCCATTTCACAATCCCAAATCCTCATTGTAAATGTAAGAATTCCAAATTCCTGCCATTTACCGAAATTTGATAGATTCTAAACTTACATGCATTGATCCTCTTGTAATGAATATGCACAAAGTCACAAAGACTTGTCAACAATCATTACAGGGTATTCGAATAGAGATCAATTCCATGGAAACGAAGTCTCACATTCAAAGTACATTCCTTTGAACATCCTTCTTGCATTAAGTTTTCTAATCTTACAAAGATTTGAAGAACAACTTCCATCTATGGAAACCTTTCCAGATTCCCATTTTGACTATCACTTCTGAACAAGAGTTACCTCTTTTCCGAATATGTCAATATGGTCCTTCCAAAATTAACACTTATACTTCCAACTGTCCATGAGCAACCAATCTTTGGTAATCCTCATATTGTCCTCGACAATTGCTTAATCATTTTAGTCATATCCAATTCTAGACTTTTCCCTTCTTAATGCCCTGAGCATTTGGAAAATTTAGAAAGGATAAATATTATAGCACACGTAATCAATCCTATATCCGAAGCATATAGGACACGATTCATGATGTCTCACATAAAGATGTGATCATAGACCACTCTTTTGCTACAATATTTTTTTATTTGCCATGTTTTCAGAATTTGACTATGAAGAGGGATGTCGTAATCATAATCGAATTTTGAGAACGCAATATATATAGAATTTCCTTGTGTTGAACCATTCCAACATAAAATTCATATATATATCCTTGAATAAAGATGATCAAAATCTGAATCTAAGCTTTTAGAATTGAAATGAAGTATAATTTCCTCTCCCTTAATTATAGCAAAACAACTTTTCCCAATTGAAACCTTTTGTTTTCTATAATTAACACTTAACATAATGGTTATGCTCCTACTTACATGATAATTATTAGCACAACACTTATGCTCCTACTAGCTTTGACATGTACTCAGAAATCAGCTGGACTTCTAGAAATCAATACTTTATTGACTTCCTTAACAAAGTTCAGTTTTCTGATACGAGATGCTTTGATAAGAATTTATCAAATTCATACACCTTTCCTTAGATAGCTCATATGTGTGTCTAAACAATTTTAGAACTATGAAAAGGGATACCGTAATCATAGTCTCAATTGTTTAGACCTTTGCCACTTCTCACAAGTCCATGTTAGTGTGTCGGTTAACCACACACGCTCCACTAACGACTTTGAGAATGCAAATAACACAATTGCTATCTACTTAAAATCTACTTAGTGAAAGCGTTTCCTCACCATCATTTTCATCAATCGGAGGGAAACCTTATGACACTTAGATTTTGTGGTGAATGAGTTCCTATCCATGTGAATTTGTCAAAACCATAATCACAAGACAAGGTTAGTGACAAATCCAACCTTATATGGATTGAACTTGTGCAATCTTAACTTCTTGCCAACTGGCAGCACAAGGGCCTGCCATTGCTTCCAAGTTGTTATGCAACCAATTGAGAACTCTCAGAACTCCTATGCAAAGCCAACTTTAACTGGAATAGGCACAAAAATGTCAACACGATAGGTTATAAACCTCAAGTCGTGTGCTAGTGAAGAACTTCAGGTTTTTATTCTTGATTTGTTCTTGGAACTTTCAAGAGCTTTAAGACTCCCACTGTCCTCTTGACATATAAGACTCTCTTGTCAAGAACCATTTCTTATCAAGGGTCAGTGCAGATTCTTACCAAGACTAACACTTCACATAATTCGCCTTAGTTGGTCTCTGTTTAACCCAAAACATCACAACTTACCAATTTCAAATGTACAAGAGTAGAGAGACATTTTACTCTTACACTTGACAAGTGTTACAAACCTTCCTTAAGATATGTCACTCGAGTTACAATCTTGGAGTATCACTCTAAGACTTGTTATGGAACGAAGTATGATTCATCTTTTTTATTTTAACCATTTCAACAATCCACGATTTCTCATCTTAGCCAAACAAATGCACTAAGATGTCCTTAGAGAAACAATTGTGATATGGTTTCATAATCACTAAGATAATCATAAAACAAGATACTCAAGTACTCTCCCATCTTTTCAGATTGAGAAACTTTTATCTTCCTGCCTTATTTGATTCTTCTCATTCGTTCTGCCATACATTGAAACTTTTGCAATGTTTCAGAAGTATACTTAAACTTGTAAGTATAACCATATTTACTAAACCTTAGTAAATCATGACGAATAGTCTTATCGATCTTTGTGGTGGACTTTACCAGTGCACAAGAATGTGTACTCGATCCCTTAGTCCTTCACTTGACTTACATATACATGTAAACAAGGAATTAGTCTTAATTTTCCAAAGTTGAAAATTCTCATTCTTCATACAACTTGCATGATTCCAAGTTTCTATCCACCTGAAACTTGGGTGATGAGAATCTTTCCTTATTTGGTAAATTATGACACTACCACAGTCGAAAGAATCAAATCCATTTTCCAATATTGCTATCAATGGAAACATATAAACAACAATTTCTCACAAATGCCACTGTAAGGATATTTTAAAATAAATAAAATCAAAACTTTTCTTTTACTTTAAAACTTTGCGGAAAAACTTATCCTTACAATGCAAATGCATGTGAAGAACTACGTTGTTATGTATTCCTAAGCAATCTATCACAACTCTTTAAGTAACAACTCAAAATTCTTCCTTTAAGCTTCCTCTTCACTTTGATTCTTAAAACATCAAAATGTGATCTAGTCACATCATGTAATAAGAATCTCCAAATAGGAACTTAATAGAGTTAGATAATGGACTTTACCTGAAGTAGAGTCAAAACTTTTGACTTTACTGTCCTTACAGACTATCAGGTAAATTTGGCCATCTTCGCAACCAATGCCCCTTCCTTTGGCAATAGAAGGTTTGGGAAGTCGATCTTCTAATCAAATTTGCTTTTACCAGTGCTCAAAATCATTACTGACTCAGCAGCTCCCAGCAAATAGGTAAGATCATTAAGGGTCAAGTCATGGTCTGTCACATAGTAGTCCCAAAGGAACTCACTATGTGACTTAGAAAGTGATTGAAGATCCAACTTTCTCAAGACTTTGACACCCAACTCTCCCAGCTTGTCAATATGTGACTTCATCTCCAAGATGTGAGCACACATAGACTTTGCTTGCCAATAGGGCCTGAGTGACCTTGAACTTGTGGGTTAGGGAGAATAATTGGAGGGGGTGGAGGAAGTGAAATTCCAAGAGATTTGGGAAGATCATAGATGTCTAAACTAGACATCTACAATGGGAGATCTTCAAGTTAGTTGATTTTTAAGTCCTTAATATAACACCCAATATGAAATATTAAGGCTAGGACCCAACACAATATTTTACAACTTAGAAGAGGGATGCCATAATCCAAGCTATAAAATATTTGAAGGTAGGCGAATGACGATTCACCAATTTCCACCATGAACAACGAAATAATTTATTAGGTTTTAATTGGTTTTGAAACTCCTAGATCTTTTGAGATTCATTGAACTTTTCAATGACATGTTTCAATCTCGATTGTGCCCTCTTAAATTTTGTGACTGGGATGCCGAGGATCACAAAACAAGGTGTGAATAACCATGCAAATTCACTTGGTACCCTTAATATTATCACCTAATCGATGTGCTGGTTAACCACACACGCTCCACCGATCTATAATAAACATTAAGTTACCCTTCGCCACTCTTACTAGTCCATGTTAGTGTGCCGGTTAACCACACACGCTCCACTAACGACTTGGTAAGGTACAAAGTGTAAATTTCATGGGTTAGCACCAAATTCACATTTTTCCTAAGTAACTAAGATTGGGAATTTATAAGTGTTTAGTTACTTAGTATTTATTATTAATACTTTTAATGAAGGGAGAATTATAGTCCTGTTAAACCCGTTCGGCTAACGACCCTCCACCAGTCAAGGAAGCGGTGGGTGAGAGTGGACACCCATTAAACTGCCATTTTATAGGCACTAACCTTATACCCCCCTTATAGACCGGCTTTGTGAATGAGGCCTACTAACGGTAAGACTGACTTTTACACTTATACATATATATAAATATTAAACCTATAATATTATAATAGTATAAGGGTTGAATTTTAAACTATTAAAATTCTAAGGGTTTAACTTGGAGCTAAAGTATTCATGGGGGGAAACTTTACAAATTCCAAAACTTGAGGGCAAGTTTTGAACAATTCAAAAACCTTTTCAATTCCATAACTTATGAATTTAAAGTAGTTTTAATGAAAACTCTTCAAGTTCCATAACTTGAGGACAAGTTATGGAAGACTTTAAAAAACATTTAAGGAAAAATAAACTTTTCATTTTCATAACCTATGAGTTTAAAGTAGTTTAATGAATAAACTCTTCAAGTTCCATAACTTGAGAACAAGTTATGGAAGACTTTAAAATCATTCAAGAAAATAAGACTCTTCATTTTTCCTAACTTATGGAAATCTTATGAGTTTTAAAGAATCATAAATGTGACTTTTCATATAACTTGAGGACAAGTTACAAAAACACATTTCATGAGAAACTTTAAGATTAATATGGATTGAAAACAAATTATCACATAACTTTTCTATTAATCTAAACTAACTGATAAGAACAAGATAATTCAAGTCGAACAATTTTCATGAAATTAGACTAACCATTAAACTAATACAAAACATGAATCTATTGACAATTATCTTTAAAATTGATTTAGCATGAACATTACCACATCAAAAAGAGGTTTACAAGACCAAAAACAGCTTAGGGTAATGTTTCTAGTCCAATTCCAACCTTAAAAGTCGAAAATATGCTGTCAGGGGGTCCAACTCGTCGAGTGCATGAACCAACTCGACGAGTTGGATGAATTTCTTCATGGACTCGGCGAGTCCATCAGTGGACTCGGCGAGTCCAGCACCCAGACAGCCAAAATATTCGATTTTTCAGCCATTTCAGCAAGTATAACATGAAAACAAGCCTTGTCTCTGATATCACTGTTGGGTTTTGGTATAATACAACATCCTATGGTGCACATACAACCCTAAATACCTTGGACCTATGTTTTCACTAATTATACATGCAAATGGTTTCCAAGGTATTGAACCTATAGCTAGCATGCAATTGTCATACAAACTACATAAAATACTAGATAGAGTAACATACCTTTTGTGTGGCTGGAAGTCTTGATGTATTTGGCCTTAAGAACTTAGCCCCAATAGTGTGGAATCCTCAAATGAAGTCACAACACATCAAGGACAAAAGTAGGACTTGAGAAAGAATCTCCATGCACTCTAAAACCTTCACGAACTCCAAGAACATGCACACACACTAAAGGGGTGACTAGGGGTTGCGGTTTTAGGTCATAACATATGTATTTATATGTGTTGAATTCTAAGAGTCATGGGTATAACCCAAACCCATATCCATGGATTTTATGATCCATGGTTCATGTGGCCCAACTCTAATGTTTTACGCATTGGAAATGTTCAATATTTACTCTAATGTTTAAATAGTATATTCATTTTGATCGGTTTTGAAACTACTCTTTTACATGGTTTATTCTTTTAAAAAATGAAAATTTTACTATGAATTTTTGGGACGTTACAAGTTGGAATCAGAGCCTTGGTTTGAGGGATTTAGGCATACTATCGGGTGAGTCTGAACTCAAACTAAGGATTTCTAAAATCTTTTTAAAGAAAATGATTTTCTATAAAGGTTTTCTAAGAAAAAGGGGTGTAATGCGTGCAATCAGCCGAGCTCAAATAAGTTTTCCCAAAATACCCATACATGTGATATGCTTATTGTTTTGGTATGAGTATGTGAGAATTCAATGCTAGATTAAGGATAAGGATTTGCCTAGAATTTGCATCATAGATTAGGGTCCACCAATAATGTTGGCTAACTATTAAGTGAATACATTAGGTTACATGTTGCGAGGATTAGATAATTTGAGAAGGTTAGGTTTAACTCTATTGTGAAACTCTTGTTTGAGTCCAGCCATTATAGTGTGAGACCTTGCAGTCGAAGAATTGTCTAGTGCCTGTGGCATGTAATTGTATTCGTGAGGTAGTTAGAAGGTATTAAAGGAAGTCTCTTCTGTAGGTGATGGCGGAGAGCGGTGTGAAATTAACCCTAGGAAAGCCTAGGAAGAATGTTAAAATGTGCTTGTGTGATAATTTTTTAAAGAGAGATTCTAGAAGGAGAATCTCAAAATATAAGAAATGTTGGTAGAAGTTCATAATATCGCAGAAGTAAGTTAGTTGGAGGATGCATTATTATGTTTTGTGGCCTATAGAATGTTACTGCCTGAATGCTACTTGCTTTGTGCTTTGCAAGACCCATATTGATATGTGTTAACTATTAAATGAATATCTTAAGTTACATGATGAAAAGGTTAATAATTCTAGAATAATTGATTTGGCCCTATTGCGCAGCTCTCGTTTAAGTCTAACTATTGTAGGTTTGGGTCTTTTATTCGAAAGAATCTTTCTTTATAAACATGCTCTATGTTATTGTACCCTCAACTAAAGAGATTGTAGCATGTTTTTAATGCCAATGATATGACAACTGTTGGATTAGTGTCTAAGTCCATAACTATATTCGGTATGTACTTGACTCGGTTGTAACATGGTCCTTCTGGGTTGCCTTCACCAAAGCAACTAGACAGGATGATTTATGGAGAGAGAGGATATTATGGTTTATTAATATATTATAAGAATAATATATTAAAAGAGAAATCATATTGTTTAATTAATATTGGTCAAGAATTAATTAAGAAATTAATTTTGTGGCTAAAAGAGATTAATTAAATAAAGGGGGACTTGTATTTCAATTATATGATAATTGGTTTTGGGTTGTGAATCCTTATGGACATAAGGGGGGAAGAAATTAGGGTAGAAGCCCACCTTGAAATAGTCTAAGCCTTATTCCAGAAGGTTCCTTGGACTGCTTAAGGCCTAAGCTATCCAATTAGGGTTTTCGCTGAAACCCTACCAGCTCAAATATATAAGGACCCTTAGGGCTTCAGTTTTCGGCTACCACAAGTAACGCTAGAGTTCTAAGAGCCAAAATTGTGCATCCATTCCCTCTCTTCTATATGATCTTCTTGTCTTGGTGTTTGTAAGCCATTAGAGGTATTACATTTGTGATACTAAGCTCTTGAAGTTGAAGACTGATGAAGATTCTTGCTACTATCAAAAGGTAATCATCCAACAATGTATTAGATGTAGATTTCAAATTTTATAGTATGCTAGATTAGGGTTTACAAGCTTTGGATAATTTTCATGTACAATAGAGAAACCTAGATCCAAAGTTTTAGGGTTTTGCATGTGCACATAGGAATGTTCTTTTGCTCAAAACCCATCAGTGGTATCAGAGCCTTGCTTGGTTTCTATTATCTTTGATGCATTGGTTATTTATTCATTGCTCAAAATCGATTTTCTAGCCTTCTGCCTGACGGACTCGTCGAGTCCCAAAGTGAACTCGACGAGTCAGATGAACTCAGCGAGTCCAGTAATGGACTCGGCAAGTCGGGGAGTCAGACATAGGGAATTTCGGGATTTTTGCTTATTTTGACTTGGGATAATTACCGTAATTGATTTTAATTAATAAAATCCGAATTTTATTGATTCCTTATGATTATATTTGTCAAAATAAAAGATATTTGTCATTTAATTAGATAATTATTGCCTTATTTGATAAACATTAATTATTTGAATTATTTGATCAATTGTCTTGCATGAAATTGGATTAGGTCAAAAATTAGATAATCACCAAATAAATTGTTTAATTGCATTATTTGAATTTTGATCTTGATAGTTTTGTAATGTTTCAAAACTTGCCCTCAAGTTTTGGAATTTAAATTTTTGATTAAAAGTTTAATTATGAAATAATTAAATTCCAAACCCTAGAATTTTACAAGTTTAAAATTCACCCCTATACTATTATAATATTATAAGAATAATTATTATATATGTATAAGATAAATGCTAGTCTTACCGTTAGTAGGCCTCATTCACGAAGCCGATCTATAAGGGGGGTATAAGGTTGCTGCCTATAAAATGACATTTTAATGGGTGTCCACTCTCACCCACCGCTTCCTTGATTGGTGGAGGGTCGTTAGTCGAACGGGTAGGATAGGACAACTAAATTCCTCATTAAAAGTATAATGATTAATAAAGTAACTAAATGTTTTTTTTATAAAATTCCCAATCTTAGTTACTTTAGGAAAAATGTGAATATGATGTTATTCCATGGAATTACACTTTGTACCATTGCCAAGACGTTAGTGGAGCATGTGTGGTTAACCGACACACTAATTGGGTCTAACATAGGTGGAAAAGAGTGACTCGTTGTTTGTCATAGATCAATGGAACTTGTTGGGCTAACCGGCACATTGATTAGGTGACCGTAACATCGAGGGCAGCCAGTACATTTGCATGGTTATTCACACCTTGTTTGTGATCCTTGTTATCCCAGTCACAAACTTGAAGGGAATATCGAGATTTAAACATGTCATTAAAAAGTTCAATGAATCTCAAAAGATCTAGGAGTTTTAATACATTTAAAACTTAATTACTTTTGTTTTTCGTGGTGGAAATTAGTGAATCGTCATTCACTTACCTTCAAATTATTTGCAATTTAAATTACGGCATCCCTCTTTTAAGTTGTAAATAATGTTGTTGGATCCTAGCCCTAATTTGTCGTTTGGGTGTTTAATTGGGGATTCTTATCTAATCAAACTTTGTTTCTTTTCCTTTTCAGATGTCGAACTCAAACAACGCTTCAGGCTTGAAATCTTCCGGCTCATTCTCACTCATGAATTTGTGTGGGAGGGTGATCTTCGATGGGACCAATTTTAATGATTGGATCCGTAACATCCGAATTGTTACCCGCTATGAGGACAAGGAGTATGTCCTTGGCAAGGAGTTGAAGGAGGTGAACATCAACACTGCTACTCCCGAGGAGATTGCTGCTTTTGAGGCCCACGAGCGAGATGCTACGAAAGTCAATTGAATCATGCTCGCCACCATGACAGCAGAACGCCAAAAGTCCTACGAGGACTTCTACCCCTACAAGATGCATCAAGATTTGATGGATAGGTACCATCAAAGCACGAGGCATGAGAGGTACGCGATCATCACTTAGATGATCACGACCAAGATGAGAGACGGAGAGTTTGTCACTGCTCATCTACAGAAGATGCATAGATATGTCGACCGCTTGCAGAAGTTAAATGTGGACTTCAATGAGGAACTGGCGATTGACATAATTCTTCACTCCTTACTTGCTTGCTACAACCAGTTCTGGATGACCTACCACATGAACAAAGAAGAGGTCACGTTGAGCAAGCTTCAAGGGTTGTTGAGGAATGCTGAGAGAAACCTCAAGAAAAAATCTGTTGCATCAACTCCTACTGCTTCCCCCGTCTTGGCTATTGGGTAGGGGAAGGGTAAGAAGAGGAAGGCTCCTTCCAAGATCCACCATAAGGGAAAGTCCTATGATGGCACCTCATCTAGTGGAATAAACGCTGCTCCCGCTGCACCCACCTCCAACCCGAAGGATGCAGAGTGCTACTACTGCCATGAGAAGGGGCATTGGAAACGAAGCTACCCGAAGTATCTACAAGATATCAAGGATGGGAAGATCAATTCGTCCTTCGCAGGTATTTATACTATTCAATCTAATAACTCATCACATGCTATTTCTTGGGTACTTGATATAGGATGTGGTTTTCACATTTGTTCTGATTTGCAGGGCCTAAGAAGAAATAGGGATGTGGAGCATGGGAAGATAAACTTGATCATGGGGAACAGAAGATCGTCACCTGTCACCAATATTGGAGTTTACTCTTTAGTGCCATCAAAGGTCACTTTGGACACGATGGAGAGTAGGGAGAAACCCGAGTGGTGGGTAGACGACGATGGAGCAAAAGCATCAACAGGAGTAGACATCTATATAGAAAAATAATAGTTTTAGTTAGACGACAATTATCCTTAATATTTTAACCCATAATGAATGATTAAGGCTAGGATACAAAATAAACCATTCACAACTAAGAAAAGGGATGTCGTAATCTTATTATGAATTTAGAAAGGTAGGTAAGAGCATTTTACCAATTTCGAACTATGAAACTCCTAGATCTTTTGAGATTCATTGAATCTATCAATGCCATGCTTAATATTAGATTATGGTCTTCTATTTGTGACTGGACTAACTGAGGATCACAAACTAGATGTGAATAACCATACAAATATGCTTGACACTCTCGAGGACATTTATCATCTCATATTAATGTGTCGGTTAACCACATGTGCTCCATTAATCAATGATAATTTTCAAGATGCCCATTATTAGTCTTTAGAATCATTATTAGTGTGCCGGTTAACCACACGCGCTCCACTAACTAATATAAAGTATAATGTGCAACTTTATGGATTAGCATATTTTTCATATTTTCCTAAAGTAACTAAGAGTGGGATTTTATAAAAGGGTTTAGTTACTTTTAAAGCATTATACTTATTAATAATTTTTTCCTATCAAATCCGTTCGGCTAACGACCCTCCATCAAACAAGGAAGCGGTGGGTGAGAGTGGACACCCATTCAACTACCATTTTATAGGCAATTTCCTTATACCCCCCCCCCCCCCTTGTAGTTCATCTTCGTGAATGAGGCGTACTAGCGATTTGACTGACTTTGTCAAATAAATATAGTATATATAAAAACTTTAATTACATATATATATATATATATATATATATATATATATATATATATATATATATATATATATATATATATATATATATCAAAGTTATAAAAATTACTCGACGGTAGTTCGACGGTCAACGGGTGTTAAGGAATTAATCAGTCTTGGCGGGGATTAATCGTGGATTAATCGGGGACCATAGATTATTAATAAAATATTAAAATTAATCAAATATTAATATATCTTAAGAAAAACAAATACTTTAAAATTAGAAAATAAGAAATTTTGTAATTTCAAAATTTGAAAATTTGAAAATATGAAAATTTGAACATTTTGGTATAATATTTGAAATTTTGAAAATTTGTAAATTTTGGAATAAAAAAAGTTGAGTTTTTGAATTTTTTTTTAAATATAAAATTTTAAATTTTTTACTTTTTTTTTTTTTACCTTTTTGACTTTTATTGACTTTTGTTGACCGATTAATCCCGTCAAGACCGATTAATCCCGCCAAACCCGATTAATCCTAAATTTCCGATTAATACCGTAATCCTCGACAGTTGGAGAACGTCAAACGATTAATCCAAGATTAATCGCCGATTAATCTCGATTTCTACAACCATGATATATATATATATATATATATATATATATATATATATATATATATATATATATATATATATATATATATATATATATATATATATATATATAGTATACGATGTATTTTAAAACCTTTTCCAAATACTAGGTTTAAATTAAATTTTCGAAATTAAGATTTAACTTAATTTTTTCGAAATTAAAAAATTTAATATAATTTAAAATAAACCAATAGGATTTAATCTTTATCATTTAATTAACAATTAATTAAATTAATTTAAATCTTATAAGGATTAAATAATTATTTACTATTAACAATTAATTAAATAATTTAAGTTTAATCCTAATCCCTTCCCATCTAGGTTTTTCGAAAATTCAAGGGGATAAGGGTTATCCAGTTTTATTTAATTATCCTAATTTAAACAATTTAAAAGAAGTAATTATCAAATAAGGAAGCCTTAGAAATTTCAAAAATTAGGTGGAGGCTAGGGTTTCTAGACCCTAGCCCAAGTCGAAAGTTTTTTAATAGCTTAGGCTTTAATTTCTATAAACCCTAATCTTGATCTATTCAACTATTTTGCAATTTAATTGAAAACAAATACTCCTGTACCACTGATGAGTTTTATAGAAAACAAAAAAACATATTTTTGGGCAGAAAAACAAAACCCTAAGTTTGCATACACCCTAAGGATCTAAGTTTTCACTATTGAATGCAATAATCACTTTGAATATCAAGAACCCTACAAAACCCTATGATTTTCTAAAATTATAAAAGGGTATAGAAAACATACCTTTTGATTATGCTAGTAGATAATTAAATCAAAACCTTTCTTGAAATTGATTTCAAGCTAACATGAGAAATCGCGTGCCTCTAATGGTTCACACCCAACCCTAATAACAAAAGGCTTAAGGAGAGAGGAGAGGGGAGCTTCAAATTTTTGGCCATTGGCTTATGAGAAGGAGTGCACGAAATATGAAGGCGAAGGAGGTCTTTATATAGCTAAAGGAAACTTGGGGCCAAAGTTAGGCATTTAGGATAAGGCTTAGATTAATTAATATAATAATCAAGCTGCCTTATCTACCTCATTCCTTCAGGTTCTAAAGCCTTCCTTCTTCAACTTTCAATAAATAACCAAATAGTCTCTGCACTTTTAATTAATCCAGTTAATCTTAAAATTAATTCTAATTAATTATAAATTAAATAATATAATGTCAAATAATATATTATTTTCATAACATTTTAATAAATTCATTTTGATTTCTAATTAATTTATTAATCATATAATAAATTAATAAATCAGTCTCTCTCTCTCTCTCTCTCTCTCTCTTTCTCTCTAAAAGCTATCATATTCAATTAATAGGTTTTAGGGCAACCCAAAAGGACTTTTCTAATAATTCAAGATTATACTAATTTAGTTATTGGCGTAGACACCTAATCCAATAACATTAAGGAATATTTTTGTTTTTTTTTTTGGATTTTAAATTACAAAATGCTAAAATATAAATAGAAAAACCTAAAATAAATATAATAATAATGATAATATTTAGAAAAGAAGATATAAATTTTGATTTGGGTAAAATATGTTATTTAAGAGATACAAATGATATTTAAAACTTAGATATACAAGAGGGTGTAATAGTCTATTAATAAAAATAATAATTTAAAATGATTATAAATTTTTTAAAAATGATCAAAGTAAGGATTTGGGTAAATTTGATATTTGTAAGTCTTATAAAAGGTAAATATGATATTTAGAAATTAAGTTCGGCAAATACTATAATTTGAAATTTAATAAGGCATATACGAAATTCTAACAAGCTTTATCTTCATTGACTTCACATATATACAAGTTTTTGGAACTATCTTTAATAATATGTTTTGCAGAGCTAAGTTGGCCAGGCTTTCGTAAACTTAGATTGACAATTAATGACAACTTAGTAACAATGTCTTGACACTCATCACTCATCAGATTATTGGGTTCAGCCCTAACAATCTCCCTATATTTCATTATGTGAAAACCTAACTCTAATGTATACAAAGGAACTATGATATGTGCCTCTTATAACCACTAAGATATGTTGATTATATAAAAATATTTAAAAGTAAAAAATGATTATGTTACACTCCAAATGGATTGAACTCTATGTATTCATCAAGGATCTATTCTTTGATAATAAAATATTAAACAACATTTAGGTCTTTTTTTTTCTTCAACTCCCTTAAAATAGGTATATGAAATCTATTTTCCAACTTAGTTGTTAGATAATCAAGTCTTAGCTTAAACAAGTGAGCTATGTTGGCCTTTGGTAATCTTGATGTTATGTGGAAGCACATTATACCATTGTAGTATTTGAAAAACAATCCATGTTCAGATGCATCAATGAATAAATGTTGTAATGGCTCAATTCTAACATGAAGCTTCAAGTTAATTATCTTACTTACTTGAGTATGCAATCATGTTGATATGTCAAGGGCACATCCTTTTTTCTCCTATAAGTTCTTGTTCTTGGTCTCATTATGATAGTATTTTTATGGCTTCTTGAGGGATGAGCTTCATTTTGGTTACTTTAACCAACAATTTAGAAAAAACCCATGTATGAATTATGAGCTTATTATAAAATACTTTTTCATGTTCTTCAATATGAATTATCATCTCCACCTATTCTATGTGTAACATCCCAAAAACACAATAAATTTTTTCATTTTTAAAGTAAGAGAAACCATTGTTTTTAATCCCAACCAAATCAATTTAAGTGTAAGATACAAATAATCCCCAAGATTTGAACAACATAAAATCTCTAAAAATATATCTTCAAAGGATGTGTATGATCACGCATTCGCCTTTCCATGGTCATCAGAAGTACCTGAAACATTAAACTGAAACTGTAAGCCAAAGCTTAGTGAATTTTCCCCAAAGTGTCACCATACGGCATGACATATAAAACATTGCATACTAGGTCTAATCAGTCATCGGACTGGAATACCCTTGGCCCAATCAGTCATTGGACTAGAATGCCTATATACACAGGTCCACTCAGTGATTGGACTGGAATATCCTCGGGTCCACTCAATCATCAGACTGGAATACCCCCAATATATTGGCTCAAGCACAAAGCAGTAAAGATTCAACCCAAACGATAAATATCGACATATATATATATATATATATATATATATATATATATATATATATATATATATATATATATAACAGAAAGCATATAACTAGTGAATAGACAAACAGACAGATCTATAGATCACTACCACATAGCAATATCTCATATACCAGGACTCAAATCTAGCATTTCAATACAACATAACAATATCCTATAATCAAGATACATGATTCAGTGGGCCGGATTTGGTGCCTTCAACCCACGAGTATAGTGAGGAAAACTCACATCTTAGTTCGAACAATAGTTAAATAAATCTATGCTCCAAATATTAGCTCTACCCACCACCTATTCATTGGATCATGACCAAACTTAAAATATATTTAAAATGCCCTAAATACCCTTACGTCAAAATTCATCAAACCTTGGTTAAGTTCAAAAGTCAACAAAATGAATCGAGTCAACTCAGCTGAGTACGTTGGGCGTACACAGCCTGTACGCGCGGCGTACTCGCGCATTGACCAGAAAACTGGGGTTTAACTGCGTACGCATAGCCTACCACTTGGTACGGCCAGTGTATGCACCTAGCTCTTTTTCCTTCTCATTACGAGCTTAATGCTTAAGCTCTTGCGTCCAAATCACAAATCTAGACCCCAAATGTCGTCTCTGTCAATAAAGTTTCCAACTTTATGGTCCTGCATCGCTATTAAGTGCTAAAAACTAAAAATACTAACATCTTAACGCATAAAGTCATCCAAACTCATGCATGGAAGGGAAATAATGACCAAGACCTCATTTTTATGCTTCTAAACACTCCAAAACGCCTGAAAGGTCGTCTTAAATGGATTGGAGTAGCTCATACTCAAAATACCAAACTAATGGGACCAAAAGGACACAAACTTCATGGCCAAACTAGATCTAAGCATAGTTTCATCAAGTTCAAAGCTTTTTACCTTCAAAGAGTATCTAAAGGTGATGTGATTATGGATCCAAGTTTCTTCATACTTCTAGGATGATCTTCTCATCCACCTTCCTCCTTGAAGTTCACCAAAACACACACACATAAATCTCAAAATAGCTTCAAAAGGGATTAGGGTTTGCTAGAGGGTCGAAATGGGGCTAGAAGCTGATGAAAGGAAAGAGGCTTAGGACATAAGGATATTTAAATAGGGTCCAAACCCTAATAATTGGGCTTTGCAACTTCGCCACATACGCCCAACATACCAAATGTATGCCCAGCGTACGCACCTGGAGCTCGAAATTACAAAAATACCACTAGGGACCATTTTGTGACACTTCTCACAATAAGGATTAAAATGCAATAACTTTCATACTTAGGGTTAGAAATGGAAATACTTCATCATTAGGACGGTACACTATGAAACAAAATTTCATAATTCACTAACTTCTTGTCAAGAGATGTTCTTTTTCTGGACTACATGGTAATCTGAACTCAGATGATCTTATAGGTCTTGGCCTCTTGGGCTTAGTACACATGACCTTAATGATAAGGTTAAGAACACACGTTCTTATGTAGATATCTAACTATCTCTACACGTTTACCATTTTAATTGTATTTTCAAGACTTTTCTTATTTCTATTACATTATTGTGTTGAGATATAACTTGTTGTTTTATAGAGATGGCAGCTCAATGGGAGTGGAACCGCCTTTGGTGGCTTAGTTATTTAGCATAGGCATCATCCACCTACTCTATCCTGTTGTAAATCAACATATTATTGCTTTCTCTTGCATAATTACTTCTCTTAAATGCTAATGTGTCCAATTTATGAATTTTTCAATAAGAGTTGAGTGTGTTAGTTTGTTGCTTAATGTTCAGTTCTTTAAAAGAGGAGTTGTCATAGGAAACTTGTCTGGCCTAACTACCTTAGTTCAATCTATATTTGTTGCATATTGTTTCTTGTACATTGTGTGTATGGAACATCACCCTTATCATCAGACCACCCACCTTAATCTGTCTCTCCTTTTTATATGGTAAAAAGTGTAAATTGGAACTACAAACATATAAGAGACATATGATCTCATAATATAGGTTAGTGTAAGTGGTTGAAGATACATTAAATGGTTTAAGGTCTAGGGAGGATGGAGAAATGGAATGTAAGGTGGTAAGCTGCAACTACAAAATCAAATTTTAAATATGTTGCACAATGCCGACATGCAAAGATGATATTAAAGTGGTTGT
Source organism: Lactuca virosa (assembly GCF_052849685.1). Classification (NCBI taxonomy): domain Eukaryota; kingdom Viridiplantae; phylum Streptophyta; class Magnoliopsida; order Asterales; family Asteraceae; genus Lactuca; species Lactuca virosa. The sequence continues at coordinate 318,990,437 of NC_136429.1, forward strand.
ATGGCAGCCAATATATTGGAAATGGATAGTAGGTTATAAGTTTAGGTATGGAAAAGACTTTATCATTAGGAAGAGTCGTGAAGGTTCGATTTTGTATAGGTTTTAACAGTGTATTAGGTTTGGTGAGTGAGGTCTAGAAATTGGTCCATTATAGATACATAGGGAAAGTAGGCATGATTTATGTTAGACACTTCTCTAAAGGTATATTGAATGTAAGTAAGATCATTAGGGATATATGAGGAGTATAAAATGGGGATGGATTTATTAATCTGGGTCAACTTAGTGTATAGTGGGGTAGAAGTTGTAGCTAGGGAAGATAATATACTACTAAGCTACTCGACAATTTGTGGTGTAGGTAGGTCTATTGGGAATTAGGCTTACTCACTGAAGGAACTAAGTCTTCAAGTTGATCATATCAATTTAAAAGTTCTCAACCTTGGAGGAAAATTCCTAGTAGAGATATTGTAACGCTCGTAGATCCGGGCTAGTTAATTTAGAGATAATAGGGGGTCGAAAACGACTTTTCGACAAAAGCTATTTAGAATAAATAATCTTAAACAAGTTGTAGAATATGTCTCAAGGGTTCCGTAAATATAAATAACGCATAAATACGAGTTATAACGAAGAAGTTATGACCCGTCGAAGTTTCGCGACGGAACCGGCACGGCACCGCGAAGCGTAAATAGCGAATTTGCGATAGAGGACTTTTTGACCTTAGTAATCTAAACGAAAGTCGTAGAATATGTTAAACCGAGAACATCCATAAAAAGAACGCCCAAATCTGACTTCGTATGAGAACGTTATGATTTTTCTAAGATTCGGCTTAGCAGTGCACGGCCCGAAACTCGAATTTTAGTTTGAGCAGTTTTTGGCTTACGCGACCTAAATTAGAGTTGAAGATCTCATTAATAGGAACTCAACGGTAAAAAGACAGACGAAAACGAAGTCCGTATGAAGGAGTTACGAATTCTTCGCGGTCATTTAACAGTCTAATCTCCTCCTACTGTTAAATTTAAGATCGGTCGAGAATTAGCCGACGGAGTCTAAATGAAAGTTTTACATCTTGTTTTTACCTACGCGTGGATATAAAGAATGACGAGAGCAGAGATCGTTAAAGATATGGACGAAACTTGGTCCCTACTCTTCGAGCACGATAAATTCGATACAGTTTTGTAAATCTGAGATAGAATGAGAATTAGTTGACGGCGTGTAAATTAAAGTTGTAGTACTCGTAAATACCAACGCGTGGATATAAAAAACGTCAAAAAATGGAGTTCGTATGAACGAGTTACAAATTATAATAGCATATTTACGTATTAAAATAAAGTATAAATCATATATACGTACACATATATATACAAATGTATATATCATTAGAAAGGTATCGACGATGCGGTTATTATAAGACTAGTGTTGAGTACTTTCGACATTAGTTTAGTATAAATATCTTTAAATCTATTTAAAATAGTATTATGAAGGGGTGTTTAGTCGTTTATATAACTATAAGGTCATTAACTAATTATGGAGGGTAGTTTCTGTAAATTTAATTACTATAAATAAGAGGCTTGGACTCTCATATTTCTTGCACCATTCTCTTGATTCAAGAGTCTTTCTCTTCTTATCCCCCGAGCATTTCGGTCCCTCGTGATTTGACTTCTCTTTCTGTAGTTTAAACGCTTATATAATAATAATAATAATAATAATAAGACTAATAATTAGTCACAGTAAATATTAGACTAAAATCTAGTGGTAATAATACTAGGTTTCATCGAAAGAAATTATTTTAAAGTAAACGAAGCGATGTCCGAGTACCGAGTCACCACCTTATCAAGTGAGTTCATAGTTACTTTCATCTTACACATAGAAATGAAGTATTTTATATAAACTACCTGCTATGTGTGCATATTATCTGAGTACTTGCTGTCTATGCTGGATGAACGATTTTATACATGTTTTAAATGATTTAAACTTTATATATATATATATATATATATATATATATATATATATATATATATATATATATATATATATATATATATATATATCTACGATAATATGTTGGGTAAAACATGGGTAGATGTAATAGATGGAGTGTGAGTTGGATGATGAGTTGAGAGGTGTTATAGACCAGGAGGTGAGTGTGAGAGGTGGACGATGTAAAAGCCTTTCCCAAATGATGGCCCCGTCACCTAGCAGAGTACGGATGACAACCACAGACTATTCTAGACAGTCCAGTGGAACACTAGCAGGCTCGCAACCTGTAGGTGTTGGGAACGATGTGTTCACCCGGTGTAATCTAAACCCTGGCGATCATGCAGACTTGGTGCCTAAACCTTGGCGATCATGCAGACTTGGTGCCAAAACCCTGGCGACTATGCGGACTTAGTGCCTGTTGTATAAACCTTGACGACTATGCAGACTTAGTGCCAAAACCCTAGCGACTATGCGGACTTAGTGCCTGTTGTATAAACCTTGGCGACTATGCAGACTTAGTGCCTAAACCCTGGCGACTATGCGGACTTAGTGCCTGTTGTATAAATCCTGGCGACTATGCAGACTTAGTGCCTAAATCCCGATGACGATGGACTTCGTGCCGATTCCTTAGGATGATCCTTAGGAATGAATGAACGAGGAATAGTTGATTCTTAGGGTATCATTAAGAGTAAAGAAGATAATGGGGATGGGTAATTGGGTTGATTGTTTGATGTTTAAACATAATAATTATATTATTGTGGGTCTAAAACCCTATGTACTCACCAGGTTTCCCAACCTGACCCACTCCAGGTTATTTCTATCACATGTGTCGATATGAAGTTACATTACACTGAGAGATTAAAGAGGTGTAGATCACTAGTGATAATGAATGTAAGTTCAGTTTATGCTTATGTTTATGTATTGACGATGACATCCCGAATGTTTTAAAATGAATAAAAATACATTTCTTCGGAAATGTTTGGATAACGTATTTATCATGTTTTACTGGGAACAAATTCCGCAACATTTTTATCAAAAGAAGTACTCTAATTTTTATAAAGCATAAACAAAATCGGTCTTTTCTGGCCGTGAAAATGGGGATGTCACAGTTGGTATCAGAGCATTAGTTTAAGCGAACTAGGAATATGGATTTATTTCTAGACTTAAACTTAGAATGCTAAGCAATGATTGTGAGGAGTGTGTCTAATAAAATTTAGGTAATACACCTGAATAGACACAAGCACTAGCTAATTTAGGGAAAATGCCTAACATGCTTTTATGTGCTAATTGGTTTATAATGCTTTATGATGCTAAATGTCTGATCGGATCTACGGTCTGTTGCCGACCGGATCTGGAAATTTTATGTGTTCAGATTTCTAAACGTTTGATTACGATATTAGAACTGGCATATAACTTTTCGGAGTGATGGGGAGAAGTCGAATCTTTCCTATCTTAATTCTCGTCATTACACACCGAACGTCTGATTTGGTGTATAGATCGAAATGGCAAGAACCCGAAGCGGAGTCGAGAATGCAAACGCAAACAGGAATCAACCCCCAGTGATTGAGCAAATACCTGTTGTAGTAGAAGCTGCACCTAAACCAATCACCATGGCTGGAGTACAAGCCATGATTCGGGCTATGTTAGCTGAACAAAGGGAAGAAATGAGGACGATGTTGCATGAAAATAGGGACGAACCTACCATGCCCATTGAGCAACCTGAGCTGATTCCCGAGAAATCGGAGGAAGGGAATTATAGCCGCCCTATGAGTCAAGTTGGGACTCAAGGAGAACGAAGGAATGGCCCGGAGAGGGGAAACGACTGGATCTCCGAAATGGAGATGGTGTTCGAGAGCTGTGACTGTAGCGACAAGCAGAAAACCGTCTTTGCGGTCAGACAACTGAAGACCGGAGTATTGAGCTGGTGGAAGTTATTGGCAGATACGATGCCCAAAGGAGAAGCAAACAAGATGTCTTGGGAAGATTTCATGGAGCAGCTGAAAATGCAATACTGCTCAGAGACAGATCTGATAGACCTAAACAACGAGTTTCAGAAGCTGAAGAAAGGGAATATGAGTGTCGATGAGTATGCCACCGCATTCACCGAGAGGATGAAGCTGTTTCCCTACTTGGTGCCTACTGAACTCTCCAAGATAGATAGGTTCGCTAACGGACTGCCAATAGACTTTGGCCCAACGGTTAAAATGGCAACTACTTTAAAGACAGCCGGTAGAGCAGCTAAGAATGTAGAGACCTAGATAAGAGAAAAGGGTCTAGAAAAGGATAAGGCAGGAGAAAAGAGGAAGTTTGAAGGATCTTCAAAATCCAACAAAGAAAGAAAATTCTCAAAATCTGAAGGAGGAGGAGGAGGTGAAGCTAAGTGGTGCGAGAAGTGTAAAAAGAAACACTTCGGAAAATGTAGCGAGGAGGTGACTTGTTACAAATGTGGAAAGACAGGGCATTACGCTAGCAAGTGTACATCCAACAAAAGGGTGTGCTACATATGTAACTAAGAAGCGCATGTTTCTAAAGACTGCCCGAAGAAAAACGAGGTAGCAAGGCCAGAAACGCCACCAAGGCCAAGGGCATTCCACATAATGCTTGATGAAGCAGACAACAACGCGAGGAATCAAGGATGAGGACTTCATATCCGAAGATCGAGTTATGCAGTAGTCATAGTATCGTATGATGTAGCCTGTTAGTGGCATAGTCTAGGGTGAACTTGAACACCTATGTAATCGTTTCAAGGAATAATATAAAACCTTCCTGTTGTTATCTGGTGTGTTAAATTGTTATGTGATCTTCTTGTATGGTGACTTGGAAAACTGCGAGACAATACTTGGGACAAGTATGAGTAGGTGTGAATGGTAGTAGAGGCCTATACTACCGGAAGCACAGGACTCACACTTGGATCAGGGAAAGTCACAAGGTTACCAAGAAGCTAGTAATTGATACCATTTTATTTAAGTATGTCGTTACCATTGTTTCGGTAATGACTAAGAAGATTGTTGTTATTTCGACCGTAGTGGTCATATCGAATTGAGTCCGACTACGAGGAGTATGTTACGTGGTTCGGAGAACCAAGTTTGATGTAACATCTGACTTAAGCAGGAAGATTGAAATAAAAGATAATCAAAGGGATCGGTAGGGGTATCACGATAGTTGCTTATAGCTATAAATGCTACCATTTAAGATATGATTAGAACATGAAGGAAGGTATAGTCTGTTCTGGAATTTGACTCTAAAATACCTGAGTCCAAGCAATACATCATACGATGAGAGGTCATTAGAACATGACCCATCGGTCTATTATGATAATTAAAGGAAGAAACTTATCTCAAGTTTGTTAAAGAAGGAGTCTCCAATAAATATTGAGATCGTGACATGAGGATCATGATTGGAAGTCTAAAATGAGATAGAGAGCGGGTCCAAGATCGGGCACCGCCTGCAGTCAGGAAGTCTTAGAGTTAGATACTCATTCGAAGAAACATCAAAGTGACGGTTATTACTTACGATGAAGAGATAACGTACAGAGTCATTATACAACCCTGTTTCGTTGATGATTCCGGGACGTAATCATCCTAAGGGGGAGATAATTGTAACGCTTGTAGATCCGGGCTAGTCAATTTAGAGATCATAGGGGGTCGAAAACGACTTTTCGACAAAAGATTATTTAGAATAAATAATCTTAAACAAGTTGTAGAATATGTCTCAAGGGTTCCGTACATATAAATAACGCATAAATCCGAGTTATAACGAAGAAGTTATGACCCGTCGAAGTTTCGCGACGGAACCGACAAGACACCGGGAAGCGTAAATAGCGAATTTGCGATAGAGGACTTTTTAACCTTTGTAATCTAAACAAAAGTCATAGAATATGTTAAACCGAGAACATCCATAAAAAGAACGCCCAAATCTGACTTCGTATGAGGAAGTTAAGATTTTTCTAAGATTCGGCTTAGCAGTGCACGGCCCGAAACTCGGATTTTAGTTTGAGCGGTTTTTGGCTTACACGACCTAAATGAGAGTTGAAGATCTCCTTAATAGGAACTCAACGGTAAAAAGATAGACGAAAACGGAGGCCATATGAAGGAGTTACGAATTCTTTGCGGTCATTTAACAGTCTAATCTCCTCCTACTGTTAAATTTAAGATCGGTCGAGAATTAGCCAACGGAGTCTAAATGAAAGTTTTAGATCTAGTTTTTACCTACGCGTGGATATAAATAATGCGGAGAGTAGAGATCGTATGTTAAAGATATGGACGAAACTTGGTCCCTACTCTTCGAGCGCGATAAATTCGATACAGTTTTGTAAATCTGAGATAGAATGAGAATTAGCTGACGGCGTCTAAATGAAAGTTGTAGTACTCGTGGATATAAAGAACGTCAAAAATGGGGTTCCTATGAACGAGTTACAAATTATAATAGCATATTTACGTAGTAAAATAAAGTATAAATCATATATACGTACACATATATATACAAATGTATATATCATCAGAAAGGTATCGACGATGCGGTTATTATAAGACTAGTGTTGAGTACTTTCGACATTAGTTTAGTATAAATTGTTGGATTAGTGTCTAAGTACATAACTATTTTGGTATGTACTTGACTCGATTATGAGCATGGTCCTTTTGGGTTGCCTTCACCATAGGAATATGTAGGATGAATTAAGGAGAGAAAGGTTTAATTATGATTTATTAATATATTATGAGAATAATATATTAAAGGAGAAATCATATTGTTTAATTAATATTAGTCAAGAATTAATAAAGAATTAATTATGTGGCTAAAAGAGATTAATTAAACTTAGGGGACTGGAATTGTAATTATAGGATAATTGCAATTGGGCTATGGATCACCTTGGAATAATAGGTTGGACGAATTCTATGGGGAAGCCCATTAGAAATCGTCCAAGGCATGTTCCAGAAGGGGTCCATGGGCTGTTTAGGGCTTAAGCAGTCAAATTAGGGTTTCCTTGTTGGATAACCCTAATAGCCTAAGTATATAAGGAATCATTGGGCACCAAAAACGTGGCTAACACTTAGATTAGGGTTTCCAGCCGTTTTTGGTGCCTCCTCTCTCTTCTCTCCTTCATCCAATTGCTTAGTGGTGTTTGTGACTCCATTAGAGGTGCAACACTTGAGGCACTAAGCTTTCTGAAGCCAATCAAAGCAAGGATTGATTGTTATTGCTATATAACAATCAAAGGTAAGATCTAAACCCTAATTTCAGTTATAGTTTATTAGATCTAGGGTTTATGGCTTTGGATTATCAATTGCATGTTCATTAGACAAACTAGATCCAAAGCTATTAGGGTTTGCATGTACACCACATGATTGATGTATTGCTCAAAACCGAACAGTGGTATCAGAGCCCAGGGCTGTTTGTTTGATGTATTTGATGCTATAGTTGATTATTCATGCTTAAAATCGAAAATTTTGGTTTCTGGGGCTGGACTCGCCGAGTCCATGGCTGAACTCGCCGAGTCCATAGTGAACTCGATGAGTCCAAGCCTGACTCGACGAGTCAGAGAGTCAGATGGAGCTGTTTTCGAGATTTTGACCTATTTTGGCTGTGGATAGTTACCTAAAACGTTTTTTATCAATAAAATCCGATTTTTATCAATATTTGGAGATTATCCTTGCCAAAATAGAAGATAATTGTCAAAATTTTGAAATGTTAAATTCTAAAACCCTCGCATTTTGAAAAGTTCAAATTACACCCTTATGGTTTTGTTAATTAATTAAAGTGTATAATTAAAAGAGAGTTAATAAATCCATAAAGTTTTGGTTTACATTTAATTAAAATTAAATCTATAATTTATTAAATTAGACCACCTAGTATTTTAAAAGTGTAAAATATACCCTATACTATATATAACATTAAAAGTCTAATATTATTTATATGTATGAGTAAACAGTCAGTCTTACCGTTAGTAGGCCTAATTCACGAAACTGGTCTATAAGGGGTGTTTAAGGAAATTGCCTATAAAATGGCGATTGAATGGGTATCCACTGTTACCCACCACACTCTTGACTAGTGGATGACTGTTAGCCGAACGGGTAGGATAGGACGAAACCTTCCATTATAAGTATAATGAAGTACAAAGTAACTACATGCTTTTACAAATCCCCAAATCATAGTTACTTTAGGAAAAATGTGGAATTGTATGCTAATCCATGGAATTACACTTCACACCCTTGCCAAACGTTAGTGGAGCGTGCGTGGTTAACCGACACACTAATTTGGGGTTAACATTGGTTGTGAAGAGTGGCTCGATGTTTATCATAGATCAATGGAGCGTGTATGGTTAACCGGCACATTGATTAGGTGGTAGTAGCATTGAGTGCACCGCGTAGGTTCACATGGTTATTCACACCTTGTTTGTGATCCTTGGCATCCCAGTCACAAATAGAAGGGCATAATCGAGATTAAACATGCCATTGAAAAGTTCAATGAATCTAAAAAGATCTAGGAGTTTCAATTCATTTAAAACTTAAACTTCATTTTTGTTTTTCATGGTGGGAATTGGTAAATCGTCATTTACCTACCTTCAAATATTCTGCAACTAGATTACGACATCCCTCTTCTAGGTTGTAGAGTATTGTGTTGGATCCTAGCCTTGATTTTTCTTTTGGGTGTTACATCAAGGATTCTTATCAACTAACTTGAATGTTCTCCCGTTTTGTAGATGTCTAAATCTTACAATGGTCTTCCCAAGTCCCTTGGAACAAGCTTTCCAAATGAAGATGACGTTCCACGATACGATCAAGGAAATCAGAGTCATGCTTCACTTCCTCCACCTCCTCCAATTGTTCTCCCTGACCCACAAGTTCAAAGGCTTGAAAAGTTCAAGCTCACTCAATCCCTATTGGCAAGTAAGCACGAAGATGGGAAACCTGTGTGTGCACACGTCTTAGAGATGAAGTCACACATTGATAGGTTAAGGATGTTGGGTGTAGATATCTCAGAGATGTTGGCTGTTGATTGGGTTCTTCAATCACTTCCTGATTCCTATAGTGAGTTCGTAAGAGAGTACTATACGATGGTCTACGACGTGACCCTCATTGATCTGACCTATTTTCTTATAGCTGCTGAATCAGCAATGATTTGGCGTGCTGGTCCAGAAAATTTGTCTGGTGAATCAAACTACCAAACTTCAATGGACACTGGAAACATTGGAAGTCCAGAAAGGACTAAGCATGAGATTGTCCCATGTGATGTGCCAAAGGAGTCCATTTGCTTTTATTGCCTAGAGACGGGGCATTGGAGACGAAGCTGCCCAAACTACCTGAGAGATCTAAGAGATGGGAGAGTCAAGGAATATGGCTCTACTTCAGGTAAAATCCATTATCTAACTCTATAAGTTCCTATTTTTGATTCTTAATACATGATGTGATAAGATTACATTTTGATGTTTTGCAGGATCGAAGAAAAGAGAGGAAGCTTAAGGAAGAAGCGTGCTGGATCTGATCATGAAGAAATGGATTTCAATCGCATGGATTCAAAGATCAGATTTTTGAGCTGCTAATCTAGAGTTAGGATAGAATGATAAGAAATATGAAATAGCGTAGTTTTTCAGTTGAATTGCATTGTAAGGACAAATTTTTCCGCAATAAAATAAATTTTGATTTTGTCTTATTTATTTATCCTTGCAATGGTGTGTATGAAAAATTAATGTTTAATTGTTTCTATTATTAGCAATAATGGATTTGATTCTTAATTATGTTATTTGTGGAAATGTCGAGAATTTGCCAAATAAGGGAAGATTCTCATCGCCCAAGTTTCAATTGGACAGAAACTTGGAATCATACAACTAGGTTGCGTGATGAATGAGAAACTTCATATTTGGAAATTAGACTATTTTGACAAAGTGTCAAGAGAAGGACTGGGAGATCAAGTACACTAGGTTGTGCTTTGATCAAGTCCACCACAAGAGTGATAAAGATATTCGTCATGATTTACTCAAGTTTGGTAAATGTGGTTATACTTATAAGATTAAGTATAATTCTGAGTTGATTGAATGAGTTTCAATCAATAGCAGAACGAATAAGAAGAATCAAGTAGGCAGAAAGATAAAAGTTTCTCTATTCTAAGAAGAAGGGAGAGTACCTTTTATTGTGTTTTATGATAGGTCTTAATGATTAAGAACTATTTCTCAATTGGTCCTCTAAGTGAGTCTTAGTGCATTTGCATGTCTAAGAAGAGGAATCGAGAATTATGGAAATATTTAAATCAATAAGTCAATCATACTTCGTTCCAATATCAAGTCTTAAGAGTCATACTCCAAGATTATGACTTGAGTGACACGTCTTTAGTAGGTTTATAACACTCAACAAACATGGAATTGGAAAAAGTCTTCTTATTCCTACACATTTGAGATTGGTAAGTTGTGATGTCTTGGATAAGACAAAGACCAACTAGAACCAATTATGTGAAGTGATAGTCTTGATAAAAACTACACTAACTCTTGAATATTTGTTTTGTCAAGGAATGTTTCTTGACAAGAGAATCTTATATGTCAAGGAGTTAGTGGGAGTCTTAATGGTCTTGAAAGGTTTCAAGAACAAATCAAGAATAAACCTAATTGATTATCACTACCACACAACTTGAGGTTTAAAGCCTATCGTGGATGACATACTCTTTTTCTGTGCCATTCCAATTGAGCTAATTATGCATGTGAGTTCTATGAGTTCTCATTTGAATGCATAAAGACAAAGCACCTTAATCAATGGAAAGTACATTGATATGTAGGGGTGAGTTGCTTGGAAGACATGGTGGGCACTCGTGTTACCATGAGGCAAGAAATCAAGATTGAACAAGTTCAGTCCATATGGTTTTGGATTTGTCGCAAACCTTCGTTTTGACAAATTCACATGGATAGGAACACATACATCATAAAATCTAAGTGTCATAAGGTTTCCCTCCTTCATGAAAATGATTGTGAGGAAATGCTTTCACCAAGAGAGATTTTAAGAAGATACCAATTGTGAAAAAAATTGTATTCTCAAATTTGATTATGATTACGGCATCCCTTTTAATAGCTCGAATTGTGAGATTTGGCAATTGGTCTGAACATTTGGGACTTAGTAACATAAATTCTGAATTGTTTAGACACACATGTGAGCTATCTAAGGCAAAGGTGTATGAGCTTAAAAAGCTTAGATAAAGGCTTATCAAAGCATTAGGTATTAGAAATATGAACATAAGAAATTCAATAAGAATTGTTTTCTGGAAGTTCAATTGTTTTCTGAATACATGTCAAAGCTAGTGGGAGCATAAGTGTTATGCTGGTAAGAAAATAATCATCATGGTAAGTATTGTAAGTTAGCAATAGTAATTATAGAAAACAAAGATTCACTTTGCAAAGTTGCAAGGGTTGAAAAGTTGTTTTGCTATAATTAAGGGAGAGAATATTATACTTCGTTTCAAAATTCTAAAGCTTAGATCGAGAAATTTTAATAAAATTTAGTCAAGGATACATAGTGCATTCTCAAAATTCAATTATGATTACGGCATCCCTCTTCATAGTTCGAATTGTGGGAACAGGGCACATAAAATATTATGGCAGAAGGCTGATAAAGTATCACGTCTTTATGTGAGACATTATGCATCGTGTCCAATACGCTTCGGGTATAGGATCGATTGCATATGCTATAATATTTGACCGTTCTAAAATTTTCCAAATGCCTAGGGCATTAAGAGGGAAAAAGGGACTAGAATCGGTTTTGACTAAAATAATTAAACAACTATCAAAGGTCGATCTGAGGTTCACTGAGGATTTATCGCTTGTGAGTAGTTGGAAGTATAGTACTGGATGGACTATATTGACATTATTATGAATATATAAGATTCTATTAATTATGAGTTGTCATATAGCAAACATGGAAATGTTTCCATAATTGGGAGTTGGAAATTAAGAATTTATGTCTAGATTAGAAAATTTTATGCAAAAAGGATGTTCAAAGGAATGTACTTTGAATGAGAGACATCACATATATATAATTGTTTTGTAAGAATTTCTGAAAGAGTACCTTGTGAGTTCATTGGCCAAGTCTTTATGACTTTTGTGCTTTGACATTACGAAAGAATCATTGCATAAAATGTTAGAATCTGACATATTCTAAAAGTGGCAAGAATTTGGTATTCTTATACTAATAATAAGGGTTGGGGATTGTGAAATGAGTTTCATTGGAAAAGTTTTTCAATTGATCTATTTCGCAAAGTATGGACCATAGGAAACCAAAGTGTGCATGCTTGGAGCATGGGACAATTGTGGTTATAATTCGAGAAATAAGTTGATTTTCTGAAACAGTAAGCAATGAATAATGAGTAATCAATATGGTGTTTAAATAAAAGTGTTTTTATTTACGCTCAAAAGTTTTGGGGCCATATAGGATTAATATTATTATTGTGTTTCACTATGCATGTTTTGACTTCCAGAATAACTAGGTTATTCAAACATCCACAGTCGGTCATACGTTGGGAGTAGGTGTGAAGAAAGACTGTCATGAATATGTTTGTAGATTGTCTAGAGTGTTTAGATATAGCACAAGTTTGCTGCAGAGTTCATGAGTGCTTTGATAAGATTAGAGTATTGGATTAAACCCACGCTCACGTGAATCACTTCATGGATTATATCGCGAGTGATTGTGAGTCGATAATATTGTATATTCTTGAAACCGAGACGTGTGAGTTGTTATTTGTTGGGCGGTTGTACATTGATGATAAGTAAACGCACCAGTAACTTGGTGTTATAACACAAAGTAGGTGCAAGCGAGCATTTGAGTCAAAGTTTATCCATTCCTTTTACCCAAAGTGGGATAAAATCGATATCTGTGGGCCCCTCGATGATTTAGTGATGACACCTAAGTGCTTGGCCAAGCCGGGACTAAGTTGATGTGTTCAATTGTAGTCTGTTGTTAGTCGTCATAAATCAGATGTCGGGAAACAATACATAGGCAGAGAGAATGATTTAAATCCATGTCTCGTGTCTATACGATATCTTGAGAATGGAGGAATGTATGATCCCTTATCTAAAGGACACGCACATCGGATAAGATCAGAGTTGACAGCGGTTTTTGAAAGCTACGATTGCTGATCAGGTTCTGAAGTTATGCAAAATAGTTATTAGACTTATGCAAGTGGGAGACTGTTGGATTAGTGTCTAAGTACATAACTATTTTGGTATGTACTTGACCCGATTATGAGCATGGTCCTTTTGGGTTGCCTTCACCATAACAATATGTAGGATGAATTAAGGAGAGAAAGGTTTAATTATGGTTTATTAATATATTATGAGAATAGTATATTAAAGGAGAAATCATATTGTTTAATTAATATTAGTCAAGAATTAATAAAGAACTAATTCTCTGGCTAAAAGAGATTAATTAAACTTAGGGGACTTGAATTGTAATTATAGGATAATTGCAATTGGGCCATGGATCACCTTGGAATAATAGGTTGGACGAATTCTGTGGGGAAGCCCATTAGCAATCATCCAAGGCATGTTCCAGAAGGGGTCCATGGGCTGCTTAGCGCTTAAGCAGTCAAAATAGGGTTTCCTTGTTGGATAACCCTAATAGCCTAAGTATATAAGGAACCATTGGGCACCAAAAACGTGGCTAACACTTGGATTAGGGTTTCCAGCCGTTTTTGGTGCCTCCTCTCTCTTCTCTCCTTCATCCAATTGCTTAGTGGTATTTGTGACTCCATTAGAGGTGCAACACTTGAGGCACTAAGCTTTCTGAAGCCAATCAAAGCAAGGATTGATTGTTATTGCTATATAACAATCAAAGGTAAGATCTAAACCCTAATTTCAGTTATAGTTTATTAGATCTAGGGTTTATGGCTTTGGATTATCAATTGCATGTTCATTAGACAAACTAGATCCAAAGCTATTAGGATTTGCATGTACACCATAGGATTGATGTATTGCTCAAAACCCAACATAAATATCGTTAAATCTATTTAAAATAGTATTATGAAGGAGTGTTTAGTCGTTTATATAACTATAAGGTCATTAAGTAATTATGGAGGGTAGTTTCTGTAAATTCAATTACTATAAATAAGAGGCTTGGGCTCTCATATTTCTTGCACCATTCTCTTGATTCAAGAGTCTTTCTCTTCTTATCCCCCGAGCATTTCGGTCCCTCGTGATTCGACTTCTCTTTCTGTATTTTTAGTATAGTAAGGTGAGCGCTGAAGAGCTGCACGAATCTTTCTTAGAAAGATTCAGCGACGAAGTTCTGCCCCTGCAGAGCCCGACTCCTAGCTAAAACCCCCTTGTAAGTAAGTTATGCTTACCTATTTTAATATAGCTTATATTAAAAATTAGTATTGTTATTATGAACTTATAATAAATATTTGAGCTATTATTATGACTTATATAAGTGTCGTTATAATATCTTTTTAACTACTCGCGGTACGGGGAATCTGGTTTAAAGGGCCGCATAGGGTTGTTGGATTTCAGAAGTGCTATATGCCAAAATGGTCCTGCCCTCCGGTGTTTTATGTCTGGCCCCTGTCTGTACATAGTGGTTGGAAAGTATTGTTTAAACGCTTATATAATAATAATAATAATAATAATAAGACTAATAATTAGTAACAGTAAATATTAGACTAAAATCTAGTGGTAATAATAGTAGGTTTCGTCGAAGGAAATTATTTTAAAGTAAACGAAGGGCTGTCCGAGTACCGAGTCACCACCTTATCAAGGGAGTGCATAGTTACTTTCATCTTACACATAGATATGAAGTATTTTATATAATCTACGTGCTATGTGTGCATATTATCTGAGTACTTGCTGTCTATGCTGGATGAACGATTTTATACATGTTTTAAATGATTTAAACTTTATATATATATATCTACGATAATATGTTGGGTAAAACATGGGTAGATGTAATAGATGGAATATGAGTTGGATGATGAGTTGAGAGGTGTTATAGACCAGGAGGTGAGTGTGAGAGGTGGACGATGTGAGAAGCCTTTCCCTAATGATGGCCCCGTCATCTAGCAAAGTATGGATGACAACCACGGACTATTCTAGACAGTCCAGTGGAACACTAGCAGGCTTGCAACCTGTAGGTGTTGTGAACGATGTGTTCACCCGGTGTACTCTAAATCCTGGCGATCATGCAGACTTGGTGCCTAAACCTTGGCGATCATGCAGACTTGGTGCCAAAACCCTGGTGACTATGCGGACTTAGTGCCTGTTGTATAAACCCTGACGACTATGCAGACTTAGTGCCAAAACCCTAGTGACTATGCGGACTTAATACCTGTTGTATAAACCCTGGCGACTATGCAGACTTAGTGCCTAAACCCTGGCAACTATGCGGATTTAGTGTCTATTGTATAAATCATGGCGACTATGCAGACTTAGTGCCTAAATCCTGGTGACGATGGACTTGGTGCCGATTCCTTAGGATGATCCTTAGGAATGAATGAACGAGGAATAGTTGATTCTTATGGTAGATCCTTAAGAGTAAAGAAGATAATGGGGATGGGTAATTGGGTTGATTGTTTGATGTTTAAACATAATAATTGTATTATTGTGGGTTGAAAACCCTATGTACTCACCAGGTTTCCAAACCTGACCCACTCCAGCTTATTTCTATCACAGGTGTCGATATGAAGTTACATTACACTGAGAGATTAAAGAGGTGTAGATCACTAGTGATAATGAATGTAAGTTCGGTTTATGCTTATGTTTCTGTATTAATGATGACATCCCGAATGTTTTAAAATGAATAAAAATACATTTCTTCGGAAATGCTATTATAACGTATTTATCATGTTTTACTGGGAACAAATTCCGCAACATTTTTATCAAAAGAAGTACTCTAATTTTTATAAAGCATAAACAAAATCTGTCTTTTCTGGCCGTGAAAATGGGGATGTCACAGATATCAACCTTGGTTGATAAAGCCTTTATGGCAAAATGACATGAATGTGTAACGCCCCGATTCTCAGGTATTGTTTAAATAAGAATTTAATTGGTTTCAAGGCCTACTCGTCGAGTTGGTTGCCCTACTCGTCGAGTAGCAGCGGGTTGGTTCGCGTGTTTAGTGGCCTACTCGCCGAGTCCAAGAAGGGACTCGACGAGTAGGAGCTGGCAGATGAAACCCTAAATCCTGGGGTTCTGCACCCTATTTAAAGAAGCATAAGCCTCCTTTGACCTCTTTGCAGTCCATTGAGAGTCCAGAAGAACCCTAACTCAAGTGTGTGTGTATTCTTTGGAAATTTAAGCTTGGAGGAAGATTTTTGGTGAGGGAATCTCTTGGGAAGCAAGCTAGTTGAAGCAAGATCTTGTGGGTTTCAAGTTCTGCATCAGAAAGGGCTCTCTTGAAGGTATTAAATCGTTTTTCCCTTGGCTCATTTTCTCCTAAACCCTTTTGTGCATAAGTTTAGGAAAGGATTCTTGTGTTTAAGCCAAAATCTGAAGTTGTAACTTCAGATTTGGACTCCCCTTGGTTTCAAGGCCTACTCGTCGAGTTGGTTGCCCTACTCGTCGAGTAGCAGCGGGTTGGTTCGCGTGTTTAGTGGCCTACTCGCCGAGTCCAAGAAGGGACTCGACGAGTAGGAGCTGGCAGATGAAACCCTAAATCCTGGGGTTCTGCACCCTATTTAAAGAAGCATAAGCCTCCTTTGACCTCTTTGCAATCCATTGAGAGTCCAGAAGAACCCTAACTCAAGTGTGTGTGTATTCTTTGGAAATTTAAGCTTGGAGGAAGATTTTTGGTGAGGGAATCTCTTGGGAAGCAAGCTAGTTGAAGCAAGATCTTGTGGGTTTCAAGTTCTGCATCAGAAAGGGCTCTCTTGAAGGTATTAAATCGTTTTTCCCTTGGCTCATTTTCTCCTAAACCCTTTTGTGCATAAGTTTAGGAAAGGATTCTTGTGTTTAAGCCAAAATCTGAAGTTGTAACTTCAGATTTGGACTCCCCTTGGTTTCTAGATTCATAAAGCCATCAGCCTTGTCTGGTATGAGCCTTCTCTCAAGAATGTGACTTCACTGCAAGCTAATTTGTGCCATTTTAGGGTCTTAAAGCCTTGCATGCACGTAAAGTTTGCAACATTACGTGATAAGCATGCCTAAGGGAGTTGGATCTGCAATTTAGGGCCTAGGCATGGCTTAGAAAGTGTCTGCATGGTTAAAGGGTTGAAGAAACTCGGCGAGTCGCATAGTCGACTCGGCGAGTCATATGAAGATAGGCATTGAACTCGACGAGTTGGATGAACAACTCGGCGAGTTCGATGAAGATTGCCGTAGACTCGACGAGTGGATGAACAACTCGGCGAGTCGGTTGAGGTTTCCCTAATTTATGTATGCGTGTGCAACCGTCGAGTCGCAAGAAGGAAAAACTCTACGAGTGGCGTTCGAGTTCCAATCGCAAGGCTTAGAACTCGACGAGTCACTCCGGTGACTCAGCGAGTGGTCAGGTATTTCATTGAACTTGGCGAGTAGCTAAGGGTACTCGGCGGGTTAGGGTCAACATGGACTGTTGACCTTGACTGATGACTTTGAGTTTGGCCAAAGGTTGACTAGTTGACTGATGGGGTACCTTGAGAGGTTGAGAACATACAATGTGGTTATACTATGGTAATAGGTGGTGAAGTTGTTGGCAGTGATCCGAGGGTTGAAGTTTATCGACCGAGTCGACATCTGCAAGGTAAATTATCCTCACTATATCGATAGGGTCTAAGGCACCAAGGCCGGCCCTTTAGTTGTTATTGTTATGTTATGCTACATGTAGTTATGACCTGTTAGATCGGAATCAGGATAGACAGTATGTTATGCTCTTATGATCCGTAGGGATTGATATGTTAGTGACCTGCTAGGTCGGTGCTCTAGTTACGAGATATTGTTATGATTGGTGATCAGTGAGATACATATGTTTGATGCTTGTATATGCCAGTATATGTTAGTTATGCACACATGGTTATTTGCTTGTTGCTTGGGTTGAGGTAGTCCTGCTTTGTGCTGAAGGCCAACAAACCCTATGAGCGGTCCGGGGAGACTGTAGGCCCACGTGGCGGTCCAGTTATGCCGAAGGCTCGGGACAGATTCAGACAGACTGTAGGCCCTGCAGGGCGGTCCAGTCAGGCCGATGGCCCAGTATGCATGTTGTTGATTGTCTGTTACTGATATGGTATTATCGGTGTGGTAGTGGTATTTTGGGGGTAGCTCACTAAGCCCTCGGGCTTACAGTTTCAGTTTATTGTTTCAGGTACTTCAGGAGATCATGGCAAGGCGAAGGCGTGACCGTACCGCTCCTATCTGGTTTTATTTGTGGTTGAAAAAGTTTAAATTCGGCGTGAAATTTTTGGATGTTACAAGTTGGTATCAGAGCCTTGGTTTGAGTGAATAGGGGGAAACACTTGTGTGAACCCAGTCTCAAATCAAGGAAATTTTCGGAATAAATTCTAAAATGGTTTTCAAAATAAAGGATGGAGGATGCAGAGGATACGATCAGCTGGAGCCTGTAAGTAAACCCCAAAATACCATACAGTTATTTGATATTATGATATGATAGAACAACATGCTAGTGTTAGGCTAGGGATCTTCAGGAATCGCATGATAGACTTGCCTGATTATATGATACCTACTAGCCTAGGGTTTCTTGTATATGGAATTGACATCATAATTGTAGGTGTTTAGTGTATACATCACGGTTGTATATAACCAAGATCTTATAGCCTGAGAATGTCTGATTCGACCTTAGTGTAGGATTGGATATTCGAAAGTCTATTGGGTCCAGCGTTATGTGTGGCTAGCATACACTAGTGCTGCAGGGTTGGTGAAAGTTTCATAGATGTGTCAGTTGTGGAAGCTGTGAGACCAGTGGCGAGATAGTCGATATTCCCCTAGGAGTGAGGGTTGATCGCATATTAAGTTGATGATTGTATTAGGGCGTTATGGTGATACTTGAGACAAATATGGGTAGGTGTGGAAGGTAGTATGGGCCCGTACTACTGAAAACACAGGACCTATACGCGTAGCAAGGAAGTCACAACCCCTAGGGTGGTGGGAATTGGCCTCCCGATATATGTTGCTTATCTGACGTCTTGGTTATATTTTCAGTATGGTGGTGACGAGACGTTTTGCTACTGGATCCGGGTTAGGATCAGGATCGAGAGACGGAGGGTCGGAGGTGCCGGTAGAGCCTGAGCCTGTGGTACAGATAGGGACAGAGCAGCTGGATGCCAGGATCCGGGAGATTCTGCACGACGAGATTGTTGCAGCGTTCCGAGCGCAGCTGCCAGAGATGTTTGGGTCGATTAAGACTGCGATGGTTGAGTACTTTGATGAGCGATATGCAGCTCTAGCAGAGACAGCTGCCGCTGCAGCCACATCGGCTGTAACCGCGGCAGGGGTTGGAGGAGGAGCCGGCAGGGCGTTCCAGTACCGGGACTTCGATAACACGAAGCCCCCGACGTTTGATGGTACACAGGATGCGATCAGGGCTATGAGGTGGTTATCTGACATGGAGGGCTGTCTTCACCTGTTCATGTCCTGCTGACCAGAAGGTCAGGTGTGCCCTGAACCTGCTGAGGCTTGGGGCAAAGGACTGGTGGAGATTGACGATAGGGTCGTACACTGATGATCAGCGAGCTGCTGTTACTTGGGAGCAGTTTCAGGATATGTTTCGCACCCGTTACGTTCCACGCGTTGAGCGGGAGCGGCTTGCTCATGATTTTTTGACATTGACGCAAGATGGGGAGTCAGTGATGGAGATCACTCGTATGTTCACGGAGAGGGCTATGTTTTGCCCAGAGTTTGCTTCAGAGCAGTCTCAGATGACTCGATATTTGAGTATGCTCAAGACTGATATTCGACAGTTTGTTGCTACGCAACATTGTGAGACTCTTTTGGATCTTAAGGAAGCCGCGAGGCGGCGCGAGTTGGAATTAGAGCTGCAGTTCAAGAAGCAGTGTCAAGTTCTGGCATAGTCTCAGCCGGCACCTAAGCGGTCCAAGACCGCTGATACTCGGACCGGGGGTCAACAGAGCCGCACTTGTGGAAAGTGTGGCAGGGGTCATTCTGGGGTTTGTCGAGCAGGAGGTGGTTGCCAAAAATGTGGAAAGGAGGGGCACTATGCTAGGGACTGTCGCCAGTCCGCCCCTCCAGCAAATATGAGGATTTGTTACCATTGTCATTAGGTTGGTCACGTGAAGACCAACTTCCCGCAGCTCGCCGCCAAGCCGGCGCAAGGATCTGCACCGGCTACTTTAAGGATGGGCGATGGGAGGCCAGTCAAGGTGGAGCCTCCGAAGGCTCAGGGGCGTGCCTTCCAGCTCATGGCCGAGGAGGCCAAGGCAGCACCGGATGTGGTTGCTGGTATGTTTCTATTTTCTGTTTCAGTTATTGTATCTCTGTTATGCTTATCAGTGGTACCTGTGTTTAGGTATGTTTTTAGTAAAGTCCTTGCCTGCTTTGGTTTTATTCGACTCAGGGGCGAGTCGGTCGTTTGTATCTCAGACTTTCAGTAGAGAGTTCAGTGTGTCGGTAGATGAGCTTGAGTGTCCATTGCGAGTTTCGATCGCCAACGAACACGGGATTTATGCTTCTTCGGTCTACCGGGCATGTGAGTTGGAGATTTTCGGGGTATCATTCCCGATAGATTTGATTCCTATTCCCATGGGGGAAGTATGTGTGATTGTGGGGATGGATTGGCTCAGTCGATTTGGCGCCATGATCGATTGTGAGGGATAACGAGTAGTAGTTCGAACCCCAAGTGGGGAGAACTGGTGGTATATGGTAAGGGCACCAGAGTAGGATCAGGGTTTTGTTCGGCAGCCAGGGCTCGGCAGTATATTCAGCATGGGTGTGCCATTTATTTGGCATACGTGGTGGATACACGGGTTGGAGACCGGACTTCTGTTTCAGAGGTTCCAGTGGTCAAGGAATTTGCCGACGTATTTCCGGAGGAGTTGCCAGGGATACCTCCGGAGAGGCAGGTCGAGTTCAGGATTGATCTAGTGCCGGGTGCGGCCCCTATCGCTAAGGCACCGTACCGTTTGGCACCGCTAGAGATGCAAGAGTTGTCATCTCAGTTGCAGGAGCTGCTGGGTAAGCAGTTTATTCGTCCGAGTAGTTCACCCTGGGGAGCACCGATCATCTTCGTCAGGAAGAAGGACGGTTCGCACATGATGTGCATTGACTATAGGGAGTTGAACAAGTTGACGGTGTAGAACCGTTATCCACTCCCAAGGATAGATGATCTTCTCTATCAGCTGCAGGGTGCATCTTGGTTTTCCAAGATCAATTTGAGATCCGGGTATCACCAGGTCAGGGTGAGGGAGGAAGACGTGGAGAAGACCACGTTTCGAACTCGTTATGGTCATTACGAGTTCGTGGTGATGCCGTTTGGGCTCACCAACGCGCCGATAGTGTTTATGGATTTGATGAATCGGGTCTGCAGACCGATGCTCGATCGCTCGGTCATTGTGTTCATAGATGATATATTGGTGTATTCCAAGACCCGAGAGCAGCACGAGGAGCACCTCAGGGAGCTGCTGGAGGTTCTGCGACGAGAACGACTGTATGCCAAGTTCTCGAAGTATGAGTTTTGGTTACGAGAGGTCCAGTTCCTCGGACATCTCGTTAACCAGGAGGGGATTTTGGTAGACCCGGCCAAAGTCGAGACAGTTATGCAGTGGGAGATTCCGAAATCTCCCTCAGACATCAGGAGTTTCTTGGGATTAGCAGGGTACTACCGGAGATTCATTCGATATTTCTCCAAGATTGCAGTACCCCTCACTCGTCTAACGAGGAAGGGGGTGGATTTCCGGTGGGGCCCTGAGCAGCAGAGGGAATTTGAGACCCTCCGACGGTGTTTATGTGAGGCGCCAGTGTTGACGCTCCCCGAGGGAGTTGAAGATTTTGTAGCATTTTATGATGCATCCATCACAGGGTTGGGGCAGTGCTCATGCAAAGGGGACGAGTGATAGCTTATGCATCGCGGCAGCTGAAGCCGCATGAGACGAGATATCCTACGCACGATCTTGAGTTATGAGCGGTGGTATTCGCTCTCAAGATTTTGAGGCATTATCTGTACGGGGTCCGTTGTACTATACACTGTTGGATTAGTGTCTAAGTCCATAACTATTTGTGTATGTACTTGACCCGATTATGAGCATGGTCCTTTTGGGTTGCCTTCACCATAGCAATATGTAGGATGAATTAAGGAGAGAAAGGTTTAATTATGATTTATTAATATTTTATAAGAATAATATATTAAAGGAGAAATCATATAGTTTAATTAATATTAGTCAAGAATTAATTAAGAATTAATTTTGTGGCTAAAAGAGATTAATTAAACGTAGGGGACTGGAATTGTAATTATAGGATAATTGCAATTGGGCTATGGATCACCTTGGAATAATAGGTTGGACGAATTTTATGGGGAAGCCCATTAGAAATCATCCAAGTCATGTTCCAGAAGGGGTCCATGGGCTGCTTAGGGCTTAAGCAGTCAAATTAGGGTTTCCTTGTTGGATAACCCTAATAGCCTAAGTATATAAGGAACCCTTGGGCACCAAAAACGTGGCTAACACTTGGATTAGGGTTTCCAGCCGTTTTTTGGTGCCTCCGCTCTCTTCTATCCTTCATCTAATTGCATAGTGATGTTTGTGACTCCATTAGAGGTGCAACACTTGAGGCACTAAGCTTTCTGAAGCCAAGGATTGATTGTTATTGCTATATAACAATCAAAGGTAAGATCTAAACCCTAATTTCAGTTATAGTTTATTAGATCTAGGGTTTATAGCTTTGGATATTCAATTGCATGTTCTTTAGACAAACTAGATCCAAAAGCTATTAGGGTTTGCATGTACACCATAAGAATGATGTATTGCTCGAAACCCTACATTGGTATGAGAGCCTAGGGCTGTTTGTTTGATGTATTTGATGCTATAGTTGATTATTCATGCTTAAAATCGAAAATTTTTAGTTTCTAGGGGCTGGACTCGCCGAGTCCATGGTTGAACTCGCCGAGTCCATAGTGAACTCGACGAGTCCAAGCTAGACTCGACGAGTCAGAGTCGCAGATGGAGCAGATTTCGGGATTTTGACCTGTTTTGGCTGTGGATAATTGCCTAAAACGTTCTTTATTAATAAAATCCGATTTTTATCAATATTTGGAGATTATCCTTGCCAAAATAGAAGATAATTGTCAAAATTTAGATAATCTTTTGTTTTATTAGATAAAGATTGATTATTTGTAATTTAGATTTGAATTATCTTGTGAAAAAGTTTCATTTTTCCCCTTTAGGTTTTATAGTTTAAATTTGAACTTAAAAGTTTTTTTTTGAAATTTGAATAGTTAAACCCTAATGTTTTGAAAAGTTTCAAAACTTTCCCTCAAGTTTTGGAATTTAAATTTTTGATTAAAAGTTAATTTTGAAATATTTAAATTCTAATCCCAAATGTTTTGAAAAGTTTCAAAACTTGCCCTCAAGTTTTGGAATTTAAAAGTTGATTAAAAGTTTGATTTTGAAATGTTAAATTCTAAAACCCTCGCACTTTGAGAAGTTCAAATTACACCCTTATGATTTTGTTAATTAATTACAGTGTATAATTAAAAAGAGAGTTAATAAATCCATAAAGTTTTGGTTTACATTTAATTAAATTAAAAGTATAATTTATTAAATTAGACCACCTAGTATTTTAAAAGTGTAAAATACACCTTACACTATATAACATTAAAAGTCTAATATTATATATTTGTATGAGTAAACAGTCAGTCTTACCGTTAGTAGGCCTCATTCACGAAGTTGGTCTAAAAGGGGTGTTTAAGGAAATTGCCTATAAAATGGCGATTGAATGGGTATCCACTCTTACCCACCGCACTCTTGACTAGTGGAGGGTCGTTAGCCGAACGGGTAGGATAGGACGAAACGTTCAATTATAAGTATAATGAAGTACATAGTAACTAAATGCTTTTACAAATTCCCAAATCATAGTTACTTTAGGGAAAATGTGAAATTGTATGCTAATTCATGGAATTACACTTCGTACCCTTGTCAAACGTTAGTGGAGCGTGTGTGGTTAACCAGCACACTAATTTGGGGTTGACATTGGTAGTGAAGGGTAGCTCGATGTTCATCATAGATCAATGGAGCGTGTGTGGTTAACCGACACATTGATTAGGTGGTAGTAGCATTGAGTGCACCTCGTAGGTTCGCATGGTTATTCACACCTTGTTTGTGATCCTCGGCATCCCAGTCGCAAATTTGAAGGGCATAATCTAGATTAAACATGCCATTGAAAAGTTCAATGAATCTCAAAAGATCTAGGAGTTTCAATTCATTTAAAACTTAAAGTTTATTTTTGTTTTTCATGGTGGGAATTGGTAAATCGTCATTTACCTACCTTCAAATATTCTGCAACCAGATTACGGCATCCCTCTTCTAGGTTGTAGAGTATTGTGTTGGATCCTAGCCTTGATGTTTCATTTGGGTGTTACATCAAGGATTCTTATCAACTAACTTGAATTTTCTCCCGTTTTGTAGATGTCTAAATCTTACAATGGTCTTCCTAAATCCATTGGAACAAGCTTTCCAATTGAAGATGACGTTCCAAGATACGATCAAGCAAATGAGAGTCATGCTTCACTTCCTCCGCCTCCTCCAATAATTCTCCCTAACCCACAAGTTCAAATGCTTGAAAAGTTCAACCTCACTCAAGCCCTATTGGCAAGTAAACACGAAGATGGGAAATCTGTGTGCACACATCTTGGAAATAAAGTCACATATTGACAGGTTAAGGATGTTGGGTGTCGAGATTTCAGGTGAGTTGGCTGTTGACTGGGTTCTTCAGTCACTTCCTGAATCATATAGTGAGTTCGTAAGAGAGTACTATATGATGGAACACGACGTGACCCTCATTGATCTCACCTATTTGCTTATAGCTGCTAAATCAACAATGATTTGGCGTGCTGGTCAATCAAATTTGTCTGGTGAATCAAACTCCCAAACTTCAATGGACACTGGCAACATTGGTAGTCCAGAAAGGACTAAGCATGAGATTGTCCCATGTGATGTGCCAAAGGAGTCCATTTGCTTTTATTTCCTATAGAAGGGGCATTGGAGACGAAGCTGCCCAAACTACCTGAGAGATCTAAGAGATGGGAGAGTCAAGTAATATGGCTCTACTTCAGGTAAAATCCATTAACTAACTCTGTAAGTTCCTATTTTTGATTCTTAATACATGATGTGATAAGATTACATTTTGATGTTTTGCAGGATCGAAGAAAAGAGAGGAAGCTTAAGGAAGAAGCGTGCTGAATCTGATCATGAAGAAATGGATTTCAATCGCATGGATTCAAAGATCAGATTTTTGAGCTGCTAATCTAGAGTTAGGATAGAATGATAAGAAATATGAAATAGCGTAGTTTTTTAGTTGAATTGCATTGTAAGGACAAATTTTTCCGCAATAAAATAAATTTTGATTTTGTCTTATTTATTTATCCTTGCAATGGTGTGTATGAAAAAATTGATGTTTAATTGTTTCTATTATTAGCAATAATGGATTTGATTCTTAATTATGTTATTTGTGGAAATGTCGAGAATTTCCCAAATAAGGGAAGACTCTCATCGCCCAAGTTTCAATTGGACAGAGACTTGGAATCATACAACTTGGTTGCGTGATGAATGAGAAACTTCATATTTTGGAAATTAGACTAATTCCTTGACAAAGAGTCAAGTGAAGAGGAATCGGGAATTGAGGAAATGGTTAAATCAAGAAGTCAATCATACTTCGTTCCAATATCGAATCTTAGAGTCATACTCCAAGATTGCGAATTGAGTGACACGTCTTTAGTAGGTTTATAACACTCAACAAATGTGGAATTAGAAAAAGTCTACTTATTCCTGCACATTTCAGATTGGTAAGTTGTGATGTCTTGGATAAGACAAAGACCAACTAGAACCAATTATGTGAAGTGATAGTCTTGATAAAAACTACACTAACTCTTGAATATTTGTTTTGTCAAGGAATGTTTCTTGACAAGAGAATCTTATATGTCAAGGAGTTAGTGGGAGTCTTAATGGTCTTGAAAGGTTTCAAGAACAAATCAAGAATAAACCTAATTGATTATCACTACCACACAACTTGAGGTTTAAAGTCTATCGTGGATGACATACTCTTTTTCTCTGCCATTCCAATTGAGCTAATTATGCATGTGAGTTCTATGAGTTCTCATTTGAATGCATAAAGACAAAACACCTTAATCAATGGAAAGTACATTGATATGTAGGGGTGAGTTGCTTGGAAGACATGGTGGGCACTCGTGTTACCATGAGGCAAGAAATCAAGATTGAACAAGTTCAGTCCATATGGTTTTGGATTTGTCGCAAACCTTCGTTTTGACAAATTCACATGGATACGAACACATACATCATAAAATCTAAGTGTCATAAGGTTTCCCTCCTTCATGAAAATGATTGTGAGGAAATGCTTTCACTAAGAGAGATTTTAAGAAGATAGCAATTATGAAAAAAATTGTATTCTCAAATTTGATTATGTTTACGGCATCCCTTTTAATAGCGCGAATTGTGAGATTTGGCAATTGGTCTGAACATTTGGGACTTAGTAACATAAATTCTGAATTGTTTAGACACACATGTGAGCTATCTAAGGCAAAGGTGTATGAGCTTAAAAAGCTTAGATAAAGGCTTATCAAAGCATTAGGTATTAGAAATATGAACATAAGGAATTCAATAAGAATTGTTTTCTGGAAGTTCAATTGTTTTCTGAATACATGTCAAAGCTAGTGGGAGCATAAGTGTTATGCTGGTAAGAAAATAATCATCA
Source organism: Lactuca virosa (assembly GCF_052849685.1). NCBI lineage: Eukaryota > Viridiplantae > Streptophyta > Magnoliopsida > Asterales > Asteraceae > Lactuca > Lactuca virosa. The sequence goes on from NC_136429.1 coordinate 319,017,240, forward strand.
TGGTAAGTATTGTAAGTTAGCAATATTAATTATAGAAAAGAAAGATTCACTTTGCAAAGTTGCAAGCGTTGAAAAGTTGTTTTGCTATAATTAAGGGAGAGAATATTATACCTCGTTTCAAAATTCTAAAGCTTAGATCGAGAAATGTTAATAAATTTAGTCAATGATACATAGTGCATTCTCAAAATTCAATTATGATTACGACATCCCTCTTCATAGTTTGAATTGTGGGAACATGGCTCATAAAATATTATGGCAGAAGGATGATAAAGTATCACGTCTTTATGTGAGACATTATGCATCGTGTCCAATACGCTTCGAGAATACGATTGATTGCATATGCTATAATATTTGACCATTCTAAAATTTTCCAAATGCCTAGGGCATTAAGAGGGAAAAAGAGACAAGAATCGGTTTTGACTAAAATAATTAAACAACTATCAAAGGTCGATCTGAGGTTCACTGAGGATTTGTCGCTTGTGAGTAGTTGGAAGTATAGTACTGGATGGAGTATATTGACATTATTATGAATAGATAAGATTCTATTAAGAATGAGTTGTCATATGGCAAATATGGAAATGTTTCCATTAATGGGAGTTGGATGTTAAGAAATATGTCTAGATTAGAAACTTTTATGCGAGAAGGATGTTCAAAGGAATGTACTTTGAATGTGAGACTTCACGTCTATGGAATTGTCTTGTAATAATTTCCGATAGAATACCTTGTAATTTTATTAGCCGGGTCTTGGTAACTTTTGTGCTATGACATTACGAAATAATCATTGCATAAAATGTTAGAATCTGACATATTCTAAAAGTGGCAAGAATTTGGTATTCTAATACTAATAATAAGGATTGGGGATTGTGAAATGAGTTTCATTGGAAAAGTTTTTCAATTGATCTATTTCACAAAGTATGGACCATAGGAAACCAAAGTGTGTATGCTTGGAGCATGGGACAATTGTGGTTATAATTCGAGTAATAAGTTGATTTTCTGAAACAGTAAGCAATGAATAATGAGTAATCAATATGGTGTTTAAATAAAAGTTTTTTTATTTACGCTCAAAAGTTTGGGGGCCATATAGGATTAATATTATTATTGTGTTTCACTTTGCATGTTTTCACTTCCAGAATAACTGGGTTATTCGAACATCCACAGTCGGTCATACGTTGGAAGTAAGTATGAAGGAAGACTGTCATGAATTTGTCTGTAGATTGTCTAAAGTGTTTAGACATAGCACAAGTTTGCTGCAGAGTTCATGAGTGCTTTGATAAGATTAAAGTATTTGATTAAACCCACGCTCACTTGAATCACTTCATGGATTTATCACGGGTGATTAGTGAGACGATAACATTGTATATTCTTGAAACCAAGACGTGTGAGTTGTTATTTGCTGGGCGGTTGCACATTGATGATAAGTAAACGCACCAGTAACTTGGTGTTATAAAACTTATTGTTGTGTGTGATTCGATCAGTAGGTGCAAGCGAGCATTTGAGTCAAAGTTTATCCATTCCTTTTACCCAAAGTGGGATAAAAGCGATATTTGTGGGCCCCTCGATGATTTAGTGATGACACCCTAAGCGCTTGGCCAAGCCGGGACTAAGTTGATGTGTTCAATTGTAGTCTGTTGTCAGTCGTCATAAATCGGAAGTCGGGAAACAGTATATAGAGAATGATCGAAATCCATGTATCGTGTCTATACGATATCTTGAGAATGGAGGAATATATAATCCCTTATCTAAAGGCACGCGTATCTGATAAGATCAGAGTTGACAGCGGCTTTTGAAAGCTACGATTGCTGATCAGGTTCTGAAGTTATGAAAAATAGTTATTAGACTTATCCAAGTGGGAGATTGTTGGATTACTGTCTAAGTCCATAACTATTTTGGTATGTACTTGACTCGATTATGAGCATGGTCCTTTTGGGTTGCCTTCACCATAGAAATATGTAGGATGAATTAAGGAGTGAAAGGTTTAATTATGATTTATTAATATATTATAAGAATAATATATTAAAGGAGAAATCATATAGTTTAATTAATATTAGTCAAGAATTAATTAAGAATTAATTTTGTGGCTAAAAGAGATTAATTAAACTTAGGGGACTGGAATTGTAATTATAGGATAATTGCAATTGGGCTATGGATCACCTTGGAATAATAGGTTGGACGAATTTTATGGGGAAGCCCATTAGAAATCGTCCAAGTCATGTTCCAGAAGGGGTCCATGGGCTGCTTAGGGCTTAAGCATTCAAATTAGGGTTTCCTTGTTGGATAACCCTAATAGCCTAAGTATATAAGGAACCCTTGGGCACCAAAAACGTGGCTAACAATTGGATTAGGGTTTCCAGCCGTTTTTTGGTGCCTCCCCTCTCTTCTCTCCTTCATCCAATTGCTTAGTGGTGTTTGTGACTCCATTAGAGGTGCAACACTTGAGGCACTAAGCTTTCTGAAGCCAAGGATTGATTGTTATTGCTATATAACAATCAAAGGTAAGATCTAAACCCTAATTTCAGTTATAGTTTATTAGATCTAGGGTTTATAGCTTTGGATATTCAATTGCATGTTACTTAGACAAACTAGATCCAAAAGCTATTAGGGTTTGCATGTACACCGTAGGAATGATGTATTGCTCGAAACCCTACATATACACGGATCACAAGAGTTTGAGGCACATCATGGATCAGCCGAACCTGAATATGAGGCAGCACAGGTGGCTGGATGTAGTCAAGGACTATGATTGTGAGATCCTTTACCATCATGGTAAAGCGAATGTGGCTGCGGACGCCTTGAGCCGCAAGTCAGCTGGATCTTCTACCCCAGCAAGGTGTATGAGGATAGCGGTGGATTCCCCACTTGTGAGCTTGAATACGAATGCTCAGGTTGAGGGCATGAGACCAGAGAACTGGAAGTTGGAGCGGATTAAGGGCGAGAGCGCCCGGTTTGTTCAAGATAGTCGCGGATTATTGACCCGACACGGTCGGGTTTAGGTTCCGATATCCGGTGGGGTCCGACAGACAGTGATGGAGGAGGCTCATAAGTCTCACTTTTCTATACATCCGGGGGCCACCAAGATGTACCGTGATCTGAGTTTGAGTTACTGGTGGCCCGGTGTGAAGCAAGAAATCGCTTGGTATGTTGAGAGGTGCCTAACGTGTAGGATGGACAAGGCCGAGCATCAGAGGCCGCATGGTAAGCTGCAGCCTCTGGAGATTACCATGTGGAAATGGGAACAAATCATGATGGACTTCATTACGAAGTTGCCGAGGACGGTGAAGGGGTTCGATGCTATATGGGTCATCGTGGATCGGTTGACCAAGAGTGCCCATTTCTTGGCCATACGGGAGAGTTCGTCGGCCAAGAAATTGGCCTAGATGTACGTCAGCGAGATTTTCTCTCGCCATGGGTTTCCAGTCTCCATCGTTTCCGATCGGGATGTCACGTTTACTTTTCGTTTTTGGCAGAAGTTCCATGAGGAACTGGGTACGCGGCTGCACTTTAGTACAACGTTCCATCCGCAGACCGATGGACAGAGTGAGCGAACCATTCAGACCCTCGAAGATATGTTGAGGGCGTACGTCATTCACTTCGGTGGGAGTTGGGATTCTCACCTACGCTTGCAGAGTTCGCCTACAATAACAGCTATCATTCTAGTATTGGCGTCCCGACTTTTGAGCTGTTGTATGATCGGAGATGTAGAACCCCAGTCTGTTGGGGAGAGGTTGGACACAGACTGATGGGTCGGACGGAGGTAGTCTTGCAGACTACCGAAAAGATACAGCAGATCAGACAGCGGCTGCAGACCGCTTAGAGCCGACAAAAGAGTTACGTCCGCTTCAGGAAGAGGGAAAAATTGGGTCCCCCTTATATTGGGCCATTCAGGATCATTGCCAGGGTGGGTAAAGTGGCTTATAGGCTAGAGCTACCGGAGGAGCTCAGCCGAATTCATAGCACGTTCCATGTTTCGCAATTGCAAAAGTGTATTATGGATCAGGAGGCAGTAGTATCGCTGGATGATATTCAGGTCGATGAGCGCCTGAATTACGTAGAGAGGCCTGTGGCCATCTTGGAAAGGAAGAAGAAGATTTTGAGGAACAAAGAAATACCTTTGGTGAAAGTGCAGTGGTAGCATCGGAGGGGATCCAAGTGGACATGGGAGCCGGAGGCGGAAATGCGAGAGCATTACCCGGCGTTGTTTATTCCGGCAGACTTCGAGGGCGAAGTCTAGTTCAAGTGGGGGAGAATTGTAACGCCCCGATTCTCAGGTTTTGTTTAAATAAGAATTTAATTGGTTTCAAGGCCTACTCGACGATTTGGTTGCCCTAGTCGTCGAGTAGCAGCGGGTTGGTTCGCGTATTTAGTGGCGTACTCGCCGAGTCCAAGAAGGGTCTTGACGAGTAGGAGCTGGCAGATGAAACCCTAAATCTCGAGCTTCTGCACCCTATTTAAAGAAGCATAAGCCTCCTTTGGCCTCTTTGCAGTCCATTGAGAGTCCAGAAGAACCCTAACTCAAGTGTGTATGTATTCTTTGGAAATTTAAGCTTGGAGGAAGATTTTTGGTGAGGGAATCTCTTGGGAAGCAAGCTAATTGAAGCAAGAGCTTGTGGGTTTCAAGTTCTTCATCAGAAAGGGCTCTCTTGAAGGTATTAAATCATTTTTCCCTTGGCTCATTTTCTCCTAAACCCTTTTGTGCATAAGTTTAGGAAAGGATTCTTGTGTTTAAGCCAAGATCTTAAGTTGTAACTTCAGATCTAGACTCCCCTTGGCTTCTAGATTCATAAAGCCATTAGCCTTGTCTGGTATGAGCCTTCTCACAAGGATGTGACTTCATTGCAAGCTTAGTTGTGCCATTTTAGGGTCTTAAAGCCTTGCATGCACGTAAAGTTTGCAACTTTACGTGATAAGCATGCCTAAGGAAGTTGGATCTGCAATTTGGGGCCTAGGCATGGCTTAGAAAGTGTCTTCATGGTTAAAGGGCTGAAGAAACTCGGCGAGTCATATGAAGATATGCATTTAACTCGACGAGTTGGATGAACAACTCGGTGAGTTCGATGAAGATTACCGTAGACTCGACGAGTGGATGAACAACTCGGCGAGTCGGTTGAGGTTTCCCCAATTTATGTATGCGTGTGCAACCGTCGAGTCACAAGAAGGAAAAACTCGACGAGTGGCCTTCGAGTTCCAATCGCGAGCCTTAGAACTCGACGAGTCACTCCGGTGACTCGGCGAGTGGTCAGGGATTTCATGGAACTCGGCGACTAGCTAAGGGTACTCGGCGGGTTAGGGTCAACGTGGACTGTTGACCTTGACTGATGACTTTGACTTTGACCAAAGGTTGACTAGTTGACTTATGGGGTACCTTGAGAGGTTGAGAACTTACAGCATGGTTATACTATGGTAATAGGTGGTGAAGTTGGTGGCAGTGATCCGAGGGTTGAAGTTTATCGACCGAGTCGACATCTGCAAGGTGAGTTATCCTCACTATTGATGGGTTTTGAGCATTCTAACACTTCCTAAGTGTACATGCAACCCTAATAACCTTGGATCTATGTTTGTCTAATAATCATGCAAAGTTGAATTCCAAGGTTATATTCCTATCTAGCATACATGGGGAACATTTTTAACTTGAATGAAAGATAGAATAACTTACCTTGTTGTTGATTATGATCCTTGAAACCTTGTGAGCCTAGCACCCCAAGTGTGATGCCTCAAATGCTTCACACAACACCAAATGCAAAGGAGTAAACTTTGAGAGAATCTTCCACTTGCAAAATCGGCTCTAGCCCTCTTGTTTTTTTAGTGTAGCCTATTTTGGTGGAGAATGGGTTTCTTATATAGTGTTGACACATCTAGGGTTACACCATGTATACCCTAATGTGTCATGACTCTTCATTTCCATGACCCATGGGTTTGTAACTCCCATGGAGCATCCTATGGGTGGAACCCAACTTGATAATCCATGGAGCCTCTTAGCCCACTATATAAGATATGGAAGATTTACATAATCTACCCATATATTTAATTAGTTATCTTTTGATCACTTAATTAATTCTAAATTAATTCTTGATCAAACTAATTAAATAATATTATTAATATATTAGAACTTATAATATATTAATAAACCATAAGTGTTATTTCTCTCATTTTAGTTTATCCAATTGCATGGTGCCATGCAACCCAAATTAACCATGCCGGGTCGGGTCAAGTACATACCAGAAATAGTTATGGACTTAGACACCTTATCCAACAGTCTCCCACTTGGATAAGTCTAATAACTATAACTGCAATACTTCAGGAACCGATCGGCAATCGTAGCTCTTTCAAGGTCTCTCGGAACTGAGAAGATGATGATACGCCATTTAAGATAAGTGGTCATATAATCCTCTGTTCTAGATATCAGCCGGATAAATACATGGAACAATCTCTTACTTATTGTCCAGCAGTTTGTTTCCCGATTTCCGATTTGTTTGACAAAGAACTTAATTGAACACATCAACTTAGTTCTGACCGGGCCTGGTACATAGGTCAAAACAAAATCATCGAGGGGCCCAGATATCAGCTTCTAATCCAAGAAGGAACAGATAAACTTCGACTCATATGTTTGTTCTACCACTCATTGAATTATACACAAAAGCACGTTTTATAACATCGAGTTACCAATGCGTTAACGTACAATCAATGCATAACCAACTCATAAGTAACAAATCATATCTCTAGGTTTGAAGACTTATATGATATTACCGTCTAACGATCACTCGAGATAAATTCCATGAAGTGATTCCAGTGAGCGTGGGTTGAGTCCAATGCTCAGAACTTATGAGCACTCATGAGTGTTGTAGCCATGTCCAACAACTTAGACCTCTGCAAACAATCATGACAGTCCTGATTCATACCTACTTCCGACATATGACCGACTGTGGAGGTTCGAATAATATGATATACCAAACATAATTATTCTGGAAGTCAAAACATGCAAAAGAAATATAGTAAACGATCGACAAGAGATAGCAACACTTTACTCATAAATAAAACACCTTTTATTCATCATCCAATGTCAATTACACTTTACAAATTTCAAGGTTATCTAACTACTAAATCTAATATCATCCTTCAGCCCTATGCTCCGAGCATGCTGGAGATGCTTAACCCGAGTCAGTCCCTTCGTGAGGGGATCTGCTGGATTCTCATCCGATGATACCCTCTTTGCCACGAGGAGTCCTTCTTCTATTCGATGTCTGATGAAATGGTATTTTTTGTCGATGTGTCTGGATCTCCCGTGATCCCTTGGTTCCTTGGCTAAGGCAACTGCACTTTCACTATCACAGAAAATTTCCATTGGCTCTTTAATAGCTGGTACAACTCCAAGGTCTCCAATGAAGTTCTTCAGCCATATCGCCACCTTTGCTGCCTCGCTAGCTGCTATATACTCTGATTCGCAAGTTGAATCAGCCACTGTCTCTTGCTTGGAACTCTTCCAAGAAATTGCTCCTCCATTTAAGGTAAAGACCCAGCCTGACTGAGAGCGGAAATTATCCCTATCAGTCTGAAAGCTAGCATCACTATACCCTACAACTCTCAAGTCTTCACTCCCACCGAGGGTAAGGACCCAGTCCTTAGTCCTCCGTAGGTACTTGAGGATATTCTTTACCGTAGTCCAGTGTGCCTTGCCAGGGTTCCCCTGATACCTGCTAACCATGCTCAAAGCAAAGGCTACATCAGGTCGAGTACACGTCATAGCATACATGCTCGATCCTACAGCCGAAGCACAAGGTATTCGACTCATTTCTGCTATCTCAGCCTCAGTACTAGGGCTTTGTGTCTTACTCAATCTGACATTACTCTGGATGGGTAACTCTCCTTTCTTGGAGTCCTGCATGCCGAATCTCTTCAACACCTTATCTAAGTATGTACTCTGACTAAGTCCAATTAGTCTTTTACTCTGGTCTCTCAAGATCCTTATCCCTAGAATATAGGCAGCTTCTCGTAGGTCCTTCATAGAGAAACACTTCCCAAGCCAGGACTTAACTTCCTGCAGAGTTGGGATGTCATTTCCTATGAGTAGTATGTCATCCACATACAATACCAAAAAGCTAACTATACTCCCACTAGCCTTGACATATACACAAGATTCATCTTCACTCCTAGAAAAGCCAAATTCCTTGACTTTCTCATCAAAGCAAAGATTCCATCTGCGAGGTGCTTGCTTTAACCCATAAATGGATTTCTCAAGCTTACACACTCTATTAGGGTACTCTGTGTTGACAAAACCCTCTGGCTGACTCATGTAAACATCCTCAACTAACTTTCCATTAAGGAAAGCGGTTTTGACATCCATTTGCCATATTTCGTAGTCATGAAATGCGGCTATGGCTAACAGAACCCTAATAGACTTAATCTTGGCCACTGGAGAAAAGGTCTCATCATAATCAACTCCCGGAGTTTGTGAGAAACCCTTTGCAACCAGTCGTGCCTTATAAGTGTGTACATTACCATCCATGTCGGTCTTCTTCTTGAAGATCCATTTGCACCCTATAGTCTTACGACCTGGTACATTCTCAACCAAGTTCCAAACTTGATTGTCATACATGGAATGTATCTCGTTGTCCATTGCCTCTTTCCACTTGGCTGACTCAGGGCCTGCCATGGCTTCCGCGTAACTGTTAGGTTCATCCAGACCTATCAGCGTCTTATCACTGATAAGTGTATCACCTTCCGCAGTAATATGGAATCCATAGTAATGCTCAGGTGCATTCCTAACCTTTGTGGAACGCCTCAGAGGTACAGACTTGTCAATTGGCTCAACAGAAGTTTCCTCCTCAAGTTGAGTGCTAGGGTTTGAAGTTCCTTCACCACTTGACTCTTGAATTTCTTCAAGGTCAACTTGCCTCCCACTGTCTCCTTGGCTTATGAAATCTCTCTCTCGAAAGAACGCCCTCCTAGCTACAAAGACCACATTATCACTAGGTCTGTAGAAGAGGTAACCAAAGGATTTCTGTGGGTAGCCGATCAAAATACACCTCTCACTTCGAGGTTCGAGCTTATCATGAGTCTCGCGTCTCACGAAAGCCTCGCAACCCCAAATCTTAATGTGGTCTAGTTTGGGTACTTTACCAGTCCACATCTCATGAGGAGTTTTGGCAACTTTCTTTGTGGGAACTAGATTAAGGATATGGGCGGCAGTCTCTAAGGCATACCCCCAAAATGAGATTGGTAGCGAAGCTCGACTCATCATGGAAGGAAACCATATCCAACAAGGTTCGATTACGCCTCTCAGCTACACCATTCAACTGCGGTGTCCTGGGAGGTGTCAATTGTGAGACAATCCCACATTCCCTAAGATAGTCGAGGAACTCTGAACTAAGATACTCACCACCTCGATCGAATCGAAGCATCTTAATGTTCCTGCCCAATTGATTCTCGACTTCCTGTTTAAACTCTTTAAACCTCTCAAAAGTCTCTGACTTATGCTTGATTAAGTACACATATCCATATCTACTGTAATCATCAGTAAAAGTCAAATAATAACGATTAGCATCCCTTATGGCATGTTTGAAGGGCCCACACACATCCGTGTGTGTAAGATCCAACAAACCTTCACCCCTCTCACAAGAACCTGTGAAGGGTGACTTTGTCATTTTTCCAAGTAAGCATGATTCACAACTATCATCTGATTTAGGTCAAATGACTCCAATACTCCATCCTTTTGGAGTTGGCCTATGCGTTTCTTGCTTATATGTCCAAGACGACAATGCCATAATGATGCTTTATCCAAGTTATTATCATTAACAGAATCAATACACAATACATTATTTCCTAAGTTATCAACCACAGATACAGTTTCATACACACCATCACAAGGTAATGCTTTAAAATAAAGAACATTATTAAAGAAAGCATTAATCGAACCAACTTCATTATCAAATGAAAAGGTGAAACCTTGTTTATACAATGCATGAAAGGAAATAATATTTCTTGCCATTTCTGGCGAATAACAACATTTATTCAAATCTAAACTAAACCCACTACTTAGCGATAAAGTATAAACTCCAATCTTGGTGACAGGTAAAGCTTTCCTATTCCCCATGATTAAGTTTATTCTTCCATGCTCCACATTCTCACTTCTTCTTAGTCCCTGCAAATCAGAACAGATATGAATACCACAACCGGTATCAAGGACCCAAGAGTTAGAATGGGGTGAGTTATTAGATAAGATAGTGTAAATACCTGCATGGTTGGGTTTAACTTTCCCATCCTTCACATCTTGCTGGTAATTTGGGCAGTTCCACTTCTAATGTGACTTTTCATGGCAATAGAAGCATTCAGCCTCTTTAGGGTCAGAAGAAGGAGTGACAAAACCTTTATTGGTTCCACTTGAAGAAGAGCCATCAAGGGTCCTAGCCTTGGTACCCTTCGAAGAGCTCTTCCTCTTCTTCCCTCTACCTTTCCCGATTGCCAAAACCGGGGCGGAGTTTGGAGTAGGAGTGTTAACAACCGACTTACCCTTAAGACCTGTTTCTGCGGTCTTGAGGAGTCCCTGAAGTTTGCTGAGTGTGACCTCTTCCTTATTCATGTGATATGTCATGCCGAATTGATCCTAGCACGATGGTAAGGAGTGCAAAATGATATCTATTGCAAGCTCCTCAGGGAAGTTCACATTAAGCTTCAGCAACCGATCCACATACCTTTGCATTTTCTGCATGTGGCTCGTGACGGATTCCCCGTCCTTCATCATGGTTGTTATGATAGAGCATATGATTTCATACCTCTCTTGTCGTGCACTTTGATGGTATCTTTCCATCAGATTTGGTGCATTTCAAAAGGGTAGAAGTCCTCATAGGACTTTTGGAGTTTCGCTGTCATGGTGGCCAACATGATGCATGCCACTTTTGTAGCATCCCTTTCATGTGCCCGGAAGTCAGCGATCTCCTGGGGAGTTGCAGTGGTCTCATCAATCTCCTTAAGCTCCTTGTCAAGGACATATTCTTTGTCCTCGTAGTGGGTAATCATCCTGATGTTTCTGTTCCATTCATTGAAGTTGGATCCATCAAAAGTGACTTTCCCACACAAGTTCATAAGCGTAAAGGAGCCATTAGGATTAGAGCCAGAAGCAGCATTGTTTGAAGACATCTGAAAGAAGAGAACAAGATTAGTTTAGATATTAAGAGAGTCCTTAATAAAACACCCAAATGTAATATTAAGGCTAGGATCCAATCACAATATATTATAACTTAGAAGAGGTATGCCGTAATCCAAGCTATAACATATTTGAAAGGTAGGTGAATGACGATTCACCAATTTCCACCATGAAAAACGAAATATAAATATTAGGTTTTTAATTGGTTCTTAGAAATTCCTAGATTCTTTTGAGATTCAATGAACTTTTCAAAGGCATGTTTCAATCTCGAGTGTGCCCTCCAAGTTTTGTGACTGGGATACCGAGGATCACAAAATGAGGTGTGAAGTAACCATGCAAATCACTTGGTACCCTCAAGGTTTATCACTCAATCGATGTGCCGGTAAACCACACACGCTCCACCGATGCTATGGTAAACCTTAAGTCACCCTTTACCTACCTTGTTATGTCCAACTTAGTGTGCCGGTTAACCACACACGCTCCACCAACGACTTAAACAAAGTGTAAAGTGTAATTTCATGGATTAGCACCTTATTCACATTTTCCTAAAGTAACTAAGATTGGGAATTTAATAAAAGCATTTAGTTACTTTATAATATTCATCATACTTTTAATGAGAATTTATAAGTCCTTGTCTTACCCGTTCGGCTAACGACCCTCCACCGATCAAGGAAGCGGTGGGTGAGAGTGGACACCCATTAAGTTGCCATTTTATAGGCAACAACCTTATACCCCCCTTACAGACCGGCTTCGTGAATGAGGCGTACTAGCGGTAAGACGACTTGTTGTTATACATATATATATTAGTAAGTTATAATATTATAAAGTATAAAGGTTGAATTTTAATTTTTTAAAATTCTAAGGGTTGGAACTAAAGTTTTAATCAAGACTTTACATGTTCCAAAACTTAAGGGCAAGTTTTGTAAACTTCCAAAACTTTTCATTTCTTATAACTTATGAATTAATTGAGTAATAAAAATGAAGACTCTTCATTTTTATAACTCTTGTGTTCTTTTAATGGCTTTAATAAAAGTGAGACTTTTGGTTTTCCATAACTTGAGGACAAGTTATGGACTCCATTAAAACACATTATGATCATGAATTAAACTACCATGAAGGTTACAAACAATTCCTATGATCATCTAATCTTCATAAGTTCAAGAACATGAATATGAACACTTTCAAGAATCAAAAAATTACACTTAAAAAAACTTGTAATTTTAATAATTGCCATTGTAAATGGATTAGCATAAACATTACACCATCTAAAACAAGCTTTAAAACATCAAAACAGTTTAGGGTAATGCTTCTAGTCCATTTCCAGCAACAAATGTGCAAACTTCCATACGAGCAGAAAACAGAAAAACGATTTTTTTTCAAGCTGTTTGCACACAAAAAACAACAAACAAACCTAGGCTCTGATACCACTGATGGGTTTTGAGCATTCTAACACTTCCTAAGTGTACATGCAACCCTAATAACCTTGGATCTATGTTTGTCTAATAATCATGCAAAGTTGAATTCCAAGGTTATATTCCTATCTAGCATACATGGGGAACATTTTTAACTTGAATGAAAGATAGAATAACTTACCTTGTTGTTGATTATGATCCTTGAAACCTTGTGAGCCTAGCACCCCAAGTGTGATGCCTCAAATGCTTCACACAACACCAAATGCAAAGGAGTAAACTTTGAGAGAATCTTACACTTGCAAAATCGGCTCTAGCCCTCTTGTTTTTTTAGTGTAGCCTATTTTGGTGGAGAATGGGTTTCTTATATAGTGTTGACACATCTAGGGTTACACCATATATACCCTAATGTGTCATGACTCTTCATTTCCATGACCCATGGGTTTGTAACTCCCATGGAGCATCCTATGGGTGGAACCCAACTTGATAATCCATGGAGCCTCTTAGCCCACTATATAAGATATGGAAGATTTACATAATCTACCCATATATTTAATTAGTTATCTTTTGATCACTTAATTAATTCTAAATTAATTCTTGATCAAACTAATTAAATAATATTATTAATATATTAGAACTTATAATATATTAATAAACCATAAGTGTTATTTCTCTCATTTTAGTTTATCCAATTGCATGGTGCCATGCAACCCAAATGGACCATGCCGGGTCGGGTCAAGTACATACCAGAAATAGTTATGGACTTCGACACCTTATCCAACAACTATATTGATAAGGTCTAAGGCACCAAGGCCGACCCTTTAGTTGTTATTGTTATGTTATGCTACATGTGGTTATGAACTGTTAGATCGGAATCAAGATAGACAGTATGTTATGCCCTTATGATCCGTAGGGATTGATATGTTAGTGACCTGCTAGGTCGGTGCTATAGTTACAAGAGATTGCTATGATTGGTGATCACTGAGATAGATATGTTTGATGCTTGTATATGCCAGTATATGTTAGTTATGCGCACATGGTTATTTGCTTGTTGCTTGGGTTGAGGCGGTCCTGCTTTGTGCTGAAGGCCAACAAACCCTATGAGCGGTCCGGGGAGACTGTAGGCCCACGTGGCGGTCCAGTTATGCCGAAGGCTCGGGACAGATTCAGACAGACTATAGGCCCTGCAGGGCGGTCCAGTCAGGCCGATGGCCCAGTATGCATGTTGTTGATTGTCTGTTACTGATATGGTATTATCGGTGTGGTAGTGGTATTTTGGGGGTAGCTCACTAAGCCCTCGGGCTTACAGTTTTCAGTTTATTATTTCAGGTACCTCAGGAGATCATGGCAAGGAGAAGGTGTGATCGTACCGCTCCTCATCCTTATGATATGGTTATTGGGACACTCTGATGAATAATGATTGAAAACATTTTTGTCACACCCCAAAATCGGAATGCCGGAATCGTTCGGGGGTGGAGGACGTCATGTACACTATCACAACAATGCATAGTAGTAAACAAGCAACAACATCATCCATTGCATTAATAATATAATTTAATACAAGTGTGTTCTGACAAGTTTAATAGACACCAAAAATATAAGTCAAAATAAAAGATGAGTCTTGAACGAGCTCCATCTTCTCAAAACCTGGCATCGGTACCTGTCTACTGGTGACCTGAGAATACAAGTTATTTTGAAAGAGTTGATCGGCTTTAAAGCTGGTGAGATCATAAGTATTTTAGTGTCATTGTTTGTAAGAAAGTGTTTGTAAGTATGCGATGTGTAAGTTTGAAAAAGTTTGTGAATGTTTGCAAAATGGTTGAATCTCCTAGAAAACCCTATGTTTTTCTACTAAAAGTAGCCTTCTACCAAGGCATCAAGTGTTTGTATGTGTGTCTCTTGTAAGAGTATGTATTTTCCCAAATCTGACTATCATTAACCAAAAATATAGTTTTTACATTACTGTTCATTGTGTGAAGATCACAAAGTGAATGAAATGGGGAAATAAAATAGTACTGTAGTGTTGTATTAAGTAACTACTGCTGTACTAACTACCTTAAACCAATTGTTATTTAAAGTACCATGTGATCGACCTGTACCATACTACCGCTAGAAACACGACGATGTAAGACGTCGGAAGAAATGACGTTTGGCACCCGTAGACTTGCAAGTCCCACTGTAGCGAGCAGCAAGGTGTAGGATAGTCAATCCAGTATAGATCTATACACAAACTCAACGCTCTCCACTTAAGGAGATTCTGGATACAAAACGAGCCATGACAGGTGATGTCATGCCCCGTTACGTGGCTCACATAACTGTAGTAGTGTTCTTGTATATGTATTGTGTGTACTAGCTGTATTGTATGTTCTCTCTCTGTCTAGTATGTATGGATGTTCTCTCTGTTTCTCATAATAGTATGTTCTCTTGTATAATGTATAGTATGTACTAGTTGTATTGTAATGTATAATATGTACTAGCTGTATTGTATGTTCTCTCTCTGTCTAGTATGTATGTATGTTCTCTCTGTTTCTCATAATAGTATGTGTTGACTCATGTATGAACTGACTCATTGTATGTTTCATTGTTCTAGTAATAGTATTAGTAACTTCGTAAACTATACTTATTATAGTTTACTAGCAATGTTGTTTGTATGTATGAACATGTTTGTATACCTTTGCTACCCAAAGGTATTGAAATGAAAGAAGTAACTTTTATATCTATATACATATACATAATATATAATTAGGATTCAAACGACCTTCAGACAAATAACTGATACCCTAAGTCCACAACCAAACAAGGAACAGGAAGCAAGGCGAGCTATCAGTCCTAAGTCCTTTCAACCCTACTTATATAACTATATCTATATAGATACACATTTAACAGAATATAAGTTTAAAAGAGTTTAATGAAAGTATTTGACATGTAAAAGAGTTTGTAAAACAGTTTGAAGTAGTTTGTTTGATAACACAGTTTGAAAAGTAAGAAATTCACTTGTTTGGTAGTTATTAATCACATGTGATTGATATAATAACTATAATAGTTCAACTTGTATCCCCCCATAAAAGCATTTAAAATCATTTAAAAGGTTGATTAAGGGGTATGAACTCACCTGTAGTGAGTGGTTTGGATGAACGGATGTTATAGGATGCTAGGTGCCAAGTGAAGACTTGAGCACACACAAGGATCAACAAAGGAGCTTGAAAGGGAGTTCACGGCCCAAGAACACTAGTGTGTGTTCTTGGTGTTCTTGGTGAAATGAAGATTGCTTGAAGATAAAGTTGAAGATCAAGAAGGAAAATCTGATGATACTTGAGAGAATTTCGAGTTCTAGTCTTGAAATGGTAAAAAAAAGTGAGTAAAATGACTAAGTGTCATATTTATACTTCTTAGAGTTTACGGCCGTAAACACCATGTTTGGGCTGTAAACTCCAAACTCTTGGAGTTTTGAGACTTTTTTGATGCACAATAGACCCTAGAGTATCCTCTCTCCAGTTATCTCTTGAAGTACTAAGCTTTAAAACACTCAAACTGACTTCAAAAAGCTTAACAGTTAGCAGAAACAATTCTGACTTTTATTGAAGTGAATGGTTGTACAAGATAGAAATTTCGGGTTGTCACATCAGCCCCCCGTTAGAAGGAATTTTGTCGCGAAATTAGAGTTTAAGCAAATAAGTAGTTACAAATAACTAAGTAAAAAGACGAGGATATTTCAGTTTCATCTGATCCTCTCGCTCCCAAGTGAATTCAGGTCCTCGCTTGGTGTTCCAGCGAACCTTCATTATCGGGATACGGCTTTGTTTCGTTTGCTTGACCTCCCGGTCTATGATCTCCACAGGTTCTTCCACGAAGTTGAAGCTCTCGTTGATCTCGATCTCGTCGAGTGGGATTACAAGAGTCTCGTCGGATAGACACTTTTTCAAGTTCGAGACGTGGAAAGTGGAATGTACGTTACTGAGTTCGCGGGGTAAGTTAAGTTTGTAAGCTACAGGTCCGATTCTAGCGAGAATCTCGAAAGGCCCTATGTATCTTGGATTTAGCTTTCCACGCTTTCCAAAGCGTATTAAGCCCTTCCAGGGTGAGACCTTCAATAGAACACGGTCTCCCACCTAGAATTCCAACGGTTTCCTTCGTTTATCTGCGTAGCTTTTCTGTCGGTCTCTAGAGGCTTTCAATCGTTCACGAATCTGAACGATCTTCTATGTCGTTTCCCGAATGATCTCCGGACCCGTGAGAGTGCTTTCAGGAACTCGTCCTTTAGCTAACTGGGTATCACCCACCTCAGCCCATCACATAGGTGATCTGCACTTTCGGCCATAGAAGGCCTCGAATGGAGCAGCCTTTATGCTCGTGTGATAACTGTTGTTGTAGGAAAATTCGATAAGGGGTAAATGAGTATTCCATGCTTTCCCAAAGTCGATCATACAGGCTCGCAACATATCTTCCAAGGTTTGTATCGTCCTCTCACTTTGTCCGTCGGTCTGTGGATGGTAGGCTGTACTCATGTCCAGCCTAGTTCCTAGGGAACTTTATAGCGAATGCTAGAACCTTGAAGTGAATCTACTATCTCTGTCCGAGATAATGGATATGGGAACACCGTGCAGTCGTACAATCTCCCGAATGTAGGCTCTTGTAAGCTTCTCCATCTTGTCTGTTTCTTTGATAGGCAGGAAGTGTGTGGACTTGGTCAATCTATCGACAATGACCCATATGGTATCAAGTCCACCCGTTGTCTTGGGCAACTTGGTTATGAGGTCCATAGTGATCCGCTCCCACTTCCATTCCGGTATCTCTGGCTGCTGTAGTAGACCTGAGGGTTTCTGGTATTCGACCTTGTCCTTTGCACAAGTAAGGCATTTAATCACGAAGGTAGCGATCTCTGCTTTCATATTAGGCCACCCGTATAGCTTTTTAAGATCCAGATACATCTTATCTGAACCCGGGTGGACGGAATAACGAGTGTTGTGCGCCTCGGCCATGACCAAGTCTCTAAAACCACCGTGTTTCGGTGTCCAGATCCGATCCATGAGATAAAAAGCTCTGCCACCCTTGACTTCCAAGTTTTTATCCATCCCTTTCAGGGATTCACTCGCCACATTTTCAGGTTTCAAAGCGTCGAGCTGAGTTTCCTTAATTTGTGTGGACAAGTGTGAATGGATAGTCATAGTCAATGATTTGACTCTACGACCAGAGTATTCTTTCCAACTTAGGGCGTCAGCTACTACGTTGGCTTTACCCGGATGATAACGAATTTCACATTCGTAGTCACTGAGTAGCTCGACCCACCGTCGTTGTCTCATGTTGAGCTCCTTCTGGTCGAATATGTGTTGTAGGCTTTTGTGGTCTGTAAAGATAGTGCTTTTTGTACCATACAGGTAGTGTCTCCAGATCTTCAGAGCAAACACAACTGCTCCTAGCTTAAGATCGTGTGTAGTGTAGTTGACCTCGTGTGTCTTCAGCTGTCTCGAGGCATAGGCGATGACCTTACCTCGTTGCATCAGAACACAGCCGGGCCCTTGATTGGAAGCATCGCAATAGACAACGAAGTCTTCTATCCCTTCGGGGAGGGATAGTATTGGTGCGGTGCACAAGGCTCGCTTGAGCGTTTGGAACGCTCTCTCCTGCTTCTCTTCCTAGTCAAAGGCCACGCTCTTCTGGGTCAGTGTTGTAAGAGGTTTTGCAATTCGGGAGAAGTTCTGAATGAACCTGCGATTGTAGCCAGCGAGGCCTAGAAATTGACGAATTTCCGTAGGCGTCTTCGGTGCTGACCAGCTCCCAATGGCTTTGATTTTGGAAGGGTCCACGTGTATTCCCTCTTCGTTAACCACGTGCCCTAAGAATTCGACTCTTCGGATCCAAAATTCGCATTTCGAGAACTTCGCATAGAGCTTCTCCGAACGCAGCGTTTCTAAGACTAGTCGCAGATGTTCACTATGCTCTTCCTTACTATGAGAGTAGATAAGTATGTCATCGATGAAGACGATGACGAACTGATCCAAGAAAGGACGACACACCCTATTCATTAAATCCATGAATACTAAGGGTGCGTTTGTTAATCCGAACGGCATCACTACGAATTCGTAGTGCCCATAACGAGTTCGGAAGGCTGTCTTCGGGACATCCTCCTCTAGCACTCGTAGCTGGTGATATCCGGATCTTAAGTCGATTTTTGAAAAGAAGTTCGCCCGTTGAAGTTGATCAAATAAATCGTCTATGCGAGGTAGAGGATAACGATTTTTGATGGTTAGTTTGTTGAGTTCCCTGTAGTCGATGCACATACAAAACGATCCATCTTTCTTCTTGACGAACAAGACTGGAGCTCCCCAGGGTGAGAAGCTTGGTCTTATAAAGCCCTTGCTGAGCAGTTCGTTAAGTTGACCGGACAGTTCTTGCATCTCTGCAGGTGCTAAACGATAACGCGATTTGGCTACGGGGGTAGCCCCTGGAACTAAGTCGATTCTGAACTCGACTTGACGTTGCAGAGGTAATCCTGGGAGTTCTTCCGGAAAGATATCGGGAAAGTCACGTACTACTGGAATGTTCTTAATAGATTTCTTTTCTTGGCTCACATCGACCGCATGAGCAAGGAATGCGCGACATTCCTTTCGCAAGAATTTCTGGGCTTGAATGCTCGAGATGATACGAAGGTTAGTGTCGGGTTTGTCGCCATAAACTACTAGAGTTTCGTCAGACGGCAGATTAAGGCGAACCGCCTTTTCAGAACACATGATGTCGGCACGATGAAGACTCAACCAATCCATGCCGATAATGACGTCGAAACTTTTAATTGAGACCGGCATGAGGTCGATCGAAAATGAATGGCTATCTAGTGTTAGGGTACATCCTATGAATATACTGCTAGTGCTCTCCGTCTTTCCATTAGCCATTTCTACAGTGAACGGTTCTTTAAGTGCTCGTGATTTTTGCTTAAGTAAATGAGCAAATTTTTGGTTCACGAAACTCCTCTCCGCTCCACTATCAAACAGTATGCATGCATAAGAGTTATCGAGGAGAAACGTACCAGTGACCACTATGGGGTTGGCAACCGCTTCCTCATAGCCTATAGCCATAACTCTTCCTACTCCACCGGTGATCCCTGCCTTTGGGCAGTTCCTTTAGTAGTGACCCACTTCACCATAATTGTAGCAAGCTTGGCTCACTACAGCGCCGGGGACTTGGTTGACTGGCCTTGCCATAGCTTTGCAGAAACGGGCAGTGTGCCCCTTCCTGTTGCAGTTAGAGCACTGCATTTCCCGGCAGGCTCCTGTGTGGTGGAAGTTGCATCTGTTTCACTTTGGCGAACTTCCAGCATACTGCTTTACCGGAGTAGCAGCGGCAGGTGCTATCGCAGCATGAACTGCCACGACCTGCTGCTTTTTGGCAGCCTTCTTCTTCTTTTGTTCATCCCAGAACTTCTGCTTGGAAACAGCGGTTTTGGCGGGTTCTGAGATGGCCAGGGTTGTTGCGGCCGGGGTACGAACCTCATGGTCAATCAGCCGTTGTGCCAACCGCTTGGCACTATCGAATGTAGTGGGGTTTGAAGCTAACACATTCCTCTGAAATGGAGGCACCAGCCCCCATATGTATCTCTCTATCTTCTTTCCGTCTGTATGAACCATGTTGGGACAGAGGGCCACCAGCTCGCAGAACCTGGCGGTGTAGGAGACTATGTTGGTGCCTTTCATGGTTAGGCTCCACAGTTCCTGCTCCAGTTTCTGGATTTCGCCCCTCGGGCAGTACTCTTCAATCATTAGCTCTTTCAGAGCTTCCCAGCCCATAGCATTTGCCACTATTAGAGATAGTGACTTGACATGGCTATTCCACCATGTCAGGGCTTTTGCCTCGAAGGTGCAAGCAGCAAATTTGACTTTGCATCCTTCCGGGCATGAGCAGATCTCGAAGATCGACTCCGTCTTTTAGAACCATTGCGAGAGGACAATGACTCCGCCAGTCCCTTTAAAGGACAATGGCTTGCAGTTGGTGAAGTCCTTATAGGAGCACTCTCTCAAGAGAACATGAGCTTCACCATGGGTCGAATGAACAGGCGTTTCCGTACCACTAGCATTGGTGGAATGATATTGAGCCATGGTTGTAGCCACAGCCACAGCTACAGCAGCATTCAGAGCTGCCATATCGATTTGAGGAGCAGATTGTGTTGCAGTTATCGGAGGATCGCGCCTCGTTGATCGGCGTGG
Source organism: Lactuca virosa (assembly GCF_052849685.1). Lineage (NCBI taxonomy): Eukaryota > Viridiplantae > Streptophyta > Magnoliopsida > Asterales > Asteraceae > Lactuca > Lactuca virosa. Next base: position 319,037,978 of record NC_136429.1, read on the forward strand.
AGGCATCTTTTAACTATAAGTTTACAAAGATGAAGATATTGATAAGAATTTAATAGGGAGAATTTGATGAGAATGACTCATGGACTAACTCTCCATAGTCCAACAACACAATTGAATAGCACGATTGAATGTAGATCTGGTACTAAAAGATGATAGCATTTGGATAATAATTTCCGTGAGATTAGATATCTGTCAATAATACTGGTATTACAGATGTAACAAGTTCGGGAAAAATGACCTAGAAGTAGGTCTTACATCAACCAAGATAGGAAAATTTTGACAGAACTACGACCTAATCATGACCTAACAGGTCCAAGTTTTAACAAAGATAGGAAATTAGACTAGAGTTTTTACATAAACTAGGTTATATCCAAAAGAGAAGTCGAGGAGACTCTATCTGCGACGAGAACTACTAGAGTGAGTTCTTGACTCTGACAGAAGGCGTTATATGTCTCGCATACGCCTTTCATACATTGACTGCCTAGCCCGAAGTTCCCTAACTTCAGCTTGGGATGCAGTTAGCTGTTGTTGCAGAGTCCCACTGGTTATCCTAGCCCTTTCCATAGCTACCTCGAGTTGGCGAATGCGGACCGTGTTAACGCCAGAGTTGGCGTCAATCTCCAACACTCGGTCGATAGTTGCTCGACCTTGCTCGGTGTTCCGAGAAATCCTACGGACCATGATGGGCAGGAGACGATCAGCTGAACCTCCCTCGGTGAGGTTGTAAAAGCTTCTGTCCCCATTGTAGGGAATGGGTTGACCCTGTTCCTGACTCTATCTGTTCAAGTTTGTGGCTCACGGAGGTGTGGGTCCTTGAAATGTTGGGCGAGGGTTTGGGTTTTGAGCTACTGGGGGTAGGTTGTTGACTTCCGGCACTGAGTCAGAACCATCAGAAAAGCCTTCAGCTTGGTGATCATCCAAACGGATTGGGTGATCATCTTCTGGCTCTTCTCCAAGCCATCCTACATTGCCGTTGTTGGGGTAGTATGGGTCTCCGGGGATATGGAATCCAGCCATGATATCTACGCGAGAAAAGGGGTATAAGAAATAAGCACATAAGTAATTTATAGTAACACAAAATACTCCTATAGTATTTTAGGTTTATGTTCTGTTCTAATGTTTTCATTGTAGTAGTGTTGGTAAGTTTTTAGACTTGTGGCAACCTCACAACCACACTTAGGCACATGCTAGTCACTCCTCGGATAATATAGTTGATCAGGCTATATCTTCCCAGATTCGACTATATGTCTCTAAGTCTACTTGTGCTGCCCAACAATCGTAATACTTTTGTTTTGTCCTAGTGACACTGATTTTAGTATGAATGCAGGTAGGTATACTTGGTTAAATATTTTATTATTTAAAAGTATAACACTTTATTAGAGTATTTTAATCCCACTGTGTTTATATATTGTATATCTTTTATGGGTTGATATACTCGATTCACTATAAACAAAGCTCGGATACCAATCTGTCACACCCCAAAACCGGAACGGCGGAATCGTTCGGGGGTGGAGGACGTCATGTACAGTATCACAACAATGCATAAAACAACATCATCCATTGCAATAATAATATAATTTAATACAAGTGTGTTCTGACAAGTTTAATAGACACCAAAAATATAAGTCAAAATAAAAGATGAGTCTTGAACGAGCTCCATCTTCTCAAAACCTGGCATCGGTACCTGTCTACTGGTGACCTGAGAATACAAGTTATTTTGAAAGAGTTGATCGGCTTTAAAGCTGGTGAGATCATAAGTATTTTAGTGTCATTGTTTGTAAGAAAGTGTTTGTAAGTATGCGATGTGTAAGTTTGAAAAAGTTTGTGAATGTTTGCAAAATGGTTGAATCTCCTAGAAAACCCTATTTTTCTACTAAAAGTAGCCTTCTACCAAGGCATCAAGTGTTTGTATGTGTGTCTCTTGTAAGAGTATGTATTTTCCCAAATCTGAGTATCATTAACCAAAAAAATAGTTTTTACATTACTGTTCATTGTGTGAAGATCACAAAGTGAATGCAATGGGGAAATAAAATAGTACTGTAGTGTTGTATTAAGTAACTACTGCTGTACTAACTACCTTAAACCAATTGTTATTTAAAGTACCACGTGATCGGCCTGTACCATACTACCGACTAGAAACACGACGATGTAAGACTTTGGAAGAAATGACGCTTGGCACCTGTAGACTTGCAAGTCCCACTGTACCGAGCAGCAAGGTGTAGGATAGTCAATCCAGTATGGATCTATACACAAACTCAACTCTCTCCACTTAAGGAGATTTTGGATACAAAACGAGCCATGACAGGTGATGCCATGCCCCGTTACGTGGCTCACATAACTGTAGTAGTGTTCTTGTATATGTATTGTGTGTACTAGGTGTATTGTATGTTCTCTCTCTGTCTAGTATGTATGTATGTTCTCTCTGTTTCTCATAATAGTATGTTCTCTTGTATAATGTATAGTATGTACTAGTTGTATTGTAATGTATAGTATATACTAGATGTATTGTATGTTCTCTCTCTGTCTAGTATGTATGTATGTTCTCTCTGTTTCTCATAATAGTACGTGTTGACTCATGTATGAACTGACTCATTGTATGTTTCATTGTTCTAGTAATAGTATTAGTAACTTCCTAAACTATACTTATTATAGTTTACTAGCAATGTTGTTTGTATGTATGAACATGTTTGTATACCTTTGCTACCCAAAGGTATTGAAATGAAAGAAGTAACTTTTATATCTATATACATATACATAATATATAATTAGGATTCAAACGACCTTCGGACAAATAACCGATACCCTAAGTCCACAACCAAACAAGGAACAGGAAGAAAGGCGAGCTATCAGTCCTAAGTACTTTCAACCCTACTTATATAACTATATCTATATAGATACACATTTAACATAATATAAGTTTAAAAGGGTTTAATGAAAGTATTTGACATGTAAAATAGTTTGTAAAACAGTTTGAAGTAGTTTGTTTGATAACACAGTTTGAAAAGTAAGAAATCCACTTGTTTGGTAGTTATTAATCACATGTGATTGGTATAATAACTGTAATAGTTCAACATGTATCCCCACCATAAAAGCATTTAAAATCATTTAAAAGGTTGATTAAGGGGTATGAACTCACCTATAGTGAGTGGTTTGGATGAACGGATGTTATAGGATGCTAAGTACCGAGTGAAGACTTGAGCACACACAAGGATCAACAAAGGAGCTTGAAAGGGAGTTCACGGCCCAAGAACACTAGTGTGTGTTCTTGGTGTTCTTGGAGAAATGAAGATTGCTTGAAGATAAAGTTGAAGATCAAGAAGGAAAATCGGATGATACTTGAGAGGATTTCGAGTTCTAGTCTTGAAATGGTAAAAAAAGTGAGTAAAATGACTAAGTGTCATATTTATACTCCTTAGAGTTTACGGCCGTAAACACCATGTTTGGGCTGTAAACTCCAAACTCTTGGAGTTTTGAGAATTTATTGATGCACAATAAACCCTAGAGTATCCTCTCTCCAGTTATCTCTTGAAGTACTAAGCTTTAAAACACTCAAAGGCATGGTTTTTGGATAAAACCAAGGCTCACGACGTGACCATAGAGGGGTCACAACGTGAGGAGTAATTAAATGAAGATGATGACTTAGATTGAGCTCACGACGTGAGCAATAGGAGCTCATGATGTGAGATGCATTGCAGCTTAAGCCCGATCATTTAGGGTTTCCTTCATATTTAAACCCCATAAACTTCATTTTAGGGTTGCAAAATAGCCCCATTCCTCCCTAAGCACAAAAAAACCCTAAACCTAGCCTCTCCTTGTGATTCTTGAGCTTTTAGTGGAGTTTTGGTGGTATAAAGAAGAATACATCACCAATGACGCATAGATTGAGCTTGAAAGTTCCATTTGCAACCTTTAGCAACACCTCTGGACCATTGTGAGTAAACAAGGTTCAAACTTTTTGTCTCCTTGTTGCTAGATCTAAGGTTTTTTGCATGTTTATCCACGGCTACAAGAGTTAGAGTGTTAGGAATCCATAAATTTAGAAAATTTATGGGTCCTTAGCGTCCCATGGTCAATATATGTCATGGATCTGAATTTGGATGATGTTTGTATTGGATTAGATGTCTAAGTCCATAACTATTATTGGTATGTATTCGACCCGACTTGGCATGGTCCATTTGGGTTGCATGGCATCGGAACAATTAGATAGACAAAATGAGAAAAAAGGATACTAGTGATTTATATCAATATATTATAAGTTCTAATATATTAATATGAAATCATATTATTTTATTAGTATTGATCAAGAATTAATTTAGAATTAATCTAGTGATCAAAAGGAACTAATTAAATATGGACTCTTATATATGTGGTGGGCCAAGTTCATTTAGGTTGGGCTAATCTTTCATGGACAGTCCATGGAGTGTTTAACCCATGGATCCTATGGAAATGAACGGTCATGGGTATTATGGTTTACATGAATGTAACCCTAATCCTCCACACTATATAAACAAGTTCCTAATTCATGAAATGGGCACTAGTGTGTATACACAATAGGGCAAAACCGATTTGGTGCAAGTATCCTTATTCTCTAGTTATTCCAAGGGTTCTTGGTGTTGTGTGAACCACTTGAGGTGTCACACTTGAGGCACTAGGCTCTTAAGCTCCATGAAATCAAGCTACTACATCAAAAGGTATGTCATTCTACTAGATTCATGTAGTATAGTTGCTTTATATTATGCTAGTTAGGATGAAACCTTGGAATATCAATTATTTGCATGTATACTAGAGAAAACATAGATCCAAGGTTTGTAGGGTTGCATGTACACCATAGGAGTGTTAAAATACTCAAAACCCATCAGTGGTATCAGAGCCTAGGCTTGTTTTCTTGTATACCTGATGCAAATTACTGAAAATCAAAGTCTATATGTTGTCTGGTTAGCTGACTCGCCGAGTCCATTAAGGGACTCGACGGGTCCATGCCTAAATTCATCCAACTCGACGAGTTGGTTCATGCACTCGACGAGTTAGACCCCCTGACAGCATATCTTCGTGTTTTAAAGCTGGAATTGGTCTAAAATCATTACCTTAAACTGTTTTGGACCTATAAAACCTGTTTTTGATGTGGTAATGATTGTGGGAAACCAATTTCAAGGTTGTTATCAAAATTTCAAGTTTTATGTGTGTTTATGTATTTCTTGAAATTGTTGATATGATTGTTCATACACTTATGAGTTTTGGTAGATCATAGGAATTATTTGCAAATTGGTTGTTAGTTAATTCTTGATCTAAATGTATTTTAATGGAGTCCATAATTTTTCCTCAAGTTATGGATTACCAAAAGTCATTTCTTTTAAAGATTCATTAAAATGCATAGGTTACAAAACAGAAGAGTCTTTTTGTTTTAAGAACTCCATAACATGTCCTCAAGTTATGGATGTTCAACAGTCTCATCATTAATGGTTTTAAAACCTTAATTAAACTCATAAGTTATGAAAATCCAAAAGTTTTTGAATAGTTCAAAACTTGCCCTCAAGTTTTGGAATTTGTAAAGTTTTCCCTAATGAATACTTTAATTCCAAGTTAAACCTTTAGAATTTTAAAAGTTAAAATTCAACCCTTATACTTTATAGTATTATAAGCTCATAATATATATATATATATATATATATATATATATATATATATATATATATATATATATATATATATAAGAACAAAGTCAGTCTTACCGTTAGCAGGCCTCTAACACGAAGCCGGTCTATAAGGGGGGTATAAGGTTAGTGCCTATAAAATGACAGTTTAATGGGTGTCCACTCTCACCCAACGCCTCCTTGACTGGTGGAGGGTCGTTAGCCGAATAGGTTTGATAGGACTATAATTCTCCCTTCATTAAAAGTATTAATGATAAATACTAAGTAACTAAACACTTATGAATTCCCAATCTTAATTACTTAGGAAAATGTGAATTTGGTGCTAACCCATGAAATTACACTTTGCACTTTGCTTAAGTCGCTAGTGGAGCGTGTGTGGGTAACCGACACACTAACTTGGATTAAACAAGGTAGGCAAAGGGTAACTTCATGTTTATCATTGGATCGGTGCAGCGCGTGTGGTTAACCGGCACATCGATTAAGTGATAAATATTAAGGGTACCAAGTATATTTGCATGGTTATTCACACCTTGTTTTGTGATCCTCGGCGTCCCAGTCACAAAACTTGAGAGGGCACAATCGAGATTGATACATGCATTGAAAAGTTCAATGAATCTCAAAAGATCTAGGAGTTTCAAATCAAATTAAAACCTAATAAATTATTTCGTTTTTCATGGTGGAAATTGGTGAATCGTCATTCGCCTACCTTCAAATATTTTATAGCTTGGATTACGACATCCCTCTTCCATGTTATAAAATATTGTGTTGGGTCCTAGCCTTAATATTTCATATTGGGTGTTATATTAAGGACTTTAAGTCAACTAACTTGAATTTCTCCCATTGTAGATGTCTGTTTTAGACAACTATGATCTTCCCAAATTCACATGGAAATCATACTTCTCTTCCTCCACCTCCTCCAATTATTCTCCCTAACCCAGAAGTTCTTGAATATTTCAAGGTCACTCAAGCCCTATTGGCAAGCAAGGTCTATCTGTGCTCACATCTTGGAGATGAAGTCACATATTGCCAAGCCGGGAGAGTTGGGTGTCAAAGTCTTGAGGAAGTTGGTTGTTGACTAGGGTCTTCAATCACTTTCTAAGTCACATAGTGAGTTTCCTTTGGGACTACTATGTAACAAACTATGACATGACCCTTAATGATCTTATCTATTTGCTTGGTGCTGCTGAATCAGCAATGATTTGGAGCACTGGTAAAGCAAACTTGATTAGAATATCAACTTCCCAAACTTCCATGGACATTGACAATGGTAACATTGAATATCCAGAAAAGCTTTCTCTACCCAATGGAAAGGGATCGGCCATAGTCAACTCGGTTGACCAAATGGTAAAGAGAAAGGCTAAATCTAAGATAGTCCCATTACCAAAGAGTCCATATGGTTCTATTGCCAAAAGAAGGGGCATTGGTTGCGAAGCTGCCCTAACTACCTGAAAGATCTGAGAGAAGGTCAAGTCAAAAAGTTTGACTCTGCTTCAGGTAAGTCCACTATCTAACTCTGTTAAGTTCCTTATTGATGATTCTTAATACAAAATGTGACTCGGTTACATTTTGATGTTTGGCAGGATTAAGCAAAGGGAAGGAAACTTAAAGGAAGAGTATGCTGAATTTGATCGCGAAGATGGATTTCAATCTCAGGGTTCGAAGATCGGATTCTTGAGCTACTACTTAGTATTTATGATAGATTGCTAGAAAATATGTAATAGCATAGTTTTCATTTAAAGTTTCATTGTAAGGAAAAAAAATTCCGCATTTATAAATAAATAAAATTTTGTTTTACTTTATGTTATATCTCCTTGCAATGGCATTTATGGAAAATTGATGTTTGTAAGTTTCTAGAAATAATGGAAATATGAATTTAATTCTTTCATTAGTGGTAGTGTCTAAATTTACCAAATAAGGAAAGATTCTCATCATCCAAGTTTCAATTGGACCGAAACTTGGAATCATGCAAGTTGTTTTGTATGATGAATGAAAATCTTCACATTTAAAAAAATAAGACTAATTCCTTGTTCACATGTATATGTGAGTCAAGTGAAGGACTAAGGGATCGAGTACCCATTCTTGTGCACTGGTCAAGTCCACCACAAAAGATCGATAAGACTATTCGTCTTGATTTACTAAAGTTTAGTAAATATGGTTACACTTACAAGTTTAAGTATAATTCTGAAACATTGGAAAAGTTTCAATGTATGGCAGAACGAATGAGAAGAATCAAATTTGGCAGAAAGATAAAAGTTTCTCAAATCTGAAAAGTTGGGAGAGTACTTTAGTACCATGTTTTATGATCATCTTAATGATTGTGAGACCATATCACAATTCATCCTCTAGGGACATCTTAATGCATTCTTATGGCTAAGAAGAGGAGTCATGAATTGTTGAAGTGGTTAAATCAAGAAGATGATTCATACTTCGTTCCAAAACAAGTCTTAGAGTCATACTCCAAGATTGTAACTTGAGTGACACATCCTAAAGAAGGTTTATTAACACTTGTCAAATGTAAGAGTAAAATGTGTTCTACTCTTGTACATTTAAAATTGGTAAGTTGTGATGTTTTGGATAAAACAAAGACCAGCTAAGGCCAATTGTGTGAAGTGTTTATCTTGATAAAGAATCCGCACTATCTCTTGAATATTTGGAAAGAGAGTCTTATATGTCAAGAGGACAGTGGGAGCCTTAAAGATCTTGAAAAAACTTTAAGATCTAATCAAGAATAAAAACATGTAGTTTATCACTAGCACACGACTTGATGTTTAAGAAGAGGAGTCATGAATTGTTGAAGTGGTTAAATCAAGAAGATGAGTCATACTTCGTTCCAAAACAAGTCTTAGAGTCATACTCCAAGATTGTAACTTGAGTGACACATCTTAAAGAAGGTTTATTAACACTTGTCAAATGTAAGAGTAAAATGTGTTCTACTCTTGTTCATTTAAAATTGGTAAGTTGTGATGTTTTGGATAAAACAAAGACCAACTAAGGCCAATTGTGTGAAGTGTTTATCTTGATAAAGAATCCGCACTATCTCTTGAATATTTGGAAAGAGAGTCTTATATGTCAAGAGGACAGTGGGAGCTTTAAAGATCTTGAAAAAACTTTAAGATCTAATCAAGAATAAAAACCTGTAGTTTATCACTAGCACACAACTTGATGTTTATAACCTATCGTGTTGACATATTCCTATTTTTGTGCCCATTCTAGTTAAAGTTGGATTTGCATATGAGTTCTGAGAGTTCTCAATTGGTTGCATAACAACTTGGAAGCAATGACAGGCCCTTGTGTTGCCAGGTGGCAAGAAGTTAAGGCTACACAAGTTCAGTTCATATGAGTTTGGATTTATCACTAAACTTGTCTTGTGATTATTGTTTTGACAAATTCACATGGATAGGAACACATACACCATAAAATCAAAGTGTCATAAGGTTTCTCTCCGATTCATGAAAATGATGGTGAGGAAACGCTTTCACTAAGTAGATTTTACGTAGATAGCAATTGTGATATTTGCATTCCCAAAGTCGTTAGAGGAGTGTGTGTGGTTAACCGGCACACTAACATGGACTTGTGAGAAAGGGAAAAGGTCTAAACAATTGAGACTATGATTACGGCATCCCTTTTCATAGTTCTGAAATTGTTTAGACACACATGTGTGCTATCTAAGGAAAGGTGTATGACTTTGATAAAGTTTTATCAAAGTATCTCGTATCAGAAATTTGAACTTTGGTAAAGAAAGTCAATAAAGTATTGATGTCTAGAAGTCCACCTGATTTCTGAGTACATGTCAAAGCTAGCGGGATCATAAGTGTTATGCTAATAACAATCATTATGATAAGTGTTGAAAATTAGCAATGTTAATTATAGAAAACAAAAGTTTCAATTGGGAAAAGTTGTTTTGCTATAATTAAGGGAGATTAAATTATACATCATTTCAAATCTAAATGCTTAGATCGTGAGATTTTAATCAAATTTAGTCAAGAATATATATATGAATGTTATGTTGGATTGGTTCAACATAAGGAAATTCTATATATGGGAACATTATTTGCGTTCTAAAATTCGATTATGATTACGACACACCTTTTCATATTCTGAATTATGTGAACATGGCAAATAGAAATAGAAATATTATAGCAAAAGACTGGTCTAGTATCATGTCTTTATGTGAGACATCATGAATCGTGTCCTATATGCTTCGGATATAGGATCGATTGCATGTGCTATAATATTTATCTGTTCTAAATTATTCTAAATGCCTATGGCATTAAGAAGGAAAAAGTACTAGAACTGGATATGACTAATTTGATTAAGCAATTGTCAAGAACAATCTAAGGTTCACCAAAGATTGGTTGCTCAGGGACAGTTGGAAGTATAGTGTTAATTTTGGAAGGACCATATTGACATATTCTGAAAAGAGGCAACTCTTGTTCAGAAGTGATAGTCAAAATAGGAATATGGAAATATTCCCATAGGTGGAAGTTATTCATTAAATATGTGTAAGATTTGGAAACTTAATGCAAGAAGGATGTTTAAAGCAATGTACTTTGAATTTGAGACTTCGTTTCCATGGAATGATCTCCATTGGAATACTCTGTAATGACTGTTGACAAGTATTTGTGACTTTGTGCATAATCATTACAAGAGGATCAGTGCATATAACTTTAAAATCTAACAAGATTTCGGTAAATGGCAGGAATTTGAAATTCTTGCATTTGCGGTAAGGATTTGGGATTGTGAAATGATAATCATTGGAATTATGTTCAATCGATCTATTCCACAAAGTAAAGATCATAGACAAACTTAGTGTGCATAATTGGTGTATGGCATAACTAATGTTTGGAAAAACATAGTGTGCATACTTGGTGTATGGCATGACTAGTGTTTAGAAAACATAGTGTACATGCTTGGAGCATGGGAAAACTATTGTTTTAATTCAAGTATAAAGTTGATAATTTGAAACAGTATGCAATAAATAATGTGTAATCAATATGGTGATAAATAAAAGTTGTTCTATTTATATTCATAAGTTCTGAGACCATATTCGATTCGATTATTCTTGTGTTTCACTTTGCATGTTTTGACTTCCAGAATAACTAGGTCGTTCTTCGAGAATGACTAAGTTATTCAAACCATCCACAGTCGATAATACGTTGGAAGTAGTTATTAAGGCAATACTGTCATGAAGCTGGTTTGTAGATGTCCAAGGTATTAGACATAGCAAGAGTTGCTACAACATTCATAAGTGCTCATAAGTTCTCAGTATTGGAATAAACCCACGCTCATTTGACTCACTTCATGGATTTTATCACGAGTGATCATGAGACGATAATATCTTATATTCTTCAAACCTAGAGATATGAGTTGTTGCCTATGAGTTAGTTATACATTGATTGTATGAAAACGCATTGATAACTCGATGTTATAAAACGTGCCTTTATGTGTGATTTAACAAGTAGTAGAACAAGCATATGAGTCGAAGTTTATCCATTCCTTTTACCCTTGAAGGGATAAAAGCGATATATGTGGGCCCCTCGATGATTTAGTGATGACACCCCGAAGTTCTTGGCCAAGCCTGGACTAATTTGATTTGTTCAATTAGTCAGTCATCATAAATCGGAAATCGGGAAACAACAAATGGATAGAGAGAATGACATTAATCCATGTCTCAGTCCATATGATATCTAGAATGAAGGAACATATGATCCCTTATCTAATAGACGCGTCATTGATCTGTTCAGAGTTCGACAGCGGCTTTTAAGAGCTACGATTGCTAGTCGGGTTTTGGAGTCATACGCAATAATAGATTTAGACTTATCCAAGTGGGAGACTGTTGGATTAGATGTCTAAGCCCATAACTATTATTGGTATGTATTCGACCCGACTTGGCATGGTCCATTTGGGTTGCATGGCCTCGGAACAATTGGATAGACAAAATGAGAAAAAAGGATGCTAGTGATTTATATTAATATATTATAAGTTCTAATATATTAATATGAAATCATATTATTTAATTAATATTAATCAAGAATTAAGTTAGAATTAATCTAGTGATCAAAAGGACAAATTAAATATGGACTCTTATATATGTGGTGGGCCAATTCATTTAGGTTGGGCTAAGCTTTTGTGGATAGTCCATGGAGTGTTTAACCCATGGATCCTATGGAAATGAAAGGTCATGGGTATTAGGGTTTACATGAATGTAACCCTAATCCTCCACACTATATAAAGAGGTTCCTAGTTCATGAAATGGGCACTAGAATGTATACACAAGAGGGCAAAATTGATTTGGTGCAAGTATCCTTATTCTCTAGTTATTCCAAGGGTTCTTGGTGTTGTGTGAACCATTTGAGGTGTCACACTTGAGGCACTAGGCTCTTAAGATCCATGGAATCAAGCTACTACATCTAAAGGTATGTCATTCTACTAGATTCTTGTAGTATAGTTGCTTTATATTATGCTAGTTAGGATAAAACCTTGGAATATCAATTATTTGCATGTATAATAGAGAAAACATAGATCCAAGGTTTATAGGGTTGCATGTATACCATAGGAGTGTTAGAATGCTCAAAACCCATCAGTTTGAGTTCATGCTTGAGACTTAATCTCATTTTTCATCATGAATGCCCTAGTTTGAGCTTAAGTCTTGTATTAGGCATATAATAACTTAAAGCATCGATTTTTATGATCTTTGGGGTGTTAGGAAGCCTCTTGGAAAAGATATATTTTTTGCTTAATTGATTAAGAAGTTTATAGATCAATATGGAATTCAGACTGATCTCACGACGTGAACTATTTTTCCATGTAGTAGCTCATGACATGAGCCATAGATGGTCACATCGTTGTTGACTTTTGACCTTCATTGATTATTGAATTTTTGACCACTTTGACTTTTGGTCAAAGATTCCTCCATGTTTTGGTGTTAAAGGGCTCACAGGAGCAAGTCGTGCAGAAAGGGAGTGCTTCGCAGTGTTTTCGGGTCCTTTAATTAAGGTGAGTTTTGCTTCATTGTACCCGTGGGTCAAAGGCACCAATGTCAGCCCACTAATTTTGGTTATCTGTTAGTGGACGGATGCCATAGGGACTGTATATAGTCATGTAGGATATCCTGAGGACTCTTGATCTAGGATTTCTTGCCAGTTCCTTGTTTGGTTGTAGCTTTAGAGTAGGATCACCTGTTCGGGTGTTTATCTCACCTATTAGTATATACAGTTATACATTCCTTGGATTGTTGGTATTTATTATGTTATTGTGTTGTAGTGATCTGTTAGATTTGTATCCTGGTATATAGGATGTTTTTGTGTTATAGTGATCTGTTAGATCTGTATCCTAGTATATATGATGTTGTTATGCTGTAGTGATTTGTTAGATTTGTATCCTGGTATATAGGATGTTGTTATGTGCTAGTGATCTGTAGATTTTTTTATGTCTACCTGTACTTGCTAGTAATCATCTAGTGGAGTGACCTAGGGGATGTATGTAGTCATGTAGGATACCATGAGAACTCTTGTTCTAGGCTTTCTTGCATGTTCCTTGTTTGGTTGTGGCTCTGGAGTAGGATCATCTGTTCGGGTGGCTATCTCACCTCTGGTTACTTATGGTTACACACTTCATGGAGGATAGATGGTAGCAGGACAATGTACTATGAGAGGACTAGTAGGCGGTAGTGGATTTTATGATTCATGTTCTCTTGTATTATGTTCCTACTTGATATTTGATTGTTTATATTTTGACATATGGTGGTAGTGGGTTGAGCCGGTCCTGCTTTGTGTTGTAGGCCAAGATACCCGGTGCAGGTCGGATGTAAGCCGTAGGCACGGAGGCTTAGGGCCATTGGTTGGGGTTGAGGCATCTGATGAATGATTGGACTGGTTGCATGTTGGCATTCCACTCCAATGACTGATGGGGCCTGGGCATTCCAATCTGATTATTGTGGGCCACTATGCATTCTTGTATGTTTATCGTATGGGGTATTTTGGGTGAAAATCACTAAGATTTGTTCTTACCCAGTTTTTTATTGTTCCATGTATCTTCAGTTATCATGGGAAGGAGAAGGTGTGATTGTAAACACTCATCAGCAGCAATAAAGATTCTGCTCTTTAATATTATTCTGATTTTCAATAAATTTATTTTGGAATAAACGGTTTCTTAAAAATGGATTTATACTTGGGATGTTTTACTTTAATAGAATGAAAATGTTTGGTTCTGAAAATGGGACGTTACAAGTTGGTATCAGAGCCTTGGTTTGAGCGAATTGGAGGAACACTTGTGTGAATCCTGACTTAAACTGGGATCTGAGAATTTTCACAAAACGTTTTTGAAAAAGAATTTGTAATAAAAGGGTTCGGTTTGGGACATGGGCTCGGTCTTTTGTCATGTTCTTTTTTGATTGTTGGCTTGGGATTGGGAACGTGAACCTTGACTTAACTTTGGTTTTATAGGAAGATGTAGTGTGTACAGTCAGTTAGAGCCCTAACAGGAAAGTGACCCCCACAATATCCATACTTGTTATATGTGCTGAGCTTTTGATTTTTTTCTAATATGTGAACTGTTAGAAAAACATGCTATTGGATAAGTTAAGGTTCTTTTAGGAACTGTTGGATAAAAGTGTCTGCTTTAGTAATGCCTTATGATATAGGGAATTGCTTGCTATATGTTACTTTATTTTGTGATTGCTATGTGTATGTTGATTAGTTGCATATGGTCAGGATTATATAGCCTTAGAATGATAGACTTGGCCTTACTTCGTTCCTTGTTTGGTTGTGGACTTAGGGAAGAGTCGATTATTCGACAGTCTATCTGGCCCCATATTGCGTACAACAAGCATGCACAAAAGCAACTAGTAGTGCGGGGGGCGAGGATGGTCCTAAAAGGAGTGCCTAGGAAGTTAGTTGTATATTGTAGGAGGATTAGGTGTTAGCACACATAGGAGTGGTCTAGTACAGTGACTTAGAATCTTGGGATGAACTCTGAATCAACTACGGATAGGTGTGGAAGGTAGTATGGGCCCGTACTACAGAAAGCACATGATCCATATGAGATTTCAGAGGAATCTTGAGGTTCCTAAGGAACTAATAGTAGGGTAGCCTGGTGTGTTGAGCACTATGTTTTGATGTCAGATCTTTCCGTGGTGTATTTTCAGTATGGAGGCTGTTGAAGGTTCAGGACCAGTCACTAGTGGCATTAGGAGAGCAGACGTGGGTGAGGAGGAGATATGCAGGATCATTGCTACCGGAGTGGCCGAGGCATACAGGGAGGCGACTCCGAAGTTGTTTGGGTCAATGAAGACCACATTGATTGAGGAGTTTAACCGACGCTATGCCGCCGTCATGCAGTACCGAGAGTTCAATTATACAAAGCCTCAGGAGTTTAGAAGCGATAGGGACCCAATCATCGCTTCGAGATTGATTTATGACGTAGAGGGATGTTTCTTCATGCATTCATTAACCGAGGGCAAGAAGGTGAAATTTGCATTGAATCTTCTTCGTTAGGGTGTGAAGGATTGGTGGGAGTTTGTGACCCAGAGCTCTTTGCAGGTCGAGCGATCCGTAGTGACTTGGGAGCCATTTCTAGATATCTTCCGAGCGGAGTATGTTCCTCTTGTGGAGCGGGAACACTTGGAATAGGAGTACCTATCGCTCAAGCAGATGACTGAGTTGGTGACAGACATCACCAAGATGTTTACGGAGAGAGCTCTTTTCTTCCCATAGTATGCCGCTTCAGAGCAGGCACAGATGTAGCGATACTTGAGTATGCTCAAGATAGAGATTTGAGAGTTTATATCTACTCAGCAGTACCAGACCTTGATCGTGATGTAGTCAAGTGCCAGGATGAGGGAGATTAAGTTGGATATTCAGTAGAAGGAGGAGGGAACAGCTTCAGGACAGTATCAGCCGGCAGCCAAGCGAGTCAATTCCGTCGACCCCGGTTCAGGATCAGTTAAGGGGAGGAGTTTCGAGTGTAGCAGGTGTGGGAAGTTTCATGATGGAAGTGATGGGTTTTATATACTCTAACATCCCTATGGTGCACATACAACCCTAATGCTTTGGATCTAAGTTTTCTCTAGTTATATATGCAACAAAATTATCCAAAGCATGAAGCCTACAACTAGCATACAATTTGGCATTTTAATCATAAAAATCTAGTTAGAAGATTACCTCTTGTTATAGCTTGTTGTATTTGGCCTTTAAGAACTTAGCACCTCAAGTGTGATGCCTCAAATGGTTCACAAAACACCACCAACAATTGGAGAACTTGAGAGAGAGGTTATGAGGCACTCAAAATCGGCTATAGTATCTCTAAGATCACTAGTGTACATAGTTTTAGGCCAAGGGGTCACACACACACACACACATATATATATATATATATATATATATATATATATATATATATATATAGTGTAGAATCCAAGAGTCATATGTAACCCTAACTCTTACACTTAGGCTTATGATCCATAATCCATATGGACTAACTCTTCATGGACTCTTACATAAACTTAGCCCATCATGGGTCAATAGCCCAAACCATATGTATCACTGATTTACATAATCAGTCCCCCTTAATTTAATTAGTCTCTTTTGATCACTAAATTAATTCCAGATTAATTTGTTGATCAATACTAATTAAATAATATGATTTCACAATTAATATATTATACTTATAATATATTAATAAATCACAAATAACCTCTTTCTCAAATATCCATCCTATCAGATTGTTCTGGTGAATGCAACTCAAAATAGACCATGCTATTCTCGGCTCAAGTACATACCAATTAAAGTTACAAGATTAGACACCTAATCCAACAGTCTCCCACTTGGATAAGTCTAATAATTATAACTGAAAGTACGACTTAAAAACCGACTAGCGATCGTAGCTCTTAAAAGCCGTTGTCGAACTCTGACGCGCCATTTAGATAAGGGATCATATATTCCTCCATTCTAGATATCGTATGGACTGAGACATGGATTATAATCATTCTCTATGTCCATTTTTTGTTTCCCGATTTCCGATTTATGACGACTGAATAATTGAACAAATCAAATCAGTCCAGGCTTGGCCAAGCGCTTAGGGTTGTCATCACTAAATCATCGAGGGCCCCACTGATATCGCTTTTATCCCTATAAGGGTAAAAGGAATGGATAAACTTCGACTCATATGCTTGCTCTATTTACTCATCAAATCACACACAATAATATGTTTTATAACACCAACTTACTGGTGCGTTTACATATTATCAATGTGCAACCGACTTGTAAACTGCAACTATATGTCTCTGTTTCAAGAATATAAGTTATTATCGTCTCACTAATCACTCGTGATAAAATCCTTGAAGTGACTCATATTAGCATGGGTTTAATCCAATACTCAAATCTTATTACAGGAGTACTCATGAATACTGTAGCAAACTTGTGCTATGTCTAACACTTAGACAATCTACATATGGATTCATGACAGTCTTGCCTCAATACCTACCTCCAAAGTATGATCGACTGTGGATGGCTTGAATAATCTTATTATTCGGGAAGTCAAAACATGTGAAGTGAAACACTAGAATAATCGAATCCAATATGGTCTCAAAACTTTTGAATATAAATAAAACACCTTTTATTTAATCACCATATTGATTACACATTATTCATTGTATAATGTTTCGATTAATCAACTTAGTACTTGAATTAAAACAATAGTTATCCTATGCTCCAAGCATGCACACTCTGTTTACCTATGGTCCTTACTTTGTGAAATAGATCAGTTGAAAACACTTCAATGATGCTCATTTCACAATTCCAAATCCTTAGTGTAAGAACACCTAATTCTTGCCACTATCATGCAATGATCCTTTTGTAATGTCGAGGCACAAAAGTCAAAGAGACTTTGCTAACAATATTACAAAGTATTCCTTTGGAGATTGATAACAAAGCAATTCCAAGGAAGTGAAGTCTCTATTTCAAAGTACATTCCTTTGAACATCCTTCTTGCATAAATAGATTCTAAATATTCATCTCCCATTATGGAAACGTTTCCATATATGCCATATGACAACTCATTATAAATAGAATCTTGTCTATTCATAACAATGTCAATATGGTCCATCAATTACTATACTTCCAACTACAAGCGATCGATCCTTAGTGAACCTTAGATCGTCCTTTACAGTTGTTTAATAACTTTAGTCATATCCGGTTCTAGTCCTTTTTCCATCTTACTGTCCTAGGCATTTGGAAAATTAGAACACGTGAATATTATAGCATATGCAATCGATCCTATATCCGAAGCATATGGGACACGATTCATAATGTCTTACATAAAGACATGATACTTGACTAGTCTTTTGCTATAATATTTCCATATATAGAATTTCCAATGTTGAAATATTTCAACATGCTATTCATATATATCAATGACTAAGTTTGATTAATAGTTCAATCTAAACTTTTAGATTCGAAATAAAGTATAGGTATCCTCTCCTTTACTATAGTGAAACAACTTTTTAACTTTTGCAACTTTGTAAATTTGTAACATTTGTTTCCTATAACTAGTATTGCTAACTTGTAACACTTCACATAATAATCATGTTCCTACCAGCATAACAATTATTTTGTTACTAGCATAACTTTTATGCTCCCACTTCCTTGAAACAGCCAACTTCCTTGAAACAACGACACCCAACATTTACAGCATGTTAGTGTGTGGCTTCATCTCCAAGAAAAATGCACACACATACCTTCCATCTTGGTGTTTGCTAGCCAATAGGGCTTGAGTGACCTTGAACTTTTCAATTCTTTGAACTTGTGGGTTAGGGAGAATTATTGGAGGTGGTGGAGGAAGTGAAGTATGATTTCCACTTCCACGATCCAACCGTGGAACATCATCTTCAAGAGGAAAGCTTATTCCAAAAGATTTGGGAAGATCATAGTTGTCTGAACTAGACATCTACAAGGGAGAAATTCAAGTTAGTTGATTTAAGTCCTTAATATAACACCCAAATGAAATATTAAGGCTAGGATCCAACACAATATTCTATAATTCGGAAGAGGGATGCCGTAATCCAATTGCAAAATATTTGAAGGTAGGTAAATGACGATTTACCAATTTCCACCATGAAAAACGAAAATGAACATTAGGTTTTACATGGATTGAAATTCCAAGATTCTTTGAACTATTCAATGGCATGTTTAAATCTCGATTGTGCCCTTCAAGTTTGTGACTGGGATGCCGAGGATCACAAACAAGGTGTGAATAACCATGCAAATTAGCTTGGTACACTTAATGTTACAGATCACCTAATCAATGTGTCGGTTAACCACACACGCTCCATTGATCTATGATTAACATCAAGCTACCCTTTGCCACGCACTGTCAGTCCCAGATTAGTGTGCCGGTTAACCACACACGCTCCACTAATGACTTAACAAGGTGGAAAGTGCAATTTCATGGGATAACACCATATTCACATTTTTCCTAAAGTAACTAAGATTGGGAATTTAATAAAAGTTTAGTTACTTTATAATTATCATTATACTTATAATGATAATTAATGTCCTATCCTACCCGTTCGGCTAACGACCCTCCACCAGTCAAGGAAGCGGTGGATGAGAGTGGACACCCATTAAACCGCCATTTTATAGGCAGTAACCTTATACCCCCTTATAGACCGGATTCATGAATGAGGCCTACTAATGGTAAGACTGACTTATCTTATACATATATATATATATATATATATATATATATAATTATTAAACTTATAATAATATAATAGTATAAGGGTTTGAATTTTAACTTTTAAATCTCTAGGATTTAATTTGGAATTAAAGATTTCATAAGTGAAACTTTACAAATTCCAAAACATGAGGGCAAATTTTGAAACTTGTTAAAACTTTTGGTTTCCATAACTTATGAGTTTAATATAGTTTTTATGAAAAACGTTTCAAGTTCCATAACTTGAGGAGAAGTTATGGAAGACTTTAAAAACATTTAAAAGAAAAACTTTTCATTTTCCATAACTTGAGGACAAGTTATGGAGTTCATAAAGGGCATTTGGATCATTATTTTAATTAACACAATAATCAAATAATTCATACATGATCTAATTAAACTCATCAGAACAAGATAATTCATATAAAAAAATATTCAAGAAATTAGCCTAATCATATAAACTAATACAAACCTTGAAATTATGACAATTATCTTTTAATTGGACAACCATGATCACTACCATATCAAAAAACAGATTTCATGGTTCAAAAAACAGGTTGGGGTAATGATCCTAATCCAATTTGGCGAAAAAAATCGAAATTCTGCACACAGATGCATCACCACGTCGTGGGAAATATTGCCACGTCGTGGTGGGCATGCAGAAACGTAATTGGCAGATTTTCCAGCTTTAAAAATAACACAATGAAACAATTTAACAGAAAAGTGCCCTAGGCTCTGATACCACTGTTGGGTTTTAGTATACTACAACATCCTATGGTGCACATACAACCCTAAAAGCTTTGGATGTATGTTTTCTCTAATTATACATGCAATATTGTTTCCAAATCTTGAAGCCTACAACTAACATACAATTGATATAAACAACATAGATTTGAGTTATAGAGTTACCTCTTTGTTGTAGCTTGTAGTTTTGGCCTTTAAGAACTTTGTTCCCCAAATGTTGTAGCTCAAACGGTTCACAACACACCTAGGAAAAAGGGGAACTTGAGAGAGAGGCTACTTGCACACAAAAACAGCTACCACTCTTCTTGGAATGCATGGGGCCGATTTTGGTGACTAATGGGTTCCTATTATAGTGTGGCAAGGTCTAGGGTTACATTCATGCAAACCCTAATGCCCATGACCTTTCATATTACTTAGGCTCCATGGGTTAAACCTCCATGGACTATCCATGGACTACCATATTGGTTTAGCCCATCCAAAGTAACCATTGGCCCACACTATAAGAATCATTGATTTACCAAATCCATCCTTAAATATTTAATTCGTCTCTTTTGATCACAAAATTAATTCCAAATTAATTCTTGATCAATACTAATTAAATAATATGATTTCATATTAATATATTAGAACTTATAATATATTAATAAATCATAAGTAACCTCTTACTCAAGTATCATCCTATCAAATTGTCCTGATGATATGCAATCCGAATGGACCATGCTACTCTCGGGTCAAGTACATACCAATTATAGTTATAGGCATAGACATCTATGTTGGATTAGATTTCTAAGCCCATAACTATTATTGGTATGTACTCGACCCGAGAGTAGCATGGTCCATTTGGGTTGCACTTCACCCGAACAATTTATATGGATAGTCTTTTGAGAATAGTATGTTTATGATTTATATTAATATATTATAAGTTCTAATATATTAATATGGAATCGTATTGTTTAATTAGTATTGATCAAGAATTAATTTATAATTAATTTAGTGATCAAAAGGAACTAATTAAATATGGACTCTTGTATATAGTATGGGCCAAGTTCATTTAGGTTGGGCTAGGCCTGCATAGATAGTCCATGGAGTTTTTAACCCATGGATCCTATGGAAACGAAAGGTAATGGGTATTAGGGTTTACATGGATGAAACCCTAATCCTCAATTCTATATAAAGAGGTCCTTGGCTCATGAAATGGAACTAGTGTGTGTCTAAACAAGAGTGGGCCAATTTCTAGTGTGCTTACTATTCTCTCATCCAAATAAATGATAATTATCAAAATTTCAAGTTTTATCTGTGTTTATGTAATTCTTGAAATTGTTGATATGATTGTTCATACACTTATGAGTTTTGGTAGATCATAGAAATTATTTGCAAAATTGTTTGTTAGTTAATTCTTGATCTAAATGTATTTTAATGAAGTCCATAATTTGTCCTCATGTTATGAATTACCAAAAGTCATTTCTTTTATAGATCCATTAAAATTCATAGGTTACACAATTTAAGAGTCTTTTTGTCTTATGAACTCCATAACTTATCCTCAAGTTATGGATGTTCAAGAGTCTCTTCATTAAAGTTTTTAAAACCTTAATTAAACTCATAATTTATGAAAATCCAAAAGTTTTTGAATAGTTCAAAACTTGCCCTCAAGTTTTGGAATTTGTAAAGTTTCACACACACTTTAATTCCAAACCCCTAGAATTTTAAAAGTTAAAATTCAACCTTTATACTTTATAGTATTATAAGTTAATAATATATATATATATATATATATATATATATATATATATATATGTATAAGATCAAGTCATTTTACCGTTAGTAGGCCTCATTCACGAAGCCGATCTATAAGGGGGGTATAAGGTTACTGCCTATATAATGGCAGTTTAATGGGTGTCCACTCTCACCAACCGCTTCCTTGACTGCTGGAGGGTCGTTAGCCGAATGGGTAGGACAAGGACTATAATTCTCCCTTCATTAAAAGTATTAATGATAAATACTAAGTAACTAAATCTTTTATAAATTTCCAATCTTAGTTACTTAGGAAAATGTGAATTTGGTGCTAACCCATGAAATTACACTTTGCACTTCTCTTAAGTAGTTAGTGGAGCGTGTGTGGTTAACCGACACACTAACTTGGATTTAACAAGGTAGGAAAAGGGTAACTTAATGTTTATCATAGTATCGGTGGAGTGCGTGTGGTTAACCGGCACATCGATTGAGTGGTAAATATTAAGGGTACCAAGTATATTTGCATGGTTATTCACACCTTGTTTTGTGATCCTCGGCATCCCAGTCACAAAATTTGAGAGGGCACAATCAAGATTGAAACATGCCATTGAAAAGTTCAATGAATCTCAAAAGATCTAGGAGTTTCAAATCCAATTAAAACCTAATAAATTATTTCGTTTTTCATGGTGAAAATTGGTGAATCGTCATTCGCCTACCTTCAAATATTCTATAGCTTGGATTACGGCATCCCTCTTCTAAGTTTTAAAATATTGTGTTGGGTCCTAGCCTTAATATTTCATATTGGGTGTTATATTAAGGACTTTAATTCAACTATCTTTAATATCTCCAAAAAGGTGTCTGGTTCAGAAAATTATGATCTTCCCAAATCTCTTGGAACAAGCTTTCCTAATGAAGATGATGTTCCGTGGTTGGATAATCGAAATCATACTCCTCTTCCTCCACCTCCTCCAGTTATTCTCCCTAACCCACAAGTTCTTGAATTGTTCAAAGTCACTCAAGCCCTATTGGCAAGCAAGGTGTATGTATGCTCACATATTGACAAGTTGGGAGAGTTGGGTGTCAAAGTCTTGAGAAAGTTGGTTGTTCAATCACTTTCTAAGTCACACGGTGAGTTCCTTTGGGACTACTATGTAATAGACTATGACATGACCCTAATGATCTTATCTATTTTCTTGGTGCTACCAAATCATCAATGATTTGGAGCTCTGGTAAAGAAAATTTGATTAGTAGATCAACTTCCCAAACTACCATGGACATTGACAATTGGTAACATTAGATATCTAGAAAAGCTTTTTCTTTCCAACGGAAAGGCATCGGCCATAGTCAACTCGGTTGACCAAATGGTAAAGAGAAAGGAGAAGTCTGAGATAGTCCTATGTGTCATTCCCAAAGGGTCCATATGTTTCTGTTGCCAAAGGAAGGGGCATTGGTTGCGAAGCTTCCTTAACTACCTGAAAGATCTGAGAGAAGGTCTAGTCAAAAAGTTTGGCTCTGCTTCTGGTAAGTCCGCTATCTAACTCAATTAAGTTCCTATTTGAAGATTCTTAATACATTTTGATGTATGGCAGGATCAAGCAAAGGGAAGGGAACTTAAAGAAAGAGTATGTTGAATCTGATCGCGAAGATGGATTTCAATCGCATGGTTCGAAGATCAGATTCTTGAGCTACTACTTAGAGAGTTATGATAGATTGCTAGGAAATATGTAATAGCATAGTTTCCATTTAAAGCTGCATTGTAAGGAAAAAGATTTTTCCGCATCTTATAAATAAATAAATTTTTTTGTTTTATTTCATTTTATCTCCTTGCAATGGCATTTATGGAAAATTGATGTTTATATGTTTCTAGCAATAATGGAAATATGAAATTGATTCTTTCATTTGTGGTACTGTCTAAATTTACCAAATAAGGAAAGATTCTCATCACCCAAGTTTTCAATTGGACTGAAACTTGGAATCATGCAAGTTGTATAGTATGATGAATGAGAACTTTCAGCTTTGGAAAATTAAGACTAATTCCTCGTTCACATGTATATGTGAATCAAGTGAAGGACTAATGGATCGAGTACACATTCTTGTGCACTGGTCAAGTCCACCATAAAAGATCGATAAGACTATTCGTCATGATTTACTAAAGTTTAGTAAATATGGTTATAGTTACAAGTAAAAGTATAATTCTGAAACATTGCAAAAGTTTCGATGTAATAGGAAGAATCAAATTAGGCAGAAAAGAAAAAAGTTTCTCAAATCTGAAAAGATGGGAGAGTACTTTAGTATCATGTTTTGTGATCATCTCAATGATTAAGAAACCATATCACAATTGTTCCTCTAAGGACATCTTAGTGCATTGTTATGGCTAAGAAGAGGAGTCATGAATTGTTGAAATGGTTAAATCAAGAAGATGAGTCATACTTCGTTCCAAAACTATTCTTAGAGTCATACTCCAAGATTGTAACATGAGTGACATATCTTAAAGAAGGTTTGTTAACACTTGTCAAATGTAAGAGTAAAATGTGTCCTACTCTTATACATTTGAAATTGGTAAGTTGTGATGTTTTGGATAAAACAGAGACCAACTTAGGCCAATTGTGTGAAGTGTTTGTCTTGATAAGAATCCGCACTATCTCTTGAATATTTGTTTGTCAAAAAATAGGTCTTGGCAAGAGAGTCTTATACGTCAAGAGGACACTGGGAGTCTAAAAGATACTGAAACGATTTTAAGATCTAATCAAGAATAAAACCTATAGTTTTTCACTAGCTCACGACTTGAGGTTTATAACCTATCGTGTTGACATTTTTTCCTATTCCTGTGCCCATTCCAGTTAAAGTTGGCTTTGCATATGAGTTTCGAGAGTTCTCAATTGGTTTCATAACAACTTGGAAGCAATGGCAGGCCCTTGTGCTGCCAGGTGGCAAGAAGTTAAGACTGCACAAGTTCAATCCATATGAGTTTGGATTTGTCACTAACCTTGTCTTGTGATTATGGTTTTGACAATTCACATGGATAGGAACACATACACCATAAAATCTAAGTGTCATAAGGTTTCTCTCCGATTCATGAAAATGATGGTGAGAAAACGCTTTCACTAAGTAGATTTTAGGTAGATAGCAAGTGTGGTATTTGCATTCTCAAAGTCGTTAGTGGAGCATGTGTGGTTAACCGGCACACTAACATGGACTTGTGAGGAATGGAAAAGGTCTAAACAATTGAGACTATGATTACGGCATCCCTTTTCATAGTGCTGAAATTGTTTAGACACACATGTATGCTATCTAGGGAAAGGTGGATGATCTTGATAAAGTTTTATCAAAGCACCTCGTATCAGAAAATTGAACTTTGGTAAGAAAGTCAATAAAGTATTGATTTCTAGAAGTCCAACTGATTTCTGAGTACATGTCAAAGCTAGTGGGAGCATAAGTGTTATTCTAATAATCATCATGTTAGTGGGAGCATGATAATTATGATAAGTGTTGCAAGTTAGCAATATTCATAACAGAAAACAAAGGTTTCAATTGGGAAAAGTTGTTTTGCTATAATTAAGGGAGAGGAAATTATACATCATTTCAATTCTAAAAGTTTAGATTGAGGTCTTAATCATCTTTAGTCAAGGATATATATATATATATATATATATATATATATATATATATATGTGAATTTTATGTTGGAATGGCTCAACATAAGGAAATTCTATATATGGGTCCATTATTTGCGTTCTAAAATTCGATTATGATTACAGCATCCCTTTTCATAATCTGAATTATGAGAACTTGGCAAATAGAAATAGAAGTATTATAGCAGAAAGACTGGTCTAATATCATGTCTTTATGTGAGACATCATGAATCGTGTCCCATATAATTCGAATATAGGATCGATTGCATGTGCTATAATATTCATCCTTTCTAAATTTTCCAAATGCTCATGGCATTAACAGGGGAAAAGTCTAGAATTGGATATGACTAAAATGATTAAGCAATTGTCGAGGACAATCTAAGGTTGGCCAAAGATTGGTTGCTCAGGCACAGTTAGAAGTGTAGTGTTAATTTTGGAAGGACCATATTGACATATTCTGAAAAGAGGCAGCTCTTGTTCAGAAGTGATAGTCAAAATGGGAATATGGTGTTGTCTCCATAGGTAGAATTTATTCAATCTGTGTAAGATTAGAAAACTTAATGCAAGAAGGATGTTCAAAGCAATGTACTTTGAATCTGAGACTTCGTTTCCATGGATTTGATCTCAATTGGAATACTCTGTAATGTTTGTTGAAAAGTCTTTGTGACTTTGTGCATAATCATTACAGAGTATTAGTGCATATAAGTTTAGAATCTAACAGATTTAGGTAAATGGCAGAAATTTGGAATTCTTGCATTTACGGTAAGGATTTGGGATTATGTTCAATCGATCTATTTCACAAAGTTAAGATCATAGACAAACTTAGTGTGCATACTTGGTGTATGGCATAACTAATGTTTGGAAAAACATATTGTGTATACTTGGTGTATGGTATGACTAGTCTTTAGAAAACATAGTGTACATGCTCGGAGCATGGGACAACTATTGTTTCAATGCAAGTATAAAGTTGATCGTTTAAAACAGTATGCAATGAATAATGTGTAATCAATATTGTGATAAATAAAAGGTGCTCTATTTATATTCATAAGTTCTGAGACCATATTGGATTCGATTATTCTTGTGTTTTACTTTGCATGTTTTGACTTCCACAATAACAAGGTCGTTCTTCCTGAATGACTAAGTTATTCAAACCATCCACAGTCGGTCATATGTTGCAAGTAGATATGAATCAAGACTGTCATGAAGTTTATCTATAGATGTCCAAGGTAGTGGACATAGCAAGAGTTGTTGCAACATTAATGAGTGCTCATAAGTTCTGAGTATTGGATTAAACCCATGCTCATTTGACTCACTTCATGGATTTGATCTCGAGTGATCATGAGACGATAATATCTTATATTCTTCAAACCTAGAGATATGAGTTGTTGCCTATGAGTTGGTTATACATTGATTGTACCAAAATGCATCGGTAACTCGATGTTATAGAATCTGCCTTTGTGTATGATTCAACAAGTAGTAGAACAAGCATATGAGTCGAAGTTTGTCCATTCCTTTTACCCATCAGTAACTCGATGTTATAGTATGTTTATGATTTATATTAATATATTATAAGTTCTAATATATTAATATGGAATCATATTATTTAATTAGTATTGATCAAGAATTAATTTATAATTAATTTAGTGGTCAAAAGAAACTAATTAAATATGGACTCTTATATATAGTATGGGCCAAGTTCATTTAGGTTGGGCTAGTCTTGCATGGATAGTCCATGGAGTTTTTAACCCATGGATCGTATGGAAATGAAAGGTCATAGGTATTAGGGTTTACATGGATGATACCCTAATCCTCCATACTATATAAAGAGGTCCCGGGCACATGAAATGACACTAGTGTGTGTCTAAACAAGAGTAGGCCAATTTCTAGTGTGCTTACCATTCTCTCAAGTTTTCCAAGGTGTTTTGGTGATTTGTGATTCCACTTGAGGATTCCACACTATTAGGGCTAAGCTCTTAAAGTTGAAGACTTCAAGCTACATTAAAAGGTATGTCATCTAATTAGGCTTTTGAAGTATAGTTGCTTCATATTATGCTAGTTAGGATAAAACCTTGGAATATTGAATATTTGCATGTATAATAGAGAAAACATAGATCCAAGGTTTATAGGGTTGCATGTACACCATAGGAGTGTTAGAATGCTCAAAATCCAACAACATAATCCAACAGTCTCCCACTTGGATAAGTCTAATAACTATTATTGCAAGTACGACTCTAAAATCCCGACTAACAATCGTAGCTCTTAAAAGCCGTTGTCGAACTCTAACCTAGTCAATGACGCGTCCATTAGATAAGGGATCATATATTCCTCCATTCTATATATCATATGGACATGAGACATGGATTATAATTTCCCGATTTCCTATTTATGTGTTGGATTAGATGTCTAAGCCCATAACTATTATCGGTATGTATTCGTCCCGAGAGTAGCATGGTCCATTTGGGTTGCATATCATCAGGACAATTTGTTAGGATTGACTTTTGAGAGAAGAGGTTATATATGATTTATTAGTATATTATAAGTTCTAATATATTAATATGAAATCATATGTTTTAATTAGTGTTGATCAATAATTAATTTGGAATCAATTTAGTGATTAAAAGATACTAATTAAATCTATGGGGACTAATTATGGTAATTAGTTATATTTATATGTGTTGGGCTCATGATCCATGTTGCACCAAGTTTATGTATGGATACATAAAGAGTTGGGCCATATGAACCATGGATCATAAAACCCATGGGTATGGGTTTGGGTTATACCTATGACTCTTAGAATTCAACACATATAAATACATATATGATGACCTAAAACCGCGAACGCTAGTGTGTGTGCATGTGCTTGGAGTTCATGAAGGTTTTAGAGTGCATGGAGATTCTCTCTCAAGTCCTACCTTTATCCTTGGTGTGTTGTGACTTCATTTGAGGCTTCCACACTATTGGGGCTAAGCTCTTAAGGCCAAATGCATCAAGACTTCCAGCCATATGAAATGGTATGTTACACTAACTAGTATTTTGTGTAGTTTACATCTTTGTATGCTACTTATAAGCTTAATACCTTGGAAAAACCTTGGCATGTATAATTAGTGAAAACATAGATCGAAGGTATTTAGGGTTGTATGTGCACCATAGGATGTTGTATTATACGAAAACCCAATAGTGGTATCAGAGACATTGGTTGTTTTCATGTTATACTTGCTGAAATAGCTTAAAAATGAAAAATTCTGGCTTTCTGGGCCCTGGACTCGCCGAGTCCACTGATGGACTCGCCGAGTCCACTAATGGACTCGCCGAGTCCATGAACAAAATCATCCAACTCATCGAGTTGGTTCATGCACTCGACGAGTTGGAGCCCCAGACATCATATTTTCGACTTTTAAGGCTGGAATTTGACTAGAATCATCACCCTAAGCTGTTTTTGAACTTATAAACCTGTTTTTGATGTGGTAATGATCATTCTAATCCAATTCAAAAGATAATTTTCATAAAATTCATGTTTTGTATTAGTTTAATGGTTAGGCTAATTACATGAAAGTTGGTTGATTTGAATTATCTTGTTCATATGAGTTTAATCTAGATCATAGTTTTCTTGACATGTTTGTTAGTTGAATTGATGATCTTAATGTGTTTTTATTGGATTCCATAACTTGTCCTCAAGTTATGGAAAACCAAAAGTTTTGTGTTAAGTTTTCATTAAAAGCCATAGGTTACACATTGGAAGAGTTCTTTTGTCATAAATTGTTTTATGAACTCCATAACTTGTCCTCAAGTTATGGATGTTCAAGAGTCTCTTCATTAAAAGTTTATTAAGTCCTTCATTAAACTCATATGTTATGGAATTGAAAAGTTTTTGAATTGTTCAAAACTTGTCCTCAAGTTTTGGAATTTGTAAAGTTACCACCATGTATACATTAATTCCAAGTTAGACCCTTAGAATTTTAAAGTTTAAAATTCAACGCTTATACTATTATAATTTTAATGGTTAATATGTATATATATATGTATGTATGTATGTTAGAACAAAGTTCTAGTAGAATCGATAGATTCTAAGCAGAAAAACAATTAAAGACGTAATGATGAACACAGGAATGGTTTAACTAAAGTCGAATGATTGAACTTTAACACCTCAGAAGAGCTCGATTAAGAACTTCGACTGTAAAGGTGTTTAGGGTTACAAAGCAATAATAACTATAATCACGTTAGTATCTAAGGCATACATGCATGCACTATTTATAGCTAAACCCTATAATAATCACGGATGGACAGGCCTAGTCTGGATATACAATACTAAGCCCATGACGCAACAAAACATACCCAACAATCTCCCCCTTTGCGTTAATGGAGCCGAAAGCTCAGTTCGGTTGAGCTATAGAAGACTTCTTGATAGTCTTGCAGTTCTTCTTGTCTGCCTCAGAGTTCTTCTTGCACCGATGGATGATACTAAGTATGTGCTTTAAGCAGTCCGTTGAGAACAGATGTTTGTCAACAAGAGCGAAAAGAAATTTATTGGCTTCGCCTCTTGTGAACATCACTGTGAGATGTGTAGAATCAATTTGGCCCATCTTCATTTTATTTACATCTCCAGGTTTTGTTGTTGGCTTTACAGTGGGTTTCTTATTCATAACTTTAGCTATCTCCTGATCTATTGCAGCTACTTCATGGTTATAGGAGGCCAACATCCTCTTTAGATGATCCAGGATCGGCTCATATTCTTTCGGATTGGTGAGCAGTATGTTAAACAACCAGATCCAATCATGAGGATTCAAGTTTGGAAGATCTGCCAGGGATATAACTGAAACCGAGTTTGCTGAACCTCGGGTTATTTTGAAACTAACATTGATAAACTTCCCAGCAGGCGAAGGTTTCAGCACCTTGACAGTAATAATATTCTGTGCACTCCATGTCAGGTACTGAGGCTGACCGAACTTCAGATAAAAGTCGATAAGTTCGCGATCAACTTTAGGATGAGGGAAGGGAACTTGAACAGTCGAATCAAAGCAATCAAATGTAAATGCCTTTCGTGTCATAGGCATATCGAACTGTGAGTCCCTTGGATTTTCACAATCAAAAGAAGCGACAGGTTCCATCCAGTATACGCTTGGAAACTCTATTGCCTCTTTGATGAGCGTTTCTATTGTCCAGAGAGGAAACAAGGCCTTTTTACAATTTATAGCATCTAGCTCTTCCTTGTTCTTTCGCTCCCTTTCTTCAGCTTCCTTCGCAACCCGAAGGGTTTCATCCAATTCTTTATCCCTTTTCTTTCGCTTCAGGACCTCAACAATTGTTTCTTCTTCTTCATCACTATCATCATCCAATCCCTTTTTCTTATCTTGATTACCAGAACCCGAAGCTTCATTACCCTTCGGTTCGGTTTTGATAGTGACCTTCGGTTGAGCACCTTCTCCCCCTTGTTTTGGAGGTACGAAGCTCTCCGAAACACCCGTCATTTCATGTAAGAGAGCAAGGGCAGGAAGAAGTTTGGAAGTCAAATGATCCCTGATGGTCAGAGTAAGTATTGGATCATGAGCACTAAGAAGATTGGTAAGCGTATTCTTGACATCCCCAGCACAGCTCCGAAAAACAGCTCGCTTTGTCTTTAACAAGGAAATCTCCTTTTCAGCTTGAGCTAATTGCACTTTCTGAACTTCAATAGTAGAGGCTTGACGTGTAAGATCTTCCTTTAATGCACTCTCCTTAGCTAAATCAGCTTGGATTGTTTGAAGATGAGAAGTCACTGAGCTAAGTAGAGAAGTGTTCTCAGCTTGAATGGAAGAACGGACAGACTCAAATTTAGCTTGCTCCTCTTTTAGTGACTTAGATAAGGAATCAATTGAAGAGTTCACTTTGGCTGCATTTGAATCAGCATGTCCTTTGAGTGATTCAAGAAAAATCTGAGAGCTATGAACAAGTTCTGCAACTTCAGCAGTGGCCTTCTGGCAAGAAGAAGTGGAATCCTCAACGACCTTCGTCGATTTGTCAATAGCCCCAATATATTGCTCAAAAGCGGTGTCCAGAAAAGCTTTGAGCACAACATCGTTGTATGACTTGTTAGAGGCAAGCAATTGGTCAAGCTTTTCATCAATACTCTGCAACTGTTGTCGTGAGACAGGAGCCTCTTCATCGTCGTCTATTGGAAGCCGATAGGGACTGTAATAAGTCGAGTCAAATTCAACATTATCACCACCGAGAGTGGCACCAAAATCGGTTGAAGGTGAAAGAGGTTTGGATGTAATAGGAGGTTCGGTTTCAGTATTCGTCCCCGTATCAGATACGTTGACGTTAACTGTCGGTTCGGTTGTAGTGGTGGTAGTTGCTTGGGAAATGATAGGAGGTGGTAAAGGAGTTGTAGAAATTGGTATGGTACTAACTGGTGGAGGTGGTGGTACAAAAGTTGTTGTTTGAGATGTGGTAGGTGGTGGAATTGGAGCAACCGAAACTTGAACAGTGGTTTTCGGTGGAGATGGAGGAGGTGTTGGAACCGTGTCATTAAGAGGTTCGGTGGGAGTTAGAGAACGAGGAGGTGTGTTACCTCTCGGTGATTAATGATGCTGAATTTCCTCTTCCTCATCCTCCTCATCATTGTCTGAACTGGGAGGAGAAGGAGTCTTTGATTTCTTCTCCATCTTCTTAATCTACTTTGGAGCCGAAGAATCACCTTTATCATCCTTTCGCTTTTTAGACTTGGCAGCTTTAGACGAAGGACCTTCGGTTGTCACTTTCTTGGTAGTTGCCCTTTTTCCTCGGTTGGCTGGCTTCTCCACAGCATCCAAAGAAGCTTGTTGTTCAGGAGTCAGTACTATCGGTCCTTTGGGAGGAAGCTTTCGGTATTCAGCCATCACCTTACTTTCGGCTGACACACACCTGTACATCGTCTCAGGTATGGAACCATTGTGGGAGAACTTTGTGTCATCAGAGAAGATGATCTTCTTCGTATGAAAGGTAGCCACAGACGAGACCAGGGCATCCTTCATTACTAGAATTTGCAAAGAATCAATAGCCCTTCTCATAATGATGGTCCAGAAGCGACCACAAGAAATTTCAGAGTGTCTTGTTGAAGTGTTGAGACTTTGCACCACTTGTGACCAAATAATCGACCCATAGTCGAGATTAATCTCATTGTAGAGATCATAGAGAATGGTCAGAAAACCCTTACCGGTACCATCTGAGCCAGCAACCCTCTCTGCTAAACTTTTGTTGAGAAGAGTAAGCAATCCATTGTAGCGGCAAACATGATTTCTTAACCTTCGTCACGGTGGTAAGAACATCAGTGTATCCCATCTCATAGAGCATTGTAAATAGTTGAGTTGTGGTTACGAAATCGGGAGAGATAACAGAGGCATCGACGGAAAGCTTTAACAGGGAATAGAATCGCCCTTTTGAAATTGATGCCTTGTGCGAGAAGATTTGCAAGTAGATCCTCTCCTTGTTCTTGTCATAGGTTGCAGTAGAATAGACTTGCGATAATAGAGACATCGGTACTGATTCCACCTGTGTGAGTGCGATAACCAGAAGAGAGTATTTGAGGCATTCAACAACGTGGAGCATGTACGAATCATACATAAACGGGTTCAGTTGAATGATCATGTTCTGATTGGGTTTGATCACGAGCAATGAAGACGATGCAGTTTGATCTTGAACAGATGAGGAATCCGCCATTGTTGAGATAAGGAAGAATATGAACAGTTGCAGATCGCCTTGTGTATTGAGAGAGTTTGAAGAAGGTAAGAAGGTACAATATGTGTGAGAAACCCTTTATATACCGTTGCCATGAGAGAGAAAGAATCTTTGTGATGATGATACGATCACTGAAACGTCGCCTGAAAAAGCGCGATGTGACAGCTTGGTTTCCCCAGATAAACGTCATCAAGCGTGGGTTTAGGAACCGTTCAAATTCACGCGCCCAAAATCTTATCCACATATCGTCTTTTCAAATTCATATTCGCTTCAGATATGATAACAGCCATTGTCGTGCCTAAAAGAAACTTCACACAGGCCATAAGAAACAACCAGAATTTTGGAAAATCACAAAGTATTTTCGTGCAAGAGTGTGCCAAAAATAAAGAAATAAAGCGAAATGTGTATAGGATGTGAGTGATGTCTGTTAGAAGACATAAAGCAGATGATTTCGGGCAAGAATCTCTTCCTTCAAAGTCAAGAGAGACTTGAAGTGCTTGCGTGGTTTCCCGAAACAATACGATCGAGTGCTTGTAAAGAAACACCGAAAGGCTTCTTTTAAATAATAGGCTAAGGGTGGCTTATCTTCAACCGAACGTCGATTCATAACATAAGACCGAACGTTGGATGAAGTACTTGTGAGACCGATGTGGTCTGTTGAACAAGTAGGTTGGATATAATTTGCTGTGACTGAAGATGTTATATAAATCTCAAAAACAAAACCAAACTGGATCTTTTTGGGAAGAAATGCCTTGGTGTTAGACAATTTCATAAAAGACCACTCAAAAATAAAATGAGATTTTGTCAGGTAACAAGTAAGATCTTGAATATAAAGATTCACCGTCAATTCATTGTTGGTGTGGGATTGTAGGTTTCACTCAGCACGTGGTTTACGTATCTAAGATCATAAACACATATCTTATGCAACCATAAACCTCAGTGGTAAAAGCTGAGAGTCTCAAGGGTTACAGTGGTGAACCGAAAGTTGATGGAGAATGTAAGGATGGTGGTTAAGGAACCGAAAGTACCTCTGTTATATAAACGTGACAAAGCAGAAAACTCTTAACTTATTTGAGAAGAGTAAGGTAGCTCTTGACTTGAGTGGATTTTAACAGCCTGATTGGGAAGAAACGATAGGTATAGATCGAATCATTAAGGCCTAGCTCATAGTCTTAGAGGCTTCGGTCGACATGCAGCAGCATGCTTCTAGGGACACTTAACTAGTTCATATGAAAAGAATCATACCTGCCTTAGCTCCAAATTATGTTGCACTGAAATACGTGGGACCTAATGAAAAAGAACAAGCAAACAAACAAACCACACAAACAAAACAAACGAAACTAAACAAAAAAAAACTTTTAGAAAAATATTTTTGGAGTATTGAAATTTTCTGTAAAATAATAAAAAATTAAAGAAAAAAATATTTTTTAATTTTTGAAGTTTTCTGAAAAACAATACAAAAAGAAAAATAAACCAAAGTTAGCACAAAACACTCTTAAAAAAAATTAATAATTAAAAAATGAAAGATAAAATAGAGTAAGAAATAGACTTAAAAAAATAAACAAAATTTACAGCCGAAACCAAACCTTAAAAGAATGAAGCGAAATAAGTCGAGCGTTCGGTTCATTTCGGTTCCTTAAAATTCCGGAGCCGAAATAGACCGAGCTTTCGGTTCATTTCGGTTCCCAAAAATTATGGAGCCGAAATAGACCGAGCGTTCGGTTCATTTCGGTTCCCGAAAATTCCGGAACCGAAATAGACCGAGCGTTCGCTCTATTTCGCTTGTCTAATTTTTAGAGAGAGATTTGAGGGTTCGGTACCGACTCTGCTTCCATCATTCCCAAACCTTGTAAAATTTTATTGAGGCTTGCTTCTGGTAAGGCTTTAGTGAATATGTCAGCCAGTTGATCAGAGGACCGAACGAAATGTACTTCCACGTTCCCATCTTCTACATGGTCCTTGATGAAATGGTATCTCAGTGCAATATGCTTTGTCTTTGAGTGTTGCACTGGATTGTGGCATATTCTTATTTCACTTTTTGAGTCACAATAGAGAGGGATTTTCTTCATGCTTAGTCTGTAGTCCCTCAGTTGGCTTTGTATCCATATCACTTGAGAGGTACAGGATGTTGCAGCTATATACTCAGCTTCGGCTGTTGAAAGAGATACACATGTTTGCTTCTTGGACTGCCAGTTAACAAGTTTATCGTCAAGGAATTGGCATCCACCAGTTGTGCTGTTTCGGT
The DNA here is from genome assembly GCF_052849685.1 of Lactuca virosa. Taxonomy (NCBI): domain Eukaryota; kingdom Viridiplantae; phylum Streptophyta; class Magnoliopsida; order Asterales; family Asteraceae; genus Lactuca; species Lactuca virosa. The sequence goes on from NC_136429.1 coordinate 319,073,380, forward strand.
CCAGACCACATCCTCCAAGATCGGAGTCAGAAAAGGCTTGAACAAAAAATCCAGATCTAGCCGGGTACCAAAGACCGAGAGAGGAGGTTCGCTTCAGATAACGAAAAATATTTTTCACTGCCACCATGTGAGGTTCTCTTGGATTAGCTTGAAACCTGGCACAATAACAAACAGAAAACATAATGTCTGGTCTACTAGCCGTTAGATACATAAGAGACCCTATCATTTGACGATAGAGTCTTACGTCAACATCAGGTATTTCCAAAGACGGTGTTAACTTTGTGCCAAACGCCATAGGAACCTTCACTTTTGAATCTCCCGTCATACTGAACTTTCCCAGCAAGTTCTTCGTGTAGGCCTCCTGGTTGATAAAAATACCTTCTGGTCCCTGTCTTATATTCAAACCAAGGAAAAAGTTAATCGGACCCGTTGCGCTCATTTCAAATTTAGTCTCCATCAACTTCCTGAATTCAGCCGTTAAGCTAGGATTCGTGGAGCCGAAGATGATGTCATCGACATAAATCTGAACTATCATTAGATGTTCGCCTTGTTTCTTGAGGAAGAAGGTTGGGTCAACCGAACCTTGCTTGAATTTAGACATTTTAGGAAAGCGAGTTAAAGTTTCATACCAGGCCCTCGGTGCTTGCTTCAGACCATATACAGCTTTATCTAACACATAGCAGTGATCAGGGTATTTCTCATTCACGAACCCAGGTGGTTGCTCAACATACACCGTTCGTTCTAGTTCTCCATTCAAGAAAGTACATTTCATATCCATTTGGAAAACTTCGAAGTTTTTATGAGCAGCATATGCCAGAAAGAATCTGACTGATTCCAACCTTGCTACAGGAGCAAAGGTCTCCTCATAATCTATCCCTTCTTCTTGGAAATATCCCTTTACCACTAACCGAGCCTTATTGCGTATAACGTTCCCCCCTTTATCCAACTTATTCCTGAAGACCCATTTTAAGCCGACCACTAAGGCATCCTTTGGAGTGGGAATCAACCTCCAAACTCGATTAGGTTCAAACTCATGGAGTTCATCTTGCATGGCTTGTACCCAATCAGCGTGATCAAGTGCAGCATTAACTGTCTTCGGTTCGACTTTGGATACAAACGAATTAAACATACATAATTCAACATTAGAGAATAATGCAATTTGTTTCGCTTTCAATTGAGAACGTGTTAGAACCCGTTCATATGATTCACCGATTATTTGCGCTTTGGGATGATCCTTAGTCCATTTCATTAGAGGAGGGTAATTTGGGTCATAGGCTGGATCCAACTCTGCATTTACTTCTTCTTCAAGTTCTGATCGATCACCTTCGTCATTTGTATTCTCTTTCTCCCCCTCAAATGGCGAAGCGTATCCCTTGTTAGGTTCAGAATTTTCTTCTTCTGTTATAGCTGGATTCTCCCCCTCGATTGGACTATTATTGGGTGGGATCGGAGTTGGATGCTCCCCCTCATCTGGACTTTTATGGGTTGCGGATGGAGTTGGATTCTCCCCCTCGAAAGACATATCGGTTGTCTTTGGTGCAGATGAACCCTCCCCCTTGAACGGTGAGCTGTTGTTTGGAGAATCAATTGAGGGTTGACCTTCAGTCGGTTTAGGAGATTCATTTTCCATTTCTTTTGCAGCTTCATGAATGATCTTTTTCAGATTGTCGATTTTGTTGTCTGCTGCTTTCGTCTCTGAGTGTGCAGCCTTTTTTGGTTCATCAAATAGCCTTATGTACTCTTCAAACAGGTTGGAAATTGGAACCGAGACTTGTCCTGACTTAGGAAATATTTCCCCCAAGGCACTTTCGCTTCTTTGAACTTTCTTCATGTAGTTGTCATCAAAGGTTACATAGTATGTTTCTTCAATTCGTTTAGACCGTTTGTTCAAAACTCTATAGGCCTTTTAAGTGAGTGAATAACCAAGAAAAATTCCCTCATCGGCTTTGACGTCAAACTTGTTTCGGTTCTCTTTGGAATTAAAAATGAAGCATCTCGAACCGAACACGTGGAAAAATTTAACGTAGGGCTTTCGATTGTTCAGAATCTCATACGGAGTGATAGAGAATCGTTTGTTGAGTAAGGAACGGTTCTGAGTATAGCACGCGGTTGCAACTGCATCAGACCAGAAGTATAGCGGAAGAGAAGCGAAGCTTAGCATGGTTCGGGCTGCCTCACATAAAGAACGGTTTCGTCTTTCAACAATCCCATTCTGTTGTGGTGTATAGGGAGCCGAGAAGTTGTGAGATATCCCCTTTTCAGCCAGAAAGTCCTCAAAATCTTTATTCTTGAATTCAAGCCCACTGTCACTTCTGATATTCCTCACCAACATTCGCAGCTGCACTTCCACTTGCTTGATGAACGTCTTCAACTTGGGAGTTGCGTCTGATTTTACCACCGAAGCTTTGGATAGCCGAAGGTCCACATAATTCAATATGCAGAAGTTCAAGAGCTTCAACAATCCTTGTATTGATACGTGTAAGATGGCTCTTTCTGCTTTGTTTTCCCATCTCACACGCTGCACATAGGTGTTCCTTATCAAACTTGACAAGAAGAAGGCCTCGAACGTGATCACCAAGCACCAACTTATTAATGTCTTTGAAGTTCAGGTGTGATAGGCGTCGATGCCACAACCAGCTTTCATCAGTGTTCGCCTTTGACAGCAGGCATATTGCTGGTTTTCCTCGAATTGGGTTGAGATTTAAAGGATACATCTCTCCCTTGCGTTCAGACTTCAACAGCACCCTTTTAGATTGCTTCTCAATTATTTCTGATCCCTCATCATCGAATGAAACCTTCAAACCAGTTCCCACAACCAATTGTGATACACTGATGAGGTTATGCTGCAACCCTTCAACATAAGCTACTTTTCGAATTGAGAAGTCTCCGTTGGTTATCATTCCATATCCTTTGATTGTGTCATAAGAGTTATTTCCATACTTCACACATCCACCATCCTTAAGGGACCGAAACTCCCTTAGCTCTTCCCTCCTTCCTGTCATGTGACGCGAGCAGCCACTTTCTATGTACCATTCGTCATCGAACTGCTCGTCACTTATAACCTGCAAATTCAAGCAGATTTAGGAACCCAATGTTTCTTGGGCCCTGGTGAGTCTTTTACAGAAAAAGGAATCGTAGTAGAAATATCAACCAAATAAGTTCTTTTTATTAGAGTTGTTTGATCTTTTCTTTTGATGGTATACACCTTGATTTTGTTTTTATCTTGTTTAAATTGTGGTGTATTAGATGGTGTGTTGTTAGATGGTTTTGGGATATTCTTTTTAATCCTGAGGTCAGCAGACTTTTTCTTATTATTGATATCAGAATCTGAATCAAGCTTTCCCTTTCCTTTTATGTCCTTCACTGAATTTGATTTTCTTTGGGAGTAAGACGGACCGAAACTTGACTTTCGGTTGTTAGCCTTGGCGTTGTGACCGAAACTTGACGTTCGGTTCTAAGAGCTGGTGTTGGAACCGAAACTAGACGTTCGGTTCTGAGCTTTGGAATAGTAAGAGTTTGGACTAAAATTTTCTTTCCCTTTTAGCTTTTCCTTTTCTTTGGCAATGGACTCTTTCTTGGAAGGAGCGTAGTTGGGGTTTTAAGATTGCCAATAACGTTTTCGCTCATTCAGATTTTTCATGTATCTTTGATTTCTTTGGCGTTTCTGTTCAGCTAAGTCCTTCTGAGATTTGTTAATATTGAAGCTTGATTTTGGCTTCTCCTTTTGAGTTTCGGCAGTCTTGGAAGGAACATTCAGTGTTTTCTTTGGTTCTTCAGCTATCTCTTTTGTTCCACTTGTGCTTGGTTTGTCAAAACTTGAGGTTTTGTTGATGGGTTCTGCAACGTATCTTCCTTTTACCCTCCATGAGGTTTGCTCCGATAAGCCGATGGTTTCGTCTGCGTTATCATAGGGGCTGACCAGAAATAATCATCGCACCCTTCAGCATTGTCTTTGTCGACCAAGATTTTCAATTCTGCTGTTTGTTTTGCAGTGACCCCTGTAACAGCATATACCTGATTTGGCATAGTTTGAACCTTTTGGTAAACCATTGCTTTCTCTTTGAGTTTCTATGTCTTGTCCTTTGACAGGCGAACGTATTCAACCGAGTTTTCAGGTATGAGGGGTTTCTCATTCTCGGTCTCGCTTTTCATAAACTCAGAACAATCAACCACGTCTTCTACCGAGATTTCGCTCATCTCACTTTCCTCATCAAATTCAGACGTATTTTCTATATTCATTTTATGTTCTGAAATTAATTTGGCGTTAGACGAGTCAAATGACTGAATGGTCTCGGACTTAATTTTTAACCTATCATTTTCATCTAAAAGATTTTTGAGCATACACTTATGTTCCTTAGAGTCAATGAAGGTCTCTATCTTGTCCAGACCGATTTTATAAGCGATGGATGTATCTTCTGAGGACATTATTGATTCACATTCATCTATGACCTCATCCTCCTTAAATTCAAGGAAGGGTAAGATCATCTTATGAATCTTTTTCCCTATTTCACAACTTAAGTGTAACTGAGCAATATTTGTATATAAGCGTTTAGCAATTAAACAAAAAACATTCCTTTGTTTCAAAAACTTTAAATTGTCTCGTTGCAAATAAATAATTTCATCCCTAGCTCTATTTAACTCCGTCTCCTTCAGCTCAATCCACATCCTTCTCTCCTCACTCTTTGAAGACACCCTGCTGAGTTGGTCAGTTAGGTTAGAGTTCGCTAAGCAATTTTGCATGAGACTACCACTTAAGTTAGAAAATTTAAATTTTAATTCATTTAATTCTTCTTCATAATTTGTTACTGGAACTTTAAGTGATTCAAGGATGGATTGTACCTTTTTGATGAGCCGATCACAGTCGTTGATCTTCTCACTCACGTGTTTGGCTGCAAAGCACTTTTCCTCAGTTAGGTTCGGCTCCTTACTCGCACTTTCAGTTGGTCTACCAGCTCTAACCATCAAACATTTTCCAGCCGAACCTGTATCCTTCGCCACATAAGCTCTTCCATGTGTGGGCTTTCTCACTTCTTCATCCTCAGAATCGGTTGACCAGACTTCAACGCCACCGAACTCATCTTCATCTGCATTTTCCTGCACAATCAAGGCATTCATTGAACTGTTAGTTGCCTTCTTTTTCTTGATCTCTTCCAACTTTCGCATGTAATACGCCTCATCATCTTCATCATCTCTTTTCTCAGTCATCTTCCTCATCATTCAATCTTTGGCAAAGTGGTTCTTGTCATGACAGTAATTGCAGTCGAAACCATAGTCTCCTGCAAGCTTGCTCTCCTTCTTTTCGTCATCCTTTTGAGAAGTATTCTTCGCTTCATCTTTCACCTTCATAGAGTTGTAACTTCCCTGCCAGTTTTGGTTCTTATTGACAGGGAACTTCTTTCGTGCAAACCTTTTTGGATTGGTGACCATCATTGCATACTCTTCGCTTGTAAGGTCACATTAAGACATATCTGACTCCTCCTCTTCTTCTGCAACACTTTTGCCTTTTGAGACAAGGGCTAATGATCCCACACCCGAAACTACCTTCGCCTCCTTGGTTACCACACTCTCATAGGATTTAAGTATGCCCACAAGTTTCGCTAGTGAGTAAGATTTGAATTGTTCGTGAGCTTTCACTGTTGAAACCACTGCCATCCATTCTGGTCTCAAACCATTCATGAAGGTTACCTTTTGCTCGATCAATTTTCTTTCTATACCATGCTTGATCATCTTGTTAAGGAGATGATTGAAGCAATCGAAGGTTTGTATCAGTTTCTCTTCAGGTTTCTGTTCGAAAACTCCAAATTCAGAGAGTAGCAAGGTTTGAATAGAGTGTTCTAGATCTTCATCGGTTGAATAAAGTTCCTTCAACCTATCCCATATTTCTTTAGCCGTCGTGCATGAACCAACTAACCGAAAAGTGTCAAATTGCAGGGCGAATCTGATCATTCTCATGGCCTTCACATTACATAGCAACATGTCCTTTTCATCCTGTGGCATCTTATCAACGTCCGCCATGAGCTTATTATATTCCTTTTGAGTCTTCATTGTCGTGTTCGTTCCAGAGTGAACAAATGGCCCAAGTGTGATTGCTTCCCAGATGAGATAACCATTATCTTCAGATCCAACCATGTAATCTTCAAAGTGATGTGCCCATACTTCATTGTCTTGAGTGTAAAGAATGGGTACCCTTGTAGTGGATCCAATGCTGTTAGAGATGTTGATGGGATTAGTTTGAGAATCTTCGTGAGACATAGTGAGCCTTTCCTTAGAACCGCTAGAATCTGACCTGTAAACTTGAGATTAGGGTTTTATCAAACACAAGAGTTACCGTCGACAGGAAGAATACGGCTTCTTTATATTCGATAAAAGCGGAAACCCTAAAGAATTCTCAATATAGAAGGAATGTATATTGATCACACAGTCTCCTGCTCTGATACCAATTGTTAGAACAAAGTTCTAGTAGGATCGATAGATTCTAAGCAGAAAAACAATTAAAGACGTAATGATGAACACAGGAATGGTTTAACTGAAGTCGAATGATTGAACTTTAACACCTCAGAAGAGCTCGATTAAGAACTTCGACTGTTGAGGTGTTTAGGGTTACAAAGCAATAATAACTATAATCACGTTAGTATCTAAGGCATACATGCATGCACTATTTATAGCTAAACCCTATAATAATCATGGATGGACAGGCCTAGTCCGGATATACAATACTAAGCCCATGACGCAACAAAACATACCCAACAATGTATAAGAACAAAGTCCTCATACCGTTAGTAGGCCTCATTCACGAAGCCGGTCTATAAGCGGGGTATAAGGTTACTGCCTATAAAATGGCAGTTTAATGGGTGTCCACTCTTGTGACAACCGTCAAAATTCGAGTCGGTTCTAGATTTGACTAGACTTAGTTTCACGTATAGGCACAACACATATTAGACTTAGTAATTAGAAGCTAAGTTATAACTAGAGGTGTACAAAACCTGAATCCGATCCGATCCGATCCGGATCCGAATCCGATCCGGTTTCGCTTACATCATCAAAAATCCGATCCGGTCAAAATCCGATCCGAATCCGGTCAAAATCCGATCCGGTTCCAACCAAAATCCGAATCCGATTCTAATCTGATTTGAAACCGGTTTAAACTGATTTTAGTGGGTTTTAATTGGATTTTGGGGCGGATTTGGATCCGGTTTTTAGCGAATCCGGTTTACGATCCGGTATCAAATCCGATTTGGAATATAGGATTAGGATCCGATTGAAAATCCGGTTTTAAATCCGATCCGATCCGGTTTGGTCAAAACCGGTTTTGACCCAATCCGGTTTCGGATTGGATCCGGTTTTGAATAGTGAAACCGGTTTTTGTGTGCATCTCTAGTTATAACCTACTAGAAACTTGGAAACAATTAGAATCAATGGATAGTGTACTTAGATTTCACATTGATATGTGAATTCTACATCTACTGAGCTGTAGTGATTATCCATATTTGGGTCACTCTTTGACTCGAACAACATTTCATGAATCATATACACACATCATGCACTTGACCTAGAAGTAGAAGTTAGTTCAAAGTCTCATAGAAACTTAAGTCAAAGTTGAAGAGTAGGACTAGTATACTTGATTCCTCAATTTCGCTTGAATCTCGGAATCACTACATAGAATGCCAATAAACCGATAAAAATAAATTACAAACATTATTTATAACTATAAAAGAGTTATAATACCATAAGACAATTTGAAATCTCAAAGATTCAATTTATTTTTATATTCAAAGTTTATTAAACTCCAAAACCCTAAAAGTCATAAAAACTCAAATTTATGAAGTTTTATATTAAAATCTTATAAATTTTTTTTATAAACACTATAATATCAAATTAATATATTTAAAATGTTGAAATATAATCAAGGAAATTAATTTAATTCATTAATATTGACATTACATTTATAAGTTAAACATCCAAGAGTTATGAACAAATTTTATATAAAATGCATATTTTATATAAATTGAAAGAAAATTTATAAAAATTTAGGAATTAATATAAAATAAATAAGCAAAACAAGATAAAATCTCATCTCTCCACTCCAAGGTCGGCCTCATCCCTCCCAAGACCACTCTTCCCCAAAACTCAATCAATTCACTCACTTATTCACTCTACCACTCCATCTTCTCTCTCATTCTACCCCTCATTCTCTCTCACACTCTTCATCACCACCACTCCATTTTTCTCTTCATTTCTCTATACCCACGAAATTTTCCAGAGAATAAGTGCAAGAACACACCTCAAACTCAAAATCTTCATCATCTAGTGGTGTTCATTAAGGTAGAACACGATTTCCTTTCATTTTCCTCCATGTTTTCAAGGTTTTTCTTGCATTTCCTTCTTCTTCTACACATTTCTCTTAGAAAATATGTGTGCATGTTCATTCACTTCAGTTTTGATGATGATGGTGGTAGGATTTCACCCAAAAACAACATGCATGTTGTAAATGGTGAAATTCAAGGACCTAAACCTAAGTCAAGATCATGAAGATGCACTTTTCTACAAGTTTTGGTGGAAAATCACCACATGCACTCTAAGTTTTCTTTCAAAAACGATTTTTGAACATTTCAAACTCATGAATGGTCTTCAAACAAACATGCATGTGATGATCTTCAAGCTTAGATGCTAGACCATCAAAGTATGTTGTCAAAAGCTTTCAAATATGTTCATGAAGGATTTATTTCCAAATAAATACCTAAAACTCCTTTTCTGACCAAATCCGATTTTTCCTAGATTCCCATCAACAAAATAAGATGAGCTGTAAATTTCCAGAAAAAAATTCATTTTTCTAGAATTATTATAATTAATGCAAGAAAATAGGGCAATAAATCATATAAAATACTTTCTGGGGTCTATAAATCCTAGTTAAATTCATGGACGACCCCTATGCTAAATAATGATCCCTCATTAAGTTTCATCGATATTTGTTACTGTTTAATATGGTTTTGAATTTTCTTTTTGTTTAGCCCCAATAAATCATAAAACCGCTTTAGATAATTTGAAAAGGGTATATAATAATTTTCGCAGCTTATACTCTCTGTGGAAGACTTTGAAAAATATTTTCAGAATTTTTCATAATGTATTCCTATTTTTCCCCGATTTTTGTGTATATTATGGACTAAAAACAGGAAAAATAGTTCTGCTTATCCAAAATTCATAAACATTTACCAGAACACCTTGTAGTACATTAGGATGCTACATAAAATTTGTGGTGATTTTTCTCTTCTGTATACTATTTTTCTCCTATTTTCTAAGATTAAATACACTTAAATACACAAAATCGGATTTCAGTATATAAAAATCAGATTTGGTATTTTTCCCAGATTATCTACTCTGCAAATGAAGTGTACAAAATTTTTGGTAATTTACTTTAACTGTTTAATAATTATTATTCAATTAATGATTATTTAAGAGGATTAAACAAGGAAAAACAGCAACACTAACTGAAAAATATCTTTTATATTTTTCACAGCTTCTACATGTATAATAAAAGTGTTACAAAATTTTTGGGCAATTTTGGAAACTGTTTCCTATTTATTTCAGTTTTTATTAGAATAAATGCTCAAAAATCATAAAATTTGGTTAAACAGTTTAGAAATCAATTTTTATATTTTTCCCAGCTTAATAATGTTTAATAACAGTAATACAAAAAGTTTGGGTAATTTTGGAAACTGATTTCTATTTTTCATGAATTTGTATCTATTTAGATAATTAAATATATGAAAAATGGTTATACATATTCATAATCCATGAAACATTATCTAGAAGTCTTTTAGTACATTTAGAACCAAAATCTGAAGTTTGGTAATTTTTATTAACTGTTTAGTATATTTCATGATTTTATGGTTATTCAAGAAACTAAAATCGTGAAAAATAGTCAGACAAATCAAAAATTCAAGAAAATTTATCTTGAGGTCTTTGACTTCAATTAAAACTAAAATGAAAACTTTGGGAAATTTTAGAACTAAATTAATTTAGTTTTTGAATATTTAATCATTGGAACACCTCTTAAAATGTTAAATATTAGCATTTCAATAATGGGAAATTTCCACTTAAATTGTTATGTAACAATTGATTCATTGAAATTAATTTTTCACAGAAAAATGTTTGTAACTTGTCAATATTAAATTTTGACACACTATTGGCATAATTCTATTGTAGTAGTAAGTATACTAGTGTTAGATTTCGATTAGAGACTCACTAGCGAATACCATTATTGTAGGAATCAATAGTGGTACGAGTGGAGCGTAGTAAAGGCACCATTTGCATCATCTCAATGCATATTGTGAGTATTCACGCACTCCCCTATTTTCAGTTTTTATGTTTTGGGGTGGAAAAGCATGTCCCGAAAAACTATTATTTGAATGTTGTATTTAAATTGATTTGTATCAAACATGATTGCTATTTTATTGCTATGTCTCTCTATGTATGTCTATGCAACACGGAACATGAGAACTTATCGTACTAAGGCCCTTCCCTTATCTCTAACCATTAACTCTTTGAGCCAATGGTCATTATGGATAGCGCTATTAGGAATTGACAACTCCTCACTCGCCCTATTGCTGGAGTGCATGATACCATATTCATCTATGGAACGATAAGCATAGATCTTGATAGGGCTTCAGTCATAGGTTTGGTTGAGACTCATTGTTTGCTCATACACATACAAACTCGTTTCTCGTTATAGCAATAAACTTGTTATTAATTATAGCAATGAACTTTGTTTCTCATTACAACAACGAACTTTTATTACTGAAAACTTATATACATGTTTTAGCAATGAAATTGTTTGCTCCTTGTAGCAATGAAATTGATTGCTCATTTTGGCAATGAAACTTGTTTACTCGTTTGAGTAACGAACTTTATCTTCCATGAGAATATGAATGTTGCATCTTATTTGGGCAACATACTTTATCTATCATGATGACAAAGAACTTTGTTTTTACAAACTTATTTACTTATTTTAACAATATACTTTTATTATTGGAAACTTTTATCAACACTTTGATTTCAATTCATGGAACCAATATTATTTTGTTTATCTGTGAGTACTCACCAACTATTTTTATAGTTGACGCTCGTTTTACATGCTTTTTCAGGAATCATCGAGTAAGTGGCACTTAGGGACACTTCACTTTTAGGAGCATTCGCATGTGTTGTATTTCAATTTACATTGTAATTTCTTTTAAAAGTTGTTCGAACCCATTGTAAAATTGTAATGATTTTTAATACTATGGTTGGTGTTGTCTTTTAACTTTTGCTATGAAACCCTTTATACTGCCACGCCTCGTGTTTCCGCTTTAGCGGGGTGTGACAGGAAATGGTATCAGAGCCGAAGGTTATAGAGAATACCAGATTTCCTTTGGAAAACCACAACTATAGCCAAAAAATTTCTAAACGTTTTTAAAATATAGAACATACTACTGGTATAACTAATTCGAGTACGCATTATTGGACTTTAATTAAGTATAGCCTGGCCAACTATGCTTAATTAAGGAAAGTTAATGTGAGGCTGGAAACGGTTATAGTAGAATTATGTTCAAAACAATTTTCAACTTAAACTATTGAAAAACAAAATTTTTCGGTGTGCGTACGGGCATTGCATATTATAGGCATTCATCTAGATACACTTAGAAACTAAGTGCAATTTTATAACACTGCCTTTATTTAGAAATATTCTTGTCCCTTATCAAGTGCTAGGTTAACCACTTAAGTTATATCACTAGCCACTCTAGGAGCAATGCACTTAGTACTGAGAATGAGTATTCCTTGGTAGCTATTGACTTTAGATGTAAGGTTAGTAGCTAGATATACACTAGTAATAATCATAAGTCGAAACTTATACAAATTATTCCTCAATACCTCTTCATCGTCTTCGTACTAGAGTTACAACTAGAAAAAAGCGTTTCGATACCGACACGAATGATAATTGGAGCATCGCGTAAGGAGGTAGATGATTCGCCACTAAGTAATCACTTGGATACCATTGGCGGGCATTCCGGATTTGACTCACAAGGAGACACGGAGGTTTAACCTATATGTGAGATCTTATTTCTACGCTACAATTTAGCTCTAGGTTGTTTCCACCTTGAGGTTAAAACTTAACATAGGATATCCCTTTGACCTCTATAAAAGGTCGTCAACTGCATTGACACCATAAAATGTTTTTCAAACAATTTTTCTTGTCCTTTATTTTGGGGAAAAGACACCGGCACTCGCCTTAGACTCGCCTTAGTATTTAGGTACGATCAGCTACACTAACATACTTATTCCTTACTTCTTAATCTTCCATCGAAAAATTATTTCGCTTCATCGGTTTTATTTACCATCGATAAAATATTTTATATCCACTTCATTCAACTTAGTAGACATTTCCTAACAATTTAAGCCATATTCTCGCTAAAACTCTTTTGACAACTTGCTTTAACTTAACGCTTTTCTTCAAAACTCAACTTAACCAATATTGGTTTTAACCTTGCTATTTCAATTTTATTTCAAATCCATTTCAATGGATAGATGTGTTTTTAAGGGCATATAAACCATTTTAAACCTTGCTTACCATTTTGACACGTTTTCGAAAAACTTAGAAACATTTTCTTTTATAAAAGTGTTTAAACTCAATGCTATAAAACTTAAACATATAACATTGAAGTCCTATTATATGTAAAAGCATCCTCGGATTTTCCAAACCACTTTTGCTTTGACACATTTAACCGCTTTCTCATTTAGACATTGTAATTTACTCTAATGTGTTTTCTTGAAACCCAACATGATATTTATGCAAATTTCTACTTCAAACATGTTTATAAGAAATCTCTAATGCTTGTATTTCAAAACATACCTTATTTGTGTACTTTGCTTCAATATGGTTTTATAATCTATAAAGTTTTTAAAATTTATAGCATTTGAAAACTTAGTGTTCACTTTTAAATTTTCAGTGATACACTCTCAACAATGAATAATTATTCTTCTAAATATATTGAGTCTTTACCTTATCCATTTTAATCATTGTTGGACTTCAGTCTAAAAAGTCAAAATTGTCAGATTTTCAATTGTCATTTGTAGGACTTCTTTTTTTTCCCACAAATGGAGTTTAACTTAATAGGTAACTTATGAATTTTTAGCAATCCTTAGCAAACACTTTAAAACTCCCACATGTCTATGTAACCATCAACATACATCAAATATTGAAGTTTGAAATATATCTCAACCTGGTTTTAAATCTACCTATATGTATTGTTCTTAAAATTTTAACAATAACAATCATTGTCGCCGCTACCTTCCTTTTTCTTTCCTCCGAACTTGATTTCTCGCTCTCCTTCCGATTTTAGATCTCGCACGCCATAATATTAACATAATACATTGTCTAACTTTATTTCTGTCCATTTTGCTTCTCGTGGTATCATGTTCGTATACATAAAGACTAGAAGTCTACCCTTTCGTTTTGAGCGATTAATACGTATATAGTCGTAAGGCATACTTTTGATTTAGTCAGCTCTGATATATTCAATTACACCTTTTATCATATACATCTTTTTTTTTATTTTGAAATCTACAATAAACAAGTAATCCTTATTTACATTTGCTCTTTTGTTCTAAATTTGGAAACTTGATTTAAAATGCAAGTTTCATTTTATTTTTCGTTATAAGTAATACACAAGATGAATACTCTTATGCTTATAATTTTTCTATATCCGGAAAATATATGTGAAGGATATATTTCCTTATGTTTCTTCTTTTCTTTAAATACATCAAAATTTTTGAATTTTACGATTATCTATTCTCTAAATGATTGTTTTTGTAGAAACACTAAACTATGAATGCACTATTTTCAAAGATTAACATTTTTACACCTTTCTTAAAATAGTATTCTACTTTGCAATTTTCAGTGAGTTCCTAAACTCTCAAACTTGTTTTCATAAGTATTCTGACTCCTCGTAAACTTGAATTTGTCCTGACTTAGACAATTGGACAATTTCTCAAAAGTTTAATACAAATATTTCTATACAAATTCCTTTAATTACGACTTAAACCTTTAACCTTAATTAATCTTTATATCATTTTACTACTTTATTTGATCGCCACACATGTATCTTCATTATCTTGGAATTATTACACATTTTGATAATAGTGAGACTAATTATCATTTCTAAACATACATTTTGATAACAGTGAGATTTTTAATCACTTCTATACACTTACAATGCTATATACACAATGTGATTTAATTTATCATAAATTTTCTTCGCCTCCATTTGCACCAATGACTCTCTAAATATATTTATTCTTCGAATAAAGTTTTATTATTGTAAGAGTAACCGTAGTGGTAATTATAGCCTCGGAGATGCTCAATCATTTCGTAATTTATTTTGTCGACGACACTTAATTATCCTTTACATTTGAGATGTACCAAAACTTTGTTGCCTACCCTTAGTATGTATTTTTAGGAACTTACCCTCAATCGCTTCTCTTTCATTCGTGCTACCCCTTCTTATTTCAAAATATATATTTTCCATATTTAGTAGCCAACCCGGAAGTGAACAAATTGTTCCTAATCTTTTCTTTATCAGACGATAAATTTACACTTAGTGCCGATTTAGAATGCGACTTAAGCATCAATGCGGATTTACGCTCAGTGCAGTTGGTGCTTCAGCAAAACTTCTACCCTCTCTTAATTCAGATAATATCTAACTAGATGATCTTTTTCGAATAGGTCGCTATGGTTGGATCATGATTCCATGACCCAAATTTTCCATAATCTAGACGAAAGAACTCGAATTAAGGAAACACTAACTTGACTATAGCTAAAGAATTGGGCTCTTCCTTTGAGGAAATAAACCCAAAATAATCAAAGAACACTTCAAGTCACCACCTCCCGAACGATACAATTGCATCCGGTTGAGTTCTAATAGAATTCGTCACGAATTGAATTTCGGGACGAAATTCTTTCAACCGGGGGAGACTGTGACAACCGTCAAAATTCGAGTCGGTTCTAGATTTGACTAGACTTAGTTTCACATATAGGCACAACACATATTAGACTTAGTAATTAGAAGCTAAGTTATAACCTACTAGAAACTTGGAAACAATTAGAATCAATGGATAGTGTACTTAGATTTCACATTGATATGTGAATTCTACATCTACTGAGCTGTAGTGACTATCCATATTTGGGTCACTCTTTGACTCGAACTACATTTCATGAATCATATACACACATCATGCACTTGACCTAGAAGTAGAAGTTAGTTCAAAGTCTCATCGAAACTTAAGTCAAAGTTGAAGAGTAGGACTAGTATACTTGATTCCTCAATTTCGCTTGAATCTCGGAATCACTACATAGAATGCCAATAAACCGATAAAAATAAATTACAAACATTATTTGTAACTATAAAAGAGTTATAATACCATAAGACAATTTGAAATCTCAAAGATTAAATTTATTTTTATATTCAAAGTTTATTAAACTCCAAAACCCTAAAACTCATAAAAACTCAAATTTATGAAGTTTTATATTAAAATCTTCTAAATTTTTTTTATAAACACTATAATATCAAATTAATATATTTAAAATGTTGAAATATAATCAAGGAAATTAATTTGATTCATTAATATTGACATTACATTTATAAGTTAAACATCCAAGAGTTATGAACAAATTTTATATAAAATGCATATTTTATATAAATTGAAAGAAAATTTATAAAAATTTAGGAATTAATATAAAATAAATAAGCAAAACAAGATAAAATCTCATCTCTCCACTCCAAGGTCGGCCTCATCCCTCCCAAGACCACTCTTCCCCAAAACTCAATCAATTCACTCACTTATTCACTCTACCACTCCATCTTCTCTCTCACTCTACCCCTCATTCTCTCTCACACTCTTCATCACCACCACTCCATTTCTCTCTTCATTTCTCTATACCCACGAAATTTTCCATAGAATAAGTGCAAGAACACACCTCAAACTCAAAATCTTCATCATCTAGTGGTGTTCATTAAGGTAGAACACGATTTCCTTTCATTTTCCTCCATGTTTTCAAGGTTTTTCTTGCATTTCCTTCTTCTTCTACACATTTCTCTTAGAAAATATATGTGCATGTTCATTCACTTCAGTTTTGATGATGATGGTGGTAGGATTTCACCCAAAAACAACATGCATGTTGTAAATGGTGAAATTCAAGGACCTAAACCTAAGTCAAGATCATGAAGATGCACTTTTCTACAAGTTTTGGTGGAAAATCACCACATGCACTCTAAGTTTTCTTTCAAAAACGATTTTTGAACATTTCAAACTCATGAATGGTCTTCAAACAAACATGCATGTGATGATCTTCAAGCTTAGATGCTAGACCATCAAAGTATGTTGTTAAAAGCTTTCAAATATGTTCATGAAGAATTTATTTCCAAATAAATATCTAAAACTCCTTTTCTGACCAAATCCGATTTTTCCTAGATTCCCATCAACAAAATAAGATGAGCTGTAAATTTCCAGAAAATAATTCATTTTTCTAGAATTATTATAATTAATGCAAGAAAATAGGGCAATAAATCATATAAAATACTTTCTGGGGTCTATAAATCTTAGTTAAATTCGTGGACGACCCCTATTCTAAATAATGATCCCTCATTAAGTTTCATCGATTTTTGTTACTGTTTAATATGGTTTTGAATTTTCTTTTTGTTTAGCCCCAATAAATCATAAAACCGCTTTAGATAATTTGAAAAGGGTATATAATAATTTTCGCAACTTATACTCTCTGTGGAAGACTTTGAAAAATATTTTCAGAATTTTTCATAATGTATTCCTATTTTTCCCCGATTTTTGTGTATATTATGGACTAAAAACAGGAAAAATAGTTCTGTTTATCCAAAATTCATAAACATTTACCAGAACACCTTGTAGTACATTAGGATGCTACATAAAAGTTTTGGTGATTTTTCTCTTCTGTATACTATTTTTCTCCTATTTTCTAAGATTAAATACACTTAAATACACAAAATCGAATTTCAGTATATAAAAATCACATTTTGTATTTTTCCCAGATTATCTACTCTGCAAATAAAGTGTACAAAATTTTTGGTAATTTAATTTAACTGTTTAATAATTATTATTCAATTAATGATTATTTAAGAGGATTAAACAAGGAAAAACAGCAACACTAACTGAAAAATATCTTTTATATTTTTCACAGCTTCTACATGTATAATAAAAGTGTTACAAAATTTTTGGGCAATTTTGGAAACTGTTTCCTATTTATTTCAGTTTTTATTAGAATAAATGCTCAAAAATCATAAAATTTGGTTAAACAGTTTAGAAATCAATTTTTATATTTTTCCCAGCTTAATAATGTTTAATAACAGTAATACAAAAAGTTTGGGTAATTTTGGAAACTGATTTCTATTTTTCATGAATTTGTATCTATTTAGAGAATTAAATATATGAAAAATGGTTATACATATTCATAATCCATGAAACATTATCTAGAAGTCTTTTAGTACATTTAGAACCAAAATCTGAAGTTTGGTAATTTTTATTAACTGTTTAGTATATTTCATGATTTTATGGTTATTCAAGAAACTAAAATCGTGAAAAATAGTCAGACAAATCAAAAATTCAAGAAAATTTATCTTGAGGTCTTTGACTTCAATTAAAACTAAAATGAAAACTTTGGGAAATTTTAGAACTAAATTAATTTAGTTTTTGAATATTTAATCATTGGAACACCTCTTAAAATGTTAAATATTAGCATTTCAATAATGGGAAATTTCCACTTAAATTGTTATATAACAATTGATTCATTGAAATTAATTTTTCACAGAAAAATGTTTGTAACTTGTCAATATTAAATTTTGACACACTATTGGCATAATTCTATTGTAGTAGTAAGTATACTAGTGTTAGATTTCGATTAGAGACTCACTAGCGAATACCATTATTGTAGGAATCAATAGTGGTACGAGTGGAGCGTAGTAAAGGCACCATTTGCATCATCTCAATGCATATTGTGAGTATTCACGCACTCCCCTATTTTCAGTTTTTATGTTTTGGGGTGGAAAAGCATGTCCCGAAAAACTATTATTTGAATGTTGTATTTAAATTGATTTGTATCAAACATGATTGCTATTTTATTGCTATGTCTCTCTATGTATGTCTATGCAACACGGAACATGAGAACTTATCGTACTAAGGCCCTTCCCTTATCTCTAACCATTAACTCTTTGAGCCAATGGTCATTATGGATAGCGCTATTAGGAATTGACAACTCCTCACTCGCCCTATTGCTGGAGTGCATGATACCATATTCATCTATGGAACGATAAGCATCGATCTTGATAGGGCTTCAGTCATAGGTTTGGTTGAGACTCATTGTTTGCTCATACACATACAAACTCGTTTCTCGTTATAGCAATAAACTTGTTATTAATTATAGCAATGAACTTTGTTTCTCATTACAACAACAAACTTTTATTACTGAAAACTTATATACATGTTTTAGCAATGAAATTGTTTGCTCCTTGTAGCAATGAAATTGATTGCTCATTTTAGCAACGAAACTTGTTTACTCGTTTGAGTAACGAACTTTATCTTCCATGAGAATATGAATGTTGCATCTTATTTGGGCAACATACTTTATCTATCATGATGACAAAGAACTTTGTTTTTACAAACTTATTTACTCATTTTAACAATATACTTTTATTATTGGAAACTTTTATCAAAACTTTGATTTCAATTCATGGAACCAATATTATTTTGTTTATCTGTGAGTACTCATCAACTATTTTTATAGTTGACGCTCGTTTTACATGCTTTTTCAGGAATCATCGAGTAAGTGGCACTTAGGGACACTTCACTTTTAGGAGCATTCGCATGTGTTGTATTTCAATTTACATTGTAATTTCTTTTAAAAGTTGTTCAAACCCATTGTAAAATTGTAATGATTTTTAATACTATGGTTGGTGTTGTCTTTTAACTTTTGCTATGAAACCCTTTATACTGCCACGCCTCGTGTTTCCGCTTTAGCGGGGTGTGACAACTCTCACCCACCGCTTCCTTGACTGGTGGAGGGTCGTTAGTCGAACGGGTAGGACAATGACTTTAATTCTTATTAAAAGTATAATGATTATTATAAAGTAACTAAATGTTTTATAAATTCAATCTTAGTTACTTTAGGAAAATGTGAATTTGGTGCTAACCCATGAAAATTACACTTTGTACCTTACCAAGTCGTTAGTGGAGCATGTGTGGTTGACCGGCACACTAACATGGACTAGTAAGAGTGGCGAAGGGTAACTTAATGTTTTATCATAGATCGGTGGAGCGCGTGTGGTTAACCGGCACATCGATTAGGTGATAAAATTAACGGTACCAAGTTAATTTGTATGGTTATTCACACCTTGTTTTGTGATCCTCGGCATCCCAGTCACAAAACTTGAATGGCACAATCGAGATTTAAACATGCCATTGAAGAGCTCAATGAATCTTAAAAGATCTAGGAGTTTCAAACCAATTAAAACCTAATACCAATTTCGTTTTTCATGGTGGAAATTGGTGAATCGTCATTCGCCTACCTTCAAATATTTTATAGCTTGGATTATGGCATCCCTCTTTCAAGTTATAAAATATTGTGTTGGGTCCTAGCCTTAATATTTCATATTGGGTGTTATATTAAGGACCTAAATCAACTAACTTGAATATCTCCCGTTGTTGATGTCTAGTTCAGACAACTATGATCTTCACAAATCTCTTGGAACAAGCTTTCTCCATCTCCTCCAATTATTCTCCATAACCCACAACTTCTTGAATAGTTCAAGGTCACTCAATCCCTATTGGCAAACAAAGTCTATGAATGCTCACATCTTGAAGAAGAAGTCACTTATTGACAAGCCGAGAGAGTTGGGTGTCAAGGTCTTGAGGAAGTTGGTTGTTGACTGGGTTCTTCAGTCACTTTCTAAGTCACATAGTGAGTTCCTTTAGGACTACTATGTGACGGACCATGACATGACCCTTAATGATCTTACCTATTTACTTGATGCTACTGAAGCAGCAATGATTTGGAGCACCGGTAAAGCAAATTTGATTGGAATATCGACTTCCCAAACTTTCATGGACATTGACAATGGTAAAATTGGAAATCCAGAAAAGCTTTCTCTTCCCAATGGAAAGGGATCGGCCATAGTCAACTCGGTTGACCAAATGGTAAAGAGAAAGGCTAAGTCTGAGATAGTCACGTGTACCATTCCCAAAGAGTCAATATGTTTCTGTTGCCAAAGGAAGGGGCATTGGTTGCGAAGCTGCCCTGTTTACCTGAAAGATCATAAAGTTGTGTTAGAACAAAGTTCAATTAGGATCGTTAGATTCTATGCAGACAAACAATTAAGAATGTAATTATGAACACGAGAATGGCTTTGAATGTGTCGTATGATTAAACCTTCAACACCTCAGAAGAGCTCGATTAAGAACTTCGACTGTAGAGGTATTTTAGGGTTACAAAACTATGAACGTAATAATCAACTCCATCTAATGCATACATGCATACATATTTATAGTATAACCCTACTAGATAATCACGGATGGACAGGCCCAATCCGGATACAAAACATAAAGCCCATGACGCAACACAATTAAACTCAACAATCTCCCCCTTTGCGTCAATGGAACCGAAAGCTCACTTCGGTTGAGCTGCAGAAGACTTCTTTATTGTTTTGAACACCTTCGGAATGATAGCCAGCAAATGATGACGGAACGTTATGTACCACCGAAGCATGTCCGTGAAGTTCTTTTTGGCTGCTTCTGAGTTCTGCTTGCACCGATGAATAATGTTGATGATGTGCTCCAAGCAGTCAGTGGAAAATAAATGTTTATCAACAAGAGCGAATAAAAATCTGTGAGCTTCGCCTTTTGTAAACATCACAGTAAGATGTGTTGAATCTATTTGCCCCATCTTCATCTTATTCACATCTCCTGGTTTCGGTGTTGGCTTGATCGAAGAAAGAAGATGAACAGTTTGAAACTTGCCTTGTAATTTTGAGAGAATTTGTTGTTGGTAAAGGACAAATAAAAGTAGAAACCCTTTATATACTGTTGCTAGGAGAGAAAAATCATCATGATAATGACGCGATCACCAAAACGTCGCCTGAAAAAGCGCGATATGACAGGTTGGTTACACCTAGGTATACGTCAGCACGCGTGTGTATAGAGACCGTTCAAATTCACGCGCCTAAATTCTTATCCTCAATCGACGTTTGAAATTCAGTTGCGCTCCAAGAAATAGGATTACCCCTGTTTTGCCAAAAGATAAACAAAAATCGAACTAACAGCAACCAGAATGTTGGAAAATTAAAATTTCCGTGCAATAGAGTGACAAAAGATAAAGTAATAAAGCAAATGTGTATTAGATGTGAGTGATGTCTATTATAAGACAGAAAGCAGGTGATTCCGGGAAAAAATCGCTTCCTTCAGAGTCAAGAGAGACTTGAAGTGCTTGAGTGGATTCCCGTGAAATAACGATCAAATGTTTGTAGAGAAACATTGAAATGCTTCTTTTTAAGTCATTGGCTTAAGGTGGCTTATCTTCAACCGAACGTCGATTCTTAACATAAGACCGACCATTGGAAGAAGTACTTGTGAGACCGATGTGGTCTATTGAACAAGTAGGTAGGATGTATTTTAAAGTGGATAATGAAGATATAGAAATCTCAAAAACAAAAATAAACTGGATCTCTATGGGAAGAAAAGCCTTGGTGATAGACAAATTCATAAAATATCACTAAAAAAAATGAGATTTCATTAGGTAACGAGTAAGATCTTGAATATTACAATTCACCGTCAATTCGTTGTTGGTGTTGGATTGTGGGTTTCATTCAGTACGTAGTAGACGTATCTAAGATCACAAACACAGATTTTGTGCAACCATAAACCTCAGTGGTAAAGACTGAGAGTCTCAAGGGTTACAATGATGAACCGAAAGTTGATGGAGAAAGTAAGGAGGGTGGTTAAGGAACCGAAAGTACCTTCTGCTATAAAGACGTGATTAAGCAGAAAAACTCTTAACTCATATGAGAAGAGTAAGGTAGCTCTAGACTGAGTTGATCTGAACAGCCTGATTGAGAAGAAACGATAGGTAGAGATCGAATCATTAAGGCCTTGCTCTAAGTCGTAGAGGCTTTGGTCAACATGCAACAGCATGCTTCTAGGGACCCTTAACTAGTTCTTATGGAAATGATTATACTTGTATTAGCTCCAAATTCTGTTGCACTGATACACTTGTGACCTAATGAAAGGAACAAACAAACAAACACACCACACAAAAAAAATATTTTTGAAGTTTTGAAATTTTCTGAAAAATAATAAAAACAGAAAAAGAAAATATTTTTGGATTTTTGAAGTTTTCTGAAAAATAATAAAAACAGAAAAAGAAAATATTTTTGAATTTTTGAAGTTTTCTGAAAAATAATAAAAACAGAAAAAGAAAATATTTTTGGATTTTTGAAGTTTTCTAAAGTGTACAACCGAAAC
Source organism: Lactuca virosa (assembly GCF_052849685.1). Lineage (NCBI taxonomy): Eukaryota > Viridiplantae > Streptophyta > Magnoliopsida > Asterales > Asteraceae > Lactuca > Lactuca virosa. The sequence continues at coordinate 319,095,946 of NC_136429.1, forward strand.
CTTATCTTAAAAGAATGAAGCGAAATAGACCGAGCGATCGGTTCATTTCGGTTCCTTAAAATTCCATAGCCGAAATAGACCGAGCGGTCGGTTCATTTCGGTTCCCGAAAATTATAGAGCCGAAATAGACCGAGCGGTCGGTTCATTTCGGTTCTTTCAAATTCCAAAGCCGAAATAGACCAAGCGGTCGGTTCATTTCGGTTCCCGAAAATTATGGAGCCGAAATAGACCGAGCGTTCGCTCCATTTCGCTTGTCTAATTTTTAGTAAGAGATTTGAGGATTCGGTATCGACTCTGCTTCCATCATTCCCAGGCCTTGTAAAATTTTATTGAAACTCGCTTCAGGAAAGGCTTTAGTGAATATGTCAGCCAGTTGATCAGAGGACCGAACGAAATGTACTTCCACGTTCCCATCTTCTACGTGGTCCTTGATAAAATGATATCTAAGTGCAATATGTTTAGTCTTAGAGTGTTCCACAGGATTGTGACAAATCCTTATTGCACTTTCTGAGTCACAGTAGAGAGGAATCTTCTTCATACTCAGCCCATAATCTCTTAGTTGACTTTGAATCCATATAACTTGAGAAGTACAGGATGCTGCAGCTATATACTCAGCTTCGGCTGTTGAGAGTGATACACAGGTTTGCTTCTTGGACTGCCAGCTAACAAGTTTTCCGTCAAGAAATTGGCATCCGCCTGTAGTGCTCTTTCGGTCCAGACCACATCCTCCAAGATCAGCATCAGAAAATGCTTGAATAAAGAATCCAGATCTAGCAGGATACCAGAGACCGAGAGATGAGGTTTGCTTCAGGTAACGGAAAATATTTTTCACAGCCACCATGTGAGGTTCTCTTGGATTAGCTTGAAACCTGGCACAATAACAAACAGAAAACATAATGTCCGGTCTACTAGTTGTTAGATACATTAGAGACCCTATCATTTGTCGATATAGTGTTATGTCAACAGCAGGTTTTTCCAGAGAAGGTGTTATCTTAGTGCCAAACGCCATAGGAACCTTCACTTTTGAGTCTCCTGTCATGACAAATTTTGTTAGCAGGGTCTTTGTGTACGCCTCCTGGTTGATAAAAATACCTTCTGGTCCCTGTCTAATATTCAAACCAAGGAAAAAATTAATCGGACCCATTGCGCTCATTTCAAATTTAGTCTCCATCAACTTCCTGAATTCAACCGTTAGGCTAGGATTCGTGGAGCCGAAGATGATGTCATCGACATAAATTTGAACTATCATTAGATGTTCGCCTTCTTTCTTTCGGAAGAAATTTGGGTCAACCGAACCTTGCTTAAATTTCGACATTTTCAGAAAGCGAGTTAAAGTTTCATACCAGGCCCTCGGTGCTTGCTTTAAACCATAGACAGCTTTATCCAGGACATAGCAATGATCAGGGAATTTCTCGTTCACAAACCCGGGAGGTTGTTCAACATACACTGTTTCTTCTAGTTCTCCATTCAAGAAAGCGCATTTGACATCCATTTGGAAAACTTCGAAGTTTTTATGAGCAGCATATGCCAGGAAGATTCTAACTGATTCCAACCTAGCTATTGGAGCGAAGGTTTCCTCATAATCTATCCCTTCCTCTTGGCAATATCCTTTCACCACCAACCGAGCCTTGTTGTGAATGACATTCCCCTCTTTATCTAACTTATTTCTGAAGACCCATTTTAAGCCGACCACTGAAGCATCCTTTGGTGTGGGAATCAGCCTCCAAAATCGGTTGCGTTCAAACTCATGGAGCTCATCTTGCATTGCTTGAACCCAATCAGAATGATCAAGTGCAACATTTACTGTTTTCGGCTCGACCTTGGAGATAAACGAATTAAACATATAGAATTCAACTTTAGAGAATAATGCAGTTTGTTTCGCTTTCAACTGTGAACGAGTGAGAACTTTCTCAGATGATTCACCAATAATTTGAGCTTTGGGATGGTCCTTGGTCCATTTGACTAACGGAGGATAATTTGGGTCATATGCTGGATCCAATTCAGCATTTACTTCCTCTTCAAATTCTGATTGATCACCATCGCCTTCGTCAGTTGCATTCTCTTTCTCCCCCTCGACTGGCGAAGTGTAACCTGTGGCCGCATCAGAGTTTGCATCCTCTGTGGGAGTTGGATTTCTCCCCCTCGATTGGACTACTATTGGGTGGGTTTGGAGCAGTATTTTCCCCCTCGCCTGGACCTTTATGAGTTGGGGACAGTATTGGATTCTCCCCCACGAAAGATACTTCGGTTGTCTTTGGTGCTGATGAACTTTCTCCCTTGAACAATGAGCCTCTGTTTGGAGAGGCAGTGGAGGGTTGACCACTTGTCTGTTTAGGAGGTTCAATTTCTATTTCTTTAGCAGCGTCATCTATGATCTTCTTGTGACTATCTATTTTGTTGTCAGCCGCTTTCACTTCTGAGTGTACTGCTTTCTCTGGTTCATCGAATAACCGAATGTACTCTTCGAACAAGTGGGATATGGGAACCAAGACTTGTCCTGATGCAGGAAAAATTTCCCCTAAGTCACTTTCGCTCCTTTGAACTTTCTTCATGTAATTATTGTCAAAGGTTAAATAATATGTTTCTTCAAGTCGTTTGGAGCGTTTGTTCAACATTCTGTAGGCTTTTGATGTTAGCGAATAACCCAGAAAGATTCCCTCGTCGGCTTTGACGTCAAACTTATTTCGGTTTTCTTTAGAATTGAAAATAAAGCACCTTGAACCGAATATGTGGAAAAATTTGACGTTGGGCTTTCTATTTTTCATAATTTCATATGGAGTGATTGAGAATCTTTTGTTGAGCAAGGATCGGTTCTGAGTGTAGCACGCGGTTGCAACTGCATCAGCCTAGAAGTATAACGGAAGAGAAGCGAAACTGAGCATGGTTCTAGCTGCCTCTCATAAAGAACGGTTTCGTCTTTCAACAATCCCATTCTGTTGTGGTGTAGAAGGGGCCGAAAAATTGTGAGTTATCCCCTTCTCAGCCAGAAAGTCCTGAAAATCGTTATTCTTGAATTCCAGACCGTTGTCACTTCGGATATTCCTCACCGTCTTTCTCAGCTGCACCTCCACTTGCTTGATAAATGCCTTCAACTTGGGAGTTGCATCTGATTTCTGCTTAAGAAAGAAAACCCAGGTGAAGCGAGAAAAATCATCTACAATAACAAGAATGTACTTACTACCACCGATGATCTCGATAGCCGAAGGTCCACATAAGTCAACGTGTAATAGTTCAAGAGCTTCAACAATCTTTGTATTAATTCGTGTAGGGTGGCTCTTTCTACTTTGTTTGCCCATCTCACATGCTGCACACAGATGTTCCTTGTCAAACTTGAGAAGAGGGAGCCCTCGAACGTGATCACCAAGCACCAACTTATTAATGTCTTTGAAGTTCAGGTGCGATAGACGTCGATGCCACAACCAGCTTTCATCAGTGTTCGCCTTTGACAGCAGACATATTGCTGGTTTTCCTCGTATTGGGTTGAGAGTTAAAGGATACATTTCTCCTTTGCGTTCAGACTTTAGCAGAACCTTTTTCAATTGCTTTTCTATTATTTCAGAGCCCTCATCATCAAATGATACTTTTAGACCTGTTCCCACAACTAATTGTGACACGCTGATGAGGTTATGCTGCAATCCTTTCACATACGCCACTTTTCGAATCGAGAAATCTCCATTGGTAATCATACCATATCCCTTGATTGTTCCATAGGAGTTGTTTCCATACTTTACACACCCACCATCTTTTAGTGATCGAAACTTCCTCAGCTCTTCCTTCCTTCCTGTCATGTGACGCGAGCAGCCACTGTCTATATACCATTCATCATCGAACTGGTCGTCACTGATTACCTGCAAATTCAAGTAGATTTAGGAACCCAAAGTTTCTTGGGTCCTGGTGAGTCTTTCACAGAAAAAGGAAGTATAGAAGAAATATCAACTAAATATGTTCTTTTTACTAGAGTGGTTTGATCTTTTCTTTTAATGGTATACACCTTGATTTTAGTTTTATCTTGTTTAATTTTTGGTGCATTAGTTGGTGTGTTGTTAGATGGTTTGGGACTTTTCTTTTGAATCCTAGGATTAGCTGACTTTTTCTTATTATGGTACTTAGATTTTGATTCGAGCTTTCCCTTTCCTTTGATGTCCTTCATTGAATTTGTTTTGCTATGGGAGTTAGAAGGACCGAAACTAGACTTGGGACCGAAACTTGACTTTCGGTTCTGAGAGCCAATGTGGGGACCGAAACTTGACTTTCGGTTTGGTACGCTAGTTTGGGAACCGAAAGTAGATGTTCGGTTCTTACATTTGGAATAGTAGGAATTTGGGCTGAAATTTTCTTTTCCTTTCAGTTTTTCCTTTCCTTTATCCGTTGATTCTTTCTTAGGAGGTACGTAGTTGGGATTTTGGGATTCCCAGTGACGTTTTCGCTCATTCAGATTCCTTGCGTATCTTTGATTTCTTAAGCGTTTCTGTTCAGCTAACTCCTTCTGTGATTTGTGGATATTGAAGCTAGCCTTTGGCTTCTCCTTTTTACTTTCGGTTGTATTTGTTAGAACAGTTGGTTCTGTCATTGGTTCTTCAGGGATTTCTTTAGTTCCACTTGTGCTTGGTTTGTCGAAACTTGAGGGTTTGTTGATGGGTTCAGCAAAAAATCTTCCTTTAACCCTCCATGAAGTTTGCTCGGATAAGGCTACGGTTTCGTCTGCGTTGTCAATTGGGGCAGACCAGAAATAATCGTCACATCCTTCAGCATTGTCTTTGTCGACCAAGATCTTTAATTCTGCCGTTTGTTTAGCAGTGACCCCTGTAACTGCATATACCTGATTCGGCACAGTTTGAACCTTTTGATAGACCATAGCTTTTTCCTTGAGTTTCTGTGGCTTTTCTTTCGACAAGCGAGCGAATTCAACCGAATTTTCAGAAATGAGTGGTTTCTCATTTTCGGTTTCGCTCTTCATAAACTCAGAGCAATCAACGACGTCTTCCACTGAGATTTCGCTCATCTCACTTTCCTCGTCAAATTCAGACGTATTATCTAAGTTCATTTTATTTTCTGAAGTTAATTTGGCATTTGATGAGTCAAAGGATTGAATAGTTTCAGACCTAATTTTTAACCTATCATTTTCATCTAAAATATTTTTGAGCATACATTTGTGTTCCTTAGAATCAATGAAGGTTTCTATCTTGTCCAGTCCTATTTTGGTAAGACATGGATGTCTCTTCCGATGATACTACTGATTAACATTCTGCTATGACCTCATCCTCCTTAAATTCAAGGAAGGGTAACATCTTCTTATGAATCTTCTTTCCTATCTCACAACTTAAATGCAATTGAGCAATATTAAAGTATAAACGCTTAGCAATTAAACAAAAAACATTCCTTTGTTTTAAAAACTTTAAATTGTCTCTTTTCAAATAAATACTTTCATCCCTAGCCCTAATTAACTCCGCCTCCTTCAGCTCAATCCACATCCTTCTCTCCTCACTTTTTGAAGACACCCTGCTGAGTTGGTCAGTTAGGTTAGAATTCGCTAAGCGAGTTTGCATGAGACTACCACTTAAGTTAGAAAATTTAAATTTTAATTCATTTAATTCTTCTTCGTAATTTGTTATTCGAACTTTAAGTGATTCAAGGATGAATTGTACCTTTTTGATCAACCGATCGCAGTCGTTGATCTTTTCACTCACAGGCTTGGCCGCAAAACACTTGTCCTCAGTCAGGTTCGGTTCCTCACTTGCACTTTCGGTTGATGAACCAGCTGTGACAATTAAACACCTTCCAGCCGAACCTACTTCCTTTGCCGCATAAGCCTTTCCATGAGTGGGCTTTCTCACCTCTTCATGTTCAGAGTCAGTTGAACAAACTTCAACGCCACCGAACTCATCTTTATCTGCATTTTCCTGCACAATTAAGGCTTTCATAGAACTATTAGTAGCCTTCTTTTTCTTGATCTCTTCCAACTTGTGCATATAGTACGCCTCATCATCTTCACCATCTCTTTTCTCAGCCATTTTCCTTAGCATGAAATCTTTGGCAAAGTGGTTCTTGCCGTGACAGTAATTGTAGTCGAACCCAGAGTCTCCCGCAAGCTTGCTCTCCTTCTTGTCTTCATCCTTTTGAGAAGAGACTTTTGCTTCATCCTTCATCTTCTCAGAACTTTAACTTCCCTGCCAGTTTCGGTTCTTGTTGATAGGAAATTTTCTTCGTGCAAACTTCTTTGGATTGGTGACCATCATAGCATACTCTTCGCTTGTAAGATCACACTTAGACATATCAGACTCTTCTTCTTCTTCTGCAATGCTTTTTCCTTTTGAGACAAGCGCTAACGATCCCACACCTGAAACTACCTTCGCTTCTTTGGTTACTACACTCTCATGGGACTTAAGTATTCCCACAAGTTTCGCTAGCGAGTAAGATTTAAATTGTTCATGTGCTTTCACGGTTGAAACCCCAGCCATTCATTCTGGTCTCAGACCGTTCATGAAGGTCACCTTCTGCTCGATCAACTTTCTTTCTATTCCATGCTTGATCATCTTACTTAGGAGATGATTGAACCGATCGAAAGTTTGTATGAGTTTTTCTTCTCGTTTCTGTTCGAAAACTCCAAATTCTGACAGCAGCAAGGTTTGAATGGAGTGTTCCAGATCTTCATCAGTTGAATAAAGTTCTTTCAACCTATCCCAGATTTCTTTGGCCGTCGTGCATGATCCAACCAATCGAAAAGTGTCAGATTGCAAGGCGAATCTGATCATTCTCATGGCCTTCACGTTACACAGCAACTTGTCTTTCTCATCCTGTGGCATCTTCTCTACATCCGCCACCAGCTTGTTATATTCCTTTTGGGACTTAACTGTCATGTTCGTTCCTGAATGAACAAACGGCCGAAGTGTGATAGCTTCCCAGATAAGATAGCCATTATCTTCAGATCCAACCACGTAGTCTTCAAAGTGATGCGCCCATATTTCATAGTCTTGAGTGTAGAGTATGGGTATCCTGGTTGTTGATCCAATGCTGTTTGAGATGTTGATGGGATTTGTTTTCGAATCTTCGTGAGACATGGTGAGTTGCTAGAATCAAACCTGTAAACTTGGGATTAGGGTTTTATCTGAAATAGAGTCGTCGTCGATACGAAGAAGACGGCTTCTATTTATATGATAAAAGCGGAAACCCTAAATAATTCTGAACACAGAAGAAATGTGTATTGATCACACAGTCTCCTGCTCTGATACCAATTGTTAGAACAAAGTTCAATTAGGATCGTTAGATTCTATGCAGACAAACAATTAAGAACGTAATTATGAACACGAGAATGGCTTTGAATGTGTCGTATGATTAAGACTTCAACACCTCAGAAGAGCTTGATTAAGAACTTCGACTGTAGAGGTATTTTAGGGTTACAAAACTATGAGCGTAATAATCAACTCCATCTAATGCATACATGCATGCATATTTATAGTATAACCCTACTAGATAATCACGGATGGACAGGCCCAATCCGGATACAAAACATAAAGCCCATGACGCAACACAATTAAACTCAACAGGTTGGTAAAGTCAAAAAAGGTTTGACTTTACTTCGGTAAAGTCCGCTATGTAACTCTATTAAGTTACTATTCTGAGATTCTTATTACATGATGTGATTAAGACACATGTTGATGTTTTAAGAATCAAAGAAAAGAGGAAGCTTAAAGGAAGAATATGCTGATTCTGATCGCGAAGATGGATTTCGATCGCATGGTTCGGTGATCAGAATTTTGAGTTGTTGCTTAAGAGTTGTGATAGATTACTTATAACAAAATAACATGTTTTTCATATGCATTTGCATTGTAAGGATAAGTTTTTCCGCTTGTTTTAAAATAAAAGAAAAAAGTTTTAGTTTTATTTATTTTAAATATCCTTACAATGGCATTTGTGAAAAAAAATTGTTGTTTATATGATTCCACTGATAGCAATATTAGAAAAATGTATTTGATTCTTTCGTTTGTGGTAGTGTCATAATTTACCAAATAAGGAAGGATTCTCATCACCCAAGTTTCAGTTGGATAGAAACTTGGAATCATGCAACTTGTATTGTATGATGAATGAGAATTTTCATCTTTGGAAAATTAAGACTAATTCCTTGAGCACATGTATATGTGAGTCAAGTTAAGGATTAGGGGATCGGGAACACTTGAGTGTGCTCTGGTCAGGTCCACCACAGAGAACGATAAGACTATTCGTCATGATTTACAAAAGTTTAATAAATATGGTTATGCTTACAAGTTTAAGTATAATTCTGAAACATTGGAAAAGTTTCAATGTATGGCAGAACGAAAAGAAGATCAAATTAGGCAGAAAGATAAAAGTTTCTCAAATCTGAAATGATGGGAGAGTACTTTAGTATCATGTTTTATGATCATCTTATTGATTGTGAAATCATATCACCATTGATTCTCTAAGGACATCTTAGTGCATTTGTTTGACTAAGAAGAGGAATCGTGAAGTGTTGAAATGGTTAAATCAAAAGATGAATCATACTTCGTTCCAAAATTGAGTCATAGAGTAATACTCCAAGATTGTAATTTAAGTGACAAAATCTTAAGATGATGTAATAGTCTAATTAAACCTTTGTAACTCATTTTGAAGAAATGAAAATGAATTATGTGAATTATGTGTTTTATGCTTAATTATTAGGATTTAATTAATTAAGAATAAAAATAAGCGTCGAAAATAAATATTAGATAAACCCAATATCCATGAAGGAAGTTGTAGTGGTCGCGACAAGGATTTCGAATATATAAAGAATACCAAAATCCGAGTTATAACGAAGAAGTTATGACCTGTCGAAGTTCCGCGACAAAACCGACACGGCGCCGAATGACGTAAAAAGTAAGTTTTTAATAAACTACTTTTTAGCCTTGGTGATCTAAATGAAAGTCGTAGTGTTCGTTAAACCGTGAGTATGCATAAAAAGAACGCCCAAATCTGACTTTATATGAGGAAGTTATTATTTTTCTAAGTTTCAGCTTAGCACTAGACAGCTAAAAACTCGAATTTTAGATCGAGTGATTTTTAGCCGACACAACCTAAACGAGAATCGAAGGTCTCGTCAATAGTAGTACAACGGTAAAAAGACAGACGAAAACGGACGTTGGATGAAGAAGTTATGAATTTTTAACGGATTTACCTGTCCCGGTCTGTTAAAAATAATAATATAAAAATTAAGTTTAAAATTAGCCGACGAGGTCTAAACGAAAGTTGTAGAGCATAATTTTACCTACGCGTGCATATAAAGAACGTCAAAAACGGAGCCTGTATGCGAAAGTTATGGATTTTAGAAGTTCGGACACAAAAATCGAGAAAAAAAATGCTAAAACCGAGGAATTTCGCATGGCTGGTGTTCGGCCACGTCACCCTCGTCCGGAACCTGCCTCGTGTCCAAAGCAGCTTAGTCATCCGATGCGCGGTCCAACCGAAATCTGATGCGTGCCCGGTGACTCCTCACTTCCGAAGCCGCCTCGCCTCCGTCCGACGCGTGTCGCACCAGGTGTCCGAGCATCGCATGCGCGCCACCTGCCCCCTCGCATCTGTTGCCGCGTGTTCGCTTCTCATCCCTCAGATCCGAAGCTCGCCCCTATAAATAGAAGGGTGCGAGACCTCCCGGATATATTTTAGAAAATTGCCCTTTTTCACCCTAAATTAAATATTTCTTTCATTTCAACTTCCCCTAAAGCCCCGGTATCATACCAAACACCCAAAACACGTTCCAAAGTGCCCGAAGACCCGGAAAAATTTATCTTTTTGGTTTTGAAGCCCGACCCTCGTAGAGCCCGGTTTCTCATTAAAACTCCCAGTTTTATCAGAAACGATTGTTTTAGGAAACGAAGTGCTGCCCAATTATCGTTAAATCATGTGAGTTTGTAGTCACTTTCATCTTACACATAGATATGAAGTATTTTCTATAAAATACGTGCTATGTGAAATTATATTAATTGTTTATTTGAGGTGACTGTTGAATAGATGTTTTATACAAGTTTTAAACTGTATATGTATTTTTATTTACAAATATGTTGGGTAAAACATGGGTAGACGAAATAATCGATGTGTGTGTTAAAATGATGAAAGGCCTCGATGTTCTTGTTGTTGTTGTTGTAGTCATCTAGCGGAGTATAGATGACGACCACTGACCTTTCTAGACAGTCCAGTGGAACACTAGCAGGTTCACAACTTGTAGGTGTTGGTGAACTATATATTCATTGGTGTACTCCATCCCCCTCATGGTTGCCTTTAGGACATGTATGGCTGAGGAGTCCCCTTAGCAGTAGTGTCCATCCGATGATAATCCTTAGGCTAGGTCCCTTGTGATAGGTGTTTAGGGACGTAAAGTGAGGATAACGGGAATGGGTAATCAGGGTTATTGTTGATTGAAGAATTTAATAAGTTTATTATTATTGTGAGTTGAAAACCCTATATGCTCACCAGGATCCCAAGCCTGACCCACTCAGCTTTTTATATTACAGGTAGTGGACCCCGAGTGGATGATGATGAGAGATTTTTGGATTATAGGCCAGTAGTTGTAAATAACTGTTGTAAGGCTTATAATGTCTTGTTTATGCTTTTGATCTGTATCGGAACATGACATCCCGATGATTTGATATAAAATGAAAATATATATTTCTTAAAGAAAGGTTTTGATAAATTTTTATCATGTTTTGTTTTGGGGACAAATTCTGCAACATCTTTTAAAAGGATTACTCTGATTTTATTTTAAAAGCATAAATTAAATCGGTCTTTTCTGGCCGAGAAATTAGGGGATGTCACAGTTGGTATCAGAGCATTAGTTTAAGCGAACTAAGAATTTGTAGGATTTCTAGACTTAAACTTAGAATGCTAAGTGATGATCGTGAGATGAGTGTCTAGTATATTTTAGACACGAGCACTAGTATATTTTAGGAAAGATGCCTAAAATGTTTTTATGTGTTAAATGCTATATGTTTTCCATATATGCCATTATTTGTTCGGATCTATGGTATGTTGCCGACCGGATCTAGAAACGTTATGTGTGTAGGATTCTAAGCGTACGATTACGATATTAGAACTAACATGTAAACGTTTCGGAGTGATAAGGAGAATTTAAATATCTATCATGAATAAAGATCTAAATTCGCCTTATTTGGCATATAGATCAAAATGGCAAGAACTCGAAGTGGAGCTGGAAATGCAAACAGAAACCAACAACCTCAACCCCAAGTGATGGAACAGGTGCCAATTGTAGAAGTTGCACCAGAACCCATCACAATGGCTGGAGTACAAGCCATGATTCAGACAATGATGGCTGAACAAAGGGAGGAAATATGGCAAATATTGCTGAACAATAGGAGTGAACCCTCAATTCCTGTTGAACAACCTGAATTAAATGACGATCAATCTGAAGAAGGAAACAACAGTAGATCTGTTGGTCAAACTGATCTGCTTGTGGTTGGGAGAAATAACCACGAGGATAGAGTAGAGAGAAATGGATGCAAGTATAAAGTCTTTATGACTTGCAAGCCATCAACTTTCACTGGAAAAGAAGATCCCACCGGAGTATTGGATTGGATCTCAGAAATGGAATTGGCTTTCATGACATGTGGTTGCCAAGGCAAGTTACAAACCACATTTGAAGTGCGTCAGTTCAGAGGTAGCTCTGTTCGTTGGTGGAACACTCTGGGGAAAACCCTAAGCCCCAATGAGCAACTGCAACTGACTTGTGCAGAGTTCTTGGTGCAATTCAAGCGCAAGTACTTCTCGGCCCAAAATGTGTTTGAGCTAGAAAACCAATTTCTAACGTTGAAAAAGGGAAGTATGACCGTTGATGAATACACAAATAACTTCACAGACAAAATGGAGTTTGCTTTGCGTATTGTCCCAGATGAGCTGACGAAAATTGACAGGTACGCAAAGGGACTTCCATGGGAGTATGCAGTGCCAGTACGTCAGACACTTACTTTGGAGGCAGCTATCTGGGCTGCCAAGTCTGTTGAAGATATGATTAAGGGGAGAGCCGCCAGCAAGGTTAAAGTTGGCGAAAAGAGAAAGTTTGAAGGAACTTCAAGTTCCAATAAAAAGAACAAATTCTCGAAGACTGGTTCGAGAAAATTCGGAGGAGGAGCCGAAGCCAAGTGGTGTGACAAGTGTAAGAAGAAACATGCTGGGAAATGTAGCGAGGAAGTCACTTGTTACAAATGTGGAAAGCCTGGGCATTATTCCAATGAATGCACCTTTGTTAAGAAAGTTTGTTTTGGGTGCAATGAAGAGGGGCACATTTTGAAGGATTGCCCGAAGAAGAAGGGTGCAGCAAAGCCCAATCTTCCACCAAAGCCGAAGGCGAGAGCCTTTCAGATGACACTTGAAGCTGCAAAAGAAGAAGTTGATGTCGCTTCAGGTACCTTTCTCGTAAACGAATTGCCTGCCCAAATTTTATTTGATTCTGGAGCCAATTACTCCTTTATTTCGCATGAATTTGGTAGAAAACTAGCTTTGCCAGTTGATACACTAGTTAATGCTTTAATAGTCGAGGTTGCTAGTGGCAAGTTTATACCTGTTAGCCATCATATGAAAAACATATTCATTGACTTAAATGGGAATAAGTTCCATGAGGAATTATTACCTATCGAGTTAAATGGTTTCGACATCGTTCTAGGAATGGATTGGCTTAGCACCAATGATGCCGAAATATTGTGCAGGAAGAAGATAGTAAAACTAAAACCGCCAGGGAAAGAGTCGTTTATGGTGTATGGAGACAAACGCAAAGTAAACTCTGGAATCATTTCCCTAATGAAAGCCAGAAGGTGTTTGGCCAAAGGATGTACATCATATCTAGCATTCGTGATCGATGCTAAGAAGGAAAAGAAGGAAGTGTAGAACATTTCGGTGGTGTGTGACTATCCGGATGTCTTTCCCGAAGATCTTCCTAGATTAACCCCTGATCTACAAGTAGAATTTCGTATTGACTTGTTACCAGGAACGACGCCAATACCAAAAGCACCGTATCGATTAGCACCAACAGAGATGAAAGAGCTTATGACACAACTTCAGGAATTATTGGACAGAGGTTTTAATCGACCTAGTTCATCACCCTGGGGAGCTCCGGTGTTATTCGTAAAGAAGAAAGACGGGAGCATGAGAATGTGCATCGATTACAGAGAGTTGAATAAGGCAACAATAAAGAACAAGTACCCGTTGCCAAGCATTGATGACATGTTCGATCAGTTGCAATGTTCGAGCTATTTCTCGAAGATCGATCTTAGGTCATGATATCATCAGCTAAAGTTAAGAGAGCAGGATATTGAGAAGACTACGTTCACAACAAGATATGGACACTATGAGTTCTTGGTTATGTCGTTTGGACTAACCAATGCTCTAGCGGCTTTCATGGATTTGATGAATAGGGTTTGTAAACCATACCTTGATAAATCTGTGATAGTGTTCAGAGATGATATTTTGATTTATTCAAAAAGCAAGCACGAGCATGACAAGCATCTGCGTGAAGTGCTAGAAGTTCTGAAAAAGGAGAAGTTGTATGCAAAGTTCTCCAAATATGAATTTTGGATTCAAGAAGTCCAATTTTTGGGTCATGTGGTTAAGCAAGAAGGGATAATGGTTGGCCCAGCAAAGATTGAAGCCGTGATGAAGTGGGAACAACCGAAAAGTCCTACGGAGATCCGAAGCTTTTTAGGATTAGTTGGATATTACCGAAGGTTTATCCAAGGCTTTTCTTCGATCGCTACTCCATTAACAGCTTTGACCCACAAAGGAGCTACTTATACTTGGAATGAGAAGCATAAGGAAGCTTTTGAGAAGTTAAAGAAGAAATTATGTGAAGCACCGATTCTTTCTTTGCCTGAAGGAGTTGATGACTTTGTAGTTTATAGCGATGCATCTGGAGTTGGGTTAGGTTGTGTTATGACCCAAAGGGATAAAGTGATAGTATACGCATCGAGGCAATTGAAAGAGCATGAAAAGAACTACCCCACTCATGATCTGGAGTTGGCAGTGGTAGTATTCACCTTAAATATATGGAGGCACTATCTTTATGGCACTAAATGCAAACTTTTCACTGATCATAAGAGTCTACAATATCTCTTTAATCAGAAGGAATTGAACATGAGGCAACGACGCTGGCTAGAGTTACTCAAGGACTACGACTGTGAGATACTTTACCACCCTGGTAAAGAAAATGTTGTTGCCGATGCTCTCAGTCGGAAGGTAAACCTTGAAAAGAAAAGGCCAAGAGCGTTGAGAATTGAAGTTGTCTCGACAGTTGTGGAAAGTATAAAGAAAGCTCAAGAGGAAGCTTTAGAGAAAAATGACCGAAAGGAAGAACGTTTGGGAAAAATGTTAGTGTTTGATACAAACAGTCAAGGACTGAAGGTATTCCAAGATAGGATTTGGGTACCTAATACGGGAGGAGTAAGAGATCTTCTGATGGAAGAAGCTCACAAGACCATGTACTCGATTAATCCCGGCAACACAAAAATGTATAGGGATCTAAAACCCTACTACTGGTGGCCGACGATGAAGCTCGATGTTGCTAAGTATGTGGTCGAGTGTGTGACATGTGCTAGGTTTAAGGCACAACATCATAAACCGTATGGGAGTTTAGAACCTTTACCTATACCCATGGGTAAATGAGAAGACATCACCATGGATTTTGTGACTAAACTGCCCAGAACAAAGAACGGTCACGACATGATTTGGGTGGTCGTTGATCGATTCACAAAAAGTGCACATTTCATAGCATCCAATGAGAAGTGGTCTATGGAAAAGCTTGCAAAGGTTTACATGAAAGAGATAGTGAAAACACATGGTGTTCCCCTCACGATTGTGTCAGATCGCGATAGTCGTTTCACGTCGAGGTTTTGGAGAAGTCTACAAGAGGAATTGGGTACGAAATTATGTTTAACTACAGCTTACCATCCGCAAACCGATGGTCAGAGCGAACGAACGATTCAAACGTTGGAGGATATGCTAAGAGCATGTACCCTGGAATTCCAAGGTAACTGGGATGAACAATTACCTCTGGTAGAGTTTTCCTATAATAATAGTTTCCACTCAAGCATCAAGATTGCACCTTACCAAGCTTTGTATGCAGAAAAGTGTCAAACGCCGTCATGTTGGATGGAAGTTGGGGAAAAGCAGTTTATGGGACCTGAAATAGTCCATCAGACTGCTGAAAAGTTGAAATTGATTAGGGAAAGATATGCTGACAAGAAAAGACAACCGATAACATTCGAAGTTGGAGATTCGGTTTTACTTAAAGTCTCGCCGTGGAAGGGACTTATAATATTTGGTAAGAGGGGAAAATTGAGTCTAAGGTTTATTGGACCGTTTAAAGTTCTTCAAGAACTAGAGGATATTCATAACACCTTCCATGTGTGTTATTTGAGGAGTTCACGGGAGATGTACCCGACATAATTCCAATTTCTGAATTAAGGTTGGATGAAAACAAGAGGTTAATTGAAGAACCAGAGGCAATCATTCACCGTAAGACTAAGAAGTTGCGACGCAAGATGGTCGATTTTGTGCTTGTGCGATGGAAACATACGAATGGGCCAAATCTCACCTGGGAAACGGAAACTGATATGATGAGTCACTATCCGCATTTGTTAGCTGATGTGTGATTCCGGGGACGGAATCATCCTAAGCGGGAGAGAATTGTAACGCCATGTTTCCAGGATAGGCATTAATGATGATGTAATAGTCTAGGTCAACATTTGTAACTCATTTTGAAGAAATGAAAAGGAATTATGTGAATTATGTGTTTTATGCTTAATTATTAGGATTTAATTAATTAAGAATAAAAATAAGCGTCGAAAATAAATATTAGATAAACCCAATATCTATGAAGGAAGTTGTAGTGGTCGCGACAAGGATTCCGGATATATAAAGAATACCGAAATCCGAGTTATAACGAAGAAGTTATGACCTGTCGTAGTTCCGCGACAAATCCGGCACGGCGCCGAATGACGTCAAAAGTGAGTTTTTGATACACTACTTTTTAGCCTTGGTGATCTAAATGAAATTTGTAGTGTTCGTTAAACCGAGAGTATGCATAAAAAGAACGCCCAAATCTGACTTCGTATGAGGAAGTTATGATTTTTCTAAGTTTCAGCTTTGCAATAGACAGCTAAAAACTCGAATTTTAGATCGAGTGATTTTTAGCCGACACAACCTAAATGAGAATCGAAGGTCTCGTCAATAGTAGTACAACGGTAAAAAGACAGACGAAAACGGACGTCGGATGAAGAAGTTATGAATTTTTAACGGATTTACCTGTCCCGGTCTGTTAAAAATAATAATATAAAAATTTAAGTTAAAATTAGCCGACGGAGTCTAAATGAAAGTTGTAGAGCATAATTTTACATACGCGTGTATATAAAGAACGTCAAAAACGGAGCTCGTATGCGAAAGTTATGGATTTTAGAATTTCTGACACAAAAATCGAGAAAAAAATGTTAAAACCGAGGAATTTCGCATGGCTGGTGTTCGGCCACGTCACCCTTGTCCGGAACCTGCCTCTTGTCCAAAGCAGCTTAGTCATCCGATGCGCGGTCCAACCAAAATCTGACGCGTGCCCGCGCCTTGCCTCCGTCCGACGCGTGTCGCACCAGGTGTCCGAGCCTCGCATGCGTGCCACCTGCCCCCTCACATCTGCTGCCGCGTGTTTACTTCTCAGCCCTCGGATCCGAAGCTCGCCCCTATAAATAGAAGGGTGCGAGACCTCCCGGGTATATTTTAGAAAATTGCCCTTTTTCACCTTAAATTAAATATTTCTTTCATTTCAACTTCCCCCAAAGCCCCGGTATCATACCTAACACCCAAAACTTGTTCCAAAGTGCCCGAAGACCCTGAAAAATTTATCTTTTCGGTTTCGAAGCCCGACCCTCGCAGAGCCCGGTTTCTCATTAAAACTCCCAGTTTTATCAGAAACGATTGTTTTAGGAAACGAAGTGCTGCCCAATTATCGTTAAATCATGTGAGTGTGTCATCACTTTCATCTTAAACATAGATATGAAATATTTTCTATAAAATACTTGCTATGTGAAATTATATTAATTGTTTATATGGGGTGACTGTTGAATAGATGTTTTATACAAGTTTTAAACTGTATATGTATTTTTATCTACAAATATGTTGGGTAAAACATGGGTAGACGAAATAGTCGATGTGTGTTAGATTGATGAGAGGCCTCGATGTTGTTGTTGTTGTTGTTGTACTCATCTAGCGGAGTATAGATGACGACCACGTACCTTTCTAGACAGTCCAGTGGAACACTAGCAGGTTCACAACTTGTAGGTGTTGGTGAACTATATGTTCATTGGTGTACTCCATCCCCCTCCTGGTTGCCATTAGGACATGTATGGCTGAGGAGTCCCCTTAGCAGTAGTGTCCATCCCGATGATAATCCTTAGACTAGGTCCCTTGTGATAGGTGTTTAGGGACGTAAAGTGAGGACAACGGGAATGGGTAATCAGGGTTATTGTTGATTGAAGAATTTAATGAGTGTATTATTATTGTGGGTTGAAAACCCTATATGCTCACCAGGCTCCCAAGCCTGAACCACTCAGCTTTTTATATTACAAGTAGTGGACCCCGAGCATAGTCGGATGATGATGAGAGATTTTTGGCTTATAGGCCAGTAGTTGTAAATAAATGTTGTAAGGCTTATAATGTCTTGTTTATGCTTTTGATCTGTATCGGAACATGACATCCCGAGGTTTTGATATAAAATGAAAATATATATTTCTTAAAGAAAGGTTTTGATAAATTTTTATCATGTTTTGTTTTGGGGACAAATTCCACAACATCTTTTAAAATGATTACTTTGATTTTATTTTAAAAGCATAAATTAAATCGGTCTTTTCTGGCCGAGAAATTAGGGGATGTCACAGCATCTTGTATTAAAAATATGAACTTTGGTAAGAAAGTCAATAAAGTATTGATTTCTAGAAGTCCAGCTGATTTGTGGATACATGTCAAAGCTAGTGGGAGCATAAGTGTTATGCTAATAATTATCATGTAAGTGGGAGCATGATTATTATGTTAAGTGTTATATATAGAAAACAAAAGTTTCAATTGGGAAAAGTTGTTTTGCTATAATTAAGGGAGAGGAAATTGTACTTCATTTCAATTCTAAAAGCTTAGATTGAGATTTTGATGATCTTTAGTCAAGGATATATATATATATATATATATATATATATATATATATATATATATATATATATATGAATTTTATGTTGGAATGGTTCAACATAAGGAAATTCTATATATATTGCATTCTCAAAATTCGATTATGATTACGGCATCCCTCTTCATAGTCAAATTTTGAAAAACATGGCAAATCAAAAATATTGTAGCAAAAGACTGGTCTATGATCACGTGTGAGATATCATGAATCGTGTCCCATATGCTTCGGATATATGATCGATTACATGTGCTATAATATTTATCATTTCTAAATTTTCCGAATGCCTAAGGCATTAAGAGGGAAAAAGATCTAGATTTTGATATGACTAAAATGATTAAGCAATTGTCGAGGACAATCTAAGGTTTTCCAAAGATTGGTTACTCATGGACAATTGGAAGTATAGTATTAAATTTTTGGAAATGATCATATTGACATATTCTGAAAAGAGGCAACTCTTGTTCAGAAGTGATGGTCAAAATGGGAATATGCAAATGTTTCCATAGGTGGAAGTTATCCATTAAATCTGTGGAATATTAGAAAACTTAATGCAAGAAGGATGTTCAAAGCAATGTACTTTGAATTTGAGACTTCGTTTCCATGGAATTGCTCTCCATTGGAATACTTTGTAACGTCTGTTGGCAAGTCTTTGTGACTTTGTGCATAGTCATTACAAGAGGATCAATGCATATAAGTTTAGAATCTAACAGATTTCGGTAAGTGGCAGGAATTTGGAATTCTTACATTTACAATAAGGATTTGGGATTGTGAAATGAGTATCATTGGAATCATGTTCAATTGGTCTATTTGACACAGCAAGGATCATAGACAAACATAGTGTGAATGCTTGGAGCATGGCATGACTATTGTTTTGATTCAAGTATAAAGTTGATTATTTGAAACATTATACAATGAATAATGAGTAATCAATATGGTGTTTAAATAAAAGATGTTTTATTTACTCTCAAAGGTGCTTGGGACCATAGAGTGATTAGTATTATTCTTGTGTTTCACTTTGCATGTTTTGACTTCCAGAATAGCTAGGTTATTCTTTCCGAATGACTAAGTTATTCAAATTCTCCACAGTCGGTCATATGTTGGAAGTAGGTATGAATCAAGACTGTCATGAAGTTGGTTGTAGATGTCTAAGGTGTTGGACATAGCAAAGAGTTGCTACAACATTCATGAGTGCTCATAAGTTTTGAGTATTGGATTAAACCCACGCTCATTTGACTCACTTCATGGATTTTATCACGAGTGATCATGAGACGATAATATCTTATATTCTTCAAACCTAGAGATTTGAGTTGTTGACTATGAGTTGGTTGTACATTGATTGTACGAAGACGCATCAGTAACTTGATGTTATAAAACGTGCCTTTGTGTATTATTCAACAAGTAGTTAGTACAAGCATATGAGTCGAAGTTTATCCATTCCTTTTACCCTTGGAGGGCTAAAAGCGATATCTATGGGCCCCTCGATGATTTAGTGATGACAAACGTAAGTGCCCGGTCGGGCCTGGATTGATTTGATTTGTTCAATTAGTCAGTCGTCATAAATCGGAAATCGGGAAACAACAAATCGACATAGAGAATGATTATAATCCATGTCTCAGTCCATATGATATCTAGAATGGAGGAATATATGATCCCTTATCTAATGGACATGTCATTGACTTGGTCAGAGTTCGATATCAGCTTTTAAGAGCTACGATTGCTAGTCGGGATCTTGGAGTCATACGCAATTATAGTTTTAGACTTATCCAAGTGGGAGACTGTTGGATTAGATGTATAAGCCCATAACTATTATCGGTATGTATTCGACCCGAGAGTAGCATGGTCCATTTGGGTTGCATATCATCAGGACAATTTGTTAGGATGGACTTTTGAGAGAAGAGGTTATATATGATGTATTAATATATTTTAAGTTCTAATATATTAATATGAAATCATATGTTTTAATTAGTGTTGATCAAGAATTAATGTGGAATTAATTTAGTGATCAAAAGATACTAATTAAATCTATGGGGACTAATTATGGTAATTAGTTATATTTATATGTGTTGGGCTCATGATCCATGTTGGACCAAGTTTATGTATGGATACATAAAGAGTTGGGCCATATGAACCATGGATCATAAAACCCATGGGTATGGGTTTGAGTTATACCCATGACTCTTAGAATTCAACACATATAAATACATATATGATGACCTAAAACCGTGAACGCTAGTGTGTGTGCATGTTCTTGGAGTTCATGAAGGTTTTAGAGTGCATGGAGATTCTCTCTCAAGTCCTACCTTTGTCCGTGGTGTGTTTTGACTTCATTTGAGGCTTCCACACTATTAGGGCTAAGCTCTTAAGGCCAAATGCATCAAGACTTCCAGCCATATGAAAACGTATGTTACACTAACTAGTAGCTTGTGTAGTTTACATCTTTGTATGCTAATTATAGGCTTAATACCTTGGAAACACCTTTGCATGTATAATTAGTGAAAACATAGATCCAAGGTATTTAGGGTTGTATGTGCACCATAGGATGTTGTATTATACTAAAACCCAACATTATGACGACCGACTAATTGAACAAATTAAATCAGTCCAGGCTTGGCCAAGCGCTTAGGGTTGTCATCACTAAATCATCGAGTCGCCCACAGATATCGCTTTTATCCCTCTAAGGGTAAAAGGAACGGATAAAATTCGACTCATATGCTTGCTTGTACTTACTCATCAAATCACACACAACAATATGTTTTATAACACCAAGTTACTGGTGCATTTACATACGTCAATGTGCAACCAACTTGTAAACTACAACTCACATGTCTTGGTTTCAAGAATATAAGATATTATCGTCTCACAATCACTCGTGATAAAATCCATGAAGTGATTTAGATGAGCGTGGGTTGAATCCAGTACCTGAATCTTATTCCAGAAGTACTCATGAACACTACAGCAAAATTGTGTTATGTCTAAAACACCTAGACAAACTACAGACCCATTCATGACATTCTTGATGCAATACCTACTTCCAAAGTATGATCGACTGTGGATAGTTTGAATAACCTAGTTATTCAGGAAGTCAAAACATGCAAAGTGAAATACAAGAATAATACTAATCCTATATTGCCCCAAAACTTTTGAGTGCCATATTGATTACTCATTATTCATTGTATAATGTTTCGTATAATCAACTTAATACTTGAATTAAAAAAATAGTTGTCCCATGCTCCAAGTATGCACACTATGTTTATCTATGATCCTTAATTTGTGAAATAGATCAATTGACAACATTTCAATGATGCTCATTTCACAATTCCAAATACTTACCGTAAATGTAAGAATATCAAATTCTTGCCATTTACTATAATTTGTTAGATTCTAAACTTATATGCAAAGATCCTCTTGTAATGACTATGCACAAAAGTCACAGAGACTTGGCAACATACATTACAAAGTATTCCCATGGAGAGCAATTCCATGGAAACGAAGTCTAAAATTCAAAGTATATTCCTTTGAACATCCTTCTTGCATTAAGTTTTCTAATCTTACATAGATTTAAAGAATAGCTTCCACTTATGGAAACATTTCCATATTCCCATTTTGACTATCACTTCTGTACAAGAGTTGCCTCTTTTCAGAATATGTCAAGATGGTCCATCCATTTTTATACTTCCAACTACAAGCGACCAATCCTTAGCGAACCTTAGATTGTCCTTAACAGTTGTTAACCACTTTAGTCATATCCGGTTATAGCCCTTTTTACCTCTTAATTCCCTAGGCATTTGGGAAATTTAGAACGGATAAATATTATAGCACATGTAATCGATCCTATACCCGAAGCATAATGGACACGATTCATAAAGACATGATACTTGACCAGCCTTGTGCTACAATATTTCTATTTGTCATGTTCTCATAATTCAAATTATGAAGAGGGATGCCGTAATCATAATAAAATTTTGAGAACGCAATTAACATTTCCATATATAGAATTTCCTTATGTTGAACCATTCCAACATAACATTCATATATATTTGACTAAAATTGATTAAAAAACTCAATCTATGCTTTTAGATTTTGAAATGAAGTATATAATTTCCTCTCCCTTAATTATAGCAAAACAACTTTTCAAACCCTGCAACTTTGCGATTTGAAACTTTTTGTTTTCTATAATTAACATTGCTAACTTGCAACACTTTCCATAATAATTATCCTCCCACTAGCATAATAATTATTATCTTACTAGCATAACACTTATGCTCCCACTAGCTTTGACATGTATTCAAAAATCATCTGGACTTCTAGAAATCAATACTTATTGACTACCTTTCCAAAGTTCTGATTTCTGATACAAGATGCTTCGATAAGACTTTATCTAGGCTTCTCAAACTCATACACCTTTCCTTAGATACATCACATGTGTCTCTAAACAATTTTTAGAACTTATAACAATAAGTCCCAAATGTTTAGACCTTTTGCCATTTCTCACAATTCGAACTATGAAGAGGGATTCCGTAATCATAATCGAATTTGAGAATGAAATACCACAATTGCTAACTATTAAAATCTACTTAGTGAAAGCGTTTCCTCACAATCATTTTCATGAATTGGAGAGAAACCTTATGACACTTAGATTTTATGGTGTATGTATTCCTATCCATGTGAATTTGTCAAACCATAATCATAAGACAAGGTTAGTGACAAATCCAAACTCATATGGACTGAACTTGTTTAATCTTAATTTATTGCCGCTTGGTAGCACAAGGGCCAACCATGTCTTCCAAGTTGTTAAGCAGCTTACCCATACTGATCAATGAAACTTTCATTGATCCAGGTGCTTTGCTTTATGCAAACAATTGAGAACTCATAGAACTCATATGCATAGTCAACTTTTAACTGGAATGAGCATAGAAATAAGAATATATCAGCACGATAGGTTACAACCTCAAGTCGTGTGCTAGTGATTAACAATAGGTTTATTCTTGATTAGTTCTTGAAACTTGTCAAGATCTTTAAAACTCCCACTGGCCTCTTGAAATATAAGATTCTCTTGTCATGAACCATTCCTTGACAAACAAATATTCAAGAGTCAGTACAGATTCTTATCAAGATAAAAACTTCACACAATTGGTCTTAGTTCGTCTTTGTCCTTACCAAGACATCACAACTTACCAATTTCAAATGTACAAGAGCAAAAACATTTTACTCTACATTTGATGAGTGTTATAAACCTTCTTAAGACCATGTCACTCAAGGCACAATCTTGGATTATGACTCTAAGACTTGTTTTGGAACGAAGTATGACTCATCTTCTTGATTTAACCATTTCCACAATTCACAATTCCTCTTCTTAGCCATACAAATGCAATAAGATGTCCTTAGAGGATCAATTGTGATATGGTTTTCCATAATCATTAAGATGATCATAAAACATGATACTAAAGTACTCTCCCATCTTTTCAGATTGGAGAAACTTTTATCTTTCTGCCTAATTTGATTATTCTCATTCGTTCTGCCATACATTGAAACTTTTTCAATGATTCAGAATTATACTTAATCTTGTAAGCATAACCATATTTACTAAACTTTAGTAAATCATGACGAATAGTCTTATCGATCTTTGTGGTGGACCTGACCAGCGCACAACCAAGTGTACCCAATCTCCTAGTCCTTCACTTGAATCGCCTATACATGTGAACAAGGAATTAGTCTTAATTTCCCAAAGATGAAGGTTCTCATTCATCACCCATTGCAAGTTGCATGATTCCAAATTTCTATCCAACTGAAACTTGGGTGATGAGAATCTTTCCTTATTTGGCAAATTTTGACACGACCACAAACAAAAGAATAATATCCATATTGCTAACAAACATCAATTTTCACAAATGCCATTGCAAGGAAACTTAAAATAAAATAAAATAAAAAATTTTCTTTTATTTATAAATTTGCGGAAAAACTTTTCCTTACAATGCAATTACAAATGAAAACTATGTTATTACATATTTCTAAGCAATCTATCATAACTCCTAAGTAGCAGTTCAAAAATCCAATCCGCGACCAGATTCAACTTCCTCTTCCTTTAAGCTTCCTTTCTTTTCTTCGATCCTACAAAACATCAAAATGTAATTACATTACATCATGTATTAAGAATCTCCAAATAGGAACTTAATAGAGTTAGATAGTGGACTTACCTGAAGTAGAGCCAAACTTTTTGAGTCTACCTTCTCTCAGATCTTTCAGGTAGTCAGGGCAGCTTCACTTCCAATGTCCCTTCAAATGGCAGTAGAAACAAATGGTTTATTTGGCATTGGCACATGAGACAATTTTAGACTTAGCCTTTCTCTTTACTATTTGGTCAACCAGGTTGACTATGGCCAATCCCTTTCCATTGGGAAGAGAAATATTTTCTGGACTTCTAATGTTACCATTTTCAATGTCCATGGAAGTTTGAGAAATAGATCTTCCAATCAAATTTGCATTATCGGTGCGCCAAATCATTCCTGATTCAGCAACAACAAGAAAATATGTTAGATTAATAAGGGTCATGTCGTGATCTCCCATATAGTAGTCCATAAAGAACCTGCTATATAACTTAGGAAGTGATTGAAGAACCAAGTCAACAACCAACTTCCTTGAAACAACGACACCCAACATTCCCAACCTGTCAGTGTGTGACTTCATCTCCAAGACAAGTGCACACACAGACCTTCCATCTTGGTGTTTGCTAGCCAATAGGGCTTGAGTGACCGTGAACTCTTCAAGTCTTTGAACTTGTGGGTTAGGGATAATTATTGGAGGAGGTGAAGGAAGTGAAGTATGATTTCTACTTCCACGATCCAACCGTGGAACATCATCTTCAAGAGGAAAGCTTATTCCAAAAGATTTGGGAAGACCATAGTTGTTTGAACTAGACATCTACAAGGGAGAAATTCAAGTTAGTTGATTTCAGTCCTTAATATAACACCCAAATGAAATATTAAGGATAGGATCCAACACAATATTTTACAATTCGGAAGAGGATGTTGTAATCCAATTGCAAAATATTTGAACGTAGGTAAATGACGATTTACCATTTTCCACCATGAAAAACGAAAATTAACATTAGGTGTGAAAAACGAAATTCCTAGATTCTTTAAGATTCATTGAACTTTTCAATGGCATGTTTAAATCTCGATTGTGCCCTTCAAGTTTGTGACTGGGATGCCAAGGATCACAAACAAGGTGTGAATAACCATGCAAATTAGCTTGGTACACTTAATCTTACAGATCACCTAATCAATGTGCCGATTAAACATACACGCTCTATTGATCTATGATTAACATCAAGCTACCATTTGCCACGCACTGTCTGTCACACCCCCGGACCAGACGGCGGAAACGTCCGGAGGCGGGTGACTTCAATGTGCAGTATCATAACAAATGAATATAAATGAAACAGAGCAATCCAAACATCATACATTGAGATAACAAACTTACATTGTTTACATATTGTATTTGTTCTTCGAATTACACAAAAGAGACATAAGCAGAAAAAATCCAAGCTACAGCTAAAAGTCTTGCATCCCCGTCCCTTGTTACCTGCTTACTAGATCCTTGAGAATACAAGTCGTTTTGAAAAGCGTCAACTAAAAAGTTGGTGAGTTCATAAGCATTTTTGTACAAAATCGTTTACACTTGTTTAGAATCGTTCTTATCGTACTTTCAGAAAATCCGATATTTTCTATGAAATCATTTGAAGTCTTGCCTTGAAAATGTGTGTGCATGCCATTACTTTTATTCATCCTTATAAGGAGTGATTTTGAAAAGTAGTGTGATTTGTAAAAGCGAGCTGTGTACGAGAATAGTTCTTTTGAATAGTAATAGTCAACCGTTTCCAGAAAAATCCCTTATTTTCAAAAAGAGAATATGGTTGAAAATCTTGTTCCTCTAATCGAGTAAAATTGAGTGTGCGTTCTAGTTTATCGTTATTGAAATCGTAGAAAATCGTTTTCTGCAGAAAATCCTATATTTTCTGCTGTAAAATATTCGTAAGTGCCAAAGGTTTATTTATGAGGTTTTTCCTTACATAAATTTCTAGATGACATAACATATTCTAGTTAGTCGTTATAACCATACTAATCTGACGAAGTGCCTGTTTTGGCGTTTCTCAGGCGCCCTCGGTTTGGAAAAGACATTTGTCACCCTAGACTGGCCTGTCTAGCTGTAGCGAACAGCGAAGGTGCGGGGTGTCAACCCCGTATAGATCTATACACAAATTCCCGCTCTCCCTCTAGGAGACTCTGGCTATAACTCCTTACAGGACTTAGACGTACACTAATATTTTTATATTTAGGTACTTTTGAGATTTGTCTGACTAGAATATTAACAACCTTTTGAGCAATCGTTAGTGATCCATTATTTGTTAGATAAATAATGAAATTCATGCTTGTTGAATAAAAATATCGTTCTCGTTCCATATCGTTGATTGTGCTCGTTAACTAGGTGCTTGTGTTCGTTCCTTTTCGTTTATTGAAAAATAAGTCATTTTAGTCAAGAGAAAAAGTGTCAAGTTATAATTTGTATAAATTTATAACTGCCGGTTATGACACGCATTTTCTGTTTTATGACATATAGAACATTACTTATGATGTTGGAGGTTTTACGACAGCAGTTTATGACATGCAAATAAATCTGTCATAAAGGCTCTATTTGTGTATTTTCTTGACGCAAACATTTA
Organism: Lactuca virosa; assembly: GCF_052849685.1. Classification (NCBI taxonomy): domain Eukaryota; kingdom Viridiplantae; phylum Streptophyta; class Magnoliopsida; order Asterales; family Asteraceae; genus Lactuca; species Lactuca virosa. The sequence continues at coordinate 319,122,873 of NC_136429.1, forward strand.
TATTGAATATTTATAAAATACCCCCTGACAGTTTGCAAAATAGTCACAAAGTTCCCAATTTCGAAAATCACTAGAATAAGTGTCAACTTATCAAGGTTCCTTTTTATAAGTTTTATTTCTAGACATGAAATCACAGATAAAGGGCTTAAGTTGGACACATCCAATCGTTGGTAGGCTCTTTTGTACACAAAGTATCTTCTGTTTCTTATGAAGTTGTGAAATCTTACGTTCATGAGGATATTACTAAAATAATAATTTAATAATATTACCACACACATACAAACATACGTATACATGCAAGTATGCAAGTATTTAGGCAAGATTTGAGTTGTACTCTCCCCCAAAAACATTAAAATATTGAAAAAGATGGGGTATGAAGCTCACCTTGAGTTGGTTGAGGAGTTGTTTGAAGTTATGGAGTGAAGATCTCAAGCTTAAACTCTTGCTGAGATGAGGAACTTCCCTGGGAGGGATGCTTTCCTAAGGATGATCATCACATATTATTATGAATAAAATAATATGGATTAATCTTGAAATATAATAAAATATTAGGTGGGTGGAGGAATTTACCTTTCAACTCCAGGGAGAAATTGAGAATATTTTCCCTTCCAGCAAGATCATTGTTCTTGCCTTGAAGATGAGTTTTGAGAGAAAATGGGAAAAGTGAGAGAGAAAGTGGAGTCTAAACTCCTTCACTGTTGTTGCTTTGGAGTATAAGGAAAGGGAGGAATCTTTGGTGTATGGGGATCTGGTGGTCCATGCATGGATATTTGGTGGGTAAAGCATGGGATACTGTGATTTGCATGGGAAATGAGGAATTTCATCAAATCACAAAGTCAATCCCTTTGTCCTTTTCTTGATTTAGGATATGGTTTTCCTAAATCCCAACCATTTATTTTTATGAAGAATATGCTTAAAATAATTAATTTTAGCATAAAATAGGGGTCTAAGGGGTTTAGGATAGCAAAAATACGAGTTTGGTGTGATTTTCGGCGTCAAAATGTCCTAAAATAATGAAAAGGTCCGGAATAGTCCAAAATCTGGGGCTAAATAGTGAATTCTGGAGCTCTAGGGTAATTTCCGAAGCTGTAGCTCAAATTCCAGAGGGGAGGATTGAAGCTGCGAGGGTCTGAAATGGTTGGCAAGAAGTTCCGGAGCAAACAGTTCCTTCCGGAGTGCATTCTCGGATTCCGAAGTCGGAGCGGGTCAGCTGTCCGGACAAACCAGATGCTTCCGAACCGAAGCGAGGTAAGGGCTTCCGGAGCTGCGAACTTATCTGGATGAGAGGATATTGCGAGATGGTCCGGATGAGAGGCTTCCGAGGCAAAGAAGGTTCCGAAGCAGAAAGCTTATTGGTTTCTTAGAAGGTATCCGGACTAAGAGGTTCAGGACCAAGAGGAGTCCGGACCAAGAGGTTCAGGACCAAGAGGAGTCCGGACCAAGAGGGTCCTTTTGGGCTTTCCTCTTCCGGTTTTGAGCTGTTTTCGATTGAGGAAGGTACTTAGGGAGATTTGAGAGAGATTTGAGATACGTGGAGAGATTTGGGAGAGATTTCACATGCTTGGAGAGATGTGAGAGAGATTCACTATACTTGGAGAGATTCCGCATACTTGGAAAGATTTGGGAGAGATTCATTATTCTTGGAGAGATTTAGCATACTTGGAGAGATTTGGGAGAGATTCACTATTCTTGGAGAGATTTCGCATACTTAGAGAGATTTGGGAGAGATTCACTATTCTTGGAGAGATTTCGCATACTTAGAAAGATTTGGGAGAGATTCACTATTCTTGGAGAGATTTCGCAACTTAGAGAGATTTGGGAGTGATTTCACATACTTGGAGAGATTTGGGAGAGATTCACTATTCTTGGAGAGATTTGGGAGAGGTTCACTATACTTGGAGAGATTTGCATTCTAACACTATATGGCTCCTTAGGAACTCATATTGTACACTTAGAAGTGTTAGCACAAGTCTCACAATAGTACTTGCTTATTTGAGGACAGAATTTCCTAGCCAAAAAGGCTAGTTGTGACATCATCCCCCCGTTAGAGGGAATTTCGTCCTGAAATTATTTCGAAGGGCAGGGTTATGAATGCGAAAATAGGTGAAGGTACTTTTGAGTTATTTGGTCCTTACGTTCCCAAGTGAATACCGGTTCACGCCTAGCGTTCTCTCGAACATTCACAATAGGGATGCGGCTTTGTTTTGTGTCCTTAACTTTCCCGTTCATTGTCTTCATAGGCTGATCAATGATTAGGAGGTTCTAGTTCACCTTAGTCTTATCTAGTGGGACTGGGAGGGTTATCCGATAGACACTTTCTAGGTTCGATACATGGATTACAGGGTGTGCACTACTAAACTCGGAGGGTAATTGGAGTTTGTAGGCTACCGGGCCGATCCGTGCGAGGATCTCGAAGGGTCTGGTGCATCGGGAATTTAGTTTACTTTTCCTTTTTGACTGGAGTCACTCTTCCCCGAGGGAAGTTCTTAAATTAATACCCCGATCTCCTACTTGGGATTTTAAGGTTTTAAGGTGTTATCTGCATAGTTCCTTTGTCGGTGTTACGATGTTTTGGGTCGTGTTCGGGTTTGGACTATCCTTTCCGTGGTTTATCGAATAATCTCGGGTCTAATGGGTGTGCTATTGGATGTTTGTCAGCTTGCCGGCTGGATATCTTCCATCTCAGCCTATTAGAGGATGATTTGCACCTCTGGCCACACAGGGCCTCGAGGGGTGCAACTCCTATGTTCGAGTGGTAGTTGTTGCTATATGAATACTCGATTAGAAGCAAGTGGGTATCTCAAACTCTGTCAATGTCCATATTACATGCTTCTCTTCAGGATGTGGGTTCTTGTTTACCTTGACCTCGTCAGGCGGGATTTCTAGAGTTTCGGTGGTCTAACCCTTGTGAGTGCTAAACACATTGAAATGCCCGACACTGGGTCCCTTGATTAATCGGAGACTATGAGTTATCAGACCCTTTCTTGGCGAGGACCTTTGGATGGTTTCTTAGAGATCGGGATCCTGGTGTCCTAGAAGTAGGGTTTTCTGGGCCTTAGGAGTTGGTACTATGGTCACCAAGGCTGAGTTTTCGTGATATAGTTGACCTTATGAGCCTTAGATTACCTTGGGAGCTTTCTCCCTAGGGTTTTTCCAAGCTAATGGTAGGTCGGCCTTTGTCAGTTCCTTGCTGTTGGTTGATCATGTCTCCGATTCGGGGTAGGGAGTATCGATCCTCGAGGATGGATTTTGTTTGGCTTAATCGTAGCCGGTGCTGCCTATGGCAATTTCGTCTTTGTCCCCTTATGAGTTAGACAGGTGCTTCCTGTGGTTAGGGACTGGTTCTGGTGTTTCCTTTACATAATATGCCGATCTTATGATCAGACACCATTTGTTCTTGTGACCGTGCTAAGTGGTGTCGGGTGTTTGGTCATTGAGGTGTTTCCAGGAGTCGAGGTGATTCTATTTCCGCTTAGCATTTGGTTGAGGCTTCCAAGAGGTTTTGGGAACCTTTGGAGGAAGGTTGGAAGCCTTTCGGATTCCCTTAATGCCTTTTGCTCCTTGATTTTTAAATCTTTATCGGGGCTAAGGAAAAGCGTGTGGCAATTCTTACACCAGGACTTAGGTGTCTAGTTGCTAGGGATTTGCCGTTACCGGCTGAAAGAGTTTCGTTACCCGGTGGAGTAGGGCGAAAGTCTATTTATAGTGCTCGGGGTTTATAGGGTAAGGATCAAGCCTGTTCGTGCCAATTGATGGCATTGGACTTCTTGTTGTTCCATCGATTTGAGGAGTATTGGTTGCTAGTAATGACATGGTGTTCTATGTTCATGTTCTTATCATTGCTAGTTTCGTTTTCGTTGCTACCATTGGGTCTATCTCGTTTCTGCTTGTTAGGTGTTCTAGTGTTTGTGTTCTTATCGTTGCTAGTTTCGTTTTCGTTGTTACCATTGGGTCTATCTCGTTTCTGCTTGTTAGGTGTTCTAGTGTTTGTGTTCTTATCGTTGCTAGTTTCGTTTTCGTTACTACCATTGGGTCTATCTCGTTTCTGCTTGTTAGGAGTTCTAGTGTTTGTGTTCTTATCGTTGCTAGTTTCGTTTTCGTTGTTACCATTAGGTCTATATCGTTTCTGTTTGTTAGGTGTTTTAGTGACACAAAGGCGCTGTTATAAGCCAAGGGAATTCGTAATCTGACTTCTGACAGGTTTTTCCACTATAGATGGTTGTGAACTAACCGCACATACTTAGGATCTCAAAAGGTAATTGACTGTGGGGCTCTGTTCTAATTATCATTCAGACCAGGGACAGGAAAATGATGCGAGATCGCACGTTCTTAGTTTATGGAATCCCAACTATATATGATACTAACATTCATATGGAACCATCATGGTCCATTCATAAGGATTCTCTAGCTTCTCCGTGATTTATGGATTTACTCGAATGGGGAAATAGTTTTTTATTATGTTTTCAATTTGCAAGACCTTTCTGTGAACATTCGTTACATAGAGTTTATCGTTCGAAACGTACCAAGAATCTTGGTAGGATTTCTTGTCGTCTCTTCCTGTCTAGTTGTCAACTCCCTCATCAGTCATCTCCGTTGGACAATTTCTCTTGAAATGTCCTGTTGCACCGCACTTGTGACAAACTAGACTTACTTATGGGTTGAGGGTCGGAGTAACACATGGGGCCAGGGCCTTACAGTAGTGGGAGGTGTGTCCCATCTTGTTGCACCTTTTACAACGAAATGTCTGACAGGCTCCCCAATGATGGCATTTGCACTTGTTGCAGGGTGGGTTGCTCCCAAGGTATGATTGTCTTGATGTGGGAGGAGTACGGTTAGTAGGGGTAGGGACTGGTCCCGCTTGTTGCCTTTTTGTAAAACTCTGAGTCGAACTACCTCCTTTTTCGTTCCCAAACTTTCGTTTCTTGTTCTTAGGTTTAGGTTTTTTAGTGCATGGGTGAGTTGTTTTTCGTTGGTTTCCCTAGTTGTTGTTACGATTAAATTTATCGATACTGCTTCCGTTTTCGTTCGTGTTGTTAGCATTGAAGCATGCCATGACGGCTGCCACAGCCGCTGTTACAGTGGCTTGGAGAGTGGCAGGGTCTATTCGTAGGACCGGTGCATGGTCGGGGTACTGGTTACCTTCATGAGAAGACATAACTATGTTGCACACGAAAAGTGAGCTTGTGAGTACTCGTAGTTAGTTTCAAGTGAGTTTACTCGTGTAATCTTAACTTACTGTTCTTAATCGGGTCAACCTATATCCCCATGATGCAGTTATGGTAGAGAGTGGAAACATGTATTGTTTGATGTAAAGTCCGTCAAAATAGCACGTAGCTAGCACTATAGTTAACGGATTCGATTGTATGGATTCTTAGAGGATGTACTCCTCTTGATTTACTACTACTAGTTGTGATTAAGGGCATTATGAACCTAAGGCGAGTAGTGTGGTGATCCTCTTTTGGCGCACAAAGTGCTTGGCCATTTCACTTATATTAGGGGTACCCTTTTTGTGTTCCTTATGCTGCTAAGGCTGTCCTAGCCTTGATTGCTATGAGTTGTGGTCTCCAAATGACCATTTCCTCTTTTAAAGAGTGTACCTGGTCTGCATAGTTTTCTGGTCCTACTGGTGGGTTTCGTAAGGCATTTGGAATTGCGTTCTTATTACTTGTGGGGGATCGGATTTACACCGTTGCACACTGGGCTTTGCTTATGGTCTCCATTACTTCATGACAGAGAGTTGGAAACCGGGAGTCAATTCGGGTTACTTGTGGTCTAGACAGAGGTGATGCTTGATTCGTGAGGGTGTTGGCTATCAGAGTTCGATGGACGTCGATTATAGATTGTCTTTTGTGGAGACGCGCCCTAAACCGGATAGGAGTCAATTGCTCAACTTGTTTTTTGCGTGGGTGTCGTTTTGTTTCTAGGTATGTTCATCCCAGGGGCACTTATATTGGGTGGTTATGTATCTGGGAAGAGAAAGGTGAAAGGGTCTCTGGTCTGCTCCCAATCGTGTAAAGCTCGTCAAGGGTTTCCTTGGTGCTTTCATCCTTGCTGGTTTCTTAGTCGGAATTCTCCCTTTCACAATTCATCTCTGGGTATCCCTTAGGGTCCACCTCTAGATTTTCCTCTTGGACTTCTTTCGGTCTCTCCTTACCCCATCCGCAATTCGCCGTGATAGGGTAGTAGAAGTCTTGGTGAGGAATTCCAATTAAGTCGTTTGTGTGAGAATCGAGGTACGAGATATACGGGGAAGGTTTAGGTGTGGGAGGGGTTTATTGTATCCTAAAATACTCCTATAGTATTTTAAACTTGATGTTCAAATTCTAGTCTTCTTTTGCGCGCATAGTTGTTAGGTTTTAGGTTTGTTGCAACACCACCATCACTCCCAAGCACATGTTGGTCATATCTCAAATAAATATAGTTGAGCAGGCTATATTTATCCCAGATATGATTACATAACTGCCTAGGTTTGACTGTAGTGTTCAACCTTTTAGTTACTTTTGTTTTCTTCTCGTTATGATACTGTGTTAGTAGTTACGTATACTTTTATAGGATACTTGTCTTTTTAAAGTATACTTTCAGGCAGATTTTGTTTTAGTCCCATTGTATTTATACTTGTATATCTTGTATGGCTAGATATACCAGTTCACTATAAACAATGCTCTGATACCAATCTGTCACACCCCCGGACCAGACGGCGGAAACGTCCGGTGGCGGGTAACTTCATTGTGCAGTATCATAACAATTGAATATAAATGAAACAGAGCAATCCAAGCATCATACATTGAGATAACAAACTTACATTGTTTACATATTGTATTTGTTCTTCGAATTACACAAAAGAGACATAAGCAGAAAAAATCCAAGCTACAGCTAAAAGTCTTGCATCCGCGTCCCTTGTTACCTGCTTACTAGATCCCTGAGAATACAAGTCGTTTTGAAAAGCGTCAACTAAAAAGTTGGTGAGTTCATAAGCATTTTTGTACAAAATCGTTTACACTTGTTTAGAATCGTTCTTATCGTACTTTCAGAAAATCCGATATTTTCTATGAAATCATTTGAAGTCTTGCCTTGAAAATGTGTGTGCATGCCATTACTTTTATTCATCCTTATAAGGAGTGATTTTGAAAAGTAGTGTGATTTGTAAAAGCGAGCTGTGTACGAGAATAGTTCTTTCGAATAGTAATAGTCAACCGTTTCCAGAAAAATCCCTTATTTTCAAAAAGAGAATATGGTTGAAAATCTTGTTCCTCTTATCGAGTAAAATTGAGTGTGCGTTCTAGTTTATCGTTATCGAAATCGTAGAAAATCGTTTTCTGCAGAAAATCCTATATTTTCTGCTATAAAATATTTGTAAGTTCTAGTTCCAACTATGTATATGTGTGGGTTAATTTATCGTTTACAAACGTTTTCCATAGAGTCCTACGCTTTTTAATTTGTAAAAATAGCAGTATTACGACTCTATACTTGTTAGGAGAAAGAATCAACATGGCAATTGTGGACATTCTACGCGATGAAAAAGGAAAATCAATGCAACACATGCGGACCATCACTTATCATGTATAGGATGGTCAACACAACGTGCCAAAGGTTTATTTATGAGGTTTTTCCTTACATAAATTTGTAGATGACATAACATATTCTAGTGAGTCGTTATAACCATACTAATCTGACGAAGTGCCTGTTTTGGCATTTCTGAGGCGCCCTCGGTTTGGAAAAGACATTTGTCACCCTAGACTGACCTGTCTAGCTGTAGCGAATAGCGAAGGTGCGGGGTGTCAACCCCGTATAGATCTATACACAAATTCCCGCTCTCCCTCCAGGAGACTCTGGCTATAACTCCTTACAGGACTTAAACGTACACTAATATTTTTATATTTAGGTACTTTTGAGATTTGTGTAACACCCATAAAAATTGAGATAAATTAAAACATTTTAATTCATTCAAAAACCATTAAGTTGATACGTCTCGTTTTCAAAATTGTTTAAACATCAGAGCATCCCCCAGAACCATATCACATAAATCATAAAACATGAGGAGCGGTACGATCACGCCTTCGCCTTGCCACCATCTCCTGAAGTACGTGAAACAATACACTGAAATTGTAAGCCCGAAAGCTTAGTGAGTTACCCCCAAAATACCAACCACATAACCATACACATATCAAATCATATCATAATACAAAACAGCCATGCACAACGGGTCTATTGTGTGACTGGTCCGCCCGCACCGGGCCTTCAGTCCACCTGGTCCACCCTCCGAATCTAGCCATGTACATCGAGTCTATAGTGTGATTGGTCCGCCCGCACCGGGCCTTCAATCCACCTGGTCCACTCTCTGAGTCTACAGTATGACTGGTCCGCCCACACCGGGCCTTCAGTCGGCCTGGTCCACTCTCTGAGCCTCGGCACGTCTGGTCCGCCCTCTTGGGGCCTTCAGCCTATCCGGACCGCTCGTTGGGCCTTCAGAATATCCGGTCCGCCCTGGGTATGTTGGTCTACAGCACAAAGCAGGACCCGCCTCAACCTAACCCCCGTCAAACAACCATGTGCACATAAACAATTAATCGCATAACAAATCCTTAACCAGACAAACAGTCTAACAGATCACATAGCATATCAACATCCTAACCAGGATTCTGACCTAACCGGTCACTAGCATAACATTACCCTATATACCGGGTACCAACATTAACCAGGTCACTAACATAACACCATCCTAAATACCAGGATACAGATCTAGCAAAGCAATAACATAACAAACAATGCCCGGATTTCCATCCGATAAAGGGCCGGCCTTGGTGCCGTAGACCCTGTCGATATAGTGAGGATGACTCACCTGCAATTGCCGAATGAAGAGATAAGACCAAGCTGCTCCGACCACCGACATGAACTCCACCATAGAACACTACCAAAGAACCAATACCAAAATTACCAAAATACCCTTGGAAGTCAAACTGGTCAACTCTTGGTCAAAGTCAAAGTCCTCAGTCAAAGTCAACCTTCCTGGTTGACTCTACTCGTCGAGTCAACCCGTCGACTCGTCGAGTTCTTATACTCAGAAAACTCCCATAACACGACTCAACTCGCCAAGTCGCCCCAAGACTCGTCGAGTTCATCGATCTCGGAATTCCAACCTGTCCAACTCACTGAGTCGCCAACCGACTCACTAATCCAAAGCTTTAAACCAAAAGAGGTTGGGTTCTGCGACCAGACTCGCCGAGTTGTTCTTCCACCTCGTCGAGTCCAAGGCAATCTTCATACAACTCGTCGAGTACACCCATGTGACTCGCCGAGTCTCTCTAGTTCTCAATCCATACAGAGGCTTTTCGAGCCATGCAGGGGCTCCAATCCATATATCCACTCTTCTACAGCCTAACCCTCACATAAAGTTGCAAACTTTACGTGAAACCAAGGAGATATAAGCCCAAAACACTCTAGGGCTAGGGTTTATGACAAAGGGGCTTCACCAATAACTCTTAGACAGGAGCTTTATGACATTATGGACCATCACAAGTCTAGATCTGAAGTAGCAACCTCATATCTAAGCCTCTAACTCGAAATAGCTCACAATCATACCAAAAATGCCCCAAATCTCAAATGATAATAGATCTAGATACAAAAGAGCCCAAGCAACAGATTAATACGTCGAATATATGCTCCAACTGAAGTAGATCACGGATCTACACCACTCCTTTGCAGCAAGTCTCTTGATCTTCAAGCCCCTTTCCAAGATTTTCTCCTTCAAGGCTCTATTCTCTCTATTAATGGAGACTCACTCGAATCTAGGGTTTCCTGGAACTCTCTGGGGGAATAGGAGGCTGGGAGAAGGACATAAAGTCCTTTAAATAGGGTGCAACCCTCGGGATTAGGGTTTTCTCATTCCAGCACCAACTCGTCGAGTACGTCTTCCGACTCGGCGAGTTGGCCACTTAACCCGCGATCAATCCCGCTCCGACTCGACGAGTAGCACACCTACTCGTCGAGTAGCTTCCTTAATTTACACTTAACACCCTCCAATTTCTTGCTTCCGAACTTGGGATGTTACAATTTGTCTGACTAGAATATTAACAACCTTTTGAGCAATCGTTAGTGATCCATTATTTGTTAGATAAATAATGAAATTCGTACTTGTTGAATAAAAATATCGTTCTCGTTCCATATCGTTGATTGTGCTCGTTAACTAGGTGCTCGTGTTTGTTCCTTTTCGTTTATTGAAAAATAAGTCATTTTAGTCAAGAGAAAAATTGTCAAGTTATAATTTGTATAAATTTATAACTGCCGGTTATGACACGCATTTTCTGTTTTATGACATATAGAACATTACTTATGTTGTTGGAGGTTTTACGACAGCAGTTTATGACATGCAAATATATCTGTCATAAAGGCTCTATTTGTGTATTTTCTTGACGCAAACTTTTATATTGAATATTTATAAAATACCCCCTGACAGTTTGCAAAATAGTCACAAAGTTTCCATTTTTGAAAATCACTAGAATAAGTGTCAACTTATCAAGGTTCCTTTTTATAAATTTTATTTCTAGACATGAAAGCATAGATAAAGGGCTTAAGTTGGACACATCCAATAGTTGGGAGGCTCTTTTGTACACAAAGTATCATCTGTTTCTTATGAAGTTGTGAAATCTTACGTTCATGAGGATATTACTAAAATAATAATTTAATAATATTACCACACACATACAAACATACCTATACATGCAAGTATGCAAGTATTTAGGCAAGATTTGACTTGTACTCTCCCCCAAAAACATTAAAAAATTGAAAAAGGTGGGGTATGAAGCTCACCTTGAGTTGGTTGAGGAGTTGTTTGGAGTTATGGAGTGAAGATCTCAAGCTTAAACTCTTGCTGAGATGAGGAACTTCCCTGGGAGGGATGCTTTCCTAAGGATGATTATCACATATTATTATGAATAACATAATATGGATTCATCTTGAAATATAATAAAATATTAGGTGGGTGGAGGAATTTACCTTTCAACTCCAGGGAGAAATTGAGAATATTTTCCCTTCCAGCAAGATCATTGTTCTTGCCTTGAAGATGAGTTTTGAGAAAATATGGGAAAAGTGAGAGAGAAAGTGGAGTCTAAACTCCTTCACTGTCGTTGCTTTGGAGTATAAGGAAAGCGAGGAATCTTTGGTGTATGGGGATCTGGTGGTCCATGCATAGATATTTGATGGGTAAAGCATGGGATACTGTGATTTGCATGGGAAATGAGGAATTTCATCAAATCACAAAGTCAATCCCTTTGTCCTTTTCTTCATTTAGGATAAGGTTTTCCTAAATCCCAACCATTTATTTTTATGAAGAATATGCTTAAAATAATTAATTTTAGCATAAAATAGGGGTCTAAGGGGTTTAGGATAGGAAAAATACGAGTTTGGTGTGATTTCCGGCGTCAAAATGTCCTAAAATAATGAAAAGGTCCGGAATAGTCCAAAATTCGGGGATAAATAGTGAATTCCGGAGCTCTAGGGTAATTTCCTAAGCTATAGCTCAAATTCTGGAGGGGAGGATTGGAGCTGCGAGGGTCCGAAATGGTTGGCAAGAAGTTCCGGAGCAAACAGTACCTTCTGGAGTGCATTCTCGGATTCCGAAGTCGGAGCGGGTCAGCGGTCCGGACAGACCAGATGCTTCCAAACCGAAGTGAGGTAAGGGCTTCCGGAGCTGCGAACTTATCCGGATGAGAGGATATTGCGAGATGGTCCGGATGAGAGGCTTCCGAGGCAAAGAAGGTTCCGAAGCAAGAAGCTTCTTGGTTTCTTAGAAGGTATCCGGACTAAGAGGGTTTCGGACCAAGAGGAGTCCGGACTAGGAGGGTTCAGGACCAAGAGGAGTCCGGACCAAGAGGTTCAGGACCAAGACGAGTCCGGACCAAGAGGGTCCTTTTGGGGTTTCCTCTTCCGGTTTTGAGCTGTTTTCGACTGAGGAAGGTACTTAGGGAGATTTGAGAGAGATTTGAGATACGTGGAGAGATTTGGGAGAGATTTCACATGCTTGGAGAGATTTGAGAGATGTTCACTATACTTGGAGAGATTTCGTATACTTGGAGAGATTTGAGAGAGATTCATTATTCTTGGAGAGATTTAGCATACTTGGAGAGATTTGGGAGAGATTCACTATTCTTGGAGAGATTTCGCATACTTAGAGAGATTTGGGAGAGATTCACTATTCTTGGAGAGATTTCGCATACTTAGAGAGATTTGAGAGAGATTCACTATTCTTGGAGAGATTTCACATACTTAGAGAGATTTGGGAGTGATTTCACATACTTGGAGAGATTTGGGAGAGATTCACTATTCTTGGAGAGATTTGGGAGAGGTTCATTATACTTGGAGAGATTTGCATTCTAACACTATATGGCTCCTTAGGAACTCATATTGTACACTTAAAAGTGTTAGCACAAGTCTCACAATAGTACTTGCTTATTTGAGGACGAAATTTCCTAGCCAAAAAGGCTAGTTGTGACACTGTCAGTCCCAGATTAGTGTGTCGGTTAACCACACAAGCTCCACTAACGACTTAACAAGGTGCAAAGTGCAATTTCATCGGATAGCACCATATTCACATTTTTCCTAAAGTAACTAAGATTGGGAATTTAATAAAAGTTTAGTTACTTTATAATTATCATTATACTTATAATGAGAACTAATGTCCTATCCTACTCGTTCGGCTAACGACCCTCCACCAGTCAAGGAATCGGTGGGTGAGAATGGACACCCATTAAACTACCATTTTATAGGCAGTAACCTTATACCCCCTTATAAACCGGCTTCGTGAATGAGGCCTACTAACGGTAAGACTGACTTATCTTATATATATATATATATATATATATATATATATATATATATATATATATATATATATATATATATATATATATATATATATATATATATATATTAAACTTATCATAATATGATAGTATAAGGGGTTGAAATTTAACTTTTAAAACTTTAGGGTTTAATTTGGAATTAAAGTATTCATAAGTGAAACTTTGCAAATTCCAAAACTTGAGGCAAGTTTTGAAACTTGTCAAAACTTTTGGTTTCCATAACTTATGAGTTTAATATGGTTTTTATGAAAAACTTTTCAAGTTCCATAACTTGAGGACAAGTTATGGAAGACTTTAAAAACATTTAAAAGAAAAACTTTTCATTTTCCATAAATTGAGGACAAGTTATGGAGTTCATAAAGGGCATTTAGATCATTATTTTAATTAACAAAATAATCAAATAATTCATACATGATCTAACTAACTCATAACAACAAGATAATTCATATCAACAATCTTCAAGAAATTAGCCTAATCATATAAACTAATACAAATCTTGAAATTATTACAATGATCTTTTAATTGGACAAGCATGATCACTACCATATCAACAATCTTTAAGAAATTAGCCTAATTTTAATTGAACAAGATAATTCATAAGAACAAGATAATTTATATCAACAATCTTCAAGAAATTAGCCTAATCATATAAACTAATACAAATCTTGAAATTATGACAATGATCTTTTAATTGGACAAGCATGATCACTACCATATCAAAAAATAGATTTCATGGTTCAAAAAACAGTTTGGGGAAATGATCCGAATCCAATTTGGCCAAAAAACTCGAAATTATGCACGTACATGCATCACCACCTCGTGGTAAATATTGTCACGTCGTGGTGGGCATGCAGAAACGAAATTGGCATATTTTCCAGCTTTGAAAATAACACAATGCAACAATATAACATAAAACTACCCTAGGCTCTGATACCACTGTTGGGTTTTAGTATACTACAACATCCTATGGTGTACAAACAACCCTAAAAGTTTTGGATCTATGTTTTCTCTAATTATACATCCAATATTGTTTCCAAAGCTTGAAGCCTACAACTAACATACAATTGATATAAATAACATAGAATTGAGTTATAGAGTTACCTCTTTCTTGTAGCTTGTAGTTTTGGCCTTTAAGAACTTAGTGCCCCAAATGTTTCATCTCAAACGTTTCACAACACACCTAGGACAAAGGAGAACTTGAGAGAGAGAGAGGCTACTTGCACACAAAAATAGCTACCACTCTTCTTGGAATGCATGGGGCCGATTTTGGTGACTAATGGGTTCCTATTATAGTGTGGCAATGTCTAGGGTTACATTCATGCAAACCCTAATGCCCATGACCTTTCATATTGTTGGGTTTTGCGCATTCTAACACTCCTAAGTGTACATGCAACCCTAAATACCTTGGATCTATGTTTTCTCTATTATACATACAATTATGAACATCCAAGGTATTATCCTAATCTAGCATACAAAATAATAAATATAACAAGATAGAATACATACCTCTTTGATGTAGAATGTCTTCATGAAGCTTGAGTGCCTAGTGCCCGAAGTGTGACACCTCAAATGGTTCACACAACACCAAATACACTTGGAATAACTTGAGAGAAACTTGAACACTCCTTGAAATCGTCTAGCCCTCACACTCACACATTAGTGCACGATTTCTTGAGCCATGGGATTCTTTTATATGGTGGCTATTAGGGTTACACCATGTAACTCATAACTTTACCCATTCCTTATGCTCCATGGATTTTAACCTCCATGGAGTATCCATGGGTCACCCCATGGACTTAGTCCAACATAAGAAATCTTGGATCACAAGCCCACATATATAAGAATGAATGATTTACACAATCAACCCATATATTTAATTAGTCTCCTTTTGATCACTTAATTAATTCCAAATTAATTCTTGATCAATACTAATTAAATAACCTTATTAATATATTAGAACTTATAATATATTAACCAACCTTAAGTGTTATTTCTCTCATTATAGTCTATCCAAATGCATGATGCCATGCAACCCAAATGGACCATGCCGGGTCGGGTCAAGTCTTACCAATTATAGTTATGGACTTAGACATTAATCCAACACATATTACTTAGGTTCCATGAGTTAAACCTCTATGGACTATCCATGGACTACCATATTGGTTTAGCCCATCCAAAATAACCATTGGCCCACACTATAAGAACCATTGATTTACCAAATTAATCCCTATATATTTAATTAGTCTCTTTTGATCACAAAATTAATTCCAAATTAATTCTTGATCAATACTAATTAAATAATATGATTTCATATTAATATATTAGAAATTATAATATATTAATAAATCATAAGTAACCTCTTACTCAAGTATCCATCCTATCAAATTGTCCTGATGATATGCAACCTGAATGGACCATGCTACTCTCAGGTCAAGTACATACCAATTATAGTTATGGTCTTAGATACCTAATTCAAAACTTCATACAATTGGTCCTAGTTGGTCTTTGTCTTATCCAAGACATCACAACTACCATTTACAAATGTGTTATAAACCTACTTAAGATATGTCACTCAAGGAAAAATCTTGGAGTATCACTCCAAGACTTGATTTTGGAACGAAGTATGACTCACCTTAATTGATTTAACCATTTCAGCAATTCCCGATTCCACTTCTTAGACATACAAGTGCACTAAGGTGTCCTTAGAGGATCAATTGTGATATGGTTTTCAGAATCATTAAGATAATCATAAAACACGATACTAAAGTACTCTCCTTTCCTTTCAGATTGGAGAAAATTTTTTATCTTTCTGCTTAATTTGATTCTTCTTATTCGTTCTGCTATACATTGAAACTTTTCAATGATTTAGAATTGTACTTAATCTTGTAAGCATAATCATATTCACTAAGCTTTAGTAAATCATGACGAATAGTCTTATCGTTCTTTGTGGTGGACTCGACCAGTGCACAACAGTGTGTACTTGATCCCCTAGTCCTTCACTTGACTCATATCTTTATGTGAACAAGGAATTAGTCTTAATTTTCCAAAGATGAAGGTTATCATTCATCATACAATACAAGTTGCATGATTCCAAGTTTCTGTCCAATTGAAACTTGGTGATGAGAATCTTTCCTTATTTGGTAAACTTAGACACTACCACAAACGAAAGAAACAAATCCATATTGCTAAAAATAGAAACATACAAACATCAATTTTCACAAATGCCATTGCAAGAAAATATAAAATAAGATAAAATCAAAATTTTTCTTTATTTATCAAATGTGGAAAACTTTTCCTTACAATGCAAATACATATGAAAACTATGTTGCTACATATTTCTAAGCAGTCTATAATAACTCCTAAGTAGCAGCTCACGATTCTGATCATCGAATCATGCGATCGAAATCCATTTCTTCGCGATCAGACTCAGCCTAGTCTATCTTTAAGCTTCCTTTCTCTTCTTCGATCCTACAAAACATCAAAATATAATTACATTCCATCATGTATTAAGAATCTCCAAATAGGAACTTAATAGAGTTAGATAGTGGACTTACCTGAAGCAGAGTCATACACTCTGACTTTACCATCCTTATGATCCTTCAAGTAGATACAGCAGCTCCGCATCCAATGCCCCTTCTAATGGCAGTAGAAAAAAACAGACTCTTTCGGAATGGTACACGGGACAATCTCAGACTTAGCCTTTCGCTTTACCATTTGGTCAAACGGCTTGACCATGGCTGATCCCTTTCCATTGGGAAGAGAAGACCTTTCTGGACTTCCAATGTTTCCATTGTAAATATCCATGGAAGTTTGGGAAGTAGATCTTCCAATCAAATTTGCTTTACCAGTGCGCCAAATCATTTCTGATTCAACAGCAATTAGCAAATAGGTAAGATCGATAAGGGTCACGTCGCGGTCTGTCATATAGTAATCTTTAATGAACTCACTATATGACTTAAAAGTTAATGAATAACCAAGTCAACAACCAACTTCCTTGACACAACGACTCCTAACATTCCCAGCCTGTCAATGTGTGACTTCATCTCCAAGACATCTGTGCACACAGACCTTCCATCTTCATGCTTTCTTGCCAATAGGGCTTGAGTGACCTTGAACTTTTTAATTCGACGAACATGTGGGTTAGGGAGAACTATTGGAGGAGGTGGAGTAAGTGAAGAATGATTTCCATTTCAACGATCCAATCGTGGAACATCATCTTCATGAGGAAAGCTTTTTCCAAAAGATTGAGGAAGACCATAGTTGTCTGAACTAGACATCTACAAGGTAGAAATTCAAGTTTAGTTTATTTAAGTCCTTAATATGATACCCAAATGAAATATTAAGTCTAGGACCCAAAACAATATTTTACAATTCGGAAGAGGGATGTTGTAATCCAATTGCAAACTATTTGTCGGTAGGTAAATGACGACTTACCAACTCCACCATGAAAACGAAATTTTTAAACAAATTAGGTTTTAAATGAAATTTCTATATCTTTTGAGATTCATTGAACTTTTCAACGGCATGTTTAATCTCGATTATGCCCTTCAAGTTTGTGACTGGGATACCGAGGATCACAAACAACGTGTGACTAACCACGCAAATTAGCTTGGTACTCTCGAAGTCATTTATCACCTAATTAATGTGTCGGTTAACTACACACGCTCCATTGATCTCTGACAAACTACGAGCTACCCTTTGCCACCCTTACTAGTCCAAATTAGTGTGTCGGTTAACCACACACGCTCCATTAACGACTTGGCAAGGTGCAAAGTGCAATTTCATGGAATAGCATCAAATTCACATTTTTCCTAAAGTAACTAAGATTTGGGAATTTATAAAAGTATTTAGTTACTTGGTATTTCATTATAATTTTAATGGAAGTTGTGTCCTATCCTACCCATTCGGCTAATGACCCTCCAGTGGTCAAGGGTGCGGTGGGTAAGAGTGGATACCCAATGGCGGTCATTTTACAGGTCGCTTCCTTAAGCACCCCTTATAGACCAGCTTCGTGAATGAAGCCTACTAACGGTCAGACTGACTTTTTTACTTCTACATATATAATATATTAAACTTTTAATTTTATATAGTATAAAGGTGTATTTTAAACATTTAAAATACTAGGTGGTTTAATCTATTATTTAAACTAGACTTCTAATTTAATTAAACTCAAACCATATAATTATGGATTTATTAATACTCTTTTAATTAATTATCAACAAAACCATAATTAAAAAAACTTTTAAGTCTAAACTTAAGTTATGACGTCAAAAGGTTTAGTATTTAATATTTCACAATTAAAATTTTTTTAATCAAAGTTTAAATTCCAAAACTTGATTCAAAAACTCTTGAATTTCAAACTTGATGGCAAGTTTTGTAACTCCTTAAAACCTTTTGAGTTCCAAAACTTGATGGCAAGTTTTATAACTCTCTTTAGTCATAGAAAGAGACTTTTCAAGTTCCATAACTTGAGGGCAAGTTATGAAACTCTTCAAAGCCATTTAGTTCAAATTTTAAACTAATAAAATATCATATACATTTTTTCTTTTACTAATTTGAACTAATTCAATTCATATGGCTAGATAATTTCAAATTCTACAAATAATTAGGTTTTCACAAAATCAAATAATTATCTTAGAATTTGACAAACATCATGTTATTAGATGGGGACAATCATTACCATATCAGTAAAATCGAATTTTATGAGCCAAAACATTTTTTGGTAATGATCCTAATCCAAAACTGGCCAAAAACTCGAAAAATCTGTCATCTAATGATCCAACTCGTCGAGCCAGGCTATGGACTCGTCGAGTTCATGGTCATGTGAGCCAACTCGTCGAGTCCACTAATGGGACTCGTCGAGTCCGACAGTCAGACAACAATTTTTCAGGTTTTTCAACTTTGAACAATTAAACAATGCATCTATATAACAGAAAACTACCCATGGCTCTGATACCACTGATGGGTTTTATATACTCTAACATCCCTATGGTGCACATACAACCGTAATGCTTTGGATCTAAGTTTTCTCTAGTTATACATGCAACAAAATTATCCAAAGCATGAAGCCTACAACTATCATACAATTTGGCATTTGAATCATAAAAAACTAGTTAGAAGAATACCTCTTGTTATAGCTTGTTGTATTTGGCCTTTAACAAATTAGCACCTCAAGTATGATGCCTCAAATGGTTCAGAAAACACCACCAACAATTGGAGAACTTGAGAGAGAGGTTATGATCACTCAAAATCGGCTATAGTATCTAAAAGATCACTAGTGTATATAGTTTTAGGCCAAGGGGTTACATATATATATATATATATATATATATATATATATATATATATATATATATATATATATATTGTGTAGAATCCAAGAGTCATATGTAACCCTAATTCTTACACTTAGGCTTATGATCCATAATCCATATGGACTAACTCTTCATGGACTCTTACATAAACTTAGCCCATCATGGATCAATAGCCCAAACCATATGTATCACTGATTTACATAATCAGTCCCCGTTAATTTAATTAGTCTCTTTTGATCACTAAATTAATTCCAGATTAATTCTTGATCAATACTAGTTAAATAATATGATTTCACAATTAATATATTATACTTATAATATATTAATAAATCACAAATAACCTCTTTCGCAAATATTCATCCTATCAGATTGTTCTGGTGAATGCAACTCAAAATGGACCATGCTACTCTCGGGTCAAGTACATACTGATTATAGTTATGGGCTTAGACACCTAATCCAACAGGAAGGTGTCGACCTGTTGTATGTCGTAGATGTGGTGGTGAGGGTCATTTTGTTAGGGATTTCAGGCGGAGTTTACGAGTTTGCTTCCATTGCGGCCAGGAGGCACGCATCATAGCTCGTTGTCCATTTCTTGTTTTTTGTGAGGTGTTGAACCCTACATCCCTAGCTTGGCAGTTACCTGATGGTCATTATGGGACAGTAGGCGTTTCAGGGGTCAAGGTTTGAGTTATCAGTTCTATTTAGTCGGTTGTCATAGTGATGGTTTTTATCTGTATTTTCAATTTATGTTTCGAAGTTCAGTTGTAATCTCTAATGATCGGTTGTATGGAATTATCTTATTTAGCTCTTTTTAAATTGATTTCATGTTATGAACGAACTAATCATCATTGTCCTCTGAATGAATCTTTGTTGGAATTTGTGAATGTTGTGTGGATTTATATTTTCCTGTGTATCTTGATATCAGTTGTTGGGATCAGGTAGTAGAGTGCAAGTTGGTATGGGTATCTAAGGATTGTGAAGTTGTCAAATTATAGCATATTTCAAGAGGGGGAGAATGGAACCTCGCAGCAGGAAGAGCTTATGTCAAGGTTCGGTTTCCAGTCAGATTTCTCCAAGTTCAAGACTTCCGCACAACTGTTGAATCTTCTGATTTCGTGTTAACATCTTTGTTGGCTATTGGATTTCCCTTCTAGTCGTATTAGTTTCAGTTATGATAGATCTGTAGGGTGTTCTTGTGCTTTAGACTCTAGGGTGTTAGAAGGCCGGGTTGAGGGATGTAATGAGGGCTTCTTTGTATGTTCTTGTTTGATTGGTGCTTGGAGGCCTGATTCACAGCCTGAAGGCCTGGTAGGGTCAGTTAAGTCTTGTTGGGATCATGTGCGTCATGTTAGGCTGCAAGTGCTGCTGTTGGTTAGTGGATCGGGGCTAATCCCGAGTGTTATTGTTGGTTAGTGGATCGAGAGTAAGCCTGAGTGTTCTTGTCAGGTAGTGAATCGGGGGTAAGCATGGGTGCTTTCAGTGGATAGCAGTGTAGGGCTACTAGAGCCCAGTAGGATCCTGGTCTAGTTTAGTATGTGATCATTGGGTTTCCTTGTGTTGTTGAATTTATATGCAGGGTTAGCTTAGCGGCAGTCGGTCGAGAGTTGCGGGATTCATTGTTCAGAAGGGTGACATATGGTTAGGAATATCAAGGACCAATCAAATCCGCGAAATTTGGTCAGCATAGCAAATAGGAAGGATGGTTTAGCCTGGTCTACTAGGTTTTGAAAGGATTTCTGACTGATGCTTTAGTGTGTGAGGTTGGAAGCTACGGTGTAGGATGTAGTTCCTAATTCGGATGTTCTATGAGCGACGGAAGTCCAGGAGACCTTGGGCGAATCAGATCGGGATTTTTGGTTAGTGTAGGAGTCAATTAGGGTGGCTCTGTCTTCCTGGAAGTTGGATATGATTTCGTGGCCAGCAGGTGCAGGACTAAGGAGTGGATTTTTCCTCTTGCGGATTAAGGAAGCTATGAGGTACAATGTTTTCTTTAGGCTGCTTGACTCTCGTTTAGTCTGCAGAGGTGTCGGGAGGTGGTCGAGTGATCAAGGGGTTATTCAAAAAGGAGAAGCAAGAACCGATTTCGAGGACCAAATCTAATTTAAGTACAGGAGAATTGTAACACACAGTTTCCAGATCGGATCGAATTAGGGATTCAATGAGTCAAAGGCATGGTTTTTGAGTAAAACTAAGGCTCACGACGTGACCATAGAGGGGTCACAACGTGAGGAGTGATTAAATGAACATGCTGATTTAGACTGAGCTCACGACGTGAGCAATAGGAGCTCATAAAATGAGATGTGTTGCACCCCAAGCCCATGATCTTTTAGGGTTTCTTTTGAATTTAAACCCCATAAACTTCATTTTAGGGTTCCAAAACAGCCTCATTCCTCCCTAAGCACAAACAACACTAACCCTAGCCTCTCCTTGTGATTCTTGAGCTTTTGGTGGAGTTTTGTGGATTGAAGAAGAAGAGATCACCATTGAAGCATAGATTCAGTTTGGAAGTTCCATTTGAAACCTCTAGCAACACCTCTATACCATTGTGAGTAACCAAGATTCAAGCGTTTTGTTTCCTTGTAGCTAGATCTAAGGTTTTATGCATGTTTATCCGTGGGTACAAGAGTTAGAGTGTTGGGACTCCATAAAGTTAGCAACTTTATAAGTTCTTAGGGCCCCTTGGTGATTATATGTTATGGATCTGAAGTTTGGATGATGTTGGAGTTCATTCTTGAGATTTGATCTCCTTTTAATTCAGGAATGCCCTACTTTGAGCTCAAGTCTTGTAATAGACATACAATACCTTAAAGCATCGATTTTTATGATCCTTGGGTGTTAGGAAGCCTCCTGGAGAAGATGAATTTGTGGCTTAATGGATTAAGAAGTTTATAGATCAAGATGTCATTCAGACTGATCTCACAACATTAGGCTATGCATGTCATGTCGTGAGGATTATGAGACGCAACTATTTTGTCCTGTAGTAGCTCACAACATGAGCCATAGATGGTCACGTCATGAGGGCTGTTGACTGTTGACCTTCGTTGACAGTTGACTTTTTGACCAGTTTGACTTTGGGTCAAACTTGAAGGTTTTTTGATGTTTATTAAGATTCTTCCATGTTTTGGTGTTAAAGGGCTCGCAGGAGCAAGTCGTGCAGAAATGGAGCACGTCGTATTGTTTTTGGGTCCTTCGATTAAGGTAAGTTTTGGTTATCTTTTAGTGTAGCGATGCTATAGGTATTGTATATAGTCATGTACGATACACTGAGGACTCTTGATCTAGGCTTTCTTGCTTGTTCTTTGTTTGGTTGTGGCTCTAGATTAGGATCACCTGTCTGGGTGTTGCAACACCCGTAAAATTAAAGCAAATTTAAAACTTTTCAAAGACATTTAAAACCAGTAGTTATTACAAATTTGTTTTCAAAATAGCCTAATATCATAGTTCATCCCAGAAACATAAATAAAACATGAGGATCTGTACGATCACTCCTTCGCCTTGCCGCAATCCCCTAATGTACCTGAAACAATAAACTGAAACTGTAAGCACGAGGCTTAGTGAGTTCCCCAAAATACCGATACAATCCACATAACACATATATAAATAACAGCATGTACTGGGTCCACAGCTTTACAGACTGGATTACCCCTGGGCCCATAGTGTGAGTCTGGATAGCCTTCCGGGCCCACAGCTCACATCTGGATTGCCATCGAGCCCACAGTACGAGACTCCCTCAGCTCGTATCTGGAATACTCCTAAGCCCGCAATACGAGTCTGACATGCCCCACCTGGCCCTCTGCTCGTATCTGGAATGCTCCCGGGTTTGTTGGTTACCGCACGGAGCAGTATCACCTCAACCCATCCCACATAATATGTCGACATATAACGCAACTAATGCACATACAGTTAATCACGTAATAACACAGGTAGTCCTACAGATCTACCTAACGGGTATAGCAACTAGCATGCAATACTAATTCTTACTCAACATACTACCAACTGCTAGGATATCATATCCAATGGACCGGCCTTGGTGCCTTAGACCCCTTAGTATAGTGAGGATGACTCACCTGGCACTGCTGAAGTCCCGCGGATAAAACTCCAGCTGCTGGCTGACAGAGTCTCGAACTGTCGACATCAAACAATACCCAATTAACAATTAGGTCCCATACCATAATCCTTAATCCATGCATGGGGTAAAATGACCATTCTACCCCTGGCCAAGTATGATCCAAAACTAAGGCCCAAACCCAAAACAGAAGCCCAACACTATAATGTCCATAAATCCATCAATGGCCCAATTTTCCAAATTGGGCCCAAACCTCTACATAGGTCTTGTCCAAAAGCCCAATAATTTCCTTAGTCCTTAATCCTGTTTCCAATTGGCCCACGAAGGCCCACAGCAACGTAGTCCAAGAATTGACCCAAACCGAGGCCCACAATTGCGAAGTCCATTTCTATATTGGGCCACAAGGCCCAATAGACCCAACTATTCCAATATTGGCCCAAAGATATATTTAGGCCCAACAACCAGTAAATCCAGGCCTAAAACCATTAGGGCCTAAAGGTCCGAAGTCTACAAAGGCCCAAGCCCTCCTGAGAGCGTACGCCCAGTGTACCTTTTCTGTACGCTTAGCGTACTGGGCAAAAGGGTTGTACACGCAGCGTACTACATTGTACGCCCAGTGTACAAACGGCTTATGCATAAAATCCATTAAATGCTTAATGCTTCAAACCAAGGGACCAAATTACATATCTGGGCTCTACTTAACGTCTTAATCCCTAAAGTCACTGACTTGGTGACTTATATAACCTAAATGAACCCAAACTCAAAGTATAGTAATCTACTTCCATGAAAATGACCATAACTCTTGCATGAACCCTTTAAGACCTCCAACATGGCAACTTTCCTGCCTAAGGGACTCAAATAGCTTCATGGGTGGCAACCCTAAGTCCAGAAACGGATTTGCACCATAAAAATCTGTTCTTGAAACCAAAAAGGGACAATATCCATTTGAACCTAGATCTATGATGTAGAAGCACCAAGATGAGGACTTTATACCTTCAATAGGCTAGAAATGATGTAAAACCTCTGGATCCACAAGCTCTCTTCAATCTCTTTCTTCTTCTCTAAACACCTTCTTCAATTCACCCAAAATACTCCTCTAATGGCCCTCCAAGCACCAAAATCACTCAAATGAGGGCTAAGGGTCGATTTTTAGGGTTTAGAGGGTGGAGGATGAAGATATTAGGGTTAGGTTATGAGATAAGGAGTTTAAATAGGGTCCAAGACCCTAAAATAGGGTTCTGATCTGATTGGTGTACGGCCAGCTTACTCCGAAGAACATTCGCGACCATCCTGGTCAGTACGCCCAACGTACTCTAAGGTACGCCCAGTGTACAGCCTTTTTCACTAGTACGCCCCGCGTACGCTTTGCGTACGCCCCGCTTACTCGGCTAAGCCTGAAAACCACGAAACTTCCAAAGGCCATAACTTCTTGGCCTACTGCATAGAGCAGGAAGGCCTCAACCTTAACCAAATACAATGTGTCGCCATAGACGATCAGGAGAAAGATCTAACCCGGTTCCCAGAACCTGAAAGATAGGGACATCCTAACCCAGCCACCTTCGATCTCACCATTGATGACATCACACCTTTCGCCTGAAACTTGCGACTTGCACCTCAAACCCCAAAGATTCCCCACTTACCTTACTTACTTATAGAATGCACGCCTCGCGCAAATACCCTCGTGATTCCCAGCGTGATTTTCCACTATAAGCCTTCTCTAAAATGGAAACTCATATTCTTCTCGAAGGCCCTTCCTTATCACTGATGAGCATTACATTATGAATCTACCACCGATCTATCAATTTAAATACACTCAGAGTTGAGCACACACTTGACCGAACACCTGAACTGAACTCAATGCATGACTGGAATCCCAACCTGATTTCCCAAATTCTGCTATCAAGCACTCAAAAGACGTGATCCACATGCTGAGGAGGTTTACCAAACTCCCATCCTACACAACCCTCAAATCAAACAGCCATTTGGGCCACCTTCCTTCCTGATGGGGATGCGAAACTTATCCTAGCTTCAAATCGCTCCTGCTTCTGAATCCCGGGACGATTCTCCCCCACTTTGAATCGACTAAGTTCTCAAAGTTCACGAGAACTGAAGGATTTCCAATCCTTATTATATTGCAACGATAGATCCGTTGACTACTAACGCTTAACCTTGCCATTGATCCATTTCTAGCCAACTCAAAAGACCGCATACTTACTGAAGACCGGATGAGCACTTGTCGAATCCCAACACACTGATAATCCCAGACGCTTGAAATGATACTACACCCAAAGCTTGAAATCCAAATGACAAATTCTTAGACCAAAACCACAACAATAGACCACGTCCCTTGGCGACCCCACAAGTCGATCAGAGCACAATGAATGAAACCACCCTAACCCGACGATGGTGGATAACCACCCTGCTGAACATGTCTGCTTCTATAAAGTTTTATCGATCAACATCAACCTAACAAATTCGAATGCAGAAATTCGAGCAACAACAGACAAAACCTTCATTGATTGACGCTCAACTTGAGAATTCCCAATTCTCCCCCACTTAGGGCACTAACTACTACCTGCTGGCGGCGAAACCAACACAACTTAACCGTCCCTACTAGGTATCCTCATCCTTAGCTATGGATCGATCAACCCTGGAGTAAACAACCTTCGCAGAACCATCCTCCCGACATGGTGCAACCGAACTTCAAAAGAAAACCTAAATCCCAGTTGAACACTTCTGTATCTCCATTTCACTACTACTGGCCCTGGAATGGTGATCCTATATCCTAACTTCCCGTTCTCCAACACCCGTGGATACTAACTGTCTACTACCCCTTGATACTAAATTCCTCTGACCCTCCTATGTCCTAATGTCTCATGAAGTTCCGCAATACATAGATTAGACAAAACAGACCACTAAACCGAAATTACTGCTTATCGAAACTTAACAATCTCCAAGACAAAATAAATACCGATCAAATATGACTTGACCATGATATTATTACAGAATAGGGGTTCCCAATTACATACCAGAGACTTATTGCGGCTCGGCTTTGACCTCATGTGGAATGATAATTGTTGGACTCCGAACTCCTTCCGCCCTCAACACGGGACAGCTAGACCTAAAATGACCTGACTGGTGGCAGTGAAAGCATATCTGATCCTTCTTGCAATCCCGTTGCACATGTCCTCTTTCCCCGCACTTGTAGCACCTGAATTTGTGACAAGCAAATTCGTGGGTTCCCCCACACTTGCCACATACCTCCTGACCCTCTTGATTTCCAGTACCCAGGTCAGCAGTCTCCAACTCTTCGTCCTCTGCTGAGAAGTCCCTCCTCCTCTTTCCTAGTTGTGACCCCACCACTGGCACTCCCCCAGTAGTCATTCCAATAGCAACATCTCTCACAGATTGCAAGGCTGCAACCTGCTCCTCAAACTTGGCGGTCACCGTGGCGGTGACCCGGTCCACGACACTAGACAATTCCTCTTGCAAAATCTCAGAAACCTCCACAGAAATCATCTCCCGTATATGATCAACGGACAATATTGTCCTATCCCGGCCACTCGCTCCAGATCCTGATCCGGATCCTGCTTCAAATCGTTTCGTCATCACCAAACTGAACATATACCAGGAAAACATCAGATAATCTGCACAAATGACAGGGAACCTAACCCCTACCAACCCTAGGGGTTGTGGCTTCCTTGATACGCGTATGGGTCTTGTGCTTTCAATAGTATGGGTCCCTTACTACCTTCCACACCTACCCATATTTGTCCCAAGTATCACCACAACACCCTAACCATATACAAAACATAGTGAGCGCTCAATCCTCACTCCTAGAGGAACTCTGAATATCTCATAACTGGCCTCTCGGCCTCTCACGACCCACCCTACCACCAACTGCCACACGACCCTCCATTGGTGGCAGTTAACTATTGAATGAATACAATCACATGCCGCACGGCTCAAACAATCTTAGGCTAAAAGATTTAATCCCACAACGGTTGGACTCAGACAAGAGCAGAGCAGCAGGACCAAATCCCTTACCCTAAGACCATTTAACCCCTGTAGCATGTGACTTGGAGTATTCATCCAATAGTTAGTTCACACACGAAAGAGTTATAAAACAATCAACGAGGTACTCTACATAAGATAAGGCATCACAAATCAGGAAATTATTATCATACGGTTCCTGAGGATCCCTATCTTAGTACTAGCATCCTGTTCTAACATATCACAATATCAAATAATTGTATGGTATTTTGGGGTCTACTTACAGGCTCCGGCTGATCGTACACTCTACATCCTCCTTTACTTATTTTGAAAACCATTTAAAATCATTTTAAAATCTTTTCCTTTATTTGAGACTGGATTCACACAAGTTTTCCTCCAATTCACTCAAACCAAGGCTCTGATACCAACTTGTAACACCCGTAAAATTCAAGCAAATTTAAAACTTTTCAAAGACATTTAAAACTAGTAGTTACTACAAATTCGTTTTCAAAATAGCCTAATATCAGAGTTCATCCCAGAAACATAAATAAAACTGGAGGAGATGTACGATCACGCCTTCGCCTTGCCGTAATCCCCTAATGTACCTGAAACAATAAACTGAAACTGTAAGCATGAGGCTTAGTGAGTTCCCCAAAATACCGATACACTCCACATAACACATATACAAATAACAGCATGTACTGCGTCCACAAATTTACAGACTGGATTACCCCTGGGCCCACAGTGTGAGTCTGGATTACCTTCCGGGCCCACAGCTCACATCTGGATTTCCATTGAGCCCACAGTACGAGACTCCCACAGCTCATATCTGGAATGCTCATGAGCCCACAGTACGAGTATGGCATGCCCCACCTGGCCCTCATCTCATATCTGGAATGCTCCCAGGTTTGTTGGTTACCGCACGGAGCAGTATCACCTCAACCAATCCCACATAATATGACGACATATAACGCAACTAATCCACATACAGATAATCACATAACAACACAGGTAGTCCTACAGATCTACCTAACTGGTATAGCAACTAGCATGCAATACTAATTCCTACTCAACATACTACCAACTGCTAGTATATCATATCCAATGGGTCGGCCTTGGTACCTTAGACCCCTTAGTATAGTGAGGATGACTCACCTGGCACTGCTGAAGTCCCGCAGATAAAACTCCAGTTGTTGGCTGACAGAGTCCCGAACTATCAACATCAAACAATACCCAATTAGCAATTAGGTCCCATACCATAATCCTTAATCCATGCATGGGGTAAAAAGACCATTCTACCCCTGGCCTAGTATGATCCAAAACTAAGGCCAAGCCCAACACTATAATGTCCATAAATCCATCAATGGCCCAATTTTCCAAATTGGGCCCAAACCTCTACATAGGTCTTGTCCAAAAGCGCAATAATTTCCTTAGTCCTTAATCCTGTTTCCAATTGGCCCTCAGGAACCTAGTCCAAGAATTGAGCCAAACTGAGGCCCACAATTGCGAAGTCCATTTCTATATTGGGCCACAAGGCCCGATAGACCCAACTATCCCAATATTGGCCCAAAGATATATTTAGGCCCAAGAACCAGTAAATCCAGGCCCAAAACCATTAGGGCCTAAAGGTCCGAAGTCTACAAAGGCCCAAGCCCTCCTGAGAGCGTACGCCCAGCGTACCTCTTCTATACGCTTAGCGTACTGGGCAAAAGGGTTGTACGCGCAGCGTACTACATTGTACGCCCAGCGTACAAAAAGCTTATGCACAAAATCCGTTAAGTGCTTAATGCTTCAAACCAAGGGACCAAATTACAGATTTGGGCTCTACTTACCGTCTTAATCCATAAAGTCACTGACTTGGTGACTTATATGACCTAAATGAACCCAAACTCAAAGTATAGCAATCTAATTCCATGAAAATGACCATAACTCTTGCATGAACCCATTAAGACCTCCAAGATCGCAACTTTCCTGCCTAAAGGACTCAAATAGCTTCATGGGTGGCAACCCTAAGTCCAGAAACGGATTTGCACCATAAAAATCCATTCTTGAAACCAAAAAGGGACAATATCCATGAGAACCTGGATCTATGGTGTAGAAGCACCAAGATAAGGACTTTATACCTTCAATAGGCTGGAAATGATGTAAAACTTCTGGATCCACAAGCTCTCTTCAATCTCTTGCTTCTTCTCTAAACACCTTCTTCTTCAATTCACCCAAAATACTCCTCTAATGGCCCTCCAGCTCTAAAATCACTCAAATGAGGGCTAAGGGTCGATTTCTAGGGTTTAGAGGGTGGAGGCTGAATATATTAGGGTTAGGTTATGAGATAAGGAGTTTAAATAGGGACCAAGACCCTAAAATAGGGTTCTGATCTGATTGGCGTACGCCCAACATACATACGGTACGCCCAGCGTACTCCGAAGAACATGCGCGACCATCCTGGTCAGTACGCCCAGCGTACTCCAAGGTACGCCCAATGTACTGCCTTTTTCACTAGTACGCCTCGTGTACACTTTGCGTACGCCCCGCATACTCGGCTAAGCCTGAAAACCACGAAACTTCCGAAGGCCATAACTTCTTCGTTATTAACCCGATTCCGACGATCCTTATATCCACGGAAAGGTAACGAGAAGCCCCACACTTCTATAGACTTTATTTAACCTGAAAACCAACCGAACAAAAATCCAAAATTCATAAAAGAAGTCTTGAAACACTACATTCCCGATTTACCCTTGACTCCAAAGTGCAAACCAAACTATTGGATCATATACCTACATTACCCACATCCAAATGGGCCTAAATGTTACCTTTACAAAGGCCCTAATCCTTATGATGATTGCTCTTTGGGCCACAACCTCGAATTAGGACTTTATTCGAAACAGGGCGTTATAGGTGTCTATCTCACCTCTGAGTATATACGGTTATGCATTCCTTGGATTGTTGGTATTTAGTATGTTATTGTGTTGTAGTGATCTGTTAAATCTGTATCCTGGTATGTAGGATGTTGTTGTGCTGTAGTGATCTATTAGATATTTATCCTGGTATATAGGATGTTGTTATGTTGTAGTGATTTGTTAGATATGTATCATGGTATATAGGATGTTGATGTTGATATACGGTAGTGATATATCATATGTTCGGGTGGCTATCTCACCTCTAGTTACTTCTGGTTACGCATTTCATGGAGGATAATTGGTAGTGGCACAGTGTACTGTGAGAGGACTAGTAGGCGGTAGTGAGATGTATGATTGATATTTTCCTATATTATGTGCCCACTCGATCTTTAAATGTTATGTCGACATATGGTGGTAATGGGTTGAGGCGGTCGTACTTTGTGATATAGGCCAAGATACCTGGTGCGGGTCAACTGTAAGCCGTAGGAACGGAGGCTAGGGGCGAGTGGTTAGGGTTGAGGCGGCACGCCAACAAACCTTGGGTATTCCATTATGATGACTGATTAGACCCATTGCATGTTGCCATTCCAGTCCGATGACTGATGGGGCCTAGGCATTCCAATCCGATGATTGTAGGCCTTTATGCATGCTTGTATGTTTATCGTATGGGGTATTTTGGGGGAAACTCAGTAAGCTTTGTGCTTACCATATTGTTTATTGTTCCAGGTATCTGCAGTTATTATGGGAAGGCGAATGTGTGACTGTAGACACTCATCAACAGCAATGAAGATTATGTGATTTAATATTACTCTGATTTTCAATAAATGTACTTTGGAATAAAGGGTTCGCTTAATAATGGATTTATAATTGGGAAGTTTTACTTTAATAGAATGAAAAATTTTGGTTGTGAAAATGGGACTTACACCAATATTATGATCTCTTGTAATTTTTTGTTTGCTTACTATGGTTATGTATTTGATATGAGCTTGTAACCCCCCAGTTAACTCATATGTTTTTTAAAAAATAGGACCAAATTTTTAACACATAAGTGAATGTCATAATATGTTTTAAAGATTACTAAATTTAAAATCTATAATAGTGGGGTGTTACACGCTTAGTGGGAGTGGGTGAAGGCGATGCAAGAAGATTTGACGGAGCTTGTCCTCAAGTTGAAAGTTTAGAATTTATTCCAAAATTGGTAGATTGTCGCCTATCGAATGGAAAACCTTTTTAAATCTTAAAACACTTCTTGAATTGATGGACAAATTGGATCTTTAATAGTTTCCCTTGATTTCTTAGTTGTTGAATCAATTAATTTTCTCTTCAATTGATCCTATCTAACTCGCTCTCAATTGATCAAACATGTCCAAATAATCAAATTGTATTTCAATGCCACTTAAGACTTGTGTTAGGATTTACAAAACTCCCTTGATTCATCTAAAATCTTATTTTTAGCAATTCTTGAGTACCCATGTGAGCTTATCATGTCAATTCCATCTAAATTCCTAAGTTCTTTATGAAGCATCATCAAGCACATATTCCCTTCTTTAACTCCATTATAATTATAAGTACTCAACACATTATAAAGATTATTAGACTTAGGAGACTTGTACCTTGTGCATGATATCTTTCTGTTAATGGATTTGCAACCCCATCATATCAATCAAAACCCTTACCATTTGTTTAACATATAGTGTTCTTGATCGATTCTTTTCTTTTAATCGAATTAGGGATGAGCCACTTATTCAAGATTACCTTCTAACAAATGTAACTAATTGAATTGGCTTGTATTTTTTGCCTCGATGCATTCTTCATTCCAATTATTCTATGCGATTGATTTCATATCTTGTTTTGATGGATGGAACTTTTCTCTGTATCATTTAATGAAAATCAAAGATTTATTTTTTCAAAATGAACATTAGACATGTTGGGTTTCTCCCCGATAACTAGTTGAAAGTTTTAGGGGTGGGTATTGATGAGCTTTCTATACTATGTAAGCAGAGCTTGGTCACTTGTTTTGATGGATCGAACTTTGCTCTGATATCATTTGATGAAAATCAAAGATTTATTTTTGCAAAATGAACATTCGACATGTTGGGTTTCTCCCCAATCATTGGTTGAAAGTTTTAGGGGTGGGTATTGATAAACTTTCTATACTATTTAAGTAGAGCTTAGTCAATAAGCCAATTAGAAAAATCAAAATAAAATAAGTCAAGTCGTTAATCAATTGTCAACTAGATTTTTTTTGGGAGGGTGTAGTTACCTTACAGTGTTACACACGGACTTACGGAATGAAATCTTGTTAGGATTCATGTTAACTAAAGAGGAGGAAAAGTTAGTATAAAGAGACGATGTTAGGAGGTAATTCATGCATTCTATCATTTTGTAATCATTAAATAGCCCTTTAGAAGAGATATAACCTCTTGAATGTTGGTTTTACATAAATAAATCTTTGGTTGTTTGTCACAATCATAAACTTCAAATCATCATAAATTTTGAATCAAACACACTTATCCATCTTCAACATGTTCATAACTAGAGAAAAATATCTCCAGACAATCCATGAAAATTACTAAAAACATATGATTTCAAGTGACGTGGCATTTTTTGTCATGTCAAGAAGGAATCTCGATTTGAAAACTCAAAAATGTGATATGTTAAACATATAAAAATATATATGCATATTAGCACGTAAATATGGAATTTCATTTCCTACGTGAAAAATAATTACGAACCTAATGAGTTAAGAACCTAGTCACATTAAACATAATTTTTCTAATCTGGTAGATAATCATTAAAAAACTTATATAAAAAAATTTTTCCTTCGTTATCTCAATATTTTCAAAATGGCTATCTACATAAATCAAACAAGATTCAAATATTTAAGATTTTGTAATATTCCAAAAATTATAAGAGTAAATTACAATTTTACATGTGCTTGCCATTAATTTGTACTTTGATTCCAAGTATTCAGAAATTGATAAGGTTGGTCCTCATGGCTTTTGAGTGTGGAGAATTCTTAACTTGGTAGTTAGGAAGACCGCTTATGTTGAAGCAATTATGGATTGCTTGAGAAACTATTGGTGCAGTTGCTGATTTTTGGAACAATTGGCTCAGATGCAATTGGTGTAGGTGCATTATGTAGTGCTTCGAAAGCTAGGATCATCCACGGTCCGCAGTTTTCATTGTGTTGCAGCTAGCAAGAATTAACTTGGAGAAGAAGTTTGACTTACATTCTCTATGGGGGCCATATCTATGAGCATTTACTTCTAGTTCATGATGTTATTTCATTCAGCCCATATTAAATAAGGTCAACCACTCTATAAATAGTTTCATTTAATGTGACCCTAAAAAGTGATGGATGTAAGTTTGTGATAGCCGTTTTTAGGCAGAAGATCAACAAACTCTCTCTCATATTGGTTGTGGACATAGTCGATCATACAGATTGTGTGAAACACATAAGTTGCATGTGTTTCTTGTTTTCTTTTGTGTTTGCATTTATTACTTTGTGTGAAATCATTTATCGTTTGTTAAGATATTCGCCTCACAACCGCATGAACTGGCATTAAAGCTATGACAACATAATGGAAGGTTAAGATTCATCAACTTGAAGGACTTGATTTCGAATTCTGTAGAATACAAATCAAAGATTATCTCTACTGGAAAAAAGATACATCTACCACTAAATGAAACGAAGCCTAAAGATATGAATGAGGAGGACTGGAATCTATACGATCGATTGGCACTCAAAGTGATAAGGTTATCTTGGTAAAGAATGTAGCCTAAAATATTTTTAATGTGAAGACCACCTACAATCTCTTAAAGGTGTTGTCCAATATGTATGAAAAACCCTCTGTTTCAACAAGGTTTACTTGATTCCTGAGTTGGTAAATTAAAGATGAAAGAGGGTAGTTGGTGATCGATCATGTGAATGAATTCAACTCAATCATATTGAGATTGATTTTGGTTAAAATTCAATTCGAGGATGAAGTTTTGGTGTTACGGTTATTGTAATCTTACTAGATTTTTGGTCTGGTACGGTTACAGTAGTTAGCAGCTCAGCTGGAGGTGTTAAGCTAACTTTTGAAGGTACTCACAACTTTAACCTTGGAGAGGATATTCGCAGACGAAGTACTGGAAACATCTAGTAGTCTTTTTTTCATAAAATACAGGGGAAGGAAACCCAATATATGAGGCATAGATAGAGGAGGATCCAAGTCGAGGAAGAGAGGTCAATCGAAGTACATGAAGGATATTACCCGTTGGAATTGCAAAGAGATTGGTCACTTTAGAAATTATTTTCTAAAAATCTCTATAGATAAAAGCAAGAAGGATATGAATATAGCAGTATGTCTTAGTGACGTTGCTCTTATTTGTTGTATAGAAAACTCAATAGAGTCCTAGATAATGAATTTTGGTGCATCAGTTCATGCTTGTTATTACAGAAGTGCTATGAAGAATTTCAGGCATTACATCAGGAAGGTTTAACAAGAAGATAAAAAAACCTACATATTATTTGTGTTGGTGATGTTGTCCTCAATACAACCTTGGGTACAAATTAAACAATGAAGAATGTCAAGTTCATTCCAGATCTGAAGAGGATGCTAATATCAGTAGAGCAACTTGATGATAAAGGCCACCATGTTACTTTTGGTGATCAACAATAGAAAGCAGTGAAGGGGAACTTAGTGTTTGCAATAAGATATGTGTTGCAAAAGGGAAAATTCCAAAAGTGAAGAACGTCACTGTGGATTTTTGTGAACCATGCATAATCGGTAATTAGAATAAAGTCACATTTGTCAAGGTGAGACAAGCTCTAAAAGAAGCCAAGCTAGAGCTTTTTCACTTAGATGTTTATGGCCCCACTTATTATTCTTCAGTTGGAAGTGAGAGGTTCCATGTAGTACATAACCTTTACTGAGGATTGCACGGTGAAAGTTTGGACTCACTTCTTAGAGCATAAGTCTAAAGTTTTTAGAACGTTTATGAAGTGGAAGGATGATGTAGAGAATGAAATAGGTCTAAAGATCAAGTGCCTCGGATCAAATAATGGGGGTGAGTACAATAGCAAAGGATTTTTTGATTATTATGTTGACTAGGGAATTAGAATGCAGAAGGCAGTTTTGGAGACGCCTCAGCATAAAGGTGTTATGGAGAGGATGAATTAAACATTGAACTAGAGGGCAAATATAATGCAACTAGATTCATGATTACCCAAGATGTTCTGGGAATATTCGGTCAATATAATTGCGTATTTATTCAATAGAGGACCCTCTATCCCTATAGGGGTTCAAGATTCTAGAAGAGTAACGGTAAGGTCACGAGGTTTCGCTCAAACACTTGAATGTTTTTGGTTGCGTCTCTTATAGTAAATCAAGGATTTTGGAAGAGATAAGCTTGAGTCGAAGGAAGGGAAGTGCACATTTATAGACTATGGATTGAAAGAAATTGGTTATGGCTTATGGGATAACGAGGATAAAATGGTTATCAGAAGTCGGGATGTAGTGTTCAATGAAAATATTCTATATAAGGATGAACTTGCTAGGAACTCAAATAGCAACAAGCAACCTAAAAAGAATGATTAAGTTTAGTCAGAAGAAATTTTAGATGATGACATTGTAAAGCCTATCAGCATCCCATAGATAGTTGAAAGTTCATGAGGACTAGTAGATCATATGAGTAAGATGACTATAGAATCTGTGGGAGTGAATTCAGATAAGTAGTTGTAGATTACGAATCTGCATCCATAGTACTAGGAGCCTCGGCCACAACCGCGGGAGGAGTCCGTAGATCCACTTGAATCTGAAAACCTTGAGTATGATATCATGCGTCAGCCAACTACTTATTGTTGATAGAAAAAAGGAGAACCATAATGTTATCTATAGGCTTTGAAGATGAAAGACTTCGTACATGGAAATAAGGCCATGAAGGAAGAATTG
This sequence comes from Lactuca virosa, assembly GCF_052849685.1. Lineage (NCBI taxonomy): Eukaryota > Viridiplantae > Streptophyta > Magnoliopsida > Asterales > Asteraceae > Lactuca > Lactuca virosa. The sequence continues at coordinate 319,158,939 of NC_136429.1, forward strand.
AGCTCGCTTCAGAAGAATCAAACTTGTTCCTTGGTGAAGTTACCAGTAGAAAGCAATGCAATGCAGAACCAGCGGGTGTTCTATGTAGAAGATAAGATAGATGGAAGCAAGAGACACAATGACCTATTAGTTGTTAAAGGCTTCCCCAGTTTTGAAGATGACTACTATCTTATTAGTCTTGGTTATTGTGGTTGCAAAGATCTTCGTCTAGAGTGGATAAATGTAAAAACAATTTTTCTTCATGTTAACCTGGAAGAAGACCTCTATATGGTGCAGCCAAAAGTTTTTGCCGCAGCTAGCAAGGAAAATATGGTGTGCAGATTAAAGAAAAGCTTGTATGGATTGAAGTAAGATCCAAGACAGTGGTACTTGAAGTTTGGTAGATGCATGTAGCCAAATAGGTATAAGAGATGGGAGATGGATCATTATTGCTACCAGAAGAAATTTGGCTCCTCATACATTATTCTTTTGCTATATGTTGCTGATATGTTGGTTGTTGGAGTAGACATGGAGGAAATCAACAAGCTGGAAAGGCAGTTGTCTAGAGAGTTCGAGATGAAGGACCTAGGGGCTGCTAAGAAGATATTGGGCATGATCATAGCTAGAGACAGAGTTGTGGGCATTCTAAAAGTTTCTCAAGAAAAGTATCTCAAGAAGATTCTTGAGAAGTTTAACATGTCGGATGTGAAATCTAGAAATAATCTACTTGAGAATCTCAAAGAAATAGTCCCAAATAAGGAAGAAGTCAAGGAAGAAATGTCTAAATTCTGGTATGCATCCGTAGTTGTTAGCTTGATGTATGCGATGGTATGAACCATAGCATATATTACTCATGCAGCAGGCGTAGTGAGCCAATTCATGTCAAATCATAATTTTTAATCTTTTTATTACTTGACATTAAGTAAGGTTCAATCTTGGGGAGATTTGATGGATGTCATTTTATGCATCTTTTAGGGTAGTTTTTATTAGCATTAAGTATCATATATTGTACATTTTCATGTCATTAGTTTAAATAATGTTCAGCTCATGTCTTGTATCTGAATTCCCATACTGCTAGCATTTTTGTGACATTTTCAGATAATTCGAGTGGAGCAGTAATTTGGGAGCAGCTGGATGCATGTCTGAGGCTAAATGGAGTTGGAACTGAAGGAGGATTCTAAGGAATTCTTAGAAGCTATTTTGGTCAAGAAACATTCTATCGAATTGATTTTACGAAGATAGATTGCTACATTCTAAAGCCTAAAGGATGTTGTTGGCAGCTTTGACCCCATGTCGGTATTTTGACCATATCTCATGAATCGTAACTTCGATTGATGAGATTCAAAATGTTCCGGAAACTAGACAACATTTCAGGCGACTTTCGTTTTTACTTAAACTGAAGAATCGCGACCGAAACGTGCCAAAAAGCAAAAATGTGTTCGCATTTTTCATATATGCGATCGCATAAATGCATCGAAGTTTCCCAAGGTCGAAAAAAGTCATATGGAAGCCATCTGAAAAAAAAATCAAAAACTGTAATTGCATATATCACTTCTGCGATCACGTTTTGTCCCGAACCCCAAGAAAATTTAAAAATAGCATTGTACATCATTCAGGGGAAAATCTGCAAAAACAGACCTTCATATCTGCGATCGCAATTCTGCTTCTACGATCTCATTTTTTGGTTTCTTTCTTTGGATGCTTCTGTCTAGAGTATAAATACAACTGGCATTATTAGATTCAAGGTTTAGATGGTTCTAGATGGAGGAAAACACTTCTAAAGACGATTCTTGATACCTTTTAGCGATTTTTGAAGATCTGAAGGTTGTGAATAATCTCTCACACTTAGTTTAGAAGATTATTTGGTTAATGTTCCTTTTTACTAGTTTAGATTCGTTTTTAGCCATGTCTGGCTAAAACCCTAGTTTTTAGTTCTGCATAGACTAGTACTTTTCATGTGATTCGTTTTCAAATCTTGTTTTTGATTTGTGTTACTATCTAGATTTTTCAGTGTCTAACTTAATGAATGTTTGATTTTAATTCATGTTAGTCTGATCACCTAGCGAGGGTTTTATCATTCCAGTTAATCAGTTAATAGAATCTGTAATTGTTCTTGTTAACTGATAATAAGTAACAAGTATCAGATTGGTTCCGAGTTTGGGATTTAACTCTGATATAAACTGTAAAAATCATATCTTTACGCTTCCAAGCTTGTGAGAACTATTAGGTATTGCTGGGAATTTTACACAGATCATAAAGTTACTTTTCTGATTTAATTAAGAGCTTGTTTAATAAAATAGTAAAAAGTTAGGGTTAATTCAAAGAGTTGGTTTTGGTTAACTAGTTTACGTAAAAGAGATTATACTAGAGCTTGTTAGTTTTTCTTAGTACCAGCTTAGATAGAACGCATCTCAAATAACCAGATCTAAACTTATTGCATGATTAGGAAAGTTGCAACAGAATTGAATTCTTTTGTTTTATTATTGATTTTCTTTGAATTTATTTTCACTGCAATTTTAGTTTTTAGTTTAATTCAAAAACCACTTTTATAATTTATGTTTAATTGACTAGAATGTGCCTGATGCAAAAAGGCATTAACCGTTAGGTTGTGTCCCTGAGGATTCGACCCTGCTTCCCTGTTATATATTATTAGTGCAACCAGCAGTGAAATTTTATTTGCTTAATACGCCTGCAATAGCGTGTTAACAAACTCCCTCGCCAACTGCTAATCTCTGAACGTTGTAAAAAAATCATCCCAAGTCATCGCCTCAACAACCTCGCCTCCCAAAGCATGGCCTACCTGTTGGATTAGATGTCTAAGCCCATAACTATTACTGGTATGTATTCGACCCGAGAGTAGCATGGTCCATTTGGGTTGTACTTCACCGGAACAATTTATATGGATAGTCTTTTGAGAATAGTATGTTTATGACTTATATTAATATATTATAAGTTCTAATATATTAATATGGAATCACATTATTTAATTAGTATTGATCAAGAATTAATTTAGAATTAATTTAGTGATCAAAAGGAACTAATTAAATATGGACTCTTATATATATAGCATGGGCCAAGTTCATTTAGGTTGGGCTAAGCTTTCATGGATAGTCCATGGAGTTTTTAACCCATGGATCCTATGGAAATGAAAGGTCATGGGTATTAGGGTTTACATGAATGTAACCCTAATCCTCAATATTTTATAAAGAGGTCTTTGGCACATGAAATGGCACTAGTGTGTGAGGATACAAGAGTGGGCCGATTTCTAGTGTGTATTCTATTCTCTCAAGCTTTCCATGGTGTTTTTGGTGATTTGTGATTCCACTTGAGGCTTCCACACTATTAGGGCTAAGCTCTTAAAGTTCAAGATTTCAAGCTCCATCAAAAGGTATGTCATCTAACTAGGCTTTTGTAGTATAGTTGCTTCATATTATTCTAGTTAGGATTAAAACCTTGGAATATCAAATATTTGCATGTATAATAGAGAAAACATAGATCCAAGGTTTTTAGGGTTGCATGTACACCATAGGAGTGTTAGAATGCTCAAAACCCATCAGTGGTATCAGAGTCAGGTTTGTTTTCTTTATACTTGATGCAAATTGCTGAAAAATGTTGAATTTCTGAACTCTGCCCAGTTAACTCGCCGATCCCTCATGGAACTCGACGAGTCCATGCATATATTCAACCAACTCGTCGAGTCAGTTCTTGCACTCGACGAGTTGGCATGCTTGAGTGCAGATTTTCGAGTTTTGGTGCTGGAATTGGTCTACAATCATTACCTTAAACTGTTTTGGACCTATAAAACCTGTTTTTTGATGTGGTAATGATTATGGTAAACTAATTTCAAGGTTATTATCAAAATTTCAAGTTTTATGTGTGTTTATATGATTCTTGAAATTGTTGATATGATTGTTCATTCTTATAAGTTTTGGTAGATCATAGGAATTATTTGCAAATTGTTTGTTAGTTAATTCTTGATCTAAATGTTTTTAAAGGAGTCCATAATTTGTCCTCAAGTTATGGATTACCAAAAGTCATTTTCTTTTAAAGATCCATTAAAACCTCATAGGTTACATAATTGAAGAGTCTTTATCATAAATAGTTTTATGGACTCCATAACTTGTCCTCAAGTTATGGATGTTTAAGAGTCTCTTCATTAAAGGTTTTTAAAAACCTTAATTAAACTCATAAGTTATGAAAATCCAAAAGTTTTTTTTGAATTCTTCAAAACTTGCCCTCAAGTTTCGGAATTTTTAAAGTCTCACACCCACTTTAATTCCAAACCCTATAATTTTAAAAGTTAAAATTCAACCCTTATACTATTATAATATTAATATTTAATAGTTATATATGTATAAGAACAAAGTCAGTCTTACCGTTAGTAGGCCTCATTCACGAAGTCGGTCTATAAAGGGGGTATAAGGTTACTGCCTATAAAATGGCAGTTTAATGGGTGTCCACTCTCACCCACCGCTTCCTTGACTGATGGAGGGTCGTTAGTCGAACGGGTAGGACAAGGACTATAATTCTCATTATAATTATAATGATAAATATAAAGTAACTAAATGTTTTATAAATTCCCAATCTTAGTTACTTCAGGAAAATGTGAATTTGGTGCTAACCCATGAAATTACACTTTGCACCTTGCTTAAGTCGTTCGTGGAGTGTGTGTAGTAAATCGGCACACTAACTTGGATTTAACAAGGTTGGCAAAGGGTGGCTTAAGGTTTATCATATATCGGTGGAACGCGTGTGGTTAACCGGCACATCGATTAAGTGATAAAAATTAAGAGTACCAAGTATATTTGAATGGTTATTCACACCTTGTTTTGTGATCCTCGGCATCCTAGTCACAAAACTTGAGAGGGCACAATCGAGATTTAAACATGTCATTGAATAGTTCAATGAATCTCAAAAGATCTAGGAGTTTCAAACCAATTAAAACCTAATACCCATTTCGTTTTTCCTTGGTGGAAATTGGTGAATCGTCATTCGCCTACCTTCAAATATTTTGTAGCTTGGATTACGGCATCCCTCTTCCAAGTTATAAAATATTGTGTTGGGTCCTAGCCTTAATATTTCATATTGGGTGTTATATTAAGGACTCAAATCAACTAACTTGAATTTCTCCCATTGTAGATGTCTGGTTCAGACAATTATGATCCTCCCAAATCTCTTGGAACAAGCTTCCCTAATGAAGATGATGTCCCACGATTGAATCATTGAAATCATACTTCAATTCCTCCACCTCTTCCAATTATTCTCCCTAACCCACAAGTTCTTGAATAGTTCAAGGTCACTCAAGCCCTGTTGGCAAGCAAAGTCTATGTGTGCTCACATATTAGACATGAAGTCACATATTGACAAGTCGGGAGAGTTGGGTGTTAAAGTCTTGAGGAAGTTGGTTGTTGACTAGGTTCTTCAATCACTTTCTATGTCACATAGTGAGTTCTTTAAGGACTACTGTGTAATAGACTATGACATGGCCCTTAATGATCTTAACTATTTGCTTGATGCTGTTGAATCAGCAATGATTTAGAGCACTGGTAAAGCAAATTTGATTGGAAGATCAACTTCCCAAACTTCCATGGACATTGACAATGGTGACATTGGAAATCCAGAAAGCTCTCTCTTCCCAATGGAAAGGGATCGGCCATAGTCAACTAGGTTTACCAAATGGTAAAGAGAACGGCTATGTCTGAGATAGTCCCGTGTATCATTCCCAAAGGGTCCAAATGTTTCTATTGCCAATGGAAGGGGCATTGGTTGTGAAGCTGCCAAATTTACCTGAAAGATCATAAGGAAGGTAGAATCAAAAAGTTTGACTCTTCTTCAGGTAAGTCTACTATCTAACTCTGTTAAGTTTATAATTGTTGATTCTTAACACATGATGTGACACGGTTACATTTTGATGTTTGGAAGGATCGAGCAAAGGGAAGGAAACTTAAAGGAAGAGTATGTTGAATCTGATCGCGAAGATGGATTTCAATCGTTTGGTTCGAAGATCGGATTCTTGAGCTACTACTTAGGAGTTATGATAGATTTCTAGGAAATATGTAATAGCATAGTTTTCATTTAAAGTTGCATTGTAAGGAAAAAGTTTTTGTTTCCGCATTTTATAAATAAATAAAATTTGTTTTATTTTATATCTCCTTGCAATGGCATTTATGAAAAATTGATGTTTGTATGTTTCTAGCAATAATGGAAATATGAATTTGATTCTTACTTTTGTGGCAGTGTCTAAATTTACCAAATAAGGAAAGATTCTCATCACCCAAGTTTCAATTGGACCGAAACTTGGAATCATGCAAGTTGTATTGTATGATGAATGAGAATTTTCATCTTTGGTAGATTAAGACTAATTCCTTGTTCACATGTATATGTGAGTCAAGTGAATGACTAAAGGGGTCGAGTACACATTCTTGTGCACTGGTCAAGTCCACCACAAAGATCGATAAGACTATTCGTCATGATTTAATAAAGTTTAGTAAATATGGTTATACTTACAAGTTTAAGTATAATTCTGAAACATTGGAAAAGTTTCAATGTATGGCAGAACGAATGAGAAGAATCAAATTAGGCAGAAAGATAAAAGTTTCTCAAATCTGAAAAGTGTTGGATTAGATGTCTAAGCCCATAACTATTATCGGTATGTATTTGACCCAAGAGTAGCATGGTCCATTTGGGTTGCATATCATCAGGACAATTTGTTAGGATGGACTTTTGAGAGAAGAGGTTATATATGATTTATTAATATATTATAAGTTCTAATATATTAATATGAAATCATATGTTTTAATTAGTGTTGATCAAGAATTAATTTGGAATTAATTTAGTGATCAAAAGATACTAATTAAATCTATGGGGACTAATTATGGTAATTCGTTATATTTATATGTGTTGGGCTTATGATCCATGTGGGACCAAGTTTATGTATGGATACATAAAGAGTTGGGCCATATGAATCATGGATCATAAAACCCATGGGTATGGGTTTGGGTTATACCCATGACTCTTAGAATTCAACACATATAAATACATATATGATGACCTAAAACCGCCAACCCTAGTGTGTGTGCATGTTCTTGGAGTTCATGAAGGTTTTAGAGTGCATGGAGATTCTCTCTCAAGTCCTACCTTTGTCCTTGATGTGCTGTGACTTCATTTGAGGCTTCCACACTATTGGGGCTAAGCTCTTAAGGCCAAATGCATCAAGACTTCCAGCTATATGAAAAGGTATGTTACACTAACTAGTATCTTCTGTAGTTTACATCTTTGTATGCTAGTTATAGGCATAATACCTTGGAAACACCTTTGCATGTATAATTAGTGAAAACATAGATCCAAGGTATTTAGGGTTGTATGTGCTCCATAGGATGTTGTATTATACTAAAACCCAATAGTGGTATCAGAGCCATGGGTTGTTTTCATGTTATAGTTGCTGAAATAGCTTAAAAATCGAAAATTTTGGCTTTCTGGGCACTGGACTCGTCAAGTCCATGAACAAAATCATCCAACTCGTCGAGTTGGTTCATGCACTCGACGAGTTGGACCCCCAGACAGCATATTTTCGACTTTTAAGGCTAGAATTGGACTAGAATCATTACCCTAAGTTGTTTTTGAACTTATAAACTTGTTTTTGATGTGGTAATGATCATTCTAATCAAATTCAAAAGATAATTGTCATAAAATTCATGTTTTGTATTAGTTTAATGGTTAGGCTAATTACATGAAAGTTGGTTGATTTGAATTATCTTGTTCATATGAGTTTAATCTAGATCATAGTTTTCTTGACATGTTTGTTAGTTGAATTGATGATCTTAATGTGTTTTAATGGATTCCATAACTTGTCCTCAAGTTATGGAAAACCAAAGGTTTTGTGTTAATTTTTCATTAAAAACTATAGGTTACACATTGGAAGAGTTCTTTTGTCATAAATTGTTTTATGAACTCCATAACTTGTCCTCAAGTTATGGATGTTCAAGAGTCTCTTCATTAAAAGTTTTTAAGTCCTTCATTAAACTCATATTTCATGGAACTGAAAAGGTTTTGAATTTTTCAAAACTTTCCCTCAAGTTTTGGAATTTGTAAAGTTACCCCCCATGTATATATTAATTCCAAGTTAGACCCTTAGAATTTTAAAGTTTAAAATTCAACCCTTATACTATTATAATATTAATGGTTAATATTTATATATATATATATGTATAAGAACAAAGTCGTCTTACCGTTAGTAGGCCTCATTCACGAAGCTGTTCTATAAGGGGGTATAAGGTTACTGCCTATAAAATGCCAGTTTAATGGGTGTCCACTCTCACCCATCGCTTCCTTGACTGCTGGAGGGTCGTTAGCCGAACGGGTAGGACAATGACTTTAATTCTCATTAAAAGTATAATGATTATTATAAAGTAACTAAATGTTTTATAAATTCCCAATCTTAGTTACTTTAGGAAAATGTGAATTTGGTGCTAACCCACGAAATTTACACTTTGTACCTTACCAAGTCGTTAGTGGAGCGTGTGTGGTTAACCGGCACACTAACATGGACTAGTAAGAGTGGCGAAGGGTAACTTAATGTTTATCACATATCGGTGGAGCGTGTGTGGTTAACCGGCACATCGATTAGGTGATAAAATTAAGGGTACCAAGTTAATTTGCATGGTTATTCACACCTTGTTTTGTGATCCTCGGCATCCCAACTTGAAGGGCACAATCGAGATTAAAACATGCCATTGAATAGTTTAATGGATCTCAAAGGATCTAGGAGTTTCAAACCAATTAAAACCTAATACCTATTTCGTTTTTCATGGTGGAAATTGGTGAATCGTCATTCGCCTACCTTCAAATATTTTATAGCTTGGATTACGGCATCCCTCTTCCAAGTTATAAAATATTTTGTTGGGTCCTAGCCTTAATATTTCATATTGGGTGTTATATTAAGGACCTAAATCAACTAACTTGAATATCTCCCATTGTAGATGTCTAGTTCAGAAAACTATGATCTTCCCAAATCTCTTGGAACAAGCTTTCTCCATCTCCTCCAATTATTCTCCCTAACCCACAAGTTCTTGAATAGTTCAAGGTCACTCAAGCCCTATTGGCAAGCAAAGTCTATGAATGCTCACATCTTGAAGATAAAGTCACTTATTGACAAGCCGGGAGAGTTGGGTGTCAAGGTCTTGAGGAAGTTGGTTGTTGACTGGGTTCTTCAGTCACTTTCTAAGTCACATAGTGAGTTCCTTTAGGACTACTATGTGACGGACCATGACATGACCCTTAATGATCTTACCTATTTGCCATATGCTGCTGAACCAACAATGATTTGGAGCATCGGTAAAGCAAATTTGATTGGAAGATCGACTTCCCAAACTTCCAAGGACATTGACAATGGTAACATTGGAAATCCAAAAAAGCTTTCTCTTCCCAATGGAAAGGGATCGGCCATAGTCAACTCGGTTGACCAAATGGTAAAGAGAAAGGCTAAGTCTGAGATAGTCCCGTGTACCATTCCCAAAGATTCCATATGTTTATGTTGCCAAAGGAAGGGGCATTGGTTGCGAAGCTGCCCTGTTTACCTGAAAGATCATATGGTTGGTAAAGTCAAAAAAAAGGTTTGATTTCTACATCGGGGAAAGTCCGCTATCTAACTCTGTTAAGTTACTATTCTGAGATTCTTATTACATGATGTGACTAAGACACATGTTGATGTTTTAAGAATTTAAGAAAAGAGGAAGCTTAAAGGAAGAATATGTTGATTCTAATCGCGAAGATGGATTTCGATCGCATGGTTCGGTGATCAGAATTTTGAGTTGTTGCTTAAGAGTTGTGATAGATTGCTTAGGAGAAAATAACAACATGTTTTTCATATGCATTTTCATTGTAAGGATAAGTTTTTCCGTAAGTTTTAAAATAAAAGAAAAAAGTTTTAATTTTATTTATTTTAAATATCCTTACAATGGCATTTGGGAAAAAAGTTGTTGTTTATATGATTCCATTGATAGCAATATTGGAAAAATGTATTTGATTCTTTCGTTTGTGGTAGTGTCATAATTTACCAAATAAGGAAAGATTCTCATCACCCAAGTTTCAGTTGGATAGAAACTTGGAATCATGCAACTTGTATTGTATGACGAATGAGAATTTTCATATTTGGAAAATTAAGACTAATTCCTTGAGCACATGTATATGTGAGTCAAGTGAAGGATTAGGGGATCGGGAACACTTAAGTGTGCTCTGGTCAGGTCCACCACAGAGAACGATAAGACTATTCGCCATGATTTACTAAAGTTTAGTAAATATGGTTATGCTTACAAGTTTAAGTGTAATTCTGAAACATTGGAAAAGTTTCAATGTAAGGCAGAACGGATGAGAAGAATCAAATTAGGCAGAAAGATAAACGTTTCTCCAATCTGAAAAGATGGGAGAGTACTTGAGTATCTTGTTTTATGATTATCTTAGTGATTATGAAATCATATCACAATTGATTCTCTAAGGATATCTTAGTGCATTTGTTTGACTAAGAAGAGGAATCGTGAATTGTTGAAATGGTTAAATCAAAATATGAATCATACTTCGTCCCAAAATTGAGTCATAGAGTAATACTCCAAGATTGTAATTTAAGTGACAAAATCTTAAGAAAGGTTTAAAACACTTGTTAAATGTAGAATGAGATGGTTCTTATTATTGTACATTTGAAATTGGCAAGTTGTGATGACTTGGATAAGACAAAGACCAACTAAGACCAATTGTGTGAAGTGTTTTTCTTGATAAGAATCTGCACTAACTCTTAAATATTTGTTTGTCAATGAATGGTTCTTGACAAGAGAATCTTATATGTCAAGAGGACAGTGGGAGTCTTAAAGGTCTTGAAAGTTTCAAAAACTAATCAAGGGTGAAACCTATTGTTTATCACTAGCACACGACTTGAGGCTTGTAACCTATTGTGTTGACATATTCTTATTTCTGTGCTCATTCCAGTTAAAGTTGACTATGCATGTGAGTTCTGTGAGTTCTAAATTGTTTGCATAACAACCTAGAAGCAATGGTAGGCCCTTGTGCTGCCAAGTGGCCAGAAGTTAATATTGCACAAGTTCGGTCCATATGAGTTTGGATTTGTCACTAACCTTCCCTTGTGGTTATGACAAATTCAAATGGATAGGAACACATACACCATAAAAAAATCTAAGTGTCATAAGGTTTCTCTTCAATTCATGAAAATGATGGTGAGGAAACGCTTTCACTAAGTAGATTTTAGGTAGATAGCAATTATGATATTTGCATTCCCAAAGTCGTTAGTGAGCGTGTGTGGTGAACCGGCACACTAACATGGACTTGTGAGAAATGGAAAAGGTCTAAACAATTAACACTATGATTATGGCATCCCTTTTCATAGTTCTAAAAATTGTTTAGACACTCATATGAGCTGTCTAAGGAAAAGTGTATGATTTTGATAAAGTTTTACCAAAGCATCTTGTATCAGAAATCTGAACTTTGGTAAGAAAGTCAATAAAGTATTGATTTCTAGAAGTCCAGCTGATTTTTGGATACATGTCAAAGCTAGTGGGAGCATAAGTGTTATGCTAATAATTATCATGTAAGTGGGAGTATGATTATTATGTTAAGTGTTAATTATAGAAAACAAAAAAAGTTTCAATTGGGAAAAGTTGTTTTGCTATAATTAAGGGAGAGGAAATTATACTTCATTTCAATTCTAAGAGCTTAGATTGAGATTTTGATCATCTTTAGTCAAGGATATATATATATATATATATATATATATATATATATATATATATATATATATATATATATGAATTTTATGTTGGAATGGTTCAACATAAGGAAATTCTATATATATTGTGTTCTCAAAATTCGATTATGATTACGGCATCCCTCTTCATAGTCAAATTTTGAAAACATGGCAAATAAAAAATATTGTAGCAAAAGACTGGTCTATGATCACGTCTTTATGTGAGACATCATGAATTGTGTCCCATATGCTTCGGATATAGGATCGATTACATGTGCTATAATATTTATCATTTCTAAATTTTCCAAATGCCTAAGGCATTAAGAGGGGAAAAGATCTAGAATTGAATATGTCTAAAATGATTAAGCAATTGTCGAGGACAATCTAAGGCTTTCCAAAGATTGGTTGCTCATGGACAATTGGAAGTATACTGTTAAATTTTTGGAAAGGACCATGTTAGAACAATGTTCTAGTAGGATCAATTAATTCTAAACAGAAAAGCAATAAAATACGTAATAAAGAACACAGGGATGCTTTAACTGATGTCGAATGATTAAGATTTAACACCTCAGAAGACCTCGATTAAGAACTTCGACTGTAGAGGTGTTTAGGGTTACAAAGCAAAATGATAATAATCACGACTGTATCTAAGGCATACATGCATGCACTATTTATAGCTTAACCCTAATTAATAATCACGGATGGACAGACCCAATCCGGATATACAAAATAAAGCCCATGACGCAACATAAAATACCCAAAAATCTCCCCCTTTGTGTCAATGGAGCCGAGAGCTCAGTTTGGTTGAGCTATAGAAGACTTCTTGACAGTCTTGAACACCTTCGGTATAATGGCCAGTAGAGTATGACAAAAAGTAATATACCACCGAAGCATGTCTGTGAAGTTCTTCTTGTCTGACTCAGTGTTTTGCTTGCATCGATGGATAATATTGATTATATGCTCCAAGCAGTCAGTTGAGAACAAATGCTTATCAACAAGAGCGAAAAGAAATCTGTTAGTTTCGCCTCTTGTGAACATCACTGTGAGATGTGTAGAATCAATTTGACCCAGCTTCATCTTGTTCACATCTCTAGGCTTTGCGGTTGGCTTTACAGTTGGTTTCTTCTTCAAAACATTAGCTATCTCCTGATCCATTGTAGCAACTTCATGGACATAGGAAGCCAACATCCTCTTCAGATGATCTAGGATCGGCTCATACTCCTTCGCATTAGTGAGCAAAATGTTGTACAACAAGATCCAATCATGAGGATTCAAGTTAGGAAAATCTGCCAGGGAAATCACAAAAACCGAGTTGTCCGAACCTCGGGTTATTTTGAAATTAACATTAACAAACTTCCTTGCAGGCCAAGGTTTCAGCACCTTGACAATTGTGATCTTTTGTGCACTCCAAGTCAGATACTGAGGCTGACCGAACTTGAGATAAAAATCGATAAGTTCACGATCAACTTGAGGGTGAGGTGAGGGAACTTGAACTGTTGAATCAAAGCAGTGAAAAGTAAATGCCTTTCGTGTTATAGGCATATCAAACTGTGAGTCCCTCGTATTCTCACAATCAAACGAAGCTACAGGTTCCAGCCAGTACATGCTTGGAAACTCTATTGCTTCTTTGATGAGTGCTTCCCTAGTCCAAGGAGGAAACAAAGCCTTTTTGCAATTTAAGGCATCTTGCTCTTCTTTGTTCTTTCGCTCCCTCTCTTCTGCTTCCTTTGCAACTCGAAGGGTTTCATCTAACTCCTTATCCCTTTTCTTCTGTTTCAGGGCATCAGCAATAGTTTCTTCTTCATCACTATCATCAGCAAGTCCTTTCTTCTTTTCTTGATTCCCAGAACCCGAAGCTTCATTACCCTTCAGTTCTGTTTTGACAGTGACATTCGGTTGAGTTTTCTGAGCACCTTCTCCTCCTTGTTTTGGAGGCACGAATCGCTCCGAAACACCCATCATCTCATGTAGAAGTTCAAGGGCAGAAAGAAGCTTGGAGGTCAGGTGATTCCGGATGGTCAGTGTAAGAATCGGATCATGAGCATTAAGAACATTGTGCAGCATATTATGAACGTCACCAGCACAACTCCGGAAAACAGCACGCTCAGTTTTCAATAATGAAATCTCCCGCTCAGCTTGAGCCAATTGAACCTTCTGGACTTCAATGGTAGATGTTTGACGAGCAAGATCCTCCCGTAATGCGCTCTCCTTTGCTAAATCAGCATGGAGCTTTTCAAGATGAGAATTCACTGAGCTAAGAAGAGAAGTGTTCTCAGCTTGAATTTCAGAACGAACATTCTCGAACTTGGCTTGCTCCCCTTGTAGTAACTTTGAGAGAGAGTCAACTGAAGCATTCACTTTAGCTGCATTTGCATCAGCATGACCCTTAAGGGATTCAAGAAAGATCTGAGAATTGTGAATGAGTTCAGCAACATCTGTAGTAGCCTTCTGACATGAAGATGTGGATGCTTCAACCGCCTTTGTGGATTTATCAATTGCTCATGTATATTGTTCAAAAGCAATGTCCAGGAAAGCCTTCAGCACAACATCATTATACTTCGAAGAAGAAGCGAGCAGTTGATCAAGCTTTTCATCGAGACTTTTCACTTGTTGTCTGGTTACTGGAGCCTCTTCATCGTCATCAGTGGGAAGTCTATAAGGACTGTAATAGTTTGAGTCAAACTCAAGATTGTCACCACCGAGAGTAGCATCAGAATCAGTTGAGGGTGAGGGTGAAAGAGGTTTGGATATAACAGGGGTTTCGGTTTCAGTATTAGCCCCCGTATTAGATACGTTGACGTTTACTGGAGGTTCGATTGGAGTGGTGGAAATAGGTGTAGTTGAGGTAGTTGCTTGTGAAAAGATGGGAGGGGTAAAGGAGTTGTAGAGATTGGTACGGTACCAACTGGTGGTGGTGGTTGAATTGGAGCAACCGAAACAGGAACAGTAGTCTTCGGTGGAGATAGAGGAGGAGTTGGAATTTCGTCATTGAGTGGTTCAGTGGGAGTTGGAGAACGAGGAGGTGTATTACCTCTTGGTGAACCGTGATGTTGAACCTCTTCTTCCTCATCAACCGATTTCTCCTCAGCATGATCTGAACTTCAAGGAGAAGGACTCTTTGATTTCCTAGCCATCTTCTTAACTTTCTTTGGAGCCGAAGAATCAGCCTTTTCAGCCTTTCGCTTTTTGGACTTGACAAGCTTAGAAGAAGGACCTTTGGTTTCCACCTTTTTGGGATCTTCCCTCTTCCCTCGCTTTGCTGGCTTTTCCATAGCATCTAAGGCAGCATTTTGTTCAGGAGTCAGTTCTCTTGGGCCTTTGGGAGTAAGCTTCCGGTAGTCAGCCATCACTTTACTTTCGCTTGACACACACCTGTACATTGGTTCAGGTATCGAACCAATGTGAGAAAACTTGGTGGCATCTGAGAAAATAATCTTCTTTGTATGAAAAGTAGCCACAGAGGAGACCAATGCATCATTCATAACTGGAATATGTAAGGTGTCAATGGCCCGTCGGGTGACGATGGTCCAGAAACGACCACAGGAAATCTCTGAATGTCTAGTGGAGGTGTTGAGACTTTGCACCAGTTGCGACCAAATAATCGAGCCATAATCCAGATTGATACCATTGTAGAGATCATAGAGAATGGTCAGAAAACCCTTACTCGTACCATCTGACCCAGCTACTCGTTCCGTTAAACCTTAGTTGATAAGAGTAAGTAACCCATTCCATTGTGGCGGAAAACACGACTTCTTAAACTTCGTCACTGTGGTAAGAACATCGGTATAACCCATCTCATAAAGCATCATAAACAACTGGGTTGTAGTGATGAAATCAGGAGAGATGACAGAAGCATCGACGGCAAGCCTTAACAGGGAACAGAATCGGCCTTTCGAAATTGATGCCTTGTGAGTGAAGATCTGAAAATAGATCCTCTCCTTGTTCTTGTCATAAGACGCAGTTGAATACACTTGTGACAGTAGAGACATGGGAACAGATTCCACCTGCGTAAGAGCAATAACCAGTAGGGAATACTTGAGACATTCAACAACGTGGAGCATGTACGAATCATACAAAAGGGGTTTAGTTGAATAATCATGTTCTGATTAGGTTTGATCGCGAGCAATGACGATGAAGCAGTTTGATCTTGAACAGATGATGATTCCGCCATTGTTGATGTAAGGAGGAAGATGAACAGTGGAAGATCGCATGTTGTATTCAAGAGAGTTTGAAGAAGGTAAGAAGGTACAATATGTGCGAGAAACCCTTTATACCGTTGCCAGGAGAGAGAAAGAATCTCTGTGATGATGATGCAATCACTGAAACGTCGCCTGAAAAAGCGCGATTTGACAGCTTGGTTTCCCCAGATAGACGTCATCAAGCGTGGGTTTAGGAACTGTTTCAAATTCACGCGCCCAAAATGAATGATTATCCGATAACGTGATGCAAAATCTTATCCTCATATCGTCTTTTCAAATTCACTTTCGCTCCATATGTCAAAATAACCACTGTCGCTCCAAAAAAAAACTTTAAAAGGGCCATAAAGAACATCAACCAGAAGTTTGGAAAATCACAAAGAATTTTCATGTAAGAGTGTGCCAAAAAATAAAGAAATAAAGCAAAATGTGTATAGGATGTGAGTGACGTCTTTAATAAGACATGAAGCAGATGATTCCGGGCAAGAATCTCTTCTTTCAAAGTCAAGAGAGACTTGAAGTGCTTGTGTGGTTCCCCGAGAAAATATGATCGAGTGTTTGTAAAGAAACACCGAAAGGCTTCATTTTAAATAATAGGTTTAAAGGGTGGCTTATCTTCAACCGAACATCGATACTTAACATAAGACCGAAAGTTGGATGAAGTACTTGTGAGACCGATGTGGTCTGTTGAACAAGTAGGTAGGATATAATTTGTTGTGACTAATGATGTTATAAAAATCTCAAAAACAAAAAATAAACTGGATCTTTTTGGGAAGACATGCCTTGGTGTTAGACAATTTCATAAAAGACCACTCAAAAACTAAAATGAGATTTCGTTAGGTAACAAGTGAGATCTTGAATATTAAAATTCACCGTCAATTCATTATTGGTGTTGAATTTTGGGTCTCACTTAGCACGTGGTGTACGCATCTAAGATCATCAACGCAGATTTTGTGTAACCATAAACCTCAGTGGTAATATCTGAGAGTCTCAAGGGTTACCTTGGTGAACCGAAAGTTGATGGAGAAGGTAGAGGAGGTGGCTAAAGAACCGAAAGTACCCCTGCTATATATAAAATTGATAAAGCAGAAAACTCTTAACTCGTTTGAGAAGAGTAAGGTAGCTCATGACTTGGGTGAATTTAGCAGCCTGATTGGGAAGAAACGATAGGTATAGATCGAATCATTAAGGCCTTACCCATAGTCTTAGAGGCTTCGGTCTAGATGAAGCAGCATGCTTCTAGCGACACTTAACTAGTTCAAAGTGAAAATGGTCGTACCTGCCCCAGCTTCAATGTATGTCACAACGATGTACTTGGTACCTAGTAAAGAGAATGAGAAAACAAACAAACCACAGAAACAAAAAAGATAATTAAGAGAAAAATAAAAGATAAAATCTTTTGAAATTTTGAATTTTCTGAAAAATAAAAATAAAAAAAAAAACAAAATATTTTTGGATTTTTGATGTTTTCTGAAAAATAATAAAAACAGAAATAATATTTTTGAATTTTGAAGTTTTCTGAAAAAATAATAAAAACAACAAAAGAAACAAGAATAAACGAAATTAATGTTTAATAAAACTCTAGGAATAAAGATAAAACATAGCAAGAAAAAGATTTAAAAGAGAATTTACAAAGTATACAGCCGAAATCAAACCTTAAAAGGAATGAAGCGAAATAAGTCGAGCGATCGGTTCATTTCGGTTCCTAAAATTCCAGACCCGAAATAGACCGAGCGTTCGGTTCATTTCGGTTCCCGAAAATTATGGACCCGAAATAGACCGAGCGTTCGGTTCATTTCGGTTCCCGAAAAATCCGGAACCGAAATAGACCCAGCATTCGCTCTATTTCGCTTGTCTAATTTTTAGAAAGAGGTTTGAGGGTTCGGTACCGACTCTGCTTCCATCATTCTCAAACCTTGTAGAATTTTATTGAAGCTTGCTTCTGGTAAGGCTTTGGTGAAGATTTCAGCCAGTTGATCAGAGGACCGAACGAAATGTACTTCCACGTTTCCATCTTCAACATGGTCCTTGATGAAATGGTATCTTAGTGCAATATGCTTTGTCTTTGAGTGTAGCACTGGATTGTGACATATTCTTATCACGCTTTCAGAGTCACAGTAGAGAGGTATTTTCTTCATACTCAGTCGGTAGTCTCTTAGTTGGCTTTGTATCCATATCACTTGTGAGGTACAGGATGCTGCAACTATATACTCGGCTTCGGCTGTTGAAAGAGACACACAGGTTTGCTTCTTGGACTACCAGCTAACAAGTTTACCGTCAAGGAATTGGCATCCTCCAGTTGTGCTCTTTCGGTCAAGACCGCATTCTCCAAGATCGGTGTCAGAAAAGGCTTGAACAAAGAATCCGGATCTAGCAGGGTACCAGAGACCGAGAGAAGAGGTTCGCTTCAGATAACGGAAAATATTTTTCACTGCCACCATATGAGGTTCTTTTAGATTTGCTTGAAACCTGGCACAATAACAAACAGAGAACATAATGTCTGGTCTACTAGCTGTTAAATACATAAGAGACCCTATCATTTGACGATAGAGTGTTACATCAACAGCAGGTTTTTCCAGAGATAGTGTTAACTTTGTGCCAAACGCCATGGGAACCTTCACCTTCGAATCTCCCGTCATACCGAACTTCTCCAGCAAGTTCTTCATGTAGGCCTCCTGGTTGATAAAAATGCCTTCCGGTCCCTGTCTTATATTCAATCCAAGGAAAAAGTTAATTGGACCCATTGCGCTCATTTCAAATTTAGTCTCCATCAACTTCCTGAATTCAGCCGTTAAGCAAGGATTCATTGAGCCGAAGATGATGTCATCGACATAAATTTGAACTATCATTAGATGTTCGCCTTCTTTCTTTCGGAAGAAGGTTGGGTCAACCGAACCTTGCTTGAATTTTGACATTTTAAGAAAGCGAGTTAATGTTTCATACCAGGCTCTCGGTGCTTGCTTCAGACCATATACAGCTTTATCCAACACATAGCAGTGATCAGGGTATTTCTCATTCACGAACCCAGGTGGTTGCTCAACATACACCGTTTCTTCTAGTTCTCCATTTAAAAAGGCACATTTCACGTCCATCTGGAAAACTTCGAAGTTTTTATGAGCAGCATATGCCAGAAAGATTCTAACTGACTCCAACCTTGCTACAGGAGCGAAGGTCTCCTCATAGTCTATCCCTTCTTCTTGGCAATATCCCTTCACCACCAGCCGAGCCTTATTGCGAATGACGTTTCCCTCTTTATCCAACTTATTCCGGAAGACCCATTTTAAGCCGACCACAGAAGCATCCTTTGGAGTGGGAATCAGTCTTCAAACTCGATTACGTTCAAACTCATGGAGTTCATCTTGCATTGCTTGTACCCAATCAGCGTGATCAAGTACAGCATTAACCGTCTTCGGTTCGATTTTCGAGACAAACGAATTAAACATGCAGAATTCAACATGAGAGAATAAGGCAGTTTGTTTCACTTTCAATTAAGAACGTGTGAGAACTCGCTCAGATGATTCACCAATTATTTGTGTTTTGGGATGATCCTTGGTCCATTTCATTAGAGGAGGGTAATTTGGGTCATAGACAGGATCAAAATCTGCATTTACCTCTTCTTCAAATTCTGATTGATCGCCTTCGTCATTTTTATTCTTATTATCCCCCTCAAATGGCGAAGCGTATCCCATCTCAGGTTCAGGATTTTCACCATCGGTTGGAGTTGGATTCTCCCCCTCAATTGGACTATTATGGGTTGGGGTTGGAGTTGGATTCACCCCCTCGATTGGACTATTATGGGTTGGGGTTGGAGTTGGATTCTCCCCCTCGCAAGATAAATCGGTTGTTTTGGGTACTGATGAACCCTCCCCCTTGAACGTTGAGTTGTTGTTTGGAGGGTCAGTTGAGGGTTGACCACCAGTCGGTTTAGGAGGAGCACTTTCCATATCTTTTGCAGCTTCATCGATGATCTTTTTCAGATTGTCAATTTTATTGTCTGTCACTTTCGCTTCTGAGTGTATGGCCTTTTCTGGTTCATCAAATAGCCTTATATACTCTTCAAACAAGTTGGAAATGGGAACCGAGACTTGTCCGGATTGTGGAAATATTTCCCCCATGGTACTTTCGCTTGTTTGAACTTTCTTCATGTAATTGTCATCAAAGGTTACATAGTAGGATTATTCAATACTTTTGGAGCGTTTATTCAAAATCCTATATGCCTTTGAATTGAGTGAATAACCAAGAAAAATTCCCTCATCGGCTTTGACGTCGAACTTGTTTCGGTTCTCTTTAGAATTGAAGATGAAGCATCTTGAACCAAACACGTGGAAAAACTTAACGTTGGGCTATCGATTGTTCAGAATCTCATACGGAGTGATGGAGAATCATTTGTTAAGTAAGGATCGGTTCTGAGTATAGCACGCGGTTACAACTGCATCAGCCCAGAAGTATAGCGGAAGAGAAGCGAAGCTTAGCATGGTTCGGGCTGCCTCACATAAGGAACGGTTTCGTCTCTCAACAATTCCATTCTGTTGTGGTGTATAGGGGGCCGAGAAGTTGTGAGATATCCCCCTTTCAGCCAGAAAATCTTCAAAAGCTTTATTCTTGAATTCAAGCCCATTGTCGCTTCTAATATTCCTCACCAGCTTTCGCAGCTGCAGTTCCACTTGCTTGATAAACACCTTCAACTTGGGAGTTGCTTCTGATTTCTGTTTAAGAAAGAAAACTCAGGTGAAGTGTGAAAAATCTGTTGGATTAATGTCTAAGTCCATAACTATATTTGGTATGTACTTGACCCGACCCGGCATGGTCCATTTGGGTTGCACTTCACCGGCACAATTTATATGGATAGTCTTTTGAGAATAGTATACTTATGATTTATATTAATATATTATAAGTTCTAATATATTAATATGGAATCATATTATTTAATTAGTATTGATCAAGAATTAATTTAGAATTAATTAAGTGATCAAAAAGAACTAATTAAATATGGACTCTTATATATATGGAATGGGCCAAGTTCATTTAGGTTGGGCTAAGCTTTCATGGATGGTCCATGGAGCTTTTAACCCATGGATCCTATGTAAATGAAAGGTCATGGGTATTAGGGTTTACATGGATGTAACCCTAATCCTCCATAATATATAAAGGGGTCCTTGGCTCACAAAATTGGCACAAGTGTGTGAAATAAGAGTGGGCCGATTTTAGTGTGCATACATATTCTCTCAAGTTCTTCCAAGGTGTTTTGGTGATTTGTGATTCCATTTGAGGCTTCCACACTATTGGGGCTAAGCTCTTAAAGCTTGAAGACATCAAGCTACATCAAAAGCTATGTCATCTAACTAGAACTTTGTAGTATAGGTGCTTCATAATATGCTAGTTAGGATGAAACCTTGGAATAGTTAATATTTGCATGTATAATAGAGAAAACATAGATCCAAGGTTTATAGGGTTGCATGTACACCATAGGAGTGTTAGAATGCTCAAAACCCAACAGTGGTATCAGAGCCATGGGTTGTTTTATGTTATATTGATGCAAATATTTTATTTTCAAGTTGAAAAAAAAAGGAAAAAAACATGACGTTTGTCAAATTTTAAGATAATTACTTGTTTTGTGAAAAACGAATTATTTGTAAAATTTGAATCATTTGTTATATGAGTTGAATTAGGTCAAATTTAGTAAAAGATAAAATGATATGATTATTTTATTAGTTTTAAAAGTTTGATCTAAATGTTTTAAGGAGTTACATATTTTGTCATAAAATTTTGGAGCTCAAAAGTTTTTTTTAAAGTTGTGATCTTAAGGGTTTTTGAAACTTCCATAAGTTATGGATATGAAAGTTTTTTAAAAAAAAAAATTTGATTCAAAGTTTTTATGGAGTTACAAAATTTGGTGTTAATGTTTTAAAGAATTCCGTAACTTGTTCTTAAGTTATGGAACATGGAAAGTTTCATCATAAAACACCATTAATTCCATAAGTTATGGAATCCAAAGGTTTTCAAGAATTACAAAACTTGCCCTCAAGTTTTGGAATTTGAGAAAAGTTTTTTATGAAAAAAAGAATTGAATTCTAAAACTTTTGGGTTCATAACTTAAACAATTAATTAAATGGTTTTAATTTTGAGTTTAATAATTGGAATTATGATGTTTTGTTGAATAGTTCAAATTAACTCTTATGGACTTTATTAATAGTTAATTAAAGCATTTAATTAAAAGAGTATTATTAAATCCATAAATATATGGTTTGAGTTTAATTAAATTAAAAGTCTAGTTTAATTAATAGATTAAACCACCAAGTATTTTAAATGTCTAAAATACACCCTTATACTATTATAATATTAAAAGTTTAATATATTATATGTATAAGAGCAAGTCGTCTTACCATTAGTAGGCCTCATTCACGAAGCCGGTCTATATGGGGGGTATAAGGTTACTGCCTATAAAATGGCAGTTTAATGGGTGTCCACTCTCACTCACCGCTTCCATGACCGGTGGAGGGTCGTTAGCCGAACAGGTAGGACAAGGACTATAATTCTCCCTTCATTATAAGTATAATGATAAATACTAAGTAACTAAACACTTATAAATTCCCAATCTTAGTTACTTAGGAAAATGTGAATAAGGTGCTAATCCATGAAATTACACTTTGCACTTTGTTTAAGTTGTTAGTGGAGCGTGTGTGGTTAACCGGCACACTAACCTGGACTTAACAAGGTAGGCAAAGGGTAACTTAATGTTTATCATAGTATCGTTGGAGCGTGTGTGGTTAACCGGCACATCGATTGAGGGGTAAATATTAAGGGTACCAAGTATATTTGCATGGTTACTTCACACCTTGTTTTGTGATCCTCTGCATCCCAGTCACAAAATCTGAAGGGCACACTCGAGATTGAAACATGCCATTGAAAAGTTCAATGAATCTCAAAAGAATCTAGGAGTTTCAAAACCAATTAAAACCTAATAATACATTTCGTTTATCTTGGTGGAAATTGGTGAATCGTCATTCACCTACCTTCAAATATTTTATAGCTTGGATTACAGCATCCCTCTTCCAAGTTATAAAATAGTTTGTTGGGTCCTAGCCTTAATATATCATATTGGGTGTTATATTAAGGACTTAAATCAACTTTACGTGAATTTCTCCCATTGTTGATGTATGTTTTAGACAACAATGATCTTCCCAAACCAAGATTTCCTAATGAATATGACTTCCCGAGTTTGGCTCATGGAAGTCATACTTCTCTTCCTCCACCTCCTCCAATTATTCTCCCTAACCCACAAGTTCAAGGTCACTCAAGCCCTAATGGCAAGCAAGGTCTATGTGTGATCACATCTTAGAGATGAAGTCACATATTGACAAGACGGGAGAGTTGGGTGTCAAAGTCTTGAGAAAGTTGGATGTTCAATCACTTTCTAAGTCACATAGTGAGTTCCTTTGGGACTACTATGAAACAGACTATGACATGAACCTTAATGATCATATCTATTTGCTTGGTGTTGCTGAATCAGCAATGATTTGGAACGATAGCAAAGCAAATTTGATTAGAAGATCAACTTCCCAAAAACTTTATGGACAGTGACAATGGTGACACTGGAAATCCAGAAAAAGCATTCTCTTCCCAATGGAAAGGGATTGGCCATAGTCAACCCGGTTGACCAAATGGTAAAGAGAAAGGCTAAGTCTGAGATAGTCCCATTACCAAAGGGTCCATATGTTTATTTTGCCAAAGGAAGGGGCGTTGATTGCAAAGCTGCCAAATTTACCTAAGGATGTTAAAGTCAATAAGTTTGACTCTACATCAGGTAGAGCCCATTATCTAACTTTGTTAAGTTCTATTCTGAGATCCTCATTACATGATGTGACTGGGTCACATGTTGATGTTTTAAGAATCAAAGAATAGAGAGAAATCTTAAAGGAAGTATATGTTGATTCTGATCGCGAAGGTGGATTTCGATCGCATCAGAATTTTGAGCAGTTGCTTAAGAAGTTATGATATATTGCTAAGGAATAGATAACAACAATTTTCCATGTGGATTGTAAGGATAAGTTTTTCCGCAAAGTTTTAAAATAAAAGAAAATTGTTTAATTTTATTTATTTGAAGTATCCTTACAATGGCATTTGTGGAAAATTGTTGCTTATATGATTCCACTGACAGCAATATTGGAAAATGGATTTGATTCTTTCATTTGTGGTAGTGTCTAAATTTACCAAATCAGGAAAGTTCCTCATCACCCAAGTTTCAATTCGACCGAAACTTGGAATCATGCAAGTTGAATAGTATGATGAATGAGAACTTTCAAGCATTGGAAAATCAAGACTAATTACTTGTTCACATGGATGTTTGAGTCAAGTGAAGGACTAAAGGGATCGAGTACACATTCTTGTGCACTGGTCATGTCCACCACAAAGCTCGTTAAGACTATTTGATTTACTAAAGTTTAGTAAATATGGTTATACTTACAAGTTTAAGTATAATTCTGAAACATTGGAAAAGTCTCAATGTATGGCAGAACGAATGGGAAGAATCAAATTAGGCAGAAAGATAAAAGTTTCTCAAATCTGAAAAGATGGGAGAGTACTTTAGTATCATGTTTGTGATCATCTTAATGATTTAGAAATCATATCACAATTAGTCCTCTAAAGTTCATCTTAGTGCATTCTTATGACTAAGAAGAGGAGTCATGAATTGTTGAAATGGTTAGATCAGGAAGATGAGTCATACTTCGTTCCAAAACAATTCTTAGAGTCATACTCCAAGATTGTAACTTGAGTGACATATCTTAAAGAAAGGTTTAAAACACTTGTCAAATGTAAGAGTAAAAGTGTCCTACTCTTGTACATTTGAAATTGGTAAGTTGTGATGTTTTGGATAAAACAAAGACCAACTAAGGCCAATTGTGTGAAGTGTTTGTCTTGATAAAGAATCCGCACTATCTCTAAAATATTTGGCAAGATAGTATTATATGTCAAGAGGATAGTGGGCGTCTTAAAGATCCTAAAAAGAATTTCAAGAACAAATCAAGAATAAAACCTGAGGTTCTTCACTAGCACACGACTTGAGGTTTATAACCTATCGTGTTGACATATTCTGTGCCCATTCCAGTTAAAGTTGGCTTTGCATAGGAGTTCTGAAAGTTCTCAATTGGTTGCATAACAACTTGGAAGCAATGGCAGGCCCTGTACTGCCAGGTGGCAAGAAGTTAAGATTGCATAAGTTCAGTCCATATGAGTTTGGATTTGTCATTATCCTTGTCTTGTGACTATGGTTTTGACGATTCACATGGATAAGAACACATACACCATAAAATCTAAGGATCATAAGGTTTCTCTTCGATTCATGAAAATGATGGTGAGGAAACACTTCCACCAAGTAGATTTGAAGCAGATGACAAAAGGTCTAAACAATTGAGACTATGATTACGGCATCCCTTTTCATAGTTCTGAAATTATTTAGACACACATGCATGCTATCTAAGGAAAGGTGTATGATTTTGATAAAGTTTTATCAAAGCATCTCGTATCAGAAATCTGAACTTTGGTAAGAAAGTCAATAAAGTATTGATTTCTAGAAGTCCAGCTGATTTCTAAGTACATGTCAAAGCTAGTGGGAGCATAAGTGTTATGCTAATAATCATCATGTTAGTGGGAGCATGATAATTATTGTTAGTGTTGCAAGTTAGCAATGTTAATTATAGAAAACAAAAGTTTCAATTCGTGAGGCTGCAGGGATTGAAAAAGTTGTTTTGCTATAATTAAGGGAGAGGATATACTTCATTTCAGTTCTAAAGGCTTAGATTGAGACCTTAATCATCTTTAGTCAAGAATATATATATGAATTTCATGTTGGATTGGTTCAACTTAAGGAAATTCTATATATTGCGTTCTCAAAATTCGATTATGATTACGGCATCCCTCTTCATAGTCAAATTTTGAAAACATGGCAAATAAAAATACTGTAGCAAAAGACTGGTCTAGAATCATGTCTTTATGTGAGACATCATGAATCGTGTACCATTTGCTTTGGGTACAGGATCGATTGCATGTGCTATAATATTTGTCATTTCTAAATTTTTCCAAATGCCCAGAGGCATTAAGAAGGGAAAAGGTCTAGAATTGGATATGACTAAAATGATTAAGCAATTGTCGAGGACAATCTGAGGTTTACCAAAGATTGGTTGCTCAGGGACAGTTGGAAGTATAGTGTTAATTTTGGAAGGACCATATTGACATATTCTGAAAAGAGGCATCTCTTATTCAGAAGTGATAGTCAAAATGAGAATATGGAGTTGTTTCCATAGGTGGAAGTTATCTGTGTAAGATTAGAAAACTTAATGCAAGAAGCATGTCCAAAGAAATGTACTTTGAATATGAGACTTAGTTTCCATGGAGTTGATCTCCATTGGAATACCTTATAATGACTGCTGACAAGTCTTTGTGACTTTGTACATATTCATTACAGGAGGGTCAGTGCATATAAGTTTAAAATCTAAACAGATTTCGATAAATGATAGGAATTTGAAATTCTCACATTTTTCGATAAGGATTTGGGAGTGTGAAATTAGAATCATTGAAATTATGTTCAATTGGTTTATTTCACAAAGTAAGGATCATAGACAAACATACAGTGCATACTTGGTGTATGGCAAAGCTATTGTTTAAGAAAAACATAGTGTACATGCTTGGAGCATGGGACAACTAGTGTTTTTAATTCAAGTATAAAGTTGATAAAACCGAAACAATGAATAATGAGTAATCAGTATGGTGATAAATAAAGTGTTTATTTATATTCATAGGGTTTGATACCATATTTGATTCATTTATTCTTGTGTTTCACTTTGCATGTTTTGACTTCCAGAATAACTAAGTCGCTCTTCCTGAATGATTAAGTTATTCAAACCATCTACAGTCGGTCATATGTTGGAAGTAGATATGAATCAAGACTGTCATGGGTTGGTTTGTAGAGGTCCAAGTTGGTGGACAAAGTGGTGCTACAACACTCATGAGTGCTCATAAGTTCTGAGTATTGGATTCAACCCGCACTCATTTGAATCACTTCATGGATTTTATCACGAGTGATCATGAGACGATAATATCTTATATTCTTCAAACCTAGAGATATGAGTTGTTACTATGAGTTGGTTATACATTGATTGCACGAAAACGCATTTGGTAACTCGATGTTATAAAACGTGCCTTTGTGTATGATTCAACAAGTAGTAGAACAAGCCATATGAGTCGAAGTTTATCCATTCCTTTTACCTTCGGGATAAAAGCGATATATGTGGGCCCCTCGATGATTTAGGGATGACACATGTGAGTGCTTGGCCAAGCCAGGACTGATTTGATTTGTTCAATCAGTCAGTCATCATAAATCAAAAAATCGGGAAACAACAAATGGACAGAGAGAATGATTATAATCCATGTCTCAGTCCATATGATATCTAGAATGGAGGAATATATCATCCCTTATCTAATGGACAAGTCATTGACAAGGTCAGAGTTCGACAGCGGCTTTAAGAGCTACGATTCCCAGTTAGGTTTTGAAGTCATACTCAATAATAGTTTTAGACATATCCAAGTGGGAGACTGTTGGATTAATGTCTATGTCCATAACTATATTTGGTATGTACTTGACCCGACCCGGCATGGTCCATTTGGGTTGCACTTCACCGGCACAATTTATATGGATAGTCTTTTGACAATAGTATATTTATGATTTATATTAATATATTATAATTCTAATATATTAATATGGAATCATATTATTTAATTAGTATTGATCAAGAATTAATTTAGAATTAATTAAGTGATCAAAAAGAACTAATTAAATATGGACTCTTATATATATGGAATGGGCCAAGTTCATTTAGGTTGGGCTAAGCTTTCATGGATGGTCCATGGAGCTTTTAACCCATGGATCCTATGTAAATGAAAGGTCATGGGTATTAGGGTTTACATGGATGTAACCCTAATCCTCCATAATATATAAAGGGGTCCTTGGCTCACAAAATTGGCACAAGTGTGTGAAAATAAGAGTGGGCCGATTTTAGTGTGCATACATATTCTCTCAAGTTCTTCCAAGGTGTTTTGGTGATTTGTGATTCCATTTGAGGCTTCCACACTATTGGGGCTAAGCTCTTAAAGCTTGAAGACATCAAGCTACATCAAAAGGTATGTCATCTAACTAGAACTTTGTAGTATAGGTGCTTCATAATATGCTAGTTAGGATGAAACCTTGGAATAGTTAATATTTGCATGTATAATAGAGAAAACATAGATCCAAGGTTTATAGGGTTGCATGTACACCATAGGAGTGTTAGAATGCTCAAAACCCAACAAAATCATCTACTATGACAAGAATGAACTTACTACCACCGATGCTTTCGATAGCCGAAGGTCCACATTGTTGGATTAATGTCTAAGTCCATAACTATATTTGGTATGTACTTGACCCGACCCGGCATGGTCCATTTGGGTTGCATGGCATCGGGACAATTGGATAGACAAGATGAGCAAAAAGGATACTAGTGATTTATATTAATATATTATAAGTTCTAATATATTAATATATAATCATATTATTTAATTAGTATTGATCAAGAATTAATTTATAATTAATTAAGTGATCAAAAGGAACTAATTAAATATGGACTCTAAGATATATGTGTGTGATGGGCCAAGTTCATTTAGGTTGGGCTAAGCTTTCATGGATAGTCCATGGAGTGTTTAACCCATGGATCATATGAAATGAAAGGTCATGGGTATTAGGGTTTAACCCTAATCTCCACACTATATAAAGATGTCCTTGGTTGGTGAAATGGGCATTAGTGTGTGTACACAAAAAGGGCAAGGCCGATTTCACTAGAGAGAACCAAAGTATCCTTATTCTCAAGGTTATTCCAAGTGTTCATGGTATTGTGTGAACCATTTGAGGTGTCACACTTGGGGCACTAGGCACTCAAGCTTCATGAAGACAAGTTACATCAAAAAAAAGGTATGTATTCTATCTATTTTATTACCCAAGTATATGATATTTGTATGCTAGTATAGGGTAATATCTTGGAAACTTCATATTTGCATGTATAATAGAGAAAACATAGATCCAAGGTATTTAGGGTTGTATGTGCACCATAGGATGTTGTTGTATACTAAAACCCAACAGTGGTATCAGAGCCATGGGTTGTTTTCTGTTATATTGATGCAAATGTTTTATTTTTAAAGTTGAAAAAAAAAAGGAAAAAAAAACATGACGTTTGTCAAATTTTAAGATAATTACTTGTTTTTGTGAAAAACTAATTATTTGTAAAATTTGAATCATTTGCTATATGATTTGAATTAGGTCAAATTTAGTAAAAGATAAAATGATATGATTATTTTATTAGTTTTAAAAGTTTGATCTAAAGAGTTTTTTGAAACCTCCATAAGTTATGGATATGAAAAGGTTTTAAAAAAAATTGATTCAAAGTTTTTTATGGAGTTACAAAACTTGGTCTTAATGTTTTAAAGAATTCCATAACTTGTTCTTAAGTTATGGAACATGAAAAGTTTTTTTTGTGTTACCTTGTTTTATGAGTTAATTTAGATTAATGAAAAAAATTGTGTGTTAGTTGTTTTCAATCCAAATTGATCTAAAAATAGTTCATAAAATGTGTTTTTGTAACTTGTCCTCAAGTTATATGAAAAGTCACATTTATGAATCTTAAACCTCATAAAAATTGTCATAGGTTACAAAATGAAGAGTTTTGCCCTCATTAAATGGTTTTATGACTCCATAACTTGTCATCAAGTTGTGGAGGTTCAAGAGTCTCTTCATTAAATAAAATGTTTAACTTTAATTAAACTCATAAGTTATGAAAATCCAAGAGTTTTCAATAGTTTCAAAACTTGCCCTCAAGTTTTGGAATTTGTAAAGTTTTCCCCATGAATACTTTAATTCCAAGTTAGCCCTTAGAATTTTAATAGTTAAAATTCAACCCTTATACTTTATAGTATTATAAGTTAATAATAAATATATGTATAAGAGCAAGTCAGTCTTACCGTTAGTAGGCCTCATTCACGAAGCCGGTCTATAAGGGGGGTATAAGGTTACTGCCTATAAAATGGCAGTTTAATGGGTGTCCACTCTCACCCACCGCTTCCTTGACTGGTGGAGGGTCGTTAGCCGAACGGGTAGGACAAGGACTATAATTCTCTCTTCATTAAAAGTACGAATGATAAATACTAAGTAACTAAACTTTTTATAAATTCCCAATCTTAGTTACATAGGGAAATGTGAATTTGGTGCTAACTCATTAAATTACACTTTGCACTTTGTTTAAACCGTTAGTGGAGCGTGTGTGGTTAACCGTCACACTAACCTGGATTTAACAAGGTAGGCAAAGGGTAACTTAATGTTTATCATAGTATCGGTGGAGCGCGTGTGGTTAACCGGCACATCGATTAATGGGTAAATTATTAAGGGTACCAAGTATATTTGCATGGTTATTCACACCTTGTTTTGTGATCCTCGGCATCCCAGTCACAAAACCTGAAGGGCACACTCGAGATTGAAACACGCCATTGAAAAGTTCAATGAATCTCAAAAGATCTAGGAGTTTCAAATCCAAGTAAAAACCTAATTAAATTATTTCGTTTTTCATGGTGGAAATTGGTAAATCGTCATTTACCTACCTTCAACTATTTTATAACTCGGATTACGGCATCCCTCTTCCAGTTATAAATAGGTTGTTGGATCCTAGCCTTAATATTTCATATTGGGTGTTATATTAAGGACTTTTGATCAACTATCTTGAATATCTCCCAAAAGATGTCGAGTTAAGACATCTATGATCTTCCCAAATCTCTTGGAACTTTACTTCCTCCACCTCCTCCAATTATTCTCCCTAACCCACAAGTTCAAGGTCACTCAAGCCCTAATGGAAAGCAAGGTCTATGTGTGATCACATCTTAGAGATGAAGTCACATATTGACAAGCCGGGAGAGCTGGGTTTCAAAGTCTTGAGAAAGTTGGATGTTCAATCACTTTCTAAGTCACATTGTGAGTTCCTTTGGGACTACTATGATACAGACTATGACATGAACCTTAATGATCATATCTATTTGCTTGGTGCTGCTGAATCAGCAATGATTTGGAACGATAGTGAAGCAAATTTGATTAGAAGATCAACTTCCCAAAAACTTTATGGACAGTGACAATGGTGACACTGGAAATCCAGAAAAAGCATTCTCTTCCCAATGGAAAGGAATTGGCCATAGTCAACCCGGTTAACCAAATGGTAAAGAGAAAGGCTAAGTCTGAGATAGTCCCATTACCAAAGGGTCCATATGTTTATTTTGCCAAAGGAAGGGGCGTTGATTGCAAAGCTGCCAAATTTACCTAAGGATGTTAAAGTCAATAAGTTTGACTCTACATCAGGTAGAGCCAATTATCTAACTCTGTTAAGTTCTATTCTGAGTACCTCATTACATGATGTGACTGGGTCACATGTTGATGTTTTAAGAATCAAAGAATAGAGAGAAATCTTAAAGGAAGTATATGCTGATTCTGATCGCGAATGTGGATTTCGATCGCATCAGAATTTTGAGCAGTTGCTTAAGAAGTTATGATATATTGCTAAGGAATAGATAACAACAATTTTCCATGTGGATTGTAAGGATAAGTTTTTCCGCAAAGTTTTAAAATAAAATAAAATTGTTTAATTTTGTTTATTTGAAGTATCCTTACAATGGCATTTGTGGAAAATTGTTGCTTATATGATTCCACTGACAGCAATATTGGAAAATGGATTTGATTCTTTCATTTGTGGTAGTGTCTAAATTTACCAAATCAGGAAAGTTCCTCATCGCCCAAGTTTCAATTGGACTGAAACTTGGAATCATGCAAGTTGAATAGTATGATGAATGAGAACTTTCAAGCATTGGAAAATCAAGACTAATTACTTGTTCACATGGATGTGTGAGTCAAGTGAAGGACTAAAGGGATCGAGTACACATTCTTGTGCACTGGTCATGTCCACCACAAAGCTCGTTAAGACTATTTTGATTTACTAAAGCTTAGTAAATATGGTTATACTTACAAGTTTAAGTATAATTCTGAAGCATTGGAAAAGTCTCGATGTATGGCAGAACGAATGAGAAGAATCAAATTAGGCAGAAAGATAAAAGTTTCTCAAATCTGAAAAAATGGGAGAGTACTTTAGTATCATGTTTTGTGATCATCTTAATGATTAAAGAACCACATCACAACTGGTCTTCTAAGGACATCTTAGTGCATTCTTATGACTAAGAAGAGGAGTCATGAATTGTTGAAATGGTTAAATCAAGAAGATGATTCATACTTCGTTCCAAAACAAGTCTTAGAGTCATACTCCAAGACTGTAAGTTGAGTGACATATCTTAAAGAAAGGTTTAAAACACTTGTCAAATGTAAGAATAAAAGTGTCCTACTCTTGTACATTTGAAATTGGTAAGTTGTGATGTTTTGGATAAAACAAAGAGCAACTTAGGCCAATTATGGGAAGTGTTTGTCTTGATTAGAATCCACACTATCTCTTGAATATTTGACAAGAAAGTCTTATAGGTCAAGAAGACAGTGGGAGTATAAAAGATCATGAAATAGTTTCAAGAACTAATCAAGAATAAAACCTATATTTCATCACTAGCACACGACTAGAGGTTTATAACCTATCGTGTTGACATTTCTGTGCCCATTCCAGTTAAAGTTGGCTTTGCATATGATTTCTGAGAGTTCTCAGTTGGTTGCATAACAACTTGGAAGCAATGGCAGGCCCTTGAGCTGCCAGGTGGTAAGAAATTAAGATTGAGTTCAGTCCATATGTGTTTAGATTTGTCATTATCCTTGTCTTGTGACTATGGTTTTGACGATTCACATGGATAAGAACACATACACCATAACATCTAAGGGTCATAAGGTTTCTCTCTGATTCATGAAAATGATGGTGAGGAAACACTTCCACCAAGTAGATTTGAAGCAGATGACAAAAGGTCTAAACAATTGAGACTATGATTACGGCATCCCTTTTCATAGTTCTGAAATTGTTTAGACACACATGCATTCTATCTAAGGAAAGGTGTATGATTTTGATAAAGTCTTATCAAGGCAATCTCGTATCAGAAATCTGAACTTTGGTAAGGAAGTCAATAAAGTATTTCTAGAAGTCCCGCTGATTTCTGAGTACATGTCAAAGCTAGTGGGAGCATAAGTGTTATGCTAATAATCATCATGTTAGTGGGAGCATGATAATTATTGTTAGTGTTGCAAGTTAGCAATGTTAATTATAGAAAACAAAAGTTTCAATTCGTGAGGCTGCATGGATTGAAAAAGTTGTTTTGCTATAATTAAGGGAGAGGATATACTTCATTTCAGTTCTAAAGGCTTAGATTGAGACCTTAATCATCTTTAGTCAAGAATATATATATATATATATATATATATATATATATATATATATATATATATATATATATATATATATATGAATTTCATGTTGGATTGGTTCAACTTAAGGAAATTCTATATATTGCGTTCTCAAAATTCGATTATGATTACGGCATCCCTCTTCATAGTCAAATTTTGAAAACATGGCAAATAAAAATATTGTAGCAAAAGACTGGTCTAGAATCATGTCTTTATGTGAGACATCATGAATCGTGTACCATTTGCTTTGGGTACAGGATCGATTGCATGTGCTATAATATTTGTCATTTCAAAATTTTTCCAAATGCCCAGAGGCATTAAGAAGGGAAAAGGTCTAGAATTGGATATGACTAAAATGACTAAGCAATTGTCGAGGACAATCTGAGGTTTACCAAAGATTGGTTGCTCAGGGACAGTTGGAAGTATAGTGCTAATTTTGGAAGGACCATATTGACATATTCTGAAAAGAGGCATCTCTTATTCAGAAGTGATAGTCAAAATGAGAATATGGAGTTGTCTCCATAGGTGGAAGTTATCTATGTAAGATTAGAAAACTTAATGCAAGAAACATGTCCAAAGCAATGTACTTTGAATATGAGACTTAGTTTCCATGGAGTTGATGTCACACCCCGATCCTTGTCGGAATCGATCGAGGCGTGATATATTGTTCAAAGTCTCATGACAACTATGTTATAATATGATTAGATTCAATTAAGTACTAAGTATGCAAACAAGATCCACAACATATAAATACAAATCCAAATACGAACAACATTTATTACATCAAATTTAAATAGTCTTGTGGATTTCTAAGGCACAACCTATTTTTCATCAACTTCATTCTTCAAATCTGCATCATGGGTAAAAACAAGTCAACTACGAGAGTTGGTGAATAATCTAATTTTAGTAGAGAAAATTGTGAAGTTGAAACATTTATAATTTGAAATTTGTTTTCTTTTGAAGTCGGCAAACAATTGTATTTGAGATAACGGTTTATAAATCAAAAATTGATTAACAAATGATAACAACAACAATAAGTCCTCACCCTATATATACATATGTATATATATATATATATATATATATATATATATATATATAAATATAGGATGGAGCATCTAATCATCATACACACTCAACCACGTGCGATCAATCACCTTAGCGTCCCAAGGCGGGGTGGTCAACCCAATAGCGCTATTATTGTCCATAACGTACCTCAAGAATACGGGCATAGTCATGGAGATTAGACTAAAAATGGTAATGCACTACAAGTACATGTAGCGTAAACAAACAATAGTTATACAATTAATGACTCACGTATAAATGTCACAACAATGTCTCAATTGTGATAAAACAATAAAAAGAAGTTGGAATATATTAGAACCACATGATACACTCCAAAAGTATTGAAAATTATAAAGTATGGGGTAGATTACTCACATTAGTCTCAAAACAAAATGCGTGTGTCGTACGATAGACGATTCGGGTCAAAATGGCGTAGAACCTAATATAATTAATAGTTTTGGTTTAGGAACTGCTAAACGAGAATGGAGTATTAATACAAATAATTAGACACATATTCTTATATTATATGAATTAACAATAATTCATTTTGATTATAATATTAAGGTATTTATTTGTTAAATGAATTTTAAATTGAATTACTTACTTTGCATAATTAATTTATATTTTCAATTTAGGCCAGATTTTAATAATTTCTTATTAAAATAATAATTTGCCCAATTATAATTATTTACAGATTTTAACAATTATTTATATGAAATAATCATTAAAATGCATTTTTACATGCTTAAATACTTAGGAAAATAGTTTTAAATAGTAAACAGTATTGAAAAATTATGAAATTATTAGGAAATCATTATTTCATACAATATGAATTACTGTAAAATTTGTATATTTTTGTGAACTGTTTTAGTATTTATTTAATATTTTAATGATTAAACAACACAAAATTCGGGAAAAATAGTAAATGATTCTCAAAAAATCTGTAAAATTAACCATAGTTTTATAACATGATGTAGAGCTCAGTGTATAAGTTTCAGATATTTGTGACTATGGCAAGTATTTTTTATATATTTCATTATTAATTAATCAATAAAATCATAAATAATAGTAAAAAGTAATATAAATGCATGAAACTTCATAAATTATGTTTAGTCAATATATTGGTCATCCCAGAATTTTCTCAGAATTTATTGAATGCAAAAAGTATTTTATGTGAATTATTTCCCTACTTTATTGCAATAATTATAGTAATTCAATAAAAATAAATTATTTTCTGAAAATTTCCAGAACTTCTTATTTTATTGATGGGATTCTGAGAAAAATCAGGTTTATGCATAAAATGAGTTTTAGGTATTTTGGTGGATTTAATTTGTTTCTTGTATGAATATGAAACTTTTAACAACATACCTTGATGAATGCTTCAAGAGGGATGAAGATTTGAGTATAATAGATTGTTCTTGGATGGAATATGAGTATTCTTGGAGGAAATTTCGAGATTGAGAGTGAGAGAAAGAATAGAGAAGGTTTAAGTGGTGAAGAGAATAATGTGTTGGGAGAAAAAGGAAAGGAAAGTGGATGGGAGGTGTGAGTGGGAGACCATGGGAATAATCTTTTTACTTTTGGTGGTCTTCATAATTTCCCACTAACACAAGCATCTTTTACATAATTAATATAAGAGTTTTATAAAATTTAAAGTAAAGTTTATAAAAATAGAGTTTTATAAAATTTAAGGTAAAGTTTATAAAAATGGAGTTTTATAAAAGATAGGTTATGATTTGATTATAACAATCTACTTTGATTTGAAGTTTAATTATAGCATTCAAGTTTGATTCTTTTAATTTAATTAGAGCATTATACTTTGATTTGATTTTAATATGGTATCATAATTTAATTTGATTATAGTTATAACGTTGTACTATACTATGTTGCTATTAACGTCAATTTATATCGTAGTGTATGGGTTTTGATCCTATTAGCGTCAAGTAATCTTGAGTAGGGTTTGAATGAGATTGAGAGAGGTTTCGTTTGTGATCTTTTTGAGTGTCCGGTTTCGCAACACAAGGTCCATAGACCCCGTTAAGCCATGATTTAGTGTCCTACACAATCCCGATGATTGTGCAATAGTGTTTTATCGCTTTGGTTCATTGTTTAGCACTGTTAAGGCTAAGGAAAATCAAACACATGAACTTTCCAAATGATGTTTTCTCATTAAAATAGCGAATTGTACAGTGATTACATAACGTAAACCCTATCATACAAGGGTTAATGGAGTTGACCGGTTTGACTAGTTGACTTTG
Source organism: Lactuca virosa (assembly GCF_052849685.1). NCBI lineage: Eukaryota > Viridiplantae > Streptophyta > Magnoliopsida > Asterales > Asteraceae > Lactuca > Lactuca virosa. Next base: position 319,195,626 of record NC_136429.1, read on the forward strand.
TTTGACTTTGACTTGACCGAAATTTGATGGTTGTCACATCGTCCCCCCGTTAGAGGGAATTTCGTCCCGAAATTTGCATTTTGATTGGGACTTCAAGAGTTTGGAAAAAGATGTGGAAAACTTTTCGTAGTACAAGAAATTGATTATGGTGAGGAACAACCCTCCTGATGTCACATGACGACCTTGGAAATTTCTTATTGTAACTTGAACTGAGTCAATTTAAAAGGAGTTTATTGTTTTGGGATGATAGAGTATTCTATGTGTGCTTTTATACTCCCTGTTTTATCCTTGGTATTACCACTATGAATATTTTATAACGTAGTTAGCGAGTTCCATCATTACAAATGTTTCAACAAATTTTGACGAAATTTGCATTATAACTCCTACAAGTTCTTTTATAGTCGATTGACGTAAACTAGTCGTATATCATTAAGATTGCAAGGGCATTTTGGATGGGTGACCCCGCCTTAAGCCCACAACCAAACAAGGAACAGGGAATGAGGTAGAATCACACATTCTAAGTCCATAGAATCTTAATGATATATGACCATAATGTTTACACTAGCCCTCATAGATTCCAGGGGAGTAGTATTATTGGGCTAGAAGTAGGAATTGTAGTTCAAAATAAAATAGTTATAAGCCTGCTATCTTCAAACTTGGGCTTTGGCCCCTCCCGATTCCTAATCAGAATAGTCCAATACTCCCAATTATCCAAGCGACCAAGCGGTATCAAGAAATCAAAATCGATTCATCCCCATTTTCCCAATTTGCTGCCTATCTCGCCTGCTGTTCGTTTGTCGCTGTCTCGCCAAGTCAGTCGCCTGGTCTCACTCTCGCCAATCGCCATCGCCAAGTGCCCAAGTCCTCATTTACACTTCACAGAAATCAGGTATGTAATCCCGAGACCCAAATCCTGTTCAGATGTTCTTTCTTTTCTGATTGTAAGATTGTTGATTGTTGGTGTTGGCGTATTGCACTGCTGCTGCTGTTTTCTGTCAATCTGTTGCCTATTTATGCGTTACTACTGTCTTACTGAGTTTCCTTTTAATTTGGCTGTCATTTGCGATTTAACGATTTGCCAATTTGATTTATAAGTTATGAACTTATAGATTTGGTTATTGATTTGGTTATGCTTAACAGCTTGTTAGCTTCAAACAAAACTGAAAAGTGACAACAAAGATTGATTTGGTTATTGTTAAATGAGTTATTGGTTATTGTTCTAATTTTGAATTTGATTTTGTTTTGATTGGATCAATTGTTCCTTCATTTTGATTTTTCTAGATATAATCATGGGAAAGATTAAAACATTGAAAGAGAAATTGTTGTCTGCTTACTAATATATCCTTCATAATCTGTTTTTTAAAGACATTAAAGGCTGTCGGGCTGAGTTGTAAATGTTTTTCTAGGTGTTTTTGGTGTTTATTTGTTGAAAACAATCTGTTTTTTTTTTAACGTTAATTTCAGTTTATAATATTTTCTCTCCCCCCCCCCCCCCCCAAAGTTAATTGTTCAAGCTCCGCCACTGATAGATTTACTAGTAAAAACCCTGAGTTTTTTTTTACATAGATGATAAGACTTATTTGGGTTTTGCCGTGTTCTCAAGATTCATGGTTTATATACTTGAATCGATGTTAGTTTTAGTAATAAAAAGAAATTTACAATTTAAACGTCGAGGTTAGAAGCTTGTACTGATATTTAAGGGGTTAAAAAATAAAGTTTTATTAGTTACCTATAGCGACACACAAGTCATAATTTGCATGTGTGAAGACTTGGAGTACTTTCTAATTGGTTCGTGTGTGAAGACTTGGAGTACTTTCTAACTGGTTCATGTGTGAAGACTTGGAGTACTTTCTAATGAAAAGTGTGCTACTGGAGAAATTTGAAACTGGTACGTAGCTTCAAAGTCAAGAATATGCGGTAGGCATGTGATGTATTAAATGCATGAGGCACATAAGTCATAATTTGCGGCAACATATACGTATATGTGTGTGAATTGAAGAAGAAGGTTACAGTTCAAAGACCATATATATTCATTTCCTCTTTATTTGTTATTAATTACTTCTCCCACTTCACTTATATAAATCATCACATTCTTACCGCAACTTTTAACTTCTCCCTCACAAATGGATCCACCTGCAGATCATCAAAACCCCATAGATGACCTCGATTGGTTTCAGTACTTTGATCATCAAGATCTTTTCAGGTATATATAAACGTCACTCATTACCCCATCTTTCGCACAGAAAAGTGATTTTGTCTATATTGATCAAAACATGGTTTGGATTTGTAGTGATCAAAAAGAGTCTTTCATCGTGTTGGATTTGATTATCTTGAGTTTTTTTTTTTTTTTTTTTTTTTTTGGATTTTTGCAGTGGTGACATGCTCGACCATCATGATTACGAGTTGTCGGAAAAATTGCATGAAGTGCTCGATCAGAACGTTTCCACAGTACTTAACAAAGATCAAAACATCATTTCTAGAAATGAGTTTCACGATTTGGATCCCCTTAAAGACATAAGCTTATGGGATTGTTGGGAGGATGGTAATTTACCATTGGTTAGTTTCAGTGAAGACTGTAAATCCGGTGGTGAGGCTACAGGTAGTTCTAGTGCTGCCATCACTGATCACGGTGGCCGGAAGGTGGCAAATAGATTGAGACCATTGGAGTTTGAAGAGATAGCGAAGTACTTTGAGATGCCGATAATCATGGCAGCAAAGGAACTAGGGATAGGGTTAACATTGTTGAAGAAAAGATGCAGAGAGCTAAACATAAACAGATGGCCTCATAGAAAACTTAAGAGCCTACAATCCCTCATTCAAAATGCCAAGGTAAATTACGATAATAACCTTCTATACATTACTCATGCATGCATGCCTGCACTTGGTAACCAAAGTAGTTTTGGTATTTTCTAAAATTTTAATTATTAGTTTCTTTATAACATAAACAATGGCCCTAGGCATATTCCACATCAATTCAATTGATTTACTACGATTTCCTGATTTATATTTATATAAACTTAACTCATTGTAAATTTTGTGAACTCACACGAAAAATATATTGCATCTACCTTTTTTTAAAAAAAAAAAAAACTAGGAGTTGGGATTAAAGGAGGAGGTAGAGACGTTAGCAGGGCACAAGAAGATGATGGAGAAATTGCCAGGTATGGAATTGATAGAAAGAACAAAGAAGCTTAGGCAAGCTTGCTTCAAAGCTATTTATAAGAAGAGAGGACTTAACAATCCTTAGTCCTTACCTTTTCTTTTAGCCATTTTGTTATAATTAGTGGATTTTAATCTACATTGTATGTGTTTTTCTCTTGATAGATTGATACCCTTTTTAGTTTCATTGTGTTTGTCTATTGATTTTTTATGCAGAAAATTTTGTATAATTTGGGTATTATAGTTTGTATTATGTATTTAGCTATATTCTAGATTGCCGACACGACTACGCTGACGACTCTATACCAGAGGTCTATATAAATAGACTTATGAATTTAGTAGGAATAACTTGATTATAATCTTGTGATTTGTTCCATGTCTGATCCACTCCTAAGATTCACTCGACATGCCCCCAGTTATGTGTAATTAAAATTTTATTAGACTGTTGATCCTAATGAGTCTACCCTAAGTCCACAACCAAACAAGGAACATGTCAACTATGAGAAACACGCATATGGACTTGTGAGTTATTTGTAAATTGATTAGGAAAATAAAGTTTTTTTTTAGACATTGTTGGGTAAAATAATTGTAAAACACTTGTTGGGCCATGGTTAGGAGTGTTGGGCACCTTTTGGGCTTTCCATGGTTACTAAATGTGAAACATGTAGCACTTGCGTGGGCCCCCACAAAACTAAGTTTTCACATTTCTTTCCCACTTCTAGGCCCATTAGGGAACTTAATAGTCCAATGAGTTGGCCATTTTGGAGTGTATCCTTTCGGATATGTTTGATAAGGTCGGGTATTTTGATGGCTCAAAAGTAATGTGAATGACGCGTTTTGGCCTATAGGTTTGGGAACTCTCGCCTTTGGTCCCCAGATAAGCAAACTGGTCCCTTGGTTGATTGGGATGTATACGAATGCTTACCTAGTCAGGACTTTCGGGCTACCGGCACCTCCCCCTTCCAGTTACTACGCGTCCATTACTATGATCCTACCCAACTAGAGTGGATGACTTTGAATTTCCTATGAGCTCTAAGGAATACATATATGTATATACATTTTGTTAAACAACTTGAGTATGTGTGTGATTTTCAGAGAAAGTGGAGAATATTCACAAGTGTATGCACACATATAAGTGTCAGGAGTAATACGTATGCACATAAGGGAGCAATTAACACACAAAGGTATTCCTAGGATTTTCTAAGTGTGAATTGCATGCAGTTGTGTGTGCATTTTATAAACTAGCATACGAGAGGACCCTAGAGGCTATAGACTAGGTCAAGGCAATTAACCTAATTCCCTATAGTCAAGGGCTCTGATACCAATCTGTCACACCCCGATCCTTGTCGGAATCGATCGAGGCGTGATATATTGTTCAAAGTCTCATGACAACTATGTTATAATATGATTAGATTCAATTAAGTACTAAGTATGCAAACAAGATCCACAACATATAAATACAAATCCAAATATGAACAACATTTATTACATCAAATTTAAATAGTCTTGTGGATTTCTAAGGCACAACCTATTTTTCATCAACTTCATTCTTCAAATCTGCATCATGGGTAAAAACAGGTCAACTACGAGAGTTGGTGAATAATCTAATTTTAGTAGAGAAAATTGTGAAGTTGAAACATTTATAATTTGAAATTTGTTTTCTTTTGAAGTCGGCAAACAATTGTATTTGAGATAACGGTTTATAAATCAAAAATTGATTAACAAATGATAACAACAACAATAAGTCCTCACCCTATATATACATATGTACATATATATATATATATATATATATATATATATATATATATATATATATATATATATAGGATGGAGCATCTAATCATCATACACACTCAACCACGTGCGATCAATCACCTTAGCGTCCCAAGGCGGGGTGGTCAACCCAATAGCGCTATTATTGTCCATAACGTACCTCAAGAATACGGGCATAGTCATGGAGATTAGACTAAAAATGGTAATGCACTACAAGTACATGTAGCGTAAACAAACAATAGTTATACAATTAATGACTCACGTATAAATGTCACAACAATGTCTCAATTGTGATAAAACAATAAAAAGAAGTTGGAATATATTAGAACCACATGATACACCCCAAAAGTATTGAAAATTATAAAGTATGGGGTAGATTACTCACATTAGTCCCAAAACAAAATGTGTGTGTCGTACGATAGACGATTCGGGTCAAAATGGCGTAGAACCTAATATAATTAATAGTTTTGGTTTAGGAACTGCTAAACGAGAATGGAGTATTAATACAAATAATTAGACACATATTCTTATATTATATGAATTAACAATAATTCATTTTGATTATAATATTAAGGTATTTATTTGTTAAATGAATTTTAAATTGAATTACTTACTTTGCATAATTAATTTATATTTTCAATTTAGGCCAGATTTTAATAATTTCTTATTAAAATAATAACTTGCCCAATTATAATTATTTACAGATTTTAACAATTATTTATATGAAATAATCATTAAAATGCATTTTTACATGCTTAAATACTTAGGAAAATAGTTTTAAATAGTAAACAGTATTGAAAAATTATGAAATTATTAGGAAATCATTATTTCATACAATATGAATTACTGTAAAATTTGTATATTTTTGTGAACTGTTTTAGTATTTATTTAATATTTTAATGATTAAACAACACAAAATTCGGGAAAAATAGTACATGATTCTCAAAAAATCTGTAAAATTAACCATAGTTTTATAACATGATGTAGAGCTCAGTGTATAAGTTTCAGATATTTGTGACTATGGCAAGTATTTTTTATATATTTCATTATTAATTAATCAATAAAATCATAAATAATAGTAAAAAGTAATATAAATGCATGAAACTTCATAAATTATGTTTAGTCAATATATTGGTCATCCCAGAATTTTCTCAGAATTTATTGAATGCAAAAAGTATTTTATGTGAATTATTGCCCTACTTTATTGCAATAATTATAGTAATTCAATAAAAAAAATTATTTTCTGAAAATTTCCAGAACTTCTTATTTTATTGATGGGATTCTGAGAAAAATCAGGTTTATGCATAAAATGAGTTTTAGGTAGTTTGGTGGATTTAATTTGTTTCTTGTATGAATATGAAACTTTTAACAACATACCTTGATGAATGCTTCAAGAGGGATGAAGATTTGAGTATAATAGATTGTTCTTGGATGGAATATGAGTATTCTTGGAGGAAATTTCGAGATTGAGAGTGAGAGAAAGAATAGAGAAGGTTTAAGTGGTGAAGAGAATAATGTGTTGGGAGAAAAAGGAAAGGAAAGTGGATGGGAGGTGTGAGTGGGAGACCATGGGAATAATCTTTTTGCTTTTGGTGGTCTTCATAATTTCCCACTAATACAAGCATCTTTTACATAATTAATATAATAGTTTTATAAAATTTAAAGTAAAGTTTATAAAAATAGAGTTTTATAAAATTTAATGTAAAGTTTATAAAAATGGAGTTTTATAAAAGATAGGTTAAGATTTGATTATAACAATCTACTTTGATTTGAAGTTTAATTATAGCATTCAAGTTTGATTCTTTTAATTTAATTAGAGCATTATACTTTGATTTGATTTTAATATGGTATCATAATTTAATTTGATTATAGTTATAACGTTGTACTATACTATGTTGCTATTAACGTCAATTTATATTGTAGTGTATGGGTTTTGATCCTATTAGCGTCAAGTAATCTTGAGTAGGGTTTGAATGAGATTGAGAGAGGTTTCGTTTGTGATCTTTTTGAGTGTCCGGTTTCGCAACACAAGGTCCATAGACCCCGTTAAGCCATGATTTAGTGTCCTACACAATCCCGATGATTGTGCAATAGTGTTTTATCACTTTGGTTCATTGTTTAGCACTGTTAAGGCTAAGGAAAATCAAACACATGAACTTTCCAAATGATGTTTTCTCATTAAAATAGCGAATTGTACAGTGATTACATAACGTAAACCCTATCATACAAGGGTTAATGGAGTTGACCGGTTTGACTAGTTGACTTTGTTTGACTTTGACTTGACCGAAATTTGATGGTTGTCACAGTTGATCTCCATTGGAATACCTTATAATGACTGTTGACAAGTCTTTGTGACTTTGTACATATTCATTACAGGAGGGTCAGTGCATATAAGTTTAAAATCTAAACAGATTTCGATAAATGATAGGAATTTGAAATTCTCACATTTTTCGATAAGGATTTGGGAGTATGAAATTAGAATCATTAAAATTATGTTCAATTGGTTTATTTCACAAAGTAAGGATCATAGACAAACATAGAGTGCATACTTGGTGTATGACAAAGCTATTGTTTAAGAAAAACATAGTGTACATGCTTGGAGCATGGGACAACTAGTGTTTTTAATTCAATTATAAAGTTGATAAAACCGAAACAATGAATAATGAGTAATCAGTATGATGATAAATAAAAGTGTTTATTTATATTCATAGGGTTTGATACCATATTTGATTCATTTATTCTTGTGTTTCACTTTGCATGTTTTGACTTCCAGAATAACTAAGTCGCTCTTCCTGAATGATTAAGTTATTCAAACCATCCACAGTCGGTCATATGTTGGAAGTAGATATGAATCAAGACTGTTATGGGTTGGCTTGTAGAGGTCCAACTTGGTGGACAAAGTGGTGCTACAACACTCATGAGTGCTCATAAGTTCTGAGTATTGGATTCAACCCGCGCTCATTTGAATCACTTCATGGATTTTATCACGAGTGATCATGAGACGATAATATCTTATATTCTTCAAACCTAGAGATATGAGTTGTTACTATGAGTTGGTTATACATTGATTGCACGAAAACGCATTTGGTAACTCGATGTTATAAAACGTGCCTTTGTGTATGATTCAACAAGTAGTAGAACAAGCCATATGAGTCGAAGTTTATCCATTCCTTTTACCTTCGGGATAAAAGCGATATCTGTGGGCCCCTCGATGATTTAGCGATGACACATGTGAGTGCTTGGCCAAGCCAGGACTGATTTGATTTGTTCAATCAGTCAGTCATCATAAATCGAAAATCGGGAAACAACAAATGGACAGAGAGAATGATTATAATCCATGTCTCAGTCCATATGATATCTAGAATGGAGGAATATGTGATCCCTTATCTAATGGACAAGTCATTGACAAGATCATAGTTCAGTTAACACGTCAGAGTTCAACAGAAGCTTTTGAGAGCTACGATTGCTAGTCGGGTTTTGAAGTCATACTCAATAATAGTTTTAGACTTATCCAAGTGGGAGACTGTTGGATTAATGTCTAAGTCCATAACTATATTTGGTATGTACTTGACCCGACCCGGCATGGTCCATTTGGGTTGCATGGCATCGGGACAATTGGATAGACAAGATGAGGAAAAAGGATACTAGTGATTTATATTAATATCTTATAAGTTCTAATATATTAATATATAATCATATTATTTAATTAGTATTGATCAAGAATTAATTTATAATTAATTAAGTGATCAAAAGGAACTAATTAAATATGGACTCTAAGATATATGTGTGTGATGGGCCAAGTTCATTTAGGTTGGGCTAAGCTTTCATGGATAGTCCATGGAGTGTTTAACCCATGGATCATATGAAATGAAAGGTCATGGGTATTAGGGTTTAACCCTAATCTCCACATTATATAAAGATGTCCTTGGTTGGTGAAATGGGCATTAGTGTGTGTACACAAAAAGGGCAAGGCCGATTTCACTAGAGAGAACCAAAGTATCCTTATTCTCAAGGTTATTCCAAGTGTTAATGGTGTTGTGTGAACCATTTGAGGTGTCACACTTGGGGCACTAGGCACTCAAGCTTCATGAAGACAAGTTACATCAAAAAAAAGGTATGTATTCTATCTATTTTATTACCCAAGTATATGATATTTGTATGCTAGTATAGGGTAATATCTTGGAAACTTCATATTTGCATGTATAATAGAGAAAACATAGATCCAAGGTATTTAAGGTTGTATGTGCACCATAGGATGTTGTAGTATACTAAAACCCAACACACATAAGTCAATATGCAGAAGTTCAAGAGCTTCAACAATCTTTGTATTGATACGTGTGGGATGGATCTTTCTGCTTTGTTTGCCCATCTCACACGCTGCACACAGGTGTTCCTTATCAAACTTGAGAAGAGGAAGGCCTCGAACATGATCACCAAGCACCAACTTATTAATGTCTTTGAAGTTCAGGTGCGATAGGCGTCGATGCCATAACCAGCTTTCATCAGAGTTTGCCTTTGACAGCAGGCATATTGTTGGTTTTCCTCGAATTGGGTTGAGATTTAAAGGATACATCTCTCCCTTGCGTTCGGACTTCAACAGAACTCTTTTGGATTGCTTTTCAATAATTTCTGATCCCTCATCATCGAATGAAACTTTCAAACTAGTTCCCACAACCAATTGAGATACACTGATGAGGTCGTGCTGCAATCCTTCCACGTAAGCCACTTTTCGAATTGTGAATTCTCTGTTGGTTATCATTCCATATCCTCTGATTGTGCCAAAATAATTGTTTCCATACTTCACACATCCACCATCCTTAAGAGACCGAAACTCCCTCAGCTCTTCCCTCCTTTCTGTCATGTGACGAGAGCAGCCACTGTCAATGTATCATTCGTCATCGAACTGCTCGTCACTTATAACCTGCAAATTCAAGCATATTTAGGAACCCAAAGTCTCTTGGGCCCTGGTGAGTCTTTCACAGAAACAGGAATAGCAACAGAAAGATCAACCAAATAAGTTCTTTTTATTAGAGTGGTTTCGTCTTTTCCTTTAATGGTATACACCTTGATTTTGTTTTTATCTTGTTTAAATTGTGGTGTATCAGATGGTGTGTTGTTAGATGGTTTTGGAATCTTCTTTTGAATCCTAGGGTTAGCTGACTTTTTCTTATTATTGATATCAGAACTCGAATCAAGGTTTCCCTTTCCTTTGATGTCCTTCATTAAATTCGGCTTTTGTTGGTAGCAGGAAGGACCGAAACTGGATGTTCGGTTCTGAGATCTGGTATTGTAACCGAAACTGGTGTTGGAACCGAAACTGGATGTTCGGTTCTGAGCTTTGGTGTTGGAACCAAAACTGGATGTTCGGTTCTGAGCTTTGGAATAATAGGAGCTTGGACTAAAACTTTCCTTTCGGTTTGGCTTGTCATTTTCTTTGACGTTTAACTCTTTCTTGGAAGGAACGTAGTTAGGGTTTTGAGACTGCCAAAACCATTTTCGCTCATTCAGATTCTTCATGTATCTCTGATTTCTTTGGCGTTTCTATTCAGCCAGCTGTTTTTGAGATTTATGAATATTGAAGCTTGATTTTGGCTTCTCCTTCTGAGTTTCGGTTGTCTTGGAAGATACATTGGATACTTTCTTTGGTTCTTCTGGTATCTCTTTTGTCCCACTCATACTTGGTTTATCAAAACTTGAGGGCTTGTTGATGGCTTCGGCAACGTATCTACCTTTTACCCTCCACGAGGTTCGCTCCGATAAGCCGACGGTTTCATTTGCATTATCGATAGGGGCAGACCAGAAGTAATCGTCGCATCCTTCAGCATTGTCTGTGTTGACCAAGATTTTCAATTATGCTGTTTGTTTTTTAGTGACCCCTGTAACAGCATATACTTGATTTGGCACTGTTTGAACTTTCTGATAGACCATTGCTTTCTCTTTAAGTTTCTGCAGCTTGTCCTTTGACAGACGAGCATATTCAACCGAGTTCTCAGATATGAGTGGTTTTTCATTCTCGGTTTCGCTCTTCATAAATTCAGAGCAATCAACTACATCTTCCACCGAGATTTCGCTCATCTCACTTTCCTCATCAAATTCAGACGTGTTTTCTATGTTCATTTTATGTTCTGAAATTAATTTGGCGTTAGATAAGTCAAATGTTTGAATGGTCTCGGACTTAATTTTCAACCTATCATTTTCATCTAAAAGATTTTTGAGCATACATTTATGTTCCTTAGAGTCAATAAAGGTCTCTATCTTGTCCAATCCGATTTTATAAGTGATGGAAGTCTCTTCTGAGGACATAATGGACTCACACTCAGCAATGACCTCATCCTCCTTAAATTCAAGGAATGGTAAGATCATCTTATGAATCTTTTTTCCCTATTTCACAATTTAAGTGCAACAGAGTAATATTCGTATATAAGCGTTTAGCAATCAAGCAAAAAACATTCTGTTGTTTTAGAAACTTTAAATTGTCTCGTTGCAAATAAATAATCTCATCCCTAGCCCTATTTAACTCCATCTCCTTCAGCTCAATCCACATCCTTCTCTCCTGACTCTTCGAAGACACCCTGCTGAGTTGGTCAGTTAGGTTAGAGTTCGCTAAGCGAGTTTGCATGAGACTACCACTTAAGTTAAAGAATTTAAATTTTAGTTCATTTAATTCTTCTTCATAATTTGTTACAGGAACTTTAAGTGATTCAAGGATGGATTGTACCTTTTTGATCAGCCGATCACAGTCGTTGATCTTCTCACTCACGGGCTTTGCTGCAAAGCACTTGTCCTCAGTTAGGTTCAGCTCCTTAAGCTCACCTTCGGTTGGTTTTCCAGCAGTAACCATCAAACATTTTCCAGCCGAATCAGTATCTCTCGCCACGTAATCTCTTCCATGTGTGGGTTTTCTCACTTCTTCATCCTCAGAATCGGTTGACCAGAATTCAACGCCACCGAACTCATCTTCATCCACATTTTCCTGCACAATCAAGGCATTCATTGAACTATTAGTTGCCTTCTTTTTCTTTATTTCTTCCAACTTTCGCATGTAATACTCCTCATCATCTTCACCGTCCCTTTTCTCAGCCATCTTCCTCAACATGCAATCTTTGGCAAAGTGGTTCTTGCCATGACAGTAATTGCAGTCGAATCCAGAGTCCCCCGAAAGCTTGCTTTCTTTCTTTTCGTCATCCTTTTGAGAGGTGTTCTTCGTTTCTTCTTTCACCTTCTCAGAGCTGTAACTTCCTTGGCAGTTTCTGTTCTTATTGACAGGGAAATTCTTTCGTGCAAACTTCTTTGGGTTGGTGACCATCATTGCATATTCTTTGCCTGTAAGGTCACACTCAGACATATCTGAATCCTCCTCTTCTTCTACAACACTTTTGCCTTTTGAGACAAGGGCCAGCAATCCCACACCCGAAACTACCTTCGCCTCCTTGGTTACCACGCTTTCATGGGATTTAAGAATACCCACCAGTTTCGCTAGTGAGTATGATTTAAATTGTTCATGAGCTTTCACTGTTGAAACTACTGCCATCCATTCTGGTCTTAAACCATTCATGAAGGTCACCTTCTACTCAATCAATTTTCTTTCAATACCATGCTTGATCATCTTGCTAAAGATGATTGAAGCGATCGAAGGTTTGTATCAGTTTCTCTTCAGGTTTCTGTTCGAAAACTCCAAATTCTGAGAGCAACAAGGTTTGGATCGAGTGTTCTAGATCTTCATCGGTTGAGTACAGTTCTTTTAACCTATCCCAGATTTCTTTATCCGTCGTGTATGAACCGACTAAACGAAAAATGTCAGATTGCAATGCGAATCTGATCATTCTCATGGCTTTCACATTACATAGCACCTTGTCCTTTTCATCCTGTGGCATCTTATCTACGTCCGCCACAAGCTGATTATATTCTTTTTGATTCTTCACTGTCCTGTTCGTTCCAGAGTGAACAAACGGCCCAATCGTGATAGCTTCCCAGATGAGATAACCATTATCTTCAGATCCAACTACGTAATCTTCAAAGTGATGCGCCCACACTTCATAATCTTGAGTGTAAAGAATGGGAACCCTTGTAGTCGATCCAATGTTGTTGGAGATGTTGATGGGATTAGTTTGTGAATCGTCGTGAGACATGATGAGCCTTTCCTTGGAACTGCTAGAATCAGACCTGTAAACTTGAGATTAGGGTTTTATCAAACACAAGAGTTACCGTCGACAGGAAGAAGACGGCTTCTTTATATTCGATAAAAGCGGAAACCCTTAAGAATTCTTCAAACAGAAGGAATGTGTGTTGATTACACAGTCTCCTGCTCTGATACCAATTGTTAGAACAATGTTCTAGTAGGATCGATTGATTCTAAACAGAAAAGCAATAAAATACGTAATAAAGAACACATGGATGGTTTAACTGAAGTCGAATGATTAAGCTTTAACACCTCAGAAGAGCTCGATTAAGAACTTCGACTGTAGAGGTGTTTAGGTTTACAAAGCAATAATGATAATAATCACGACTGTATCTAAGGCATACATGCATGCACTATTTATAGCTTAACCCTAATTAATAATCACGGATGGACAGGCCCAATCCGGATATACAAAATAAAGCCCATGACGCAACATAAAATACCAACAGACCATATTGACATATTCTGAAAAGAGGCAACTCTTGTTCAGAAGTGATAGTCAAAATGGGAATATGCAAATGTTTCCATGGGTGGAAGTTATCCATTAAATCTGTGTAAGATTAGAAAGCTTAATGCAAGAAGGATGTTCAAAGTAATATACTTTGAATTTGAGACTTCGTTTCAATGGAATTGATCTCCATTGGAATACTCTGTAATGTCTGTTGACAAGTCTTTATGACTTTGTGCATAGTCATTACGAGAGGATCAATGCATATAAGTTTAGAATCTAACAGATTTCGGTAAATGGTAGGAATTTGGAATTCTTACATTTACGATAAATATTTGGGATTTTGAAATGAGCATCATTGGAATCATGTTCAATTGGTCTATTTCACACAGTAAGGATCATAGACAAACATAGTGTGCATGCTTGGAGCATGGCATGACTATTGTTTTGATTCAAGTATAAAGTTGATTATTTGAAACATTATACAATGAATAATGAGTAATCAATATGGTGTTTAAATAAAAGGTGTTTTATTTACTCTCAAAGGTGCTTGGGACCATAGAGTGATTAGTATTATTCTTGTGTTTCACTTTGCATGTTTTCACTTCCAGAATAGCTAGGTTATTCTTTCCGAATGACTAAGTTATTCAAATTCTCCACAGTCGGTCATATGTTGGAAGTAGGTATGAATCAAGACTGTCATGAAGTTGGTTGTAGATGTCTTAGGTGTTGGACATAGCAAAAAGTTGCTACGACATTCATGAGTGCTCATAAGTTCTGAGAATTGGATTGAACCCATGCTCATTTGACTCACTTCATGGATTTTATCACGAGTGATCATGAGACGATAATATCTTATATTCTTCAAACCTAGAGATATGAGTTGTTGACTATGAGTTGGTTGTACATTGATTGTACGAAAACGCATAAGTAACTTGATGTTATAAAACGTGCCTTTGTGTATGATTCAACAAGTAGTTAGTACAAGCATATGAGTCGAAGTTTATCCATTCCTTTTACCCTTGGAGGGATAAAAGCGATATATGTGGGCCCCTCGATGATTTAGTGATGACAAACGTAAGTGCTCGGCCGAACCTGGACTGATTTGATTTGTTCAATTAGTCAGTCGTCATAAATCGGAAATCGGGAAACAACAAATGGACAGAGAGAATGATTATAATCCATGTCTCAGTCCATATGATATCTAGAATGGAGGAATATATGATCCTTTATCTAATGGACATGTTTAGACACACATGTGAGCTATCTAAGGAAAGGTGTATGATTTTGATAAAGTTTTATCAAAAAAATCTCGTATCAAAAATTTGAACTTTGGTAAGAAAGTCAATAAAGTATTGATTTCTGGAAGTCCAGCCGATTTCTGAGTACATGTCAAAGCTAGTGGGAGCATAAGTGTTATGCTAATAATCATCATGTTAGTGGGAGCATGATAATTATAATAAGTGTTGCAAGTTAGCAATGTTAATTATAGAAAACAAAAGTTTCAATTGGGAAAAAGTTGTTTTGCTATAATTAAGGGAGAGAAAATTATACTTCATTTCAAATCTAAAAGCTTAGATCGTGAGATTTTAATCAAATTTAGTCAAGTATATATATATATATATATATATATATATATATATATATATGAATGTTATGTCGGAATGGTTCAACATAAGGAAATTCTATATATGGGAACATTATTTGCGTTCTAAAATTCGATTATGATTACGGGATCCCTTTTAATAATCTGAATTATGAGAACATGGCAAATAGAAATATTATAGCAAAAGACTGGTCCAGTAACATGTCTTTATGTGAGACATCATGAATCGTGTCCCATATGCTTAGGATATAGGATCGATTGCATGTGCTACAATATTCATCCTTTCTAAATTTTCCAAATGCCCAGGGCATTAAGAGGGGAAAAGGTCTAGAATTGGATATGACTAAAATGATTAAGCAATTGTCGAGGACAATCTAAGGTTTACCAAAGATTGGTTGCTCATGGACAGTTGAAGTATATTGTTAATTTTAGAAGGACCATATTGACATATTCTGAAAAGAGGAAACTCTTGTTCATAAGTAATAGTCAAAATGGGAATATGGAAATGTCTCCATAAGTGGAAGTTATTCAATATGTGTAAGATTAGAAAACTTAATGCAAGAAGGATGTTCAGAGCAATGTACTTTGAATTTGAGACTTCGTTTCCATGGAATTGATCTCCATTGGAATACTCGGTAACGTCTGATGACAAGTCTTTGTGACTTTTGTGCATAGTCATCACAAGAGGATCAATGCATACAAGTTTAGAATCTAACAGATTCGGGTAAATGGCAGGAATTTGGAATTCGTACATTTACGGTAAGGATTTGGGATTGTGAAATGAGTATCATTGGAATTATGTTCAATTGATCTATTCCACAAAGTAAGGATCATAGACAAACATAGTGTGTATACTTGGTGTATGGCATAACTATTGTTTGGACAAACATAGTGTGCATGCTTAGAGCATGGCATGACTATTGTTTTGATTCAAGTATAAAGTTGATTATTTGAAACATTATGCAATTAATAATGTGTAATCAATATGGTGATAAGTAAAAGGCGTTTTATTTATATTCATAAGTTATGAGACCATATTGGATTAGTATTATTCTTGTGTTTCACTTTGCATGTTTTGACTTCCCGAATAACTGGGTTATTCAAATTCTCCACAGTCGGTCATATGTTGGAAGTAGGTATGAATCAAGACTGTCATGAAGTTGGCTTGTAGATGTCTAAGGTATTGGACATAGCAAGAGTTACTACAACATTCATGAGTGCTCATAAGTTCTGAGTATTGGATTAAACCCACGCTCATTTGAATCACTTCATGGATTTTATCACGAGTGATCATGAGACGATAATATCTTATATTCTTCAAACCTAGAGATATGACTTGTTGACTATGAGTTGGTTATACATTGATTGCACGAAAACTCATTAGTAATTTGATTTTATAAAACGTGCCTTTGTGATAAAAGCGATATATGTGGGCCCCTCGATGATTTAGTGATGACACCCCTAAGTGGTTGGCCAAGCCTGGACTAATTTGATTTGTTCAATTAGTCAGTCGTCATAAATCGGAAATCGGGATACAATAAATGGACAGAGAGAATGATTATAATCCATGTATCAGTCCATATGATATCTAGAATGGAGGAATATATGATCCCTTATCTAATAGACAAGTCATTTGACTAGGTCAGAGTTCGGCAGCGGCTTTAAGAGCTACGATTGCTAGTCGGGATCTTGGAGTCATACGCAATAATAGTTTTAGACTTATCCAAATGGGAGACTGTTGGATTAGATGTCTAAGCCTATAACTATTATTGGTATGTATTCGACCCGAGAGTAGCATGGTCCATTTGGGTTGCACTTCACCGGAACAATTTATATGGATAGTCTTTTGAGAATAGTATGTTTATGATTTATATTAATATATTATAAGTTCTAATATATTAATATGGAATCATATTATTTAATTAGTATTAATCAAGATTTAATTTAGAATTAATTTAGTGATCAAAAGGAACTAATTAAATATGGACTCTTATATATATAGCATGGGCCAAGTTCAGTTAGGTTGGGCTAAGCTTGCATGGATAGTCCATGGAGTTTTTAACCCATGGATCCTATGGAAATGAAAGGTCATGGGTATTAGGGTTTACATGAATGTAACCCTAATCCTCCATACTATATAAAGAGGTCTTTGGCACATGAAATGGCACTAGTGCGTGAGGATACAAGAGTGGGCTGATTTCTAGTGTGCATTCTATTCTCTCAAGCTTTCCAATGTGTTTTTGGTGATTTGTGATTCCATTTAAGGCTTCCACACTATTGGGGCTAAGCTCTTAAAGTTCAAGACTTCAAGCTCCATCAAAAGGTATGTCATCTAACTAGGCTTTTGTAGTATAGTTGCTTCATATTATGCTAGTTAGGATTAAAACCTTGGAATATCAAATATTTGCATGTATAATAGAGAAAACATAGATCCAAGGTTTTTAGGGTTGCATGTACACCATAGGAGTGTTAGAATGCTCAAAATTCATCACTACCTCCTCCTACTAATCCCAGGCTCTGTCTTTCAAAGGACAATATGCAAGTCTAACCTTTGCCACCTCGGGATAAAGGCTAGACCGGAAGCATTCTCGATGTCTGCAAATCACCGTCTGCTAGCAATGGGGTCCTTCTTATCGAAGAACTTAGGAGCCCCATATGCATGAAACTCTCAAAAATTCAAAGCGTATGAACCCACCATAGCCACCATCTCGATATGGAATGCGCCCAAACACTCATCCATCAACTCCATAATGCCCTCCTTGATCGAACCAAAGATCACAGGAGTCTGCTCCAGAATGTTGCGGGTAATCTTAGATGAAATGAACTCTTGCATCTGATCATCCACGGATCCAGCTCCAGAGCCCGAACCCGATCCTCCACCAGGACCTGAATCACCTCGAGTGACCACCATACCGAATATAAACAATGCAAACCATCATAAACACTCAAATAATATCACATCCCTTAGTATCCTCGTGACTACCTTGATTTGAATACGGATCTTGTGCTTCCAGTAGTATGGGCCCAATACTACCTTCCACACTTATCCGTACCTTCCTCAAGAGTTGTCCCAACTCCCCTGAGTGACTCCCCTAATTCCCAAAATTCTACATTCTCGCTAAACAATGCATGTGCTAATGCTAACATGCTCCTTAGGTTCTCCTAGGATTCTCTTCCCGCCACTCTCCGCCATCAGCTACAGAAGATTCTCCCACTAACACCCGCTAACTACCTTACGAATATAATTACATGAAAAAGACATCAGATAACCTAGCATATCCGCTTGATAGTTAACTAGTATTAGAAGTGGTTCCTGAAACCACAAAGCAAGCAGCATTTGAGCATCGAGTTCTAATTAGAACACTGCCTAACAAACCATCCTATCATATCATAAGTAATCCATACTAGCATGTTGTTCTAGAGGCCCATGCAGTAGGCATACAAAGGCATCTCTCCTAACATACCATTCAAAGAAAACCCTTAGCCCTAATCTAGCATGTTATTCACATACTGGAAATAAATAAACATGTATGGGTATTTTGGGAACATTTACTTGAGTTCGGCCGATCGCATGCATCACACCTCATTTTATAAAAATCCTTTTTGAAAATCTTTTTATTTTCAATTAATTCCTCAGTTTGAGTTCAAACACACCCAAGAGTATGTTCTAATCCCTCGAACCAAGGCTCTGATACCAACTTGTAACATCCCAAACTACTAAGTAAAAATTTTGTTGAAATCAACCAAACCATAAACCATGTATTTCAAAAACCATTAAGTATGTTATAGAAGAAAATAGTTATCAGAGTACAATCCCAAAATCATAAAATATCAGACACAGGTTAATGCGATGCAATCATATCGGGCCTTTCCCTGAAAACATTTAAACATAAATCGTAAGCACAAAGCTTAGTGAGTTCCCCAAAATACCACACACCATTCATCATACTAAAGCATATAACAGGTCTATTTCACCCCTGAGTACCTTTCGACTCTCTGAGTCCCTTTCTGACTCCTTTGGTATCTTTCAGTAGGTACGGATCTATTTCGCCCTTACAGCTAAGAATACAATCACACTAGCAAGAGTCACAAAGACAGCAAGCACATACAAGCATATTAGTAAGTGTCACAAAGACCACTATGTCCTATAACATAATCCTGTGGGTCGGTATTGGTGCCTTCGACCCACAAGTACAGTGAGGAGACTCACCTCAATCTGATGATAAATAAACCACGATCTCAGGCTGTTGCTACAACCGCTCCTCACACTGAACATATCCAAAATCAACTCTAATTACTAATCAGAGTAATAACCCTTAAATAATGGTCCATATTACATTCCATCATGCCAAGGGTAAAAGTCCATTTTACCCTTCACCTACTTGACCCATCTAACCTTGGCCCAAACCCATAATGACCTAAGGCCCAAAAATGGCCCAAAAGGTTGGTGAGTACGCCAAGCGTACCACCCCAGTACACCTAGCGTACTATTCTAACAGAGAAGGGAAACCGGGACTAAACACACTACGCCGAGCGTACCTAGAGGTTACGCCCAATGTACTCCCCTGCTGCTACAAATCCATATTAAGCACTTAATACCTAAAGTCTAAATGTCCAATTCACATATCTAGCTCTTGGGAATCTCTTAACTGATAAAGTTGACAACTTGATGCCTTTGCATGGCTCAAAGAAGCCCAAAACCAAATTCTGACCATCTAACTTCATATTAAGAATAATCACTCACACATGGATGAACCAAAGTCATCAAGATACGATTTTTATGCACTGGGGACCTCAGAAACATCAAGGAATGCTAACCTAAGTTTATGGACTAGCTTTTACTCATAATAATCAACCCATGGGACCAAAATATGCCAAAACCCTAAGCTAAACTAGATCTAAGAAATGAACCATCAAGCTAGAGACTTCATACCTCTAGAAGGATGATTAAGATGAACAAGGTTTGGATCTACAAGCTTCAAACCAACCAATACTTCTCCAATAAGCTCATTCTTCTTCAGTATACACCAAAAACACACCAAATCACTCAAAGGGCTCAAAATCTCACAAATAGAGGCTAGGTTTTCGAGGGGACTACTTTACGACAATGGAGGCTGGTGATGAGAAAGGCCTTGAGGTCATAAGGTGTTTAAATATTGTCAAAACCCTTAAATTTAGGGTTTTGCATTCTGCATGAGAATGCCCAGCGTACGCGAAGGAACCCGCGATCACATTAAATGAGTTATGCCTATCGTAACTATCAATTACGCCTAGCGTAATGGCCTTTCATGCAATAAACAAATAGTTAAAACTTGAGACATTGACTGGGAATCGGGCGTTTTATATATATATATATATATATATATATATATATATATATATATATATATATATATATATATATATATATATATATATATATATCATATAACTCCCGCCACCGGCTATGCTCTCATTCCAATGTCCTTTTTCTTGGTTCGTTTCCCAACAAGTTTTCTGATTTTCCAACTTTCCAATGACATATTTCAGGTTCGTATTCCCCGTGATAAATGGGTAGTGGTGGTGGGATGATGTGGCCATGTTGGTATTGGTGATGGTGGTGGTGATTGGTGGTGTAGTGGTGGCATGTGGGCCTTTTATCTAATAATTATAGAACAAATTACTGAAATCGTCCATGTAGTTTGCCAAAATTTCATGTTTAGTCCCTAACTTTTGTTTTGCAATCGGACCATCTCTAGGTTTTGATTTTGCTACGGTGTAAGTCCCTGCCTAATAGAAAATGACTATAATGCCCTTACTATTTTCTTTTTCAATTTTCTTATTATTTTTTTAATTAAAAAGATGATTTAAGTGATTTATTGCCCCAGTTGCACTCCCACTCTTGCTCTACTCCTACCATTCCCACTCCCACAGCCAGTCATCAGCCACCATCGGCCACCTCCAACTTCCGCCAGCCACCATTAGCCACCTCCAATCGCCGCCAGCCCCCGGAAAACCACCATAATCGAACCTCAAACACTTATCAAACCATAATCTACCCGAAAACCTGAAAATCATACCATAAATCAAACAATCACGCCATCACCACCACATGTCACTACCATCATCAGAAACCTGTTAGCCACCGGAAACCACCACTGACCACCATCAGAAAAATGAAAATGCATCCATAAAAATCTATTATATAACCTAAATAATTTATAAGATATGAAAACCAAAGCTATACAGATCTGAACAAATCTGAAGCAAACACCAGCCACCCCACTGCCGAAAAACCTTCACCCACTCATCTAACCCTAACTTGTAACTTAAATCCGGCAAGACCAAAACTCAGACTACTAGAGCATCGACGTAAACCACACGTCACTACCATCTCCGCTCTGAAGCCACCACCATCGCCGCTCTTAAGCCACAACCACCGTGCCCTGAAGCCTCCACCACCGGATCTGCTGCCACCACCACTGCCATCGACCATCACCAAATAGATCTACTTCAGGAAAGTGATCAACAAGCATATCAGGACAAAATGGGAGGAAGACGAAGTAAAGAGAAATCGGTGTCGGTAAAACCTTTTGCAGAACTGATGATGGCGGCGGACGAGGTTTTCGACGATAGAGATAGAAGCAACAAGAGGAAAGCGTCAATAAATACGAAGTAGACGGCGGTCTGAGGGTTTTCGGTGCGTCCGTCGTTGGCGATCTGGTTGTTCTGGTGGCCACGATTTGGTGTCTCCGGTGGTGGGGGTTGAGTTACTTTCTTTATCATATGTGAGAGAATGAGAGATGAGGAAAGAAGGTGAGATCGTTGGGGTAGGGGTAGGAGTGAGGTGGGACCTATCACCTATGTATATTAATTGATTATTTTAATTAATAAAATATTAAAAAAAAACTGAAAGTTAAAATATTAAGGGTATTATAGACATTTTCTATTAGGCAGGGACTTACACCGTAACAAAATCAAAACCTAGGAACGGTCTGAGTGCAAAACAAAAATTAGAGACCAAACACGAAATTATAGCAAACCACAAGGACGATTTCAGTAACTTGTTCATAATTAAAATATAAAGAAAAAAAAATATAAGTAAAAGACAAACAAAAGAATCTTGTCATTTCACATGCATTTAACCAAATGGTCTTAGTTACAATGCTTAACGGTAACTAGCTAAATGCCCAATGTGATGGATTTTGCAACTACGAAGACAAACTACATCAATTTTTGAATACTTAGACTCAAACTGCATAACTACATATTGGGCTAACCACATAGACAAAAATGTAATTTACTCTCAAATTTGGTTGAGAACTAAAAATAAAATAAAATAGATGACAAATATAACTACTTATTTACATTTTTTGCCAAAAAATAACCAAAAAGCCAACATTTTTTAGAATGATCACCGAGTTCGTAGAGGGACTTCTACGAACTCAACATGCCCTCTAGGGAGTCAACGTATATTTAAAGCGGCCAAATTTGATATTTTCGTTTTTCATTCCGCCGAAGAAGAACGAGTCCACAGAAGCTTCTGTGTGAACTCGGTTTTTGAAGATCTAGTTCGTAGAAGCCAATTTTGTAGAACAGGTCCGCAGTGTTAAGTCATGATAGCTTTATTCAGGGTCGGTCCTGAAAAAGTAAATATCCTCAAAGTCTCAGGATGAACCATAAAAAAAGACCCTTATCGTTATTATAAGATTTTATTTTTAAATAAAAATATATAATAAAAAATTGGGCCCTATGCAGCTGCCCACTACCCCCCCCCCCCCCCCCCCCTCTTTCTGGCTTTATTCGACATGCAAAATAATAAAAACACAATCAAACACGTTTGGATCTAATCTAAATAATTACTTCAACCTACAACTTTCAAAAATTATACCACTTAAGCACCACTCTACGGTAAATATGATAATCACTGTTTATAGATGTGCATGTTGAAGCTTCTTTCTCAAGTCACAATGTAAAATCTCATATGTTTAATTGGGTCCTCCAAACCTTCTTTTGTCATCCTCCATAAAAAACTTTGCATTCCAACACGCATACTCACATAGGGTACGCGTAGAAAAGGTAATACATCCTCCGTAAAGGGAATGCCTAGTCTAAAGCCTGACTCGATAGTTATTTTTGGAAAATATTTTTGGTTATTTCATGGAAAATTGGGTTAAAAAGTGGTTAAATTTGTCAAATTCTCAAAATAGAAAATCAAATAATTTGCTGTAACTCATCGGCTGGATCCAACTCACACATTAAAAGTGTCTGAAAAAATCTCCATTATATCACTTTTGGGGAATGTACTTTGATCTACTTGCTGTTCTAACCTGTGTTAAACACTTAAACTTGTCCCATGTGCTTATGGACTTGTACCTTCATTTCCAATCTTACCCACTTATTAAAAGACTTGTACTTTTGTCCCCCAATCTATATCCCTACATGCTTTAACTTTTGTACCCCATCACAATCGCAGGTAGAACCAATCGAATGCTAAAAAATAATCCTGCATGTCTCCACCAAATTTGATACAATCATACAAAATACAGCTTAATTTATTTTTCTATTTTTCTTTTTCTCAGAAAAGTCCCCAACGATCAACACAAGTGGAAGCAAAATGGCGTTACAAATTGTGGTAAAACGGTAAAACTTACATGAATGAAATGAATTAACAACAATATCTACAGATCTCAACTTCTAATCACGGGTTAATTTTAAGCCCTAATTGGACATCCCAGGGGCCCTACTGCTCTCGTATCCACTACTATCACCCGATTCAATGAATCTTTTCTCCATCAACCGGTTCCCTCTGTGTTCCTGTACAATATCATCAATACTTTTGTCAAATATAGTCCTTGATTTTTCTAATAGAACATAACAATACCCTTTATTTATACATTATTACTGTCTTTGACATGTATTAGATTGAGACTGATGTGACAGTGATAGGGAAAAGAGGGAAACCCTAATTGGACTGTGTCTGGCTGATGTGAGGATAATAAGGATAATAATATTTAACTTACTTCTCTATATGGAAAATCATCGGCTTCGAGCATGTGAATGACGTGACCCATTTTAGGCCTTTTTTGAGCAGTAGGATCCACACAACGTAATGCTACTAATAAGGCACGCTTCAAAGCTCTTGAAGACGGTTTTTCTGCTAATTTAGGATCCAAAACCCCTTCCGCATTCCTATTTGTTACCATTGTTTTAAGCCAATCCACAAGATTCACCTTCCAAGACAACAAAACAAAAAGAACAATGTGACCAGAATACAATACAAAGACAATTTTCACTGCTAAAATTGGGTAGATTATTGAAAGTTTATAGATTATAGACTAACCTCCTCTGGAGGCCGGCTATAATCCACAGGGTTTCTACCACTAATTATCTCCATTATAAGAATCCCAAAACTATAAACATCACTTCTCTCATTCAACATGCCCGTGCTAGCATATTCCGGAGCAACATATCTAGAAACCAAAATCAAGAATGTCATCAACTCGAAAACATTTTTGACTCTATGACTTATGAATTAAAGAAGTGACTTACCCAAATGTTCCCATAACTCGAGTAGTCACGTAGCTCTTCTCAGAGCCCAAAAGTTTAGCCAAGCCAAAATCCGAAACTTTCGGTTGCCATTGCCTATCGAGTAAAATATTGCTTGATTTGATGTCACGGTGAACCACTTTGGGCTCAAGTCCTTCGTGCAGATAAGTCAACCTAAACAACGAAAGTTATTAGAACCCCTTTTCTGAACATAACAGGACAAGACAAGACAGGTTGTACTGTGTTTTTGATATACACTGATGTCAATAAAATTTTAATTTTGTCTCACCCAAAAAGGTAATGGCATAATTTGTGTCACCCAAAAAGGTGGGGATCGGACATGAATGCCTTATAAAGCTTGTCCAGTCTAGTCATGTCCCGTGTAACAGTCAAAAGGGTTAATATTTTGGATTCCGAAAGTACCCTTTAGCCGTTCCAAGTATAATGCTCATACGGATCTCCCATGTAAGAGGACTAATTGGTCCTACATCTCCGTGAAGCCATTGCTCTAAGTTCCCATTGTTTACAAATTCATAAACAAGAATCCTAATCACAATAATCAAATTCCAAATCAAGAAATTGTCCAATTGATCAAAAAGGTTTTAAATGGAAGTAATCAAGAGTCGTACCTTTGAGCTCCTTCTGCACAATAACCAAGAAGCCTCACTAAATTCTTGTGACGAACTCGTCCAATGGCTTCCACTTCAACCTTAAACTCCTTCTCAGCTTGTCCTCTGTCAAATCCAACACAAAAACAAGAACGCTAACTGATTTATCATTTGAATATATCTATAATTCAATAATATGAACCTCAATTAGTTCCCTAAACTGAATAAAGTCAAAATAAGAGTTTATTCACTGTAAATTAACCTGTTATTGAGCAAATTTTTGACAGCAACCGTTGTATTATCCATTAAAACGCCAGAATAAACAATACCATATCCACCTTCACCAATCACATTTTCGTCTGAGAACCCATTTGTTGCAAGCTCAAGCTCCCTCAAAGTATACCAATGGCCCCAACCCAAATGGGAAACTTCGGGTTGAACAGAAACAACCGAAAGCTGATCACCCGACCCGCTTCCATAAGACGACCCGCCACCACTTCTTTCCGGGTAAGAAATGCGATGACCCTTTCCAATTTCTACCTGGATCTTCTCGAAATTACCATTATCTTCAGCTGCATGGCTCGTCACTATGGCTAAAGTATCCGATTTGGTTGCTGTGTTTACGACCTGCTGCTGATGCTTGTTGTTGTCGTGAGCTTTAACAGTGTGAATTCGGGTCGGGTCGAACCGAGGTTGTTGAAATTCGTCGGTGATTGTTGGGATTGTGGGTTTTTGAGGTACTGTTTTGGTCTTATGAAAGGTTTTTTTTCGTTTCGAGGTGAAATAGAGTGAAATGAAGAACAAGATGATGACAATGGCGGCTCCAAAGCAAATTCCAAGAACAACCCAAAATTTTAAACCAAAAATTGAGGTTTTCCGGGAGAGCTCGTCGTTTAGAAAACCGGACATTTTTGTTGTCGGTGTTTGGTTTCTGCTAAACAATCTAAAAGTCCATGGGAACGAAGCGTTAAAGATGTCAAGAAGGGAGACAAAATTACCAAGGATGTGGTAGAAGAACAAGAAGACAAAATTGAGTAGGGACTGTAGAAGAGAGGGAATCCTGCGTTTCTGAATGATAATAGAAAAATCTTCTATTTACCATTAAGATATTTGGAAGCTTGTATTGGGATTCATTTTATGTAAGTTGAATATATATTAATTAATATAATAATATATTGGTATATACAAATACAAATTGGAATGCAATTTACTTTTTTATATGTAACACTGTATTTACGAAAATGAATATCCTAGAAGTTGCGGTATCAAGGTGTCGGTAGAATCTAGGATAGACCAGGTTGTTAAAAAAAAAGGAAAATTATTTTATAGATAGGTTATTATCATTATAGTCCAAGATGCTATCACCACTTTTTGAGTTTTTCATTTTTATTTTTTACATTCTAAATGCATAAAATTAATATTAACCTGATTATTTAGTCACTTTCCATTGTAGTCGGTTTTTGTTCCGGGCTAACAAAAGAGACGGTATTTTTCATTCAATGACATGGTTGCCATATAATATTAGGACACACTACCGGCTTGGGAAAAAAAATTGGTACTCCCGCTCCCCTTCTCGACATCTCACACTCCAGATTTCTCTATCTCCCTCTACCCCATTTGGGATGTTTCTCAACCTTGGTGGATAAACAAGCTCCATATGTAATTGCAACCGTGGTGATTGTGACTGTGTTGATTGTCGACGTTATTGCCCCATGAAGAGAACCGAACCCAACAATGGCAGTGTAATATCCAATTTCGGATGTTCCTGATTTCAGGATAGCGGATCGTGATTTGACCAAGTAAAGGGCTTCAAGTGAATAGATGTTAGACCTTATTGGATGTTGATAATGTTGGTTAAGTGATTTAAGGCCCTAAATTGTGTGTTGGAGCCAAAATGGTAAAATGGAAAAAGTAATATTATGTACTTTTGTATGTATTAATAAATTAATTTATGTATGCTTTAAGCCAAAAGTAAGTTGATAGAACTGTGGGGTTTGTGAATACATTCGCGAGCATATAAAGATCACTAAAAAAGGAGTTAGAACGAAGCAGTTATAATCGTTTGAAGTTGAAGTTGAAAACCGGAAAAATCAAGAATTTATCGGGCGTGGAGCGCCCATTAAAAGCGTGAGGCACCCCGGCCTAGTGGGTTGCGCGTTTTTAGGGTGTTTGAGGTATTTAAAGGCCATTAGCTCTTAGGGTTTGATCATTTTCAGCCTCCGACACCCCTATATTATTCTTTGAGTGAAACCCTAGCCTCCTTTGAGTAAAGAGAGTTTATCCTCTCTCCTTGAACCATTTTTTGGTGCAATTTAGTAGTGATTTGATGAAGATTGAAGATCAATAAAGTCTAGTTGGTTTCAAGGGAAGTCGTTTCAAGCTTAGATCCATAAACTTCATACATTTTCTAGACTTTTATAAGTAAAAAGCTTCAATCTTTCCTTTATAGTTATTAGATCTTGCTAATGGTCCCTTTTATACACTTTTGGTCCATTTTATGAGTAATCTTGGAGTTTAGTGAACTCCAACATCTTCTGATCATTTTGGAATGATTCTTGGACATCATAGACTAGGAAAGTTATGATCTTTTCTCTTCTTTTTAATTCATGCAAGTTATCTTGGTACTTCAGGTCATTTTGGTGTATTAAAGTTTAGATCTTGAAATTTTGTGGCATTATTATGCATAAAGTTGGAAACTTTATCCATCTAAACATCATGTTGATTCAGATTTGAAGGTTGGAGACTTGGACTTAATGGATTAAGTTGAGAATGACACATTCTTGGTCCCTTTGAGACTTAAAGTATAGATCTTGGTTGTTTGGACCATCCTAATGGATAAAGTTGGAAAATTTATCCACTGTGAAGCTATTAGGTACCATATTTGATGTTATGAGCCTTTGTGTTTAAGAAGTAAGCTTTTAATGAAGAAAATAATATTCTGTCAGAGACCACGATATGGCCAAGGAAGGCCCACGACGTGGTGGTGCTCTCGCTCGCGACTGTTTTGTTGTTTGGCAGCCACGTCGTGGCCAACAGGTGGCCACGACGTGGTGGTTCGCTGATTTGACTTTGAAAGTTGACTTTTCGAGCAGTTTGACTTTTGGTCAAACCTTTGTAGAATTGGGTGTTTAGCTAATAACTAGTCTCGGTTTAGCATTAGATAGCTTGTATTAGTTGTTTTGTTGCTAAGGTTGATGTTGAGCTTCTGTTGGCTAGCTCAGGTGAGTTTTCTCATTATACTTTGTACTGTAGTATGTATCATTGTGTGTAGGATATTGTTATGTTGTAGAGATTTGTTAGGTAGATAGATTTGTTATCGTTACATGTGTTTTCCTGTTATTGTTATGTGCATATGTCGACATGTTGTGATTGTGTAACACCCTTCGCCAGGGCCCATTTGTAAAATAAATTTTCAACAAAGTTTTACTTGCTAATATTCAAAAGTTTCAAGTTTAATGCGGAAATTGTTTAGCGGTCCCAAAAGTTTAGTAAAAGTTATTAAGGAGCGATATTGTTCATTAGGTATCATAACAAGGTTCAAGTTCCCCACAAGTCGGGTGTAACGTCCGTGTTTCAGGACTAAGCATTATTAGATGATGTAATAGTCTAGGTCAACTATTGTAACTCTTTTTGAAGTAATAAAGATGAATTATTTGAGTATTATGTGAGTTATGTGAATTTATGTGTTTTTTGTTTAATTATAAAGATATAATTAATAAAGAATAAAAATAAGTGTCAAAATTAAAGTGTGAGATAAACCCAATATCTTTACATAAAGTTGTAGTGGTCGAAACAAGGATTCCGGGGGTATAAAGAACGCCGAAATCCGAGTTATAAAAAAGAAGTTATGACCCGTCGCAGTTTCGTGACAGAACCGGCTCGGCACCGGGAAGACGTAAATAGTGAATTTACGATAGAAGACTTTTTAGCCTTAGTGATCTAAACAAAAGTTGTAGTATACGTTAAACCGAGAACATACAAAAAAAGAACGCCCAAATTTGACTTCGTATGAGGAAGTTATGAATTTTCTAAGATTTGGCATAGCAGTGCACGACCCGAAACTCGAATTTTAGATCGAGCGGTTTTTGGCCTACGTGAACTAAATGAGAATTGAAGATCTCATTAATAGGAACTCAACGGTAAAAAGACAGATGAAAATGGAGTCCGTATGTAGAAGTTATGAATTTTACGCGGACATTTAACAGTATAATCTTCTCGTACTGTTAAATTTAAGATCGGTCGAGAATTAGCCGAAGGAGTCTAAATGAAAGTTGTAGAACTTATTTTACCTACGTGTGGATGTAAAGAACGTCGAAAACGGAACTCATATGCGAGAGTTACGATTTTTCTAAGTCGGGAGGGTGTTGTGCGAGTTTTGGTGACGCGACGCGATCACAGCCGTTGCTTCCTCCCCAAGGCTATCCACCAGATGGTGACACGTGGAACATTACGACCAGCGTAATTTTGAATACGCTCAGCGTACTCGGCGCTGGCAGCCTATAAATAGACGCGCAGATCTCCCATTTTCTTCACAACTCTCCACTTCTTTCCTCCCAAATACCCCCAAACCTTCAAGGTTTTTCCCTAGCACCTCCAAGGTGTTAGACGCAAGTCCCGGAGCACCGGGAAGCTCCGAGAAGAAGAGCTTTCGGCTCAGAACCGCTGCTCCGAGCGAAGCCCGGTTTTCGAGAAAACCCGCTGTAAGTGAGCTACGCCTACGCTATTTTTAATATAGCTTTTAATTAATTATAGTAACGTTATTAGGACTTTATAATAATTATTTGGGCTATTATTATGAGTTATATAAGTGTCATTATAATATCTTTTTAACCACTCGCGGTACGGGGAATCTGGTTTAAAGGGCCGCATAGGGTTGTTGGATTTCAGAAGTGCTATATGCCAAAATGATCCTGCCCTCCGGTGTTTTATGTCTGGCCCCTGTCTGTGCATAGTGGGTGAAAAGTATTGTCTAACGCTTATGTAATAGTAATAATAGCTAAACTATTAATTAGTCGCGGTTAACGTTAGACTAAACCCTAGTGGTATTGATACTAGGTTTTGTCAAGGGAAAATTGTTTTGAGATAACGAAGTGTTGTCCGAGTACCGAGTCACCACCTTTTTTCAGGTGAGTGCATAGTTACTTTCATCTTACACATAGATACAAAGTATTTTATATACTTTACGTGCTACGTGTATACTTGATATATGATGTTGGATGAATGATTTTATACATGTTTTAAATGATTTAAACTGTATATGTATTTTATATCTACAAAATGTGTTGGGTAAAACATGGGTAGATGTAATAGTTGCTGTGTGACAAAATAAAATAATGAGAGGCCTCGTTATAGATGTTATTGATGAGCCAGTCATCTAGCAGAGTATAGATGACGACCACGGACTATTCTAGACAGTCCAGTGGAACGCTAGCAGGCTCGCAACCTGTAGGTGTTTATTTAAACTGTGTGCTCACCAGTAGTACTCCATCCCCCACATGGTTGCCTTATTTGACATGAATTGCTAAGGAACCCCCGAAGCATGTGTTGTCATCCCGATGAAAGTCCTTAGACTAGGTCCCTTGTGTTAGATGTTTTTTGGACGTAAAGTGAGGATAACGGGAAGGGGTAATCGGGTTTGATTGGTTTGATAAAGTTAATAAACTTATTTATTGTGGGTTGAAAACTCTATGTGCTCACCAGGCTCCCAAGCCTGACCTACTTAGTCTCTTGTATTACAGGTAGGCCTGACCTAAGGGATTGTAGGGCTGTAAATATGAAATAATGTAGTATGGCTTACATGGTACTGTTTATGCTTTTGATCTGTATCGAACATGACATCCCAAGGTTTTTAATGAAATACATTTCTTCGGAAATGCTTTGATAAATCTTTATCATATTTTATTTTTGGAACAAATTCCGCAACACTTTTATTTAAAATGTTACTTTGATTTTTAAACAAAGCATAAACAAAATCGGTCTTTTCTGGCCGTGAAAATGGGGATGTCACAGTTGGTATCATAGCATTAGTTTAAGCGAACTATGAATTTGTAGGATTTCTAGACTAAAACTTAGAATGATAAGCGATGATTGTGAGGTGTAAGCACTAGCTTGTTTTAGGAACTGTGCCTAAAATGCTTTGATGTGCTAAATGCTTTGTGCCTGATATGTTGTTATTTGTTCGGATCTATGGTTTGTTGCCGACCGGATCTAGAAACCTTATGTGTTTAGGATTCTAAATGTACGGCTACGATATTAGAACTAACATGTAAACGTTTTAGAGTGATAAGGACGGTTTAAACGACTATCTTAAATAAAGATCTAAATTCACCTTATTCGGTGTATAGATCAAAATGGCAAGAATCCACAGTGGAGCCGGGAATGCAAATGGAAACAGAAACCAACCTCCAGTGATTGAGCAAATACCGGTTGTGGTAGCCGCTCCTGAGGCAATAACGATGGCCGGAGTGCAAGCGATGATCAAGATGATGTTGGATCGTCAAATGGAGGAAACTAGACTGTAACGCCCAGGTTTCGGGGCTAAGCATTTTTAGACAATGTAATAGTCTAGGTCAACTATTGTAACTCTTTTGATGTAATAAAGATGAAATATTTGAGTATTTTGTGAATTATGTGAATTTATATACTTATTATTTAATTATAAAGATATAATTAATAAAGAATAAAAATAAACGTCAAAATTAAAGTGTGAGATAAGCCTGATATATTTACATAAAGTTGTAGAGTACGTTCCCGCCTACGCGTGGATATAAAGAACGTCGAAAACGGAGTTCGTATGCAAAAGATACGACAGTTTTAAGAAAATCAGGCAGTAAAACACTGCTTTTCTTTAATCGCGTAAAACCGAATCGATCCTTTGAGGTACTTATGCTTTGCCGACGGGATTTCTGAGAGCGTTTTTGGACTCAGGATATGGTCTAGTATTTGATTTCATACTCGAAATATTTTTAACGAAAATATTTACAAAAGTTGCGAAAACGGGCACCGCGTGCCGTTTAGACGCAAAACTTTAAGTGCGATTTCCCGGAGTTCCGTAACTCCAAAAATTAATCCGTTCGGGTTTCTGGAATCCTTGAATTACCCTCTTTCATAAGAAATTTTCGAAAACGCAATCCGATGTCGGGATCTCGAGACACCCGATTTTGTGTGTTTTGGGCAATTAAAGGAGGAATAACCCATGTGGACCCACATGACTTGCATGGGAGAAAATCCCCAGCCAATTGCTTCTCCTCTTGGTCTTGTCCAAGTGATCTTCTCCTCATCCTTACTCTTTTGCTTGCACACTTCAATTTGTGAGTACATTGCTTAGCTGGAGGCATGGCTCAAACTTGTATGTGAGTGTGTGTGTTTACTATAAAATGAGGCTTAGACACCTTCATTTCTCACTCACAAAATCTGCCATCATCTTCCTCTTCTTCCCCTCTCTCTCAATCTTGATCTCTATCTCCCTCTATATCACCTTGAAGATCATCACCATAAACCACCATTCCACCACCCCCTATTGCCGCTGCTTTGTGAGTACTCCACCACCACCATTTATTTATTTTTGTATGTTACATTCGTTAGCAAATGGCCAAGAAATAGTTTATTTTTTTTTGCTGTGCTTAATCGAAGAAGAAACAGGAGGAAGTGATTACCTTCCATTCAAATATCTGTAAGTCTGTAACTCACGATGTATGAATGAAAGAGATGCACTGTGCAAACTTTGATTTGTTTTATTTAAATAAAACCCATGATTTTTTTTGAATTTACGAGATTGACCCCTCCTTTTTAAAATGGATTACAAATCATGCCTCAACTATTCAAATTTCATTACGAAATTAATTTTAAACCCCTTGCCATGGAAATTATTTACAAATTTAGTCCTAAACACCTAAACTAGGATGTATATGTTCCATATTGGTCCCTCATTTGGAAATTATATTTATAATTTAGTCCAACTAAATTATTTAATTAACATAACAGACCCTATACCTTGGTTAATTACCAAACTACCCTCCAAATATTAATTATATTAATATTTCCTTAGGGAACTAAATTTTCTCGGAGATTCGTATTCACGGAAATACTACTCGACCTTCTCGCATCCATTCCAGAACGCTAATCGTCTATCGAACGTTGAGGTGAGTGCATAGTTACTTACATCTTACACATATATATGAAGTATTTTATATAAATTACGTGCTACGTGTGCATATTATCTGTATACTTGCGATCTATGCTAGATGAACGATTTTATACACGTTTTAAATGATTTAAACTGTATATGTATTTTATAACTACAAAATGTGTTGGGTAAAACATGGGTAGATGTAATAGTTACTGTGAAAAAAAATAATGAGAGGCCTCGTTATAGATGTTATTGATGATCCAGTCATCTAGCGGAGTATAGATGACGACCACAGACTATTCTAGACAATCCACTGGAACGCTAGCAGACTCGCAACCTGTAGGTGTTTATTTGAACTGTGTGCTCACCAGCAGTACTCCATCCCCCACATGGTTGCCTTATTTGACATGAATTGCTGAGGAACCCCCAAAGCATGTGTTGTCACCCCGATGAAAGTCCTTAGACTAGATCCCTTGTGTTAGATGTTTTAGGGACGTAAAGTGAGGATAACGGGAAGGGGTAATCGGGTTGTTTGGTTGATGAAAATAATAAATTTATTTATTGTGGGTTGAAAACCCTATGTGCTCACCAGGATCCCAAGCCTGATCCACTTAGTTTCTTGTATTACAGGTAGTGGCGCATGAGCATAGATGTTTGGATGAGAGATAAGGGAATATAGGCCTGTAAATACGAAATAATGTAGTAAGGCTTATGTTGTACTGTTTATGCTTTCGATATGTATCGAACATGACATCCCGAGTCTTTTAATGAAATACATTTCTTTGGAAATGCTTTTGATAAATCTTTATCATATTTTGTTTTGGGACAAATTCCGCAACACTTTTATTTAAAATGTTACTCTGATTTTCGAACAAGCATAAACAAAAATCGTTTTTTTCTGGCCGTGAAAATGGGGATGTCACAGTTGGTATCAGAGCATTAGTTTAAGCGAACTAGGAATTTGTAGGATTTCTAGACTTAAACTTAGAATGCTAAGCGATGATTGTGAGTTGTGAGCACTAGCTTATTTTAGGAATTATGCCTAAAATACTTTTATGTGCTAAATGCTTTGTGCTTGATATTCTGTTATTTGTTCGGATCTATGGTCTGTTGCCGACCGGATCTGGAAACCTTATGTGTTTAGGATTCTAAACGTACGACTACGATATTAGAACTAACATGTAAACGTTTTCGGAGTGATAAGGACGGTTTAAACGACTATCCTAAATAAAGATCTAAATTCACCTTATTTGGTGTATAGATCAAAATGGCAAGAACCTGCAGTGGCGCCGGGAATGCAAATGGGAACAGAAACCAACCCCCAGTGATTGAGCAAATACCGGTTGTGGTAGCCGCTGCTGAGCCAATAACGATGGCCGGAGTGCAAGCGATGATCCAGGCGATGTTGGATCATCAAATGGAGGAAACCAGACGTTTGCTCCAACAAAAACGAGAGGAAGCTACCATACAGATCGAACAGCCCGAGTTGAACGAAGGGCAGACTGAGGAGGGGAACTACAGTGGAACCGTTGGTCAAGTCAACCCACCGATAGTTCGACAAAACAATCAGGATGACGGAGTCGAGAGGAATGGATGCAAGTACAAGGATTTTCTGACTTGCAAGCCATCGAACTTCACTTGAAAGGAAGATCCGATCGGGGTCATGGATTGGATCTCGGAAATGGAGTTAGCTTTCATGATGTGTGGTTGCAGAGGCAAACTACAGACTACATTTGTTGTACGTCAGTTCCGAGGGGGCGCTGTGCGTTGGTGGAACACCCTGGGGAAAACCTTGAGCCCCAATGAGCCCCTGCAACTGCCATGGGCCGAGTTTTTGGTGCAATTCAAACGTAAGTACTGCTCAGCCCAAAACCTTCTCGAGCTAGAGAACCAGTTCCTAACCCTGAAGAAAGGAAGCCTGTCCATTGATGAGTACACTAACAACTTCACGGAGAAAATGGAGTTTGCCTTGCGTCTTGTTCCGGATGAGTTGACAAAGATCGACAAGTACGCTAAGGGACTCCCATGGGAGTATGCGGTGCCGGTACGTCAGGCACATACCCTGGAGGCGACTATCTGGGCTGCCAAGTCTGTGGAAGAGATGATCAAGGGAAGAGCTGCCAGCAAGGTTGAGGTTGGCGAGAAGAGAAAATTTGAAGGGTCTGCTAAACCCAACAATAAGAAGAGCAAGTTCGGTTCAAAGAAGTTCGGGGGAGGAAATGAATCAAAATGGTGCGAGAAGTGCAAGAAGAAGCACTCGGGAAAATGTAGCAAGGAGGTGACCTGCTACAAGTGTGGGAAAACGGGGCACTATGCCAATGAGTGCACCATCAACAAAAGGGTGTGCTACGAGTGTTGTGAAGAAGGGCACATTGCTAAGGATTGCTGTCACACCCCCAAACCAGAATGGCGGAAACATTCGGGGGTGGGTGACTTCACGTAGTATCATAACAGTTGAATATTGTAAAGAAAGTGAACACAACCATCATAAATATAATAAAAACTTACATTGTTGCGTGTAATACATGTTTCAAAAGAATATTACAAATATGATGATTTAAAATGTTTTGATAATAGACGCCTTAGCGTTCTTTCTCCAAAAGCTGATGGTTACCTGTATTACTGATTCCCTGAGAAATACAAGTAGTTTTGAAAAAGTATCAACAATTAAGTTGGTGAGTTCATAAGCGTTTTTGTACTGAAATTTGTATGTCCTTTAGTAAAAATAACTGAACGTGTTTTCCAGAAAATCCAATATTTTCTACATATAGTTTGAAAAAGTTCCAAAGGCTGGAGTGCAATAGTATCTTTCGTGCTCAAAATGGTGAAAGTGTATTTATACTCAAATAATGTATTTACTGAATGCATTCAAGAGTCTCGTAAATCAAACTTATTTTAATACTTCCGTGTGAGTTTTATAACCATGCTATTGACCCGGACTGCCTGTAACAACGTTCTTCAGGCGTTGTAGTGTTATGACGTTTGTCACCCCAGACCTGCCGATCTAACTGTAGCTAACAGTTTAGGTGTGGGATTGTCAATCCCGTATAGATCTATACACAAGTATCACGCTCTCCCTCCAAGAGATTATGGTTTATAATATAGGACTTGAAATGCGTACTTGTGAGTACGTTGAAGCTGAATGTCTCACAACACTTAGTATTAATAGATTTACGAAAATAAAAGTCTATATTTCATGTAGATGAAAGTATTTCATTTTCACAATGTTTACGTAAAGATGTAATAAATAACCCGTAAATTATACCCATTATAGTTTTTTCCGAAAGTGTGTTCCATTTGGTGATAAAAACTCGGTATAATACTAACCTTGCATGTAAAGTGTATCGTTGATATCGATGTTATTTAACACTTTTAATAATGTAAATGATGTATTTAAATCCGTATAAAACGATAAGTTTTTCTCGTATTGCACTTGTATTCCCCCCTCCCTAAAACATGAAAAGACGTGAAAATGTAGGGGTATGAACTCACCTGGAAAGTGTGATGATTCGAAGGAAACGAGATTTTTCTCGGGTGGCACTTCGACCGGAAAGTGGTGAAATTCTCAGGAATCTCGGAGCTTCGGACCTTCGTCGGGACTGAGGTATGAAACCGGGAAGTCGGGATCGTCTCGGGATGCTAAACGTGGAGTAAGAGTGAGAGAGAAAGAGGAAATGGACAAGGAAAGTCGGAGGTCTCGCATGGTATTTATAGGTGAGGAAGACTGCCCTCGTACGCTGGGCGTACTCCGAAGTACGCGGGGCGTACCTCGTACGCTGGGCGTACCCTCGTACGCGGGGCGTATGTCAGCGATGATGTCACGGTCTCCGGTCTTCGGATGGGACGGTAGTAGAGCGGTAGAGGGCGACGTGGCCGATCCGAGTCCATGCATCTCGTACGCTGGGCGTACTCCGAAGTACGCGGGGCGTACTCCTTCGGATAAGCTTCGTAATGCGTGCCAAAAACTTCAAAAATGCGTAACTTTCTCATACGAGCTCCGTTTTTGACGTTCTTTATATCCACGCGTAGGTGAGAATATAATCTACAACTTTCATTTAGATTACGTCGGTTAGTTTTGAATTTATTTTTAATCATATTTTATTTAATAGGCCGGGACAGGATAATTCCGTTAAAAATCCATAACTTTTTTATCTGATGTCCGTTTTCGTCTGCCTTTTTACCATTGTACTACTATTGTAGAGACCTTCAACTCTCGTTTAGGTTGCATCGGCTAAAAATCGCTCGATCTTTATTTCGAGTTTTTAGCTGTCTATCGCTGTTTCGAAACTTAGAAAAATCATAACTTCCTCATACGAAGTCAGATTTGGGCGTTCTTTTTATGCATGCTCATGGTTTAACGTAATCTATGACTTTCGTTTAGATACCAAAGGCTAAAAAGTATTTTATTGAAGTTTCACTTTTTACGCTTAACAGTGTTTTACCGGGTGTGTCGTGGATTTTCGATTGGTCATAACTTCTTCGTTATAACTCGGATTTGAGTGCTCTTTATATTTTTCGAAACCTTGGCACGATATCTAACACTTTATGCATCCCAATTTAGATTTTAGAACACTTCATTTTTTTGACGCTAATTTCATTGATTCCAAATAGTTTATTATATTTGACTTTTTGAATGTTACACTGACTTGAAAAATATCGGGTTGTCACAATTGCCCAAAGAAGAAAGATGCGGCAAGGCCCAACATTCCACCGAAACCAAAGGCGAGAGCCTTCCAGATGACGCTCGAGGCTGCAAAGGAGGCAGCAGACGTCGCTTCAGGTACCTTTCTTGTAAATGGATTGCCTGCCAATATACTATTTGATTCGGGAGCGAACTACTCCTTTGTGTCGCATAAATTTGGTGGGAAATTAGCATTGCCTGTAGAAAAACTTGATAATGCCCTAATTGTGGAAGTTGCCAGTGGCAAGTTCGTACCTGTTAGCAACCGTATTAGGAACATCGTCATCGACCTAAACGGAAACGAATTTCACGAAGAGCTATTGCCCATAGAGTTGAACAGTTTTGACATCGTTTTGGGAATGGATTGGCTTAGCGCCAACGATGCTGAGATTCAATGCCGAAAGAAGATAGTAAGGGTAAACGCACCCGGAAAAGAGTCATTTATGGTGTACGGGGACAAACGCCGCGTAAATTCTGGAATCATCTCCCTGATGAAAGCCAGAAAATGTTTGTCCAAGGGATGTGCATCATACTTGGCATTCGTTATCGATGCTAAAAAGGAAAAGAAGGAGGTGCAGAATATAGCAGTCATGTGTGATTATCCTGAAGTCTTTCCCGAAGATCTTCCCGGACTACCAGCTGATAGACAAGTGGAGTTTCGTATAGACTTGTTAACGGGTACAACACCGATAGCAAACGCACCTTACCGATTGGCACCAACGGAGATAAAGTAGCTCATGACGCAACTTCAGGAGCTGTTGGACAACGGTTTCATTCGACCTAGTTCATCACCCTGGGGAGCTCCGATGCTATTTGTAAAGAAGAAAGACGGGAGCATGAGAATGTGTATAGACTACCGAGAGCTGAACAAGGCAACGATGAAGAACAAGTACCCATTGCCGAGGATTGATGACCTATTCGATCAGCTGCAAGGTTCGAGCTATTTCTCAAAGATCGATCTTAGGTCAGGATATCCTCAGCTAAAAGTGAGAGAGCAGGATATCGAGAAGACTGCGTTCAGAACTAGATATGGACACTATGAGTTCTTGGTTATGTCGTTTGGACTAACCAATGCTCCAACAACATTCATGGATTTAATGAATAGGGTTTGTAAACCATTCCTCGATAAATCCGTGATAGTGTTCATCGACGACATTCTGATCTACTCAAAAAGCCAGGAGGAGCATGGCAAGCATCTACGAGAAGTGTTGGAAGTCTTGAAAAAGGAGAAGCTTTACGCTAAGTTCTCCAAATATGATTTTTGGATCCGAGAAGTCCAATTCTTGGGTCATGTGGTTAACCAGAAGGGAATAATGGTTGACCCAGAAAAAATCGAAGCTGTGATGAAGTGGGAACGACCGAAAAGTCCCACGGAGATTCGAAGCTTTTTGGGATTAGCCGGATACTACCGACGATTTATCCAAGGTTTTTCTTCGATAGCTGCTCCATTGACAGCTTTGACCCATAAAGGAGCTACTTACACATGGAGTGAGAAGCACGAAGAAGCGTTCGAGAAGCTAAAGAAGAAATTGTGTGAAGCACCGATTCTTTCTCTACCCGATGGAGTTGAATATTTTGCCGTGTATAGCGATGCGTCAGGAGACGGGTTAGGACGTGTCCTGTCTCAAAGAGAAAAGGTGATAGCATACGCGTCTCGACAACTGAAGGAGCATGAAAAGAACTACCCCACTCACGATTTTGAGTTGGCAGCGGTAGTTTTTGCTTTAAAGATATGGAGGCATTACCTCTATGGCACGAAGTGCAAGCTTTTCACTGATCATAAGAGTCTCCAGTATCTCTTTAATCAGAAAGAATTGAACATGAGGCAACGACGCTGGATGGAATTACTCAAGGACTACGACTGTGAGATACTTTACCACCCTGGTAAAGCAAATGTGGTCGCTGATGCTCTCAGTCGAAAAGTCAATCTTGAAAGGAAAAGGCCAAGAGCGTTGAGAATTGAAGTTGTCTCGACAATTGTGGAAAGTATAAAGAAAGCTCAAGAAGAAGCTACAGACAAGAATGACCGAAAAGAAGAACGTTTGGGAAAAACGTTGGTGTTCGGTACAAACCGTCAAGGACTGAAGGTATTCCAAGATCGGATTTGGGTACCTAAGACGGTAGCACTAAAAGGTATTCCAAGATCGGATTTGGGTACCTAAGACGGGAGGAATAAGAGGTCTTTTAATTTCCCGATCCATGATCTCTACTGGCTCTTCTACGAATTGGAGATTCTCGTTGATTTCAATTTCGTCCAGAGGGATAACGAGGGTCTCATCGGACAAGCATTTCTTTAGGTTCGATACGTGAAAGGTAGGGTGCACGTTATTGAGTTCCTGCGGTAATCGAAGTTTGTATGCCACCGGGCCGATCCTGGCAAGGATCTCGAATGGTCCGATATACCTTGGGTTTAGTTTCCCACGCTTTCTGAAACGTATTAATCCCTTCCAGGGTGAGACTTTTAGTAGTACTCGGTCCCCAACCTGGAATTCCAAGGGTTTCCGTCTTTTATCCGCATAACTCTTTTGTCTGTCTCTTGAAGCCTTCAGTCGCTCCCGGATTTGAACAATCTTCTCTGTAGTTTCCCTTATGATTTCTGGTCCAATGAGAGTGATGTCGGTTGCTTGTCCTCTTGCCAGTTGTGTGTCACCCACTTCAGCCCAGCACAGAGGTGATCTGCACTTACGACCGAAGAGGGCTTCGAATGGGGCAACCTTGATGCTAGTGTGATAGTTATTGTTGTACGAGAACTCGACCAATGGTAAATGGGTATCCCACGCTTTACCAAAATCGATCACACAAGCTCTTAGCATATCTCCCAAGGTTTGAATGGTTCTCTGACTCTGACCGTCGGTCTGTGGGTGATAAGCGATACTCATGTCTAACCTTGTTCCTAAAGATTTTTGTAGCGACTGCCAGAACCTCGAGGTTAATCTACTATCTCGGTCCGAGATAATGGATACGGGTACACCATGCAGTCGTACAATTTCTCTAATGTATGTTCTGGTTAGCTTTTCCAGTTTATCCGTTTCTTTGATTGGTAGGAAGTGCGCGGATTTGGTTAACCTGTCGACGATCACCCAGATGGTGTCGAGTCCGCTTTCCGTCTTGGGTAACCTGGTTATGAAATCCATGGTTATCCGCTCCCACTTCCACTCGGGTATTTCCGGTTGTTGCAATAATCCCGAGGGCTTTTGGTACTCTACCTTGACTTTAGCGCAAGTATGCCATTTGCCTACATAGGTAGCGATTTCGGATTTCATGTTTGGCCACCAATACAGTTTCTTGAGGTCCAAATACATCTTATCTGAACCGGGGTGTATGGAATATCGAGTCTTATGGGCTTCATCCATGACAACATCTCTGAATCCGCCAAACTTCGGCGTCCAGATCCGATTCATGAAGTAACGAACTCCGTCATTCTTGACTTCAAGATTTTTATCCATTCCTCTTAAGGCCTCCCCTGCCACATTTTTTGGATTTCAAGGCTTCTATTTGAGCTTCCTTGGTTTACGTGGACAGGTGTGAATGGATCGTCACAGTTAAAGATTTCACTCGGCGGCCTGAGTATTCCTTTCGGCTGAGGGCATCAGCTACTACATTAGCTTTCCCGGGATGATGATGAATTTCTCATTCGTAATCATTTAGTAGTTCTACCCACCGCCTTTGTCTCATGTTGAGTTCCTTTTGACTGAGGATGTGTTGAAGGCTTTTATGATCGGTGAAGATTGTACATTTCGTGCCGTAGAGATAGTGCCTCCAGATTTTTATAGCGAAAACGACTGCTCCTAGTTCGAGATCGTGCGTGGTATAGTTGACCGCGTACGTCTTGAGTTGTCTTGAGGCGTATGCGATCACCTTCCCTCGTTGCATCAGGACACATCCAAGTCCCTGGTTTGGAGCATCACAGTAGACCACGAAGTCTTCTGTTCCTTCTGGCAAAGATAATATGGGTGCGCTGCATAGGGCTCGCTTTAGTGTTTGGAATGCAACGTCTTGTTTTTCTCCCCAGCTGAAGGTTACACCCTTCTGAGTCAGGGTAGTAAGTGCCTTAGCAATCTTTGAGAAGTTTTGTATGAACCTCCGGTAATACCCGGCAAGGCCCAAGAATTGCCGGATTTCCGTTGGAGTCCTTGGAGTTGTCCAGTTCTCGATTGCCTTGATTTTGGAAGGGTCCACATGTATCTCCTCCTTACTGACTACGTGGCCCAGAAAATCCACTTTCCGAATCCAAAATTCGCACTTTGAGAATTTTTCATATAGTTTCT
Source organism: Lactuca virosa (assembly GCF_052849685.1). Lineage (NCBI taxonomy): Eukaryota > Viridiplantae > Streptophyta > Magnoliopsida > Asterales > Asteraceae > Lactuca > Lactuca virosa. Next base: position 319,238,007 of record NC_136429.1, read on the forward strand.
CTGTCCTTAATGTTTCCAAGACTTGTCGGAGATGTTGACTATGTTCCTCCTTGCTCCTTGAATAGATGAGTATATCATCTATGAATACGATCACAAATTTGTCCAGGAAAGGACGACATACTCGGTTCATCAAGTCCATGAACACCGCCGGTGCATTTGTCAATCCAAATTTGTTACTCATTTGTGCCATTGCTGCGGTTACGACAGCTGTTACAGCAGCCTGAAAGGTAGCAGCATCCATTGATGGAGGGGGTGGTGGAGGTGGTGTTGGTGCTCCTGTATTATTGAAGCGTCGAGGATTTCTTCTTGGTGGCATGATTCTGCCACAAATTAAGAGACGAATTGTTGATAACTCATTAGAAATGATTATGGAAGGTTTTAGTATTATAAGTTTTAGTTATGAACATTTCTGGTTTTTGCATGATAATGGAAACTTTCAAAAAATAAGTGTATGATTCTTTTAAGAATTAAATGGAATACTCAAGAAAATAATAAATGCATGTCAATTTCATTGATATTAGTATATGATACAACGATCAGGAAAATTTGACCTTTTATAGGTCTAGGGTACATCAATGAAAATGGGAAAATTTGACAGCATTCCGGCCTCCGAATTGTGTACTCACAATCCGTCGGGTTTACATTAATACAAGAAAAGGTAACACCAACACTTAGCCAATAGGTATAAATATAGCGCCAGTAGTACGCGCTCTACTCCGAGCGGGTAGCACGCTGCGGACCATGGTATGTGGTTGTGGAAGCCTTAGCTCGGGCTACTTGTCGTTCAGCCTCGATGATACGCCTCTCCATTGCGGCTTGGTTCTTACGGAACTCACTTACTTCGGCTCTAGCAGCAGTAATGTCTTTCTGAAGGGAAAAGGTGTGCTCTATTGTCCGCTCATGTTCTTCGTCCAGACGACGAAGACGTACCGCAGTGACAGCAGCGGTGGCTCCAATGTCCAAGAGTTGGCTGGAATTTGCTCTTGCTTGCTCGCCTTGGTTGGCAATGCGACGAATCATGACCGAGAGTGCTCTGTCAGCCGAACCCCCGTTGCTGAGGTTATAAAAGCCTCGTGACATGCCGTAGGGTGGACGTTGCCCTTGTTCCCTGCTCCATCGCTTCAGATCCACAGCCCAGCGGGGCGCCGGGCCCTGAAAGTTCCTTTGGGGATTTGCTGGTCCTCGGGGAGGATTGTAGATCTCGGGTTCCGAGTCAGTGCTCCCACCATCTCCTTCCTCTTCTGACTCTTCATTTGGGTCTTCCTCGGGATCCTCTTCTGGCTCCTCCTCGGGAATCTTTTCGGGATCTTCCTCTGGGTCCTCTTCAATCCAGCCTCCATTACCCTGGTTAGGGTAGTAGGGATCCCCGGGAATGTGAAATCCTGCCATTTTGTCTAGTCGAGAAATAGAGGTAAGAGAATTTTATAAAAACTCGGGAGTAAAAAGGTAATTTTTGATAAATAAATTTTTTATTTATTTGACGATTTCCTAAATTTAACTAAATATCGAGGTTCACACGATTATTATAGTTCTTATGGTTTTAAAATACTCCTATAGTATTTCAAATTTGTAAGTTTGATTCTAGTATTTTTTTTGGTAAGTTTTCGACTTGTTGCTCACTACGGCCATTCCTCGAGATACGTTGGTCACATCCAGGATAAATATAGTTGATCAAGCTATATTTATTCTCGATTTGATTACATACCCCGAGGCCAAGTCTTAGTGTCGCAACTTGCCTTAATACTTTTTATAAAATCTTTGCTATGATACGAGACCGATGCATGCGTGTATTTATACTTTTATAATATATATATATATATATATATATATCATTTTAATTTATTAAAAGTATCGTTTATGAAAACGTTTTGTTAGAGGGTTTTTGGTCCCTTTGTATTTATAGTTTGTATATCTTATTTGGTTCGATATACTTAGTTCACTATAAACAATGCTCTGATACCAATCTGTCACACCCCCAAACCAGAATGGCGGAAACATTCGGGGGTGGGTGACTTCACGTAGTATCATAACAGTTGAATATTGTAAAGAAAGTGAACACAACCATCATAAATATAATAAAAACTTACATTGTTGCGTGTAATACATGTTTCAAAAGAATATTACAAATATGATGATTTAAAATGTTTTGATAATAGACGCCTTAGCGTTCTTTCTCCAAAAGCTGATGGTTACCTGTATTACTGATTCCCTGAGAAATACAAGTAGTTTTGAAAAAGTGTCAACAATTAAGTTGGTGAGTTCATAAGCGTTTTTGTACTGAAATTTGTATGCCCTTTAGTAAAAATAACTGAACGTGTTTTCCAGAAAATCCAATATTTTCTACATATAGTTTGAAAAAGTTCCAAAGGCTGGAGTGCAATAGTATCTTTCGTGCTCAAAATGGTGAAAGTGTATTTATACTCAAATAATGTATTTACTGAATGCATTCAAGAGTCTTGTAAATCAAACTTATTTTAATACTTCCGTGTGAGTTTTATAACCATGCTATTGACCCGGACTGCCTGTAACAACGTTCTTCAGGCGTTGTAGTGTTATGACGTTTGTCACCCCAGACCTGCCGGTCTAACTGTAGCTAACAGTTTAGGTGTGGGATTGTCAATCCCGTATAGATCTATACACAAGTATCACGCTCTCCCTCCAAGAGATTATGGTTTATAATACAGGACTTGAAATGCGTACTTATGAGTACGTTGAAGCTGAATGTCTCACAACACTTAGTATTAATAGATTTACGAAAAGAAAAGTCTATATTTCATGTAGATGAAAGTATTTCATTTTCACAATGTTTACGTAAAGATGTAATAAATAACCCGTAAATTATACCCATTATAGTTTTTCCGAAAGTGTGTTCCATTTAGTGATAAAAACTCGGTATAATATTAACCTTGCATGTAAAGTGTATCGTTGATATCGATGTTATTTAACACTTTTAATAATGTAAATGATGTATTTAAATCCGTATAAAACGATAAGTTTTTCTCGTATTGCACTTGTATTCCCCCCCTAAAACATGAAAAGACGTGAAAATGTAGGGGTATGAACTTACCTGGAAAGTGTGATGATTCTAAGGAAACGAGATTTTTCTCGGGCGGCACTTCGACCGGAAAGTGGTGAAATTCTTGGGAATCTCGGAGCTTCGGACCTTCGTGGGGACTGAGGTATGAAACCGGGAAGTCGGGATCGTCTCGGGATGCTAAACGTGGAGTAAGAGTGAGAGAGAAAGAGGAAATGGACAAGGAAATTCGGAGGTCTCGCATGGTATTTATAGGTGAGGAAGACTGCCCTCGTACGCTGGGCGTACTCCGAAGTACGCGGGGCGTACCTCGTACGCGGGGCGTAGTCCGAAGTACGCGGGGCGTATGTCAGCGATGATGTCACGGTCTCCGGTCTTCGGATGGGACGGTAGTAGAGCGGTAGAGGGCGACGTGGTCGATCCGAGTCCATGCATCTCGTACGCTGGGCGTACTCCGAAGTACGCGGGGCGTACTCCTTCGGATAAGCTTCGTAATGCGTGCCAAAAACTTCAAAAATGCGTAACTTTCGCATACGAGCTCCGTTTTTGACGTTCTTTATATCCACGCGTAGGTGAGAACATACTCTACAACTTTCATTTAGATTTCGTCGGTTAGTTTTGAATTTATTTTTAATCATATTTTATTTAATAGGCCGAGACATGATATTTCCGTTAAAAATCCATAACTTTTTTATCTGATGTCCGTTTTCGTCTGCCTTTTTACCATTGTACTACTATTGTAGAGACCTTCAACTCTCGTTTAGGTTGCATCGGCTAAAAATTGCTCGATCTTTATTTCGAGTTTTTAGCTGTCTATCGCTGTTCCGAAACTTAGAAAAATCATAACTTCCTCATACGAAGTCAGATTTGGGCATTCTTTTTATGCATGCTCATGGTTTAATGTAATCTACGACTTTCGTTTAGATACCTAAGGCTAAAAAGTATTTTATTGAAGTTTCACTTTTTACGCTTAACAGTGTTTTACCGGGTGTGTCGTGGATTTTCGATTGGTCATAACTTCTTCGTTATAACTCGGATTTGAGTGTTCTTTATATTTTTGGAAACCTTGGCACGATATCTACAACTTTCATTTAGACTTGTCGGAGATGTTGACTATGTTCCTCCTTGCTCCTTGAATAGATGAGTATATCATCTACGAATATGATCACAAATTTGTCCAGGAAAGGACGACATACTCGGTTCATCAAGTCCATGAACACCGCCGGTGCATTTGTCAATCCAAAGGGCATCACTACAAACTCGTAGTGACCATAACAAGTTCGGAATGCCGTTTTAGGAATGTCTCCTTCTAGGACTCGCAGCTGGTGATACCCAGATCTTAAATCGGTCTTTGAGAAGTAGCTCGCTCCTTGTAGTTGGTCGAACAGATCGTCTATGCGCGGTAATGGATATCGGTTCTTGATCGTGAGTTTGTTCAGTTCCCGGTAATCGATGCACATGCGAAAATATCCGTCCTTCTTCTTTACGAACAGGACTGGCGCTCCCCATGGTGAGAAGCTCGGTCTAATGAATCTTTTGCTTAGAAGTTCGTTCAATTGGCTAGATAATTCCTGCATTTCTGCCGGCGCTAGACGGTACGGCGATTTTGCTACTAGGGTAGCTCCGGGAATCAAGTCGATCCTGAACTCGACTTGACGTTCTGGTGGGACTCCTGGAAGATCTTCAGGGAAAATGTCGGGGAAATTGCAGACTTCCAGAGTGTCTTTAATGTCTTTCACTTCTCGTTTCTTGTCTACCACGTGGGCTAGAAAGGCATGATATTCTTTGCGAAGGTATTTTCGGGCTTTGACGCAAGAGATGATTTGTAAATTGGTACTGGGTTTGTCCCCAAAAATGATAAGAGTTTTGCTGCTTGGCAGATTGAGGCGAACGGCCCTTTCGTGACAAAGTATATCAGCATGGTGAAGGCTTAACCAATCCATACCGATGATGACATCAAAACTTCTTATAGTAATCGTTATAAGATCGATTTGGAACGAGTGTTCATTTAAATTTAACGTACAGCCTATGTACATATCGTTTGCGGTTTCCGTTTTACCGTTTGCCATTTCTACTGTGAATATTGTTGGATTAATGTCTAAGTCCATAACTATAATTGGTAAGACTTGACCCGACCCGGCATGGTCCATTTGGGTTGCATGGCATCATGCATTTGGATAGACTAAAATGAGAGAAATAACACTTAAGGTTTATTAATATATTATAAGTTCTAATATATTAATAAGGTTATTTAATTAGTATTGATCAAGAATTAATTTAGAATTAATTAAGTGATCAAAAGGAGACTAATTAAATATATGGGTTGATTGTGTAAATCATTCATTCTTTTATATGTGGGTTTGTGATCCAAGATTCCTTATGTTGGACTAAGTCCATGGGGTGACCCATGGATACTCCATGGAGGTTAAAATCCATGGAGCATAAGGAATGGGTAAAGTTATGAGTTACATGGTGTAACCCTAATAGCCACCATATAAAAGAATCCCATGGCTCAAGAAATCGGTGACTATGTGTGAGGAAAAAGGGCTAGCTGATTTTATGAAGTGTTCCAATTTCTCTCAAGTCATTCCATGTGCATTTGATGTTATGTGAACCATTTGAGGTGTCACACTTGGGGCACTAGGCACTCAAGCTTCATGAAGATATTCTACATCAAAGAGGTATGTAATTCTAACTTGAGATATTCATTTGAATCAGTGTTATTATGCTAGTTAGGATGAATACCTTGGAAAGTTCATATTTGCATGTATAATAGAGAAAACATAGATCCAAGGTATTTAGGGTTGCATGTACACTTAGGAGTGTTAGAATGCTCAAAACCCAACAGTGGTATCAGAGCCTAGGCTTGTTTTCAATTATACTTGATGCAAATTGCTGAAAAATGCTGAAAAAGTCGAATTTCGGGCATTCTGGGCAGTGGACTCGCCGAGTCCACTGATGAACTCGCCGAGTCCATGAAGAAAATCATCCTACTCGTCGAGTAGGTTCATACACTCGACGAGTAGGAGCCCCTGTCAGCATATCTTCGAGTTTTTTTGGCTAGAAATGGACTAGGAACATTACCATAAGCTGTTTTTGAACCTATAAACCTGTTTTTGATGTGGTAATGTTCATTCTAATCCAATTTCAAAGATAATTGTAAATAGATTCATGTTTTGTATTAGTTTAATGGTTAGTCTAATTACATGAAAAAGTTTGATTAAATTATCTTGTTCTTATGAGTTGCTTAGATTAATAGAAAAATTATTAGAAATTGTTGTTTTCAATCCATTTTAATCTAAGAGATGATTCTAAAATGTGTTTGTGTAACTTGTCCTCAAGTTACATGAAAAGTCACATTAAAGTTTCTTAAAACTCATAAAAGTTGGCAAAGGTTACAAAATGAAGAGTCTTGTCTTCATTGAATGGTTTTATGACTCCATAACTTGTCCTCAAGTTATGGAGGTTCAAGAGTCACTTCATTAAGTAATAAAATGTGTAACCTTAGTTAGTTCCATAAGTTACAAAAATAAAGAAAAGTTACATTCTTTCATTAGTTTAAAGTCTTCCATAACTTGTCCTCAAGTTATGGAACTTGAAGAGTTTTTTAATTAAAACTACTTTAAACACATAAGTTATGGAATTAATTAGTTTTGAATAGTTTCAAAACTTGCCCTCAAGTTTTGGAATTTGAAAAGTTTTCTCTTATGAATACTTTAATTCCAAGTTAAGCCCTTAGAATTTTAAAAGTTAAAATTCAACCCTTATACTTTATAATATTATAAGTTAATAATATATATATATATATATATATATATATATATATATATATATATATATATATATGTATAAGAGAAAGTCAGTCTTACCGTTAGTAGGCCTCATTCACGAAGCCGGTCTATAAGGGGGGTATAAGGTTACTGCCTATAAAATGGCAGTTTAATGGGTGTCCACTCTCACCCACCGCTTCCTTGACTGGTGGAGGGTCGTTAGCCGAACGGGTAGGACAAGGACTATAATTCTCCCTTCATTAAAAGTATTAATGATAAATACTAAGTAACTAAACATTTATAAATTCCCAATCTTAGTTACTTAGGAAAATGTGAATTTGGTGCTAACCCATGAAATTACACTTTGCACTTTGTTTAAGTCGGTTAGTGGAGCGTGTGTGGTTAACCGACACACTAACTCGTATTTAACAAGGTAGGCAAATGGTAACTTAATGTTTATCATGGTATCGATGGAGCGTGTGTGGTTAACCGACACATCGATTGAGGGGTAAACACTTAAGGGTACCAAGTATATTTGCATGGTTATTCACACCTTGTTTTGTGATCCTCGGCATCCCAGTCACAAAACCTGAAGGGCACACTCGAGATTGAAACATGCCATTGAACAGTTCAATGAATCTCAAAAGAATCTAGGAGTTTCAAAACCAATTAAAACCTAATAATACATTTCGTTTATCTTGGTGGAAACTGGTGAATCGTCATTCACCTACCTTTAAATATTTTATAGCTTGGATTACGACATCCCTCTTCCAAGTTATAAAAGTATTGTGTTGTGTCCTAGCCTTAATATTTCATATTGGGTGTTATATTATGGACTTTAAATCAACTATCTTGAATATCTCCCAAAAGATGATCTTCCCAAATCTCTTGAAACAAGTTTTCCTAAAATGAAGATGATGTCCCATGGAAATCATACTTCTTTCACCTCCTCCAATTATTCTCCCTAACCCACAAGTTCCTGAAAAGTTTAAGGTCACTCAAGCCCTATTGGCAAGCAAAGGTCTATGTGTGATCACATCTTGGAGATGTAGTCACATATTGACAAGTCGGGAGAGTTGGGTGTCAAAGTCTAGAAGAAGCTGATGATCAATCACTTTCTAAGTCACATAGTGAGTTCCTTTGGGACTCCTATGAAACAGACTATGACAAGACCCTTAATGATCTTATCTGTTTGCTAAGATCAACTTCCTAAAACTTTGTGGACATTGACAATGATGTCATTGGATATCCAGTAAAGCTCTCTCTTCCCAATGGAAAGGGATCGGCCATAGTCAACTCGGTTGACCAAATGGTAAAGAGAAAGGCTAAGTCTGAGATAGTCCCATTATCAAGGGTCCATTGCCAAAGAAAGGGGCATTGGTTGCGAAGCTGCCAAATTTACCTAAGGATGTTAAAGTCAATAAGTTTGACTCTACTTCAGGTAAAGTCCACTATCTAACTCTGCTAAGTTTCTATTCTGAGATTCTTGATACATGATGTGACTGGGTCACATGGTGATGTTTTAAGAATCAAAGAAAAAGTGAAGAAACTTAAAGAAAGAATATGCTGAATCTGATAGCGTAGATGGATTTCTATCACATAGTTTGAAGATCGGATTCTTGAGCTACTTCTTAGGAGTTATGATATTTTGCTTAGGAATAGATAACAACAAGTTTTCATATGGATTGTAAGGATGAGTTTTTCCGCGAAGTTTTAAAATAAAAGGTAAATCTTTTGATTTTATTTATTTTAAAATATCCTTACAATGGTATTTGTGAAAAACTGTGTTGCTTATAAGATTCCATTAAGAGCAAGAGTGGAAATATGAATTTGATTCTTTCATTTGTGGTAGTGTCTAAATTTACCAAATAAGGAAAGATTCTCATCACCCAAATTTCAATTGGACCGAAACTTGGAATCATGCAATTTGTAGAGCATGATGAATGAGAACCTTCAAGCATTGGGAAAATTAAGACTAACTACTTGTTCACATGGATGTGTGAGTCAAGTAACAGAGTAAGGGATCGAGTACACATTCTTGTGCACTGATTAAGTCCACCACAAAAGATCGATAAGACTATTCGTCATGATTTACTAAAGTTTAGTAAATATGGTTATACTTACAGGCTTAAGTATAATTCTGAAGCATTGGAAAAAAATTTCAGTGTATGGCGGAACGAATGAGAAGAATCAAATTAGGCAGAAGGATAAAAGTTTCTCAAATCTGAAAAGATGGGAGAGTACTTTAGTATCATGTTATATAATCATCTTAATGATTAAGAGACCTTATCACAATTCATCCTCTAAGTGCATTCTGGTAGCTAAGAAGAGGAGTTATGAATTGTTGAAGTGGTTAAATCAAGAAGATGAGTCATATTTCATTCCAAAACAATTCTTAGAGTCATACTCCAAGATTGTAACTTGAGTGACATGTCTTAAAGAAGGTTTAAAAACACTTGTCAAATGTAAGAGTAAAAGGTTTCTACTCTTGTACATTTGAAATTGGTAAGTTGTGATGTTTTGGATAAAACAAATACCAACTAAGGCCAATTGTGTGAAGTGTTTGTCTTGATTAGAATCCACACTATCTCTTGAATATTTAACAAGAGAGTCTTATATGTCAAGAGGACAGTGGGAGTCTTAAAAGGTCTTGAAAGTCTCAAGAACTAATCAAAAGTAAAACCTAAAGTTCTTCACTAGCACACGACTTGAGGTTTATAACCTATCGTGTTGACTATTTCTGTGTCCATTCCAATTATAGTTGGCTTTGCATATGAGTTCTTAGAGTTCTCAATTGGTTGCACAACAACTTGGAAGCAATGGCAGACCCTTGAGCTGCCACATGGCAAGAAATTAAGATTGAGTTCAGTTCATATGAGTTTGAATTTGTCATTATCCTTGTCTTGTGACTATGGTTTTGACAATTCACATGGATAAGAACACATACACCATTAAGTCTAAGTGTCATAAGGTTTCTCTTCGATTCATGAAAATGATGGTGAGGAAACACTTTCACTAAGTAGATTTTAGCTAGATAGCAATTGTGATATTTGCATTCTCAAAGTCGTTAGTGGAGCATGTGTGGTTAACCGGCACACTAACATGGACTTGTGAGAAGTGGCAAAGGTCTAAACAATTGAGACTATGATTACGGCATCCCTTTTCATAGTTCTTAAAATTGTTTAGACACACAAGTGTGCTATCTAAGGCAAGGTGTATGATTTTGATAAATTTTTATCAAAGCAATCTAGTATCAGAAATCTGAACTTTGGTAAGAAAGTCAATAAAGTATTGTTTTTCTAGAAGTTCAGCTGATTTCTCAGTACATGTCAAAGCTAGTGGGAGCATAAGTGTTATGCTAATAATCATCGTGTTAGTGGGAGCATGATAATTATGATAAAGGTTGCATGTTAGCAATGTTAATTATAGAAAACAAAAGGTTTCAATTGGGAAAAAGTTGTTTTGCTATAATTAAGGGAGAGGAAATTATACTTCATCTCAAATCTAAAAGTTTAGATTGAGGTTTTAAATCGTATTTAGTCAAGGATATATATATGAATTTCATGTTGGAATGGCTCAACATAAGGAAATTCTATATATGGGTCCATTATTTGCGTTCTAAAATTCGATTATGATTACGGCATCCCTTTTCATAATCTGAATTATGAGAACTTGGCAAATTGAAATGGAAATATTATAGCAAAAGACTGGTTTAGTCTTTATGTGAGACATCATGAATCGTATCCCATATGCTTCGGATATAGGATCGATTACATGTGCTATATTCATCCTTTCTAAAATTTTCCAAATGTCTGGGGCATTAAGAAGGGAAAAGGTCTAGAACTGGATATGACTAAAAGGATTAAGCAATTGTCTAGGACAATCTAAGGTTTACCAAGGATTGGTTGCTCAAGGACAGTTGGAAGTATAGTGTTAATTCTGGAAGGACCATATTGACATAATCTGTAAGGAGGCAACTCTTGTTCAGAAGTGATAGTCAAAATGGAATATGGAAATGTTTCAAAGATAGAAATTATTCAATCTGTGTAAGATTAGGATACTTAATGCAAGAAGGATGTTTCCAAGGAGTTGATCTCCTTGGAATGCTCAGTAATGTTTGTTGTCAAGTCCTTGTGACTTTGTGCATAATCATTACAAGAGGATCAATGTATACAAGTTTAGAATCTAACAGATTTCAGTAAATGGCATGAATTTGGAATTCTTGCATTTGCAGTAAGGATTTGGGACTGTGAAAAGAGAATCATTGAAGTTATGTTCCATTGATCTATTTCACAAAGTAAAGATCATAGACAAACATAGTATGCATACTTGGTGTATGGCATGACTAGTGTTTAGAAAACATAGTGTACATGCTTGGAGCATGGGACAACTATTGTTTTAATTCAAGTATAAAGTTGATAGTTTGAAACAATATATACAATGAATAATGTGTAATCATATGGTGATAAATAAAAGGTGTTTTATTTATATTCATAAGTTCTGAGACCATATTGGATTCGATTATTATTGTGTTTCACTTTGCATGTTTTGACTTCCAGAATAACTAGGTCATTCTTCCTGAATGATTAAGTTATTCAAACCATCCACAGTCGGTCATATGTTGGAAGTAGATATGAATCAAGACTGTCATGGGTTGGGCTTGTAGAGGTCTAAGATGTGGGACAAGGTGGTGCTACAACACTCATGAGTGCTCATAAGTTCTGAGTATTAGATTCAACCCGCGTTCATTGGAATCACTTCATGGATTTTATCACGAGTGATCATGAGACGATAATATCTTATATTCTTCAAACCTAGAGATATGAGTTGTTACTATGAGTTGGTTATACATTGATTGCACGAAAACGCATTGGTAACTCGATGCTATAAAATGTGCCTTTGTGTATGATTCAACAAGTAGTAGAACAAGCCATATGAGTCGAAGTTTATCCATTCCTTTTACCTTCGGGATAAAAGCGATATCTGTGGGCCCCTCGATGATTTGGTGATGACAAATGTAAGTGCTCGGCCGGGCCTGGACTGATTTGATTTGTTCAATCAGTCAATCGTCATAAATCGGAAATCGGGAAACAACAAATGGACAGAGAGAATGATAATAATCCATGTCTCAGTCCATATGATATCTAGAATGGAGGAATATATGATCCCTTATCTAATGGACAAGTCATTGACAAAGGTCAGAGATCATCGGCAAGGTCAGAGTTCGACAGAAGCTTTTGAGAGCTACGATTGCCAGTCGGTTCTTGAAGTCGTATGCAATAATAGTTTTAGACTTATCCAAGTGAGAGACTATTGGATTAATGTCTAAGTCCATAACTATAATTGGTAAGACTTGACCCGATCCGACATGGTCCATTTGGGTTGCATGGCATCATGCATTTGGATAGACTAAAATGAGAGAAATAACACTTAAGGTTTATTAATATATTATAAGTTCTAATATATTAATAAGGTTATTTAATTAGTATTGATCAAGAATTAATTTAGAATTAATTAAGTGATCAAAAGGAGACTAATTAAATATATGGGTTGATTGTGTAAATCATTCATTCTTTTATATGTGGGCTTGTGATCCAAGATTCCTTATGTTGGACTAAGTCCATGGGGTGACCCATGGATACTCCATGGAGGTTAAAATCCATGGAGCATAAGGAATGGGTAAAGTTATGAGTTACATGGTGTAACCCTAATAGCCACCATATAAAAGAATCCCATGGCTCAAGAAATCGGTGACTATGTGCGAGGAAAAAGGGCTAGCCGATTTTATGAAGTGTTCCAATTTCTCTCAAGTCATTCCATGTGAATTTGATGTTGTGTGAATTATTTTAGGTGTCACACTTGGGGCACTAGGCACTCAAGCTTCATGAAGACATTCTACATCAAAGAGGTATGTAATTCTAACTTGAGATATTCATTTGAATCAGTGTTATTATGCTAGTTAGGATGAATACCTTGGAAAGTTCATATTTGAATGTATAATAGAGAAAACATAGATCCAAGGTATTTAGGGTTGCATGTACACTTAGGAGTGTTAGAATGCTCAAAACCCAACAAATATTTTATTGAGTACTTTGGGTTTTTGATTAAGTAAGTGTTTGAATTTATGACTCACGAAACTTTTCTCCGCACCACAGTCAAAGAGTATGCATGCATAAATGTTGTTGAGGAGAAACGTACCCTTAACCACTGTGGGATCGGCTATTGACTCGTTCTGCCCGATTGCCAGCACTCTTCCTAGACCGCCAACATTTTTTGCCTTAGGGCAGTCCCTCTTGTAGTGCCCAGTTTCCCCACACCCATAACATGCCTGGCTCACTCCAGCACCAGGAACTTGGGTGATTGGTCGCGCCGGTGCCCTACAGAAACGGGCAATGTGCCCTTTCCTGTCGCAGTTTTTACAGTGCATCTCCCGACAATTCCCGTTGTGATGGTAATTGTATTTGTTGCACTTTGGTAGGTTCCCAACATATTGTTTTACCGGCGTAGGGGTAACAGGGACAGCAGTGGGGGCAGTAGCAGCATGGACCGCCACTATTTGTTTCTTTGAAGGTTCTTGCGAAGTTTGACCCTTCCTCTTGTTCCAAAACTTCTTGTTGTTGTTGTTGTTGTTGTTGTTGTTGTTGTTGTTGTTGGCATTGCTGTTATTGTTGCTGCTTCCTTTGGTTGGTTCCGGGACGATGGTCGTGACATCTTGGCAGACCCCATGATCGACGAGGGACTGTGCCAGTTGTTTGGCACTGTGGAACGTCGTGGGTTTGGAAGCTAGCACACTTCCTCGAAGCTGGGGCGACAGCCCCCAGATATACCTTTCCACCTTCTTGCTTTCTAGGGCCATCATCCCTGGGAAAAGTATTATCAAATCACTGAACCTATTCGTATAGGTTGTGATGTACGAGCCCACCATAGTCAATTCCCAAAGTTCCTGTTCAAGTTTCTGGATCTCGCCCCTTGGGCAGTACTCTCGCAGTAGCATTTGCTTCAGGTTTCTCCCAACCCATGGAGTTTGCCACCACCAGAGTTAGTGACTTGACGTGGCCATTCCACCACGTTAGGGCTCGTTCGGAGAAAGTACAGGCGGCAAATTTTACTTTGCTTTCTTCGGGGCATGAGCATATCTCGAACACAGCTTCCGTTTTCTCTATCCATTGGGATAGAGGCATCACTCCCCTAGTTCCATTAAAGGGGATGGGTTTGCTGTTGGAGAAGTCCTTATAGGTACATTCCCCGGAGTGACCTTGGTTTTGGCCATTAGTAGAGCTATTTATTCCTCCTCCTGATCCATTGTTACTCATTTGTGCCATTGCTGTGGTTACGGCAGCTGTTACAGCAGCCTGAAAGGTAGCAACATCCATTGATGGAGGGGGTGGTGGAGGTGGTGTTGGTGCTCCTGTATTATTGAAGCGTCGAGGATTTCTTCTTGGTGGCATGATTCTGCCACAAATTAAGAGACGAATTCTTGATAAGTCATTAGAAATGATTATGGAAGGTTTTAGTATTATAAGTTTTAGTTCTGAACATTTCTGGTTTTTGCATGATAATGGAAACTTTCAAAAAATAAGTGTATGATTCTTTTAAGAATTAAATGGAATACTCAAGGAAATAATAAATGCATGTCAATTTCATTGATATTAGTATATGATACAACGATCAGGAAAATTTGACCTTTTATAGGTCTAGGGTACATCAATGAAAATGGGAAAATTTGACCGCATTCCGGCCTTCGAAGTGTGTACTCACAATCCGTCGGGTTTACATTAATACAAGAAAAGGTAACACCAACACTTAGCCGATAGGTATAAATATAGCGCCATTAGTATGCGCTCTACTCCGAGCGGGTAGCACGCTGCGGACCATGGTATGTGGTTGTGGTAGCCTTAGCTCGGGCTACTTGTCGTTCAGCCTCGATGATACGCCTCTCCATTGTGGCTTGGTTCTTACGGAACTCCCTTACTTTGGTTCTAGCAGCAGTAATGTCTTTCTGAAGGGAAAAGGTGTGCTCTATTGTCCGCTCATGTTCTTCGTCCAGACGACGAAGACGTACCGCAGTGATAGCAGCGGTGGCTCCAATGTCCAAGAGTTGGCTGGCATTTGCTCTTGCTTGCTCGCCTTGGTTGGCAATGCGACGAATCATGACTGGGAGTGCTCTGTCAGCCGAACCCCCGTCAAATTTCGGTCAATTCAAAGTCAACAAGTCAAACCGCTCAACTCCAATAACCCTTGTATGCTAGGGTTTACGTTATGTAATCACTATACAATTCGCTATTTTAATGAGAAATCATCATTTGGAAAGTTCA
The DNA here is from genome assembly GCF_052849685.1 of Lactuca virosa. Classification (NCBI taxonomy): domain Eukaryota; kingdom Viridiplantae; phylum Streptophyta; class Magnoliopsida; order Asterales; family Asteraceae; genus Lactuca; species Lactuca virosa. Next base: position 319,253,126 of record NC_136429.1, read on the forward strand.
TGTGTTTGATTTTCCTTAGCCTTAACAAGTGCTAAACAACGAACCAAAGCGATAAAACACTATTACACAATCATCGGGATTGTGTAAGACACTAAAACACGGTTTAATGGGGTTTACGAACCTTGCGTTGTGAAGCCGGACACTCAAATTAATCACAAACGAAACCTCTCTAAATCGTTTTCACTCTATCTCTTTCTATTTGAAATCTCTCCCAAATCTCTCTCAAAAGTTACTTTAACTTTTTGTAATCATTTGGGTCATCTCGACCCTTGACCGGGTCAAAAATCGCTTGAAACGGGGTAAAAACGAGTAAAATAGCTTTAAGGATCCGAAATCGAAGCTTCTGGACCGAAGCCTCGCATCCGAAGCCTCGCATCCGAGGCCTCTGATCCGAAGCGAGGGTCCGAAGTCCGAAGGTCCGAAGGTCCGAGGGTCCGAAGTCCGAAGCGATTTACCGGTTTTTCGACTACGACTTCGTTTTAACTCCGTTTTTCATTATTTTAACGTGGGATTTTCACCCAAAACTTTATTTTATAAACTAAGGCCCCAAAATATATAAATCTCCAGGGTTTTTATAAAATATATTAAAAGAATTGGTGATTGAACTAATTATTGAGGGAATATTTGCTTTTCCTTAATTTATGGCAAAAGCAAACCACCACCACCTCACTCTATGATTAGCCATTCTTTCCCACTACCCCTTGTCTCCTTAGTGGACCTTTACAGCCAATCTCCAGCTCTTCCCACGTTCTAAGAGCTGGAGGATTGATCCTCTCTCCTCATTCTCCATAAAACTCTTTCATTCTACACTTAGCAACCAAGAACACTCTCCAAAATTCTCTCATCTTTTCTCTCAACTTCAAGAACTTCAAGGCTTTCTCCAGGGATTTCTTTCTTCAATTAGTAAGTATCTTCATCATTCACATAATTATTAAACTCCATTCTACTCAAATCATTGATATCTTACACAAGTTCCATCTTATTCGGTGTTAGATTCTCGAGTCGTCAAGACATCTTCTTAGTGTTCTTGGGTTGAACACTTCCTCTCTCTCACTTTCATCTACTGAAACCACATAAGGTGAGTTCATACCCATACATTTACATGTTTTCTTAAGTTTTAAGGGGGGGAATACAAGTAAAATCATCAAGAACACAATTAAACTTTTCCTAACAGATTACATCAGAAAAGATGGACGTTAATCACAGACTGTTTTGGTCAACTTAAATATTTTAGTTTTCAAAACTGTTTCAGGTGCAAGTAGTTCAAACTCTTAGCTTTAAAATGGCTACTTGCACATCTCCATATGATTTTTCTACAATTTATGGTGATTTTTACAAAACTTCCTGTCATTTCAGAGGCAAACCCGGACCAGTCTGTGATTATGAACATTTTCACCTCTGTTAGAGATCACTAAAAATCATGATAAAATTTACGAACAAACTAGACTCATATTCCAAACTCTCAAAATTTGCGGATTTGGATTTAGAGCTTTGATGATTTTTCTATAAATTTTCTAAGAACGGTAACAGAAACTGTTTTTAACGAAAAGTTGCTGTTAAGTTCATTTCACCTTGTAACATGTTGAGCAAGGTGTATATCTTTATGTGATTATATGTTACTGCAATATATGACATTTTATCTTAATATTTAGACACACATCAGTTTACAACTGGATTTGGTCATATAAAATATAAAGAATAACAAGTGATTATAATCAAAGTACAATCGATACATTCAAACATTAAATAAACTATTTTGAATATAGTTTGCATACATTACCACGTACTACCCTTGGTTGATAAACTATAATAGGTATAGTTTATGATACATTACATAACACATACATTTAAAAAGGGTACATTTATACAAAGGATATTTTCATTAAGCAAGGTACGGCCATACGGTACCAAGTTTTCATAACACGTAATTCCGTTAATGACTTTGTGAGACATTTACTTCAAATTACCATTAAGTCCTGTATTGTAACCAGAGTCTCCTTGAGGGAGAGCGTGATACTTGTGTATAGATCTATATTGGGTTTGACAAACCCACACCTAAACTGCATGCAACAGTTAGACCGATAGGTCTGGGGTGACAAATGTCATAACATTTCCGACGCCTGAAGAACGTCGTTTTAGGCAACCTTGGTCATAGTATGGTTATAATAAGCTCACATAAAGTATTAACAAACATTGGAAATTACGGGAACTTCATTAAAATTTAACGAGTTTATGTCGATTTAAACTTGCATTATTTTACTATAAATATGACAAATTACTTGTACATTTCGGTCTTTGGGTTTTAAGACTGCATTTACACATTAAGGAAAATATTGGATTTTTCTAACACAAATACTACTTTTACAAACGAAAAGCTTATGAACTCACCAACCTTTGTGTTGACACTTTTTCAAACAACTTGTATTCTCAGGAAATCATTAAATAGGTAATCAAGTGCTTTTGAGGATGGGACGCTAAGGCATCTACTATTTCATATTTTATCAACATATTGTAATTGATTCGTAAACATGTAATTCATACAATGATGTAATTTTTTTCAATTATATATATGTTGGTTGTGTTTGCTTGAATTACTATTACAATTGCTGTTATGATACTATACATGAAGTCCTCCACCCCCGGACGTTTCCGCCATCCTTGGTTTGGGGGTGTGACAGATTGGTATCAGAGCGCAGTTTATAGTGAATTAAGTATATCAAACCACATAAGATATACAAACTATAAACACAATTGGGACTAATAGTCTCTGATTTGTGCATTTTTCAAATAAATATACTTTTAGAAAATAAATGATTTTTTTTATTAAAAGTATAAATACATGCATACATGCTCACATAGTGTCATAACTAGAAAAACATAAAATAAAAGAAGATGAGTTGTACATTATGGGTATGCCTTGGTATATGTAAATCAAGTCTGGGAAGGATATAGCCTGATCAATTATATCTGTCCGGGAATTGACTTGCATATACCGGGGGATGGTCAGGATGGACAACAAATCTAACAAACCTAATAACATACTACAAAGGATACTTTAAGAACTCAAAACTAAACATTTACAAATACTATAGGAGTATTTTGTGTTACTATAATAAAAATATTTTATACTTTCATTTTACCTCATAACCCAATGTATTGGGTCAATAAAAAGTATAAAATCGTATGTATCGTAAACATACCGGAAAACAACGTAAAAATATACTTTATGTATAAAAGATTTCTCTCCCTATAAATACACTTTTACTAAAAGTACATTGGTTTACGACTTATGCCAGAATCATGCCGCCAAGGAGAAGACCAAGACCTTCCAGCAACACAGCAACACCTCCTCCGCCGCCGCCTCCACAGCTTGATCCCGCGATGTTCCAGGCTGCAGTAACAGCAGCCGTAGCGGCTGCAATGTCGCAGATAGGGACCAACGCAGCTGGTGGTTCGGGATCGGGAGCTACACACTCTAACCACGGAGACAGTACGTGGCGTGCAAAAGAGTGTTCATACAAAGACTTCACAAATGGCAAACCCGACAACTTCAATGGAAGCGGGGGAGTCATCGCGTTGATGCAATGGTTTGAAAAGACCGAAGTAGTCTTTCAGGTGTGCTCTTGCCCCGAAGCGAGCAAAGTTAAGTTCGCAGCCTTCACCTTCACCGGCCGGGCCCTTACTTGGTGGAACTGCCGGATTAAGTCACTTACTCTCGAAGTGGCTAGCTCCATAACCTGGGCAGAACTAAAAGCGTTGATGATGAAGGAGTACTGCCCGAGAGGTGAAATTCAAAAGCTGGAACAAGAACTTTGGAACCTCAGGATGACGGGCTCTGACCTTGAAACCTACACCACCCGATTCAATGAATTGGCTCTCCTCTGCCCAACAATGGTTACTCCGGAGGAGAAAAAGGTGGAGCGATACCTTTGGGGACTGTCTCTCCACGTGCAAAGTAGTGTCCTGGCTTCAAGGCCAACTACTTTTGACAGTGCCAGGGAGCTGGCACAACAACTTGTTGACCACCGAGCCGGTCATAATACTACAACCACCACCACTGATAAATCAAAAGGAGGAAACAACAAAAGGAAGTTCTGGAACGAAAAGAAGAGCCAACCAGCACAGGACCCCGCTAAGAAGCAACAAATTGTTGCTGTCCATGCTGCCACTAATACTGTCACTACTGCTACCACTCCAGCACCACCGAAGCCATATGCGGGAAAACTACCTAAGTGCAACAAGTGTAACTTTCACCACAATGGTGCTTGTAGGGAGATGCACTGTAACAACTGCGACAGAAAGGGGCACACTGCTCGTTTCTGTAAAGCGCCGGCTCAACCAATCAACCAAGTCGCCAGTACGGGGGCAACCCGGACCTGCTACAACTGTGGAGACGCAGGTCACTTCAAAAGAGACTGCCCCAAAGCACAAGCCCCTAATGCTGGTGGAGTAGGAAGAGTCCTGGCAATAGGACATGGGGAAGCAGTCGAGGATCCCACGGTGGTTACCGGTACGTTTCTCCTCAATAACTCTTATGCATGCGTACTATTCGATAGTGGAGCGGAGAGGAGTTTCGTGAGCCACCAATATAAACAGTTACTTGAACAAAATCCCCAATCACTAAAGGATACTTATGTAGTAGAAATGGCAAATGGGAAAGTAGAACGCACTAGCGATATATACTCAGAATGTACTCTCACTCTAGGCAACCATACATTTAAAATTGACCTGATGCCGGTCACCATAAAAAGCTTCGACGTAATCATCGGGATGGATTGGTTAGTTCCTCAACGTGCCGACATTCTATGTTACGAAAGGGCCGTTCGCCTCAATCTACCAAATGACGAAACCCTTCTCATCTATGGTAACAAACCTAGTGCGAATTTACAAATCATCTCATGCATCAAAGCCCAAAAGTATCTCCGGAAGGAGTACCACGCCTTCTTAGCCCATGTAGTAGACAAGAAACAAGACGTGAAAGACATCAAAGACATCCCCGAAGTGTGTAACTTCCCGGATGTGTTCCCAGAAGATCTTCCTGGTGTACCACTCGCACGACAAGTCGATTTCAGAATTGACTTAATACCCGGAGCTACCCCCATAGCCAGAGCTCCATACCGCCTCGCACCATCAGAAATGCAAGAGTTGTCCAGTCAGTTGAACGAGCTTTTGAGCAAAGGGTTCATCAGACCAAGCTTCTCACCTTGGGGAGCACCATTCCTTTTTGTAAAGAAGAAGGACGGATCCTTTCGCATGTGCATCGACTATCGGGAACTAAACAAGCTCACCATCAAGAACCGATATCCTCTACCCCGAATCGATGACCTTTTCGACCAACTCCAAGGAGCAAATTTCTTCTTAAAGATCGACCTAAGGTCAGGCTACCATCAGCTACGAGTTCAAGAAGAAGATATTCCCAAAACTGCATTCAGAACTCGCTATGGGCACTACGAGTTTGTGGTGATGTCCTTCGGTTTAACAAACGCACCTGCGGTATTCATGGACCTAATGAATAGAGTGTGTCGACCCTACCTAGACAAGTTTGTAATCGTATTCATCGACGATATCTTGATCTACTCGCGAAGCGAAGAAGAGCATCGCCTACATCTACGCCAAGTGCTAGAGACACTAAGAGCGGAGAAGCTTTATGCTAAGTTCTCTAAGTGTGAATTCTGGATTAGAGAAGTGGATTTCCTTGGACATGTGGTAAGTGAGAAAGGCATACATGTGGATCCCTCCAAGATCAAGGCAATCGAGAATTGGTCAGCACCCAAGACGCCAACCGAAATTCGACAGTTCCTTGGGCTTGCTGGCTACTACCGAAGATTTATACAAAACTTCTCCAAGATTGCGAAACCACTCACCACCTTGACGCAGAAAGGTGTGATATTCAAGTGGGAAAATAAACAAGAAACTGCTTTCCAAACGTTAAAACAAGCCCTATGCAGCGCACCGATCTTGTCTCTCCCAGAGGGAACCGAGGACTTCGTAGTGTACTGTGATGCTTCGAATCAAGGCCTCGGATGTGTGCTCATGCAGAGAGGGAAGGTTATCGCGTATGCATCAAGACAGCTTAAGACGCACGAGGTTAATTATACTACGCACGACCTGGAATTAGGATCAGTGGTATTCGCTTTGAAGATCTGGAGACACTACCTCTACGGAACGAAATGCACTATCTTCACTGATCACAAAAGTCTTCAGCATATCCTCAATCAGAAAGAGCTCAACATGCGACAGAGGAGATGGGTGGAGTTGCTGAATGACTACGAGTGCGAAATTCGTTATCATCCGGGCAAGGCCAATGTAGTGGCCGATGCTCTAAGCAGGAAGGAGTACTCGGGCCGCCGAGTAAAATCCTTAACAATGACAATCCATTCCCACCTGACCATACAAATCAAGGAAGCTCAACTGGAAGCTTTGAAACCAGAAAAGGTGGCAGGAGAGACATTAAGGGGAATGGATAAAAACTTAGAAGTCAAGGATAATGGAGCACGTTATATCATGAACCGGATTTGGACACCGAAGTTCGGTGGACTCCGAGATGTCGTCATGAATGAAGCACACAAGACTCGATACTCCATCCATCCCGGGTCGGATAAGATGTATCTGGACCTCAAGAAATTATACTGGTGGCCGAACATGAAAGCTGAGATTGCTACTTATGTGAGCAAGTGCTTGACTTGAGCTAAGGTCAAAACCGAATACCAGAAACCATCCGGGCTATTACAACAGCCGGATATACCTGAGTGGAAGTGGGAACGAATAACCATGGACTTCATAACCAAGCTGCCTAAGACATCGGGCGGGCTTGACACAATATGGGTAATTGTAGACAGATTGACCAAATCAGCACACTTCCTACCAATGAAAGAAACCGACAAGATGGAGAAGCTGACTAGAACGTACATCAGAGAGATTGTACGACTCCATGGTGTGCCGATATCCATTATCTCCGATAGAGATAGTAGATTTACCTCACGGTTTTGGCAGTCCCTACAAAAATCATTGGGAACTAGGCTTGACATGAGTACGGCCTACCACCCACAAACCGACGGACAGAGCGAACGAACCATTCAAACGTTGGAAGACATGTTAAGAGCTTGTGTGATAGACTTCGGTAAAGCATGGGATACCCATCTACCGCTTATCGAATTCTCCTACAATAACAGCTATCATACTAGCATCAAAGTCGCTCCATTCGAAGCTCTTTACGGTCGCAAATGCAGATCACCCCTGTGTTGGGCTGAGGTGGGGGATACACAGCTAACTAGAGGGCAAGTCTCTAATAGCACCCTCACTGGCCCTGAAATCATAAGGGAAACTAGAGAAAAGATCGTTCAAATTCGAGAGAGACTGAAAGCGTCTCGCGATCGGCAAAAGAGTTACGCAGACAAACGACGCAAACCCTTGGAATTCCAGGTGGGTGATAGAGTACTACTAAAAGTTTCCCCTTGGAAAGGAATGATACGATTCGGCAAGCGCGGGAAACTAAATCCAAGGTACATCGGGCCATTCGAAATCCTTGCTAGGATTGGGCCAGTAGCATACAAACTTCGATTACCTCAGGAACTCGACAAAGTACATCCCACATTTCACGTGTCGAACCTAAAGAAGTGTTTGTCTGATGAGACACTCGTAATACCACTCGACGAAATCAAAGTTAACGAAAATCTCCACTTCGTGGAGGAACCAGTCGAAATCATGGATCGGGAAATCAAACGAACGAAACAAAGTCGTATTCCCATCGTGAAGGTACGTTGGAACGCTAAACGAGGACCCGAATTCACCTGGGAACGCGAGGATCAGATGAAACAAAAGTATCCACATCTCTTCCCAAACTCTTGAAATCCCAGTCAAAATGAAAATTTCGGGACGAAATTCCTTCTAACGGGGAGATGATGTGACAACCGTCAAATTTCGGTCAATTCAAAGTCAACAAGTCAAACCGCTCAACTCCAATAACCCTTGTATGCTAGGGTTTACGTTATGTAATCACTATACAATTCGCTATTTTAATGAGAAATCATCATTTGGAAAGTTCATGTGTTTGATTTTCCTTAGCCTTAACAAGTGCTAAACAACGAACCAAAGCGATAAAACACTATTACACAATCATCGGGATTGTGTAAGACACTAAAACACGGTTTAATGGGGTTTACGAACCTTGCGTTGTGAAGCCGGACACTCAAATTAATCACAAACGAAACCTCTCTAAATCGTTTTCACTCTATCTCTTTCTATTTGAAATCTCTCCCAAATCTCTCTCAAAAGTTACTTTAACTTTTTGTAATCATTTGGGTCATCTCGACCCTTGACCGGGTCAAAAATCGCTTGAAACGGGGTAAAAACGAGTAAAATAGCTTTAAGGATCCGAAACCGAAGCTTCTGGACCGAAGCCTCGCATCCGAAGCCTCGCATCCGAGGCCTCTGATCCGAAGCGAGGGTCCGAAGTCCGAAGGTCCGAGGGTCCGAAGTCCGAAGCGATTTACCGGTTTTTCGACTACGACTTCGTTTTAACTCCGTTTTTCATTATTTTAACGTGGGATTTTCACCCAAAACTTTATTTTATAAACTAAGGCCCCAAAATATATAAATCTCCAGGGTTTTTATAAAATATATTAAAAGAATTGGTGATTGAACTAATTATTGAGGGAATATTTGCTTTTCCTTAATTTATGGCAAAAGCAAACCACCACCACCTCACTCTATGATTAGCCATTCTTTCCCACTACCCCTTGTCTCCTTAGTGGACCTTTACAGCCAATCTCCAGCTCTTCCCACGTTCTAAGAGCTGGAGGATTGATCCTCTCTCCTCATTCTCCATAAAACTCTTTCATTCTACACTTAGCAACCAAGAACACTCTCCAAAATTCTCTCATCTTTTCTCTCAACTTCAAGAACTTCAAGGCTTTCTCCAGGGATTTCTTTCTTCAATTAGTAAGTATCTTCATCATTCACATAATTATTAAACTCCATTCTACTCAAATCATTGATATCTTACACAAGTTCCATCTTATTCGGTGTTAGATTCTCGAGTCGTCAAGACATCTTCTTAGTGTTCTTGGGTTGAACACTTCCTCTCTCTCACTTTCATCTACTGAAACCACATAAGGTGAGTTCATACCCATACATTTACATGTTTTCTTAAGTTTTAAGGGGGGGAATACAAGTAAAATCATCAAGAACACAATTAAACTTTTCCTAACAGATTACATCAGAAAAGATAGACGTTAATCACGGACTGTTTTGGTCAACTTAAATATTTTAGTTTTCAAAACTGTTTCAGGTGCAAGTAGTTCAAACTCTTAGCTTTAAAATGGCTACTTGCACATCTCCATATGATTTTTCTACAATTTATGGTGATTTTTACAAAACTGCCTGTCATTTCAGAGGCAAACCCGGACCAGTCTGTGATTATGAACATTTTCACCTCTGTTAGAGATCACTAAAAATCATGATAAAATTTACGAACAAACTAGACTCATATTCCAAACTCTCAAAATTTGCGGATTTGGATTTAGAGCTTTGATGATTTTTCTATAAATTTTCTAAGAACGGTAACAGAAACTGTTTTTAACGAAAAGTTGCTGTTAAGTTCATTTCACCTTGTAACATGTTGAGCAAGGTGTATATCTTTATGTGATTATATGTTACTGCAATATATGACATTTTATCTTAATATTTAGACACACATCAGTTTACAACTGGATTTGGTCATATAAAATATAAAGAATAACAAGTGATTATAATCAAAGTACAATCGATACATTCAAACATTAAATAAACTATTTTGAATATAGTTTGCATACATTACCACGTACTACCCTTGGTTGATAAACTATAATAGGTATAGTTTATGATACATTACATAACACATACATTTAAAAAGGGTACATTTATACAAAGGATATTTTCATTAAGCAAGGTACGGCCATACGGTACCAAGTTTTCATAACACGTAATTCCGTTAATGACTTTGTGAGACATTTACTTCAAATTACCATTAAGTCCTGTATTGTAACCAGAGTCTCCTTGAGGGAGAGCGTGATACTTGTGTATAGATCTATATTGGGTTTGACAAACCCACACCTAAACTGCATGCAACAGTTAGACCGATAGGTCTGGGGTGACAAATGTCATAACATTTCCGACGCCTGAAGAACGTCGTTTTAGGCAACCTTGGTCATAGTATGGTTATAATAAGCTCACATAAAGTATTAACAAACATTGGAAATTACGGGAACTTCATTAAAATTTAACGAGTTTATGTCGATTTAAACTTGCATTATTTTACTATAAATATGACAAATTACTTGTACATTTCGGTCTTTGGGTTTTAAGAGTACATTTACACATTAAGGAAAATATTGGATTTTTCTAACACAAATACTACTTTTACAAACGAAAAGCTTATGAACTCACCAACCTTTGTGTTGACACTTTTTCAAACAACTTGTATTCTCAGGAAATCATTAAACAGGTAATCAAGTGATTTTGAGGATGTGACGCTAAGGCGTCTACTATTTCATATTTTATCAATATATTGTAATTGATTCGTAAACATGTAATTCATACAATGATGTAATTTTTTTCAATTATATATATGTTGGTTGTGTTTGCTTGAATTACTATTACAATTGCTGTTATGATACTATACATGAAGTCCTCCACCCCCGGACGTTTCCGCCATCCTTGGTTTGGGGGTGTGACAATTACAAATATGATGATTTAAAATGTTTTGATAATAGACGCCTTAGCGTTCCTTCTCCAAAACCTGATGGTTACCTGTATTACTGATTCTCTGAGAAATACAAGTAGTTTTGAAAAAGTGTCAACAATTAAGTTGGTGAGTTCATAAGCGTTTTTGTACTGAAATTTGTATGTCCTTTAGTAAAAATAACTGAATGTGTTTTCCAGAAAATCCAATATTTTCTACATATAGTTTGAAAAAGTTCCAAAGGCTGGAGTGCAATAGTATCTTTCGTGCTCAAAATGGTGAAAGTGTATTTATACTCAAATAATGTATTTACTGAATGCATTCAAGAGTCTCGTAAATCAAACTTATTTTAATACTTCCGCGTGAGTTTTATAACCATGCTATTGACCCGGACTGCCTGTAACAACGTTCTTCAGGCGTTGTAGTGTTATGACGTTTGTCACCCCAGACCTGCCGGTCTAACTGTAGCTAACAGTTTAGGTGCGGGATTGTCAATCCCGTATAGATCTATACACAAGTATCACGCTCTCCCTCCAAGAGATTATGGTTTATAATACAGGACTTGAAATGCGTACTTGTGAATACGTTGAAGCTGAATGTCTCACAACACTTAGTATTAATAGATTTACGAAAAGAAAAGTCTATATTTCATGTAGATGAAAGTATTTCATTTTCACAATGTTTACGTAAAGATGTAATAAATAACCCGTAAATTATACCCATTATAGTTTTTCCGAAAGTGTGTTCCATTTGGTGATAAAAACTCGGTATAATATTAACCTTGCATGTAAAGTGTATCGTTGATATCGATGTTATTTAACACTTTTAATAATGTAAATGATGTATTTAAATCCGTATAAAACGATAAGTTTTTCTCGTATTGCACTTGTATTCCCCCCCTAAAACATGAAAAGATGTGAAAATGTAGGGGTATGAACTTACCTGGAAAGTGTGATGATTCGAAGGAAACGAGATTTTTCTCGGGCGGCACTTCGACCGGAAAGTGGTGAAATTCTTGGGAATCTCGGAGCTTCGGACCTTCGTCGGGACTGAGGTATGAAACCGGGAAGTCGGGATCGTCTCGGGATGCTAAACGTGGAGTAAGAGTGAGAGAGAAAGAGGAAATGGACAAGGAAATTCGGAGGTCTCGCATGGTATTTATAGGTGAGGAAGACTGCCCTCGTACGCTGGGCGTACTCCGAAGTACGCGGGGCGTACCTCGTATGCGGGGCGTAGTCCGAAGTACGCGGGGCGTACCTCGTACGCTGGGCGTACCCTCGTACGCGGGGCGTACGTCAGCGATGATGTCACGGTCTCCAGTCTTCGGATGGGACGGTAGTAGAGCGGTAGGGGGCGACGTGGCCGATCCGAGTCCATGCATCTCGGACGCTGGGCATACTCCGAAGTACGCTAGGCGTACTCCTTCGGATAAGCTTCGTAATGCGTGCCAAAAACTTCAAAAATGCGTAACTTTCGCATACGAGCTCCGTTTTTGACGTTCTTTATATCCACGCGTAGGTGAGAAAATACTCTACAACTTTCATTTAGACTTCGTCGGTTAGTTTTGATTTATTTTTAATCATATTTTATTTAATAGGCCGGAACAGGATAATTCCGTTAAAAATCCATAACTTCTTTATCTGATGTCCGTTTTCATCTGTCTTTTTACCATTGTACTACTATTGTAGAGACCTTCAACTCTCGTTTAGGTTGCATCGGCTAAAAATTGCTCGATCTTTATTTCGAGTTTTTAGCTGTCTATCGCTGTTCCGAAACTTAGAAAAATCATAACTTCCTCATACGAAGTCAGATTTGGGCGTTCTTTTTATGCATGCTCATGGTTTAACGTAATCTACGACTTTCGTTTAGATACCTAAGGCTAAAAAGTATTTTATTGAATTTTCACTTTTTACGCTTAACAGTGTTTTACCGGGTGTGTCGTGGATTTTCGATTGGTCATAACTTCTTCGTTATAACTCGGATTTGAGTGTTCTTTATATTTTTGGAAACCTTGGCACGATATCTAACACTTTATGCATCCCAATTTAGATTTTAGAACACTTCATTTTTTTGACGCTAATTTCATTGATTCCAAATAGTTCATTATATTTGACTTTTTGAATGTTACATTGACTTGAAAAATATCGGGTTGTCACAATTGCCCAAAGAAGAAAGATACGGAAAGGCCCAACATTCAACCGAAAGCAAAGGCAAGAGCTTTCCAGATGACGCTCGAGGCTGCAAAGTAGGCAGCAGACGTCGCTTCAGGTACCTTTCTTGTAAATGGATTGCCTGCCAATTTACTATTTGATTCGGGAGCGAACTATTCCTTTGTGTCTCATAAATTTGGTGGGAAATTAGCATTGCCTGTAGAAAAACTTGATAACGCCCTAATTGTGGAAGTTGCCAGTGGCAAGTTCGTACCTGTTAGTAACCGTATTAGGAACATCGTCATCGACCTAAACGGAAACGAATTCCACGAAGAGCTATTGCCCATAGAGTTGAACGGTTTTGACATCGTTTTGGGAATGGATTAGCTTAGCGCCAACGATGCTGAGATTCAATGCAGAAAGAAGATAGTAAGGGTAAACCCACCCGGAAAAAAGTCATTTATGGTGTACGGGGACAAACGCCGCGTAAATTCTGGAATCATCTCCCTGATGAAAGCCAGAAAATGTTTGTCAAAGGGATGTGCATCATACTTGGCATTCGTTATCGATGCTAAAAAAGAAAAGAAGGAGGTGCAGAATATACCAGTCGTGTGTGATTATCCTGAAGTCTTTCCCGAAGATCTTCCCGGATTACCACCTGATAGACAAGTGGAGTTTCGTATAGACTTGTTACCGGGTACAACACCGATAGCAAAGGCACCTTATCGATTGGCACCAACGGAGATGAAGGAGCTCATGACGCAACTTTAGGAGCTATTGGACAACGGTTTCATTCGACCTAGTTCATCACCCTAGGGAGCTCCGGTGCTATTCGTAAAGAAGAAAGACAGGATCATGAGAATGTGTATAGACTACCGAGAGCTGAACAAGGCAACGGTGAAGAACAAGTACCCATTGCCGAGGATTGATGACCTATTCGATCAGCTGCAAGGTTCGAGCTATTTCTCAAAGATCGATCTTAGGTCAGGTTATCATCAGCTAAAAGTGAGAGAGCAGGATATCGAGAAGACTGCATTCAGAACTAGATATGGACACTATGAGTTCTTGGTTATGTCGTTTGGACTAACCAATGCTCCAACAGCATTCATGGATTTAATGAATAGGGTTTGTAAACCATTCCTCGATAAATCCGTGATAGTGTTCATCGACGACATTCTGATCTACTCAAAAAGCCAGGAGGAGCATGGCAAGCATCTACGAGAAGTGTTGGAAGTCTTGAAAAAGGAGAAGCTTTACGCTAAGTTCTCCAAATGTGATTTTTGGATCCGAGAAGTCCAATTCTTGGGTCATGTGGTTAACCAGGAGGGAATAATGGTTGACCCAGCAAAAATAGAAGCTGTGATGAAGTGGGAACGACCGAAAAGTCCCACGGAGATTCGAAGCTTTTTGGGATTAGCCGGATACTACCGACGATTTATCCAAGGTTTTTCTTCGATAGCTGCTCCATTGACAGCTTTGACCCATAAAGGAGCTACTTACACATGGAGTGAGAAGCACGAAGAAGCGTTCGAGAAGCTAAAGAAGAAATTATGTGAAGCACCGCTTCTTTCTCTACCCGATGGAGTTGAATATTTTGCCGTGTATAGCGATGCGTCAGGAGTCGGGTTAGGATGTGTCTTGTCTCAAAGAGAAAAGGTGATAGCATACGCGTCTCGACAATTGAAGGAGCATGAAAAGAACTACCCCACTCACGATTTGGAGTTGGCAGCGGTAGTTTTTGCTTTAAAGATATGGAGGCATTACCTCTATGGCACGAAGTGCAAGCTTTTCACTGGTCATAAGAGTCTCCAGTATCTATTTAATCAGAAAGAATTGAACATGAGGCAACGACGCTGGATGGAATTAATCAAGGACTACGACTGTGAGATACTTTACCACCCTGGTAAATCAAATGTGGTCGCTGATGCTCTCAGTCGAAAAGTCAATCTTGAAAGGAAAAGGCCAAGAGCGTTGAGAATTGAAGTTGTCTCGACAATTGTGGAAAGTATAAAGAAAGCTCAAGAAGAAGCTACAGAGAAGAATGACCGAAAAGAAGAACATTTGGGAAAAACGTTGGTGTTCCGGTACAAACCGTGAAGGACTGAAGGTATTCCAAGATCGGATTTGGGTACCTAAGACGGGAGGAATAAGAGGTCTTCTGATGGAAGAAGTTCACAAGACCATGTACTCAATTCATCCCGGTAGCACTAAAATGTATAGGGACCTAAAACCCTACTACTGGTGGCCGACGATGAAGCTCGATGTTGCGAAGTATGTGGCCGAGTGTGTAACATGTGCGAGAGTTAAGGCACAACATCAGAAACCATATGGGAGTTTAGAACCTTTAACTGTACCCATGGGTAAATGGGAAGACATCACCATGGATTTTGTGACTAAACTATCCAGGACAAAGAACGGTCACGACATGATTTGGGTGGTCGTTGTCACACCCCCAAACCAGAATGGCGGAAACATTCGGGGGTGGATGACTTCACATAGTATCATAACAGTTGAATATTGTAAAGAAAGTAAAGACAACCATCATAAATATAATAAAAACTTACATTGTTGGATGTAATACATGTTTCAAAAGAATATTACAAATATGATGATTTAAAATGTTTTGATAATAGACGCCTTAGCGTTCCTTCTCCAAAAGCTGATGGTTACCTGTATTACTGATTCCCTGAGAAATACAAGTAGTTTTGAAAAAGTGTCAACAATTAAGTTGATGAGTTCATAAGCGTTTTTGTACTAAAATTTGTATGTCCTTTAGTAAAAATAACTGAATGTGTTTTCCAGAAAATCCAATATTTTCTACATATAGTTTGAAAACGTTCCAAAGGCTGGAGTGCAATAGTATCTTTCATGCTCAAAATGGTGAAAGTGTATTTATACTCAAATAATGTATTTACTGAACGCATTCAAGAGTCTAGTAAATCAAACTTATTTTAATACTTCCGTGTGAGTTTTATAACCATGTTATTGACCCAGACTGCCTGTAACAACGTTCTTCAGGCGTTGTAGTGTTATGACGTTTGTCACCCCAGACCTGCCGGTCTAACTGTAGCTAACAGTTTAGGTGCGGGATTGTGAATACCGTATAGATCTATACACAAGTATCACGCTCTCCCACCAAGAGATTATGGTTTATAATACAGGACTTGAAATGCATACTCGAAAGTACGTTGAAGATGAGTGTCTCACAAAACATAGTACCAAAAGATTTACGGAATGAAAAGTCATTATGAAAATAGTTCCTTTTTCAGTGTTTATGTAAAGATGTTATGAATAACTCGTAAACTATACCCATTATAGTTTTTCGAAAGTGTGTTTCATTTGATGATATGAGCTCGGTGTAATACCAACTTTGCATGTAAAGAGTAACGTTGGTAGAAATATTGTTTATCATTTATAAACAAAATGCAGTTGAAGTATTTGAAAACGTATCTAACGATGCGTATTTTAGATGTGAGTTTATCTCGTGTTTCACTTGTATTTCCCCCCCTCCCCGTAAAACATGAAAAGACGTGAAAATAAGGGGTATGAACTCACCTGGAAAGTGTGGTGATTTGAAGAAAACGAGTTTTTCTCGGGCAGCAATTCGACCGGGAAGTGGTAAGTTTTCTCGGGATTCTCGGCGCTTCGGACCTTCGTCGGGGCTTGGGTATGTAACCGGGGTGTCGGGGTCGTCTCGGGGTGCTAAACGTGGAGTAGAAGTGAGGGAGAAGAGTGAAATGAGCAAGGAAAGTCGGAAGTCTCGCATGCTATTTATAGGGTGAATTCACGGGATTCACGTCGTGAACATGGGATAGTTCACGTCGTGAGTCTGGTCTGTAGACGCGACGCCTGGTGGTCTAGGTCTGGCACACATCAGTCATAGACTCACGTCGTGAGTCTCTTGCTCACGTCGTGAGTTTCGAATAAGGTTGGTGTGCGTGCCTCGAACTTCAAAAATTCATATCTCTCGCATACGAGCTCCAATTTCGACATTCTTTATATCCAAGCATAGGTGAGAATATACTCTACAACTTTCATTTAGACTCCGTCGGCTAATTTTGAATTCAATTTTTAATATTATATTTTAAATAGGTCGGGACAGGATAATTCAGTTAAAAATCCATAACTTCTTCATCCGATGTCCGTTTTTGTCTGTCTTTTTACCGTTGTACTGTCGAGACCTTCAATTCTCGTTTAGGGTGCATCGGCTAAAAATCGCTCGATCTTTATTTCGAGTTTTTAGGTGTCTACTGCTGTTCTGAAACTTTAGAAAAATCATAACTTCCTCATACGAAGTCAGATTTGGGCGTTCTTTTTATGTATGCTCATGGTTTAACATAATCTACGACTTTCGTTTAGATACCTAAGGCTAAAAAGTATTTTATTGAAGTTTCACTTTTTACGCTTAACAATGTTTTACCGGTTGTGTCGCGGATTTTCGATTGGTCATAACTTCTTCGTTAAAACTCGGATTTGGGTGTTCTTTATAAATTTGGAAACCTTGAAAATATATCTAACATTTTATGCAACCCAAATGAGACTTTAGAACACTTCATTTTTGACGCCATTTTATTACATCAAAAATAGTTTAATATTATTTGACTTTTTGAACATTACATTGACTTGAAATATCAGGTTGTCACATCATCCCCCCGTTAGAGGGAATTTCGTCCCGAAATTTAATCTAAGATAGAGTTTATGGAGTAGGAAAAAGATGTGGGTACTTTTGTTTCATCTGATCCTCACGCTCCCAGGTGTATTCAGGTCATCGCTTGGCATTTCAACGGACCTTCATCGGACAAACACTTCTTTAGGTTCGACACGTGAAAGGTAGGGTGTACGTTATTGAGTTCCTGCAGTAATCGAAGTTTGTATGCCACCGGGCCGATCCTGGCAAGGATCTCGAATGGTCCGATATACCTAGGGTTGAGTTTCCCACATTTTCCAAAACGTATCAAACCCTTCCAGGGGGAGACTTTCAATAGTACCCGGTCCCCAACCTGGAATTCCAAGGGTTTCCGTCTTTTATCCGCATAACTCTTTTGTCTGTCTCTTGAAGCTTTTAATCGTTCTCGGATTTGGACAATCTTCTCAGTAGTTTCTCTTATGATTTCTGGGCCAGTGAGAGTGCTGTCTGGTACTTGACCTCTTGCTAGTTGCGTGTCGCCCACTTCAGCCCAGCACAGAGGTGATCTGCACTTACGGCCGTAGAGGGCTTCTAATGGAGTAACTTTGATGCTAGTGTGATAACTGTTGTTGTACGAGAACTCGATCAATGGTAAATGGGTATCCCAAGCCTTACCAAAGTCTATCACACAAGCTCTTAGCATGTCCTCTAACGTTTGAATGGTCCTTTCACCCTGCTCGTGTGTCTGTGGGTGGTAGGCTGTACTCATGTCCAACTTAGTTCCCATAGCTTTATGCAACGACTGCCAGAATCGTGATGTGAATCGGCTATCTCTATCGGAGATAATAGATATCGGTACTCCGTGAAGGCGCACTATCTCTTTAATGTAGATCCTTGTCAGCTTCTCCAGTTTGTCTGTCTCTTTTATGGGTAGGAAGTGTGCGGATTTGGTTAATCTGTCAACGATAACCCAAATGGTGTCGAGTCCACCCGTAGTCTTAGGCAACTTGGTTATGAAATCCATGGTTATCCGCTCCCACTTCCACTCGGGTATCTCTGGCTGTTGAAGTAGTCCCGAGGGCTTTTGATATTCTACCTTAACCTTGGCGCAAGTCAGGCACTTGCCCACAAAGATAGCTATTTCGGCTTTCATGTTCGGCCACCAATACAACCTCTTGAGGTCTAAGTACATCTTGTCTGAGCCCGGATGTACGGAGTAGCGAGTTTTATGAGCTTCGTTCATGACAACATCCCTGAATCCACCAAATTTTGGTGTCCAGATCCGGTTCATGAGACAACGAACTCCGTCACCCCTGACTTCAAGGTTTTTGTCCATTCCTCTCAATGCTTCACCTGCCACGTTCTCTGGCCTCAAGGCTTCTTCCTGTGCTTCTTTGATTTGTGCGGACAGGTGTGAGTGGATGGTCATTGTTAAGGATTTCACTCGGTGGCCCGAGTATTCCTTTCGGCTGAGTGCATCGGCTACTACATTAGCTTTCCCGGGATGATAACGAATTTCACATTCGTAATCGTTTAGTAGTTCTACCCACCGTCTTTGTCTCATGTTGAGTTCCTTTTGACTGAGGATGTGTTGAAGGATTTTATGGTCGGTAAAGATTGTACATTTCGTGCCGTAGAGATAGTGCCCCCAGATCTTTAGGGCGAAGACGACTGCTCCTAGTTCGAGATCGTGCGTGGTATAATTGACTTCGTGCGTCTTGAGTTGTATCGAGGCGTATGCGATGACCTTCCCTCGTTGCATCAGGACACATCCAAGTCCCTGGTTTGACGCATCACAATAGACCACGAAGTCTTCTGTTCCTTCGGGCAAAGATAATATAGGTGCGCTGCATAGGGCTCGCTTTAGTGTTTAGAATGCAACGTCTTGTTTTTCTCCCCAGCTGAAGGTTACACCCTTCTGAGCCAGGGTGGTAAGTGGCTTAGCAATCTTCGAAAAGTTTTGTATGAACCTTCGGTAATACGCAGCAAGGCCCAAGAATTGTCGGATTTCCGTTGGAGTCATTGGAGTTGTCCAGTTCTCGATTGCCTTGATTTTGGAAGGGTCCACGTGTATCCCCTCCTTGCTGACCACGTGACATAGGAAATCTACTTTCTGAATCCAAAATTCGCACTTTGAGAATTTTGCGTAAAGCTTCTCTGTCCTTAATGTTTCCAAGACCTGTCGGAGGTGTTGGCTATGTTCCTCCTTGCTCCTTGAATAGATGAGTATATCATCTATGAATACGATCACAAATTTGTCCAGGAAAGGAAGACATACTCGGTTCATCAAGTCCATGAACACTGCCGGTGCATTTATCGATCCAAAGGGCATCACTACAAACTCCTAGTGACCATAGCGAGTCCGGAATGCCGTTTTGGGAATATCTCCTTCCAGAACTCGCAGCTGGTGGTACCTATATCTTAAATCGATCTTTAAGAAGTAGCTTGCTCCTTGTAGTTGGTCGAATAGATCGTCTATGCGCGGTAAGGGATATCGGTTCTTGATCATGAGTTTGTTCAGCTCTCGGTAATCGATGCACATGCGAAAAGATCCGTCCTTCTTCTTTACGAACAGGACTGGCGCTCCCCAAGGTGAGAAGCTTGGTCTGATGAATCCCTTGCTTAGAAGTTCGTTCAGCTGGCTGGATAACTCCTGCATTTCACCCGGTGCTAGACGGTACGGCGATTTTGCTACTGGGGTAGCTCCGGGAATCAAGTCGATCCTGAACTCGACTTGACGTTCTGGTGGGACTCCTGGAAGATCTTCGGGGAAAATGTCGGGGAAATTGCGAACTTCCGGAATGTCTTTAATATCTTTCACTTCTCGTTTCTTGTCTACCACGTGGGCTAGAAAGGCATGATATTCTTTGTGAAGGTATTTTCGGGCTTTGACGCAAGAGATGATTTGTAAATTGGTACTGGGTTTGTCCCCATAAATGATAAGAGTTTTGCCGCTTGACAGATTTAGGCGAACGGCCCTTTCGTGACAAAGTATATCAGCATGGTGAAGGCTTAACCAGTCCATACCGATGATGACATCAAAACTTCTTATAGAAATCAGCATAAGATCAATTTGGAACGAGTGTTCATTTAAATTTAACGTACATCCTATGTACATATCGTTTGCGCTTTCCGTTTTACCGTTTGCCATTTCTACTATGAATATTTTATTGAGTGCTTGGGGTTTTTGATTAAGTAAGTGTTTGAATTTATGACTCACGAAACTTCTCTCCGCACCACAGTCAAAGAGTATGCATGCATAAATGTTGTTGAGGAGAAACGTACCCGTAACCACTGTGGGATCGGCTATTGCCTCGTTCTGCCCTATTGCCAGCACTCTTCCTACACCGCCATCATTCTTTGCCTTAGGGCAATCCCTCTTGTAGTGCCCAGTTTCCCCACACCCATAACATGCTTGGCTCACTCCAGCACCAGGAACTTGGGTGATTGGTCGCGCCGGTGCCCTACAGAAACGGGCAGTGTGCCCTTTCCTGTCGCAGTTTTTACAGTGCATCTCCCGGCAATTCCCGTTGTGATGTAATTGCATTTGTTGCACCTTGGTAGGTTCCCAGCATATTGTTTTACCGGCGTAGGGGTAACAGGGACAGCAGTGGGGGCAGTAGCAGCATGGACCGCCACTATTTGTTTCTTTGAAGGTTCTTGCGAAGTTTGACCTTTCCTTTTGTTCCAAAACTTGTTGTTGTTGTTGTTGTTGCCATTGCTGTTATTGTTGTTGCTTCCTTTGGTTTGTTCCGGGACGATGGTCGTGACACCTTGGCAGACCCCATGATCGACGAGGGACTGTGCCAGTTGTTTGGCACTGTCGAACGTCGTGGGTTTGGAAGCTATCACACTTCCTCGAAGCTGGGGCGACATCCCCCAGATATACCTTTCCACTTTCTTGCTTTCTAGGGCCATCATCCCTGGGCAAAGTATTGTCAAATCACTGAACCTATTCGTATAGGTTGTGGTGTCCGAGCCCACCATAGTCAATTCCCAAAGTTCCTGTTCAAGTTTCTGGATCTCGCCCCTTGGGCAGTACTCTCGCAGTAGCATTTGCTTCAGGTTCTCCCAACCCATGGAGTTTGCCACCACCAGAGTTAGTGACTTGACGTGGCCATTCCACCACGTTAGGGCTCGTTCGGAGAAAGTACAGGCGGCAAATTTTACTTTGCTCTCATCGGGGCATGAGCATATCTCGAACACGGCTTCCGTTTTCTCTATCCATTGGGATAGAGCCATCACTCCCCCGGTTCCATTAAAGGGGATGGGTTTGCTGTTGGAGAAGTCTTTGTAAGTACATTCCCCAGAACGACCCTGGTTTTGGCCATTTGTTGAGCTGTTTATTCCTCCTCCTGATCCGTTGTTACTCATTTGCGCCATTGCTGCGGTTACGACAGCTGTTACAGCAGCCTGAAAGGTAGCAGCATCCCTCGACGGAGGGGGTGGTGGATGTGGTGTTGGTGCTCCTGTATTATTGAAGCGTCGAGGATTTCTTCTTGGTGGCATGATTCTGCCACAAGTTAAGAGACGAATCCTTGATAAGTCATTAGAAATGATTATGGAAGGTTTTAGTATTATAAGTTTTGGTTCTGAACATTTCTGGTTTTTGCATGTTAATGGAAATTTTCAAAAATAAGTGTATGATTCCTTTAAGAATTAGATGCAATACTCAAGGAAATAATAAATGTGTGTCAATTTCATTGATATTAGTATAGGATACAACGATCAGCAAAATTTGACCTTTTATAGGTCTAGGGTACATCAATGAAAATGGGAAAATTTGACAGCATTCCGGCCTCCGAACTGTGTACTCACAATCCGTCGGGTTTAGATTTATACAAGAAAAGGTAACACCAACATTTAGCCGATAGGTATAAATATAGCGCCAGTAGTACGCGCTCTACTCCGAGCGGGTAGCACGCTGCGGACCATGGTATGTGGTTGTGAATGCCTTAGCTCGGGCTACTTGACGTTCAGCCTCGATGACGCGCCATTCCAATGCGGCTTGGCTTCTACGGAACTCCCTTACCTCGGCTCTAGTAGCAGTGATGTCCTTCTGTAGGGAAAAGGTGTGCTCTATTGCCCGCTCATGTTCTTCGCCCAGACGATGAAGACATACCGCAGTGACAACAGCGGTGGCCCCAATGTCCAAGAGTTGGTTGGCATTCACTCTTGCTTGCTCGCCTTGGTTGGCAATGCGTCGAACCATGACAGGGAGTGCCGTGTCAGCCGAACCCCCGTTGCTGAGGTTATAAAAGCCTCGTGCCATGCCGTAGGGCGGGCGTTGCCCTTGTTCCCTGCTCCATCACTTCAGATCCACAGCCCAGCGGGGTGTCGGGTCCCCTGAAAGTTCCTTTGGGGACTTGCTGCTCCTCGGGGAGGATTATAGATCTCGGGTTCCGAGTCAGTGCTCCCACCATCTCCTTCCTCTTCTGACTCTTCGTTCGGGTCTTCCTCGTGATCCTCTTCGGAATCCTCTTTGGCTCCTCCTCGGGAATCTCTTCGGGATCTTCCTCTGGGTCCTCTTCAATCCAGCCTCCATTATCCTGGTTAGGGTAGTAGGGATCCCCGGGAATTTGAAATCCTGCCATTTTGTCTAGTCGAGAAATAGAGGCAAGAGAATTTTTATAAAAACTCTGGAGTAAAAAGGTAATTTTTGATAAATAAATTTTTTATTTATTTGATGATTTCCTAAATTTAACTAAATATCGAGGTTCGCACAATTACTATAGCTCTTATGGTTTTATAAAATACTCCTATAGTATTTCAAATTTGTATGTTTGATTCTAGTATTTTCTTTGCTAAGTTTTCGACTTGTTGCTTACTACGACCATTCCTCGACATACGTTGGTCACATCCAGGATAAATATAGTTGATCAGGCTATATTTATTCTCGATTTGATTACATACCCCGAGGCCTAGTCGTAGTGTCGCAACTTGCCTTAATACTTTTATAATTTTTTTTTGCTATGATACGAGACCGATGCATGCGTGTATTTATACTTTCATAAAAAAAATATATATATCATTTTAATTTATTAAAAGTATCGTTTATGAAAACGTTTTGTCAGAGGGTTTTTGGTCCCTTTGCATTTATAGTTTGTATATCTTATGTGGTTCGATATACTTAATTCACTATAAACAATTCTCTGATACCAATCTGTCACACCCCCAAACCAGAATGGCGGAAACATTCGGGGGTGGATGACTTCACGTAGTATCATAACAGTTGAATATTGTAAAGAAAGTAAACACAACCATCATAAATATAAGAAAAACTTACATTGTTGCGTGTAATACATGTTTCAAAAGGATATTACAAATATGATGATTTAAAATGTTTTGATAATAGACGCCTTAGCGTTCCTTCTCCAAAAGCTGATGGTTACCTGTATTACTGATTTCCTGAGAAATACAAGTAGTTTTGAAAAAGTGTCAACAATTAAGTTGATGAGGTCATAAGCGTTTTTGTACTGAAATTTGTATGTCCTTTAGTAAAAATAACTGAACGTGTATTCCAGAAAATCCAATATTTTCTACATATAGTTTGAAAAAGTTCCAAAGGCTGGAGTGCAATAGTATCTTTCGTGCTCAAAATGGTGAAAGTGTATTTATACTCAAATAATGTATTTACTGAATGCATTCAAGAGTCTAGTAAATCAAACTTATTTTAATACTTCCGTGTGAGTTTTATAACCATGCTATTGACCCGGACTGCTTGTAACAACGTTCTTCAGGCGTTGTAGTGTTATGGCATTTGTCACCCCAGACCTGCCGGTCTAACTGTAGCTAACAGTTTAGGTGCGGGATTGTCAATCCCGTATAGATCTATACACAAGTATCACGCTCTCCCTCCAAGAGATTATGGTTTATAATACAGGACTTGAAATGCATACTCGAAAGTACGTTGAAGATGAGTGTCTCACAAAACATATTATCAAAAGATTTACGAAATGAAAAGTCTTTATGAAAATAGTTCCTTTTTCAGTGTTTATGTAAAGATGTTATGAATAACTCGTAAACTATACCCATTATAGTTTTTCGAAAGTGTGTTTCATTTGATGATAAGAGCTCGGTGTAATACCAACTTTGCATGTAAAGAGTAACGTTGGTAGAAATATTGTTTATCATTTATAAACAAAATGCAGATGAAGTATTTGAAAACGTATGTAACGATGCGTATTTTAGATGTGAGTTTATCTCGTGTTTCACTTGTATTCCCCCCCCCCCCCCCTAAAACATGAAAAAGACGTGAAAATAAGGGGTATGAACTCACGTGGAAAGTGTGGTGATTTGAAGAAAACGAGTTTTTATCGGGCAGCAATTCGACCGGGAAGTGGTAAGTTTTCTCGGGATTCTCGGCGCTTCGGACCTTCGTCGGGGCTTGGGTATGTAACCGGGGTGTCGGGGTCGTCTCGGGGTGCTAAACGTGGAGTAGAAGTGAGGGAGAAGAGTCAAATGAGCAAGGAAAGTCGGAAGTCTCGCATGCTATTTATATGGTGAATTCACGGGATTCACGTCGTGAACATGGGATAGTTCACGTCGTGAGTCTGGTCTATAGACGCGACGCTTGGTGGTCTAGTTCTGGCACACATCAGTCATAGACTCACGTCATGAGTCTCTTGCTCACGCCGTGAGTTTCGGATAAGGTTGGTGTGCGTGCCTCGAACTTCAGAAACTCATATCTCTTGCATACGAGCTCCGATTTCGACGTTCTTTATATCCACGCGTAGGTAAGAATATACTCTACAACTTTCATTTAGACTCCGTCGGCTAATTTTGAATTTAATTTTTAATATTATATTTTAAATTGGCCGGGACAGGATAATTCCGTTAAAAATCCATAACTTCTTCATCCGATGTCGTTTTTTGTCTGTCTTTTTACCATTGTACTACTATTGTCGAGACCTTCAATTCTCATTTAGGTTGCGTCGGCTAATAATCGCTCGATATTTATTTCGAGTTTTTAGCTGTCTACTGCTGTTCTGAAACTTTAGAAAAATCATAACTTCCTCATACGAAGTCATATTTGGGTGTTCTTTTTATGTATGCTCATGGTTTAACATAATCTACGACTTTCGTTTAGATACCTAAGGCTAAAAAGTATTTTATTGAAGTTTCACTTTTTACGCTTAACAATGTTTTACCGGTTGTGTCGCGGATTTTCGATTGGTCATAACTTCTTCGTTAAAACTCGGATTTGGGTGTTCTTTATATATTTGGAAACCTTGACAATATATCTAACATTTTATGCAACCCAAATGAGACTTTAGAACACTTCATTTTTGACGCCATTTTATTATATCAAAAATAGTTTAATATTATTTGACTTTTTGAATATTACATTGACTTGAAATATCGGGTTGTCACAGTCGTGGATCGTTTCACAAAGAGTGCACACTTCATAGCTGCCAACGAAAGGTGGTCTATGGATAAGCTTGCAAATGCTTACGTAAAGGAAATTGTGAGACTTCACGGTGTTCCTCTAACGATTGTATCCGATCGTGATAGTCTTTTCACATCGAGGTTTTGGAGGAGTCTACAAGAGGAACTGGGTACGAAGTTGTGTCTGAGTACAGCTTACCATCCGCAGACTGATGGTCAGAGCGAAAGAACGATTCAAAGGCTTGAAGATATGCTGAGAGCATGTACCCTTGAGTTCTAAGGTAACTGGGATGAGCACTTACCTTTGGTAGAATTTTCCTACAATAACAGTTTCCACTCGAGCATCAAGATGGCACCCTATCAAGCTTTATACGGACAGAGGTGTCGTACGCCGTCTTGTTGGCTTGAGGCCGGAGAAAAGCAGTTTATGGGCCCCGAGATAGTCCATGAGACTGCTGAGAAGTTCAAAAGTAATTAGGCAAAGAATGTTAGCAGTTTACGATCGTCAGAAGAGCTATGCTGACAAGAAAAGACGACTGATGACCTTCGAAGTTGGGGATTCGGTTTTGCTTATAGTCTCACCGTGGAAGGACTTATAAGATTCGGACGACGAGTAAAGTTGAGTCCAAGGTTTATTTGACCGTTTAAAGTTCTTCAGAAGATTGGGAACCAAGCTTACAAGCTCGAATTACCCGAAGAACTGGATGGTATTCATAACACCATCCATGTGTTTTATTTGAGGAAGTTCACGGGAGAAGTTCCCGACATAATTCCAATCTCAGAGTTAAGAATGGATGAAAACAAGAGGCTGATTGAAGAGACCGAGGCAATTATTGACCGTAAGACTAAGAAGTTACGACGCAAAATGGTCGACTTAGTGCTAGTCCAATGGAAACATTCGAATGGGCCGAATCTCACTTGGGAAACAGAGGATGACATGATGAGTCGCTATCCATATCTGTTTGCTGACGCACGCCCGGGTTTCGGGGCTAAGCATTTTTAGACAATGTAATATTCTAGGTCAACTATTGTAACTCTTTTGATGTAATAAAGATGAAATATTTGAGTATTTTGTGAATTATGTGAATTTATATACTTATTAGTTAATTATAACGATATAATCAATAAATAATAAAAATAAGCGTCAAAATTAAAGTGTGAGATAAGCCTGATATACTTACATAAAGTTTTAGAGTACGTTCCCGCCTATGCGTGGATATAGAGAATGTCGAAAACGGAGTTCGTATGCAAAAGATACGACAGTTTTAAGAAAATCAGGCAGTAAAACACTGCTTTTCTTTAATCGCGTAAAACCGAATCGATCCTTTGAGGTACTTATGCTTTGCCGACGGGATTTCTGAGAGCGTTTTTGGACTCAGTATATGGTCTAGTATTTGATTTCATACTCGAAATATTTTTAACGAAAATATTTACAAAAGTTGCGAAAACGGACACCGCGTGTCGTTTAGACGCAAAACTTTAAGTGCGATTTCCCGGAGTTCCGTAACTCCAAAAATTAATCCGTTCGGGTTTCTGGAATCCTTGAATTACCCTCTTTCATAAGAAATTTTCGAAAACGCAATCCGATGTCTGGATCTCGAGACACCCGATTTTGTGTGTTTTGGGCAATTAAAGGAGGAATAACCCATGTGGACCCACATGACTTGCATGGGAGAAAATCCCCAGCCAATTGCTTCTCCTCTTGGTCTTGTCCAAGTGATCTTCTCCTCATCCTTACTCTTTTGCTTGCACACTTCAATTTGTGAGTACATTGCTTAGCTGGAGGCATGACTCAAACTTATATGTGAGTGTGTGTGTTTACTATAAAATGAGGCTTAGACACCTTCATTTCTCACTCACAAAATCTGCCATCATCTTCCTCTTCTTCCCCTCTCTCTCAATCTTGATCTCTATCTCCCTCTATATCACCTTGAAGATCATCACCATAAACCACCATTCCACCACCCCTTGTTGCCGCTGCTTTGTGAGTACTCCACCACCACCATCTATTTATTTTTGTATGTTACATTCGTTAGCAAATGGCCAAGAAATAGTTTATTTTTTTTGCTGTGCTTAATCGAAGAAGAAACAGGAGGAAGTGATTACCTTCCATTCAAATATCTGTAAGTCTGTAACTCACGATGTATGAATGAAAGAGATGCACTGTGCAAACTTTGATTTGTTTTATTTAAATAAAACCCATGATTTTTTTTTGAATTTACGAGATTGACCCCTCCTTTTTAAAATGGATTACAAATCATGCCTCCACTATTCAAATTTCATTACGAAATTAATTTTAAACCCCTTGCGATGGAAATTATTTACAAATTTAGTCCTAAACACCTAAACTAGGATGTATATGTTCCATATTGGTCCCTCATTTGGAAATTATATTTATAATTTAGTCCAACTAAATTATTTAATTAACATAACAGACCCTATACCTTGGTTAATTACCAAACTACCATCCAAATATTAATTATATTAATATTTCCTTAGGGAACTAAATTTTCTCGGAGATTCGTATTCACGGAAATACTACTCGACCTTCTCGCATCCATTCCAGAACGCTAATCGTCTATCAAACGTTGAGGTGAGTGCATAATTACTTACATCTTACACATAGATATAAAGTATTTTATATAAATTACGTGCTACGTGTGCATATTATCTGTATACTTGCGATCTATGCTAGATGAACGATTTTATACACGTTTTAAATGATTTAAACTGTATATGTATTTTATAACTACAAAATGTGTTGGGTAAAACATGGGTAGATGTAATAGTTACTGTGAAAAAAAATAATAATGAGAGGCCTCGTTATAGATGTTATTGATGATCCAGTCATCTAGCGGAGTATAGATGACGACCACGGACTATTCTAGACAATCCACTGGAACGCTAGCAGGCTCGCAACCTGTAGGTGTTTATTTGAACTGTGTGCTCACCAGCAGTACTCCATCCCCCACATGGTTGCCTTATTTGACATGAATTGCTGAGGAACCCCCAAAGCATGTGTTGTCACCCCGATGAAAGTCCTTAGACTAGATCCCTTGTGTTAGATATTTTAGGGACGTAAAGTGAGGATAATGGGAATGGGTAATCGGGTTGTTTGGTTGATGAAAATAATAAATTTATTTATTGTGGGTTGAAAACCCTATGTGCTCACCAGGCTTCCAAGCCTGACCCACTCAGTTTCTTGTATTACAGGTAGTGGCGCATGAGCATAGATGTTTGGATGAGAGATAAGGGAATATAGGCCTGTAAATACGAAATAATGTAGTAAGGCTTATGTTGTACTGTTTATGCTTTTGATATGTATCGAACATGACATCCCGAGTCTTTTAATGAAATACATTTCTTTGGAAATGCTTTTGATAAATCTTTATCATATTTTGTTTTGGGACAAATTCCGCAACACTTTTATTTAAAATGTTACTCTGATTTTCGAACAAGCATAAACAAAAATCCTTTTTTTCTGGCCGTGAAAATGGGGATGTCACATAGACGTTTGCTCCAAAAAAATCGAGAGGAAGCTACCATACCGATCGAACAACCCGAGTTGAACGAAGGGCAGTCTGAGGAGGGGAACTACAGCAGGACCGTTGGTCAAGCTGATCCGCCAGTGAATAGGAGGAACAACCGAGACGACGGAGTTGAAAGAAACAGATGCAAGTACAAGGATTTTCTGACTTGCAAGCCATCAACTTTCACTGGAAAGGAGGATCCGATTGGAGTTATGGACTGGATCTCGGAGATGGAACTAGCCTTCATGACGTGTGGTTGCATAGGCAAGTTGTAGACCACGTTTGCAGTACGCCAGTTCAGAGGAGGCGTGGTGCGTTGGTGGAACACGCTGGGGAAGACTTTGAGCCCCAATGAGCCCCTGCAACTGACATGGGAAGAGTTTTTGGTGCAGTTCAAACGCAAGTACTGCTCCGCCCAAAACCTGCTCGAGCTAGAGAACTAATTCCTGACCTTGAAGAAAGGAAGCATGTCAATTGATGAATACACCAATAACTTCACAGAGAAGATGGAGTTCGCCTTGCATCTTGTCCCAGATGAACTAACAAAAATCGAAAAGTACACCAAGGGACTCCCATGGGAGTATGCGGTACCGGTACGTCAGGCACATACTCTGGAGGCAGCTATCTGGGATGCCAAGTCTGTGGAGGAGATGATCAAGGGAAGAGCTGCCAGCAAGGTTGAGGTTGGCGAGAAGAGGAAGTTCGAGGGGTCTGCTAAACCCAATAAGAAGAGCAAGTTCAGTTCAAAGAAGTTCGGAGGAGGAGGAAATGAAACAAAATGGTGCGAGAAGTGCAAGAAGAAGCACTTCGGGAAATGTAGCGAGGAGGTGACCTGCTACAAGTGTGGGAAGACAGGGCATTACGCCAATGAGTACACCGCCAACAAGAGGGTGTGCTACGAGTGCCGTGAAGAAGGGCACATTGCGAAGGATTACCCGAAGAAGAAAGAGGCAGCAAGGCCCAACATTCCACCAAAGCCAAAGGCGAGAGCCTTCCAGATGACGCTCGAGGCTGCGAAGGAGGCATCAGACGTAGGTTCAGGTACCTTTCTTGTAAATGGATTACCTGCCAATATAATATTTGATTCGGGAGCAAACTACTCCTTTGTATCACATAAGTTTGGTGGGAAACTAGCATTGCCCGTAGAAAAACTTGATAATGCCTTGATTGTACAAGTTGCCAGTGGCAAGTTCGTACCTGTTAGTGATCGTATTAAGAACATAGTCATTGACTTAAACGGAAACAAATTCCATGAAGAGCTGTTACCCACAGAGTTGAACAGTTTCGACATCGTTTTGGGAATGGATTGGCTTAGCGCCAACGACGCCAAGATACCATGCAGAAAGAAGATAGTAAGGGTGAACCCACTCGGGAAAAAGTCATTTATGGTGTACGGGGACAAACACAGAGTGAAGTCTGGAATCATCCCCCTGATGAAAGCCATGAAATGTTTGTCCAAAGGATGCGCATCATACTTGGCATTTGTGATCGATGCTAAGAAGGAAAAGAAGGAGGTACAGAATATACCAGTGGTGTGTGATTATCTGGAGGTCTTTCCCAAAGATCTTACTGGATTACCGCCTGATAGGCAAGTGGAGTTCAGAATAGAGTTGTTACCAGGAACGACACCGATAGCAAAAGCACCATACCGATTAGCACCAATGGAGATGAAGGAGCTCATGACGAAACTTCAGGAGTTGTTGGACAACGGTTTCATTAGACCTAGTTCATCACCCTAGGGAGCTCTGGTGTTATTCGTGAAGAAGAAGGACAGAAGCATGAGAATGTGTATAGACTACAGAGAGCTGAACAAGGCAACGGTAAAGAACAAGTACCCTTTACCAAGGATTGATGACCTATTCGATCAGCTGC
Organism: Lactuca virosa; assembly: GCF_052849685.1. Taxonomy (NCBI): domain Eukaryota; kingdom Viridiplantae; phylum Streptophyta; class Magnoliopsida; order Asterales; family Asteraceae; genus Lactuca; species Lactuca virosa. The sequence continues at coordinate 319,284,413 of NC_136429.1, forward strand.
AAGGTTTAATTTATTTCTCAAAGATCGATCTTAGGTCAGGATATCATCAGCTGAAGGTGAGAGAGCAGGATATCGAGAAGACTGCATTCAGAACAAGATATGGACACTATGAGTTTTGGTTATGTCATTTGGACTAACCAATGCTCCAGCAGCATTCATGGATTTGATGAACAGGGTTTGTAAACCATTCCTCGATAAATCTGTGATAGTGTTCATAGATGACATTCTGATTTACTCGAAAAACTAGGAGGAGCATGGCAGACACTTGCGAGAAGTGTTAGAAGTGTTGAAGAAGGAGAAGTTGTATGAAAAGTTCTCCAAATGTGATTTTTGGATCCGAGAAGTCCAATTTTTGGGTCATGTGGTTAACCAGGAGGGCATAATGGTTGACCCAACAAAAATCGAAGTTGTGATGAAGTGGGAACGTCCGAAGAGTCCCACAGAGATTCGAAGCTTTATGGGATTAGCTGGATATTACCGACGATTTATCCAAGGCTTTTCTTCGATAGCTGCTCCATTGACAGCTTTGACCCACAAAGGAGCTACTTATACATGGAGCGAGAAGCACGAAGAAGCATTCGAGAAGCTAAAGAAGAAATTATGTGAAACACCGATTCTTTCTCTACCCGATGGAGTTGAATACTTCGCCGTATATAGCGATGCATCGGGAGTCGGGTTGGGTTGTGTTCTGACCCAAAGAGAAAAGGTGATAGCATACGCGTCTCGACAACTGAAGGAGCATGAAAAGAACTACCCTACTCATGATTTGGAGCTGGCAGCGGTAGTTTTTGCTCTAAAGATATGGAGGCATTACCTCTATGGCACGAAGTGCAAACTTTTCACTGATCATAAGAGTCTCCAGTATCTCTTTAATCAGAAAGAATTGAACATGAGACAACGAAGCTGGCTAGAGTTACTCAAGGACTACGACTGTGAGATACTTTACCACCCCGGTAAAGCAAATGTTGTCGCTGATGCTCTCAGTCGGAAAGTAAACCTTGAAAGGAAAAGGCCAAGAGCGTTGAGAATAGAAGTTGTCTCGACGATTGTGGAAAGTATCAGGAAAGCTCAAGAAGAAGCTTTAGAGAAGAATGACCGAAAGGAAGAACGTTTGGGCAAAACGTTAGTATTCGGTACAAATAGTCAAGGACTGAAGGTATTCCAAGATCGGATTTTGGTACCTAAGACGGGAGGAATAAGAGATCTTCTGATGGAAGAAGCCCACAAGACCATGTACTCGATTCATCCCGGTAGCGCTAAAATGTATAGGGACCTAAAACCCTATTACTGGTGGCCGACAATGAAGCTCAATGTTGCGAAGTATGTGGCCGAGTGTGTAACTTGTGCGAGAGTTAAGGCACAACATCAGAAACCATATGGAAGTTTAGGACCTTTACTTGTACCCATGGGTAAATGGGAATACATCACCATGGATTTTGTGACTAAACTGCCCAGGACGAAGAACGGTCACGACAAGATTTGGGTGGTCGTGGATCGTTTCACTAAGAGTGCACACTTCATAGCAGCCAACGAGAGGTGGTCTATGGATAAGCTCGTAAATGCTTACGTGAAGGAGGTAGTAAGACTTCACGGTGTTCCTCTTACGATTGTATCGGATTGTGATAGTCGTTTCACATCAAGGTTTTGGAGAAGTCTACAAGAGGAATTGGGTACAAAATTGTGTTTAAGTACAGCTTACCATCCACAGACTGATGGTCAGAGCAAAAGAACGATTCAAACAACTTGAAGATATGCTAAGAGCATGTACCCTGGAGTTCCAAGGTAACTGGGATGAGCACTTACCTTTGGTAGAGTTTTCCTACAATAACAGTTTCCACTCGAGCATCAAGATGGCACCCTATCAAGCTTTGTACAGACAGAAGTGTCGTAAGCCGTCTTGTTGGCTTGAGGCTGGGGAAAAGTAGTTTATGGGCCCCGAGATAGTCCTTGAGACTGCTGAGAAGTTGAAGGTGATTAGGGAAAGAATGTTAGCAGCTCAAGATCGTCAGAAGAGCTATGCTGACAAGAAAAGACGATCGATGACATTTGAAGTTGGAGATTCAGTTTTGCTTAAAGTCTCGCCGTGGAAGGGACTTATAAGATTTGGGAAACGAGGAAAGTTATGTCCAAGGTTTATTGGACCGTTCAAAGTTCTTCAGAGAATTGGGAACCAAGCTTACAAGCTCGAATTACCCGAAGAACTAGATGGTATTCATAACACCTTCCATGTGTGTTATCCGAGAAAGTTCACGGGAGAAGTTCCCGACATAATTTCAATCTTAGAGTTAAGAATGGATGAGAATAAGAGGCTGATTGAAGAGCCCAAGGCAATTGTTGACCGTAAGACTAAGAAGTTACGACGCAAGATGGTCGACTTAGCGCTAGTCCGTTGGAAACATTTGAATGGGCCGAATCTCACTTGGGAAACAGAAAGTGACATGATGAGTCGCTATCCGCATCTGTTTGCTACTTTATGATTCCGGGACGGAATCATCCTAAGGGGGAGAGAATTGTAACGCCCGTGTTTTGGGGCTAAGCATTATTAGATGATGTAACAGTCTAGGTTAACTATTGTAACTCTTTTTGAAGTAATAAAGATGAATTATTTGAGTATTATGTGAATTTATGTGTTTTTTAATTATAAAGATATAATTAATAAAGAATAAAAATCAGCGTCAAAATTAAAGTGTGAGATAAACCCGACATCTTTACATAAAGTTGTAGTGGTCGAAACAAGGATTCTGGAGGTATAAAGAACGCTGAAATCCGAGTTATAACAAAGAAGTTATGACCCGTCGAAGTTTCGCGACGGAACCGGCTCGGCACCGGGAAGACGTAAATAGTAAATTTATGATAGAGTACTTTTTACCCTTAGTGATCTAAACAAAAGTTGTAGTATACGTTAAACTGAGAACATACAAAAAAAGATCGCCCAAATCCGACTTCGTATGAGGAAGTTATGAATTTTCTAAGATTTGGGATAGCAGTGCACGGCCCGAAACTCGAATTTTAGATCGAGCGGTTTTTGGCCTACGCGACCTAAATGAGAATTGGAGATCTCATTAATAGGAACTCAACGGTAAAAAGACAGACAAAAACGGAGTCCGTATGTAGAAGTTATGAATTTTACGCGGACATTTAACAATATAATCTTCTCGTACTGTTAAATTTAAGATCGGTCGAGAATTAGCCGAAGGAGTCTAAATGAATGTTGTAGAACTTATTTTTGACCTACGCGTGGATATAAAGAACGTCGAAAATGGAGCTCGTATGCGAGAGTTATGATTTGTCTAAGTCGGGAGGGTGTTGTGCGAGTTTTGCTGACGCGGCGCGATCACAGCCGTTGCTTCCTCCCCAAGGCTAGCCACCAGATCGTGACACGTGACACATTATGCCCAACGTAATTTTGAGTACGCTCAGTATACTCGGTGTTGGCAGCCTATAAATAAAGGCGCAAATCTCCCATTTTCTTCCCAACTATCCACTTCTTTCCTCCCAAATACCCCCAAACCTTCAAGGTTTTTCCCTAGCACCTCCAAGGTGTTAGAAGCAAGTCCCAGAGCACCGGGAAGCTCCGAGAAGAAGAGCTTTCGGCTCAGAACCGCTTCTCCGAGCGAAGCCCGGTTTTCGAGAAAACCCGCTGTAAGTGAGCTATGCCTACGCTATTTTTAATATAGCTTTTAATTAATTATAGTAACGTTATTAGGACTTTATAATAATTATTTGGGCTATTATTATGAGTTATATAAGTGTCATTATAATATCTTTTTAACCACTCGCGGTACGGGAATCTGGTTTAAAGGGCCGCATAGGGTTGTTGGATTTCAGAAGTGCTATATGCCAAAATGATCCTGCCCTCCGGTGTTTTATGTCTGGCCCCTATCTGTCTATAGTGGGTGAAAAGTATTGTCTAACGCTTATGTAATAGTAATAATAGCTAAACTATTAATTAGTCGCGGTTAACGTTAGACTAAACCCTAGTGGTATTGATACTAGGTTTTGTCAAGGGAAAATTGTTTTGAGATAACGAAGTGCTGTCCGAGTACCGAGTCACCACCTTTTCAGGTGAGTGCATAGTTACTTTCATCTTACACATAGATATGAAGTATTTTATATAAATTACATGCTACGTGTATACTTGCTATCTATGCTGGATGAACGATTGTATACATGTTTTAAATGATTTAAATTGTATATGTATTTTATATCTACAAAATGTGTTGGGTAAAACATGGGTAGATGTAATAGTTGCTGTGTGACAAAATAAAATAATGAGAGGCCTCGTTATAGATGTTATTGATGATCCAGTCATCTAGCGGAGTATAGATGACGACCACAGACTATTCTAGACAGTCCAGTGGAACGCTAGCAGGCTCACAACCTGTAGGTGTTTATTTGAACTGTGTGTTCACCAGCAGTACTCCATCCCCCACATGGTTACCTTATTTGACATGAATTGTTGAGGAACCCCCGAAGCGTGTGTTGTCACCCCGATGAAAGTCCTTAGACTAGGTCCCTTGTGTTAGATGTTTTAGGGACGTAAAGTGAGGATAACGGGAAGGAGTAATCGGGTTTGATTGGTTTGATAAAGTTAATAAACTTATTTATTGTGGGTTGAAAACCCTATGTGCTCACCAAGCTCCCAAGCCTGACCCACTTAGTTTCTTGTATTACAGGTAGTGGCGCATGAGCATAGATGTTTCGATGAGAGATAAGGGATTTTAGGCCTGTAAATCCGAAATAATGTAGTAAGGCTTACATTGTACTGTTTATGCTTTTGATCTGTATCGAACATGACATCTCGAGGTTTTTAATGAAATACATTTCTTCGGAAATGTTTTGATAAATCTTTATCATATTTTATTTTGGGAAAAAATTCCACAACATTTTTATTTAAAATGTTACTCTGATTTTTAAACAAAGCATAAACAAAATCGGTCTTTTCTGGCCGTGAAAATGTGGATGTCACATCGGGGTCTTCTAAATCCATGCTAACTCTTTAGAATCAGCCTGTCAATCTGAACATACATCTAAAAAAAATTAGACAATGAAATGTCTAGCGAGCTACATGAAGATCAACTCATTTTGAGTAAGGAATAGAAATCCCAACACTTGAATTGTTCCTCCAAATATTCATATTTTATATTTTTAAAGATGTAAAAATATATCTTCTTTTTTTCATACAAAGCTAAAAGATGTAAAAGAGTTTCATACTAATACAATGCCATGCATGAATCTATTCAAAACTCCATGTCAATATCAAAGTCCAACTCACAAATTTTGATGGTAGGATGTGAAGAACATATGACAGAAAAAATGTCAAATTTTCCTTTACATCCACAAATAAGGCACTAGGGGCATCCAACCTAGGCCACACGAGCGGTAGCGAGCCTCTACTCGTGCATGTGAGGATTATCTAGAAATCTACTCACAACAACAACAACAACAACAACAACAACAACAACAACAACAACAACAATATATGTCCATTTAGGTACCTGGGATCTCAAGTCACACATATCCTAGTATGAATATACACACATAGGATGATAAAAACCATTTTCAAAGTTTCTAAGCTCTTGAGCTTCATTTGTCAAAACATTTCAAGAAAACTTTTCATGAATGCACAATTAGATCATATAGCAATTAATGGGTACATAATATATCATGGAATGAAATCAAATAAGACTTATAAAAATTTGGTAGATGGGGATGTATGTTCCCGGTAACTCACCTTAGCTCCTAGCTTTTTATTCCACTTCTTTTCCACAAGTAACCTCCCTCAATAACTACCTATATAAACTGAAAGAACATTACCATATTGCTAAAATAATCTAATACTTATAAATAAACGCATTAAAAATCTTAGATTACAAGTCATAATAGCTCAAGGGGTGCTTAAAAGTTAGAGTGGAATGGAATTGTGGGAAAATCAACAAGAACTGGGGCCAGCTACGCAAAGTGCGTCGTGCTAGGCGTGGGTGCCCCATGGTTTCTATATAGATAGGTTCTAGTATCCCCTTTTGTTCTATTTCTTAAGCAATCCCAACTTCCAATAAGTATTTAACTAAAACCCCAAGAAGACATCAATAAGATCACATAATTATTATGCTACCTCTATTAATTTGATTTAATTCCATAAGCTTTCCCAATGATTGAAGTATTAATTGGTCATTAAGCCACCTAATAGGAATAAGTACTCTATCTACCAAATGGCTCAATGTATTTACTTAAAACAACCTCCATGAAAATAAATTCAAGTAGATTAATATATGCAAGTGTAACACCCCCATTTTTGCCTTATAGTATAAATGACCAGTCACATAAATGGACGTCTTTGATAGAAGACTATTTAGGATAAATAATCTTGACGAAAGTCGTCGTAATCATAAAACTGAGAGAATGCGTATAGAGAATGTCCAAATCTGATTTCATGAGAGGAAGCTATGATTTTTAGAAATTTCAGCGCAACAATGTACAACACAAAAATTGAAATAGAGATCGGTTGGTTGTTAGGAAGAACAATCTAAATGAGAGTTAAAGATCTCCTCAATATGATTCCTTCGATATAAAAATAGTCTAGAACGGAATTCATATGATAGAGTTATGATTTTTATACGGGCTTTAACAGTCTAAACCTGTTAAAAATATAGCTTTAAAAATAAAGTGAGAATTAACCGACAAAGTCTAAATGAAAGTTGTATATCTCGTTGATAGCTTCGTGTGGATATAAAATACGTTGAAAGAAGAGCTCGTATGAAGAATATATGAATTTTTGAAGAAATGAAAAATCCTCGTGTGTATCTGCGCACGTCGACAGGGCGTACGACATGAACTGACACTCCACCAGTTATTCGCCATGTGTCGAGCCGTTGCTAGGATCCTACCAATTAGAAGCTCTCGGGTTGGAGTTCTGCTAGTGCAATTTTTCGGTTTCATTAGAACTCTCTATAAGTTAGGGTATACTTCTTTGTGTTAAGTGTAGCTTATATTTATATTCATATTCGTTGTTATGAATGTATAAATAGGATTTATCAGTAGTTCTAGTTACGATGCTGATTGATCTACTTACGGGAGAGGTGTCTAGAATGGTCACGTTGGCTTAGATGTTGTATTTTAGAAAAGCGATATGCCGAAATGATCCTACCTCCCAAATGCCTGGCCTGGCTGATCCTTATATTATTTAACTCTCGGTAGTCATTGGGATGAGTGATGGATCTAGCTTTCGTTATTATCTTTTCTTGGGAACTGATTAGCTATAGCATTCTAGGTTAATATATGTTAGACATGTTACCCGTTACGCCGGAGGGATATCTGTCAATTGTTAGAGTTATTATCTAGGTGAGTTACCTCACTATACCATGTACAATAACATATATCCATGTATGTTGGGATAAGGAATGAGTATAGTAGAGCTAACAGTATAATCTCTATGTGCTTAAGTGTAAACTGGTAGAGTAGAAAGTATAAATGTGCTTGTATTAGTAGAATCTAAAGTGCAGTCTCTATATATGCGTAGTTATTGTGATATTACACGTAGGTAAGGGTTGATGGTGGAACGTTTAAAGTGGTTGGGAACCTACATACTTATGTAGATTTAGTTATGGGATAATGGTGGAACAGTTAAAGAGGTTGGGAGCCTACATGTCCACGTATTCCAAGATACACATCTTATTTGTAGATCGTGAGTTATTGTTTGTATGCATGTATATGTATTATGGTATATGGTATTTTGGTGAACTCACTAAGCATAGCGCTTACCCAGTTGTTATAAATGTTTTTCAAACACTTCATTGGTTCGGGAGAAGGGCAAGGTTCGACTGTACACACGTGCATTCGCAACATGTTTCCGCATAATGTAAATTACACTCTGATATATTTAAGTAAATAAAAATGAAAAAATTGTCTTGAAAATCAGGACGTTACAACAAGTATGACAAGCTTCTCTACATCTCAATCAATAGAATCTATTTAAAGGACATGTTTTCCTTCTTTTATTCCCATTTTGCCCTTTTGTCCCAACAATAACTAGAACCACAATAGGATGTGATGATTTTTGATGTTGACCTTCAATTCATAATCCATAACATAGAACTATGATTATGAACAATACATACTCCTTATATCACCTACAATCACCATTAAGGTTCATATTCCAAAATTGTCCCCAAACTTCATATTCTAAGTAAATGATTCTGCCATTGCTTGATTTGTGCTATTATATGGAGATTTGCAATCAATCCTTTCTCAATGGTCATGGAATCATATAAGGGTTAGATTATCACATCACCATTATCATTGGAAAGTCTAGGGTTTGCGGATATTTAGCAATTTCACCCAAATTCAACCATAGGAAGGTAGATTTAAGCTAGAGCTAACATAATCACTTTAGTTTGCTTAGAACACAAAAACATGGTCCTCAAATGAGATGAAAATAGGATTAAACCCCAAACAACAGCTGAATTTCAGATTTGCACACCAAAGGGGAAAGAAGTTATGCCTTAGATCACTAGATTGCTTCACAATGTGCTCCAAATGAACTAGAAAAGATTGGGATCGAATTGTATGATATTATATGCTTGAATCACCATTTATCCACAACATTCAAACCTCCAAATTGATCCCATCCGTTAGAATGAAGAGTGCGAGCATCTTATTTATGTATTTTACACCTTCCACCCCATAATTTTGAGTTTTTGACAATTATGACCCAAGGTTCTAATTAGTGGGAATATAACTTTGCTAGTGTATATTCCAAGTCCTTCTCCATCAAAAACATGAGCAAAGTAATCCTAAGTAGTCAAAATGCTTCAAAGTTAAGTCAAACCATAGTTTGGAGAATTTGACACATTTAGTCCCCAATTCCAAAATATTGCAAAATTTCATTATTGATCTCTAAATTGTTTTACTCTTATTCTAAATTTATTTATTTAATTATTTAATTAATTATTTATTATTATTATTATTATTATTATTATTCTTATTATCATTATTATTATTATTATTAGTATTATTATTATTATTATTATTATTATTATTATTATTTTAATTTTAGTTTTTTAAAGAAAAACTTAAGCCTAGATTTTGAGATGTTACAATTACCTCCCCCAAAAGGCGATTTTGTACCTGAAATCGCGACGTCTAAAAAAAAGGTGCGGATAACGCCTTTTCATCTCCATTAGTCTCCCAGGTAAGGTTCGATCCTAAAGAGTGCTTCCATTTCATAAGTACTAAGTCAATCATTTTTCTTCTAAGTTTCTTAGTCTCTCTAGCCATGATTGATTCTGGTTCCTCAATCAATATTTTATTTTCATCTATACGAATTTCTTCAAGGGCAAATAACTCTTCTTTATCACCAAGTTATTTCCTTAAATAACATACATGGAACACATTATGAATGCCATTATTTTGGCAACTCAAGTCGATAAGCTTGCTTTCCCACACACTCCAACACATTCAAGGGCCCAATATATCGAGGGTTTAATTTCCCTCTCTTCCCAAAATGTATCACACTTCTCCAAGGGGATACTTTCAGTAAGACTAGATCACCCACTTCGAAATTCATCGGCCGATTCTTAAGATTTTCATAACTCTTTTTTTCTATTTTGAGCTGCCAACATTCTTTCACAAACGATCTCTTCTTTGTCTACAGTTTCTTGAATTGGACTTGGCTCCAAGAACTCCTACTTGCAACCAACATGAAGGGGATCTACACTTCCTTCCATACAAAGCCTCATACGGAGCCATTTTAATAGTTGAATGATAATTATTATTTTATGAGAATTATATGAAGAGATGGTATTTGTCCTGACTACCCTAGAATTCTAAAGTACACACCCTTAACATGTCTTTCATAGTTTTAATGGTTCTCTCAGTTTGGCCGTTGGTTTGTGGGTGGTAAGCGGTACCCACACACAATCTCGTCCCCAATTCTTCTTGAAAGCTTCTCGAAAAATGAGATTTGAAACGACTATCCTTGTCTGATACAATAGATAGAGGAACACCGTGCCTTTGCACCACCTTCTTCAAATAAATCTTTGCGAATTTCTGAGTTGGCCATGATTCATTTGCTGTTAGAAACAATGCGCTCTTGGTCAACCGGTCCATTATCACCCATATCATATTATGTCCCATTTTAGTCCATGGTAGCCTTGTCACAAATTCCATGGTGATTTTATCCCACTTCCATTCTGGCACATCTAATGGTTCTAAGTCTTCATACGTTCTCTGATGTTCACTTTTGACTAAAGAACACGTCAAACAATTGTTGATGTATTTTGTTATATCTCTTTTCGTTGTAGGCCACCAATACATAGTCTTCAAATCCAAGTACATCTTGGTACTTCTCGGGTGTACTAAATACTTGGACATGGGCTTCATCAAGTAATATTTTTCTAGTGTCACCAAATTTTGGAACCTAAATATGTCCAAGGTAGGTGTCCAATCATTCACCATCTTTTAAAACACAACAAACTTTCCCATATTTTCCTCCTTTTTGTTTTCATCTTTGATTGCTTTAATTTGAGCTTCTTTCAGAATTCCTAGAATAGAATACACCACATTAATGCTCAAGGATCTTGCTCTCTTTCTTTTATCTATCACTTTTCTACTTAGGTCATCCGCCACAACGTTAGCTTTTCTAGGATGGTAAGTAATGTCACAATCATAGTCTTTAAACAACTTAATCCACTGCCTTTGATGCATGTTCAATTCTTTTTGAGAAAAAAAGTATTGCAAGCTCTTATGATCAGTAAAAAGCTTGCACTTGGTGCCATTGAAATAATGCATCCAGATTTTTAAGGCAAACGACTGTTGCAAGCTCTAAATCACGAGTTGGGTAATTCTTCTCGTGCTCTTTCAACTGTCAGGAAGGATACAATATAACCTTACCCCTTTGGGTGAGAACACACCCAAGACCCACCCTCAAAGCATCATTATAAACTTCAAAGTCTTCTACACCATAAGGTAATGTAAGAATGGGGGCTTCACATAATGTTTTCTTCTGTTCAATGAAGGCTTCATTTTGCTTGTCAGTCCACTGATATTTCACATCTTTTCGGGTCAAATCAGTCAAAGGACTCGGAATCATCAAAAAATTCATGATAAACCACATGTAATAGCTCGCTAATCCGAGGAAACTTTTAATTTAGCAGGACTCTTTGGCACTTTCCATTTCATTACTACCTCAATCTTTGTTGGATCAACTTTAATTCCCTCTTTGTGTAACGTCCCAAAAATACTAAGTAAATTTTTTTTTCTTTAATTCAACCAAAACAACCATTCATTCATTCCAAAAACCCGTCAAAGTATAAAAATGTATCAAATAGTTATCAGAGTACAAAACACACCATAGAATGCGGAAGATTGGTGGATGTGATACAACCATGTCGAGCTCTTCCCTTTGAAACCAGAAGTAGCATAAACATAAATATGAAACCGTAAGCACAAAGCTTAGTGAGTTCCCCAAAATACCTCATACCATACATACATATTAGCTGGAAGCTATAACGGGTCTATTTCACCTCGAGTCTATTTCAATTCAATCAGTGTTTTTCAGTCGAATGGGTCTATTTCACCCTCGGGTCTATTTTTCCCTCGAGCCTATTTCAACTCAATTGGTGTTTTTCAACCGAAATGGGTATACTTCACCCCACATACATATAGAAAACAGACATATCAGTAAGGGTTACAAAGACAACAAGCACATAACGACACCTAGTGTCCTACAGTACATTGAGAAGACTCCCCTCTCAGACGATAATCAACTGCTACTTCTCTTGTTGCCAAAAATAAAGATGTTATACACCACCTATACAGCCACACAAGGTTAACCCTTAGTCCTCCTTCCAAAACCAGGAGTGTGACCCAAAAGTCAACTCAAGTCAAAAGTCAATAGTCAAAGTCAAACTCAACAGTCAAACTTCTCCAAAACCGACCCTCACGTCATGACAAATCCATGGTCACGTCGTGGAAGACAACTCAGCCTAACCCTAAAACTTGGTCATGATTCAACTCAGTCATTCTCTTAAATCTGCGGTCACGTCGTGATAGTCTAACCACCATGTTGTGATATTGTTTGCTCAACACAGTTGGGGAACCTAAACCAGAAGCACCTCCCCGAGTGAGCACCATACTAAAAATAAACAATACAAACCATCAGAAAACAGTCGGAGAACTCCACACTCTACAAGTTACTTAGTGTTCTCGTGACCCCCCTTGGTTCAAGTACGGATCTTGTGCTTTCAGTAGTACAAGCCCAATTCTACCTCCCACACCTATCCATACTTTCCTCAAGGATCGCCCTGAATCCTCTAAGTCACTTCCCTACTATCAAGATACTTCACTTACACGACAAAGCTCCCTATGTGCTAAAACACATCCTAGGCTTTCCTAGGGTTCCCTTCATACCACTCTCCACCATCAATTGCAGAAGAGACTCCCTCTAATACCTTCTAGCTACCTCATGAGTACAATTACATGCTACATGCACTATATAATTCTTTGACTACAAGGCCTCACACTACAACGGTTGGACTCAACAAAGAGCTCCGTAATAGAGTTAAACCTAACCTTCTAAAATTATCTAATCCCTATAACATTTAACCTAACGTATTCACTTAATATATTTAACTGATATTATTGGAGGTCTCTAAAATCACAAAGCAACCAGGATTTGAGCATCGAGTAATCTAAACCAATCCATCACCTAATTAGGACGTTCTATCCAACATCTGAAATCCATACTAGCATACAGTTCCAAAAGCTCAATCGACAGACATATAAACACATCTCTCCTAGCATTCTATCATGAAAATCCTGAGCAAATCCTTAGCTCTTATCTAGCATGGAATTCTCATATACTTATACCAAAACATTAAGCATAACACATGTATGGGTATTTTGGGAAATACTTACTTGAGCCCGGCTGATTGCACGTATCACACCCCTTTCTTATAGAAATATTTTTAGAAAAAATATTTTCTTTCAAAAAGACTACCAATTCCTCAGTTGAGTCCAGACACACCCAAGAGTGTGCCAGAATCCCTCAAACCAAGGTTCAGATACCAACTTATAACGTCCCAAAAATACTAAGTAAAAAATTTCTTTAAGTCAACCAAAACAAGCATTGATTCATTCCAAAAACCCATCAAAGTATAGATATGTATCAAATAGTTATCAAAGTACAAAAAAATTCATAGAATACGGAACACTGGTGGATGTGATGCAATCACGCCGAGCTCTTCCCTTTGAAACTAGAAGTACCTAAAACATAAACATGAAACCCTAAGCACAAAGCTTAGTGAGTTCCCCAAAATACCGCATACCATACATAAATATTAGCTCGAATCTGTAACGGGTCTATTTCACCCTGGGTCTATTTCATCTTAGAGTATATTTTAACTCAATAGGTGTTTTTTCAAAAGAACGGGTCTATATCAACCCCAGGTCTATTTTACCCCCAGTCTATTTTAACTTAATCGATGTTTTTCAACCGAACATGTATATTTCACCCCTGGGTCTATTTCATCCCACATATATATCATACATGCATATCAAAAAGAGTCACAAATACAACAAGCACATAATGACACCTAGTATCCTACAGTACAGTGAGAAGACTCACCTCTCAGACGATAATCAACTGCTACTGCTCTTTCTGTCAAAAATACAATTGTTATACACTCCCTATACAGCCACACGAGGTAAACCCTTAGCCTTCCTTCCAAAACCAAGAGCTTGACCCAAAAGTTAATGGTCAAAGTCAAAGCTAAGAGTCAAGCTTCTCCAAAACCGACCCTCACATCATGACCAGTCCATGGTTACGTCATGGAAGACAACTCAGGCCAATCTCAAAACTCGGTCATGAGTCAACTAAGTCATTCTATCAAATCTACGGTTACGTCGTGATAGTCTAACCACCACGTTGTGACAGTGTTTTCTCAACACAGTCGGGGAACCTAGGTCAGTCATGTTGTGACAATCCATTGGTCACATCGTGAGTACTGCATAAGGACAACTTAATGCATTAAGTTCTTAATCCTTCAAGCCTAACAACCAAACTTTACAGGAAGCATTCTCTATCTCAGAATACCATAAAAAACATTTCTCTTTAGACATGCATGTCTAATGCATGTCTTAAACATAAGATAGGTTAAAATGAAGGGAAAATAAGATCAAATCCCATGCATGAAGCCCATAACTCACTAACTCTGTAGATCCAAAGAATAAAACCTTCAATGCAACAAAGGGATTCATAAAGTTTCTAACTTTATGACATCCTACTATCCAAAACCTTCCCAAAAGATGAGAAAAGGGACAAAGAGCATAGATCTAAGGCCCTAATGCATAAAGTTTTGAACTTGATTACTCACAAGGATCCAGAAGATGCTCAAATTGATGTTCCAAGCTTGCCAAGATGATCTCACAACCACAAAAGTCTCCTTCTTCGTTCAAGATCCACCAAGGACACAAATATGAGTTCAAAAATAGAGGAAATGGATTAGCGTTTTCCCAGGAGGGTGTTGGAGTGGATGGAGACTAAGGGTGAAGGAAACCCTAGCCCATCACGTCCTTTAAATAGTGTCCTAGTCAGATAATTAGGGTTTTCCCCAGATTAGATGTCACGTCGTGACCACCACAGTTGCACGTCGTGGCACTGTAAAGATCATCCCCGAAATATGCGGCCATGTCACGGCGTGACAAGGCTATACTCACATTGTGGGCTAATAAAAATCATAATTCTCTTAAAATAAAACAATACCTCAAGATCCCGATGATACACTTTGCTTACTACATGCATGAGGAATTGCATTTCTTGAATCCAGAATTCACACTTGTTGAATTTTGCATAAAGTTGCTAGTTCTTCAAGGTTTCCAAGACTTCCTTCAAATGTATTCTGTGCTCCTCACTGATTTCGAGTAGAAAAGGATGTCGTCAATAAATCACTAACTTATCCAAGTAAGGTTGCATACCCGATTCATAAGGTCCATAAAATCCGCTAGTGCATTGATTATGCCGAAAGGCATCATCAAGAACTCGAAATGTTTGTATCGTGTTCGAAAAGTAGCACCCTCCTTGCAAAGTAGGGTGATAGTTGGATTGTAAGTCAATCTTTGAAAAGTAGCACCCTCCTTGCAGCTGGTCGAAGAGATCATCAATTCTTAGTAAAGGGTATCGATTCATAATGGTTACCTTGTTCAAATCACGATAATCAATGCAAATCCTCATTGACCCATCTTTCTTTTTCACAAAGAGGATGGGAGCTCCCCAAGGCGATGAGCTAGTTCTGATAAATCCATTCTCCAATAATTCCTGAATTTGGATCATTATTTTTTTCATTTCCAATGATGTTAATTGGTAAGTAGCTTTGGCAATGGGTAATGTTCTTGACACCAAATGAATATGGAAATCCACTTTACGTGTAACATCCCAAAAATACCGATATTTTTTTTTTCAAACAACAAATCACACAATAATTGTTCCAAAATCCATTATAGTAAAATGTATCAAAATCATCAGTGTAAAACAATAGTCATCAATACGAAAAATAAGGGGGATGTTGTGCAATCAAGTCGGGCCAATTCTCTTCTCACTGTAATGTATTTCATGTCCATAATCTCCACCACTAATCCCCTTGCCAATTCTCAAGAAGGAATTTTAATCTTATCAAAAAAGTAAAGAGACACATAGGAGTGGCTTGCCCCAGAGTCAAAAGACAACAATGGAGGACAAAAATTTATTAGGAAAGTACCTGATGATGATATGCAACCTTGCCCAACCGGGAGATAATCCTAAAGGTACTGATATACCTAGGGCCCAACTTGCACTGCTTCCAGAACCGGATGACACGTTTCCAAGGTGACACCTTCAGAAGCACAAAATCTCTCACCTGAAACTCGAGGTACGAACATCGCCGATCAGCATAGCTCTTCTGGCGACTCAGCGGGACCTGTAGTCGATCGCGTACCTGTTGTATCAACTTAGTTGTCTTGAGTACTACCTCACTACTCCCCATGACTCGATGCCCAACCTCAACCCAACAAAATGGAGTCCGGCATTTCCTCCCATAAAGGATCTCGAAGGGAGATCGATTAATACTGACATGATAATTGTTGTTGTAGGAGACCTCGGCCAATGGAAGATAAGTATCCCAACTACCGCCAAAATCTATCCCAAAAGCCCTGAGCCTATCCTTGAGCGTATGAATGGTCCGCTCACTCTGTCCGTCAGTCTATGGGTGGTATGTGGTGCTGAAAAGTAGCTGATTACCCAACTCCACATGAAACTTCCTCCAAACTATGGAGGTGAAACAAACATCATGATCAGAAACCACCGAAAGTGAAACTCTGTGTCAAACAACTACCTCGTTAATGTAGACGTTCGGCAATATCTTGGTGTAAATGATATCAACAATATGGATGAAATGAGCACTCGTGGTAAATCTATCAACAATGACCCAAATAGAATCAACGCCACATGTTTTCCTTGGTAACTTCGTAATAAAATCCAATGTGACCTCTGTTGGGTTATGAGCATTCTAACACTCCTAAGTGTACATGCAACCCTAAATACCTTGGATCTATGTTTTCTCTATTATACATACAATTATGAACATCCAAGGTATTATCCTAATCTAGCATACAAAATAATAAATATAACAAGATAGAATACATACCTCTTTGATGTAGAATGTCTTCATGAAGCTTGAGTGCCTAGTGCCCCAAGTGTGACACCTCAAATGGTTCACACAACACCAAATACACTTGGAATAACTTGAGAGAAACTTGAACACTCCTTGAAATCGTCTAGCCCTCACACTCACACATTAGTGCACGATTTCTTGAGCCATGGGATTCTTTTATATGGTGGCTATTAGGGTTACACCATGTAACTCATAACTTTACCCATTCCTTATGCTCCATGGATTTTAACCTCCATGGAGTATCCATGGGTCACCCCATGGACTTAGTCCAACATAAGGAATCTTGGATCACAAGCCCACATATATAAGAATGACTGATTTACACAATCAACCCATATATTTAATTAGTCTACTTTTGATCACTTAATTAATTCCAAATTAATTCTTGATCAATACTAATTAAATAACCTTATTAATATATTAGAACTTATAATATATTAACCAACCTTAAGTGTTATTTCTCTCATTATAGTCTATCCAAATGCATGATGCCATGCAACCAAAATGGACCATGCCGGGTCGGGTCAAGTCTTACCAATTATAGTTATGGACTTAGACATTAATCCAACAGTCTCCCACTTGGATAAGTCTAAAACTATTATTGCGTATGACTTCAGGAACCGATCAGCAATCGTAGCTCTCAAAAGCTTCTGTCGAACTCTGACCTTGTCGATGAACTCTGACCTTTGTCAATGACTTGTCCATTAGATAAGGGATCATATATTCCTCCATTCTAGATATCATATGGACTGAGACATGGATTATCAATCATTCTCTCTGTCCATTTGTTGTTTCCCGATTTCCGATTCATGATGACTGACTGATTGAACAAATCAAATCAGTCCTGGCTTGGCCAAGCACTCACATGTATCATCTTTAAATCGTCGAGGGGCCCACAAATATCGCTTTTATCCCAAAGGTAAAAGGAATTGATAAACTTCGACTCATATGGCTTGTTCTACTACTTGTTGAATCATACACAAAGGCACGTTTTATAACATCGAGTTACCAATGCGTTTTCGTGCAATCAATGTATAACCAACTCATAGTAACAACTCATATCTCTAGGTTTGAAGAATATAAGATATTATCGTCTCATGATGACTCGTGATAAAATCCATGAAGTGATTCAAATGAGCGCGGGTTGAATCCAATACTCAGAACTTATGAGCACTCATGAGTGTTGTAGCACCACTTTGTCCACCTGGACCTCTACAAAACAACCCATGACAGTCTTGATTCATATCTACTTCCAACATATGACCGAATGTGGATGGTTTGAATAACTTAATCATTCAGGAAGAGCGACTTAGTTATTCTGGAAGTCAAAACATGCAAAGTGAAACACAAGAATAAATGAATCAAATATGGTATCAAACCCTATAAATATAAATAAACACTTTTATTTATCACCATACTGATTACTCATTATTCATTGTTTTGGTTTTATCAACTTTATACTTGAATTTAAAACAATAGTTGTCCCATGCTCCAAGCATGTACACTATCTTTTCTAAACACTAGTCATGCCATACACCAAGTATGCATACTATGTTTTTCTATGATCTTTACTTTGTAAAATAGATCAATTGAACATCACTCCAATGATCCTCTTTTCACAATCCCAAATCCTTACTGCAAATGCAAATATTCCAAATTCATGCCATTTACTGAAATCTGTTAGATTCTAAACTTATATGCATTAATCCTCTTAATGATTATGCACGAAGTCAGAAAGACTTGACAACAATCATTACAGAGCATTCCAAAGGAGATCAGCTCCTTGGAAACATCCTTCTTTCATTAAGTTTCCTAATCTTACACAAATTGAATAATTTCTAACTTTGAAACATTTCCATATTCCATTTTGACTATCACTTCTGAACAAGAGTTGCCTCCTTACAGATTATGTCAATATGGTCCTTCCAGAATTAACATTATACTTCCAACTGTCCTTGAGCAACCAATCTTTGGTAAACCTTAGATTGTCCTCGACAATTGCTTAATCATTTTAGTCATATCCAATTCTAGACCTTTTCCCTTCATAATGCCCCAGGCATTTGAAATTTTTTAGAAAGGATGAATATAGCACATGTAATCGATCCTATATCCGAAGCATATGGGACACGATTCATGATGTCTCACATAAAGACTAAACCAGTCTTTTGCTATAATATTTCCATTTCAATTTGCCAAGTTCTCAAAATTCAGATTATGAAAAGGGATGCCGTAATCATAATCGAATTTTAGAACGCAAATAATGGACCCATATATAGAATTTCCTTATGTTGAGCCATTCCAACATGAAATTCATATATATATCCTTGATTAAATACGATTAAAATCTCAATCTAAGCTTTTAGAATTGAAATGAAGTATAATTTCCTCTCCTTTAATTATAGCAAAACAACTTTTTCAACCCCTGCAACCTCACGAATTGAAACTTTTGTTTTCTATAATTAACATTGCTAATTTGCAACCTTTGTCATAATTATCATGCTCCCACTAACATGATGATTATTAGCATAACACTTATGCTCCCATTAGCTTTGACATGTACTCAGAAATCAGCTGACTTTCTTACCACAGTTCAGATTTCTGATACTAGATTATTTTGATAAAACTTTATCAAAATCATACACCTCTCTTAGATAGCTCACATGTGTGTCTAAACAATTTTAGAACTATTTAAAGGGATGTCGTAATCATAGTCTCAATTGTTTAGACCTTTGCC
This sequence comes from Lactuca virosa, assembly GCF_052849685.1. Taxonomy (NCBI): domain Eukaryota; kingdom Viridiplantae; phylum Streptophyta; class Magnoliopsida; order Asterales; family Asteraceae; genus Lactuca; species Lactuca virosa. The sequence goes on from NC_136429.1 coordinate 319,303,850, forward strand.
ACTTCTCACAAGTCCATGTTAGTGTGCCGGTAAACCACACACGCTCCACTAATGACTTTGAGAATGCAAATATCACAATTGCTATCTAGCTAAAATCTACTTAGTGAAAGTGTTTCCTCACCATCATTTTCATGAATCGGAGAGAAACCTTATGACACTTAGATTTAATAGTGTATGTGTTCTTATCCATGTGAATTTTTCAAAACCATAATCACAAGACAAGGTTAGTGACAAATCCAAACTCATATTGATTAAACTTGTGCAATCTTAAATTCTTGCCATTTGGCAGCTCAGGTGCCTTCCATTGCTTCCAAGTAGTTGTGCAACCAATTGAGAACTCTTAGAACTCCTATGCAAATCCAACTTGAATAGGCACAAAAATTTCAACACGATAGGTTATAAACCTCAAGTCGTGTGCTAGTGAAGGACTTTAGGTTTTATTCTTGATTAAGTCTTGAAACTTTCAAGAGCTTTAAGACTCCCACTGTTCTCTTGACATATAAGACTCCCTTGTCAAATATTCAAGAGATAGTGCGGATTCTTTATCAAGACTAACACTTTACACAATTGGCCTAAGTTGGTCTCAGTTTTATCCAAAACATCACAACTTACCAATTTCAAATGTACAAGAGTAGATAACCTTTTACTCTTACATTTGACTAGTGTTAACAAACCCTCTTTAAGATATGTCACTCAAGTCACAATCTTGGAGTATGACTCTAAGAATTGTTTTGGAACGAAGTATGACTCATCTTTTTGATTTAACCATTTCAACAATTCATGACTCCTCTTCTTAGTCATAAGAATGCACTAAGATGACTTTAGAGGACCAATTGTGATATGGTATCTTAATCATTAAGATGATCATAAACATGATACTAAAGTACTCTCCCATCTTTTCAGATTTGAGAAACTTTTATCTTTCTGCCATACTTTGATTCTTCTTATTCGTTCTGTCTCACATTGAAACTTCTCCAATGCTACATACTTATACTTAAACTTATAAGTATAACCATATTTACTGAACTTAAGTAAATCATGACGAATAGTCTTCTTGATCTTTTGTGGTGGACTTGACCAGTGCACAAGAATGTGTACTCGATCCCTTAGTCCTTTCCTTATTCACATAAGGAATTAGTCTTAATTTTCCAAGCTGAAAGTTCTCATTCATCATACTATACAACTTGCATGATTCCAAGTTTCGGTCCAATTGAACCTTGGGTGATGAGAATCTTTCCTTATTTGGTAATATTAGACACTACCACAACCGAAAGAATCAAATCCATTTTTTCAATATTGCTACCAATGGAATCTTATAAGCAACAACTTTTCACAAATGCCATTGTAAGGATACTTAAAATAAATAAAATCAAAACCTTTTTCTTTTATTTTAAAACTTTGCGGAAAAACTTATCCTTACAATCCATATGAAAACCTTGTTGTTATCTATTCCTAAGCAATATAAATATCATAACTCTTAAGTAATAGCCCAAAATTCTGATCACCGAACCATGCGATTGAAATCCATCTTCACGATCAGAATCAGCATGTACTTAATAGAGTTAGACAATGGACTTTACCTGAAGTAGAGCCAAACTTATTGACTTTAACATCCTTAGGTAAATTTGGCAGCTTCGTAACCAATGCCCCTTCCTTTGGCAATAGTTACCTATGGACCCTTGATAATGGGACTATCTCAGACTTCGCCTCTCTCTTTACCATTGGGTCAACCGAGTTGACTATGGCCGATCCCTTTCCATTGGGAAGAGAGAGCTTTACTGGATATCCAATGTCATCATTGTCAATGTCCATAGCGTTTTAGGAAGTTGATCTTAGCAAATAGATAAGATCATTAAGGGTCTTGTCTTAGTCTGTTTCATAGGATTCCCAAAAGAACTCACTATGTGACTTAGAAATTAGTTGAGCCACCAACTTTCTCAAGACTTTGACACCCAACTCTCCCGGCTTGTCAATATGTGACTACATCTCCAAGATGTGATCACACCTAGACCTTGCCTTGCCAATAGGGCTTGAGTGACCTTAAACTTTTTAGGAACTTGTGGGTTAGGGAGAATAATTGGAGGAGGTGAAAGAAGTATGATATCCATGGGACATCATCTTCATTTAGGAAAGCTTGTTTCAAGAGATTTGGGAAGATCATAAATGTCCAGACCATACATCTTTTTGGGAGATATTCAAGATAGTTGATTTAAAGTCCTTAATATGACACCCAATATGAAATATTAAGGCTAGGACCCAACAAACTATTTTATAACTTAGAAGAGGGATGCCGTAATCCAAGCTATAAAATATTTGAAGGTAGGTGAATGACGATTCACCAATTTCCACCATGAAAAACGAAATAATTTATTAGGTTTTAATTGGATTTGAAAGTCCTAGATCTTTGAGATTCATTGAACTGTTCAAGGGCATGTTTCAATCTCGAGTGTGCCCTTCAGGTTTTGTGACTGGGATGCCGAGGATCACAAAACAAGGTGTGAATAACCATGCAAATATACTTGGTACCCTTAATATTTACCCCTTAATCAGTGTGCCGGTTAACCACACACGCTCCACCGATACTATGATAAATATTAAGTTACCCTTTGCCTACCTTGTTAAGTCCAGGTTAGTGTGCCGGTTAACGACACACGCTCCACTAACGACTTAAGCAAAGTGCAAAGTGTAATTTCATGGGTTAGCACCAAATTCACATTTTCCTAAGTAACTAAGATTGGCTATTAATAAGAGTTTAGTTACTTAGTATTTATCATTAATACTTTTAATGAAAGGAGAATTATAGTCCTTGTCCTACCCGTTCGGCTAACGACCCTCCACCAGTCAAGGAAGCGGTGGGTGAGAGTGAACACCCATTAAACTGCCATTTTATAGGCAGTAACCTTATACCCCCCTTATAGACCGGCTTCGTGAATGAGGCCTACTAAAGGTAAGACTGACTTTACTCTTATACATATATATAAATATTATTAACTTATAATATTATAAAGTATAAGGGTTGAATTTTAACTTTTAAAATTCTAAGGGCTAACTTGGAATTAAAGTATTCATAAGTGAAAACTTTTCAAATTCCAAAACTTGAGGGCAAATTTTGAAACTATTCAAAACTAATTAATTCCATAACTTATGAGTTTAAAGTAGTTTTAATTAAAAAAAAAAAAAACTCTTCAAGTTCCATAACTTGAGGACAAGTTATGGAAGTCTTTAAACTAATTAATAAAAAAAAATAACCTTTTTTTATTGTAACTTATGGAACTAATTAAGGTTATATTTTTTTTTAATTTAATGAAGAGACTCTTCATTTTGTAACCTTTGCCAACTTTTATGAGTTTTATGATTCTTAAATGTGACTTTTCATATAACTTGAGGACAAGTTACAAAAACACACTTTGGAATCAACTCTTAGATTAAAATGGATTGAAAACAACTATTTCACACAACTTTTCTATTAATCTAAGAACCTCATAAGAACAAGATAATTCAAATCATCAATCTTCAAGAAATTAGCATGAACATACAAACTAATACAAATCTTGAAATTATGACAATTATCTTAGAAATTGGATTAGCATGAACATTACCACATCAAAAACAAGTTTATAAGTCCAAAAACATCTTAGGGTAATGTTCCTAGTCCAATTCCAGCCAAAACAATCGAATATATGCATCCAACTCGATTTTTCAGCTACTTTTGCAAGTATAACAAGAAAACAAGCCTAGGCTCTGACACCACTGTTGGGTTATGAGCATTCTAACACTCCTAAGTGTACATGCAACCCTAAATACCTTGGATCTATGTTTTCTCTATTATACATACAATTATGAACATCCAAGGTATTATCCTAATCTAGCATACAAAATAATAAATATAACAAGATAGAATACATACCTCTTTGATGTAGAATGTCTTCATGAAGCTTGAGTGCCTAGTGCCCCAAGTGTGACACCTCAAATGGTTCACACAACACCAAATACACTTGGAATAACTTGAGAGAAACTTGAACACTCCTTGAAATCGTCTAGCCCTCACACTCACACATTAGTGCATGATTTCTTGAGCCATGGGATTCTTTTATATGGTGGCTATTAGGGTTACACCATGTAACTCATAACTTTACCCATTCCTTATGCTCCATGGATTTTAACCTCCATGGAGTATCCATGGGTCACCCCATGGACTTAGTCCAACATAAGGAATCTTGGATCACAAGCCCACATATATAAGAATGAATGATTTACACAATCAACCCATATATTTAATTAGTCTCCTTTTGATCACTTAATTAATTCCAAATTAATTCTTGATCAATACTAATTAAATAACCTTATTAATATATTAGAACTTATAATATATTAACCAACCTTAAGTGTTATTTCTCTCATTATAGTCTATCCAAATGCATGATGCCATGCAACCCAAATGGAGCATGCCGGGTCGGGTCAAGTCTTACCAGTTATAGTTATGGACTTAGACATTAATCCAACAACCTCTTCCCATTTCCATATGGGAGTGGGTAATGGCTTCATCTTGTCCTAGGGTCACTGATGTTCGGCCTTGACTTTCCAGCAATTCAGGCACCGCTCCACAAACCATGTTATCTCCCTCTTCATGCAGGGTCATCAATAGCTAAACTCCAGGTCCCTATACATCTCTGTGGCTCCCGGATGGATCGAAAACTTTGATTTGTGAGCTTCTTCCAATAACATATTTATTACCCCACCAACAACCGGGACCCATACTCTGTCGTACTGGGTCAATCATCCATGACTATCCCTAACAAACAACGTAATCTGACCCTTGATGCTATCTTCCTTTAAATTTTCCCTCTTCAAACCCTCTAGTTAAGCTTCCTTGATCAAATACAATAGTGGAGAAACAATAACCATCCTTAAACACAAATCTCTGTTAGGTATGATGTGTTTTATGCATAAGAACAATCCTATGTGCTCATACAAACCCTAATGCTTGGATCTAGGTTTCTCTATTGTACATGCAATGAATCCAAGACTTACAAACCCTAATCTAGCATACATAATTTCGAAATTAACATATAACATCAGATCAAGATGTTTACCTCTTCAATGGAAGCTTGAATCTTCTTTCTTGGAGCTTAGAGTCATAATTGTAACTCCTCTAATGGCTTACAAACACCACAAGCAAGAAGGCAATTATGAGAGATAGAGAGAGGATGCTTAATTTCGGCCTAGGGTTTCTCTTGGGAAGCAAGTGGCCAGAAATTGAAGGCTAGGGGTCTTATTTATACTGTAGGCTGCTAGGGTTTCAGTCTAAACCCTAATGGACAGCTTAATGACCAAGCAGCCCAAGGAACCTTCTGGAATAGGGCCTTGGACGAAAATATGATGATCCTTTATCATAATTTCATTCCCCCTTAGTCCATTAGGTTTCCCAGCCCAAAACTCAACTATCACACACTTGACAGTTTAAGCCCCTTTATTTAGTTAATCTCTTTTAGTCACCAAATTAATTCCTAATTAATTTATGACTAATACTAATTAAATAAATATGATTTCTCCTTTAATATATTATTCTTGTAATATATTAATAAACCATAATATCCTCTCTCTTTCTTTAAATTACCTTGTCAAGTTGCTTTGGTGAAGGCAACCCAAAAGGACCATGCATAACCGGGTCAAGTACATACCAAATATAGTTACGGGCTTAGACACTAATCCAACAGTCTCCTACTTGGATAAGTCTAGTAACTATATCTCACATACGACTTCAGAATCCGGTTAGCAATCGTAGCTCTTATACGCTTATGTCAACTCTGATTAAAAATCCTGTCCTTCAGATAAGGGATCGTATAATCCTCTGTTCTAGATATCATGCCGACAATACTTATTGTCCAACATTTTGTTTCACGATCTCTGATTCGTTCGACATAGAATTCAGTTGAACACATCAACCTCATCCTGATCGGGCCCGACACATAAGTCAAACCAAATCATCGAGTGGGCAAGATATCGCTTTTATTCTCTTAGAATAAAAGGAACATAAAAACTTCGACTTATATGCTTTTATTGTCCACTAGCTAAGTTACACACAATAATACGTTTTATAGCATCAAGTTACTGATGTGTTTTCGTATTATCAATGCATAATCAACTAGCAAACAATAACCATATCTCTAGGTTTAAAGATTATATGATATTATCATCTTGCGATCACTTGTGATAACTTTCATGAAGTGATACTAGCAAGTGCGGGTTTATTCCAATGCTCAAAACATATTTCATAAGCACTCATAAACTTTGTAGCAAACCTTTGCTATGTCTAAAACATTTTAGACAATCTACAAACAAATTTATGACAATCTTCTTTCATATCTACTTCCAACATATGAGCGACTGTGGACTGTTCGAACAATCTTATTATTCAGGAAGTCAAAACATGCAAAATTTGAAACTATAGATAAATAATCAACACAAGATAGTAACCTTTCTTATAAATAACACACCTTTATTTAATCATCAAATGTTGAATACAAAATTATCCATTACAAGTTTCCTACCTATCTAATCTAAACTAATATCGTCCTTTAGCCCAACGCTCCTAGCATGCTTCAAATGCTTGACTCTACTCAGTCCCTTCGTAAGGGGATCTGTTGGGTTATCTTCCGACGATACCCTCTTCACAACGAGGAGTCCCTCTTCTACCTGATGTCTAATAAAATGGTATTTCCTGTCGATATGTCGAGATCTGCCATGATCCCTTGGTTCCTTGGTCAAGGCAACCGCTCCTTCATTATCACAGAAAATTTCCATGGGCTCCTTTATGGATGGCATAACTCCAAGGTCTCCTATGAAGTTCTTCAACCATATAGCCTCCTTTGACGCCTCGCTTGCCGCAATGTACTCTGATTCGCATGTTGAATCAGCTACGGTCTCTTGCTTGGAACTTTTCCAAGTTACTGCTCCTCCGTTCAGGGTAAAGACCCAGCCCGACTGCGATCCGTAATTATCCCGATCCGTTTGAAAACTAGCGTCACTGTACCCTCGCACCCTTAAGTCATCACTCCCACCGAGGACTAGAAACCATTCCTTGGTCCTTCGTAGGTACTAAAGAATATTCTTGATAGCAATCCAATGTGCTCTACCAGGGTTCCCTTGATATCTGCTGACCATGCTCAAAGCAAAAGCCACATCAGGGCGAGTACAGGTCATAGCGTACATAATCGAGCCAACTACAGAAGCGTAAGGTACTCGGCTCATATCAGCTATCTCTACCTTTTCCAAATATGTATCCTCACTAAGTCCTATCACTCTCTTACTTCTGTCTCTCACTATCTTTATTCCCAGAATATACGCAGCCTCTCTGAGGTCCTTCATAGTGAAACATTTCCCAAGCCAGGACTTGACCTCCTGCAAGGTTGGGATGTCGTTTCCTATGAGTAGTATGTCATCGACATACAATACGAGGAAGCTCACTATACTCCCACTGGCCTTGACATACACACATGACTCATCTTCGCTTCGCAGAAAGCCAAACTCTTTGACCTTCTCGTCAAAACAAAGATTCCATCTGCGAGACGCTTGCTTTAATCCATAAATGGATTTTTCAAGCTTGCACACTCTATTGGGATGCTTTGCATCGAAAAAACCCTCTGGATGATTCATGTAAACATCCTCAACCAACTTCCCATTAAGGAAAGCGGTCTTAACGTCCATCTGCCATATTTCATAGTCATGAAACGCAGCTATTGCGAGCATTACCCTAATAGACTTTATTTTAGCAACTGGCGAGAAGGTCTCATCATAGTCAACTCCAGGAGTTTGAGTAAAGCCCTTCGCAACCAATCGCGCTTTATAAGTGTGCACTTTCCCATCCATGTTTGTCTTCTTCTTGAAGATCCACTTGCACCCGACTGTCTTGCGACCTGGTACATTATCAACCAAATTCCAAACTTGGTTGTCATACATGGACTGAATCTCGCTGTCCATTGCCTCTTTCCATTTCGCAGACTTCGGGCCTGCCATGGCTTCCTTGTAGCTATTAGGTTCATCCAGATTTATTAGTGTACTATCACTAATAAACGTATCCCCGTCAGTAGTAATATGGAAACCATAAAACTGGGGTGGAACACTAACCCTACTCGAACGTCTAAGAGGTTAGGACTGGTCAATTGGTTCAACAGGAGTTTCCTCCTCAGGTTGAGCGCCAGTGTCAGAGGTTCCTTCATCTCCTGACTCTTGAAGCTCTTCAAGGTCAATCTGACTCCCACTGTCTCCTTGACTTATGAGTTCTCTCTCTCTGAAAACCCCTTTCCTAGCAACAAAGACAACATTATCACTTGGTCTATAGAAGAGATAGCCAAAAGACTTCTGTGGATAGCCGATGAAATAACACTTCTCACTATGAGGTTCTAGCTTGTCGTGAGTCTCTCTTCTTACGAAAGCTTCACAACCCCATACCTTGATATGTGCTAATGAGGGAGCTTTCCCTGTCCACATCTCGTGAGGTGTGTTGGTAACCTTCTTGGTCGGAACTAAGTTAAGGATATGGGCGGAAGTCTCTAAGGCATACCCCCAGAATGAGATTGGTAACGAAGCACGACTCATCATAGAATGAACCATGTCCAACAAGGTTCGATTATGTCTCTCAGCCACACCATTCAATTGTGGCGTTCTAGGAGGCGTTAATTGCGAAACTATTCCGCATTCTTTTAGATAGTCGTGAAACTCAAGACTTAGGTACTCTCCCCCTCGATCAGATCGAAGCATCTTGATTTTCATGCCCAGCTGATTCTATACTTCATTCTTAAACTCTTTGAACTTTTCAAAGGTTTCTGACTTTTGCTTGATTAAGTAGATATATCCATATCTGCTATAATCGTCTGTAAAAGTCACGTAGAAGCGACAAGCGTCCCTTGTTTGTGGATCTAAAGGGTCCACATACATCAGTATGTATGAGATCCAATACACCCTCACCCCTTTCACATGTACCAGTAAAGGGTGACTTGGTCATCTTCCCAAGTAAACAACATTCACACGCATCATCGTCCCTAAGGTCGAATGACTCCAAGACTCCATCCTTTTGGAGTTGGGCTATGCGTTTCTTGTTAACATGGCCAAGGCGCCAATGCCACAAGCATGCTTTGTCCAAACTATTGGACGAATCAATATTCAAGACATCATTTCCTAAATTATCTACAATCAACACAGATTCATAAATCCCATTACAAGGTAATGCATTGAAATAAAAAACACCATTCAAATAAACATTAATAGAACCATTACTATTATCAAATGAATATCTGAAACCTTGTCTATATAATCCATGAAAGGAAATGATGTTCCTTGCCATATCTGGCGAATAGCAACAATTATTTAAATCTAGTCCTAACCCATTACTCAACACTAAAGAATAAACTCTGATCTTGGTTACTGGTGAAGACTTCTTGTTTCCCATGATCAAGTTTATTCTCCCATGCTCCACTTCCCTACTTTCTGTTAGCCCCTGCAAATCAGAACAAAGTGGAAACCACATCCAGTATCAAGGACCCATGAAGTAGCAAGTGATGAGTTATTAGATTTAATTGAATACATACCTGCAAAGGTGGGCTTTATCTTCCCATCCTTAATATCTTGCAGATATTTAGGACAGCTTCGTTTCCAGTGGCCCTTTTGGTGGCAATAGAAGCACTCTGCTTCCTTGGGGTCAGAAGAGGGCTTAACAGAACCTGCTTTGGTCCCACTAGAAGAGGAACCTTCTTGGGTCTTACCCTTTTGGTGGCTCTTAGAAGGAGTCTTCCTCTTTTTACCCTTTCCTTGGCCAATTGCCAACACAGGAGCAGCTACAGTAGAGGATGATGCAATAGATTTGTCCTTGAGGTTGCTCTCAGCAGTCCTCAGGAGCCCTTGAAGTTTACTCAGGGTGACCTCTTCCTTGTTCATGTGGTAGGTCATTCTGAACTGGTTGTAGCAGGAAGGCAAGGAGTGGAGGATGATGTCGATAGCCAAATCCTCGTCAAACTTAACATTAAGTTTGAGAAGACGATCAACATACCTTTGCGTTCTTTGCAAATGAGTGGTTAGGGATTCTCCACTCCCCATCCTAGCGGTGATCATGTTGGTAATGATCTCATAACGCTCTTGCGTCGCGCTTTGGTGGTACCTGTCTAGCAAATCTTGATGCATCTCATATGGATACATGTCCTCATAGGACTTTTGGAGTTCGAGGTTCATGGTGGCCAGCATGATGCAATGAACTTTCGTAGCATCACGCTCGTGGGCCTCAAAGGCGGCCATTTCTTCAGGAGTAGCAACTTCTGGGTTGATCTTTTCTATTTTCTCATCGAGGACATATTCTTTGTCCTCGTAGCGAGTTATCATGCGAATATATCTCATCCACTCGTTGAAATTCGACACATCGAATGTCACTTTTTTACATAGGTTCATCAACGAGAATGACCCAGAAGCGTTGTTGTTTGCGTTTGCGTTAGACCTCTGAAATAGAAAGGAACAAGGTTTGATTAGAAATGAATCCCCAATTAAACACCCAAATGAGAAATTAGGGCTAGGATCCAACAACATTATTTCCAACTTAGAAAAGGGATGCCGTAATCTAAAAGTAAATAATTTGAAGGTAAGTGAATGATGATTCACTAATTCTCACCATGAAAAACGAAAAGAGATTAAGTTTTAAATGTATTTGAAAATTCCTAGATTTCTTTTGAGATTCATTGAACATTTCAATGGCATGTTTAAATCTCGATATGTACTTCAAATTTGCGACTGGGATGCCGAGGATCGCAAACAAGTTGTGAATAACCATGCGAATCAACATGGTGCACTTAATGTCTCTATCACCTAATCAATGTGCCGGTTAGCCACACACGCTCCATTGATCTATGATAAACATCGAGCCACCCTTTGCCACGAATGTCAATTCCAAATTAGTGTGCCGGTTAGCCACACACGCTCCACTAACGTTTGACAAAGGTACAAGGTGTAATTCCATGGAATAGCATCATTTTCACATTTTACCCTAAAGTAACTAAGATTGGGAATTTATAAAACATTGTAGTTACTTTGTTATTTCCATTATACTTATAATGAGGAATTAAGTGCCCTATCCTATCCGTTCGGCTAACGACCCTCCACCAGTCAAGCAAGCGGTGGGTGTGAGTGTACACCCATTAAGCGCCATTTTATAGGCAGCAACCTTATACCCACCTTATAGACTGGCTTCGTGAATGAGGCCTACTAGCGATAAGATTAGCTTATTCTTATGTATATATATATATATATATATATATATATATATATATATATATATATATATATATTAATCTTGTAATAGATAAAGTATAAGATTGAATTTTAAACTTGTAAAATTCTAAGGGTTGAAATTTAAAATTTTCAAAATTAAACTTTTAATAAAAAAATTAAATTTCAAAACTTGAGGGCAAGTTTTGAACTTTTCAAAAGACAAGGGATCAAATAACAAATAATATAAATCAAACAATTAATTTAGTGATTATCTATATTTGACCTAATTCAATTTCTTGCAAGATAAGTTACCCAATTAATTCAAATAATCAATTTTAATCATATAAGGAATTTATTATCTAATAAATTGGTAATTATCTTGTGTTTTGGCAAGGATAATCTTTTAATAACAATAAAAATTGAATCTTATCAGTTAAAAACATATAAGGCAATTATCCTTCAGCAAAACAGCAAGTAAATCCGAAAATCCCTCTGTCTGACTCTCCGACTCGCCGAGTCGTTCACTGGACTCGCCGAGTCGGGTTGACTCGTCGAGTCCATGAAGTGACTCGCCGAGTCAGTTCGAACAGAGGGCCATAAAAAGTTTTTCAGCAGATAATCGATCATAGCATCACATACAACAGAAACCAATCAAGGCTCTGATACCACTGATGGGTTTTATATAAGAACAATCCTATGTGCTCATACAAACCCTAATGCTTGGATCTAGGTTTCTCTATTGTACATGCAATGAATCCAAGACTTACAAACCCTAATCTAGCATACATAATTTTGAAATTAACATATAACATCAGATCAAGATGTTTACCTCTTCAATGGAAGCTTGAATCTTCTTTCTTGGAGCTTAGAGTCACAATTGTAACTCCTCTAATGGCTTACAAACACCACAAGCAAGAAGGCAATTATGAGAGAGAGGGAGGATGCTTAATTTCGGCCTAGGGTTTCTCTTGGGAAGCAAGTGGCCGAAAATTGAAGGCTAGGGGTCTTATTTATACTGTAGGCTGCTAGGGTTTCAGTCTAAACCCTAATGGACAGCTTAACGACCAAGCAGCCCAAGGAACCTTCTGGAATAAGGCCTTGGACGAAAATATGATGATCCTTCATCATTATTTCGTTCCCCCTTAGTCTATTAGGTTTCCCAGCCCAAAACTCAACTATCACACAGTTGACAGTTTAAGCCCCTTTATTTAATTAATCTCTTTTAGTCACCAAATTAATTCCTAATTAATTTATGACTAATACTAATTAAATAAATATGATTTCTCCTTTAATATATTATTCTTATAATATATTAATAAACCATAATCTCCTCTCTCTTTCTTTAAATTACCTTGTCAAGTTGCTTTGGTGAAGGCAACCCAAAAGGACCATGCATAACCGGGTCAAGTACATACCAAATATAGTTACGGGCTTAGACACTAATCCAACAAGGTACACTCACTACCTTCCAACTCAAGGCATCGGCCACAACATTAATATTCTCAGGATGGTAAAAAATCTCGCAGTCAATATTTTTCACCACATCCAACCATTTGCGCTGCCTCGTGTTCAAGTTCGGATGATCCATCAGATACCTCAAACTCTTGTGATCAGTATAAATAGTGCACCTGACCCCATACAGATAATATCTCCAAATATTAAGGGCAAAAACCACATCCCCTAACTCTAAATTATGTGTAGGGTAATTTGCCTTGTGAGGCTTCAATTGCCTAGAAGCACATGCAATTATACGACTGCTCTACATAAGCACTGATCCTAATCCAAAAATCGGTGCATCACAATAAATCACAAAATCATCCAAAAGTCTCAAAAGTTGCTTGTTGATCAGGCCCCCACCGGGAGGTAACATTCTTCTTCGTCAAACGAGTCAAAGTAACAACAATCTTGGAAGAATCCTGAATAAATCTCCAATAATAACCTGCTAGATCCAGGAAACTCTAAATCTTAGATGGTGTCCTCGGAACCTCCTACCACATCACTGCCTCGATCTTGGCCGGATCGACCAATATACCCTTCTAGTTGACGATATGTCCTAAAAACTACAGGTCACACAACCAAAACTCACAATTGGATAACTTGGTATAAAGCCTCTCCCTCCTCAAGGTCTCCAAAACCTCCAACAGATTCTCCTCATGTTTTCCTTAGTCTTAGAATAGAACAAGATATCATCAACGAAAATTATCACTGACCGATCCAACATTGGCCCACACACCTGGTTCATGAGATCCATGAACATTGTCGATGCGTCGATGAGTCCAAATGGCATCACCACAAACTTGTAATGACCATAAGGAGTCTTGAAGGCCGTCTTCTGTACATCCTCATCTCTGAACCTTATCTGATAGCAACCCGATCTCAAATCAATTTTGAAAAACCAAGATGCATCCTGAAGATGGTGAAATAAATCATCAATCCTCGGAAGTGGATAACAGTTTTTCACCGCCAGCTTGTTCACCTCGCAATAGTCAATGTACATCCTGTGTGAACTATCCTTCTTTTTAACTAACATGATCGATGCTCCTTAAGGTGAACTGCTCGGTCTAATGAATCCCTTGTCTAACAGATCCTGCAGCTATGTAGACAACTCCAACATCTCCGTAGGTGCTAAGAGATAGGGCATCTTGGTTATCGAAGCCGCATCTGGAATCAGATCAATCTGAAACTCAACCTGCCTCTCAAGAGGCACTCTCGACAAATCCTCAGGGAACACATCAGGGAATTCTTGAACGATGGGCATACGATCCATAGTATTTTAACCCTCCTATCGCATATCCACCACATAAGCTAGGAATTCGTAGCACCCATGTTTAATATACCACCTAGATCTCATAGCTGAGATACTGTTGATCCACATTGAGCATCCTCACCATGAATAACCAGTTCTCCTCTACTTAGGGTTCGAACTCTCACCAACTGGTGCTCACAATAAATCATAGCCCCATTGTGGTCCAACCAGTCCATACTCACAAACACCTTTGACCCTCGTAGAGGAATCTGATTCAATAGAATATCTCTTGAGGAACATATTTAGAACACATCCCCGATGAACTCTCGAAGCACTTACTAAACAATCATCGAAAATATCCACCTCCAACGGATAATCCAAATCCCATGGGACATAGCTAAACTTCTTGCTAAGCGTAAGTGACATAAACAATCGGGTAGCACCCGAATCGAACAGAAAATGAGTTGTCATACCATTGACTAAAAACATCCCTATACATGATCAGATAAAACATAAGCATAAACAAGGAAAGCAATAAAATACATGGTAAAGATACATATCGGTAACTACATCTCCTTCCGCTCGAGCCTGCTCGGTTGTTAACTGAAACTCCCTACTCTTCACCACTGGAGCCTCTGCCTTGACTTGGCGTCCAAAAATAATCCTCAAAGTTTCTGGTGTGGGCATCTCCGCTGCTCTTCTGAGAAATCTCGGGAAATTGGCCTTCTTGTGGCCCATCTGATTATAATGGAAGCATATGAGTGCTCCCCGAGTGCAATCCCTGACAAAAATGACATGAGTAGCCACAATTGAAGAAACCACCCCCTTCTCACAAAAAATCCCATCATGAGTCCTCCCACACTTAGCATAATGGACTCGATCATGATGGCCTCTCGATCGCGAATCAAAAGTCTTGGGCCTCTTCACCTGGCCCACTGCCATCTGTACTTGCTCTGGCTTGCGCTTCGTCTGAAGTTGCAACTCAATCTAACGCTCCCGGGCTCTAGCTATCATCCCATCCAAGGTCTTGCAGCTCTACATACTCACAAACTCCCAAATATCATCTCTAATCATGTCATGATACCTTATGTTCCTTATCTCCTCGTCCACGACATACCGCGGAACCAGTAAAGCTTTCTCCTGAAACTTAGCGGTGATTTATGCAACAGTCTCTGTAGTCTGGAAAAGGTCCTAAAACTCCCTCGCCAGCTGCTGCACTTCAATAGCAGGTGTAGACTTAGCTTTGAACCTCGTTACAAAATCATCCCTCTGGTCCAGTCGGTCGCGATGTTGGCCCAAGAAGTCGTTAAACACTTCAATTCATGGTAGCCACGACCTTAGCTCCCAAAGAGTGTTCAGCCGCTTCCCACCAATCATGGGCTCCATCCCTTAGAAGGGAAGATGCAAATCCTACTTTTGACCCCTTAGGGAAAAAAACTCATTGATGCGTACAATTATACCTATTTGTTTGGAATTTATAAACCTAACTTAATTTGCTAACTATGCACTTATAGGCACTGTACCTAGTCAGATTATAGTATAACTTGGTTAATTTGGGTGTCGATCACAGGGAATGATATTCAATTAAATAAATTAACTACTACTAATTAAACTAAGAAGCAAACTTTGAGTGGGGGGGGGGGGGGAGGGGTTACTGATTTTTCAAGACCAGAAGAACTTAAACTATCAACTAGCAAATAAGCAGAGAAAACAAGTTAACTTCAAGAATTAAAAGAATACTTCTCCCTAGATCCGATTTCACTTTCTCGTATGGTTGATTTCTAATGGAAAGCTTATATTGATTACCAATTTTCTAGCTATTATGATTAAATATCTACGCCTACTAATTTATGAATTAACAAGCAATGATCATGCAATAGTTAAACACTAAATTGATATAAAGCACAAACTGGACTATGAATGATAATAGTTACTTTCCTATGATCAAGTTAAGCAACCAAGCACAAATCTAAATTTATTATTCTCTCTAACACACTTAAAGTTAATATCTTTAATTACTTAATCTAAGATATGATTAATCCTAGATCTAATTATTTAATGATCATAAACAATTAGGAGACAAATTCATGCAATTAATATGATCAAATAACACACAAAATCTGATTTATAAGTAATATAAACTAGAAGTAAAACATGTTAGGGTTTATATTTATCAAACACAAGTAAAATAAAATATAATCATCCAATAATTGAAATCAACACATATAGATAAATTTCATCTTCACCAAACAGAAGTAAAAGGTATTTAACCTCTCATTGTAGCAGAAAAACACAATAGATCCATGTAAAATAAGCTAGACATAAATATGAAAAGCAAACCAAATAGATCAATGTAGAAATCTTCTAAATCTTCTACAATCCTTGAGCTCCTTCTTCTGGGTTTCTAGGGGTTCTTAGTTGAAAATATCCTAAAAAAACCGAATGCATCCCCCTGATTTCGAACTAATGTCCGAGATTTTATAATTGTCTAAATTTGACCACCATCACGATGTGGTCTTCGAGTTTATCCCGTGTCTGCCAAGTCATCTGATTGGTCGCGAGCTTTCCATTCACCATGTAATCTTGGAGATCACCACAACGTGGTCTTCAGTCTTCTTATCTTCTTCTTTTGTTTTAGCTCCCGTTTCCTGCTTCCAGCTCCTCGTATGCTTCCTTTTTGTCTCGAGCAAGTCTTCACTACTACAAATCATATATTTAAATGTAATTAGTATCTTTTGTTCCAAAATAATCACAATTGTAGCTTAAAGTATTAGAAATATGCATTAAATATGTAGTTAATTATGCACATATCAAAATACCCCACACTTGGCTTTTGCTTGCCCTCAAGCAAAACTGATTTTATTATCATCATATCAAAACTTTAGCTACCAACATCACGCAAGACAATCCATTTTGAGCCTCTCCATTACTCCAAGACCCCAATGCATGTATGTGTGTCTAATTTCTTCCTAAGAACTTCCCCAATCATAAATACGCACAATCTTCATAAACACTTCCCCATTTCTTTTGAATAACACTCATTTTATGCATCCCTCCAAATCTATCCTCACAAAACTTTCTTAACCTTAAAGTATTTTTGGTTAAGCCCCCCAACTTACATATGGAAAAATAACCTAGAAAATAAAAAATACAATAGATAAAAACATGGCAGATTTCGCCTTATTCTTGAGTCTTCAATAATTTGGAGCTTTTCTTCCTGATATTTCTTGATCTTCATAGCTTTGTAAACTCTTATTTCCCCAAACTTTTGCAACTTTTATTTTTTTTATTTATTCTCTTTTTCTGTTTCCACTTTTTTTCACTCAAAACTAAAAATTCTAAAAAAACATATGCTTATGCAAGGGAACTTAACTTCAAGCCTTATTGGTTAAAAGTATTAGTCTAAAGTGCAATGACTACTTAAGCTCTCCTGGATACATTTCTGGTACACGGTGTTAAACATATTGTGGCCCTCAAACTATGCAAGGTCGTGTTTTTTTTCCATGATTTTAGTAGGATAGGAAAGCCATAAATACACTATAACATATGTTGGCTCAAATAAACATTGAAACTCGCATCAAATCGTCCCACACAACACTAGCAACCTAGATCTCAACACAACAATACAACAATTTTTTTTTAACTAGATTCAATTTTAGATTATTATTTCAAATCTTTCTAATAATTTGTTTTCTAAAAAATCCTAGTCATTTTTTTTTCAATTTTTATCAATAAGCTTGTATTCCTATATTCAACCCCCTAACCCACACTTAAATGATGCAATGTCCCTATTACATGCTAAAACAATTAAAGAACATATAATTAAAAGGGAAGAATTGGAACAGACTCCCCTTGGGTAGTAGTGGCGAGATCGAATTCTGAAATTTGTGTGGTAATGCTTGGATTTGTCGTATAATAGCCGGAAAAAGTACTTATGAATTCTTCTCCTGTAAATGCGAATGTGCCGGATTGAAATAAATCAAAGAACCATTCTTGAAAAATGTGTTGAACCTCTAACACGTCGTGGGAAAGCAACACCACGACATGGTGTAGAGCTTGAAGTCGTAATGGTCGTGAAATTTAAAATCGCCACGATGTGGTCAAGTGTTGCCACGTCGTAGCTATGGTCGGATGTAGTCGCGATAAAATCAATTGCCACGACGTGGTGATGATGTCCATGTCGTGGTGTCTTCTCAGAGAAACTTGAAAAATCTAAAGTAATGCATTGACTCTTCATGATGGATATGACCATTCCTGATCTTTCTTTCTGTAAAGTTCTTCAAAATTCTTCTCCTCATCATGTGGGAACCCCACACTTATTAAAAAACCTGGTCTTCAAGTTTAATCTTCAAAATTGCATGACTTCTTCACCCATTAAGCTCCTTCACCACCTCACTTTCTTTTTCTAACACCATAAAATAAAATCAGAAGACTAGAGAAACACATGATCATTTGGTTAAGCTAACATAAACACTAAAAATTAAAACTAAAAAAGAAACTATAAACAAATCAAAAAGGGAAATAAAATGCAAACTCTAAACATCGGGTTGCCTCCCGAAAAGCGCTTCTTTTTGAGGAGTCGTAGCCAGACTCCTTTCCACTCTACGTTGTTGCGGTTAGGAGTGGGATCTCCCTTTGCTCCTTTTGCACTTTCCGTTTTTGCTTGTAAGCTTAAACCCTTCTTTTGTATGCCTTCTTAGAATTCTCCTTCTTTTTATTGGCACTTTCTTCATGCTAGCGTTTTAGCCGTTTACCTTGCTTTTTCATCTTTTTACTCTTCTTATCGCCTTCTTTAGAATCTTTCTTTTCTAACTCCATATCGATTATTAATGGCTCCTCTAATTACCCACCATTGTCTTCATCAATTATCTCTAATTCTTCATATAGATCCTCTTCTATTTCATGAAGTACTTCTTCCTCTGGAACCTTAGGAGTAGAAAATGCAATCACATCAAATATCATAGGAATCAAGGCTATTGGTTTTGAACTTTTGACTTTGTCAAGATGGGGCTTCAACCAAACCTTCAACTCTTCTTCCATCATCTTTTCAATTCCAACTAGCTTATCAAGATCTTCTTCCATATCATCCATCTTCGACACTTCATCTTTTGGCTTTTCATGATTCCTTTTGGACTCATCTCAAATTAATTGTTTCATCTTCCACACGAAGTGTGAGATTTGAGTCGTGGATGTCAACTAGAGCTCTTGCAGTACTCAGAAATGGTCTTCCCAAAACTATGGGAAGTTATTCATCTTCCTTCATGTCGATATCCACAAAGGCAACCAGAAATACAAACTTTCCCACTTTCACTAACAAGTCTTCTATGATTCCTCGTGGGTATGTGATCGAGTGGTTCGCCATACGGATGGTCATCCTTGTGTATTGGAGCTTTGGTAATCCGAGCTTTTGGTTGAAAGAATTAGGCATAAGGTTAATGCTTGCCCCCGAATCGGCTAAAGCATTTATAGAAGTGGAGTTGCCAAATTCACAAGGTAAAGTGAGTTAGCCTTGATCTTCCATCCTGATTGGCAATCTATTGATGATCGCGGCTGAACACAACTCATTAAGCACTATTGTTAAGGAATTTTCCAACTCCTTCCTATTAGTTATCACATCTTTCGCGAACTTGGGAAGTTTAGCCATTGATTTGAGAAATGGGGCGTTTATCGAGAGTGAGAGCACTTTTTCCATAAATTTCTTTTGTTTGGGCTCCAGATAATGCTTGATTGCTTGAGATGGGAATGGGAAAGGAGGCTGATACGAATTAAGGAGATTTTTTTTTCTTCTCGATACCACGATGCTGTGAGTCATCAGAGAACGATTAACTTTTTGCTCTTTTGGCTTCGGGCTTCTCTTCTTGCAAACACGACTTGGGTTATATGGTAGGTACTTCATGGGTCATAATTGGCTCAGAATGAACCTGTTCTTGGGTGTAGATCACCATTACATGAGGTTGTGATTTTGGGTCCTGATTTCTAGGTGGTGACCTTTCATTAACAATTGTTGTAAGTTGTGTAAGTTGAGTCTCGATATTTTTGATGGAAGCTTGATGATTTCTTACTTTAGTATCAATAGGATCGTGCCTCTTTTCAAATTCTTCCATAAATCTATGAAGTACTGACTCAAATTCCATCTTCTTTTCGGGTGGTGGTTGTTCTTTTTGGTAAAAACCCCGACCGGTTTGTCTATACTTCTCATCTTTTTGCTTCTTATACTATTCATCTGGAAAGCACTCCTTCTTGGGCTTCCTCCAATCTTCATCATACTTGTCACCACTAGAGTAGAACACTTGTGCCTTCTTATTCCCATTTTCATCTAAATCACAATCCTTGGTCAAGTGTGGTCCATTATAATTATCACACCTATCTCTTATGGCATGAATGAATTGATCCAAATTTGTCATTCTTCTATCCATATTTTCTAACATGCTCTCATGGGTTGTGGTACTCACATGAGTGTTTCACAAACACTTAAATCAATTATTTTATGGTGGCCGACTCCTTCTTCATCATCGGTCCTTGGGAGTCAAGAAGTTGCCTAGTTGTTACATTCACTCCATCATAAAAGATGGAAACTTATTGTTGGACATTAAGATCATCTTGGGACAATATCTAAGCAAGCCCTTGTACCTCTCCCATGCTTCATATAAGGACTCTCCAACCTCTTTTTGAAAATTAGCAATATTCTTTTTGAGCTTCGAGATCTTGGAAGGAGCACTAAATTGCTCAATAAAAGCATCACGTAGAGTTGCCCATGTGGTAATGGATCCGGGTGCTAGTGATTTCAACCAAACGTTTGTTTCACCGGTAAATGTCACTGGAAGCATCCTCAATAGCATGGATTCTCTTAGTACATTAGGAACATTGAAGTAGTTAGCAATGTCCTTCACTTTATCAATATGCTTAAATGCATCTTCATACTCTTTCCCGGTGAAAGGTATATCCATGAGCATGAATAAAATATGACCATTAAGCTCGAAACTACTCTCGGCTGGTATCTCGGGTGGAACAAAACCGGGTCCATGTTCTTCACGTAATATCTTCTTGTAATCACCCATCTCCATTCTCGTAATATCCTCCATCTCTTCAACCTTTCTTTTTATCTCTAATTCGTCTTCTGAACTTTCTTCGGTAGATGTTTCTGCCTCGTATCCAATTCCTTTCTTATCAGGCGTCCTTTCGAAAAGCTCAAACTTTTATGGTTTGAAAGTATTGCTCGGCTCGCCCTTCTTGCCTTTCTTCTTATGGAAAAATGGTTTTGGATATTCTAGTAGAGGAACAATTGGAGTTGTAGATCCTCGGGTCATAAATCACTGAAACAAAAACAAAACAAAACAAAAACGCGTAAAAGGAATAAAAATTAAGAAACTAAATATTAACTAAGAAGAGACCATGACGTGGTGGATATGACCACGACGTGGTTGTTTCTCAAAAAAAAAAAAATTAATAACGCAACCAAAGTAACTCTTTGTGGTTTTTATCCCACAAAAAAGATCGAGTAACTAAAACCAATTAACTATAAATCAAATAACCCGTTCCTTGACAACGGCGCCAAAAAAACTTTGATGTGCACAATTGTATCTATATGTTTTAAATTTATAAACCCAACTTAATTTGCAAACTATGCACTTATGGGCAGTGTACCTAGTCAGATTATGGTATAGCTTGGATAAGTTGGGTGTCGATCACAGGGAAGATAATTCAATTAAGTAAATTAACCACTCCTAATTAAACTAAGAAAAAAAACTTTGATTGGGGGTATTTATTGATTTTTCAATATCAGAAGAACTTAACTATCAACTAGCAATTAAGCATAGAAAACAAGTTAACTTCAAGAATTAAAAGAATAGTTCTGCCTAGATCCGATTTCACTTTTTAATATGGTTGATTTCTAATGTATAGATTATATTTTTTACCAATTTTCTAGCTATTATGATCAAATATCTAGGCCTACCAGTTTGTGAATTAATAATCAATGATCATGCAATAGTTAAACACTAAATCGATATTAAGCACAAATTGAACTATGAATGATAATAGTTACTTTCCTATGATCAAGTTAAGCAACCAAGCACAAATCTAGATTGATTATGCTCTCTAACACAGTTAAAGTTACTAGCTTTAATTACTAAATCTAAGATATGGTTAATCCTATCTCTAATTATTTAATGATCATAAACAATTAGGAGACAAATTCATGCAATTAATATGATCAATTAACACACAAAATTTGATTTATAAGTAATATAAACTAGAAAAAAAACATGTTAGGGTTTGGATTTATCAAACACAAGTAAAATCAAATATAATCATCCAATAATTGAAATCAACACATATAGATCAAGTTCATCTTCACCAAATAGAAGTAAAAGGTATTTAGCCACTCATTGTAGCAGAAGAACACCAAAGATCCATGTAAAATAAGCTATACATAAGTATGAAAAGCAAACCAACTAGATCAATGTAGAAATCTTCTTCAATCCTTGAGCTCCACTTGAGTTTCGATCTTCTTCTGTGTTTCTAAGGGTTCTTAGTCAGAAATATCCTCAAAAAACCGATGCATCCCCCTGATTTCGAATTAATGTCTGGGATTTTATAATTGTTTAAATATGACCACCACGTCATGGGATACCACGACGACGATGTGCTCTTCGAGTTTATCTCGTGTCTGCCAAGTCATCTGATTGGTCGCGAATATCCAAATTCACCACGTCGTGTTGGAGATCACCACAATGTGGTCTTCAGTATTTTCTCTTCTTCTTCTTTTGTTTTAGCTCCCGTTTCCTGCTTCCAGCTCCTCGTATGCTTCCTTTTTGTCCCGAGCAAGTCTTCACCGCTACAAATCATATTTTAAATGTTATAAGTATCTTTTGTTCCAAAATAATCACAATTGTAGCTAAAAGTATTAGAAATATGCATTAAATTTGTAGTTAATTATGTATATATCACAATACCCGACACTTGGCTTTTGCTTGCCCTCAAGCAAAACTAATTTTATTATCATAATAACAAAACTTCAGCTACCAACATGGCACAAGATAATCCATTTTGAGTCTCTCCATTACTCCAAGACCGCAATGCATGTATTTGTGTCTAATATTTTCCTAAGAGCTTCCCCAATCCTAATTACTCACAATATTCATAAACACTTCCCCACTTCTTTTGATTTTATCCATCCCTCTGTATCCATCCTCATAAAACTTTCTTAAGCTCAAGGTATTTTGGTTAAACCCCCAAGCATACATATGGAAAAATAACCTAGAAAATAAAAAATACAATAGATAATAACTTGCCAAATTTCTCCTTAGTCTTGAGTCTTCAATAATTTGGAGCTTTTCTTCATGATATTTATGGATCTTTATAGCTTTGTAGACTCTTATTTCTCCCAAATTTTTTCAAATTGATACAAGTACTATTTCTTAATCTTCATAGCTTTGTAAACTCTTAAAGTGATTTTGAGTCTGTAATGTGCATTAATTGATACAAGTACTATTTTGTTTTGTTCACATTGTCTTATTGTATAATATATGAGACAAGATCTACATCAACG
Organism: Lactuca virosa; assembly: GCF_052849685.1. Classification (NCBI taxonomy): domain Eukaryota; kingdom Viridiplantae; phylum Streptophyta; class Magnoliopsida; order Asterales; family Asteraceae; genus Lactuca; species Lactuca virosa. Next base: position 319,327,396 of record NC_136429.1, read on the forward strand.
GATGTGTCAGTATGCTGATCTTCGGAAGTCTATCAGTACACGCTTACTTTTTGTCATTTATCTTTTAGTTACTCCTAGTCTATTTAAGGAGTATTCACTTATGTATCATGTGTGGAGCAAGCACCTTTTTCAAATCTATCAAGAACTATTCAGTCAATCATTCTTTCTTACTTTCTTCTTCTTCTTGAATCACTTTACATTGTTTATACTTATTAATAATTTATGCTTTGAGCACTTTGTTGGTTATCTTAATTCCGAGACAAGACTAGTTTACCAAACTTGAATGGATCTTTATTATTAGTAGACGTTGATCTTAAGTTAACTCAAGGTTTGATTTATCAAACCTTATCCGCGCACATCTTAGTTATTTCATTCACAATTGGTATTGGAGCCTAAGTGTTTTTCCTTTGAATCCATTAGAATAGATTATAGTTGGTTGATGATTACCTTGGTATCTCAATCATTTATGTGTTCAGGATAAAAATTCTGCTATATACCACTTCAGCTCTAATATCGTAACTTCAATGGCTGCTTCTAATCAATATCAACAAATGTATTCAATGCAAATAGCAAATAGCATGGGTTGCCCAACGCGTTCTCCATTTCTAGTTGTTGAAGAGTATGATCACTGGAAAGTTAGAATGGCGAGATTTTTACTTGGTAATGAAAAATCTGAAGAAATTTGGAGGTCAGTAAAAGAAGGTGATCATGCTCCAGTAAGACAAGTAGTTAGAGATCTTTTTCCACTCTCATGGGTCATGAGGAGACTCGACCAACACCACTGACTCCAACAAACATTGAGAAGTTTCATGCAAATCAAATCGCCTTCTATGAAATGGTTTTTGGTGTACCTTCATCTCTCTTTGAGCACATTAGGTTGTGAAAATATGCTAAGGAGATTTGGGATACACTATAATATTTGTTTAAAGGATCATATAACATGAAGGATAAGTGTTTAACATTCGAAACCTTCACTGCAACTCCTGGTGAGTTTGTATCATCTGCATCAAATCGGTATAGGATCATGGTGAACAACATGACGGCACATGGAGTAGTCTGACCTCCACTCGAGTACAACCTTAAGTTCATCAAAAGCCTTGGAAAAGGATGGGGAAATGTCAAGTTATGTCTTCAGAGTAATGGATCTCTGAAGAAACTGAAACTCTATCAGTTGTATGATGAACTGCATGGTCATGAATCCAACGTTGCTCAAACATTAAGAGAACTTTCTGTAGGTCCTCTTGCTAGTCAGCTCAGTCAATCCATTGATTCCGAACCCATCTGTTTCAGATCCTTTTAGATTCATCCCACCTATTCCACATGTTTAACCTACACCACCTGTTATACCATCCTCTCCAATTCCGAGCTATCCGTTTAAAGAAAACCTTGATCCAGAATCTGCTAATTTCGAACTTCGTTTCCAACAAGAGTTTGCACATCTATCTATGAATTACAGACATCCTTGGAATCTGTATCACCCTGTTTCGAGTCGTTTCATAATTTGGGACTGTGACCCGAAGGTCAATTATTATAAGGCTTTAGGCCTTGGGGAAGGATATGTTTAGACCCATTTGGATGTGGGTAATGTAGATTATGTGATCTAAGAGTTTGGTTTGTGCTTTGGCGCCCAAGGGTATAATGGGGAAAGTATTGTTTTAGACTTCTTTTATGAATTAACGATTTTAGTTTGATGTGTTTTAAGTTAAAAGTAGTTAGATAGGGTTGTATAGATCCTTAATACCTTTCTGTGTATATAAAGATCGTCAAAATCAGAGTTGAAACAAAGAAGTTATGATCGTTTGATGTTAGGATGGATTTTGGGTTAAGCCGTGTACGCTGGGCATACTAGGGTATCCCTAAGTACGTTGGGCGTACCAAGAATACTTTGGGGTACGCGTTCAGTGCCCAAACCCTATTTTCATGGTTTAAGCCCTATTTAAGATCCTTAACTTCCCCAAACCCAATCCATTCTCAGCCGTCACCTCTCCAACACCCTCCCTTGAAAACCCTAACCCTAGTTTCAACTTTTTGAGCAAAAGAAGGTGTTATTAAGTGCTTTGGAGTGTTCTTGGTGCATCGTGGAGAAGAAGGAGCTCCTTGAAGAAGTGTTGATTGCATTGGAGCTTGTAGATCCAGACTTTCTTTACCTTGATCTTTCTTCTAGAGGTATAAATTTTGAATCGTGATGATGCATTTGATAAATATAGCTAGTGTTTGGTGTTATGAGCTTTTGGTCACTTTAGTGCCTAAAGTTTATATCTTCAAAGTTTGTAACCTTGTTATGGATAAAGTTGGAAACTTTATCCATCTAAACATCATACTGATTCAGATATAATGGCTTGAGACTTGGATTTAATGGATTAAGTTGGAAACGATGCACTTTTTGTCCCTTTTAATACTTAAAAACTAGATGTTGGTCGTTTGGACCACTCTAATGGATAAAGTTGGAAACTTTATCCATTATGGAGTTATATGGAGTTCGAAAGGTAAGGGTCTAGCTTGATTGCATCGCATCCACCCATGTTTCCGAAACTTTATGATTTTTGGATTGTACTCTGATAACTATTTTTACTCTGATATACTTTTGAATGATTGAAAAAGATAAATTGTGTTTATGGTTGATTTAAAAATGAAAATTTTACCTTATGATATTTGGGATGTTATAAAATCCAAATAAAGAACCTTCTCAAAAAAGATTTCAAGCTCCCCACCAAAGCAATCCTCAACCCTACCCTAAACCCACAAAAGTTATTGACCCAACATTCCAAATCGCTCTTTAGAACCTCAGGAAGTTCCAAAATTAGTCAAACTTAAAGTTATATGTCACAAATGTGGTCTTGGAAACCACTATGCTAAGGACTGTTTGGCTGAAATTCCTCAAAAATTAGCGGTGAAAGACGCTGCCTACTATGCTCATAGAGCACAAGAACTTGCTAAAAGTAAAAAGGCATTTGTCACCACAGCTTCAAGAAATGTTGGTGGGTATTGGTCATTTGGTGATGAAAGTGAAGTGAAATATCCAGGGAACTTGTGTCTTATGGATAGACAATTAATTAAATGTGATTAGGGTTACTGGTCATCTGGTTCAGAAGCTGAGGATGACGATGTTGAGCCAAACTATTTCTAGATGGCAACAAATGATTCTCCTGACCAAAGTATCATCCATCAGGTAAAATTTATGATTACTGATAATAATTATTATTTATCTATCTTTAAATCTTATCTAACTCAAATTCAATAAGATATGACAGTTATCCATAAAGCCTATGAGTCTTCCATAGAAGTTAGTGATGGATAGTGAGTTAACTAGACTTAGATTACGTTTTGAAGACTGCAAGCTTAAGATTGAATCATTAGAAAGAGAACTTGTAACGGCTAAGGATGAATGTATTATTTTGAATGAAAAATGTGAAATCTTAATTAGTGAAAGGAATATATTGGTTATTGATAATAAACGTCTTAATGCAAAAATTGATGCTTTGCATAATTCGATCAATATTCTTGAAGCTAATGAAAGAACGATACATAATTTTCGTCATCCCTAGTCCAAAGCACCCGGTCTGGAAGCGATTTTATGAAGCCAGTTGTTCGTGCCCTGAAGGAACTTCAAAACTTAACGTTTATGGGATATATTCTGAAACACACTTATTCGGATATTCCTGTATCACCATTGTCGTCCCTTCATGAAACCTCGGATAAATATCCGTCATTGATCCCTGAGTTCAAACCGATCACTATTACATATCTTGTTTCCATGCAATTTCCGCCTATAATATCCTGAACAATAATCAGTCTTCGGAACCCTTAAATAACACAGACAATACTGGAGTTTGTGTTTAGAACTCTGGTCCTCCGAACAATTGTGCTATCGAGGAAATCATTCCTGAGACAAACAGACATGAATCAGACCAATTCGACTCTTTTTGGGCATCCTTGGATAATGATGTAGAACTTAAGAGTGATAACAACACCTCTTCTGATTCTTGTGTCTCCAACTCTAATGTGGTTTCAAAATCGACTCTAGTGCCAATTAAGCCTCATTTGAACACTCCATCAGTTCGAAAAACTTCGAAGTCATCATCTGACTCTTAGAAGAAACTTTGGCTGAATAAGAAAGATATTGTTCATCCAAAAACCAAAGCTAGGAAAGCTCTTGAAAAAAACTAGGTCGAGGAAATGCTCTAGGTTCCTTGAGAAATCTGAGAAGAAAACACCTCAAATAGTTAGTCCAGCTACTAGGAATCACAATACTTTCATGCATGTTAAGATCCTTAAGAGACCATATGTTTCTGTTAGCTTGGACATTTTTAATACTTGTGTCAATGGTGTGAGGAATGTTACTGATGAGACCTTATCTAAGAAAATTGACTCTCCTCAGAAAGCATTTTCTTGTGTTTTTATTGCTACCTCGGATGGTACGAGTTTTAAACCAAAACAATTTCCGAAATCAAATGTGCCTACGAATGCAGTGAACAAAGGAAAAGATATTCCAAATACTGATGTTTAGAAACCTTCTAATGGTTCAAATAAAAAATTTGAATGAAAGTTAAAAAATCCAAAAACTCAATTGAAACATCTCTAAACACAGTTCTTCCAGCAACATCTCGAAAAAATGTTCTTCTGAAGAAAGCAGTGCCCAAACAACCAATGGTTGAATATGATATTTGGATAAATGAAAGGACTCTGATATTCTGCATCTTTCCAAAGGAATCTCGAAAAAAGAACTCCGATATACTAACTGTTCAAAAATCACAAACCAAGTCTAAAGCCCATGCTAAAGTCCCTAAATCTAACTTGAAGCCTAAAAACTCCAAAACTCACCGATTTTGCAGGCTTTTTGTGCTACGGAACATGATACAATATAGTATATTGATAGTGCTTGTTCCATGCACATGATTGGGATAAATATTTTCATCGTGATCTCAAACTTACTCCAAATGCTGGTTATTTTACTTATGGCAACAATTCGAACTCTCAAATTCGAGGTTATGGTATCCTGAATGACGAAAATTTTTCTGTCTCGAATGTGGCTTATGCATCCAATCTCAAGCATAATCTAATCAGTATGGGTTAACTAACTGATGCAAATCGTAGGGTTGAATTCTGCAAGAAGCATAGTTATATCATGATAGAAGACTGAAAAGAATGTCTCATCAAATCAGATCGCATCAAGAATATGTATCCTTTGGACATCAACATGATCACCAGAAAGCCTCAACTCTGTATTCTATCAACTTCCAATACATGAGTGATTTGGTTTCTGGTGAAATGGTCCGAGGTATGCCTCTCCTCAAATTTGAAAACGATTATCTCTGTGTTGCGTGTAAATGTGGGAAGCAATCAAAGAAAGGACATCTTGTTCTGATTGAAAAATCCATTTTAGAACCGCTTGAACTTCTTCATATAGATCTCTGTGGACCATCTGCCATAGAAATCCTACATCACAAAAGTACATCCTTGTGATTGTAGATGACTACACAAGGTTCATGTTGGTATTCTTCTTAAGGCTAAAGTCCGAAACCGCCTCTGAGCTCATAAATTTCATCAAAGGCATTAAAGCTTTGATTAAACTTCCTGTTCGGAGAATCAAAAGTGACAATGGATCCGAGTTCACAAATCCAACAATTGAAAAGTTTCTTATCAGCAAAGGAATTGAGCATAATTTCTCTGCTCCCTAAACTCCTCAACAAAATGGTGTTGTTGAAAGAAGAAATCGAGCTCTAGTTGAAGCCGTTCGGTCGATGTTGAACTTTTCAAACCTTCCTCTTTATCTTTGGGGCGAAGCCTTCTCTACAGTCTGTTTCACTAAAAATTGAAGCATCATGAACTATCATCTCAACATGACACCATATGAAGCAATGAATGGTCGAAAGTCGAGTATCTCGTTTTACATATTTTTGGATGTAGAAGCTTTATCAAAAACAACCGTGATCAACTCACCAAGTTTCAACCAAATTTTGATGAAGCTATCTTTTTGGGTTACTCAACCAATCTAAAGCTTACAGAGTTTTGAATCCTAGAACTCGTGTAGTTTAAGAAAGCTTTGATATTACTTTTGATGATAATTTTGTTTGGAACTCAGTGCCTACTCATGTTACAACACATATCATGGAGTCTGATGCTCCACCACCTGGGTCTCCGAATCCTCAAATTATCTATGATGTTGATTTCGAAAGCTTGTTCAGACCAATAGAAACTGCTCTTGATTCAGGATCTCGATCAAGGCCGTCTTCTTCTGCCACTATGGTTTTTCAAAATTTTTATGATCTGACCCCAGCCTTTCCTCCATTTAATTCCAATGCATTTCAACATTCTTAGGTTGAGGGGGAGAATAGTAATACAAGCCTTGAATCATATGTAGATGGACTTAAGGATGCAGCAGATCAATTCACTAAAATCGATCTAATTCTGAACAACAATGAAGATGATGTCAACTTGTTAGACTTTTCAAACTCTGATGATGCTGACATATCTGGCTCAGAAGTTCAGGGGGAGCATCATCCTCAAATTCAAGTTGTTCAGGGGGAGCAACACAATCCCATTCTTGACATCGAATCCTATGCCACTCAAGAACTTCCGAGATTTCGTATCTGGACAAAGGATCATCCTACGAATCAAGTAATTGGAAATCTCAACACTAGAGTTCAAACTCGCTCTGCTACTAACATTCGAAATGAGTGTCACTTCTCGGCATTCATATCAATGGTTGAAACTAAGTCCATCAAATAAGCCTTAGAACATTCCGATTGCATTACATCCATGTAAGAAGAGCTACCAGAATTTGATAAAAATCAAGTGTGGACTCTTGTCCCTCCTCCTCAGGATCACCGTATTATTGTTACAAGATGGGTCTTCTGAAACAAACTCGATGATGCTGGAGTTATTATCCAAAATAAAGCAAGATTGGTAGCTAATGGATTTACTTAAATTGAAGGACTTGACTACGACGATACCTTTTCTCTTATTGCCCGTCTTGAAGTTATCCGTATCTTTCTTGCTTATACTTCTCACAAAGGCTTTAAAATGTACTAAATGGACGTCAAGAGTGCTTTTGTCAGTGGTGAACTTGATAGTGAAGTATATCTTCAATAGCCTCCTGGGTTTGTGAATCTTTCATATCCGAACTACTGCTACAAACTTCAAAAAGTTGTTTATGGCCTCAAGCAAGCTCATCGCGCCTGGTACGAGACTCTCACTGATTTTCTGAAGCGTTCCGATTTCAAAGTGGAATTCTCGATCCTACATTATTCGGAAGAACCAACAGGAAACATCTTATGTTAGTACAAATCTATGTCGATGATATCATTTTTGGGTCGACTGATCCAACGATGGTTGTTGACTTTGCAAAACTGATGGTTAGTCGATTCTAAATGTGTATGAATCATGAATTAAGCTTATTCCTCAGACTGCAAGTCAAATAGATCAACAGAGGAATCTTTATTCATCAAGAGAAATACATTTCCGAACTTCTAAAGAAATGTTCAATGGACACCTGTGCCTCTGCAAATGTTCAAATCGGTTTCTGACACATGATATTTTCGGACCCATCTGGTGGTGTTGTAGATGAGAAGAAGTATAGGGGAATGATTGGATTGCTACTCTACGTCACTGCAAGTTGTCCCAGCATCATGTTCCCAACAAGTATGTGTGTAGGATTCCAGATTAATATGAAGATGTCTCATCATTTGGTTTTCAGGAAAATTTTCTGATACCTCAAAGGAACAAAGAACCTTGGAATTTGGTATCATAATAATGGAAGTTTCTTTCTTCAAGCCTATTCCAACTCAATTCTTTGAAGAAGTTTATACACTCTAATGGAAACATTAGAAAGTCAAAGAATTCTAATTTATCTTTTTTTTTCTCTCGGAATTATTTCTTCTCGAAAAATAAAGGATCATTATATGTCTTTTTTTCTAACCTTTTCTTCTAGTCTTAAGATTTTTAGAATTCTACCTTACTTGAAGATTCGTCTGATATAGTCACATCGGATACCTTGAATATTTTGCTTCAGAACATTTTCAATAAAGTACACATCAGAATTCAAATCCGACATGATAATGTGATTTCATCACTTATCTCTTTCCAAGCTCTGTTCCTTTAGTTCTCGGAATTTCAAATCTCTTCTTCAAAAAAAGTTTTCCTTTAAGATCTTCATGGAATTTCTATGTATGCTATTCATTTAGAGATTATGCCATCTCCAAATCTATATTATGTACCAATGATGAGTTTCATTTCTTTTCGAAGCATCTTATGACGTTCCATCTTGGAATCTGGTTGTTCCGATATTATCAACAGTAAACGAATTTTAAGGTTATCTTTTAAGTTTTTATTCCGAAAGGTTTTCTCATGACTATATTAACAGTAATTTCATTTATGATTATCCTCTTAATTCACAATAAACACAATTTTTGGCACACGTTTCAATAAAAGTACTGAGTGTTCTGAACTGAATCGGTGGTTTTCCAAAATGGAACAAACAAGCATCTTATCATTTGGATACTAACTGTCACACACACAGCCTTTTTGGCCGATGCATTAAATGCAAGCCATTTCCCATCTCGGGTGTTATCATTCAACTCTTCGACCCGACCCAAAAATTCCAACATATATAAGGATTTTGAATCCTAACTGTTCGTACTTTTCACATTGGCCATCGTCTTCTTAGAGGTTTTTCTTCCTTACTCTGTTCATCAAGCTTTTTCTCACTCTTTGCAATACCATACAAATCATCTGTTGTGGCTCCAATATCATCAAAATCTGCAACAAAGAAGAAATCTTCAAAAGGGTCTGCTTCATCTTCCTCAACCAACATCATTATCAAAGAAACTAACCAATTGTTCTCGCTTGATCCAATGGATTATGATGAATCTGTGAGAATCATGATTGAGTTCATCTCTCGTCATTCCATCGTTGTTCCACTCACCAAAATCCCTAACCCTAAAGTCCCTATCAGACTTCTTCACAAAGCCTTCGAACGCATGAAGATTGCAGATGATATTCTTGAAGTGAAGATCACTGATGACAAGATTGTACAACTTCACAAGGAAACTTTTCTCAGAGCCATTGGAATTGACCCCCCCCCCAAAGGTTTTTAAGTGCAGGAACCCTTGTCTAAAGAGTTTAAGTCATTCTTGACTCAAATCGGCTACAATGGCGAGTTCAAGGATAAAGAGTTAAAGAAATCAGCCATTCCTGGTCTTTCGACTATCTTGATGCATTTTATTCTTAGGGGTTTGTCCCACAAACATGGTGATACAGACACTATGAGAAATGATGGGTTTTATGTGGTATACAACATTTTCACCGGAAAAGCCAACGCCGTCGATCTACCGGAAGTCCTGTGGCAAGACTTCAGGAAGTTCACTGTCCAGAGGAAAACGAATGAAATTATGAGTCTAAGATTCTTGACTCTAACTCTGCAACAACTATACTACGAGACACATGAACTATTCCACTCAAATCAAGCATCCGAGAGGTATACTGCTCTTTCAAAACTATCAAAACTTATAGGTTGCCAAATCAGATTGTTTTCGCACCTATAAGACGTTTACTTCAACACATGTTATGCACTATTCTTTTCGACTCACCACTCCTCAAATACCATCTTGAGACCTCGGTTGTGTTCGACCTAACATAACCTGCCCCGGTCTCAGATGAAAGAACCTCGAAAGAGAATATACCAGCTACCTCGGAAGGTAGAGTGAAACAGATTGCCAAGCGAAAGGCATCCCCTTATAAAGTCAAAGCCAGAAAGAGAACCAAAGTTTGTAATTCCTCTCAAAAGTATTCACAAATCGGAATTCGACCTGAATCTAAGTCTCAGCCTACCCCACCCAGCCACTCTTCTGAAGTACCCTTTAGAGTTTCAAAATCAGAAACTGCATACACTCACGGGGAGTCTACACATAATCTACCCACATCTTCCTAAAAAGGTAGTGTTGGTATTGAACAAATTCCCTTGGAGCCCCTTGGGACACACTCACACGTCAACTTGAATTTTCCCTTTACTTGTACACAAGCATAATCAGTGGCCCTGCCACTGATTCAAAGCTTTTTGGGATAAGAGTAGTCCCTCCTATTTTGAAAGCCACAACCGGTCTGATACCTGGTTCATGTAGACGGCGATCAATTATTTTTTACAAAGATTGTGCAAATTTTGTTGACAGGGCTCATATACTACATCCGGAGCTATCAAGATAATAAGTGGAATACATGCTCATCTCGATGCGCCAATGTTCAATCAACATTCACATCTCCTTTGCATATCCATCAAATGAAGAAATGCATCAAGAACTTCAACCTTCCATCAATGCAGCCAAGGTCATATAGAGTTAAGAAATTCACATTTGTGATGATGTTGTGAATGATCTCGCACAAGACAACTTTCTTGCCATAGGAGATGCTCCCGAGCCAACCAATATCTCAGATGATCCTCCTTCAAAGTTTGTAAATGTTGCATATGTTTCTTCTCCAGTTTCCAATGATGAAGTCTTGGAAAAAATCTTGCTTGAAGATGATAGCACAAATGTCGGTTTTATTCCTATTCCCACCTCATTCAACTTTTTTCAGAAGCCTTCCTCCTCCAAAGCTCATTTTCATTTCGGAATCTCTTTGTCCTCGAAAGCTTCAGAAGAAAATATTGAACTCAAAAAAACTGACGTTGTTCCTCCTCCTCTAGAAAACACATTAGAAGTTCATCAAGATTCTCCTACTCAACAAGCTCCACATGATGATGAGAAGAGCAAAGATGATGTTGATCATAAGTCTGAAAGTTCCACTTTTAACACAGGATCCTCCGATGAAAATATTGTGGATCCTTTGCATTATTGGAACTCCGAGACAACATTGCTACAGCAAACTCCAAGGTTGACGAGGTAACTCAGCAAGTAGTAGGTCTTGAGTCAAAACTTGACCTGGTACTCAAATATCTTTTGGAGATCAAGGATGTCGCTCCATCCAAACTTGACTGTGCCAATCAGCTGGACCAACTTATATTGCTTCGCCTGAGTTGTACTCTAGAAGATGCCAAAGCCTGTTACAAGGACAACATGGATCATCACATCACTAACATCAATATTATGCTCAAGTTTCATGATGATATGCTCTCTGGCTACAAACACCCAGATCAATAAAACTCATATTCATAATGAGAAACAGATTTATAGGTCGGAGAAAGAGATTCGTCACAAATATGCAATGAATATGGTCATGCAAGAAGTACTTATCAAGTTCATCCGTGCATCTCAACATCATCTGGATGTTCCAAACTACAAGTTTGATGAAATGATTCTCATTCTCGACGAGGCCTTTGCTTACCTCAAAGCTCAAGCTCCAACTTTTGAAGCTTATGATTCGCTTTCCAAGAAAATCAATATGATATTTCAACGAGTATTTGAACGTGTAAGCGTGATCAAGTCAAATCCATTTCTTGCATTGGAGGCAGGTTCATCCCAAGAAAGAGGAGGAGAAGAACATATGGGATAAAACCAAAGACAACAACAACATAAAGTTCAACGGAGATCAATCTCGGAATTTTCTCTACGAGATGAAGATTTTGAAGAAGAAGTTGTAGAATTAAATACTTCAGAAGTTGATGATGATAAAGATGATTGTGTTGATGATGTAATTCTTTGACTTCAAGTTATTAGGGAACCTCCTACCAAAGTCCTTTCGAATGTAGAGAAGATGAAATGGTCCTCATTTTCTTGGCCATCATCTTTGTCCGAAGCATTCAAAAGGAGCTGAGAAATGGAGTAGGTCAAAACAAATCTGACAATCGATGCCTTCCGAGCCACTCAACCAATGCCTCCTCAAATTCCTGCTCCGATATTATCCAAATTGACGCAACTTATCCTATGAGAAAACCGGATAAGATCCATGAAGAGTCTTTTCTTCCTCCTCTATACGAGTTATTCATTACTCAATCTGGACAACAAATCATCTCCTCCATCTCATCTCAAGCTGATCAATCAATAAACAAAGGGAAACAAATAGCTACTGGTTCGGACAGCCGAATGAAGTCGTTCAAAATGTCTAAGGGTTGGTCAAAAGAACAGTTATAACAAGCACTGGAAGAAAGCATTGAGATTCAAGCACTCAAAGACAATCCAAACCCAATGCTGGAATTTCTAATCTCTTATGAGAAGGGATTCTTCATGCCATACACTTTGTGCAATTTATTACTTCGATCTTCCAACACACGATGCTAATCAACTTGACCTACGAATCTCTCCTCATGGACTTGACTACATCAAGTTCGCTCCGTTGCATCCATTTAATGATCCGCAAATCATTATCCGAACTGAGCAAGAGAGATTGAGCACCTTATATTCTATTAACGCACGACCCCAAAAGGAAGTGTGGTCTCGGAAGAGAATTACCAAGATAGTTGGTCATGGTAGAAAGGTCCAAGGAAAGTTTGATCTTGACTGTCTTCTGTACAGATAGTACATATCTCGTGTAACACCCAGGTTTTCGTAACAGGTGTTATTTCATGAAATATATATTATGAGTTGAGTAAATGAGATAAAGCCTTGAGTTGCTTTATTTTTAGCAATAAAATTTATAAAAATATAATTAAATAATGTTTTAGAGCTCTTTGAGAGGATTCCATGGATATAAACATCACCGAAAACGGAGTCCGTATGAGGAAGTTATGATCGTTTGAAGATTTGATGAAAGTACGCTGCTATATTAAGAAAGTCAATGAAAATCAAGTCAACGGTCAAACCTTTGATCCTCACGACGTGAGGAATATTGTTTCACGACGTGAAAAACATGAATCGATGAAAACACGTGGCAAAATAGCAGGACATGTGGCAGAAACCGGTCTCAACACTTCTCACGACGTGAGAAGTAAATGCTCACGCCGTGACCAAGTCCAGAATATAAACACAAGTCATTTGTGTTATTTTGGAGAATTTTGGCTCACAGGAGGAGAGATGCTGCTCGGGAGCTATTCTCGGGAGTCTATACCGGAGATGTTATACCGTAATATGAGGGATGCGGGGCCGAGATACTAGATCTGTTGAGGTATATTTTACCCCGTTAATTAGTAATTGTGATATATGATTATTATTAGATATATTAGACCCATGTAAGGGTTATGGGTATTCGTGATATGGAGCTATTATGAACCCGTTGGTGAGACTAGTGAGAAAATCTTATGATTAATATCATGTTTGGTTGACAAGGGTTATAAACCCTATTGCTTAAGAAATACCCGATACGAGAGATTTAGCCATGGGCTTACGGGTTAAGCCTATTATAAATAGGTGTTACCATCTGACGAGCTGATAGACAGCGGAAGAGAAAAGTTGAGACTAGAATAGGTCTATTGACTAACCATGTGAGTAAAACTACTCTAAGATCCAGTGTTGTGATAACTATGATAATTATTATATGGTTGATTATTATTGATAATATTTAATTGTTGATTAAGATATTGAGAAATATATAATTATAGTGAGATTACATTATGTTAATAAATTGATATTTGATTGATGAACATACTATAATTGAAAGATAGAACTTATTTGATAGATTGATCATGGACCGAGATATTGAATATGAGGGGGTATTGATTATTGATAAGATAGATATTTTAGAGATAGATTCTTATAGAGAGATAGATCCCTTGATGAAATGATTATATTGGATATGTAACAATTATGTGAAATTTATATAATTTGCATGAATTATATGATTTTATGCTTTATTTGATTTATCTGATTATGTTATAGTAGTTATTATTCACTAAGCCGTGAGACTTACGTTTGTTTGATAATTTGTTTTGCAGGTAGATTTATTGTGACGCCTGACTCGATCTTGTGCTTGCTGCCAGCACGATCCTTGTGATAACTTCTTGTATGCCAGAGTGACACTATACACCAAGATTATTTGTAAAACTTTCAAATAATTTTTTGATAAATTTGGGTGTACCTTGGTAGAAAAATCTGGGTGTTACAAGTTGGTATCAGAGCCGAGGTTTAAGTGAATTAGGTTCTTATAGTAGATTCCTCAACTTAAACCTTAAAAGTAGAGATGATATTTGATTAATTTGATAAATGTGTTAGATAATTTGATTTGATTTGATAATTTGGAGTTAATTGACTATTAGACATTTAGAGGACCTTGAGGCAAATAATTATATCTATATATAATTTATTATTTCCCTATAAAATAATTCCGTGGAGCACTTTGGAGGGAGTTCTGATGTATGACTGCGAGATTCACAGTAAATACGAGATGTGGCAATTTAAGATATGTAGCGTGGTGATTGGAAATAAGCGATGCATCTAGATCAAGAAATAGCAATATATTTTAACCCTCACGACGTGAACATGTGTGATCATCACGTGAGCATTATAGTGTGATGCTATTATTGATTTGTGAAGCTTACGACGTGAGATGTGTAATATCACGACGTGACACGTGTAAAGCTCACGACATGATGAGTGTAAGATCACGACGTGGTGAGGCGGAGATCACGACGTGGCGAGGTGGAGATCACGACGTAACGAGGTGGAGGTCACGACACGACGTAGCCATCAAGATTTAGTAGATGATGTGTAACATCCCGACTCCCAGGTATAACTTTTTAAAGCTTTATATTTATATTATGGTGGAAACTCGAAGAGTTGGAGGCCCCAACTCGTCGTGTCGAATCTGGTCAGTCCGCGTGGTTTATGGCATCTACTCGACGAGTTGGTGGACCCCAACTTGAAGAGTAGGGGCTGTGCATGGAAACCCTAATTTTTAGGGTTTGCACCCTATTTAAAGGACCTTTAGTCCTTCCTCCTGCCTCTCTTATCGCCCCTCGACCTCAGAAAACCCTAACCGTGTATTAGTCCTTATTTTGTGTGTGTGAAAGCTTGGGAGGTGGTTTTAGTGAGAGAAACTTGAAGAGTCAAGAGCTTGCATCAAAGAGAAGCTTGTAGATCCAATACCTACTCTGTCTTGGCTTCCATTTAAAGGTAACAAGCTGTTACCTTGATCATTCTAGTGTTAGATCTCCCCATTCAAGGGATTTAGGCCATTTCTAGCATATTTGTGGGTGATTTCTGGTATTGAGCATAATCTGAAGTTGTAACTTCAGATTTGGTCTCCTCTAAGCCCTCATAGTCATAAAGTTATCGAATTTATCAAGCTTTGGCCCTTCTCTTTGGCTTAAACCTCTTCCTTAGCTTGGTTTTGGCATTTAAGGCCTTGCATGCACGTAAAGTTTGCAAATTTACGTGGTAACTATACCCTAGGAGGCTAGATCTACAGTTTGGAACCTTGGTTTTGCTTAAAAAGTGTCTAAATGAGAAAAGGACTGAATGGACTCGATGAGTTGCATAGTCAACTCGACGAGTTGGATGAAGGTTTCCCGCTTTCTGGATTCTGCATGAACTCGACGAGTTGGTTAGGGTTTTCACGACATTTTGGACATTGCATGGACTCGGCGAGTTGTCTGGAAACTCGACGAGTCAACTAGGGTTTTCGCGATTCTTTGAGTTTTGAAGGAACTCGACGAGTCAATAAGCTGCACTCGACGAGCTGGGTCAACATGGACTGTTGACCTTGACTTTTGACTTTGACCTTGACTAGGGGCTGACCAAGTGTGACTTCTGGGGGTATTTGGTAATTTGGGAATTTATGGATTTGGATCAATGGTGGTTGTATGTGGTTGAATTTGGAGCCATGATTTGGGAGTTGATCTTTCAATTCAGTACAGTTCGACATTGTGAGGTGATTTCTTCTCAATATATCAACAGGGTCTAAGGCACCAAGGCTGGCCCTTTTGGATTGTTATCCTGGTTATAGTATGCTTGTATGCAGTTATGATCTGTTAGATCGGTATCCTGGTAGATAGGATGTAGTTATGCTCTTATGATCTGTTAGATCGGTATCTTGGTAGATATGATGATGTTATGCTTAGTGATCTGTATGATCTGTGCTTGCCTGTTGATTGATATGTGTTATAAGTGTGTCGAGATGTATGTGAGTGGTTGGGTTGAGGTGGTCCTGCTTTGTGTTGAAGGCCAACAGACCCAGGGTGGCCTGAATAGACTGAATGCTTTATGAGGTGGTCCAGTCTGGCCGAAGGCCCGACAAGCGGTCCAAATAGGTTGTAGGCCCTACGAGGCAGTCTAGACGTGTCAAAGGCTCGTGAGTGGTCCAGATAGACTGTAGGCCCTGCAAGGTGGCCCAGCCAGACTGATGGCTCAGTATGCATGATGTTTATATGTTGTGGTTATGGTATATATGACGTTGGTATTTTGGGGGAACTCACTAAGCATCGGGCTTATAGTTGTTGATTTTGTTTCAGGTACTTCAGAGGATCGTGGGAAGGCAAAGGCGTGCTCGTGCACCTCCTTATATTTTTATGATTTGATTTTGGGATGCTCTGACATGAAATCTTTTTGAAAACAAATCTGTAATAATTATTGGTTTTTGAATGATTTAAAAAGTTTTAAATTGGCATGATTAATATGGGTGTTACATGATGTACTTTGCGTAGCTGCGACGTGGCGAGAGTTTCCCACGACACATATTAAAACTAGATTACAATATGATGATTTATGATGATGAATTGCGAGTCGAAGAGGAATTTGTCATGACGGGATATGTGATGAAGATGAGTTAAAATATATTTAAATATATTTATAGAGCCAAGAGTGTATAGAAAACGAGAGTATAAAACTATAGTGATTCTGTAACCTTTTAAGTTGAGATAATATGAGAGTTATAATGAAGAGTTATGAATCAAAGAGCTCAGATTAAAAGAGATGTTAGAGCATGAGATTATAATGTGATCAAGATTAATATATATATATATATATATATATATATATATATATATATATATATATGACAACCCGAAATTTCTATTTGTACAAACCCTGCAGTCAAGCAAATACAAATAATAGTCAAGTTTATTTCTGCTAATTTTTAGCCGGTTTAAAGTCCGTTTGAGTGTTTTTAATATAAATTCGTCAAACGAACAAATAAAAGGAAGTATCTTCTAGGAGTGATGCGTAACAAATAAACATTTCACACCATAACAAGGTGTTTACGGCCAAACTTTGGGAGTTTGCGCTGTAAACTCCTCTTGGCCGTGAACTCATGCTTAAGGCATGAGTTTACTCCTCATTTCCCCACTTCTCACTTCCAAGCTCAAGAACACCCACATTTCTCTCTCAAGTATCATAACATATTTCTTCCAATCTTCCAAAAATGTAAGTGTTTTTTCTCTTGATTTGTTGTTATAACACTTCATCTAGTAACTATACATGATTTCATCCATAAATTCTTGTCTTTTTCATAGATCTTCAAGTGTTCTTCAAAACACCAAGAACACCAAGAACACACACTAGTGTTCTTTAACCTTAAACACTCTTACAAGCTTCCTATAAGTAAGTACACTCCTCCTAACTAGTTATTTACTTAGAATGCTTGTTAAACCATTGAAAAACATCAAGAAAACCCAAGAACACATGGGTTTACAGCCCAGGCAATCTCCTTGGACTGTAAACACCATAAAGTGGTGCATATGTGCCACAATTACCTTCTAGGGCTTGGATATTGGACTAGAACCTTGCATGCATGAGCTAAGGACCTTAAACCACGAAATGGTAGGAGTTACCATGGGTTTACGGCCGTAAACCCACTAGGACCGTAAACCCTAATAAGGGGGCCATTATGAGCCCTAGTCCCTTCTAAAGCCTCAGAACCAAGTCAAGATCACTTCTTTGAGGAGTATAGCACCTTAAACAAGCAAAAGAAGCAAGCACACATGAGTTTACGGCCGTAAACTCATAGGGTTATGACCATGGGCCGTAAACTCTAAAAGTTGGTGCAAATTGTGCCACTATTACTTCCTAAGGCTTGGACTTGATCATAGGATGCTTAACCTTGACTTGTAAGACCCTAAAACACACAATGGTAGTAATTACCATGAGTTTACGGCCGTAAACTCATGGGGGAAATGACCATAAACCGTAAACTCATGTGGTGTTACCATATGGGCAGTAAACTCCAATGTGAGGCCATACTCTCTTTAGATGCAACCCCTTAATACTCCTAACACTTGAATCAAAGTGTTATCCATGTTTTAGGGTGTCCTTACTTGATTAATTAGTTGTTAAATGACTAATTAGATACATATATGTGTCATTACATGTTAAATAGGATCCGTGTGTGTGTTCAAGTCTTCACTTGACACTTAGCATCCTGTCCGACACTTCCATCCAAACCACTGACAGCAGGTGAGTTCATACCCCATAATCAACCTTTGAAATGATTTTAAATGCTTTTATGGGGGGGGGGGAATACAAGTTGAAATATTCTAGTTATTGCTTTAATCACATGTGATTAATGACAAGAACAAACAGAAAGATTTACTACTACTTTCAAGTTACTATCAAAATTATGGTTTTCAAGCGTTTCAAAACCTTTTTATTAAACTTTTAGATACTTAAACTGTTTCCAAACTCTTTTAAACTTGCATTGTTTTCAAACTCATATCTACACTAATATATTTATATAAGTAAGACTTGAAGGACTTAGTAATGATAGCTCACCTTATTTCCTGTTCCTTGTTTGGTTGTGGACTTAGGGTATCCTGTTATTTGTCCGAATGTCGTTGAACTCTTAGTTATATATCATACATATATGTGTTGGATATAAAAGATTTCACTTCAGTTCAATGCCTTTGTGTAACGAAGGCATACAAACCACATTACTATTTAACTATAATAGGTATAGTTAAGGGATTACTACTCGCTATTACTACTACAACGATACATACAAGTGTCGGTACATTTACGAGTCACTACATAATTCTACATCGAGAAAACAATACATACTATACACTATACAAGAGAACATACTATATACTAGTAAGGAGAAAACATCACTACACTATGACATACTATACAAACTTTTGAATACTATAAACCGAACGTGACATACTACTTCCCGATACGACACTTCATTGTGGTATCACTTTGTAACCAGAGTCTCCTGGAGGGAGAGCGGGCATTATGTGTATAGATCTATACGGGACAGACACTCCCACATCCCGATTGCTAGCTACAGTCCCAGCCGATAAGGCCAAGGGGTGACAGAATGTTACCTCACTACATATGACCTGGAGGGTCATCAGTTATTCAGCCGTCGATCAGCATGGTTACATACGAGTTCACATTCAAACCTTTAAATTAACCAATTAAGAATTAAAGGCAAAATAAACTCTCCGAGGCGTATTGTTCATTTAATACCACCTGGAGTCTACATTTTTATTACCTTAGATTCCCCGAGGTGTACTGTACATTTAGTACTACCTGGAGTCTGTATTTTATCACTTTATGACCAGCGGTGTCACTTCTGAGGAAAAACATTATTTTCCCCTAATACATTTATTTTGTAATCACCTTTCATGAGTGAAGTCTAAAACTATATTTTCATACTGATAGTTTCACTGGGGAAAACTCTTACTGTTACAAGAGAACAAACATACAAAGAGTCGGGTCTTGGTAGAAGACTACATTTTACTGGAAAATATAGGATTTTCTAGGTAGTACACTATTTACAAACATTTGGAATCAATTACTACATTTACACTACGTTGTTACAAACATTTTTATACAAGCAATGACACTAAAAACTTATGAACTCACCAGATTTATGCTGATAAACTCTTTCAAAATAACTTGTATTCTCAGGTCATCAGTAGACAGGTACAGATGAAGCTTTTGAGAAGATGGAGCACATACAAGACTCATCTTTATTTTGATTATACATTTTTGGTGTCTTACAAACTATACAAAACACGCTTGTATTACAATTATTATATTAATGCAATGGATGTTGTTGCTTGTCTTTACTATTATGCATTGTTATGATACTGTACATGACGTCCTCCACCCCAGAACGTTTCCGCCGTTCCGGTTTTGGGGTGTGACAGTATATATATATATGTACACTTAAACAAGAAAACGAAGCATAGATCCAAGGTTTAATAGGGTTGCATGTACACTTAGGAAGTGTTAGAATGCTCAAAACCCAACAGAGTATAGCACCTTAAACAAGAAAACGAAGCAAGCACACAAGAGTTTACGGCCGTAAACTCATGGGGTTATGACCATGGGCCGTAAACTCTAAAAGTTGGTGCAAATTGTGCCATTATTACTTCCTAAGGCTTGGACATGAGCATAGGATGCTTAACCTTGACTTGTAAGACCCTAAAACACACAATGGTACTAATTACCATGAGTTTACGGCCGTAAACTCATGGGGGAAATGACCATAAACCGTAAACTCATGTGGTGTTACCATATGGGCAGTAAACTCCAATGTGAGGCCATACTCTCTTTAGATGTAACCCCTTAATACTCCTAACACTTGAATCAAAGTGTTATCTATGTTTTAGGGTTTCCTTACTTGATTAATTAGTTTTTAAATGACTAATTAGATACATATATGTGTCATTACATGTTAAATAGGATCCGTGTGTGTGTTCAAGTCTTCACTTGACACTTAGCATCCTGTCCGGCACTTCCATCCAAACCACTCACAGCAGGTGAGTTCATACCCCTTAATCAACGTTTGAAATGATTTTAAATGCTTTTATGGGGGGGGGGGATACAAGTTGAAATATTCTAGTTATTGCTTTAATCACATGTGATTAATGACTAGAACAAACAGAAAGATTTACTACTACTTTCAAGTTACTATCAAAATTATGGTTTTCAAGCGTTTCAAAACCTTTTATTAAACTTTTAGATACTAAAACTGTTTCCAAACTCTTTTAAACTTGCATTGTTTTCAAACTCATATCTACACTAATATATTTATATAAGTAAGACTTGAAGGACTTAGGACTGATAACTCACCTTATTTCATGTTCCTTGTTTGGTTGTGGACTTAGGGTATCCTGTTATTTGTCCGAATGTCGTTGAACTCTTAGTTATATATATATATATATATATATATATATATATATATATATATATATATATATATATATATATATATATATATATATATATATATATATATATATATATATATATATATATATATATATATGTTGGATATAAAAGCTTTCACTTCAGTTCAATGCCTTTGTGTAACGAAGGCATACAAACCACATTACTATTTAACTATAATAGGTATAGTTAAGGGATTACTACTCGCTATTACTACTACAACGATACATACAAGAGTCAGTACATTTACGAGTCACTAAATAATTCTACATCGAGAAAACAATACATACTATACACTATACAAGAGAACATACTATATACTAGTAAGGAGAAAACATCACTACACTATGACATACTATACAAACTTTTGAATACTATAAACCGAACGTGACATACTACTTCCCGATACGACACTTCATTGTGGTATCACTTTGTAACCAGAGTCTCCTGGAGGGAGAGCGGGCATTATGTGTATGGATCTATACGGGACAGACACTCCCACATCCCGACTGCTAGCTACAGTCCCAGCCGATAAGGCCAAAGGGTGACCGAATGTTACCTCACTACATATGACGTGGAGGGTCATCAGTTATTCAGCCGTTGATCAGCATGGTTACATACGAGTTCACATTCAAACCTTTAAATTAACCAATTAAGAATTAAAGGCAAAATAGACTCTCCGAGGCGTATTTTTCATTTAATACCACCTGGAGTCTACATTTTTATTACCTTAGACTCCACGAGGTGTACTGTACATTTAGTACTAACTGGAGTATGTATTTTATCACTTTATGACCAGCGGTGTCACTGTTGAGGAAAAACATTATTTTCCCCTAATACATTTATTTTGTAATCACCTTTCATGAGTGAATTCTAAAACTATATTTTCATACTGATAGTTTCACTGGGGAAAACTCTTACTGTTACAAGAGAACAAACATACAAAGAGTCGGGTCTTGGTAGAAGACTACATTTTACTGGAAAATATAGGATTTTCTAGGGAGTACACTATTTACAAACATTTGGAATCAATTACTACATTTACACTATGTTGTTACAAACATTTTTATACAAGCAATGACACTAAAAACTTATAAACTCACCAGCTTTACGCAGATAAACTCTTTCAAAATAACTTGTATTCTCAGGTCATCAGTAGACAGGTACAGATGAAGCTTTTGAGAAGATGGAGCACATACAAGACTCATCTTTATTTTGATTATACATTTTTGGTGTCATACAAACTATACAGAACACGCTTGTATTACAATTATTATATTAATGCAATGGATGTTGTTGCTTGTCTTTACTATTATGCATTGTTATGATACTGTACATGACGTCCTCCACCCCAGAACGTTTCCGCCGTTCCGGTTTTGGGGTGTGACAGATTGGTATCAGAGCATTGTTTATAGTGAATCGAGTATATCAACCCAGAAAAGATATACAAACTATAAACACAACGGGATTAAAACACTCTGACCAAGAATATATACTTTTAAATAATAAAATATTTAGCTAAGTATATATATACACCTATTCATACCAAGGTCAGGATCATACTAGAACCGAACAAAAGTATTACGATTGTTGAACAACATAATTAGGCTTAGAGACATATAGTCAAACCTAAGGGGATATAGCCTGCTCAAGTATATTTTCTGAGGAGTGACTAGCATGTGCCTAAGAATGATTGTAGTGTTGCAACAAGTCTAAAAACTTACCAACACTACTACAACAAGAACATTAGAACAGAGCTTAAACCTAAAATACTATAGGAGTATTTTGTGTTACTATAATTACTTAGGTGCCAACTAAAAGGATCTTCATTAGTACGTCTATTAACTATTCTTTCCCCATTATCACGTAGATAACATGGCTGGCTTTCATCTCCCCGGCGATCCGTATTATCCCAACCAAGGCATTAGTGGGTGGCTTGATGAGGAGCCAGAAGATGATCACCCAATACCTTTGGATGATCACCTCGCAGAAGGCTTTTCGGATGACTCTGACTCCGAACCAGAGGTCAACAACTTGCCGCAAGAAGTCCCAATCCCAAACCTCAACCCCCGTCCGGCATTTCAAGGTCCCACTCCCTTGTGGGCGACAACCTTGAATCGATGGAGTGATGAGCAGGGTCAGCCTTTACCTTTCAATGGAGACCGAAGCTTTTACAATATAAGAGAGGGAGGTTCTGCTGACCGAGTCCTACCCATCATGGTCCGTAGGATTGCTCGGAATGTCGAGCAATGTCATGCAGCCATTGACCGAGTAGTGGGAATTGATGCCAACTCTGGCCTTAACACGGCCCGCATTCGCCAACTCGAGGAAGCTATGGATAGGACTAGGAGGACCAATGAGACTCTGCAGCAACAGCTAGCTGCATCCCGAGCCGAAGTCATGGAACTACGAGTGCGTCAGAGGGCGCATGAACGACATCTTCAGGAAGTTGTACGTCAACTGGCAGACCTTAGGGTTCGCCCAAGGGATACCCGTCGTCGGTAGAAGATGTCGACTCATCTTTCTCTTTTGGTTAAGGAATAGCCTTCTTTTCTGTGCTCTATGGGGCACTTGTCTGTAAACATTTCTAACTTTGAAAGTACTCCAACTAGACTTCTAAGCTGCCAAGATTTTCCTTTATGGTTTGATGTAAGACCTACTGTTAGGTCATTTTTCCCCGAACTCATTTAACATCATTAATACCAGTAATATTGGAAGTTATCTAATCTATTGGAAAGTCTTTACCTTTGTGATTCCCTACTCTATTGTTATGCCTCTATCTGATAATTGGACTATGGTGATTTACTCCATTAAACACACTCTCATCATACTTACAATTGATTCTTACTATTATCATCATCTCTATCAAATTTCAGTAAAACATGCCGCCTCGTCCTCGTCCGACCAGGGGCAGACCTGCAAATCAAACTCCACCACCACCACCCCCTCTGCAGTTCGATGCGGTGATATTTCAGGCAGCTGTGACCACCGCCATGGCCCAAGTAAACTCTGGTGGTGTTAGTGGAACGGGTACTGGCACCAACTCTAGCCATGGTGGAATCCATCCACGTGCACGGAAGTGTACCTATCAATATTTCATCAGCTGCAAACCTACATACTTCATCGGAACCGGAGGGATCATTGCACTGTCCCAATGGATCGAGAGAACAGAAGCAATCTTCAAGATGTGCTCATGCGCTGAAGGAAGCAAGATAAAGTTCACTGCTTCCACCTTCACCGAAAGGGCCCTGACATGGTGGAATGGCCATGTCAAATCACTCTGATTGGTAGCAGCTAATGCCATGGGCTGGGATACACTGAAGGACCTTATGACAAGGGAGTACTGCCCGAGGGACGAAATTCAGAAACTCGAGGAGGAGCTGTGGAACCTCAAAATGAAGGGTTCCGACATAGTGGCTTATACAGCCAGGTTCTGCGACATGGTGACTCTATGTCCCAACATGGTCCCAACCGAAAGCAAGAAAATTGAAAAATACATCTGGGGTCTGGTACCCCCATATCGAGGGAACGTTCTAGCATCAAACCCTGCGACCTTTGAAAGTGCCAAGGAATTGGCCCAAAGGCTCATCGATCACGAGATTCCTTCTACTCCATCAACAACTACAACGACTGCCCCCACATCAACCAAAACAGCTGACAACAAGAGGAAGCGTTGGGACCGAAAGAAGGGCAAGTCAGCTCAACCCTCTTCCACGAACCAACAGACGGTGGCTGTCCATGCTGCCACTACTCCTACTGCCCCTGTACCCGCCAAACCATATGCAGGGAACCTACCCAAGTGCACCAAGTGCTCCTTCCATCATAACGGCCCCTCCCGGGAAATGCACTGCACTAATTGCGACCAGAAGGGCCATACCGCCCGGTTTTTCAGAACACCACCCAAACCCATCACCCAGGTTCCCGGTGCAGGAGTGAGTCAAGCCTGCTACGGGTGCGGCGAAACAGGGCACTTCAAAAGAAACTGCCCTAAAGCTGGGAATGCGGGAGGAGCAGGAAGACTACTTGCTATTGGCCACAATGAAGCCGTGGCAGACCCCACATTAGTCACGGGTACGTTCCTTCTCAATAACTCTTATGCTTGTATCCTATTCGATAGTGGGGCAGAAAGGAGCTTCGTAAACCAAAAATTTAAACACTTACGTAAACAACCACCGCAAACACTAAAAGAAACCTTCGTCGTAGAAATGGATAACGGCAAGACAGAGAGTTCTAACGAGATTTACATAGGCTGCACCCTCACACAAGATAACTATTCATTCCCAATCAACCTCATACCCGTATCGATCAAGAGTTTCGATGTCATTGTGGGCATAGACTAGTTGAGTCTCCATCATGCCAATATTCTGTGCTTCGAAAAAGCAGTCCGCCTGAACCTACCAAATGACGAAACCTTGTCGATCTACGGAGACAAACCCAGTACGAGCCTACGTATCATCTCAAGTATTCAAGCCCAAAAGTACTTGCGTAAGGAATATCGTGCATTCCTGGCGCACGTTGTCGATACGAACCGGAAAACAAAAGACCTAAAAGACCTCCCCGTAGTACGCGATTTTCCTGATGTCTTTCCGGAAGAACTCCCAGGATTACCCCCGCAACGTCAAGTCGAGTTCCGAATCGACTTAATTCCAGGAGCGACTCCCGTAGCCAAATCGCCCTATCGTCTAGCACCTGCTGAGATGCAAGAAATGTCCGGTCAACTTAACGAAATGCTCAGCAAGGGCTTTATAAGACCAAGCTTCTCACTCTGGGGAGCACCAGTCTTATTCGTGAAGAAGAAAGACGGATCGTTCCGTATGTGCATCGATTACAGGGAGCTCAACAAGCTTACAGTCAAGAATCGTTACCCTCTTCCTCGCATAGACGATTTATTTGACCAGCTGCAAGGGGCGAGCTACTTTTCTAAGATTGATCTAAGATCCGGGTATCACCAGTTACGAGTGCTTGAGGAGGATGTTCCGAAGATATCCTTCCGAACTCGTTACGGACACTACGAGTTCGTAGTGATGCCATTCGGATTGACCAATGCGCCCGCAGTATTCCTGGACTTAATGAATAGGGTATGCCGTCCTTACTTAGATCATTTCGTTATCGTTTTCATCGATGACATACTTATCTACTCTCGAAGTAAGGAGGAACATAGCGATCATTTACGACAAGTCCTAGGAACCTTACGATCAGAGAAGCTTTATGCGAAGTTCTCTAAATGAAAATTTTGGATCCGAAGAGTCGAATTCTTAGGACACGTGGTTAGCGAAGAAGGAATCCACGTGGACCCTTCCAAAATTAAAGCCATCGAGAACTGGTTAGCACCGAAGACGCCTACAGAAATTCGCCAATTTCTAGGCCTCGTTGGCTACTACCGCAGGTTCATTCAGAACTTCTCTCGAATTGCGAAACCCCATACTACATTGACCCAGAAAGGCGTGGCTTTTGACTGGGAAGAGAAACAAGAGAAGGCGTTCGAAACGCTGAAGCGAGCCTTATGCACCGCACCGATACTATCTCTCCCCGAAGGGATAGAAGACTTTGTGGTATACTGCAATGCATCCAACCAGGGGCTCGGCTGTGTTCTGATGCAACGTGGAAATGTCATCGCCTACGCCTCAAGACAGCTGAAGACACACGAGGTCAACTACACCACACACGATCTCGAATTAGGAGCGGTTGTGTTCGCCCTAAAAATCTGGAGACACTACCTGTATGGTACAAAGAGCACTATCTTCACAGACCACAAAAGCCTACAACACATATTCAACCAGAAGGAGCTCAATGTGAGACAACGACGGTGGGTAGAGCTACTCAATGACTACGAATGCGAAATTCGTTATCACCCGGGTAAAGCCAACGTGGTAGCAGACGCCCTAAGTCAGAAAGAATATTCTGGCCGAAGAGTCAAGTCATTGACCATGACTATCCATTCGCATATTTCCGTACAGATTAAGGAAGCTCAGTTCGAAGCCTTAAAACCTGAAAATATTGCGGGAGAATCCGTGCGTGGAATGCATAAGAACTTGGAAGTCAAGGGTGACGAAGCCTTATATCTCATGGACCGGATCTGGACACCGAGACACGGTGGCTTCAGAGACTTGGTCATGAAGGAAGCACACAACACTCGATATTTCGTCCACCCAGATTTAGATAAGATGTATCTGGATCTTAAAAAGTTATACTGGTGGCCTAACATGAAAGTGGAGATCTCTACCTTCGTAAGTAAATGCCTTACTTGCGCCAAGGTCAAGGTCGAATACCAGAAACCATCAGGTCTACTCCACCAACCGGAGATACCTGAATGGAAGTGGGAGTGGATCACTATGGACTTCATAACCAAGTTGCCCAAGACAACGGGTGGACTTCATACCATTTGGGTCATCGTCGACAAATTGACCAAATCCGCACACTTCCTGCCTATCAAGGAAACTGACAAGATGGAAAAACTCACAAGAACATACATTCGGGAAATAGTACGACTGCATGGAGTTCCTATATCCATTATCTCCGACAGAGATAGTAGATTCACTTCGAGGTTCTGGCAGTCACTACAAAGCTCCGTAGGAACGAGGCTGGACATGAGTACAACCTACCATCCACAGACCGACGGACAAAGTGAGAGAACTATCCAAACCTTAGAAGATATGTTGCGAGCCTGTTTGATCGAGTTTGGAAGGACATGGGATACTCATTTACCCCTTGTCGAATTTTCCTACAACAACGGTTATCACACGAGCATAAAGGCTGCTCCATTTGAAGCCCTCTATGGCCGAAAGTGCAGATCCCCTCTGTGCTGGGCTGAGGTGGGTGACACTCAGTTAGCTAAAGGACGAGTTCCTGACAGCACTCACACGGGTCCGGAGATCATTCGGGAAACGACAGAGAAGATCGTTTAGATTCGTGAACGATTGAAAGCCTCTATAGTCCGACAGAAAAGCTATGTAGACAAACGGAGGAAACCTTTGGAATTCCAGGTGGGAGACCGAGTCCTCTTGAAAGTCTCACCCTGGAAGGGCATGATACGCTTCGGAAAGCGTGGAAAGCTAAATCCGAGATACATAGGGCCTTTCGAAATTCTCGCTAGAATCGGCCCTGTAGCATACAAACTCAATCTACCCCACGAGCTTAGTAATGTACATCCTACCTTCCACGTCTCGAACTTGAAAAAGTGTCTATCCGACGTGACTCTTGTAATCCCACTCGACGAGATCGAGATCAACGAGAGCCTCAACTTCGTGGAAGAACCTATAGAGATTATGGACCGAGAGGTCAAGCGAACGAAACAAAGCCGCATCCCAATCGTGAAGGTTCGCTGGAACGCCAAGCGAGGACCGGAATTCACATGGGAGCGCGAGGATCAAAATGAAACTTAAATATCCTCATCTTTTTACTTAGTTATTTGTAATAACTTAGTTGCTTGAACTCTAATTTCGGGACGAAATTCCCTTTAACGGGGGGATGATGTGACAACCCGAAATTTCTATTTGTACAAACCCTGTAGTCAAGCAGATACAAATAATAGTCAAGTTCATTTCTGCTAATTTTTAGCCGGTTTAAAGTCTGTTTGGGTGTTTTTAATATAAATTCGTCAAACGAACAAATAAAAGGAAGTATCTTCTAGGAGTGATGCGTAACAAATAAACATTTCACACCATAACAAGGTGTTTACGGCCAAACTTTGGGAGTTTGGGCCGTAAACTCCTCTTGGCCATGAACTCATGCTTAAGGCATGAGTTTACTCCTCATTTCCCCACTTCTCACTTCCAAGCTCAAGAACACCCACATTTCTCTCTCAAGTATCATAACATATTTCTTCCAATCTTCCAAAAATGTAAGTGTTTCTTCTCTTGATTTGTTGTTATAACACTTCATCTAGTAGCTATACATGATTTCATGCATGAAATCTTGTCTTTTTCATAGATCTTCAAGTGTTCTTCAAAACACCAAGAACACACACTAGTGTTCTTGGACCTTAAACACTTTTAAAAGCTTCCTATAAGTAAGTACACTCCTCCTAACTAGTTATTTACTTAGAATGCTTGTTAAACCATTGAAAAACATCAAGAATACCCAAAAACACATGGGTTTACGACCAAGGCAATCTCCTTGGACCGTAAACACCATATGGTGGTGCATATGTGCCACCATTACCTTCTAGGGCTTGGATATTGGACTAGAACCTTGCATGCATGAGCTAAGGACCTTAAACCACGAAATGGTAGGAGTTACCATGGGTTTACAGCCGTAAACCTACTAGGACCGTAAACCCTAATAAGGGGGCCATTATGAGCCCTAGTCCGTTCTGAAGCCTCGGAACCAAGTCTAGATCACTTCTTTAAGGAGTATGTTGGATAAGGTGTCTAAGTCCATAACTTATTTGGTATATACTTGACCCGACCCGGCATGGTCCATTTGGGTTGCACTTCACCCGAACTAGTTATGGATAATTTTATGAGAGTTGTATACTTACGATTTATTAATATATTATAAGTTATAATATATTAATATAAAGTCATGTTACTTAATTAGTTTTAATCTTGAATTAATTATGAATTAATTTAGTGATTAAAAGGAAGACTAATTAAATCATGGGCTATTATATTTATATGGTGTGGGCTAACACTCATTTGGAATGGGCTAAGCTTATATGGAAGTCCATGGATGATCCATGGAGCTTTTACCCATGGATCCTTGGAAGAGGAAAAGACATGGGTTATTAGGGTTTCACCCTAACCATGTACACTATATAAACAAGCTTATGTTGCATGAAAAAGACAGTAATGTGTGTGTAAGTGTGGTGGCCAAAATCAAGAGTTAGTATACTCTCTCATACATCTTTTCCAAGTTTGTGGTGATTTGTGATTTCCATTTGAGGCATTCACATTATTGGTGCTTGGCTCTCAAACTCCAAGGAATCAACAATCAACAAAAGGTATGTAATTCATCTAGTTCTTTTATGGTTAAAAGTACCCCATGCCATGCTAGATAGGTTAAAAGTACCCCATGCCATGCTAGATAGTTCTTTTATGGTTAAAAGTACCCCATGCTATGCTAGTTCTTTTATGGTTAAAAGTACCCCATGCATGTATCTTAGACAAACATCGATCCAAGGTTTAATAGGGTTGCATGTACACTTAGGAAGTGTTAGAATGCTCAAAACCCAACAGTGGTATCAGAGCCTAGGCTTGTTTGTTTGATACTTGATGCAAAATAGTGAAAAAAGTCGAATTTTTTGTTGTCTGCCTGATGAACTCGCCGAGTCCATGGGGGGACTCGCCGAGTTAATGAGTAAACTCATCCTACTCGGCGAGTAGGTTCGTGCACTCGGCGAGTAGGAGCCTCAGAATGCAGATTTTCGACTTTTGCTGCTGGAAATGGACTAGAAACATTACCCTAAACTGTTTTGGTGTTTTAAAACTTGTTTTAGTTGGTGTAATGGTTGTTCTAATCCATTTACAATAGCTTATATCAAAATTTCATGCTTTGTATGTGTTCATATCTTGAAACTTTGATGATCATGTTCATGTTCTTATGAATTTAGAAGATGATAGGAATTATTTGCTGAATTGTTTAGGATTAATTCTTTTTCATTTATGTGTTTTAATGGAGTCCATAATTTGTCCTCAAGTTATGGATATCCAAAGGTCACTTCTTTTAAACACACACTTAAAACACATAAGTAACATGGAAATGAAGAGTCTTCATTTTTATGAACCTTTAATTCATAAGTTATGAAATGAAAAGTTTTGAATAGTTTCAAAACTTGTCCTCAAGTTGTGGAATTTGTAAAGTTACACACACTTTAATATACTTTAATTCCAAACCCTTAGAGTTTTAAAAGTTAAAATTCAACCCTTATACTATTTATAACATTAATGGTTAATTATTATATATATGTATAAGATTAAAGTCGTCTTACCGCTAGTACGCCTCATTCACGAAGCCAGTCTATAAGGTGGGTATAAGGTTGTTGCCTATAAAATGGCAACTTAATGGGTGTCCACTCTCACCCACCGCTTGCTTGACTGGTGGAGGGTCGTTAGCCGAACGGGTAGGACAAGGACTTATAAATTCTCATTAAAAGTATGATGAATATTATAAAGTAACTAAACCTTTTATAAATTCCCAATCTTAGTTACTTTAGGAAAATGTGAATATGGTGCTAACCCATGAAATTCACACTTTGTACCTTACCAAGTCGTTGGTGGAGCGTGTGTGGTTAACCGGCACACTAACTTGGACTAGTAAGGATCACGAAGGGTGACTTAATGTTTATCATAGATCGGTGGAGCGTCTGTGGTTAACCGGCACATTGATTAGGTGATAATATTAAGGGTACCAAGTGAATTTGCATGGTTATTCACACCTTGTTTTGTGATCCTCGGCATCCCAGTCACAAAACTTGAAGGGCACAATCGAGATTGAAACATGCAATTGAAAAGTTCAATGAATCACAAAAGAATCTAGGAATTTCAAAAACCAATTAAACCTAATAATTCATTTCGTTTTCATGGTGGAAATTGGTGAATCGTCATTCACCTACCTTCAAATATGTTATAGCTTAGATTACGGCATCCCTCTTCTAAGTTATA
Organism: Lactuca virosa; assembly: GCF_052849685.1. Lineage (NCBI taxonomy): Eukaryota > Viridiplantae > Streptophyta > Magnoliopsida > Asterales > Asteraceae > Lactuca > Lactuca virosa. The sequence goes on from NC_136429.1 coordinate 319,358,972, forward strand.
ATATATTTTGTTGGATCCTAGCCTTAATATTACATTTGGGTGTATTATTAAGGATTCGACATATACCTAATCTAAACTTGTTTTCTTCTTTTCAGATGTCTTCCAACAACAAAGCTTCGGGCTCTAACCCTACTGGCTCCTTTTCCCTCATGAACCTTTGTGGGAGGGTCATCTTTGATGGTTCCAACTTCATGGATTGGATCCGGAACATCAGGATGGTTACTCGTTACGAGGACAAGGAATATGTCCTTGATAAGGAGCTAAAGGAGCTTGATGAGTCCACTGCTACTCCTGAGGAGGTCGCTGAGTATCAGGCACATGAAAGAGATGCCACCAAGGTGGCATGCATCATGATGGCCACCATGACAGTTGAACTCCAAAAGTCCTATGAGCACTATTACCCTTTTGAGATGCATCAGGATCTGATGGAAAGGTACCATCAGAGTGCTCGTCAAGAGCGGTATGAAATAATCTCCTCCATGATCACTACCCGTATGAAGGATAGCGAACCAATCACGAGCCACATGCAGAAAATGCAAAGGTATGTGGAACGTCTAATGAAACTGAATGTGAACTTCCCTGAGGAGTTGGCAATTGATATCATTTTGCACTCCTTGCAATCGTGTTATGATCAATTTCGTATTACATACCACATGAACAAGGAGGAAGTCACACTCAGTAAGCTTCAAGGACTTCTGAAGACTACCGAAAGTGGTCTTAAGAGTAAGTCGGTTGCTACTCCTACTCCTACTACTACCCCTGTTTTGGCTATCGGGCAAGGCAAAGGGAAGAAGAGGAAGCACCCTTCGAAGGGTACCAAGGGAAAGTCCCTTGAAGGCTCCTCATCTGGAACCAAAGGTGGTTCTATCACTCCTTCTGCCATCCCTAAGGATGCTGAATGCTTCTACTGTCAAAATAAGGGGCACTGGAAGCGAAACTGCCCAAAGTACTTGCAGGATGTCAAGGATGGGAAAGTGAAACCATCCCATGCAGGTATTTACACTATATTGTCTAATAACTCACCATATTCTAATTCTTGGGTTCTTGATACAGGTTGTGGTATTCACATCTGTTGTGACTTGCAGGGCCTAAGAAGAAGTGAGGATGTGGAGCACGGAAAGATGAACTTAATCATGGGGAACAAGAAGGTTGCACCTGTTACCAAGATTGGAGTTTATACTTTGTTGCTAGATAGTGGGTTAAAGTTAGATTTGAATAAATGTGTGTACTCGTCTGAAATGGCGAGGAATATTATTTCCTTTCATGCTTTGTACAAACAAGGTTTTACCTTTTCTTTTGATAATGAAGTTGGTAGTATTAATGCTTTCTTTAATAATGTTCTTTATTTTAAAGCATTACCTTGTGATGGTGTGTATGAAGCTGTATCGGTTGTAGATAATTTAGGAAATAATGTATTATGCATTGATTCTTCTACTAGCTTGGATAAAGCATCTTTGTGGCATTGTCGTCTTGGACATGTAAGCAAGAAACGCATAGGCCAGCTCCAAAAGGATGGAGTCTTGGAGTCGTTCGACCTCAAGTCGGATGATAGTTGTGAGTCTTGTCTACTTGGAAAAATGACAAAATCAACCTTCACTGGTACTTGTGCAAGGGGTGAGGGTTTGTTGGACCTTATACATACTGATGTATGTGGACCATTCAAAACCGCCACAAGGGATGGTAATCGCTATTATGTGACTTTTATTGATGATTTTAGTAGATATGGTTATGTCTACTTAATCAAACATAAGTCAGAAACTTTTGAAAGGTTTAAAGAGTTTAAACAGGAAGTAGAAAATCAATTGGGCAGGAACATTAAGATGCTTCGATCCGATCGAGGTGGTGAGTATCTTAGTACGGAGTTCCTCGACTATCTTAAGGAGTGTGGGATTGTCTCACAATTGACACCTCCCAGGACACCACAGCTGAATGGTGTAGCTGAGAGGCGCAATCGAACTTTGTTGGACATGGTTCGCTCTATGATGAGTCGAGCTTCGCTACCAATCTCTTTTTGGGGGTATGCCTTAGAGACTGCCGCCCACATCCTTAATCTAGTCCCTACAAAGAAGGTTGCCAAAACACCTCATGAAATGTGGACTGGGAAAGTTCCTAATTTGGACCACATCAAGATTTGGGGTTGCGAGGCTTTCGTGAGGCGTGAGACTCATGACAAGCTCGAACCTCGAAGTGAAAAGTGTATTTTCATCGGCTACCCACAAAAATCCTTTGGTTACCTCTTCTACAGACCCAGTGAGAATGTGGTCTTTGTGGCTAGGAGAGGGGTCTTTCGAGAGAGAGAATTTATAAACCAAGGAGACAGTGGGAGGCAAATTGACCTTGAAGAAATTCAAGACTCAATTGGTGAAGGAACCTCAGACACTAGCAATCAACTTGAGGAGGAAATTCCTGTTGATCCAGCTGACGAGTCTATACTTCCGAGGCGTTCCACAAGGGTTAGGAACACACCTGAGTTTTATTATGGATTTCATATTACTATGGAAGGTGATACATTTATCAGTGACAGTACACTGGTAAATCTGGATGAACCTAACAGTGTTAAGGAAGCCATGGCAGGCCCAGAGTCTGCTAAATGGAAGGAGGCTATGGACAGCGAGATACAGTCCATGTATGACAATCAAGTTTGGAACTTGGTTGACAATGTACCAGGCCGTAAGACAGTCGGGTGCAAATGGATCTTCAAGAAGAAGACAGACATGGATGGGAAGGCACACAGTTATAAGGCTCGACTGGTTGTGAAGGGGTTTACTCAGACTCAGGGTATTGATTATGATGAAACCTTTTCACCAGTAGCAAAGATTAAGTCTATTAAGGTTAAGCTAGCCATTGCTGCATTTCATGATTATGAAATATGGCAAATGGATGTCAAAACCGCTTTCCTTAACGGAAAGTTGGCTGAGGATGTTTACATGAATCAGCCAGAAGGTTTTGTCAGTGCAGAGTACCCCAATAGAGTGTGCAAGCTTGAGAAATCCATTTATGAATTGAAACAAGCATCTCGAAGTTGGAATCTTTGTTTCGATGAGAAGGTCAAAGAGTTTGGTTTCTCAAGAAGTGAAGATGAGTCCTGCGTGTATGTCAGAGCTAGTGGGAGTATAGTTAGCTTTTTGGTACTGTATGTGGATGACATACTACTCATAGGAAATGACATCCCAACCTTGCAGGAGGTTAAGTCCTGGCTTGGGAAGTGCTTTGCTATGAAGGACCTTGGAGAAGCTACCTATATCCTAGGGATAAGGATATTAAGAGAAAGAAGTAAAAGACTAATTGGACTTAGTCAGAGTATTTACTTGGATAAGGTGTTGAAAAGGTTCAACATGCAGAATTCCAAGAAAGGAGAATTACCGATCCAAAGCAATGCGAAACTGAGCAAGGCTCAGAGCCCGAGTACAGAAGATGAGATAGCTGAGATGAGTCGATTACCTTATGCTTCCGCTGTTGGCTCGATCATGTATGCTATGACTTGTACCCGTCCTGATGTGGCCTTCGCTTTGAGCATGGTCAGCAGATATCAGGGGAACCCTGGCAAGGCTCATTGGACTGTGGTAAAGAATATTCTCAAGTACCTGCGGAGGACTAAGGATTGGATCCTTACCCTTGGTGGGAGTGATGACTTGAGAGTAGTAGGGTATAGTGATGCTAGCTTTCAGACTGATAGGGATAACTTCCGCTCTCAGTCGGGCTGGGTCTTTACCTTAAATGGAGGGGCAATCACTTGGAAGAGTTCCAAACAGGAGACTGTAGCTGATTCGACTTGTGAATCAGAGTACATAGCAGCGAGTGAAGCGGCAAAGGTGGCGATATGGCTGAGGAACTTCATCGGAGACCTTGGAGTTGTACCAGCCATTAAGAAACCTATGGAGATTTTCTGTGACAGCAATAGTGCGGTTGCCTTAGCCAAGGAAACGAGAGATCATGGCAGATCCCGACACATTGACAGAAAATATCACTTCATAAGACACAAGATAGAAGAAGAACTCCTTGTGGCAAAGAGGGTATCGTCAGATGAGAACCCTGAAAATCCCCTTACGAAGGGACTGACGAGGGTTAAGCATTTGCAGCATGCGAGGCGCATCGGGCTGAGGGACGATATTAGTTTTACAGATTTGATAATTTTTCTGAAACTTGAAAAATGTAATCGACGTTTGATGATGAATGAAATGTGTGATTTATTTATGAGTAAAGTGTTACTATCATTGTCAATTATTTACTATTGTTTCAGTTTTGCATGTTTTGACTTCCAGAATAATTAATTTATTAAAACCTCCACAATCGGTCATACGTCAGAAGTAGGTATGAATCAAGATTGTCATGAATTGGGTTTGTAGATGGCTAAAGGTGTTTAGACATAGCAATGGTTGCTACAACGTTCATGAGTGCTCATAAGTTATGAATATTGGAATAAACCCACGCTCACTTGTATCACTTCATGGAATTTATCTCGAGTGATCGTGAGACGATAATATCATATAAGTCTTCAAACCTAGAGATATGAGTTGTTACCTATGAATTGGTTGTGCATTGATGGCACGTAAACGCATCAGTAACTTGATGTTATAAAACGTGCCTTTGTGTACAATTCAACAAGTAGTAGAACAAGCATATGAGTCGAAGTTTATCTGTTCCTTCTAGAAATAAAAGCGATATCTGGGCCCCTCGATGATTTTGTGTTGGCCCATGTACCGGGCCCGGTCAGAACTAAATTGATGTGTTCAGTTAAGTTCTTTGTCAAACAAATCGGAAATCGAGAAACAACTGCTAGACAATAAGTAAGACATTGTTCCATGTATTTGTCCGGCTGATATCATGAGAGCAGAGGATTATATGATCACTTATCTAAAATGGCGCTTCATAGTTCACAAGAGTTTTCGAGAGCTACGATTGCCGTTTGGTTCCTGAAGTAATATAGGCAAATACAGTTATTAGACTTATCCAAGTGGGAGTCTGTTGGATAAGGTGTCTAAGTCCATAACTTATTTGGTATATACTTGACCCGACCCGGCATGGTCCATTTGGGTTGCACTTCACCCGAACTAGTTATGGATAATTTTATGAGAGTTGTATACTTACGATTTATTAATATATTATAAGTTATAATATATTAATATAAAGTCATGTTACTTAATTAGTTTTAATCTTGAATTAATTATGAATTAATTTAGTGATTAAAAGGAAGACTAGTTAAATCATGGGCTATTATATTTATATGGTGTGGGCTAACACTCATTTGGAATGGGCTAAGCTTATATGGAAGTCCATGGATGATCCATGGAGCTTTTACCCATGGATCCTTGGAAGAGGAAAAGACATGGGTTATTAGGGTTTCACCCTAACCATGTACACTATATAAACAAGCTTATGTTGCATGAAAAAGACACTAATGTGTGTGTAAGTGTGGTGGCCAAAATCAAGAGTTAGTATACTCTCTCATACATCTTTTCCAAGTTTGTGGTGATTTGTGATTTCCATTTGAGGCATTCACATTATTGGTGCTTGGCTCTCAAACTCCAAGGTATCAACAATCAACCAAAGGTATGTAATTCATCTAGTTCTTTTATGGTTAAAAGTACCCCATGCCATGCTAGATAGGTTATAAACCTTGGAAAATAATATTTTGCATGTATCTTAGACAAACATAGATCCAAGGTTTAATAGGGTTGCATGTACACTTAGGAAGTGTTAGAATGCTCAAAACCCAACAGAGTATAGCACCTTAAACAAGAAAACGAAGCAAGCACACAAGAGTTTACGGCCGTAAACTCATGGGGTTATGACCATGGGCCGTAAACTCTAAAAGTTGGTGCAAATTGTGCCATTATTACTTGCTAAGGCTTGGACATGAGCATAGGATGCTTAACCTTGACTTGTAAGACCCTAAAACACACAATGGTACTAATTACCATGAGTTTACGGCCGTAAACCGTAAACTCATGGGGGAAATGACCATAAACCGTAAACTCATGTGGTGTTACCATATGGGCAGTAAACTCCAATGTGAGGCCATACTCTCTTTAGATGTAACCCCTTAATACTCCTAACACTTGAATCAAAGTGTTATCTATGTTTTAGGGTTTCCTTACTTGATTAATTAGTTTTTAAATGACTAATTAGATACATATATGTGTCATTACATGTTAAATAGGATCCGTGTGTGTGTTCAAGTCTTCACTTGACACTTAGCATCCTGTCCGGCACTTCCATCCAAACCACTCACAGCAGGTGAGTTCATACCCCTTAATCAACGTTTGAAATGATTTTAAATGCTTTTATGGGGGGGGGAATACAAGTTGAAATATTCTAGTTATTGCTTTAATCACATGTGATTAATGACTAGAACAAACAGAAAGATTTACTACTACTTTCAAGTTACTATCAAAATTATGGTTTTCAAGCGTTTCAAAACCTTTTATTAAACTTTTAGATACTAAAACTGTTTCCAAACTCTTTTAAACTTGCATTGTTTTCAAACTCATATCTACACTAATATATTTATATAAGTAAGACTTGAAGGACTTAGGACTGATAACTCACCTTATTTCATGTTCCTTGTTTGGTTGTGGACTTAGGGTATCCTGTTATTTGTCCGAATGTCGTTGAACTCTTAGTTATATATCATATATATATATATATATATATATATATATATATATATATATATATATGTTGGATATAAAAGCTTTCACTTCAGTTCAATGCCTTTGTGTAACGAAGGCATACAAACCACATTACTATTTAACTATAATAGGTATAGTTAAGGGATTACTACTCGCTATTACTACTACAACGATACATACAAGAGTCAGTACATTTACGAGTCACTAAATAATTCTACATCGAGAAAACAATACATACTATACACTATACAAGAGAACATACTATATACTAGTAAAGAGAAAACATCACTACACTATGACATACTATACAAACTTTTGAATACTATAAACCGAACGTGACATACTACTTCCCGATACGACACTTCATTGTGGTATCACTTTGTAACCAGAGTCTCCTGGAGGGAGAGCGGGCATTATGTGTATGGATCTATACGGGACAGACACTCCCACATCCCGACTGCTAGCTACAGTCCCAGCCGATAAGGCCAAAGGGTGACCGAATGTTACCTCACTACATATGACGTGGAGGGTCATCAGTTATTCAGCCGTTGATCAGCATGGTTACATACGAGTTCACATTCAAACCTTTAAATTAACCAATTAAGAATTAAAGGCAAAATAGACTCTCCGAGGCGTATTTTTCATTTAATACCACCTGGAGTCTACATTTTTATTACCTTAGACTCCACGAGGTGTACTGTACATTTAGTACTAACTGGAGTATGTATTTTATCACTTTATGACCAGCGGTGTCACTGTTGAGGAAAAACATTATTTTCCCCTAATACATTTATTTTGTAATCACCTTTCATGAGTGAATTCTAAAACTATATTTTCATACTGATAGTTTCACTGGGGAAAACTCTTACTGTTACAAGAGAACAAACATACAAAGAGTCGGGTCTTGGTAGAAGACTACATTTTACTGGAAAATATAGGATTTTCTAGGGAGTACACTATTTACAAACATTTGGAATCAATTACTACATTTACACTATGTTGTTACAAACATTTTTATACAAGCAATGACACTAAAAACTTATAAACTCACCAGCTTTACGCAGATAAACTCTTTCAAAATAACTTGTATTCTCAGGTCATCAGTAGACAGGTACAGATGAAGCTTTTGAGAAGATGGAGCACATACAAGACTCATCTTTATTTTGATTATACATTTTTGGTGTCATACAAACTATACAGAACACGCTTGTATTACAATTATTATATTAATGCAATGGATGTTGTTGCTTGTCTTTACTATTATGCATTGTTATGATACTGTACATGACGTCCTCCACCCCAGAACGTTTCCGCCGTTCCGGTTTTGGGGTGTGACAGTATATATATATATATATATATATATATATATATATATATATATATATATATATATATATATATATATATATATATATATAAGAGAGATAAAGATGTAGAAAACTTTTGATAGAGATTTTGAGACTTGTGAGAGACAAAGAGAGAGGGGTGATGAATGAGTTAGGATAGAGATAAAGGGAGGTCGATAGAAAGAGAGAGAGAAAGGGATAAAGAATATAGATGAAATAGGACTTGATAAATGAAGACTTTTACTCGAGATCATATGATTTACACTTAGATCCATGAGAGCTGATTGGATCCTACAAAATGAGAATTTTTATTGAGATCATAGACTTACATGATTATATCATGTAGAAGACTTGAGACATGTAGACGATTTGACATACATGTAGACGATTTGACATACATGTAGACGATTTGACTTACATATAGACGATATTTTTGTGACTGAGTCTCTGAGAGGTGACGAGACCTAATCCTAATATGAGATATATTATGATCGACTTGAGTTATTGATTTGAGTAAATGATATTGATCCGAGTAATTGATTTGAGTAGACAATATTAAATTGAGTGATTCGAGAAATTGATTTGAGTGAAAAATATGAATATGAGCGATTGATCCAATTAATTAAAGTGACTGATATAAGTGACTGATTAATCTGAGTAATCGATTGAGTTGAGTAATTGATTATATTGATATGAGTGACTGATTGATTGATCTATTGAGATGAGTGATCTGAGTAATCGATCTGAGTGATACGCATGATGGATCCAGTTAATCTAAGTTATTGATCTGATCAATTTTAGTAATTGATTTGAATGAGTAATATTGATCTAATTGATCTGGGTGAATGATCTAGGTAATTAACTAGATTGATTTGAGTGATTAATTCTTTTTATTTAAGTAATTTATGAGTATTTGGGTAGATTAACCATGATGGGGATTTATAGCCTAAGAATAACTGATTTGGCCTTATTTCCTATTCCTTTTTTGGTTGTAGGCTTAGGGTGGAATCAATTATTCGACTGTCTGTTGGATCCGACATTATGTACGATTATGATGCATACAATAAGCAATTTCATCAATTGATACTGATCAGAGTGATTGATCTAAGCGATTGATCTGACTGATATGTACTAATCATAGTGATGGATTAGTGTATTGGAATAATCTAAGTAATTGATATTGATACGAGTAATTAATATGAGTGATCCATAGATGTTTGAATAAAATAGTTACATTTGTAACTTGAGAATAAGTCGTAAAATCAGAGCTACATGATAGATTATTAAGAGCGATGATGCGTGAAATGTTTCTAATTAAGAAAAGAATATTAGTAGAAATATTGATTGATCAAGCTATTAGAGAAGGATGTTTGTAAAAAAAGTATCAATTTGTTATTTTCGGGACCCTTTTTTCCTACCAATTATTGTCGATCACCAGTGAAGAGTTAGATGTAAGAAATATAAATTAAAGACACATGAAATGTCTAGATATAAGAGAAACCATGTAAATTATTTAAACTTACAGAAGATGTGAGACATAAGACTTGTATAATAATTTTGATGAGAATTTGTAAAGGAGTAAAGAGATGAGATGAATAACATATAAGCCTTAAATGAATATGAGATAAGATGAGAAAACCTGAGATCATATGAGAACAAGAGTGAGATTAGATGAGATAAGAGTAAAGTGAGAAAATGAAATGAGATATATGATATGAGAAGAGTCAGCTTACCCTAGATTAGTAGCACGGGATTTCAAGAGATTCCGAGGAAGGAATCTTTTGAAGGGGGAAGTATTACAACACCCGGTTTTTCGTAACAGGTGTTATTTCATGAAATATAGATATTAGGAGTTAAGTAAATAAGATAAAGCCTTGAGTTGCTTTATTTTTAGAAATAATATTTATAAAAAGATAATTAAATAATGTTGTAAATCTTGTTGAGAGGATTCCGTGGATATAAAGATCACCAAAAACGGAGTCCGTATGAGGAAGTTATGATCGTTTGAAGATTTGATGAAAGTACACTGCTATACAAGGTTGTAGAACTCGTTACTCGGTACCTGTTCGGCCGACTACCAAGTAGCGAGTACTCGGGGAGTACTCAAATTCGGTAATTCATGTAGAAATAGTTTTAGGGAAATTATATATGTCAAAATTATAAGTTAAAATCATAAATTTATTGAAATATATAACAAAATTAGATACATGTGAATACACAAAAACTGAAAAACACATAATGATCTTACTTTGTGAATAATTACTGAAAATTTAAGATATATATGTAGTAATAATCACATGTGTTTGTGTTAAATAATAAATCATTAAGTATATTATACATATTAATCACTGAGTTGATGTGACAACCGTCAAAATTGAGTCAAGTCAAAGTCAAACAAAGTCAACAAGTCAAAACCAATCGACTCAATTAACCCTTGTATATTAGGGTTTACACTATGTAATTACTGTACAATGCAATATTTTAATGAGAGAAACATTATTTGGAAAGTTCGTGTGTCGAATTTCCTAAGTCTCAAATGCAGTAAACATTGAACCAAAACGATAAAAAAATTATTGCACACTCATCGGGAGTGTGTACGACACTAAAACACGGTTTAACGGGGTTTACGAACCTTGCGTTGTGAAGCCGGACACTCAAATTAATCACAAACGAAACCTCTCTAAATCGTTTTCACTCTATCTCTTTCTATTTGAAATCTCTCCGAAATCTCTCCCAAGTCTCTCTCAAAAGTTACTTTAACTTTTTGTAATCATTCGGGCCATCCCGACCCTTAACCGGGTCAAAAACCACTTGAAACGAGGTAAAAACGGGTAAAATAACCTTAAGGAACCAAAACCCTCCTATTAGAAGCGAAAACTCTCATGAGAAGCCTCTCAGGACCGAAGCCTCTCATTAGAAGCCTCTCAGGACAGAAGCCTCGCATGAGAAGCCTCTCAGACAGCCCATGCGAGAGGTCTCGCAGACGGCCCCTTTTTACCGGTTTTTCGACTACGACTTCGTTTTAACTCCGTTTTTCATTATTTTAACGTGAGATTTTCACCCAAAACTTTATTTTATAAACTAAGGCCCCAAAATATATAAACCCCCAGGGCTTTTATAAAAATATATTAAAAGAATTGGTGGTTGAACTAATTATTGAGGGAATATTTGCTTTTCCTTAATTTATGGCAAAAGCAAACCACCACCACCTCACTCCATGATCAGCCACTCTTTCCCACTACTCCTTGTCACCTTAGTGGACCTTTACACCCAATCTCCAGCTCTTCCCACGTTCTAAGAGGTGGAGGATTGATCCTCTCTCCTCATTCTCCATAAAGTTCTTTCATTCTACACTTAGCAACCAAAGGACACTCTCCAAAATTCTCTCATCTTTTCTCTCAACTTCAAGAACTTCAAGGCTTTCTTCAGGGATTTCTTTCTTCAATTAGTAAGTATCTTCATCATTCATATAATTATTACACTCCATTCTAGTCAAATCATTGATATCTTACACAAATTCCATCTTATTCGATGTTAGATTCTCGAATCATCAAGACATCTTCTTAGTGTTCTTGGGTTGAACACTTCCTCTCTCTCACTTTCATCTACTGAAACCACATAGGGTGAGTTCATACCCCTACATTTACATGTTTTCTTAAGTTTTAAGGGGGGAATACAAGTAAAATCATCAAGAACACAATTAAACTTTTTCTAACAGATTACATCAGAAAAGATGGACTTTAATCACGGACTGTTTTGGTCAACTTAAATATTTTAGTTTTCAAAATTGTTCCAGGTGCAAGTCGTTCAAACTCTTAGCTTTAAAATGGCCACTTCCACATCTCCATATGATGTTTCTACAATTTATGGTGATTTTTACAAAACTGCTTATCATTTCAGAGGCAAACCCGGACCAGCCTGTGATTATGGACATTTTGACCTCTGTTAGAGATCACTAAAAATCATGATAAAATTTATGAACAAACTAGACTCATATTCCAAACTCTCATAATTTGTGGATTTGGATTTGGAGCTTTGATGATTTTTCTATAAATTTTCTAAGAACAGTAACAGAAACTGTATGCAACGAAAAGTTGCTGTCAATTTCATTTCACCTTGTAACATGTTGAGCAAGGTGTATATCTTTATGTGATTATATGTTATTGCAATATATGACATTTTATCTTAATATTTAGACACACATCAGTTTACAAATGGATTTGGACATATAAAATATAAAGAATAACAAGTGATTATAATCAAAGTACAACCGATACATTCAAACATTTAATAAACTATTTTGAATATAGTTTGCATACATTACTACGTACTACCCTTGGTTGATAAACTATAATAGGTATAGTTTATGATACATTACATAACACATACATTTAAAAAGGGTACATTTATACAAAGGATATTTTCATTAAGCAAGGTACGGCCATACGGTACCAAGTTTTCATAACACGTAATTCCGTTAATGACTTTGTGAGACATTTACTTCAAATTACCATTAAGTCCTGTATTGTAACCAGAGTCTCCTTGAGGGAGAGCGTGATAGTTGTGTATAGATCTATATTGGGTTTGACAAACCCACACCTAAACTGCATGCAACAGTTAGACCGATAGGTCTGGGGTGACAAATGTCATAACATTTCCGACGCCCGAAGAACGTCGTTTTAGGCAACCTTGGTCATAGCATGGTTATAATAAACTCACACAAAGTATTAATAAATATTGGAATTTACGGGAACTTCATTAAAATTAAACGAGTTTATGTCGATTTAAACTTACATTATTTATTATAAGTAAGAAAAGTTACTTATACATTTCGGTCTTTGAATTTAAGACTACATATACATTTTAAGGAAAATATTGGATTTTCTAAAACAAATACTACTTTTACAAACGAAAGGTTTTTAATAATACCAAACAAAAGCTTATGAACTCACCAACCTTTGTGTTGACACTCTTTCAAAACAACTTGTATTCTTAGGAAATCATTAAACAGGTAACCAAGTGCTTTTGAGGATGGGGCGCTAAGGCGTCTACTATTTCATATTTTGTCAACATATTGTAATTGATTCGTAAACATGTAATTCATACAATGATGTAACTTTTTCAATTATATATATGTTGGTTGTGTTTGCTTCAATTACTATTACAATTGTTGTTATGATACTATACATGAAGTCCTCCACCCCTGGACGTTTCCGCCATCCTTGGTTTGGGGGTGTGACAGATTGGTATCAGAGCACAGTTTATAGTGAATTAAGTATATCAAACCACATAAGATATACAAACTATAAACACAATTGGGACTAATAGTCTCTGATTTGTGCATTTTTCAAATAAATATACTCTTAGAAAATAAATGATTTTCTTGATTAAAGTATACATACATACATTACATGCTCGCATGGTATCATAACTAGCGAAAACATAAAGCAAAAGAAGAAGAGTTGAACATTTTGAGTATGCCTTAGTATATGTGGATTAAATCTGGGAAGGATATAGCCTGATCAACTATATCTGTCCGGGAATTGACTTGCATATACCGGGGGATGGTCATAATGGGCAACAAATCTAACAAACCTAATAACACACTACAAAGGATACTTTAAGAACTCAAAACTAAACATTTACAAAAACTATAGGAGTATTTTGTGTTACTATAATAAACTATCTGAGAATTAAATAGGTCTTTCTTTATAGATCAATAGCTGCTAAGTGGATGCGCTAAGGTCATATGTAACTAAGATGCTATAGACTTAGAATTTATGTATCTTTGTTTCACTTCCTGTCCTTGTTTGGTTGTGGTCTTGGAGTTAGGGTCATCTATTCGAAGGACTATTATATCTTAATCACATATGACTGGTATGCACTTTACAACTAATGAAGTAACCGATAAAGATCTTTTTAAAACATAAATATATTAATTATGTCCCGACTAAATTAGTATGTGTGAAACTTTTACAAACGGTCATATACTTGGAAACAAGGAAAACTCAAATAAAATATTTTATACTTTCATTTCACCTCATAACCCAATGTATTGGGTCAATTAAAAGTATAAAATCGTATGTATCGTAAACATACCGGAAAACAACGTAATAATATACTTTATGTATAAAATATTTTCCTATAAATATACTTTTACTAAAAGAACATTGGTTTACAACTTATGACAGAACTATGCCGCCAAGGAAGGAGACTAGACTATCTAGCAGCATAGCACCACCCCCACTACCACTACCAACACCACCATCACCATCACCGACACTTCCACTACCACTACCAACACCTCCCTCACCATCACCGACACTTCCACCACCACTACCAACACCACCATCACCATCACCGACACCTCCACCACCATCACCATCACTGACACCTCCACCACCATCACCAACACCTCTGCCGCCGCTTCCACAATTTGATCCAACAATACTCCAAGCTGCAATAGCAGCAGCAGTAGCGGCAGCCGTGTCCCAAATTGTCTCTAATGGGAATGGTGGATCTAGGCCAGGTGTTACACCCTCTAACCAGGGCGACAGATGGGTGCGCACAAGAGAGTGTTCTTATAAAGACTTCACCAATGGCAAACCCGACAGTTTCAATGGGAGCGGGGGAGTCATCGCTTTAATGCAATGGTTTGAAAGGACCGAAGTAGTCTTTCAAGTGTGCTCTTGCCCCGAAGCGAACAAAGTTAAGTTCGTAGCCTTCACATTCATCGGTCGGGCCCTTACTTGGTGGAACTGCCGGATTAGTTCACTTACTCTCGAAGTGGCTAGCTCCATAACCTGGGCAGAACTAAAAACCTTGATGATGAAGGAGTACTGCCCGAGCGGCGAAATTCAAAAGCTGGAACAAGAACTTTGGAACCTCAAGATGACGGGCTCCGACCTTGAAACCTACACCACCCGATTCAATGAATTGGCCCTCCTCTGCCCAGCAATGGTCACTCCAGAAGATAAGAAGGTGGAACGATACCTCTGGGGACTAACATCTCGGATTCACGATAGCGTACTAGCCTCGAAACCTACTACTTTTGCAAGTGCCAAAGAATTGGCACAACAACTTATCGACCATAGAGCCAGCCAAGGCACTATAGCGACCACCACTGATCAATCAAAAGGGGGAAACAACAAAAGGAAGTTTTGGAACCAAAAGAAGAGCCAACCAGCACAAGACCCCGCTAAGAAGCAACAAACTGTTGCTGTCTATGCTGCCACTACTGCTACCACTCCAGCACCACCGAAGCCATATGCTGGAACCCTACCCAAGTGCAACAAGTGCAACTTTCACCACAATGGTGCTTGTAGGGAGATGCTCTGTAACAACTGCGACAGGAAGGGGCACACTGCTCGTTTCTGTAAAGCGCCGGCTCGACCAATCAACCAAGTCGCCAGTACAGGGGCAACCCGAACCTGCTACAACTGTGGAGACGCAAGTCACTTCAAAAGAAACTGCCCCAAAGCACAAGACCCTAATGCTGGTGGAGTAGGAAGAATCCTGGCAATAGGACATGGGGAAGCAGTTGAGGATCCCGCGGTGGTTACCGGTACGTTTCTCCTCAATAACTCTTATGCATGCGTACTATTCGATAGTGGAGCGGAGAGGAGTTTCGTGAGCCACCAATATAAACAATTACGTGAACAAAATCCCCAATCACTAAAGGATACTTATGTAGTAGAAATGGCAAATGGGAAAGTAGAACGCACTAGCGATATATACTCAGAGTGTACTCTCACTCTAGACAACCATACATTTAAAATTGACCTGATGCCGGTCACCATAAAAAGCTTCGACGTAATCATCGGGATGGATTGGTTAGTTCCTCACCGTGCCGACATTCTATGTTACGAAAGGGTCGTTCGCCTCAATCTACCAAATGGCGAAACCCTTCTCATCTATGGTGACAAACCTAGTGCGAATTTACGAATCATCTCATGCATCAAAGCCCAAAAGTATCTTCGGAAGGAGTACCACGCCTTCTTGGCCCACGTAGTAGATAAGAAACAAGACGTGAAAGACATCAAAGACATCCCCGAAGTGTGTAACTTCCCGGATGTGTTCCCAGAAGATCTTCCTGGTGTACCACTCGCACGACAAGTCGATTTCAGAATTGACTTAATACCCGGAGCTACCCCCGTAGCCAGAGCTCCATACCGCCTCGCACCAACAGAAATGCAAGAGTTGTCCAGTCCGTTGAACGAGCTTTTGAGCAAAGGGTTCATCAGACCAAGCTTCTCACCTTGGGGAGCACCAGTCCTTTTTGTAAAGAAGAAGGACGGATCCTTTCGCATGTGCATCGACTATCGGGAACTAAACAAACTCACCATCAAGAACCGATATCCTCTACCCCGAATCGACGACCTTTTCGACCAACTCCAAGGAGCAAATTTCTTCTCAAAGATCGACCTAAGGTCAGGTTACCATCAACTACGAGTTCAAGAAGAAGATATTCCCAAAACTGCATTCAGAACTCGCTATGGGCACTACGAGTTTGTGGTGATGTCCTTTGGTTTAACAAACGCACCTGCGGTATTCATGGACCTAATGAATAGAGTGTGTCGACCCTACCTAGACAAGTTTGTAATCGTATTCATCGACGATATCTTGATCTACTCGCGAAGCGAAGAAGAGCATCGCCTACATCTACGCCAAGTGCTAGAGACACTAAGAGCGGAGAAGCTTTATGCTAAGTTCTCTAAGTGTGAATTCTGGATTAGAGAAGTGGATTTCCTTGGCCATGTGGTAAGTAAGAAAGGCATACATGTGGATCCCTCCAAGATCAAGGAAATCGAGAATTGGTCAGCACCCAAGACACCAACCGAAATTCGACAATTCCTTGGGCTTGCTGGCTACTACCGAAGATTTATACAAAACTTCTCCAAGATTGCAAAACCACTCACCACCTTGACGCAGAAAGGTGTGATATTCAAGTGGGAAAATAAACAAGAAACTACTTTCCAAACGTTAAAACAAGCCCTATGCAGCGCACCGATCTTGTCTCTCCCAGAGGGAACCGAAGACTTCGTAGTGTACTGTGATGCTTCGAATCAAGGCCTCGGATGTGTGCTCATGCAGAGAGGGAAGGTTATCGCGTATGCATCAAGGCAGCTTAAGACGCACGAGGTTAATTATACTACGCACGACCTGGAATTAGGAGCAGTGGTATTCGCTTTGAAGATCTGGAGACACTACCTCTACGGCACGAAATGCACTATCTTCACTGATCACAAAAGTCTTCAGCATATCCTCAATCAGAAAGAGCTCAACATACGACAGAGGAGATGGGTAGAGTTGCTGAATGACTACGAGTGCAAAATTCGTTATCATCCGGGCAAGGCCAATGTAGTGGCTGATGCTCTAAGCAGGAAGGAGTACTCGGGCCGCCGAGTAAAATCCTTAACAATGACGATCCATTCCCACACGATCATACAAATCAAGGAAGCTCAACTAGAAGTTTTGAAACCAGAAAAGGTGGCAGGAGAGACATTAAGGGGAATGGATAAAAACTTAGAAGTCAAGGATGATGGAGTACGTTATCTCATGAATCGAATCTGGACACCGAAGTTCGGTGGACTCCGAGACGTCGTCATGAATGAAGCACACAAGACTCGATACTCCATCCATCCCGGGTCAGATAAGATGTATCTGGACCTCAAGAAATTATACTGGTGGCCGAACATGAAAGCTGAGATTGCTACCTATGTGAGCAAGTGTCTGACTTGCGCCAAGGTCAAAATCGAATACCAGAAACCATCCGGGATATTACAACAGCCGGATATACCTGAGTGGAAGTGGGAACGAATAACCATGGACTTCATAACCAAGCTGCCTAAGACATCGGGCGGGCTTGACACCATATGGGTAATCGTAGACATATTGACCAAATCAGCACACTTCCTACCACTAAAAGAAACTGACAAGATGGAGAAGCTGACTAGAACGTACATCAAAGAGATTGTACGACTCCATGGTGTGCCGATATCCATTATCTCCGATAGAGATAGTATATTTACCTCACGGTTTTGGCAGTCTCTACAAAAATCATTGGGAACTAGGCTTGACATGAGTACGGCCTACCACCCACAAACCGACGGACAGAGCGAACGAACCATTCAAACGTTGGAAGACATGTTAAGAGCTTGTGTGATAGACTTCGGTAAAGCATGGGATACCCATCTACCGCTTATCGAATTCTCCTACAATAACAGCTATCATACTAGCATAAAAGTCGCTCCATTCGAAGCTCTTTACGGTCGCAAATGCAGATCACCCCTGTGTTGGGCTGAGGTGGGGGATACACAGCTAGCTAGAGGGCAAGTCTCTAATAGCACCCTCACTGGCCCTGAAATCATAAGGGAAACCACAGAAAAGATCGTTCAAATTCGAGAAAGACTGAAAGCGTCTCGCGATCGGCAAAAGAGTTACGCAGACAAACGACGCAAACCCTTGGAATTCCAGGTGGGTGATCGTGTACTACTAAAAGTTTCCCCTTGGAAAGGAATGATACGATTCGGCAAACGCGGGAAACTAAATCCAAGGTACATCGGGCCATTCGAAATCCTTGCTAGGATTGGGCCAGTAGCATACAAACTTCGATTACCTCAGGAACTCGACAAAGTACATCCCACATTTCACGTGTCGAACCTAAAGAAGTGTTTGTCTGATGAGACACTCGTAATACCACTCGACGAAATAGAAGTTAACAAAAATCTCCACTTCGTGGAGGAACCAGTCGAAATCATGGATCGGGAAATCAAACGAACGAAACAAAGTCGTATTCCCATCGTGAAGGTCCGTTGGAAGGCTAAGCGAGGGCCTGAGTTCACCTTGGAACGCGAAGATCAAATGAAACAAAAATACCCACATCTTTTCCCAAACTCTTGATGTCCCAGTCAAATGCAAATTTCGGGACGAAATTCCTTCTAACGGGAGGATGATGTGACAACCGTCAAAATTGAGTCAAGTCAAAGTCAAACAAAGTCAACAAGTCAAAACCAATCGACTCAATTAACCCTTGTATATTAGGGTTTACACTATGTAATTACTGTACAATGCAATATTTTAATGAGAGAAACATTATTTGGAAAGTTCGTGTGTTGAATTTCCTAAGTCTCAAATGCAGTAAACATTGAACCAAAACGATGAAAAAATTATTGCACACTCATCGGGAGTGTGTACGACACTAAAACACGGTTTAACGGGGTTTACGAACCTTGCGTTGTGAAGCCGGACACTCAAATTAATCACAAACGAAACCTCTCTAAATCGTTTTCACTCTATCTCTTTCTATTTGAAATCTCTCCCAAATCTCTCCCAAATCTCTCTCAAAAGTTACTTTAACTTTTTGTAATCATTCGGGCCATCCCGGGCCTTAACCGGGTCAAAAACCACTTGAAACGGGGTAAAAACGGGTAAAATAACCTTAAGGAACCAAAACCCTACTATTAGAAGCGAAAAATCTCATGAGAAGCCTCTCAGGACCGAAGCCTCTCAGGACCGAAGCCTCTCATGAGAAGCCTCTCAGGACCGAAGCCTCTCATTAGAAGCCTCTCAGGACAGAAGCCTCGCATGAGAAGCCTCTCAGACAGCCCATGCGAGAGGTCTCGCAGACGGCCCCTTTTTAACGGTTTTTCGACTACGACTTCGTTTTAACTCCGTTTTTCATTATTTTAACGTGGGATTTTCACCCAAAACTTTATTTTATAAACTAAGGCCCCAAAATATATAAATCCCCAGGGCTTTTATAAAAATATATTAAAAGAATTAGTGGTTGAACTAATTATTGAGGGAATATTTGCTTTTCCTTAATTTATGGCAAAAGCAAACCACCACCACCTCACTCCATGATCAGCCACTCTTTCCCACTACTCCTTGTCACCTTAGTGGACCTTTACACCCAATCTCCAGCTCTTCCCACGTTCTAAGAGCTGGAGGATTGATCCTCTCTCCTCATTCTCCATAAAGTTCTTTCATTCTACACTTAGCAACCAAAGGACACTCTCCAAAATTCTCTCATCTTTTCTCTCAACTTCAAGAACTTCAAGGCTTTCTTCAGGGATTTCTTTCTTCAATTAGTAAGTATCTTCATCATTCATATAATTATTACACTCCATTCTACTCAAATCATTGATATCTTACACAAATTCCATCTTATTCGATGTTAGATTCTCGAATCATCAAGACATCTTCTTAGTGTTCTTGGGTTGAACACTTCCTCTCTCTCACTTTCATCTACTGAAACCACATAGGGTGAGTTCATACCCCTACATTTACATGTTTTCTTAAGTTTTAAGGGGGGAATACAAGTAAAATCATCAAGAACACAATTAAACTTTTTCTAACAGATTACATCAGAAAAGATGGACTTTAATCACGGACTGTTTTGGTCAACTTAAATATTTTAGTTTTCAAAACTGTTCCAGGTTCAAGTAGTTCAAACTCTTAGCTTTAAAATGGCTACTTGCACATCTCCATATGATGTTTCTACAATTTATGGTGATTTTTACAAAACTGCTTATCATTTCAGAGGCAAACCCGGACCAGCCTGGATTATGGACATTTTGACCTCTGTTAGAGATCACTAAAAATCATGATAAAATTTATGAACAAACTAGACTCATATTCCAAACGCCCATAATTTGTGGATTTGGATTTGGAGCTTTGATGATTTTTCTATAAATTGTCTAAGAACAGTAACAGAAACTGTATTCAACGAAAAGTTGCTGTCAATTTCATTTCACCTTGTAACATGTTGAGCAAGGTGTATATCTTTATGTGATTATATGTTATTGCAATATATGACATTTTATCTTAATATTTAGACACACATCAGTTTACAAATGGATTTGGACATATAAAATATAAAGAATAACAAGTGATTATAATCAAAGTACAACCGATACATTCAAACATTTAATAAACTATTTTGAATATAGTTTGCATACATTACTACGTACTACCCTTGGTTGATAAACTATAATAGGTATAGTTTATGATACATTACATAACACATACATTTAAAAAGGGTACATTTATACAAAGGATATTTTCATTAAGCAAGGTACGGCCATACGGTACCAAGTTTTCATAACACGTAATTCCGTTAATGACTTTGTGAGACATTTACTTCAAATTACCATTAAGTCCTGTATTGTAACCAGAGTCTCCTTGAGGGAGAGCGTGATAGTTGTGTATAGATCTATATTGGGTTTGACAAACCCACACCTAAACTGCATGCAACAGTTAGACCGATAGGTCTGGGGTGACAAATGTCATAACATTTCCGACGCCCGAAGAACGTCGTTTTAGGCAACCTTGGTCATAGCATGGTTATAATAAACTCACACAAAGTATTAATAAATATTGGAATTTACGGGAACTTCATTAAAATTAAACGAGTTTATGTCGATTTAAACTTACATTATTTATTATAAGTAAGAAAAGTTACTTATACATTTCGGTCTTTGAATTTAAGACTACATATACATTTTAAGGAAAAATATTGGATTTTCTAAAACAAATACTACTTTTACAAACGAAAGGCTTTTAATAATACCAAAAAAAAGCTTATGAACTCACCAACCTTTGTGTTGACACTCTTTCAAAACAACTTGTATTCTCAGGAAATCATTAAACAGGTAACCAAGTGCTTTTGAGGATGGGGCGCTAAGGCGTCTACTATTTCATATTTTGTCAACATATTGTAATTGATTTGTAAACATGTAATTCATACAATGATGTAACTTTTTCAATTATATATATGTTGGTTGTGTTTGCTTCAATTACTATTACAATTGTTGTTATGATACTATACATGAAGTCCTCCACCCCTGGACGTTTCCGCCATCCTTGGTTTCGGGGTGTGACAGTTGACCAAGCTTTACGACATTGCTCAGTTCAGTAAGGGGTCGATCGGGGAGTACTCCGGATTCTGTAACTCACCTCGGTAAGGGGCCGAGTTGCTAGTACTTGGAGGAGTAATCGGCCAACTCAGCGAGTTTTACAACACTGCTGCTATATTGAGAAAGTCAACGAAAATCAAGTCAACAGTCAAACCTTTGACCCTCATGACGTGAGGAATGTTGTCTCACAACGTGAGCAACATGAATCAACAAAAACACGTGGTGAAAGAGCAGGACATATGGAAGAAACCAGTCTAAACACTTCTCATGATATAAGAAGTAAATGCTCATGACGTGAGGAAGTCTAGACTATGAAAACGAGTCATTTGTGTTATTTTTGAGGATTTTGGCTCGTTGGAGGAGAGATGCTGCTCGGGAGCCGTTCTCGGATTCTATACCGAAGATGTTATACCGTCATACAAGGGATACCGGGCCGATATACGAGATCTGTTGAGGTATATTTTACCCTGTTAATTAGTAATTGTGATATATGATTATTATCAGATATATTAGACCCGTGCAAGGGTTATGGGTATTCGTGATATGGAGCTATTATGAACCCGTTGGTGAGACTAGTGAGAAAATCTTATGATTAATATCACGTTTGGTTGACATTTCCTGAGAAATACCCGATATAAGAGATTTAGCCATGGGCTTACGGGTTAAGCCCATTATAATTATTAGTGAATCTGAACAGGTTCTAAGGAACTTGTTATTTGATAAATAGGTGTTACCATGTGACGAGCTGATAGATAATAGAAGAGAAAACTTGAGACTGGAATAAGTCTATCGACTAACCAGATGAGTAACACTACTCTAACATCCAGTGTTGTGATAATTATGATAATTATTATATGGTTGATTATTATTGACAATATTTAATTGTTGATTAGGATATTGAGAAATAGATAATTATTGAGAGATTGGATTATGTTAATAAATTGATATTTTATTGATGAATATACTATCATTGAAAGATAGAACTTATTTGATAGATTGGTCATGGACGAGATATTGAATATGAGGGGGTATTGATTATTGATAAGATAGATATTTGAGAGATAGATCCTTACTGAGAGATAGATCCCTTGATGAAATGATTATATTGGATATGTGACAATTATGTGAAATTTATATAATTTTCATGAATAATATGATTTTCTGCTTTATGTGATTTATCTGATTATGTTATAGTAGTTGTTATTCACTAAGCCGTGACACTTACGTTTGTTTGATAATCTGTTTTGCAGGTAGATTTATTGTGACGCCCGACTCGATCCTCTGCTTGCTGCCAGCACGATCCTTGTGATAACTTCTTATATGCCAGAGTGCCACTGTACACAAAGATTATTTGTAAAACTTTTTAATAATTTTTTGATAAATTTGGGTGTACCTTGGTAGAAAATTTTGGGCGTTACAAGTTGGTATCAGAGCCGAGGTTTAAGTGAATTAGGTTCTTATAGTAGGTTCCTAAACTTAAACCTTAAGAGTAGAGATGATATTTGATTGATTTGATAAATGTGTTAGATAAATTGATTTGATTTGATAATTAGGATTTAATTGGCTATTAGACATTTAGAGGCCCTTGAGGCACATAATTATATATATAATTTATTATTTCCCTATAAAATAATGTCGTGGAGCACTTTGGAGGGAGTTTCGATGTATGACTACGAGATTCACAGCAAATACGAGATGCGGCAATTTGAGATATGTGGCCCAGTGATTGGAAAGAAGCGATGCATCTAGATCAAGAAATAGCAATATACTTTGACCCTCACGACGTGAAAATGTGTGATCACGACGTGAGCATTAAAGTATGATGCAATAGTTGATTTGTGAAGCTCACGACGTGAGATGTGTAATATCACGACGTGACACGTGTAAAGCTCATGATGTGACGAGTGTAAGATCACGACGCGGCGAGGTGGAGATCACGACATGGCGAGGTGGAGTTCACGACGTAGTGAGGTGGTGGTCACGACATGCCGTAGCCATGAAGATTTAGTAGATGATGTACTTTGCATAGTTGCGACGTGGCAAGAGTTTCCCACGACACAAATTAAAACTAGATTACAATATGATGATTCATGATGATGAATTGCGAGGCGACGAGGAATTTATCATGACGGGATATGTGATGAAGATGAGTTAAAATATATTTATAGAGCCAAGAGTGTATAGAAAACTAGAGTATAAAACTATAGTGATTCTATAACCCTTTAAGTTGAGATAATATGAGAGTTATGAATCAGATAGCTCAGATTAAAAGAGATGTTAGAGCATGAGATTATAATGTGATCAAGATATATATATATATATATATATATATATATATATATATATATATATATATAAAGATAGATAAAGATGTAGAAATTTTTTGAGAGAAATTTTGAGACTCGTGAGAGAGAGAGAGAGGGATGATGAATTAGTTAGGATCGAGATAGAGAGAGATCGAGAGAAAGAGAGAGAGAGAGAGAGAGAGAGAGAGAGAGAGAGAGAGAGAGAGAGAGAGAAAGGAATAAAGAATAGAGATGAAATAGGATTTGAGAAATGAAGACTTTTACACGAGATCATATGATTTACACAAAGATCCATGACAACTAGCGTCCTACACTGTATAGTGAGAAGACTTACCTGGGTTCAACCTTAGTCTATACTCTAGAACTAGCAATTTGACTAAAAAGTTAAGCCAGGTTAAAAAGTCAACGATCATGGTCAAAGTCCACGGTTAACAGTCCCATTAGCTGACCCTCACGTCGTGACCAACTCATGGTCACATCATGAGAAACGCACTCTGCCTGATCCCCAACTCGGTCATGATTCAACTCAGTCAACGCCCAACTTATTCTTGCTCTAAACTATTATCACATCGTGATGTACATGTTATCACCTCGGGACAAAATCGTTCCAAATCAATAAGTGAAAACCCAGTCGTCACATTGTGACAACAAGTGTGTCATGTCGTGAAACTGTTTTTTCTCAGCTTAATGGATTCATCTCTCAATCCATTAAGCTATCCATCCATTCCTTCCAAAAAGCGTCCTAATGTCTAAAACAACCTAAAGATCGATGCTTTTCAGCCGTGCATTCTCATTGTGACACTAAAGCTCAAACTAGGTCAAAAATGAGAAAAGATCAACAAGGATCTTGTAACATCCCAAAAATTCCAAGGAAATTTAAACTTTTCAAAACAACCCATTTACTAATAAAGGTGTTTACACAATCATTGTTTCTAAAACATTATTTAAAATCAAAGTTTCCTAAGATCCGATCGGTAGTAAAAACCAAGGATGTGTACGGTCACGCCTTCGCCTCGCCACAATCATCTAAACCATCTGAAACAATAAACTGAAACTGTAAGCACAAAGCTTAGTGAGTTCCCCCGAAATACCAACATACGAACAAATAACGTATTCAAATCACAGCATGTATTGGGTTCATAGCTAAAAGACTGGATTACCCCTGAGCCCACAGTATGAGTCTGGCTTGCCTATCGGGCCCACAACTCATATCTGGCATACCACCAAGTCCTCAACTCGAGTCTGGCATACCACCCAGTCCTTAGCTTGTATCTGGAATGCACCCGATCCCTTAGTATGAGTCTGGCATGCCCCACCCAGCCCTCAGCTCTAAACTGGAATGCTCCAGGGTTTGTTGGCTACAACACGAAGCAGTACAACCTCAACCCATCACAATATGTCGACATATACATAACAGATAAACATATAATCAGTCAACAGGCAAACAATAGATCTACAGTTCACTAGTACTAGCATCATCCTATCTACCAGGATACAGATCTAAAATATCACTACAGTACACAATCATATGATAAACTAGGATAACAATCCATAGAGTCGGCCTTCGTGCCTTCGACCCAAAAGTACAGTGAGGAAAACTCACCTATCGATATGATCAATAGCTGATCAGGCCCAGTCTCCGAATCTCAACTTTAACTGCCGCCTATCCAACCAAATACCAATTCGGAATCAACATCCAAAGGACCAAAACTCAAACACCAACCAAAAATACCCAAAATACCCTTTAAGTCAAACTTGGTCAAAGTCAAAAGTCAAGGTCAACAGTCCCTGTTGACCCAACAAGTCGTGTTCCCTTTGGCCACACCGTCTTTCGGCCACATCCAAATAGTCAGGAAGATCTTAGCCAACATGCTGTATTGACTTGCAAACACGTTGTGGTCGCCTGAGTTCTAACAACTTAATACATTCAGCTGCCTCTTCTACTCCAAGAGCTCCGAAGCTAAAATCTACACCAAGATGTGATTAAGAAGGATAAAGTTTCCAAATTTATCCATTGGGGACTACCAAAAAGGTCCAAAACCCAAACCATAAAGCTTGATAATGCAAGATCTTAACCAATACGCACTTAATCCTTCAAGTTTGAAGGGCATCCTTTCCAGAAGTGATTCCAACACCTAAAACCCTCCCAATGGTTGGTGCTTTTTATATATACATGTCCAAGACACTACTAGGTCACATTGACCTGGAGATTCATAAAGTTGCAAACTTTATGAGATCTAATCGTTTCAACATTCAAGCACAAGAAGAAAAAGGGACAAAACTCAAGATCTAACAACTTGGAATGATAAAAATCGAGTCTTTGACACTTACAATGGTCCAGAAGAGTGCCAAACTGAAGAACGGGAGCTTGCTTTCTGGATCTTTGCTTCCTACCTCCACCTACTTCCTTCTTTAGCTTCAAAAACACCAAAATAGCTCAAAAATGGGAGGGAACGATGATTAGGGTTTCTTCAAGGATTGAGGGGATAATTGTGACAACCCGGAATTTCTATCTTGTACTATTACTAAAATCAATCAAGTCAGGCTCGTTTCTGCCACTTTCTAGTATTGTTTTGAGTCAATCGAGTGTTCTAAACCTAGTATCTTCAAGTTAGAAGTCTAGATTTGGGTTCCACAACTTTACCCGACCAAAACTTGGCCAAACACTCCAACTTAAGGATTGTACGGCCGTACACTTGGGTGTGCGGCCGCACACCCCTCCTCTGGTAGCACACTCACGTCTATAAGTTTAGGGCTTGGCCTTCATTCAATCCTTTTCACCCTCTTAGACCAGAACTTGTTTTTCTCTCAAGTAGCATCCGATTTTTCAACTAGATCTTCAAGTGGTAAGTGTTTCTTTCCTCTGATTTGTTGATTCCTTACTCCATCTAGTATAGATCACTGATTTCATCCATGAAATCACTCCATTTTGGTAGATCTTTAAGTGTTCTTCAGTTTCAGCAAGAACACCAAGAACACCTACTAAGTTCTTGGGCTCCAAACACCCCTAAACGCTTCTACATCGTAAGTACCCTTCTCCTGCATGTTATTTTCTAGATTTAAGCCTTATAAAATGTCCCCAACTCGATCATCAAGGAGTGTGCGGCCGCACAGACTCATGTGGCCGTACACCCCTTATTTTAGTGCTTAAGGGCCTCAAACTCAAGTAGTATGCTAGCACATGATCAAAGACACTTAGGGGATGCAAGATATGAACTTGGAAATACGTTTTGACCATTTTTCCTAGGAGTGTGCGGCCGAACACTCCATGGCCGCACACACCAGGCCACACACCCAATGGAGAGCACACCTGGTGGTCGCACACGCCCATATGTGGCCGTACACCCAACTTATGCAACCTTTGATGCTTCTATCACGTCAATTTAAGTGTTTTCTAAGTCCTAGGGTGTTTTCCTTTCATGATTAGTTGTTTAAAGACTAATTATATACATATATGAGCCAATATATGTTTATTAGGATCCGTTGTGCTCAAGTCTACACTTGGCACTTAGCATCCTACAAACCTATCTTTCATTCATACCACTCACTGCAGGTGAGTTCATACCCCTTTAATTTACCTTTTAAATGATTTTAAATGCTTTTATGGGGGGGGGGAATACAAGTAGAAACATTATAGTTATTATATCATTCGCATGTGATTAATAGCTATCAAACAATGGATTTCTTATACTTCAAACTGTGTTTTCAAACAAACTACTTCAAATCGTTTTACAAACTTATTTATATGCAAAACTCTTTATCAAACTCTTTTAAACTTATACTTTGTCTAAAACATATCTATATAGATATAGTTATGTAAGTAGGATTGAAAGGACTTAGGACTGACAACTCGCCTTACTTCCTGTTCCTTGTTTGGTTGTGGACTTAGGGAATCGGTTGTTTGTCTGAAGGTCGTTTCAATCTAAGTTATATATTATGTAAATGTATACATATATAAAAGTCTTTATTCAGTTCTGATCCTTTGGGTAGCAAAGGTGTTCAATCATGTTCATTCATACCAACAACATTGCTAGTAAACTATAATAGGTATAGTTTAGGAAGTCACTAATACTATTGCTGGAACAACAAAACATATTAAGAGTCAGTACATACTATAACGAGAAACAACACTTACTATAAAGAGAAACAGATAGAGAATACTATAACGAGAATCAATACATACTACATACTAGAGAACATACTACATACTAGAGAACATACTACATACTAGAGAACATACTACATACTAGACGGAGAGAATACTATACTAGAATACTATAACATTAATGTGAGATACTACTTCGTGGTGCAGTATATACTGATGTGACACGTTTTGTACCCAGAGTCTCCTGGAGGGAGAGCGTGAATTTGTGTAAAGATCTATACGGGATTGACCATCCCACACCTTGCTGCTAGCAACAGTGGGACCTGCAGGTCTACGGGTGACGAATGTCATATCGTTTCGATGTCTCGAACGTCGTGTTATACTAAGTCAAATCAAGCATGGATACAATCATATCACATTTTACCTTAATTAACTAACCAGTTTAAGGGTACTTAGTACAATTAGTAGTTACCTAGATACAACTACTAGGACATCTTTATTTCCCTTTTTCATTCACATTGTGATCTTCTCACATAAACGGTAATGGAAAACTATATTTTTGGTAATGATAGTCATACTTTGGGAAAACTCACACTTTTACAAAAGAACAAACATAGAAAACAGTTGGGTCTTGGTAGAAGACCACTTTAGTAGAAAATATAGGATTTTCTAGGAAGTTTACAAACATTTTCAACAAACACATACAAACTCTTACATCAAACATTTACAAATACTTTCTTCAACTCATACAACAACGACACTAAAATACTTATGAACTCACCAGCTTTAATGCTGATCTACGCTTTCAAAATAACTTGTATTCTCAGGTCGCCAGTAGACAGGTACCGATGACCAGGTTTTTGAGAAGATGGAGCACATTCAAGACTCATCTTTCATTTTGATTATTCATTTTTGGTGTCTTATAAATTACAGAACACACTTGTATTAAAAGTATTACTATTAATGCAATGGATGATGTTGTTGCTTGTTTACTATTATGCATTGTTGTGATACTATACATGACGTCCTCCACCCCCGAACGTTCCGCCATTTCGGTTTTGGGGTGTGAAAATAATGGGGGTTAAAGGTGAACAAACCCTATCCTCCTTATTCCTTTAAATAGGGAGCAAAACCTAGAAGATTAGGGTTTTCATTCCAGCTGTCAACACATCGTGTTCTATGAGGCAACAGTCCGTGTCGACCTTAATGAAAGTCGCGCCTCTTCTTATCTGGATAGACCGTGTTGATTCCTCCAACATGTCGTGTCCAATCCTCAAAAGGGGATTTATACCCGAAGTTGCTCCTCAAATTTTCGGGTGTTACAGATCTCATGCATGGGTTCAATACACTAGCAATTTCCAGATCTAAACCATATGATATACAAAGGACCTCAAGGATCCATAAAGTTGCTAACTTTATAGAATCGCACCATTTCAACTAAATTATACTTGAATAATATGGGTCAAAAATTTATAAACTTAGAGTAATAAAGTTTGGATCTTGAACACTTACTAAGGTCCAATGATGCCTGAAATGAACTCCAAAACTAGCTAAGATGCACACAATACTACCCAACCCTTCTTCTTCCTTCAAAAGTAACCAAAAGCACTCAAAATGTGATCAATAATGGAGGAGAGGGATTAGGATTTCTTCAACATGTTTTAGAGGTGATGGAGGCTGAGGGTGAAGGTAACCCAAGCCCCTCACTTCCTTTAAATAGGGCCCAAGCCCGAAAATTAGGGTTTTACCTCAGATCAGGTGTCACGTCGTGACCAACATAGTGTCACGTCTTGACACTTAAATGAGACCCCTGACTTTTACGGCCATGTCACGATGTAACGGTGCTTCCCTCAGCTCATGACCCACCCCAAAACTCACATTCACTTAGAATTTCATACCTCGCATTATTACGCCGATCTTGTCGACATTACATATTTCTCCTCGCATTCGCGACCCACAACACGGTCAAAAGACTCTCAACCTCTTTCAACTGCCTTACAGGGACCTAAACAATGTCCCTTTCAACACTAACCACACAACAAGGCCAAGACTATACCACGCCCAAACCCTTTCACAAAACTAGATGCTACTAATGCAGATGCGAACGAAATCATGGTTTCCCATAATGCTATCTTGTCCAGCCCACATACACAAAATGAATTACCACAATGCGCATCCTTAGGGAACCCATAACCTCATCCAAAAGGGCAGAAATACCAAATTTCTATCGAACATTGAACCCTAATCATTAACAGAAGACATCATCATGATCAATAGAAACAAGATTGCATACTTGATTGAGACTTAATAGGTTCCACCAATACACAACCACCTCGAGAAGACTTCTGAAGTAATCCTGAATGCCACCCAACCCAAGCCTGCTATGAACCAAAATTCCACACCGCCATTGGGGGTAAGAATACCTAGAGACCAAAGGAAAATAAAACATACTATATTCGATGATAAGTTGACACATCCATAGAACTTCAACTGCCACACTCAAAACCTTCAGAGAACCTTTGATGAATGACAAACGATGCGACTGATAATCATGAACGCATGACATTGAATCGAATGAACCAAAAACCTTGCGGGGCTGAACGCACCAAATTATGAAACTGATTCCTTGATCGATCTCAGGCCAAGCTAGAATATAATTAAAAATCCATACACCCAGCTGACAATTTCCCTCCTCCACCGATACTCGACCTGAGCAATCCCAACGGTTCCTTATCTATTCATTGGCACCCCCAAAAGGAATCAATATCTGCAATGAGCTCGTTGATCTCCCACTTCCTAATGAGCGACAACCTGTGTGTCTCTTGCACACATGCATACGATCACCATGTACTATATACCCCTTCCTTGACCAAACCCTGAACCGAGAACCCACATACTCGCACCGCAGATCCCTACAAACCATTCTTCAATTCCACGAACCCGAACATATCGATGATCCTCCAAGCAGAATATCCAGTACTCCCCCACTTAGGGTTCGAACTACCACCCACTGGTGTTAAAGACAAACCATTACGCAGACCAGCTTAACCAGGTACAACCATCCCTGACCCCGGGAATAAATAATACACACAGGATGATCTTCCAGATAAGGATCAAACAAATCCCAAG
The DNA here is from genome assembly GCF_052849685.1 of Lactuca virosa. Taxonomy (NCBI): domain Eukaryota; kingdom Viridiplantae; phylum Streptophyta; class Magnoliopsida; order Asterales; family Asteraceae; genus Lactuca; species Lactuca virosa. Next base: position 319,390,409 of record NC_136429.1, read on the forward strand.
AGAATCCTGAATTTTGGCCTAGATCTCCGAAATTTCCCAATCATGACCACTTAAAATTAAGGATCCCTTGCAAGAGCATAAACTAATACCGACTTATGATCCAAAACATACACTGCTTGCGTGCAACTCCCAACGGCCGATCCGGTACCTGACCTACCTATATCCTAAGAAGATATACCCTTGATCACATCACCAACATCCATACCACATCAACCCACCTGCACACTACCGTGCTGACATTCTGTCTCCAAACACTGCGACCAACAGTCCCCATGCTGGTTTTACATCCCAACACTGAAAGGGAAAAATTGCTGCTATTGATAGCAACATACCAAACCATCAATCAACCACTCTACTTCCAACTACAATCCCCAAACCGATCATAACCGTCAATCTATCCTTGATTCCCGCAACTCGAATGCACGACCTTGATCAAAAACCTCGAGACCTCAAAACCAACAATCTCATCTCGATCTGCTCCAACCAATCCAAACCAATTTTGCCACTGGGGACAAACAATTACCAGACCCATCCCCATGCCGGAGAAACCATAACCAAAGATCAACAGATATGGAGCTACTGCCACGAATAATGGTATCAAACCTTACTAATCTCTCCCGACCAGTCTTTAGAATCCCTAAAACTTTCCTTATTTTGAGTATAGATGTTGTGCTTACAGTAGTACTGGTCCAATACTACCTTCCACACCTATCCATACTTTCCTCAAGGATCATCTCGGGTCCTCCAAGACCTACTCATAATAATACTTCCGATACCTGCTCAACAACGAACAATCGCGCTAAGATGCTTCCTAGGCTCTCCTAGGATTTCCACCCACCTCCCTTGCCATCAGCTGCTAAAGAACTCCAATCAATGTCAGCCAACCACTTCTTGAATACAATTACATGAAACAAAACTTAAATAATCTTTTGACTAAAGGACCCAACCCTACAACGGTTAGACTCAAACGAGAGTTGCGCAATAGGGCCGAATCCTTCGCTCTATGGTTATTTAACCTTCATAGCATGTAACTTAGTGTATTCATTAGATGGTCGGCTCACATCAACATGATTCCCACAAAGAACAAAGCAAGCAACATTCGGGCAGTGGAGTCGACTGACAGTAAAACATAATAAAATCAGACAGATTCTTATACGAAATTTTCGATCTCTATCTCCTAGCATCTCGGATACATACTAGCATACTCAAACACTCTATCCTTACTCCCTATAGGAAGGCTAAACATATCGCGACTGGCCGGATGACCCCATATAACTCATCCTACCACCAACTGCCACACGACCCTCCATTGTGCCAGATAACTATCGCATGAACACTATCACATACTACACAACTTAAATAATCTTAGGCTAAAATATTCAATCCTAAAATAGTTGGACTCAGACAAGGGCTGCACAGCAAGACCAAATCCCTTACCCTAAGGCCATTTAACTCATGCAGTATGTGACTTAGTGCATTCACTCAATAGTTAGTTCACGCACGAAAGAGTCATACAACAATAAATAAGGTATTCTACAAGAGATGAGGCATCATATATCAGGCAATTATATATACGATTCTTGAAGATCCCTACCCTATTACTAGCATGCTATTCTAACATAACATAACATAATCTCAAATAACTATATGTTAATTTGGGTTCTACTCACTGGCTCCGGCTGATCGTACATCGCATCCTCCTTGTTTATTTTGAAAACCATTTGAAAATCTTTTTTAAAATCTTTTTCCTTAGTTTGAGAGTGGATTCACATGAGTGTTCCTCCAATTTACTCAAACCAAGGCTCTGATACCAACTTGTAACATCCCAAAAATTCAACGAGAATTTAAACTTTTCAAAACAACCCATTTACTAATAAAGGTGTTTACACAATCATTGTTTCTAAAACATTATTTAAAACCAGAGTTTACCAAGATCCGATCGGTAGTAAAACCAAGGATGTATACGGTCATGCCTTCGCCTCGCCACAATCATCTGAAGCACCTAAAACAATAAACTAAAACTGTAAGCACGAAGCTTAGTGAGTTCCCCCGAAATACCAACACACGGACAAATAACATATTCAAATAACAACATGTACTGGGTCCACAGTATGAGTTTGGCTTGCCTATCGGTCCCACAACTCATATATGGATTGCTCCTTGAGCCCACATCATAAGACTGGCTTACTCCTTGAGCCCATAACACAAGTATGACATACTCCTTGAGCCCACATCATAAGTCTGGCTTGCTCCTTAGGCCCACAGTTTATGTCTGGCTTGCTCTCTGACCTAATCAGTCACCAGACTGAAATACTCTCAAGCCCCCAGTACGAGTCTGGCATACCACCCAATCCTCAGCTCATATCTGGAATGCACCTGAGCCCTCAGTATGAGTCTGGCATGCCCCACCTGACCCACATCTCATAACTGGAATGCTCCTGGGTTTGTTGCCTACAACACGAAGCAGTACAACCTCAACCCAACACAATATATCGACATATACATAACATATAAGCATATAATAAGTCAACAGGTAACAAGGCAGATCTGCAGATCACTAGGAATAACATCATTCTATCTACCAGGATACATATCTAACAAATCACTACAATACACAATCATACGATAAACTAGGATAACAATCCATAGGGTCGGCCTTGGTGCCTTTGACCCAAAAGTACAGTGAGGAAAACTCACCTCTCGATCTGATCAATAGCTGATGAGGCCCCATCTCCAAATCTCACCTTTAACCGCCACCTATCTAACCAAATACCAATTTGTAATCAACATCCAAAGGACTAAAACTCAAACACCAACCAAAAATACCCAAAACACCCTTTAGGTCAAACTTGGTCAAAGTCAAAATTCAAGGTCAACAGTCTGTGTTGACTCAACAAGCCATGTTCCCCTTGGCCACACCGTGTTCCGCCCACATCCAAACAGTCGGGAGGATCTCAGCCAACATGTCGTGTTGACTTAAAAACACACCGTGGTCGCCTGAGTTCCAACAACTTAATACATTCAGCTGCCTCTTCGACTCCTAGAGCTCCAAAGCTCAGATCTAGACCAAGATATGATTAAGAAGGATAAAGTTTCCAATTTTATCCATTGGGGACTACCAAAAAGGTCCACAACCCATACCATAAAGCTTGATAATGCAAGGTCTTAACCAATACACACTTAATCCTTAAAGTTTGAAGTCCATCCTTTCCAGAAGTGATTCCAACACCTAAACCATCCCAAAAGTTGGTGCTTTTTAGACATACATGTCCACTTGAACCCATATTAGGTCAAAATGATGATTTATGACCTAATCTCTATGCATGACATGAAAACTTGGTTATAGACCAGATCCAAGACACTACTAGGTCACCTTGATCTGGAGATTCATAAAGTTGCAAACTTTAGGAGATCTAATCGTTTCAACATTCAAGAACAAGAAGCAAAAGGGACAAGACTCAAGATCTAACAACTTGGATTGATAAAAATCGAGTCTTTGACACTTACAAAGGTCCAAAAGAGTGTCAAACTGAAGAATGGGAGTTTGCTTGCTGGATCTTTGCTTCCTACCTCCATCTTCTTCCCTCTTTAGCTTCAAAAACACCAACCTAGCTTAAAAATAGGAAGGAAATATGAGTAGGGATTCTTCAGGGCTTGAGGGGCTGATGGGGGCTAAGAGTGAACAAACTCTATCCTCTTCATTCCTTTAAATAGGGATCAAAACCCGAAATATATAGAGTTTCCATTCTATCGGTCAACACACCGTGTTCCAAGAGGCAATACGTCGTGTTGACCTTAATGAAAGTTGCGCTTCTTATTATCTGGACACGTCGTGTTGGTTCCTCTAACACGTCGTTTCCAATCCACAAAAGGGGATTTATACCCGAAGTTGCTCCTCAAATTTCCAGGTGTTACAAATCTCATGCATGGGTTCAATACACTAGCAATTTCCAGATCTTAACCATATGATATAAAAAGGACCTCAAGGATCCATAAAGTTGCTAACTTTATGGAATCCCACCATTTCAACTAGCTTATACTTGAAGAACATGGGGTAAAAATTTATCAACTTAGAGTAATAAAATGTGGATCTTGAACACTTACAAAGGTCCAATGATGCCCAAAATGAACTCCAAAACTAGCCAAGGTGCACACAATACTACCCAACCCTTCTTCTTCCTTCAAAAGTAACCAAAAGCACTCAAAAATATGCTCAACAATGGAGGAGGGGGATTAGGCTTTCTTCAACAGGTTTTAGAGGTGATGAAGGATGAGGGTGAAGGAAATCCAAGCCCCTCACTTCCTCTAAATAGGGCCCAAGCCCGAAAATTAGGGTTTTACCTCAGATCAGGTGTCACGTCGTGACACTTGAATGAGACCCCCAACTTTTTCTGCCATGTCACGATGTAACGGTGCTTCCTTCATGTCGTGACCCACACTAAAACTCATATTCACATAAAATTTCATACCTCGAGGATCCGGATGTTACATGACGATTGGGTGGTAATCCAGGTATGTCTTTGGGGAATTCTTCTAGAGATTTTCTAACCTCATCAATGTTTTCTTTGGAAAAATTTTCCTTTGTGGAATCCACCACATATACCAGATGTGCTTCGCATCCTTTAGTCAAACATCTTCTCACCTTTGTTATATTAATCAAGGCTTTAGGTACTCTTTTCCTATATCCATATATTAACATTTTTCCCCTTCAGTTGTATTTACCCTTATCATCTTCTTTCCACAAAGAATCTTAGCCTCAAACTTTGACATCCAATCCATGCCTACGATTACATCAAATCCTACTTATAGTAATCAACTTTGGTGCTGTTGATGAACCAAAGAATCAAGTATAAAACGAATCAGAGTATGAAATCAATAATGAATGCGAGATTGAACACCAGATGTAAATATGATCTTGTTTCAGCTCTATTACGCTTTCGAATGTTTACAGAGTACAAAGACAGGTCTGTAAAAACTCTTATCTAACTCTAGTAAATATCCCTATTTATAGGGAACTGAAAGCATACAAAAAATATACTAAGGCATAGACACTTAGGCTTCGAATAAAAGCGCCTCAGTAAAATAGATTACAAAACATTCGAAGAGTTCAAAATACATAGTCGAAATCCTTAATTTGTAAGAAGCGTGATGGAATACAGCAACACTCTTCGAATCTCCGTGTACTAGGAGATTATCTTCTTAAGCTCTTTCTTATCTCCTTCATTATTCTTACTACAATGATTCATACGAACAATTAAGTTCGTATATTGAGACGTTGAGTACCTCTCCACTTCGCATGCTTGGAATAAGAATCGTTTAGCTTTTCCAGCTTTGTCTTTTCCTGCGAAGACCATTCCAAAAGGCTTCAAATAGATTTCACCATCATCATACTTTTTTAAATCTGCTTGAGTCTTCGTAGGAGCCATTGGTGCTTTTATTTCCATTCCTTTAGCTGTAGCTAACTCCACATCTGTTAGTGCCAAGCACTTTTAATAATTTTCGATGAAAATCTTGTTGTGAGCAACCCCAAGGTTGAATTCATCCGGTTCAGTGTTTTGAAGATACGAAAATGATTTATCTTTCAAAATCAATTCAACTTGTATAAGATCATACAAGTTCATTAATGGAAAATCTGCAATTGTAAATTCGCAAATATTTCCATTTGCCCTGGCAACCACATATTTGATGTTCTGGATTGTGTTTTCGAACACCACATCCTTTTTCACACTTATAACTTTCTTGATCTTTATCAAAGACCAAACTTCCTCAGGGGCTTTTGCAAGAACAGCATGAAATCGAATTTTCATGTGTGTACCTTCATCCTTTTCTTTAAAATTTCCTTCTGCTTTGAACTGAGGCATGATAAACATCATTTCGTTTATTGGAAAATCCAGCTGGCTTGCATCAGTATTCGTGACCAAATAACTTTGTTTTGGTTTCTTCTCAAACGAATACATGTGATTATACGCTACCTTGGCCTCAATTGTTTCATAATTGTAGTGTTTGGATGGATCACCTTTGTCCATTCCCTTCGGATCACTAGCACGCTGAGTCATAATGCTTTGAATCAACCTTAGTTTTTTGATTTCAGCTTCTGCTTCAGCCTTCTTTTCTTCTTTCGACTTTTCCACAACAATCGATTTCCCTTTATCTTTCAAGGCTGAATTATCAATTACCTCTTTTGGTTTCAAACCACTCTCACCAGTCTCTGTAGATTTACCAATCACAATGCCTTTCGAAATAGGTCTCGTAATAGGCATTGTTGTAACGACTGTTGAAGTAACCTGCCCAGCAGAAACTATAATTGGCTTTGTTGTTGGGATCTTTGAAGAAAATATTGTTCCTACAACTTTCGCATCATCATCACTCACCTTCGACCCATCAGTTTTTCTATCTCCCCCTTGCACCCCTATTAAAACAGATGGGGCATTTGTTGTTGGAAGAAGGCTTGTAATGCGAAATATAGGAGCAAATTGCTTGTTGAGAAGTGCTTCGAATTGTAAGAATTTTTGAGATAAAAATTCAGGTGTAATCAGGGAAGAAGAAACCGGTTGGAATGATAGATCTTTTATCTCCTTTAACAAAGTAATCACTTCCAAAAAGTTGGCATTTTCGTTTGTTGAAAGTTGAGTAATTTGAGGACTCAAACTTTCATATAATTTGACAAATATTGTAACTGCGTCACAAATAATATCAACCTTCTGATTCAGAGATGCATAATCTTGTTGAACATTTGCAATCTCTTTTTGCATATCTTCGCAGAGTTCACGAATTTGCAAATTTACATCTTCCCTCACTTTCTTCACTTCTTGAACAAAGAGAACATGCCTTTCCCTTGTGGCATTCTTCAATTCTTTCACATCACTGGCAAACTTCGAATTTTGAGAATTGATCCTTAGTTCATTATTTTGATCACTATGATCAACCTTCTCCAAAATTCGTGATTCAGAGTCTGTAAGCATCCCAGATACTTTACTCATAACTATGGCTTCGAATAATTTCAACATAGACTCAACCTCCAAACTTGAAACAGACGAACCACTCCCCAGATCAGCTTGAGATTGAATTATTGAATTCAACTTCTGATTCAGAATTTTAAATTGCTTCATGGTCATCAGCATATGATCTGGAAACGCCTCTTCATCTTCATGAAACTCCAATTCCTCAAACATGCCTCCAAACCCCTCAGTATCAGTTTCTGTCTCCATAAACATGCTTTCTTGAACAGTCGAATTCGGTTTGGGTGTGTCAGTGGATTGTGAAGAAAAAATAGAAGTGAATGGTTGATTGATAATATTTTCGAAGGTAGGGGAATCAGTGGTTGATGTAATGGGAATAGTGGATTGTGGGAAAGAAACAATACTTTCAAAGGGAGCAGAAGTAGATTGACCTTGAGCTTCATTTTTCGCATCTCCGTCACCCATATTGACATTTCCATCCGTATCAGATACGTTTGTAGGGATGCCTGAAGTTCGTACCTCCTCAGAAACTGATTTGGCAACCGAATCTTCGGGTGGTATGACGACTGTCTGCTTAGGAGTTGAACTTTGTACATGAAGAGTGACATCTGATGTTTCAGGAATTCTTTCATCATCATCTTCTATAGACTCAGTTGAAAGCATAAGCTTTCGTGTCTTCTTCTTCTTCTTAGATATGTTTTTAGCCATATCTGTAGCCCTTCACTTCTTTGATGATGGAGAAACAGGCGCTGGCATTTCACGAAACAAAGCACCCTGATGAGTAACCTGAGGCTTTCGTACTACATGAGATGTTGGAGACTTACGTAGATGCGAAGACATCTTTTTGATTCTTCGAAACATACCAGTCTTCGAAGGAATAACCACTTTCTCTTGAGACTCAGGAAGAACAGGTTTAATTATTTGTGTCTCTACAATTGACACTTCTTGAACCACAGACTCTTCAACTGTAACTGGCTTCTTCTTTGGAGATTTCAAAGATTGCGAATCCTTGGTGTGCTTTTCAGAAGAATCCGGTTCAGACTTCTTCGATAGTTTAGATTTCTTTTCTTCCCTTGGCAACAATTTCCTAGTTGGAACAGTAGAATCAACAGTTTGCAAATATGCCACTAAGACTGAATTCAAAGGATCAACTCTTTTGAGCATAGCATCAGGAATACGAGCAACAAATGGAAAGTCCTCAGCACTATCTGGAACTTCCTTCGGATAGTGATACGATTGAAAAACAACTTTGTCCTCATCATTGGGTACCAAAATCCCTTCCTTGTTGTAAAAGTATTGCAAAATCAAGCTTCAATATCTTGCACACGAAATACCATGAATAACATTCGTGTGTTCTACACTCTTTTGGAATTCCTTCCACAATTGTGTAGAATAGTCCACTTGAAGATCATAATATATACCAGCAACCATTGCATACACCTCCATTCTTCCTTTATCCAGACCAACTGTTCTCCCAGTTAAACATCTTAGAAAAATAACAAATAAGAAATTCCATAGTCATGGAAGACCAGATTTCTTAAAATCACTGATCTTTGATAGTGGAGGCTGATATCCCATCTCATTAAACATATTAACGATTTGAGGGAATGTGAAAGCAACATATGGAGGTGAATTCGGAATTTCAAGAATTTGGCAAAAGAGTTTCTTGGATAGCCTGACCTTTTTGTCATTCACCAGATGGAAAGTAATTTTATCAGAAGCTTTGTTGTAAGTAGCAGTTGATCCTGCTTGAGAAAGCCAGGACAGTGGAACAGAGAATGAATTGAACATCATCGTAGACAAAACGGAGTTCTTCAAGGCAACGATTAGCATCTTCAATTCTTACGGGTATTGAGAAACATCACCCTCCATGTAATAGTTTGTTGCTTGAATCTTCATTATTGGTAATGAAGAGACATCTTCAGTGGTTTGAGAAGGATCAGCATCAACATGAACAGAAGTCGCCATTGTTAGGGTTTGAAGACTTTGATTCTCAGAGAATTTGGGAATTTTTCTTTTTGATCGCGTAAACTGATAATAAACCCATGAATTCCCTTTTGTATGTAACCCTGAAGTTTGAATTTGAAGAGGGATATGTATTTAATGATATCCGACGTGGCACCTTGAAAATCGGACCATTAATGCGTAAAAGTAGCCATGCGTCAAAAAGTAGCTGTCGCATCTCCTTGAAAATCGGACAGAATACCATACGTCATTTATAAACAGCCTGTATTGTTATCCCCAAGAAGATTGTAACCGTCAGAACCCGTCGAATGGAAGCAAGGCTCTTTCACTTTTGGGATGAAAAGCGAAGTCATATGCCAGAGGTTTGAAATCATCAGCCTGAGTTGGTATTACTCAGAGCCTCAAGGATTTCGTGAGTGCAGTGTTCCAAAGAATGTAGACGAGAAGCAAAGATAAGAAAAATTTGGGATATTGTGATGTCAAAATATCAATTTGACGCAAAAGCAGATGAAATCCTGGGCAAAGATTGCTTCATTAATCATTAAGAAAAATGATCAATAGCTTGTGTAGGTTCCCGTGAATTACAATCGAGTACTTGTTCATAAGTATCGAAGGGCTTCTTTTATAATGCTTCGTGGGTAGTTAAAAAAATTTCGTTACATGTCATCCTAAACATAAGGTGAGAAATTGTAACAGAAATTACTTGTTTAACCAGTGTAGTCATTGACAAGTTTTCTTTGAAAAAATTTTAAGTGACATTGAATTTCGAATGAAACTCACACGGAAATCATATTCAAGAAAAAATGTGTGCTGGATCTTGTTGGGTAACAAACATCATAGGTTTCGAATGTTTGATCAAGACCACTCATTCGAAATGAATATGGTTTGGAGTTTCGAATTTTGGTACAGAAACAAATGTTTCGTGAAAATCTGGAACATTGTTCCCCGTCAATTCCTTAAAAGTGTAGTGAAAATTGGGTTTCACTTTCATCACGGTCTCATGATGTCAGATCATAAACACAGATTTTTGATATGTCTAAGTCTCGATGGGTTTGATCAGAGACCTCTCGGACATATGTCTTCGTGTGTGATCGTGTAAGAACTTTATAGGTGAAAAAGATTGATGTAAGACACGAAAAGTACCTCTGTTATTTTTGGACAAAACAGTAAACTCTTTACTCATTTTGAGAAGAGTCAGGTAGCTCAGAGACTAATGTGAATATAAGCCTGATAGGGAAGAAATTTTCGTATGAATAATTTCATTAAGGCTTTCGTTCACACACATTGAGTCATTGGAGGCTTTGGACAACATGCAGCAGCATGCTTCTAGGGACAACTTAGCTAGTTCAAGTGATGAAAAATGTATTGATTCATACGAAAAATGTACCTGACCCTAGAACTGCAAGCATAATCCACTATATATCGTCATTATTATCTGCAACAAAATACTAAAAAGAAATAAGAATCAAAATATTTTTGTTGTTTTGATTTTTCGAAAGTAGAAACAGAACAAAAGAAAATCTTTTTGGGTTTTTGATTTTTCGAAAAGTGAATAACAAAACAAAAGAAAATCTTTTTGGATTTTTGATTTTTCGAAAATTGAATGACAAAACTAAAGAAAATCTTTTTGGATTATTGATTTTTCGAAAATTGAATGACAGAACAAAAGAAAATCTTTTTGGATTTTTGATTTTTCGAAAATTGAATGACAGAACAAAAGAAAATCTTTTTGGATTTTTGATTTTTCGAAAATTGAAAATAAACTGTACTTGTTGCAAAAATACAAAATTTTATCATCCCCTTATAAGTGACAAATGTACGAATTCGAAGGGGTCGAAGCGTTGACTATGAACAGTAACCTCTGAATCAACCTTTAAAATAAGTGACATATTTAGGAATTCGAAGGGGTCGAAGCGTTGACTATGAACAATAACCTCTGAATGCTGACGGTTATTGCTTTGTCTTTCATTCAGCGCCTCTGAATCATTCCTGGTCATTCATCATTCGCCTTTTTCACATGGAATAGAATTTCCATCGATCATTCCTAGTCCTTCTATAATTTTCACAAGGGATTTTTCATCTAAAGGTTTCTTGAAAATATCAGCTAACTGATCAGTTGTTTTCACGAAATGTACTTCAATATTTCCATCTTCCACGTGATCCTTGATGAAATGATAACGAAGGGCTATATGTTTAGTCTTCGAATGCTGCACAGGATTATGACAAATTCTTATTGCACTTTGTGAATCACAATATAATGGAATCTTTTTCATATTGATTGCATAATCACGCAATTGACTTTGAATCCATATAATTTGTGAAGTGCAAGCAGCAGCAGCCACATATTCTGCTTCAGCTATTGAAATTGATACACATGTTTGCTTTTTCGACTGCCAGCTTACCAATTTGCCATCGAGAAATTGACATCCACCACTTGTGCTTTTTCTATCAAGATTACAGCCACCCAAGTCTGCATCCGAATATGCTTGTAGAAAGAACCCAGTTTTCAAAGGATACCACAATCCTAACGAAATTGTGTCTTTAAGATACCGAAATATATATTCTTCACAGCAGTGAGATGTGGTTCTCGTGGATTTTACTGATACCTTGCACAATTACAAACAGAAAATATGATATCAGGTCTACTTGCTGTAAGATAAAGTAATGAACCAATCATGCTCCTATAAAGAGTTATGTCAATTGCAGGTTTATCTAAAGAAGGTGTCAACTTTATGCCAGTTGCCATTGGAACTCGTAACTTTGTGCTATTCGTCAATCCAAACTTTTCTAGCAGATTCTTCGTATATTTTTCTTGATTAATAAAAATTCCTTCTCTGCTTTGACGAATATTCAATCCAAGAAATTTATTGATTTTTCCCATCATGCTCATTTCGAACTTACTTTTCATCAAATCTTCGAATTCTCTAGATAAAGCAGGGTCAGTTGAGCCAAAACTAATATCATCAACATAAATTTGAACAAGCATTAGATGATTCCCAACTTTCTTTCAAAATAATGTGGGATCAACAGATCCTTGTTTAAATTTAGATTGTTTTAAGAATGAAGTAAGAGTTGCATACCATGCTCGTGGTGCTTGTTTCAAACCATAAACTGCCTTATCTAAAATATAAAAATGATTTGGAAATTCCTCGTTAATAAAACCTGGGGGTTGTTCCACGTAAACTGTTTCTTCAAGCTCTCCATTTAAAAATGCACACTTTACGTCCATTTGATAAACATCAAAGTCTTTGTGAGCTGCCTAAGCCAGAAATATACGAACCGCCTCGAGTCTTGCGACAGGGGCAAAAGTTTCTTCATAGTCGATTCCTTCTTGTTGTGAATATCCTTTAACAACAAGTCTGGCTTTGTTTCGAACAATATTTCCATCTTTGTCGGTTTTATTTTTAAAAATCCATGTTAACCAAACAATCGAAACATTTTCAGGCTTAGGAATTACTCTCCAAATCTTGTTTCGTTCAAATTCAGACAATTCAGATTGAACGGCAACAACCCAATCTGAGTGTTCCATTGCAACCTTAACTGTTTTTGGTTCAATTTTAGAGATGAAAACATTGAACATGCAAAATTCTTGATGAGTATTCAATACCTCATTCTTTGTATGAATTTGAGCTCTTGTTAAAACACCCTCTTGTGGATTCCCAATTACTTGATCCTTCGGATGATCTCTTGTCCACTTTTCCATTGGCGGATATGCTGGATCAAATTCCAAAGGTGCATCTTCGTATATATCATCATTCTCTGAACCTGCAATCGAACAAACATCATCAAAATCATTATTATTCTCAATGTTTTCTAAATGCTCCCCCTCAACATTATGCTCCCTCTCAACATCATGCTCCCCCTCAACATCAGCATTCAATCTTTCTTTCTCCCCCTCGAAAGAATGCTCTCCCTCATCTAAAGTATTCGAATCCAAATGCTCCCCCTCCACTGGATTGTTTTGCATACTTTCGCCTTTCTCTGGAGAAGTTGATGTTGAATCATTAGTAAGCTTCGTTAGTTCAGAGAGATGATTATCATTTGCATTTATTTCAGCATCAACAGCATGATCTGAAATTCCACAAATTAAATCATAATCAATATCTAAGGTTTGTGAGGATTCAGATTCATCTTGTATGTTTTTCAGAATTGGATGATTTTCAAACTGCGGTGTAGTTTGTTTAATGTAGTAATCATCAAATGTAAGATTAAAAGTTTCTTCAACTTTTCATGTTCTTTTAGTCAACACACGATATGCGACTGAATTATGCGAATATCCCAAGAAAATCCCTTCATCTGCTTTTGCTTGAAATTTCGTAAGATTATCCTTGAGATTCATAAGGAAGCACCTGCATCTGATAACATGGAAAAATTTGACGTTAGGTTTTCGGTTGTTGAGAATTTCATATGGAGTAATGTTAAAACGACGATGAATGAAAGATGTGTTTGAGTAAAACATGCGGTGGATACGGCTTCAGCCCAAATGTATTGTGGAAGATTCGCATATGCCAGCATAGTCCTTGCTGCTTTGCATAGAGACCTATTTCTTCGTTCAACAACACCATTTTGTTGTGGTGTGTATGGAGATGAAAAATTATGCGAAATCCCTTTGTCCACCAAAATGAATCAAGAACATTGTTCTTAAATTCAGTTCCATGATCACTCTTAATTTTTCCAACAATCTTCTTCAATGTTATTTCCATCTTTTGGATAAAGTCAATCATGATTTGTGAAACTTCGGATTTAAGCCTGAGAAAATAAACCCACGTAAATCTGGAAAAGTCATCAACAATAACTAAAATGTACCTTTTCTTGTTGAGAGTTGAAACTGTCGAAGGACCACACAAGTCAATATGTAAGAGCTCCAAAGGTGCGACAATTTTCGAATCTATCGTAATTGGATGACCTTGTTTATGTTGCTTTCCAACTTCACAAGCTGCACATAAAGAATCGTTGTCAAATTTAAGTACAGGTAGACCTCTTACCAGATCTTGTACCACAAGTTTATTGATGTTTCGAAAATTGAGATGAGAAAGTCTTCGATGCCATAGCCAACTTAAGTCTGATGTTGCTTTCGAAAGAAGACATATAGCAGGTTTCCCTACTATCGGATTGATGTCCAAAGTGAACATGTCACCTTTCTTTTTGGATTTCAGTAACACTTCTTTAGTGTTGACATTCGAAATAACACTTCCTTCTTCATTAAAAAGAACTTGATTGCCAGTGCCCACAACAAGTTGGGAAACACTTATTAAATTATGTTGAAGACCTTCAACATATGCAACACGATTCACTGTGAATTGTCCGTTCGTGATCTTCCCATATCCTTTGACTTGACATTTTTTATTGTTCCCAAAATTCACAACTCCAGCATTTTTTAGGCTTCGAAAATCACGTAAATTCTCCTTCTTCCCAGTCATGTGACGAGAGCAACCACTATCAATGTACCATTTATTATCATATTGCTCGTCGCATAGTACCTGCAATCAGTGGAAAATTTTAGGTACCCAAGGCTTTTTGGGTCCTTGGAAATTAGATTTCAATTTTGAATGTAATGAAGAACTTTTAACCCAATCACAAACTTTAGTTTTGAGACTATTAATTAAGTTCACATCTTCATTTAAAGAAACCGAAACATAAGATTTTGATGGTTTCGAATGTTCACTGACACTACTCTTCGAATTCTGAGTTTGTGAATCGACATTCTTTGCTTTTATTACTGGTTTCCAAGCTTTGACTGATATGTTCGAATCCTTAGAAGATGAACTGCCGTTTGATGAAGTATTCACATACTTCTCATATGCTTCGTGAATTTGCTCCTTTGAAAATGTTTTCGACTGATACGTCTTTCCTTTGCCTTCTAGCCAATGATCAATGTTCTTCCTTGAAGTCATTCTTTTTTCACGTGAAGTTTTCATAGTGTCTTTCTTCGTATGATTAGGAAAATTTGGCTTTTAAGGAACAAAATCAACTTTTGGATTTGTTAGAAAAGATTGAGCATATGATGTATCAACTGTTGATTTAAAATGTTGACGTTGAAAGAATTTTTGATTTGGATTTGATTTATTTGAAAATGTTCTTGAATTATTAGTTTCTGAAACTTTCGAAAACCTTGGTTGTTTATTCACTTCGGACCTTTAATGATTTGATTGTGATGAATGTTGAGTTTTTGTTGAAAAAGAGGAATTTTTAGCTTTGAAAACATTTTTGGGTGATTGTGATTCAGACATCTTTTGAGACTCAATACTCTGCCAAAATATTTTCTTCCTTGCTTGTCTTTTTGAAATGTTGTTTTCCTTTGAAAATTTGTCAATTTGATCTTTGAATTCCTTGGAGTTTAGTTTGACAACTTTTTCATTTTCCTTTACAACTTGTTTTGAATTCTCTTTTTCAATTTTTGATTTTTCAACCCATTTTCTTTGTGGTTTTTGACGTTGAAACACATATGAATTCTTTGTTAAGTTGTTTTCAACTATGCTTTGATTTGCGAAAAAACCTTCATCAGTTGTTTTTGAATTATCCTCCTCAACTAACTTCTTCAATTCTGGTTTGATATTCTCAACATTTCCAGTAGTTACGAAAACTTGATTTGGAAAAATGACATCATCTGTACACTTGAAATTTGGATAAACCACAGTATTCGTTTCAAGGTAATGTTCACCTTTTTCAGTCATTACTTTTTCGAACTTTTGTGTATCACCATACACTTGATCAACCACTATTCGTGGAGTTTCTTCTTCCTTTGAAGATTTATTTCCCTTCGAAATTGTCTCTTCATCTTCATCATCGCTATCATCAGTTTGACTGTCTTTGAGATCCACGAAGTTCATATCACAAACTTTCGAAGTTGAAGGTATATCAGTTTCTTTCTCAACCATCAAATCCTTAACTTTTTCTTTCCCTTTAAATGTTGATGCAACATTAACAACAGACAACTGGGAACAATCAACATCCTCAAGTTCACTAATTTCACTAATATTGTCAGAATTATCTTCAATATCAGCAAAATTAGATTGAGAATCAGATGTTGAATTCTCAGTCTTTTTCAAAATTTGAATTTGTTCAGATTTAGTCTAACTATCATTCACTATGTTAACTAATTCATTCGCATCAAGACATTCATCAATTTTGACAATTCCATATTTATATCTATCATCAGGAATTTTGTCAAAATCAGCTATTATTTGCTCACAATCATACAAAATATTATCTACCTTAGCTCTTTCGTATGCAAGAAAAGGTAGTAATTTTCTATGTTGCTCTTTACTTATTTCACATGAATGATGTAAATCAGTTAATTTTCCATAGAGTCTTTTAGTATAATTACAATAAATGTTTCTCTGTGCTAGCAAAAGTTTGACTTCACTTGATAAAGTATCCCTATCACACATAATATTTGTTATTTGTAATTCCAAATAATCAATTTTACTTATTTTCATGTCTAATCGCTTTTTGGTCTCTAACAACTCCATTGACAACTTGTTGGCCTCATTGCTAGCAGACACAACAATTGAATCAAAATAAGTAACTGTCTCATCAAAAGATATTAGTTCAGAATCATAAGCATGTGTAGGAATATTAAAAGATTCGAGAATTTTACGTACCTTTGTTGTCATTGGAGATTTGTCTGCTGTCTTGGATACGAAGCATCGTCCTTTCACTTCGAATTCCTCGTCATCTGAGTCCTCCTCCATTTTCGCATACATTGCTCCATGTGTTGGATTCCTCATTTCTTAATCGTCTGATCCGGATGACCAGATTTGATATGTTCCATCTTCATCTTCATGTTCACCTTTTGCAACCAATGACAAGTTTTTGGCTTTCGTACGAACCTCCTCAAGCCTTTCTGCATAATACGCCTCATCTTTAACTTTATTCTTCCTCTCATCCTTCTTCCGAAGCATACAATCATTCGCAAGATGATTAGCTCCGTTGCAATAATGACAATCTATACCAGCATCACCTTTCAGTTTTTTCTCGATCTTTCCTTCAGACATTTTCGAATCTTTCTTCTCAATTTTCTTTTTCTCCTCATCAGCAGTTTTACTCACAGCACTTCCTTTTACCTCAGCAAGCTTAGTTTTTGGATTGAACGGCTTTTTGAAAAACTTCTTAACACGATTATTCGAGTAAAAAGTTATTGCCTCATCATCCGAATTCATGATGAATCCTTCTTCTTCCTCAGAATCACCATTTTCTGCTTCTTTCTCAGATATCTTTGACACAAGTGCCAATGGACCTCCCAAATTTTGCTTCGTCTCTTCAGCAATTTCATTTACCTCATTTTCGTGTGTCTTCAACTGATTTTACAAATCATTGAGAGTTGATGTATCAAAACTTTGCTGATTCTTCACCATCATACTTACGCTTCTCCATTCTTTTCGAAGGCCCATCACAAAGATGAGATTGAATTCCATTGAAGTCCTGGTAATTCCATAGCGATTACAACGATATATTAACTCGTTCAGTCGATCATAGTAGACTTCAATTGTTTCACCTTCTTTTTGTCTGAAATCTTTCAGCTCAAC
Source organism: Lactuca virosa (assembly GCF_052849685.1). Taxonomy (NCBI): domain Eukaryota; kingdom Viridiplantae; phylum Streptophyta; class Magnoliopsida; order Asterales; family Asteraceae; genus Lactuca; species Lactuca virosa. The sequence continues at coordinate 319,407,861 of NC_136429.1, forward strand.
CAAACACTGTTTGACTGAATTGATTTTCGTCTTCTCACTTCCTTGAAACTTATCTTTCAGATTGTTCCAGATCTCCTTTGCAGTTGTACAACTCCTTATATAATTGTACACAACTGGAGGTAAAGCTCCTCGCAATTCTCTCATACACCTATTCTCCAGTTTCTTCAGACGATCAGTTTTATTATCAACTTCAGAACTTGTAGAAGATGATCCAATTGGTTGAACATTCACTGGAACATTGACATTTCCAGTGATACATGACCATAATTCTTCATCAAGACCATTCAGATAATCCTGCATACGATCAGCCCACTGATCATAATATTCAGGGATTAGCATTGGAATTTTGGTTGATGATCCTAACAGATGAGAAAACGAGGTCATCGAATTGAGATTGAAACACGTCATTGTTGTACGGAAGCTGAATTTGAAAATTTTTAAGAAGATTTGGAAATTTGAAAACAAACTAGTTGATTCAAATCGGAATTGCAAGAAAAACACTCGATTCAACAATTCAAATGCAGAATCAAATCACAAACTAAAATGTAGACAAATTTTTCACGATCAAAAAGTGCGGAAACTTTTGAACCAAAAATTTGATTCAAAAACTTTTTGAATGGATGAAAATCAGATCACAGATGTGATTCCTGCTCTGATACCAATTGATGAACCAAAGAATCAAGTATAAAACGAATCAGAGTATGAAATCAATTATGAATGCGAGATTGAACACAGGATGTAAATATGATCTTGTTTCAGCTCTATTATGCTTTCGAATGTTTACAGAGTACAAAGACAGGTCTGTAAAAACTCTTATCTAACTCTAGTAAATATCCTTATTTATAGGGAACTGAAAGCGTACAAAAAATATACTAAGGCATTGACACTTAGGCTTCGAATAAAAGCGCCTCAGTAAAATAGATTACAAAACATTCGAAGAGATCAAAATACATTTCGACTAATTACAACAATTCGACCCTTATAGCTGTCATTTGGTGCTAATCTTTTTGAGAAACTAAGCATTATTCTGAACTTGGTGTTATACTCTTTCACAGTCTAAAATATCTACATCTCACCGTTGTAAAAAATATCCTTCAATATCTACATCTCACTCCTACTCTTGGGATTTGGTATCAGGAAACATAGGATTTTTCATTCAAGCATATTCAGATGCAGACTTGGGAGGTTGTCAACTTGATAGAAAAACTACAACTGGAGGATATCAATTTATTCATGGAAAGCTTGTGATTTGGTAGTCAAAGTAGCAGACAATTGTATCAATATGTACAACAGAGGTTGAGTATATTATTGTTGTTGCTTGTACTTTGTAAGTGATTTGGATTCAAAGTCAACTTCGTCACTATGCAATCAACATGAAGAAAATTCCATTGTTTTGTGATTCTCAGAGTGATATTCACATATGTCATAACCCATTTAAACATTCAAAGACAAAATATATTGCTCTTCGATACCAATTCACCAAATATCATGTTGAAGATGACAATATCGAAGTTCTGTTAATTAACACCACATATCAAGTTGCTGATATTTTCATAAAACCTCTTCATGAAAAATCTTTCAAGAGAATTTTGAATGGATTGGGAATGATGGAAGCTTGTTATTTTCCAAAAGCTCACTAATATTTTCATCTTTGATATCGAAGGTTTTTGCAAACTTCAATAGTTATATCACTTCAACAGTGACAATGGACCATTCAGAGATTACTGTTCATAGTTAGAGCTTCGACTTCCTTCGAATTCTACAATTGCTTTGAATCATTCAGTAAGGTTAATTTACTATCAAAGTTTTGGTAAAAAAAAAAATAAAAAAAAAAAAAAAAAAAAAAACCTTTTTTTTGAAAAATTAAAAATCACAAAAAAAATATTTTTTTATTGTATTTTTGTTTTTTCTTGAAAAATCAAAAATGCCAAAAACATTTTTCTTTTACAAAATTTTTCAAAAATCCAAAAGATTTTCTTTATTTTTGTCTTTTAAATTCTAAAACTCGAACATTCCAAAAAGATTTTCTTTGTTTTTAGTTAAAAAAAAATTCTCTAAATTTTAAGCATATCATTTTTTTAAGACTTGATTTTTGTTTGCATGCAACAACGAAGTTCAAAGGGATAAATGTATTGTTCTATAAACATTGATTGGTTAAGTGCCACTGGAAGCATGTTATAGCATGTTGTCCTAAGCCTCATAAACTCTCTGTTTACGAAGCATTAATGAAAAAAAAAATTTCTAAAAATTTCTTCCTAAAAGGTCATGTTAACAGAAGTCATCAAGCTACCTTTGTCTACTCATTTTGGAGTTTAGAGATGTCTGGTTGGTTATTATTACATAGCAGAGGTACTATGATTTTCTTAACCAATCTCGAAAACCGATGAAATCTTGGGTATACACAAACCTAAACATAGGGTTCCTTTTATAAACCACTCAACCATAATTTTTGTTTAACCCTTGACATTTCGGGTCTGAACCAACTTGTAGTTATGGTTATTCAAAAATTATATTAATGATCATTCTTATCGTCACCATAAGTTTGTGAAAGACTCGTTTTCCATCTTCTTATCGTATACTTCTTAAACTTCGCACACACAATGTCGCATATACCAAACATCTCTAGTAAAAAACAACAAAGATGTAGGTATGCCAAAACCCTTTGTTTATGATCTTGAAATCTTTTTAACCATGATGATAGTGAGACCCACAAAACAATACATTTTCAAGGAATTGACAATGAACAATTTATTGTTCTAGATTTTTACAATGGAATTGAAGGATGAAACTTCATGTTTCAATGTACCATTTCTAATGTTCAAATCTCATTTTCATTATTTTTGCGTGATCTTAGTGAAATTGGATAATCCCAAGTCATTTCTACCAAAGAAGATCAAACTCTTTATTTTTCATGAAATGAGATTTTCATTTGAATATTTTTCTAAACATTTAGTCATTACTAAATCTCACCAAAGCTTACTTGATGTTGATTACACTGATCACTCAAGAATTTTCTTACATTTTTTTGCTCTTATGTTAAGTTGTAAACATGTTTAAAAATAAAGCCATCCTTTGATACTGACAAAAAGAGGGTATTCGATACTTCTCTATAAGTATTCGATTTTAATTCATGGGAAACCACAAAAACACTTCGATATATCTCTTGATGTCGAAGGAAGAGAATCTTTGCCTGATATCTTACTGTATTTATATCGAACTTTCTTTGATATCATGACTTATCCATGTTTTTATTATTTTTGATTGTATCTATTTCTTTGGTAAACAAATTGCACCGGGATCCTCGAGGTTTTGGGTATTACCAACCTATACCAAGATCCTGCAAAGTCTGACTTATAATTTCATTTATTATGCCCATAAGTGGGTAGGACCTATCCATAAGTATCAAATTTTAGCAAATGTTTGTTACTTCATTCAGTTAATGTTCGATATTGATTGCGAGACAAGGTAATCGTTGGTATGATGATGTAGAGCTACTATTACTTTATCTTTGATCGAGGAATTCGGTTATTACGACTACACGTGTCAGATAGAGACCATGTCGCTTCAGTTACCCACTTTACAATTGGCATGTTCCAATTGGTGTATAGTTTAAATTCAAATTTGATGCCATTTAAAGGGGTTTTGATGTTTCCAATTCATTTTTCTAATCTCCTGATTTTTCTCAATAACCCTAACCCTAAAAATTCTCCATGCAAAATTCTCGAAAGACATTGATCATCATGTCTAGTGTACTTGCTGCAGTCGATCAATTTGACACCACCAATAAAGTTACTTCTATTCCTCAAATGAAGATCCAATCAAACAATATTTGTTTTAATCCAAACTTGTCTGCTTATCCTGAAGAACTTAAGATGTTGGTTCAATGCTTGAATGATTCAATTCTTACTTATGAATTATCATCTTCTTTTGCTATACTGATGTATTGGTTGTCTCTTGCTTGTTCAACAACCATTTATAACAAGGATGCTGATGTAGTTACATTCTAGATGGAATCAAAAGGAACAAACAAATTGGTGAAGAAGCAGTTTACTCATATTCTTTAATTGTTAGCTGAAGGTTCGTTTGAAGTCCCATATTTTGATCAAGTGCTTCAGATGTTAAATGAAATGAGGTGCTATCCTCCTATTTTTGTTATTAGTGATTTTAGGAAGTTGAATTTATCAATTATGTGGAGTTTTTTCTTTAGTGTTAGAATTTGTTGCTTGACGGAAAGGAATTTTGACCTTGATAAAGCCAAGCTTCAAATATACTATGTTATGGCCGGATTATATTATGGTATGAAGGTCGATTACGCTTCTTTGTTATGGGATGAATTCACCACCTATGTTAAGCATTCAAAAAAGACGTCGGAAATAACGAGTGTTCAATTTTGGAGTTTGATTTTATGAGAAGCATATAATAAAGCAGGAGTTCAAGATCCTGATGGAGGTGAAGTTGCTCACTTTTCTCATTTACATATTCTAAAGACTGCTAATGATGATCCTGATGAGTTTCCATAATTTAGAAGGATTTCTGAAGCTATTCTAAGCTTGGTGGCTGAGTCAGATCCTGTATTGGTTTAATATAGGAAAACATTGAGTGTTGATCCTTATGTTTCAACTCCTAAGAATGTGAAATCGAAGCCTAAACGAGTTATAATTCTGAAACCATCTGTTTTAGATCAACCTAAAAAGAGAAAATCAGTTGGGGTTTTAAAAACCACAAGGAAAAAACAACTATCAAAGCCTAAAACAAAGAAGCATGAGAAGACTGTTGTTGATGAAGATAAGGTATTAGTTGAAACCGAAGGAGAGGAAACTGATACTGAGGTTAAAGAACCAATTCAAGAACCATTTCAATTTTCACATTATGAATGTGAAGGGAATGTAGACGATGTTGATAAAATTATACATGATAATCCATCAGTTTAACCACGAAGGGATGCCTCTGTTAAATGGAATGTCGAGGAGACAAGCTACTTGGATGTCAATGTGAACCCATCTAATGTGGACACAAACATCATAACAATGTTGAAACAACTTCGACTATTGCTCCTGAGTCGAATAAAGTTATTACACCTAAATGTCCTACTACCAAGTACAATACGGTGGATGATAGATCTTCAGAAATCCATGGGCACTTATCTAATAAGGACTCAAATGTCAATATGGGTAAGACTCCTTTGATGGATTCTTTGATAGCTTAACCACCACCATCATCACCTTTGATAACTTCGACAATTCATACTACCAAAGTTCTATTCAACTCACCTATGTTTTCATGTATCTTACAACAATCCATCACTACTTTATTTTCTACTCAATCTACCGAGCTTGAGACCAATATTGAAGAAGAAAAGAGAGTTGAATTTGTTGATATCGAGATTGATTCTATGTAAGAAAACATCAAAGATCATGCTATCATGTCAATGAAGCAGTACAAGAGCCTCAACTCGAAGCTAAATACAATTTTACAATTTTTCAATGATTCTGCTGGTTCTCCTTCATCAATAAGCAAAGAAGAAGTTGAATCTTTTTTGAAATCTCAAGTGTCGAAGATGAAGTTTTTAGTCAATAATGTTGCGACTAATATTCAGACTCGAATTTAAAGGAACTTCGCTTCTTATAAGTTTCATCTTATAGAAGTTCAAAATGTTGCTTGAGAAAGATATGAATTGTTAGAAAAGGCTATGAAAACTTGTAAGGATTCAGTTGAGTGAAGGTTAAGGAACTTCGTGATATGTTTATCAAAAAGGTGAAGAAGATTGATGGTTTTTGAACTAGTGTTAAAAAGAATGAAGATGTTCTGCTTGCTTCTACACAAACTTATTTAAGATATTTGATCATTTAGTCTCGAATATAAGGAAGAGTTGTGTAAGAAAAATGAATCAGATGGGAAATTGTTCAAAAGGATGGAAATTTTACCCAATAAGTTTCAAGAGGAGATATCAAATGTTGCAGTATCTTCAAAATGTTTGATGTTTGAAGAAAAGATTTCTACTGTTGTGTCTTTCAGTGAAGCATCCTTCAAAGCCCAACTAGATCCAATTCTAAACTTGTTTCTTTGATTGCCCACATGTAATGTCAAGATTTTGTGATGATATCTGAGTGTCAAAGTTTTCACCTTGTAATATATGAACTATTACATAGTTTTCTATATGAAAGGTTTCATATCTTCGATATATCTATGTATCTTAGTAGGCACAATTATTTTGTAACACTCTGATAGTCAAAGTCCTATGATACTTTTTGTATCTGTTTAGGGCATTATAAATAGTGATGTTGCTTAAGTCATTTGTAAATTTCACATTCGAATCACATAGAATTGTACATTTGCAACCTTCTAGATAATATGAGCTGAAACCATATCTTATTTACCTTTCTTGTTCATATTTATGATTGTAATCATTACTTGATTGATTTCTCGACTCAACAAGTGGTATCAAAGCAAGAATAATTAAATCATTTGAGGAATTCCATTCTCATTTTCATCTTTTGGTTCATTTATTCTGTTTCAACTTTTTTCGCATTTGAAAATGTTATTCTTCAAGCAATTTTTGAGATTTATCGATTCTACAATCGAAAATCAATCAACTGAATCTGGTTTCATTTTTATTCAAGTTTTTCTTCACTTTGGAACAAATAGATGGAAAACATGAACTTGAATACGATGATGAATTACGAAAATATCCTTGGTTCTTCCATGAAAGTCCCAATGTTACTTCCAGAGTACTATGATCACTGGGTGGATCGAATGGAGGATTATCGCATAGGAATCGACAAATATTTATGGCATCCAATTGATAAAGGACGATATCAATCTGATCTTGTTCAAGCAGTAGGGACAACAACACAACGTGAAGATATGACGATTGATCGATTGGAGAAAGAAGAAAATGATAAAAGGTGCATTTGTGAATTGAGAGGATCCTTACCACCAGTGGTCTACAATACATTTGTGGATGCAAAACAGCATAGGAGATTTGGAATACACTCACGGAGAAATTTCAAGGGAATGAACGCACAAAGAAGAGTTCGGTGACATGATGCTTTTTAAAGTTGGCTGATTTCAAGCAGAGATAGATTGAGTCAATTGAAGCTTACTATGATCGTTTTACTGAGTTGATTTACAAATGTTCAAGGTATAATATGGTTCGAACTATTCTCGAGCTCAATATTACGTTCATTCTAGGTTTAAGGAAAGAATGGCAGAACATTTGCTTGATGATGAAAATGCAAGAGAACTTCGACAGTTACACTTTGTCGAATATTTACAACATACTCAAAGCTTATGAGTCTGAGGTTAAAGAAGTTGCTGATGAGAAAGATAAAATGAATTTTTGCGTTCCTTTGGCTTTAGTCTCAAAAACAAATTTGAAAGAAGTTTGTTCTGAAGAAGAAGAAGGTGTTGGCGAAGAAGGCTTGATAATGAACTCAGATGATGAAGTTGTGGCATACTACTCAAACAATAGTGTCAAAAAGTTATACAAGAAGCCTATAAAAAGTAATTTCAAAAACAATTCATTGAAGAAAACATTTTCAACATCAATTTCTGGTGTCCAACACAAAGGTTAAGAGAAGTTTGATGAGAAGAAGGAAGAGAAGAAGGCTGAGAGGAAGCTCACTGGAGATTCAGGATATGATTGTAAAAATTGCAATAGAAAAAACCATTTGGCAAGATTGTATGTTGAAGAAGAAGGAATAGAACAAAGAGAAGGTCAAGGATGAGGCATATTATTCCACGAATATCGAGGAGCTTAGAGCCAAGTATAAGAATCTATCTATGGTTGCAAAGAATTTAAGTGAGGATGATGACACTTATCAAATCTAGTCTTCTGGATTGGATGATGAAGATATGCGTCACCCGAAGCATGGTGCCATCTTTCCAAAGCATAAAAATGAACATGTTGCAAAAGAAGATGGTGTTTGGAGCATCAATGGTCGATAGCAAAGAAGAAAGTGATGATGGAGAAGAGAAGGTCGAAGGACATTACTTTATGGCTACCACTTTGAAGTATCCAATGAATGATAAGGTATGTAATCTCTTACTCTCTCTTAATATTCCTTTGAATTCTTATAATACTGTCTTATTTGATATTTGTAACGCCCGCATATTCGGGCTAGTCGATTTAGAGATAATAAGCGTTAAAAATGACTTTTTGATAAAAGATTATTTAGGATAAAGAATCTTAACTAAAGTTATAGTATATGTCACAAGGATTCCGTGCATATAAAGAACAGTGAAATCTGACTTATAACGAAGAAGTTATGACCCGTCGAAGTTTCGTGATTAAACCGGCAAGTAAGAGACATTAAACCAAGAGCGTTCATACAGAGAACGTCCAAATATGACTTCGTTAGACGAAGTTATGGTTTTTCTAAGATTCAGCATAGCAGTGTACAACCCGGAAATAGAATTTTAGATCGATCGAATATTAGCCGACACAACCTAAACAATAATTAAATATCTTGTTAATAGGAGCTCAACGATATAAATACAGTAAAAAACGGATGTTGAATGACAAAGTTATGAATTTTTAAAGGACTTTAAATGTCTAAACCTATTAAAATATAACTTTAAAAATAAAGTCAAAATTAGCCTACAGAGTCTAAATGAAGGTTGTATATCCCGTCGTTAGCTACACATGGATATAAAGAACGTCAAATCCAGAGCACGTATGTGAAACTTATGGATTTTAGAAGATAATTAATTTTCAGATTAAACCTCGGAGTGACACGTGGCAAGGTTTGGGCCACACCTTCTTCCCCACGGCTTGGAACAAGATCGCGACACGTGGCCTGAGTACACCCAGCGTAGCTCGAAGTACGCCCAGCATACTGAGTACGTCCAACGTACCCTTTGCGTACGCCCCACGTACAGGGTTGTTGGCAGCCAATAAATAGATGGCGTTTTTCACTCTTTTCTTCACACTTCTTCAACCAACTCTCTCCCAAACACCCCCAAACCCTATAAGCTTTTATCTAGCACCCCCAAAGTGTTATTTGTGAAGCCCGGTTTCTTGCACAAAGCCCGGTTTCTCGCTAAACCACCTGTAAGTTAAGTTATGCTTACCGTACTTTAAGTATAACTTATGTTTATGTTCATTATCGTTATTATGACCCTATAAACAAGATTTATAAGTGATTCAAAGTCATTATACTAAGTGATCTGCTAACAGGAATGATGTCTAGGCTGGATTTAGTGAGGTGTTTAAAGTGTAATTTCCAAACAGTATACTTCGTATTCCAAACGGACCCTACTTCTGATATGATCCTACCTGGTTGTTCCTTACTTGATAGATCATGAAGTAGACTTTGAGTTAATGATGAATCTAGACTAATAATTAGTCGCAGTAAATATTAGACTAAAACTTAGTGATAATGATACTAGGTTTCATCAAAGGAAAATACAATTGCTAGAAGCGAAGCGCTGTCTGAATTTAGAGTCATCACTTTAACAAGTGAGTGCATAGTTACTTTCATCTTACACACACACACACACACATATATATATATATATGTATATATATATATATATATATATATATATATATATATATATATATATATGAAGTATTTAATATTAATACATGTTATATGTGCTTATTATTTATGTTCCTGATATCTATGCTAGATGAACAATTTATACATGTTTTACTTAATTTAAACTGTATATGTGTTTTTATACTTATAAATATATTGGGTAAATATGGGTAGATGAAAGATGAGATGGATGATGAGAGATGAAAGATGATATAGATGTTGAGAGGTGAAAGATGATAAGAAGCCTTGACTTTAACGATGATCCAGTCATCTACCAGAGTATAGATGACAACCACGGACGATTCTAGACAGTCTAGTGGAACGCTAGCTGGATCACAACTTGTAGGTGTTTTTGAACTACGTGTTCAGCAGATGTACTCTAAAAATCCTGGTAGTTGTGCCTAATCGATAATATTGGCAGTTGTGCCTAATAGATAACATTGGCAGCTATGCCTAATAGCTAACATCAACAGCTACAGACTTAGTGCCTGTTTGATGAACCCTGGCAGTGATGGACTTCATGCCTATTCCTTATGACAATCCTTAGGAATGAATAAATGAAGAATAGATGATTCTTAGGGAAGATCCTTAAGAATAAATAAGATAATGGGGATGGGAAATTGGGTTAATTGTTTGATGAATAAACATAATAATTATATTATTGTAGGTTGAAAACTCTATGTACTCACCAGGTTTCCCAACATGACCCACTTAGTTTATTGTATCACAGGTAGCGATATTAAAGATACATTCTACTGAGAGATTCAAGGAGTATTAAGCCACTAGTTTAATTACGGTAAGGCTTGTAATATTTCGTTATGCTTATGTTTATATATTGACGATGATATCTTAATGTTTTAATATACATAAAATACATTTCTTCGGAAATGATTTGATAAAATCATTATGATGTTTTTCTGGGAACAAATTCCGCAATACGATTCTTTAAAAAGGATACTCTGATTTTTAAATAAGCATAAACAAATCGGTCTTTTCTGGACGTGAAATTGAGGATGTCACAGTTGGTATGAGAGCATTAGTTTAACAGAACTAGGATTATTGAGGATTTCTAGACTTAAACTTAGAATGTTAAGCGATGATGGTGAGGAGCGTGTCTAAAGCTAACAACAAGAACTCCGAGAATACAAGTGGTTTTTATAGTCTAAAGCTAACAACAAGAACTCCGAGAATTTCGGGATCCTCCAAGATCAACATATAGACGTTACTTGACTTGGTCTTCCGGGTCGTTTGCATGGTTGTGACGAGTATTTGTTGAGAATAATTCTTTCACTGATTATTTATGCACATGTGAGAGAGATAATAGAGTATATAATCGTTATGAATATTTGGAAAATAATAGTCAGGATCCTGAAGTATGTTTGGGATCCTGAGGTTTGAATCTTGAGGTTTGAGGATCCTAGTTGTAGTCTTGAGATCCTAGCCCTAACAATTGCCCCCAAACTATTCCTGTGAAATATTTTGGAGTTAGTTTGCCAAAATTTAAAGGGATAATTTGAGAATAAAAAGAAACAAATATGATAAGGGGTTTTGATTTTTAAACCCTAACAGATAGAATGTATATGTTCAAAAACCATCATAACCGGTTAAATGGACCTTTCTCTTTCTTCTGCGATCAGCATAAATAGAGGTAATCGATTAGGGTTATTCTTCCCCGCGACTTTTAGCTTTCATCTACGAGTTTATTAGTCATCTTTGAATGTACACTTCTCACTTATTCCCCTTAGTTTCTTTTCACTTACAATAGGCAAGAAAATGACCGTGTCTCGTAAGAACATCCCTGATCCTTCTGAGGATGACTTCATCGACCAGAAGATCCTATCATACGACGAGATCTGTTCTTTCGATGAGGACGATATTGAGTCATTGAAAACAGTCGACGCTTTCTCCAGTGATGCTGTTTTTAAACCCTTTGATCCAAAGCAACAACCTGATTTTTCTTCCTCCTATTGGGTGTGCTTTCACGGATACCCCTTTGGTTTGGGTCTGAAATACCGCTTTTCCAGGATCATCTCCAAGTTCTTTGAAGTTACCCAAATCTCCTACATCCAATCAATGCCTATTGTTTGGAGGATATTGTTTTGGATTGACAAACTGAACAAGTCCAAAGATCTAGATATACATTTAGCTGAGTTGGCTCATGTGTATGATCTTACTACCTTTGGAAGCTCCTGTTTTCTTCTTAGGCTCAAACCCCACAAATCCCCTCGCATTCTAAAAACAAAATATAATGATGGTTCTTGGAAGGAGAAATACTTCTTTGTGAGACGTGATTCGATCCTTGGTGGGGATTCCCTGTCGAAGACCTGGGTGAAAAAGGGTAGGAATAATTTTTCCTTGTACCGAGGATCCTGGAATTCACATTTCATTATTTTGTTTGATGTTTTACATCTTTCAAGTTTGAAGAACTCATCCCTGTCGCCAAGGATACCAAAGAGAAGATAGAGAAGCTTCTCGTTGTTTCTGCAGTTGATAGGTCTTTCAAGTTCGATTGCTCCAGTCTACAAGAAGGTTCCTTCACCACTGCGTTAATGACTACTGGTAAGAATCATTGTCTTGCCAGTGATAGTTTAGAATCAATTAGGATCCTGAACTAATGAGGATCTTATGCAATGTATAGAATCCAAGGTTACTCACTCTAATGCCCGATTTGCTATGTCTGATCTCGAAGACGATATGTCCAGCGGCCTGATCATAGTCAAGAGAAAGAAAACTGCCTTGCATCTTCCTCTTAATAAATCTCACAATGATCTTAATGTGAAGGCCCCAAGCTCCTGTAAGAGGAAGACCTCAGAAGCCACGGATCTAAACCTGGGGAATCTCGGAGCTGAGGAGGCGTTTCAAAAGTTTCTTTCCTTTTCTTAAGATGTAAGTGTTGTGTTTCATTAGTTTCCTACTTGTTTTTACTAACGCCATGCTTATTTCAGGTTTCTGCTCATGTTTCCCTGTCAGTAGTTGATCTAAGGATTCTGGCTGAGGAGGCTGAGCGAGTTATGAAGGAGCGAGAGAATGAGTGAAAGGGGACCAATGAAGATCTCCTTAATAAGGTCGAGTTGTTGAGAAAATAGAAAGCTGGGAAAGAGGAAGAGTATGCTGCTGAGATGGATGAGGTGATTGCGGAGGTGAAGTCCAGTGCTGCCATAACTATTTGGGAAACCAAGATCATGTTAGTTGAGGATATCGCCAATGCAGGATCCTAGGATCTGACAGGGTGGCGTAAAGCTCTCACCAAGTTAACTGGTAAGCTTGTCAATACCAGTCAGGATCCCGAAGGGCAGCCGTCAAAGGTGGGTGAGGTGGATGAGAAGAACACTGGCGATGATAACCAGCTGACGGTTTAGGCGTGCAAAAATTTGGTTTAAGTAGTTTATGGTTTCTTTGGTGATGTAAGACAATATTACTATTTCCTTTTTCTGTGGGGTTGGTGGGCATCCCCTTAATGTTGTGGTTGTTTAATATTTCTTTGCGTGCTTGATTATGTGATTGTAGTAGTGTGATTTATAATATGCATCTTAAGTAGTTCAGGGCTCATAATAATTCTCAGGATCCTGAAATAACCTGAAAACAGTTAGTATTACAATTAGGATCCCAAAATAGTAGGGATCTACTTAAGATAAGTCTTCAATAAGAAATACTATTAAGAATAAGGACAGATGGTACCTTTGTATCTTTGGACTTTGTGACCTTTGGGACTCACTTCTAGGATAAGTGCAAAATAGTTCTATAGGATCACAGAGTTCTTCCATAGAAGGATCTTTGATTGTCTTTAACTCGGTAATCTTTAAGGAGGATCTTTCCTTAGGAATCGAATGGAAACGACTATAACTTGGAAAATAGCTGAAGGAACTGTTTTAACATTATGATGCTACAAATGTTACATATTTTCTGGGGAGTATCCAATCTTCAAGAAATGTGTTGGTATCGTAACTCTTGCAGAACTTTGGGAAAAATTCCAAACTTAGTAGATTTCTGGGGAGGATCCCAAATCATATGATAACATAAAAATGTTATAAATTTTATTTATTTTCTAGGGAAAATCCCAACTTGAGATAACATGAAAATGTTATAAGCCATGTGTATTATCTGGGGAAGATCCCAACTTGAGATAACATGTCAATGTTATAAACCTTAGGAATTATATAGGGAGGATCCCAACTTAAGATAACATGAAAATGTTATAAACCTTAGATTTCAACTTTAGGATCTTAACTTATGTTCAAAAATAAGAGGGTTTCTATGTCACTGAAACGTGAAATGATCCCCTTATTCACATCCCATAGTCAGATGATAATGTGTGTCCAATCGAGGTGTATAAACCTTAACTCGTGTGAAAGAGGTAATTAACTCTTTAAACCTTAGAGGGGATTAAGTACCCTTATTCGTAGGAGAGATGATTAGTCTCTATTCTTAGGAAATTCATATTGTGAATTGTCGGATGTTGCAGTCATGGAACTCTTTTATGCCAGTGGTCTTTTGAATGTCAGGATCCTTGAATATTCATCTGTCAAGATCCTTAGAGTTCAGGATCCTTGAGTGTCACGATCCTTGAATATTCATCCGTTAAGATCCTTATAAGTCAGGATCCTTAAGTCCCTGCGTGCAGCAAACATTAGCCGGGGGTGGGCGTTAGCCTAGCTAACGCCCTCCGATGCTTCAGTTAGTAATGGTATTTGAAGAGAATAAATAGTAATAAAAATAAAGGGTAAAAGGTAAATAGCATGCGTACCTTAAGTGTGTTGGGAAATGACTAATCTTACTTACATAAAATAGGCTTTGAGATATATACCATTCTAGGATATTGGCAAGATATTTCCATCTAGGGTGGCCAACCAATATTCCCCCTTTCCTGCATCAGCATCTATGAGATATGGCCCTTCCCATTTAGGTGCCAGTTTACCTGCACTAGGATCCTTGGTATTTTGGAATGTTTTCCTTAGTACCAATTCTCTTATTTGGAATCTTCTTACTTTAATATTTTTGTTGTATGTCTTGGTGATCCATCATTTTCTTCAAGTTGTTGACTATAATTTTGTTGTTGGATTCTGCCTGGCCATTGGCTTGAGGGTGTACAGGAGTAGACATTACCATCTTGAATCCCTAACTTGTGCAAAAGTCCCTTTTCCTTTTGCTTATGAATTGGGATCCATTTTCGCATATAATTTCATCAGGGATGCCGAACCTGGTCAAGATGTTACGTTTGGTGAAGGAAGCTACCTCTTTGTCTCTTACTTGGACGAAGGCTTCGACTTCTATCCATTTTGAGAAGTAGTCAGTCATCACTAGCATGAAGACCTTTCCTCCAGGAGCTACTGGCAATTTACCCACTATATCCATTCCCCATTTCATGAATGGCCAAGGGGAGATGATAGGATGTAGGATGTTGTTATGACTTTGACAAGCATCACATTTCTGAGTATGAAGGAAGGAATCTTTCTTCATGGTTGGCTAGTTGTATCTTGTCCTCAACACTTTGGAGCATAAGGATCTTCCCCTAGTGTGGTTGCCGTAGTCTCCTTATTGTATATCCTTTAGGAACTCTGCAGCTTCATGATCTTCTAGGAACCTAAGGTATGGACCTGCTATAGATTTTTTGTATAACTTACCTTGGATTATAACAAACAATGAGATCCTTATTTTGAATGCCCTTTCGCTTTTCTCTTCCTCAGGGATCTTGCCATTCTGGAGGTATTCCATAATGGGTTGGATCCATGAACTTGAGGTTGGAGAGGGATCCTTAATGTTGGGATCCTGATGGTGAATCGTCGAATCGGGATATTCGATTGTAGCGACTTCAGTAGTTTCCACGTGATTTTTGGGATCCTTCAGTCTCTTGGCAGGACCCTCAATTGTTGGGATCAATACGTGGGGTACAGGGATCCTGGTCTCTGGCGGGATCCATAGGGAAGATCCTAGATTGGCCAAAGCATTTGCTTCAACATTGTCTTCTCTAGGAACCTGGTTTAGGCTAAATGTTTCGAATTCTGAGTCTAGGTTTTTTAGGATCTGGAGATATAGTGCTAGCTTCTCTCCTTTTACTGCATAGGATCCATAAAAATGGTTAGTTAATAATAAAGAATCGACGAATACCTGAATATCCTTGATTTGAAGATCTTTGGCTAGTTGTAGTCCCATGATTAGTGCCTCGTATCCTGCTTCGTTGTTGGTTGCATTAAACTCACAACTGATTGATTGGGGTAGGATGTCCCCCTATGGAGATTTTAGTACGATCCCCAATGTAGTTCTTCTTTGGTTTGATGATCCATCTGTGAATAGCATCCATATTCCCATGTTCTCTTCTTCTACAAGTTGTTTGGCTTCTATTTCGACTTCGGATCTTAGATCATCACTAAAGTTAGCCACAAAATCTGCCAATGCTTGGGACTTTGTAGTGGATCTTGGTTCGTATTTTATGTCATATGTACTTAACTTTAAGGACCACTTTTCCATCCTTCCTGACATTTCTGGTTTTCTCATAACACTCTTAATGGGATAGTTAGTTCTTACACTTATAGGGTGTGTTTCAAAATAATGTCTTAATTTAGTAGAAGCTATTACTAATGCAAGTATAAGTTTTTCAAGGTGGGAATACCCGGTCTACGGATCCAGGAGACTTTTACTTACATAGTAGATGGGATGATGGTCCCCATTGAGATCCTTAGTTAATATTGCACTTACGGTGTTTGTAAGGGTGCAAAGTCACTCTTGGATGTTATGAGGGCTTACTCCTTTGATTGTGCATAATGAGTTGTCTTTCCTTTATAAGGAAGTGAGTGACACTCATTTTATCTAATGATCATTTTGAGATATTAGTTTAGAGAGAGAATTTGCAAAACCCATTTTGTATTGTTTCTATGAAACTAATGAGAGCTTAAAAGAATTATTTACTTCTTGTGTTCATGTTCTTGATTTTACTTGATGATTCACTAAATCATTCTTAATTCCGCACATGTCATCATAATCAACATCACTACAATTGGTATCAGAGCGGGTGTTCTTGATTGGATCAAGAATTGATCCTTGATGGCAATCTTGATTTGGTGATTCATTTTTTGATCTTTGATCTTTGTGTTTTAGAGAGTTTTTGGATTCTAGAAATCGAATTCATCTTTGATTCTATTCAAAATTCGATTTTCTTCACTAGAATTCAAGTGATTTTTACTTTCTCTCTCTAAAAAAACCTATTCAAAATCACTTTCTCTCTAGAAATCTTCAAGTTTTTGTGATCATGGTGAATTTGCCGTATAATTCTTGGATTGTGATCGTTGAAGATGTCAATTACAAAGTCAATAAAAATCAGTATTATGGGTTGGTGTTAAATAAGTTGATTAAATGGGGAACTATGGTTTCTTATGGAGGATTGAAGGATGATCATGGAAGCTTGATATTTCACCCACTTTGTGAGATTAAATGGTTGGCTGAAATTACCTGGTCCATATCAACACGTAGTTCTGATAAAAAAGAATGGAGAATAAAAATATTTGTTCAATAAGAAATATATTTCTCTTATTGAAGACCCAAATGATCTTCGTGCTCTTAAGTTTGTTAAAGTTCAAGACAATGGAGTTCAATGTGATATTCTTGATGTTCTTGAAGTTCATGATAAGTAAGATTCAAGTTGATTCTCAAGATGAAAAAGTTTTTTGCTCGATTCGAGTTCAAACTGATGATATTTTGTGTTCTTGTGATTCGTTTGAAGGAATGATTCCTTATCGGAAGCCGGTGATCCAAGAAATTCACAAGTATCAAACTCCAAAAGATTTGATTCAAACTCACAAAGTTGATGCTGTGGAAACTGGGTTTGTTCATGAAATCAAGTCTTCAAGATGCAAAAAGATGAGAAAGAAAAAGAAGAAGAAGATTAATCGCAAAAACAAGCGGGTTTACTCACAAGAATCGTCAAATGTTATGAGGCCGAAATCCGTGAAGCAAATTTGGGTTCCAAAGCAACAATCTCCAAATGTTACATTGAATTAGAAGTCAAAACCCAAATGTGTTGGTGGTTCTTTTGAAGATGTTCTTGGATCGTTGAAGAACACGAAGAACACGAAGAACGAGTTGTACATCACACATAGTGGGTGGTACAATGTTCAAATTGGAGATTTTCTCGTTTCGACAAAAGACCCAAGATCTTCTAAATTTGATTCGTTCGTTGCAAATGGATCTCGATTCGTCAAAAAGGTATCTCAAATTCTCAAATGGATTCCAAAACGTCCATGATTTTGATTCATATTTTGCATTTTTCAATTTTTGATCGATTTGCCTCATTGGATCAAATCTGTTTCAAAACCCATTGTTGATCCAATTATTTTTGTTTAGATCAAAATTCCAAAAATCATTATCAAATTTGAAATTCACTGATCATGTCCAATGTTTAAGCTCAAAATTACAATTCGGGTACTGTTCAAAGCCCATCCTACCGATTCATAAATTTGAGCCCAAAGGACATTAATTGGTTACTGTTTGAGCCCAAATCGTGAATGTCTTTTACACATTGAATCATTCTGAATCGTCAATAGATGTTCGCCATCTAACTTGTACACATGCTTCATTTGTTGTACAATTGTATCCTTATGTTGTTCTATTCTTAATCGATCGATTGATCTTGAATTCTTGATCTCATTTTCTCGTGTCTTTTAATCGATCGATTGGTTTTGAGATTCGATTTCAAATGATTGACATATGATGAAATCGATTTTGTTTAAGCTGAATTGTGAGAAATTGAAAAATTGAGATTTTGATTTGGATAAATATGGTCAAGAACAACATGGATATAATGAAGAACAGCTAATGGAACACTTTTTGATCTGAAAGTGGTCATTAGAATCGTCAATTTCATGTTTTTTTTATCTTTGATTTCTAAAAGTCAAACTGTGAAAAAGTTGGAATTCAAGAGATGAATCGATGAATAGTATGATGAAATCGATAATTACAAGTTGTTTTTGAGGTTGAAAGAGTCGAAATTTAATCAGATTTTAGTTTAATTTCGAATCTGGAGGTATCGATGTTCTTGATGACGGACTCTAACTAATTGAAGTCGATGGTTGGACGATTGCTTTTGGAATGATAATATGGCATTGATTTCGAATGTTGATGACCGGTTGAATGAAATGTGAGGTCTTGGATTTCATTTTTAATGTTCAATGTCGATGATTTCTGTGTACGAAGACTATTTGGATTTGGTGCTCTATGACTTGGATTTTGTCAATAAAGTTGAATATGTTCATAGTCATGTGCTGGGGTTATATATCGAAGGCTGAGTTGATGAATTGGGTTGGAGTCGATTTGATGAACAGGTGGCTGACGAAGGATTGATAATGGTCGAGGTCGTGATAACGAAATCGATTTTGAGGATTAGTTCACGAAATCGGGTTTGGTTTGGGGACGAATGAACTTGGGTTCTGAACGAATAATCGAATCGTGATTTGGACTGAGTTATTGAATCGATTTTGGAGCTAAAGCACGAAAGATTAATAACAAGTGATGAAGACTTGATGTTGAGTTGCTGTTGAACGAACGAATTTTTTTTTTGGATATTGATTCAGGGGTTGAATGATTCAGACAAGATTCAGAGGCTTCGTGTGCCTTCGTTTTCGTTAAAATGGACAGAAAAATTTCGTTAATTTGGTGCTTTGATTGAATCTAACGAAGGAGAGAGAGAAAATTTTGGTGCTGTGAATTCGTAGGAAGGGTGCTCTGATTGAACAAAGAGGAGAGAGAAAATGGGCTGTGGATTTGGGATTAAAACTAACGAAGGGGAAGGAAAAATCTTTCGTTAATATGGTCTGTGTATTTTCGTTAGATTTGGGGAAGAAGAAAACATGAAGTTTCGAAAATGGTCCCTGGTGTTTCGATAGTTTTGCATATGGTCAGAGTTTCGTTAGTTTTGAAGAAAACTGAAGAATTTTCAAAAACAGCCCCTGAAATTTCGACAGTTGGCAACATGTACCCAAATTCGAAAATGGAGTGTTTTTTTGAGAAATTGAAGATTGTGCATTTCTGGCCCTTGCGGTTTGTGCGAATTTACGCTTTATGCCCAGTTTCGCAAATGGGATAGAGTTTCGCATATTAGGCTGGTTTTGGCGCAATGGGTCCCTGTAAGTTTCAGAAAGTGACAATTTCTACCCGATTTTTGAAAAATCTTGCAACTTTCACCCAAAAAGTCAAAAATTTTCATAAATTGGAAATTTTTTGGGGCTTTTTCGTGATTGTTTTTTCGTGCAAGATTTTTGGTGTTTCATTTTTGGCACACATCAAGGGGGAGTTTTGTAAATTTCATTCCTCGAGCGCTTCTCACCCTTAATGGGTTTTATAATCATTTTTTTGATTATAAAAAGGGGGAGAATATTATGGGTATTCGAAGTGGATCTTTCATTTGCGGATTTGAAGACCGGTGTTTACTTCGAGGGGGAGTTTGGTCTTGATCGCGCGTGCTCGTTGGAGATTGAAGCCGGACATCCAATCCTAACTTTGAGGGGGAGAATGTAAGGGTGCAAAGTCACTCTTGGATGTTATGAGGGCTTACTCCTTTGATTGTGCATAATGAGTTGTCTTTCCTTTATAAGGAAGTGAGTGACACTAATTTTATCTAATGAACATTTTGAGAGATTAGTTTAGAGAGAGAATTTGCAAAACCCATTTTGTACTCTTTCTATGAAACTAATGAGAGCTTAAAAGAATTATTAACTTCTTGTGTTCATGTTCTTGATTTTACTTGATGATTCACTAAATCATTCTTAATTCTGCACATGCCATCATAATCAACACCACTACAGTGTTCGAGGATACTGAGAGGTAAAGAAGGAGTGATTCCCCGTCTAATGGTTTTACCAATAGGGGTGGTGAACTCAAATATCTTTTAAGTTCCTGGAAAGCATTTTCATGTTCCTGGGTCCACTCGAATCTTTTGTTCTTCTTCAAGATGTCGTAAAAAGGCTTGCATCCTTCTGAGGATCTTGAGATGAACCTGTTTAGGGTTGTCACTCTTCCTGTTAGTCTCTGAATATATATTTTGTCGAGGATGGTGATCTTAGATCAAGGATAGGCTTGCTTTGCTCTGGGCTTGCTTCGATTCGTCTTTTGGTTACCATGTACCCCAGGAATTTACCCGATCTCATCCCAAAGTGGCACTTGGAGGGATTTAGCTTCATGTTATATTGGTCCAAGATGTCGAAGGATTCTTCGAGATCCTTGAGGTGATCCTCAGCTTTTCGGATGTAACCACCTTGTCATCGATGTAGACTTCCATGATGTCCCCCAGTTTCTCTTTCAACATCTTGTTTATTAGTCTTTGGTATGTTGCACCTGCATTTTTAAGATCAAATGGCATGGCAGTGTAACAGTAGATACTTGTTGGAGTTATAAACGTCGTGTCCTCTTGGTCAAAGGGTTCCATTTGGATCTGATGGATCCTGCTGATACGTCCATGAATGTTATTAATTCATGACGTGTTGTTGTGTCTATCATTGAGTCTATGTATGGTAGAGGGAAAGGATCCTTGGGACAAGCCTTGTTAAGATCTGTGTAATCTACACGCACTCTCCATTTACTGTTCTTCTTTTGTACCACGGCCATATTAGCTAGCCATCTTGGGAATTTCACCTCCTTGATCATGCCAGATTTAAAAAGATTTTTCTATTTCTTCTTGTATAACTTGGTTTCATTCTGGTGCAAATTTCCTTCTCTTTTGGTGTATCAGCCTAAAAGATGTATCAATACCTGTCATGTCCTCATTCCTTTATCAATACCTGTCATGTCCTCATGCTTCCATGCAAACATATTGATTCTAACCTTGAGGAACTTTATCAGATCATGTTCGACTTGTTCAGGCATTGAGGATCCTATGAGAACTTTGGCTTCAGGATCCTCAAGTTTTAGGGACACTTCTTTTATATCTTGCTCTCTTACTTCTAGCACATGTCTTGCCCCAGCCTTAATTGTTATTCTTGTCGTGGTATTGTTGAAAATTTCATCAAAGTCTTGTAGCATTCCTTGGATTCTTGTTGGTCTCCTGTGATCTTCATTGTCCCCCATGGGGTGGACATCTTTACACATTGATGATACATCGATGGAACGGCCTTCATTTCGTGGATCCATGGTCTACCTAGTATGACATTATAATAGGATAATGAATCAATTACACAAAAACGTTGTACAGATTTTACCCCCTCTATGTATATTGGTAGCTTTATCTCATTGATGGTGTGCCTAGTTTCGCCGCTGAATCCAATCAACACTGAGGATCTTGCAACTATCTCAGACTCTGGTATGTTCATTCTTTTCAATGCGTCCAAGAGTATGATGTTAAACGAGGATCCTCCATCGACCAGGATCTTTCTAAAGAAATGGTTGGCGATGTAGAGAGTAATCACTAATCCGTCATGGTGAGGATCCTGGATGTCTTGTCTATCCGCTTCGTCGATGGTGATCTCCTTCTCGTTTGTGATCGATGTATTCTTCTGTGGTCCTTTTTCCTTCTCCATTTTGGATACCTTGGCGCGCCTCTTTACTGTAGAGTAAGAGGTACCACAAATGTCAGATCCTACAGACATCACATTGATTACATTGGCGTCGACAGCGGGGATCCTGATATGTCGAGGATCTTTTAAGGATCCTGGTCTTTTTCTTTGGATCTCTCTTTTCTTCTTCCAAGGGTTTCATTGAGGTATCATTTTCCTAGGAGATAGTTGTAACGCTCGTGTTTCTAGGCTAAGCATTAATATTGACATAATGGTCTAGGTTAACCTTTGTAACTCATTTAGAAGAAATGAAAAGGAATTATGTGAATATTATGTGTTTTATGTGTTTTATGCTTAATTATTAGGGTTTAATTAATTAAAAATAAAAATTAGCGTCAAAAATATATATTAGATAAAGCCGATATCTATTAAGAAACTTGTAGTGGGCGTGACAAGGATTACGGATATATAAAGAATGCCGAAATCCGAGTTATAACGAAGAAGTTATGACCTGTCGAAGTTTCGCGACAAAACCGGCACGGTGCCGAATGTCGTAAAAAGTGAGTTTTTGATAAACTACTTTTTAGCCTTAGTGATCTAAATGAAACTCGTAGTGTTCGTTAAACCGAGAGTAGGTATAAAAAGAACGCCCAAATCTGCCTTCGTATGAGGAAGTTATGATTTTTCGAAGTTTCAGCTTAGCAGTAGACAGCTAAAAACTCGAATTTTAGATCGAGCAATTTTTAGCCGACACGACCTAAACAAGAATCGAATGTCTCTTCATTTGTAGCACAACGGTAAAAAGACAGACGAAAACGGACGTCGGATCAAGAAGTTATGAATTTTTAACGGGTTTCCTGTCCCGGTCTGTTAAAAATAATAATATAAAAATTAAATTCAAAATTAGCCAACGAAGTCTAAACGAAAGTTGTAGAGCGTAATTTTACCTACGCGTGCATATAAAGAACGTCAAAAACGGAGCTCGTATGCGAAAGTTATGAATTTTAAAAGATTTTTGCACAAAATTCGAGAAATTTCACATGGATGAGCTTCACCCGGAAATGCCACGTCACCTTCGCTCGTAGCGCGCCACGTGTCCGAATTACTGAGTCACCCGAGGCCAGCTGGCGAGGCGTGTCGTTTCCTGATTCGACCGAAGTCTCGGCACTCGCACATCCGACGCGTGTGCACCCCCGTGTCCGACCTCGGTGAGTCATCCGAAGCAGGTGAGTCATCCGGAGTTGGACCAATCCGAAGACAACACCTGTCCGAGCCTCGCACCGCCTTAGCCTCCGAACCTCGCAGACTCCGACGCGTGTCTTCTTCTCACTGCTTCGGGTCCGAACCTCGGCCCTATATATAGAAGGCTTGCGAGCCTTCCCGGATACTTTTGGAAAATTGGCAATTTTGGCCCCTTTTTCAATATTTTGGCTATTATCACCTCCCCCGATGCCCCGAGATCATTTCCAACGCCCGGAACACGTCCCGGAGTGCCCGAGAAGCCCGGGAAATTTATTTTTTCGGTTTCGAAGCCCGACCCTCGTAGAGCCCGATTTCTCAATAAAACTCCCGGTTTTATTAGAAACGATCATTCTAGGCAACGAAATGTTGCCCGGTTATCGTTAAATCAAGTGAGTGTGTAGTTACTTTCACCTTACACATATATATGAAGTATTTTCTTTAAAATACGTGCTATGTGTAATTATATTGATTGTTTAATTAAGGTGACTGTTGAATAGATGTTTTATACAAGTTTTAAACTGTATAGATATTTTTATCTACAAATATGTTGGGTAAAACATGGGTAGATGAATTAGATGATGTGTGATGAAATAAAAGTGATGAGAGGTATAGATGTTTAAGATGATCTAGTCATCTAGCAGAGTATAGACAACGGCCACAGACTATTTTAGATAGTCCAGTGGAACGTTAGTAGACTTGTAATCGGTACGTATGTTTGAACTATATGTTCATAAAGTTTTCTTGAACTATATGTTCATTAGGTGTTTTTGAACTATGTGTTCATCCATTAGTTCTTCTTTTTGACACTATTACGTGTCGGGGTACGGGAGCGTACGGGAGTACTTTATCAGTATTTTCCCTATACTTTTATTTGGAAGAACTTTGGAGTCTTTGTTCTTTTATGAAGTGATCGGACTAGCTTCATGAGTTAGTGATATAGATCATGAGTTAAATAGTGGGTGTGTGATGAAAGGTGAGTTGGATAGATGAGATGATCAGTGATATAGATCATGAGTTGAGAGTGAGTGGTGAAATATGGTAAAAGCTTTTAACCAAACGTTGGCGTGAGTGGTGCAATATGATAAAAGCCCTTACCCAAACGTTGACCCCCGTCATTCAGCAGAGTAGGGATGACAACCATGGACTGTTCTAGACGGTCTGTGGAATACTAGCAGGCTCGCAACCTGTAGGTGTTAATGGACTAGAGTGTTCATTCGCTGTACTCTATTTCCCTTCGTGAGTGGTGCAATATGAGAAAAGCCCTTACCCAAACGTTGACCCCCGTCATTCAGCAGAGTATGGATGACAACCATGGACTGTTTTAGATGGTCTGTGGGACACTAGTAGGCTCGTAACCTGTAGGTGTTAATGAACTAGAGTGTTAATTCGCTGTAGTCTATTCCCCTCATGAGTGCCCTTAGGGCATGTAAGGCTGGGGAAACCCCTTAGTATGTTCATCAGTTGTATGGAAAACCCATTGACATGTATTGCGGGGGGGGGGGGGGGGGGAACACCCGTGGGAAATACCGTCGATGAATAAGAGCTATGGACTTAGCATATGGAAAACCCATTGACATGTATTGCGGGTGGGAACTCCCGTGGGAAATACTGTCGATAAATAAGAGGTATGGGCTTAGCACATGGCAACGATGTGACTTCATGTCTTATTTGACATAAATTACAGAGGGAAGCAATGTTGTCACTTTGTAGGTTGTTTTATGTTAGGATGTCTTGTTTGACATAACTTGCTGAGGGAAAGCAATGTTGTCACCCCGATGTTTGTTTTATTTGACATAACTTTCTGAGGAACCCCCAAAGCAATGTTGTCACCCCTAGTGATAATCCTTAGGCTAGGTCCCTTGTGATAGTTGTTTTAGGGACGTAAAGTGAGGATAATGGGAATGGGTAATTAGGGTTATTTTGGTTGATTAAATTAATAAATTGATTGTTGATTGAGAACTTAATAAGTTTATTATTTATTGTGGGTTGAAACCCCTATATGCTCACCAGGCTCCCAAGCCTGACCCACTCAGTTTAATTGTGTCACAGGTATCGATACGGAGTTGCTTTACACTGAGAGATTAAAAGAGAAGTAGATCACTAGTGTAAATGAATGTAAGTTTTGTTTATGCTTATGTTTTTGTATTGACAATGACATCCCAATGGTTTAAGTGAATAAAATACATTTCTTCGGAAATGATTTGATAACATATTTATTATGTTTTTCTGGGAACAAATTCCGCAACACTTTTATTCAAATGATTACTCTGAAATTATTTTAAAAGCATAAATTAAACCAGTCTTTTCTGGCCGTGAAATTGGGGATGTCACAGTTGGTATCAGAGCATTAGTTTAAGCGAACTAAGAAATTGTAGGATTTCTAGACTTAAACTTAGAATGCTAAGTGATGATTGTGAGATGAGTGTCTGCTATATTTTAGACACGATCACAAGTTTATTTTAGGAAAGATGCCTAAAATGTTTTATGTGTTAAATATTTTATGTTATAGCTATAAGGATGCCTTATATGTTATTATTTATTCGGATCTATGGTCTGCTGCCGACCGGATCTGGAAACCTTATGTGTGTACGATTCTAAGCGTATGATTACGAGATTAGAACTAACATGTAAACGTTTCGAAGTGATAAGGAGATTTATACGTTTATCGTAAATAATGCTTTCCTATCTTAAATTCTCGCCTGGTACACCGAACGTCTGCTTGGGTGTACAAAACGTTATGGTGAAGAATCGTAGAGAATTGAGTAGATGGAGGAAATGAAAAGCTTATGATAGTGAATGATACCTATCAGAAGATATCTTAAGAGTGGTATCTTGTCTTAGAATATCTTTGATAAAATAATGAAACGTTTAGAGGAGTATGGTACGTCTGAAGTACACCTTCGATTGGCAGGATGATGGAACGACTGGTGTAATTCCTGAAGTTGTCCCATCATTTGGAATTTCCATCACCAACCAAGTTGAAGTAGAACTGATGACTGAAGATACGCATGGAAGAAGTCCTAGTAGAGTCTAGGAAAATTTTATGATTAATTTGACACATTCGTATGTGTTAAATTGTTTTGTGATTTTAGGATTTGGGGACTGCGAGACAGTACTTGGGACGAGTATGAGTAGGTGTGAATAGTAGTAGAGATTTATACTACTGGAAGCACAGGACTCACACTTGGATCAGGGAAAGTCACAAGGTTACCAAGGAACTCGTAATTGATTCCGTCTTATTCTATTCTGTCGTTACCATCGTTTTGGTAATGACTAAGAAGATGATTGTTATTCCGACCCTAGTGGTCATATCGAATTGAGTCCGACTACGATGAGTTTGTTATGTGGTTCAAAGAACCAAGTTCGATGTAGCAGTTGACTTAAGCCGAATTGAAGTAAAGGCTGATCAAAGCGATCAATAGAAGTATCGCGTTCGTTGTTAAAGAAGTTGGGTTAGGTTGTGTTCTGACCCAAAGGGATAAAGTGATAGCGTATGCATTGAGGCAATTGAAGGAGCATGAAAAGAACTACCCCACTCGTGATCTGGAGTTGGTAGTGGTAGTATTCGCCTTAAAGATAGGGAGGCACTATCTTTATGGTACTAAATGCAAACTTTTCGCTGATTATAAGAGTCTTCAATATCTCTTTAATCAGAAGAAATTGAACATGAGGCAACGGCGCTGGCTAGAGTTACTCAAGGACTACGACTGTGAGATACTTTACCACCCTGGTAAAGCAAGTGTTGTTGCTAATGCCCTCAGTCGGAAGGTGAATCTTGAAAGGAAGAGGCCAAGAGCATTGAGAATTGAAGTTGTCTCTATAAATGGGAAGTATAAAAGAAAGCTCGGGAGGAAGCTTTAGAGAAATGACCGAAAGGAGGAACGTTTGGGATAAAACGTTGGTGTTTGATACAAACAGTCAAAGACTGAAGGTATTCGAAGGTAGGATTTGGGTACCTAACATGGGAGGAGTAGGAGATCTTCTGATGGAAGAAGCTCACAAGACCATGTACTCGATTCATCCCGACAGTATAAAAATGTATAGGGATCTAAAACCCTATTACTGATGGCCGACGATAAAGCTCGATGTTGCTAAAGTATGTCGCCAAGTGTGAAACATGTGCTAGGGTTAAGGCACAACATCAGAAACCGTATGGGAGTTTAGAACCTTTGCCTGTACCCATGGGTAAGTATCCCAAGCCAAAACAGCAAGAAAATCGCCAAAAAACGCTGCCAGACTCGCTGACTCGTCGAGTCAGTACTGGACTCGTCGAGTACCCAGTGGACTCGGCGAGTTCAGTCATGGACTCGGCGAGTCCAGCCCCAAAATTCAAAAAAAATCGTTTTTCAGCCAATTTTCGATCAAGCAAGCATCAAATTCACTAACAAACAGCCCTAGGCTCTGATACCACTGATGGGTTTCGAGCAATACATCAATCCTATGGTGTACATGCAAACCCTAATAGCTTTGGATCTAGTTTGTCTAATGAACATGCAATTGATAATCCAAAGCCATAAACCCTAGATCTATCATATAAGAACTGAAATAAGGGTTTAGTAATTACCTTTGATTGTTATATAGTAATAACAATCAATTCCTTGCTTTGATTGGCTTCAGAAAGCTTAGTGCCTCAAGTGTTGCACCTCTAATGGAGTCACAAACACCACTAAGCAACTTTGATGAAGAGGGAGGAGAGAGGAGGCACCAAAAACGGCTGGAAACCCTAAAGGATTACTTCACCACGTTTTTGGGGCTTAAGGGTCCTTTATATACATGTAGGCTATTAGGGTTTACAACTTGGAAACCCTAATCTGGCTGCTTAAGCCCTAAGTAGCCCATGGACTCCCTTAACATATCCCTTGGATGAATTCCTTATGGGTTTCCCATAGAATTCGTCCAACCTATATTATTTAGGTAATCCATAGCCCAATTGCAATTATCTTATAATTACAAATCCAGTCCCCTAAGTTTAATTAATCTCTTTTAGCCACTAAATTAATTCTTAATTAATTATTAACTAATATTAATTAAACAATATGATTTCTCCTTTAATATATTATTCTTATAATATATTAATAAATCATAATTAAACCTTTCTCTCCTTAATTCATCCTACATATTGCTATGGTGAAGGCAACCCAAAAGGACCATGCTCATAATCGGGTCAAGTACATACCAAAATAGTTATGGACTTAGACACTAATCCAACAATGATTTGGGTGGTCGTTGATCGCTTCACTAAGAGTACGCATTTCATAGCAGCCAACGAGAAATGGTCTATGGATAAACTTGCGAATTCTTACGTGAAGGAAATTGTAAGGCTTCACGGTGTTTCGTTAACGATTGTATCCAATCGTGACAGCCGTTTTACCTCAAGGTTTTGGAGGAGTCTATAAGCGGAATTGGGTACCAAGTTGTGTTTGAATACAGCTTACCATCCACAAACCGATGGTAAGAGCGAACGAACAATTCAAACATTGGAGGATATGCTGAGAGCATGTACCCTGGAATTCCAAGCTAACTGGGTTAAACACTTACCTCTAATAGAATTTTCCTATAATGACAGTTTCCACTCGAACATCTAGATGGCACCTTATCACACTTTGTATGGGGAAAAGTGTCGAATGCCGTCATGTTGGCTGGAAGCTGCGGAAAAGCAGTTTGTGGGACCTGAAATAGTTCATCAGACTACTGAAAAGTTGAAAGTGATTAGGGAAAGGAGGTTAGCTACTCAAAATAGTTATGCTGACAAGAAAAGACAACCGATATCATTCGAAGTTGGAGATTCGGTTTTACTTAAATTCTCACCGTGGAAGGGACTTATAAGATTTGGTAGAAGGGGAAAGTTGAGTCCAAGATTTATTGGACCATTTAAAGTTCTTCGGAGGATCGGGAATCAAGCTTACAAGCTACAATTACCGGAAGAACTGGAGGGTATTCATAACACCTTTCGTGTGTGTTATTTAAGAAAATTTACGGGAGATGTGCCCGACATAATTCCCATTTCTAAATTAAGGTTGGATGAAAACAAGAGGTTGATTGAAGAACCTGAGGCAATCGTTGACCGTAAGACTAAGAAGTTGTGATGTAAAAATGGTCGATTTAGTGCTTCTGCGTTGGAAACATACGAATGGGCCAAATCGCACCTGGGAAACGGAGAGTGACTTGAGGAGTCGCTACCCGTATTTGTTTGCTGATGTGTGATTTCGGAGACAGCTAAAAACTCGAATTTTAGATCGAGCGATTTTTAGCGATACGACCTAAACGAGAATCGAAGGTCTCGTCATTTGTAGCACAACGGTAAAAAGACACACGAAAACGGACGTCGGATGAAGAAGTTATGAATTTTTAACGGTTTTCCTATCCCGGTCTGTTAAAAATAATAATATAAAAATCAAATTCAAAATTAGCCTACGAAATCTAAACGAAAGTTGTAGAGCGTAATTTTACCAACGCGTGCATATAAAGAACGTCAAAAACGTAGCTCGTATGCGAAAGTTATGAATTTTAGAAGATTTTGGCACAAAATTCGAGAAATTTCGCATGGATGAGCTTCACCCGGAAATGCCACGTCACCTTCGCTCGTAGCGCGCCATGTGTCCGAATTGCTGAGTCACCCGAGGCCAGCTGGCGAGGCGTGTCGCTTCCTGATTCGACCGAAGTCTCGGTCCTCGCACATCCGACGCGTGTGCACCCCCGTGTCCGAGCTCGGTGAGTCATCCGAAGCAGGTGAGTTATCCGGAGCTGGACCAATCCGTAGACAACACCTGTCCGAGCCTCGCACCGCCTTAGCCTCCGAACCTTGCAGACTCCGACGCGTGTCTTCTTCTCACTGCTTCGGGTCCGAACATCGGCCCTATATATAGAAGGCTTGCGACCCTTCCCGGATACTTTTGGAAAATTGGCAATTTTGGCCCCTTTTTCAATATTTTGGCTATTTTCACCTCCCCCGATGCCCTGAGATCATTTACAACGCCCGGAACACGTCCCGGAGTGCCCGAGAAGCCCGGGAAATTTATTTTTTCGGTTTCGAAGCCCGACCCTCGTAGAGCCCGATTTCTCAATAAAACTCCCGGTTTTATTAGAAACGATCATTCTAGGCAACGAAGTGCTGCCCGGTTATCGTTAAATCAAGTGAGTGTGTAGTTACTTTCACCTTACACATATATATGAAGTATTTTTTTTAAAATACGTGCTATGTGTAATTATATTGATTGTTTAATTAAGGTGACTGTTGAATAGATGTTTTACACAAGTTTTAAACTGTATATATATTTTTATCTACAAATATGTTGGGTAAAACATGGGTAGATGAATTAGATGATGTGTGATGAAATAAAAGTGATGAGAGGTATCGATGTTTAAGATGATCTAGTCATCTAGCAGAGTATAGACAACGGCCACAGACTATTTTAGATAGTCCAGTGGAACGTTAGTAGACTTGTAATCAGTACGTATGTTTGAACTATATGTTCATAAAGTGTTCTTGAACTATATGTTCATTAGGTGTTTTTGAACTATGTGCTCATCCATTAGTTCTTCTTTTTGACACTATTACGTGTTGGGGTACGGGAGCGTACGGGAGTACTTTATCAGTACTTTCCCTATACTTTTATTTGGAAGAACTTTGGAGTCTTTGTTCTTTTATGAAGTGATCGGACTAGCTTCATGAGTTAGTGATATATATCATGAGTCAAATAGTGGGTGTGTGATGAAAGGTGAGTTGGATAGATGAGATGATCAGTGATATAGATCATGAGTTGAGAGTGAGTGGTGAAATATGGGAAAAGCTTTTACCCAAACGTTGGCGTGAGTGGTGCAATATGAGAAAAGCCCTTACCCAAACGTTGACCCCCGTCATTCAGCAGAGTAGGGATGACAACAATGGACTGTTCTAGACGGTCTGTGGAACACTAGCAGGCTCGCAACATGTAGGTGTTAATGGACTAGAGTGTTCATTCGATGTACTCTATTTCCCTTCGTGAGTGGTGCAATATGAGAAAAGCCCTTACCGAAACGTTGACCCCCGTCATTCAGCAGAGTATGGATGACAACCATGGATTGTTTTAGACGGTCTGTGGAACACTAGCAGGCTTGTAACCTGTAGGTGTTAATGAAGTAGAGTGTTCATTCGATGTACACTATTCCCCTCATGAGTGCCCTTAGGGCATGTAAGGCTGGGGAAACCCCTTAGTATGTTCATCAGCTGTATGGAAAACCCATTGACATGTATTGCGGGGGGGGGGGGGGGGGGGGGAACTCTCGTGGGAAATATTGTCAATAAATAAGAGCTATGGGCTTAGCACATGGCAACGATGTGACTTCATGTCTTATTTGACATAAATTACAGAAGGAAGCAATGTTGTCACTTTATAGGTTGTTTTATGTTAGGATGTCTTGTTTGACATAACATGCTGAGGGAAAGCAATGTTGTCACCCCTAGTGATAATCCTTAGGCTAAGTCCCTTGTGATAGTTGTTTTAGGGATGTAAAGTAAGGATAATGGGAATGGGTAATTAGGGTTATTTTGGTTGGTGAAATTAATAAATTTATTGTTGATTGAGAACTTAATAAGTTTATTATTTATTGTGGGTTGAAAACCCTATATGCTCACCAGGCTCCCAAGCCTGACCCACTCAGTTTAATTGTATCACAGGTATCGATACGAAGTTGCTTTACACTGAGAGATTAAAAGAGAAGTAGATCACTAGTGTAAATGAATGTAAGTTTTGTTTATGCTTATGTTTTTGTATTGACAATGACATCCCAGTGGTTTAAGTGAATAAAATACATTTCTTCGGAAATGATTTGATAACATATTTATTATGTTTTTCTGGGAAACAATTCCGCAACACTTTTAATCAAATGATTACTCTGAAATTATTTTAAAAGCATAAATTAAACCGGTCTTTTCTGGCCATGAAATTGGGGATGTCACAATAGTTGATCTTCTTCTTTAAAGCTATGCAATCCTCTGTTATGTAACCAAAGCCTTCATGATATACGCACCATTTGGACTTGTCTTTCCAAGTGGTGGATTTTTCTCCTTTTCTTGGCCAGATCCTGCATAGCAAATATTACACCTGAAATATCCACGGATAAACAATAGTCAGAAATCCTAGGAAAATCTTCTTCCTCTCCCTCATCTTCAAGGGTATTAACCCTGTGATGGTCAGGTTTGGAATAAGGTTTTGATTTATAGGATCTTTGGGACGAGGAATCGGCCTTCCTATTGGGGTGATCATAAGAGCTTGGCGGGTTGCTACTTTTTTCGATCTCCTTGTCGTCTTCGAGCCTGATGAACCTTAGTGCTCTACTTCTCACTTCGTCCGTTCTCTTGCATAGAGTTATTACGAGGTCTTTATAGAAGGGAGAATCCTTCTTTAAGCCCATTTTAAAGGCTTCAAGTGCAGTTGCCATGTCGATGTTGGGGATACTTAGAGCTTCCCAGCCAAACTTGTTCATAAAAGTCCAAAGGGATTCCTTAGGATCATGAACCACACGATAGAGATCACTAGTGATCTTTTCGAATGTTCTGCTACAAGAAAATTGATTGTTAATAAATTGATCAAATGATGTAATCGAATAAGGAGGAACGTTAAGAAGCCATTTGAGAGCTAATCCTGTGAGGGTGGAACCAAAACCCTTGCACAGGAAAGCTTCTTTCAAGTGAGTGGGGATGGGAATGATCTTCATCCTCTCCCTGTATTGTGCCACATGCTACTCAGGATCCGTAGTTCCGTCGTAAGGCTTCATGCTAGGGTTCTGAATGCGCTTTGGGACTTCGATATCAGCTATCGATGGAACGAATCTGGAGATCATGTGGCTCGTGGGGGATACTTCTGGTACAGGCTGAACTACTTCGGGTACGCTTGAGATCATTTGTCTTAGTTGTTGAGGATCCTATCTCGCGACGAACCGCTGAGGATCCTGGGTTATCAAAGTTCAGGATCTTGGCTGCAAGATCAATGGCGCTACCTCCTCAGGCTTGTCGATTTTTGTCCTCATTCTTTCCACTTCCTTTAGAATTGTCATGTTATCCTTCTGCTGTTGGGCGACTTGTCGTTCTAGTCTCTTTATTATTGCGAAGATTTCTTTGTTAGAAATCAACACAGGAAGATTCTGGAGTCCTGGGGTAACGACCGTAGAGGTGTTTTTCTTCACTGTTTCTGAGACTTTCTTAGGAGCTCCAGTTGGCCGTGGTGGAAGGATTTTGGAGGAAATCGGAGGAATCGAGGAAGAGGATAGAGTCGATTGAGTAGACATGGTTTTTTGAAGGATTTTGAACACCACGGCCTCATGGTGGGCGCCAAATTGTTTTGGTCAAAAAAACTAACAAGCAAAAATCGACCAAAGTGTGTGAGAGGCTGTAATGTTTGGAATAATGCAAGTATAAAATGTTGATCAAAGTGACACAAGTTGTTTACAAGGAAAGCCCTTGATCCTTGCTAGGATCTCCGACATAAAACCTTGGGAGGTGATAATGATCACCTTCCTTGATGATTTTATTGATTGAAAAGGTCAATTAAAGAGAAAATGTAAAGAGTATAAGTACAAGTGTTGTTGTTATGCCAATTCTCGTCTGTAGTGTGATGAATACAAGTGATTTTATAGTCTAAAGCTAACAACAAGAACTCCGAGAATTCCGGTCTCCTCCGAGATCAACTTATAAACGTTACTTGACTTTGTATTCTGGGTCCTTTGCATGGTTGTAACGACTATTTGTTGAGAATAAGTCTTTGACTAATTATTTCTGCACATGTGAGAGAGATAATAGAGTATATAACTGTTATAACTATTTGGAAAATAATAGTCAAGATCCAGAAGTATGTTTGGGATACTGGGGTTTGAGGATCCTGATTGGCATATAGGTCGACATGGTGAGAACTCAAAGCGGATTTGAAAACGGTAATCAGCCACCTGAGCCACAAGTGATTGAGCGTGCACCAGAGGTAGCAGCTGCATCTGAGCCAATCACAATGGCAGGAATCTAAGCAATGATTCGGGCTATGATGGTCGAACAAAGGGAGGATATGAGACAAATATTGCTTAATAATATGGATGGACCTCTTGTACCCATTATGCAACCTGAACTGAACATAGAACAGTCAGATAAAGGAAACTATAGTAGAACCGTTAGTCAAGCCGAACAACAAGTGGTTTGGAGAAATAACCAATATGAAGGAATTGAAAGGTACGAATGCAAGTATAAAGACTTTATGTCGTGCAAACCATCAACTTTTACTGGGAAAGAGGATCCAATCGGAGTTATGGACTGGATCTCTGAAATGGAGCTAGTTTTCATAACATGTGGTTACAAGGGCAAGCTACAAACCACTTATGATGTGCATCAGTTTAGGGGTGGGGCTGTTCGTTGGTGGAACACTTTGGGAAAGATCATAAGCCCCAATGAGCCACTATAGCTGACATGGGAAGAATTCTTGGTACACTTTAAATGCAAGTCCTGCTCAGCCTAAAACATGCTAGAGCTAGAGAACCAGTTTTTGGCATTAAAAAAGGGCAACATCTCTATTGATGAGTATACCAATGCCTTCACGGACAAGATGGATCTTGCTTTGCGCATCGTTCCTGAAGAGATAACAAAAATCAATAAGTATACAAAGGGACTACCATGGGAGTACACTGTACCAGTACGCCAAGCACCTACTCTTGAGGCGGCCATTTGGGCTGCTAAGTCTGTTGAAGAAATGATCAAAGGCAGAACCACCAACAAAGTTGAAGTTGACGAGACGAGTAAATTTGAGGGGTCTACAAGATCTAGCAAGAAAAGCATGTTCTCGAAGTCTGGTTCTGACAAGTTTGGAGCAAGAGAAGGTGAAGCAAAATGGTGTGAGAAGTGTAAAACGGAACACTCTGGAAAATGTGGTGAGGAGGTGACTTGTTTCAATTGTGGGAATATTGGGCATTACACCAGTGAGTATACATTCAACAAGAGGGTGTGTTATGGATGCAATGAAGAAGGGCATATTTCTAGGGATTTCCCGAAGAAAAATGAAGCATCAAGACTAAATGCACCACCAAAGCCAAAGGAAAGAGCATTCCAGATGATCCTTTATGAAGCAGGTGACAATACAAGGGGTCAGGAGTAAGGATCTATATATATATCTGAAGATCGAGATATAAAGTAGACATATAGATAGTATCATGTGGTGTAGCCTAATTGTTAGGGTACAAAGTAATTCATGATTGACTTTGTAAATGTTTGACTTTTGTAGACCCACTTGCATATGGTGCTTTAGCCTTTTGACTTGAGATAGAGAGTGAGAGAGAGACATGTAAACACCTCTATATAAGGTGGGTTTAGTCCACTTGTAGAGGTGTGCTTGAGAGGTGTAAAAGTTAAGTGTGTGAGTGTATGTTATTTATGTAGACTAGATCTAGATCCCTTTTTGTAACACAATACATATTCAATACATCTCTTGAACACCCAAATCACCATGTTCATTGTGCAATCTTTAATTCCGCATGCCAAACCATGTTCTTTAGTCACTACAATTGGTATCAGAGCGGGTCTTCAAAGATGAACGTGATTTTTTGAAGAACGATTCTCGGTTTGGCAACATTTGTAACAATTGGAGCAATTTTTGGTGAGTCTCTCTCTATGATCTCTCTTCATTTCATTGAATTCGTGCGTTGCGTTTTTGATTTGTGATCATTTGACTCGTTGGATCAAATTTTTTCTTGAAAAACCCATTTGTTATGATCCAATAATTCTTTTGTTGATCAAAGTCCGATCCAATCTCATATTCGTTTGTTCGATTTGATTCTCAAATTGTGATTGTTCGTTAGTTTTAACTCAAAATTCGTTGTGATTCAATTACTTTTTGATTTAGCCAAAAATTTTGACATCTTACTGTTCATAAATGAAATTGGAGCCCAATTCATATTCTTATTTGATAATCTCGATATGTGTGGTAATCAAGAGCCCAAGATTTCATTCGTTTATGATCCAAAAGAACTCGTCACTGTTCATTAATATTTTGAGCCCAAATCATGAATGTCTTTAACTCATTGAATCATTTTGAATCGTCAATAGATGTTCGTCATCTGACTTGTACACACGCATCATGTACTTGTACCATCAGATAATGTTTCTTCATAATCAGTTGTCCTTCTGTTCTTAATCTCGTTTTCTCATTGTCTCTTTCCGATCGGTGTATAATGCTAATCTGCAAATGTGAATCGATTTCATATGATTGGTGTATGATGAAATCAATTTTAGACTTAGAAATCGGAACTTGACTCTTTGATCTTGTTGAAATTAATCAAGAACTGTCAAATTTTTGTGAAGAACAGTTGGATAATCATGTTTTGATCTGGATTTTGTCACTAGAAACATCGATTTCTTGTTTGTTGACAGTTAATTTAGAAAAGTCAAACATAGCAAAAAGTCAACTTCGATTTTTGAGTGATGAATCAAAGAATTGAAGGATGAAATCGTTGGTTTTGAGTTGAGAACAAGATATGGATGTCGAAATCAAGTCTAATTTGGAGGTTAATTTAGAAATCGGTTGGATTTATGTTCTTGATGTCGAATGGTACTTGAAAGAAGGAACGAACTGGGAAAGATCGATTTGGTAAGGATGTGTTGATGTCTAAATCGGAAGGTTTGGAGTCGATGATTCAGTTTTGGAACAGGGATACAAAATCGAATGGAAAGAAAAACCGAATGATTGAGAATTCGTTTGTGAAATTGTTAATGTCGACTGTTTTGAACGAAAAGTCGATGTTTAAAGTGGAATGGGTTTATTGGAGTCGGATGAAATTTTTGGATGTTTGAACGAAAACTGTGATTTCGTTAATGGGTGTTGTTTGGGAAGATGATTTTGATCGTTAATGTACGAAGGGTTCTCGTATGGTCGTGAACTGGGAAAGGTCGACTTTAATAAATTGATTGTCAATTTTAGTCGATGTTGGGTTGTTGCTTGGTATCGACTGGAAAACAGAATGGTTGGATTGAATAACGAAGAGTTGGAACTTCGTCACTGTGAAAACGAATTGGTGATACCTTGGATTGATTGTCGACGGATTGGGGTTAGTTTTTGAAGTCGATGTTTTGCTTTTGGCATAGAGTTTGAAGAACGAACTGAGAAGATGTTTTCGTTATTCCAAGGTTTTCGTTAGAATGGAAATTTTTCGTTAAAATGGCGTAGATGATTTCGTACGATTGGAACAATTGCCTGGGAAACGAAATTGGGGAAGAAAATTTTTCGTTGCTGATTAACAAAAATGGGCAGATGATTTCGTACGAAGGGATGAAATTGCGTATGTTTGCATAAAGTTTCGTACGTTGCTGTGAATTTTTTCATTTGATTGGGGAAGATGAAATTTCATACGAAGGGTGCTCAAAATTTCGTTCAAATGTGCCCTATGAAATCTTCGTTATCAGATGAATTGGGAAGAAGAAAGTTAAAAGTTTCGTATATAGCCCTTGAAGTTTCGTTAGTTTAACACTTTTTCCAAACTTTCGACTATTGGATGAAAGTTTCGTTAGTTTTGAAAGGAAATAAAGAATTTTCGACAACCGCCCCTGGTGTTTCGTTAGTTTGACACTATGATCAAAATTTCGACAATTTTTGAACAAAGGGCAGTATTGTCGAAATTAGTCCCTGAGGTTTCGAAAATTTGGCTGTTCATACCAAAATTCGAAAAATGACTGATTTTGCTGAGAAATTGAAGAATATGCATTTCAGGCCCCTGCAGTTTATGCAAATTGACGCTTTCTACCCAGCTTTGAAAAAGGGGGAGAGTTTTGCATTTTTGGCTGTTTTGGGCGCACCGGGTCACTGCAGAATTTTGAAATTGACAATTTCTACCTAATTTTGAGAAATTTTGTCAAAGGCGGTCCGTGAACGAAGCTAAAAATTGAAGATTTTTTGGGTTTTCCGGATTAAAGCACAAAGTTTATGCCACATGTTAAGGGGGAGTTTTGACACGAAAAAATCCGAATAGAGCACGTTCTCTTTCCTTGAAGGTTTTATAATCAAATTTCGATTATAAAAAGGGGGAGAAATTTATATGGAAATTCGAACTTGAATTTTTCATATTACGCGAACTTGAAGACCGAAGTGACCTTGAATTTTTGAAGTACACGAAATGATGCAATTGGAAGTTTGGAAGTGATTTCGTTTCGAAATGGGTTTGGTTTTATTGAAGATTTTTGGGGTGTGTTTTTATGCTCAACTTTTGGGTGATTATTTGGAGTTTGAGAAGCTCTTGATCATTCGTTGATGCTTGGTTTGTATGGTCTCACATCCTAGAGCCCAAATTGAAGAATCATTGAAGAATTGAAGATTTGAAGTTCATTTCGACATGTGTCGCCCTTGAGGATCGGATCGCATAGTTTCTCGATTTTGGAAGATTTTAAGCGAGTCATTCATTCCTAACTTTGAGGGGGAGAATATTGGGGTACAAAGTTATTCATGATTGACTTTGTAATTGTTTGACTTTTGTAGACCCACTTGCAGGTGGTGCTTTAGCCTTTTGACTTGAGATAGAGAGTGAGAGAGACATGTAAACACCTCTATATAAGGTGGGTTTAGTCCACTTATAGAGGTGTGCTTGAGAGGTGTAAAAGTTGAGTGTGTGAGTGTGTGTTATTTATGTAGACTAGATCTAGATCCCTTTTTGTAACACAATACATATTCAAGACATCTCTTGAACACCCAAATCACCATGTTCATTGTGCAATCTTTAATTCTGCATGCCAAACCATGTTCTTTAGTCACTACACTAATAGAAGAGGCATAGTATAGGGTGAACTTGAATATCTATGTAATCATTTGAAGAAATAATATAAAACTTAGTTATGTTATCCGATGTGTTAAATAACTATGTGAAATTCTTGTATGGTGACATGGAGAACTGAGAGGCAATACTTGGGACGAGTATGAGTAAGTTTGAAAGGTAGTAGAGGCCTATACTACCGGAAGCACATAACTCGCACTTGGATCAGGGAAAGTCATAAGGTTACCAAGACGCTAGTAATTGATTCTTTTTTATTCATGTCTGTCGTTACCATTGTTTCGGTAATGACTAAGAAAATGATTATTATTCCGACCCTAGTGGTCATATCAAATCGAGTCTGACTAAGATAAGTAGGTTACATGGTTCAAAGAACCAAGTTTGATGTAGTGTCTGACTTAAGCCAGAAGATTGAAGTCAAAGATAATCGAAGCGATCAATAAAAGTATCGCAATCAACCCGTGAAAGTAAGCAGCTTGTAGCTAGAAGTGTTACATGCTAGAATGTGATTATACCACATTATAACATGAAGCAAGGTATCTTCCATTCTGAAATTTGACTCTAAAAGGCCTGACTCTAAGCGTTGCATCATACAATGAGAGGTCATTAGAACATGACCTATCGGTCTGTTACGGTAATCGAAGTAAAGAACTTATCTTAAGTTAAGTCTATTTAAGAAGGAGCAAGAGTCTCTAATAATGATCGAGTTGGTAACTCGAAGGTTACGATTGAAAATCCAACATAGTACGAAGTGCGGGTGCAAGATTGAGCATCGTCAACAGTCAAGAAGTCCAAGAGTTAGATACTCATTTGAAAGGACATAAGAGTTACGATTATTACCCAGGATGAAAAGATAACATACCCAATCATTATGCAAGCCCTGTTTTGTTGATGATTTCGGGATGTAATCATCCTAAGGGGGAGATAACTGTAACACCCACAAATTCGGGCTAGTCAATTTAGAGATAATAAGTGTTAAAAATGACTTGTTGATAAAATATTATTTAGGATAAAGAATCTTAACCAAATTTATAGTATATGTCACAAGGATTCCATACATATAAAGAATGTTGAAATCTGACTTATAACGAAGAAGTTATGACCTGTCAAAGTTTCATGATTAAACCGGCACGGCTTTGCGTATCGTAAAAAGTAAATTTTTGACAAAATACTTTTCAGCCTTAGCAATCTAAATGTGAGTAGTAGTAGACATTAAACCAAGAGTGTGCATGTAGAGAACGTCCAAATCTGACTTCGTTAGAGGAAGTTATGATTTTTCTAAGATTCAACATAGTAGTATACAATCCGGAAATCGAATTTTAGATCGATCGAATATTAACCGACACAACCTAAATGAGAATTGAAGATCTCATTAATAGGAGCTCAACGATATAAAGACATTCAAAAACGGACGTCGAATGACAAAGTTATGAATTTTTAATGGACTTTAACTGTCTAAGTCTGTTAAAATATAACTTTAAAAATAAATTCAAAATTAGCCGATGGAGTCTAAATGAAAATTGTAGATCATGTCGATAGCTACGTGTGGATATAAAGAACTCAAAAAACAGAGCTTGTATGTGAAAGTTACGAATTTTAGAAGATAATTAATTTTCAGATTAAACCTCGGAGTGACACGTGGCAAGATCTGGGCCACACCTTCTTCCCCACGGCTTGGAATGAGATCGCGACACATGG
The DNA here is from genome assembly GCF_052849685.1 of Lactuca virosa. Taxonomy (NCBI): domain Eukaryota; kingdom Viridiplantae; phylum Streptophyta; class Magnoliopsida; order Asterales; family Asteraceae; genus Lactuca; species Lactuca virosa. The sequence continues at coordinate 319,448,581 of NC_136429.1, forward strand.
CCTGAGTACTCCCAGCGTAGCTTGAACTACAATCGGTGTACCCTTTGTGTACGCCCCGTGTACAGGGTTGCTGACAGCCTATAAATAGATAGCGTTTTACACTTTTTTCTTCACACTTCTTTAAAATCCCACTCTTAGTTACCTTAGGAAAATTTGAAGAGTATGCTAATCCATAAAATTACACATTATACTTTCTAGTAGTTATTGGAGCACGTGTGGTTAACAAGCACACTAATAGTGATTATAAAGAGTAATAATGGGCATCTCGAAAATTATCATTGACTAATGGAGCATGTGTGGTTAACCGGCACATTAATATGATATGATAAATGACATCGAGAGTGCCAAGCACATTTGTATGGTTATTCACATCTTGTTTGTGATCCTCGGTATCCCAGTCACAAATAGTAGAGCATAATCTGAGATTAAACATGACATTGATAAATTCAATGAATCTCAAAAGATCTAGGAATTTCATAGTTCGAAATTGGTAAATCGCTTTTACCTACCTTCATAAATTCACAATAAGATTACGGCATACCTCTTCTTAGTTGTGAATTATTATTTTCGACCCTAGCCTTAATCGTTTATTATGGGTTAAATATTAACGATTATTGTCATCTAACTAAAACCACTTTCCTTCTTTATAGATGTCTACTCCTGGTGATGCTTCTGATCCATCGTCGTCTACCCACCACTCAGGTTTCTCCCTACTCTGTATCGTGTCCAAGGTGACCTTTGATGGCACCAACTACAATGATTGGATGCGTAATATCAAGATGGCTCTTCGATTCGAGGGAAAAGAGTATGTCCTTGAAGAAAAAGTTGTTGAAATAAATGAATCCGCTGCTACTCCTGAACAACTAGCCTCCTACAAGAAACACTACGATGATGCAAAAAAGGTTTCTTGCATCATGGTCGCTACAATGATCCCCGAATTACACAGGTTCTATGAGGACTACTGGCCATATGTGATGAACAATGACCTTATGGAAAAGTACCACAAGGGAGCTCGTCAAGAGAAATATGAAGTGGTCAAAGCTCGCATGGCTTGCAAGATGAAAGAGGGATAGTCTGTGTGCAACCACGTATAGAGAATGCAAAGGTACGTAGAACCCCTTGTTAGGCTCATTGTGCAGTTCGATGAGGAGTTGGCCATTGACATGGTCTTGAACTCCTTGCCAAGTTGTTATGATCAGTTCTTCTTGGCCTATCATTTGAACAACACAGAAACCACATTGGCCCAACTCCATAACTTGCTACAGGCTGCTGAGTCTGGTATGAAGGGAAAGAATCATTTCCCTAATATTACTTCTAGTTCTCTTGTTCTCGCCATTGGGAAAAGTAAAGGGAAGAAGTGAAAGGCCGCTCCCAAAGCTAACAGGAAGAACAAGGCACATGCAGGGTCGTCTAGCAATGGCCCACAGGTAAGGCCCAATTCAGACATTCCAGCTGTTAGTGACCCCAAAGAGGCCACTTGTTACTATTGTAATGACAAGGGCCATATGAAGATGAGCTACCCCCAAGTACCTGCAAGACATCAAGGATGGCAAGGTGAAGCCATCATTATCAGGTATATACACTATTCAAACTAATAACGCACCATCTACTCGTTCTTGGGTCCTTGATACAGGATGTGGTTTTCACATTTGTTCTGATTTGCAGGGGCTAAAAGAAAGAGAGGAGTTGTAGCATGGGAGGATGAATCTGATCATGGGAAATAGGCGATCTTCTCCTGATACCAAGATTGGGACTTATCATCTAGTGCTTAGTAGTGATGTTAGTTTATATTTGATAGATTGTTGCTATTCTTCAGAAATGACACAAAACATTATTTCATTCCATGCATTGTTCAGACAAGGTTTTCGCTACTCGTTTAATGATTTGACTAGATTAGGTGTCTAAGACATTAACTAAATTATTATAAACTTAAATGATTATCAAAGTCCTTTTGGGTTGCCCTCAAACCTAGTAAGAGACTGAAATACTATTTGGAGAGAGAAACTGATTTATTAATTTATTATATGATTAATAAATTAATTAGAAATCAAAATAATTAATTTATCAATATTTTTTGAGAAAAAAATATATTAATTTGAAATTATATTATTTAATTAAGAATTAATCAGAAAAATTAATTGGAATTAATTTTGGGATTAATTGGATTAATTAAAAATAGAAGGCCTAAAAGTGTTAATGTCCAAAAGTTGAACATTGAGTGATTCTAGAACCTCCCTAGGAGATGGGACGGTTCTAGAGGGGATTATGGAGCTTTTCTAGGGCTTCTAGGAAGCTTAGGATTGCTTGGGGAAAAGAAAAGGGTTAGGGTTATCCATAAGGAAACCTACCTTTTATGCACCTCCTTAAGCCCTATAAATACCCCATGCCTTATGATTTTTGGATTTCACTTCTTCCAAGAGATCCTAAGAGCCGGAAAGCATACCTCCTTCTCTTCTCTCTTCAATAGCCTCCAACTACTAGGGTTTGGGTGTGAGCCATCAGAGGCACGAGATTTATAGTGGTGGCTTTCTAAAGTTCTACAAAGAAAGCTTTCTAGTTTATTTACAACAATAAACTAAAAGGTATTTTTTTTCTAATATCCCTTCTCCTAAATCAAAAATAGCAATGTACTTTAGGGTTCTTGAAATCAAATTGTTGTTTGCATATCATAGTGAGAACATAGATCCTTTAATGTGTATGCGCATTTAGGGTTTTTTCCGCCAAAAATATGATTTTTGTGAACTAGAAAACCCATCAGGAATGGGAAAGGACATTCTAGGGGTAGTTATAGTCATGATTCCCGAAGCATGAATACTGAGAGAGTACGAGGGAAGTAGAGCAACAATCTCCGCGGATGACTCCGACTCAATAGGGTCCTCCTCCTGAGTCTCCTTACGATCCTGGTGGGAAGATGAATCTGGGTATGGTGAACTATTTACCGATACTCCACCGAACTGTTTTCCAAGCTGCTCCTCCCTCTTCAATGGGCTCATCTTCATCTTCAATTGGCTCATCATCAGTTAATATTGGGGTAGGTGGTAGGTATTGTCGGATCGTAATCGCTTTCTTCCTCAGGTGTGTGTGGTACCACTTGGTCTTTTTTTGGGGTAAGGATGCGACACCCAGTCCCATATATCCTCCATATCACTTTGATATCCTGCATAAGAGATCAAACACGAAGATGTTTATGAGAGATAATATATAATACATATAATTTCCTATTATAAGTATATATATATATATATATATATATATATAATAGATAGTACCGTATCTTTGGTAACTTTCCATATGGGGGTATGTCGGATACCTATCTCAAATCTGGATATCCTTAAAGTGTACCTTTCCACTATGTGTTGAATCCTATTGCAATAGTTCTTGATCTAAGGCTCTAGTCTTCAGGAAGTCGATCTATGCTACTAATCTGAAAATCCTCAAGTCGTAGGCCTCGTCCTAATCTCTTAACTAATCATACCAAACTATTGATCCATAAATCCTCAAGCGTTTAGATTGTTAATTACGGCATCCAGGTTTAGGTGTGAGTTAGAAGAACCATAATACAACTTTGTTGCACATTCTAGGTCTAGTTGTGGTACGGCCGCAATACTAGACTAACCCTAGGATTCATTTTTGACCTAAAATCTAAGTTATGATTTGAATAGATAATTTTATAATATAAGGGTGTATTTATAAGAGTTTGTATAACTCTTTATCTGATAAGTGTTTGATTAGGGGTATTTTATTAATTCTATGTTTATGTACTTCAAGGCTACCAAGCAAGGATCGGCCAGATAAGAAGTGTCGGAGGGCGGGACCATTTTAGCATATAGTCGTTCTAAATCCAGCAACCTAACCGACAGTTCAAACTAGTCACCTCTCTCGTAAGTAGTCTATCCATACTGTAATTAATAATAATACTTTTATTCGGTTTAACAAATTTAGAGTATATGTCTAAGGTTATAGTCATAGTTCCTAAGGAATTACTAGTTTGCTATAACATGTAGCTATGATACCAATCTGTCACACCCCCGGCCGGCGGCGGAAACGTCGGGTTATACGACGTAGGGATATTGGATCGAGGCACACAGATATATATATATATATATAGAACATAACACATAAGTATAACACAAACGATACTTTTATTTATTATAATTTATTTGGGATTACATTGTTTAATAGGTGAAGCACACATCCTAAACATATTTAGAAATAACAATCAGACAGAAACAAACTCCAGCAAGCATCCTTGAAGACCTCCTCCTTGGCACGACTATCCTCCACACTCATCTCCCTGAGAATACATGTATTTTGAAAATGTCAACATAATGGTGGTGAGTTCACAGGTTTTTGTAGTTTTCTACTTTATTTGGGTGTATTAAATCAAGAATCCTTTTTCTTTTAGAAAAACCTTTCTTAAGATATTTTATCAACCCTAGCTTACTATCATTTTAGGATACTTTATCATTCCTAATTTACTATCTTTGTAGGATATTTACCGATCCTATCCAATTATCTTTTAGGATATTTTATTAATCCTAATGTATTTTATCTACCACTCTAAGGCGTCCCTCTTGGTAGTTGGATCTTTAAGGCGGTTGTAATGTATTACCATGATCCCCCATAATTGACGTTGTTTTACTATTGATTTCCACGCACGACGCTTCATCGGACATCAAATAGTGAGTAATAAGAAAGCAATCTTGTCAGGATTGAAGCTAGCAATGACAGGTGGGGATGTCAAACTCCGTATAAATCTATACATATCTTTTTGGCTCTCACAAGATTAACGATTACAAGTTCGGGGTAGCTGAATTTAATCAGGCTAAGGATGAATAATAACAGCTCACTAACGCATTAACCTTAGGTATTTTTTCTTTTATCTTTTTTTTATTAGCGATTACCTATAACTATCACAATATAAATCTTTTTACTTTTATATTTGATAATTATACTTTTTATATCTCATAATTATCTAGTGTGTGTGTGTGTGTGTGTGTGTATATATATATATATATATATATATATATATATATATATAGTTTACCATACATATATACCCTAATTATGGTTAATTTGAAAACAGGATATTTTGACAGAGTAAAGATTAGGTACAATGCATATCCCTATATTTGACCAGCATTACTTATATGTATTATGTTATCCTAAGAAACTAGGTATAGTGTCTATAGCTACATTATCCTAAGGTTGCAGGATTTATATAATGATTGATATTTATAGATATAAATAAATTTTTATAAAACAGTTTGATAAGCATGTAACCCCCCCCCCCCCCGGTAAAACTTTTAAAATAGTAAAATGGGGTCGTGAACTCACCATCGTCGCGTGAGACCGTTGGTGTGGGGCTGAATCGGGCTCGGGACTCATGGGATTTCCTAGGACGGCTACCACTTCGAGAGATGTAGAGAGAGTTTCTTTAGAATGGTGTGCAGAAACGATCTGCATTGCCTCGTATTTATAGGCATGGATTTGGGGTGTGTGCGATGCAAATATCAGTGCACGTCGCACGTGATCATCGTGGTTCCATCCAGAGAAGGCCACGTGTCAATACCCTAATTGGCCACGTCACTTGCAATCTACTCGAATCCGGTGTCAGGTGCGCGACGGGCATAGGCGTGCACCTCGCGCGCACGAAATGATTTTGTAAAAATCATAACTTCTTCGTACGACCTCTGATGTAAGCCCTCTTTATATCTGTGTGATGATGTCAAGGAGTACTACAACTCTCCTTTAGGTTGCTTTAGCTAGTTTTGACTTTCATTTTTGTGCCTAACGTGGGTAAAAATAATTGATTTTACAAAAATCATATCTCTCCCATATGGATCCCGTTTTTGGCATTCTTTGTCCAAAAGTTTTTATCTTAAGGAGTACTACGAATCTCCTTTTTGCACTTTTAGTCAAAACTCAACTGTCACAACTAGCATTTTTGGCTAGGAAATTTCGTCCTCATGTGAACAACGACTATTGTAAGACTTGTGCTAAAACGTTAAGGTTTACATTATGGTTCCTAATGAACCAAGTATTGTGATAATGCATAGCATATATATCACAAATCTCTCCCAAATCTCTCTATGTATCTTAAATCTCTCTCAATTCTCCCTATGTAGTTTTCCTTGGTCAAAATTAACTCCAAATGAATAGAGAAAACTTGAAAGATCGAGCCCATTTTGGAATACACTTTTCATTTTCGGAGTCCTCTTTCTCGGTTCGGAACCCTCTTATTTCGGAACCTCCTATTTTGCTTCGGAACTCAGCATGCTCCGGACAATCTCGCACGTTCCGGACCAGCCCTCTCAGAAGGCTATCCACTCCGGAATGCCTCGCACACTTCGGAACCTTCAGATTTGGCTCCGAAATTCCTCACCCGGACAATCTCGCTCTGGACGACCTGCTGATCCAGAACTGCTGACTTCGGAAGGTCTCGCATCACTCCGGAAGTTTTCGCAGCTTCGGACCGGAAGCCTTGTCGCTTCGGAACTCTCGCGGCGTCGAAGGAAAAGGACTCCGGATAGGGACCGACTTCGCAACCCTCGACTCCGGAAGATGCTGTGCGACTCCAGAAACCTGAGAAGGGCTTCAGAACAGTTGGTTTCACTCCGGAATTCACTATTTGACTCTGGAACTTACCATGTGGCCCAGATTTTGGACCATTTCGGACCATTTCATCATTTTGAGGTATTTTGACATCGGGAATCCCACCAAACACGTATTTTTCATAACCTAGACCCCTTAAACCCCCATTTTAAGCCAAATTGGATCATTTAAAATGATATTTAAGATTTCTAAAGATATTATTTTAAATCTAAGATGTGAAAAAGATAAGGATAAGAGTGTTGACTTTGCTGATTAGACACTTTTCCCCACTTCCCCATGCATTTTAATATTCAACATGTATCCATGAGATTAACCAACGGATTCCCAAGTAAATATCACATTAGAACTTCCTACTCCCTATATTTGGATGATTCCCTTCCAAAAAGCTCCACCACCTCTTGCCAGTTTACCTCCTGTCCACTCCCATTTTCTCTCAAGAGTAACTCCAAGCTTCCAAAGGAATTAAAACCTTCAAGATTGCTCTAACCTATGGTGAGTATTTCGTAAATCCTTAGTGATTTAATACATTTTTCATGACATGTCATCCTATTTACACACAATAAAATATGTTAAACCCTTAGGATAAAATCACCTTCAAGGAAGTCCCTCAACTCATCCAAGTGTTTAAGCTAGAGATTTTCACCCTCATCACTCCAACCAACTCAAGGTGAGCTTCATACCCCTATCTTTTGAGTTTTCATTGTTTTTGGGGGAGGATACAAGTCAAGGGTCTTGTGAAATCATCGAATATTTGCTTGTCTATAATTGCATGTTGTGATATATGTGTTTAAGATCATGAACCTCCTTATAGAAGTCCAAAATTCGAGATTTTGGGTTAAGTCCCAAGAACTTAAACTATATTTCACTAACTATTGTTGATTTGAACTAAAAACTAGTATTTATATGAATTATCATTCATAAAAGCTTATGCCAAAAGTCACAAGGATTACTCAAGGAAATTGTTTAAACAAAAGGTTGAAACTAATATTTTGAAGATATTAAATTATGAAAATATCGCTATCTTGGGCTATGTTCGGCCATATATATATATATATATATATATATATATATATATATATATATATATATATATATATATATCATTTTTGGAACATGGAATAGATTTGAGGAATCATTGAAAATCTAAATTTCTAAAGGACCAAAAATGGAAATTTTGGATAAACAAGGGCCTTTATGAATATTTCATAAATATAAGTCTAAAATGAACATTTTAGAAGAAATGAGCTGTTCTCAACAATGCACCTAGTTTTGAACTACTTATGACACCTTTTGACTAATATTGGGTCATTTTTTATAATTGTGATTCAAAGTGGATTAATTTCAATAAACGAAAACAATAGATCTAGTCAACGAGTACAACTATCATTATTTATATAATAAATAATGGATTTCAACGATTTGCTCAAAAATCTATTAGTATTCTAGTCAGACGAATCTTCACAGTACCTATATATATAAATAATAGTGTACGCTTAAAGTCCTGTAAGAGTTATAACCAGAGTCTCCAGGAGGGGGAGCGGGAATTTTTGTATAGATCTATACGGGGTTGACACCCTACACCTTCGATGTTCGCTACAGCTAGACTGGCCAGTCTAGGGTGACAAATGTCTTAATCAAATTTGGCACCTGAAGAACGCTTGGACAGGCACTCCTTCATATTAGTATGGTTATAACGACTCACTTAGAATATAACAGTATGATTTTAGAAATTTACTTAAGTTACACCTCTCGATTATAAACAACTTTTGTTTTGGATACTATAAACGAAGCTTTCACCACACCAGGCTTAGGGTTTTAAGACCACCATTTTATGTATAAGAAAATATAGGATTTTCTGGAGTAAACGATTTGATACGATTTCGAAAACGATAAACTAAAACACTCACTCAACTATACCTAGCAAGAAAACAAAGCTTTCACCACACTAGTCTTAGGGTTTTAAGACCACCATTTTATATATCAGAAAATATAGGATTTTCTGGGGTAAAGGATTTGATATGATTTCGAAAAAGATAAACTAAAATACTCACTCAACTATACCTAGTAAGGAAATGAAGTTACAACAATATTCTTTAAGAAAACATGGGATTTTCTGGATACTACTTATTGTTACGACTCAAAGGAACTATTCTCAAATACAGCTTGACTTTATAAATGTTAGGGCTTTCCAAAAATCACTCTTTTTAAAGACGAATAAAAAGTAATGACGTGCATGCATATATTCACGATTTTCCGTACAAGACTCCAAACGATTTCATAGAAAATATCGGATTTTCTGAAAGTACAACAAGAACAATTCTAAACAAGTGTAAAACTATTTTATACAAAATTGCTTATGAACTCACCAACTTTTTACTTGACGCTTTTCAAAACGACTTGTATTCTCAGGGATCTAGTAAGAAGGTAATCACCACGATCGAGGACTGGCGTTGCTGCATTATGCTATTTCTACTTGTGTTGTTTCATGTTTAACTTTTGAACAGAACAAGTATTGTAAACAATGTAAGTTTAATATTAATGTATGATGTTTGGATTTGCTATGTTTTATTTATATTCAATTGTTATGATATTGCACAACGAAATCATCCGCCTCCGGACATTTCCGCCGTCTGGTCCGAGGGTGTGACATCAACCAATCTCTAAGTACTGTTTTAATGTAATTTATTTTAATTACGCGGTTGATTTTTATTTTTATAAAATCCATAACTCTTTCCTTTGGATTCGGATTTTTACAAATCGTATATCATTGTCATTATGTTAACGAGTACTTTCCAAATATGTTAACAAGCTTGGAAGACGGTACAGCTTTTTGGACTCTTATTTTCGAGCCTAAAAGTCGTTTTACAATAAATGTAACAACACATTTGATTTTTATTATCTCAGAATGAAATATTACAATATTAAGCTATTACATCTATTTTTCCTACTTTTTACTAACGGTGATCAGTCACGGAGTCCTCTCGGTTGTCACAGTATCCATTTATTATTTTGTCAAGTTATTTCCTGTATGCTTATGATTGTGTTTCTTATAGGTACCTTCTTAGTGAATTCCCTGCCTGCTCTTGTGCTTTTTGACTCGGATGTGAGTCGGTCTTTTTTGTCTCAATCCTTTTGTAGGGATTGCGATATGATTCTTTGGGATTTGGAGTGTCTGTTGCGAGTTCCATCTCCAACGAACACAAGGTTTCTGCTTCGAGCGTGTTTCACGATTGTACTTTGGAGATATTCGAGGTATCTTACCCGATTGACTTGATTCCCATTCCCATGGGGGATTTGTGCCTGATTGTGGGTATGGACTGGTTGAGCAGATTTGGAGCCATGATCGATTGTGAGAGATAGCTAGTGTTGGTTTGAACCCCAAGTAGGGGAGAACTGACCATTTATGGCGAGGGTACTAGGGTCAGTTCATCTTTTTGTTCGGTTGTCAGGGCTCGGCAGTATCTCCATCATAGGTGCTTGGGTTATCTCGCTTATGTGGTCGACACTCAGGATGAGGGGAGAGTTTCAGTTTCAGATGTGCCAGTGGTCAGAGAGTTTCCATATGTATTTATGGAGGAATTACCTGGTGTGCCTCCCATGAGGCAGGTAGAGTTTAGGAGTGATTTGATTCCCTGTGTGGCCCCAATTGCTAAGGCATCGTATCGCCTCGCACCACCAGAGATGCATGAGTTATCCTCTTAGCTTGTTGAGATGTTGGGTAAGCAGTTTATCAGACGTAGCAATTCACCCTGGGGATCACTGATTCTGTTTGTTGAGATGGGTCTCGCCGTATGTGCATTAATTATCATGATTTGAACAAGTTAACGATGAAGAATTGTTACCCACTCCCTAGGATTGATGATCTCTTCGATCAGTTATAGGGTGCATCTTGGTTCTCCAAGATTGATCTTAGGTCGGGTTACCACCAGATGAGAGTCAGAGAGGAGGATATAGATAAGACATCGTTTTGAACTCGTTATGGTCATTATGAGTTCGTAGTGATGCCATTTGGGCTCACCAATGCACCGAAAACGTTCATGTATTCGATGAACCATGTATGCAAGCCAATGCTCAAACGGTCAGTTATTGTTTTCATTGATGATATTCTAGTCTACTCCAAGACCAGGGAGCAGCATGAGGAGAATCTTTAGGAGCTACTGGGAGTACTGAGACATGAGATGCTTTATGCCAAGTTCTCCAAGTGTGAGTTATGGTCACAAGAGGTCCATTTGATGGGACACCTCCTCAATAAGAATGCGATTTTGGTCGATCAAGCCAAGATTAAGACAGTTATGCAGTGAGAGGTTCCGAGATCTCCGTCTGAGATTAGGAGTTTTCTGGGGCTGGCAGATTATTATCAGAGATTCATTCAGGACTTTCTAAAATTGTTGTTCCTCATACTCGCTTGACGACGAATAGTGTGGATTTTCGTTGGGGGCCTGAGCAACAAGCTGCGTTTGAGACCCTGAGGTGGAAGTTATGTGAGGCCCCAATATTGACCCTTCTTGAGGGTGTTGAGGATTTTGTGGTGTTTTGTGATGTGTCGATCATAGGTTTAGGGGTAGTACACATGCAGCGGGGCAAGATTATTGCCTATTCATCCATGCAGTTGAATCTTCATGAGGTTAGGTGCCCGACACAAGATTTGGAGTTTAGGGAAATAGTGTTTTCCCTCAGCATTTGGCGACATTGTCTCCATGGGGTCCGTTGTACCATTTACACGGATCATAAGAGTCTGAGATATCTTATGTATCAGTCGAATTTGAATATGAGGTAGCACAGCTGGCTTGATGTTGTCAAGGATTATGTTTGTGAGTTTCTTTATCATCCAGGGAAAGAAAATATGGTCTCCAATGCCTTAAGTTGCAAGGTAGTTGGCACCTCTAATCGAGGACTCTGCTTGAGGATGACCATTGACTCACCACTTCTGGATTTAATCAAGGAGGCTCATGTTGAGGGAATCAGGAGCGGGAATTGGAAGAAGGAGAGGATTAGGGGTCAAATTAGTAGGTTTGCCACTGATAGTCGATGGCTTTGACCCAGTGCGGTCGGGTTTGGGTTCCAGTTTCTGGTGGGGTCCGACATACAGTGATGGAGGATGCACACAAGTCCAAATTATCGATTCACCCTGGAGTCACGAAGATGTATCGATACTTGAGATTTAGTTACTGTCGATCGTCTGACCAAGAGTGCCCATTTTCTTTCCACTCGGGAGAGTTATTCGGCCGAGAAATTGGCCGATGTGTATGTGCATGATACTATCGCTCACCACGGTGTACTGTTTTCTATCATATCTGATCGTGATGTGTGGTTTACTTCTCGGTTTTGGTAGAGATTTCATGAGGAGTTGGGTACGAGGCTGCATTTCAACACTGCTTATCACCCTCAGACTGATGGTCAGAGTGAGCAGACCATTCATACGCTTGAGGATATGCTGAGGGCTTGTGTCATCGATTTTGGTGGGAGTTGGGATTCCTACCTACCCCTAGCCAAGTTTTTATACGACAACAGCTATGACTCGAGTATTATTACACCGTTGTATGAGCTTCTTTATGGGAGGCATTATCGTACACCAGTTTGTTGGGGAGAGGTCCACCACATGGTCATGGTAAGGACTGAAATTGTACTTAAGACGACATATCTTATTTTCAGTAGATCAGGCAGAGGTCACAGACAACCTAGAGCCGACATAAAATCTATGCTGCTAGATGACGAGCCGAGTTAGAGTTCCATGTCAGAGATATGGTTTTTTTGAAGGTATCTGTTGGATTAATGTCTAAGTCCATAACTATATTTGGAATGTACTTGACCCGACCCGGCATGGTCCATTTGGGTTGCACTTCACCGGCACAATTTATATGGATAGTCTTTTGAGAATAGTATATTTATGATTTATATTAATATATTATAAGTTCTAATATATTAATATGGAATTATATTATTTAATTAGTATTGATCAAGAATTAATTTAGAATTAATTAAGTGATCAAAAAGAACTAATTAAATATGGACTCTTATATATATGGAATGGGCCAAGTTCATTTAGGTTGGGCTAAGCTTTCATGGATGGTCCATGGAGCTTTTAACCCATGGATCCTATGTAAATGAAAGGTCATGGGTATTAGGGTTTACATGGATATAACCCTAATCCTCCATAATATATAAAGGGGTCCTTGGCTCACAAAATTGGCACAAGTGTATGAAAATAAGAGTGGGCCGATTTTAGTGTGCATACATATTCTCTCAAGTTCTTCCAAGGTGTTTTGGTGATTTGTGATTCCATTTGAGGCTTCCACACTATTGGGGCTAAGCTCTTAAAGCTTGAAGACATCAAACTACATCAAAAGGTATGTCATCTAACTAGAACTTTGTAGTATAGGTGCTTCATAATATGCTAGTTAGGATGAAACCTTGGAATATTTAATATTTGCATGTATAATAGAGAAAACATAGATCCAAGGTATATAGGGTTGCAAGTACACCATAGGAGTGTTAGAATGCTCAAAACCCAACAGTGGTATCAGAGCCATGGGTTGTTTTCTGTTATATTGATGCAAATGTTTTATTTTCAAGTTGAAAAAAAAAACATGACGTTTGTCAAATTTTAAGATAATTACTTGTTGTGTGAAAAAACTAATTATTTGTAAAATTTGAATCATTTGCTATATGAGTTGAATTAGGTCAAATTTAGTAAAAGATAAAATGATATGATTATTTTATTAGTTTTAAAAGTTTGATCTAAATGTTTTAAGGAGTTACAAATTTTGTCATAAAATTTTGGAGCTCAAAAGTTTTTTTTTTTAAAGTTGTGATCTTAAGTGTTTTGAAACCTCCATAAGTTATGGATATGAAAGTTTTTTTTAAAAAAAATTGATTTAAAGTTTTTATGGAGTTACAAAATTTGGAGTTAATGTTTTAAAGAATTCCATAACTTGTTCTTAAGTTATGGAACATGAAAAGTTTCATCATAAAACAAGTATTTAACTCCATAAGTTATGGAATCCAAAGGTTTTTAAGAGTTACAAAACTTGCCCTCAAGTTTTGGAATTTGGAAAAAGCTTTTTATGAAAAAAAAAAAAGAATTGAATTCTAAAACTCTTGGGTTCATAACTTAAACAATTAATTAAATGGTTTTAATTTTGAATTTAATAATTGAAATTATGATGTTTTATTGAATAATTCAAATTAACTCTTATGGACTTTATTAATAGTTAATAAAAGCGTTTAATTAAAAGAGTATTATTAAATCCATAAATAAAGATATGGTTTGAGTTTAATTAAATTAAAAGTTTAGTTTAATTAATAGATTAAACCACCAAGTATTTTAAATGTCTAAAATACACCCTTATACTATTATAATATTAAAAGTTTAATATATTATATGTATAAGAGCAAGTCGTCTTACCAATAGTAGGCCTCATTCACGAAGCCGGTCTATAAGGGGGGTATAAGGTTACTGCCTATAAAATGGCAGTTTAATGTGTGTCCACTCTCACCCACCGCTTCCTTGACTGGTGGAGGGTCGTTAGCCGAACGGGTAGGACAAGGACTATAATTCTCCTTTCATTAAAAGTATTAATGATAAATACTAAGTAACTAAACTCTTAATAATACCCGATCTTAGTTACTTAGGAAAATGTGAATTTGGTGCTAACCCATGAAATTACACTTTGCACTTTGCTTAAGTCAGTTAGTGGAGCGTGTGTGGTTAACCGGCACACTAGCTTGATTTAACAAGGTAGGCAAAGGGTAACTTAATGTTTATCATAGTATCGGTGGAGCGTGTGTGGTTAACCGGCACATCAATTGAGGGGTAAATATTAAGGGTACCAAGTATATTTGCATGGTTATTCACACCTTGTTTTGTGATCCTCGGCATCCCAGTCACAAAACCTGAAGGGCACACTCGAGATTGAAACATGCCTTTGAAAAGTTCAATGAATCTCAAAAGAATCTAGGAGTTTCAAAACCAATTAAAACCTAATAATACATTTCGTTTATCTTGGTGGAAATTGGTGAATCGTCATTCACCTACCTTCAAATATTTTATAGCTTGGATTACGGCATCACTCTTCCAAGTTATAAAATAGTTTGTTGGGTCCTAGCCTTAATATTTCATATTGGGTGTTATATTAAGGACTTTAGATCAACTATCTTGAATATCTCCCAAAAAGATGTCTGGTTCAGACATCTATGATCCTCCCAAATCTCTTGGAACTTCACTTCCTCCACCTCCTCCAATTATTCTCCCTAACCCACAACTTCAAGGTCACTCAAGCCCTATTGGCAAGAAAGGTATATGTGTAATCGCATCTTGGAGATGAAGTCACATATTGACAAGCCGGGAGAGTTGGGTGTCAAACTCTTGAGAAAGTTGGTGGTTCAATCACTTTCTAGGTCACATAGTGAATTCCTTTGGGACTACTATGAAACAGACTATGACATGACCCTTAATGATCTTATCTATCTGCTTGGTGCTGCTGAATCAGCAATAATTTGGAGCACTGGGAGAGCAAATTTGATTAGTAGATCAACTTCCCAAACTACCATGGACATTGATAATGGTAACATTGGATATCTAGAAAAGCCTTCTCTTCCCAAGGAAAGGGGTTGACCATAGTCAACTAGGTTGACCAAATGGTAAAGAGAAAGGCTAAGTCTGCGATCGTCCCATGTACCATTCCCAAAGAGTCCCTATGTTTCTCTTGCCAAAGGAAGGGGCATTGATTGCGAAGCAGCCTATTTACTTGAAAGATCATAAGGTTGATCAAGTCAAGAAGATTGACTCTACTTCAGTTAAAGTCCACTATCTAACTCTGTTAAGTTTCTATTCTGAGATTCTTGTTACATGATGTGACTGGGTCACATGTTGATGTTTTAAGAATCAAAGAAAAGTGAAGAAACTTAAAGGAAGTATATGATGATTCTGATCGTGAAGATGGATCTCGATCGCATGGTTCTGTGATCAGAATGTTGAGCTGTTGCTTAGGAGTTATGATATATTGCTTAGGAATAGATAACAACAAAGTTTTTCATGTGCTTTTGCACTGTAAGGATAGTTTTTCCGCAAAGTTTTTAAAATAAAAGAAAAAATATTTTGATTTTATTTATTTTAAAATATCCTTAAAATGGCATTTGTGAAAAGGAAAAAAATTGTTGCTTATATGATTCCATGAATAGCAAGAGTGGAAATATGAATTTGATTCTTTCATTTGTGGTAGTGTCTAAATTTTCCAAATAATGAAAGATTCTCATCACCCAAGTTTCAGTTGGATAGAAACTTGGAATCATGCAAGTTGTATAGTATGATGAATGAGAACTTTCAAGCATTGGAAAATTAAGACTAATTACTTGTTCACATGGATGTGCGAGTCAAGTAAAGGACTAAGGGATCGAGTACACATTCTTGTGCACTGATCAAGCCCACCACAATTGTAACTTGAGTGACATATCTTAAAGAAAGGTTTAAAACACTTGTCAAATGTAAGAGTAAAAGTGTCCTACTCTTGTACATTTGAAATTGGTAAGTTGTGATGTTTTGGATAAAACAAAGACCAACTAAGGCTAATTGTGTGAAGTGTTTGTCTTGATAAAGAATCCGCACTATCTCTTGAATATTTGGCAAGATAGTCTTATATGTCAAGAGGATAGTGGGAGTCTTAAAGATCCTAAAAAGAATTTCAAGAACTAATCAAGAATAAAACCTGAGGTTCTTCACTAGCACACGACTTGAGGTTTATAACCTATCGTGTTGACATATTTTGTGCCCATTCCAGTTAAAGTTGGCTTTGCATAGGAGTTCTGAAAGTTCACAATTGGTTGCATAACAACTTGGAAGCAATGGCAGGCCCTGTACTGCCAGGTGGCAAGAAGTTAAGATTGCATAAGTTCAGTCCATATGAGTTTGGATTTGTCATTATCCTTGTCTTGTGACTATGGTTTTGACGATTCACATGGATAAGAACACATACACCATAAAATCTAAGGGTCATAAGGTTTCTCTCCGATTCATGAAAATGATGGTGAGGAAACACTTCCACCAAGTAGATTTGAAGCAGAAAGGTCTAAACAATTGAGACTATGATTACGGCATCCCTTTTCATAGTTCTGAAATTGTTTAGACATACATGCATGCTATCTAAGGAAAGGTGTATGATTTTGATAAAGTTTTATCAAAGCATCTCGTATCAGAAATCTGAATTTTGGTAAGAAAGTCAATAAAGTATTGATTTCTAGAAGTCCAGCTGATTTCTGAGTACATGTCAAAGCTAGTGGGAGCATAAGTGTTATGCTAATAATCATCATGTAAGTGGGAGCATGATAATTATTGTTAGTGTTGCAATTTAGCAATGTTAATTATAGAAAACAAAAGTTTCAATTCGTGAGGCTGCAGGGATTGAAAAAGTTGTTTTGCTATAATTAAGGGAGAGGATATACTTCATTTCAGTTCTAAAGGCTTAGATTGAGACCTTAATCATCTTTAGTCAAGAATATATATATGAATTTATGTTGGATTGGTTCAACTTAAGGAAATTCTATATATTGCGTTCTCAAAATTCGATTATGATTACGGCATCCCTCTTCATAGTCAAATTTTGAAAACATGGCAAATAAAAATATTGTAGCAAAAGACTGGTCTAGAATCATGTCTTTATGTGAGACATCATGAATCGTGTACCATTTGCTTTGGGTACATGATCGATTGCATGTGCTATAATATTTGTCATTTCTAAATTTTTCCAAATGCCCAGAGGCATTAAGAAGGGAAAAGGTCTAGAATTGGATATGACTAAAATGATTAAGTAATTGTCGAGGACAATCTGAGGTTTACCAAAGATTGGTTGCTCAGGGACAGTTGGAAGTATAGTGCTAATTTTGGAAGGACCATATTGACATATTCTGAAAAGAGGCATCTCTTATTCAGAAGTGATAGTCAAAATGAGAATATGGAGTTGTCTCCATAGGTGGAAGTTATCTGTGTAAGATTAGAAAACTTAATGCAAGAAGCATGTCCAAAGCAATGTACTTTGAATATGAGACTTAGTTTCCATGGAGTTGATCTCCATTGGAATACCTTATAATGACTGTTGACAAGTCTTTGTGACTTTGTACATATTCATTACAGGAGGGTCAGTGCATATAAGTTTAAAATCTAAACAGATTTCGATAAATGATAGGAATTTGAAATTCTCACATTTTTCGATAAGGATTTGGGAGTGTGAAATTAGAATCATTGAAATTATGTTCAATTGGTTTATTTCACAAAGTAAGGATCATAGACAAACATAGAGTGCATACTTGGTGTATGGCAAAGCTATTGTTTAAGAAAAACATAGTGTACATGCTTGGAGCATGGGACAACTAGTGTTTTTAATTCAAGTATAAAGTTGATAAAACCGAAACAATGAATAATGAGTAATCAGTATGGTGATAAATAAAAGTGTTTATTTATATTCATATGGTTTGATACCATATTTGATTCATTTATTCTTGTGTTTCACTTTGCATGTTTTGACTTCCAGAATAACTAAGTCGCTCTTCCTGAATGATTAAGTTATTCAAACCATCCACAGTCGGTCATATGTTGGAAGTAGATATGAATCAAGACTGTCATGGGTTGGTTTGTAGAGGTCCAAGTTGGTGGACAAAGTGGTGCTACAACACTCATGAGTGCTCATAAGTTCTGAGTATTGGATTCAACCTACGCTCATTTGAATCACTTCATGGATTTTATCACGAGTGATCATGAGACGATAATATCTTATATTCTTAAAACCTAGAGATATGAGTTGTTACTATGAGTTGGTTATACATTGATTGCACGAAAACGCATTGGTAACTCGATGTTATAAAACGTGCCTTTGTGTATGATTCAACAAGTAGTAGAACAAGCCATATGAGTCGAATTTTATCCATTCCTTTTACCTTCGGGATAAAAGCGATATATGTGGGCCCCTCGATGATTTAGCGATGACACATGTGAGAGCTTGGCCAAGACAGGACTGATTTGATTTGTTCAATCAGTCAGTCATCATAAATCGAAAATCGGGAAACAACAAATGGACAGAGAGAATGATTATAATCCATGTCTCAGTCCATATGATATCTAGAATGGAGGAATATATGATCCCTTATCTAATGGACAAGTCATTGACAAGGTCAGAGTTCGACAGCGGCTTTAAGAGCTACGATTGCCAGTTAGGTTTTGAAGTCATACTCAATAATAGTTTTAGACTTATCCAAGTGGGAGACTGTTGGATTAATGTCTAAGTCCATAACTATATTTGGTATGTACTTGACCCGACCCGGCATGGTCCATTTGGGTTGCACTTCACCGGCACAATTTATATGGATAGTCTTTTGAGAATAGTATATTTATGATTTATATTAATATATTATAAGTTCTAATATATTAATATGGAATCATATTATTTAATTAGTATTGATCAAGAATTAATTTAGAATTAATTAAGTGATCAAAAGGAACTAATTAAATATGGACTCTTAGATATATATGTGTAGTGGGCCAAGTTCATTTAGGTTGGGCTAAGTCTTCATGGATAGTCCATGGAGCTTTAACCCATGGATCCTAGGAAATGAAAGGTCATGGGTATTAGGGTTTAACCCTAATCCTCCACACTATATAAAGGGTCTTATGGTTCATGAAATTGGGGGCTAGTGGCTAGTGTGGATACACTAAAGAGGGCAATAACCAATTTAATAAGTGTGAGCCAAGTATCCATATTCTCTAAAGGTTTTCCAAGGTGTTTTGGTGATTTGTGATTCCACTTGAGGCTTCTACACTATTGGGGCTAAGCTCTTAAAGCTTGAAGACATCAAGCTACATCAAAAGGTATGTCATCTAACTAGAACTTTGTAGTATAGGTGCTTCATAATATGCTAGTTAGGATGAAACCTTGGTATATTTAATATTTGCATTATAATAGTGAAAACATAGATCCAAGGTTTATAGGGTTGCATGTACACCATAGGAGTGTTAGAATGCTCAAAACCCAATAGTATCACCCTAGAAGGGTTTATGCACTACAACAAGAGGGGAAAGTTGGTTCCCCGGTTTATTGGACCGTTTTGAGTAGAGGCCAAAGAAGGCAAGGTGGCCTACTAATTAGATCTACCTAAGGAGCTTAGCCAGATTCATAACACTTTCCATGTTTCCCAACTGCGGAAATGTGTGGTTGACTATACAACAGTGGTTCCATTAGATATTCAGATCAACGAGTGCCTGAACTACATAGAGAGGCTGGTAGTTATTCTGGATAGGAATACGAAGGCCCTGCATAATAAGGTAGTACCTCTGGTTAAGGTCCAGTGGAATAATTGAAGGGTTTCGAGAGAATATGGGAGGTCGAAGCAAGGATACGCGAGCACTATCCAAATATGTTTTGTTTTCACATGAAAGTGACCCTTGGAAGCTATGAAGAACAAATGGAAGCGAAGACCTGTCTTGGAGTTGCAAAGAGTTCAAAAGAGATGTATTATTGAAGAGTTGAGTTTCTAAGGGATTGACTGCAGAGTTGGATACCGGATATGGAAGAGGCGAAGAGTTTAAATTATTTGTCTTTTGTATACCGCAATGTCAGTAACGTAATGATCACCTTTCTAACGTTGTGTGTTGAGTTGATATTGCCAGTCCAAGCATAGGAAGCATGGACGTCTTAATCAAGATTGCATTTGAGATATTATATTTAGAGACTTGTACTATTTCCTTCTATAAATAGAAAGTCTTGTAATTGTTGAAACGTGTGTCTGATTTCCTTTTTCCTTGTATTTGTTGTAAGCAAAATACAAATCTCCTTATTACTTTGTATCTTTTGTTCATACTTTGTTGTTCATCATTTAATGACTTGTGTTTGATTGCAAACCTTGTTATGATTCAACAAGTATCTGTTTAACTTATTTATATTTACTGATGTATTTCATTGTCATATTTCCTAATTAAATTTCGCAATATATTATTGTTGAGCTTTATAAAGATCCATGAGATTAACTTATAATTCCACATCATAATCTCGTTATTGATAAGTTCTTCTCTCAACAACTGG
The DNA here is from genome assembly GCF_052849685.1 of Lactuca virosa. Classification (NCBI taxonomy): domain Eukaryota; kingdom Viridiplantae; phylum Streptophyta; class Magnoliopsida; order Asterales; family Asteraceae; genus Lactuca; species Lactuca virosa. The sequence continues at coordinate 319,469,259 of NC_136429.1, forward strand.
TATTAGAGCCATAGTGGTTGCTTTTTAATTTTCTTGAAAACTCAATAATCTTTTCTAAAGAAAAAATCTACTTTAAAAGGCCTTCTATACCACGTTTCTTATCTCCTTCAAAAACAAGGAAATGTCACAACTTTACTCATTAAATGTATTAAACAGTGTTGGAGGTTCTAATCGAGCTCCAATACTCGTTGAAATTGAATATCATTATTGGTCTCAACGAATGGAAATATATTTAAGGGGACTTGGTAAGGAAGTCTGGAGATCTATAGAAAAAAGGACCACATGTACCTGTCCTTACACCCATTGTCACGGATGAAACTCAAAGCAGACTTGGAGATGGTCAAGGATTAATGATCTGACGCGACGAGTCTGTGTTTCAACTCGCCGAGTCAGCGCTGGTCAAGGAAACCCTAAACTTTCGGGCCTGTGACCTATTTAAAGGCACTTATAGCCTCATTTGCGTCTCATCTCCTGATCAACTCTCCTTTGTGAAACCCTAGGCGGCCATGGAAGCTAAGAGAGAGTCCTTGAGCTTGTATCAAGTGTTTTGATGGACCTTTTTGGAAGAAGAGGAGTGAGCTTCAAGCAAGGAGTGGGATGAGGCCGTGGGATCTAGCATTTCTTCTCAAAGAGCTTCTCTGGAAGGTAAAAAGCCCACACCTTTCTCATCTATTTAGTTGAATCTCATATCTATGAAAATTTAGGGCTTTTGTCATTTTGGTTGGGTTTTTGAGTAGCATGTGTTATCCAGAAGTCTAGACCTCAGATCTGGACCTTGTGAGGTCCTTAGAGTTTAGATGTCCCGGCTTTATTCATCCATATGAGGGTTTTTGGGCTTAATCATTCATGAAAGGCATGTATTAGCATTTTGGAGCAATAACCTCATGTATGACCGTAAAGGTCGAAGCTTTACGTGATTATTGAGCCTTGAGATGATAGATCTAGTGTTTGGAGTGATAGATCTGATTGAAATCGTCTGAATGAACATTTGGTCTGAATGAACTCGCCGAGTCAATGAGCCGACTCGACGAGTTGGTTAGGGTTTGTCCCGAAGAGCTGAATCATGCGATAGCTCGACGAGTTGGGGGTCAACTCGACGAGCTGAGCTGGATTTTTAGGAGACTTCTGAGGAGATAAGTGGACTCGATGAGTTACAAGGGTGCACTCGGCGAGTCGGGTCAAACATGGACTGTTGACTCGAGTTTGACTTCTATTGACTTTGGGGCTTTGGTCAACATAAGTAATAGAGACCATGGAGGGGTAAAATGGTCTTTTACCCATCCTGAGGGTCAAAAGAGGAAAAGAGGATTTAAAGTATAAAGGGTAATAAGGCGGATAATGATTGAGATGCTTGTCTTATGTGATAGGCGGAGGCTAGTCCAAGATTTCCGAGTGCTTGTCGGTTACCTGCTAACCGAGGTGAGTCTTCTCCCTATACGTTACCTAGAGTGGTATTTATGTGCGAACAGAAGGTCTTATGTGCTTGCTTGAGTTATGCATCTTGTCTATGTGATATTATGCTATGAGTTATTTAGACCGGACCGGAAGGTCCAACGATTTATGAGGCCAGAAGGCTCAACCAGACCGGACCAGAGGGTCCAACGAGCTGCATGACCGGAAGGTCATCATGGGTAGGACCGGAAGGTCTACCAGAGTTGTGGAGCCGGAAGGTCCACTGAGACACATTGATCGGAAGGTCTCGTGGAGCCATAGCCTCGAGTGGCTAGTTATATGTATGTGGTATTTTGGGGAACTCACAAATCTTTGTGCTTATCGTGTTATGTGTTATGTGTTTTAGGTTTCTCAGGACCGCGGGACGGCACCGACTTGATTGTACACACCAGAGAAAGAGTTATGTTTTGAGGATCCTGGATTATTAATGGAGTAGTGTTTTGTAATTTGAATAAACGAGATTTTTATACAATATGTTATGAAAAGTTTGCAATTTGAAAATGAAAAAAATTGTTTGAAAATTCATATCGTCACAAGTTGGTATCAGAGCCTTGGTTTGAGGGATTTGGATGCGCCTTCGGGTAAATCTGGACTCAAACTGAGGATTTGGAAAAAATTTCAAAGAAATGATTTTTCTAAAGCAAACAAGAGTTTCTAAGAGAAAACGAGAAGGAGCAGTGTGTACAATCAGCCAGAGCCCGAACGGTGATTTCCCAAAATACCATTTCTTTTATGTTATGAGATGTTTATGAGATATTTTATGAGATATCATGCATGCTAGAAATAGGCTAGGCATTCCATATTTTAGGACTAGAGTGGCCTGATTTGTGATGCCTTAGCCTAGGAGTTGCTGTTATCTGTTGTAACACCCGGATTTCCAGGTACCATATTTGAATTGTTTATTTTGAGTTATGTGGAGGGACTCGACGAGTTGACGCCTAGACTCGTCAAGTAGGAACGCGATTTGCTGACTGGATTAATGAACAGACTCGACGAGTCGATGGGTGGACTCGATGAGTCCGCGCTGTGGGTGGAAACCCTAAATCCTCGGGCCTGTGCCCTATTTAAGGGACCTTATGGCCCTCATTTGCGGCTACAAGTCCAGAGAGAGAAACCCTATTGAGCTTGAGCGTCTGTTGTGAGGAGAAGGGCTATTTTAATCCTTGTTGGTGTGGTTTTTGCAAAGAAGAAGGGGATTCCAGCAAAAGAAGGTCAAGGCGGTTGCTATTATGTGGTTTCAAGCAAGGAAACTCCATCTTTGAGGTATTAAATCAAACCCTTCTTCTGTTTTGGTGTAGAACCCTTGAATCTAGGGTTTTCTCTATTCTTTATTGGCTTGGATATGATGCTTATGATGTCCCTTTGAGTGTTAAACTCTGGATCTGGACCTTGAGAGGTCCAGAGAGCCCCAACCTCCCTGCTTTATGCTATTCCATTAGAGATATGAACCTAGGTTGCCATTTTAGAGGCTATTTCACCAAAGGAAGCATATTGAACGTTGCATGAGTGTAAAGGTTGGACCTTTACGTGATTATTGAGTATGGTAAGGTCAGATCTATAGGTTAGAGAAACAGATCTGACCTCAGAAGGTCGTTTGAGTGTTGCCATGGAAGGAACTCGACGAGTCCATAAGGGTACTCGACGAGTCGAGTCGGGTTGCCCCGCGATTCATGACCAGTGGTAACCCGTTGAGTGAAAGGTTAACTCGACGAGTCGAGTGAAGATCTATGAGGATTCGGAAGACGCCTGGACTCGCCGAGTCATACGAGTGCACTCGACGAGTCTGGTCAAAGTTTGACCGTTGACTTGAGTTGACTTCAGCTGACCTTAGGGTTTTGGTCAAGCTGGTTCTAGAGAGAGATCTGGGAGGGGTAGAATGGTCTTCTACCCACTCCTTAGAAATGAGGACAAGAGAAAGTATTGATTAGAGATGTTATTATGTTGATAGGAGGAGGCTAGGTCGGGTTATCAAGCACGAGAGGTTATCCGACATCGTACGAGGTGAGTCTTCTCACTATACTTTACCTAGAGTGGTAATATGTGTGACCGGAAGGTCTTATGTGCTATGAGGAGTGTGTGATGTATGCTGTTATTTAATATGTATGTGCTATGTTATGTTATGAGTAGTATGTTATGGACCGAAAGGTCATTATGATATGGACTGGAAGGTCGCTACGGGTAGGACCAAAAGGTCTACTAGGATGGTGGGACGGAAGTCCCCTGAGACACATGGACCGGAAGGTCTTGTAGAGCTATAGCCTTGAGTGGCGTATGTGCGTATGTGGTATTTTGGGGAACTCACTAAGCATGTATGCTTACAGTGTTTGTGTGATGTGTTTCAGGTACCAGTGAGGATCGCGGGAAGGCGCCGGCATGATCTGTACACACTGATGGGATTTATGTATTAGAGATCTTGGGATTTGTTTTATTATGATGACCTGTGATACAATGGATTCTTATGATATCTTATGAATGAAATTATGTTTTAAAAATGAAAAATTGTTTTGAAAATTTACGTTGTTACATCTGTGATGTGTTTTCGAGTATGTGTTGAGTAAGAGTATCCAGCAGGAATATTTCTGAGATAGAGCTTCGAGTAGAGGAGTAGTCTAGGAGAGATACCTAGATGAGCATCGAAGGATGCCTGCTGAGAGAGTAGTTATTTGCCCGTGTGGGGTAGAGTGCTTGGGTTCGGTGACACCTGTTGTGTGTGAATAGAGCAAGTGGAATTGTAACCTAGAGTAGTTTACGTATTGGTGGAGATTATTCGATGCCCGAATGTTGCTTGCTTTGTGCTTTGTGGAACTCTCGATGATGGGAGTCAGCTACTAAGTGAATATGACGATATTCAGGAGGTAGATGGCTGGCATCATTAGGAGTTTTTCAGCAGCTGATGACAGAGAAGTGCGAGCACCTAGGAAGAGCCTAGGGGTGACCGTGGTCAGATGAGTGCGCTGACAGGGTAGAGCATTTCGTTGGGGAGCAGACACGTGTAGCGGGATGGACGAACGAGAAGGTTGCGCAGCTACTTAGGAACTTCGGGATGGTCCGTGTAGAAAGTATGGGTAGATGTGGCAGGTAGTATGGGCCCGTACTACTGAAATCAGAGGACCCATACTCGATACAGGGAGTATTCCAGAGGTTCGAAGTAGCAGATCGAGAGGTGATATCATGGTTCGAGTACCATGATTCGTAGCGGATTGAGAAGGGAGAATATGGTTCGAGTACCATGATTCGTAGCGGATTGAGAAGGGAGAATATGGTTCGAGTACCATGGTTCATAGCAGATTGAAAGAAGAGGACATGGTTTGAGTACCATGACACGTGGCGGTTAGTGCTTCTGGTTTTACCGGTTATTCTGTGGTGATTGACTAGACTAAGATCAGATGAGAAAGAGTATGGGGCTAGAGGGCCATGACGAACGAGTTTCAGTGGAGCATCCCTTGAGAGGGAAATCGAGTTAGCTCCAAGGGATTGTTGGTGAGATGTCAGTTGGAGTCGCAAGACTCAGGGATGAGTAGGGAAGCTGCGTTATGGGATAATACGTTCTGGGCTGAGCGACCGACCGATAGTGGAGATGTCACTTTTTGTGACCTGAGTGGTGCTATTTCAGTGTTCTGCGGGAAGCAGGAGAGATATGGAGTTTCTAGTTTAGAGTTGAAGGTAAACCATGTGGGGTAGCAAGCGTGGTGACCTTCTCACCAAAATATTTGGGCAGTATGTTGGCTGCGAGGTATTCTTATGTCACACCCCCAAACCTGAAGGTGGAAACATTCGGCGGCGGAGGACGTCATGTACAGTATCATAACAAATGTAAAATAGTAAATAAAGCAACAACAACCATTGTATTGATAATAGAATGTTTACATCATTTACATAACCTAGATTGTTTGATTTCAAAAGTAGAAAACCAAAACTAAGACGTGAAGCTACTATGCTCCATCTTCTTGACACTTGTACGAGTACCTGCTTATTAGTTTCCTGAGAATACAAGTGATTTGGAAAGTGTATCAACATTTAAGTTGGTGAGTTCATAAGTATTTGATTTAGAAGGTAAGTTTATTGTTTCTTGAAAATGTTCGTATGATATTACAGAAAATCCTATATTTTCTTAATAGCTTGAACTGTAGCCCTTAGCATTGATAACAGAATATATTTGATTCTTACGTTTAAAGAGTGATATATGATACTTTGAATTTGTATATGAAAAGTGACCAATGTTATTTCCTACCATGATTACTTAGTGCATATAAGTTATATAAACTCAAAGACTTAAACCGGCAGTCGATTGGGTGAATCTACCCTAAGTCCACAACCAAACAAGGAACATTAGATAAGGCGGAAATCAAACATTCCACTGTCTATCAAATCTTCATTTTATATAACCCAAACATATCCACTAAGTAGTCATATCAATATGTAACTATATGTATATGTTTCCAGAAGATCCGATATTTTCTCATGAAAGGAGTTATGAATCTTTGTTTGTATAGAATGAAGGTGTCGAACCAGGAAAAACCTATATTTTCCTAACAATGAGGAGTAGTCTCAAATGTCCAAGACTATGATTTGTAAGTAAATATGTCATACTTAGTTCGGTATTCTTGTAGTTTTATTAATAAGTAAAACTAATTGAAGATGTGTTTACCCTGAGTTTTGAATGTGTTGATAATACCCTATCATGATTACCTAGTTCCTACGAATTATAACTAAGATTTGAACCGGCAGTCGATTGGGTGAATATGCCCTAAGTCCACAACCAAACAAGGAACAGGAAATGAGGCGAAAATCATACATTCCACTGTCTATCAAGTAAAAGCCATATATAACCCTAATGTAAATACGAAGTAATCATATAGTTATTATCCCTTTGAGCTTGATTGAGTTGCGTATTACTAAGAGTCATTATTTCCGCGTTGCGAGTTCCTATAATCATGCTAATATGACGGATATCCTTACTGTAAATGACATTTGTCACCCCGGGTCGACTGTAGCTAACAGTCAAGGTGCGGGATTGTCAGTCCCGTATAGATCTATACACAAACTCACGCTCTCCCTACAGGAGACTCTGGCTATAAGTGATGGACTTTCGTTTATTACTAAACAAAGCCGCTGTCTCACAGATGATTCGCTAACAATAAGTTCACTAGTAACATATGAAAAACCTTTTAGTAAATAAAAATAACGATTTTTATTTATAACCTTGTACGATAGAAAAAGTGGATTGATTTGTAAAGTATAGTCAATATAATTTATATGATTTTGTATGAAAAGATTATCCTTTCGACGGTGTTAATAACAACATAATGATGAGTTATATTTACTTGTAACTACATGGTGTTATAGTTGAAATGGTTAGCCTTGATATAATGTAGTATGCAAACGTATAAATAAAATGTATTTCATTTATAAAACATATTGTATCCCATAAGGGTAAAGTTGTGTTGTGAGGTGTTTTGCATGTTAACAATTTCCATATGATAGTTATAAAAGCAACATGAAAGGTACAGCAAAAGATTGATGTTTTCACTCGGGATTAACTGGGTGTTTACTTGTATTCCCCCCTATAAAAGATATAAAAAGTTTAGAAAAGTGTAGGGGTATGAACTCACTTGTTAGGAGTGACGATTTGATGAAAATGAGGCTTTGCTCGGGCAGCACTTCAACTGGAAAGAAGTCAATTTCTCGGGAATCTCGGGACTTCGGGACTTGCGTCGCGTGTTGGGGTGTTATCGGGGCTTCGGGGTGGTCTCGGGAGGCTTAACACAGAGTAGAAGTAGGAGAAAGGATGGAAATGAACAACCAAAGCCGGCTGCCCTCAATCCTTATTTATAGGGTGAATTTTGGGTCTCACGTCGTGAATCTCAAATATTCACGTCGTGAGTTCAGTCGTCATCAGGTGCGTCATCACAACTTGCGTCTGTCAGGCTCCAGAAGGCGTCAGAAGTCAGTTCACGTCGTGAACACTGTTTTCACGTCGTGAACACTGACAATTTTGGGGTTTCGCGCCCGAACTTCAGAAATTCATAACTTTCGCATACGAACTCCGTTTTCGACGTTCTTTATAGCCACGCGTAGGTGAGATTATGCTCTACAACTCTCGTTTAGACTCTGTTGGCTAATTTTGAATTTATTTTTAATATATTATTAATATATTATTTTTAGTAGGCCGGGACAAGAAAACTCTGTTAGAAATCCATAACTTCTTCGTCCGATATCCGTTTTCGTCAGACTTTTTACCATTGTAATACCATTGATGAGATATTCGATTCTCGCTTAGGTCATGTTGGCAAAAAGTTTTTAGTTGTCTACTGCTATGTCCGAAACTTCGAAAAATCATAACTTCCTCATATGAAGTCAGATTTGGGCATTCTTTTTATGTATGTTCACGGTTTTGGGATATCTACGACTTTCATTTAGACACCTAAGGTTGAAAAGTATTTTATTGAAATTTCTCATTTTATGCTTAACAGTGTTTTACCGGTATTGTCACGTATCTTCGATCAGTCATAACTTCTTCGTTATAACTCGGATTTTAGTGTTCTTTATATTTTTGGAAACCTAGTTACGATATCTACCACTTAGTATACTCAATTATGGTTACTGAACAAAATTATTTTTGACCTAATTTTACTGGTGTTACATTATCCCCCCGTTAGAGATAATTTCGTCCCGAAATTTACATTCTGAAATGAGAGTGGATTTGGGAGTTGGAGTTGGGTTTGTCATTACAGATAGAAAGGGTTTCGATAGTTGTCGGTTACTACGAAGGGTCTTCCCTTAGCACATGGAGCTGGTATGGTGAGGACCAATCCCATCCATGTCGAATGGCGATGTCGGAACTTCTCCTTGTAACAGGTGTTAAGATGATTAGGAAAAAGTGTTCGTTAACGCGCTAGTGCATTCTACGTATGTGTTTTCAGTGCATTTTAGTTTATCCTTGTTATTACTACTGCGAAAATTATACTTCGTTTAGCGATTGTTTGGACGTGAAAGTAATTTATAACTACTTTTTATTCGATACTAGATTTTAGTAAAAAGTTAAGCTTTATATATATTTTACTGGGAAAAGCATACCGTTGTTCATAGGGGTTCCAGCGTAGTCTCTCCTGCGGTGATCATTAGTATTCTTCCATCTCCGCCAGAGTTCCTTGTTGTTGGACAATCCCTCTGGAAGTGTCCAGTTTCGCCACACCTGTAACAGCCTGGAATCTGCGAGATAGGTTGTGCTGGTACTCTACAGAAACGAGTAGTGTGTCCCTTCCTATTGCAGTTCTTGCAATGCATCCTCCGACAAGCTCCTGTGTGATGAAAGTTACACTTATTGCATTTCGGAAGGTTCCGAGCATATCGACTAGAAGGTGATGGATTGGTAGATGTTGTGGTAGCATGAACATCCACTATCTGTTGTCTTTTCGAGGCTTCTTGTGTTTGTGGTCCCTCTTCCTCATTCCACGACTTCCGTTTATAGTCGTCCATTTTTGTTAGCTCAGGAGTGGGGGTCATCACGCCTTGGCGGACTTCATGGTCGATGAGTCTCTGGGCCAAGCGTTTAGCGCTATCGAAAGTAGTTGGGTTTGAAGCTAATACATGTCCTTGAATCTGAGGAGATAGTCCCCAGATGTATCTCTTTACTTTCTTGTTTTCCAGGGTAACCATCTTAGGGCATAGTGCTGCTAGATCACTGAATCTATCAGCATAGGCCACTATATCAGAGCCTGTCATAGTAAGGTTCCACAGTTCTTGCTCTAGCTTCTGTATCTCGCCTCTTGGGCAGTACTCTTCTATCATCATTGCTTTCAGGCCTTCCCAGCCTATTGAATTTGCCATTGTGAGTGTTAGTGACTTGACATGGCTATTCCACCATGTAAGGGCCCTGTCTGAGAAGGTGCAGGCAGCAAACTTAACTTTGCTTCCTTCCGGGCACGTGCATATCTCGAATACCGATTCTGCTTTTTCGAACCATTGCATCAGAGTAATGACTCCCCCGCTTCCACTAAAGGATTTGGGTTTGCAGTTCATGAAGTCTTTGTATGTACACTCCCTAGAGTGTCCGTGGCTATTTCCGAAGTTAAAGTTGTTAGTACCATTTCCCGCCCCACTGGCACCATTGGCATGAATTTGAGTCATGACAGTTGCTACAGCGGCAGTTATGACAGCCTGGAACGCAACATGATCAAACTGTGGTGGAGACGGTGGTGGATTTGTTGACATGTTGTTATTACGCCTATTATATCTATGAGGAGGCATCCTTCTGTCAGAAGATGAAAGGTTGGTAAGATATTGGCAGTGGTTATAAGTCGAATGTCATAAGAACTTGGCTATCTTAGCTTTGAATGCATCATGATTCGAAAGTGTTTTGCAAACAATTCATAACAGAGGTTTATATATAAAATAAACTTATGAATTTTTTTGATATTGAATATCCTCAATTGAAATTCTGTGATTCGATTTACTGTTATTTGTCATGTCGGAAAAAGCATTAAGCCTAACACGTAGTGTGACTAGTGTAATCACTAACTCACTAGGTTATATTAGTTATTAGTATGACGCATCAGGTGCTTGATGATTTCTCTATTTCTTTGATCCTCGTCTGTTCCCTTCTCGGGATTCTCTTTATGAGTCACTTTTTGATCTTCCTTGACTCCTCTGTTGACTGATGTAGTGGACTGCTTATATCTAACTATGTTGTCGTGCGAGAATGGCGATGTCTAAAGAATATTAATAGTTTTTATGGTGATCCTCATTGGGTCCTCCTATAATTATGCAGCGTACACCAGTTGTATATAATTGAGATTAAATAGACTTTCGATTAAGTGATCCTACTCTAAAACCACAACCAAACAAGGAACAGGTAGTAGAGCGAAGATCACTACTTCTAAGTCTATGAAATCTTAATTATATATAACCTTGGAGCATACACTCCGCAATTATAGACCTGCCAGCAAGGGTCTTTTAGTTTTCACATAAGTTATCTTATTGCACTTAAAATACTCCTGTAGTATTTTTAACTTTATGTTTGGTTCCTAAGTTTCTTTGTATGAAAAGTTTGGTAAGTTTTAGACCTTGTTGCAACACCACGACCATTCCTAGGCATATGCTAATCACCTCTCGAATAAATATAGATGATCAGGCTATATTCATCCCAGACCTGATTATATATTCTAAGGCCTACTCGTGCTATTCAACAATCTTAATACTTTTGTTTTGTTTTAATTATGATACTTTCCTTGTATATATGTCCGCGTGCATACTTTTACAAAAATATTTTTATATTTAAAAGTATAACTCTTCGTAAGAGTGTTTTAGTCCCATTGTATTTATAGTTGTATATCTTTTATAAGTTGATATACTTAGTTCACTATAAACAATGCTCTGATACCAATCTGTCACACCCCCAAACCTGAACGGCGGAAACATTCGGGGGCGGAGGACGTCATGTACAGTATCATAACAAATGTAAAATAGTAAATAAAGCAAAAACAACCATTGTATTGATAATAGAGTGTTTACATCGTTTACATAACGTAGATTGTTTGATTTCAAAAGTAGAAAACCAAAACTAAGACTTGAAGCTACTATGCTCCATCTTCTTGACACTTGTATGAGTACCTGCTTATTAGTTTCCTGAGAATACAAGTGATTTGGAAAGTGTATCAACATTTAAGTTGGTGAGTTCATAAGTATTTGATTTAGAAGGTAAGTTTATTGTTTCTTGAAAATGTTCGTATGATATTACAGAAAATCCTATATTTTCTTAATAGCTTGAAGTGTAGCCCTTAGCATTGATAACAGAATATATTTGATTCTTACGTTCAAAGAGTGATATATGATACTTTGAATTTGTATATGAAAAGTGACCAATGTTATTTCCTACCATGATTACTTAGTGCATATAAGTTATATAAACTCAAAGACTTGAACCGGCAGTCGATTGGGTGAATCTACCCTAAGTCCACAACCAAACAAGGAACATTAGATAAGGCGGAAATCAAACATTCCACTGTCTATCAAATCTTCATTTTATATAACCCAAACATATCCACTAAGTAGTCATATCAATATGTAACTATATGTATATGTTTCCAGAAGATCCGATATTTTCTCATAAAAGGAGTTATGAATCTTTGTTTGTATAGAATGAAGGAGTCGAACCAGGAAAAACCTATATTTTCCTAACAATGAGGAGTAGTCTCAAATGTCCAAGACTATGATTTGTAAGTAAATATGTCATACTTAGTTCGGTGTTCTTGTAGTTTTATTAATAAGTAAAACTAATTGAAGATGTGTTTACCCTGAGTTTTGAATGTGTTGATAATACCCTATCATGATTACCTAGTTCCTACGAATTATATATAACTAAGATTTGAACCGGCAGTCGATTGGGTGAATCTGCCCTAAGTCCACAACCAAACAAGGAACAGGAAATGAGGCATAAATCATACATTCCACTGTCTATCAAGTAAAAGCCATATATAACCCTAATGTAAATACGAAGTAATCATATAGTTATTATCCCTTTGAGCTTGATTGAGTTGCGTATTACTAAGAGTCATTATTTCCGCGTTGCGAGTTCCTATAACCATGCTAATATGACGGATATCCTTACTGTAAATGACATTTGTCACCCCGGGTCGACTGTAACAGTCAAGGTGCGGGATTGTCAGTCCCGTATAGATCTATACACAAACTCACGCTCTCCCTACAGGAGACTCTAGCTATAAGTGATGGACTTTCATTTATTACTAAACAAAGCCGCTGTCTCACAGATAATTCGCTAACAATAAGTTCACTAGTAACATATGAAAAACCTTTTAGTAAATAAAAATAACGATTTTTATTTATAACCTTGTACGATAGAAAAAGTGGATTGATTTGTAAAGTATAATCAATATAATTTATATGATTTTGTATGAAAAGATTATCCTTTCGACGGTGTTAATAACAACATAATGATGAGTTATATTTACTTGTAACTACATGGTGTTATAGTTGAAATGGTTAGCCTTGATATAATGTAGTATGCAAACGTATAAATAAAATGTATTTCATTTATAAAACATATTGTATCCCATAAGGGTAAAGTTGTGTCGTGAGGTGTTTTGCATGTTAACAATTTCCATATGATAGTTATAAAAGCAACATGAAAGGTATAGCAAACGATTGATGTTTTCACTCGGGATTAACCGGGTGTTTACTTGTATTCCCCCCCCCCCCCCCCCCCGCCTATAAAACATATAAAAAGTTTAGAAAAGTGTAGGGTTATGAACTCACTTGTTAGGAGTGACGATTTGATGAAAATGAGGCTTTGCTCGGGCAGCACTTCGACTGGAAAGAAGTCAATTTCTCCGGAATCTCGGGACTTCGAGACTTGTGTCACGTGTTGGGGTGTTATCGGGGCTTCGGGGTGGTCTCGGGAGGCTTAACACAGAGTAGAAGTAGGAGAAAGGATGGAAATGAACAACCAAAGCCAGCTGCCCTCAATCCTTATTTATAGGGTGAATTTTGGGTCTCACGTCGTGAATCTCAAATATTCACGTCGTGAGTTCAGTCGTCATCAGGTGTGTCATCGCAACTTGCGTCTGTCAGGCTCCAGAAGGCGTCAGAAGTCAGTTCACGTCGTGAACACTGTTTTCACGTCGTGAACACTGACAGTTTTGGGGTTTCGCGCCCGAACTTCAGAAATTCATAACTTTCGCATACGAACTCCGTTTTCGACGTTCTTTATATCCACGCATAGGTGAGATTATGCTCTACAACTCTCGTTTCGACTCCGTTGGCTAATTTTGACTTTATTTTTAATATATTATTAATATATTATTTTTAGTAGGCCGGGACAGGAAATCTCTGTTAGAAATCCATAACTTCTTTGTCCGATGTCCGTTTTCGTCAGACTTTTTACCGTTGTAATACCATTGATGAGATCTTCGATTCTCGTTTAGTTCATGTTGGCAAAAAGTCGCTCGATCTTGATTTCGAGTTTTTAGTTGTCTACTGCTATGTCCGAAACTTCGAAAAATCATAACTTCCTCATATGAAGTCAGATTTGGGCGTTCTTTTTATGTATGTTCACGCTTTTGGGATATCTACGACTTTCATTTAGACACCTAAGGTTGAAAATTATTTTATTGAAATTTCTCGTTTTATGCTTAACAGTGTTTTACCGGTATTGTCGCGTATCTTCGATCAGTCATAACTTCTTCATTATAACTCGGATTTTAGTGTTCTTTATATTTTTGGAAACCTAGTTACGATATCTACCACTTAGTATACTCAATTATGGTTACTGAACAAATTTATTTTTGACCTAATTTTACTGGTGTTACATCTTATACCAAGAGAGAGTCATTAGTAGGAATAAGACGGATGAGAGCAAGGAGGTGCCTTGTTGAGGTAAAGGTACTTGTATTAGTAGTTTCCGGTGGTTAAAAAGGAGTATACCGGGGCAGTGGCCCTCGTGGTCTACATGGTGTATCGACAATGAGAATGAGGTCTGTGCTTTTATGATCATTCCCATTTTCGGAGGCGGATCGATGAGCTAGAGTCGAAGTACGTAATGTTGGGTTTTGAGCATTCTAACACTTCTATGGTGTACATGCAACCCTATAAACCTTGGATCTATGTTTTCTCTATTATACATGCAAATATTAAATATTCCAAGGTTTCATCCTAACTAGCATATTATGAAGCACCTATACTACAAAGTTCTAGTTAGATGACATACCTTTTGATGTAGCTTGATGTCTTCAAGCTTTAAGAGCTTAGCCCCAATAGTGTGGAAGCCTCAAATGGAATCACAAATCACCAAAACACCTCGGAAGAACTTAAGAGAATATGTATGCACACTAAAATCGGCCCACTCTTATTTTTACACACTTGTGCCAATTTTGTGAGCCAAGGACCCCTTTATATATTATGGAGGATTAGGGTTACATCCATGTAAACCCTAATACCCATGACCTTTCATTTACATAGGATCCATGGGTTAAAAGCTCCATGGACCATCCATGAAAGCTTAGCCCAACCTAAATGAACTTGGCCCATTCCATATATATAAGAGTCCATATTTAATTAGTTCTTTTTGATCACTTAATTAATTCTAAATTAATTCTTGATCAATACTAATTAAATAATATGATTCCATATTAATATATTAGAACTTATAATATATTAATATAAATCATAAATATACTATTCTCAAAAGACTATCCATATAAATTGTGTCGGTGAAGTGCAACCCAAATGGACCATGTCGGGTCGGGTCAAGTACATACCAAATATAGTTATGGACTTAGACATTAATCCAACAGTCTCCCACTTGGATAAGTCTAAAACTATTATTGAGTATGACTTCAAAACCTAACTGGCAATCGTAGCTCTTAAAGCCGCTGTCGAACTCTGACCTTGTCAATGACTTGTCCATTAGATAAGGGATCATATATTCCTCCATTCTAGATATCATATGGACTGAGACATGGATTATAATCATTCTCTCTGTCCATTTGTTGTTTCCCGATTTTCGATTTATGATGACTGACTGATTGAACAAATCAAATCAGTCCTGGCTTGGCCAAGCACTCACATGTGTCATCGCTAAATCATCGAGGGGCCCACAGATATCGCTTTTATCCCGAAGGTAAAAGGAATGGATAAACTTCGACTCATATGGCTTGTTCTACTACTTGTTGAATCATACACAAAGGCACGTTTTATAACATCGAGTTACCAAATGCATTTTCGTGCAATCAATGTATAACCAACTCATAGTAACAACTCATATCTCTAGGTTTTAAGAATATAAGATATTATCGTCTCATGATCACTCGTGATAAAATCCATGAAGTGATTCAAATGAGCGTGGGTTGAATCCAATACTCAGAACTTATGAGCACTCATGAGTGTTGTAGCACCACTTTGTCCACCAACTTGGACCTCTACAAACCAACCCATGACAGTCTTGATTCATATCTACTTCCAACATATGACCGACTGTGGATGGTTTGAATAACTTAATCATTCAGGAAGAGCGACTTAGTTATTCTGGAAGTCAAAACATGCAAAGTGAAACACAAGAATAAATGAATCAAATATGGTATCAAACCCTATGAATATAAATAAACACTTTTATTTATCACCATACCGATTACTCATTATTCATTGTTTCGGTTTTATCAACTTTATACTTGAATTAAAAACACTAGTTGTCCCATGCACCAAGCATGTACACTATGTTTTTCTTAAACAATAGCTTTGCCATACACCAAGTATGAACTCTATGTTTGTCTATGATCCTTTTCTTTGTGAACTAGATCAATTGAACATAATTTCAATGATTCTCTTTTCACACTCCCAAATCCTTGTCTTAAATGTAAGAATTCCAAATTCCTATCATTTATCGAAATCTGTTTAGATTTTAAACTTATATGCAATGTTCCTCTTGTAATGATTATGCACAAATCCACAAAGGCTTGGCAACAATCATTACATAGTATCCCAATGGAGATCAATTCCATGGAAACGATGTCTAAAACTCAAAGCGCATTGCTTTGAACATGCTTCTTGCATTAAGTTTCTTTAACCTTACACAGATTGCTTCCACCTATAAAGACAACTCAATATTCCCATTTTGACTACCGCTTCTGAACAAGAGTTGCCTCTTTTCAGACTATGTCAATATGGTCCTTCCAATATTAAACAGCATACTTCCAACTGTCCTTGAGCAACCAATCTTTGGTAAACCTTAGATTGTCCTCGACAATTGCTTAATCACTTTAGTCATATCTAATTCTATACATTGTTCCCCTTAATTCCCCAAGGCATTTGGAAAATTCAAAAAGGGTAAATATTATAGCACATGTAATCGATCTTGTACCCAAAGTAAATGGGACACGATTCATGATGTTTCACATAAAGACATGGTTCTAGTCTTTTGCCATAATAATTTTTTGTTTGCCATATTCTCAAAATTTGACTATGAACAGGGATGCCGTAATCATAATCGAATTTTGAGAACGCAATATATAGAATTTCCTTAAGTTGAACCAATCCAACATGAAATTCATATATATATATATATATATATATATATATATATATATATATATATATATATATATATATATTCTTGACTAAAGATGATTAAAATCTCAATCTAAGCTTAAAATCTCACTCTAAGCCTTTTAGAATTGACATGAAGTATAATATCCTCTCCCTTAATTATAGCAAAACAACTTTTTCAACCCCTGCAACCTCACGAATTGAAACTTTTGTTTTCTATAATTAACATTGCTAACTTGCAATACTTATCATAATTATCATGCTCCGACTAACATGATGATTATTAGCATAACACTCATGCTCCCACTAGCTTTGACATGTATCCAGAAAACAGTTGGACTTCTAGAAGTCAATACTTTATTGACATTCTTACCAAAGTTCAGATTTCTGATACTAGATTGCTTTGATAAGACTTTATCAAAATCATACACCTTATCTTAGATAGATCACAGGTGTGTCTAAACAATTTCAGAACTATGAAAAGGGAAGCCATAATCATAGTCTCAATTATTTAGACCTTTTGCCATTTCTCATAAGTCAGTGTTAGTGTGCCGGTTAACCACGCACGCTCCACTAACGACTTTGAGAACTGCAAATATCACAATTGCTATCTACTTAAAATCTAATTAGTGAAAGAATTTCCTCACCATCATTTTCATGAATCGGAGAGAAACCTTATGACACTTAGATTTTATGGTGTATGTGTTCTTATCCATGTGAATTTGTCAAACCATAATCACAAGACTAGGTTAGTGACAAATCCTAACTCATATGGATTGAACTTGTGCAATCTTAACCTCTTGCCACCTGGCAGCACAAGGGCCTGCCATTGCTTCCAAGTAGTTATGCAAACAATTGAGAACATGTAGAACTCAAATATATATAGCCAACTTAACTGGAATGGGCACAGAAATGTCAACACGATAGGTTATAAACCTCTAGTTGTGTGCTAGTGATGAAATACATGTTTTATTCTTGATTACTTCTTGAAACCCTTTTAGGATCTTTTAGACTCCCACTGTCTCCTTGACCTATAAGACTTTCTTGCCAAATAGTCAAGAGATAGTGTGGATTCTAATCAAGACAAACACTTAACACAATTGGCCTAAGTTGGTCTCTGTTTTATCCAAAACAGCACAACTTACCAAATTCAAATGTACAAGAGTAGAAAACCTTTTACTCTTACATTTCACTAGTGTTAATAAACCTTCTTTAAGATGTGTCACTCAAGTTACATTTGTGGTGGGCTTGATCAGTGCACAAGAATGTGTACTCGATCCCTTAGTCCTTTACTTGACTCACACATCCATGTGAACAAGTAATTAGTCTTAAGTTTCCAATGCTTGAAAGTTCTCATTCATCATACTATACAACTTGCATGATTCCAAGTTTCTATCCAACTGAAACTTGGGTGATGAGAATCTTTCATTATTTGGAAAATTTAGACACTACCACAAATGAAAGAATCAAATTCATATTTCCACTCTAGCTATTAATGGAATCATATAAGCAACAATTTTTTTCCTTTTCACAAATGCCATTGTACGGATATTTTAAAATAAATAAAATCAAAATATTTTTTCTTTTATTTTAAAAACTTTGCGGAAAAACTATCCCTACAGTGCAAAAGCACATGAAAAACTTTGTTGTTATCTATTCCTAAGCAATATATCATAACTCCTAAGCAACAGCTCAACATTCTGATCACAGAACCATGCGATCGAGATCCATCTTCACGATCAGAATCAGCATATACGTCCTTTAAGTTTCTTCACTTTTCTTTGATTCTTAAAACATTAACATGTGACCCAGTCACATCATGTAACAAGAATCTCATAATAGAAACTTAACAGAGTTAGATAGTGGACTTTAACTGAAGTACAGTCAATCTTCTTGACTTGATCAACCTTATGATCTTTCAAGTAAATAGGCTGCTTCGTAATCAATGCCCCTTCCTTTGGCAAGAGAAACATAGGGACTCTTTGGGAATGGTACATGGGACTATCGCAGACTTAGCCATTCTCTTTACCATTTGGTCAACCTAGTTGACTATGGTCAATCCCTTTCCTTGGGAAGAGAAGGCTTTTCTAGATATCCAATGTTACCATTGTCAATGTCCATGGTAGTTTGGGAAGTTGATCTACTAATCAAATTTGCTCTCCCAGTGCTCCAAATTATTGTTGATTCAGCAGCACCAAGCAAATAGATAAGATCATTAAGGGTCATGTCATAGTCTGTTTCATAGTAGTCCCAAAGGAATTCACTATGTGACTTAGAAAGTGATTGAACCACCAACTTTCTCAAGAGTTTGACACCCAACTCTCCCGGCTTGTCAATATGTGACTTCATCTCCAAGATGCGATCACACATAGACCTTGCTTGCCAATAGGGCTTGAGTGACCTTGAAGTTATGGGTTAGGGAGAATAATTGGAGGTGGTGGAGGAAGTGAAGTTCCAAGAGATTTGGGAGGATCATAGATGTCTGAACCAGACATCTTTTTGGGAGATATTCAAGATAGTTGATCTAAAGTCCTTAATATAACACCCAATATGAAATATTAAGGCTAGGACCCAGCAAACTATTTTATAACTTGGAAGAGGGATGCCGTAATCCAAGCTATAAAATATTTGAAGGTAGGTGAATGACGATTCACCAATTTCCACCAAGATAAACGAAATGTATTATTAGGTTTTAATTGGTTTTGAAACTCCTAGATTCTTTTGAGATTCATTGAACTTTTCAAAGGCATGTTTCAATCTCGAGTGTGCCCTTCAGGTTTTGTGACTGGGATGCCGAGAATCACAAAACAAGGTGTGAATAACTATGAAAATATACTTGGTACCCTTAATATTTACCCCTCAATCGATGTGCCGGTTAACCACACACGCTCCACCGATACTATGATAAACATTAAGTTACCCTTTGCCTACCTTGTTAAATCAAGCTAGTGTGTCGGTTAACCACACACGCTCCACTAACTGACTTAAGCAAAGTGCAAAGTGTAATTTCATGGGTTAGCACCAAATTCACATTTTCCTAAGTAACTAAGATTGGGTATTATTAAGAGTTTAGTTACTTAGTATTTATCATTAATACTTTTAATGAAGGGAGAATTATAGTCCTTGTCCTACCCGTTCGGCTAACGACCCTCCACCGGTCAAGGAAGCGGTGGGTGAGAGTAGACACCCATTAAACTGCCATTTTATAGGCAGTAACCTTATACCTCCCTTATAGACCGGCTTCGTGAATGAGGCCTACTATTGGTAAGACGACTTGCTCTTATACATATAATATATTAAACTTTTAATATTATAATAGTATAAGGGTGTATTTTAGACATTTAAAATACTTGGTGGTTTAATCTATTAATTAAACTAAACTTTTAATTTAATTAAACTCAAACCATATCTTTATTTATGGATTTAATAATACTCTTTTAATTAAACGCTTTAATTAACTATTAATAAAGTCCATAAGAGTTAATTTGAATTATTCAATAAAACATCATAATTCCAATTATTAAATTCAAAATTAAAACCATTTAATTAATTATTTAAGTTATGAACCCAAGAGTTTTAGAATTCAATTCTTTTTTTTCATAAAAGCTTTTTCCAAATTCCAAAACTTGAGGGCAAGTTTTGTAACTCTTGAAAACCTTTGGATTCCATAACTTATGGAGTTGAATACTTGTTTTATGATGAAACTTTTCATGTTCCATAACTTAAGAACAAGTTATGGAATTCTTTAAAACATTAACTCCAAATTTTGTAACTCCATAAAAACTTTAAATCAATTTTTTTTAAAAAAAAAAACTTTCATATCCATAACTTATGGAGGTTTCAAAACACTTAAGCTCACAACTTTAAAAAAAAACTTTTGAGCTCCAAACTTTTATGACAAAATTTGTAACTCCTTAAAACATTTAGATCAAACTTTTAAAACTAATAAAATAATCATATCATTTTATCTTTTACTAAATTTGACCTAATTCAACTCATATAGCAAATGATTCAAATTTTACAAATAATTAGTTTTTTCACACAACAAGTAATTATCTTAAAATTTGACAAACGTCATGTTTTTTTTTCAACTTGAAAATAAAACATTTGCATCAATATAAAAGAAAACAACCCATGGCTCTGATACCACTGTTGGGTTTTGAGCATTCTAACACTCCTATGGTGTACATGCAACCCTATAAACCTTGGATCTATGTTTTCTCTATTATACATGCAAATATTAAATATTCCAAGGTTTCATCCTAACTAGCATATTATGAAGCACCTATACTACAAAGTTCTAGTTAGATGACATACCTTTTGATGTAGTTTGATGTCTTCAAGCTTTAAGAGCTTAGCCCCAATAGTGTGGAAGCCTCAAATGGAATCACAAATCACCAAAACACCTTGGAAGAACTTGAGAGAATATGTATGCACACTAAAATCGGCCCACTCTTATTTTCATACACTTGTGCCAATTTTGTGAGCCAAGGACCCCTTTATATATTATGGAGGATTAGGGTTACATCCATGTAAACCCTAATACCCATGACCTTTCATTTACATAGGATCCATGGGTTAAAAGCTCCATGGACCATCCATGAAAGCTTAGCCCAACCTAAATGAACTTGGCCCATTCCATATATATAAGAGTCCATATTTAATTAGTTCTTTTTGATCACTTAATTAATTCTAAATTAATTCTTGATCAATACTAATTAAATAATATGATTCCATATTAATATATTAGAACTTATAATATATTAATATAAATCATAAATATACTATTCTCAAAAGACTATTCATATAAATTGTGCCGGTGAAGTGCAACCCAAATGGACCATGCCGGGTCGGGTCAAGTACATACCAAATATAGTTATGGACTTAGACATTAATCCAACACGTAATAGGGCACTATCTCCGGATTTGAGATAGATTGGATTCAGAACAGTGGGGTTTCCGATGGTGTGTCAGTTTGAGGCTTCAAGGTGGCTAGATGCAGTCATGTGTGGAGGATTCCAAGATTTTGTCGAGAACGGGATATTGGAGATTGTTTGGTTTCCTTTGGGAAGGCCCTGGGATGATTGTGAAATACGTTTAAGAGTCAAGTGTGACATGATTGGTGAGACAATCTACTGAGTAGACTGTGGATGTGCTAATTAATGATTGTTCGAACCCTGAGTGGGGGAGAACTGGTTCTCCAGTTAGGGGATCAGTGATCCATTCATGTGCGGTCAGAGGAATGGTTAATGGAATCTGCGGTGCGGACGCATGAGCCGAGTATGAGGCGAGGTGCCAGACGGGAAGATGTAAGAGTTTGTGTTTAAGAAAGGATGAGTGGATCCACGACAGGTGGTCGTGGATTGGGAAAAATTCATTGTGACCTGTGGTTTTCGGAATTAGCATATGTCGAGTTCTAGTGCGATCGGATCGCTGGATTGCGGATGCAATAGCTGTGATTTGCAAGTGAAGGTATAGATTGTGATCTATACCCCTGGAAGGGCAGCAGTTGATTTGTCGATCAATTTCAGGGTCGATATGAGTAGTTCCGTATGGGTAGTGACCAGTAGAGGGGGAGCTTCGGGTTTTCGTTAACATGTTCGGAGCCATTGACGATGCCTCTGTGTTTTAAATTGGGAGATGGCATTCTCTGAGGTTCTAGTGGTGCGAGAGTAAGATCAGTTGAGAGACTCTGAAAGAGCAATGCAGTATCCAAGTACGGTGTCGTGAGTATGAGATCAGTGGTTTGGGCAAAACAACATGAGATTCTGTGTTGGTGTACCGAGGTATCCGGTTATGATGTCCTTATTTCCAGATTATTTTGAGTTCTGACTTGAGAGCTGGCAAGTGGTGTAGCAAGTATTATGGTTCCGGTGGGAGCACTTCGGCTAATTGATGTTAAGTGAGATTATTCAAGAATGGGGATTGCAGCAGGGAAAGGTGTTCCGTGATGTCGGATGTCGTCAGATATAGTAATGCATAATTTGGGTAAGTGTGTACACCTATCTATGGTTGGTCCTCAGGGCATGAGTTAATGATCGCAGTGTGGCGTCGACCTGAGGATGAGATTGTGAAGTGGTAAGAGCAAGTGCAGTAAGACGGCGGGGAGCTGCAGTCTCAATGAGTTAGTGCAAAGGGGTGTGGTGATGCTACGGGGAGCCGTAGTACTCACTATTCAGTGATAGGTTGTGGTGATGCTACGGGAAGCCGTAGTACTCACTATTCAGTGAGAGGTTGTGGTGATGCTACGGGAAGCCGTAGTAGTCACTATTGAGTGAGAGGTTGTTGTGATGCTACGGGGAGCCGTAGTACTCACTATTCAGTGAGAGGTTGCGGTGATGCTACGGGGAGCAGTAGTACTCACTATTTAGTGAAAGGTTGTTGTGATACTGCGGGGAGCCTTAGTACCCTCTAGTCAGCAAGAGAATGTTGTGATGAAGTACTCTCTGATCAGAGCATGAAGCAGAAGAGTTTTAGGCTTGGGTAGCCCTAATATTTGAGTTTGTGGGAGCCTGGTGGTCGAACCAGGGGCGAGGCTGGGGTCTCCATTTTTGTCTGGAATCGTTACATTCTGAATTGAGTATTGGTTGTCGCAACCAAAGGGAAGTGGATAAGTGGGGTACGCATGGGTTGCGGCTCATGAGTCATGAGTTGAGTGGTTCATTGGGACGAGTGGTTCCAACTCTGGGTTAGACCAGACTCTCGAGTTTGAGTTTGGCTCTGGTAGTGCGTCGGGTAGGCGAGATGAGATTCCAGATTCAGAGAAGAATTCCATGTAAAAGGGTATTGGTTGGCATATGGTGTCTTAGACCAGTGTAGGTCAGTGCTTGGTTCGGGAGGTACCGCGAGATGCATGGAACTAATGAGCCGTAGGTGACAAAGGTCAGGGGTGAGCCGATCTTCAGTGGGGATTTTAGTATTCGCTTGGGATAGCGAGAATTTTGTGACTGGTGTGTCACAATGGACCGAGATAGTTGTTGAGAGGGGGAAGGCAGCGAGACGTTTTGAGACATGTAGTGGGTAACCTTTGGAGGTTCGACTGTATGGTCGAGAGTTGACCAAGTGCCAAATGATAAAAGAGATATCTGTGAGAAAGTGAAGGATTGCGATTTTGGAGGTTGAGGACTTCCGAGCGAGCATGATTATTTCTCTTGTGTCTGGGATCGGGGTGATGAGAGTTTATTGTTTGGATGGGTTCTGATTATAGTTCAGTGGATGAGCCCCTGGTGGGATGTGAGCCCTTTCGTTCCTTGGGGCGTGATTCGGGTCGTTTGGTATGAGTGATCGGTCGCAGATTTTTGGACTTTGTCTTGTGTGAATCAATGGAGCAGTGAGTTATCAAGGTTGGTGTTCGAGGAGCATATATCATGGTGATAGCTTAGATGGGCAGTCTGGCGGCGGCCCAGGCCACTAGAGTTTCCAGATTTTGGGAATGTCAGAAAGGGGTATCTTAGCGACAGAGCGGTCGGTTTTGCTCCGGATTTGGGAGCTCCTGTTTGGATTCAGGTGTCCATAGAAGAGATATTGGTGGGGTATGAGGCCCTTTTCAGTGGTGCTTTCCGAGTTATAGGTTCGAGCTGTGTGTGAATGAAAAGCGATTTCGAGGGCGAAATCAAAATAAGTGGGGGAGAATTGTGACATCCTGGTTCCGGGGAATAACATTTCTATTGTAATAACGAGTTTCATGGGCGACTCGACGAGTTGGCGCCTCAACTCGTCGAGTAGGGTCGCGTTGGTTGACAAGGATTAATGAGCTGACTTGACGAGTCTGTGTTTCGACTCGCCGAGTCAGCGCTGGTGAAGGAAACCCTAAACTTTCGGGCCTGTGACCTATTTAAAGGCACTTATAGCCTCATTTGCGGCTCATCTCCTGATCAACTCTCCTTTGTGAAACCCTAGGCGGCCATGGAAGCTAAAAGAGAGTACATGAGCTTGTATCAAGTGTTTTGATGGACCTTTTTGGAAGAAGAGGAGTGAGCTTCAAGCAAGGAGTGGGATGAGGCTGTGGGATCTAGCATTTCTTCTCAAAGAGCTTCTCTGGAAGGTAAAAAGTCCACACCTTTCTCATCTATTTAGTTGAATCTCATATCTATGAAAATTTAGGGCTTTTGTCATTTTGGTTGGGTTTTTGAGTAGCATGTGTTATCCAGAAGTCTAGACCTCAGATCTATACCTTGTGAGGTCCTTAGAGTTTCGATGTCCCAGCTTTATTCATCCATATGAGGGTTTTTAGGCTTAATCATTCATGAAAGGCATGTATTAGCATTTTGGAGCAATAACCTCATGTAAGAACGTAAAGGTCGAAGCTTTACGTGATTATTGAGCCTTGAGATGATAGATCTAGTGTTTGGAGTGATAGATCTGATTGAAATCGTCTGAATGAACATTTGGTCTGAATGAACTCGCCGAGTCAATGAGCCGACTCGACGAGTTGGTTAGGGTTTGTCCCGAAGAGCTGAATCATGCGATAGCTCGACGAGTTGGGGGTCAACTCGACGAGCTGAGCTGCATTTTCAGGAGACTTCTGAGGAGATAAGTGGACTCAACGAGTCACAAGGGTGCACTCGGCGAGTCGGGTCAAACATGGACTGTTGACTCGAGTTTGACTCCTGTTGACTTTGGGGCTTTGGTCAACATAAGTAATAGACACCATGGAGGGGTAAAATGGTCTTTTACCCATCCTGAGGGTCAAAAGAGGAAAAGAGGATTTAAAGTATAAAGGGTAATAAGGCGGATAATGATTGAGATGCTTGTCTTATGTGATAGGCGGAGGCTAGTCCAAAATTTCCGAGTGCTTGTCGGTTACCTGCTAACCGAGGTGAGTCTTCTCACTATACGTTACCTAGAGTGGTATTTATGTGCGACCGGAAGGTCTTATGTGCTTGCTTGAGTTATGCATCTTGTCTATGTGATATTATGCTATGAGTTATTTAGACCGGATCAGAAGGTCCAACGATTTATGAGGCCGGAAGCCTCAACCAGACCGGACCAGAGGGTCCAACGAGCTGTAGGACCGGAAGGTCATCATGGGTAGGACCGGAAGGTCTACCAGAGTTGTGGAGCCGGAAGGTCCACTGAGACACATTGACCGGAAGGTCTCATGGAGCCATAGCCTCAAGTGGCTAGTTATCTGTATGTGGTATTTTGGGGAACTCACTAAGCTTTGTGCTTATCGTGTTATGTGTTATGTGTTTCAGGTTTCTCAGGATCGCGGGACGGCACCAGCTTGATTGTACACACCAGAGAAAGAGTTATGTTTTGAGGATCCTAGATTATTAATGGAGTTGTGTTTTGTAATTTGAATAAACGAGATTTTTATACAATATGTTATGAAAAGTATGCAATTTGAAAATGAAAAAAATTGTTTGAAAATTCACGTCGTCACACCTTTCAACACACATTAGCTCTTGTCAGCCAATAGCTCAATAGACTCCCTCCACCTAACTACCATAAAAATCAGCAGTTCACCAGACCTCCTTTTAACTACAACTACAATCCTCAAAACAACTCCCGTCAACACTATCCTCAAACCTATAAATATCCTAGAAATCCACCATATCAATCTCAGTCTCAAAATACACCCCTGATGCTTACTAACTCCACTAAAGCATCAAAAGAAAATAAATATTCTGACACTGTAGATGGCACCAAAGAGAAGAAATAAGGAGTTCTCATATGCCATAAGTGTCACAAGTAAAATCACTTCGCAAGAGACTACAAAGCCAATGTTGTAAAATACAAAGCATTCTATCTTATAATGGCTCCATAAGTTGAAGACATGGAAATGGTTGAGAAGGAATTTATAGCACAAGTAAGGAGAGACCATCAAGTATGGTCTTCGGGAGATGAAAATAAAGACAATGACAGCAAGAGGAAATGAGGCAAGCATTGTCTGGTTGCAAAGAAAAAGCAAAACACCAAAAAGGTGAAGAAAACTACTGCTTTGTGGCAAAGGAAGGGAACATCAACATCATTGAACAAGTAAAATTTATGATTTGGTCAAACAATTATAACATTCATGATTGTGAGCCACATCTATAACAACTTACTCAAACATGTGCTGATGTCCTTTTAGATTATAGCAAAGCCTTGGATGAAAAGAACATAGTGACCCACTAACTGCATCACTTGAGAGGAAGACTAGAAGATAAGAAGCTTAAGGTCACTATGTTAGAAGTAGACTTAAAACTAGAAAAAAGATGCTAGGTTGCTTACTGAAACTCAATTAGATGTTTCTTTCATTCAACGGGATATAGCCCGAGCTAAAATTGTATGCTTAAAAAAATTAATAGAAAAGCTCTTTAATGAAACTGAAGCAATTGAAAATTTAGTCAATAATGGCTCTCTAGACAATACTTACAATTAGGGATGGTCAAATGGATACAACACCAGAGAGAAATCTCCACCTCGGTTTGATGTTGAACATCCCTATGTCCCACCTACTGGGACCTTTCACTTCCCAATCAATAACAAGACCTACCCTGAAGACATTCAATGTCATTTTAGAAAACTTCGTGTGATATGAAACAACTATGTCATTGAAGAGATTATCCCAGAAACATCGGGACTCTCTGATAATATTCATTCTATACCAGTCATTGGAATGATATACCCTGGACCAGGATCAGACATGGATGAAGAAATCATTTTGCAAGGACCAAACATGTCCCCAAAGTCCCATGTTGGCGAATAGGTAATCTTAGAAGGACCTGACTTACCTCCCAAATCAAATGTCTCGGAAAAAGTGACTATTGCACCCTCTACAGTATTCCAATCAACAAAAGTCTCACCGTAGACTTTTATTAAATCTACCACTAAGATTCAAGCTCTTCCTCAAGGATTAATAACCTACAAGTTTAAGATAGGACAATGCTCTAAATGTGAAGAACTCTACAGTTCTGATGACTCTTCTCCTAGCCCTATACCAAAGTCCAAACTTTTTAAAAGCAAAATACCTAAACTAAACAGATCTGATATTTTGCCAGCAAATGATGAAGCAAAGCAAGCCTTAAAATTTGAAATCAAATCTCATATTGAGAAAAGGAAAACTGAGTCGAATCTCATGGTTACTGAAAACAAAAGGTCACCACTTTCAAATAAAATGTTTTCAAAAGACTCTAGGGTTGGCAAATCTTTTCAAAATAACTCTGCACAAAAACATTTTGACAAATCTAAGTCTTCGCAGAAGTTAAACCTGGAACAAAACTTCAAAACTCCCAACAAGTCACGAAGTCCCAAAAGATCTCAAACCTATGATCCCAAACCAGTCAAGAATAACAACACTACAGATGTTGTTCCTTTGAACAAAAAGCCTGACCAAAAATTCAAGTCAGTCAATGATGGCACCGTAGTTGTCAATCAAAAGAATAAATAAAAGTCTGAGATGAAATGAAGTCTCGTGAAACACATTTATTATGTTCCTAAGGCCAAACCCAGGCAAACCATCTGGATCAATGAAAAGAAATTAACCTTTAGTTCTTATCCACCTGTTAAGAAAATTGCCTCTAGGTCTAAGCAAAGATATTCTATCTCAAAAAAGATTTGGAAAGAAAAAGAGATAAAAAAACACCACATCGTCAAAAGCTACAAAGTCACACACCACAACAACATCCAACAATGCATCATATTTTCAAAGATTTGTTAAGAAATCGAATTATGTTGTTGCGGGCCCCAAATAAGTTTGGGTGCCCAATTTAACTAACTAATATTGCAGACAATGTGCGAGGAGGATCACAAAATAGAATGGTTAATCGATAGTGCATGCTCCTTTCACATGATAGGAAGGTTGGAATACCTTCGTAACTTTAAGGCAGTCACACATGCTGGTCACGTAGCTTTTGGAAACGGTGCAAATGAAACCATTCGAGGATATGGTGTTGTAACAAATGGAAACTTTTCAATTCAAAGGGTTGCCTATGTTGAGGGGTTTAAACATAATATTATTAGTGTTGGGAAACTCTACAAAGTTGGTCATCGTGTTGAATTTTATTATGACTAAAGCTACATCATTACGAAAGATAGATCAAGATGTCTAATCAAATCAAAGGCTGCTGGAACAATGTTCCCATTAGACGTATCTTTAGTCATTGGTAAACCACAACTGTATTTTCTACAACAGCAGTATCCCAAGTCAGTTGGCTCTGGCACAAGAAACTTACTCACCTCAACTTTCGGTATATCAACAACCCAGTTACCGAAGAAACCGTGCGAGGATTGTCTCTCTTCAAATTTGACAATGACACTTTATGCCCTCCTTGTGAGTGTGAAAAAAAAGGGAAGTCATCTGTTGATACTTGATTCATCAATCGCATTAACTTTTGAGTTACTTCATACCGATCTCTATGGTCCATCAACTGTGGCAAGCTTACATCATAAGAAGTACATTCTAGTCATAGTCAATGATTACAATCGTTTCACTTGGGTGTTTTTCTTGAGACTTAAATTAGAGAGACCGTAGACACTGATCAACTTCAACAAGGTAACTGAATTAAAAATCAAGCTTCCCATTCAAAAGATTCAAAGCGATAACGGAAAAAAAATTACAAATCGTTTGCTAAACGACTTCCTGGTGTCAAAAGGGATCAATCATAACTTTTTAGCACCATACACACCGCAACAGAATGACATGGTAGAGAGAAGGAACATAACACTTTTAGAAGCCTTCAGATCAATGCTCAACATCGTAAACTTGCCTCTCTACTTTTGGGTAGAAGCAATTGCAACAATGTGCTTTGTACAAAACCGCAAAATCATCACCAAAGGGCACAACAAGACTCCATACAAAGGTTTGAACAATCGTAAACAAAATGTTCGTTTCTTTCATATTTTTGGTTGCAGGTGTTTTGTGGTCAACAACAAGGAGCATTTGAGAAAATTTGCACCCAAATCAGATGAAGGGATATTCTACAAATAAAGTGGCATACAGAGTTCTGATCCGAAGAACAAGAATTATAGAAGAAAGCTTCAACGTGAAATTCGATGATTTTTATATCAGGAAGACTACTCCTCTCAACGAAACAAAATTTATCATGGAGACTGATATTCCTATTCAGCAAGGACCTCTCAACATCATTGAAGTCAACTATGATACTCTTTTTTATCCTCTAGAGACTGCGAGACTATCCGAAGTTTTAGTCTTCCTTTATGCGCAGTTACAACATACCAAAGACTCTGGACCTTCTTTATCACAAGACTCCTCGCATGTGACTTCCACCTTTCCACTTGAGAGGGAAATCCATCCTTCCAATCCAAAAACAATCACAACCATCGAGGTTCCAATCCTTGATGAAGTTTCTCCAATTGTCAACATCAATCGATCACGAGTCTTTGAAGCATCAGAAAATGATATTGAGAATATAGAAGCCGTTGAAGTTCCCTTAAATCCTAATGATTCAATCTAGGGGGAACCATCAACTTCGCAGGGGGAACATTCACCTTCAGCAGAACCAATTCAAGACTTAGCAGTATGATGTTCTCAAATCGAGGGGGAACAAGTTCCAGATGTTTAAAGAGAAACACCTCCCAAAGTTGAAGATATTCCATCCATTTCAGTTGTTGAAAATCATCAATCATATCTACACATCTGGACAAAAGATCATCCACCTAACCAAATAATAGTAAGTCCTTTTGCAGGTATTTGAGCTCGCTCTTCTGATATTTAACTATACACAGTCATTATGCAACTTTCATGTCCTCTACTGAGCCCAGAACCATCAAAGACACACTTTTGGATCATGATTAGATTGTTGCAATTAAAGAAGAGCTTGTAGAATTCGAAAGAAACAAGGGTTGGAAACTGGTCCCTAAGCCAAAGGGACATACCGTAGTTGGAACTCGCGGTGTATTCCGCAACAAATTGGATAACATGGGTGTTGTAATTAGAAACAAATCCCGACTTGTATCAAAAGGTTATAGTCAACTATAAGGAATCGACTACGACAAAACATATGTGCTAGTTGCAAGGCTAGAGGCCATACGCATCTTCCTGGCGTATGCAGTGCACAAGAATGTAAAAGTACACTAAATAGATGTAAAAAGCGCTTTGCTCAATGGCGAACTGAAAGAAGAGGTATACTTATAACAACCTCCAAGTTTTGAGAATCTTGATCTTCCTCGTCACTGTTACAAATTAGAGAAAGTTGTGTATGGCTTGAATCATGCACTAAGAGCTTGGTACGAAACTCTTTCTACGTTTCTTATCGACTCTGGATACAAGCGTGGGGTCATTGATCCTACTCTCTTTCAATATTCAAGTGAAAAGCATCTACTCATGAAAATATATGGGGATGACATCGTCTTTGGTTCAACAGATCAAGTTATGGTAGACGACTTTGTTAAGCTCATGACTAGTAAGTTTCAAATGAGCATGAATAGAGAGATTAACTTCTTTGTTGGTCTTCAAATCAAGCAAGTCCCACAAGGAATCTTCATTCATCAAGAAAAATATACCACAAAACTTTTAAAGAAATACTCTATGGATAACTGATCTTCGAAAAAGGTTCCTATGGCCTTTGGATACAATATCACCATAAATTCCACCAGAGAGTCAGTTGACCAAAAGGCATACCGAGGAATGATTAGTTCTCTACTGTATTTAACTACAAGTAGGTTGTATATTATCTTTGCAACGAGTTTGTGTGCCAAATACCAAGGTGATCCTAATTTATCTCATCTAAATATAGTCAAACGGATTTTTAGATACCTTAAAGAGAGAAAAGCTTTGGGTCCTTGGTACCCATTAGGAAATGACTTCGGTCTGCAAGCCTTTATAGACCCGGATCATGCGGGATGCAGATTAGACTACAAGTGCACTTCTGGGGGATGCCAATTACTAGGTGGAAGATTGGTGAGTTGGTCTTCAAGAAAACAAAACTGCATCTTGCACTCCGCGGCAGAGGCAAAATACTTTGTCCCAGCCAGCTGTTGCTCACAACTCTTATGGGTGAAAACTCAATTCATGGATTACAGCTATCAAATGCTACACATACCTATTTATTGTGATTCAGAGAGTGACATTACTATTTCAAATAACCAAATTCAACACTCCAATATGAAACATACTGAACTACGGGTTCACTTCATAAAGGATCATATCCTAAAAGGTAACATTGAACTTATCTCTGTTCCTACCCATAAACAAATAGTCAATGTTTTCACCAAAGCACTTGATTCCACCAAACTTAATGGATTTTTAAAAATGTTAGGAATGATGAATCCTGACCCTCAGTTTTTCTTGAAAGGATGAATGGTGAGGACCTCAAAGTCTTTGCATCTAAAAAATAGATATGCTTCACTCAACTTGTTTCTACAATATCTTTGAAGAACATTTATTTGTCCATGTTTTAAAGTTTATCCTTTTAGTTTAACTGTTGAGCACAGATTCCATAAATGGCTCCTCGATGAATTCAGTTCACCGAAGACTACTTTTGATCTTTGTACTCTCCGAGTAATTTTATTATTTTGATGTCTAACCTTGTGATCAAGATGCTCTATAGTGTCAAGTTATACTGCATACTTAATCCTCTGTCATACCACAATTCTTACTTCAAGAACACGAAGTCACTTTCTCTATTGGCAATAAATAAAGTTTCAAAGGGTGTGATATTTGATGGATTGGATCAATCAAAGGTTTTTTCAAAAGGAATGTTTAAATCCTTTCATTAAATACGTTTTTTTTCCTGTAGTGCCTTTTCAAAAAGGTTTTTTCAAAAGGAATGTTTTAAATCCTTTCATTAAATACGTTTTTGTCCTGTAGTACCTTTTCAAAAACTGTTCTTTTATTTTTAAATAAACAAAGGAGATTTGTCTTATGCCCAAAAATTAAATTTTAAAACCAATCTGATATGACCATGCACATATCAAACCGTCATACGGTTTTATCCCCACTACCAATAAAGCTGACACCCTCACTTACCCAGTATACCACATTTACTCACTACATTATCACGATCATTAAATGCGCCCACAACTGCATTTAACGACTGTCATTTCACGCAAAACATTTTTGTTTAAAGAATACTCAAACGTAAATTTCAAATGTTTTCACAACTATAAAAGTTATTTTCCCGTTTGAAATTTTATTTCAAATCTGGAGGTATAAATACCCCCAATTTCTTCCAATAAAGCTTTACGCTTTCTGAACCCTAATTGGCGATCTTTTTCTTCCTCTCTCATCTTGCTCAAACCTTTTTCTGCAAGTTCGTCAAAAAAACATTTTTATCTCATCAATTGCGAAATTAGGTGCTTCTAAGAAACAGTCCAAACCCGTTGGATCATCCTCAACCATAAAAAACATGGAGTCATCGATCGCTGCAAGCAACTACAGGGAATTCTTTTCAAGACCATGATCACTATGATCAAGCAATCAAACTCATCATCCAGTTCATGCCTCAACAGCTTCTGTTCAATGCATTTGATTCAGTCGCGGATGTTGTTCCACTCTCAGCTCTCTACAAAACAGTGTTTTCTGCATTCATACCAACTTAAGATCCAGAGAAAGTTCATTTCAAGCTCATTGATGATTCAACTGCCATTCTCACAAAAGCAAAGTTTCTTGAAGCTATCAACCTTCGAATTCCTGCCTCAGCTATGTTCAAAAGCCCCTAAAATGAAGAAGCCTTTAAAGCTCTGTACAAGATGGGATATCAAGCTAAGCTAAAGGGCGTTGCTGATTTCAAGAAGAGCAAACCTCTGGCTATCTGGAAATTTCTTTTCCATTACATCATTTGTTATCTTTTTAGAAGAACTAGTGGAACTAATACCATGGGAAAACAGCTCCTGGACATCTTGTGGAGCATCTTCACAGGTGAACCAGACAACTACGACACAATTATGTGGGACGACTTCGCGCACCTATATTGGATGAGACTCACCAAGACATGGTCTCACAGAAGTCACATCCGCAAGGTTTTGGTCTCTCTGCATCAAGGAACTTCATTCACAAGCTCATGTTAGTATGGGCGCAGATACCAACTACTTCGTCTGCAGAGAACTCAAAAGGTATTCTTTTCCCAAAGATCAAACTCTTTTCGATCCCATTAGATAGCTCCCCTTACATATCTTGACTAAAATTGGACTGATTGACTCTACGGTCTCTGAACACATGGAGGCCACAAATGATGTACCCCCATATCATTCTACCCCATCCAGCCCCACACCGCAGCCCATTATCTCTACTCCCAAACCATAAACATCTTGGGGAAAGGTGAAGTCCAAAAGAAAAACTCCTGTCAAAACAGTGACTAAGGGTACCGGAGCTTCTAAGAAACCCAAAACTGGTACTACAAATCCAGTTCATACAAAGGAGCCCATTCATACCAAAGAGCCAATTCCTACTGCTGATCCCCAACCCACCGTAGACCCTTCACAAGCCCAAATTCTCATTATCAGTGAAGAACCAGTTAACATTCATACCAAAGAACCTGAACAGTCCAATTGTGAAGACTTGTTTAGAAAAAGGAAATTGAAGCTTCCAACTCTCCTAGCTAAAAATCGAAACAAGGCAGATACCAGAGTCTCTCAAAAGTCTTCGGTAGCCATTGGATTCAACGCATAATCGCCTGAAAGAACCCCATCCATTCACTCTGTTACAAAAGGTGTAACAGTTTCAAGTCAACATCATGGTGATAATGCCCAATCAGGATTCCAAATGAATTATGATGTTTTTAAAACTCCTAAGATCTCCAGGAGAAATTACATGCATGTTTTCACCCCCGAGGAGATGAACTCCACTCTTCTTTCAATTACACAAACACTTCAAACACAAACTGCACTACATGGTCCTTTTTCAGAGACCTTTATCGGAACAGGACTAAGGCCAAACTTGGTTTTAGACCAAGGAGACCGAGGAAGTCTTGGAAATGCTTCGCCATAGACATTACGACCAAGCGGCATAGACACGGGGAGCACCATCGAGCGAGAATCTGTGAACCCAGGTGACTGGTTTTGATGTTAATATTTCAGATGAAAACTGGGCAAACTATCAGCCTAATATAGAATCAAAGAAAAAGAAGTTTAAAGTCTTTAAAAGAGCTCTTCGCACAAGAAAAGAACAACAAACTAAGCAACAACAACAAAAAAGACTTAGCTAATCAGCTTGTTGTAGTTTACTGGGCGAACTTCATCCAGGATGCAAAGAAAGATGAGGATCTGAAGAAAACCCATCATTGGGTGGAAGAGATGGAGGAAACAATGAAAAGGGAAAGAGAAATAATAGGGAATCAAGCAAGTGGTTCAAGGATAATTCCTACCCTAACTGATATAGGAGATTCCAGCAATGATGGCACCGAAGTGTAACTCAGCTCAAAACCAATGTTCGAGTTTCATGTTCACCTTGAAGAAGAAGAAATCCAAAAAAAATAAGAATGATGACACCTTCTCCATGCTCCTTGATGATGATGAATCAAGTGGATCCCAACACTCTACCTCCAAGCCCAAGACCAAAAAGAAAAAGAAGTAAGTTGTATCGAGAAAGGAGTTTCTGGAACTCAAGGGCGCAACTGATCAAATCTTGAACGCAGTCACAACTGCTCTAGCACCGCAGACTCCTGCTCCAGTCACACTACAAAACCTATAAGAAAGGATTGATGCAATAGAAGCAAGAGAGAAGTTTACAGTTGAAACAGTTCTTCTACGCATCAAAATGGTCATTCGACAACTTGATAACCAAAGACAACCAGATCATACAGTGTGGCCGTTGTTCAATGATAAACCCTAATTTTGGGGTTTATGCCCTTATTTAAGGGATGTGATGGCTAAGGTTTCCCACCCTCAGCCTCATACTCTCTCCCTCAAGCTCTAAAAGCAAACCCTAGCCTCCATTGATAACCTTTGTGTTTTTGCGGTGTTTGGTTGTGTTTTGAAGAAGAAAAAGGTTCCCTTAAGCTTTGTTCCAACAAGCCACACTCCCCATCCTCCTTGTGCATGTTTTCTAGAGTTTTATAAGTCCTCAAGATCCTATTTTTATGTTATTTGTCTTGAGATCTAGCCCTTCTGTTCCTTAATCTTCATGGTGTGGAAGTTTGGAAGGTTAGATCCCATAAAGTTGTCAAATTTATGGATCCTTGTGGTTATCTTAGTGTTATATGTTCCAGATCTAAGGATCCTTGGAGTTTTGGTTCCATGCACAAGCATTGAGTTCTTTATTGCCATGTTTTTGATCTAAAATGGAAGGGACATACATTGGACATGCATGTCCATAAACCTATGATTTTTAAGGTCCATTAGGTGTAGGAAACCATTCTGGAAAATTGGGAAGAGTAACTCTAAGTGATTAAGTGGTTAATGGGTGTTTGCATGCCTTTAGTTGCCTTTAAGGACTTTGGGTAGGACCAAATATGAGCTTTGGAGCTCTTAGAATTGTTGGAAAACAGTTTAATATGTTAAGTTGTCCTGACCAGTCCCCATGACATGTCCTTAGGTTGCCACAATGTGGCAACTGGGTATGGACCCATCTGTTTTGTTGTTACACTGCCACGACGTGGCCAAATGGATGACTACAACATGGTGACTCGCTGATTGGACTTGTTGGGCTGTTGACTTGACCGTTGACCGTGGGGTTGACCTTTTGACTTAATAAACTTTTGGTCAACTTATGGGTTGGACTTTAGGTTGGGAGTTGAGCTTGCTTGTTGTACTATAGGCGACTCGTGATATTGTCTTTTATCCCAGGAGAGAGCTATTAGATTATCTACTAGATTACAAGGTGAGTTTTCCTCACTGTACTCATGGATCGAAGGCACCAAGGTCGGCCCAATAGTTTGTGTTATGTATCCTTGTGTATAAGATGTTACTATCCTGTAGCAGACTGCTGGACTGGTAGATCTGTATGATTATCTGTATTACTGGTTTTGTTTATTGGTTGTATATTTTGACATTATGTGGTTGGGTTGAGGTGGTCTTGCTTTGTGCCGAAGGATAAGATACCCAGACGGTCCATTTGATACTAAAGGCCTAAGGGAGTGGTCCAACTTATGTTGTAGGCTTGAGAACGGTCCAACTTATTATTGAAGGCTCTAGTGGCGGTCCAACCTTGTGTTGTAGGCCTTGTATGCATGCATCATATATGTGTTGTATGGGGTATTATGGGGAAACTCACTAAGCTTTGGCTTATAGTTGTTGGTTTCATGGTTCCAGGTACGTCAGACGACCGGGGCAAGGCAAAGGCATCATCGTACACATGCTCCTGTTGATATATGTTTCGAGAGATTTTGATACTCTGATTTTATGGATTTGTCTTGAAACAATGATTGATTATATTTTGGGTTGTGGAAATGTTTTACAAAAATGAAAATTTGTATCATGATTTTTAGGATGTTACAAGAAGATGACAAAGCAAAGAAATTCGTTGAAAGTTTTTGTTGAGTTGCTTGTTTCCTCCATTTTCTTGTAGTCCTCTCTATCTCTGGATCAAACTCTAATGGTGTACTTGTACGTAAAGATGTGGGCGTACAAACTATTAGCAGTACCGTGTCCTCGGTAATGGTGCCAATTTGTTAAAATGTTGTCGCTGGCGTCTTAAGCAAATAAAATTTATCACTGATCGAATGCACTAAAGGATAACACAGGGTAACAGGGTCGAATTCACATATACACAACTTAATGGTCAGTGCCTCTTTGCGTAAGGTACATACTAGTCATAAAACATAAAATATAAAATAGGGAGTTTTTTTATTAATAATTAAAAACTAAACAACAACGAAAATAACTAAATGAAATTCAATAATAAAAATGAATTCAGTTCTGCTGCGACTTTCTTAATCATGCAATCAACCCCGACCTGATTATTTAAGATGTGTTTTATCTAAGTTGGTACCGAGAACTACTTATAAACTATATCAAGTTCTCATTTACCTAGTTAATTAACCAAAACAAACTCTTCAGTTAGTCCTAACTTTTTACTAATTGAATTAAACAAGCTCTTAATCAAAGCAGAAAAGCAACATTATGATCTGTGTAAAATGCCCAACAATATTCAATACTTCTCACAAGATCGGAAGCGTAAAAATATGAAATTTTCAGTTTATATCAATATTTAAATATTCCAATACGAAACCAATATGATACTTGTTACTTCTTACCAGTTGATTAGAACAATTACGGTTTCCATTAACTTATTAACTAGACTGATTTAATCAGAAATTAGGTGATCAGGCTAAAAAGAACTAAAATCAAACATTCATTAAGCACAAAACTGAACAATCTAAATAGAATCACAAATTAAAAACCAGATCTAACGACTGATTACATGAAAGATACTAATCTATGCAGAATTGAAATCTAAGGTTTACACAGACATGGCTAAAATCCGATCAAAACTAATGAAAAGTGACATTAAACTACTAATTCTTACTAAATTGGATGATTGAGATGATTTATAGCCTTCAGATCTTCAGAAAGTAATGAAAAAGTGCAAAAAAATCGTTTTCAAAAGTCGTTTTCGTCGTCTGGGAATGTCTAGGGCTCAAACTGGTCAAAGAGGGAGCCTTTATATACGAGCCAACAACTTCCGGAGCAAGAAAGTAAAAAATGTGATCATATTTTTTTTTGGAAAATGTGATCACATTTTTGAAAGCATTTTTGGAAAAAATCCCAGAAACTTCGTTTAATGAAGTACGTTGCTATTTTTAACACTTTTTAAGACATTGAAGGAAAAATGTGATCACATTTTAGGAATCCACGATCACATTTTTTTGGCTAAACTCTTCAGACTGATTTTTGATCCAACAAATCCTTGCAACACAAATGCGATCACATTTTATGAAAATCGCGATCATAATTTTCATAAAACGCGCATTTCAGATGCAAACTCTTTATTTTCAGAAATCCAACCCATGTTCCAGCTTCCTCAAGTGTTTTAGCTCCATTAAGCTCAAAATATGCATCCAAAGCTGCTCCCAAAGTACCGATCCACTCGAAACATCTGGAAACAACATAAAAACATGATCAGTACCGGACTTCTAGTGATAAACATGAGCTGAACATTATTTAAACTAATGCATATGAAATAACATAAAATATGATGCAAAATTCTAATAAAAACTACCCTAAATGATACATAAAATGTCATCTATTAGGGCCAAATCATGGTATTTCCTTGTACAAGTGCCAGGGGCCAGATCCTAGTCTTCCATACCATTTCCAGGTGCCAAATCCTAGTCTTCCATGCAACTGCTAGGGGCTAAACCATGGTCTTTCATACAAATGTCAGGGGCCAAACCTTGTTCTTCCATGCAAGAGTCACAAAGATAACTAACATCCTACATATTATAATGAGAAGACTTACCTCACAAACGTAGTCGACTCACACAGTTAAAAAAGCGAGTGCTACACACCTCCTATGAATCATACAAGGTAAACTCTCAATCTACCATCTAACGCTAGCCTATTGACTAAAAGTCAAAACATGTCAAAAAGTCACCGGTCAAAGTCAACTCCAATCGCCCTCCACATCGTGGCCAGCCAATGGCCATGCCGTGGCTATCCAACTTGATCCCGATCAAAACCCACTACCATGTTGTGGCAGGCATGCCACCATGTTGTGGCAGAGTCTGACCAACACAGTCGCGAAATTCCTTATTGCCAGGTCGTGACACCCATCTCCCCACGTCATGACTATCACACTAGGACAAATTAATGGATTAAGCTCTCAATCCGTTAAGCCTTCAGTTCCAACTTTCAAAAATGCTTATTGGGACCTTAGCGGTTCCAAAAAATACAAAATTTATGGACATGCATGACCCATGCATGTCCTTTATCCCACTAGGTTAAAATGGGGATAAAATGACCTAAAACTCATGCAAGATTCTCCAAAACGCAAAAAACTTCTAGATCCAGAAGATATGGTGACCAAGTGACCAATGTGAGCTATAAAGTTGCAAACTTTATCTCATCTAACCAATCCAAACCCAAAATGAGCCAAAACATGAAGCAAAACTTAGATCTAAGAAGAAAGAGCCAAAAGGTCGAAACTTGAGGACTTACAATGAGTCTAGAAGATGCACACAAGGAGTAGAGACAAGTTGCTTGAAGATCTATGCTAATAAAAACAAAAATAAGTAAAAAGTATTAGAAAACAAGATAAGCGTATTATTAGCAGATAGATTTTATCATCTTAGTTTAAATATAAAGTCTTATCTGTTTTAGTTGTTGTACTTATCTGTAAACCTATGTACTCCATATATATATATATATATATATATATATATATATATATATATATATATATATATATATATATATGTGAATAATAAATCAACTACATTCAGGGGGAATTTATTATTTACATGGTATCAGCCTGGTAACCTAATCGGTGCCACTTACCTCCCTCCATCAGAATCTTCTTGTTTCGCTATGGCTTCTTCTTCCGAAATCATTCCTCTGTCTATAATTCTTCATCTTCTCACCATCAAACTCTCCTCCACAAATTATCTTCTCTGGAAGAATCAGATTCAGCCACTGTTGTCCTATTAGAATCTCCTGGGACATATCGATGGGTCCTCCCTCGCTCCTTCTACTACGATTATATTTGGAGGTAAATCTTCTCCTAATCTGGCTTATTTAGCCTGGCATGAGGCTGATCAACGGGCTCTTCTCATCTTACAATCCTCCTTGTCAGAGGAGGCTATGGCTGAATCTCTTAGCTTAGCTACTGCCAGTGAAATTTGGAAGGCTTTGGAGCAGCCTACAGCCATGACTCACGTGAGAGGTTACAGACTCTACGTGATTGATTGAGACAACTAAAAAAAGGATCTTCTTCTGTTAATGAATTTGGCAAAAAACTCAAGGCACTGTGTGACCAATCGGCAGCCATTAGACATCCAATGGACGACTCCGACAACGCTTATTACTTCTTATATGGTCTTGGCTCCACATTTGAGTCGTTCTCCACCTCTCACCGAACAGCCCCTGTCTATCCCTCCTTTCGTAATTTGCTATCTCAAGCGGAGAGCCATGAGATGTTTATGTCTTCTCTTCACGGTTCTCCAGCCACAACAGTTGATGCCTTCACTGCCCAAACTCACGCAAATTCATCTACTCCAATAGCTCGTGGCAGCCCCTCTAACCGTGGTAAGGGGCGTGGTTCTTACTCGGGCGGTAGGGGGTGCGGAAAACGTTCCCTCATTGCCAATTATGCAAAAAAATGGCCACTACGCGTCTGCATGTACTGACTTGGCCTCGTATTCTCAACAAGGTGCATCTATTGATGCAAATTTAGCCCATTAATTTCACTGTCAATGCAATGTCAAGTCATCTACTCCTGACTGGTATGTCGATTCTGGTGCCTCCAGCCACATGACCAACTCTTCATCACATCTTGACTCTTCCTCCTCCTACACGGGAAAAGATCAAGTTGTAGCTGGCAATGGTAATGTTCTTGACATCTCTCATATTGGTAACTCAATTATTTCAAAGAATCTTACTTTAATGGATGTGCTTGTCGTTCCTCATCTCACAAAGAATCTCCTATCTATTAGCAAGCTAACTCATGACTCACCTGCTGATTTTCTCTTGTCTGATAAATTTTTTGCCATTCAGAATCGCATAACCAAGGAAATCATCGCCAAGGGTAGATGTCAAGAAGGTCTTTACGCGCTTGAGTAAGGAAATAAGGCGTTTTTAGCCACTTTAAGAGATAAAAGAACTAGTGCTTCTTTCGAATTATGGCATAGTAGATTAGGTCATGTAGCTTTTGACATTGTTTCATTATTGCAAAAATTGGGTTCTTTAAATATTACTTCTCTTTTAGCTAAACTTGATTTATTCCCCTCTTGTCAATTGTCCAAAAGCAAGAAATTACCTTTTTCTGACAATACAAAAAGAGCTTTACATGTCCTTGATCTCATTCATTGTGATTTGTGGGGCCCCGCACCAGTTCCATCCACCGATGGGTATCTATACTATGTCATATTTGTTGATGATCATTCCAGGTTTACGTGGTTTTATCCACTCACACGCAAATCCGATTTTGCACAAACCCTTGAAAATTTCCTCACCTTTGTGCAAACTCAGTTTTCGTGTAAAGTAAAAACATTTCAAAGTGATGGAGGCACTGAAATTTTAAACCATCGGGTTCAACATACTTTTCTTGCCAATGGCACACATCATCAAGTCTCTTGCCCTTACACTCCCCAACAAAACGGAAGGGTTGAACGCAAACATCGACATATCACCGAAACGGGTCTTGCCTTATTATTTAATGCACACGCTTCCACATCTTATTGGGTTGATGAGTTTACATCAGCCGTTTACATTATCAACCAGTTACCCACAAAACTCCACAAGGCCAAAAGTCCATTTGAAGTACTTTTTGCTACTTCACCTAACTATGACATCTTTCGTGTTTTCGGCTGTCGTGTGTTCCCTTGTTTGAGGGACTATGCCGTACATAAGCTTGCTCCTCGAAGTATTCCTTGTATATTTATTGGATATAGCACAAGGTACAAAGGTTATCGTTTTTTGGATCCAACTACTAATCGTATTTACATAACAAAACATGCTCAATTTGATGAACACATCTTCCCATTTGCTGACAGCTCTACTTCATCAGATTTAAATTTACTTGCCTTCACTTCATTTGATGAACCACTCAGTTCATCCCCAACTCAACCGCAAGCAGACCACTCCAGCCCTCATGAGGATTCTCCTATGACTCTGCATCACCGCTGCTCACTTTGTCCGCCAGTAGCTCCCTCACCAGCAGCCGAAACTGCTGCTACTGCTGCCCCATCTATGCTGCCAGAATCACTAGTGTTCGACTCCTCTACACCACCTGCCACACCGCAACCCACTCCCTCCAGGTCATCAACTCCCTCTCAGCCTATAGTTCCTTCAACACATCCCATGATCACGTGGGTTAAAGCTGGAATTGTTAAACCCAAGCATTTTGCGGATTTGTCCTCCCTAGGCACTACCGGTCTTGTTTATGCCTTGTTTACATCTACTGTTCCAAAGGGTTTTAAATCAACATCTAAACACCCACATTGGTTAATGGCCATGGATGAAGAAATGTCAGCACTTCGCGATAATGACACATGCGACTTAGTTATGCGTCCCCTTCATTCTAATGTTGTTGGGTCCAAATGGATTTTCCGTACCAAGTTTCACTCGGATGGTACAATTGAAAGATACAAGGCACGTCTCGTGGCTCAAGGATTCACTCAGGTACCCAGACTCGATTTTTCGCATACATTCAGCCCCGTAGTTAAAGCTTCAACAGTCCGAATTGTGCTCTCTCTAGCGGTCATGCAACAATGGCCATTACATCAACTCGATGTTAAAAATGCATTTTTAAATGGCATGCTCTCTGAAACTGTGTTCATGGAACAACCTCCCGGGTTCAT
This sequence comes from Lactuca virosa, assembly GCF_052849685.1. Taxonomy (NCBI): domain Eukaryota; kingdom Viridiplantae; phylum Streptophyta; class Magnoliopsida; order Asterales; family Asteraceae; genus Lactuca; species Lactuca virosa. Next base: position 319,512,107 of record NC_136429.1, read on the forward strand.
TGATGAAAAGTATCCTTTGCATGTTTGTCGTCTTAAAAAAGCGCTTTATGGACTAAAGCAAGCACCGAGAGCTTGGTTTCAAAGGTTAAGTACCTTTCTTCTCGCGCTTGGGTTTTCATGAAGTCGTGCGGATACATCCTTGTTTGTGTTCAAACAAGGATCCACTTTGCTATACCTTCTTGTGTATGTTGATGACATTATTCTCACCAGGAATAACTCTAGCATTATCCGCAACTTCATCAATCGGATCAACACAGAGTTTGCCACCAATGATCTTGGACGTCTCAATTACTTTCTTGGTCTTGAAGTAACATACACTGACACTGGTCTCTTTCTTACACAAGCTAAGTATGCACATGACATACTTACTCATCCTGGATTGCTTGATTCCAAACCTACCACCACACCCTTATCGACCACTGATCACCTCCTAAAAACAGGTGACTTATTCTCGGATCCGACACTATTTCGATCCTTGGTAGGAGCTCTTCAGTATCTCACGATCACAAGACCAGATCTCTCCTTCACTGTTAATCAAGTCAGTCAGTTTTTGCAAGCACCCACAACCGATCACTTTCAAGCGGTGAAGCGTATTCTTCGTTATGTCAAAGGCACACTCTCTTATGGCTTGCATTTTCGTCGACCCCAGTCCTCTTCTATCATTGGTTACTCGGATGTTGACTGGGCTCGTTGTATAGAGACGAGATGATCCACATATGGTTACTCCATTTTTCTAGGTGGTAACCTTGTCTCCTGGAGTGCTAAGAAGCAACCTACCGTATCCAGGTCAAGTTGTGAATCCGAATATCAAGCCATGGCGAACACCGCTTCAGAAATAGTTTGGATAACTCACTTGTTATGCGAACTTCATGCTTTACCATCTACAGTTCCAACTCTTCTGTGTGACAACAAGAGTGCTCTGTTCCTTAGTAAAAATCCAATTGCACACAAACGGGCAAAACACATCAACATTGATTATCACTTTGTTCACGAACTTGTAGCTTCTGGAAAACTCAAAACAGAACACGCTCCTACACACTTGCAGCTAGCTGATATATTCACTAAAAGTCTTCCCATAACCCTTTTTGAGCAGTTTCGATCGAAGCTAAGAGTTGGACCACCACCCATTAGCTTGACGGGGGGTATTAGCAGATAGCTTTTATCATCTTAGTTTAAATATAAAGTCTTATCTGTTTTAGTTGTTGTACTTATCTGTAAACCTATGTACTCCATACATGTACGTGAATAATAAATCAGCTACATTCAGGGGGAATTTATTATTTACACATATAAATATGTCTTAATTTTTTTGATTCTTAATATGGTATTATTTCCTTATTTTCTTGTTGTTGTTATCATTAAACAGGGAGAGTTTTTTAGGCCCGACATGATTATTAAGACTTGATAATGACTAACATATAATAATTCGATCCTATATCATCTCCCAATATATAAGTCTAAACTATATGTTTCAATAGCAAATTGTAAAGATATGCAAATTCTGGTCAATGAATGATCTGTAAATACAATACATGTAAAAGATTGTGAAAGACATATTACTAATTAGAATGTCATGACCATTTTTTGTTCAAGTTTTGATTAGATTATCCTTGGCATTTTACTTGTTATGTCTCACAAGTTTACTAGAATAGTTAAACATTTGTTACCAACTATATGTTCAAGTTTGCAACATCTTCTCTACATATATTTTTACCATGGATGATGTGCCAAGGATCTACTTTCAATAAAATTTCATACAAAAAAGCATTTCCTTATATGTATGCATGGCGAACTCTATCCTATATAAAACTAGACATCCTTAGACCAAGTTGACGTTCTTTAATTTGTCGAATTAGTTCTTTAATTTGTCGAATAATGATTTTATCATATACACCTTTCAATGTACGCGAACGATTTCTAAGTATGAAAATTGGAATTTTAATTTAGATCGTAGACATGTTTGATTGTATGTTCATAGTCACAATTCATATTAGGCATTCCTATTTATTTTGTGCGTTCAAATAAATTACGGAAACCATTTTATATACTCTCGATCGTTAATTGTTTTAAAATTTGAGGTTTTTCGATTGTATCTACATCCATCTACAACAAATTTAATCTAATCTAGAACTAACATACATCTCTTGTGTACTATTTCATGTAGTCCATCTTGTAAGGGTGACTACAATCGATGAAAACAAGTTTTTTTTTTTGTAAGAAAATGCATCGAGCAAGGAGCGATGTGCATGTTTAGGTTATATCCGGTTATAGTGTAAGTGTATGTCATTGTTCGAAGAACATAGCAACGAAGTAGCTTGGTTGCCAGGAATGAGTTACGCTATATGTAAATACATATAAATACATAAAAAATATCAAACGTTTAGCTGGTTTTAACGTAAAATAAATCGATAAATGAGTTCAAAAAGCTATATTCAATACCCCTTCCTACTATTTATTGTGTGATTCTTTTAGAGATTATACAATAAACGGAACAAATTATTCTCACAATCTCTCAAATTCAATATACACATAATTTTGTCTATTAGTATTAATGACAGAATGCAATTAATACCAACTTTGACCCAAAAGATATATCCCTACTCTATTGGTAGTATACTAGTATTGAATGGGTTAAACATTTAAGTAGTAATTAAATATCCATATCAATATTATCTGTCATTGTGCACTAGTAGGTTGAATTTTGAAAACCACAACAATTGTAATTTAATTCTAGATTAGGCCTAAAAGGGTTAGAAAGAGAAGAGGTTAGAAGGTGGAGGTGTGAAAAGGATTAGAAAGATAGAGGGCATGTGAAAGGGGTGAAAGAAGAAACAAGAAACAGAAGTGGTGGTCTCATCGGCGCGCATTGGAAGACGCAATTTAATTTTCTAGAGAGGGACAGACACAACACAACGCAACACAACCCCATTTGTATTCGGTACACATACACACACCCTCTTCTCTTTTCTATTCTTTCTCTCTCTTTCTTTAGGAAACTACTATGAGCCTTGCGACTTTGTGTGTCTTTCTCTCTCTGGGTTATTTCGTAAATTAAAGATTACCCTATTTTTCACCCCACAAAAGCACACAATTTCGTGTTTGATTTTCTCTCAACGAAAGCCTCTCTTGTTCGCTGTTCTTTCTTTGAAAAGAGTCTTTGCTTAAAGAATCAGAAAGCTGATTGATTGGTTGATTCTTTGTTTGTTTGTTTGTTTGTTCGTTCATATAGAAAGGAAACAAGAGATATGTTGATGAAGATGAAGTCCTTTTGATCATAATCATCATCATCTACTCTCTCAACCACCGTTTCAAGATCTTCTTATACTTAGCGTTAGATCCATCGCCTGTATTCTACCGTCTTTTTCAGGTATGTTCTTTAGGTACGCCTTTCATCGATGATTCTTAACAATACCCAATTTCAGTTTTGTGTTTTTTCCAACTTCTCATCTGAAAATTTCACATATTTTTAAGGAAAATCCGTTTTTTGTTCTTTATTTCGGTGTTGATGCTGGGTTTTACCAGAAAGTCTTTATTTTCTTTTTCAAATTTGTCTTTTTGTAGATAACCTTATGCGTTTTTAGATTTATCTCTTCTTGTTTGAATCTTTTCTTCTTTTTATAATCACCTACACACCATTTTTCGCTTGTTTGACTGGTTTAATCGATTACACTTTTCCCGATTCATATAAAACTGTTCTTGAAATAATGCTTGATGTATTCATTGTAGATTACCCATAGATCCATTCGTTTTGATGCATGCTCAATTTGACCCGATTCGATGGGTGGTGTTTGTTTGATTTTAAAGATTATGTTCTTTGTTTCTTTCACAGTTTGATTATTTTTATGGTGTACACCTGTTCTTTTTTATTTTTGCTTGAAGTTATGACATGTATCCACCTAATTTAGGTCAGAAAGATTGACTTTGGTACGCCAATACACATGGTTTGGTGCTTTACTACTTGAGCATTTAATAGACTCGTACATTTACAAGTGCAAATTGTGAATACCCATAAGTTAAACAGTTGTTTTCTCGATTATAATAATATAATAACTTATAAACTACATAGTTTAAGTTCGTGACTATATCTTCAAAAGTGTTATTCTTGGATAATATATAGTTTTTGTTGTTAATAACATTAGATACTTATTTTTGTTACATTGGTTTTTCTCCTAGGATAAATTCATGAAATAGCAATGTACTTACAAATCTTGATTCTACTCAGGGTTTTCAAGAACTTGAATTAAAAGAATTCTTGGCACCTGCCATCTGTATAAACAGTTATTAATCCCAATGCAAGGACAAAAGGGCACAATTGGTAATTTACCAGAAGGCTTAGCCATGGAACATGGCTCAAGTTCAAGTGATTCATGGAACATGCGAAACCCTCCAAATCAAGAAACCCAAAACATAAGTATGTGGAGCATGGGCGAGTCGAGTTCAAACTCAGTCCTCAACTCAGTGAGTCAAGACCGGATTGACCCAAAAGCATCTGAACACAGTTGGCCTCCTGCAAATATAAACATAACCCATAATCATGTTCATGGTCCTTTATTTGTGCAAAATTCACATCTTGAAACTATTCCTCATAATGTAACTCCATCAACTTTTATTCCCATTAAGCCCTCAAGTTTTCCAGGTAGTTCTTCCTCCAACCCTTTTGAAATCGAAGGACAAGGACAAACACAAGGACAAGGACAGGGGCTTTTACGTCATTTACCATGTAAAAGAAAAGCAGCAGAGTTAAGTATCGGTCAATCATCTTCTTCAAACATGTTTCAAAACCCTAATCCTGTTAATGATTTGCAAACCGATTCAATTATTCCAAGACTCGGATTAAATATTGGATCTGAGATTGAAAATACTCGAAGAAATGTCCGAATTCGAATCAATAATTCACGCCAACAAGAACAACCATCAAATCCTCCTTTGAGACTCAACTCTGTAGATTTAAGATCACCACCTGTTGTAGCAATAACACCCGAGAATTCAAATTCAAATTCAAATTCAAATTCAAATTCATTGAGTCAAGAAAGTCAACCCGTGTTGCGGGCCCCGGCATTGAGAAGAAACACACACGGATCCGGATCCGGATCCTCTCGGTGGAATCGGAATCGCTCTTCAGATAACTTAAGAACACTTCCGACAAATATCTCCGAGCATCCAATATTTGTGCCGCCACAAACCGCAATGAATTGGAATTTGAATTCCGGCGGAAACGGTGTTTCCAATTCCACCGCCGGAAATTCAAATCCGGTTCCTCCTCCGTCGTCTATAATACCGAATTTGCCAATGAACCGCGGGTCTCCTCCACATTACCCTTCGAGAAGACTGTCTGAGATTCTTCGCCGGTCGTTGTTGTCGTCGATGGATCCTGGTGGCGGTGGAGGGATGAACGGGAGCGGGAATCTTTTTTCTAGGGTTCCGCCACCGACAGCTGTTGGAACTTCGGAATCGGGAATTCCGGCGGTAGTTGGTGTTCCGGGGGGACATAATCATCGGCATCATGTATTACCTCATTCGAGATCGACAGATAGACTTGTGGATGGTGCTTTTGGATTTCCATATTTGGCAAGAAATGTGGTTGGTGGAAGTGAAGGAAGAGGCAGACTAGTGTCAGAGGTGCGTTCTCTAGGCCTTTATTTGTACAGCATGACATGACATGACACATGACACCCTTATACTGCATTTGGGACTGGGACTAGGTTGAGATGGATGTCAATGAATCACTTTTGTAATTTTTGTTTTGTCCAATCCCATAATGTCAAGTCAAATCTCTCATATGCTCAAAAGACGTGAATACCCTTCTTACACTAATAATTACCATAATAGCCCTAAAAGCTTGTTTAGTCCCATCAGTTCTGTTCTGTCCTGTCCTGTCTTGTCTAGTCATTGTAACAAATTACAAATGCATTATAATTTGCTCTTTTTAACTAAAGATTTAAAGTTAAATTTTGATTGTAATATTTTTTGTGTCTTTGGTTTCAGATACGCAATGTCTTGGATCTTATTCGTAGGGGAGAGGGCTTGCGATTTGAGGTTAGTTTTAAGCAAGTATAATGCTTTCATTTCATATGATCATGTAACTCTAGAAGGAAATTGTGGTAAAAATATGTTACTAATATAAATTTCTCTTGTTGTACTTGAATTGCAGGATGTTATGATTTTAGATCAATCGGTCTTCTATGGGATGGCTGATATTCATGATAGGCATAGGGATATGCGGCTTGATATTGATAACATGTCCTATGAGGTAAAGAGAAACGTCAATTTTCAAACCATTTTAAATTAAAAAGTAAATTACATTATTTTGCCCTAGAGTGTAGCTGAATTTTTACTATTTTGGTCCTAAAAAGTTCTCTTGCAGTTTTATTTCTTATTTGAGGTCTTTGTAACATTTCAGAAAATTTTATCTAAACACACAACTAATTGTAAAGATCTTTAACATTTAATCAAGTAATAAACTTTGATATGTTATAGAAACGTTGTTTTAAGACAGAAAACCAAACATATTTTTTCGAATCTAGAAATTTTTTTAAATAGTTATTCAAGCAAAAAGCTTATATGTGACATCTTATGATTATTCAGGAGCTATTGGCATTAGAAGAGCGTATTGGCAATGTGAACACTGGATTGACAGAAGAAAACATTTCTAGTTGTCTCAAGCATAAAACATATGCAACCGTATCAGACATTGAACCTTGCTGCATATGTCAGGTACAAATTGTTATTATCAGTAAATAATTGTTCTTATGAGTAAACAAATCTGTATAATTGTTTTTATAATTTTTTCTATAGGAGGAATATAAAAATGGAGATGATCTTGGGGGATTGGGATGCGGGCATGATTTTCATACAAATTGCATCAAACAATGGTTGCTTCAGAAGAACTTGTGCCCAGTTTGCAAGTCAGCGGCTTTTGCAAGTAGTAAATGAGGTTTTTGTTGAAGATGACAATTGCTTCAAAGAAGGGAAAAAGGTGGTGGGTTTGGTAATGTCTAAGAGTCTCATCAATGGAGTATTTTGTACTTGACCATTTTCAAGATTCTTTTTTCTTTGGTTTTGGTGGAGAGGATAATATTATCTAATGACATTTTCTATTCTATTTATGATTAAATTGTTGTCAAGATTTTGTTTGCTTTCATCCCCAATTAAGACAAGCGCGTTAGTTATATAGATATGATTAGATTAGGTTTGTATGCCATGTCTTAAGCCGAACAAAACTATAACAAGCCACGCATAGGGGTGTAGTCGAGGTGAACAAAAGCTCAAATATATATACTTAGAGTTGAGCTCATGGAGTCCGGCTTGATAATATAGCTAGAGTTGAGCCTAATTTGACTTTAATCGAGTTGAATTTGAATAACTTTAGAGTTGATATTGAATTTGAATATCTTGGTATTGAGTACTTACAAGTTGCCTTGGTTCGATTAAACCTCTAGCCAAACATCTGTACATGAGGCACCCTCGTTTTTGTAAAATTTTCTTATTTTATAGAAAAGTTGGAGTTAACAATATTTTTAGAGGGTGTTTGAGTTATTTATCGACTTAATAACTTTTCAAAAAGCTAATTAAAAAAAATAGTGTTTAGCAATCACAAAAGTTATCTTAAAAAAACTTTTTTGAAAAGTTAAAAAAACACCATACAAACTTCCAGAGCGGACCAACGAACTTATTAACAATGAACTTTGGAACAATGGTCAATTCAATTGAAACGACTAGTAAATGTTTGAAACAACAATCAATTCAATTGAAAATCGTTTGATTAATAAATTTTCATCTTTTTGCAAAGATCGATTCTACTTAATTGACAAATATAGAGATTAGTGCAACAATCGATTCAACTGAAATTAACAATATACGTAATTTATTAGAAATTATTTGAAGAATTCTTTCTGGATTGATTGTTTTTAAATGTTTTACGAAGAGAGGAGCAACTGATTGATTTTCATGTTTTACATAAAGAGAAACAATGCATCCTTTTTTCGAATCTAATGCATTTGCGGCTACAGATAATCAATTGGGATAGTCTTATTCAATTCTACTAAATTATGACTGCATGTAATCAAGTGAATTGCAATTACATTTCTCTGAACTTTAATGTTATTATATTGTATTCATAATGTGTAACAATGCATATGTTCTATGCATAGTTGTATTAGTTCAATATACAGTGCATTGGTTCACAGTAAATTAGTAACTAGGATTTGATAATTGATTTAAGTATATGACATATTATATAATTACTTTATTAGTATTTGATATAACTAATTAACAAGTTTCTTAATGTCAAATGCATAATGCGTATGAATGAACATTAAAGTTATAATTTTTTTAAGTAAACATATGCATTAGATTGATGCATATGCTTTTTTCATGTGGTTTCTTAATGTCAAATGCACAATGCACAATGACCGAGTGCAATGTAGGTCAAGTTTCTTAATTTAAAGAATATACTAATAATATTATCCATTAGTTTGTAACATGTGCATATGTTCTATGCATAGTTGCATTAGTTTAATTTACAGTGTATCGGTTCACTGGAAATTCGTAACTAGGATTTCGTAATTGATTTAAGCATATGACATATTATATAATTACCTAGAGTATTTGATATAACTAATTAACAAGTTTCTTAACGTTAATTAAATAATATGCATGATTGAACATTAAAGTTATAAACTTTTTTTTCTTCAAGTAAACATATGCATTGGATTGATGCATATATTTTTTTCACATGGTTTTTTAATGTCAAATGCATAGTGCACACTGGCTGAGTGCAATGTAGGTTATGTTTCTTAATTTCAAGAATATACTAACATTATCATCCAGATAACAAAATAAAATTCATATGTAGATTTTATATAGTTTTATATTCTTTTTCAATAGAACTTTATGCGCAACAACAATGTCTTCTATTACAAAGATCAAGGCAACAATATCTTCATTTACAGATATTGGAGCAACCATCGTTATACTAGAACGACTATTACAAGTGATTTTCATATTGTTGTAATCTTATTTATTGAGTTTAAGTTAATTAGAAAATCTTTGAATAATTAATGTAACGTCCCAAAAATAACGAGTAAAAGTTTCATTTTATAAGTCAAAACCATTCATTCATTATCCCAAAAGACGATCATCATAAAAGTATTCTCAAAACATCAGAGTAAAATAATAAATAGTAAATGCGGAATAAATCTTCAGGGGATGCAGTACGATCAAGCCGGACCCTTTCTTTTGAACCAGTAGTACCTAAAAACATTTAAAACATAAACCGTTAGCACAAACCTTAGCGAGTTCCCCAAAGTACAACATACTAAACATACATAACAGCTCGAAACTAAAATGGGTCTATATTACCCCTGAGTCTATTTCAACTCCTTCGGTATCTTTCAACCGATCCTGGGTCTATTCACCCCTACAACTAAGCATACAATCATATAAGAAAGGGTTACATAGACAACAAACATACCAACAAGTGTCATAAAGACAATTATCACCCTACAAACATAATTCAATGGGCCGGCATTGGTGTCTTCGACCCACGGGTACAGTGAAGAGACTCACCAGAGCTATTCAATAGAAGCCCAACAGCTACCTCAACAACATAACATCCAACCCAATCTTCCTAAAGCCAAACCGAAACCAATCCTTAGCCAAATGCTCAATCCTACTAAAATGGGCCTTCCTTGGCCACGTCGTGGGCACAAAATGCCAAAACAGTCGATGATTCCCCAGTCGCTACGCTGTGGGGACTAGTCTGGACAGCTCAAACGAGCTTAATCTATTATCTTCTGATTTCAAGAGCTCCAATGCTCAGATCTGATCCTTTCTAAGGTCTTAATGGATAAAGTTTCTTACTTTATCAATTAGGCAGGTCCAAACAACCAATACCTAAACTTTAAGTCTCAAAAGGAACCAAAATGCATCTTTCTCAACTTAATCCATTAAGTCCAAGTCTCCAACTTTTAGATCTGAATCAACAAGATGTCTAGATGGATAAAGTTTCCAACTTTATCCATAATAATACCACAATCTTTCAAGATCTAAACTTTAATACACCAAAATGGTCTAAAGGACCAAGATAACTTTCATGGCTAAAAGGGAAGGCAAAGATCATAAGTTTCCTAGTCCATGGGATCCAGGAAACATTCTGAATTGATCAAAATATGTTGGGGTCCACTCTATTAAAAGATTACTTATAAAATGGACCAAAATTGCAAAAAACTCAAATGACAAGATCTAATCAACTTGATAGCAAGATTAGAAATATATACTCACAATGTTCCAGAAATATGTAGTATCTTTGTTGGATCCAAAGTTGAAGCATCATTCCTTTCAACCAAAATAACCTTCTTGATCTTTAAGCTCCATCAAAATAACATAAAAAGCATCCAAAAGAGGAGGAAGGAGAGAGGAGAAGCTCAAATCTTGAAGGTGGAGGCTAGGGTTTCTCCCAAGGGGTTCTAGAGGTGATGACTGATCGCCACACCGTGGGATCTGATCCCCACTCCCTGGTGAGGGTTATCTCCCAAAACCATTTTTGGCGATCTTTATATCCACGGAAAGGTATTGATGAGACCCACACTTCTATCTAGTTACTTTTGGCTTAACACTTGTAACATATGGATTCTTGGAGGTATTTAATTTTAATGTATTTTGGATTGTGGGAGTGACTACGTCGTGGTGAAGGCATCCCACTACGTGGCGATGTTGGAAGTTTTGCAGATCATTTAATGATCCCCACGATGTGGCATCTATTGGACATGACGTGGCGACCCTATAACATGAAAACCCTATTTTTGGGTATTTAAAGGAAAGTGCGGAGGCTAGGGTTGGTCATCTTTAGCCTTCATCAGTCTCAAGCCCCATAAACCTAACCCTAACCCACCTTGAAGATTTTGAGCTCATTTTCAAGCCTCTTTGGTGATTTTGAAGGAAGTAGAAGAAGATTGAGTGCAAGAAGCAAGCACACAACACTCTTCATCTCTGGAATCATCTTGCTGGATCATTTGTAAGGATATTTAATCGAACTTTTCATGTTTTCTCTATGGATCTAGAGTTATCTTGCATGATTGAACTCTTTGATGGACTTTGAGTGACGCAAAGTGATAAAGTATATTACCAAGTACATATGATCCTATAGGGTCACATCATTAGCAAATTGTCACTTACTAGATATTTATTATAAATATGATTATTAATAGATAATCAACTCTTGTATTTAATTAAGAAAAAATTTATGAAAATAATATGTCTAGGGGTTAGAACTAGTTATTATATCATATTGTATGATATAATATGTCATGTACAAGTTTTTAGGCATATTGGATATCACGAGCCATTAACATGTACATATATATTATATTAAGAAGGAGTGTAAGACTCTCCTTGGCCCCACCATGACTAACTTCAACCACCACCATCGTTAAATAGATGGTATGTTTCTTGTTTCACTTTATTCTTACATATAAAATGCTTATAAGTCTCATACCTTTGCATTTAAAGAATGGTTTTGGGATCTCAAAGTGCAAGTATAAAAAGGAGAGTAAGGCTTTGATTTGAAGCTAGTTGATTAATCTCTTTTTCTATTGTTATTGCTAAAGTCGAGAGCTCCCTAGCTCATTCTCTTCTACCTCTCTTTTGATGCTTAGAAGTGCTTCTCATTTAGTGCTTAATTATGTTAAGCACTTAAATGCTTAAGAATTACTTCATATAAGAGAGAACTAGCATTCTTGGTGGCTTACTCTTGTTGGTGTATACATTATAAAGAAACTCTATCCTTGACTTTTTTCCATTGTCATCAACTACCCAAGACTAAGTGGAACCAAAGTCTTCAGAAGTTGTAGTTCTAGACATTCTACGATTGTCATAATCTTTCTAGTTAATGTATTTGTATTCTCTTGTGTTTTTCTTAAAATGGTCATAAAAATAAGCTAGTTATTTTTATTCTTCCGTTTCCGTTTTTAAAATAGTTTTATAAAGATCGTTTTTAATTTCTCAAAACCCATGATATATATACTACGTAAAATCTACCAAATGTAATGTTGTGATTGTGGAAATGAAGCACTTATAAGGACTTTGAGGACCAACACTAACACTGGAAGACAATTTTATGCTTGTCCCAAAATAGTATCCTTCTTTTACTTTCCTTTAAATTTCTATTGTCAGCAATATGAATTTTAAATTTTCAAATGTTAACCTTAATCCACTATTTTTTATTTTAAAGGGACTACGATGTGGGTTTATTTGTTGGGTTAATGATGAAAAGGTTCATTACAATTCATTGATAAACTATCAGTTCGTTAGGTGGGAAATACATCTTGAAACGTAGAATAAGAAGTTGAAGATATGCTTAGTTAGTAGTTGGGTTTTGTTTGTGGCCATAGTTGTTTACATGTTGTAATCTTTAGTAGTACCAGGTTACGATTTTTAAGAATATTGCTAATGTTATTTGCAATATCCTAAAAATCAAGGTAAAATTTTCAATTTAAAAGCCAATCCAAAAACCATAAATATTTACAAAACATAGATCCCAAATGTCAAAATCATAAATCAGAGTTTTCTAAAATCAAATCTCATAAAATCCGAAGGATGCGCACGATCATGCCTTCGCCTTGCCCCTATCCTCTGACGTACCTGAAACCATAACAATCAAACTGTAAGCCAAAGCTTAGTGAGTTCCTCCAAAGTACCACAAACAACCATACAGATAACAACATGCATATATAAGCCTTCAGCCTGAGTAGACCGCCTCGCATGGCCTACAGTCTATCCGGTCCACCCCAGGTATCTTGGCCTTCAGCACAAAGTAGGACCGCCTCAACCCAACAAAACATAACATGTCGACATATACAATAACAATCAATAACCAACAAGTACAGGTAATCATACAGATCTACTAGTCTAATACATACGCAGTGAACACAGGTAATCATACAGATATACTAGTCTAGCACATAATCAACATAACATCAATCCAATATACCAGGATACATAATCCAATAGGCCGACATTGATTCCTTCGACTCACAAGTACAGCGAGGAAAACTCACCTTAATGTCAGAAAGATAGCAGAACTGGATGCTGCTCCAACTATTGGCTCTACAGGTCACCTGTACAACACACAGGGACCAAGCCTCAATCTAGTACTCAAAATATCCTACTTGACCTAAAGTCAAAATTGTTCAAAGTCAATGGTCAACGGTCAAAGTCAAAAGCCACACCAGCTGATCGTCACACTGTGGCCACCCTTATCCACGCCGCGGCCACTAAATGACAAAACAGACGAGTCCTAGCCCAGTCAGCACGTCATGCGAACCTAGGCCACGCCGTGGGCACTAGGCTCCCAACAACTTAATAGATTAAGTCCATTTCTTTGATCCTAAGGGCTCTAAAGCTCAGACCTGGTTCATTCTAAGGTCCAAGTGGAAAAAGTTTCCAACTTTATCCATTTAGACCCTCCAAGAGATAAGGATCTCACTTCTAAGTCTAAATAGGGAAAAAAATATAACTTAGCTTAACTCATTAATCACTTTCTCTTGAAGACTCCTATATCCCCATTTCCAGAAACGTTTCAAGCATCATATAAAAACATAAAAACCCTTACTTTCCAGACATGCATGTCCAATGTATGTATTAGACTCTTATTAGGTCAAAATGAGGGTTTTTGACCAAAACTTCCATGCATGATACTAAAACTCTATATAAATCCAGATCCAAAGTATCAAAGGCCCTAAATGGCCTGGAGATTCAAAAAGTTGCAGACGTTATGAGATCTCACTACCCAATAATCAAGCACATGAATATTTAGGGACAAAACTCAAGATCTAAACACATATCATGATAAAAATCAAGTCTTGGACACTTACAAAAGTCCAGAAGATTGCTACAACAAAGGATGATGGCTTGCGTGCAGATTCTAAGCTCACTTCTTCCCCTTTCTTCCTTCAATGGATTCAAAGAGCACCAAAACAAGGTTTAAACAAAGGATGAGGGGATTAGGGTTTTCAAAATCTCAATGAGGCTAATGGAGGTTGAGGGTGAGCAAACCCTAGCCTCCTCATTTCTTTAAATAGGGAGCAAAAACCGGAAATAAGGTTTTGTCATTTGTCAGCTACCACGTCGTGGCCACATACTGCCACACCATGGCGGCCCAAATGAACTCACAGTTTTTCTTGAAGCGTCGCGTCATGGTGCCTCCCCCACGCCATGGCAACCTTAATATGCTTTAAAAAATTAGGAATTCGAATTACCTCGGGATCCAGGTGTTATATTATTAGTTGGTTAAGACTACTAATGTTAGAGATTATGATTACTAGTATCGCACACATATGTTATTTTTGATATTATAGGGAGTTAATTGCTTTTTATTATAAACATAAATTAAAAAAAAAATACTTTCCTAATATCATTACTATACTAAACAACTATAAAAACCCATTGTATGTTTACATACCAAAAGAGTGATGTTTTATACATTAGTAAACAAAATCGTCAGTTAAAATATACTATTACATGCGAGAATATCCTACCAACTTCTATAGGTTCAAATTTTCGGGATTAAAACATTAAAACATAAATAATGATAAACAACTAACTCATTGGGGAAGATCTTCATCAATCGGTTAGTTATTTGAAAATTAAAAAAAAAACCACAACCATCCTACTTTTGAGCTTTCAAAATATGACCTTATGACCTTCAAATCTGGAGTATGATATGTCCATAGATATTCATTGTTACATAAAACACAATGAAAAAAATAAATCGTCTCAAATGGACTTCGCATGAAAGAGTTATGATGTTTATAGTTTGGTGTTTTTTATATTTTTCACTGAGGAACCTAATTTAGACCTAAAAAAGTATGTATTCCTGTCAACCAAATTTGAAATGTTATATATATGCATGGATAACCCTTAATTAATATAAGACAATGAAAAAAATTCACCTAAAATTCACCTTCACCCAAACGGACTTTGTATGAAAGAGTTATGAAATTTCAAGGTTAGAGAAAAAACTAGATTTTCATCAACCACAAATGTGAAATTCTAGGTAGATTTTAAGAGTCAACGTTGACTTTTTAGCGTTCAACGCCACAAAACACCATCGATGTGGCCAAAAAAAAAAAAAAACTTTTTTTTTTCAATGGCTGAAATTTCAGCAAATGGTCATTAACGAAAATTATGATTATTCTTTTAATAAAACCTTTTATAAAATAACTAGTATATTCCTTTTCTCTAAAATAAAAGCTTCGTTTTCGTTTATTATTTTTATTTTAAGTTGACCAAAATTTGAAAATGTTACAAGTTAATGATTATAAACCTTACTATGACTTAAAAATAATGATTTTACCAAAGATATTTTGCACAACTTGTAGAAAGATTAGAATTGTAAGGTTCGGAGGACGCATGTAAACCCAACTGATAGTGCAACAACTTGAAGAGATAATATTAACAATTTTATTTTGACCTTTTCCCATATTTGACCAATACTTCAATATTCTTTTCGCGGATAATTGAGAATGCGGAAGCAAATTGGTGTATTGTATACTCATAAAAAATAAGAACACATGATTGCAATTTGCCTGAAACCATTTGAAGATTTTAAGTCCGAATTCTCTTTATTTTTTTTTTATTTCATCAACCTATTCTTAGTTTTGACTTGTTAGACACAGACTTTTTTTTGGGTTTTTTTAAAGGTAAATATTAAAGATAACTAACATATTTTTTTGGAACATATATTATATAATACTAATTCTATTTTGTTATATTATAAAATATTCATTATATTATAATATTATATTTGTTTTTATAAAATCACCTTAACTTTACTAAAAAAATTCTACAGGCCCATAATTTAGCAGGTTATGATGCTGATGCGATTTCTTTTTTTTTTTTTCCATTAAAGTCACTCAGTTAACAATTTTTTAATTTGATGACAATAAAAATTTTGTGTCCTTTTTATTTTTTTAAAACAAACATTTTATGTTAGAAAAAAGTTACAAGTTTTTTTTTTTGTTTTTTTGTTCTTTTGTAAATTTTCCACTGTTTTTTTAGTATTATAGACATGAAAGCACATTAAAGTTTTTCGTTTGATTTTAGAAGACCCTTAAAATAAATTTCGTATCTCTAGCCTCATTAAAATGGAAAATTAAGTGTCATTTACACCATTTTGAAGGAAACGAAGCAGTCACCCAGTAATTAATTGTCACGCGGACTTTGACCTTTAGTTTCTTCTCTTAAATGACATGTAAGCAATAACATGTGGACTTTGGTTTAAAATAACTGTTCGAGAAAGCTTTCATTTACATTTGCATTTCTACACAGTCGTTTTCCAAAATCGTTGAAGAGCAGAAGAATCTAGGGTTTTCTCCCCCAACTCGAGTAAGTTTCCTCTCATCTTGGGTTCTTTTGAACTTCGATTTTTGATAGAGGTAAAGTGCATATCTAACGAAAGCCATGATGCTATTTACTTGAAAGTGCATTTGCATTTTAATGGTGTTTTTACAAGATACTCACATAGATATACCAGATGTAGCATCTGGTTCTTGGTATGTATTTTTATTTAAGTATTTTTGCATTTTTGGCCTTGGACTCGGCGAGTTGAAGGACCAACTCGCCGAGTAAAAGCGGGATGAGGCGCGGGATTTAAGTGATGGACTCGTTGAGTCGGGTCCCGGACTCGACGAGTAGACTCTGACTGGACAAAAACCCTAATCCAAGGGTTTGCACCCTATTTAAACAATGTTATGTCGGCCACAACGTCCCTTATGCTCCCAGAACACCTCTCATTGAAACCCTAGCCGTTATTGAAGCAATCTAAGCCTTGTTGGTGGATTTTGGTGCTTGTGGTCTTAAGAAGGAAGGAGAAAGGCTTGAGGAAGCAAGTAAAGACCAAGGGAACCCGAGTTTGTGCACCTTCTACAGTTCATTGAAGGTAAAAAGTTGTAACCTTGCTCTTTCATTTGTTAGATCCCTTTTTGGGGAGATTTAGGGCTTTTATAAGCCACTTTTGATGGCCAACCATGATTGCAAACATGGTTGGGGGTTAGAGCTTCGGAATCACGTCATTAAAGGAGTCACAAGGCAGTTGGGGACTGCTTTTGCACCCATGAAAGGCCCCATGCATCTTAAGAGCTTGTTTTATGTCTTTTTGAGCTCAAAGTCCCATGCAAGCACGTAAAGTTTGTAACTTTACGTGCTAGATCGATTATAGAAGCTTGGATCTATCTTTTGATCAAAGGTTGTACATCAGAATTCAAGGATTTAGAGTGTGGACATGACTGACTCGGCGAGTCCGTTCTTGGACTCGACGAGTCCGAGGCTTTGAGCCTCATATTTGTTGAGAGTCAAAGGAACCCAGTTGAGTGTTAGAAGGGTTGTAATCGGACAGGAAGAGTTACCCAATGTATTGGACGTGATTTTAGACCTGGAGTTCATGGGACTCGACGAGTGGTAGAACAGACTCGGCGAGTCCAAGGCAATCTTCTTAAGGATGAAGATGAACTCGACGAGTTGTTCATCAACTCGGCAAGTCGAGGACAGAACTTGTTCATCAGATGAAGGTGAACTCGACGAGTTGTTCATCAACTCGGCAAGTCGGATGAGTTTCATGTGATGTTCATGTGAGGGAGGAACTCGTCGAGTTGACGGCCCAACTCGACGAGTCGAGTCGTGGATAAGGACGAGTAAAGGGTGAGGGACTCGGCGAGTTGACGGCCCAACTCGGCGAGTCGGGTCAACTTGAAGTTGACTTTGACTAGACTTGGACTGACCCTGTTTAGGGTTGTACTGGCTGTGTGTTGACTTGAAGGTCGTCGTGTAGGGATTGAGGAGTCGAGGTGAGTCGACTTGTGTGCTAAGGATAATTCAAACACTGCACGACATCGATGTGAGTTACCTTCCAGTAGGGGTGGGTCTAAGGCCACAATGCCGGCCCACCAAAGAGGAGTATTTGTAAGATGATTGTCTTTGTGATAATTATCTTGGTTTGGTTATGTGCTTTGGTCACGAGTATTATCTGCATGATATGTTACGTGTATAGTAGGGATTAGGATCCCTGACAGCGGCCCTTAGGGCCGTGGGGTAGGTCAGTACCCGGATATGCCTGACTGTATGATTGTACCTTGCTGTTGTATGCTAGCGGTAGGGGGTGGAATAGTCCCTAGTTACCGGTTGAAAGATACCGATGACAGTTACCGGTTGAAAGATACCGATGATGGTTACCGGTTGAAAGATACCGATGATGGTTACCGGTTGAAATATACCGATGACGATTACCGGTTGAAAGATACCGATGTTGGTTACTGGTTGAAAGATACCGATGATGACTACCGGTTGAGAGATACCGATGATATTGTATGGTATGTGGTATGATGGGGGAACTCATTAAGCTTTGTGCTTACGGTTTCGGTTTTGGTTTCAGGTACCTCTTCGTCTAAGGGGAAGGAGCCGGCGGCGTAGCATCGCATCACACACACATATGGTTTTAGCATGGAGTTTTCTGGGATTGTACTCTGATATGTTATTATTCTATGGCTTGGTTTTTCAGACATGATACATTGTTTTATGAGATGATGTGTTTTCGTAGTATTTTCTTATGAATGTTTTTATGTGTTGGTTAATTAAAAAGAAATTTTTGGACCTGAAAATTGGGATGTTACAAGTTGGTATCAGAGCCCTGGTTTGAGGGATTCGAACACACCCTCGGGGGTGTCTGGACTCAAACTGAGGGGCAAAAAGGTTTTTACAAGGAAAATGGTTTTCTAAAATCTAAATGAAAGGATTTTGCGAAAGACGAAGTGTGTGATGCATGCGACCGGCGGGGCTCAAGTAAGTTTTCCCCAAGATACCCATACTTGATATGTTATGCTATATGGTTTTGATTCAGAAAACTGCATGCTAGAATAGGACTAAGGATCTAGGAGGATGCCTTGTGTGCCTGATATATGATTCTGAGAATTGCATGCTAGTTAGGGCTAAGGATCTAGGAGGATGCCTTATATGCCTGTTGTATGAGCTGTATGCTAGGAATGTTTAGTCAGCAGTAGGATGGCCTGTGTAGGTTATACCTGATTTGGTTACCCAATGCTCGAATGCTGCTTGCTTTGTGCTATGGGGGTTCTGGCCACCTTCAACTAGCTAAGGAACGGATATGTAACAGTATCCGCAAGTTAGTTAGGGGGAAGTGGTGGGGACTCCTAGTGCAGCTGATGGCGGAGGGTAGGTCGGAGAGTGCCCTAGGAAAACCTAGGATGAGGTCAGTGGAAAGGGGTATCGGTGAAAGGGACTTGGTGAAGTCGAAGCAGTCCTTGAGGAAAGCACGGATAGATGTGGAAGGTAGTATGGGCCCGTACTACTGGAAGCAGAGGATCCGTACTCGAATCAAGGAGGGCCTAGATGGAACCGGGAACCTTGGAAAGTGTGTTAGGTCTCTTGGAAGTATGTATGATCCTGAAATTTATGCGCGTATTTCCAGCATGGTGACCACGCGACATGGAGCAGGAGGTTCCGGATTAGGATCAGGATCGGGGTCGGGTGCAGGATCCGAGCAGGTTGATGACGGGCTGCGCGAGTTCATCGCGTCTGAGATCACGAGAGGCATTCTTGAGTCGACCACGGTCATTTTCGGGTCGATCAAGGAAGGGATTGTTGAGCTGATGGAGGATCGCCTCCGGGCATTCTGGAGTGATATGGCGTCTAGCCAGGCGAGTACGTGCACACTGTCCTTTAAGGACTTCTGAGGGAGCGGTGCACCGGATTTCCATGGGGTGAAAGACCCCATTGCTGCTAGGAGATGGATCGCAGCCATCGAGTCTGCGAAGCTGACCAGCTTCTGCCCCAAGGGGTCGAAGGTGAGATATGCAGCAGGGTGTTTGAGAGACAGAGCTAGAGATTGGTGAGAGTCTGTTGGTGACTCATTGGGAGCCTCGGCTGTTGAGGCTATGACCTGGTCAGACTTTGTGACCAGATTCAGGGCAGAGTTTGCGCCAGCTGTGGAGCTTCAGCAGCTGGCCAGAGATTTCTTGGACATGAGACAGACTACGGAGACTGTGGCGGAGATCACCGCCAAGTTCCGGGAGAGGGCATTGTTGGTGCCCCAGTATGCGGGTGATGAGGACATGAGGAGGACCCGCTACCATGATATGTTACGAGCTGACATCCGGGAGCATGTCAGTTTCTCAGCTTGCCCTACCCTGGATTCCATGATTGCCAGGGCTAGGAAGAGGGAGATTGATCTGGAGCACATCCGGAAAAGGAAGGCAGCGGAGGGGCTGACGACGGGGGCTTCAGAGAAGAAGCCCAAGGGATCCGATGGTAGGCCGAAAGGCTAGTCTGGGCGGAACCGCTGTGGGAAATGCGGTCGGTCACACGAGGGAGCTTGCCGCACTGGGCCGGGTTCAGGCTGCTATAAGTGCGGCAAGGTTGGGCATTTTGGCAGAGATTGTACCGCCCCTACTCCTGCGGTACAGATGACAGACCTGATTTGCTTCCATTGCAATCAGAGGGGCCATAAAAAGGCCAACTGCCCGAGATTGTCAGCAGCGGCGCCAGCAGTGGCGCCGGTCTTAGCGACAGCGCGGGTTGCAGATGGCCGGAAGGCCAAGACAGAGGCTCCAGTGGTGCGGAGCCGAGCATTTCAGTTGACAGCCGAGGAGGCACGCACTGCACCTGATGTACTGACGGGTATGGTTCCTTTCTTATGCTTTTATGATATGGCGCTGTGATCTTGATATGTTATGTATGTGCACTGTTTAGGATCGTTCCATGTGAACGGTATCCCAGTTCAGGTATTGTTTGATTCGGGTGCCACGCGATCATTTGTCTCTCTTGCGCTTAGCAAGAAGTTTCCTGAGTCTTCGGGCATGCTGGATTTCCCTCTAGAGGTCGAGATTGCGGACGACCGGTCGGTACGAGCGTTGGAGGTTTACCGAGATTGCGTCCTACGACTGTTTGAGGAGCGTTATCTGGTAGATCTGGTTCCCATACCTTTGCGGGGGAACAAGGTTATTATCGGTATGGATTGGCTGAGCCCCAACGGGGCAGTGATTGACTGTGCGCAGCAGTTGGTGCGGATCAGGACCCCAAGTGGGGGAGAGCTGGTAATTCAGGGCGAGAGGCCACTGCGAGGACCAGCTTTATGTTCAGCAGCGAGAGCTAGGCGTTACCTCCAGCAGGGTTGTACAGGTTATGTCGCCTATGTTATGGATACCCGAGAGGCGGGTAGGGCGACGGTGGGCGATGTGCCCGTGGTGCGAGAGTTCGCGGACGTATTCCCCGAGGAGCTGCCTGGGATACCTCCGGAGCGACAGGTGGAGTTCAGGATCGACCTAGTCCCTGGGGCGGCTCCGATAGCCAAGGCACCGTATCGGTTGGCTCCTCCCGAGATGCAGGAGTTGTCTACACAGCTGCAGGAGCTGTTAGACAAGGGATTTATTAGACCGAGTAGTTCTCCCTGGGGAGCCCCGATTCTGTTTGTGAAGAAGAAGGACGGGTCGCATCGGATGTGTATAGACTATAGGGAGCTGAATAAGGTAACGGTGAAGAACCGTTACCCACTCCCGAGGATTGATGACCTCTTTGACCAGCTACAAGGAGCGTATTGGTTCTCCAAGATTGATTTGCGTTCAGGGTATCATCAGATGAGGGTCAGAGAGGAGGATGTACAGAAGACGGCGTTTCAGACGCGTTATGGCCACTATGAGTTCGTGGTGATGCCTTTCAGGCTCACCAACGCTCCTGCCGCGTTCATGGATCTCATGAACCGCGTGTGTAGACCGATGTTAGACCGGTCTGTGATAGTGTTTATCGATGATATCTTGGTTTACTCCAAGACGCGAGAGCAGCATGAGGAGCATCTGCGAGAGGTTCTGGAGACTTTGAGGAGGGAGAGCTTGTATGCTAAGTTCTCCAAGTGCGAGTTCTGGTTGCGCGAGGTGCAGTTTCTTGGGCACCTTGTCAACCAGAACGGGATTTCGGTAGATCCGGCCAAAGTGGAGGCCGTGATGAGATGGGAGGTTCCAAGGTCTCCATCTGAGATTCGGAGTTTCCTGGGATTAGCCGGCTACTATCGGAGATTCATCCAGGATTTCTCCAAGATAGCCTTACCCCTGACCAGGCTAACGAGGAAGGCCGTGGTCTTTCGTTGGGGGCCTGAGCAGCAGGCTGCATTCGAGACACTGAGACAGAGATTGTGCGAGGCGCCAATCTTAGCCCTGCCCGAGGGCATGGAGGATCTCGTCGTGTACTGTGATGCGTTCATCTCGGGCTTGGGCACAGTATTGATGCAGAGAGGGCATGTTATTGCTTACGCTTCGAGGCAGCTGAAGCCTCACGAGGCAAACTACCCGACGCACGATTTGGAGCTGGGGGCTGTTGTGTTCGCCCTCAAGATTTGGCGTCATTACCTCTATGGGGTTCGTTGTACGATTTACACGGACCACAAGAGCCTGAGGTATCTCATGGACCAGCCAAATCTGAACATGAGGCATCGTCGGTGGCTTGATGTGGTAAAAGATTATGATTGTGAGATCCTCTACCACCCGGGGAAGGCCAATGTGGTGGCCGACGCGCTTAGCCGCAAGGCAGCACCGATCAGGGATATCTGTCTGAGGATGACAGTGGTGACTACGCTGTTGGAGCGGATTCGGGAGGCCCAACAGGAGGCCATAAAGGAGGAACATCGGAAGAGCGAGCGGATTGTGGGGCAGGTTTCCTCCTTCGACTATGATAGCCGAGGGTTATTGACTCTTCACCATAGGGTGTGGGTCCCTTATCATGGAGGCGTGCGCCAGATCCTGATGGAGGAGGCACACAAATCCAGATTTTCTATCCATCCCGGAGCGACGAAGATGTATAAAGATCTTCGTCCCGATTATTGGTGGCCCTGCATGAAGCGGGACGTAGCATGGTACGTGGAGCGGTGCTTGACCTGCAGGAAGGTCAAGGCCGAGCACCAGAGGCCACACGGCAAGATGCAGCCGTTGGATATCCCGCTGTGGAAATGGGAGGATATTACGATGGATTTTATCACAAAGCTTCCCAGGACCGCGCGAGGGGTGGATTCGATTTGGGTTATTGTCGATCGATTGACCAAGAGCGCTCATTTTATTCCGATTCCGGAGAGTATCTCGGCCGAGAAGTTGGCCGACATCTATATCCGGGAGGTGGTGTCGCGGCACGGGGTGCCAGTTTCAGTGATTTCCGACAGGGATGTACGGTGCACTTCCAGGTTTTGGAAGAAGTTTCATGACGAGCTGGGTACTCGTCTGCATTTCAGCACCGCTTTTCACCCGCAGACGGATGGTCAGAGCGAGCGGACCATCCAGACGCTAGAGGATATGCTGCGGGCATGTGTTTTAGACTTCGGAGGTTGCTGGGATACCTACCTTCCATTGGCGGAGTTCTCGTATAATAATAGCTATCATGTGAGTATCGATCGACCTCCCTTCGAGATGTTGTACAGGAGGAAGTGCAGGACCCCGATATGCTGGGGCGAGGTTGGCCAAAGGGTCATGGGGAGCACCGATGTAGTGCTCAAGACGACCGAACGGATCCAGCAGGTCAGGAGCAGGCTTCAGACCGCTCAGAGTCGGCAGAAAAGTTATGCCAACAAGCGCCGATCGGACCTGGAGTTTCAGGTCGGGGATATGGTTCGCCTTAAGGTGTCGCCATGGAAGGGCGTCATCCGATTCAGGAAGCGGGGCATGTTGGGTCCCAGGTATATTGGACCCTTCAGGGTTATAGCCCGGGTGGGCAAGGTGGCTTATAGGTTGGATCTGCCAGCCGAACTCAGTCAGATCCATAGCACTTTCCACGTCTCTCAGCTGCAGAAGTGCCTGGTGGACGACTCAGCAGTAGTACCCTTAGAGGATATTTAGGTCGATGACAGCCTGAATTACATTGAGCGACCTGTAGCAATCCTTGATCGGAAGTCGAAGGATCTGAGGAACAAGAGGGTTGAGCTGGTAAAGGTGCAATGGCAGCACCGGAAGGGCTCGGAATGGACTTGGGAGCCGGTGGATGAGATGATGGAGCATTACCCAGAGCTGTTCCAGGATCGAGCAGCAGACTTCGAGGACGAAGTCTAAAATAAGTGGGGGAGATTTGTAGCACCTGGTTCTTGGTATGTATTTTTATTTAAGTATTTTTGCATTTTTGGCCTTGGAGTCGGCGAGTTGAAGGACCAACTCGCCGAGTAAAAGCGGGATGAGGCGCGGGATTTTAGTGATGGACTCGTCGAGTCGGGTCCCGGACTCGACGAGTAGACTCTGACTGGACAAAAACCCTAATCCAAGGGTTTGCACCCTATTTAAACAATGTTATGTCAGCCACAACGTCCCTTATGCTCCCAGAACACCTCTCATTGAAACCCTAGCCGTTATTGAAGCAATCTAAGCCTTGTTGGTGGATTTTGGTGCTTGTGGTCTTAAGAAGGAAGGAGAAAGGCTTGAGGAAGCAAGTAAAGACCAAGGGAACCCGAGTTTGTGCACCTTCTACAGTTCATTGAAGGTAAAAAGCTGTAACCTTGCTCTTTCATTTGTTAGATCCCTTTTTGGGGAGATTTAGGGCTTTTATAAGCCACTTTTGATGGCCAACCATGATTGCAAACATGGTTGGGGGTTAGAGCTTTGGAATCACGTCATTAAAGGAGTCACAAGGCAGTTGGGGACTGCTTTTGCACCCATGAAAGGCCTCATGCATCTTAAGAGCTTGTTATATGTCTTTTTGAGCTCAAAGTCCCATGCAAGCACGTAAAGTTTGTAACTTTATGTGCTACATCGATTATAGAAGCTTGAATCTATCTTTTGATCAAAGGTTGTACATCAGAATTCAAGGATTTAGAGTGTGGACATGACTGACTCGGCGAGTCCGTTCTTGGACTCGACGAGTCCGAGGCTTTGAGCCTCATATCTGTTGAGAGTCAAAGGAACCCAGTTAAGTGTTAGAAGGGTTGTAATCGGACAGGAAGAGTTACCCAATGTATTGGACGTGATTTTAGACCTAGAGTTCATGGGACTCGACGAGTGCTAGAACAGACTCGGCGAGTCCAAGGCAATCTTCTTAAGGATGAAGATGAACTCGACGAGTTGTTCATCAACTCGGCGAGTCGAGGACAGAACTTGTTCATCAAATGAAGGTGAACTCGACGAGTTGTTCATCAACTCGGCGAGTCGGATGAGTTTCATGCGATGTTCATGTGAGGGAGGAACTCGTCGAGTTGACGGCCCAACTCGACGAGTCGGGTCGTGGATAAGGACGAGTAAAGGGTGAGGGACTCGGCGAGTTGACGGCCCAACTCGGCGAGTCGGGTCAACTTGAAGTTGACTTTGACTAGACTTGGACTGACCCTGTTTAGGGTTGTACTGGCTGTGTGTTGACTTGAAGGTCGTCGTGTAGGGATCGAGGAGTCGAGGTGAGTCGACTTGTGCGCTGAGGATAATTCAAACACTGCACGACATCGATGTGAGTTACCTTCCAGTAGGGGTGGGTCTAAGGCCACAATGCCGGCCCACCAAAGAGGAGTATTTGTAAGATGATTGTCTTTGTGATAATTATCTTGGTTTGGTTATGTGCTTTGGTCACGAGTATTATCTGCATGATATGTTACGTGTATAGTAGGGATTAGGATCCATGACAGCGGCCCTTAGGGCCGTGGGGTAGGTCAGTACCCGGATATGCCTGACTATATGATTGTACCTTGCTGTTGTATGCTAGTGGTAGGGGGTGGAATAGTCCCCAGTTACCGGTTTACAGATACCGATGACAGTTACCGGTTGAAAGATACCGATGATGGTTACCGGTTGAAAGATACCGATGATGGTTACCGGTTGAAAGATACCGATGACGATTGCCGGTTGAAAGATACCGATGTTGGTTACCGGTTGAAAGATACCGATGATGACTACCGGTTGAGAGATACCGATGATATTGTATGGTATGTGGTATGATGGGGGAACTCACTAAGCTTTGTGCTTACGGTTTCGGTTTTGGTTTCAGGTACCTCTTCGTCTAAGGGGAAGGAGTCGGCGGCGTAGCATCGCATCACACACACACACATATGGTTTCCGCATGGAGTTTTCTGGGATTGTACTCTGATATGTTATTATTCTATGGCTTGGGTTTTCAAACATGATACATTGTTTTATGAGATGATGTGTTTTCGCAGTATTTTCTTATGAATGTTTTTATGTGTTGGTTAATTAAAAAGAAATTTTTGGACCTGAAAATTGGAATGTTGCACTGGAGGTGATACGATCATGTTTACAGACCATGATTTTGCTAGAATGGATCATGAGAGGTGTTCCACCTTTCTAGAAAGGTTTATCGGAGAACCTTTTGAGAAACTTTACTACTTAGTACACAATGAAACTTTGGAAAATGGACTTCGTTTAATAGCAAATGATTTCAACTATGCTATTTTGATGGATACAACTTATCAAGCCCCAAAAAAGCCAATATACCTATATTTACTTCATATTGGGGATGAATTTGAGAACTGTTTAGACAAATAAAATGATGAAACTGGTTCAGTGATCCACGGGGATGATAAAGAACCTTCACAAGGAACACCTGATCATGAACCAACCCATATGTTTTATGTTGGTTTGGAAGATGAAATCAATAAGGAGATTGTACTCCTCTAAACAAGACCAATTATGATGAATTTATTAACAAGTTATGCCCAAAAGGTGGATAAGGGAAAGAGGGTGAACATATGGATACTAGTGAGGAGTTAGAGAATGAAGTTGTTGAGGAGCATCATATCTTCAATCCCCAGGTACACTGGAAGAAGCAATTACCAATTCTAGGCATGAGATTTGAGAACCCTAAACAACTTAAGAGCATGCTATGTAATTATACTGTTAAGAATAGATACCAATTATGGTTTCGAAAAGAATGACGATAAAAGGCTTCTAGTATTGTGTTGTAAAGGTGCTTATACTTTCATGCTATGGTCAAATTGGATGAGTATAAAACACAGTTTTCAAATCAAATCACTAAAATCTGACCATCAATATGCTAGGAACTACCAAAAACCACCATCACCTACTTCATGCACAACCTAAAATAGCTTAAAATACAACACCATAACTAGAAGAAAGACCAAACTAATCACAAAAATGTTTTTCACCTTTTTCTTAAGACTTTCAATTTCATTAAAAAGTTCTTGGATCCGAGCATCAGCCGATCCCTTCTCAACTCCTCTAAGATATTTGTGTTTCTCTACCTTTTTCTGCAGCTCAGTCACTTGAGCATTTAATAGTTCATCAACTCTCAGTTTCATATTCCACATGGTATCCTTATAATTTTTTTGTTAGAGGTGGGTCTATCCACATAGAGAAATTGCAGTTGTTGTCTGATACCTACAAAACAAACAAATATTAGGGTTGTTTTTAGGTAAATGAGGTTACAAATTGAATGTAATGATTGATCCATCGATTTTTTATGAGTATATAAACACAAATGTGAACATCATAACCTTGTTAGCCTTAACAAAACAAACAAGCAACCCCATAATAAGGGTTTCTGTTCAAAAATTAGGGTTTTCTCAAATGGGGGTTTTCTGTACAAAAATCATAACTTTTTTGGTAAAATGCTTTCACAAATCGACTACAAACAAAGAGTAGCTTACCATCGCTTTTGCATAGTTGTAGAATCGGCGAGCTAGGTTATTTGGCTTCCAAGCTTCTCTTGGCTTCGATGCCGGTTTATCGCGACATAAGCAAGGGGGATTATCATCAAAACGATAAATAACGACTGTGTTATGTGATTCAAACGAGGAAGACATTGTCGAAAGGGTTCATGTTCGTTATAGGGAAAGAAACTTGTGAGGGTTGATCTATTCAACCCATAGCAAGATTATGTACCAAGATGACTAGACACACAACTGGAGTCAAGTGAACATATCATCAACGATTTTTGTTGATTGACTTTAGAACAGGTTATAAGTTGAAAAATTCCTTCTTTTAGGAGGTAATTTTCCAATTTAATGGGGTCAGAGATACAAAATTTACTTTAAGGAACTTTTAAAACCAAACAAAAAACTTTATTGTGATTTCATGTCAATAACCCCTTTTTTGTTGAATGTTAGTCCATATATTGTGTCTATGGTTGACGACTTATTTTTTTTTCATATTTGACTACTTTTTTCAATTGTTTCAAAATGAGTTTTACATTCTACAACACCTAAATTTTTAACAGAATACACCAAAAAAAGTTTCAACTTTTAAAGTGAATATGGTGTACCCTTATGCTAAATAGTAAAATACAAATAGTTATTATCAAGAAATACCATAATTTATAATAGCGATCTGAGTAGGGTGTTACCGTTTCTTCATTATGATTTAGCACCATATACGAATCTACTAAAACCTGAAAGACATCACAACAACTAAAAAGTAAGCTACATATAGCTTAGTGAGTAATCTACAGATCACGCACATACAATCGCAACAACATTGTTATTATAAATTTCCAATAATTGCACCAATATATTCATGGATATAATTGATTTACACAACGTGTATTATGTCCTAACTCGCCAAATCCACTTATTCAACTACACCGCAACACTCACGGGGCGTTGCTACCCAAAATACTCTATACCCTATAGTTAATATACTCAACTATCACTAGGCACTCAAATTATGACTTACATGGATGCCACTAGTGAATATTATATGGATCACACATATGCCACATGGATACCCATAACCACATGCATTTGACATTGCCATTTATAAATCACAAATTAAATATCCATCGCCACATATATTAGATATAATACCGATAATCACCGAATAGATATCTATTGTCACCTGCATTGGACATTACACCAAACAGGCAGGGGCGAGTCTATGTGTAAGTAAGGTGGGTCCAATGACCCACCTAATTTTTTTTAATTTAGCTAAAATTTATATTGAAAATTTTTAGTGACATACCTTTAAAAAAAAATTTAGGACCTACCTTACCTATAAAATCTATGAATTTCTATAGAAAATTTTCTAAAGAAAAATTAGTGAACCATGTGGTTTTTTATTCTAGACTCGCCACTGCTGAAACATGTATTGTCTCATCACACAATATGAGACTTACTAATATATGTATCAACGATATAAATCACTCCTTTAGATATGCACCACCCAAAGTTAATACATTGTATAATATACCTATATACTGATCATAAGGTTTTACATACATCCTAAAACAACATATGACTTCATCATCCCTCATATTCTTTACTCATAAGTTATTAACCCGTAACATTTATTACAATCTCCAAACTTTCAATATGATATTTACGTCTATTTAACATTGGATAGATTCAGAATCCTCGGTACATTAAGCTATAATTCGTCAAAGACAGCCATTTATTAATCTAATTGCAATTAGACAGTATTGTCTTTTACACCAAGTTATTAAAAAACTTCAATAACGATTTATCAGCAATCCAATATTAATCTTAGTTAACACCAATGATATTCATACACTGAATAATATTGCCTTAATACACCCGTTATAAGGCTCACCATTATAACAACGTTAGCCACAAGATGACTCTTCATTTGATAAAAACGTTTTCACCAATTAATGTCACCAGATGGATATTAACTATATTGTAAAACATATTATACCCAAGAGATGTCCAATCTCCTTTGCACCTATTTCATAAATAATACCATAAAAACCATATGGTATAATACACATGTTTAGATATACCCCATCCAAATTTAAATACATTAAATTACCACATATTGAAATGTCATTAGTTATATGACTTACTAACACCAACTTAATTACGAAGTACTCTCATCAGATATATATCGACTTATAACATCCACAAATCTAACCATTTTCACCATGGTTATGTACACCATTGAACAAGCCTTATTACACCTTATAATACTTGTCCTTTTACCACCAACAATATATATTTGCACCAAATGAGTGATGTATTACAATATATGATATGACTCACCTTTAGAATAACTAACTAAAATTACCTTCCCTTAAACTTTCACCATCAAAGTTTTAAGAAATTATTATATGAAGAATTTATATTCAAAATACACCTACCAAAGTGTAGTCTACACACAATCTTAATACCAAAAGGATTTATAATCATTCACCATGTGATTTTATATATAAACTACAATATTACACTAACACTATAATATAAACAAAATCACCAGATAACTAGATATCAATCCTCTAAAAAAGGAATATGATTACTCACCTCGTTAGATACGATTATCCGACCCTTTCACTTGAATTCGCATTCATATCTATCATTGGTCCAACTCTTTCTCAAACTCAAAAGCTGTGATTTAACCAAATACACACCCATCATAATGAAACATCCCAAAAATCATGACCAAATATTTCAATTTTAATTAATAAATAAACCATAGTTATCCAAAACCATCACATCAAAACATAAGTAATAGTATCTCATATCAAAACATCAGAGTAAATATCCCAGGCTATAAACATAATGGTGTGTGCACTGCAGCCATCCCGAGCTCTTCCCCTTGCTACCGGAAGTACCTGAAACCAAAACTGAAAACTGTAAGCACGAAGCTTAGTGAGTCTCCCAACTACCACATACCATACACATAACACATAGCATATCTTGGGCCCCGCTTCTTCTACATCGAGTCAAGCTCGGCATCGGCTTTCCCGGCATCGGGCCCCGCCCGACATCGAGCCCCACCCGACATCAAGCAGATCTCAGAATACATGTGAGAATAATCAAATAATACACATAACCATAAGCATATATCATTAACATTTAAACATTTCCTTGGGCCCCGCCCGATATCGGACTGTAATCCGGTATCATACTAACATTCCTCGGGACCGCCCCGACATCGAACCAAAGTCCGGAAACATACAATACGAACACATGCAAGAATCACAAAGACATCAAGCATGCAAGCATTCCTCAGGACCTCCCCGGCATCGGATCACAATCCGGAAAAACATATAATCCTACATCGGGCCCCGCCCGACATCAGACCATAGTCCGGAACTACTGCTAGCTAAACGGGTCGGCTTTGGTGCCTTAGACCCGTTCCTACTGGAGGAAACTCACCTCGAATGCTAGCTATGAAATCTCGTGTGAGGAATCTCTGACGGCTGCTCCAACGACTCCCCGACTATCAATTTCACAATAACACTTAATCGAAACCGGATAATCCTCCTTACGGTAAAATGACCATTTTACCCCTGGTCAAAGTCAACGTCCTGGTCAAAGTCAAAGTCAAGGTCAACTCCCAGTCAACCTAACTCGTTGAGTTACCTCCTAAATCAACGAGTTCCTGTGCTACTCAGACTCGTGGTCAGCCGAGTCAACTCGTTGAGTCCCTTCACAGACTCGTCGAGTTCTACCTGGCATACAATCGGGACAACCCGACTTCCACTTGTTGAGTCCCTTACTGGACTCACCGAGTTCCCCTGTCTGTTTGGGCTATCTTAATAGATTAAGCCCCTACACTTCAGATCCAAGCTTTATACTTCACAATAATCCTGAAAATGTCCTTTTAAGGATAAAGTTTCTGACTTTACCCATTAATACCACTTCTTAAAGGGTTTAGCTCAAACCCTAATTCCTTGGGACCTAGAACTTGGTCCATAATCCTTCCTTACACCAAACTCAAGCTTACAATCTCAGATCTAAACCTATAACACTACTTGGACACGTAAAGTTCCCACCTTTCCCACACGCATGAGCTTTTGGGGCTAAAAAGGCCAACATGACTCTCTAAAGCTTGCATGGGGGCTCCAATGGTATAAAGTTTGCACCTTTATGTCATAACAGCCCCTCTAAGTATTAGATCTGGAATAATACCCTCTTGGGTCGACCATTTCCCAAAAGCTATAAATCATGGACCAAAAACTCACATAAATAGGACACAAATAGATCTATTGAACTAATAGTCAAAATAGAAGCTTGATTACCAGAAAAGGTAGCAAATGGAGTGTAGCTTCTGGATCTACTCTTCCCTTCTTGAGCCCTCTATCTTATTCTTCTTCCACAAGCTTCAAAAGCACACAAAGATCACTCAAATGGCTCACACTCTCAAAGAAAGCTCTAGGGTTTTGTGGATTAGGGTTTGGGACAAGGAGGTTGTAAATGAGGCCAAGGGGTGGGGGTTAAGGAGCTTCAATAGGGTGCAAAACCCCGAGATTAGGGTTTCATCCTGGCCGAGCTACTCGTCGAGTCGAGGGCTCCTGACTCGTCGAGTAGATAGATCAAACCCCGCGCATAATCTGCCTTCTACTCGACGAGTTAGGACCACCAAATCGTCTAGTTCCTCTCTTAAAATGAATAAATAAATGAGTTAAATGCATACCAGGAACCAGACGTTACACATAAATATAACATAACATCGTGTAACATGCCACCCATTCAATTGACAATTACACCCCTCATAATAATATTAATAATAATTACACCCCTCATAACAATTACACCCCTCATGTTAGGTAAAACAACTATTGTACATTCTTTTTAAGATTTGACTGTTGTTGTTCATCAAACAAACTTACTTCCAATGATACTTTTAAATTTTTTCGTGAGTTTTTATTGTCGTTTTTGATAGTTGTACATTATATCGGAATCAGGGTCTTACATATATATATATATATATATATATATATATATATATATATATATATATATATATATATAAGGTTTATTGGTTGCCCTAATTTCTAGGTAAGTAACCTTTTTTTTTAAATTACATCTCAAATCTCCTCAATTAGGTTTTATTTTGATTATTACAAGATGAGGAAAAGGATTGCAAGTACCAAACAACTGGTATAAAGACATGTTGATGGATTTTCACAGTAATGTCATTCAAGGCAACAATGATTTTGTGGACCCCCATGGAGTGAACTTAGAGGGGTTGTAATGTATTTTTAGAGTTTTGGAGTTGTCTTGGATACCCTATGTCCATGCCGAAGCACACATAGTTTACATACAACACGATCCAATTAAATTTATCAGCTCTTGGTTTGGTAAGGACAAGTTTTTCGCTACCTATCGGTCTAACATCCTTCCTGTTAATCGGGGGTCCACAAAATCATTGTTGCCCTAGTGGGAGATAGGGTTGGACGAAAACTCTCTTGGATAAGAGAGGATTTTGAAATATACTCCATCGTACATTCGAATGAGTACAAAACCTAGGAAGATGTCAAAGCTATTAATAGGATATACGAGATTTAAATCCTCCTTGCTCATTGGCTTTCCTCTTCGTCATCCCCCTATTATTGTGGACGAACTCTTAGTGAGATTGTTCCATTCCTAGTTTTTTTTGTTCTTATCTTTTGAGTTCATTGGGTGTGAACCAAGAAGATTCTTGTTTTGATAATTTAATCCAAACAAGGTGTTACGCACAAGATTGAAAGCTAGAAGGTCGTTGGTTGCAAGAGAGGTATGTGGTTCTTCCTTTGTTTATGTTTTCATAGGGTAGTTGTGTAACGTCCCAAATTTCACAATTAAATTTGCATTTTTAAAATATCATATACACCCATTTGCATAAAGATATAATCAATGTAAAATCATTTTTTCAAGAATTGTAATTTGAAATCAGATTTATAAGGGAAAACAGTGTGGAATCTTGAATCATAAAACTGCTGACGTGTATGTACAGTCACAACTTCGCATCCCTACAAACCGATAAGTACTTGAAAACATTTAATCTAAAACTATAAGACAAAGCTTAATGAGTTCCCCAAAATACCTCACACAAAAATACACATACAACACATACACACAAGGCCTACAACCCAAACTTGGAATGCCGTCAGAGCCTACAACATAAGGTTGGACCTATCTCTAGAGGCCACAACATTAAGCTGGACCACACTCCATGGGCCGATAGTGTCAACTGGACCGCCGGAGCCTCTTGTCCTTCAGCACATAACTGGACCTTCTCAATATAACCACACTATGCCTACATATGAACATAACAATAACAAGCAAGCAAAGGTAATCATAACAATTCCACCTGCCAAACAAATCACTACATTATATCAATATCCTAACATACAAAGGATACATATTGCAGTACTAAGTATAATGAGAAAACTCACTTGAAAAAATCAGCAGAAGCTCAACAGAAAGACTCGGCAATAGAACAACTAACATGAGCTACCTAAAACCAAACTTGAACTAGTCCTTAGCCACATACTATATTCTACCCAAGTTTAACCAAAAGTCAAACTGGTCAAAAAGTCAATGGTCAACAGTCAGCCACCATGTTGTGGCCAACCACTGACCGCGTTGTGGTAACCACACAACAAAAGAACTATGGAGGAACTCGCCACCACGTCGTGGCGAGCATCATGCCACACCATAGGAACTGACCCAAAACAACTTAATGGATTAAGCTCTTAATCTGTTAAGCCCAACACTCCTATTTTCCATAAAGCTTCCTAGCACCCAAAGGCTTCATGAAAGTCCTCGCTTTAAATACATGCATGTCCAATGCATGTCTCATCCCAAAATAGGCCAAATGGTGAGAAATAGGCTCAAAACTCCATGCATGGAATCAATGTAACTTAGAAGATTAGATTTGAGATATATAATCTCCTTAGGACCTCAAGGAATGATAAAGCTGCCAACTTTATTAAAAACAACCATTCAAATGAACACCACATGAAGAAATAAGCTAATATTCTAGATATACCATGGATGAACCAAAAAGGTGTGAACTTGAAGACGTACAAAAGTCCAAGATATGTATAAGAAGATGGAGATAAGTTAGCTAGTTGGTCCTTTGCTCAAAAAGGCTTTCCTTCATCCTTTAAATGCCCAAAAACACCATCAAGGAGCTCAAAATGATGATAATGAAGACGTGGTTTGATTCTCTACACTTGGAGGTGATTGAGGTTGAAGATGAACGAAACCCTAGCCATCGCATCCTTCAAATAGGGCCCAAGGCCCGAGATCTAGGGTTTTACAACCAACTGCCACAACACCATGGCCAATACATGACCAGGATGTGGTCATTAAAAATGCGTATTACATTCAGATGATGAAACCTTGTCGTGGTGAGCTCCATCACCAAACCATGGTCAGCCAAAATCCTCTAAAACCTCCCAAATTTAAATTGAATTCCAAGAGCAATACCTGAAAAATAGATGTTACAAGATGTAATTAGTATGATATGTCACATTTCACACACATTACGAGCTTCTTGGTACCTTTGTGGTATTCCCTGATCCAAATACACATCTTGTGTTTCTGATAGTACGGGCCGAATACTACCTTCAACACCCATCCGTATTCGTCCCAAGAATTGCCTCAAAGTTCCCAAGTCACTACACATGAGTAGCACTATGTGCTCTACCCAAATCATAAATAATCATTCATTGCTAATCTTCCTAGACTCTTTAGGATCATACTCAAGACCATGCTCGAACTACCACATTCTAACACGTTTCCTAGGTCGCTAGGAATTCCCACCCGCCCTGCTATCAACCTCGAAAGAAACTTCTACAAATGTTAAGTAACTATCTTATGAATACAGTTACATGAAACAAGGATTAAATAGTCGTTCGACTGAAAGATCCAACACTATAATGGTTGGACTCAAATAAGAGCTACGCAATAGAGCCAAATCAGACATTCTAAAACTATTTAATCCTCTTGGCAGGCAACCTAACTTATTTGCTCAATAGTTAACTAATATCAACATAGGTTTCTCATAGCATAAAATTAGCAGCATTCGAACAACAAATCAAATAGGAAACAAGGCGTCATAACGATCAAGCAATTCTAAGACACAATTCATGAAGATCCTTAGCCCACATACTATCATGCATTTCTAACAGGTTACATATCATCATATAACAAGTATGGATATTTTGGGAAATCAATTTCCTTTGAGCTTCGACTAACTATACACGACACATCTTCCTTTCTTCTTTCAATTTATTTTTCTTTCAAAAAGGTTTATAAAATTCTTAGATCCTTATTTTGAGTTTTTATCACACGAGTGTTCATCCAAATCCCTCAAACCAAGGCTCGGATACTGACTTGTAACTAGGGATGAGAATTTGGCCCGAAAACCCGAACAGAACCGAAACTCGAACCGAATTAGGCCCAAATAAGCAATTCAATTCGGTTCTCAGGTATCTATATTAGGCTTATTTAGTTCTCGGGTTATTCGGTCCGGGTTACCCAAATAAGGGCTTATTCGGTTCTAAATACCTAGCCCGGAATTGAATAGTCATTTTTTTAATCGTATTTTTATTGCTACATCGAATGACCTACATTCAATCGATTCGAACGTGTTTTTCATTGTCCCTCCTTCTGTGATCGAGTCGTATGTTACTTAATAACTATATCTCAAGATTTTAGTGTTTGGATTTTACATTCTTATATCTCAAAAATAGTTAATTGGTGTTTACATTCTTAGTACACAAATTCTAACCTTTTTTTCACCTTTGAAACAATTATGTATACTTTGCATTATTTTTAATTAACAAATTTGTTTCTTTAAAAGATTTGTTATCGAATCATAAGCTACAAAATTCACAAAATATACAATTTTTATAATCATATTGTAAATGTTATTCGGGTTATAGAATCCTAATACGGTTTATTCGGTTCTTTTCGGTTATATTAGGTCTTTAATTATCTTGTACATGTTATTCGGGTTATTTGGGTAATACCCTACTGGAACCAATTAATACCTGAACCCATATTGTTCATTTGGTCTCGTTTTCGTTTCATGCACTTACCCTTATTCGGTTTTCAGGTTATTCGGGTTCTGGTTGGTTCGGTCCGGTTCTAAACCGAATAACATCCCTACTTGTAACGTCCTAAATTTCACAATAAAATTTTCATTTTTAAAATAGCATAAACACCCATTTTCATAAAGATATAATCAATATAAAACCATTTTTTCAAGAACTATAATTTAAAATCAGAGTTATAAGCGAAAACAACATGGAATCTCAAATCATAAAACTATTGATGTGTGTGTGTGTGTGTGTGTGCACAGTTACACCTTTGCATCCCCATGACCCAATAAGTACCTGAAAACATTTAATCTATAACTGTAAGCCAAAGCTTAGTGAGTTTCCCAAAATACCCCACACAACAATACACATACAATACATGCACACCAGGGCTACATCCGAAGACTGGACCGCCATCATAGCCTACAACACAAGTTTGTACTGCTCTCTAGTGCATACATCATTAAGCTCGACCACTCTCCTTAGGCCTACAATGTCAACTGGACCGCCCGGACCCTCTTGGCCTTTAGCACACAGCTAGACCCCCTCAACCCAACCACACTATGTCAACATATGCACAAAACAATAAGAAGCAAGCACAGGTAATCATAAGAAATCTACCTGCCTAACAGATCAAAAAAGTATATCAACATCGTAATGCACAAATGATATATTGTACTGCAAATTATAGTGAGAAAACTCATTTGAGCTAACCAACTGAAGCCTCAACAACAAGACTTAGCAAAAGAACAACTATTACGACTTACGTAGAACCAAAGTGGAACTAGTCCTTATCCAAATACTCAATTTTCCCATGTTTGACCAAAAGTCAAACTGGTCAAAAAGTCAATGGTCAATGGTCAACCACCATACTTTGGCCAATCACGGAACGTACCATGGTAGCCACATGACAATACAGTCACAGAGGAACTTCCTACCATGTAGTGGTGAACATCATGCCACACTGTGGGAACTGAGTCAAAATAGCTTAATGGATTAAGCTCTTAACTCGCTATGCCCCATACTCCTACTTTCCACAAAGCTTCCTAGCACCCAAAAGCTTTAGAAAAATCATTGTTTTAAATATATGCATGTCCAATGCATGTCTCATTCCAAACTAGGTCAAAATGGTGATAAATAGGGTCAAAACTCCATGTATGGCATCAATGTAAATTAGAAGATCAGATCTGAGATATATAATATCCTTGGGACCCTAAGGAATGATAAAGTTGCCAACTTTATCAAAACCAACTATTCATATGAACACATGAAGAAATAAGCTCATATCCTAGATCTACCATGCAAGAACCAAAAAGGTGTGAACTTGGAGATTTTAAAAAGTCTAGAATATACACAAGAAGATGGAGATGAGTTTGCTAGTTGATCCTTTGCTCAATAAGAGTATCAAATGCCCAAAACCATCATCAATGAGCTCAAAATTACGATAAGGAGGCTAGGTTTTGATTCTCTACACTTGGAGGTATTGGAGGTTAAGGATGAACGAAACCATAGCCATCACATCCTTTAAATAGGGCCCAAGGGCCAAGATCTAGGATTTTGCACCCATCCATCACCATGTCGTGGCCAATACATGAGCACACTATGGTAACTGAATATGTATACTACATTCAGATGATGAGACCATGTCGTGGTGAGCTCTGTCACCACGCCGTGGTCCGCCAAAATTCTCTAAAACCTTGAAAATTAGAAATGTTCAATTCCAAGAGAAACACCTAAAAAAGAGATGTTACAAGTTTTAATTGATATGAAACTTAGATCCTAGGTTGCATGTACACTTAGGTATATCTTTTATTTTTCTGCTACCTCGTTTGAGTGTATTTGATGCACAAGAAACCTAATAGAATCTCATCTGACCACTTTTACATTTCATGTATCATGGTTTATGCCATTTCGAGGAAAATTGGCTATTATAAATACTCCTCAAGGTTGGAAATGGTTAGATAACGATTTCATTGGGTGGTACTTCATGTCCGTATTTAAGGACTATATTGATCATAGGTATTGAGGGAGGATGCAATTTTTTATCGGACCATCTCATAATTGTGCCTTTTAATGTGTAATAAAAAACTATAAATTATAAGTACACTTATGTTAGTTGGTTGCAAAACCCGAATAATTTTTTGTTTGATTAGATTCTTGCTAGTTTACTACAATAGAATTCACAATGTTTAATAGTTTATTGTTTTTCCACATATGATTTTCACTAGATTCATATAAAAAACTATGTAAATATCGTCTCTAAGGTTGCATGGTGTTGTTCCATTGGCACCATATGACACCAAGACTTCATTTAACATTCCAATACTTTTCCTATGAAAATTTTGTATTAAGGGATGGTGGAGACGGTAAAGAGAAAAGAGAAAAGAGGGTAAAAGGAAAAGAGAAAGATAGAATATAGAAACAAAAGCCATCGACAAAGGTTCTGTTAGATATAAGGATTTTGGAAAAATAATAATGCTCTAATGTTACTTTGGTCATGAGTGTATCATTTTTTGAAATCTGTAATTCGTCCCTTATAGCCTAGGTTACATGAGTTCATAAATGGTATAATCTAAGAAATCTGATTAGGATTACAAGCCCAATCCATATCATTAAACACATAATACCTTGTGGTATTATTGTGTTCTTGAGAGACATAGAATTGTTAATGATCAATTTTATATATGTGAGTGATCAACCTATTTTTGGAACTTTTTCCTTGAATTTAAACAAGGAAGGAAAACTAGTTATATGTTGGTTACCCAAAAATGGCAACAAAAGAGTGTAGTTAATGTACATAGTCGATGCCTACATCATCATGATATTATCAGTAGGTTTTAGCGGGAAAATGCATGTCCAGACTCTTTCTAAATATAGAAACTTTCTTAGGTTTTGAGGTGCTGCCCCTTGGACCCTGCAATGGGCACTGTCCCCGCACCCCCTTG
Source organism: Lactuca virosa (assembly GCF_052849685.1). NCBI lineage: Eukaryota > Viridiplantae > Streptophyta > Magnoliopsida > Asterales > Asteraceae > Lactuca > Lactuca virosa. The sequence continues at coordinate 319,551,808 of NC_136429.1, forward strand.
TGTCAGATTTTACATTTAACACTTCGAGTGTGCTCCCCGCACCTCCATTCTTGGATTGTAAACTAAACTCGATGTGTCTAGACATTAATAATAGTTACACTAAAATATGTTGATAACACTAAAATTACCAACATTCCTCCCCCATTTTAGTTTAATTCTTAATTAACTAAAATAGTAAACACAAAACCAAACTCATGCATAAATGAAAATATCTTGAAGATTTAATTTTCACTTTAGTATAGCACACATTTCAAATACTCAAGAGTTTGACTATCCTAAGGATTGAACCGATCAACTCATTTTAGTAACTAAGGATATTATACACATAAGTTTTAAACAAATTCTAATGTTTCAAATTGAAACCATTACAACCATGTGTCATATCCATTCATGAGTTCATAAAATCCTAGCCGAAGCTTTCTGAAGTGACAACACTTCACACTTATATAAGTAGTTCTTCTTAATCATGCTCTTTTTTAAAAGAACTATTAATAACTAAATTCAACCTACATTAACTCTAAATGTTATAAGCACATACCTTAGCTTTGGCCAAAAAAGAGTTTTATATATCAAATTCCTTAACCATGTTTCTTCTTTTCCAGCAGTTGGAAGCGATACACATTCTGATTCCATAGTTGAATTTGGGATATATGATTGTTTCTTAGATGCCCAGGAGATTGCACCTCCTCCAAGAAGAAACACCCAATCACTTATAGAAGAGTGGTCCTCAATGTTTGTAATGCAACTAGAGTTAGTAAACCTTTCTATCATAGATGGAAACCCTACATAATTCAAACCATAATCCATGGATTTCTTCAAATATTTCAACACCCGCCTTATTGCTTGCCAATGATGAGTACTAGGATTTCTAATAAACCGACTTAGCTTTCCTAGAACAAAAGCAATATCAGGCCTTATGTTGGTTATGGTATGAATTAAACAACCTATGACTTTTGAATATTCAAGTTGTGAAACCGCTTGGCTAGTATTAAGCATATGAATCATACTAGGATCAAAAGGAGTACTAAAAGGAGAACAATCAAAACAATTGAATTGCTTAAGTACTTTCTCAATGTAATAAGACCGAGTAACAAAAATTCTTTAATGTTCACGTGTGATTCATATTCCAAGAATCACTTCAACATCCCCCATATCCTTCATGGAGAATTGCGATGATAGGAAATCTTTATTCATATCAACCTGACTTTGATCAGTACGAAATATCAACATATCATCCACATATAAACATATGATCACTCCTTTACTAGAAACATCAATTTTACTATATACAAACTTATCTGATTCATTTAATTCAAAACCATTAATCAAGACAACACTATCAAACTTTTGATGCCACTGTTTAGGTGCTTGTTTTAGCCAATACAAAGACTTAACCAAATTTCACACTTTATGCTCATTTCCACGCAAAACAAAACCCTCAGGATGCTTCATGTACACGTCTTCATGCAAATCACCATTCAAGAATGCAGTTTTAACATACATTTGACGAATAACCAAAGTGTGAATTGCTGCTAAGGCAATCAACAATCTAATAACAAAAATTTGAGCAACAGGTGCATAAGTATCAATGTAATCAATCTTAGGATTTTGTTTAAAACCTTGAATAACCAATCTAGCATTGAATTTATTAATTAATCCATCAACTTTCATCTTCCTCTTGAAAATCCACTTGCAACCGGATGGAAGATCAAATAAAGCCCACATATTATTTCCCATGATGGAATCCATTTCATCATTTATTTCTTCTTTCCATAAAGTAACATCCTAAGATCTTATTACTTCACCAAATGTTTTAGTATCTTCTTCAACAATAAAAATATATGAATATTGATTTGCAATTTCATCCCTGGCTCCTTTATAAAACTGAAAATTAGATCCAAATGATTTAGCTTTTCTTTCTCTTTTGCTTCTTCGAAGCTCAAGTGATTCCTCATAATTAGGAACAAATTCATCTTCCTTGTTTGTTCCATTGAAACTAGGAAGCATGTCTCTTGGTCTAGGTATAGATGAAAATCGATTTTCATCAAATATTGCATCTCTTGATTCCATGATAGTATTTATTGAAACATAATCATTGGGTTCAAAAATAAAGAACCTACAGGCCTTTGAATGCTCAACATAACCAATAAAGATGCAATCTATACCTCTTTCACCCAAAATTTTCCTTTTAGGTCAAGTCGGTCTAACAACTGCTCGACAACGCCAACTTTCAAATACCCCAAGTTTGGTTTCTTTTTGTACCATAATTTATAGGGAGTTATCTTGTTTATTTTATTTAGAACCCTTTTCAAAAGATAACAATTCGTTAGCATAGCTTCTCCCTGGAATCCATCACTCAAACCTGAGTATGACAACATAGAGTTCACCATTCCTTTAAGAACTCTAGTTTTTCTTTCCGGTATACCATTTTGTTGAGTAGCATATGGAGCTATAATTTCATGAATGATTCGTATAGATTGGAAATTACTTGTATCATAATACTCACCACCTCTATCTAGGGTTATAAACAAACCGAGCGAACATGAATTCGTTTAAGTTAGCCAAACAAACGAACGAACACGAATGGTTAAATGAACAAGTTTTCTTGCTCATGCTCGTTCGTTTAACAAATTACCTTGTTCATGTTCATTCGTTTATGTTCGTGAACATCCTAAACGAACATAAATAAACAAACAGAATAGTGAATTTACGATAACGAAGAAGTTATGACCCGTCGGAGTTTCGTGTTAACAAATATAAAGAACGCCGAAATCCGAGTTATAACGAAGAAGTTATGACCCGTCGAAGTTTCGTGATGAAACCGGCACGACACCGGGAAGCGTAAATAGTGAATTTACGATACAGCAAGTTTTAGCCTTAGCAATCTAAACTAAAGTCGTAGAATACGTTAAACCGAGAGCGTCCATAAAAAGAACGCCCAAATCTGACTTCGTATGAGGAAGTTATGATTTTTCGAAGATTCGGCTTAGCAGTGTACAGCCCGAAGTTCGAATATTAGATCGAGTGGTTTTTAGCCGACAAAACCTAAACGACATTCGAAGATCTCGTTAATAGTAGCGTAACGATAAAAAGACAGACGAAAACGGACGCCGGATGAAAAAGTTATGCATTTTTAACAGACCAATCCTGTCCCGGCCTGTTAAAAATATAACTTTTAAAATAAACTCAAAATTAGCCGACGGAGTCTAAACGAAAGTTGTAGAGTACGTTCCCGCCTACGCGTGGATATAAAGAACGTTGAAAACGGAGCTCTTATGCGAAAGTTATGATTTTTAGAAGTCGGGAAGGAAAATTGCGAAATCTGCAAGGGTGGTGACGTGGCCAAATCTCAGCCGTCGCTTGCTGAGCACGGCCTCGCATCCGATGAACGCCACGTAGCCTCGCACTACGCCACGCGTCCGAAGCTGGGTACGCCCGACGTACTTAGCCTTATCCACTTCCGAGAGTAGGCGCGTGCGAAGGCAGCTGGAAACGAGCTGGAGACCTTATCCGAGCCTTACGTGCCGCGTAGCCAAGGATTACGCCCAGCGTAGTCCGAGGCCTCGCAGGCTATAAAAGGGGGGCGAGGGTTTCCGAATTTTTCTCTCATTTTTTCATTCTTTCTCTCTCTACTTTCTCTCACTACCCATTTTAACCCCCTAAACCCTAGGAAAAATCCCTAGCACCCAAAGGAAGCCCCGAGGCTCCCGGAGTCCCAAGAAAAAGGGTCTTTCGGTTCGGAAACGCTGCTCCAAGCGAAGCCCGGTTTTCTTTAAAATCCGCTGTAAGTGAGCTACGCCTACGCAATTTTTAATATAACTTTTAAATAATTATAGTAATGTTATTAGGTCCTTAAAATAATTATTTGGGCTATTATTATGAGTTATATTGGGTGTTATTTAACGCTTATATAATAATAATAATAGCTAGACTATTAATTAGTCGCAGTTAACGTTAAAACTAAACCCTAGTGGTATTGATACTAGGTTTTGGTCAAGGAAAAATTGTTTTGAGATAACGAAGCGCTGTCCAAGTACCGAGTCACCACCTAATCAGGTGAGTGCATAGTTACTTTCATCTTACACATAGATATGAAGTATTTTATATAAATTATGTGCTATGTGTGCATATTATCTGAATACTTGTTGTCTATGTTGGATGAATGATTTTATACACGTTTTTCATGATTTAAACTGTATATGTATTTTATATCTACAAAAATGTTGGGGTAAAACATGGGTATATGTAATAAGACGATGTGTGATAAAATGATGAGAGGCCTCGATGTTGTTGGTGATCTAGTCATCTAGCGGAGTATAGATGACGACCACAGACTCTTCTAGACAGTCCAGTGGAACGCTAGCAGGCTCGCAACCTGTAGGTGTTTGTGAACGATGTGTTCACCGGTATACTCCATCCCCCTCATGGTTGCCTTAAGACATTTGTTGCTGAGGAACCCCCTTAGCAGTAGTGTCCATCCCAATGATGATCCTTAGGTTAGGTCTCTTATGATAGGTGCTTAGGGACGTAAAGTGAGGATAACGGGAACGGGTAATCGGGTTATTGTTGATCGATGAAATTAATAAACTTATTTATTGTGGGTTGAAAACCCAATGTGCTCACCAGGCTCCCAAGCCTGACCCACTCAGTTTCATGTATTACAGGTAGTGACGCTCGAGCATAGATGTGATGTTTTGGATAAGGGATTACGGATATAGGCCTGTAGATATGAAATAATGTAGTAAGGCTTATGTTGTACTGTTTATGCTTTTGATCTGTATCGAACATGACATCCCGAGTCTTTTAATGAAATACATTTCCTTGGAAATGCTTTTGATAAATCTTTATCATATTTTGTGTTGGGACAAATTCCGCAACACTTTTATTTAAAATGTTACTCTGGTTTTCAAACAAGCATAAACAAAATCGGTCTTTTCTGGCCGTGAAAATGGGGATGTCACAGTTGGTATCAGAGCATTAGTTTAAGCGAACTAGGAATTTGTAGGATTTCTAGACTTAAACTTAGAATGCTAAGCGATGATTGTGAGGTGTGAGCACTAGCTTATTTTAGGAATTATGCCTAAAATGCTTTTATATGCTAAATGCTTTATGCCTTATATGCTGTTAATTGTTCGGATCTATGGTCTGTTGCTGACCGGATCTGGAAACCTTATGTGTTTAGGATTCTAAACGTACGACTACGATATTAGAACTAGCATGTAAACGTTTCGGAGAGATTAGGATGATTTAAACGTCTATCCTGAATAAAGATCTAAATTCACCTTATTCGGTGTATAGATCAAAATGGCAAGAACCCGTAGTGGAGCTGGGAATGCAAATGGGAATAGGAATCAACCCCCAGTGATTCAGAAAATACCTGTTGTAGCAGATGTTCCTGAGCCAATCACGATGGCCGGAGTGCAAGCGATGATCCAGATGATGTTGGATCGTCAAATGGAGGAAACCAGGCATTTGCTCCAACAAAATCGCGAGGAAGCTACCATACCAATCGTAGAGCCCGAGCTGAATGATGGGCAGTCAGAAGGAGGAAACTACAGTGGGACTGTTGGTCAAGCCAACCCACCGATAGTTAGGCAAAACCACCAGGATGGAGGAAATGACGGACGTGGATGCAAATACAAGGATTTCATGGCATCTAAACCACCGTGTCTATCTGGAAGCCCGACGCTGGTGGAAGTCATGAACAGGATCTCCGAGATGGAAACGATGTTTGAGAGTTGCGAGTGTAGCAACAGGCAGAAGACCGCTCTCGCGGTTCCTCTGTTGAAATCTGGAGTACTAAGCTGGTGAAAGCTACTAGCTGATTCAATGCCCAAAGGAGAAGCGAGCAAGATGTCGTGGGAGGATTTTCTGGTGCAGTTAAAGATGCAATACTGCTCTGAGCAGGATCTTCTGGAGATCAACAACGAATTCCAGAATCTGAAGAAGGGAAGAATGAGCGTTACTGAATACGCTGCAAGCTTTACAGAGAAAATGAAGCTTGTTCCTTACCTCGTCTCAACTGAACTCTCCAAGGTTAACAAGTTTGCCCTCGGATTACCAGCGGACTTCGGTCCAATGGTCAAGCAAACAACCACTCTGAAAGCCGCCATCTGGGCTGCTAAGAATGTGGAGACCCAAATACGAGAGAAGGGTCTGGAGAGAGCGGAGGTGGGAGAGAAAAGGAAATTTGATGGGTCGTCAAAATTCGGCAAGAAAAGCAAGTTCTCAAGGTCTGGTATGCAGAAGTCTGGAGGAGGTGAAGCCAAATGGTGCGACAAGTGCAAGAAGAAGCACCAGGGGAAATGTGACGGAGGAGTCACTTGTTTCAAATGTGGAAAACCTGGGCACTATGCCAACGAGTGCACGTTCACTAAGAAGGTCTGTTATGAGTGCAATGAGGAAGAGCACATTTCGAGGGACTGTCCGAAGAAGAAGGAGGCAGGAAGACCCAACATTCCACCGAAGCCGAAGGCAAGAGCCTTCCAGATGACGCTCGAGGCTGCAAAGGAGGCAGCAGACGTCGCTTCAGGTACCTTTCTTGTAAATGGATTGCCTGCCAATATACTATTTGATTCGGGAGCAAACTATTCCTTTGTATCGCATAAATTTGGAGGAAAATTAGCATTGCCTGTAGAAAAACTTGATAATCCCCTAATTGTGGAAGTCGCCAGTGGCAAGTTTGTACTAGTTAGTAATCGTATTAAGAACATAGTCATCGACATAAATGGAAACGAATTCCACGAGGAGCTGTTACCCATAGAATTGAATGGTTTCGACATCGTTCTGGGAATGGATTGGCTTAGCGCCAACGATGCTGAGATTCAATGCCGAAAGAAGATAGTAAGGGTAAACCCACCCGAAAAAGAGTCATTTATGGTGTACGGGGACAAACGCCGAGTAAATTCTGGAATCATCTCCCTGATGAAAGCCATAAAATGTTTGTCCAAGGGATGTGCATCATACTTGGCATTCGTAATCGATGCTAAGAAGGAAAAGAAAGAGGTGCAGAATATACCGGTCGTGTGTGATTATCTGGAGGTCTTTCCCGAAGATCTTCCTGGATTACCGCCTGATAGACAAGTGGAGTTCAGAATAGACTTGTTACCACGAACGACACCGATAGCGAAAGCACCATACCGATTAGCACCGACGGAGATGAAGGAGCTCATGATGCAACTTCAGGAGTTGTTGGACAACAGTTTCATTCGACCTAGTTCATCACCCTGGGGAGCTCCGGTGCTATTCATGAAGAAGAAAGACGGAAGCATGAGAATGTGTATAGACTACCGAGAGCTGAACAAGGCAACGATGAAGAACAAGTATCCATTGCCGAGGATTGATGACCTATTCGATCAGCTGCAAGTTTCGAGCTATTTCTCAAAGATCGATCTTAGGTCAGGATATCATCAGCTGAAGGTGAGAGATCAGGATATCGAGAAGACTGCGTTCAAAACGAGATATGGACACTACGAGTTCTTGGTTATGTCGTTTGGACTAACCAATGCTCCAACAACATTCATGGATTTGATGAAAGGGTTTGTAAACCATTCCTTGATAAGTCTGTGATAGTGTTCATAGATGACATTCTCATCTACTCGAAAAGCCTGGAGGAGCATGGCCAATATCTACGAGAAGTGTTGGAAGTCTTGAAGAAGGAGAAGTTGTATGCAAAGTTCTCCAAGTGTGATTTTTGGATCCGAGAAGTCCAATTCTTGGGTCATGTGGTTAACCAGGAGGGAATAATGGTTGACCCAGCAAAAATCGAAGCTGTGATGAGGTGGGAACGTCCAAAGAGTCCCATAGAGATTCGAAGCTTTCTTGGATTAGCCGGATATTATCGAAAGTTTATCCAAGGCTTTTCTTCGATAGCTGCTCCATTGACAGATTTGACCCATAAAGGAGCTACTTATACATGGAGTGAGAAACACGAAGAAGCATTCGAGAAGCTAAAGAAGAAGTTATATGAAGCACCGATTCTTTCTCTACCCGATGGAGTTGAAGACTTCACGGTCTATAGTGACGCATCTAGAGTCGGGTTGGGTTGTGTTCTGACCCAAAGAGAAAAGGTGATAGCATACGCATCTCGACAATTGAAGGAGCACGAAAAGAACTACCCCACTCATGATTTGGAGTTGGCAGCGGTAGTATTTGCCTTGAAAATATGGAGGCATTACCTCTATGGCACGAAATGCAAACTTTTCACTGATCATAAGAGTCTCCAGTATCTCTTTAATCAGAAAGAATTGAACATGAGACAACGACGCTGGCTAGAATTACTCAAGGACTATGACTGTAAGATACTTTACCACCCCGGTAAAGCAAATGTTGTTGCTGATGCTCTAAGTCGAAAAGTCAATCTTGAAAGAAAAAGGCCAAGAGCGTTGAGAATAGAAGTTGTCTTGACGATTGTGGAAAGTATCAGGAAAGCTCAAGAAGAAGCTTCAGAGAAGAATGACCGAAAAGAAGAACGTTTGGGAAAGACGTTGGTATTCGGTACAAACCGTCAAGGACTGAAGGTATTCCAAGATCGGATTTGGGTACCTAAGACGGGAGGAATAAGAGATCTTCTGATGGAAGAAGCTCACAAGACCATGTACTCGATTCATCCCGGTAGCACTAAAATGTATAGGGACCTAAAACCCTACTACTGGTGGCCGACGATGAAGCTTGATGTTGCGAAGTATGTGGCCGAGTGTGTAACTTGTGCAAGAGTTAAGTCACAACATCAGAAACCGTATGGGAGTTTAGAACCCTTACGTGTACCCATGGGTAAATGGGAAGACATCACCATGGATTTTGTGACTAAACTACCCAGGACGAAGAACGGTCACGACATGATTTGGGTGGTCGTGGATCGTTTCACAAAGAGTGCACACTTCATAGCTGCCAACGAAAGGTGGTCTATGGATAAGCTTGCAAATGCTTACGTAAAGGAAATTGTGAGACTTCACGGTGTTCCTCTAACGATTGTATCGGATCGTGATAGTCGTTTCACGTCAAGGTTTTGGAGAAGTCTACAAGAGGAATTGGGTACGAAGTTGTGTTTGAGTACGGCTTACCATCCGCAGACCGATGGTCAGAGCGAAAGAACGATTCAGACGCTGGAAGATATGTTGAGAGCATGTACCCTCGAGTTCCAAGGGAACTGGGACGAGCACTTACCTCTGGTAGGATTTTCCTACAACAACAGTTTCCACTCGAGCATCAAGATGGCACCCTATCAAGCTTTGTACGGGCAAAAGTGTTGTACGCCGTCTTGTTGGCTTGAGGCTGGAGAAAAGTAGTTTATGGGCCCCGAGATAGTCCATGAGACTGCTGAGAAGTTAAAGGTGATTAGGGAAAGAATGTTAGCAGCTCAGGATCGTCAGAAGAGCTATGCTGATAAGAAGAGACGACCGATGACCTTCGAAGTTGGGGATTCGGTTTTTCTTAAAGTCTCACCGTGGAAGGGACTTATAAGATTCGGAAAACGAGGAAAGCTAAGTCTAAGGTTTATTGGACCGTTCAAAGTTCTTCAGAAGATTGGGAACCAAGCTTACAAGCTGGAATTGCCCGAAGAACTCGATGGTATTCATAACACCTTCCATGTGTGTTATCTGAGAAAATTCATGGGAGAAATTACCGACATAATTCCGATCTCAGAGTTAAGAATGGATGAAAATAAGAGGCTGATTGAAGAGACCAAGGCAATTGTTGACCGTAAGACTAAGAAGTTACGACGCAAGATGGTCTACTTAGTGCTAGTCCAGTGGAAACATTCGAATGGGCCGAATCTCACATGGGAAACAGAGGATGACATGATGAGTCGCTATCCGCATCTGTTTGCTGACGCATGATTCCGGGACGGAAGCATCCTAAGGGGAGATAATTGTAACACTCGGGTTTTGAGGCTAAGAATTTTTAGACGATGTAATAGTCTAGGTCAACTATTGTAACTCTTTTGATGTAATAAAGATGAAATATTTGAGTATTTTGTGAATTATGTGAATTTATATGCTTATTGTTTAATAATAAATGTATAATTAATAAAGAATAAAAATAAGCGTCAAAATTAAAGTGCGAGATAAACCCGATATCTTTACATAAAGTTGTAGTAGTCGAAACAAGGATTCCGGAGATATAAAGAACGCCGAAATCCGAGTTATAACGAAGAAGTTATGACCCGTCGAAGTTTCGTGATGAAACCGGCACATCACGGGGAAGCGTAAATAGTGAATTTACGATAGAGAAAGTTTTAGCCTTAGCAATCTAAACGAAAGTCATAGAATACGTTAAACCGAGATCGTCCATAAAAAGAACGCCCAAATCTGACTTCGTATGAGGAAGTTATGATTTTTCGAAGATTCGGCTTAGCAGTGTACAGCCCGAAGTTCGAATATTAGATCGAGCGGTTTTTAGCCGACACAACCTAAACGAGAATCGAAGATCTCGTTAATAGTAGCGTAACGATAAAAAGACAGACGAAAACGGACGTTGGATGAAGAAGTTATGAATTTTTAACGGACCAATCCTGTCCCGGCCTGTTAAAAATATAACTTTTAAAATAAATTCAAAATTAGCCGACGGAGTCTAAACGAAAGTTGTAGAGTACGTTCCCGCCTACGCGTGGATATAAAGAACGTCGAAAACGGAGCTTGTATACGAAAGTTATGATTTTTACAAGTCGGGAAGGAAAATTGCGAAATCTGCAAGGGGGTGGTGACGTGGCCAAATCTCAGCCGTCGCTTGCTGAGCACGGCCTCGCATCCGATGAACGCCACGTAGCCTCGCACTACGCCCCGCGCCCGAAGCTGGGTACGTCCGGCGTACTTAGCCTTATCCACTTCCGAGAGTAGGCGCGTGCGAAGCCAGCTGGAAACGAGCTGGAGACCTTATCCGAGCCTTACGCCCCGCGTAGCCAAGGATTACGCCCAGCGTAGTCCGAGGCCTCGCAGGCTATAAAAGGGGGGGCGAGGGTTTCCGGATTTTTCACTCATTTCTTCATTCCTTTCTCTCTCTACTTTCTCTTACTACCCATTTTAACCCCTAAACCCTAGGAAAAATCCCTAGCACCCAAAGCAAGCCTCGAGGCTCTCGGAGTCCCAAGAAAAAGGGTCTTTCGGTTCGGAAATGCTGCTCCAAGCGAAGCCCGGTTTTTTTTAAAATCCGCTGTAAGTGAGCTACGCCTACGCAATTTTTAATATAACTTTTAAATAATTATAGTAATGTTATTAGGTCCTTAAAATAATTATTTGGGCTATTATTATGAGTTATATTGGATGTTATTTAACACTTATATAATAATAATAATAGCTAGACTATTAATTAGTCGCAGTTAACGTTAAAACTAAACCCTAGTGGTATTGATACTAGGTTTTGGTCAAGGAAAAATTGTTTTGAGATAACGAAGCGCTGTCCAAGTACCGAGTCACCACCTAATCAGGTGAGTGCATAGTTACTTTCATCTTACACATAGATATGAAGTATTTTATATAAATTACGTGCTATGTGTGCATATTATCTGAATACTTGCTGTCTATGTTGGATGAATGATTTTATACACGTTTTCATGATTTAAACTGTATATGTATTTTATATCTACAAAAATGTTGGGGTAAAACATGGGTATATGTAATAAGACGATGTGTGATAAAATGATGAGAGGCCTCGATGTTGTTGGTGATCTAGTCATCTAGCGGAGTATAGATGACGACCACAGACTCTTCTAGACAGTCCAGTGGAACGCTAGCAGGCTCGCAACCTGTAGGTGTTTGTGAACGATGTGTTCACCGGTGTACTCCATCCCCCTCATGGTTGCCTTAGGACATTTATTGCTGAGGAACCCCCTTAGCAGTAGTGTCCATCCCGATGATAATCCTTAGGCTAGGTCTCTTATGATAGGTGTTTAGGGACGTAAAGTGAGGATAACGGGAACGGGTAATCGGGTTATTGTTGATCGATGAAATTAATAAACTTATTTATTGTGGGTTGAAAACCCTATGTGCTCACCAGGCTCCCAAGCCTGACCCACTCAGTTTCATGTATTACAGGTAGTGGCGCTCGAGCATAGATGTGATGTTTTGGATGAGGGATTACGGATATAGGCCTGTAGATATGAAATAATGTAGTAAGGCTTATGTTGTACTGTTTATGCTTTTGATCTGTATCGAACATGACATCCCGAGTCTTTTAATGAAATACATTTCCTTGGAAATGCTTTTGATAAATCTTTATCATATTTTGTTTTGGGACAAATTCCGCAACACTTTTATTTAAAATGTTACTCTGATTTTCAAACAAGCATAAACAAAATCGGTCTTTTCTGGCCGTGAAAATGGGGATGTCACATATATATATATATATATATATATATATATATATATATATATATTGTTAGGGTGAAAAGTCATGCTTGGATGCTTCTAGTAGCTTACCCTTTTCTTTGTGTGTAATGAGTTGTCTTTCCTTTATAAGGTAGTGAGTGACACTAATTTTATGGAAAAACTGGTGAGAGATTAGGCTAGTGAGATAAATATTGCAAGACCCACTTTGTAATACTCACTTGATCTAATGAGAGCTAAACCCGAATTTATTTACTCTTGTGTTCTTCGTGTTCATGATTCTTGTATGATTCACTAAATCATTTTATATTACGCATTCGTCATCATGATTAACACCTCTACAATTGGTATCAGAGCGGGTGTTCTTGAATCTCTCAAGAGTTGATCCATGATGACATTTTTGATTTGGTGATTCTTCATTACGATTTGATCTTCGTGTTTAGAGATTTTTTGGATTCTAGAAATTGAATTGCTCCTTGATTTGATTTATAATTCGATTTTCTTCACCAGAATTCATGTGATTTTTGCTTTCTCACTCTAGAAACCCATTCAAAATCACTTTCTCTCTCTAGAAAAATTCAAGCTCTTGTGATTTTTTCATCATTAATTTGGAAATGGAAGAAACAATTTGTTAAGATTGGTTTGTGGATGTGTCACACCCCCAAACCGGAACGACGAAAACGTTCGGGGATGGATGACTTCATGTGTAGTATCACAACAATGCACAATAGTAATCAAAGTACAATATTCATTACATTGATAAAACATAACTTTACATTCGTTTTCAAATCATTGAATATTTGACACCAAAAAGTATAATTAAAAGACATAATTATATGAAACTCTGTCTTCCTCAAATCTTGTGTATACCTGTTTATCGATTCTCTGAAAATACAAGTAGTTTTGAAAAGAGTGTCAACAATTAAGTTGGTGAGTTCATAAGTATGTTTGTAATTGAATTTTTGTAATTTGTTCCTTTGAAAAATGTAAACATGTTTTCCCCAGAAAATCCTATATTTTCTGTTGTATATGTATTTGTGTTCTGAAATAGTTTTGAATTCCCATAAAACTATAAAAAATATGTTTTCTCTGTACTAGAATAGTATTTAGTATTTGCACTTGTATACAAACTTGTGAAATTGTAAATATCTAGATTCACCAATTGTACTTGTAAAATATTGTATTATAGTTTTATTTATATAAAGCTATGTGAAGTTGTTTACTTATTCTTACACTAAACGCATTATTCAATACCAAATTGTGAGTTATCATAACCATGCTTGATGACCTAAGCCTCGCCTGAAACACGACGTTCTTCAGGCGTCAAAATATGATACGACAATTGTCACCACAGGTCTGCCGACCTAGCTGTTGCAAGCAGCTCTGGTGCGGGATTGTCAGTCTCGTATAGATCCATACACAAGTGTCACGCTCTCCCTCAAGGAGACTCTGGTTATAATTTTCAAGACTTTTGTTTTATACTTAAATAAGTACTTGAAGCGTGTCTCACAAATGCTATATCGACGGTTACGTGTAGAATATTGATAAATATCTTTGTAATAGATATATTGTAAATATCTCATAAATTATATTTAATATAATTTATATGGTTATTTTCATAAGTTACTCTGAATATAGAAAGCAATATGTAGTTCCATAAAGTGTATTGATAAATATGCATGACTCATAAATTATACCTATTATAATTTATATGTTTATTTTTGTAATAAATTTCGAACCGGTAAAATGGTTTGTTTATAACAATTGTAAACTAGTTGAATAAATCTTGTTATTTATACAAGAATTCTTTGTATTTTACCTATATTTTCCCCCTTAAAACATTATAAAAATAATGAAAATATAGGGATATAAACTCACTTGATAGAAGTGAAGAATTTAGCAACACTTCGTTGCTAGAAAGGCTTTATTGTTGAAAACCGGGCTTTGCGAGGGTCAGGTTTAGAAACCGAAAGACTCTTTTCTTGCGGACTTCTGGCACCTCGGGATGTTCTTTGGGTGTTGGATATGATACCGGGGCTTTGGGGGGTTGTAAGGAGGTTTGTGGAGGTGAAAAGTGTGAAAAGTATGAGAAAGTAGGCTAAAAATGGTGAAGGAACCGGGAGATCTCGCACCTCCTTATATAGGTGCGAGGTTCAGATCCGGAGGGAGGAAGGAAGGACACACGTCAGCTTCGGATTGGACCCGCGCTTCGGATAACTCACCTGCTCGGACACGAGGCAGCTCGCAAGGGAAGGGCGACGTGGCTCGCTTCGGTCATGCCACAGATCGGACACGCGTCTCGCATGCGAAGGTGCTACGTGGCCGAACCCGGACCATGGACATGCGAATTTTCTCGGTTTTGTGCCCTGAACTTCAAAAATTCATAACTTTTACATAAGAGCTCCGTTTTTGACATTATTTATATGCACGCGTAGGCGTGATTATACTCTACATCTTTCGTTTAGACTTCGTCGGCTAATTTTGACTTTATTTTTAATATTATTATTTTTAACTGACCGAGACAGAAAAATCCGTTAAAAACTCATAACTTCTTCATCCGATGTCTGTTTTCGTCTGTCTTTTTACCGTTGTACTATTATTGATGAGACCTTCGATTCCCGTTTAGGTTGTGTCGGCTAAAAATCATCCGATCTTTATTTCGAATTTCGGGCTGTGTAGTATTATGTCGAATCTTAGAAAAATCATAACTTCTTCATACAAAGTCAGATTTGGACGTTCTTTTTATGGACATTCATAGTTTAACGTATACTACAACTTTCATTTAGATAGTTAAGACTAAAAAGCACTTTATTGAAATCTTGCTTTTTACGCTTAACAGTATTTTTCCAGTTTTGACGCGGATCTTCGATTGGTCATAACTTCTTCGTTATAACTCGGATTTTAGTGTTCTTTATATTTTTGGAAACCTTGTTACAATCTATACCACTTTATTCATCCCAATCAATATTATTTAATACTTCATTTTTGATGCTACTTTTCATCTCAATTAATTTTTATTTTTATTATTTCAAAATAAGTTACAATTTGACTTAGACTATTACATTGACCTGAAATATCGGGTTGTTATAAGATGATTATCCATGGTCATTCAGTTTTGAAGGACTTCTCGATTGTTTTGTAACCGGGCATTTCAAACAAAATTCACTTATTTCTAATAAGAAATGTGAACGTGGAAAGTTCAATGGTTATCCTCTTGATCATGATCATCATAAGGTGTTGCTTAATCGTTTGGTAACAACTTGTCATGAAAGAAGGAAGAATAAGAATGATGATGAAGTCGTTGAAGGAATTCGTCTTGATGAATGCATATATGGTGATAATGTTCTTGAATTTTACATGGATGTTCATGAAGACCATAAGGAAGTTCTTGAAGAAATATGAAATAAACAAACATAAAATATATGAATTAAAAGAAACATAAACATAAATAAAATTAAAAGAACAAACATAAATGAACGTAAACGAACAACATAAAAGAACGTTCACGAACATAAATGAACGAACTAGACCATTGTTGATGTGCGTTTGTTTAATTAAACAAATGAGAATTTTTCTTTATGTTTGATCATTTATTAAATAAACGAACATAAACGAACTTTCCGCCAAACAGTTCACGAATGGTACGCCGGACATTCGGTTCGTTTACAGTACTACCTCTATCAGTATGAAGTTTATTGATTAAATCAATTTATTGCAACTCACTTCAGTTTTATAAAAATTTGAATCTATCAAGGACTTCATCCTTAGAATGTAATAAATATACATGAAAAAACTGGGAATAATATTCAATAAAAGTAATTATGCATTTCTTATTATCTAAGGATGGAGTTGCATGAAAATCACATAAATACTATGTATCAATTCAAGCATAACAAACTTTCTTTTTTACATTTGAAAATGGTTGTCTATTATTTTTGTTAACATGTAGGTTTTACACTTCTCTTAGTTAATATCAAAATATGGAATTAAACCACTTTTAGACATTTCAAGCATTCTTTTACAATGTAAATATCCTAAACGAGCATGCCAAAGATAAGATTCATTAATATTAGAACCTGCTATATATATATATATATATATATATATATATATATATATATATATATATATATATATATATATATATATAATATGCAATCTTATTATTTACATTTAACTTAAACATACCATAAAGTGAAAAACTCAAATCCAACAAAGATATCATACTTTGATAAGATATACTTATCAGACTCATAAACGTATTTATAACCACATTTATTTAAATCACCATTAGAAACCAAGGTCTTCCTAATCCTAAGAGCATGTGTTACATTACTAACATGTAGACTTTTTCCATAACAAAATAACAAATACATAGAAGCACGACCAACAACAGATGCTTTATAATGGTATCCCTTATATAGCACCAAACCATCATCTACTACTTCATACCACCCTGGGAAGGCCAATATGGTAGCCAATGCCTTGATCCGTAAGGCAGTGAGTGCTCCTATAAGGAATATTTGTCTAAGGATGGTTATTATTTCGCCTCTGTTGGATATGATCAAGAAGGCTCAGGTGGAGGGATTAAAAAAAGGAGAATTGGAAACCAGAGCGAATTCGGGGGCAGATTCCTTTATTTGTTAGAGACAGTCGGGGTCAGAGATTGGTTTCTGACTACTGGTGGGGTGAGACAGACAGTTCTAGACGAGGCTCATAATTGAAAGTTTTCAATCCATCCGGGGGACACGAAGATGTATCGGGATCCGAAGCTGAGTTATTAATGGCCCTATATGAAAAGGGAGATAGCATGGTTTGTATAGAGGTGTCTGACTTGTAGGAAGTCAAGGCCGAACATCAGAGACCCCACGATAAGATGTAGCCATTACCCATTCCCATGTGGAAATGGGAAGAAATCGCCATAGATTTTATCACAAATCTGGCTAGGACGGTACATGGAGTTGATTCTATATGGGTCATTGTTGATAGATTGACCAAGATTTCACATTTTATACCGATTGCCGAGAGTATATCTGTTGAGAAACTAGCTTACATTCACATTCGGGAGATGGTGGTTCGACACGGGGTGTCAGTTTCGGTGGTTTCGGACCAGGATGTTCGTTTCACCTCCATGTTTTAGAGGAAGTTTCATGAGGAGTTGGGTATTCAACTGCATTTCAATACTTCATACACCCACCAGACCGGCGTTCAGAGCGAGTGAACGATTCAAACACGCGAAGTCATGCTCCGGGCGTGCCTGTTAGATTTTGGAGGGAGTTGGGATATTTACCTTCCACTGGTCGAGTTCTCCTACAACAACAGTTATCATGCCAGCATTGACCGACCACCTTTTGACATGTTGTATGGGAGGAGGTGTAGGACCCCGATTTTCTGAGGGGAGTTAGGGAATCGGGTCAAGGGGAGTACTGAAGTGGTACTCCATACCATTGAATTGATTTAGCAGGTGCGCAACAGCTTGCGAGTCGCACAAAGTTGACAAAAGAGTTATGCAGACCGACGACGATCGGACCTCGAGTTCTAGGTGGGATACTTGGTACTTCTGAAGGTGTTGCCTTGGAAACGTGTCATCTAATTTCGGAAGGGGGCAAGCTGGGCCCACAATTTATCAGTCTCTTTAGGATTACCACCCGGGTGGGCAAGGTTACATGCCGGCTGGATTTGGCTGATGAGCTCAGTCAAATCCATAACACCTTCCATGTGTCTTAGTTATGGAGGTGTGTAGCTAATGAGTCGGCAGTGATCCCTTTGGATGATATTCAGGTCGATGAACGCCTGAACTATGTGGAGAGACTGATTGCAATTATTGACAGGAAGACCAAGGCTTTGCACAAAAAAGAAGTGAACCTATTGAAGGCCTGTTGGCAACACCGGAAAGGCTCGGAATCGACTTGGGAGCCTGAGGATGAGATGAGGTAGAATTACCCAGACTTTCTTGTAGTGGCAGACTTCAAGGACGAGGGTTGATTCAAGTGGGGGAGATTTGTAACACCAGTGTTCAAGGTAATTTTCCTTTCTAGCTTCATTTCTTAAAAGTTGGACAAAATTGTCCCTACGTTGGGCGTACGAGTCAGGTACGCCAGGCGTAGGGCTTTGCATGTGATCGTGGAGTCTCTTACATATGCTGGGTGTACATGTATGTACACCGGGTGTACACAAGTAGGGGGCAAACCCTAACTTTTAGGGTTTGGACCCTATTTAAATATCTTATGGCCTCTAACCATTCTTATATCTCAGCCTCCATCTCTTCTAGCCTCTATTTAGAAACTCTAATTGAGTGTGTGTGTGTGTGTGTGTGTTTTGAAGCCTTAGAAGTCATTTTGGGTGTTCCTAGTGGTGAAGGAAGACTCTTTAAGTTATGGTGTTTCACTCAAGCCTTTGGATCCAACAATTACTCTCCCTTGTGCATATTCTAGAGGTATAAAGCTCCAACCTTGATGCATATTCCTTTAGATCTTCTTCAAGCTTATAATTATACACCTTTTTCCCCAAATATTGATCCTTGTGAGTACGGAATACTCCAGGACCTTTATGTTGTCCTTTCAGACGTTTTAGGGTGTGTTAAGTCATAAAAATGCAAGCTTGGACCTTGGTATTCTTTCATGCAAGAGTATTGTAGTTTTAGATGGTTGAATAGGGTTTTGGTGTTGGGCTCCTTGTAGCCATGCAAAGGCATAAAGGTTGCAACTTTATGGCCTTAGACGTTTTATTAAGCTTGCATATAAAGTTGGACGTGAAGTCTTAACATATTAAGACCATTTAGTGGGAGTTCGGACGTCAATGTATTACGTTGGGCATAATGCTCTATACACTAGGTGTAAAAGGTTGATGCCCCGTAACCTCCCCTTCATGAATCAAACTGTACGTGGGGCGTAGTAGAGAGTATGTCGAGTGTACTTTCAGAAAGCCCTTTTGGGTCATTTTTGGTCCTTGGGTCTTTAGGGTTTTGGTCTTTGACTAGTTGAGTCATGAATGGGAAGGGCAAAATGGTCTTTTGCCATTAGATTGAAAAAGGATGAATTAGAGTTTCGTTTATGGGTTAATCCCATTATTAATTAGAGTTATTATTGGGATATGTTAGTGTGAGGAGTCATGTCAGTAGCAGCCTGAGTGTGCGATCTAGTTATCTTTAGTTAGAGGTAAGTCTCCTCACTGTATCCATGGGTCGAAGCACCAATGTTGGCCCATTATTTAGTTATGTAGAATGCTAACTGTTATGTGACTTCTATATATGTTTGTATGATCGAGTTAAAATAAACCCTAGGTCGGGGCCCATTATGGTATGATTGGGTTGAAATAAACCCCACGGCGGGGCCCATTATGGTATGATCGGGTTAAAATAAACCCTAGGGTGGGGTCCGTTATTTTACAATCGGGTTGAAATAAACCCCAGGGCGTGGCCCATATTTTTTTATTGGATTGGAATATACCCCAGGGCTAGGCCCAGTTGTATGTTTGGTATGTGGTACTTTGGGGAACTCAGTAAGCCTTGTGCTTACAGTTTATGTTTATGATATCAGGTACTTCCGGTACAATGGGAAAGAGCGTGGTGTGATGGCATAACATCCTCCCGTCATGATTTTAGCACTTTTTGGATACTATTACTCCGATGTTTTGGATATTATACATTGTAATTGTTTTGGAACAATTTTGTGATTGAAACTATTGATTTTAAAATGAAAAATTTTATCAGAGTTTTTGGGATGTTACAAGTTGGTATCAGAGCCTTCGTTTGAGGGATTCGGGCACACTTTCTGGTGTGTCAGAACTCAAACTGAGGAAATGATAATCTTTTCAAAAGAAAAAGAAATTGAATTTCTAAAAATATTTTTAGTAAGTGAAGGGGGGGGGGGGTGCGATGCGTGCAATCAGTCGAGCTCAAGTAAGTGGTTCCCAAATTACCCATATCTATGTATGCTTGATATGTGACTTCCATGCTAGATTAGGGCTAAGGATACCTTCAGGAATCATATGATAGGATTACCTGATTTGTATGATGCCTTATAGCCTAGGAGGATTCGATGTTATGTATTACTTTGAATTGATATCGGCTCACTTAATTGGTAAGTGTATGATTTTAAAGTTGTAAACGATTACGATCATATAGCCCTAAAATGATCGATTTAGCCTCATTTCATGTTCTTTGTTTGGTTGTGGATTTAGGCTGGAATCATCATTTGATAGTCTATGTGATTCCATTTCGTGTATAACTTGCATGCATAAGGCTACTAGCGATGTTGATTGAGATTCTCGGTATTGCGGGCAGTGGGAGTTGAGGACTCCTAGTAAAGTCTAGGATATGTATGCTTTTTAGCATAGGATTGGTATATAGATTTAGTGTGGTGACTTAGAGGAATCAGGACAGATCTTAAGGAAAGTGTAGATAGGTGTAAAAGGTAGTATTGGGCCCGTACTACTAGAAGCACATGATCTGTACTCGAGACAAGAACAGACCTGGAGACTCTATGGAGACCTGTATAGTGAGAGTTCACTCGAGTTTTATGCTGATTGTTTATATGTTTGTGTTTCAGATTGAGGATGGTGGTGATCACTCGAGGAGGAGGTTTTGGCTCAGGTTCAAGTTACGGTTCTGGCTCTGGCATAGAACCGATTGATGAGAGACTGTGAGAGCTCATAGCAGTCGAGGTTACTCGTGGCATCTTGGATGCCACTCCTGTGATGTTCGGTACCATCAAGGAGGGTATCATGGAACTTATGGAGGAGCGACTCAAGGCTTTCCGGGACGAGATCACTGTGGGTCAGATAAAAGCACAAACTCCCTCGTTTCAGGAGTTCAAGGCTTGTGGAGCTCCTAAGTTCTTTGGGGCTAAGGACCTCATCGCTATCCAATGCTGGATCTCTGATATGGAGATTGCTCAAAGGATGATTTTTTTCCCTGAGGGGGCAAAGGTGGGATTTGCATCCTGCCTGCTGAGGGACCGAGCATGTGACTGGTAAGATGAGGTTGGCCGAGCTGTAGGGTCTGCAGTAGTGGAAGTCATGAGTTAGGAGGATTTTGTTACGAGGTTCCAAAGGGAGTTTGCACCAGTATTGGAGGTGCAACGGTTGGCGAGGGACTTCCAGGACCTTCTCCAGACTACCGAGACAGTGGTGTAGATCACCGCCAAGTTCCGAGAGAAGGCATTGTTGGTTTCGCAGTACGCCGCAGATGAGGAGATGAAGAAGACGAGATATCATGACATGTTGAGGGATGACATCAGGGATTTTGTGAGCTTTTCGGGGTGCAAGACCCTGAATGATATGATTAAGAAGGCCCGTGAGTGGGAGATTGAGCTAGAGCTTCAGACGAAGCGTAAGTCGGAGCAGGTGCAGACAACAGTGGGCTAGGGTAAGAGGCCCAAGATTTTCGATTCACGCATTAGAGGCCAGAAGGGCTGAAGCTGTTATGGCAAGTGCGGAAAGCCGCATAGTGGGAAATATCGATCAATGAGTTTTTGATGTTTTGGTTGTGGTTCCGAGTCATATGAGTAGGGACTGCCTCAGAGTGCTCTGATTTTTCTTTCAATATTATCAGAACAACAACAAGAAAACTGATTGTCCTACATTGTCAGGAGGGGCCGTGGCGGCGCTTGTACCGGCCACCTTGAGGATTATTGATGGCCGTCAGGGTAAAGCAGAGACACCTGTGGTGAAGAGCATGGCATTTCACCTGACCACCGATAAGGCTCGAGCAGCACCAGATATTGTTATTGGTATGTACTTTATCATATCGTTTATTGCTTTCTTTATTTATACTGATGATATATATATATATATATATATATATATATATATATATATATATATAGGGAGCTTTTTAGTAAATGGTATGGCTGCTCGTTGTTGTTTGATTCCGGTGCTACCTGATCCTTTGTACCTCTTGAGCTCATCAAGAAGTTTAGTGATGCTCCTGGGATTCTAGATTATCCGTTGGAGGTCGACATTGCTGATGATTATTTTGTGAGTGCTTCAAGTATTCATCATGGTGTGTCCTAAACCTGTTCAACGAGAGGTACCCTATTGATTTGGTGTCGATTCCTCTGTGGGGATCGAAGGTTATCATCCGGATGGAGTGGTTAGGTCCCAATGGTGCCATGATTGACTGTGAGCGCCAAATAGTGAGAGTTCGAACCCCAAGTGGGGGAGAACTGGTTATTCCTAGCGAGGGAGATTCATTTGAGCCAGTTTTCCGTTTAGCTGCGAGGGCGAGGACATATCCTCATCAGGGTTGTTATGGGTTCCTGGATTATGTGGCAGATACTCAAGGTGAGGTCATGACGACGTTGAGTAAGGTGACCATTGTTTGGGATTTGCCCGATGCATTTCCTGAGGAATTGCCAGGAGTGACTCCTGAGAGGCTGGTCGAGTTCTGGATTGATCTGGTTCCTGGTGCGGCTCCAATAGCCAAGGCACCATATCTCCTGGCACCACCAGAGATGCATGAGTTATCTATGCAGCTTCAGGAGCTGCTTGACAAGGGATTTATTCGGCCGAGTATCTCACCTTGGGGAGCACCGATTATTTTCGTGAAGAAGAAGAACATCTCACATAGGATGTGCATTCACTACTGTGAGTTGAATAAGCTACCGGTGAAGAACTGTTACCCACTCCCGAGGATCGATGACTTATTTGACCAGCTTCAGGGTGCATCTTGGTTTTCCAGAATTGATTTGCGATCAGGCTACCATCAGATGAGGGCCAGGGACGATGATGTACAAAAGATGACCTTCAGGACTCGTTATTGTCATTACGAGTTTGTGGTGATGCCATTTCGGTTCACCATTGCACCAGAAGCGTTCATGGATCTCATGAACAGGTTTTGTAGGTTGATACTGGATCGGTTGGTGATAATATTCATAGATGATATTCTGATCTACTCCAATACCAAGGAGCATCACGAGGAACACTTGCGAGAGGTATTGGAGACGTTGAGGAGAGAAAGGTTGAATGCCAACTTCTCAAAATGTGAGTTCTGGTTGCACGAGGTGCAATTCTTAGGAAACATCATCGACCAGAAGGGTATATTGGTCGATCCGACCAAGATCAAGGTCGTGATGTGATGGGAGGTTCCGAGGAATCCCTCTAAGATTCGGAGCTTCCTAGGTCTCGTAGGGTATTACCGAAGATTTATCGAGTATTTCTCCAAAATTACAGTACCATTGACCCGCTTAGCGAAGAAGAATGTTACTTTTCGATGGGGACCCGATAACCAGTTGGATTTTGAGATGCTGAGACAGAGATTTGATGGGTTTTATATGTTACAAAAAATCTATTTTTGGCGGAAAAACATAAACCCGAAGTTCACATGCACCCTAAAGGATCTATGTTCTCGGTATGATTTGTAAAGAACTATTGAATATCAAGAACCCTACAAGTACATTGCTATTTTCGAAATTACTAAAGGGTTATTTGAAAATACAAACCTTAGTTTATTATAGAAAATAAACTAGTAATCCTTCCCTGTTGCTCTTTACAAAAGCAAGCATCAGAAGTCTCGTAGCTCTAATGGCTCACACCCAAACCCTAGAAAATTGGAAGCTAAAGAGGAGAGGGAAGGATATTTTCAGTTCTAAATCTGAGAATAATGATATCCGAAAATATGAACCCCTAGGAGGGTTTATATAGGTGACTAGGGATGCTAGGATATGGCAGTTTCTTTGGATAAGCCTAATCCCCTTTTCTTGCTCCCCAAGGATTCCTAGGCTTCCTTAATGCTCAACATAATCCTTAACGACCATCAAGAAACCTTCCACCCTCTTTGGAGGTTCTAGAATTGGTCAATGCTCAACTTTTGAATATTATCACCTTTAGTCCTTCCACTTTAATTAATCCAATTAATCCCAAAATTAATTCCAATTAATTTCTGATTAATTCTTAATTAAATAATTCTCTTTCTAATAAATATATTATTCTCATAATATATTAATAAATTGTTTATTTTGATTTCTAGTTAATTTATTAATCATATAATAAATTAATATATGAGTCTTTCTCTCCAAATAGTATTTCAGTCTATTACTAGGTTTGAAGGCAACCCAAAATGACTTTGCTAATAATTCAATATTATACTAATTTAGTTATTGGCTTAGGTACCTAATCCAATAGTCTCCCCTTGGATAAGTCTAAAACTAAATTATTGGTATAACTTCTAAATTAAACAATAGAGGGTGCTTTCCAAAGTAACTGCCGAACTCTGATCCGATCAGATATTTGTCCTTAGATAAGTGATAAAATATTCCTCTGTTCTTC
This sequence comes from Lactuca virosa, assembly GCF_052849685.1. Lineage (NCBI taxonomy): Eukaryota > Viridiplantae > Streptophyta > Magnoliopsida > Asterales > Asteraceae > Lactuca > Lactuca virosa. Next base: position 319,576,398 of record NC_136429.1, read on the forward strand.
TAGATATCACATGGACATGAGACATGGATTAGAATCAATCTCATTGTCCAAAATTCTGTTTCCCAATTTCCCGATTTGTGATGACGTCATAAGAGTTATAATTGAACACATCAATATTTTCTTGGCCGGGCCCAACACTATAATTCAACACCAAATCACTAAGAGGCCCAAAGGTATCCCTTTTCCCGTTAGAGCAAAAGGAATGAATAAACTTGACTCATATGCTTGTATATTTTACTCATTAAATCGCACATGACACTACGTTTTATAACATCAAGTTACTGATGTGTTTTCGCAATACCAATGTACAACCGACTTGTATGTTACAACTCATATATCTTCATTCAAGGATATTATCGTCTCAGAATTACTCATGATAAAATCCATGAAGTATTTCTCTGAGTGTGGGTTTATCCAATACTCAAATCTCCATTTTCTAAGTACTCATGAACATTGTAGCAACACAATTTCTATGTCTAAACTCCTTAAACAATCTACAATCCAATTCATGACAATCTTCATTCACTACTTACTTCCTAAAGTATGAGCGATTGTGGAGCTTTGAATAATCACATTATTTAGGAATTATAACATGCAAAATGAAACACGAGAACAAATAATTGACAAACACTGTAAACAATACTCATAAATAATCTCTATTATTCAATCACCAAAATCAATTACATTTATTTGTTACAAGTTTCAAACTAATCATCTAACTACTAAAACTAATGTCATCTCTCAAACCAATGCTTATAGCATGTCGACTATGCTTAATCCTACTCAGAGCCTTTGTGAGAGAATCTGCAGGATTGTCTTCTGATGAAACTCACTTCACTATGAGATGACCTTCTTCAACTCTATGTCTGAGATAATGGTACTTTCTGTTGATATGTCTTGATTTACCATGATCACTCGGTTCTTTGGTTAAAGCAACTGCTTGTTCATTATCGCAGAAAAGTTCCATTGGCTCCTGAATGGTCGGAACTACTCCGAGATTGCCGATAAAGTTTTTCATCCAGCGCTTCCTTAAATGCTTCACTCACTGCCACGTACTCCGATTCACAAGTATAATCAACCACTATGTCCTACTTAGAATTTTTTCAAGTAACTGTTCCTCCATTTAAAAGAAACACCCAGCCAGATTGAGAACGAAGATTGTCTCTATCTGTTTGAAAGTTGGCGTCACTATACCCACTCACTCTCAACGTATCACTGCCACCAAGGACTAGAATCAGATCTTTTGTCCTTCATAGATACTTGAGAATTTTCTTTATTATTGTCCAATGAGATCTACCTGGATTTCCCTGAAGACAACTAAACATGCTTAAAGCAAAAGACACATCAGGGCGAGTACATGTCATATCGTACATGATCGATCCTACACCCGAAGAAAATGGGACTCGACTCATTTATGCTTTTTCTTGATCTTTACTAGGACTTTGAGTCTTACTCAATGTGGAATTACACTAAATAAGTTGCTCTCTTTTCTTGGAATTCTCCATACTAAAACATTTTAGTACCTTGTCTAAGTATGTACTTTGGCTAAAACCAATTAGTCTTTTCTTTCTATCCCTTAATATTCTTATTGCAAGAATATAGGATGCCTCTCCTTGATCCTTTATAGCAAAACACTTTCCAAGCCAAGACTTTACATCTTTCAAAGTTGGAATGTCGTTTCCTATAAGGAGTATGTCATCAACATTCAATACTAAAAAGGTTACTATACTCCCACTAGCCTTGACATACACACAGGACTATAGAAGCCAAATTCTTTGACTTTCTCATGGAAGCAAAGATTCCAACTACGAGATGCTTGTTTCAATCCATAAATGGATTTCTCAAGCTTACACACTCTATTAGGATACTTTGCATCTACAAAACCCCCTGGCTGACTCATGTAAACATCTTCAGCCAACTCCCCATTAAGGAAAACAGTTTTGACATCCATCTCCCATATTTCATAATCATGAAAAGCAGCTATGGCGAGCATTATTCTTATCGACTTTATCTTAGATACTGGTGAGAAGGTCTCATCATAGTCAATCCATCGGGTTTGAGGAAATCCATTCATAACTGGTCGAGCCTTGAAAGTGTGTACATTTACATCCATGTCGGTCTTCTTCTTGAAGATCCATTTGCAACCAACTATCTTTCGACCAGGTTCTTGATCAACCAAATTCAGAACTTGGTTGTCATACATGGACTTGATATTGTTTTCCATTGCCTCCTTTCACTGGGCAACTTCAGGGCCTGCCATCGCTTCCTTGTAGTTAGCTGGTTCATCCAAAATACTAGTGTTTGATCACTGATAAATGTATCGCTGTCTGTTGTTATATGGAAACCATAGACGTTGGTGGCATGCTAACTCTACTCAAACGTCGTTAATGATTAGTCAATGGGTTCAACAAGAGTCTCATCCTTTGGTTGAGCGCTAGTATCTTCTAAAGTTCCTTCGTCGGTTGAATCTTGAATCTCTTCAAGGTCAATGGTAGTCCCACTATCCTCTTTGCATATGAGCTCTCTCTCTCTCTCTCTCTCTCTCTCTCTCTCTCTCTCGTGAACGACTCCTCTTCGTGCTACAAAGACCACGTTCTGACTAGGTCTATAGAACAAATATCCAAAAGAATTTTGTGATTAACCAATGAAAATACATCTCTCACTTCTAGGTTCTAGCTTGTCATGAGTCTCTCGTCTAACGAAAGCTTCACAGCCCCAAACCTTGATATGTGCTAACGAGGGAACTTTCTGTGTCCACATCTCATGAGGTCTTTTGGTAACCTTCTTGGTAGGGACAAGATTGAGAATATGGCTGGTTGTCTCTAAGACATACCTCTAGAAAGAAATAGGAAGAGAAGCTCGAATCATTATGGAACGAACCATGTCTAACAAGGTCCGATTGTGCCTCTCAGCCACACCATTAAGTTGTAGTGTCCTAGGAGGAGTCAATTGTGAAACAATTCCACTTTCCTTGAGATAGTCGTGGAACTCAATACTAAGATACTCTCTGCCTCTGTCATATCGCAACATCTTTATCTTCCCGCCTAATTGATTCTCGACTTCATGTTTAAACTCTTTGAACTTTTCAAAGGTTTCTGATTTATGCTTGATTAAGTAGATATATCCATATATTGTATATTCATCAGTAAATGTCACATAAATTCGTTTAACATCCCTTGTAGTGGATCTGAAGGGTCCACACACATCTATGTGTATGAGATCCAACAAACCTTCACCGCTTTCATAAGATCTAACGAAAGTTGATTTTGTCATCTTCCCCAAAATACAAGATTCGCATTCATCATCTGGTCGTAATTCAAATAATTCCAACACTCAATCCTTTTGGAGTTGGGCGATGCGTTTCTTGTTAATGTGCCCAAGACGACAATGCCACAAGCATGCCTTGTCTAAACCATTAGACGCATCAATATGAAATAGAGTATTACCTAAGCTATCAACACAAATCACAGTTTCATACACAACATTACTAGGTAAAGATTCAAATGTAAAGATACCATTCTTATAAAATAAAATCGATCCATTCATGTTATTAAACGAATATCGAAAACCTTGTCTAAATAGTGCATGAAAAGAAATAATGCTTCGCGTCATTTCTGATGAATGGCAACAATTAATTATGTTGAGATTAAATCTCTAAAGGTCGAACAGATTCAAACAGGTAAACAGATTAAGAACACGCAATGAATATCAAATATGTCGAATGATTAATTATCACAGCCTTAGAAGAGCTCGATTAAGAACTGCTATTGTAAAGGCATGTAGGGTTTACAAGACGATTAGATCATTACAAAACACGGTGCATGCATGCACCTTAAATAGCTAAACCCTAATAAATAAATAACGGGTGGACAGGCCCAACCCGAATACAAAATAGATTAAACATTAAGCCCAAAATGACACAACACAAATACTCAACAATCTCCCCCTTTGCGTCAATTGAGGTAGGAGTCGTTGACTGTAGAGTCTGTTGGATTAGGTGTCTAAGCCATAACTATATTTGGTATGTACTTGACCCGGTTGTAGCATGGTCCTTTTGGGTTGCCTTCACCAGAGCAACTTGACTGGATGAATAATGGAGAAAGAGGTTTATTATGGTTTATTAATATATTATATGAATACTATATTAAAAGAGAAATAATATTATTTAATTAATATTGGTCAAGAATTAATTTAGCATTAATTTTATGGTCAAAAGAGGTTAATTAAATTAAGGGGAATGAACTTGTAATTATTGGATAAATGCAAGATGGGGTGAGGAACCCTTGGAAAGGGGTTGGACGAAATCTTATGGGAGCCCATAAGGATTTCGTCCAAGGGGCCAAGTTCTGGAAGGTTCTTGTGGGCTGCTTAGAGCCTAAGCAACCAGATGAGGACTTTGACTGAAACCCTAATTCCTCACCTATATAAAGGGTCCCTAGGCTTCATAATTTTGGCTACACTAGCCCTAAGAAGATTTCCATGAGCCGAAATTACCTTCCTCTCTCTCTCTCTCTAATATTCTCCAATTTGATTTGGTGTTTGTGATCTCTTAGAGGCACAACATTTGAGGTGCTAAGGTTCTCAAAAGCTCAAGATCTTTAAGCAACAATCAAAGGTAACTTTCTAACTTGTTTATTAGATGTTAACTTCGTTTTGTTGTATGCTAGATTAGGGTTTGCAAGTCTTGGACAAATTATTGCATGTACAAATAGAAAAACTAGATCCAAGCATTAGGGTTTGCATGAACACCATAGGAATGTTGTTTTGCTCATAACCCAACAGTGGTATCAGAGCCTAGATAGTTTCTCTTTTGTATTTGATGCATTGATAAAATTGTTCAAAGTTGAAAATCGAAAAATCTTGCTTCTGACTGATGAACTCGTCAAGTCAGATGAACTCGACGAGTCCAATTAGTGACTCGGCGAGTCGGATAGTTTGGAGGCTGATTTTTCGGAATTTTAACTAAAATTGAATTGGGATAATTACCAAAAACGTTTTTTGACTGATAAAATCCAATTTTTTCAATAAGGTATTGATTATCCCAATCGAATTCAAAGATAATTGTCACAAATAAGATAATTACTTGTTTTATATGATAAGTATTAATTATTTGTATTTTGATTTGATTTATCTTGTCAAGGAAAAAGATTAGGTCAAATTATGTGATAACTATTAATAATATAATTAATTAATTATTTTTCAAATTTGATCTAAAAGATGTTTTGAAAAGTTTCAAAAACTTCCCCTCAAGTTTTGGAATTTAAATTTTTGATTAATAATTTTAATTATGAAATATTTAAATTCTAAACCCTAGAGTTTTAAAAGTTAAAATTCAACCCTTATACTATTATAATATTAAAAGATTAATAATATATATGTATAAGATAAAGCTAGTCTTACCGTTAGTAGGCCTCATTCACAAAGCCGATCTATAAGGAGGGTATAAGGTTGCTGCCTATAAAATGGCAGTTTAATGGGTGTCCACTCTCACCCACTGCTTCCTTGATTGGCGGAGGGTCGTTAGCTGAACGGGTAGGATAGGGCAACCAATTCCTCATTAATAAGTATAATGATTATATAAAGTAACTAAATGTTTTATAAATTCCCAATCTTAGTTACTTTAGGAAAAATGTGAAAATGTATGCTATTCCATGAAATTACACTTTGCACTTTGCCAAGTCGTTAGTGGAGCGTATGTGGTTAACCGGAACACAAATTTGGGACTAGCAAAGGTGGCAAAGGGTAACATGATGTTTATCATAGATCAATGGAGCGTGTGTGGATAACCGGCACATTCATTAGGTGGTAAATGACATCGAGAGTACCAAGTACATTTGCATGGTTATTCACACCTTGTTTGTGATCCTCGGTATCCTAGTCACAAACTTGAAGGGCATAATTGAGATTTAAACATGCCATTGAAAAGTTCAATGATCCTCAAAAGAGTCTAGAAATTTCAATTCATTTAAAACTTAAAGTCCTTTTTTCGTTTTTCATGGTGGAAATTGGTAAATCGTCATTTACCTACCTTCTTATTATTTGCAATTATATTACGGCATCCCTCTTCTGAATTGTAAATAATTATCTTGGGTCCTAGCCCTAATTTCTCATTTGGGTGTTTAATTGGGGATTATTATCTAATCTAAACTTTGTTCCTTTTCTATTTCAGATGTCTACTCAAAACAACAACGCTTCTGGCTCGACCCCTTCTGGCTCATTCTCACTCATGAACTTGTATGGGAGGGTGATATTTGATGGGACTAATTTCAATGATTGGATCCGCAACATTTGTATGGTTACCCGCTGCGAGGACAAAAAGTATGTTCTCGACAAGGAGCTGAATGAGGTCAATGTCAACACTGCTACTCCTGAAGAAATTGCTGCTTATGAAACTCATGAGCGAGATGCTACGCAGGTTCATTGCATCATGCTTGCAACAATGATTGCTGAACCACAAAAGTCCTATGAGGACTACTACCCCTACAACATGCACCAAGATTTGATGGAACGTTACCATCAAAGTGCCAGGCAGGAGAGGTATGAGATCATCGCCTTGATGATCACTACCAAAATGAAGGATGGAGAGTCCATCACAGCCCACTTGTAGAAAATGCTGAGATTCGTGGACCGTTTGCAAAAGTTGAACATGAACTTCGTATGACCTATCATATGAAAAAGGAGGAGGTCACTCTGAGCAAGCTTCAAGGCCTGCTACGGACTGCTGAGAGTAGTCTGAAAGGCAAATCTAATGCATCAACTCCTACTGCTGCTGCCCCCGTCTTGGCTATTGGGAAAGGAAAGGGAAAGAAGAGGAAAGCTCCTTCTAAGAGCCACAAGGGTAAACCCCATGATGGATCCTCTTCTAGTGGGACCAAAGCTGGTTCTGCTACCCCCTCTTCCAACCCAAAGGAAGAAAAGTGCTTCTACTGTCATGACAAAGAGCATTGGAAACGAAGCTGCCCAAAGTATCTGCAGTACATCAAGGATGGGAAGATAAAGCCATCCTTCGCAGGTATTTACATTATTCAATCTAACAACTCATCACATTCTATTTCTTGGGTCCTTGATACAGGATGTGGTTTTCATATTTGTTCTGATTTGCGGGGTCTAAGAAGAAGTAGGGATGTGGAGCATGGGAAGATGAACCTAATCATGGGGAATAGGAAAGCGTCGCCTGTCACCAAGATTTGAGTTTACTCTTTAGTGATTAGTAGTGGGTTAGTATTAGATTTAAATGATTGTTGCTACTCGTCAGAAATGGTGAGAAACATTATTTCTTTTCATGGTTTGTACACACAAGGTTTTAGTTTTTCGTTTAATAATGAAATTGGTTCTATTAATGCATTCTTCAATGGTACTTTCTATTTTGAAGCATTGCCTTGTAAATGTTGTAGATAACTTAGGAAATAATGTGTTGCACATTGATTCGTCCAATGGTTTGGACAAAACATGCTTGTGGCATTGTCGTCTTGGACATGTCAACAAGAAGCGCATAGCCCAACTCCAAAAGGATGGAGTGTTGGAGTCATTCGACCTCAAATCGGATGACACGTGCGAATATTGTTTACTTGGAAAGATGACAAAGTCACCCTTCACTGGTACTTGTGAAAGGGGTGAGGGTTTGTTGGATCTCATACATACAGATGTATGTGGACCTTTTAGATCCACCACAAGGGATGCAAAGCGCTTCTATGTGACTTTTACCGATGAGTATAGCAGATATGGGTATATCTACTTAATCAAGCACAAGTCAGAAACCTTTAAAAAGTTCAAAGAGTTTAAGTAAGAAGTGGAGAATCAGTTGGGTAGGAAAATTAAGATGCTCTGATCCAATTGAGGAGGTGAGTACCTTAGTATAGAATTCCATGACTACCTAAAGGAATGTGGGATCGTTTCGTAATTGACGCCACCTAGGACACCGTAGTTGAATGGTGTAGCTGAGAGGCGTAATCGAACCTTGTTGGACATGGTTCGCTCCATGATGAGTCGAGCTTTGTTACCTATCTCATTCTGGAGGTATGCCTTAGAGACTGCCGCCCATATCCTTAATCTAGTCCCGACTAAGAAGGTTGCCAAAACACCTCACGAGAAGTGGACAGGGAAAGTTCCCTCGTTGGCACATATCAAGGTTTGGGGTTGCGAGGCTTTCGTAAGAAGAGAGACTCACGACAAGCTCGAGCCTCATAGTGAGCGGTGTATTTTCATCGGCTATCCACAGAAGTCCTTTGGATATCTCTTCTATAGACCGAGTGACAATGTTGTATTCATTGCGAGGAGAGGGGTTTTCCGAGAGCAAGAGCTCATATGCCAAGAGGACAGTGGGAGGCAAATTGATCTTGAAGAGATTCAAGAATCAAGCGATGAAGGAACCTCTTACACTGGCGCTCAACCCGAGGAGGAGACTCCTAATGAACCGATTGACGAGTCCCTGCCTCTTAGACGTTCCAGTAGAGTTAGTGTTCCACCCGTATTATATGGTTTCCATATAACGGCTGAGGGTGATAGATTTATTAGTGATAGCACACTAATAAATTTGGATGAAACTAACAACTACAAGGAAGCCATGGCAGGCCCGAAGTCTGCAAAATGGAAAGAGGCTATGGACAACGAGATTCAGTGGGAGCGGTGGGAGCGATGACTTGAGAGTGCGAGGGTATAGTGACGCTAGTTTTCAGACTGACTGAGATAATTTCCGCTCTCAGTCGGGCTGGGTCTTTACCTTAAATGGAGGAGTAGTGACATTGAAAAGTTCCAAGCAGCGAGCGAATCGTCGAAGGAGGCAATATGGCTAAAGAACTTCATCGGAGACCTTGGAGTTATACCAGCCATAAAGGAGCCTATGGAGATTTTCTGCGATAACAAATGTGCGGTTGCCTTAACCAAGGAACCGAGGGATCATGGCAGATCCAGGCATATCAACAGGAAATATAATTTCATTAGACATCGGGTAGAGGAGGGGCTCTTCCTAGTAAAGAGGGTATCGTCATAAGATAACCCAGCAGATCCCCTTTCGAAGGGACTGAGTAGGGTTAAGCACTTGCAACACGCTAGGAGCATTGGGCTGAAGGATGATATTAGTTTTAGTGATTAGATAGCCTTAGAAACTTGTAATAGATAAACTGTAACTGACATTTTGATGATTAAATAAAGGTGTTTTATTTATAAGTAATATTACTGTCTTGTGTCAATTATTTACTATTGTTTCACTTTGCATGTTTTGACTTCCTGAATAATAAGATTATTTAAACTATCCACAGTCGATCATATGTTGGAAGTAAGTATGAAAGAAGATTTTCATGAATTGGCTTGTAGATTGTCTAAGCGTTTACACATAGCAAAAGTTTGCTGCAACGTTCATGAGTGCTTATGAAATATGATTTGAGTATTGGATTAAACCCACACTCACATGAATCACTTCATGGAATTAATCACGAGTGATTGTGAGATGATAATATCATATAGTCTTTAAACCTAGATATATAAGTTGTTGTTTATGAGTCGGTTGTGCGTTGATAATGTGTAACCGCATCAGTAACTTGATGTTATAAAACACATTGTTGTGTACGGCTTGATGAGTAAATAGTACAAGCATATAAGTCGAAGTTTACCTATTCCTTTTAACCTACGAGGTTAAAAGCGATATCTGGGCCCTTCGATGATTTTGTTTTGACTTATGTGTCGGGCCCGGTCAGGACTGAATTGATGTGTTCAATTAAGTTCTATGTCAGAAAAATCTGAGATCGAGAAACAAACTGCTGGACAATAAGTATGACTATGTTCCATGTGATTGTCCACACAATATCTTGAGAACGGAGGACTATACGATTCCTTATCTAAAGGACGTGTCAGAGTTCGACAACGGCTTTTGAGAGCTAGGATTGCTAATCGGATATTGAAGTTGTACTTGCATCTATAGTTATTAGACTAATATAAGTGGGAGACTGTTGGATTAGGTGTCTAAGCCATAACTATATTTGGTATGTACTTGACCCGGTTGTAGCATGGTCCATTTGGATTGCCTTCACCAGAGCAATTTGACTGGATGAATAATGGAGAAAGAGGTTATTATGGTTTATTTAATTAATATTGGTCAAGAATAAATTTAGAATTAATTTTGTGGTCAAAAGAGGTTAATTAAATTTAGGGGACTGAACTTGTAATTATTAGATAATTGCAAGATTGGCTGAGGAACCCTTGGAAAGGGGTTGGACGAAATCTTATGGGAGCCCATAAGGATTTCGTCCAAGGGGCCAAGTTCTGGAAGGTTCTTGTGGGTTGCTTAGAGCCTAAGCAACCGGATGAGGACTTTGACTGAAACCCTAATTCCTCACCTATATAAAGGGTGCCTAGGCTTCATAATTTCGGCTACACTAACCCTAAGAAGAGTTCCAAGAGCTGAAATTACCTTCCTATCTCTCTATAATATTCTCCAATTTGCTTTGGTGTTTGTGATCTATTAGAGGCACAACATTTGAGGTGCTAAGGTTCTCAAAATCTCAAGATCTTCAAGCAACAATGAAAGGTAACTTTCTAAGTTGTTTATTAGATGTTAATTTCATTTTGTTGTATGCTAGATTAGGGTTTGCAAGTCTTGCACAAATTATTGCATGTACAAATAGAAAAACTAAATCCAAGCATTAGGGTTTGCATGAACACCATAGGAATTTTGTTTTGCTCATAACCCAACAGAGTCCGCTTCTGCACTTCAAATAGTTTCGGAATTACGCTGAGTAGAACCTAGCGAAATTGGATGTACCACAGGATCATATCCGAGAAGCACTTCTTGTCTGCTTTGCTGTTCCCTTTGTATTTGCTTACGAAATCCAAAATATACTCCAGACATGAAGTGGTGTAGAGATGTTTGTCTGCGAGAAAGTAACAAACTTTGCGAAAATATGCATCAGTTCACTCTTTCATTTGAAAAGCTACACACCACCCTCCCTTTCGTATCTTCCCAAGTTTCATTTTATCAAAACCGTTAGGAGCTTCCTTGGGGTGCACAAATGGCTTCTTTTGGAGAACATCAACAACTACAACATCCATTTTGCCAACCTTTTGAATATAATAAATTAAAATCTGTTTGAGGTGAGCAACAACGGGTTCGAACTTCTGTTGGTCTCTTAGCAACAAATTGAGTAGCATAATCCAGTCGTACGGGTTCAGGCAGGGAAGATCGGCAAGAGTGAATTCGTACACCTGACTCGTAGAACCTCTAGCAACCTTAAAGCAAGCGTTTGGGAAGCTATCAGTTTCGATTGGACCAGTAACCTTCACAATGGTTATCTTCTTTGCACTCCAGGTTTCGTACTGGGGCTTCTTGTGCTTGAGATAGAACGAGAAGAGTAAGTGATCTGCACCGCTGTCGGTTGGAGGGACATTCGCAACTTTAACAAAGCTACAAAAATCTAAAGGATTTCGGAGTGATTGGAAGATCTAGCTGCGAATCTTGTGTATTTTGAAAATCAAAAGACACAACTGGTTCCAACCAATACTGGCTTGGCATATCCACAGCCTCGCTCATGATTCGCTTCAAAGTCCATACTGGAAACAAAAGCTTTCGACTTTCTAGTGTGACTTGAGCTTCGCGTTCAACCCTTTTGTTTTTCTTCTACTTCCCTGACAATTCTATTGTGTTCTTCCATTTGCGTTTCACGAGCCTTCCTTCTTTTAAGCTCGTGCTCATCAGGCTCTTCTTCTTCACTGTCATCAATGATTGGTTCTTCGTTGAGCTTTTCCTTTCCTTTTGAATCCAAAGCTACATTACCATTCAGTTCGTTTTCAGACTTTGGATTGGGGTTATCTTTCTTAGTTTGCTTCACATTTTCTCCCCCTTGTTTTGGAATTGAGCTCGACTCCGAAACACCTTCAATTTGGTTCAGCATTGCGAATACTGGCCTTAGCTTTTCAGATAGATGCTTCCAAACAGAGATTGTGATCATAGAGTCACGAGTCTCGATAATGTCAGAAAGCAACCTGTTCACATCCGCAACACAACTCTTTCAGACAAGAGGTCGGTTATCTGCTTTTCAGCATGCTCGAGCTTGACAGTGAGTACCTTATCGTTTTTCATTTTTACTGCGAGCTGATCCTTAAGATTGTTTTCTGTGGCCAAGTCATATTGAAGCTTTTGAATTTTAGATTAAATGGAGGAGTTAAACTCAGAATGGTCAGATTGGAGGCCAGTTTGAACTTCTTCGAGCTTTGCTTTCTCTGTGCAAAGAGTAGATCCAAGGCTGGAAATGATTTCGTTTGCCTTCGCAGTGTTTGTTTCGAACGAGCTTTGAAAAGTGCTCATGAAGGAATGAGCATCAGTAATTAGTTTATCGACCTTTTCGGTCGTTTTATTGAAAACTATGGCTGAAGCATCAACAACCTTATTCGTCTTCTCAAGATTCGCAGTTTGTTCCTTTGTGAGGGTCTTGAGAAAAGACTTGACTATGGCCTGAGAATATTCATCGGTAGTTGAGGTTTTGGAGGATTGCAGCAGTGAATCCAACTTCTCATTAATAACCTTGAGCTGCCCTTTCGTGACAGGAGCATCATCATCACTCTCAATCCTAATGTTGAAGGGACTGTAAGTGAAGCCTCCAAAGTCATATTCTTCTTCTTCACCAAAAATTGTATCTGGGTCGTCCTAGCGAAGTGGTGAGACTGGTGGAGTAGAAAGACCAACTATGAAACCTGAAGCACCGGCCCCCGCATCAGATGCGTTGACTGAGATTTGAGGTTCACGAGTAGATGTGTTTGCGGTTTAATCTGTGAATAGAGGGGTTGACTGGGCGATTGAGGTTTGGGTCTGTGAGACTCCGATAGAAACAGGCAGGCAAGGGGCAATGGTGATAGGTATGTAAGTAGTGATTGGAGAGCGAGGAGGAGATGAGTGGTCAAAGAAGTCATCAGTCATAGGAACTAAAGTAGGAATTTCAAAAAAATACCTCAGGATTCGTAGTTGTAGGCTCCGAAACCTTCAGTTGAGATGTGGCATCATCATCATCTTCGTTGTGAACGTCTTCCTGAACACGAACCTACAAAATCGGGTGTGACTGTGAATGTTCATGATCACTCGGTGTTAGAGTTTGTGGTCTGTGAGCCACTTTCTGGACCTTCTTCTTTTTAGGAGCCGGAGGAGGTTCGGAGGGTCCTTCACTAGATTTTCTTTTACTGCTCTTCTTAGGTGATTGGGCCTTTTCAGATGGACCGACCTTTGCAACCCTTTTCTTTGCTCCTTTCTTCGATTTGTCTGCCTCGTCAAGGATCTTTTGATATTCATCAGTCATAGGGCGAAAACCTGAGACTGGTAAGGTGCGATAGTTTTGCAACACGTCGCTCGCAGCCGGAACATCATGAAGCATAGACACCAGAATTGAACCAATGAAGCTGAACTTGGAATTATGAGCGAGAATGATATTCGTGGTGTGGAAGATCTGGATTGCTGTCATACAGGAGTCTTCGAGGACGGGGATGTTAAGCTTAGTACTCGCCCGTTGAACCACAATTGTCCAAAAACGAGCACAGGAAATTTCACTGTGTCGTGAAGAGGAGAGGGTACTTTGGACCAATTGAGCCCAGAGAACCGAACCATAATCTAGATTGATGCCAAAGTAGATGCCGTACATCATCGTCATAAATAACTTACTCGCACAATCAGAGCCTCTAACTCTCTCCGAGAAGCTTTTGAATAGCAGTGTGAATAGGCCGTTCCACATCAGCGGTAAGTTGGTGTTTTGAACTTGGAAACTACCATCAATGCCTCCTTGTATCCCATATGGTAGAACATCTCCATGATGGCAGAATTGGAGATGCTCTCAGGGTTAACCAAGTCACGATCCTGAGGAAGCCCTAGGAGGCCACGGAACCTTGATTTGGTGATTTGGGTTTTCTTGTTGAAGATTTCGAATGTAATTAACTCTTTTCCGTTTTGAAAACTAGCAGTGGAATAAGCCTATGACAGATGCACCAATGGAACAATTTCAGATTTGGTGAGAGTGATAACCAGTGGAGAATAACTCAAACATTCGACGATTGGTTGAAGAAATCCATTGTATTTTGCTAGGTCAAGGTCGAGAATCATGTTTTGATTTGTCTTGAGGTTGAGGATCGATGATTGGGCCATCTGTTCTGTAACGGAGGGTGTCTCTGAAGAAGCTGCCATGGAAGCTCGATGGGGAAGATGATGAACAGTTGACGAAAAATCACCGGGAGGATTTTTGAATACTTTTGAAAGTGGTAAGTGATTATCGAATCGTCAAAAATCTTTTATACCGTATAGTAAGAGAGAGAAAACCGACGGTTGGTTGCATCGGTTACTGAAAAGTCGCCTAAAAAGGCATGATAGACAGCTGTGACGGGTGTTAGGCGGCGTCAAATCAGCGTCCTTTCAAATTAGCGCACCCAAATCTTATCCTTTAAGATGCCGTTTTAGTTACGCCCTTTTGCAGTTAATTCGGATATGAACTTTTGGACTGAATATCCATCAATAATCCTGCGAAACTAAAGGTAATCATAAGTACCACGAACCAGACTTTGGAAAATCACAAGGATCTTCGTGCAAGAGTGTGCCAAAGATAAAGAAATAAATCAACATTGTACTATGGGATTCTAGTGATGTCTATTAAGACATGGAGCAGATGGATCCCGGGCAAAGATCTCTTCCTTCACAGTCAAGAGAGACTTTGAAGTGTCTGTGCGGTTTCCCGTTAAATTACGATCAGCTGTTTATTGAGAAACAGTGAAAGGCTTCTTTCCATTAAGTTTAAAGGGTGGCTTTATCTTCAACCAAACTACGAAACTTGATATAAGTCTGAACGTTCGGATGAAGTACTTGTCTAACCAGTGTAGCCATAAGAACAAGTATGCTTTGGAATTATTTTAAGTGACTAGGATAAGTATAGAAATCTCAAGAAAAATAAAAAACTGGATCTATTGGGAAGAAACGTCTTAGGTCGAGAACGTCTCATTAAGATCACACAAGAAAGAAAAAGAGATTGCATGGTACTGACCACAAAGGTGGACATTCGTTAATTCCCTGGTGAATAAAGAACATATAAGTTGTTCACCTTCAATTCGTAAACATGTGTTGGATTTTGGGTTTCACTCAATTCGTGGTAATAACGAATTTAAGATCATAAACACAGAATTGGTTATAACCATAAAACTCAGTGGTAATATCTGAGAGTCTCAAGGGTTACATTTATGAATGCGAAAGTAATGGAGAATTGGTAAGAGGTGGTTTCAAAGAAATAGTGTACCTCTGCTATGCGTAAGTGATCAACCAGTGAACTCTTAACTCAAAGCGAGAAGAGTAAGGTAGCTCATGACTTATGTGAAGAAACAACCTAATTGGGAAGAAACGATTGGTGTTATCGAATCATTAAGGCTTCAAAATAGAGTCTTTGAGGCTTCAGACTACATGCAACAACATGCTTCTAGGGACACTTAACTAGTGCATAGATTATAAAATTTATACCTGCCCCATCATTCGTAATTGAGATCATCAAGATATTTGTTTTCAAACCTGCTCAATTATTTAATATTTTTGGTGTTTTTGATTATTACACAAAAGGAATAAACGATGAAAATAAAGAAAAATATTTTTGTATTTTTGTTTTTCTGAAAAAGAAAGAAAGAAAATATTTTGGATTTTCAATATTCTGAAAAAGTAATTAAAATAAAAAAAATAAAACAATTTTTGATTTTCGTTTTTCTGAAAAAGAAATAAAAACAGAAATAAGTAAGAAGAAATAAAGAAAATATACAAATGATACATGAAGTTCCTAACCAAGAATGAACGGTAGTTTAACAACCCGTTATTTTTCAAGTCAATAAAAGTCAAACCCTTAAAAACTCGAATTTTACTGATTTTACTTATTTTGTTAAGATCATAAGGGTTAAATATGATTTAAATTATATAAATGATGTTTTTATATAAGTATTTTAATGTTTGGGATAAAAACACTTAGACGAAGACATAATTTTAGGGGCCAAAATAGGAACCGAGAACGTGCGAATGGTCTAACTCCTCGGACCGAAAACCTCTTTTCGGCCGAGAAGCCTCGGACCGCAAACCCTTCGGACCGAAAACCCCTTTCCCGCCGAAAACCCAACCGATATATATGGTTTCACTCAAAAACATAGTCATTTTCTCACTTTCCCAGCCGAAAACACTCCCATTTTGCTCTCAAGTATCATACAAGGACCTTCATATCTTCAAGAAAAATCCTTCAAATCTTCATAATTTTCACCAAGAACACAAAGAACACTAAGAACACCAAGAACAATCATCAAATCTTCAAGCTGACTGTAAAATCTTAGGACCGAGAACTCGTTCCTGACCGATAACACCCGAAGACCGAGAACCTAGTTCTCAGTTGAGGTTTTAAGACCGAAATCAAGGATTTCGGTGAAGGCTAGACAGAAAACCTTAGATAAATTAAGTGTTGTTTAACACTCTAATTAATTATTTCGCTAATTTAAATACGATTACGTGTTTAAATTATATTAGGATACCGTTATTTCCACGTACGGTAGCCTGAGGATCATCTCTACAGTTCCGCTATCCAGACTCGAACAAAGTAGAGGTGAGTTCATACCCCTACATTTTCACTACTTTTCAATGTTTTTAGGGGGGAATACAAGTAAAACACAAGGAATCCTGTGTTAGCATACAAACGATTTCAAACGATTTCAAATCACTTGCAATTACATCAAAACCATTTTAACTACAACATTATATCAAAATACATTATTAACCCTTTTGTAACATGTTGAGCAAAAGGGTGATTTCACAAATCTTGAATACTGATTTATACTCACTATTAAATTGCAAGGGTTTTCAATTCATTACAGAACATACATACAAACTATAATAAGTATAGTTTGGGGAACGCTACACTATTTTGCTAAGTTCAATACATGAAACAAGAACATACACTTAAACTATAATAGGTATAGTTTATGAAACACTACTCTATTTCTCTAATTCAAAGATACACTACTAAAACAATTATTTAAGTATAATTATTTTACACTACAAAGTACACTATTACAAGGCAATACATACAGTTTCAAGTACAAGAGAACACTACTACACTACACGTAAACTAGTTAATACAGGGTTGTGAGGCACTACTTCATTGTACCCATTGGGGTATATGTCTAAATCCTATAAAATATAACCAGAGTCTCCTGGAGGGAGAGCGTGAATTTGTGTATAGATATATACGGGACTGAAAATCCTACACCTAATCCACTTGCAACAGCTAGGCCGGCAGGCTTGGGGTGACAAATGTCATAAAATTCTGACGCCTGAAGAACTTCGTAGAGGTCTGTGACAACCCGAAATTTCCATTTGAACAAACTCTACCGTCTAGCACTTCAATTAAAAGTCAAATTCTTTTCTGCTAATTTTTAGCTCGGTTTAAAGTCCGGTTGGGTATTTTTAATATTTATTTTCTGAGAGAACAAATTTGAGGAAGTATACTTTGGGATTAATTGTGCAACATTTAAGTCACAAAACTCCAAGAGTTTGGAGTTTTCCGCCCAAAATAGTGTTAGGGCCGAAAACCCTAAAGAGTATATTAGCTTTTTTTCCCATTTCCAAGTCAAGAACAATTCTCTCTCAACTATCATCCGAATTTTTGTCAAGATCTTCAAGATTGTAAGTGTTTCCTTCCTTGTTTAGTTGATCTCTTCCATTTTCGAGTGATCTTACATGATTTCATCCGTGAAATCATACCATTTTCTTAGATCTTCAAGTGTTCTTCATTTCACAAAGAACACCAAGAACACACACTAGTGTTTTGGGCCGAAAACACCCTTCTTTGCTTCCATATTGTAAGTATCTATCTCCTATACTTGTTATCTAGTAAGGATACTTGATTTAGGGCCTTGAAAACATCCATTTATCCAAGAACAAAGGTGTTTTCGGTCTAGTGCATCTCCTTAGACCGAAAACCCTTATGAAGGTGCAAAATGACTTTAAGCCTTTCCTAATGCTTAGTATTGAGTCTAGAACACTTCATTGATTGTTGAAGGCCCTTGAAAATCACCTTATGCACCAAAAATCATGAGTTTTCGGTCTTAAACTCAGGGACCGAAAACCCTAAAAACCGAAAACCATATGGACCGAATACCACTTGGACCGAAAACCTCTTTGGACCGAAAACCATATGGACCGAAAACCACTTGGACCGAAAACTCCCTTAAGTGGCCTTACAACCCTTAGGTGCAACCCTAAGTACTTCTAGCACTAGAATCAAAGTGTTTTCCATGTCCTAGGGTGTCTTAACTTGGTTAATTTGTTGTTAAATGACTAATTGGATACATATATGTGTTATTATATGTTAAATAGGATCCGTGTGTGTGCTCAAGTCTTCACTTGACACTTAGCATCCTATACCATCCGTTCATCCAAACCACTCACTACAGGTGAGTTAATACCCCTTAATCAACCTTTTAAATGATTTTAAATGCTTTTATGGGGGGAATACAAGTTGAACTATTATAGTTATTATATCAATCACATGTGATTAATAACTACCAAACAAGTGGATTTCTTACTTTTCAAACTGTGTTATCAATCAAACTCCTTCAAGCTGTTTTACAAACTCTTTTACCTGTTAAATACTTTCATTAAACTCTTTTAAACTTATACCTTGTCAAATGTGTATCTATATAGATATAGTTATATAAGTAGCATTGAAAGGACTTAGGACTGATAGCTCGCCTTTCTTCCTGTTCCTTGTTTGTTTGTGGACTTGGGGTATCGGTTATTTGTCCGAAGGTTGTTTGAATCTTAGTGATATATTATGTATATGTATATAGATATAAAAGTTACTTCTTTCATTTCAATACCTTTGGGTAGCAAAGGTATCCAAACATTTTCATACATACAAACAACATTACTAGTAAACTATAATAGGTATAGTTTAGGAAGTTACAATACTATTACTAGAACAGTGAAACATTCTATGAGTCAGTTCATACATGAGTCAATACATACTATGATGAGAAACAAACATAACATACAGATAGAGAATACTATGATGAGAAACAAACATAACATACAGATAGAGAATACTATAACGAGAAACAAACATAACATACAGATAGAGAATACTATAACGAGAAACAAACGATAACATACAGAGAGAACATGCTATTATGAGAAACAGAGAGAACATACATACATACTAGACAGAGAGAACATACAATACAACTAGTACATACAATACATATACAAGAACATTACAACAGTTATGTGAGCCACGTAACGGGGCATGACATCACCTGTCATGACTTGTTTTGTATCCAGAATCTCCTTAAGTGGAGAGCGTTGAGTTTGTATATAGATCTATACTGGATTGACTATCCTACACCTTGCTGTTCGCTACAGTGGGACTTGCAAGTATACGGGTGCCAAATGTCATTTCTACCGACGTCTTTCATCGTCGTGTTTTTAGTCGGTAGTATGGTACAGGCATATCACATGGTACTTTAAATAACAATTGGTTTAAGGTAGTTAGTACATCAGTAGTTACTTAATACAACACTACAGTACTTTATTATTTCCCCATTGCATTCACTTTGTGACCTTCACACAATGAGCAGTAATGTAAAGGCTATATTTTTGGTTAATGATAGTCAGATTTGGGAAAATACACACTTTTACAAGAAACAAACATACATTTCATTTGATGCCTTGGTAGAAGGCTGCGTTTAGTAGAAAATATAGGATTTTCTAGGAGTTACAAACATTTACAAACAAACATACTCATCTTTTATTTTGATTTACTTTTTGGTGTCTATTAAACTTTACAGAACACATTTGTATGAAATTATACTATTAATGCAATGGATGATGTTGTTGCTTGTTTACTACTATGCATTGTTGTGATACTGAACATGACGTCCTCGACCCCCGAACGTTTCCGCCGTTCCGGTTTTGGGGTGTGTGTGACAACTGTCAATTCAGGTCATTCTCGGACTCATGCATCTTTATAATAACCATTCATGCACATCATGCCATGGCCTAGTAGTATAAATTAGGTCAAAATCTTACATAAACTAGGATCCATCTAAGACCTAGGACTAATATACTTGACACTTACGATTCTAGTAAGTTGCTTAACTACAATAGGAAATGCCAATGCTATAATTTGAATGAAACTTTCAAGCTTTGTTATAATTGAAAAAGGGTATAAAACCCTAAAAATAAATTAAAATATTCTAATTATACTTCATTATGATGATGAATATCAAACAATATTCCAAACACTCTAAGAGAGCTAAAAATCCAAATTTATAAATCATAAAGCTTAAAAACTTTATAAAATTTGGCTATAAACTTTCTAATATCAAATTTTTATTAATCAAATTATGGATTATAATCATTGAAATAGAAATTAAATTATCATGCAATAATCATAATTTATTAGTTAAAAACAAGATTTTTTACAAATAAATCAAGAATTGGTTAATAAATATTTTTATAAAAACTAGGGTTTTTATAAAATTATTGGAGGGAATTTTATAAAATTTGAAATTAGGAGAGAGGAGGCCTAATGCATGATAGAGCCATCCATTCTCCCCTCCCCATGCACTCTCTCTTCCCAAAACTCAATCATTAGACTTAAACCTTCACTCTACCTCTTCTCTCTTCACTCTCTCACACTCCACCCTCCTAACACACAAACTCTCTTCCTCTCTCTCTCTAACTCACGAAATTTCTCTCATTTCTCTGCCAAATTTCGAGATTTTGAAGACTTTGAAGTGTTCTTACTTCCCTCAAGATCAAAACCAAGGTAAACAACAACATCTTCTTCCATAGTTTCATGATTCTACTTCCTTTTCTTCTTAGTTTTCTCTTCTTTTCGGATTCTATGCCTTTCCATGGCTAGAAATATTTATTTTTCCCTTGTGGTTTGTAGATTCTCACCATAACACAATGCATGTGTTTGAAATGGTGAAAATCCGGGATCAAACCCATGCAAGGAGTGAAAATGATGCACATATGTTCATGTGACTTCAAAAACAAGTATTACATCTTCTTCTCCATTTCTTTTGTGTTCTTGCATGGTCAAAAGCATTTAAACCATTTCTAGTACATCTTGGATGCTCATTCACTCCATGCATGTGCTAGAAATCGGACCTTATCAAAGGCATGCATGATGTTCTTGTCAAAATGTCCTAAGGATGCACTCAAAGCAAACATGCAATCTGCCAGATTACTTTATTCAGCTTTGAACGACCATATCTCGGTCATTTCTTAACCAAATCATGATATTCTTTTTGTATTGTATAATTCCATGAGTTAACTTTCAAACCCAACTGGTCTCACTGTAAAATATTAAATATCCGATTTTTGGCAATTTTTACAAAATGGTTGCACAAACAGCTCTTTTTCTATGATCACCATTTTTGCCTTGCATGATCAATGGCCTTAAACCCAACCATAAATCTGGGGAAAAATACTTTAGAAACTTAACATATCCAGTGAATGATGGTTGAAATTTCGTGGCTTAAAACCCCACTGAATGGGCTACATAAATTCATGAACTTCAGCCACATTTATATCTCATGCACCATTGCATGCAACATTTCTTAATTTGTTTGGGTTCAATACCCCTATTTTCCTTCTGAATAAATTTCGAACATTTTTCCTTTTGAAAGCCCTCACATGCATGTGATAATCTGTAAAATACCAAAAGCTTTTATTATTTCTTTGATTTATTAAAATTATTGCTAGAAACCAAGGGCATAAATCACATAAAATACTTCCAGAGGTCAATAAATCCGGAACAAATTCATGAATGACCCTTATGATGGATAATGACCCCTCACTAAATGTCATCAATTTTTGTTGCTGTTTGGTATGATTTCCAATTTTCTTTTTGTTAGGATATAATAAATCACAAAACCACTTTGGAGAGGGTGAAAATTTTATCTAACAATTTTCACATACCTTACCTGTGATGGATGACTCAGAAAAATAATTTCAACATTTTTCATCATGCCTTGCTATTTTTCCCAATTTTTGGTAATTATAATGGTTTAAAAATAGGAAAAATAGTTCTGATTATCCAAAATTCATAAAACTTTACCAGAACATCATGTTTTACAGTAGGAGGTTACATAAAAATTTTAAGGATTTTTCTCCACTGTAAACTATTTTTCTCTTAATTTCTAAAGTTAATTACACTAAAATACACATAAATACCCAAAACCGGATTATATAATATGAAGACCACTTTTGATATTTTTCTCAGGTTATTTATACTGTAAGTGATGTTACAAAAATTTTTGGTAATTTATTTTAAGTGTTTGATATTATTTCTTCAATCAAAGATTATTTAAAGGAATAAAACAAGGAAAAATAGAAATACCCACTGAAAAATATCTTTTATATTTTTCCCAGCCTATTTATGTATAATAACAGTTAAATAAAAAGTTTGGGTAATTTTGGAAACTGTTTTCTATTTATTTCAATTTTTATTGGAATAAATGCTCAAAAATCATAAAATATAATTAAACAGCTTGGAAATCCATTTTTATAATTTTCCCAGCTTAGTATTGTGTAATAACAGTTAAATAAAAAGTTTGAGAATTTTTATCCTTTGAATGCTATTTCCGTGAATTTATGTTGTAATAAGGACTTAAAAATTTGGAAAATTTATATTCCAATGTTGTAATTAATCGCACGATTTGTAGAATTTCATTATTTCAGAAAAAGTGTAACCAATTAATATAAAATCAAATACTAAAACATAAATTGGCATTTCACTATATGTAGAATTTAGTATATTAGCATTAGATTTCGAAATGGAAACTCACTAGTGTGTGTTTGATGTCGTAGGATCCCGGTAGTAAGACGTTGGTGCATTCCGAAGTACCACTTGTACCTACTCAAAACGTTGTGAGTATTCACGCACTCCCCTATTTTCAGTTTTTATGTTTTGGGGTGGAAAAGCATGTCCCGAAAAACTATTATTTGAATGTTGTATTTAAATTGATTTGTATCAAACATGATTGCTATTTTATTGCTATGTCTCTCTATGTATGTCTATGCATCACGGAACATGAGAACTTATCGTACTAAGGCCCTTCCCTTATCTCTAACCATTAACTCTTTGAGCCAATGGTCATTATGGATAGCGCTATTAGGAATTGACAACTCCTCACTCGCCCTATTGCTGGAGTGCATGATACCATATTCATCTATGGAACGATAAGCATAGATCTTGATAGGGCTTCAGTCATAGGTTTGGTTGAGACTCATTGTTTGCTCATACACATACAAACTCGTTACACATTATAGCAATAAACTTGTTATCTATTATGGCAATAAACTCGTTTATCAATTTTAGCAATCAACTTTGTTTCTCATTATAGCAATGAACTTTGTTCTCATTAAAGCAATGTACTTGTATTTATGAAGAGTCTTATACCAAATCTTGATTTTATAAACCTGTGAACTCACCAACTATTTTCATAGTTGACGCTCGTTTTACATGCTTTTTCAGGAAATAATTAGTAAGTGGATATAGAGATTCATCATCATAGAGCATGCTGCATCGTGTGGAAGTTATTTTATGAAGTTATATTTTGAACAATGTCATTTTGGAAAACTTGTACTTTTTTTTGTTTAAGCTATGGGTTGTAAACTTTTAAATATTGCTATGGTGATGTATCTTTATCTTTTGCAATGAAACCTTTGTCGCTGTCATACCTTGCGTTTCCGCTTTAGCGGGGTGTGACAGAAGTGGTATCAGAGCTAAAGTTATAGAGAACATCGGTTTTTCTTTAAGAAAACAGAACCTATAACTAAAACTTACAAAGCAATTCTTTTTACATCAAACATATTACGAGTATAATTAGGTCGGGAGTTGTATTATTGGACCTCGATTAAACATAGCCTGATCACCTATGTTTAATTAAGGAAAGATTTATACAAAGCTTGAGCTAATTATAATGGGAATATGTTCAACAAAAATATTTGAGAAAACTTTATTTCAAAAATTCAAAAAGGTTAATTTTGGTGTGTGTAAGCATTGCATATTATAGGTATACATTGTTATTTATTTCATATCTCATTGAAATTATGTCTCAGTCCACTATGTCAACATCGTCATCTTCCCACGCTGCCGCCTCAGCCGATGAGTCCGGCTACGTCACTATTATCCCTCGACGTAATCCCCCCGCCTCGGTAGAAGAAGACCCATCGGAAGACACAGAAGATACATGAAACTCGGTGGAGATCAGCAATGACAACGCCCCGAGTCAGCAACGTGAGGCATCGCCTGCATCGGTGTTGCCACAACCACCACTTTATGGGCTTCGTATTCGGAGGACAGCAAGGAAGAGTGTCCCTATCCCAGGAAGGATAGCAACCAGTACAGCAGGACTTGGCACGGCAGGAACCAGTCGGGTAGGACCCAGCATGGCAGGACCGAGAGCACCCCCACCTCAGCGAGTTATAGGGATACCTATCAGGCAGTCAGGTATGACCCCGGAGGAGTCCCGGAGGATGCATTCGATGGCAGCGGGCCTACATCACAGTCTTGCTGTGATAGCTGAGCATCGAGAAGTTTTGGATGAAGTGTTAACAAGGATGGAAATCCTGTTTCAGCATTCGATGGAGACTGCTGACACTGCTAGTGCTACTAGACGAGTGGCAGGTCGTGCGATGACCGCATGTTATGTGTTTGGAGGGCTGTTACTGATTGTGGTGTGGATGTTTCTTGTTGGGATAGCGATTCGTACTTGGTTCTGATTTTAGTATTTTATTGTGTCATGAAATGAAAACCCATGTTGGGTATCTTTTGGGGAAAGACATTAAAACTTTATTTTGGGATTGATGTATTGTTTTGGTTTTAAGACTATTTCAAATGGTAATGAAGAAGTTTATTTTATGTTTGAAAACTTTTACTATGAGGTCAAACCCTAGAACTTATTTAGTCAATAGTTGAATAAAAAGATTTTTCTTTTCTTTCCTTTCTAAAATCTATATGCCTAGTATTAATGCAAACCATTAATTTGACAACACTTACGGTTTTCAAAATAGTAGTGAACTAAAAATTATACATTATTTTATGTATTCATACGTATTTCTTCTCTTGTGTCTTAGAACCATGTCAGGAAGGCCTAATCGCGGGCGCCCACAGAACGAAACACCCGATGTTGCTCAAGTGGTAGCACAACAACTCATGACAGCAATCCCAAACATTGTCACTCAAGTAACTGCGCGACTTAATGCTAACCAAGGAAGTAGTGGAGGAAACCGGGGAAACAATGAAAGAGAATGCAACTACAAGTCCTTTATGGCCTGTAAACCTAAGGAATTCCATGGAAAGGAAGGTGCGGTTGGGTTGCCGAAATGAATTGACAGCATGGAGTCGGTCCTTCACATTAGCAAATGCCTCGAGCGCAACAAAGTTGAGTATGCATCTTGCCTATTCCAAGATAGGGCATTAACCTGGTGGAATACTCTAGTGCAAACCCGAGGCCGTACAGCGGCATATCAGCTAACTTGGGAAGACCTAAAGAAGCTGCTGATAGAGGAGTATTGTCCCAAGGATGAACTTCAGAAGCTTGAATCTGAATTCTGGAACCATTCTATGGTTGGAACACAAATAGAGAAGTACACAGTCCGATTTCATGAACTAGCAAAACTGGTACCTAACTTGGTTACTCCTGAGGAGAAATGGATAGATCGTTACATCTGGGGTCTGGCACCAGAGATTCGGGGAATGGTTACCTCAGCAAACCCAACTACCATTCAAAGTGCAGTAAGTCTAGCAAATCGACTAACCAATGATGTGATAAGGATGGGAGCATCGACAAAGGAAAGCTCTAGTAGCAAGAGGAAGCCAGCAGATCAGGGAGAGAAGAAGTATGGAGGCAAGTCAGGGAGGAAGCAGAAAGTCTCAAGAAACTTTATGGTAAGAGCCCAGGAGCAAGAACCAGTGAAAACTCAAGAACGAGAAGTGCAGGAGCGAAAGCAGTACTCAGGGCCAATTCCGAAGTGCAATAAGTGTAACTTCCATCACAAGGGAGCTTGCCCAGTGTGCCAAAACTGTAAACAGACAGGCCATTACCCGAAGTATTGTAAGCTGAATAAGGATGGAAAAAGGGCATGTTACGAGTGCGGGAGTACTGATCATCTGCGTAGTGCTTGTCCCAAACTGAACAAGGGGCCTGGTAACAATGGACAAGGCCAAGCTAGGCAAAATTTCCAAGGAAATCAAGGTGGGCGGCCAAGAGGTGTAGCCTTTGTGATTGGTGCAGAAGAAGCTCGTCAGAACCCTGAAGTGATAACAGGTACGTTTCTCCTGAACAATCATTTTGCATCAGTAATATTCGATGCGGGAGCAGATAGGAGTTTCGTTTCTTTAACATTTAGACCGGTACTCGACTTGAAATCAAGAAAGATGAGGAATACTCATACTATTGAACTTGCTGATGGGTATGAAATTAGGGCTAATGAAATAATTCCTGGCTGTACTCTGAATTTAGCTGATAAACTCTTTAACATTGACCTAATTCCTATCGAGCTAGGTAGTTTTGATGTAATAGTAGGAATGGATTGGTTATCCAAGAATAGAGCGGACATTGGTTGTTACGAGAAAGTCATTAGGATACCTCTCCCTAATGGAGAAACCCTTATCATACACGGTGAGAAGCCAGGAAGAAGTTTAAACATTGTATCGAGCATAAAGATTCATAAGTACCTGAAAAAGGATTGTATTGCATTCATGGCCCACGTGATAGAAAGAGAACCTGAAGCTAAGCAACTCAAGGAGATTCCGGTGGTTCAAAACTATCCCGAAGTGTTTCCGGAGGAATTACCCGGTCTACCCCCTCACAGACAGGTCGAATTTCGGATAGACTTAATTCCCGGAGCGGCACCGGTAGCAAAAGCACCATATCGCCTCGCGCCATCCGAGATGCAAGAACTGTCCGGACAACTTCAAGAACTTCTAGACAAAGGGTTCATACGACCAAGTTCTTCACCTTGGGGAGCTCCAGTGTTATTCGTCAAAAAGAAAGACGGGTCATTCCGAATGTGTATTGATTATAGAGAACTGAACAAGTTGACAATCAAGAATCGATATCCTCTCCCTCGAATAGATGACTTGTTCGATCAGTTGCAGGGCGCTTCATACTTCTCAAAGATCGACCTCCGATCAGGATACCATCAACTAAGAGTTCACGAAGGAGACATTCACAAAACATCATTTAGAACCCGTTATGGACATTATGAGTTCTTAGTCATGCCTTTTGGACTAACGAACGCACCCGCTGTTTTCATGGATTTGATGAATAGGGTCTGTAGACCATACCTAGACAAGTTTGTAATTGTATTTATCGATGACATACTTGTTTACTCACAAACCAAAGAAGATCATGAGAGACATCTGAAGCTAGTGTTGGAGCTGTTGAAGGAGCAGAAATTGTATGCCAAGTTCACTAAGTGTGAATTTTGGATTCGGGAAGTACATTTCCTTGGTCATGTGATCGGCGAAAGAGGAATTCATGTAGATCCAGCTAAGATCGAGGCAATCAAGAAATGGGAAGCCCCCAAAACCCCGACAGAAATACGACAGTTCCTAGGATTAGCTGGGTACTACAGACGCTTCATTGAGAATTTCTCTAGGATTGCTCAACCATTAACATCTTTGACCCAAAAAGACAGAAAATTTCTCTGGGAAGAGAAACACGAAGAGGCGTTTCAAATCCTGAAAAACAAGTTGTGTAATGCACCAATTCTGGCTTTACCAGAGGGATCGGAGAACTTTGTAGTGTATTGTGATGCATCTCATCAAGGATTAGGATGTGTGTTAATGCAAAAAGATAAGGTCATTGCGTATGCTTCCAGACAACTCAAACCGCATGAGAAGAATTATACCACCCATGATCTAGAACTAGGAGCAATAGTTTTCGCTCTTAAAATATGGAGGCATTATTTGTACGGAACCAAGTGCACCATTTATACCGATCACAAAAGCCTTCAGCACATCCTAGATCAGAAAATGTTAAACATGCGGCAGAGGAGATGGGTAGAGTTGTTTAGTGATTATGACTGTGAGATACGATATCACCCAGGGAAGGCTAACGTAGTAGCCGACGCTCTTAGTAGAAAAGAAAGAGTGAAACCTTCCCGTGTGAGAGCTTTGGGAATGGTAATTCAGACAAACTTGAAATCTCAAATCATTGATGCCCAGGAGAAAGCTTTATTCAGGGAAAATCTTCCAGGTGAAACTTTACATGGTTTAGAAGTGAGATTTGAAACCAAACCTGATGGAGTTCGTTATTTTAAGGACAGAGTCTGGATTCCAAGGGTTAACAATCTGAGAGACATAGTACTAGAGGAGTCTCATCGATCTAAATACTCAATCCACCCTGGAGCGGATAAGATGTACAAGGATCTTAAAGAGTACTATTGGTGGCCTGGAATGAAAAGGGATATTGCCTTATATGTTGGGAAGTGTTTAACTTGCTCAATAGTCAAAGCTGAACATCAAAAACCATCCGGCTTATTGCAACAACCCGAAATTCCCCAATGGAAATGGGAGCAGATATCCATGGATTTCGTTACCAAACTTCCTAGAACTTCTAAAGGTCACGACTCAATTTGGGTCATAGTGGATCGACTGACGAAATCTGCTCACTTTCTCCCCATTCGGGAAGACTTCAAGATGGAAAAATTGGCCCAAATCTACATCGACAGAATTGTTTCTCTGCATGGTATACCCTTATCCATCATTTCTGATAGAGATAATCGTTTTACATCACGATTTTGGTGGATGCTACAGAAGGCACTAGGGACCAAGATAGATTTGAGCACAGCTTACCACCCTTAGACAGATGGGCAAACAGAGAGAACAATACAAACATTGGAAGACATGCTACGGGCGTGTGTCATTGAGTTCAAAGGAAATTGGGATACTCATTTGCCTCTAATTGAGTTTTCATACAATAACAGTTACCACACGAGTATCCAATGTGCTCCATATGAAGCATTGTATGGACGCAAGTGTCGTTCGCCCTTATGCTGGACAGAAATCGGAGACAGATAGTTGACTAAAGTCGAACTTATCCAGGAAACATCTGACAAGATTGCTATCATCAAGGATAGGCTTAAAGCTGCTAGAGATCGTCAGAAAAGTTATGCGGATAATCGTCGAAAAGCATTAGAATTCCAAGTAGGAGACAAGGTACTTTTAAAAGTGTCGCCTTGGAAAGGGCTTGTGCGTTTTGGTAAGAAAGGAAAACTAAGCCCGAGATATGTTGGACCCTTTGAAGTCATTGAAAGGATTGGTCCGGTAGCTTATAAACTCCAGTTGCCCCAAGAGTTAAGCGCCATTCATGACACATTCCACGTCTCCAATCTTAAGAAATGTCTAGCCAACGAAACATTGATAGTACCCCTGGAGGAAATTAAGATCAATGATAAGCTAAACTTCGTTGAGGAACCGATAGAAATCCTTGGCAGGGAGGTAAAACAACTTAAGCGGAGTAAGATCCCGATTGTGAAAGTTCGATGGAACTCAAAACGCGGATCGGAGTACACCTGGGAGCGTGAGGACTTCATGAAGGAAAAGTATCCACAACTTTTCCCATACGATGACAAGCGATGACATAGAATGAATTTTGGGACGAAATTCTTTTTAAGTGGGGGATACTGTGACAACTGTCAATTCAGGTCATTCTCGGACTCATGCATCTTTATAATAACCATTCATGCACATCATGCCATGGCCTAGTAGTATAAATTAGGTCAAAATCTTACATAAACTAGGATCCATCTAAGACCTAGGACTAATATACTTGACACTTACGATTCTAGTAAGTTGCTTAACTACAATAGGAAATGCCAATGCTATAATTTGAATGAAACTTTCAAGCTTTGTTATAATTGAAAAAGGGTATAAAACCCTAAAAATAAATTAAAATATTCTAATTATACTTCATTATGATGATGAATATCAAACAATATTCCAAAAACCCTAAGAGAGCTAAAAATCCAAATTTATAAATCATAAAGCTTAAAAACTTTATAAAATTTGGCTATAAACTTTCTAATATCAAATTTTTATTAATCAAATTATGGATTATAATCATTGAAATAGAAATTAAATTATCATGCAATAATCATAATTTATTAGTTAAAAACAAGATTTTTTACAAATAAATCAAGAATTGCTTAATAAATATTTTTATAAAAATTAGGGTTTTTATAAAATTATTGGAGGGAATTTTATAAAATTTGAAATTAGGAGAGAGGAGGCCTAATGCATGATAGAGCCAGCCATTCTCCCCTCCCCATGCACTCTCTCTTCCCAAAACTCAATCATTAGACTTAAACCTTCACTCTACCTCTTCTCTCTTCACTCTCTCACACTCCACCCTCCTAACACACAAACTCTCTTCCTCTATCTCTCTAACTCACGAAATTTCTCTCATTTCTCTGCCAAATTTCGAGATTTTGAAGACTTTGAAGTGTTCTTACTTCCCTCAAGATCAAAACCAAGGTAAACAACAACATCTTCTTCCATAGTTTCATGATTCTACTTCCTTTTCTTCTTAGTTTTCTCTTCTTTTCGGATTCTATGCCTTTCCATGGCTAGAAATCTTTATTTTTCCCTTGTGGTTTGTAGATTCTCACCATAACACAATTCATGTGTTTGAAATGGTGAAAATCCGGGATCAAACCCATGCAAGGAGTGAAAATGATGCACATATGTTCATGTGACTTCAAAAACAAGTATTACATCTTCTTCTCCATTTCTTTTGTGTTCTTGCATGGTCAAAAGCATTTAAACCATTTCTAGTACATCTTGGATGCTCATTCACTCCATGCATGTGCTAGAAATCGGACCTTATCAAAGGCATGCATGATGTTCTTGTCAAAATGTCCTAAGGATGCACTCAAAGCAAACATGCAATCTGCCAGATTACTTTATTCAGCTTTGAACGACCATATCTCGGTCATTTCTTAACCAAATCATGATATTCTTTTTGTATTGGATAATTCCATGAGTTAACTTTCAAACCCAACTGGTCTCACTGTAAAATATTAAATATCCGATTTTTGGCAATTTTTACAAAATGGTTGCGCAAACAGCTCTTTTTCTATGATCACCATTTTTGCCTTGCATGATCAATGGCCTTAAACCCAACCATAAATCTGGGGAAAAATACTTTAGAAACTTAACATATCCAGTGAATGATGGTTGAAATTTAGTGGCTTAAAACCCCACTGAATGGGCTACATAAATTCATGAACTTCAGCCACATTTATATCTCATGCACCAATGCATGCAACATTTCTTAATTTGTTTGGGTTCAATACCCCTATTTTCCTTCTGAATAAATTTCGAACATTTTTCCTTTTGAAAGCCCTCACATGCATGTGATAATCTGTAAAATACCAAAAGCTTTTATTATTTCTTTGATTTATTAAAATTATTGCTAGAAACCAAGGGCATAAATCACATAAAATACTTCCAGAGGTCAATAAATCCGGAACAAATTCATGAATGACCCTTATGATGGATAATGACCCCTCACTAAATGTCATCAATTTTTGTTGCTGTTTGGTATGATTTCCAATTTTCTTTTTGTTAGGATATAATAAATCACAAAACCACTTTGGAGAGTGTGAAAATTTTATCTAACAATTTTCACATACCTTACCTGTGATGGATGACTCAGAAAAAAGAATTTCAACATTTTTCATCATGCCTTGCTATTTTTCCCAATTTTTGGTAATTATAATGGTTTAAAAATAGGAAAAATAGTTCTGATTATCCAAAATTCATGAAACTTAACAGAACATCATGTTTTACAGTAGGAGGTTACATAAAAATTTTAAGGATTTTTCTCCACTGTAAACTATTTTTCTCTTAATTTCTAAAGTTAATTACACTAAAATACACATAAATACCCAAAACCGGATTATATAATATGAAGACCACTTTTGATATTTTTCTCAGGTTATTTATACTGTAAGTGATGTTACAAAAATTTTTGGTAATTTATTTTAACTGTTTGATATTATTTCTTCAATTAAAGATTATTTAAAGGAATAAAACAAGGAAAAATAGAAATACCCACTGAAAAATATCTTTTATATTTTTCCCAGCCTATTTATGTATAATAACAGTTAAATAAAAAGTTTGGTAATTTTGGAAACTGTTTTCTATTTATTTCAATTTTTATTGGAATAAATGCTCAAAAATCATAAAATATAATTAAACAGCTTGGAAATCCATTTTTATAATTTTCCCAGCTTAGTATTGTGTAATAACAGTTAAATAAAAAGTTTGAGAATTTTTATCCTTTGAATGCTATTTCCGTGCATTTATGTTGTAATAAGGACTTAAAAATTTGGAAAATTTATATTCCAATGTTGTAATTAATCGCACGATTTGTAGAATTTCATTATTTCAGAAAAAGTGTAACCAATTAATATAAAATCAAATACTAAAACATAAATTGGCATTTCACTATATGTAGAATTTAATATATTAACATTAGGTTTCGACATGGAAACTCACTAGTGTGTGTTTGATGTCGTAGGATCCCGGTAGTAAGACGTTGGTGCATTCCGAAGTACCACTTGTACCTACTCGAAACGTTGTGAGTATTCACGCACTCCCCTATTTTCAGTTTTTATGTTTTGGGGTGGAAAAGCATGTCCCGAAAAACTATTATTTGAATGTTGTATTTAAATTGATTTGTATCAAACATGATTGCTATTTTATTGCTATGTCTCTCTATGTATGTCTATGCATCACGGAACATGAGAACTTATCGTACTAAGGCCCTTCCCTTATCTCTAACCATTAACTCTTTGAGCCAATGGTCATTATGGATAGCGCTATTAGGAATTGACAACTCCTCACTCGCCCTATTGCTGGAGTGCATGATACCATATTCATCTATGGAACGATAAGCATAGATCTTGATATGGCTTCAGTCATAGGTTTGGTTGAGACTCATTGTTTGCTCATACACATACAAACTCGTTACACATTATAGCAATAAACTTGTTATCTATTATGGCAATAAACTCGTTTATCAATTTTAGCAATCAACTTTGTTTCTCATTATAGCAATGAACTTTGTTCTCATTAAAGCAATGTACTTGTATTTATGAAGAGTCTTATACCAAATATTGATTTTATAAACCTGTGAACTCACCAACTATTTTCACAGTTGACGCTCGTTTTACATGCTTTTTCAGGAAATAATTAGTAAGTGGATATAGAGATTCATCATCATAGAGCATGCTGCATCGTGTGGAAGTTATTTTATGAAGTTATATTTTGAACAATGTCATTTTGGAAAACTTGTACTTTGTTTTGTTTAAGCTATGGGTTGTAAACTTTTAAATATTGCTATGGTGATGTATCTTTATCTTTTGCAATGAAACCTTTGTCGCTGTCATACCTTGCGTTTCCGCTTTAGCGGGGTGTGACAGAAGTGGTATCAGAGCTAAAGTTATAGAGAACATCGGTTTTTCTTTAAGAAAACACAACCTATAACTAAAACTTACAAAGAAATTCTTTTTACATCAAACATATTACGAGTATAATTAGGTCGGGAGTTGTATTATTGGACCTCGATTAAACATAGCCTGATCACCTATGTTTAATTAAGGAAAGATTTATACAAAGCTTGAGCTAATTATAATGGGAATATGCTCAACAAAAATATTTGAGAAAACTTTATTTCAAAAATTCAAAAAGGTTAATTTTGGTGTGTGTAAGCATTGCATATTATAGGTATACATTGTTATTTATTTCATATCTCATTGAAATTATGTCTCAGTCCACTATGTCAACATCGTCATCTTCCCACGCTGCCGCCTCAGCCGATGAGTCCGGCTACGTCACTATTATCCCTCGACGTAATCCCCCCGCCTCGGTAGAAGAAGACCCATCGGAAGACACAAAAGATACATGAAACTCGGTGGAGATCAGCAATGACAACGCCCCGAGTCAGCAACGTGAGGCATCGCCTGCATCGGTGTTGCCACAACCACCACTTTATGGGCTTCGTATTCGGAGGACAGCAAGGAAGAGTGTCCCTATCCCAGGAAGGATAGCAACCAGTACAGCAGGACTTGGCACGGCAGGAACCAGTCGGGTAGGACCCAGCATGGCAGGACCGAGAGCACCCCCACCTCAGCAAGTTATAGGGATACCTATCAGGCAGTCAGGTATGACCCCGGAGGAGTCCCGGAGGATGCATTCGATGGCAGCGGGCCTACATCACAGTCTTGCTGTGATAGCTGAGCATCGGGAAGTTTTGGATGAAGTGTTAACAAGGATGGAAATCCTGTTTCAGCATTCGATGGAGACTGCTGACACTGCTAGTGCTACTAGACGAGTGGCAGGTCGTGCGATGACCGCATGTTATGTGTTTGGAGGGCTGTTACTGATTGTGGTGTGGATGTTTCTTGTTGGGATAGCGATTCGTACTTGGTTCTGATTTTAGTATTTTATTGTGTCATGAAATGAAAACCCATGTTGGGTATCTTTTGGGGAAAGACATTAAAACTTTATTTTGGGATTGATGTATTGTTTTGGTTTTAAGACTATTTCAAATGGTAATGAAGAAGTTTATTTTATGTTTGAAAACTTTTACTATGAGGTCAAACCCTAGAACTTATTTAGTCAATAGTTGAATAAAAAGATTTTTCTTTTCTTTCCTTTCTAAAATCTATATGCCTAGTATTAATGCAAACCATTAATTTGACAACACTTACGGTTTTCAAAATAGTAGTGAACTAAAAATTATACATTATTTTATGTATTCATACGTATTTCTTCTCTTGTGTCTTAGAACCATGTCAGGAAGGCCTAATCGCGGGCGCCCACAGAACGAAACACCCGATGTTGCTCAAGTGGTAGCACAACAACTCATGACAGCAATCCCAAACATTGTCACTCAAGTAACTGCGGGACTTAATGCTAACCAAGGAAGTAGTGGAGGAAACCGGGGAAACAATGAAAGAGAATGCAACTACAAGTCCTTTATGGCCTGTAAACCTAAGGAATTCCATGGAAAGGAAGGTGCGGTTGGGTTGCTGAAATGGATTGACAGCATGGAGTCGGTCCTTCACATTAGCAAATGCCTCGAGCGCAACAAAGTTGAGTATGCATCTTGCCTATTCCAAGATAGGGCATTAACCTGGTGGAATACTCTAGTGCAAACCCGAGGCCGTACAGCGGCATATCAGCTAACTTGGGAAGACCTAAAGAAGCTGCTGATAGAGGAGTATTGTCCCAAGGATGAACTTCAGAAGCTTGAATCTGAATTCTGGAACCATTCTATGGTTGGAACACAAATAGAGAAGTACACAGTCCGATTTCATGAACTAGCAAAACTGGTACCTAACATGGTTACTCCTGAGGAGAAACGGATAGATCGTTACATCTGGGGTCTGGCACCAGAGATTCGGGGAATGGTTACCTCAGCAAACCCAACTACCATTCAAAGTGCAGTAAGTCTAGCAAATCGACTAACCAATGATGTGATAAGGATGGGAGCATCGACAAAGGAAAGCTCTAGTAGCAAGAGGAAGCCAGCAGATCAGGGAGAGAAGAAGTATGGAGGCAAGTCAGGGAGGAAGCAGAAAGTGTCAAGAAACTTTATGGTAAGAGCCCAGGAGCAAGAACCAGTGAAAACTCAAGAACGGGAAGTGCAGGAGCGAAAGCAGTACTCAGGGCCGCTTCCGAAGTGCAATAAGTGTAACTTCCATCACAAGGGAGCTTGCCCAGTGTGCCAAAACTGTAAACAGACAGGCCATTACCCGAAGTATTGTAAGCTGAATAAGGATGGAAAAAGGGCATGTTACGAGTGCGGGAGTACTGATCATCTGCGTAGTGCTTGTCCCAAACTGAACAAGGGGCCTGGTAACAATGGACAAGGCCAAGCTAGGCAAAATTTCCAAGGAAATCAAGGTGGGCGGCCAAGAGGTGTAGCCTTTGTGATTGGTGCAGAAGAAGCTCGTCAGAACCCTGAAGTGATAACAGGTACGTTTCTCCTGAACAATCATTTTGCATCAGTAATATTCGATGCGGGAGCAGATAGGAGTTTCGTTTCTTTAACATTTAGACCGGTACTCGACTTGAAATCAAGAAAGATGAGGAATACTCATACTATTGAACTTGCTGATGGGTATGAAATTAGGGCTAATGAAATAATTCCTGGCTGTACTCTGAATTTAGCTGATAAACTCTTTAGCATTGACCTAATTCCTATCGAGCTAGGTAGTTTTGATGTAATAGTAGGAATGGATTGGTTATCCAAGAATAGAGCGGACATTGGTTGTTACGAGAAAGTCATTAGGATACCTCTCCCTAATGGAGAAACCCTTATCATACACGGTGAGAAGCCAGGAAGAAGTTTAAACATTGTATCGAGCATAAAGATTCATAAGTACCTGAAAAAGGATTGTATTGCATTCATGGCCCACGTGATAGAAAGAGAACCTGAAGCTAAGCAACTCAAGGAGATTCCGGTGGTTCAAAACTATCCCGAAGTGTTTCCGGAGGAATTACCCGGTCTACCCCCTCACAGACAGGTCGAATTTCGGATAGACTTAATTCCCGGAGCGGCACCGGTAGCAAAAGCACCATATCGCCTCGCGCCATCCGAGATGCAAGAACTGTCCGGACAACTTCAAGAACTTCTAGACAAAGGGTTCATACGACCAAGTTCTTCACCTTGGGGAGCTCCAGTGTTATTCGTCAAAAAGAAAGACGGGTCATTCCGAATGTGTATTGATTATAGAGAACTGAACAAGTTGACAATCAAGAATCGATATCCTCTCCCTCGAATAGATGACTTGTTCGATCAGTTGCAGGGCGCTTCATACTTCTCAAAGATCGACCTCCGATCAGGATACCATCAACTAAGAGTTCACGAAGGAGACATTCACAAAACATCATTTAGAACCCGTTATGGACATTATGAGTTCTTAGTCATGCCTTTTGGACTAACGAACGCACCCGCTGTTTTCATGGATTTGATGAATAGGGTCTGTAGACCATACCTAGACAAGTTTGTAATTGTATTTATCGATGACATACTTGTTTACTCACAAACCAAAGAAGATCATGAGAGACATCTGAAGCTAGTGTTGGAGCTGTTGAAGGAGCAGAAATTGTATGCCAAGTTCACTAAGTGTGAATTTTGGATTCGGGAAGTACATTTCCTTGGTCATGTGATCGGCGAAAGAGGAATTCATGTAGATCCAGCTAAGATCGAGGCAATCAAGAAATGGGAAGCCCCCAAAACCCCGACAGAAATACGACAGTTCCTAGGATTAGCTGGGTACTACAGACGCTTCATTGAGAATTTCTCTAGGATTGCTCAACCATTAACATCTTTGACCCAAAAAGACAGAAAATTTCTCTGGGAAGAGAAACACGAAGAGGCGTTTGAAATCCTAAAAAACAAGTTGTGTAATGCACCAATTCTGGCTTTACCAGAGGGATCAGAGAACTTTGTAGTGTATTGTGATGCGTCTCATCAAGGATTAGGATGTGTGTTAATGCAAAAAGATAAGGTCATTGCGTATGCTTCCAGACAACTCAAACCGCATGAGAAGAATTATACCACCCATGATCTAGAACTAGGAGCAATAGTTTTCGCTCTTAAAATATGGAGGCATTATTTGTACGGAACCAAGTGCCCCATTTATACCGATCACAAAAGCCTTCAGCACATCCTAGATCAGAAAATGTTAAACATGCGGCAGAGGAGATGGGTAGAGTTGTTTAGTGATTATGACTGTGAGATACGATATCACCCAGGGAAGGCTAACGTACTAGCCGACGCTCTTAGTAGAAAAGAAAGAGTGAAACCTTCCCGTGTGAGAGCTTTGGGAATGGTAATTCAGACAAACTTGAAATCTCAAATCATTGATGCCCAGGAGAAAGCTTTATTCAGGGAAAATCTTCCAGGTGAAACTTTACATGGTTTAGAAGTGAGATTTGAAACCAAACCTGATGGAGTTCGTTATTTTAAGGACAGAGTCTGGATTCCAAGGGTTAACAATCTGAGAGACATAGTACTAGAGGAGTCTCATCGATCTAAATACTCAATCCACCCTGGACCGGATAAGATGTACAAGGATCTTAAAGAGTACTATTGGTGGCCTGGAATGAAAAGGGATATTGCCTTATATGTTGGGAAATGTTTAACTTGCTCAATAGTCAAAGCTGAACATCAAAAACCATTCGGCTTATTGCAACAACCCGAAATTCCCCAATGGAAATGGGAGCAGATATCCATGGATTTCGTTACCAAACTTCCTAGAACTTCTAAAGGTCACGACTCAATTTGGGTCATAGTGGATCGACTGACGAAATCTGCTCACTTTCTCCCCATTCGGGAAGACTTCAAGATGGAAAAATTGGCCCAAATCTACATCGACAGAATTGTTTCTCTGCATGGTGTACCCCTATCCATCATTTCTGATAGAGATAGTCGTTTTACATCACGATTTTGGTGGATGCTACAGAAGGCACTAGGGACCAAGATAGATTTGAGCACAACTTACCACCCTCAGACAGATGGGCAAACAGAGAGAACAATACAAACATTGGAAGACATGCTACGGGCGTGTGTCATTGAGTTCAAAGGAAATTGGGATACTCATTTGCCTCTAATTGAGTTTTCATACAATAACAGTTACCACACGAGTATCCAATGTGCTCCATATGAAGCATTGTATGGACGCAAGTGTCGTTCGCCCTTATGCTGGACAGAAATCGGAGACAGACAGTTGACTAAAGTCGAACTTATCCAGGAAACATCTGACAAGATTGCTATCATCAAGGATAGGCTTAAAGCTGCTAGAGATCGTCAGAAAAGTTATGCGGATAATCGTCGAAAAGCATTAGAATTCCAAGTAGGAGACAAGGTACTTTTAAAAGTGTCGCCTTGGAAAGGGCTTGTGCGTTTTGGTAAGAAAGGAAAACTAAGCCCGAGATATGTTGGACCCTTTGAAGTCATTGAAAGGATTGGTCCGGTAGCTTATAAACTCCAGTTGCCCCAAGAGTTAAGCGCCATTCATGACACATTCCACGTCTCCAATCTTAAGAAATGTCTAGCCAACGAAACATTGATAGTACCCCTGGAGGAAATTAAGATCAATGATAAGCTAAACTTCGTTGAGGAACCGATAGAAATCCTTAGCAGGGAGGTAAAACAACTTAAGCGGAGTAAGATCCCGATTGTGAAAGTTCGATGGAACTCAAAACGCGGATCGGAGTACACCTGGGAGCGTGAGGACTTCATGAAGGAAAAGTATCCACAACTTTTCCCATACGATGACAAGCGATGACATAGAATGAATTTCGGGACGAAATTCTTTTTAAGTGGGGGATACTGTGACAATTGTCAATTCAGGTCATTCTCGGACTCATGCATCTTTATAATAACCATTCATGCACATCATGCCATGGCCTAGTAGTATAAATTAGGTCAAAATCTTACATAAACTAGGATCCATCTAAGACCTAGGACTAATATACTTGACACTTACGATTCTAGTAAGTTGCTTAACTACAATAGGAAATGCCAATGCTATAATTTGAATGAAACTTTCAAGCTTTGTTATAATTGAAAAAGGGTATAAAACCCTAAAAATAAATTAAAATATTCTAATTATACTTCATTATGATGATGAATATCAAACAATATTCCAAAAACCCTAAGAGAGCTAAAAATCCAAATTTATAAATCATAAAGCTTAAAAACTTTATAAAATTTGGCTATAAACTTTCTAATATCAAATTTTTATTAATCAAATTATGGATTATAATCATTGAAATAGAAATTAAATTATCATGCAATAATCATAATTTATTAGTTAAAAACAAGATTTTTTACAAATAAATCAAGAATTGCTTAATAAATATTTTTATAAAAATTAGGGTTTTTATAAAATTATTGGAGGGAATTTTATAAAATTTGAAATTAGGAGAGAGGAGGCCTAATGCATGATAGAGCCAACCATTCTCCCCTCCCCATGCACTCTCTCTTCCCAAAACTCAATCATTAGACTTAAACCTTCACTCTACCTCTTCTCTCTTCACTCTCTCACACTCCACCCTCCTAACACACAAACTCTCTTCCTCTCTCTCTCTAACTCACGAAATTTCTCTCATTTCTCTGCCAAATTTCGAGATTTTGAAGACTTTGAAGTGTTCTTACTTCCCTCAAGATCAAAACCAAGGTAAACAACAACATCTTCTTCCATAGTTTCATGATTCTACTTCCTTTTCTTCTTAGTTTTCTCTTCTTTTCGGATTCTATGCCTTTCCATGGCTAGAAATATTTATTTTTCCCTTGTGGTTTGTAGATTCTCACCATAACACAATGCATGTGTTTGAAATGGTGAAAATCCGGGATCAAACCCATGCAAGGAGTGAAAATGATGCACATATGTTCATGTGACTTCAAAAACAAGTATTACATCTTCTTCTCCATTTCTTTTGTGTTCTTGCATGGTCAAAAGCATTTAAACCATTTCTAGTACATCTTGGATGCTCATTCACTCCATGCATGTGCTAGAAATCGGACCTTATCAAAGGCATGCATGATGTTCTTGTCAAAATGTCCTAAGGATGCACTCAAAGCAAACATGCAATCTGCGAGATTACTTTATTCAGCTTTGAACGACCATATCTCGGTCATTTCTTAATCAAATCATGATATTCTTTTTTTATTGGATAATTCCATGAGTTAACTTTCAAACCCAACTGGTCTCACTGTAA
The DNA here is from genome assembly GCF_052849685.1 of Lactuca virosa. Classification (NCBI taxonomy): domain Eukaryota; kingdom Viridiplantae; phylum Streptophyta; class Magnoliopsida; order Asterales; family Asteraceae; genus Lactuca; species Lactuca virosa. Next base: position 319,617,197 of record NC_136429.1, read on the forward strand.
AATATTAAATATCCGATTTTTGGCAATTTTTACAAAATGGTTGCGCAAACAACTCTTTTTCTATGATCACCATTTTTGCCTTGCATGATCAATGGCCTTAAACCCAACCATAAATCTGGGGAAAAATACTTTAGAAACTTAACATATCCAGTGAATGATGGTTGAAATTTCGTGGCTTAAAACCCCACTGAATGGGCTACATAAATTCATGAACTTCAGCCACATTTATATCTCATGCACCATTGCATGCAACATTTCTTAATTTGTTTGGGTTCAATACCCCTATTTTCCTTCTGAATAAATTTCGAACATTTTTCCTTTTGAAAGCCCTCACATGCATGTGATAATCTGTAAAATACCAAAAGCTTTTATTATTTCTTTGATTTATTAAAATTATTGCTAGAAACCAAGGGCATAAATCACATAAAATACTTCCAGAGGTCAATAAATCCGGAACAAATACGAGAATGACCCTTATGATGGATAATGACCCCTCACTAAATTTCATCAATTTTTGTTGCTGTTTGGTATGATTTCCAATTTTCTTTTTGTTAGGATATAATAAATCACAAAACCACTTTGGAGAGTGTGAAAATTTTATCTAAAAATTTTCGCATACCTTACCTGTGATGGATGACTCAGAAAAATAATTTTAACATTTTTCATCATGCCTTGCTATTTTTCCCAATTTTTGGTAATTATAATGGTTTAAAAATAGGAAAAATAGTTCTGATTATCCAAAATTCATGAAAATTTACCAGAACATCATGTTTTACAGTAGGAGGTTACATAAAAATGTTAAAGATTTTTCTCCACTGTATACTATTTTTCTCTTAATTTCTAAAGTTAATTACACTTAAATACACATAAATACCCAAAACCGGATTATATAATATGAAGACCACTTTTGATATTTTGCTCAGGTTATTTATACTGTAAGTGATGTTACAAAAATTTTTGGTAATTTATTTTAACTGTTTGATATTATTTCTTCAATTAAAGATTATTTAAAGGAATAAAACAAGGAAAAATAGAAATACCCACTGAAAAATATCTTTTATATTTTTCTCAACCTATTTATGTATAATAACAGTTAAATAAAAAGTGTGGGTAATTTTGGAAACTGTTTTCTATTTATTTCAATTTTTATTGGAATAAATGCTCAAAAATCATAAAATATAATTAAACAGCTTGGAAATCAATTTTTATAATTTTCCCAGCTTAGTATTGTGTAATAACAGTTAAATAAAAAGTTTGAGAATTTTTATCCTTTGAATGCTATTTCCGTGAATTTATGTTGTAATAAGGACTTAAAAATTTGGAAAATTTATATTCCAATGTTGTAATTAATCGCACGATTTGTAGAATTTCATTATTTCAGAAAAAGTGTAACCAATTAATATAAAATCAAATACTAAAACATAAATTGGCATTTCACTATATGTAGAATTTAGTATATTAGCATTAGATTTCGACATGGAAACTCACTACTGTGTGTTTGATGTCGTAGGATCCCGGTAGTAAGACGTTGGTGCATTCCGAAGTACCACTTGTACCTACTCGAAACGTTGTGAGTATTCACGCACTCCCCTATTTTCAGTTTTTATGTTTTGGGGTGGAAAAGCATGTCCCGAAAAACTATTATTTGAATGTTGTATTTAAATTGATTTGTATCAAACATGATTGCTATTTTATTGCTATGTCTCTCTATGTATGTCTATGCATCACAGAGCATGAGAACTTATCGTACTAAGGCCCTTCCCTTATCTCTAACCATTAACTCTTTGAGCCAATGGTCATTATGGATAGCGCTATTAGGAATTGACAACTCCTCACTCGCCCTATTGCTGGAGTGCATGATACCATATTCATCTATGGAACGATAAGCATAGATCTTGATATGGCTTCAGTCATAGGTTTGGTTGAGACTCATTGTTTGCTCATACACATACAAACTCGTTACACATTATAGCAATAAACTTGTTATCTATTATGGCAATAAACTCGTTTATCAATTTTAGCAATCAACTTTGTTTCTCATTATAGCAATGAACTTTGTTCTCATTAAAGCAATGTACTTGTATTTATGAAGAGTCTTATACCAAATATTGATTTTATAAACCTGTGAACTCACCAACTATTTTCACAGTTGACGCTCGTTTTACATGCTTTTTCAGGAAATAATTAGTAAGTGGATATAGAGATTCATCATCATAGAGCATGCTGCATCGTGTGGAAGTTATTTTATGAAGTTATATTTTGAACAATGTCATTTTGGAAAACTTGTACTTTGTTTTGTTTAAGCTATGGGTTGTAAACTTTTAAATATTGCTATGGTGATGTATCTTTATCTTTTGCAATGAAACCTTTGTCGCTGTCATACCTTGCGTTTCCGCTTTAGCGGGGTGAGACAGTGTGACAGATTGGTATCAGAGCATTGTTTATAGTGAATCGAGTATATCAACCCATAAAAGATATACAAACTATAAACACAACGGGATTAAAATACTCTGACCAAGAGTTTATACTTTTAGATAATAAAATATTTAACCAAGTATACCTACATGCATTCATACTAAAATCAGTGTCACTAGGACAGAACAAAAGTATTACGATTGTTGGACAACACAATTAGACTTAGAGACATATAGTCAAGTCTGGGAAGATATAGCCTGATCAACTATATTATCCGAGAAGTGACTAGCATGTGCCTAAGAGTGGTTGTGAGGTTGCAACAAGTCTAAAAACTTACCAACAAAACTACAATGAAAACATTAGAACATAACATAAACTTAAAATACTATAGGAGTATTTTGTGTTACTATAATTACTTTTCTGAGAACTAAAGGTCTTTATTAGTATGTCAATAATTGCTGAGTGGATACGCTAAGGTTATATGTAACTAGAATATCATAGACTTAGAATCTGTGATCTTTGCTTTACTTCCTGTTCCTTGTTTGGTTGTGGGCTTAGAGTTAGGGTCACTTATTCGAAGGTCTATCCTGTTTTGAGTACATATAACTGGTATGCACTAAACAAGTATTGAAGTAACTGATAAAGATCATCTTATAATTATCTAATTAGTTCGTCTATTTAGTTATTTCTTATACCCCTTTTCTCGCGTAGATATCATGGCTGGATTCCATATCACCGGAGACCCGTACTATCCCAACAACGGTAATGCAGGATGGATGGGAGAAGAACCAGAAGATGATCACCAAATCCTTTTGGATGATCACCAAGCTGAAGGCTTTTCTGATGGTTCTGACTCAGAGCCAGAAGTCAGCAACTTACCCCCAGTAGCTCAAAACCCAACTCCTAACCCTCGTCCAGCATTTCAAGGACGCACACCTCTGTGGGCCACAAACTTGAACAGATGGAGTCAGGAACAAGGTCAACCCATTCCCTACAATGGGGACAGAAGCTTTTACAACCTAAACGATGGAGGTTCAGCTGAACAAGTCCTATCCATCATGGTCCGTAGGATTTCTCGGAACACCGAGCAAGGTCGAGCAACTATCGACCGAGTCCTGGAGATTGACGCCAACTCTGGCGTTAACACGGTCCGCATTCGCCAACTCGAGTTAGCTATGGAAAGGGCTAGGATAACCAATGGGACTCTGCAGCAACAACTAGCTGCATCCCAAGCTGAAGTTAGGGAACTTCGGGCTAGGCAGTCAATGTATGAAAGGCGCATGCTAGACATAGAGCGCCGTCTGTCCGAATCAAGGACTCATTCGAGTGGTTCTCGTCGTAGCCTACTCAACCTTCTCTTTTGGATATAACTTAGTTATGTAAAACTCTAGTCTAATTTCCTATCTTCGTTAAAACTTAGACCTGTTAGGTCTTGATTAGGTCATAGTTCTGTCAAAATTTTCCCATCTTGGTTGATGTAAGACCTACTTCTAGGTCATTTTTCCCGAACTCGTTACATCTGTAATTCCAGTATTATTGACAGATATCTAATCTCATGGAAATTATTATCCAACTGCTATCATCTGTTAGTACTAGATCTACATTCAATCATACTGTTCAATTATGTTGTTGGGCTATGGAGAGTTAGTCCATGAGTCACTCTCATCAATTTCTCTATTCTTACCAGTATCGTCATCTTTGTAAACTTTTAGTTAAAAGATGCTTCCGCGTTGATCAACAAGACGCAATCCTCCAGTAATTGCAACACCACCTACCCCTCAAATCGATATGGCAGCTCTAAATGCTGCAGTAGCTGCGGCTGTGGCAACAACCATGGCTCAATATCATTCTTCCGGTTCCACTAGAGGAGGAACCCCTGTTCAATCTACTCATGGTGAAATCCCTGTGCGCTTGAGAGAGTGCTCCTACAAGGACTTCACCAACTGTAAGCCACTATCCTTTAAAGGGACTGGTGGAGTCATTGCCCTCTCGCAATGGTTCGAAAAGACAGAGTCGAACTTCGAGATCTGCTCATGCCCGGAAGGAAGCAAAGTCAAATTTGCTTCATGCACCTTCTAGGCAAAAGCCCTGACATTGTGGAATAGCCATGTCAAGTCACTATCTCTTATAGTGGCAAATGCCATGGGCTGGGAAGCTCTGAGAGAGCTGATGATCGAAGAATACTGTCTGAGGGGCGAAATCCAGAAGCTGGAGTAAGACCTTTGGAGCCTGAACAGAAGGGCTCCGACATCGTGACCTATACCGCCAGGTTCTGCGAACTGGTGGCCCTCTGTACCAACATGGTTCACATAGAGGAAAAGAAGATAGAGAGGTACATATGGGGGCTGGTGCCTCCATTTCAAGGGAATGTTTTGGCTTCAAACCCCACTACATTCGATAGTGCCAAACGGTTGGCACAACGGCTTATTGACCATGGGGTCCCTACCCTGTCGTCAACAACAACCCTGGCCATCTCGGAACCCTCCAAAACCGCTGATTCCAAGCGGAAATTCTGGGATGACAAGAAGAAGAAGAAAGCTGCCAAAAAGCAGCAGGTCGTGGCAGTTCATGCTGCGATAGCACCTGCCGCTGCAGCTCCGGTAAAGCAGTACGTTGGAAGTTTGTCTAAGTGCAACAAATGCAACTTCCACCACATCGGAGCCTGCCGGGAAATGCAGTGTTCAAACTGCAACAGGAAGGGGCACACTGCCCATTTCTGCAAAGCTCCGGCTAGGCCAATCAACCAAGTCCCCGGTGCGGGAGTGGGCCAAGCTTGCTACGGTTGTGGCGAGGTGGGCCACTACAAGAGGAACTGCCCTAAGGCAGGGATCGCCGACTGAGTAGGAAGAGTTCTGGCCATAGGCCACGAGGAGGCGGTTGCCGACCCCACAGTGGTCACTGGTACGTTTCTCCTCGATAACTCTTACGCATGCATACTGTTTGATAGTGGAGCGGAGAGGAGTTTCGTGAACCAAAAATTTGCTCATTTACTTAAGAAAAAATCACGAGCACTTAAAGAACCGTGCACTATAGAAATGGCTAATGGAAAGACAGAGAGTACTAGCTGCATATACATAGGGTGTACCCTAACTCTAGATAGTCATTCATTTTCGATCAACCTCATGCCGGTCTCAATTAAAAGTTTCGATGTCATTATCGGCATGGATTGGTTGAGTCTTCATCGTGACGACATCATGTGTTATGAAAAGGCCGTTCGCCTTAATATGCCGTCTAGCGAAACTCTAGAAATCTACGGCGACAAACCCAGCACTAACGATCTTGAGCTAGGAGCAGTTGTGTTTGCTCTGAAGATCTGGAGACACTACCTGTATGGTACAAAAAGCACTATCTTACATACCACAAAAGCCTACAACATATATTCGACCAGAAGGAGCTCAACATGAGACAACGAAGGTGGGTCGAGCTACTCAGTGATTACGAATGCGAAATTCGTTATCATCCCGGCAAGGCCAACGTAGTAGCTGACGCCCTAAGTCGAAAAGAATACTCTGGTCGGAGAGTCAAATCTTTTACTCTAACTATACATTCACACTTGTCCACACATATTAAGGAGGCTCAACTCGACGCTTTGAAACCTGAAAATGTGGCGGGTGAATCCCTAAAAGGGATGGATAAGAATTTGGAAGTCAAGGGTGGCGGAGCCGTGTATCTCATGGATCGGATCTGGACACCGAAACACGGTGGTTTCAGAGACTTGGTCATGACCGAGGTGCATAACACTCATTATTCCGTCCACCCAGGATCAGATAAGATGTATCTGGATCTTAAAAAGCTATACTGGTGGCCTAACATGAAAGCAGAGATTGCTACCTTCGTAAGTAAATACCTTACTTGCGCCAAGGTCAAGGTCGAATACCAGAAACCCTCAGGTCTTCTACAACAGCCGGAGATACCAGAATGGAAGTGGGAGCGGATCACTATGGACTTCATAACAGAGCTTCCCAAGACAACGGGTGGACTTGATACCATATGGGTCATCGTCGACAGATTGACCAAGTCCGCACACTTCCTGCCAATAAAAGAAACAGACAAGATGGAGAAGCTTACAAGAACCTACATACGGGAGATTGTACGACTGCACGGTGTTCCCATATCCATTATCTCGGATAGAGATAGTAGATTCACTTCGAGGTTCTGGCAGTCGCTACAAAGTTCCCTAACAACTAGGCTGGACATGAGTACAACCTATCATCCACAGACCGGCGGACAAAGTGAGAGGCCTATCCAAACCTTGGAAGATATGTTGCGAGCCTGCGTGATTGACTTTGGAAAGGCATGGGATACTCATTTACCCCTTGTCGAATTCTCATACAATAATATTTATCACACAAGCATAAAGGCTGCTCCATTCGAAGCCCTCTATGGCCGAAAGTGCAGATCCCCTCTATGATGGGCTGAGGTGGGTGATACCCAGTTAGCTAAAGGACGAGTTCCTAATAGCACTCTAACAGGTTCAGAGATCATTCGGGAAACGACAGAGAAGATCGTTCAGATTCGTGAACGATTGAAGGCCTCTAGAGACCGACAGAAAAGCTACGCAGATAAACGAAGGAAACCGTTGGAATTCCAGGTGGGCGACCGTGTTCTATTGAAGGTATCACCCTGGAAAGGCTTGATACGCTTCGAAAAATGTGGAAAGCTAAATCCAAGATACATAGGGCCTTTCGAGATTCTCGCTAGAATCGACCCTGTAGCTTAAAAACTTAACTTACCTCGTGAACTTAGTAACGTACATTCTACTTTCCACGTCTCGAACTTGAAAAAGTGTCTATCCGATGAGACTCTTGTAATCCCACTCGACGAGATCGAAATCAACGAGAGCCTCAACTTCGTGGAAGAACCAGTAGAGATCATGGACCGAGAGGTCAAACGAACCAAGCAAAGCCGTATCCCGATAGTGAAGGTTCGCTGGAACGCCAAGCAAGGACCGGAATTCACTTGGGAGCGCGAGGATCAGTTTAAGCTGAAATATCCTCATCTTTTTACTTAGTTATTTGTAACTACTTATTTGCTTAAAACGCCAATTTCGGGACGAAATTCCCTCTAACGGGGGGATGATGTGACAACCCGAAATTTCCATTTGAACAAACTCTACCGTCTAGCACTTCAATTAAAAGTGAAATTCTTTTCTGCTAATTTTTAGCTCGGTTTAAAGTCCGGTTGGGTATTTTTAATTTTTATTTTCTTGAGAGAACAAATTTGAGGAAGTATACTTTGGGATTAATTGTGCAACATTTAAGTCACAAAACTCCAAGAGTTTGGAGTTTTCGGCCAAAAATAGTGTTAGGGCCGAAAACCCTAAAGAGTATATAAATGACACTTAGTCATTTTTAGCTTTTTTTCCCATTTCCAAGTCAAGAAAAATTCTCTCTCAAGTATCATCTGAATTTTTATCAAGATCTTCAAGATTGTAAGTGTTTCCTTCCTTGTTTAGTTGATCTCTTCCATTTTCGAGTGATCTTACATGATTTCATCCGTGAAATCATTCCATTTTCTTAGATCTTCAAGTGTTCTTCATTTCACATGGAACACCAAGAACACACACTAGTGTTTTGGGCCAAAAACACCCTTCTTTGCTTCCATATTGTAAGTATCTATCTCCTATACTTGTTATCTAGTAAGGATACTTGATTTAGGGCCTTGAAAACATCCATTTATCCAAGAACAAAGGTGTTTTCGGTCTAGTGCATCTCCTTAGACCGAAAACCCTTATGAAGGTGCAAAATGACTTTAAGCCTTTCCTAATGCTTAGTATTGAGTATAGAACACTTCATTGATTGTTGAAGGCCCTTGAAAATCACCTTATGCACCAAAAATCATGAGTTTTCGGTATTAAACTCAGGGTCCGAAAACCCTAAAAACCGAAAACCATATCGACCGAATACCACTTGGACCGAAAACCTCTTTACATGTTAAATACTTTCATTAAACTCTTTTAAACTTATACCTTGTCAAATGTGTATCTATATAGATATAGTTATATAAGTAGGATTGAAAGGACTTAGGACTGATAGCTCGCCTTTCTTCCTGTTCCTTGTTTGGTTGTGGACTTGGGGTATCGGTTATTTGTCCGAAGGTCGTTTGAATCCTAGTTATATATTATGTATATGTATATAGATATAAAAGTTACTTCTTTCATTTCAATACCTTTGGGTAGCAAAGGTATCCAAACATGTTCATACATACAAACAACATTACTAGTAAACTATAATAGGTATAGTTTAGGAAGTTACAATACTATTACTAGAACAGTGAAACATTCAATGAGTCAGTTCATACATGAGTTAATACATACTATGATGAGAAACAAACATAACATACAGATAGAGAATACTATAACGAGAAACAAACATAACATACAGATAGAGAATACTATAACGATAAACAAACATAACATACAGATAGAGAATACTATAATGAGAAACAAACGATAACATACAGAGAGAACATACTATTATGAGAAACAGAGAGAACATACATACATACTAGACAGAGAGAACATACAATACATATACAAGAACATTGCAACAGTTATGTGAGCCACGTAACGGGGCATGGCATCACCTGTCATGGCTTGTTTTGTATCCAGAATCTCCTTAAGTGGAGAGCGATGAGTTTGTGTATAGATCTATACTGGATTGACTATCCTACACCTTGTTGTTCCCTATAGTGGGACTTGCAAGTCTACGGGTGCCAAATGTCATTTCTACCGACGTCTTTCATCGTCGTGTTTTTAGTCGGTAGTATGGTACATGCATATCACATGGTACTTTAAATAACAATTGATTTAAGGTAGTTAGTACAGCAGTAGTTACTTAATACAACACTACAGTACTTTATTATTTCCCCATTGCATTCACTTTGTGACCTTCACACAATGAACAGTAATGTAAAAGCTATATTTTTGGTTAATGATAGTCAGATTTGGGAAAATACACACTTTTACAAGAAACAAACATACATTTCATTTGATGCCTTGGTAGAAGGCTACGTTTAGTAGAAAATATAGGATTTTCTAGGAGTTACAAACATTTACAAACTTATACATCAAGTGCATACAAACACTTTCATACAAACAATGACACTAAAGTACTTATGAACTCACCAGCTTTAAAGCTGATAAACTCTTTCAAAATAACTTGTATTCTCAGGTGACCAGTAGACAGGTACCGGTGCCAGGTTTTGAGAAGATGGAGCTCGTTCAAGACTCATCTTTTATTTTGATTTACTTTTTGGTGTCTATTAAACTTTACAGAACACACTTGTATGAAATTATACTATTAATGCAATGGATGATGTTGTTGCTTGTTTACTACTATGCATTGTTGTGATACTGAACATGACGTCCTCCACCCCCGAACGATTCCGCCATTCCGGTTTTGGGGTGTGACAAGGTCACTAGGTCATATCAAGCATGGTTATATGAAACTCATATTAGTATTAACTAAAACATTTGTTTACGGGATCTACACTACTACAAAGGTTTTATTTTAATTAATAAAACTACAGTACATTACATTACACTGCAGCTGGTGGATTTCCAGGCATTCATACAAACAGTTTTATTTTAAATAATGAAACTACAGTACAATATTTTACACTACAACTCGTGGATTCCAGGGACTCATACAATAAGGTTTTCATACAAACACTATTACAAACACTACTACAGTACACTACTATTCTAATACAGAGCACACTAGTAGAACATACAATTTCGAGAAACATTCATGACATAGTTTCATTTATTAATAAGACTACCGTTAACTATTTCAGAGTACACTTAACTATTTCAGAATATAGTAACTACATACATTTTGGTCTTAAGGCCTAAGACTATGTTTGATTCACTAAGAAAATATTGGATTTTCTGGAAGTACACTATAACATTTTCAAAGAACAAAGACAAGCTTTCCATCTCAAATGCATACTTATGAATTCACCAACTTAAATGTTGATACACTTTCAAAACCACTTGTATTCTTAGGGAACCGGTAGACAGGTACACCCACAAGTTTTGAGAAGACGGAGCTTATGGAGTCGCTTCTTTCATACTTTTTCTATACACTTTTGATGTCAGACAAACTATGTATGGAGCATATGTAAATACTATATTCTAATAATATAATGGTTGTGTTTGCTTTGATTACTATTATGCAATTGTTGTGATACTGTACATGACGTCCTCCACCCCCGAACGTTGCCCCCGTTCCGGTTTGGGGATGTGACAGATTGGTATCAGAGCATTGTTTATGGGGCCGAAGTGCTCTGACTAAAAGTATACTTTTAAAATATAAGCTTCTTATAAGAAGTATACAAGCATACATACATACCAGAAACAATATCACAGTAAGAACTACACGAAAGTATTTAGATGTTGGACACTACAATTAAACCTAAACAGTTATGTAATCATATCTGGGATAATTATAGCCTGATCAACTATATTTATTTGAAATATGACCAACATGTGTTTGGGAGTGATTGGAGTGTTGCAACGAGTCTAAAACTTACCAACAATGCATACAAGAAAAAATCTAGAACCAAACATGAAATTAAAATACTATACGAGTATTTTATGATTCCATAACATTATAACAAGAACACTTAGGCCTTGATAGTTATACATAAATCATATACACTAGGCGACTATAGAGGGAACCAGTGTGAATCACGATATACAATTTCTTTACAAGTGTTGCTATAAATGAAGTTGGCGATTGTTTACTTGTATTAGTAAACTTCCACTGTAAATCGATTAATAGAACACTGTAACCGTCAGGATAAGATTTATCTTGTTCAAATATCACCTGACTTATGACCACTATATATGATCTATTATTACTTTCTCTTAAATCGTTTTAGAGAAAGATGCCTCCAAAGAAGTCCAACGAGAAGAAAAACAATCCTCCAAAGAATCCTCCACCGCCACCACCTACTCAGTACGACCCTGCTGTCTTCCAAGCAGCAGTAACCGCCGCCGTGGCAGCCACCATGACGCAGATAAATGCAAGCGGCACTAGTAGGTCGGGTAGTGGCGATAACCCTTTAAACCACGGATATATTCATGGACACCAAGGGAGTGTTCCTATAAGGAGTTCACGAACTCTAAGCCCAAATCCTTTGATGGAACTGGAGGTGTCATTGATTTAACACGTTGGTTCGATAAAATCGAATCGATATTCGAAATTTGTGCGTGCCCCGAGTCTAGCAAAGTGAAATTTGCAGCATGCACTTTCACGAACAGAGCCCTCACTTGGTGGAACTGCCAATTCAAATCATTGACTCTCCCAATAGCCAATGCTATGAGTTAGGATGATTTGAAAGAACCGATTCTAGCAGAATACTGCCCAAGGGGCGAGATGCAAAAACTAGAGCAGGAGCTCTGGAGTCTGCAGATGAAGGACTCCGATATCGCTGCATACACCGCTAGATTCAATGACCTAGCCCTTCTGTGTCCCGGGATGGTCACCCCAACTCAAGGAAATGTCCTAGCTGCCAATCCACTTACTTTTGATAGTAACTGTTATTCCCGAGCCGCCCAAAGAGGGTGGCAGAAAGAAGAAATTCTGGAACAAAAGAAAGGGCCAATCTTCGCAGGAGCCCTCAAAGAAACAACAAATAGTGGCAGTCCATGCTGCTACCATTCCTACTATTGTTCCTACTACCCCAACACCTCCCAGCCGATATACTGGTAACCTACCGAAGTGCAAAAAATGAAACTTCCACTACCACAGGCCTTTCCGCGAAATGCAATGCACCAACTGCAATAAGAAGGGGCATACAACCCGCTTCTATAAGACACCGACACAACCTAATGCCTAGACCCCCGGAACTGGAGTAGGTCAGACCTGTTATGGGTGTGGTGAAACCGTGCACTACAAGAGGGATTTCCCGAAGGAAAGAAATGCTGCCAACACAGGAAGAGTATTAACGATGGGTTAGGAGGAGGTAGTAGCGGATCCCACAGTAGTCACGGGTACGTTCCTTCTTGATAACTCTTATGCATGCATACTCTTTGATAGTGGTGCGGAGAGGAGTTTTGTCAGCCATAAATTCAAACACTTACTCAAACACAAACCACAATCACTAAACGAAACATTCTCTGTCGAGATGGCTAACGGGAAGAAACAGAGCACTAACGACATATTCATATGATGTACCCTCACTCTAAACGACTATTCTTTCCCAATCGACCTTATGCCGGTCTCCATAAAAAGCTTCGACGTCATCATTGGCATGGATTGGTTAAGTCCTCACCGTGCTGATATTCTATGCTACGAAAAAGCCATTCGTCTTAATCTGCCAAATAGAAAAGCCCTCGTTATCCATGGCGACAAACCCAATACTAACCTCCGTATCATCTCTTGCATCAAAGCCCATAAATACCTTCGAAAAGAGTGTCACATATTCTTAGCCCATGTAGTCAACGGAAAACAGGAAGTAAAATACCTCGAGAGCATTCCCGAAGTTTGTAATTTTCCTGATATCTTCCCCGAATATCTTCCAGCAGTGCCTCCTGAATGCCAAGTCGAGTTCCGAATCGACTTGATTCCTGGAGCTACCCCTATCCAAATCCCCGTATCGCCTAGCACCAGCAGAGATGTAGGAATTATCCAGCCAATTAAACGAACTGCTCAGTAAGGGATTCATTCGACCGAGCTTCTCACCCTGGGGAGCACCGGTTTTGTTCGTTAAGAACAAGGATGGATCTTTCCGAATGTGCATAGATTACCGCGAACTAAATAAGCTTACCATTAAGAACCGATACCCTCTCCCTCGAATAGAAGACCTCTTCGATCAACTCCAAGGAGCCAGTTACTTTTCAAAGATTGACCTAAGATCATGGTATCACCAATTACGAGTCCATGAGAATGATGTTCCCAAAACAGCATTCCGAACTCGTTATGGTCACTACGAGTTTGTAGTAATGCCCTTCGGTCTAACCAATGCAACCTCGATATTCATGGATCTAATGAATCGGGTGTGCCGACTCTTCCTGGACAAATTCGTGATAGTATTCATAGATGATATACTCATTTACTCATGAAGTAAGGAAGATCATAGCCAGTACTTGAGACAAGTCTTCGAAACATTAGGGCGGAAAAACTTTATGCTAAATTCTCAAAGTGCGAATTTTATATTAGGAAGGTAAACTTCCTTGGTCACATAGTCAGCAAAGAAGAAATACACGTGGACCCCTCCAAAATAAAGGCAACCGAGAACTGGTCAGCACCCAGAACGCCAACAAAGATCCGCTAATTTTTAGGACTTGCTGGCTATTACTGCAGATTCATACAAAACTTCTCCAAAATCGCTATACCTCTTACTGCCCTAACTCAGAAGGGTGTAACATTTAGTTGGGGAGAGAAACAAAAAAATACGTTACAAACACTGAAGCAAGCTCATGCGGGCCCTAGTGTGGAGGATCGGGCCCTTGCGTTCCTAGAGGCCCACGATCGTGTGACTAAAGGGGCTTCACGGAAATGGCCATAACTTTGGCTACGAATCTCCGTTTCGGGCCTACGACCAGTCAAATCGAAGCTTGGAGCAAGGAGCACGTCAAGATAAGTACCCGAAGGGGACTTACCCATTTTTGAGTCCAGAAATCGCTTTCTAAATGGAGTTATGAACAATTTTGTTATTTTTCCTTAATTTTTGGGTTTTGTTTTTGGGTTTGTATTTGGCCCATGGACTTTTAGGGTTTTGTTTTAATTTCTGCTTCTTATTTAACTGTTTTTGATGTAATTTGGATGGTCGATCATCAATTTTATGAACTTTCGATTTTCTCCTAAATTCTATGTGTTAACCCAGATTTTGAAGCCAATCCCACGGTATTCGTAGAATCAACGTGGTTTTGAAGAGATTGTCCTGGCTATTCTTTTAGAATCAATAGGTTCATTCTTGGTTATCTTTGTGTTGTCTTTTTGCGCTGCATCAGTTGGTATCAGAGCCGAATTCCTGGTTCAAAATGCCTCCGAGGAGAAACAGGACGCCCGCTAATGTTCATGAGCAATAACTAGAAGAACGTATTATGGCACGAATGGAGGAGAGGATGGATCAAATGGTTGACCAACTGACTGATAGGATGGTCGAACTGATGAATCGAGGAGGGCAAAGGTCTCGAACACATTCTCAAGTGGAAGATGGTGAATTTGGGAACCCGTTCGGCGGCAGTGACGGTTCATATCTGAAGACGATCTAGAAAGGCGGCCAAGGCGTGATCATAGAGGTGACAATAGGCGTTGGGAGGCCGGAATGAGAATTGATATCCCAGAATTCGATGGGGGTCGGTTTAAATCCGGAGGGGTTCATCGACTGGTTGGCTACTGTTGAGGAAGTTGTTGAGTTCAAAGAAGTCCCTGAAAACAAAAGAGTGTCATTGATTGCTACCAGGCTATGTGGTAGGGCATCTGCATGGTGGCAACAACTGAAACTGACACGAGACAGGCTCGGAAAGTGAAAGGTCGTGACTTGGAGGAGGATGAAGAAGTGTTTACGATCCAACTTCCTACCCCATAACTTTCAAAGGTTGATGTACCAACAGTTGCAAAATCTGAAGCAGGGTGCCAAATCAGTTGACGATTACACAACTGAGTTCTACCAATTGATTGCCCGAAACGATATCCATGAGACAGAGGAACAACTCGTTGCTCGATATATTGGGGGTCTACGGGTCCAAATCATGGACTCTATAAATATGTTTGACACGGTATCTATTTCTGAAGTGCACCAACGGGCGTTGGCTTTTGAGAAACAAAGTCGTCGGGTGGGCGGTTCGTCTTCAACTGCTAATATTGGAGGAAGTTCCGGGACGGGTGGTATGGTACCCCGTGTTGTGCCTAATCAACAAAGACCGACATCTAACAGTGTTGGACCAAATCCTAGGACAACTGTTAGTAGCAGCTTGAAGTGTTTTAGTTGTGGGGAGACAGGTCACCGACAATCAGAGTGCAAGAAGGTCGAAAAACGTCATTTGTTTGCTGAGCAAGATGATTGGCAAAATGATGATGCCGGTGAAAATTACGAAGATCCCCCTGTGTATGACGAAGAGCATTAATGCGAAGAGGAAGTTGTAACTGGAGATGTGGGGGTAAATTTGGTGGTAAGGCGGTCTTGTTTTACACCAAAAGTTATTGGTGATGATTGGCTCAAACACAACATCTTTCAGTCGGCATGTACTATTTTGGGAAAGGTTTGTACTTTTGTTATTGATTCAGGAAGTTGTGATAACCTTATATCTGAAGAAGCAGTTCAAAAGTTGGCTTTGAAAACAGAAAATCGCCCTAAGCCTTACAAGCTACAGTGGCTTAAGAAGGGTGGCGAGGTCACTGTATCTAAACGAGCTCTTGTTCAATTTTCTGTTGGTACCACGTATAAAGATGATGTGTGGTGTGATGTGGTTGCTATGGATGCTTGTCATTTGTTGTTGGGCAGACCTTGGGAGTATGATCGTAACATAGATCATAACGGGCGGACTAATACTTACAGTTTCTTGTTTGGTGGTGTGAAGATAACATTGGTTCCCAGTAAGCCAAAGGAGCCAGTTCCGAGACCTTCGGGTACTCTACTGACCCTTAATCAGTTTAAAGACGAGTTGGAGGCGGAAGGTGAAATTTTTGTATTGCTCGGGAAGGAAGTCGCTAAGGAGGTTGAAATTCTTGAGGCTATGGTTCCTCTGCTCAAGGAATTCGCTGATGTTTTCCCTAATGAATTACCTGATGGTTTGCCACCTTTATGTGACATCCAACATCATATTGATTTACAACCAGGAGCTCAGTTGCCTAATAGGCCACATTACAAAATGAGTCCCGGAGAGCATGAGCAGTTGCGACGACAGGTGGAGGACTTGATTTCAAAAGGTCATGTTTGGGAGAGGATGAGCCCGTGTGCTGTTCCTGCTTTGTTGACTCCTAAAAAGGATGGTACTTGGCGTATGTGTGTTGATAGTCGCGCCATCAATAAGATCACGGTGAGGTACAGATTTCCAATTCCTCGACTTGATGACCTACTTGACCAGATTAGCGGTGCCTCTATCTTTACGAAACTGGACTTGAAGAGCGGGTACTATCAGATACGACTTAGGCCTGGGGATGAGTGGAAGACTGCCTTCAAGACTCGTGAAGGATTGTATGAGTGGTTGGTGATGCCTTTCGGTTTATCAAACGCTCCTAGTACATTTATACGTGTGATGAACCAGTTGTTCAGGCCCTTTATTGGTAAATTTGTAGTCGTTTATTTTGATGACATACTTATTTACAGTGCTACTTTTGGTGAGCATGTCAACCATGTGAGGCAGGTTTTGACCGTACTTCGACGGGATAGTTTGTATGCAACTATGAAGAAATGTGTGTTTATGGTTCCTAAAGTCTTGTTCTTGGGGTACGTTGTTTCTGGGGAAGGAATACAGGTGGACGAGCCTAAAGTAGCAGCTGCCAGACAATGGCCAAGTCCAACTACCATCACTGAAGTTCGAAGCTTTCATGGCCTTGCTTCATTCTATAGGAGGTTTATTCCAAACTTTAGTTCTATTATGGCACCGGTGACTGATTGTATGAAAGGGAAGGCCTTTACTTGGACCGAAGCAGCAGAATCAGCTTTCCAATTAGTAAAAGAGAAGCTTACTACATCACCGATCCTTGTATTGCTAGACTTTTCTCAAGTGTTTGAATTACACACGGATGCTTCCAAGGTTGGGATTGGAGCAGTTCTAAGTCAAGGAGGACGACCGGTTGCCTATTTTAGTGAGAAGTTGACGGGGCCAAAGCTGCATTATAGCACTTATGATGTTGAGTTCTATGCAGTGGTCCAAGCTGTAAAGCATTGGCGCCATTATTTATTTCGTAAGGAATTTGTTTTGTTCACAGATCATGATTCATTAAGACATATTCGCAGTCAAGATAAGGTGTCACACAAACATGGGAGGTGGATGTCGTTCTTGGAAAAATTCACTTTCGTGGTGAAACACAAGTTTGGGATGTCAAATCGGGTGGCTGATGCATTGAGTCGGAGGAGTAATTTGCTAGTTTCCATGAGGGTTGGTGTGCCGGGGATGGATGTCCTCATGGAGCATCTAACGGTTGATCCTTATTTTTCTGTTGTTCTGCAGGGTATACAATCTGGACAGATGTCTGATTTTCTACTGCATGAAGGTTTTCTTTTCAAAGGCAATCAATTGTGCATCCCTGATTCTAGTCTCCGCCTTCAAATCATTAGGGAGCTGCATGGTGAAGGGCATGTCGGCCGAGATCGCACTTTACAGTTGGTACAATCATCTTATTTTTGGCCTACAATGTGCAAAGAGGTGGATAGATATGTTAAACGGTGTCGAATCTGTCAGGTGTCAAAGGGCACATCTACCAATGCAGGACTCTATATGCCTTTGCCTGTTCCATCACAACCTTGGGTAGACATCAGCATGGATTTTGTGTTGGGTTTACCACGTACTCAACGGGGAAATGATTCAATATTTGTGGTTGTTGATCGTTTTTCTAAGATGGTGCACTTTATTCCTTGCAAAAAGACGACAGATGCAGTTAATGTGGCCTAGTTATTCTTTCGAGACGTCTACCGTTTGCATGGATTGCCGTCTTCTATTGTTTCAGATCGAGACACTAGGTTTTTGAGTCATTTTTGGCACAGCCTATGGAAAATGGTGAACACTCAGCTCAATTTTAGTAGTGCATATCATCCTCAAACGGATGGCCAAACAGAGGTTGTCAATCGATCCCTTGGTAATATTTTGCGGTGTTTAGTGGGTGATCATGTGAAGACCTGGGATCAGAAGCTTTGTCAAGCTGAGTTTGCTCATAATCATGCTATCAACCGAAGTACTGGATATAGTCCATTCCAGGTGGTCTATTCTGTTCAGCCACGGGGACCACTTGATTTGATGTCACTGCCTGTTTCTAGGGTTGTTCCAAAGAAAGTGCAGGATTTTGTTGGAGGACTGCATGATGTTCATAAGGCTGTTCATGACAACTTGGTCCGAGCTAACTCCAAGTACAAGCAAGATGCAGATAAAAAACGCAGACAAGTTGATTTTGAAGTAGGTGACTTTGTTTGGGCTGTTTTGACTAAAGATCGTTTTTCGGTTGGTGAGTACAACAAGCTGTCAGCTAAGAAGATTGGACCGGTGGAGATTGTGGAGAAGATTAATTCCAATGCTTACCGTCTGCAGTTGCCAAGCCACATTCGTTGTTCCGATGTTTTCAATGTAAAGCATTTGCTTCCTTATTATGGGGATTCTTCTGATGATGACCATGGTGCACATTCGAGGTCGAATTTTGTCTACCCAGGAGGGGATGATGCGGGCCCTAGTGTGGAGGATCGGGCCCTTGCGTTCCTAAAGGCCCACGATCGTGTGACTAAAGGGGCTTCACGGAAATGACCATAACTTTGGCTACGAATCTCTGTTTCGGGCCTACGACCAGTCAAATCGAAGCTTGGAGCAAGGAGCACGTCTAGATAAGTACCCGAGGGGGACTTACCCATTTTTGAGTCCAGAAATCGCTTTCTAAATGGAGTTATGAACAATTTTGTTATTTTTCCTTAATTTTTGGGTTTTGTTTTTGGGTTTGTATTTGGCCCATGGACTTTTAGGGTTTCATTTTAATTTCTGCTTCTTATTTAACTGTTTTTGATGTAATTTGGATGGTCGATCATCAATTTTATGAACTTTCGATTTTCTCCCAAATTATGTGTGTTAACCTAGATTTCGAAGCCAATCCCACGGTATTCGTAGAATCAACGTGATTTTGAAGAGATTGTCCTGGCTATTCTTTTAGAATCAACAGGTTCATTCTTGGTTATCTTTGTGTTGTTTTTTTACGCTCCATCACAAGCCCTGTATAGCGCACCTATCTTGTCTCTTCCAGAAGGGACATAAGACTTTGTAGTATACTACGATGCGTCCAATCAGGGGCTAAGCTGTGTGCTTATGCAGCGAGGAAAGATTATTGCCTATGCCTCGAGACACCTTAAGGCACACGAAGTCAACTACACCACTCATGTCTTGAGTTGGGAGCCGTAGTCTTTGCACTAAAAATCTGGAGACATTACCTTTACGGTAGCAGGTGCACTATCTTCACCAACCATAAAAGTCTCCAACACATCTTTGATAAAAAAGAACTTAACATGAGACAACGACGATGGGTAGAGTTACTCAATGATTACGAATGCGAAATTCGCTATCATCCCGGCAAAGCCAATGTAGTAGCAGATGCCCTTAGTCGAAAGGAGTACTCAGGTCGTAGAGTGAAGGCACTAATCATGACAATCCATTCACATCTGTCCACACAGGTCAAAGAGGCTTAGCTAGAAGCCTTGAAGCCGGATAATGTGGAAGATGAAGCTTTAAGAGGAATAGAGAAGAACTTAGAAATCAAGGGTGACAGAGCTCGTTACTTCATGAACCGGATCTGGACACCGAAGTTTAGTGGCTACAGAGATGTTGTCATGAATGAAGCCCACAAAACTCGATAGTCCGTTCATCCAGGTTCAGATAAGATGTATCTGGATTTCAAGAAACTTTATTGGTGGCCGAACATGAAAGTAGAGATTGCTACCTACGTGGGTAAGTGCCTAACTTGTGCCAAAGTGAAGGTAGAATATCAAAAGCCCCTAGGCTTACTTCAGCAGCTAGAGATACCTGAGTGGAAGTGGGAGCGGATTACAATGGATTTCATAACCAAGCTGCCCAAGACCCCGAGTGGTCATGACACCATTTGGGTAATCGTCGATAGATTAACCAAATCCGCTCACTTCCTACCAATAAAGGAAACAAACAAAATGGAAAAATCAACTAGAACTTACATCAGAGAGATAGTACGACTGCATGGTGTGCCAATATCTATTATCTCGAATAAAGACAATAGATTCATCTCGCGATTTTGGCATTCATTAAAGAAATATCTGGGAACTAGGTTGAACATGAGCACAACCTACCATCCACAAACTGACGTGCAGAGTGAGAGAACCATTCAAACACTAGAAGACATGCTGAGAGCCTGTGTGATCGACTTTGGTAAAGCATGGGATACCTATTTGTCACTTTTCGAGTTTTCATACAACAATAGCTACCAATCTAGCATTGAGGCTGCCCCGTTCGAAGCCCTCTATGGCCGTAAGTGCAGATCCCCTCTGTGTTGGGCTGAGGTGGGTGACACGCAGCTAGCTAAAGGGCAAGTACCTGACAGCACTCTCACTGGCCCGAAGATCATTCGAGAACCCACAAAAAGGATCATTCAAATCCAAGAACGACTGAAAGCCTCTAGAGATAGAAAAAAGAGCTACGCAGACAAGAGACGAAAACCCTTGGAATTCCAGGTTGGTGACCGCGTCCTGTTGAAGGTCTCACCCTGGAAGGGAATGATACACTTCGGGAAGCGTGGAAAACAAAATCCAAGGTACATCGGGCCATTCGAGATTCTTGATGGAATCGACCCAGTAGCTTACAAACTTCGTCTACCACAAGAACTTAACAACGTACACTTTGTCTTCCATGTGCCAAATCTAAAGAAGTGTCTATCCGACGAGACTATTGTGATTCCACTTGATGAAATCGAGATAAACGAGAGTCTTAACTTTGTGGAAGAACCAGTAGAGATCATGGATAGGGAAGTCAAACGAACGAAACAAAGTCACATACCAATAGTGAAGGTTCGTTGGAATGCCAAGCGGGGACCTAAATTCACTTGGGAGTCAGAGGATCAGATGCAACAAAAGTAACCACATCTTTTTCCCTAGTCCATGATGTATTCACTATACAAAGAATTTCGGGACGAAATTCCCTCTAACGGGGGGATAATGTAACAACCGTTATTTTTCAAGTCAATAAATGTCAAACCCTTAAATAAAAACTCGAATTTTAGTGATTTTACTTATTTTGTTAAGATCATAAGGGTTAAATATGATATAAATTATATAAATGATGTTTTTATATAAGTATTTTAATGTTTGGGATAAAAACACTTAGACCAAAACATAATTTTAGGGGCCAAAATAGGAACCGAGAACGTGCGAATGGTCTAACTCCTCGGACCGAAAACCTCTTCTCGGCCAAGAAGCCTCAGACCGCAAACCCTTCGGACCGAAAACCCCTTTCCCGCCGAAAACCCAACCGATATATATGGTTTCACTCGAAAACCTAGTCATTTTCTCACTTTCCCAGCTAAAAACACTCCCATTTTGCTCTCAAGTATCATACAAGGACCTTCATATCTTCAAGAAAAATCCTTCAAATCTTCATAATTTCCACCAAGAACACAAAGAACACCAAGAACACCAAGAACAATCTTCAAATCTTCAACCTGACTGCAAACTCTTAGGACCGAGAACTCGATCCTGACCGAGAACACCCTAAGACCGAGAACATGGTTCTCGTTTCAGGTTTTAAGACCAAAATCAAGGATTTCGGTGAAGGCTAGACAGAAAACCTTATCAACACTCCAAATAATTCCCGGTAATTATTCCCTACATAAATTAAGTGTTGTTTAACACTTTAATTAATTATTTTGCTAATTTAAATACGATTACATGTTTAAATAATATTATGATACCGTTATTTCCACGTACGCTAGCCCGACGATCATTTCTACAGTTCCGCTATCCAGACTCGAACACACTAGAGGTGAGTTCATACCCCCTACGTTTTCACTACTTTTCAATGTTTTTAGGGGGGGGGGGGGAATACATGTAAAACACAAGGAATCTTGTGTTAGTATACAAACGATTTCAAACGATTTCAAATCACTTGCAATTGCATGAAAACCATTTTAACTACTGCATTGTATCAAAATACATTATTAACCCTTTTGTAACATGTTAAGCAAAATGGTGATTTCACAAATCTTGAATACCAATTTATACTCACTATTAAATTGCAAGGGTTTTCAATTCATTACAGAACATACATACAAACTATAATAAGTATAGTTTGCGGAACGCTACACTATTTTGCTAAGTTCAATACATGAAACAAGAATATACACTTAAACTATAATAGGTATAGTTTATGGAACACTACTCTATTTCTCTAATTCAAAGATACACTACTAAAATAATTATTTAAGTATAATTATTTTACACTACAAAGTACACAATTACAAGGCAATACATACAATTTCAAGTACAAGAGAACACTACTACACTACACGTAAACTAGTTAATACAAGGTTGTGAGGCAGTACTTCATTGTACCCATCGGGGTACATGTCTAAATCATATCAAATATAACCATAGTCTCCTGGAGGAAGAGCGTGAATTTGTGTATAGATCTATACGGGACTGACAATCCCGCACCTGAGCTGCTTGCAACAGCTAGGCTGGCAAGCCTGGGGTGACAAATGTCCTAACAATACATTACACTACAGCTGATGGATTTCCAGGCATTCATACAAAGAGTTTTATTTTAAATAATGAAACTACAGTACACTATTTTACACTACAGCTGTTGTATTCCAGACACTCATACAATAAGGTTTTCATACAAACACTATTACAGACACTACTACATTTCACTACTTTTCTAATACAGAGCACACTAGTGCAACATACACTCTCGAGAAACATTCATGACATAGTTTTATTTATTAATAAGACTACCGTTCACTATTTCAGAGTACAGTTCACTATTTCAAATGACAGTAACTACATAAAATTTGATCTTAAGGCCTAAGACTACGTTTCATTCACTAAGAAAATATTGGATTTTCTGGAAGTACACTATAACATTTTTAAAGAATAAAGACAAGCTTTCCATCTCAAATGCATACTTCTGAACTCACCAACCTAAATGTTGATACACTTTCAACACCACTTGTATTCTTAGGGAACCGGTAGACAGGTACACCCACAGGTTTTGAGAAGACGGAGCTTATAGAGTCACGTATTTCATACTTTTTCCATACACTTTTGATGTCATACAAACTATGTATTGAGCAGATGTAAATACTATATTCTATTAATATAATGGTTTTATTTGCTTTGATTACTATTATGAAATTGTTGTGATACTGTACATGACGTCCTCCACCACCGACCGTTTCTGCCGTTCCGGTTTGGGGGTGTGACAGGTAGACTGCGAGTTACTCCGAACATTCGCACCGATTCGCAACGTGAACAGTTGACTACGAGTTATTGCTAGCGTTCACGGATGAACAGTTGTCTGTGAATTACTACGAACGTTCGCACCTATTCACAGGTCTTATAAAAAATTTAATGACTGCGAAAGTGGTTTCTGAACAGATTCAGCCTCTATCATTCCTAAGCCCCGAAGAATGCGATTAAAGGTTTGCTCAGGCAAGGCTTTCATGAAGATGTTGGATAGCTGATCAGCAGATCTAACAAAGTGTATCTCGATATTTCCATCTTCCACATGATCTTTGATGAAGTGATACCTCAGTGCATTGTGTTTGTCTTTGAATGTTGCACTGTGTTGTGACAAATGCGAATGGCGCTTTCAGAATCACAATACAAGGGGATTCGCTTCATATTTATGCCATAATCATGAAGTTTACTTTAAATCCAAATTACTTGTGAAGTACAAGAGGTAGCGACTATATACTCTGCTTCAGCGGTTAATAGGGAGACGCAAGTTTGCTTTTTAGATTGCCAACTTACCAGTTTGCCATCAAGAAATTGGCATCCTCCCGTTGTACTCTTTCGATCTAAATCGCAACCTCCTAGATCTGCATCCGAAAACACTCGCACAAAGAAACATGAACTTAATGGGTACCGTATTCCTAGTGAGGATGTTCGCTTGAGATAACTGAAGATATTCTTGACAGCAGTCATGTGGGGTTCGCGATGATTCGCTTGAAACCTGGCACAATAGGAGACAGAAAACATGATGTATGGATGACTAGTAGTTAGATACATCATTGAACCTATCATTTTACGACAGTGTCATATCAGCAGATTGCTTGTCCAAAGACAGTGTTAGTTTCGTTCCGAATGCCATTGGAATCTTCACCTTCGAATCTCCCACCATTCTGAACTTAGAGAGTAAGGTCTTCGTATAAGCCTCCTGATTGACGAAGATACCTTCCTGACTCGGTCTTATATTCAAACCAAGGAAAAAGTTAATCGAACCCATGGAGCTCATCTCAAACTTAGTTTCCATCAACTTTCGGAACTCATCAGTTAATCCGGGGTTAGTTGATCCGAAAATGATGTCATTAACGGAAATTTGGACGATCATCAAGTGGTCACCATCTTTCTTACGAAAGAAGGTTGGGTCGACCGATCCTTGTTAAAATTTTGCCTATTTAAAAAATTGAGTAAGAGTTTCGTACCAGGCTCTTGGAGCTGGTGGTTGTTCCACATATACTGTCTCTTCTAGTTCCCCGTTTAGAAAGGCACACTTTACATCCATCTGATATACTTCAAAGTTCTTGTGTGCTGCGTATGGCAGAAAGATGCGAACAGATTCCAACCGTGCAACTGGTGCGAAAGTTTCTTCGTAGTCAATGCCTTCTTCCTGACAATATCCCTTAACAATGATTCATGCTTTGTTCCTTATCACATTTCCCTCTTTGTCTAGCTTGTTGCGAAAAACCCATTTTAGACCAACAACGGATGCATCCTTCAGAGTAGGAATTAGTCTCCAGAGTTTGTTTCGTTCGAATTCATTGAGCTCCTCCTGCATTGCTTGCACCCAATCAGAGTGATCAAGAGAAATTTGAACATTTTTAGGTTCAATTTTGGAGATAAATGAATTGAACATGCAATATTCCACTTTAGAGAACAATACAGTTAGCTTTGCCTTTTTTTGTGCTCGTATAAAAACTCCTGAAGATGAATCTCCTATTATTTGATTTTTTGGATGATCTCTGGTCCATTTGGTAAACGAAGGGTAATTTGGATCATATGTTGGATCCAATTCAGCATTCACATCTTCAAACTCAGACTGAACATCCGAATCATCATTCACATTTTCATTCTCCCCCTTAAATGATGTATGTTCGACTTCTTCATTCGAATTTGGATTCTCCCCCTGGAGAGGTATTTTGTGGGTCTCTGAAGGAGTTTAATGCCCCCCTTGCAAAGGTGAATCAGGTGTGGAGGTTGATGTAGAACCCTCCCCCTGCGGTGTAGCATTCATATCTTGGGATTGAGACGGATTTTCAAAGTCTTTTGGAGTGGGGTGTTCGTGTTCCATATCTGTCGCAGCGTCATCACTGATTTTCTTCAGTTCATCTTCCTTGTTGTCAGCTGCTTTGGATTATGAGGATTTGGCCATTTCTGGCTCGTCGAATAAATTCATGAACTCCTCGTAGAGATTGGAGAGTGGAATTGTGACTTGATTTGTTTCGGGAAATATCTCCTTTGATTGATTGTCATTCTTCTAAAACTCCTTCAAATAATTGTCATCGAATGTTACATAGTAGGTTTCTTCTATCTTTTCGGACTTTTTGTTGAGAACCCTATATGCCTTGGAAGTCAGAGAATACCCTAAGAAAATACCTTCATCAACCTTCACATCGAATTTGTTCCTTTGCTCCTTAGAATTGAAGATAAAGCACCTGGAACCAAACACATGGAAGAACTTGACATTAGGTTTGAGATTATTGATAATCTCATAGGGAGTGACAAAGAATCGCTTATTAAGGATTGAACGATTTTGGGTAAAGCAGGTTGTTCCAATAGCATCCGCCCAGAAGTAAAGCAGCAGATTTACGAAAGACAACATGGTTCTCGCAGCTTCACACAACGAGCGGTTTCGTCTTTCAACGACCCCGTTTTGTTGAGGAGTATAAGGAGCCGAAAATTTATGAGTTACTCCTTTCGCAGTAAGAAATTATTCAAATGCTTGGTTTTTGAATTCCAGACCATTGTCTCTGCGAATGTTACGAACTAGCTTTCGCAGTTGTATTTCAATTTGTTTTATGAAATCCTTGAGTTTAGGAGTAGCTTCTGATTTCTGCTTGAGAAAATGCACCCAGGTAAATCTGGAAAAATCATCAACAATTATATGAATATATTTGTTACCACCAATGCTTTCAATTGCAGAAGGACCACAAAGGTCTATATGCAAGAGTTCAAGTGGTTCTATGACTTTCGTATTCACAATTGTTGGATGACTCTTGCTGCTCTGCTTCCCCATTTCGCAGGCTAAACACAAATGTTCTTTATCAAACTTTAGTAGTGGAAGTCTTCGCGTATGATCACCAAGAACCACCTTGTTGATGTATTTCAAATTGAGATGCGAGAGTCTCCTATGCCACAACTAGCTATCTTCAGTAGAAGCTTTCGTAAGTAGACATATGGCAGGCTTCCCTTTAATGGGGTTCAGATTAAGTGGATACATTTCGCCTTTGCGCTTTCACTTTAGGAGCACTGATTTGGTCTTATTTTCAATTATCTCTGATCCCTGATCGTCGAATGAAACTTTCAATCCTGTACCCACCACCAGCTGCGAAACACTTATGAGTTTATGTTGCAAGCCTTCCACATATGCGACCTTGCGAATTGAAAATTCTCCATTAGTGATCATCCCATAACCCTTGATTTCTCCAAGTAATATGTTGCCAAATTTCACTTTTCCAGTATCCTTTAATGCTCGAAACTCTCGTAGTTCTTCCTTCCTTACTGTCATGTGACGTGAGCAGCCATTATCTATATACCATTCGGAGTCAAACTGCTCGTCACGAATCACCTACAAAAATCAAAGAGATTTAGGAACCCAAAGCTGTTTGGGTCCACGTGAGGCTTTCACAGATGCAGGAAAAGTAATAGCAACATCAACTAAATAAGATCTTTTGACCAAGGTGGTGTTATATTTTCTTTTAATTTGAAAAACAGTGATCCTATTATCTTTTAGGTTCTTATCCTTTGTGGATATTTTCGTTTTCATATTTTGGATATGTTGTTTGACAACTTTCTTCGCAACTTTCTTTTCGGACCTCTTAAGTGGAATGTTGGGCTCCAAAACTATCTTTCCTTTGCCTTTAACATCTTGCGATGTTTTGGCTTAATGTGAAACATTCTTGTTAGGAGAGAAGTGAGACTTTGTCTTCTCCATAGGTTTCGCATGATTTGAAATAGGTGGTTTTTGAAAAACTTTTTGTTTTGAAACCTGTGGAGTCTGAGACGGAGTTCGTGGAGGACCCTTAGGTTTATCATGTGAAGAGACTTTTGCATTTGGATTGGACTTAGAATAATTTTTTTGATAAACAAAGTTGGGATTTTTGGATCTCCAGAAATGCTTTCTTTCCTTCATATTTTTGTTATATCTCGCATTTCTTTGACGTTTTTGAGCTGCTAACTGCTCAGAGGATTTGCGGCTTTCTAATGGGAGTTTTGGTCTGTATGGATGATGTGTCACTTGGAACATTCTTGGTTCCACTTGGACTCCCCTTTTCGTAGCTTGAGTTGACTTTGTTCAGTGGTTGTGCTACGTATTTGCCCTTTGTTTTCCAAGAGGTCATTTCAGATAGACCTTTGGTTTCATTTGCATTGTCGATTCAGGCTGACCAGAAAATTTCATCACAAACATCTTTATTGTCGTCTTCAACCATGGACGTTAGTTCTGCTGTCTGATTTTTATTCAGTCCCTTGGTTGCGAAAACTTGATTGGGGACAGTTTGAACTTTTCGAAAAACAGTTGCTTATTTTTTAGAACTTTTGATTTAACTTTAGAAAAGCGTGCAAACTCAACTGAATTTTCAGAAATTAAGACTTTCGCAGGTTCAGGTTCGCTTTTAACAATTTTAGAGCAATCAACCTCATCCTCCACAGAGATTTCACTCATATCACTATCATCATCGAATTCAGATGTATTTTCAAGATTAAGTTTATTTTCTGAACTCAACTTAGTGTTTAATGAGTTAAATTTCTGTACATTATCAGATTTAATTTTCTCTTTGTCATTTTCATCCAGAAGCTTTTTCAACATATTTTTGTGATCTTTGGACTGTATGTAGGATTCAATTTTTTCCAGTCCTACTCTGTACGCATCTGAGACTTCGTCAGATGAGACGATAGATTCGCACCTGTAACAATCTACGTCGATAGCGTCCTCTTTCAATTTGAGAAAGGGAAAAATTATCTTGTGAATTTTCTTTCCAATTTCACAATCAAGATGTAACTGGGTGATATTTAAAGAAAGACGTTTAGCAATTAAACAAAAAATGTTTTGCTGTTTCAAAAGCCCTAAATTATCTCTTTGTAAATAAATCAACTCATCCCTAGACTTAGACAAATCTGACTCCAACTTTTCAAACCACATGCGTCTCTCTTCACTTTTGTTCAAAACCCTGCCGAGTTGATCGGTTAAGTTAGAATTATTCAAACGGGTTCCTTTTAGACTATCACTGAAACTTGAAAATGTAAATTTTAGGTCTTTTAATTCAGTTTCATACCGGGAGATGGGAACGTTTAGAGATTCGTGAATATAATTTACCTTATTTATCACCTTCTCGAATTCGCTAATCTGCTCAGGGATGGGTTTCGCTGCGAAACAGCTATCAGAGACACGTCCATCTTCAGCAACGTTTCTTCTAAGCTCCGAATCTTCTTTTGTCACCACAAAGCACCTTCCACCGAACTGCGAATAATCACCTTTTGCCAAGAAGCTTTTTCCATGAGTTGGTCTACGAACCTCTCCGTCTTCAAAGTCAGTCGACCACACTTCGACCCTGCCAAACTCATCATCACTTTCCTGCACAATCAAAGCAGGTTTACCATCTTCAGTACTTTTCTTCTTCTTGGCTTCCTCTAACTTTCTAAGGAAATAAGCCTCATCATCCTCCTCTTCCTTCTTCTCATTCATTCTCCGAAGCATGCACTCCTTTGCTAAATGATTTTTGCCATGAAAATAATTACATTCATAGCCGGAGGATCCTACAAGCTTATTCTCTTTCTTTGCTTCTTCCTTTTGAGAGTTGTTCGCACTCTCATCCATTACCTTCTCAGAACTATAACTCGCTTGCCAGTTTCGATTTTTGTTGCGACCAAAATTCTTCTTTGCGAACCTCTTTGGGTTGGACACCATCATAGCATATTCTTCCTTTGAGAGTTCACAATCTAACATATATAAGTTTGAATCATCTTCATCAATCTTCTTACCATTGGCTATAAGAGCCAAAGAACCCATTCCAGAAACAACCTTTTATTCACTAGTCACCTCGTCGTCATGTGACCTCAGAATACCAATGAGCTTTGCCAATGAGTAATTTTTGAATTGCTCGTGTGCTTTAACTGTCGACACCACAACTTTCCACTCAGATCTTAACTCGTTCATGAACGTTACCTTCTGCACAATCAGTTCATGTTTGATCTTGTACTTCATCATCCTGCTCAATAGATGGTTGTAGTAGTTGAACATCTGGTCAAGCTTCTCCTCAGGCTTCTGAACAAAGGCTCCAAAGTCCAAAAGTAACAATGTCCGGATGGAGTGTTCAAGATCAGTGTCGCTTGAATATAGTTCCCTAAGCCTGTCCCATGTTTCTTTCGCAGTTTCGCAGGAACTCACTAAGTGAAACGTGTCGGCTGGTAAAGGAAAACAGATTATTCTCATGGCCTTGACATTGCTGATTAGCTTGTCTTTTTCATCCTGTGGTATCTTGTCTACTTCAAGAATAAGAGCGTTCTACTCGGCTTGAGTTTTAATAACCCTTTTTGTACGAGAATGAGCGAACGTCTCTTTAGGTATGGCATCCCATATTAATGAACCATGGTATTCAAGTCCTAGCACGTTATCTTCAAAGTGCCATGCCC
Organism: Lactuca virosa; assembly: GCF_052849685.1. NCBI lineage: Eukaryota > Viridiplantae > Streptophyta > Magnoliopsida > Asterales > Asteraceae > Lactuca > Lactuca virosa. The sequence goes on from NC_136429.1 coordinate 319,647,353, forward strand.
ACACTTCATAGTCGTTTGGAAACAGAATAAGGATCCTTGTTGTAGATCCAATTCAACTTGAGAGATTGATCGAGTTAGTGTGAGAATCGCCAGACTGCATGTTGTTGATTTCAACTGAAACCTGTATGAACCAGATGTGTAAACCTAGAATCGAGTTTAGGGTAAAATAAAGATCAGGATTCAACGTCTGTAATCGATGAACTCGAAGAAGACGGCAAACACAGATCCTATTAAATCTAAAACCCTAAAAGCTCTTTTAACAGAAGAGATGCGTATGTATTACACAGTCTCCTGCTCTAATACCAATTGTTGATATTAAATCTCTAAAGATCGAATAGATTCAAACAGGTAAACAAATTAAGAACATGCAATGAATATTAAATATGTCGAATGATTAATTATCACAGCCTTAGAAGAAATCTATTAAGAACTGTTATTGTAAAGGTGTGTAGGGTTTACAAGACGATTAGACCATTACAAAACATGGTGCATGCATGCACCTTAAATAGCAAAACCCTAATAAATAAATAACGAGTGGACAAGCCCAAACTGGATACAAAATAGATTAAACATTAAGCCCACAATGAAGCAACACAAATACCCAAGAAATTAAGTCTAATCTAGTATCACTACTAAGCATAAGACTATAAATTTCAATCTTGGTAACAAGAGAAGATCGCCTATTGCCCATGATCAGATTTATCCTACCATGCTCCACCTATTCACGTTCTCTTAGTCCCTGCAAATCAGAACAAATGTGAAAACCACATGCTGTATCAAGGACCCAAGAACGAGTAGGTTGTGAGTTATTAGTTTGAATAGTGTAAATACCTGTTGACGATGGCTTCACTTTGCCATCCTTGATGTCCTGCAAGTACTTGGGTCAACTTCGTTTCCAATGGCCCTTATCATTGCAATAGAAATAATTGGCCTCTTTAGGATCACTCACATGAGGAATTTTAGAACTGGGCTTCGCTTTTCGGCCATTGCTAGATGTCCCAATATGGGCCTTGCCCTTCTAGTTCTACTTCGAAGTACCTTTCCCTTTCTTCCCTTTGTTTTGTGCAATGGCTATGACAAGATTACTTGTAGTAGTAGGGGTGTGACTCTTCTTCATCCATGAATCTGCTACCTGTAATAGGTTGTGGAGTTGGGCCAATATGGTTTCCTTGTTTTTCAAATGATAAGTCAAGATGAACTGATCATAACAAGGTGGTAAGGAGTTAAGGACCATGTCAAAGGCCAACTCCTCATCGAAATTCACATTGATTTTTTCAAGGCGCTCCATGTATCTTTGCATTCTTTACACGTGGTTGTAGACTGACTCTCCGTCCATCAACTTGCATGCCATAAGATCTTTGACGACTTCATACTTTTCTTGACGAGCTATCTTGTGCTACTTTTCAACAAGATCTAAGTTCCTATCGTATGGCCAATAGTCTTCATAGAACCTTTGCAACTCAGGAATCATGGTGGCAACCATGATGCAAGCAACCTTAGTCACGTCGTCATAATGTTTCTTGTAGGAGGCTATTTATTTAGGAGTAGCATTGGCTTCATCGGTCTCGATAAGTTGTTTCTCAAGGACACACTCTTTGCCCTCGTATCGAAGAGCCATCTTGACGTTACACATCCAATCATTGTAATTGGTGCATCCAATGTCACGTTGGACACGATTGAGAGGTGGGAGAAGTTGTGGGTAGAGGTTTGAGAAGCAGATGCCTGATCGGAAGTAGACATCTATAGAGAAAAAGAAGTTTTAGTTAAAAAACTAAAAATCCTTAAGATTTAACCCATAATAAATATTTAATTCTAGGATCCAATATAACATTTCACAACTAAGAAGAGGGATGTCGTAATCTTATTACGAATTTATAAAGGTAGGTAAAAGCAATTCACCAATTTCGATGTAACACTTGAATTTGGTAAGTTTCATATTTAAACCTTCTTATTAAAAAAAAGCTTTGCATTTTGGTCGTTAAGTTAGTACGCAGGGCGTACTAGGTGGTACGCTCAGCGTACTGGCCCGATGTTGGTCACACAGCACATCCACGTACGTTGGGCGTACGTGGAGTACAAATGGCGTACATGTGGTAACTTATAGGGTATTGCAACCTATTTAAACAATGTGATAGCCTCCATAGGTCATGTTTAGACAGCCTCTACCCTCCCTTGTCCAGAAATCAAAACCGTATAGTGTTCTTTGTTGAATAAATTCGAGATGACGAATGCATAATATCAAGAACAATCACGAATCAATCACCATAATATGCTAGTAATCTGTCAAAGGTTTTGTGTATATTCATTTTGATATGAACGTACAAAGAAAAACCCTAATCAGAAAAAACTCACATCAAAAGCTAACCTAATGATTATTTATAGGGAACAAAAAATATTTACAAAAAATATAAAAGCAATGCCTTAGAAGAGCTCGATGAAGAAGTTCTACTGTAAAGGCAAAGTACGGAATCACAAAAAGATTAACCCTAAAAAGGCTTCCCTAAATAACCAAACATGCCAAATCAGTTTCAATATCTCAAATACTCAACATTCTTGAGAGTTTTGAGCCATAAAGTGTGTTTGTTGGTGCTTTGAGAAGGAGAAGAAGAAGTGGACCATTTGGAGTTGTGCTTGGAGTTAAAGGATCCAATATTAGTTCATCATTTTCTAACCTTTTGAGGTAAAAAGCTCCCATCTTACTAATCTATGATGCTAGATCTAGTTATCTGCTATTTTGTGCCTTTTTGAGTCCTTGGAGTGATTGTTGAGCCTCTTAATTCACTCCAGAAGTGATTAATGGTAGATGTAGGTCTCTTTTGGTCCCTTTCTCCATAAAAATGCAAGCTTTGAGGTGTTTATGGACTCGTGCATGCGTTAAGACCTTATGTTAAGATCTTTTGAGCTTTAGAGCCTCATTAATCCTTGCATACACGTAAAGTTGTGAACTTTACATGATAAGTCACCTTAAAGAAATCAGACCTGAGAGTTAGGTTGAAGTCTTAACCGAATAAGGGCTTAATGATGGAATTTGGCCAACTGGGGAGTACGTTGGACGAACAAGCTGGTACGATATACGTACAAGCCCCAGATCATGTACGCTAAGCGTACGAGCTGAGTACGCCTCGCGTACTCAACCGTGGGCTCGAAGTTTTGGGCTTTGCGGTATTGGGCCCATGTTGGACCTTAGGAGTCTAGGGCTTTATTGGGCCATCAGAATTCTAGTTTTGGGCTGATGCTATTTTATTGGACTCTTTTGGTTGAAGGCCCATGAAGGGATTTGGGCCCAATTTGGAAGATTGGGCCATATTTTGGGCTTGGGTGATCATTTTAGAATTTGGGCCTTTTGGATAGTTGGCTTTGGCCTTGGCCTTGGGCCAAGATAGGTAAAGGGTAAAAAGGTCTTTTACCCGAGTTTGGACTCTTAGTCTGAGTCGGGATCCAATTATTAATTTGATGCTATTCTTGTTGATAACACGAGGATTTTAGTGGTCCAGCAGCCATAGATTTATCTGTAAGATTCAACAGTCTGTGGTGAGTTTCCTCATTGTGTTTAGCTGGTCGAATGCACCAATTCCGGCCCATGATTATTATGATAGGATGCTAAATGTCAGTGTGAGTCTTGCATGTGTTATGTGCTAGTATGTATACCGAGCGAAGCTCGATGTCGGGCGAGGCTCGATGACGGTATTGTATGATATTGTCTTTTTGATTATCGCATGTGTTAGCATGATTATATGTTTATATGTTTATTATGTGTATCGAGCGGGGCCCGATGTCAGGAGGGGCCTAATGAATGACATATATGTAATTCGAGTGGGGCTCGATGTTGGGTGGGGCCCGATGTCGAGTGGGACTCGATGCCATGCGAGGCCCAATGTGGTGTGGGGCCCAATAACTTTTTGGGACGTTACAAGTTGGTATTAAAGCCTTGGTTTCAGGGATTCAGACATACTCTCGAGTGTGTCTGAACTCAAACTGAGGATTTGGTTAAAATTTTCTGAAAGAAATGTTTTTCAAAGAAAAGGGTTTTCTTATACAAGAAAGGGTGTGGTGTATGCAAACGACTGAGCTCAAGTAGGTTTTCCCAAAGTACCCATACATGTTATATGATATGATTTGATTTGTGAATTTGTGAATCACATGCTAGTTAGGTCTAAGGATCTGCTCAGTATTTGTATGATAGAATGCTAGGAGAGATGCCTTTGTATGCCTATTGTATGAGCTTGTAGACTTGCATGCTAGTATTGATTAGTTAGTGATAGGTTGGCCTGATTAGGTTATGCTTGGTTCTGATTACTCGATTTTGGGATGTTGCTTGATTTTTGCTTTTTAGGAGTTCTCACTAGTTTCAACTAACTAGTAAGTGAATATGTTAAGTTACATATTACTGAGACTAGATAATTCTAGAAGGTTAGCTTTTAACTCTGTTACACAGCTCTTGTTTGAGTCCAACCATTGTAGTGCGAGTTCTCTGATTCAAAGAATTATCTTGTTTTGGTGATATGTAATTGTATTCACGAGCTAGTTAGAGGAAGTTAGCGGGAGTTCATTCTGCAGCTGATGGCGGAGAGTGTTGTGGAGTTTGCCCTAGGAAAGCCTAGGAAGAGATTTAGTGCTGGGAGCCTTATCTTGATGAGGGTTAATTGTATGGATATAAAGTGAGTTAGCGGATTCAAGGTAATTCTTGGGGAAAGTACAGATAGATGTGGAAGGTAGTATTGGCCCGTACTACTGGAAGTAGAGGATCCATACTCGAATCAAGGAGAGTTGCGATGAAACCAGGAAGCTTGTAGAGTATGTGATCCCTCGATATACTTTGATGCGTATTCTGATGGTTTATATGGTCTATTTTCAGTATGGTGACTCTTCGAGGCAGATCGGTTGGTAGTTCTGGTGCTAGTGAGGGCTCGGGCTCGGGTTCTGGAGCCCGGCAGTTGGATGATCAGAAGAGGGAATTCATTTTGTCTGATATTACGTGTTGCATTCTTGATCAGACTCCTATGATCTTTGGTATGGTCAAGGAGGGCATTCTGGAGATTTTGGATGAGCGCTTGAGTTACTTTCGCTATGAGATGGTGGCCTTGGTAGGGGCAGATTCATTTACCTTCAGGTAGTTCCGAGCATGTGGGGCTCCAGACTACTTCGGGGAGAAGGACCCAATAGTGATTAGGCGATGGTTAGCGGATGTTGCTAACGTTTTCTGCCCCAGCAGTTGTCCTGAGGGGGAAAAGGTCATACTTACTTCGTGTCTTCTGAAAGATAGAATACGAGACTGGTGGGAGGAGGTTGGGCGCTCCGTTGGTGATGAGGTTGTTGATTTGATGACATCGAATGATTTTACGACTAGATTCAGGGATGAGTTTGCACCAATGATCGAGGTACAACAGTTGGCGCGAGAGTTTCAGGATCTCCGCCAGACTACTAAGACAGTGGTCGAGATCACCGTGATGTTCTGCGAGAGGGCGCTTTTGGTTCCACAATATGTGGCAGATCAGAAGATGAAGAAAGAGATGTACCATTAGATGCTGACAAGCGATATTCGGCAGTTTGTGAGCCGATCCAGTTGCAAGACACTAGAGGATATGATAGCTAGAGCCCGAGAGAGGAAGATTGACATTCAGATGCAGATAAAGAGGAAGTCGGATCATGCTCAGGTTTCAGGGGGATCGGGAAAGAGGCCCAAGGTCTAAAATTCAAGATCGAGAATCCAGCAGGGTCGGAGCCACAGTGGGAATTGAGGTAGGACACACAAGGGACCATGCAGAGTGGGAGGTTAGGGCTGCTTCAAGTGTGGCCGGACGGGTCATTTTAGCAGGGATTGTACTGCTACGACCACCACCCCACGATCTGATCTGATTTGCTTCTATTGCTATCAAAGGGGCCACAAGAAAGCACAATGTATGAGTTTGGCTTCAGCAGGGCCGGTGTCAGTACCCCCTCCTGCGACTATTCGGATCAGTGACGCTCTCCTGGGCAAGGCGGATGCACCTGTGGTGAAAAGCAGGGCTTTTCCGTTGACGGCCAAGGAGGCTCGCGCAACACCTAATGTGGTGGCGGGCATGTATCTTCTCCTTATCTCTTTATTTATATTGAATTGCTTGGTTATTTTTATGTGTTTTATTTTAGGTTTGTTCCTCGTGAATGGTATTTCTACTTTGGTATTGTTTGATTCAGGGGCTACCCGATCCTTTGTATCGCTTTCAATTATCAAGAGGTTTGTCGGAGCTCCGATGGAGCTGGATTGTCCTTTAGATGTCGAGATTGTAGATGATCGATATGTTCGGGTAGCGAGGGTTCATCGGGGATGTACTCTTCACATGTTCAGCGAGCAGTATCCGATTGATTTGGTTCCCATTCCTTTGCCTGGGAACAAGGTTATCGTGGGCATGGATTGGTTGAGCCCAAATGAGGAAGTGATCGATTATGAGAAGCAGTTAGTTCGGATTCGAACCCCAAGTAGGGAGGGTTAGAAGTTCAGGGAGAAAGAGCTCAGCATGGGCCGATTTTGTGTTCATGAACGAGGGCCAGACACTATATTCATCAGGGTTGTTCCAGATTTGTCTCCAATGTTATGGATACCCGAGATAAGGGTAAGAAGACTGTGGATGATTTGTTGATCGTACGAGAGTATCCGGATGTGTTTCCAGAGGATTTTCCTAGGGTGCCTCCGGAGAGGCAGGTTGAGTTCAGGGTTGATCTGGGTCCCAGTGCGGCTCCAATAGCCAAAGCACCGTATCGGTTTGTTGGGTTTTATGTACTCTAACATCCCTATGGTGAACATACAACCCTAACGCTTTGGATCTAAGTTTTCTCTAGTTATAGATGCAAAAAAATTATCCAAAGCATGAAACCTATAACTAGCATACAACTTGATACTTGAAACATAAAAAACTAGTTAGAAGAATACCTCTTAGTTGTAGCATGTAGAATTTGGCCTTTCAAGAGCTTAGCACCTCAAGTGTGATGCATCAAATGGTTGACAAAACACCAAGAGCAAGAGGAGTACAAATGAGAGAGAGGATATTAACCACCAAAAACGGCTAGCATCCTCTTAGAATGTATAAGTGGCCATTATAGGGTTTTAGGGGTTACACTTATAGAGTAGAATTCCAACAGTTTCAACTTGTAAACCCTAATCCACTTCCTTGGGCCTTTAATCCAATAATCCATATGATAAGCCCTTTGGACTAAATCTTCATGGACTCCACAAAGATTTAGTCCACATAATCAACATGGATCATTAGCCCAAACTATAGGTATCACTGATTTACCTAATCAGTCCCCGTTAATTTAATTAGTCTCTTTTGATCACTAAATTAATTCTTGATCAATACTAATTAAATAATATGATTTCTCAACTAATATATTATACTTATAATATATTAATAAGTGACAAATAACCTCTTTCTCAAATATCCATCCTATCAAATTGATTTGGTGAATGCAACCCAAAAGGGACCACGCTACTCTCGGTTCAAGTACATACCAATTATAGTTATGGGCTTAGACACCTAATCCAATAGTCTCCCACTTGGATAAGTCTAATAACTATAACTGCAAGTACGACTCCAAACCCGACTAGCCATCGTAGCTCTTAATAGCTGTTGTCGAACTCTGACACGTCCATTAGATAAGGGATCATATATTACTCCATTCTAGATATCGTATGAACTGAGACATGGATTATAATCATTCTCTCTGTTCATGTTTTGTTTCCTAATTTCCGATTTATGACGACCGACTAATTGAACAAATCAAATCAGTCCAGACATGGTTAAACACTTAGGGTTTCATCACTAAATCATCGAGGGGCCCACAAATATCGCTTTTATCCCTCTTAGGGTAAAAGGAACGGATAAACTTCAACTCATATGCTTGCTCTATTTACTCATCAAATCACACACAACAATATGTTTTATAACACCAAGTTACTGGTGCGTTTACATATCATGAATGTGCAACCAACTTGTAAACTGCAACTATATGCCTCCGTTTCAAGAATATAAGATATTATCGTCTCGTAATCACTCGTGATGAAATCCATGAAGTGATTCAGATGAGCGTGGGTTTGATCCAATACTTAAATCTTATTACAGGAGTACTCATGAACACTGCAGCAAACTTGTGCTATGTCTAAAACCTTAGACAATCTAAATTCAGATCCATAAGAGTCTTACCCTCATTACTTAGTTCCAAAGTATGATTGACTTTGGATGTTTGAATAACCTAGTTATTCGGGAAGTAAAACATGCAAAGTGAAACACAAGAATAATTGAATCTAATATGGTCTCAAAACTTTTGAATATAAATAAAACACCTTTTATATAATCACCATATTGATTACATATTTATTCATTGTATAATATTTCGATTAATCAACTTAATACTTGAATTAGAACAATAGTTATCCAATGCTCCAAGCATGCACACTATGTTTATATATGGTCCCTACTTTGTGAAATATATCAATTGAAAACATTTCAATGATGCTCATTTCACAACTCCAAATCCTTATTACTTAGTGTAAGAGTACCTAATTCTTCTCACTATAAGAATGTGTTGGATTCTAAACTATCATGCAATGTATCTTTTGTAATGTCGAGTTACCAAAGTCACATAGACTTTGCCAACGATATTACAAAACTTTCCACTGGAGATTGATAACAAAACAATTCCAAGGAAGCGAAGGCTCAAATTCAAAGTACATTCCTTTGAACATCCTTCTTGCACAAAGGTTTCTATCCGAGACATAGATTCTTAATACCCAACTCCAATTATGAAAATATTTCCATATTTTCCATATGACAATACATTATTAATAGAATTCTTTCTATTCAGAATAATGTCAATATGGTCCATTACTATACTTCCAACTGTCGATAAGAAATCAATCCTTAGCGAACCTTAGATTGTCCTTGACAGTTGTTTAACCACCTTAGTCATATCCGGTTCTAGTCCTTTTTTCCTCTTAATGCCCTAGGCTTTTGGAAAATTAGAACACGTAATATTATAGCATATGCAATCGATCCTATATCCAAGGCATATGGGACACGATTCATAATGTCTTACATAAAGACATGAAACTTGACCAGTCTTTTGCTATAATATTTCCATATATAGAATTTCCAATGTTGAAATATTTTTAACATGGTATTCATATATATCCATGACTAAGTTTGATTAATACTTCAATCTAAACTTTTAGATTTGAAATAAAGTATAAGTATCCTCTCCCTTACTATAACGAAACAACTTTTCAACCTTTACAACTTTACAAATTAGAACTTTGTTTCCTATAAATAGCATTGCTAACTCGCTACACTTATCATAATAATTATGCTCCCACTATCATAATAATTATTATCTTACTAGCATAACACTTATGCTCCCACTAGCTTTGACATGTATCCAGAAACCAGCTGGACTTCCAGAAATCAATATTTATTGAATTTCTTTCCATATTTCAGATTTCTGATACGAGATGCTTCGATAATCCTTTATCTAAGACCATACACTTTTTATTAGAAAGCCCATATGTGTGTCTAAACTATTTCATAACTCACAGCATTAAGTTCCGAATGGTCAAACTATTTACCATTTCTCACAATTCAAACTATGAAGAGGGATGTCGTAATCATAATAAAATTTGAGAACGCAATTAACACAACTGCTATCTACTTAAAATCTACTTAGTGAAAGCGTTTCCTCACAATCATTTTCATGAATTGGAGAGAAATCTTATGACACTAAGATTTTATGGTGTATGTATTCCTATCCATGTGAATCTGTCATTCCCAACCATTATCATAAGACAAGGTCTATGACAAATTCCAACTCATATGGATTAAACTTGTTCAATCTTAATTTCTTGCCACTTGGCAGCAGAAGGGCCTACCATGTCTTCCAAGTTGATAAGCAGCTCACCTATACAGATCAAAGAACTTTCACTGATCAAGGTCATCTTTTAACTGGAATGGGCACAAAAACAAGAATATGTCAGCACGATAGGTTACAAACCTTAAGTCGTGAGCTAGTGATACATTATAGGTTTATTCTTGATTAGTTCCTGAAACTTTTGAAGATCTTTAGGACTCCCACTGACCTCTTGACATATAAGATTCTCTTATCAAGAAACATTCCTCGACAAAACAAATATTCAAGAGTTAGTGCGGATTCTTATAAAAAATAACACTTCATATAATTGGTCTTAGTTGGTCTTTGTCTTATCCAAGACATCACAACTACCATTTACAAATGTGTTATAAACCTACTTAAGACATGCCACTCAAGATATGATCTTGAAGTATGACTCTAAGACTTGATTTTGGAACGCAATATGACTCATCTTCTGTGTTTAGCCATTTCAACAATTCACGATTCCTCTTCTCAGCCATACAAATGCACTAAGATTTCCTTAGAGGATCAATTGTGATATGGTTCCATAATCACTAAGATGATCATAAAACACGATACTCAAGTACTCTCCTTTCCTTTCAAATTAGAGAAACTTTTATCTTTCTGCCTAATTTGATTCTTATTATTCATTCTGCGATACATTGAAACCTTTTCAATGGTTCAGAATTACACTTAATCTTGTAAGCATAACCATATTTACTAAACTTTTAGTAAATCAAGACGAACAGTCTTATCGATCTTTGTGGTGGACCTGACCAGTGCACAACAAAGTGTACCCGATCCCCTAGTCCTTCACTTGACTCACATATACATGTGAACAAGGAATTAGTCTTAATTTCCCAAATATAAAGGTTCTCATTCATCACACAATACAAGTCGCATGATTCCAAGTTTCTATCCAATTGAAACTTGGGTGATGAGAATCTTTCCTTATTTGGTAAAGTTTTGACACTACCATAAACGAAAGAATCAAATCCATTTTATTGCTAAAGAATAGATACATACAAACATCAATTTTCACAAATGCCATTGTAAGAAAATATAAAATAAGATAAAATCAAATTTGTTTTCTTTATTTATAAAAATTGCGGAAAAACTTGTCCTTACAGTGCAAATACAAATGAAAACTATGTTGCTTCATATTTCTAAGCAATCTATCATAACTCCTAAGTAGCAGCTCACAATTCTGATCATCGAATCATGCGATCGAAATCCATCTCTTCGTGATCAGACTCAGCTTGCTCTTTCTTTAAGCTTCATTTCTCTTCTTCGATCCTAAAAAACATCAAAATGTGATTTCATCACATCATGTATTAAGAACCTTCAAATAAGAACTTAATAGAGTTAGATAGTGGACTTACCTAAAGCAGAGTCAAACACTTTGACTTTACCATCCTTGTGATCCTTCAGGTAAATAAGGTAGCTTCGCAACCAATGCCCCTTCTACTGGCAGTAGTAACAAACAGACTCTTTTGGAATGGCACACGGTACAATCTCATACTTAGCCTTTCTCTTTACCATTTGGTATAATGGTTCGACCAATGATGATCCCTTTCCATTGGGAAGAGAAGACTTTCTGGACTTCCAATGTTTCCATTGTCAATGTCCATGGAAGTTTGGGAAGTGGATCTTCCAATCAAATTTGCATTACCAGTGCGCCAAATCATTTCTGATTCAGCAGCAATTAGCAAATAGGTAAGATTAATAAGGGCCACGTTATGGTTTTTCATATAGTAATATTTAACGAACTAAATATATGACTTAGGAAGTGATTGAAGAACCAAGTCAACAACCAACTTCCTCGGGACAACGACGCCTAACATTCCCAGCTTGTCAATGTGTGACTTCATCTCTAAGACATGTGCACACACAGACCTTCCTTCTTGGTGTTTGCTTGCCAATAGGGTTTGAGTGACCTTGAACTTTTCAAGTCAACGAACATGTGGGTCAGGGAGAATAATTGGAGGAGGTGGAGGAAGAGAAGTTCCACTACAACACGAAGAAGGGATTAATATTTCACCTTGATCGTCTTGTAGAATATCATCTTTATAAGGAAAGCTTTTTCCAAAAGGATAAGGTAGACCATAGTTCTCAGAACCAGACTGTGACATCTCCTAATTTCTCGGCCAGAAAAGACTGATTTAGTTTATGCTTTTTCAAATAAAATCAGAGTAATCCGTTTAAAAGATGTTGCGGAATTTTTTCCCAAAACCAAACATGATAAAAATTTATCAAAACCTTTCTTTAATAAATATATATTTTTATTTCATATGAAAACCTCGGGATGTCATGTTCTGATACATATCAAAAGAATAAACAAGACATTATAAGCCTTACAACAGTTATTTACAACTACGGGCCTATAATCCAAAAATCACTCATCATCATCATCCGACTATGTTTGGGGTCCACTACCCGTAATATAAAAAGCTGAGTGGGTCAGGCTTGGAAGCCTGGTGAGCATATAGGGTTTTCAACCCACAATAAATAAATTTATTATACTTAAACATCAATCAATCAACCAAATTACCCCAACCCCATTTTCTTATTTACTTCTTAAGGATTTACCCTAAGATTCAACTATCACTCATTCCTAAGAATTCATCCTAAGGAATAGGCACAAAGTCACATCATCACCAGGGTTTATACAACAGGCACTAAGTCCATAGCTGCCAGGGTTTATACAACATGTCCTAAGTCCATACCTCTTATTTATCGACAATATTATTCACAGAAATCTCCCTGTCATACATATCAATGGGTTTTTAGAGTACAACTGATGAACATATAGTTCACACACCTACAGGTTGCAAACCTGCTAGTGTTCCGCAGACCGTCTAGAATAGTCCATAGTTGTCATCCATACTCTGTTGAATGACGGGGGCCAACGTTTAGGTAAGGGATTTTCTCATATTTCACCACTCACCCTCAACTCATGATCTCATTTCACCACTCACCCTCAACTCATGATCTATATCACTGATCATCTCATTTATCCAACTCACCTTTCATCACACACCCACTATTTCATCTACCCATGTTTTACCCAACATTTTTGTAGATAAAAATACATATACAGTTTAAATTATTTAAAAACATGTATAAATCATTCCTTCAACATCCATCTCAAATAAACAAACAATATATATTCAATCAGCACGTATTTTATATAAAATACTTCATATCTATGTGTAAGGTGAAAGTAACTACACACTCACTTGATTTAATGATAATCGGGCAGCACTTCGCTTCCTAAAACGATCGTTTCTAATAAAACCGAGAGTTTTATTGAGAAACCGGGCTCTGCAAGGGTCGGGCTTCGAAACCGAAAAGATAAATTTTCCGGGCTTCTCGGGCACTTCGGGACGTGTTTCGGATGCTATAATCGATACCGGGGCTTCGGGGGATGTTAAAATGGTGAAAATATTGAAAAATGGGTGAAAAGGGGCAATTTTCCAAAATTTCCCGGGAAGGCTCGCAAGCCTTCTATTTATAGGAAGAGGCTGCTGATCGGACGGTTGGAAAGAAGCCACGCGGCAGCAGATCCGAAGGGGCAGCACATGGCTCGCACGTGCGAGGGTCTCGCTGCTGATCGCTGATTGGACCGAGGTCTAGTCCGAGGAGGAGGGGTTCGTGGCACCCTGCGAAGCTCGGATGCGATGAGTCACAGCGACATGGGGCGCGCATGCAAGGTTCCAGCGCATCGGACGCATCATCGACTTCGGAAACCTGTGCGACGCGCGTCACTTCTCGGACGCGCCACACAGCTCCTTCGGATACGTGGCCAGCTCAGAGCGAGGGTGACGTGGCTGGCACTATTCATGCGAAAATTCTCGAAAATTGTGCCCAATCTTTTAAAATCCATAACTTTCTCATACGGGCTCCGTTTTTGACGTTCTTTATATGCACACATAGGTAAAATTACGCTCTACAACATTCGTTTAGACTTCGTCGGCTAATTTTGAATTTAATTTTTATATTATTATTTTTAACAGACCGGGACAGAAAATCCGTTAAAAATTCATAACTTGTTCATCCGACGTCCGTTTTCATCTGTCTTTTTACCGTTGTGCTACTATTGACGAGTCCTTTGATTCTCGTTTAGGTTGTGTCGGCTAAAAATCATTCGATCTAAAATTCGAGTTTTTAGCTGTCTACTTCTAAGTTGAAACTTCGAAAAATCATAACTTCCTCATACGAAGTCAGATTTGGGCGTTTTTTTATAAATACTCTCGGTTTAACGAACAATACGACTTTCGTTTAAATCACTAAGGCTAAAAACTAGTTTATTAAAAAAAACTCACTTTTTATGACATTCGGCACCGTGCCGGTTTTGTCGCGAAACTTCGACAGGTCATAACTTCTTCGTTATAACTCGGATTTCGGCATTCTTTATATATCTGTAATCCTTGTCACGACCACTACAACTTTCTTAATAAATATCGGCTTTATCTAATATTTATTTTCGACGCTCATTTTTACTCTTAATTAATTAAACCCTAATAATTAAGCATAAAACACATAATTTTCACATAATATTCACATAATTCCTTTTCATTTCTTCTAAATGAGTTACAAAGGTTAACCTAGACTATTATGTCAACATTAATGCCTAGCCTAGAAACACGGGCATTACAATTCTCTCCCCCTTAGGATGATTCCGTCCCCGGAATCACACATCGACAAACAACTACGGGTAGCGACTCATCATGTCACTCTCCGTTTCCCAGGTGAGATTTGGCCCATTCGTATGTTTCCAACGCACAAGCACTAAATCGACCATCTTGCGTCACAACTTCTTAGTCTTACGGTCAACGATTGCCTCAGGTTCTTCAATTAACCTCTTGTTTTCATCCAACCTTAATTCAGAAATGGGAATTATGTCGGGCACATCTCCCGTGAACTTTCTTAATTAATATACATGAAAGGTATTATGAATACCCTCCAGTTCTTCCGGTAATTCTAGCTTATAAACTTGATTCCCGATCCTCTGAAGAGCTTTAAATGGTCCAATAAACCTTGGACTCAACTTTCCCCTTCTACCTAACCTTATAATTCCCTTCCACGACGAGACTTTAAGTAAAACCGAATCTCCAACTTCGAATGATATCGATTGTCTTTTCTTGTCAGCATAACTCTTTTAACGATCTTGAGCAGCTAACATCCTTTCCCTAATCACTTTCAACTTTTCAGCAGTCTGATGGACTATTTCAAGTCCCATAAACTGCTTTTCCCCGACTTCCAGTCAACATGACGGCGTTCGACACTTTTCTCCATACAAAGCGTGATAAGGTGCCATCTTGATGCTTGAGTGGAAACTATTATTATAGGAAAATTCTACTAAAGGTAAATGTTCATACCAGTTACCTTGGAATTCCAGGGTACATGCTCTCAGCATATCCTTCAATCGTTTGAATTGTTCGTTCGCTTTGACCATCAATTTGCGGATGGTAAGCTGTATTCAAACACAACTTGGTACCCAATTCCTCTTATAGACTCCTCCAAAACCTTGAGGTAAAACGACTATCATGATCGGATACAATCATTAACGGAACACCGCGAAGCCTCACAATTTCCTTCACGTAAGAATTCACAAGTTTATCGATAGACCATTTCTCGTTGGCTACTATGAAATGCGCACTCTTAGTGAAGCGATCAACGATCACCCAAATCATGTCGTGACCGTTCCTTGTTCTGGGCAGTTTAGTCACAAAATCCATGGTGATGTCTTCTCATTTACCCATGGGTACAGGTAAAGGTTCTAAACTCCCATACGGTTTCTGATGTTGTGCGTTAACCCTAGCACAAGTTACACACTCGGCCACGTACTTAGCAACATCGAGCTTCATCGTCGACCACCAGTAATAGGGTTTTAGATCCCTATACATTTTTGTATTGCCGGGATGAATCGAGGACATGGTCTTGTGAGATTCTTCCATCAGAAGATCTCTTACTCCTCCCGTCTTAGGTACCCAAATCCTATCTTTGAATACCTTCAGTCCTTGACCGTTTGTATCAAACACCAACGTTCTATCCAAAGGTCCTTCCTTTCGGTCATTTTTTTTCTATAAAGCTTCCTCTTGAGCTTTCCTTATACCTTCCCCAATTGTCGAGACAACTTCAATTCTCAACGCTCTTGGCCTTTTCTTTTCAAGATTTACCTTCCGACCGAGAGCATCAACAACAACATTTGCTTTACCAGGGTGGTAAAGTATCTCACAGTTGTAGTCCTTGAGTATCTCTAGCCAGCGCCGTTGCCTCATGTTCAATTTCTTCTGATTAAAGAGATATTGAAGACTCTTATGATCAGTGAAAAGTTTGCATTTAGTACCATAAAGATAGTGCCTCCATATCTTTAAGGCGAATACTACCGCTGCCAACTCCAGATCATTAGTGGGGTAATTCTTTTCATGCTCCTTCAATTGCCTCGATGCATTCGCTATCACTTTATCCCTTTGGGTCAGAACACAACCTAACCCAACTCCAGAGGCATCACTATAAACTGTGAAGTCATCAACTCCTTGAGGTAACGAAAGAATCAGTGCTTCACACAACTTCTTCTTTAACTTCTCAAAAGCTTCCTTATGCTTCTCATTCCAAGTATAAACAGGTCCTTTGTGGGTCAAAGCTGTCAATGGAGTCGCAATCGAAGAAAAGGCTTGGATAAACCTTCGGTAATATCCATCTAATCCTAAAAAGCTTCAGATCTTCGTAGGACTTTCAATCGTAACCTTCGAGTTACAAAATAAATCCTTATTGAGGACTCATTATTCTTCTTAAAATAAGTACTTTCCTTCATTCATTGTAACAGACCGATGGATCATGTTCTAATGATCTCTCATTGTATAATGCACTACTTAGACTCAGATCTCCTAGGGACAAATTTCGGAACAAACTATACCTTCCTTCATGTTCTAATGTGATACAATCACAGTTCAACATGTATCATTTTTAACTACCAACTTCTTTAACAATGAGTGAGACACTTCTATTGATCGCTTTGATCATCTTTCACTTCAATCTTATGGCTTAAGTCAAATGCTACATCGAACTTGGTTCTCTGAACCATGTGACATACTCATCTTAGTCGGACTCGATTCGATATGACCTCTAAGGTCAGAATAACAATCATCTTCTTAGTTATTACCGAAACGATGGTAATGAAAGACTAGAACAAGACGAAATCAATTACTAGCTCCTTGGTAACCTTGTGACTTTCCCTGATCCAAGTACGAGTCCTGTGCTTCCGGTAGTATAGGCCTCTACTACCATTCACACCTACTCATACTCGTCCCAAGTATTGTCTCGCAGTTCTCCAAATCACCATACAAGCATTTCACATAGTCATTCAATTCATCAGATGACAAAACCAGGGTTTATATTATTTCCTTGAAACGATTACACAAAGGTTCAAGTTTACCCTATACTATGCCTCTAATAGGCTAAACCACTTGTTACTATTCACATTACTACTTCATAACTTGATCTTCCGGTATCAAGTCTTTACTTCTACTTCCTAGCGTTGTTATTTGCTTCATCAAGGATATTCTGAAAATTCCCTTGGCGTTGGCGGTGCGCTTGGCCTTGTTATTTCATTTTTCTTCGGACAGTCCTTAGAAATATGGCCTTCTTCTTTACATCTGTAACACACCTCCTTAAGGATCGTACACTCATTGGCGTAATGCGCAATTTCTCCACACCTAAAGCACTTCACCTTCCCGCCACAATTCCCAAAGTGTTTATTTTTTCACTTCCCGCACCATTTTCCTTTACCTCCTCTTTTGCCAGACTTTGAGAATATGTTGCTCTTTTTGGGCCTTGAATACCCCTCAAATTTCCTCTTCTTGCCAGCTTCAACCTCGTTGGCGGTCCTGTCATTGATCATTTCTTCAATAGACTTAGCAACCCAGATAGTTGCCTCAAGAATAGATGCCTGACATACTGGCACAGTAAGTTCATCCTTACTTTGTTGAAGTAAACGTTTTGTTTCTTCCATCTGTTGATCCAACATCGTACGCACCATTGCCTGCACCCCAGCCATCGTGACTGGCTCAGGCTGCGGATTATCCTTTCCGAATTCACTTTGCGTACTCGCCATTTCGATCTATACACCAATTGTAGGTGATTTTATATCTTTATTTTCGATAGACGTTAAATCTTCGTTATTACTCCGAAAAGTTTATATGTTAGTTCTAATGCCGTAGTCATACGTTTAGAATCCTACACACATAAGGTTTCCAGATCCGGTCGGCAACATACCATAGATCCGAACAAATAATGGCATATATGGCAAACATATAGCATTTAGCACGTAAAACAATTTTAGGCATCTTTCCTAAAATAAACTAGTGCTCGTGTCTAAAATATGGTAGACACTCATCTCACAATCATCACTTAGCATTCTAAGTTTAAGTCTAGAAATCCTACAATTTCTTAGTTCTCTTAAACTAATTCTCTGATACCAACTGTGACATCCCCTAATTTCTTGGCCAGAAAAGACCGATTTAGTTTATGCTTTTTAAAATAAAATCAGAGTAATCCTTTTAAAAGATGTTGTGGAATTTGTTTCCAAAACCAAACATGATAAAAATTTATCAAAACCTTTCTATAAAAAATATATATTTTTATTTCATATCAAAACCTCGGGATGTCATGTTCCGATACAGATCAAAAGCATAAACAAGACATTATAAGCCTTACAGCAGTTATTTACAACTACGAGCCTATAATCAAAAAATCACTCATCATCATCATCTGACTATGCTCGGGGTCCACTACCTGTAATATAAAAAGCTGAGTGGGTCAGGCTTGGAAGCCTGGTGAGCATATAGGGTTTTCAACCCATAATAAATAAATTTATTATACTTAAACATCAATCAATCAACCAAATTACCCCAACCCCATTTTCTTATTTATTTCTTAAGGATTTACCCTAAGATTCAACTATCACTCATTCCTAAGGATTCATCCTAAGGAATAGGCACAAAGTCACATCATCACCAGGGTTTATACAACAGGCACTAAGTCCATAGCTGCCATGGTTTATACAACATGTGCTAAGTCCATAGCTCTTATTTATCGACAATATTATTCACATAAATCTCCCTGCTATACATGTCAATGGGTTTTTAGAGTACAACTGATGAACATATAGTTCACACACCTACAGGTTGCAAGCATGCTAGTGTTCCACAGACCGTCTAGAATAGTCCATGGTTGTCATCCATACTCTGCTGAATGACGGGGGCCAACGTTTGGGTAAGGGCTTTTCTCATATTTCACCACTCACCCTCAACTCATGATCTCATTTCACCACTCATCCTCAACTCATGATCTATATCATTGATCATCTCATTTATCCAACTCACCTTTCATCACACACCCACTATTTCATCTACCCATGTTTTACCCAACATTTTTGTAGATAAAAATACATATACAGTTTAAATTATTTAAAAACATGTATAAATCATTCCTTCAACATCCATCTCAAATAAACAAACAATATATATTCACACATCACGTATTTTATACAAAATACTTCATATCTATGTGTAAGGTGAAAGTAACTACACACTCACTTGATTTAATGATAATCGGGCAGCACTTCCTTTCCTAAAACGATCGTTTCTAATATAACCGAGAGTTTTATTGAGAAACCGGGTTCTGCAAGGGTCGGGCTTCGAAACCGAAAAGATAAATTTTCCGGGCTTCTCGGGCACTTCGGGGCGTGTTTCGGGTGCTATAATCGATACTGGGGCGTCGGGGGATGTTAAAATGGTGAAAATATTGAAAAATAGGTGAAAAGGGGCAATTTTCCAAAATTACCCGGGAAGGCTCGCAAGCCTTCTATTTATAAGAGGAGGCTGCTGATCGGGCGGTTGGAAAGAAGCCACGCGGCAGCAGATCCGAAGGGACAGCACATGGCTCGCACGTGCGAGGGTCTCGCTGCTGATCGCTGATTGGACCGAGGTCTAGTTCGAGGAGGAGGGGTTCGATCGTGGCACCCTGCGAAGCTCGGATGCGATGAGTCACAGCGACACGGGGCGCGCATGCAAGGTTCCAGCGCATCGGACGCATCATCGACATCGGACACATGCACGACACACGTCACTTCTGGGACGCGCCATGCAGCTGCTTCGGATACATGGCCAGCTCAGAGCGACGGTGACGTGGCTGACACTATTCATGCGGAAATTCTCGAAAATTGTGCCCAATCTTGTTAAATCCATAACTTTCTCATACGGGCTCCGTTTTTGACGTTCTTTATATGCACGCGTAGGTAAAATTACGCTCTACAACTTTCGTTTAGACTTTGTCGAAAAATTTTGAATTTAATTTTTATATTATTATTTTTAACAGACCGGGACAGGAAATCCGTTAAAAATTCATAACTTCTTCATCCGACGTCCGTTTTCGTCTGTCTTTTTACCGTTGTGCTACTATTGACGAGACCTTCGGTTCTCGTTTTGGTCATGTCGGCTAAAAATCACTCGATCTAAAATTCGAGTTTTTAGCTGTCTACTGCTAAGCTCAAACTTCAAAAAATCATAACTTCCTCATACGAAGTCAGATTTGGGCGTTCTTTTTATACATATTCTCGGTTTAACGAACACTACGACTTTCGTTTAAATCACTAAGGCTAAAAAGTAGTTTATGAAAAACTCACTTTTTACGACATTCGGCATTGTGCCGGTTTTGTCGCGAAACTTCGACAGGTCATAACTTCTTCGTTATAACTCGGATTTCGGCATTCTTTATATATCCGTAATCCTTGTCACGACCACTACAACTTTCTTAATAAATATCGGCTTTATCTAATATTTATTTTCGACGCTCATTTTTACTCTTATTTAATCAAACCCTAATAATTAAGCATAAAACACATAATTTTCACATAATATTCACATAATTCCTTTTCATTTCTTCTAAATGAGTTACAAAGGTTAACCTAGACTATTATGTCAACATTAATGCCTAGCCTAGAAACACGGGCATTACATAGACATCTACAAGGGAGAAATTCAAGGTAATTGATTTAAGTCCTTAATATAACACCCAAATGAAATATTAAGGCTAGGACCCAACACAATATTCTGCAATTCGGAAGAGGGATGTTGTAATCCAATTGCAAAATATTTGAAGGTAGGCAAATGATGATTTACCAATTTCCACCATGAAAAACGAAAATAAATATTAGGTTTTAAATGAATTGAAATTCCTAGATTCTTTTGAGATTCATTCAACTTTTCAATGGCATATTTAATCTCGATTATGCCCTTCAAGTTTGTGACTGGGATACCGAGGATCACAAACAAGGTGGGAATAACCATGCAAATTATCTTGGTACTCTCGATGTCATTAATCACATAATCAATGTGCCGGTTAACCACATACGCTCCATTGATCAATGATAATTTACGAGAAACCCATTGCCATCCTTCATTAGTCCACTGTAAGTCCCAAATTTCCTTGATGTACCAATCAGATCCAATTGATGGTGCGGAATCCCAATCAACTGGATGATGCAAGATCAAAATGAAGAAGAAGGAGAAGAAGAAGTAGATGAATCTTCAATGTATTCAAGATAAGAATGATAATCCAACACTAGATCCACATACACTCTCTTCTTCTCTCTACTCTCTCTCTCTCTCTAGCACACCTTGAGTTACACACACCTAAGCTCCTTTCTAGCCGTTTTCTCTCTCTACCACCTGACATCTATTTATATGGAACATGGGTCGTGAACAGGTTCACGACCGTGAACCAGTTCATGGCTGTAAACATCACCTGGGCCGTGAACACTTCCAACCACATGGACCGAAAACCCAATTTCCTATAAAAGTAAAGTATAAACCATATTTTTGACCCAACAATCTCCCCCTTGGTTTATAGCTTTCTTTTCTAACTGACCCAACAAACTCCCCCTAAAATGTAGTTGGATTTTCTTGTCAATCTTCTTTTGGAGCTTGGCTTCAGTGTTAATCTTTGATTTCTTCACAGCTTCAAGATGAACTTGATGAATCTTCAATAAATGACTTCATCTTCAGCAGTTGGGATTTTCTTCAAAATTTGACATTGAACGCACGTTGGGTGAAGAGGCTTCTTGTAAAGATTCTTGAAAGATAGCGCTTTTAGCTTGAGAATCTTCAGAGAGAATAACAGAGAGAGCTAATTTTATGGATCACTTCAGCAGGTTCAAAGATAGAAGCAAATTGATTGAGGATGCTTCAATGCAATCTGTCACATAATCTTCAAGTACATCTTCACCTTGCTTCTGGGGTTGAAAGATTGTATGTTGAAAGAGTAATCTTCATTTCTTGTTCCTTCGAATGAGAATTCTTCAATGATCACGGATGAAGTCTTGGTTCAGAAAATCTCGATACAGTCTCCATGAGTCTCATCTACATCTGAATTCACTTTTCAAGACAAACAAAGCTAAAAATTGAAACAAAACTAAAAACAAACTTAGCACACGATAAAAGTAACTAAGAAATAAAAACAAAAAGTAAAATACTCAAAATATTTTTGGATTTTTCATATTTTTCTGAAAAAGAAATAAAAACAGAAACAAAAATATTTTTGGATTTTTTGAATTTTCTGATTTTTGTTTGATTTCTGAATTTTCTGGTTTTTGTTTGATTTTTGAAATTTCTGATTCTCCCCGTAAATTTGTGCATGGGAGAGAATGAAAATGAAATGCGCAAATTTAAACTATCTAAAACAAAAATTAGTCCTCAAAACGTAACATTTTTAGAAAACCAACCAGCACATTGAATCGAGCTTTGTTAAACGGTTTTGTGAACCGATCCGCCACATTCTTATCAGTGTGAATCTGCTCCAACCGAATGGGCGAACGCTCATAACAATCTCTAATAAAATGCACTCTGATGTCGATGTGCTTGGTTTTTGAGTGCTGGACTGGATTTTTAGCAATTTGAATTGCAGCATCGTTATCGCAAAAAATAGGGGTTTCTAGAAAATTCAAACCGTAATCCAACAGCTGATGTTGAATCTAAATGACTTGAGAGCAACAAGCAGAAGCAGCAACGTATTCCACCTCCGCTGTTGAGGTTGTGACTGTATGTTGTTTCTTACACTTCTAGGACACCAAACGGTCACCTAGAAACTGACATCCTCTCGAGGTCGACTTCCTGTGAAGTTCACAACCTCCATAATTGTTGTCAGCGAAAGCATATAAATCAAAATCAGGATTCTTCGGGTACCAAAGGCCCAATTTAGGGTTGCCCTTATGTTACCTAAAGATCCTTTTGACAACAATTAAATGAGAGAGTTTAGGATTGGCCTGATATCGTGCACATTGACATACTGTGAATATGATGTCGGGTCTGCTCGCAGTCAGATATATTAGGGATCCGATCATTGACCTGTACTCAGTTTGATCTACGGATTCTCCTTCTGGATCTGGAGTCAACAGGGGTCGTTCAGCCATCGGCATCAAGACAGCTTTTGAATCTTTGAACCCAAACCTCTCAAGTATGTCTTCAACGTATTTCATTTGGTGTATAAGGATCCCGGTTGAATTCTAACGTACTTGCAACCCCAAAAACATTGTCTTCTCCCCCAAGGAACTCATCTCAAACCTCTTTTTCATCACGATCTCGAACTCCTTGCACAATTTCTGACTTGTCGATCCGAAAATGATATCATCGACATAAATTTGTACAAGAATCATGTCTCCATCCACATGCTTTATGAACAAGGTCTGATCGATTGTTCCCCGTGTATACCCATGCGTGAGCAAGTGCTCTATAAGAGTTCCATACCACGCTCTGGGAGCTTGATGTAACCCGTATAAAGCCTTGTCCAACTTGTAGACGTGATTCGAAAACTTGGAGTTGACAAACCCAAGAGGTTGATCAACATAGATTTCTTCCTTCACAGCGCCATACAAGAAGGCGGTCTTGACGTCCATCTGATAAACAGTGAAATTCATGTAGGAAGCATACACAAGGAAGATACGAATGGCTTCCAAGTGAGCAACCGGAGCATAAACTTCCGTGTAGTCGAGACCCTCTATTTGCCGGAATCCACAAACGACCAACCGTGCCTTATTTCGCACAATTACCCCGGAATCATCTTGCTTGTTCCGGAAAACTCAGCGTGTGTCAAGAGACTTTTTGCCCTTTGGTAACTCGACCAACGTCCAAACCTCCAAATTCTCGAATTGATTTAACTCTTCATGCATTGCATCAACCCAGCGAGGCTCATTCAGCGCCATGTCGACGTTAGTCCCAAATTTGCTTGATGTACCAATCATATCCAATTGATAGTGCGAAATCCCAATCAATTGGATGATACAAGATCAAAATGAAGAAGAAGAAGAAGAAGAAGGAGAAGAAGAAGTAGATGAATCTTCAATGTATTCAAGATAAGAATGATAATCCAACACTAGATCGACACACACTCTCTTCTTCTCTCTACTCTCTCTCTCTCTCTCTCTAGCACACCTTGAGTTACACACACTTAAGCTCCTTTCTATCCGTTTTCTCTCTCTACCACCTGACATCTATTTATATGGAACATAAGCCGTGAACAGGTTTACGGCCGTGAACCAGTTCACGGTCGTAAACATCACCTGGGCCGTAAACACTTCCAACCACATGGACCGAAAACCCAATTGCCTAGAAAAGTAAAGTATAAACCATATTTTTGACCGAACATCCACATTAGTGTGCCGGTTAGCCACACACGCTCCACTAACTGACCAATAGGGTGCAATGTGCAATTTCATGGGTTAGCATCAAATTCACATTTTTCCTAAAGTAACTAAGATTGGGAATTTATAAAGTGTTTAGTTACTTTGTATTTCATTATACTTTTAATGAGGATTTAAGTGTCCTATCAAACCTGTTCGGCTAACGACCCTCCACTGATCAAGGATGCGGTAGGTAAGAGTGGATACCCAATGTCGTTCATTTTACAGGCCGCTTCCTTAAACACCCCTTATAGACCAGCTTCGTGAATGAGGCCTACTAACGGTAAGACTGACTTTTTAACTTATACATATATAATATATTAAACTTTTAATTTTATATAGTATAAGGGTGTATTTTAAACTTTTAAAATACTTTGTGGTTTAATCTATTTATTAAACTATACTCTTAATTTAATTAAACTTAAGTCATGTGATTATGGATTTATTAATCTTCTCTTTTAATTAAACATTTAATTAATTTAATGAAATCCATAAAGATGTAATTTGAACTATTCAAAACATTAATGTGCTAAATATAAAAATTCAAAATTAAAAACTATTTAATTAATTTTTAAGTTATGAACCTTAGAGTTGCATCTTTTAAAACCTTTCAATTACAAGAGATAATATTTTCATGAATGAAACTTTTCATATTCCATAACTTGAGGGCAAGTTATGAAACTCTTGAAAACCTTTGGATTCCATAAAGTATGGACTTAATTTTGTAACTCTTTAAAAACTTTTGAGTTCCAAAACTTGATGACAAGTTTTGTAACCTCTTAAAACATTTATATCAAACATAAAACTAATAAAATAATCATATATTCTTTATCTTTTACCTATTTGACCTAATGCAACTCTTATAGCAAAATGATTCAAATTTTACTAATAATTATTTTTTCAAAAAAT
The DNA here is from genome assembly GCF_052849685.1 of Lactuca virosa. Taxonomy (NCBI): domain Eukaryota; kingdom Viridiplantae; phylum Streptophyta; class Magnoliopsida; order Asterales; family Asteraceae; genus Lactuca; species Lactuca virosa. The sequence continues at coordinate 319,672,896 of NC_136429.1, forward strand.
CAAGTAATTATCTTAAAATTTGGCAATCATCATGTTATTGGATGGGGATAATCATTACCATATCAACAAAATCAAATTTTATGAACCAAAACAATTTGTGGTAATGATCCTAATCCAAAACAGGCCAAAAACTCGAAAATTCCGCCCAACTCGTCGAGTCAGCTTATGGAATCGTCGAGTTCATTATGAACTCGTCGAGTTCCATAGTGGACTCGTCGAGTTCATGCTGGCAGAAAGGAGTTTTTCAATTTTTTTTCAGCTTTGAAAATTAACAAATGCATCTATATAACAGAAAACTACCCATGGCTCTGATACCACTGTTGGGTTTTATGTACTCTAACATTTCTATGGTGCACATACTACCCTAATACTTTGGATCTAAGTTTTCTCTAGTTATACATGCAACAAAAATTATCCGAAGCATGAAACCTATAACTAGCATACAACTTGATACTTGAAACATAAAAAACTAGTTAGAAGAATACCTCTTAGTTGTAGCATGTAGAACTTGGCCTTTCAAGAGCTTAGCACCTCAAGTGTGATGCCTCAAATGGTTCACAAAACACCAAGAGCAAGAGGAGGACAAATGAGAGAGAGGGTATTAACCACCAAAACGGCTAGCATCCTCTTAGAATGCACAAGTGCCCATTTTAGGGTTTTAGGGGTTACATTTATAGTGTAGAATTCCAAGAGTTTCAACTTGTAAACCCTAATCCACTTCCTTAGGCCTTTAATCCAACAATCCATATGATAAGCCCTTTGGACTATATCTTCATGGACTCCACAAAGATTCAGTCCACATAATCAACATGGATCATTAGCCCAAACTATAAGTATCACTGATTTACTTAATCAGTCCCCGTTAATTTAATTAGTCTCTTTTGATCAGTAAATTAATTCCAAATTAATTCTTGATCAATACTAATTAAATAATATGATTTATCAACTAATATATTATACTTATAATATATTAATAAATCACGAATAACCTCTTTCTTAAATATCCATCCTATCAAATTGCCTTGGTGAATGCAACCTAAAATGGACCATGCTATTCTTGGGTCAAGTACATACCAATTATAGTTATGGGCTTAGACATCTAATCCGACATGGTTGGCTCCTCCTGAGATGCAGGAGTTGGCTACATAGCTGCAGGAGGTGTTAGACAAGGGATTCATTCGACCGAGCAGTTCGCCATGGGGAGCACTGATCTTGTTATTAAAGAAGGATGGGTCTCATCGTATGTGCATTGACTATCGGGAGCTGAATAAGGTAACGGTGAGAGTTGTTATCCACTCCCTAGGATTGATGATCTATTTAACTAGCTTCAGGGTGCATCTTGGTTTTCCAAGATTGATTTGCGTTCGGGTTATCATCGGATGAGGGTTAGAGACGAGGATGTACAGAAGACTACTTTCTGGGATCGTTATGGTCATTACGAGTTCGTGGTGATGCCTTTTTGGCTCAACAATGCTCCAGCCACGTTCATGGATCTCATGAACCACGTGTGCAGGCTGATGCTGGATCAGTCTGTGATCGTATTCATTGATGATATCTTGGTCTATTCCAAGACTCAGGAGTAGCACGAGGAGCACTTGAGGGAGGTGCTGGAGACTTTGAGGAGGAGAGACTTTTAACAAAGTTTTCCAAGTGTGGGTTCTGGTTACGCGAAGTGCAATTTCTGGGGCACCTTGTCAACCAGAATGGTATTCTGGTCGATCCGGTCAAGTTCGAGGTCGTGGTGCGGTGGGTGGTTCCGAGGTCTCCATCTGAGATTCAGAGTTTCCTTAGTCTAGCAGGTTGTTATAGGAGGTTTATCCAGGATTTCTCCAAGATAGTTATCCTTTGACTCGGCTGACGAAGAATACGGTTAGATTTCGTTGGGGGCCTGAGTAGCAGGCAACTTTTGAGACCTTGAGACAGCGGTTGTGCGAGGCACCGATTTTGACCCTGCCGGAGGGTGTTGAGGATTTTGTTGTTTATTGTTATGCATAGATAACGGTTTTAGCGGTAGTTTTGATGCAGAGGGGTGGCATGATCGCTTACGCTTTGAGGCAACTGAAGCCTTACGAGGGGAATTATCCGACACATGATTTGGAGCTGGGGGTTGTGGTTTTCTCCCTCTAGATTTGGTGACATTACCTCTATGGGGTCCGCTGTACCATTTACATGGATCACAAGACTCTAAGGTACCTGATGGGTCGGCTAAATCTGAATATGAGGCAGCGTCGATGGTTGGATGTGGTGAAAGATTATGATTGTGAGATCCTTTATAACCCGGGGAAGGCCAATGTGGTTGTCGATGCTCTCAGCCGCAAGGCGGTCATAGCTCTGATGAGGGATATATGTTTGAGGATGACTGTGATTACTCTGTTGTTGGGGCGGATTCGGGAGACTCAGATCGAGGCTACGAAGCAAGAGCCTCGGAAGAGTGAGCGTATTGTGGGTCAGGTAGCTTCCTTCGATTATGATAGCTAGGGGCTGTTGACTCTTCATCGGCGGGTTTGGGTTCTGTACTTTGGCGGTGTGCATCAGGTTTTTGATGGAGGAGGCGCAAAAGTCTAGGTTCTCCATTCATCTTGGGGTGACGAAGATGTATAGAGATCTTCGTCCACATTATTCGTGGCCCTGCATGAAGCGGTATGTGGAGAGGTGCTTGACTTGCAGGAAGGTCAAGGCTAAGTATCAGCGACCTCACGAAAAGATGCAGCCGTTGGAGATTCTCGTATGGAAATAGGAGGAGATTACCATGGATTTCATCACGAAGTTGCCTTGGACGGCACACGAAGTTGATTCGATTTGGGTCATCGTGGATCGGTTGACCAAGAGCGCGCATTTCATCCCAATTCAGGAGAGTATTTCTGTGGAGAAATTGGTTGAAGTATATATCAGGGAGGTTTTGGCATGACATGGGGTGCCGGTTTTGGTGGTTTCAGACAGGGATGTTAGGTTTACTTCCAGGTTTTGGAAGAGGTTTCATGACGAGTTGGGTACTCGTCTCCATTTCAGCATAACATTCCATCCGCAGACCGATGGTCAGAGTGTGCAGATGATTCGGAAATTAGAGGATATGTTGCGGGCATGTGTTTTGGACTTTGGTGGGAGTTGGGATACGTATCTTCCGTTAGCAGAATTTTCGTATAACAACAGTTACCACGCCATCATTGATCGACCTCCTTTTAAGATGCTTTGTGGGAGGAAATGCAAGATCCCGATTTGTTGGGTCAAGGTCGGTCAGCGGGTTATGGGTAGTACCGAGGTGGTACTCAAGACCACTAAGTTGCCTCAGCAGGCTTGGAGTAGGCTCTAGACAGCTCAGAGTCGCCAGAAAAGTTATGCTGACAGACGCCGATCAGATCAAGAGTTCCAGATAGGGGATATGATTCTCCTGAAGGTGTCACCTTGGAAAGGTGTCATCCGATTCAGGAAGAAGGGCACGCTGGGCCCCAAGTATATTGGTCCTTTCTGGGTTTTGGCCCGGTGGGCCAGGTTGCATATCTCTTATATCTTCTAGATGAGCTCAGTCATATCCATAACACGTTTCATGTCTCACAGCTGCGGAAATGCTTAGTGGATTATTCCGCAGTGGTGATGTTGGAGGATATTCAGGTGGATGACCGCTTGAATTATATTGAGAAACCGGAGGCAATTCTTGACCGGAAGATGAAAACCTTATGGAACATGCTTGTTGAGTTGGTGAAAGTCCAGTGGCAGCATCTCAAGGTTTTTGAATGGACGTGGGGAGCCAGAAGATGAGATGAGGGAGCACTATCCGAAATTATTTGGAGTAGCGGACTTCGAGGACGAAGTCTGATTTAAGTCGGGGAGAATTGTAACACTTGAATTTGGTATGTTTCATATATAACCCTTCTTATTAAAAAAAGCTTTACATTTTGGTCCTTAAGCTAGTACGTGGGGCATACTAGCCCGATGGTGGTCGCGGAGCACATCCACGTATGTTGGGCGTACGTGGAGCACGCATAGTGTACGTGTGGTTAATGAAACCCTAGTGTGTAGGGTATTGCACCCAATTTAAAACCTTATGATAGCCTCACTAGGTCATGTTTAGACAGCTTCCACCCTACCTTGTCTAGAAATCAAAACCCTAGAGTGTTCTTGAGAGTTTTGAGCCATAATATGTGTTTGTTGGTGCTTTGAGAAGGAGAAGAAGAAGTGGACCATTTGGATTTGTGCTTGGAGCTTAAGGATCTTAGATGAGTTCATCATTTGCTAAACTTTTGAGGTAAAAAGCTCCCATCTTACAAATCTATGATTCTAGATATAATTATGTGCTATTTTGTGCCTTTTTGAGTCCTTGGAGTGATTGTTGAGCCTCTTGATTCACTCCAGAAGTGATTGATGGTAGATCTAGGTCTCCTTTGGTCCCTTTGTCCATAAAAATGCAAGATTTGAGGTGTTTATGGACTCATGCATGTGTTAAGCTCTTTTGACCTTTAGAGCCTCATTAAGCCTTGCATGCACGTAAAGTTACCAACTTTACGTGATAAGTCACCTTAAAGAATTCAGATCTGACAGTTGGGTTGAAGTCTTAACTGAATAAGGGTTTAATGATGGAAGTTAGCCAACTGGGGAGTACAATGGGCGTACAAGCTGGTAAGTTTTGCGTACAAGCCCCAGAGCGTGTATGCTAAACGTACGAGTTGAGTACGCCCCACATACTCAGCAGTGGGCTCAGAGTTTTGGGCTTTGCGGTATTGGGCCCATGGTTGACCTTAGGAGTCTAGGGCTTTGTTGGGCCATCCGAATTCTAGTTTTGGGCTAATTCTATTTTATTGGACTCTTTTGGTAGAAGGACCATGAAGGGATTCATGCCCAATTTGGAAGATTGGGCCATATTTTGGGCTTGGATGATCATTTTGGAATTTCGGCCTTTTGGATAGTTGGCTTGGGCCTTGGCCTTGGACCAAGATAGGTAAAGGGTAAAAAGGTCTTTTACACGAGTTTGGACTCTTAATGTGAGTCGGGATCCAATTATTAATTGGATGCTATTTTTGTTGATAGCGCGGGGATGTTAGCGGTCCAGCAGTCAGAGATTTATCTGTAAGATTCAACAGTCTGAGGTGAGTTTCCTCACTGTGTTTAGCAGGCCGAAGGTACCAATTCTTGCCCATGATTATTATGATAGGATTCTACATGTCTGCGTGACTCTTGCATGTGTTATGTGTCGGTGTGTATACCGAGCGAAGCTCGATGTCGGGCGAGGCCCGATGACTGTATTGTATGCTATTGTCTTTGTGATTATCGCATGTGTTAGCATGATTATATGTTTATATGTGTATTATGTGTACCAGGCGGGGCCTAATGAATGACAGATCTATAATCTGATCGAGGCTCGATGTCGGGCGGGGTCCGAGGCCAAGTGGGACTCGATGTCGGGAGAGGCTCAATGTGGGGCGGGGGCCCAGTATGTGTTTATTATGTATGGTATGCGGTATTTTGGGGAATTCACTAAGCTTTGGGCTTACGGTTTTCAGTTTATGTTACAGGTGTTGGATATAGTGTCTAAGTCCATAACTATATTTGGTATGTACTTGACCCGACCCGGCATGGTCCATTTGGGTTGCACTTCACCCGAACAATTTATGGATAATCGTTTGAGAATAGTATAAGTTATGATTTATTAATATATTATAAGTCCTAATATATTAATATAAAATCATATTATTTAATTAGTATTGATCTATAATTAATCTAGAATTAATTTAGAGATCAAAAGTATGACTAATTAAAGATGTGCTCTTGTATTTATATAGTGTGGGCTAATGCTTATTTGGAATGGGCTAGGCTTGCATGGAAAGTCCATGGATACTCCATGGAGCTTTAACCCATGGATCTCATGGAAATGAAAAGACATGGGTATTAGGGTTTACATGAATGTAACCCTAATCCACCACACTATATAAAGGAGGCTTTGGTTCTTGAAATCACATGAGTTGATGTGTGTAAACTAAGAGGGCCGATTTCAAGAAGTTTGTGACTATTCTCTCAAGTTTCCAAGTTTGTGGTGATTTGTGACTTCCATTTGAGGCATCGACATTATTGGTGCTAGGCTCTCAAACTCCAAGCAATCAACTACTACTACAAGGTAAGTAATTCTACTAGTTTTATTTGATTCAAGTACCCCATGCCATGCTAGTTAGGATAAGAACCTTGGAAAAATAATTATTTGCATGTATCTTAGTCAAACATAGATCCAAGGTTTCTAGGGTTGCATGTACACCATAGGAGTGTTAGAATGCTAAAAACTCATCAGTGGTATCAGAGCCTGGTTTGTTTTATTTGATACTTGATGCAAAAAAAAAAAAAAAAAAAAAACCTGAAAATCGAAGTTTTGTTCAAAAGCTCGTATCAAAATTTCAAGTTTTGTATATGTACTTACGATTCTTGAAATTTTTGATATGAACATTCATAAACATATGAGTTTAGAAGATCATAGAAATTATGTGCTAATAATTGATTAGATTAATTCTTGATCTTTATGTGTTTTAATGGAGTCCATAACTAGTTCTTAAGTTATGGATAACCAAAAGTCATATTTATAAATAACCATTAAAAGAACACATAGGTTACAAAAAATGAAGAGTATTCATTTTTAATAACCATTAACTCATAAGTTATGAGAAATAAAAAGTTTTGAAAGTTTACAAAACTTGCCCTCAAGTTTTGGAACATGTAAAGTCATATTAAAAACTTTAGTTCCAACCCCTAGAATTTTAAAAGTTAAAATTCAACCCTTATACTTTATAATATTATAAGTTTAATAATATTTATATATGTATAAGATCAAGTCGTCTTACCGCTAGTACGCCTCATTCACGAAGCCGGTCTATAAGGAGGGTATAAGGTTGTTGCCTATAAAATGGCAACTTAATGGGTGTCCACTCTCACCCACCGCTTCCTTGATCGGTGGAGGGTCGTTAGCCGAACGGGTAGGACAAGGACTTATAAATTCTCATTAAAAATATAATGATAATACTAAAGTAACTAAACTTTATTGAATTCCCAATCTTAGTTATTTTAGGAAAATGTGAATAAGGTGCTAATCGATGAAATTACACTTTACACTTTGTTTAAGTCGTTAGTGGAGCGTGTGTGGTTAACCGGCACACTAACTTGAACTTAACAAGGTAGGTAAAGGGTGACTTAATGTTTATCATAGTATCGATGGAGCGTGCGTGGTTAACCGGCACATCGATTGAGGGGTAATACATTAAGGGTACCAAGTAATTTGCATGGTTACTTCACACCTTGTTTTGTGATCCTCGGCATCCCAGTCACAAAACTTGAAGGGCACACTCGAGATTGAAACATGCCATTGAAGAAAGTTCAATGAATCTCAAAGAATCTAGGAGTTTCTAAACCAATTAAAACCTAATTAAATATTTCGTTTTTCATGGTGGAAATTGGTGAATCGTCATTCACCTACCTTCAAATATCTTATAGCTTAGATTACGACATCCCTCTTCTAAGTTATAAAAGATTGTGTTGGGTCCTAGCCTTAATATTACATTTGGGTGTTTTGTTAAGGACTATCTCTATATCTAATCTAATCTATTCCCTCTTCTTTTCAGATGTCTTCCAATAACAATGCTTCTGGCTCAAACCCTACTAGCTCCTTCTCTCTCATGAATCTTTGTGGGAGAGTCATCCTTGATGGGTCCAACTTTACAGATTGGGTCAGAAACATCAGGATGGTCACTCGGTATGAGAACAAAGAATATGTTCTCCACAAGGAGCTGAAGGTACCCGAGCCAACTGCTACTCCTGAAGAGCTTGCTGAATATGAGGTACATGAAAGAGATGCTACAAAAGTGGCATGCATCATGATGGCCACCATGACAGCCGAGCTCCAAAAGTCCTATGAGGACTATTATCCTTTTGAGATGCACCGTTTACTGAAGCTGAATGTGAACTTCCCTGAGGAGTTAGCAATAGACATCATTTTGCACTCCTTGCCATCGTTTTATGATCAATTCCGCATGACATATCACATGAACAAGGAAGAAGTCACCCTCAGCAAACTTCAAGGACTCTTGAAGACCGCCGAAAGTGGTCTAAAGGGTAAGTCGGTTGTTACTACTCCTACTCCTACTCCAACTGCGGCTAATGTCTTGGAAATCGGGCATGGCAAAGGGAAGAAGAGAAAGAACCCTTCTAAGGGTACCAAGGGTAAGACCCTTGAAGGCTCCTCTTCAAGCAAAACCAAGAAAGGTTTTGTCACTCCTTCTGCTAACCCTAATGAGGCTGAATGCTTCTATTGCCATGAAAAGTCGCACTGGAAGCGAAACTGCCCAAAGTACCAGCAAGATTTGAAGGATGGGAAAGTAAAACCCAACCATGCAGGTATATATACTATATTGTCTAATAACTCACCTCATTCTAAGTCTTGGGTCCTTGATACAGGTTGTCGTATTCACATATGTTGTGATTTGCAGGGACTAAAAAGAAGTGAGAATGTGGAGCAGGGAAAGATAAACTTGATCATGGGAAACAGGAAAGCTTCACATGTCACCAAGATAGGAGTTTATTCCTTAGTGCTAAATAGTGGGTTTACATTAGATTTGAATAAATGTTACTATTCGCCAGAAATGGCAAGAAATGTTATTTCCTTTCATGCATTGTATAAACAAGGTTTTACCTTTTATTTTGATAATAATAATGGTAGTATTGATGCTTTCTTTAATAATGTTCTTTATTTTAAAGCATTACCTTGTGATGGCGTGTATGAAACTGTATCTGTTGTAGATAATCTAGGAAATCATGTATTGTGTATTAACTCTTCCACTAGCTTAGATAAAGCATCCTTATGGCATTGTCGTCTTGGACATGTAAGCAAGAAACGCATAGGCCAACTCCAAAAGGATGGAGTCTTGGAGTCATTTGACCTAAAGTCAGATGATAGTTGTGAATCTTGTTTGCTTGGTAAAATGACAAAGTCACCTTTTACTGGCAATTGTGCTAGGGGTGAAGGTTTGTTGGACCTCATACACACGGATGTGTGTGGACCCTTCAGAACCGCCACAAGATATGCTAATCGGTTCTATGTGACTTTTACTGATGATTTTAGTAGATATGGATATGTCTACCTAATCAAGCATAAGTCAGAAACCTTTGAGAAATTCAAAGAGTTTAAGCAAGAAGTGGAGAATCAGTTGGGCAGGAACATTAAGATGCTTCGATCCGATCGTGGTGGTGAGTATCTTAGTACTGAGTTCCTTGACTATCTTAAGGAATGTGGGATTGTCTCACAATTGACACCTCCTAGGACACCACAGTTGAATGGTGTAGCTGAGAGGCGCAATCGGACCTTGTTGGACATGGTTCGTTCCATGATGAGTCGAGCTTCGCTACCAATCTCATTTTGGGGGTATGCCTAAGAGACTGCCGCCCATATCCTTAATCTAGTCCCTACAAAGAAGGTTGCCAAAACACCTCACGAGGTGTGGACTGGAAAAGTTCCCAATCTAGACCACATCAAGATTTGGGGTTGCGAGACTTTCGTGAGACGCGAGACTCACGATAAGCTCGAACCCCGAAGCGAAAGGTGTATTTTCATCGGCTACCCACATAAATCCTTTGGTTACATCTTCTACAGACCCAGTGATAATGTGGTCTTTGTAGCAAGAAGAGGATTCTTTCGAGAGAGAGAATTCATGAGCCAAGGAGACAGTGGGAGGCAAATTGACCTTGAGGAAATTCAAGAGTCAAGTGGTGAAGGAACCTCAAACCCTAGCCCTCAACCTGAGGAGAAAACTCATGTTGAGCCGACAGAAGAATCTATACCTCTAAGACGTTCCACCAGAGTTAGGAATGCACCTGAGCATTATTATGGTTTTCATATTACTGTAGAAGGTGAGACACTTATCAGTGATAACACACTGGTAAATCTGGATGAGCCTAACAGCTACACGGAAGCCATGGCAGGCCCTGAGGCTGCTAAATGGAAAGAGGCTATGGATAGCGAGATACAGTCCATGTATGACAATCAAGTTTGGAACTTGGTTGACAATGTACCTGATCATAAGATAGTTGGGTGCAAATGGATCTTCAAGAAGAAGACCGACATGGATGGTAATGTACACACTTATAAGGCACGACTGGTTGCAAAGGGTTATTCTCAAACTCCGGGAGTTGATTATGATGAGACCTTTTCACCAGTGGCCATGATTAAGTCTATTAGGGTTCTATTAGCCATTGCTGCATTTCATGATTATGAAATATGGCAAATGGATGTCAAAACCGCTTTCCTTAATGGAAAGTTGGCTGAAGATGTTTACATGGTTCAGCTAGAGGGTTTTGTCAGTACAGAGTACCCCAGTAGAGTGTGTAAGCTCGAGAAATCCATTTATGGATTAAAACAGGCACCTCGCAGATGGAATCTTTGCTTTGATGAGAAAGTCAAAGAATTTGGCTTTTCAAGGAGTGAAGATGAATCTTGTGTCTATATCAAGGCTAGTGGGAGTATAGTCAGCTTTTTGGTACTGTATGTGGATGACATACTACTCATAGGAAATGACATCCCAACCCTGCAGGAAGTAAAGTCCTGGCTTGGGAAGTGTTTCGCTATGAAGGACCATGGAGAAGCTGCATATATCCTAGGGATAAGGATTTTGAGAAACAAGAGTAAAAGACTAATTGGACTTAGTCAAAGCACCTATGTGGACAAAGTGTTGAAAAGGTTCAACATGCATAACTCCAAGAAAGGAGAGTTACCCATCCAGAGTAACGCCAGATTGAGTAAGACACAAAGCCCTAATACTGAGGCTGAGATAGCAGAAATGAGTCGAATACCTTATGCTTCAGCTGTAGGATCGATCATGTATGCTATGACGTGTACTCGACCTGATGTAGCCTTTGCTTTGAGCATGGTTAGCAGGTATCAGGGGAACCCTGGCAAGGCACACTGGACTGTGGTAAAGAATATCCTCAAGTACCTACGGAGGACTAAGGACTGGGTCCTTACCCTCGGTGGCAGTGAGGACTTGAGAGTTGTAGGGTACAATGATGCTAGTTTTCAGACTGACAGGGATAATTTCCGCTCTCAGTCGGGCTGGGTCTTTACTCTAAACGGAGGGGCAATTACTTGGAAAAGTTCCAAGCAGGAGACAGTGGCTTATTCCACTTGTGAATCAGAGTATATAGCAGCAAGCGAGGCAGCAAAGGAGGCTATATGGCTAAAGAACTTCATCGGAGACCTTGGAGTTGTACCAGCTATAAAGGAGCCAATGGAGATTTTCTGTGACAGCAATAGTGCGGTTGCCTTAGCCAAGGAACCAAGAGATCATGGGAGATCCAGACACATTGACAAAAAATATCACTTCATCAGACATCGAATAGAAGAAGGAATCCTCGTGGCAAAGAGGGTATCATCGGATGAGAACCCAACAGATCCCCTCACGAAGGGACTGACTCGGGCTAAGCATCTCCAGCATGCTCGGAGCATAGGGCTGAAGGATGATATTAGTTTTAGTAGTTAGATAATCTTGAAATTTGTAAAATGTAATTGACATTTGATGATAAATAAAAGCTTTTATTTATGAGTAAAGTGTTGCTATCTCTTGTCAATCGTTTACTATTATTTCTTTTTGCATGTTTTGACTTCCAGAATAATTATGTTATGGTTTATATCATATTATTCAAACTCTCCACAGTCGGTCATATGTTGGAAGTAGATATGTATCAAGACTGTCATGGGTTGGCTTGTAGAGGTCTAAGATGTTAGACAAAGCGGGGCTACAGCACTCATGAGTGCTCATAAGTTCTGAGTATTGGATTCAACCCACGCTCACTTGTATCACTTCATGGAATTTATCTCGAGTGATCGTGAGACGGTAATATCATATAAGTCTTCAAGCCTAGAGATATGATTTGTTGCCTATGAGTTGGTTATGCATTGATTGCACGAAAACGCATTGGTAACTCGATGTTATAAACCGTGCCTTTGTGTGTAGTTCAACAAGTAGTAGACCAAACATATGAGTCAAAGTTTATCTGTTCCTTCTAGGATTAGAAGCGATATCTGGGCCCCTCGATGATTTTGTTTTGACCTATGTATCGGGCCCGGTCAGAACTAAATTGATGTATTCAGTTAAGTTCTATGTCAAACAAATCGGAAATCGGGAAACAAATGCTAGACAATAAGCAAGACCATGTTCCATGTATTTGTCTGGCTGATATCTAGAACAGAGGATTATATGATAACTTATCTAAAATGGCGCTTCATAGTTCAACAGAGTTTAAAGAGCTACGATTGCTGATCGGTTCCTGAAGTCATACTTGCAACAATAGTTATTAGACTTATCCAAGTGGGAGACTGTTGGTTATAGTGTCTAAGTCCATAACTATATTTGGTATATACTTGACCCGACCTGGCATGGTCCATTTGGGTTGCACTTCACCCGAACAATTTATGGATAATCGTTTGAGAATAGTATAAGTTATGATTTATTAATATATTATAAGTCCTAATATATTAATATAAAATCATATTATTTAATTAGTATTGATCTATAATAAATGTAGAATTAATTTAGAGATCAAAAGTATGACTAATTAAATATGGGCTCTTGTATTTATATAGTGTGGGCTAATGCTTATTTGGAATGGTCTAGGCTTGCATGGAAAGTCCATGGATACTCCGTGGAGCTTTAACCCATGGATCTCATGGAAATGAAAAGACATGGGTATTAGGGTTTACATGAATGTAACCCTAATCCACCACACTATATAAAGGAGGCTTTGGTTCTTGAAATCACATGAGTTGATGTGTGTAAACTAAGAGGGCCGATTTCAAGAAGTTTGTGACTATTCTCTCAAGTTTCCAAGTTTGTGGTGATTTGTGACTTCCATTTGAGGCATCGACATTATTGGTGCTAGGCTCTCAAACTCCAAGCAATCAACTACTACTACAAGGTAAGTAATTCTACTAGTTTTATTTGATTCAAGTACCCCATGCCATGCTAGTTAAGATAAGAACCTTGGAAAAATAATTATTTGCATGTATCTTAGTCAAACATAGATCCAAGGTTTCTAGGGTTGCATGTACACCATAGGAGTGTTAGGATGCTGAAAACCCATCAACAGGTACTTCTACTTCGAAAGGGAAGAGCCTGGGATGATTGTAGAGCATACACAACTCTATTCTGCACTTTGAGATTTACTCTGATATTTTATAATGTAGTAATACACTTTGGTCTATCTTGGTTGTATGACAATGTTTCAGCTTACTGTTTTATAAAATTTAAAATGAAATATTTGGGTCATATCTTTGGGACGTTACATTCGAACTATGAAATTCCTAGATCTTTTGAGATTCATTGAATCTATCAATAGCTTGTTTAATCTTAAATTATGCTCTTCTATTTGTGATTGGGATACCGAGGATCACAAACAAGATGTGAATAACCATACAAATATGCTTGGCACTCTCGATGCCATTTATCATCTCTCATTGATATGTCAGTTAACCACACGCGCTCAATTAACAATGATAATTTTCAAGATTCCCTGTATTACACTTTATTGTCACTATTAGTGTGCCGGTTAACCACACACGTTCTACTAACTACATATAAAGCATAATGTTCAATTTTAGGGATTAGCATACTTTACATATTTTTCCTAAAGTAACTAATAGTGGGATTTTAAAAATAATTTAGTTACTTGATATCATTATACTTAATAATGAGATTATGTCCTTTCAAATCCATTCGGCTAACGACCTTCCACCATACAAGAGAGCGGTGGGTAAGAATGGATACCCAACGTAGGTCGTTTTATAGGCCGCTTCCTTAAACTCCCCTTATAGTATGGTTTCGTAAATGAGGCGTTTAAAATAACAAGTAAGAAAACAAGGCAACCTTAAAAGGGATCCTCAATTTTCGAAGATTAGGAAAAGGGGGCTAGTGCTTCTAAAACCCTTGCAAATTTCAAAAATATAGGGTGGAGGATAGGGTTTCAAGAACCCTACAGATATTCAAAATTGCCTCCTTGGGGTTTAGTTTCTATAAACCCTAATTTTGATCTATTTAACTTTGTGCAAGATCAATGAGAAAAATGGCTTTGATACCACTGATAGGTTTTATATGTTACAAAAAAATCTATTTTTGGCGGAAAAACATAAACCCTAAGGTCACATGCACCCTAAAGGATCTATGTTCTCGCTATGATTTGCAAACAACTATTGAATATGAAGAACCCTACAAGTAGAGAGGTCACATCCAAGAATATCGTTCGAAGCCCCGATTCTCGTGCTTCCCGAGGATATGGATGATTTTGTGGATTATTGTGACGCCTCTATATTAGGTTTGGGAGTTGTTCTTATGTAGAGAGGTCACGTGATTGCTTACGCTTCGAGGCAGTTGAAGCCTCATGAGCCGAATTACCCTATTCATGATTTTCGATTTGGGGGATGTGGTTTTTCCCTCAAGATTTGGAGGCACTATCTATATGGGGTTAGTTGTACTATCTACACTGACCACAAGAGTATGTGGTACCTGATGGATAAGCCGAATTTAAATATGTGGAAAAAAAGATGGTTGGATGCGGTAAAGGACTATGATTGTGAGATCCTATATCACCCTGGGAAGGCCAATGTGGTGGCTAATGCCTTGATCCTTAAGGCAGTGAGTGCTCGAATCGGGGATATTTTTCTGAGGATGATTATTATTTCGCCTCTGTTGGATATGATCAAGAAGGCTCGAGTGGAGCAATTGAAAAAAGGAGAATTGGAAATCAAAGCAAATCAGGGGGAGATTCCTTAATTTTCAACTACAGTCGGGGGTTGTGAGACAGACAGTTCTGGAAGAGGCTTATAAGTCAAAGTTTTCAAACCTTTCGGGGGCCATGAAGATGTATCGGGATCTGAAGCTGAGTTATTGGTAGCCCTGTATGAAAAGGGAGATAACATGGTTTGTAGAGCAGTGCCTGACTTGCAGGAAAGTCAAGGCTGAACATCAGAGACATCACGGTAAGATGCAACCATTACCCATTCCCATGTGGAAATTGGAAGAAATCACCATGGATTTTATCACAAAGCTGCCAAGGACGACATGTGGAGTTGATTCTATATGATTCATTGTTGACAGATTGACCAAGAGTGCACATTTCATACCGATTGCCGAGAGTATATATGTCGAGAAGCTAGCTGAAATTTACATTCAAAGGGTGGTGGTTCGGCACGGGGTGCCAATTTCGGTGGTTTTGGGCCGGGATGTTCGTTTCACCTCCAGGTTTTGGATGAAGTTTCATGTGGAGTTGGGTACTCAACTGCATTTCAGTACTACATACTCATGGGTTTTGAGCATTCAAACACTCCTATGGTGTACATGCAACCCTAGAAACCTTGGATCTATGTTTTCTCTAAGATACATGCAAATAATAATTTTCCAAGGTTTACTTCCTAACTAGCATGTTATGGGGTACTTGAATCATAAAACACTAGTAGAATTACATACCTTTTAGTAGTGGTGGATTGCTTGGAATTTGAGAGCCTAGCACCAATAATGTGGATGCCTCAAATGGAAGTCACAAATCACCACAAATTTGGAAACCTTTAGAGAGAGTATGAACACTTGTAGAAATCGGCCACCTTTGCTCACACACACACTAGTCCCATTTCAAGTGCCAAATACTCTTTTATATAGTGTGGTGGATTAGGGTTACATCCATGTAAACCCTAATACCCATGACCTTTCATTTCCATGAGATCCATGGGTTAAAGATCCATGGACTATCCATGGACTTTCCATGCAAGCCTAGCCCTTTCTAAATAAGCAATAGCGCACACTATATAAATACAAGAGTCCATATTTAATTAGTCACCTTTTTTATCACCAAATTAATTCTAAATTAATTGTAGATCAATACTTATTAAATAATATGATTTCATATTAATATATTAGAAATTCTAATATATTAATAAATCATAACTTATACTATTCTCAAAAGATTATCCAAATAAATTGTTCGGGTGAAGTGCAACCCAAATGGACCATGCCGGGTCGGGCTAAGTACATCATAAATATAGTTATGGACTTAGACACCTTATCCAACAGTCTCCCACTCGGATAAGTCTAATAACTATAATTGGAAGCATGACTTCAGGAACCGACCAACAATTGTAGCTCTTAAAACTCTGTTGAACTATGAAGCGCCATTTTAGATAAGTGATCATATAATCCTCTGTTCTAGATATCAGCCGGACAAATACATGGAACAATGTCGTACTTATTGTCCATCAGTTTGTTTTCCCGATTTCCGATTTGTTTGACATAGAACTTAATTGAACACATCAATTTAGTTCTGACCGGGCCCGGTACATAGGTCAAAACCAAATCATCGAGGGGCCCAAATATCGCTTCTAATCCAAGAAGGAACAGATAAACTTCGAATCATATGCTTGTCCTACAATTTGCTGAATTATACACAAAGGTATGTTTTATGACATCAAGTTATTGATGCGCTTTCGTACAATCAATGCATAACCAACTCATAGGCAACAACTCATATCTCTAGGTTTGAAGATTTATATGATATTACAGTCTCACGATCACTCGAGATAAATTCCATGAAGTGATACAAGTGAGCGTGGGTTGAATCCAATACTCAGATCTTATGAGCACTCATGAATGTTGTAGCAAATCTTGCTATGTCCAACATCTTAGACATCTACAAACCAACTTCATGACAGTCTTGATTCATATCTACTTCCAACATATGCCGACTGTGGAGATTTGAATAATATGAAATACCATAACATAATTATTCTGGAAGTCAAAATATGCAAAATGAAAAGATAGTATACGATTGACAAAAGATAGAAACACTTTACTCATAAATAAACGACCACTTTTATTCATCATCAAATGTCAATTACACTTAACATATTTCAAAACTATCTAATCTGTGAAACTAATATCGTCCTTTACCCCGATGCGCCTTGCATGCTACAAATGCCTAACCCTAGTCAGTCCCTTCGTGAGGGGATCTGTTGGGTTCTCCTCTGACGATATTATCTTTGCTACGAGGAGTCCTTCTTCTATCTTATGTCTTATGAAGTGATATTTTCTGTCAATATGTCTGGATCTGCCATGATCTCTCGGTTCCTTGGCTAAGGCAACCGCACTATTGCTGTCACGGAAAATATACATAGGCTCCTTTATCGCTGGTACAACTCCAAGGTCTCCAATGAAGTTCTTTAGCCATATAGCCTCCTTTGCTGCCTTGCTTGCCGCTATATACTCTGATTCGCAAGTTGAATCAGCCATTGTTTCCTGCTTGGAACTTTTCCAAGTAATTGCTCCTCCGTTTAAGGTAAAGACCCAGCCCGACTGAGAGCGGAAATTATCCCTATCAGTCTGAAAGCTAGCATCACTATACCCTACTACTCTCAAGTCATCACTCCCAACGAGTGTAAGGGCTTGGTCCTTAGTCCTCCGCATGTACTTGAGAATGTTCTTTACCGCAGTCCAGTGAGCCTTGCCAGGGTTCCCCTGATATCTGCTGACCATGCTCAATGCAACGGCCACATCAGGACGAGTACAAGTCATAGCATACATGATCGAGCCAACAGCGGAAACATATGGAAATCGACTCATCTTAACTATCTCATCCTCTATACTCGGGCTCTCAGCCTTGCTCAGTTTGGCATTATGCTGGATCGGTAAGTCACCTTTCTTCGAATTCTACATGTTGAACCTTTTCAACACTTTTGTCCACATAGGTGCTTTGACTAAGTCCAATTAGTCTTTTACTCCTTTCTCTCAATATCCTTATCCCTAGGATATAGGCAGCTTCTCCAAGGTCCTTTATAGCGAAACACTTCCCAAGCCAGGATTTCACTTCCTGTAGAGTTGGGATGTCATTTCCTATGAGTAGTATGTCATCCACATACAATACCAAAAATCTAACTATACTCCTACTAGCCTTGACATATACACAAGATTCATCTTCGCTCCTCGAAAAGCCAAACTCTTGGACTTTCTCATCAAAACAAAGATTCCATATGTGAGGTGCTTGTTTCAATCCATAGGTGGATTTCTCAAGCTTACACACTTTATTAGGGTACTCTGTGCTGACAAAACCCTCTGGCTGACTCATGTAAACATCCTCAGCCAACTTCCCATTAAGGAAAGCGGTTTGGACAGCCATTTTCCATATTTCATAGTCATGAAATGCAGAAATGGCTAGCATAACCCTAATAGACTTAATCTTCGCTACTGGTGAAAAGGTCTCATCATAATCAACTCCCGGAGTTTGAGAAAAGCCCTTTGCAACTAGTCGCGCCTTATAAGTGTGTACATTACCATCCATGTCGGTCTTCTTCTTGAAGATCCATTTGCACCCGACGGTCTTGCGACCTGGTACATTATCAACCATGTTCCAAACTTGATTGTCATACATGGACTGTATCTCGCTGTCCATAGCCTATTTCCATTTAGCAGCCTCAAGGCCTGCCATGGCTTCCGTGTAGCTGTTAGGTTCATCCAGACTTACCAGTGTGCTATCACTGATAAGTGTATCACCTTCTGCAGTAATATGGAAACCATAGTAATGCTCAGGTGCATTCCTAACTCTCGTGGAATGCCTTAGAGGTACAGGCTCGTCTGTCGGATCAACAGGAGTTTCCTCCTCAGGTTGATTGTTAGGGTTTGAGGTTCCTTCACCACTTGACTCTTGAATTTCTTCAAGGTCAATTTGCCTCCTACTGTTTCCTTGGCTTATGAACTCTCTCTCGCGAAAGACTCCTCTCCTTGCTACAAAGACCACATTATCACTAGGTCTATAGAAAAGGTAACCAAAGGATTTATGTGGGTAGCCGATGAAAATACACCTCTCACTTCGAGGTTCGAGCTTATCGTGAGTCTCGCACCTCACAAAAGCCTCGCAACCCCAAATCATGATGTGATCTAGATTGGGAACTTTTCTAGTCCACATCTCGTGAGGTATTTTGGAAACCTTCTTTGTAGGGACTAGATTAAGGTTATGTGCGGCAGTCTCTAAGGCATACCCTCAAAATGAGATTGGTAACGAAGCTCGACTCATCATGGAACGAACCATATCCAACAAGGTTCGATTACGCCTCTCAGCCACACCATTAAGCTGTGGTGTTCTGGGAGCTGTCAATTGTGAGACAATCCCACATTCCTTAAGATAGTCAAGGAACTCTGTACTAAGATACTCACCACCTCGATCGGATCGAAGCATCTTAATGTTCCTGCCCAACTGATTATCCACTTCCTGTTTAAACTCCTTGAATTGTTCAAAGGTTTTTGACTTATGCTTGATTAAGTAGACATATCCATATCTACTATAATCATCAGTAATAGTCACATAGAAGCGGTTAGCATCCCTTGTGGCGGTTCTGAACGGTCTACACACATCAGTATGTATGAGGTCCAACAAACCCTCACCCCTAGCACAAGTACCAGTGAAGGGTGACTTTGTCATTTTCCCAAGCAAGCAAGACTCACAACTATCATCTGACTTTAGGTCAAATGAATCCAAGACTCCATCCTTTTGGAGTTGGCCTATGCGTTTCTTGCTTACATGTCCAAGAAGACAATGCCATAATGATGCTTTATCCAAGCTAGTGGAAGAATCGATACACAACACATTATTTCCTAGTTTATCTACAACTGACACAATTTCATACACACCATCACAAGGTAATGCTTTAAAATAAAGAACATTATTAAAGAAAACATTAGTACCACCACATTCATTATCAAACAAAAAGGTAAAACCTTGTTTGTACAAACCATGAAAGGAAATAATATTTCTCGCCATTTCAGACCAGTAACAACATTTATTTAAATCTAATGTTAACCCACTACTTAGCAACAAAGAATAAACTCCAATCTTGGAGACATGTGTAACTTTCCTATTCCCCATGATCAAGTTTATCTTCCC
The DNA here is from genome assembly GCF_052849685.1 of Lactuca virosa. NCBI lineage: Eukaryota > Viridiplantae > Streptophyta > Magnoliopsida > Asterales > Asteraceae > Lactuca > Lactuca virosa. Next base: position 319,692,828 of record NC_136429.1, read on the forward strand.
ATGCTCCACATTCTCACTTCTTCTTAGTCCCTGCAAATCAGAACATATATGAATACCACAACCTGTATTAAGGACCCAAGAATTAGAATAGGGTGAGTTATTAGACAGTATATTGTAAATACCTGCATGGTTGGGTTTCACTTTCCCATCCTTAACATCTTGCAAGTACTTTGGGCAGTTTCGCTTCCAGTACGCATTTTCACGGCAATATAAGCATTCAGCCTCATTAGGGTTGGCAGAAGGAGTGAAAAAATCTTTCTTGGTTACAGTTGAAGAGGAGCCATCAAGGGACTTTCCCTTGGTACCCTTCGAAGGGCTCTTCCTCTTCTTCCCTTTACCTTTCCCGATAGCCAGAACAGGGGCGTTGGTAGGAGTAGAAGTAGTAACAACCGATTTACCTTTAAGACCACTTTCGGCGGTCTTCAGAAGTCCTTGAACTTTGCTGAGTGTAACATCCTCCTTGTTCATGTGGTATGTCATTCTGAATTGATCCTAACACGAAGGTAAGGAGTGCCAAATGATGTCAATTGCCAACTCCTTTGGGAAGTTCACATTCAATTTCAGCAAACGATCCACGAATCTTTGCATTTTCTGCACGTGGCCTGTGATCGGTTCACCATCCTTCATCCGGGTTGTTATCAGGAAGGAGATGATTTCATACCGCTCTTGACGAGCACTCTGATGGTACCTGTCCATCAAGTCCTGGTGCATTTCAAAAGGATAAAAGTCCTCATAGGACTTTTGGAGCTCGGCTGTCATCGTGGCCAACATGATACATGCCACCTTAGTAGCATCTCTCTCATGTGCTCGGAATTCAGCGATCTCCTCTGGATTAGCAGAAGACTCATCAAGTTCCTCAAGCTCCTTGTCGATGACATATTCCTTGTCCTCATACCGAGTGACCATCTTGATGTTCCTGATCCAATCCATAAAGTTGGATCCATCGAAGATGACTCTCCCATAAAGTTTCATGAGAGAGAAGGAGCCCGTAGGTTTTGATCCAGAAGCAGCATTGTTGGAAGACATCTGAAAAAGAAGAAGGACAAGTTTAGATTAGATATAAAGATAGTCCTTAATAAGACACCCAAATGTAATATTAAGTCTAGGACCCAACACAATATTTTATAACTTAGAAGAGGGATGTCGTAATCCAAGCTATAAAATATTTGAAGGTAGGTGAATGACGATTCACCAATTTCCACCATGAAAAACGAAATAAGTTATTAGGTTTTAATTGGTTTTGAAACTCCTAGATTCTTTTAAGATTCATTGAACTTTTCAATGGCATGTTTCAATCTCGATTGTGACCTTCAGGTTTTGTGACTGGGATGTCGAGGATCACAAAATAGGGTGTGACTTAACCATGCAAATTACTTGGTACTCTTAATATTTATCAACTAACCGATGTGCCGGTTAACCACACAGCCTCCACCGATACTATGATAAACCTTAAGCCACCCTTTGCCTACCTTGTTAAGTCCAGGTTAGTGTGCCAGTTAAGCACACACGCTCCACTAACGACTTAAGCAAAGTGCAATGTGTAATTTCATGGGTTAGCACCTTTTTCACATTTTCCTAAAGTAACTAAGATTGGGAATTTATAAAACATTTAGTTACTTTAAAATCATCATACTTTTAATGAGGATTTAAAGTCATTGTCTTACCCGTTCGGCTAACGACCCTCCACCAGTCAAGGAAGTGGTGGGTGAGAGTGGACACCCATTAAGCTGCCATTTTATAGGCAACAACCTTATACCCCCCCTTATAGACCGACTTCATGAATGAGGCCTACTAACGGTAAAACGAATTGTTCTTATACATATATATATATATATATATATATATATATATATATATATATATATATATATATATTATTAACTTCTAATATTATAAAGTATAAGGGTTGAATTTTAACTTTTAAAAATCTATGGGTTGGAACTAAAGTTTTTAAGGTGACTTTACATGTTCCAAAACTTGAGGGCAAGTTTTGTAACTTTCAAAACTTTTCAACTTTCATAACTCATGAGTTAATGGTTTATTAAAATGAGAGGCTTTTAATTTTATGTAACCTGTGTGTTCATTAATGGACTTTAAAAGAAAGACTTTTGGTAATCCATAACTTGAGGACAAATTATGGATTCCATTAAAACACATCAAGATCAAGAACTAAACTAACAAAATAATTCCTATGATCTACCAAACTCATAAGTTCATGAACATGCATATCAACAATTTCAAGAATCATAAACAACACATATAAAACTTGAAATTTTGATAATAGCCATTGTAAATGGATTAGCATAATCATTACACCATCTAAAACAACTCGAAAATCTGCATCCAGGGGCTCCTACTCGTCGAGTGCAAGAACCTACTCGTCGAGTAGGATGAATTATCACATGGAATAGACGAGTCCCCCCATGGACTCGACGAGTTCATGACGCAGAATGCAGAAAACTTGAGTTTTTTCAACAATTTGCATCAAGTATCAAGAAAACAAGCCTAGGCTCTGATACCAATGATGGGTTTTGAGCATTCTAACACTCCTATTGTGTACATGCAACCCTAGAAACATTGGATCTATGTTTTCTCTAAGATACATGCAAATAATAATTTTACAAGGTTTACTTCCTAACTAGCATGTTATGGGGTAGTTGAATCATAAAACACTAGTAGAATTACATACCTTTTAGTAGTGGTTGATTGCTTGGAATTTAAGAGCCTAGAACCATTAATGTGGATGCCTCAAATGTAAGTCTTAAATCACCACAAACTTTGGAAACCTTTAGAGAGAGTATGAACACTTGTAGAAATCGGCCACCTTTTCTCACACACACATTAGTCCCATTTCAAGTGCCAAGGACTCCTTTATATAGTGTGGTGGCTTAGGGTTACATCCATGTAAACCCTAATACCCATGACCTTTCCTTTCCATGAGATCCATGGGTTAAAGCTCCTCGGACTATCCATGGACTTTCCATGAAAGCCTAGCCCATTCTAAATAAGCAATAGCCACACTATATAAATACAAGAGTCCATATTTAATTAGTCACCTTTTTAATCACCAAATTAATTCTAGATCAATACTAATGAAATAATATGATTTCATATTAATATATTAGAACTTATAATATATTAATAAATCGTAACTTATACTATTCTCAAAAGATTATCCATATAAATTGTTCGGGTGAAGTGCAACCCAAATGGACCATGCCGGGTCGGGTCAAGTACATCTCAACTATAGTTATGGACTTAGACACCTTATCCAACACATACCACCCGCATACCGACGACCATAGCGAGCAAACGATTCAGACGCTCGAAGATATGCTCTGGGCGTGTGTGTTAGATTTTTAAGGGAGTTGGGATACTTACGTTCCACTAGTCGAGTTCTCCTACAACTACAGTTATCATGCCAGAATTGACCAACCATCTATTGAGATGTTGTATGGGAGGAGGTGCAGGACCCTGGTTTGCTGGGGGAAGGTAGGGCATCAAGTCATGAGGAGTACTGAAATGGTACTCAAGACCACTGAATTGGTTCATCAGTTGCTCTATAGGTTGTGAGTCGCACAAAGTCGACAGAAGCGTAATGCAGACTGGTACCCATTGGACATGGAGTTCTAGGTGGGGGACTTGGTGCTTCTAAACGTCTCATCTTGGAAAGGTGACATCCAATTTCGAAAGCAGGGCAAGTTGGGCCCATGATTTATCGGTCCCTTTAGGATTACCACCCGGGTGGGCAAGGTTACATACTGGCTGGATTTGCCTGATGAGCTTAGTTAAAACCACAACACCTTTCACGTGTCTTAGTTTCGGAAGTGTGTAGCCAATCAGTCGGCAGTGATCCCTTTGGATGATATTCAGGTTAATGAACGCCTAAACTATGTGGAGAGACCGATTTCGATTCTTGACAGGAACACCAAGGCTCTGCGCAACAAAGAATTGAACCTAGTGAAGTTGCTTTGGCAGCACCGGAAAGCCTCGAAATGGACATGGGAGCCTGAGGATGAGATGAGGGAACACTACCCACACTTGTTTGTAGTGGCAGACATCGAGGAAAAAGTCTGATTCAAGTGGGGGAGATTTGTAACACTAGTGTTCCTGGTAATTTTCCTTTCTAGCTTCATTTCTTAAAAGGTGGCAAAATTGGTCCCTATGTTGGGCGTACGAGTCAGGTACATCAGGCGTAGGACTTTTTATGTGATCACGAAGACTCTCACGTACGTTGGGCATATGAAAGCAGGGGACAAACTCTAATTTTTGGGGTTTGGACCCTATTTAAAGACCTTACGACCTCTAACCCTTTTTACCTATCAGCATCCATCTCTCTTAGCCTCCATTTCAAAACCCTAATTGAGTGTGTGTGTGTGTGTGTGTTTTGAAGCCTTAGAAGATCATTTTGTGTGTTCTTGGTGGTGAAGGAAGAATCTTGAAGTTGTGGTGTTTCGCTCAACCTTTTGGATCCAACAATCACTTTCCCTTGTGCATCTTCTAGAGGTATAAAGATCCAACCTTGATGTATATTCCTTTAGATCTTCTTTAATCTTAGAATTATACACCTTTTTCCCCAATTCTTTATCCTCGTGAGTATGGAATACTACAGGACCTTTACGTTGTCCTTTAAGACATTTTAGGGTGTGTTAAATCATAAAAATGCAAGCTTGGAAATTGGTATTCTTCTATGCAAAAGTATTAGAGTTTTAGATGGTTGAATGAGTTAGGGTTTTTGTGTTGGGCTCCTTGTAGCCATGAAATGGCATAAAAATTGCATCTTTATGCCCTTAGACGTTTTATTAAGCTTAGATCTAAAGTTGGACGTGAAGTCTTAATGCATTAAGACCGTTTAGTGAGAGTTTGGACGCCATGGTATTACGGTGGGTGTAATGCTCTGTACATTGGGCGTAGAAGGATGATGCCCTATAATCTTCCGTTTGTGAATCAAGTTGTACGCAGGACGTAGCAGGAGGCCGCCAGGCGGCGTGAGTTGGATATTGAGTTGCAGTTACGAGAGCAGAGGTAGGCCCCGGTGTAGTCGCAGCCGGCGCCGAAACGGTTCAAAACCGTTGACTCCAGGATTGGGGGTCAGAGCAGCCACACTTGTGAGAAGTGTGGGAAGGGTCATACCGGAGTTTGTAGGTCCGGTGGTGCGTGCCGCAAATGCGGGAGAGAGGGGCATTATGCGAGGGATTGCCGTCAGTCAGCCCCGGTATAGGATATGACAATTTGTTATCACTGTCATCAGATTGGACACTTGAGGGTCAACTGTCCACAACATGTTGCAAGACCGGTGCAGGCTCCAGCACCGGCCACTTTGAGGGTTTCAGGTGGAGGTCAGGGAGGAGCGGAGCCTCCGAGGGCTCAGGGACGCGCATTCCAGCTTACAGTAGAGGAGGTCAGGGCAGAGCCAGATGCAGCTGCGGGTATGTTTCCATCTTGTTATCTTGTTATTTGTGTGGTATTGTAAATCTGTCTGCATTGTTCCGTATGTTTCGTAGTATGATTGATGATCTTAGTAGTTAGGATTTGTAGTTAGCGTTCTGGAGGACTCTTGGTCGAAAGATAAGGTATATGATCTCGTTGCTAGGAATAGCAACTGCGATGCGAGAAGTGTTCAGTTGAGATTCGAACTTCCCTGGAGTTCGGGTGTGCGGTGGCGGAAGGGTTATTCGGCGAAGCTTACTCACTCCCGAGGGAGTCAGTTCATGGTTAAGAGGGAATATAAGGAGTAAGGGCGATTGAGCTATGCCGGTTTTGGGCATCGGTGGTTAGTAGTCGGTGCACTAAGTGGGGAGAATTGGAAATTTCTCCGGTAAAATAGCAAGTATCCAGGGTTGGTTAGCTGCTTAGATTTATCAGTGTTGTTAGCCGAGAGTGTGGCATGATTGGAGCAAGTGATAGACAAGTGGGGCAGGGAACAGACCATGGCTTCAGGTGAGGTAGATGGTCGATGTGAGGCCTGGGGTTAGGCCATGGAAAGGATTCCGGGAACGGAAATGGAGTTCGGAACCCTAAGCGGGCTAGAACAGACTGCATGGGAGAGATTCCCAGGAAGAATGGTTCAGGAGGGTGTACAACAGTTTTGAGCGGTCCGGATAGACTGAAGGCCGGAAGGCGTACCAGTCAGACCGAAGTCTCGGGGAACGGTCCAAACAGGCTGAAGGCCCAGGGGGGGCGGTCCAGACATGCTGAAGGTTCTGAGAGTGGTCCAGATAGGCTGAATTCCTGAAAAGGCAGTCCAGTCATGCTGAAGACTTTGTATGTGTTAGTGGATCGGTAGGAGGAGAATGAGTGAATATGTTGTTGGAGATAGTGTCTAAGTCCATAACTATATTTGGTATGTACTTGACCCGACCCGGCATGGTCCATTTGGGTTGCACTTCACCCGAACAATTTACGGATAATCTTTTGAGAATAGTATAAGTTATGATTTATTAATATATTATAAGTTCTAATATATTAATATAAAATCATATTATTTAATTAGTGTTGATCTATAATTAATTTAGAATTAATTTAGAGATCAAAAGTATAACTAATTAAATATGGGCTCTTGTATTTATATAGTGTGGGCTAATGCTTATTTGGAATGGGCTAGACTTGCATGGAAAGTCCATGGATACTCCATGGAGCTTTAACCCATGGATCTCATGGAAATGAAAAGACATGGGTATTAGGGTTTACATGGATGTAACCCTAATCCACCACACTATATAAAGGAGGCTTTGGTTCTTGAAATTACACTAGTTGATGTGTGTAAACCAAGAGGGCCGATTTCAAGAAGTTTGTGACTATTCTCTCAAGTTTCCAAGTTTGTGGTGAGTTGTGACTACCATTTGAGGCATCCACATTATTGGTGATAGGCTCTCAAACTCCAAGCAATCAACTACTACTACAAGGTAAGTAATTCTACTAGTTTTATTTGATTCAAGTATCCCATGCCATGCTAGTTAGGATAAGAACCTTGGAAAAAGAATTATTTGCATGTATCTTAGTCAAACATAGATCCAAGGTTTCTAGGGTTGCATGTACACCATAGGAGTGTTAGAATGCTCAAAACCCATCAGTGGTATCAGAGCCAGGTTTGTTTATTTGATACTTGATGCAAAAAAAAAAAAAAAAAACTTGAAAAATCGAAGTTTTGTTCAAAAGCTCGTATCAAAATTTCAAGTTTTGTATATGTACTTACGATTCTTGAAATTTTTGATATGAACACTCATAAACATCTGAGTTTAGAAGATCATAGAAATTATGTGCTAATAATTGATTAGATTAATTCTTGATCTTTATGTGTTTTAATGGAGTCCATAACTAGTTCTTAAGTTATGGATAACCAAAAGTCACATTTATAAATAACCATTAAAAGAACACATAGGTTACAAAAAATGAAGAGTCTTCATTTTTAATAACCATTAACTCATAAGTTATGAGAAATGAAAAGTTTTGAAAGTTTACAAAACTTGCCCTCAAGTTTTGGAACATGTAAAGTCATATTAAAAACTTTAGTTCCAACCCCTAGAATTTTAAAAGTTAAAATTCAACCCTTACACTTTATAATATTATAAGTTTAATAATATTTATATATATGTATAAGATCAAGTCGTCTTACCGCTAGTACGCCTCATTCACGAAGCCGGTCTATAAGGGGGGTATAAGGTTGTTGCCTATAAAATGGCAACTTAATGGGTGTCCACTCTCACCCACCGCTTCCTTGATCGGTGGAGGGTCGTTAGCCGAACGGGTAGGACAAGGACTTATAAATTCTCATTAAAAGTATAATGATAATACTAAAGTAACTAAACTTTATTGAATTCCCAATCTTAGTTATTTTAGGAAAATGTGAATAAGGTGCTAATCCATGAAATTACACTTTACACTTTGTTTAAGTCGTTAGTGGAGCGTGTGTGGTTAACCGACACACTAACTTGAACTTAACAAGGTAGGTAAAGGGTGACTTAATGTTTATCATAGTATCGATGGAGCATGTGTGGTTAACCGGCACATCGATTGAGGGGTAATACATTAAGGGTACCAAGTAATTTGCATGGTTACTTCACACCTTGTTTTGTGATCCTCGGCATCCCAGTCACAAAACTTGAAGGGCACACTCGAGATTGAAACATGCCATTGAAGAAAGTTCAATGAATCTCAAAGAATCTAGGAGTTTCTAAACCAATTAAAACCTAATTAAATATTTCGTTTTTCATGGTGGAAATTGGTGAATCGTCATTCACCTACCTTCAAATATCTTATAGCTTAGATTACGACATCCCTCTTCTAAGTTATAAAACATTGTGTTGGGTCCTAGCCTTAATATTACATTTGGGTGTTTTGTTAAGGACTATCTCTATATCTAATCTAATCTATTCCCTCTTCTTTTCAGATGTCTTCCAATAACAATGCTTCTGGCTCAAACCCTACTAGCTCCTTCTCTCTCATGAATCTTTGTGGGAGAGTCATCTTTGATGGGTCCAACTTTACAGATTGGATCAGAAACATCAGGATGGTCACTCGGTATGAGAACAAAGAATATGTTCTCGACAAGGAGCTGAAGGTACCCAAGCCAACTGCTACTCCTGAAGATCTTGCTGAATATGAGGTACATGAAAGAGATGCTACGAAAGTGGCATGCATCATGATGGCCACCATGACAGCCGAGCTCCAAAAGTCCTATGAGGACTATTATCCTTTTGAGATGCACCAGGACTTGATGGACCGCTACCATAAAAGTGCTCGTCAAGAGCGATATGAAATAATCTCCTCCATGATAACAACCCGAATGAACGATGGCGAACCCATCACGGGCCACATGCAGAAAATGCAAAGGTATGTTGACCGTTTATTGAAGCTGAATGTGAACTTCCCTGAGGAGTTAGCAATAGACATCATTTTGCACTCCTTGCCATCGTGTTATGATTAATTCCGCATGACATATCACATGAACAAGGAAGAAGTCACCCTCAGCAAACTTCAAGGACTCTTGAAGACCGCCGAAAATGGTCTAAAGGGTAAGTCGGTTGTTACTACTCCTACTCCTACTCCTACTCCAACTGCGGCCAATGTCTTGGCAATCGGGCATGGCAAAGGGAAGAAGAGAAAGAACCCTTCTAAGGGTACCAAGGGTAAGACCCTTGAAGGCTCCTCTTCAAGCAAAACCAAGAAAGGTTTTGTCACTCCTTCTGCTAACCCTAATGAGGTTGAATGCTTCTATTGCCATGAAAAGTCGCACTGGAAGCGAAACTGCCCAAAGTACCAGCAAGATTTGAAGGATGGGAAAGTAAAACCCAACCATGCAGGTATATACACTATATTGTCTAATAACTCACCTCATTCTAAGTCTTGGGTCCTTGATACAGGTTGTCGTATTCACATATGTTGTGATTTACAGGGACTAAAAAGAAGTGAGAATGTGGAGCAGGGAAAGATAAACTTGATCATGGGAAACAGGAAAGCTTCACATTTCACCAAGATAGGAGTTTATTCCTTAGTGCTAAATAGTGGGTTTACATTAGATTTGAATAAATGTTATTATTCGCCAGAAATGGCAAGAAATGTTATTTCCTTTCATGCATTGTATAAACAAGGTTTTACCTTTTATTTTGATAATAATAATGGTAGTATTGATGCTTTCTTTAATAATGTTCTTTATTTTAAAGCATTACCTTGTGATGGCGTGTATGAAACTGTATATGTTGTAGATAATCGAGGAAATAATGTATTGTGTATTAACTCTTCCACTAGCTTAGATAAAGCATCCTTATGGCATTGTCGTCTTGGACATGTAAGCAAGAAACGCACAGGCCAACTCCAAAAGGATGGCGTCTTGGAGTCATTTGACCTAAAGGTAGATGATAGTTGTGAATCTTGTTTGCTTGGTAAAATGACAAAGTCACCTTTTACTGGAACTTGTGCTAGGGTGAAGGTTTGTTGGACCTCATACACACGGATGTGTGTGGACCCTTCAGAACCGCCACAAGAGATGCTAATCGGTTCTATGTGACTTTTACTGATGATTTTAGAAGATATGGATATGTCTACCTAATCAAGCATAAGTCAGAAACCTTTTGAGAAATTCAAAGAGTTTAAGCAAGAAGTGGAGAATCAGTTGGGCAGGAACATTAAGATGCTTTGATCCGATCGTGGTGGTGAGTATCTTAGTACTGAGTTCCTTGACCATCTTAAGGAATGTGGGATTGTCTCACAATTGACAGCTCCTAGGACACCACAGTTGAATGGTGTAGCTGAGAGGCGCAATCGAACCTTGTTGGACATGGTTCGTTCCATCATGAGTCGATCTTTGCTACCAATCTCATTTTGGGGGTATGCCTAAGAGACTGCCGCCCATATCCTTAATCTAGTCCCTACAAAGAAGGTTGCCAAAACACTTCACGAGTTGTGGACTGGAAAAGTTCCCAATCTAGACCACATCAAGATTTGGGGTTGCGAGGCTTTCGTGAGACGCGAGACTCACGATAAGCCCGAACCCCGAAGCGAAAGGTGTATTTTCATCGGCTACCCACAAAAATCCTTTGGTTACATCTTCTACAGACCCAGTGATAATGTGGTCTTTGTAGCAAGATGAGGATTCTTTCGAGAGAGAGAATTCATGAGCCAAGGAGACAGTGGGAGGCAAATTGACCTTGAGGAAATTCAAGAGTCAAGTGGTGAAGGAACCTCAAACCCTAGCCCTCAATCTGAGGAGGAAACTCCTGTTGAGCCGACTGAAGAATCTATACCTCTGAGACGTTCCACCAGAGTTAGGAATGCACCTGAGCATTATTATGGTTTTCATATTACTGCAGAAGGTGAGACACTTATCAGTGATAACACACTGGTAAATCTGGATGAGCCTAACAGCTACACGGAAGCCATGGCAGGCCCTGAGGCTGCTAAATGGAAAGAGGCTATGGATAGCGAGATACAGTCCATGTATGACAATCAAGTTTGGAACTTGGTTGACAATGTACCTGATCATAAGATAGTTGGTAGCAATTGGATCTTCAAGAAGAAGACCGACATGGATGGTAATGTACACACTTATAAGGCACGACTGGTTGCAAAGGGTTATTCTCAAACTCCGGGAGTTGATTATGATGAGACCTTTTCACCAGTGGCCAAGATTAAGTCTATTAGGGTTCTATTAGCCATTGCTGCATTTCATGATTATGAAATATGGCAAATGGATGTCAAAACCGCTTTCCTTAATGGAAAGTTGGCTGAAGATGTTTACATGGTTCAGCTAGAGGGTTTTGTCAGTACAGAGTACCCCAGTAGAGTGTGTAAGCTCGAGAAATCCATTTATGGATTAAAACAGGCACCTCGCAGATGGAATCTTTGGTTTGATGAGAAAGTCAAAGAATTTGGCTTTTCAAGGAGTGAAGATGAATCTTGTGTCTATATCAAGGCTAGTGGGAGTATAGTCAGCTTTTTGGTATTGTATGTGGATGACATACTACTCATAGGAAATGACATCCCAACCCTGCAGGAAGTAAAGTCCTGGCTTGGGAAGTGTTTCGCTATGAAGGACCTTGGAGAAGCTGCCTATATCCTAGGGATAAGGATTTTGAGAAAAAGGAGTAAAAGACTAATTGGACTTAGTCAAAGCACCTATGTGGACAAAGTGTTGAAAAGGTTCAACATGCATAACTCCAAGAAAGGAGAGTTACCCATCCAGAGTAACGCCAGATTGAGTAAGACACAAAGACCTAGTACTGAGGCTGAGATAGCAGAAATGAGTCGAATACCTTATGCTTCAGCTGTAGGATCGATACCACTGATAGGTTTTATATGTTACAAAAAAAATCTATTTTTGGCGGAAAAACATAAACCCTAAGTTCACATGCACCCTAAAGGATCTATGCTCTCGCTATGATTTGCAAACAACTATTGAATATGAAGAACCCTACAAGTACATTGCTATTTTCAAAATTACTAAAGGGTTATTAGAAAATACATACCTTAGATGATTATAGAAAATAAACTAGTAATCATTTCTTTTTGGTCTTCAGAAAGAAAGCACCAGAAGTCTCGTGCCTCTAATGGCTCACACCCAAACCCTATCAAATTGGAGGCTAGAGAGGAGAGAGGAGAGGGAAGGATATTTTTGGTTCTAACTCTTAGAATAATGATGGCCGAAAATATGAACCCCTTGGAGGGTTTATATAGGTGACTACAGATGCTAGGATAAGGCAATTTCCTTGGATAAGCCTTATCCCCTTTTCTTGCTCCCTAAGGATTCCTAGGCTTCCTTAATGCCCAAGATAATCCCTAAATACCATCTAGAAACCGTCCACCCTCTTGGGAGGTTCTAGAATTGGTTAATGTTCAACTTTTGAACATTATCATCTTTTGTCCTTCCACTTTTAATTAATCTAATTAATCCCAAAATTAATTCGATTTAATTTCTTATTAATTCGTAATTAAATAATACTATTTCTATATAATATATTATCCTCATAATATATTAATAAATTATTTATTTTGATTTCTAATTAATTTATTAATCATATAATAAATTAATAAATTAGTCTCTCTCTCCAAATAGCATTCCAGTATATTACTAGGTTTGAGGGCAACCCAAAAGGATTACGCTAATATCTCAAGATTATACTAATTGAGTGATTGGCTTAGACACCTAATCCAAGAATATCGTTCGAAGCCCCGATTCTCGTGCTTCCCAAGGATATGGATGATTTTGTGGATTATTGTGACGCCTCTATATTGGGTTTGGGAGTTGTTCTTATGTTGAGAGGTCACGTGATTGCTTACGCTTCGAGGCAGTTGAAGCCTCATGAGCCGAATTACCCTATTCATGATTTCGGATTTGGGGGATGTGGTTTTTTCCCTCAAGATTTGGAGGCACTATCTATATGGGGTTAGTTGTACTATCTACACTGACCACAAGAGTATGTGGTACCTGATGGATAAGCCGAATTTAAATATGTGGAAAAAAAGATGGTTGGATGCGGTAAAGGACTATGATTGTGAAATCCTATGTCACCCTGGGAAGGCTAATGTGGTGGCTAATGCCTTGATCCGTAAGGCAGTGAGTGCTCGAATCGGGGATATTTTTCTGAGGATGGTTATTATTTCGCCTCTGTTGGATATGATCAAGAAGGCTCGAGTGGAGCAATTCAAAAAGGAGAATTGGAAATCATAGCAAATCAGGGGGAGATTCCTTAATTTTCAACGACAGTCAGGGGTTGTTGACTCGGTATGGTAGAGTTTGGGTTCTGACTACTGGTGGGGTGAGACAGACAGTTCTGGAAGAGGCTTATAAGTTAAAGTTTTCAAACCTTTCGGGGGCCATGAAGATGTATCGGGATCTGAAGCTGAGTTATTGGTAGCCCTGTATGAAATGGGAGATAGCATGGTTTGTAGAGCAGTGCCTGACTTGCAGGAAAGTCAAGGCTGAACATCAGAGACATCACGGTAAGATGCAACCATTACCCATTCCCATGTGGAAATTGGAAGAAATCACCATGGATTTTATCACAAAGCTGCCAAGGACGACATGTGGAGTTGATTCTATATGATTCATTGTTGACAGATTGACCAAGAGTGCACATTTCATACCGATTGCCGAGAGTATATCTGTCGAGAAGCTAGCTGAAATTTACATTGAAAGGGTGGTGGTTCGGCACGGGGTGCCAATTTCGGTGGTTTTGGACCGGGATGTTCGTTTCACCTCCAGGTTTTGGATGAAGTTTCACGTGGAGTTGGGTACTCAACTGCATTTCAGTACTACATACTGATGGGTTTTGAGCATTCAAACACTCCTATGGTATACATGCAACCCTAGAAACCTTGGATCTATGTTTTCTCTAAGATACATGCAAATAATAATTTTCCAAGGTTTACTTCCTAACTAGCATGTTATGGGGTACTTGAATCATAAAACAGTAGTAGAATTACATACCTTTTAGTAGTGGTGGATTGCTTGGAATTTGAGAGCCAAGCACCAATAATGTGGATGCCTCAAATGGAAGTCACAAATCACCACAAACTTTGGAAACCTTTAGAGAGAGTATGAACACTTGTAGAAATCGGCCACCTTTGCTCACACACACACTAGTCCCATTTCAAGTGCCAAAGACTCTTTTATATAGTGTGGTGGATTAGGGTTACATCCATGTAAACCCTAATACCCATGACCTTTCATTTCCATGAGATCCACGGGTTAAAGATCCATGGACTATCCATGCACTTTCCATGCAAGCCTAGCCCTTTCTAAATAAGTAATAGCGCACACTATATAAATACAAGAGTCCATATTTAATTAGTCACCTTTTTTATCACCAAATTAATTCTAAATTAATTCTAGATCAATACTTATTAAATAATATGATTTCATATTAATATATTAGAAATTATAATATATTAATAAATCATAACTTATACTATTCTCAAAAGATTATCCAAATAAATTGTTCGGGTGAAGTGCAACCCAAATGGACCATGCCGGGTCGGGTCAAGTACATCTTAAATATAGTTATGGACTTAGACACCTTATCCAACAGTCTCCCACTTGGATAAGTCTAATAACTATAATTGGAATGCACCTGAGCATTATTATGGTTTTCATATTACTGCAGAAGGTGAGACACTTATCAGTGATAACACACTGGTAAATCTGGATGAGCCTAACAGCTACACGGAAGCCATGGCAGGCCCTGAGGCTGCTAAATGGAAAGAGGCTATGGATAGCGAGATACAGTCCATGTATGACAATCAAGTTTGGAACTTGGTTGACAATGTACCTGATCAAAAGATAGTTGGGTGCAAATGGATCTTCAAGAAGAAGACCGACATGGATGGTAATGTACACAATTATAAGGCACGACTGGTTGCAAAGGGTTATTCTCAAACTCCGGGAGTTGATTATGATGAGACCTTTTCACCAGTGGCCAAGATTAAGTCTATTAGGGTTCTATTAGCCATTGCTGCATTTCATGATTATAAAATATGGCAAATGGATGTCAAACCCACTTTCCTTAATGGAAAGTTGGCTGAAGATGTTTACATGGTTCAGCTAGAGGGTTTTGTCAGTACAGAGTACCCCAGTAGAGTGTGTAAGCTCGAGAAATCCATTTATGGATTAAAACAGGCACCTCGCAGATGGAATCTTTGCTTTGATGAGAAAGTCAAAGAATTTGGCTTTTCAAGGAGTGAAGATGAATCTTGTGTCTATATCAAGGCTAGTGGGAGTATAGTCAGCTTTTTGGTACTGTATGTGGATGATATACTACTCATAGGAAATGACATCCCAACCCTGCAGGAAGTAAAGTCCTGGCTTGGGAAGTGTTTCGCTATGAAGGACCTTGGAGAAGCTGCCTATATCCTAGGGATAAGGATTTTGAGAAACAGGAGTAAAAGACTAATTGGACTTAGTCAAAGCACCTATGTGGACAAAGTGTTGAAAAGGTTCAACATGCATAACTCCAAGAAAGGAGAGTTACCCATCCAGAGTAACGCCAGATTGAGTAAGACACAAAGCCCTAGTACTGAGGCTGAGATAGTAGAAATGAGTCGAATACCTTATGCTTCAGCTGTAGGATCGATCATGTATGCTATGACGTGTACTAGACCTGATGTAGCCTTTGCTTTGTGCATGGTTAGCAGGTATCAGGGGAACCCTCGCAAGGCACACTGGGCTACGGTAAAGAATGTCCTCAAGTACCTATGGAGGACTATGGACTGGGTCCTTACCCTCGGTGGCAGTGAGGACTTGAGAGTTGTAGGGTACAGTGATGCTAGCTTTCAGACTGACAGGGATAATTTCCGCTCTCAGTCGGGCTGGGTCTTTACTCTAAACGGAGGGGCAATTACTTGGAAAAGTTCCAAGCAGGAGACAGTGGCTGATTCCACTTGTGAATCAGAGTATATAGCAGCAAGCGAGACACCAAAGGAGGCTATATGGCTAAAGAACTTCATCGGAGACCTTGGAGTTGTACCAGCTATAAAGGAGCTAATGGAGATTTTCTGTGACAGCAATAGTGCGGTTGCCTTAGCCAAGGAACCAAGAGATCATGGGAGATCCAGACACATTGACAGAAAATATCACTTCATCAAACATCGAATAGAAGAAGGAATCCTCGTGGCAAAGAGGGTATCATCGGATGAGAACCTAGTAGATCCCCTCACGAAGGGACTGACTCGGGCTAAGCATCTCCAGCATGCTCGGAGCATAGGGCTGAAGGATGATATTAGTTTTAGTAGTTAGATAATCTTGAAATTTGTAAAATGTAATTGACATTTGATGATAAATAAAAGCTTTTATTTATGAGTAAAGTGTTGCTATTTCTTGTGAATCGTTTACTATTATTTCTTTTTGATGTTTTGACTTCCAGAATAATTATGTTATGGTTTATATCATATTATTCAAACTCTCCACAGTCGGTCATATGTTGGAAGTAGATATGTATCAAGACTATCATGGGTTGGCTTGTAGAGGTCTAAGATGCTAGACAAAGCGGGGCTACAACACTCATGAGTGCTCATAAGTTCTGAGTATTGGATTCAACCCACGCTCACTTGTATCACTTCATGGAATTTATCTCGAGTGATCGTGAGACGGTAATATCATATAAGTCTTCAAACCTAGAGATATGATTTGTTTCCTATGAGTTGGTTATGCATTGATTGCTCGAAAACGCATTGGTAACTCGATGTTATAAACCGTACCTTTGAGTGTAGTTCAACAAGTAGTAGAGCAAATATATGAGTCGAATTTTATCTGTTCCTTCTAGGATTAGAAGCGATATCTGGGCCCCTCGATGATTTTGTTTTGACCTATGTACCGGCCCCCGTCATAACTAAATTGATGTGTTCAGTTAAGTTCTATGTCAAACAAATCGGAAATCGGGAAACAAATGCTAGACAATAAGCAAGACCATGTTCCATGTATTTGTCTGGCTGATATCTAGAATAGAGGATTATATGATCACTTATCTAAAATGGTGCTTCATAGTTCAATAGAGTTTAAAGAGCTACGATTGCTGATCGGTTCCTGAAGTCATACTTGCAACAATAGTTATTAGACTTATCCAAGTGGGAGACTGTTGGATATAGTGTCTAAGTCCATAACTATATTTGGTATATACTTGACCCGACCCGGCATGGTCCATTTGGGTTGCACTTCACCCGAACAATTTATGGATAATCGTTTGAGAATAGTATAAGTTATGATTTATTAATATATTAAAAGTCCTAATATATTAATATAAAATCATATTATTTAATTAGTATTGATCTATAATTAATCTAGAATTAATTTAGAGATCAAAAGTATGACTAATTAAATATGGGCTCTTGTATTTATATAGTGTGGGCTAATGCTTATTTGGAATGGGCTAGGCTTGCATGGAAAGTCCATGGATACTCCATGGAGCTTTAACCCATGGATCTCATGGAAATGAAAAGACATGGGTATTAGGGTTTACATGAATGTAACCCTAATCCACCACACTATATAAAGGAGGCTTTGGTTCTTGAAATCACATGAGTTGATGTGTGTAAACTAAGAGGGCCGATTTCAAGAAGTTTGTGACTATTCTCTCAAGTTTCCAAGTTTGTGGTGATTTGTGACTTCCATTTGAGGCATCCACATTATTGGTGCTAGGCTCTCAAACTCCAAGCAATCAACTACTACTACAAGGTAAGTAATTCTACTAGTTTTATTTGATTCAAGTACCCCATGCCATGCTAGTTAGGATAAGAACCTTGGAAAAATAATTATTTGCATGTATCTTAGTCAAACATAGATCCAAGGTTTCTAGGGTTGCATGTACACCATAGGAGTGTTAGAATCCTGAAAACCCATCAACAGGTACTTCTACTTCGAAAGGGAAGAGCCTGGGATGATTGTAGAGCATACACAACTCTATTCTGCACTTTGAGATTTACTCTGATATTTTATAATGTAGTAATACACTTTGGTCTATCTTGGTTGTATGACAATGTTTCAGGTTACTGTTTTATAAAATTTAAAATGAAATATTTGGGTCATATCTTTGGGCCGTTACATTCGAACTATGAAATTCCTAGATCTTTTGAGATTCATTGAATCTATCAATAGCTTGTTTAATCTTAAATTATGCTCTTCTATTTGTGATTGGGATACCGAGGATCACAAACAAGATGTGAATAACCATACAAATATGCTTGGCACTCTCGATGCCATTTATCATCTCTCATTGATATGTCAGTTAACCACAGGCGCTCAATTAACAATGATAATTTTCAAGATTCCTGAGGATCACAAACAAGATGTGAATAACCATACAAATATGCTTGGCACTCTCGATGCCATTTATCATCTCTCATTGATATGTTAGTTAACCACACGCGCTCAATTAACAATGATAATTTTCAAGATTCCCTGTATTACACTTTATTGTCACTATTAGTGTGCCGGTTAACCACACACGTTCTACTAACTACATATAAAGCATAATGTTCAATTTTAGGGATTAGCATACTTTACATATTTTTCCTAAAGTAACTAATAGTGGGATTTTAAAAATAATTTAGTTACTTAATATCATTATACTTAATAATGAGATTATGTCCTATCAAATCCATTCGGCTAACGACCTTCCACCATACAAGAGAGCGGTGGGTAAGAATGGATACCCAACGTAGGTCGTTTTATAGGCCGTTTCCTTAAACTCCCCTTATAGTATGGTTTCGTGAATGAGGCGTTTAAAATAACAAGTAAGGAAACAAGGCAACCTTAAAAGGGATCCTCAATTTTCGAAGATTAGGAAAAGGGGGCTAGTGCTTCTAAAACCCTTGCAAATTTCAAAAATATAGGGTGGAGGATAGGGTTTCAAGAACCCTACAAATATTCAAAAATTGCCTCCTTGGGGTTTAGTTTCTATAAACCCTAATTTTGATCTATTTAACTTTGTGCAAGATCAATGAGAAAAATGGCTCTGATACCACTGATAGGTTTTATATGTTACAAAAAAAATCTATTTTTGGCGGAAAAACATAAACCCTAAGGTCACATGCACCCTAAAGGATCTATGTTCTCGCTATGATTTGCAAACAACTATTGAATATGAAGAACCCTACAAGTACATTGCTATTTTCAAAATTACTAAAGGGTTATTAGAAAATACATACCTTAGTTGATTATAGAAAATAAACTAGTAATCCTTTCTTATTGGTCTTCAGAAAGCAAGCACCAGAAGTCTCGTGCCTCTAATGGCTCACACCCAAACCCTATCAAATTGGAGGCTAGAGAGGAGAGAGGAGAGGGAAGGATATTTTTGGTTCTAACTCTTAGAATAATGATGGCCGAAAATATGAACCCCTTGGAGGGTTTATATAGGTGACTAAAGATGCTAGGATAAGGCAATTTCCTTGGATAAGCCTTATCCCCTTTTCTTGCTCCTTAAGGATTCCTAGGCTTCCTTAATGCCCAAGATAATCCCTAAAGACCATCTAGAAACCGTCCACCCTCTTGGGAGGTTCTAGAATTGGTTAATGTTCAACTTTTGAACATTATCATCTTTTGTCCTTCCACTTTTAATTAATCTAATTAATCCCAAAATTAATTCGATTTAATTTCTTATTAATTCTTAATTAAATAATACTATTTCTATATAATATATTATCCTCATAATATATTAATAAATTATTTATTTTGATTTCTAATTAATTTATTAATCATATAATAAATTAATAAATTAGTCTCTCTCTCCAAATAGCATTCCAGTATA
Source organism: Lactuca virosa (assembly GCF_052849685.1). Classification (NCBI taxonomy): domain Eukaryota; kingdom Viridiplantae; phylum Streptophyta; class Magnoliopsida; order Asterales; family Asteraceae; genus Lactuca; species Lactuca virosa. The sequence continues at coordinate 319,712,561 of NC_136429.1, forward strand.
TTACTAGGTTTGAGGGCAACCCAAAAGGATTACGCTAATATCTCAAGATTATACTAATTGAGTGATTGGCTTAGACACCTAATCCAAGAATATCGTTCGAAGCCCCGATTCTCGTGCTTCCCGAGGATATGGATGATTTTGTGGATTATTGTGACGCCTCTATATTGGGTTTGGGAGTTGTTCTTATGTAGAGAGGTCACGTGATTGCTTACGCTTCAAGGCAGTTGAAGCCTCATGAGCCGAATTACCCTATTCATGATTTTCGATTTGGGGGATGTGGTTTTTTCCCTCAAGATTTGGAGGCACTATCTATATGGGGTTAGTTGTACTATCTACACTGACCACAAGAGTATGTGGTACCTGATGGATAAGCCGAATTTAAATATGTGGAAAAAAAGATGGTTGGATGCGGTAAAGGACTATGATTGTGAGATCCTATATCACCCTGGGAAGGCCAATGTGGTGGCTAATGCCTTGATCCTTAAGGCAGTGAGTGCTCGAATCGGGGATATTTTTCTGAGGATGATTATTATTTCGCCTCTGTTGGATATGATCAAGAAGGCTCGAGTGGAGCAATTGAAAAAGGAGAATTGGAAATCAAAGCAAATCAGGGGGAGATTCCTTAATTTTCAACTACAGTTGGGGGTTGTTGACTCGGTATGGTAGAGTTTGGGTTCCGACTATTGGTGGGGTGAGACAGACAGTTCTGGAAGAGGCTTATAAGTCAAAGTTTTCAAACCTTTCGGGGGCCATGAAGATGTATCGGGATCTGAAGCTGAGTTATTGGTAGCCCTGTATGAAAAGGGAGATAGCATGGTTTGTAGAGCAGTGCCTGACTTGCAGGAAAGTCAAGGCTGAACATCAGAGACATCACGGTAAGATGCAACCTTTACCCATTCCCATGTGGAAATTGGAAGAAATCACCATGGATTTTATCACAAAGCTGCCAAGGATGACATATGGAGTTGATTCTATATGATTCATTGTTGACAGATTGACCAAGAGTGCACATTTCATACCGATTGCCGAGAGTATATCTGTCGAGAAGCTAGCTGAAATTTACATTCAAAGGGTGGTGGTTCGGCACGGGGTGCCAATTTCGGTGGTTTTGGACCGGGATGTTTGTTTCACCTCTAGGTTTTGGATAAAGTTTCATGTGGAGTTGGGTACTCAACTGCATTTCAGTACTACATACTGATGGGTTTTGAGCATTCAAACACTCGTATGGTGTACATGCGACCCTAGAAACCTTGGATCTATGTTTTCTCTAAGATACATGCAAATAATAATTTTCCAAGGTTTACTTCCTAACTAGCATGTTATGGGGTACTTGAATCATAAAACACTAGTAGAATTACATACCTTTTAGTAGTGGTGGATTGCTTGGAATTTGAGAGCCTAGCACCAATAATGTGGATGCCTCAAATGGAAGTCAGAAATCACCACAAACTTTGGAAACCTTTAGAGAGAGTATGAACACTTGTAGAAATTTGCCACCTTTGCTCACACACACACTAGTCCCATTTCAAGTGCCAAAGACTCTTTTATATAGTGTGGTGGATTAGGGTTACATCCATGTAAACCCTAATACCCATGACCTTTCATTTCCATGAGATCAATGGGTTAAAGATCCATGGACTATCCATGGACTTTCCATGCAAGCCTAGCCTTTCTAAATAAGCAATAGCGCACACTATATAAATACAAGAGTCCATATTTAATTAGTCACCTTTTTTATCACCAAATTAATTCTAAATTAATTCTAGATCAATACTTATTAAATAATATGATTTCATATTAATATATTAGAAATTATAATATATTAATAAATCATAACTTATACCATTCTCAAAAGATTATCCAAATAAATTGTTCGGGTGAAGTGCAACCCAAATGGACCATGTCGGGTCGGGTCAAGTACATCTTAAATATAGTTATGGACTTAGACACCTTATCCAACAGTCTCCCACTTGGATAAGTCTAATAACTATAATTGGAATGCACCTAAGCATTATTATGGTTTTCATATTACTGCAGAAGGTGAGACACTTATCAGTGATAACACACTGGTAAATATGGATGAGCCTAACAGCTACACGGAAGCCAGGGCAGGCCCTGAGGCTGCTAAATGGAAAGAGGCTATGGATAGCGAGATACAGTTCATGCATGACAATTATGTTTGGAACTTGGTTGACAATGTACCTGGTCATAAGATAGTTGGGTGCAAATGGATCTTCAAGAAGAAGACCGACATGGATGGTAATGTACACACTTATAAGGCACGACTGGTTGCAAAGGGTTATTCTCAAACTCCGGGAGTTGATTATGATGAGACCTTTTCACCAGTGGCCAAGATTAAGTCTATTAGGGTTCTATTAGCCATTGCTGCATTTCATGATTATGAAATATGGCAAATGGATGACAAAACCGCTTTCCTTAATGGAAAGTTGGCTGAAGATGTTGACATGGTTCAGCTAGAGGGTTTTGTCAGTACAGAGTACCCCAGTAGAGTGTGTAAGCTCGAGAAATCCATTTATGGATTAAAACAGGCACCTCGCAGATGGAATCTTTGCTTTGATGAGAAAGTCAAAGAATTTGGCTTTTCAAGGAGTGAAGATGAATCTTGTGTCTATATCAAGGCTAGTGGGAGTATAGTCAGCTTTTTGGTACTGTATGTGGATGACATACTACTCATAGGAAATGACATCCCAACCCTGCAGGAAGTAAAGTCCTGGCTTGGGAAGTGTTTCGCTATGAAGGACCTTGGAGAAGCTGCCTATATCCTAGGGATAAGGATGTTGAGAAACAGGAGTACAAGACTAATTGGACTTAGTCAAAGCACCTATGTGGACAAAGTGTTGAAAAGGTTCAACATGCATAACTCCAAGAAAGGAGAGTTACCCATCCAGAGTAACGCCAGATTGAGTAAGACACAAAGCCCTAGTACTGAGGCTGAGATAGCAGAAATGATTTGAATACCTTATGCTTCAGCTGTAGGATCGATCATGTATGCTATGACGTGTACTCGACCTGATGTAGCCTTTGCTTTGAGCATGGTTAGCAGGTATCAGGGGAACCCTGGAAAGGCACACTGGACTGCGGTAAAGAATCATAGCCTAGTCATGGTATCAGGGGAACCCTGGCAAGGCACCCTAGTTGAATCATAGTCAGTCCCTTCGTGAGTTGAATCATAGCCTAGTCATGCTGCAAATGCCTAACCCTAGGCAACCGCACTATTGCTGTCACAGAAAATATACATAGGCTCCTTTATCGCTGGTACAACTCCAAGGTCTCCAATGAAGTTCTTTAGCCATATAGCCTCCTTTGATGCCTTGCCTGCCGCTATATACTCTGATTCGTAAGTTGAATCAGCCAATGTTTCCTGCTTGGAACATTTCCAAGTAATTGCTCCTCCGTTTAAGGTAAAGACCCAGCCCGACTGAGAGCGGAAATTATCCCTATCAGTCTGAAAGCTAGCATCACTATACCCTACTACTCTCAAGTCATCACTCCCAACGAGTGTTAGGACTCGGTCCTTAGTCCTCCGCAGGTACTTGAGAATGTTCTTTACCGCAGTCCAGTGAGCCTTGCCAGGGTTCCCCTGATATCTGCTGACCATGCTCAATGCAAAGGCCACATCAGGACGAGTACAAGTCATAGCATACATGATCGAGCCAACAGCGGAAGCATATGGAAATCGACTCATCTCAGCTATATCATCCTCTATACTCGGGCTCTGAGCCTTGCTCAGTTTGGCATTATGCTGGATCGGTAAGTCACCTTTCTTCGAATTCTGCATGTTGAACCTTTTCAACACTTTGTCCACATAGGTGCTTTGACTAAGTCCAATTAGTCTTTTACTCCTTTCTCTCAATATCCTTATCCCTAGGATATAGGCAGCTCTCCAAGGTCCTTTATAGCGAAACACTTCCCAAGCCAGGATTTCACTTCCTGTAGAGTTGGGATGTCATTTCCTATGAGTAGTATGTCATCCACATACAATACCAAAAATCTAACTATACTCCCACTAGCCTTGACATATACAAAAGATTCATCTTTGCTCCTCGAAAAGCCCAACTCTTGGACTTTCTCATCAAAACAAAGATTCCATATGTGAGGTGCTTGTTTCAATCCATAGGTGGATTTCTCAAGCTTACACACTTTATTAGGGTACTCTGTGCTGACAAAACCCTCTGGCTGACTCATGTAAACATCCTCAGCCAACTTCCCATTAAGGAAAGCGGTTTTGACAGCCATTTTCCATATTTCATAGTCAGGAAATGCAGAAATGGCTAGCATAACCCTAATAGACTTAATCTTCGCTACTGGTGAAAAGGTCTCATCATAATCAACTCCCGGAGTTTGAGAAAAGCCCTTTGCAACTAGTCGCGCCTTATAAGTGTGTACATTACCATCCATGTCGGTCTTCTTCTTGAAGATCCATTTGCACCCGACGGTCTTGCGACCTGGTACATTATCAACCATGTTCCAAACTTGATTGTCATACATGGACTGTATCTCGCTGTCCATAGCCTATTTCCATTTAGCAGCCTCAAGGCCTGCCATGGCTTCCGTGTAGCTGTTAGGTTCATCCAGACTTACCAGTGTGCTATCACTGATAAGTGTATCACCTTGTACAGTAATATGGAAACCATAGTAATGCTCATGTGCATTCGTAACTCTCGTGGAATGCTTTAGAGGTACAGGCTCGTCTATCGGATCAACAGGAGTTTCCTCCTCAGGTTGATTGTCAGGGTTTGTGGTTCCTTCACCACTTGACTCTTGAATTTCTTCAAGGTCAATTTGCCTCCCACTGTTTTCTTGGCTTATGAACTCTTGGGAACTTTTCCAGTCCACATCTCGTGAGGTATTTTGGCATCCTTCTTTGTAGGGACTAGATTAAGGATATGGGTGGCAGTCTCTAAGGCATACCCCCAAAATGAGATTGGTAGCGAAGCTCGACTCATCATGGAACGAACCATATCCAACAAGGTTCGATTACGCCTCTCTGCCACACCATTAAGCTGTGGTGTTCTGGGAGCTGTCAATTGTGAGACAATCCCACATTCCTTAAGATAGTCAAGGAACTCTGTACTAAGATACTCACCACCTCGATCGGATCGAAGCATCTTAATGTTCCTGCCCAACTGATTATCCACTTCCTGTTTAAACTCCTTGAATTGTTCAAAGGTTTCTGACTTATGCTTGATTAAGTAGACATATCCATATCTACTATAATCATCAGTAATAGTCACATAGAAGCGGTTAGCATCCCTTGTGGCGGTTCTGAATGGTCTACACACATCAGTATGTATGAGGTCCAACAAACCCTCACCCCTAGCACAAGTACCAGTGAAGGGTAACTTTGTCATTTTCCCAAGCAAACAAGACTCACAACTATCATCTGACTTTAGGTCAAATGACTCCAAGACTCCATCCTTTTGGAGTTGGCCTATGCGTTTCTTGCTTACATCTCCAAGAAGACAATGCCATAATGATGCTTTATCCAAGCTAGTGGAAGAATCGATACACAACACATTATTTCCTAGGTTATCTACAACTGACACAATTTCATACACACCATCACAAGGTAATGCTTTAAAATAAAGAACATTATTAAAGAAAACATTAGTACCACCACATTCATTATCAAACAAAAAGGTAAAACCTTGCTTGTACAAACCATGAAAGGAAATAATATTTCTCGCCATTTCAGACCAGTAACAACATTTATTCAAATCTAATGTTAACCCACTACTTAGCAACAAAGAATAAACTCCAATCTTGGAGACATGTGTAACTTTCCTATTCCCCATGATCAAGTTTATCTTCCCATGCTCCACATTCTCACTTCTTCTTAGTCCCTGCAAATCAGAACATATGTGAATACCACAACCTATATTAAGGACCCAAGAATTAGAATAGGGTGAGTTATTAGACAATATATTGTAAATACCTGCATGGTTGGGTTTCACTTTCCCATCCTTAACATCTTGCAAGTACTTTGGGCAATTTCGCTTCCAGTATGCATTTTCGAGGCAATATAAGCATTCAGCCTCATTAGGGTTGGCAGAAGGAGTGAAAAAATCTTTCTTGGTTACACTTGAAGAGGAGCCATCAAGGGACTTTCCCTTGGTACCCTTCGAAGGGCTCTTCCTATTCTTCCCTTTACCTTTCCCGATAGCCAGATAGGGGCGTTGGTAGGAGTAGAAGTAGTAACAACCGATTTACCTTTAAGACCACTTTCGGCGGTCTTCAGAAGTCCTTGAACTTTGCTGAGTGTAACATCCTCCTTGTTCATGTGGTATGTCATTCTGAATTGATCATAACACGAGGGTAAGGAGTGCAAAATGATGTCAATTGCCAACTCCTCGGGGAAGTTCACATTAAATTTCAGCAAACGATCCACGAATCTTTGCATTTTCTGCACGTGGCCTATGATCGGTTCACCATCCTTCATCCGGGTTGTTATCAGGAAGGAGATGATTTCATACCGCTCTTGACGAGCACTCTGATGGTACCTGTCCATCAAGTCCTGGTGCATTTCAAAAGGATAAAAGTCCTCATAGGACTTTTGGAGCTCGGCTGTCATCGTGGCCAACATGATACATGCCACCTTAGTAGCATCTCTCTCATGTGCTCGGAATTCAGCGATCTCCTCTGGATTAGCAGACGACTCATCAAGTTCCTCAAGCTCCTTGTCGATGACATATTCCTTGTCCTCATACCGAGTGACCATCTTGATGTTCCTGATCCAATCCATAAAGTTGGATCCATCGAAGATGACTCTCCCATAAAGGTTCATGAGAGAGAAGGAGCCCGTAGGGTTTGAGCCAGAAGCAGCATTGTTGGAAGACATCTGAAAAAGAAGAAGGACAAGTTTAGATTAGATATAAAGATAGTCCTTAATAAGACACCCAAATGTAATATTAAGTCTAGGACCCAACACAATATTTTATAACTTAGAAGAGGGATGTCGTAATCCAAGCTATAAAATACTTGAAGGTAGGTGAATGACGATTCACCAATTTCCACCATGAAAAACGAAATAAGTTATTAGGTTTTAATTGGTTTTGAAACTCCTAGATTCTTTTGAGATTCATTGAACTTTTCAATGGCATGTTTCAATCTCGATTGTGACCTTCAGGTTTTGTGACTGGGATGCCGAGGATCACAAAATAGGGTGTGACTTAACCATGCAAATTACTTGGTACTCTTAATATTTATCACCTAACCGATGTGCCCGTTAACCACACACGCTCCACCGATCTATGATAAACCTGATGGGTTTTGAGCATTCTAACACTCCTAAGTGTACATGCAACCCTAAATACCTTGGATCTATGTTTTCTCTATTATACATGCAAATATGATTATCCAAGGTATTATCCTAACTAGCATACCAAAACATTGATACTAGGATACTAAAATAGATAGAATACATACCTTGTTGTTGTTGCTTGACTCCATGAAGCTTGAGAGCCTAGTGCCCCAAGTGTGACACCTCAAATGGTTCACACAACATCATGAACTCTTGGAATAACCATGAGAAGAAGACATACATGTTCAAATCGGCTAGCCCTCAAAATATGTATCACTAGTGCCAAATTCTTGAACTAAAGGGGTTCTTATATAGTGTGGCTATTAGGGTTACACCATGTAACTCATGACTTTACGCATTCCTTATGCTCCATGGGTTTTAACCTCCATGGAGTATCCATGGATCACCACATGGGTTAAACCCAACATAAAGGAATCTTGGATCATAAGCCCACATATATAAGAATGAATGATTTAGACAATCAATCCCCATATATTTAATTAGTCTCTTTTTGATCACTAAATAAAGTACAAATTAATTCTTGATCATTACTAATTAAATAACATGATTTCATATTAATATATTAGAACTTATAATATATTAATATGTCACAAAATGTCTTTTCCTCATAAATGGTCTATCCAAATGTTTCGATGCCATGCAACCCAAATGGACCATGCCGAGTCGGGTCAAGTACATACCAATTATAGTTATGGACTTAGACACTAATCCAACAGTCTCCCACTTGGATAAGTCTAAAACTATTATTGCGTATGACTTCAGGAACCAACTGGCAATCGTAGCTCTCAAAAGCCGCTGTCGAACTCTGACCTTGTAGATGAACTCTGACCTTTGTCAATGACTTGTCCATTAGATAAGGGATCATATATTCCTCCATTCTAGATATCATATGGACTGAGACATGGATTATAATCATTCTCTCTGTCCATTTGTTGTTTCCCGATTTCCGATTTATGACGACTGACTAATTGAACAAATCAAATCAGTCCTGGCTCGGCCGAGCACTTCTATTTGTCATCATCAAATCATCGAGGGGCCCACAGATATCGCTTTTATCCCGAAGGTAAAAGGAATGGATAAACTTCGACTCATATGGCTTGTTCTACTACTTGTTGAATCATACACAAAGGCACGTTTTATAACACCGAGTTACCGAATGCGTTTTCGTGCAATCAATGTACAACCAACTCATAGTAACAACTCATATCTCTAGGTTTGAAGAATATAAGATATTATCGTCTCATGATCACTCGTGATAAAATCCATGAAGTGATTCCTATGAGCGCGGGTTGAATCCAATACTCAGAACTTATGAGCACTCATGAGTGTTGTAGCCCCTTGTCCAACATCTTAGACCTCTACAAGCCAACCCATGACAGTCTTGATTCATATCTACTTCCAACATATGACCGACTGTGGATAGTTTGAATAACTTAGTCAATCAGGAAGAATGACCTAGTTATTCTGGAAGTCAAAACATGCAAAATGAAACACAATAATAATAGAATCGAATATGGTATCAAAACCTATGAACATAAATAAAACACCTTTTATTTATCACCATATGATTACACATTATTCATTGTATACTGTTTCAGCTATCAACTTTATTCTTGAATTTAAAACAATAGTTGTCCCATGCTCCAAGCATGTACACTATGTTTTCTAAACACTAGTCATGCTATACACCAAGTATGCATACTATGTTTGTCTATGATCTTTACTTTGTGAATTAGATCAATTGAACATAACTCCAATGATCCTCTTTCACAGTCCCAAATCCTTACTGCAAATGCAAGAATTCCAAATTCATGCCATTTACTGAAATCTGTTAGATTCTAAACTTATATGCATTGATCCTCCTGTAATGATTATGCATAGAGTCAGAAAGACTTGACAACAACCATTACAGAGCATTCCAAGGAGATCAACTCCTTGGAAACATCCTTCTTGCATTAAGTTTCCTAATCTTACACAGATTGAATAATTTCCAACTTTGAAACATTTCCATATTCCATTTTGACTATCACTTCTGAACAAGAGTTGCCTCCTTACAGATTATGTCAATATGGTCCTTCCAGAATTAACACTATACTTCCAACTGTCCTTGAGCAACCAATCTTTGGTAAACCTTAGATTTTCCTCGACAATTGCTTAATCCTTTTAGTCATATCCAGTTCTAGACCTTTTCCCTTCTTAAAGCCCCAGGCATTTGGAAAATTTTAGAAAGGATAAATATAGCACATGTAATCAATCCTATATCTGAAGCATATGGGACACGAGTCATGATGTCTCACATAAAGACTAAACCAGTCTTTTGCTATAACATTTCCATTTCTATTTGCCAAGTTCTCATAATTCAGATTATGAAAAGGGATGCCGTAATCATAATCGAATTTTAGAACGCAAATAATGGACCCATATATAGAATTTCCTTATGTTGAGTCATTCCAACATGAAATTCATATATATATCCTTGACTAAATACGACTTAAAACCTCAATCTAAGCTTTTATAATTGAAATGAAGTATAATTTCCTCTCCCTTTATTATAGCAAAACAACTTTTTCAACCCCTGCAGCCTCACGAATTGAAACTTTTGTTTTCTATAATTAACATTGCTAACTTGCAATCTTTATCATAATTATCATGCTCCCACTAACATGATGATTATTAGCATAACACTCATGCTCCCACTAGCTTTGACATGTAATCAGAAATCAGCTCGACTTCTAGAAATCAATACTTTATTGACTTTCTTACCAAAGTTCAGATTTCTGATACTAGATTGCTTTGATAAAACTTTATCAATATCATACACCTTATATTAGATAGCTCACAGGTGTGTCTAAACAATTTTTAGAACTATGAAAAGGGATGCCGTAATCATAGTCTCGATTGTTTAGACCTTTACTACTTCTCACAAGTCCATGTTACTGTGCTGGTTAACCACACACGCTCCACTAACGACTTTGAGAATGCAAATATCACAATTGCTATCTAGCTAAAATCTACTTAGTGAAAGTGTTTCCTCACCATCATTTTCATGAATCGGAGAGAAACCTTATGACAATTAGATTTTATGGTGTATGAGTTCCTATCCATATGAATTTTGTCAAAACCATCATCACAAGACAAGGTTACTGACAAATCCACACTTATATGGATTAAACTTGTGCAATCTTAAATTCTTGCCATTTGGTAGCTCAAGGGCCTGCCATTGCTTCCAAGTAGCTGTGCAACCAATTGAGAACTCTCAGAACTCCTATGCAAAGCCAACTTGAATAGGCACAGACATGTCGACACGATAGGTTATAAACCTCAAGTCTTGTGCTAGTGAAGAACTTCAGGTTTTATTCTTGATTAGTTCTTGAGACTTTCAAGACCTTTAAGACTCCCACTGTCCTCTTGACATATAAGACTTTCTTGTCAGATATTCAAGAGATAGTGTGGATTCTAATCAAGAAAAACCCTTCACACAATTGGCCTTAGTTGGTCTTTGTTTTATCCAAAACATCACAACTTACCAATTTCAAATGTACAAGAGTAGAAAACTTTTACTCTTACATTTGACAAGTGTTTTAAACCTTCTTTAAGACATGTCACTCAAGTTACAATCTTAGAGTATAACTCTAAGAATTGTTTTTGGAACGAAGTATAAATCATCTTCTTGATTTAACCACTTCAACAATTCATAGCTCCTCTTCTTAGCTACCAGAATGCACTTAGAGGATGAATTGTGATAAGGTCTCTTAATCATTAAGATGATTATATAACATGATACTAAAGTACTCTCCCATCTTTTCAGATTTGAGAAACTTTTATCTTTCTGCCTAAGTTGATTCTTCTTATTCGCTCTGCCATACATTGAAACCTTTTCCAATGTCTCAGTATTACACTTAAGCTTGTAAGTATAACCATATTTACTGAATTTTAGTAAATAATGACGAATAGTCTTAACGATTATTTGTGGTTGGCTTGATCAGTGCACAAGAATATGTACTCGATCATTTACTTGACTCACACATCCATGTGAACAAGTAGTTAGTCTTAATTTTTCCAATGCTTGAAAGTTCTTATTCATCATGCTATACAACTTGCATGATTCCAAGTTTCTATCCAACTGAAACTTAGGTGATGAGAATCTTTCCTTATTTGGTAAATTTAGACACTACCACAAATAAAAGAATCAAATTCATATTTCCACTCTTGCTCTTAATGGAATCTTATAAGCAACAAAAGTTTTCACAAATGCCATTGTAAGGATATTTTAAAATAAATAAAATCAAAAAAACAAAATTTCTTTTATTTTAAAACTTTGCGGAAAAACTATCCTTACAATGCAAAAGCACATGAAAACTTTGGTGTTATTTATTCCTAAGCAATATATCATAACTCTTAAGAAGTAGCTCAAGAATCCGATCTTCAAACTATGCGGTAGAAATCCATCTATGCCATCAGATTCAGCATATTCTTTCTTTAAGTTTCTTCACTTTTTCTTTGATTCTTAAAACATCAACATGTGACCCAATCACATCATGTATCAAGAATCTCAGAATAGAAACTTAGCAGAGTTAGATAGTGGACTTTACCCGAAGTAGAGTCAAACTTATTGAGTTTAATATCCTTAGGTAAATTTGGCAGCTTCGCAACCAATGCCCCTTTCTTTGGCAATAGACCCTTGATAATGGGACTATCTCAGACTTAGCCGTTCTCTTTACCATTTGGTCAACCGAGTTGACTGCCGATCCCTTTCCATTGGGAAGAGAGAGCTTTACTGGATATCCAATGTCATCATTGTCAATGTCCACAAAGTTTTAGGAAGTTGATCTTAGCAAATAGATAAGATCATTAAGGGTCTTGTCATAGTCTGTTTCATAGGAGTCCCAAAGGAACTCACTATGTGACTTAGAAAATAGTTGAGTCACCAACTTTCTCAAGACTTTGACACCCAACTCTCCCGGCTTGTCAATATCTGAGTACATCTCCAAGATGTGATCACATATAGACCTTTGCTTGAGTGACCTTAAACTTTTCAGGAACTTGTGGGTTAGGGAGAATAATTGGAGGAGGTGAAAGAAGTATGATTTCCATGGGACATCATCTTCATTTAGGAAAGCTTGTTTCAAGAGATTTGGGAAGATCATCTTTTGGGAGATATTCAAGAGAGTTGATTTAAAGTCCTTAATATAACACCCAATATGAAATATTAAGGCTAGGACCCAACAACCTATTTATAACTGGAAGAGGGATGCCGTAATCCAAGTTATAAAATAGTTGAAGGTAGGTAAATGACGATTTACCAATTTCCACCATGAAAAACCAAATATAATTAAGTTTTAATTGGATTTGAAACTCCTAGATCTTTTGAGATACATTGAACTTTCAATGGCATGTTTGAATCTCGATTGTGCCCTCTCAAGTTTGTGACTGGGATGCCGAGGATCACAAACAAGGTGTGAATAACCATGCAAATTGACTTGGTACCCTTAACTTTATCACCTAATCGATGTGCCGGTTAACCACACACGCTCCACCGATCTATAATAGAGTCAAGTTACCCTTTGCCACTCTTACTAGTCCTTATTAGTGTGCCGGTTAACCACACACGCTCCACTAATGACTTGGTAAGGTACAAAGTGTAATTTCATGGGTTAGCACCTTTTCACATTTTCCTAAGTAACTAAGATTGGGAATGTACAAGTGTTTAGTTACTTAGTATTTATCATTAATACTTTTAATGAAGGGAGAATTATAGTCCTTTCCTACCCGTTCGGCTAACGACCCTCCACCAGTCAAGGAAGCGGTGAGAGTGGACACCCATTAAACTGCCATTTTATAGGCAGTAACCTTATACCCCCCTTATAGACCGGCTTCGTGAATGAGGCCTACTAACGGTAAGATTGACTTTATCTTATACATATCTATATAATTAAAATTATAATAATAGTATAAGGGTTTGAATTTGAACTTTTAAAATTCTAAGGGCTAACTTGGAATTAAAGTATTCATAAGAGAAAACTTTTCAAATTCCAAAACTTGAGGGCAAGTTTTGAAACTATTCAAAACTAATTAATTCCATAACTTATGTGTTTAAAGTAGTTTTAATTAAAAAAAACTCTTCAAGTTCCATAACTTGAGGACAAGTTATGGAAGACTTTAAACTAATAAAAGAATGTAACTTTTCTTTATTTTGTAATTTATGGAATTAATTAAGGTTACACATTTTATTACTTAATGAAGTGACTCTTGAACCTCCATAACTTGAGGACAAGACTCTTCATTTTTGTAACCATTACCAACTTTTATGAGTTTTATGAAACTTAAATGTGACTTTTCATATAACTTGAGGACAAGTTACAAAAACACATTTTAGAATCAACTCTTAGATTAAAATGGATTGAAAACACATAATCAATTAACTTTTCTATTTTTCTAAGCAACTCATAAGAACAAGATAATTTAATCAAACTTTTTCATGTAATTAGCCTAATCACTAAACTAATACAAAACATGAATCTATTGACAATTATCTTTGAAATTGGATTAGTATGAACATTACCACATCAAAAACAGGATTATAGGTTCAAAAACAACTTATGGTAATGTTCCTAGTCCATTTCTAGCCAAAAAACTCGAAGATATGCTGTCAGGGGCTCCTACTCGTCGAGTGTATCAACCTACTCGCCGAGTAGGATGATTTTCTTCATGGACTCGGCGAGTTCATCAGTGTACTCGGCGAGTCCAGTGCCCAGAATGCCCGAAATTCGACTTTTTCAGCATTTTTTAGCAATTTGCATCAAGTATAATTGAAAACAAGCCTAGGCTCTGATACCACTGATGGGTTTGGAGCATTCTAACACTCCTAAGTGTACATGCAACCCTAAATACCTTGGATCTATGTTTTCTCTATTATACATGCAAATATGATTATCCAAGGTATTATCCTAACTAGCATACCAAAACATTGATACTAGGATACTAAAATAGATAGAATACATACCTTGTTGTTGTTGCTTGACTCCATGAAGCTTGAGAGCCTAGTGTCCCAAGTGTGACACCTCAAATGGTTCACACAACATCATGAACTCTTGGAATAACCATGAGAAGAAGACATACATGTTCAAATCAGCTAGCCCTCAAAATATGTATCACTAGTGCCAATTTCTTGAACTAAAGGGGTTCTTATATAGTGTGGCTATTAGGGTTACACCATGTAACTCATGACTTTACCCATTCCTTATGCTCCATGGGTTTTAACCTCCATGGAGTATCCATGGATCACCACATGGGTTAAACCCAACATAAAGGAATCTTGGATCATAAGCCCACATATATAAGAGTGAATGATTTACACAATCAATCCCCATATATTTAATTAGTCTCTTTTTGATCACTAAATTAAGTCCAAATTAATTCTTGATCAATACTAATTAAATAACATGATTTCATATTAATATATTAGAACTTATAATATATTAATATGTAACAAAATGTCTTTTCCTCATAAACGGTCTATCCAAATGTTCTGATGCCATGCAACCCAAATGGACCATGCCGAGTCGGGTCAAGTACATACCAATTATAGTTATGGACTTAGACACTAATATAACAAAACCTTAAGCCACCCTTTGCCTACCTTGTTAAGTCCAGGTTAGTGTGCCAGTTAAGCACACACGCTCCACTAACGACTTAAGCAAAGTGCAACGTGTAATTTCATGGGTTAGCACCTTTTTCACATTTTCCTAAAGTAACTAAGATTGGGAATTTATAGAACATTTAGTTACTTTATAATCATCATACTTTTAATGAGGATTTAAAGTCATTGTCTTACCCGTTCGGCTAACAACCCTCCACCAGTCAAGGAAGCGGTGGGTGAGAGTGGACACCTATTAAGCTGCCATTTTATAGGCAACAACCTTATACCCCCCCTTATAGACCGACTTCATGAATGAGGCCTACTAACGGTAAAACGAATTGTTCTTATACATATATATATATATATATATATATATATATATATATATATATATATTATTAACTTCTAATATTATAAAGTATAAGGGTTGAATTTTAACTTTTAAAAATCTAGGGGTTGGAACTAAAGTTTTTAAGGTGACTTTACATGTTCCAAAACTTGAGGGCAAGTTTTGTAACTTTCAAAACTTTTCAACTTTCATAACTCATGAGTTAATGGTTTATTAAAATGAGAGGCTTTTAATTTTATGTAACATGTGTGTTCATTAATGGACTTTAAAAGAAAGACTTTTGGTAATCCATAAGTTGAGGACAAATTATGGATTCCATTAAAACACATCAAGATCAAGAACTAAACTAACAAAATAATTCCTATGATCTACCAAACTCATAAGTTCATAAACATGCATATCAACATTTTCAAGAATCATAAACAACACATATAAAACTTAAAATTTTGATAATAGCCATTGTAAATGGATTAGCATAACCATTACACCATCTAAAACAAGTTTTATAAGATCAAAACAGTTTAGGGTAATGTTTCTAGTCCATTTCCAGCAGCAAAACTCGAAAATCTGCATCCAGGGGCTCCTACTCGTCGAGTGCAAGAACCTACTCGTCGAGTAGGATGAATTATCACATGGAATAGACGAGTCCCCCCATGGACTCGGCGAGTTCATGACGCAGAATGCAGAAAACTTGAGTTTTTTCAACAATTTGCATCAAGTATCAAGAAAACAAGCCTAGGCTCTGATACCACTGATGGGTTTTGAGCATTCTAACACTCCTATTGTGTACATGCAACCCTAGAAACATTGGATCTATGTTTTCTCTAAGATACATGCAAATAATAATTTTACAAGGTTTACTTCCTAACTAGCATGTTATGGGGTAGTTGAATCATAAAACACTAGTAGAATTACATACCTTTTAGTAGTGGTTGATTGCTTGGAATTTAAGAGCCTAGAACCATTAATGTGGATGCCTCAAATGGAAGTCTTAAATCACCACAAACTTTGGAAACCTTTAGAGAGAGTATAAACACTTGTAGAAATCGGCCACCTTTGCTCACACACACATTAGTCCCATTTCAAGTGCCAAGGACTCCTTTATATAGTGTGGTGGCTTAGGGTTACATCCATGTAAACCCTAATACCCATGACCTTTCATTTTCATGAGATCCATGGGTTAAAGCTCCATGGACTATCCATGGACTTTCCATGAAAGCCTAGCCCATTCTAAATAAGCAATAGCCACACTATATAAATACAAGAGTCCATATTTAATTAGTCACCTTTTTGATCACCAAATTAATTCTAGATCAATACTAATTAAATAATATGATTTCATATTAATATATTAGAACTTATAATATATTAATAAATCGTAACTTATACTATTCTCAAAAGATTATCCATATAAATTGTTCGGGTGAAGTGCAACCCAAATGGACCATGCCGGGTCGGGTCAAGTACATCTCAACTATAGTTATGGACTTAGACACCTTATCCAACACATACCACCCGCAGACCGACGACCATAGCGAGCAAACGATTCAGACGCTCGAAGATATGCTCTGGGCGTGTGTGTTTGATTTTTAAGGGAGTTGGGATACTTACGTTCCACTGGTCGAGTTCTCCTACAACTACAGTTATCATGCCAGACTTGACCAACCATCTATTGAGATGTTGTATGGGAGGAGGTGCAGGACCCTGGTTTGCTGGGGGAAGGTAGGGCATCAAGTCATGAGGAGTACTGAAATGGTACTCAATACCACTGAATTGGTTCATCAGTTGCTCTATAGGTTGTGAGTCGCACAAAGTCGACAGAAGCGTAATGCAGACTGGTACCCATTGGACATGGAGTTCTAGGTGGGGGACTTGGTGCTTCTAAACGTCTCATCTTGGAAAGGTGACATCCAATTTCGAAAGTAGGGCAAGTTGGGCCCATGATTTATCGGTCCCTTTAGGATTACCACCCAGGTGGGCAAGGTTGCATACTGGCTAGATTTGCCTGATGAGCTTAGTTAAAACCACAACACCTTTCACGTGTCTTAGTTACGGAAGTGTGTAGCCAATGAGTCGACAGTGATCCCTTTGGATGATATTCAGGTTAATGAACGCCTAAACTATGTGGAGAGACCGATTTCGATTCTTGACAGGAAGACCAAGGCTCTGTGCAACAAAGAATTGAACCTAGTGAAGTTGCTTTGGCAGCACCGGAAAGCCTCGAAATGGACATGGGAGCCTGAGGATGAGATGAGGGAACACTACCCAGACTTGTTTGTAGTGGCAGACATCGAGGAAAAAGTCGGATTCAAGTGGGGGAGATTTGTAACACTAGTGTTCCTGGAAATTTTCCTTTCTAGCTTCATTTCTTAAAAGGTGGCAAAATTGGTCCCTATGTTGGGCGTACGAGTCAGGTACATCAGGCGTAGGACTTTTTATGTGATCACGAAGACTCTCACGTACGTTGGGCATACGCAAGCAGGGGACAAACTCTAATTTTTGGGGTTTGGACCCTATTTAAAGACCTTACGACCTCTAACCCTTTTTACCTATCAGCATCCATCTCTCTTAGCCTCCATTTCAAAACCCTAATTGAGTGTGGGTGTGTGTGTGTGTGTGTGTGTTTTGAAGCCTTAGAAGATCATTTTGTGTGTTCTTGGTGGTGAAGCAAGAATCTTGAAGTTGTGGTGTTTCGCTCAACCTTTTGGATCCAACAATCACTTTCCTTTGTGCATCTTCTAGAGGTATAAAGATCCAACCTTGATGTATACTCCTTTAGATCTTCTTTAATCTTAGAATTATACACCTTTTTCCCTAAATCTTTATCCTCGTGAGTATGGAATACTACAGGACCTTTAGGTTGTCCTTTAAGACATTTTAGGGTGTGTTAAGTCATAAAAATGCAAGCTTGGAAATTGGTATTCTTCTATGCAAGAGTATTAGGCTCCTTGTAGCCATGAAATGGCATAAAAATTGCATATTTATGCCCTTAGACGTTTTATTAAGCTTGGATCTAAAGTTGGACGTGAAGTCTTAATGCATTAAGACCGTTTAGTGAGAGTTTGGACGCCATGGTATTACGGTGGGTGTAATGCTCTGTACATTGGGCATAGAAGGATGATGCCCTATAACCTTCCGTTTGTGAATCAAGTTGTACGCAGGGCGTAGCAGAGAGTATGCCGATCGTACTCTCAGAAAACCCTTTTGGGCAATTTTGGGCCTTGGGTCTTTAGGGTTTTGGGCTTTGAGAAGTGAGTCATGAATGGGAAGGGAAAAATGGTCTTTTGCCCTTAGATAGACAAATGATGAATTAGACTTTCGTTTATGGGTTAATCCTGATTATTAATTAGGGTTATTGTTGGGATATGTTAGTGTGAGGAGTCGTGTCAGCAGCAGCCCGATTGTGCGATTTAGTTATCTTTAGTTAGAGGTGTGTCTCCTCACTATTTCCATGGGTCTATGGCACCAATGTCGGCTCATTATTCTGTTATGTAGAATGTTAACTGTCATGTGACTTTTATACATGTTTGTATGATCGGGTTGAAATAAACCCCAGGGCGGGACCCATTATGGTATGATCGGGTTGAAATAAACCCCAAGGCAGGGACCATTATGGTATGATCGGGTTGAACTAAACCCCAGGGCGGGGCCCATTATTGTACAATCGGGTTGAAATAAACCCTAGGGCGGGGGCCCAAGGCTGGGCCCATATTTGTTTATTGGATTGGAATATACCCTAGGGCCAGGCACAGTTCTATGTTTGGTACGTGGTATTTTGGGGAACCCACTAAGCCTTGTGCTTATAGTTTATGTTTATGATTTCAAGTACTTCTGGTATAAAGGGGCAGAGCCCGGCGTGATGGCACAACATCCTCCCCTCATGATTTCCGCACTTTTTGGATACTATTACTTTGATGTTTTGGATATTGTACATTGTGATTGTTGTGGAACAATTTGACGATTGAAACTATTGATTTTAAAATGAAAAATTTTATCACAGTTTTAGGGATGTTACAATAAGTTCATACAGTTGATTTTATTAGGGCTTTATAAACTTTATAAAATTATTTTTATGAACTTGCTACAAGGTGTTGAAAAAAATGGAAGCCTGGAGACATCACATGAAGTTTTCCTCCCTTTATGTCCCTTAGTAATGGACGTAACATTTTTATGATGGGTCTCATAATGTCACTAGTTTGTGGTTGGTTTATGCACATATGTTTAATGCCTTGTGATGCTTGCTTTATGATTATATATATTATGCATTTTTTTAAAATTAGATTTTAAAATTCTAGATAATATTTTCAACATAAAATGATCACAAAGAGTTTGGTTTTAATGAAATTTCCCATTTAACATAAGATGGTAAAAAGGTTTTAAAAATAAAAGAGGCTTTATCGTTTAAAACTAGCTAACGGCAAATTCCGATGATTAAAATTATATTAGTTTAAAATTGAGATTTTAAAGACTTATCAAACTCCAAACCATATTTTATAAAAGGAAGTTTTATTCAAAGGCTTATAAATGTTCTTTAGTGCTCAAACATCAAAAGTAAATACTAGATATTAAATTTAAATTTTGATAACGTCAATTCTATAAAATTGGATTTTATAAAAGAACATTGCTAAAATGTGATTTTAAATAAAAGTATATCATTGCTTATTGGATGCATGCAATTACAAAGATAGCATATGTTTTTTAAACTTGAATTATAAAAATTAAAGACCCCTTATTAAACTCAAATCTATGCAATCCAATTTAAATAGCACTGACACGTTACTTGTATGGACTAGTGGAATCAAGGTCACCTAACCGCTAGTATTGTATTTTGATGGTCGATGTGTATTCGCGATTCTATAACCTAGACTAGTTATAGGTCTATTAGACAAGTTCCTCAAACTGGATGATTTTATTGGAAATATTTTGTGATAAATGATATAATCAAGAGAGAATCGAGGAATAGATGGGATCAAACATGTTTATTAAACTTTGCTATTAGCGATCCCATCACGCTAGGAATTATATATGAGAATATAAATGATACTCAATATCTACCTAATTGAATTCAATGAATGGGAAAAGGTCATCTAACCTTTTTTTTTTGCAACTAGGATTCTAGACTTTGATAATTAATGTTTTAGACTCTTAAATGGTATTACTTATTGAATATTTAAATATTTAATATACTAAATGAATTCTGTTAAAATTTTGTAGATGAAAAAAAATCTGAAATCATTACCATGCATCATCTTTCTCTTGCTAATCTACAAGAGTATATAACATTCAGTGGATACAATATCAACGAATGGATTTTTACCTTGAGAGAAAATCTCAACAGAGATAAGAAATTGTACATTCTTGAAGGCCATATTCCTAAACAACATGCACCTACCAATAGAACTGAACATGATGTTTATTGGAAGCATCAATGTGATGCTGAAGATTTCTATGACATTATACTGGGAACTGTAATTTTGGACTTCCAGGAAGTCTTGATGAATTTAGGAGTATATCATATGTTTCGTTAGGTTAAGAAGATATTCAAAAAATGCAGTCATATTTGGTACGAACCATTTCAAACACAGAATACAAGGTTGAAAAGAGTCACCATGTGTGCTCTAAGAGAACGATAGTTCATGGAAAAGATATATTTAGACCCAAGAAATCCAGAAAGACCCGTAGAGATAGATCTTGTTTCTACTGTACAGAAACACGACACTAGAAGAGAAATTGTCCCTCTTATCTGAGTAGGACTGGCTAGACCAGTCATTTAGGTATCTACTAGATAGAGCTTATACTTTTCATTTAACACTAATGTAACATCCCAAGTTCGGAAGCAAGAAGTTGAAGGGTGCAAAGTGTAAATTTAGGAAGGGAACTCGACTAGTAGGTCCGCTTACTCGCCGAGTCGGAGCAGGATTCTATCGCGGTTTAAGTGGCCAACTCGCCGAGTCGGCGGCTTGGACTCGACGAGTTGGTGCTGAAGAGAGAAAACCCTAATCCCGAGGGTTGCACCCTACTTAAAGGACATTATGTCCTCCTCCCAGCCTCCTAATCCCCAGAGAGTTCCAGAAAACCCTAATTTCGTGTGAGACTTTATTGTTGAGGAGATTGGAGCTTGGAAGAGGAATTTGGTGGAAGGAGCTTGAGAAATTGGAGGCTAGCATCAAGGGGCTTGCGTAGATCTGGGATCTACATTAGTTTGGGCACATCTCAGAGGTAAGGAGCCATTATCTTAAGCTATTTCCTTTTTGGGTTCATCCTTGGTGGTTGATTTGGAGTTCCTTAGCTTGTTTGAGATCTATTTCGGGTTTGGAGCTTAGATCTGAGGTTGCTACTCCAGACCTAAGCTTGTGATGGTCCTTAATGCCATAAAGCTCCTGTCTAAGAGTTATTGGTGAAGCCCCTTTGTCATGAACCCTAGCCCTAGAGTGTTTTGGGCCTATATCTCCTTGGTTTCACGTAATGTTTGCAACTTTATGTGAGGGTTAGGCTGTAGAAGAGTGGATCTATGGATTGGAGTCCCTGCATGGCTCGAAAAGCCTCTGAATGGATTGAGAACTGGAGAGACTCGGAGAGTCACATGGGTGTACTCGACGAGTTGTATGAAGATTGCCTTGGACTCGACGAGTTGGAAGAACAACTCGGCGAGTCTGTTGAAGATTGCCTCGGACTCGGCGAGTCTGTTCTTGGACTTGGCGAGTCTGGTCGCGGAACCCTAACCCTTCTGGTTAAGCCTCGAATCGGTGAGTCGAGGGACGACTCTGTGAGTTGAGCAGGATGGGACTCGGGGATCGTTGGAATCGACGAGTCTTGGGGCAACTCGGCGAGTTGAGTCGTGTTATGGGAGTTTCTGAGTATAGGAACTCGACGAGTCGACGGGTCGACTTGGCGAGTAGAATCAACCAGGAAGGTTGACTTTGACTGAGGACTTTGAATTTGACCAAGAGTTGGCCAGTTTGACTTCCAAGGGTATTTTGGAAATTCTGGTATTTATGGAATTGATTCTTTGGTAGTGTTCTGTGGTGAAGTTTTTGTCGGTGGTCGGAGCAGCTTGGTCTTATCTCTTCAGTCGGTAATTGCAGGTGAGTTATCCTCACTATATCGACAGGGTCTACGGCACCAATGTCGGCCCTTTATCGGATGGAAATCCGGGTATTGTTGTTATGTTATTGCCTTGATAGATCTGCATCCTAGTATTTAGGATGGTGTTATGTTAGTGACTTGGTTAAGGTCGGTACCCGGTATATAGGGTAATGCTATGCAAGTGACCGGTTAGGTCGGAATCCTGGTTAGGATGTTGATATGCTATGTGATCTGTTAGACTGTTTGTCTGGTTAACGAAGTGTTATGTGATTGATTGTTTATGTGCACATGGTTGTTGACGGGGGTCGGGTTGAGGCGGGTCCTGCTTTGTGCTGTAGGCCAACATGCCCAGGGCGGACCGGATATTCCGAAGGCCCAGCGAGCGGTCCGGATAGGCTAAAGGCCCCAAGAGGGCGGACCAGACGTGCCGAGGCTCAGAGAGTGGACCAGGCCGACTGAAGGCGCGGTGTGGACGGACCAGTCATACTGTAGACTCAGAGAGTGGACCAGGTGGATTGAAGGCCCGGTGCGGGCGGACCAATCACACTGTAGACTCGATGTACATGGCTAGACTCGGAGGGTGGACCAGGTGGACTGAAGGCCCGGTGCGGGCGGACCAGTCACATAGTAGACCCGATGCGCATGGCTGTTCTATTTGTGATATGTTATGAGTATGTTTATGTGTGGTTGGTATTTTGGGGGTAACTCACTAAGCTTTCGGGCTTACAGTTTCAGTGTATTGTTTCAGGTACTTCAGGAGATCGTGGCAAGGCGAAGGAGTGATCGTACCGCTCCTCATGTTTTACGTTTTACGTTATATGGTTCTGGGGGATACTCTGATGTTTAAACTATTTTGAAAACAAGATGTATGAACTTAATGGTTTTTGAATGAATTAAAATGTTTTAAATTGGCTCAATTTTTATGGGTGTTACAAGTTGGTATCAGAGCCTTGGTTTGAGTGAATTGGAGGAACATTCGTGTGAATCCAGTCTCAAATCAAGGAGAGATTTTCGAAAATAGTTTTCAAAAGGTTTTCAAAATAAGTAAAGGAGGACGCAGAGGGTACGATCAGCCGGAGCCAGTAAGTAGACCCCAAAATACCATACAATTTATTGATTATGTGATATGTTAGAACAGCATGCTAGTACTAGGCTAGGGAATTTCAGGAATTGCATGATAGAATTGCCTGATTATGTGATGCCTACTAGCCTAGGGTTTTCCTTATATGAGATATTCAGCTTTCCCTAGGAGTGAGGATTGAGCGTTCGCCGTGTAAGTGTATATGGTTAGAGTGTTGTGGTGATACTTGAGACAAATATGGGTAGGTGTGGAAGGTAGTATGGGCCCGTACTACTGAAAGCACATGACCCATACGCGTATCAAGGAAGTCACAACTCTTTAGGGTATCAGTTATGAGATAGTTCCCCGGGCGGGTATGTGATGTGTCTAAGGGTCTTGTTGGTGTATTGCAGTATGGCGATTACGAGACGTTTCGGGGCAGGATCCGGTTCGGGATCGGGATCAGGAGAGGGTGGTCAGGATGGACCAGTACCACCCGAGGTCATTGGTCAGATGCGTACGGATGAGTTGGATGCCAGGATTCGTGAGATCCTGCATGATGAGGTTGCTGCCATGTTCAGGGCTGAGTTGCCAGAGATGTTTGGGTCGATCAAGACCGCCATGGTTGAGTACTTTGATGAGCGCTATGCAGCTCTTGCGGAGACGGCTGCCGCGACAGCTACAACTGCTGTAGCAGCGGCAGGGGGAGGAACCGGTCGACGTTTTCAGTATCGGGACTTCGATAATACGAAGCCCCCTACTTCCGATGGAGTTCAGGATCCGATCGTTGCTATGAGATGGTTGTCAGACGTGGAAGGATGTTTCTTCACGTGTTCATGCCCTGCTGATCAGCGGGTGAGGTGTGCTCTGAACCTTTTGAGGCTCGGAGCGAAGGATTGGTGGAGGTTGACTACGGGATCTTATTCGGATGCGCAGCGGGCTGCGGTTACTTGGGATCAGTTCCGGGAGATGTTCAACACTCGTTATGTTCCACGGGTTGAGAGAGAGAGGTTGGCTCAAGAGTTCCTGGAGCTGAAGCAGGATTCAGAGTCGGTGACGGAGATCACCAGGATGTTCACTGAGAGGGCGATGTTTTGCCCGGAGTTTGCTTCGGAGCAGGCTCAGATGTCCCGATATCTGAGTATGATCAAGAGGGACATCAAGCAGTTCGTGTCCACGCAGAGGTGTGATACCTTGTTAGAGTTGCAGGAGGCCGCCAGGCGGCGTGAGTTGGATATTGAGTTGCAGTTACGAGAGCAGAGGTAGGCCCCAGTGTAGTCGCAGCCGGCGCCGAAACGGTTCAAAACCGTTGACTCCAGGATTGGGGGTCAGAGCAGCCACACTTGTGAGAAGTGTGGGAAGAGTAATACTGGAGTTTGTAGGTCCGGTGGTGCGTGCCGCAAATGTGGGAGAGAGGGGCATTATGCGAGGGATTGCCGTCAGTCAGCCCCGGTCTAGGATATGACAATTTGTTATCACTGTCATCAGATTGGACACTTGAGGGTCAACTGTCCACAGCATGTTGCAAGACCGGTGCAGGCTCCAGCACCGGCCACTTTGAGGGTTTCAGGTGGAGATCAGGGAGGAGCGGAGCCTCCGAGGGCTCAGGGACGCGCATTCCAGCTTACAGTAGAGGAGGTCAGGGCAGAGCCAGATGCAGCTGCGGGTATGTTTCCATCTTGTTATCTTGTTATTTGTGTGGTATTGTAAATCTATCTGCATTGTTCCGTATGTTTCGTAGTATGATTGAGGATCTTAGTAGTTAGGATTTGTAGTTAGCGTTCTGGAGGACTCTTGGTCGAAAGATAAGGTATATGATCTCGTTGCTAGGAATAGCAACTGCGATGCGAGAAGTGTTCAGTTGAGATTCGAACTTCCCTGGAGTTCGGGTGTGCGATGGCGGAAGGGTTATTCGGCGAAGGTTACTCACTCCCGAGGGAGTCAGTTCATGGTTAAGAGGGAATATATGGAGTAAGGGCGATTGAGCTATGCTGGTTTTGGGAATCGGTGGTTAGTAGTCGGTGCACTAAGTAGGGAGAATTGGAAATTTCTCCGGTAAAATAGCAAGTATCCAGGGTTGGTTAGTTGCTTAGATTTATCAGTGTTGTTAGCCGAGAGTGTGGCATGATTGGAGCAAGTGATAGACAAGTGGGGTAGGGAACAGACCATGGCTTCAGGTGAGGTAGATGGTCGATGTGAGGCCTGGGTTTAGGCCATGGAAAGGATTCCGGGAACGGAACTGGAGTTCGGAACCCCAAGCGGGCTAGAACAGACTGCATGGGAGAGATTCCCAGGAAGAATGGTTCAGGAGGGTGTACAACAGTTTTGAGCGGTCCGGATAGACTGATGGCCGGAAGGCGTACCATTCAGACCGAAGTCTCGGGGAACGGTCCAAACAGGCTGAAGGCCCAGGGGGGGGCGGTCCAGACATGCTGAAGGTTCTGAGAGTGGTCCAGATAGGCTGAAGTCCTGGAAAGGCGGTCCAGTCATGCTGAAGACTTTGTATGTGTTAGTGGATCGGTAGGAGGAGAATGAGTGAATATGTTGTTGGAGATAGTGTCTAAGTCCATAACTATATTTGGTATGTACTTGACCCGACCCGGCATGGTCCATTTGGGTTGCACTTCACCCGAACAATTTACGGATAATCTTTTGAGAATAGTATAAGTTATGATTTATTAATATATTATAAGTTATAATATATTAATATAAAATCATATTATTTAATTAGTTTTGATCTATAATTAATTTAGAATTAATTTAGAGATCAAAAGTATGACTAATTAAATATGGGCTCTTGTAATTATATAGTGTGGCCTAATGCTTATTTGGAATGGGCTAGACTTGCATGGAAAGTCCATGGATACTCCATGGAGCTTTAACCCATGGATCTCATGGAAATGAAAAGACATGGGTAGTAGGGTTTACATGGATGTAACCCTAATCCACCACACTATATAAAGGAGGCTTTGGTTCTTGAAATTACACTAGTTGATGTGTGTAAACCAAGAGGGCCGATTTCAAGAAGTTTGTGACTATTCTCTCAAGTTTCCAAGTTTGTGGTGATTTGTGACTTCCATTTGAGGCATCCACATTATTGGTGCTAGGCTCTCAAACTCCAAGCAATCAACTACTACTACAAGGTAAGTAATTCTAGTAGTTTTATTTCATTCAAGTATCCCATGCCATGCTAGTTAGGATAAGAACCTTGGAAAAATAATTATTTGCATGTATCTTAGTCAAACATAGATCCAAGGTTTCTAGGGTTGCATGTACACCATAGGAGTGTTAGAATGCTCAAAACCCATCAGTGGTATCAGAGCCAGGTTTGTTTATTTGATACTTGATGCAAAAAAAAAAAAAAAAAAAACTTGAAAAATCGAAGTTTTGTTCAAAAGCTCGTATCAAAATTTCAAGTTTTGTATATGTACTTACGATTCTTGAAATTTTTGATATGAACACTCATAAACATCTGAGTTTAGAAGATCATAGAAATTATGTGCTAATAATTGATTAGATTAATTCTTGATCTTTATGTGTTTTAATGGAGTCCATAACTAGTTCTTAAGTTATGGATAACCAAAAGTCACATTTATAAATAACCATTAAAAGAACACATAGGTTACAAAAAATGAAGAGTCTTCATTTTTAATAACCATTAACTCATAAGTTATGAGAAATGAAAAGTTTTGAAAGTTTACAAAACTTGCCCTCAAGTTTTGGAACATGTAAAGTCATATTAAAAACTTTAGTTCCAACCCCTAGAATTTTAAAAGTTAAAATTCAACCCTTATACTTTATAATATTATAAGTTTAATAATATTTATATATATGTATAAGATCAAGTCGTCTTACCGCTAGTACGCCTCATTCACGAAGCCGGTCTATAAGGGGGGTATAAGTTTGTTGCCTATAAAATGGCAACTTAATGGGTGTCCACTCTCACCCACCGCTTCCTTGATCGGTGGAGGGTCGTTAGCCGAACGGGTAGGACAAGGACTTATAAATTCTCATTAAAAGTATAATGATAATACTAAAGTAACTAAACTTTATTGAATTCCCAATCTTAGTTATTTTAGGAAAATGTGAATAAGGTGCTAATCCATGAAATTACACTTTACACTTTGTTTAAGTCGTTAGTGGAGCGTGTGTGGTTAACCGGTACACTAACTTGAACTTAACAAGGTAGGTAAAGGGTGACGTAATGTTTATCATAGTATCGATGGAGCGTGTGTGGTTAACCGGCACATCGATTGAGGGGTAATACATTAAGGGTACCAGGTAATTTGCATGGTTACTTCACACCTTGTTTTGTGATCCTCGACATCCCAGTCACAAAACTTGAAGGGCACACTCGATATTGAAACTTGCCATTGAAGAAAGTTCAATGAATCTCAAAGAATCTAGGAGTTTCTAAACCAATTAAAACCTAATTAAATATTTCGTTTTTCATGGTGGAAATTGGTGAATCGTCATTCACCTACCTTCAAATATCTTATAGCTTAGATTACGACATCCCTCTTCTAAGTTATAAAACATTGTGTTGGGTCCTAGCCTTAATATTACATTTGGGTGTTTTGTTATGGACTATCTCTATATCTAATCTAATCTATTCCCTCTTCTTTTCAGATGTCTTCCAATAACAATGCTTCTGGCTCAAACCCTACTAGCTCCTTCTCTCTCATGAATCTTTGTGGGAGAGTCATCTTTGATGGGTCCAACTTTACAGATTGGATCAGAAACATCAGGATGGTCACTCGGTATGAGAACAAAGAATATGTTCTCGACAAGGAGCTGAAGGTACCCAAGCCAACTGCTACTCCTGAAGATCTTGCTGAATATGAGGTACATGAAAGAGATGCTACAAAAGTGGCATGCATCATGATGGCCACCATGACAGCCGAGCTCCAAAAGTCCTATGAGGACTATTATCCTTTTGAGATGCACCAGGACTTGATGGACCACTACCATAAAAGTGCTCGTCAAGAGCGATATGAAATAATCTCCTCCATGATAACAACCCGAATGAACGATGGCGAACCCATCACGGGCCACATGCAGAAAATGCAAAGGTATGTGGACCGTTTACTGAAGCTGAATGTGAACTTCCCTGAGGAGTTAGCAATAGACATCATTTTGCACTCCTTGCCATCGTGTTATGATCAATTCCGCATGACATATCACATGAACAAGGAAGAAGTCACCCTCAGCAAACTTCAAGGACTCTTGAAGACCGCCGAAAATGGTCTAAAGGGTAAGTCGGTTGTTACTACTCCTACTCCTACTCCTACTCCAACTGCGGCCAATGTCTTGGCAATCGGGCATGGCAAAGGGAAGAAGAGAAAGAACCCTTCTAAGGGTACCAAGGGTAAGACCCTTGAAGGCTCCTCTTCAAGCAAAACCAAGAAAGGTTTTGTCACTCCTTGTGCTAACCCTAATGAGGTTGAATGCTTCTATTGCCATGAAAAGTCGCACTGGAAGCGAAACTGCCCAAAGTACCAGCAAGATTTGAAGGATAGGAAAGTAAAACCCAACCATGCAGGTATATACACTATATTGTCTAATAACTCACCTCATTCTAAGTCTTGGGTCCTTGATACAGGTTGTCGTATTCACATATGTTGTGATTTGCAGGGACTAAAAAGAAGTGAGAATGTGGAGCAGGGAAAGATAAACTTGATCATGGGAAGCAGGAAAGCTTCACATGTCACCAAGATAGGAGTTTATTCCTTAGTGCTAAATAGTGGGTTTACATTAGATTTGAATAAATGTTATTATTCGCCAGAAATGGCAAGAAATGTTATTTCCTTTCATGCATTGTATAAACAAGGTTTTACCTTTTATTTTGATAATAATAATGGTAGTATTGATGCTTTCTTTAATAATGTTCTTTATTTTAAAGCATTACCTTGTGATGGCGTGTATGAAACTGTATCTATTGTAGATAATCTAGGAAATAATGTATTGTGTATTAACTCTTCCACTAGCTTAGATAAAGCATCCTTATGGCATTGTCGTCTTGGACATGTAAGCAAGAAACGCACAGGCCAACTCCAAAAGGATGGCGGCTTGGAGTCATTTGACCTAAAGGTAGATGATAGTTGTGAATCTTGTTTGCTTGGTAAAATGACAAAGTCACCTTTTACTGGAACTTGTGCTAGGGTGAAGGTTTGTTGGACCTCATACACACGGATGTGTGTGGACCCTTCAGAACCGCCACAAGAGATGCTAATCGGTTCTATGTGACTTTTACTGATGATTTTAGAAGATATGGATATGTCTACCTAATCAAGCATAAGTCAGAAACCTTTTGAGAAATTCAAAGAGTTTAAGCAAGAAGTGGAGAATCAGTTGGGCAGGAACATTAAGATGCTTTGATCCGATCGTGGTGGTGAGTATCTTAGTACTGAGTTCCTTGACCATCTTAAGGAATGTGGGATTGTCTCACAATTGACACCTCCTAGGACACCACAGTTGAATAGTGTAGCTGAGAGGCGCAATCGGACCTTGTTGGACATGGTTCGTTCCATCATGAGTCGATCTTTGCTACCAATCTCATTTTGGGGGTATGCCTAAGAGACTGCCGCCCATATCCTTAATCTAGTCCCTACAAAGAAGGTTGCCAAAACACCTCACGAGTTGTGGACTGGAAAAGTTCCCAATCTAGACCACATCAAGATTTGGGGTTGCGAGGCTTTCGTGAGATGCGAGACTCACGATAAGCCCGAACCTCGAAGCGAAAGGTGTATTTTCATCGGCTACCCACATAAATCCTTTGGTTACATCTTCTACAGACCCAGTGATAATGTGGTCTTTGTAGCAAGAAGAGGATTCTTTCGAGAGAGAGAATTCATGAGCCAAGGAGACAGTGGGAGGCAAATTGACCTTGAGGAAATTCAAGAGTCAAGTGGTGAAGGAACCTCAAACCCTAGCCCTCAATCTGAGGAGGAAACTCCTGTTGAGCCGACTGAAGAATCTATACCTCTGAGACGTTCCACCCGAGTTAGGAATGCACCTGAGCATTATTATGGTTTTCATATTACTGCAGAAGGTGAGACACTTATCAGTGATAACACACTGGTAAATCTGGATGAGCCTAACAGCTACACGGAAGCCATGGCAGGCCCTAAGGCTGCTAAATGGAAAGAGGCTATGTATAGCGAGATACAGTCCATGTATGACAATCAAGTTTGGAACTTGGTTGACAATGTACCTGATCATAAGATAGTTGGGTGCAAATGGATCTTCAAGAAGAAGACCGACATGGATGGTAATGTACACACTTATAAGG
This sequence comes from Lactuca virosa, assembly GCF_052849685.1. Taxonomy (NCBI): domain Eukaryota; kingdom Viridiplantae; phylum Streptophyta; class Magnoliopsida; order Asterales; family Asteraceae; genus Lactuca; species Lactuca virosa. Next base: position 319,743,328 of record NC_136429.1, read on the forward strand.
CACGACTGGTTGCAAAGGGTTATTCTCAAACTCCGGGAGTTTATTATGATGAGACCTTTTCACCAGTGGCCAAGATTAAGTCTATTAGGGTTCTATTAGCCATTGCTGCATTTCATGATTATGAAATATGGCAAATGGATGTCAAAACCGCTTTCCTTAATGGAAAGTTGGCTGAAGATGTTTACATGGTTCAGCTAGAGGGTTTTGTCAGTATAGAGTACCCCAGTAGAGTGTGTAAGCTTGAGAAATCCATTTATGGATTAAAACAGGCACCTCGCAGATGGCATCTTTGCTTTGATGAGAGAGTCAAAGAATTTGGCTTTTCAAGGAGTGAAGATGAATCTTGTGTCTATATCAAGGCTATTGGGAGTATAGTCAGCTTTTTGGTACTGTATGTGGATGACATACTACTCATAGGAAATGACATCCCAACCCTGCAGGAAGTAAAGTCCTGGCTTGGGAAGTGTTTCGCTATGAAGGACCTTGGAGAAGCTGCCTATAACCTAGGGATAAGGATTTTGAGAAAAAGGAGTAAAAGACTAATTGGACTTAGTCAAAGCACCTATGTGGACAAAGTGTTGAAAAGGTTCAACATGCATAACTCCAAGAAAGGAGAGTTACCCATCCAGAGTAACGCCAGATTGAGTAAGACACAAAGCTCTAGTACTGAGGCTGAGATAGCAGAAATGAGTCGAATACCTTATGCTTCAGCTGTAGGATCGATACCACTGATAGGTTTTTATATGTTACAAAAAAAATCTATTTTTGGCGGAAAAACATAAACCCTAAGGTCACATGCACCCTAAAGGATCTATGCTCTCGCTATGATTTGCAAACAACTATTGAATATGAAGAACCCTACAAGTACATTGCTATTTTCAAAATTACTAAAGGGTTATTAGAAAATACATACCTTAGATGATTATAGAAAATAAACTAGTAATCATTTCTTATTGGTCTTCAGAAAGAAAGCACCAGAAGTCTCGTGCCTCTAATGGCTCACACCCAAACCCTATCAAATTGGAGGCTAGAGAGGAGAGAGGAGAGGGAAGGATATTTTTGGTTCTAACTCTTAGAATAATGATGGCCGAAAATATGAACCCCTTGGAGGGTTTATATAGGTGAATACAGATGCTAGGATAAGGCAATTTCCTTGGATAAGCCTTATCCCCTTTTCTTGCTCCCTAAGGATTCCTAGGCTTCCTTAATGCCCAAGATAATCCCTAAAGACCATCTAGAAACCGTCCACCCTCTTGGGAGGTTCTAGAATTGGTTAATGTTCAACTTTTGAACATTATCATCTTTTGTCCTTCCACTTTTAATTAATCTAATTAATCCCAAAATTAATTCGATTTAATTTCTTATTAATTCGTAATTAAATAATACTATTTCTATATAATATATTATCCTCATAATATATTAATAATCTATTTATTTTGATTTCTAATTAATTTATTAATCATATAATAAATTAATAAATTAGTCTCTCTCTCCAAATAGCATTCCAGTATATTACTAGGTTTGAGGGCAACCCAAAAGGATTACGCTAATATCTCAAGATTATACTAATTGAGTGATTGGCTTAGACACCTAATCCAAGAATATCGTTCGAAGCCCCGATTCTCGTGCTTCCCGAGGATATGGATGATTTTGTGGATTATTGTGACGCCTCTATATTGGGTTTGGGAGTTGTTCTTATGTTGAGAGGTCACGTGATTGCTTACGCTTCGAGGCAGTTGAAGCCTCATGAGCCGAATTACCCTATTCATGATTTCGGATTTGGGGGATGTGGTTTTTTCCCTCAAGATTTGGAGGCACTATCTATATGAGGTTAGTTGTACTATCTACACTGACCACAAGAGTATGTGGTACCTGATGGATAAGCTGAATTTAAATATGTGGAAAAAAAGATGGTTGGATGCGGTAAAGGACTATGATTGTGAGATCCTATATCACCCAGGGAAGGCCAATGTGGTGGCTAATGCCTTGATCCGTAAGGCAGTGAGTGCTCGAATCGGGGATATTTTTCTGAGGATGGTTATTATTTCGCCTCTGTTGGATATGATCAAGAAGGCTCGAGTGGAGCAATTGAAAAAGGAGAATTGGAAATCATAGCAAATCAGGGGGAGAGTCCTTAATTTTCAACGACAGTCGGGGGTTGTTGACTCGGTATGGTAGAGTTTGGGTTCCGACTACTGGTGGGGTGAGACAGATAGTTCTGGAAGAGGCTTATAAGTTAAAGTTTTCAAACCTTTCGGGGGCCATGAAGATGTATCGGGATCTGAAGCTGAGTTATTGGTAGCCCTGTATGAAAAGGGAGATAGCATGGTTTGTAGAGCAGTGCCTGACTTGCAGGAAAGTCAAGGCTGAACATCAGAGACATCACGGTAAGATGCAACCATTACCCATTCCCATGTGGAAATTGGAAGAAATCACCATGGATTTTATCACAAAGCTGCCAATGACGACATCTGGAGTTGATTCTATATGATTCATTGTTGATAGATTGACCAAGAGTGCACATTTCATACCGATTGCTGAGAGTATATCTGTCGAGAAGCTAGCTGAAATTTACATTCAAAGGGTGGTGGTTCGGCACGGGGTGCCAATTTCGGTGGTTTTGGACCGGGATGTTCGTTTCATCTCCAGGTTTTGGATGAAGTTTCACGTGGAGTTGGGTACTCAAATGCATTTCAGTACTACATACTGATGGGTTTTGAGCATTCAAACACTCCTATGGTGTACATGCAACCCTAGAAACCTTGGATCTATGTTTTCTCTAAGATACATGCAAATAATAATTTTCCAAGGTTTACTTCCTAACTAGCATGTTATGGGGTACTTGAATCATAAAACAGTAGTAGAATTACATACCTTTTAGTAGTGGTGGATTGCTTGGAATTTGAGAGCCAAGCACCAATAATGTGGATGCCTCAAATGGAAGTCACAAATCACCACAAACTTTGGAAACCTTTAGAGAGAGTATGAACACTTGTAGAAATCGGCCACCTTTGCTCACACACACACTAGTCCCATTTCAAGTGCCAAAGACTCTTTTATATACTGTGGTGGATTAGGGTTACATCCATGTAAACCCTAATACCCATGACCTTTCATTTCCATGAGATCCACGGGTTAAAGATCCATGGACTATCCATGGACTTTCCATGCAAGCCTAGCCCTTTCTAAATAAGTAATAGCGCACACTATATAAATACAAGAGTCCATATTTAATTAGTCACCTTTTTTATCACCAAATTAATTCTAAATTAATTCTAGATCAATACTTATTAAATAATATGATTTCATATTAATATATTAGAAATTATAATATATTACTAAATCATAACTTATACTATTCTCAAAAGATTATCCAAATAAATTGTTCGGGTGAAGTACAACCCAAATGGACCATGCCGGGTCGGGTCAAGTACATCTTAAATATAGTTATGGACTTAGACACCTTATCCAACAGTCTCCCACTTGGATAAGTCTAATAACTATAATTGGAATGCACCTGAGCATTATTATGGTTTTCATATTACTGCAGAAGGTGAGACACTTATCAGTGATAACACACTGGTAAATCTGGATGAGCCTAACAGCTACACGGAAGCCATGGCAGGCCCTGAGGCTGCTAAATGGAAAGAGGCTATGGATAGCGAGATACAGTCCATGTATGACAATCAAGTTTGGAACTTGGTTGACAATGTACCTGATCATAAGATAGTTGGGTGCAAATGGATCTTCAAGAAGAAGACCGACATGGATGGTAATGTACACAATTATAAGGCACGACTGGTTGCAAAGGGTTATTCTCAAACTCCGGGAGTTGATTATGATGAGACCTTTTCACCAGTGGCCAAGATTAAGTCTATTAGGGTTCTATTAGCCATTGCTGCATTTCATGATTATAAAATATGGCAAATGGATGTCAAACCCGCTTTCCTTAATGGAAAGTTGGCTGAAGATGTTTACATGGTTCAACTAGAGGGTTTTGTCAGTACAGAGTACCCCAGTAGAGTGTGTAAGCTCGAGAAATCCATTTATGGATTAAAACAGGCACCTCGCAGATGGAATCTTTGCTTTGATGAGAAAGTCAAAGAATTTGGCTTTTCAAGGAGTGAAGATGAATCTTGTGTCTATATCAAGGCTAGTGGGAGTATAGTCAGCTTTTTGGTACTGTATGTGGATGACATACTACTCATAGGAAATGACATCCCAACCCTGCAGGAAGTAAAGTCCTGGCTTGGGAAGTGTTTCGCTATGAAGGACCTTGGAGAAGCTGCCTATATCCTAGGGATAAGGATTTTGAGAAAAAGGAGTAAAAGACTAATTGGACTTAGTCAAAGCACCTATGTGGACAAAGTGTTGAAAAGGTTCAACATGCATAACTCCAAGAAAGGAGAGTTACCCATCCAGAGTAACGCCAGATTGAGTAAGACACAAAGCCCTAGTACTGAGGCTGAGATAGCAGAAATGAGTCGAATACCTTATGCTTCAGCTGTAGGATCGATCATGTATGCTATGACGTGTACTCGAGCTGATGTAGCCTTTGCTTTGAGCATGGTTAGCAGGTATCAGGGGAACCCTCGCAAGGCACACTGGACTACGGTAAAGAATGTCCTCAAGTACCTACGGAGGACTAAGGACTGGGTCCTTACCCTCGGTGGCAGTGAGGACTTGAGAGTTGTAGGGTACAGTGATGCTAGCTTTCAGACTGACAGGGATAATTTCCGCTCTCAGTCGGGCTGGGTCTTTACTCTAAACGGAGGGGCAATTACTTGGAAAAGTTCCAAGCAGGAGACAGTGGCTTATTCCACTTGTGAATCAGAGTATATAGCAGCAAGCGAGACACCAAAGGAGGCTATATGGCTAAAGAACTTCATCGGAGACCTTGGAGTTGTACCAGCTATAAAGGAGCCAATGGATATTTTCTGTGACAGCAATAGTGCGGTTGCCTTAGCCAAGGAACCAAGAGATCATGGGAGATCCAGACACATTGACAGAAAATATCACTTCATCAGACATCGAATAGAAGAAGGAATCCTCGTGGCAAAGAGGGTATCATCGGATGAGAACCCAGTTGATACCCTCACGAAGGGACTGACTCGGGCTAAGCATCTCCAGCATGCTCGGAGCATAGGGCTGAAGGATGATATTAGTTTTAGTAGTTAGATAATCTTGAAATTTGTAAAATGTAATTGACATTTGATGATAAATAAAAGCTTTTATTTATGAGTAAAGTGTTGCTATCTCTTGTGAATCGTTTACTATTATTTCTTTTTGATGTTTTGACTTCCAGAATAATTATGTTATGGTTTATATCATATTATTCAAACTCTCCATAGTCGGTCATATGTTGGAAGTAGATATGTATCAAGACTATCATGGGTTGGCTTGTAGAGGTCTAACATGCTAGACAAAGCGGGGCTACAACACTCATGAGTGCTCATAAGTTCTGAGTATTGGATTCAACCCACGCTCACTTGTATCACTTCATGGAATTTATCTCGAGTGATCGTGAGACGGTAATATCATATAAGTCTTCAAACCTAGAGATATGATTTGTTGCCTATGAGTTGGTTATGCATTGATTGCTCGAAAACGCATTGGTAACTCGATGTTATAAACCGTACCTTTGAGTGTAGTTCAACAAGTAGTAGAGCAAACATATGAGTTGAATTTTATCTGTTCCTTCTAGGATTAGAAGCGATATATGGGCCCCTCGATGATTTTGTTTTGACCTATGTACCGGGCCCCGTCATAACTAAATTGATGTGTTCAGTTAAGTTCTATGTCAAACAAATCGGAAATCGGGAAACAAATGCTAGACAATAAGCAAGACCATGTTCCATGTATTTGTCTGGCTGATATCTAGAATAGAGGATTATATGATCACTTATCTAAAATGGTGCTTCATAGTTCAACAGAGTTTAAAGAGCTACGATTGCTGATCGGTTCCTGAAGTCATACTTGCAACAATAGTTATTAGACTTATCCAAGTGGGAGACTGTTGGATATAGTGTCTAAGTCCATAACTATATTTGGTATATACTTGACCCGACCCGGCATGGTCCATTTGGGTTGCACTTCACCCGAACAATTTATGGATAATTGTTTGAGAATAGTATAAGTTATGATTTATTAATATATTAAAAGTCCTAATATATTAATATAAAATCATATTATTTAATTAGTATTGATCTATAATTAATCTAGAATTAATTTAGAGATCAAAAGTATGACTAATTAAATATGGGCTCTTGTATTTATATAGTGTGGGCTAATGCTTATTTGGAATGGGCTAGGCTTGCATGGAAAGTCCATGGATACTCCATGGAGCTTTAACCCATGGATCTCATGGAAATGAAAAGACATGGGTATTAGGGTTTACATGAATGTAACCCTAATCCACCACACTATATAAAGGAGGCTTTGGTTCTTGAAATCACATGAGTTGATGTGTGTAAACTAAGAGGGCCGATTTCAAGAAGTTTGTGACTATTCTCTCAAGTTTCCAAGTTTGTGGTGATTTGTGACTTCCATTTGAGGCATCCACATTATTGGTGCTAGGCTATGAAACTCCAAGCAATCAACTACTACTACAAGGTAAGTAATTCTACTAGTTTTATTTGATTCAAGTACCCCATGCCATGCTAGTTAGGATAAGAACCTTGGAAAAATAATTATTTGCATGTATCTTAGTCAAACATAGATCCAAGGTTTCTAGGGTTGCATGTACACCATAGGAGTGTTAGAATGCTGAAAACCCATCAACATGTACTTCTACTTCGAAAGGGAAGAGCCTGGGATGATTGTAGAGCATACACAACTCTATTCTGCACTTTGAGATTTACTCTGATATTTTATAATGTAGTAATACACTTTGGTCTATCTTGGTTGTATGACAATGTTTCAGCTTACTGTTTTATAAAATTTAAAATGAAATATTTGGGTCATATCTTTGGGCCGTTACATTCGAACTATGAAATTCCTAGATCTTTTGAGATTCATTGAATCTATCAATAGCTTGTTTAATCTTAAATTATGCTCTTCTATTTGTGATTGGGATACCGAGGATCACAAACAAGATGTGAATAACCATACAAAATATGCTTGGCACTCTCGATGCCATTTATCATCTCTCATTGATATGTCAGTTAACCACAGGCGCTCAATTAACAATGATAATTTTCAAGATTCCTGAGGATCACAAACAAGATGTGAATAACCATACAAATATGCTTGGCACTCTCGATGCCATTTATCATCTCTCATTGATATGTTAGTTAACCACACGCGCTCAATTAACAATGATAATTTTCAAGATTCCCTGTATTACACTTTATTGTCACTATTAGTGTGCCGGTTAACCACACACGTTCTACTAACTACATATAATGCATAATGTTCAATTTTAGGGATTAGCATACTTTACATATTTTTCCTAAAGTAACTAATAGTGGGATTTTAAAAATAATTTAGTTACTTAATATCATTATACTTAATAATGAGATTATGTCCTATCAAATCCATTCGGCTAACGACCTTCCACCATACAAGAGAGCGGTGGGTAAGAATGGATACCCAACGTAGGTCGTTTTATAGGCCGTTTCCTTAAACTCCCCTTATAGTATGGTTTCGTGAATGAGGCGTTTAAAATAACAAGTAAGGAAACAAGGCAACCTTAAAAGGGATCCTCAATTTTCGAAGATTAGGAAAAGGGGGCTAGTGCTTCTAAAACCCTTGCAAATTTCAAAAATATAGGGTGGAGGATAGGGTTTCAAGAACCCTACAAATATTCAAAAATTGCCTCCTTGGGGTTTAGTTTCTATAAACCCTAATTTTGATCTATTTAACTTTGTGCAAGATCAATGAGAAAAATGGCTCTGATACCACTGATAGGTTTTATATGTTACAAAAAAAATCTATTTTTGGCGGAAAAACATAAACCCTAAGGTCACATGCACCCTAAAGGATCTATGTTCTCGCTATGATTTGCAAACAACTATTGAATATGAAGAACCCTACAAGTACATTGCTATTTTCAAAATTACTAAAGGGTTATTAGAAAATACATACCTTAGTTGATTATAGAAAATAAACTAGTAATCCTTTCTTATTGGTCTTCAGAAAGCAAGCACCAGAAGTCTCGTGCCTCTAATGGCTCACACCCAAACCCTATCAAATTGGAGGCTAGAGAGGAGAGAGGAGAGGGAAGGATATTTTTGGTTCTAACTCTTAGAATAATGATGGCCGAAAATATGAACCCCTTGGAGGGTTTATATAGGTGACTAAAGATGCTAGGATAAGGCAATTTCCTTGGATAAGCCTTATCCCCTGTTCTTGCTCCTTAAGGATTCCTAGGCTTCCCTAATGCCCAAGATAATCCCTAAAGACCATCTAGAAACCGTCCACCCTCTTGGGAGGTTCTAGAATTGGTTAATGTTCAACTTTTGAACATTATCATCTTTTGTCCTTCCACTTTTAATTAATCTAATTAATCCCAAAATTAATTCGATTTAATTTCTTATTAATTCTTAATTAAATAATACTATTTCTATATAATATATTATCCTCATAATATATTAATAAATTATTTATTTTGATTTCTAATTAATTTATTAATCATATAATAAATTAATAAATTAGTCTCTCTCTCCAAATAGCATTCCAGTATATTACTAGGTTTGAGGGCAACCTAAAAGGATTACGCTAATATCTCAAGATTATACTAATTGAGTGATTGGCTTAGACACCTAATCCAAGAATATCGTTCGAAGCCCCAATTCTCGTGCTTCCCGAGGATATGGATGATTTTGTGGATTATTGTGACGCCTCTATATTGGGTTTGGGAGTTGTTCTTATGTAGAGAGGTCACGTGATTGCTTACGCTTCGAGGCAGTTGAAGCCTCATGAGCCGAATTACCCTATTCATGATTTTCGATTTGGGGGATGTGGTTTTTTCCCTCAAGATTTGGAGGCACTATCTATATGGGGTTAGTTGTACTATCTACACTGACCACAAGAGTATGTGGTACCTGATGGATAAGCCGAATTTAAATATGTGGAAAAAAAGATGGTTGGATGCGGTAAAGGACTATGATTGTGAGATCCTATATCACCCTGGGAAGGCCAATGTGGTGGCTAATGCCTTGATCCTTAAGGCAGTGAGTGCTCGAATCGGGGATATTTTTCTGAGGATGATTATTATTTCGCCTCTGTTGGATATGATCAAGAAGGCTCGAGTGGAGCAATTAAAAAAGGAGAATTAGAAATCAAAGCAAATCAGGGGGAGATTCCTTAATTTTCAACTACAGTCGGGGGTTGTTGACTCGGTATGGTAGAGTTTGGGTTCCGACTACTGGTGGGGTGAGACAGACAGTTCTGGAAGAGGCTTATAAGTCAAAGTTTTCAAACCTTTCGGGGGCCATGAAGATGTATCGGGATCTGAAGCTGAGTTATTGGTAGCCCTGTATGAAAAGGGAGATAGCATGGTTTGTAGAGCAGTGCCTGACTTGCAGGAAAGTCAAGGCTGAACATCAGAGACATCACGGTAAGATGCAACCTTTACCCATTCCCATGTGGAAATTGGAAGAAATCACCATGGATTTTATCACAAAGCTGCCAAGGACGACATATGGAGTTGATTCTATATGATTCATTGTCGACAGATTGACCAAGAGTGCACATTTCATACCGATTGCCGAGAGTATATCTGTCGAGAAGCTAGCTGAAATTTACATTCAAAGGGTGGTGGTTCGGCACGGGGTGCCAATTTCGGTGGTTTTGGACCGGGATGTTTGTTTCACCTCCAGGTTTTGGATGAAGTTTCATGTGGAGTTGGGTACTCAACTGCATTTCAGTACTACATACTGATGGGTTTTGAGCATTCAAACACTCGTATGGTGTACATGCGACCCTAGAAACCTTGGATCTATGTTTTCTCTAAGATACATGCAAATAATAATTTTCCAAGGTTTACTTCCTAACTAGCATGTTATGGGGTACTTGAATCATAAAACACTAGTAGAATTACATACCTTTTAGTAGTGGTGGATTGCTTGGAATTTGAGAGCCTAGCACCAATAATGTGGATGCCTCAAATGGAAGTCACAAATCACCACAAACTTTGGAAACCTTTAGAGAGAGTATGAACACTTGTAGAAATTGGCCACCTTTGCTCACACACACACTAGTCCCATTTCAAGTGCCAAAGACTCTTTTATATAGTGTGGTCGATTAGGGTTACATCCATGTAAACCCTAATACCCATGACCTTTCATTTCCATGAGATCCACGGGTTAAAGATCCATGGACTATCCATGGACTTTCCATGCAAGCCTAGCCCTTTCTAAATAAGCAATAGCGCACACTATATAAATACAAGAGTCCATATTTAATTAGTCACCTTTTTTATCACCAAATTAATTCTAAATTAATTCTAGATCAATACTTATTACATAATATGATTTCATATTAATATATTAGAAATTATAATATATTAATAAATCATAACTTATACCATTCTCAAAAGATTATCCAAATAAATTGTTCGGGTGAAGTGCAACCCAAATGGACCATGTCGGGTCGAGTCAAGTACATCTTAAATATAGTTATGGACTTAGACACCTTATCCAACAGTCTCCCACTTGGATAAGTCTAATAACTATAATTGGAATGCACCTGAGCATTATTATGGTTTTCATATTACTGCAGAAGGTGAGACACTTATCAGTGATAACACACTGGGAAATCTGGATGAGCCTAACAGCTACACGGAAGCCAGGGCAGGCCCTGAGGGTGCTAAATGGAAAGAGGCTATGGATAGCGAGATACAGTCCATGTATGACAATCAAGTTTGGAACTTGGTTGACAATGTACCTGATCATAAGATAGTTGGGTGCAAATGGATCTTCAAGAAGAAGACCGACATGGATGGTAATGTACACACTTATAAGGCACGACTGGTTGCAAAGGGTTATTCTCAAACTCCGGGAGTTGATTATGATGAGACCTTTTCACCAGTGGCCAAGATTAAGTCTATTAGGGTTCTATTAGCCATTGCTGCATTTCATGATTATGAAATATGGCAAATGGATGACAAAACCGCTTTCCTTAATGGAAAGTTGGCTGAAGATGTTGACATGGTTCAGCTAGAGGGTTTTGTCAGTACAGAGTACCCCAGTAGAGTGTGTAAGCTCGAGAAATCCATTTATGGATTAAAACAGGCACCTCGCAGATGGAATCTTTGCTTTGATGAGAAAGTCAAAGAATTTGGCTTTTCAAGGAGTGAAGATGAATCTTGTGTCTATATCAAGGCTAGTGGGAGTATAGTCAGCTTTTTGGTACTGTATGTGGATGACATACTACTCATAGGAAATGACATCCCAACCCTGCAGGAAGTAAAGTCCTGGCTTGGGAAGTGTTTCGCTATGAAGGACCTTGGAGAAGCTGCCTATATCCTAGGGATAAGGATGTTGAGAAACAGGAGTACAAGACTAATTGGACTTAGTCAAAGCACCTATGTGGACAAAGTGTTGAAAAGGTTCAACATGCATAACTCCAAGAAAGGAGAGTTACCCATCCAGAGTAACGCCAGATTGAGTAAGACACAAAGCTCTAGTACTGAGGCTGAGATAGCAGAAATGATTCGAATACCTTATGCTTCAGCTGTAGGATCGATCATGTATGCTATGACGTGTACTCGACCTGATGTAGCCTTTGCTTTGAGCATGGTTAGCAGGTATCAGGGGAACCCTGGAAAGGCACACTGGACTGCGGTAAAGAATCATAGCCTAGTCATGGTATCAGGGGAACCCTGGCAAGGCACCCTAGTTGAATCATAGTCAGTCCCTTCGTGAGTTGAATCATAGCCTAGTCATGCTGCAAATGCCTAACCCTAGGCAACCGCACTATTGCTGTCACAGAAAATATACATAGGCTCCTTTATCGCTGGTACAACTCCAAGGTCTCCAATGAAGTTCTTTAGCCATATAGCCTCCTTTGATGCCTTGCCTGCCGCTATATACTCTGATTCGTAAGTTGAATCAGCCACTGTTTCCTGCTTGGAACATTTCCAAGTAATTGCTCCTCCGTTTAAGGTAAAGACCCAGCCCGACTGAGAGCGGAAATTATCCCTATCAGTCTGAAAGCTAGCATCACTATACCCTACTACTCTCAAGTCATCACTCCCAACGAGTGTAAGGACTCGGTCCTTAGTCCTCCGCAGTTACTTGAGAATGTTCTTTACCGCAGTCCAGTGAGCCTTGCCAGGGTTCCCCTGATATCTGCTGACCATGCTCAATGCAAAGGCCACATCAGGACGAGTACAAGTCATAGCATACATGATCGAGCCAACAGCTGAAGCATATGGAAATCGACTCATCTCAGCTATCTCATCCTCTATACTCGGGCTCTGAGCCTTGCTCAGTTTGGCATTATGCTGGATCAGTAAGTCACCTTTCTTCGAATTCTGCATGTTGAACCTTTTCAACACTTTGTCCACATAGGTGCTTTGACTAAGTCCAATTAGTCTTTTACTCCTTTCTCTCAATATCCTTATCCCTAGGATATAGGCAGCTCTCCAAGGTCCTTTATAGCGAAACACTTCCCAAGCCAGGATTTCACTTCCTGTAGAGTTGGGATGTCATTTCCTATGAGTAGTATGTCATCCACATACAATACCAAAAATCTAACTATACTCCCACTAGCCTTGACATATACACAAGATTCATCTTTGCTCCTCGAAAAGCCAAACTCTTGGACTTTCTCATCAAAACAAAGATTCCATATGCGAGGTGCTTGTTTCAATCCATAGGTGGATTTCTCAAGCTTACACACTTTATTAGGGTACTCTGTGCTGACAAAACCCTCTGGCTGACTCATGTAAACATCCTCAGCCAACTTCCCATTAAGGAAAGCGGTTTTGACAGCCATTTTCCATATTTCATAGTCATGAAATGCAGAAATGGCTAGCATAACCCTAATAGACTTAATCTTCGCTACTGGTGAAAAGGTCTCATCATAATCAACTCCCGGAGTTTGAGAAAAGCCCTTTGCAACTAGTCGCGCCTTATAAGTGTGTACATTACCATCCATGTCGGTCTTCTTCTTGAAGATCCATTTGCACCCGACGGTCTTGCGACCTGGTACATTATCAACCATGTTCCAAACTTGATTGTCATACATGGACTGTATCTCGCTGTCCATAGCCTATTTCCATTTAGCAGCCTCAAGGCCTGCCATGGCTTCCGTGTAGCTGTTAGGTTCATCCAGACTTACCAGTGTGCTATCACTGATAAGTGTATCACCTTCTACAGTAATATGGAAACCATAGTAATGCTCATGTGCATTCGTAACTCTCGTGGAATGCCTTAGAGGTACAGGCTCGTCTGTCGGATCAACAGGAGTTTCCTCCTCAGGTTGATTGTCAGGGTTTGTGGTTCCTTCACCACTTGACTCTTGAATTTCTTCAAGGTCAATTTGCCTCCCACTGTTTTCTTGGCTTATGAACTCTTGGGAACTTTTCCAGTCCACATCTCGTGAGGTATTTTGGCAACCTTCTTTGTAGGGACTAGAGTAAGGATATGGGCGGCACTCTCTAAGGCGTACCCCCAAAATGAGATTGGTAGCGAAGCTCGACTCATCATGGAACGAACCATATCCAACAAGTTTCGATTACGCCTCTCTGCCACACGATTAAGCTGTGGTGTTCTGGGAGCTGTCAATTGTGAGACAATCCCACATTCCTTAAGATAGTCAAGGAACTCTGTACTAAGATACTCACCACCTCGATCGGATCGAAGCATCTTAATGTTCCTGCCTAACTGATTATCCACTTCCTGTTTAAACTCCTTGAATTGTTCAAAGGTTTCTGACTTATGCTTGATTAAGTAGACATATCCATATCTACTATAATCATCAGTAATAGTCACATAGAAGCGGTTAGCATCCCTTGTGGCAGTTCTGAACGGTCTACACACATCAGTATGTATGAGGTCCAACAAACCCTCACCCCTAGCACAAGTACCAGTGAAGGGTAACTTTGTCATTTTCCCAAGCAAACAAGACTCACAACTATCATCTGACTTTAGGTCAAATGACTCCAAGACTCCATCCTTTTGGAGTTGGCCTATGCGTTTCTTGCTTACATGTCCAAGAAGACAATGCCATAATGATGCTTTATCCAAGCTAGTGGAAGAATCGATACACAACACATTATTTCCTAGGTTATCTACAACTGACACAATTTCATACACACCATCACAAGGTAATGCTTTAAAATAAAGAACATTATTAAAGAAAACATTAGTACCACCACATTCATTATCAAACAAAAAGGTAAAACCTTGCTTGTACAAACCATGAAAGGAAATAATATTTCTCGCCATTTCAAACCAGTAACAACATTTATTCAAATCTAATGTTAACCCACTACATAGCAACAAAGAATAAACTCCAATCTTGGAGACATGTGTAACTTTCCTATTCCCCATGATCAAGTTTATCTTCCCATGCTCCACATTCTCACTTCTTCTTAGTCCCTGCAAATCAGAACATATGTGAATACCACAACCTGTATTAAGGACCCAAGAATTAGAATAGGGTGAGTTATTAGACAATATATTGTAAATACCTGCATGGTTGGGTTTCACTTTCCCATCCTTAACATCTTGCAAGTACTTTGGGCAGTTTCGCTTCCAGTATGCATTTTCACGGCAATATAAGCATTCAGCCTCATTAGGGTTGGCAGAAGGAGTGAAAAAATCTTTATTGGTTACACTTGAAGAGGAGCCATCAAGGGACTTTCCCTTGGTACCCTTCGAAGGGCTCTTCCTCTTCTTCCCTTTACCTTTCCCGATAGCCAGAACAGGGGCGTTGGTAGGAGTAGAAGTAGTAACAACCGATTTACCTTTAAGACCACTTTCGGCGGTCTTCAGAAGTTCTTGAACTTTGCTGAGTGTAACATCCTCCTTGTTCATGTGGTATGTCATTCTGAATTGATCATAACACGAGGGTAAGGAGTGCAAAATGATGTCAATTGCCAACTCCTCGGGGAAGTTCACATTCAATTTCAGCAAACGATCCATGAATCTTTGCATTTTCTGCACGTGGCCTATGATCGGTTCACCATCCTTCATCCGGGTTGTTATCAGGAAGGAGATGATTTCATACCGCTCTTGACGAGCACTCTGATGGTACCTGTCCATCAAGTCCTGGTGCATTTCAAAAGGATAAAAGTCCTCATAGGACTTTTGGAGCTCGGCTGTCATCGTGGCCAACATGATACATGCCACCTTAGTAGCATCTCTCTCATGTGCTCGGAATTCAGCGATCTCCTCTGGATTAGCAGACGACTCATCAAGTTCCTCAAGCTCCTTGTCGATGACATATTCCTTGTCCTCATACCGAGTGACCATCTTGATGTTCCTGATCCAATCCATAAAGTTGGATCCATCGAAGATGACTCTCCCATAAAGGTTCATGAGAGAGAAGGAGCCCGTAGGGTTTGAGCCAGAAGCAGCATTGTTGGAAGACATCTGAAAAAGAAGAAGGACAAGTTTAGATTAGATATAAAGATAGTCCTTAATAAGACACCCAAATGTAATATTAAGTCTAGGACCCAACACAATATTTTATAACTTAGAAGAGAGATGTCGTAATCCAATCTATAAAATATTTGAAGGTAGGTGAATGACGATTCACCAATTTCCACCATGAAAAACGAAATAAGTTATTAGGTTTTAATTGGTTTTGAAACTCCTAGATTCTTTTGAGATTCATTGAACTTTTCAATGGCATGTTTCAATCTCGATTGTGACCTTCAGGTTTTGTGACTGGGATGCCGAGGATCACAAAATAGGGTGTGACTTAACCATGCAAATTACTTGGTACTCTTAATATTTATCACCTAACCGATGTGCCCGTTAACCACACACACTCCACCGATCTATGATAAACCTGATGGGTTTTGAGCATTCTAACACTCCTAAGTGTACATGCAACCCTAAATACCTTGGATCTATGTTTTCTCTATTATACATGCAAATATGATTATCCAAGGTATTATCCTAACTAGCATACCAAAACATTGATACTAGGATACTAAAATAGATAGAATACATACCTTGTTGTTGTTGCTTGATTCCATGAAGCTTGAGAGTCTAGTGCCCCAAGTGTGACACCTCAAATGGTTCACACAACATCATGAACTCTTGGAATAACCATGAGAAGAAGACATACATGTTCAAATCGGCTAGCCCTCAAAATATGTATCACTAGTGCCAATTTCTTGAACTAAAGGGGTTCTTATATAGTGTGGCTATTAGGGTTACACCATGTAACTCATGACTTTACCCATTCCTTATGCTCCATGGGTTTTAACCTCCATGGAGTATCCATGGATCACCACATGGGTTAAACCCAACATAAAGGAATCTTGGATCATAAGCCCACATATATAAGAATGAATGATTTAGACAATCAATCCCCATATATTTAATTAGTCTCTTTTTTATCACTAAATAAAGTCCAAATTAATTCTTGATCAATACTAATTAAATAACATGATTTCATATTAATATATTAGAACTTATAATATATTAATATGTCACAAAATGTCTTTTCCTCATAAATGGTCTATCCAAATGTTCCGATGCCATGCAACCCAAATGGACCATGCCGAGTCGGGTCAAGTACATACCAATTATAGTTATGGACTTAGACACTAATCCAACAGTCTCCCACTTGGATAAGTCTAAAACTATTATTGCGTATGACTTCAGGAACCAACTGGCAATCGTAGCTCTCAAAAGCCGCTGTCGAACTCTGACCTTGTAGATGAACTCTGACCTTTGTCAATGACTTGTCCATTAGATAAGGGATCATATATTCCTCCATTCTAGATATCATATGGACTAAGACATGGATTATAATCATTCTCTCTGTCCATTTGTTGTTTCCCGATTTCCGATTTATGACGACTGACTAATTGAACAAATCAAATCAGTCCTAGCTCGGCCGAGCACTTCCATTTGTCATCATCAAATCATCGAGGGGCCCACAGATATCGCTTTTATCCCGAAGGTAAAAGGAATGGATAAACTTCGACTCATATGGCTTGTTCTACTACTTGTTGAATCATACACAAAGGCACGTTTTATAACACCGAGTTACCGAATGCGTTTTCGTGCAATCAATGTACAACCAACTCATAGTAACAACTCATATCTCTAGGTTTGAAGAATATAAGATATTATCGTCTCATGATCACTCGTGATAAAATCCATGAAGTGATTCCTATGAGCGCGGGTTGAATCCAATACTCAGAACTTATGAGCACTCATGAGTGTTGTAGCCCCTTGTCCAACATCTTAGACCTCTACAAGCCAACCCATGACAGTCTTGATTCATATCTACTTCCAACATATGACCGACTGTGGATAGTTTGAATAACTTAGTCAATCAGGAAGAATGACCTAGTTATTCTGGAAGTCAAAACATGCAAAATGAAACACAATAATAATAGAATCTAATATGGTATCAAAACCTATGAACATAAATAAAACACCTTTTATTTATCACCATATGATTACACATTATTCATTGTATACTGTTTCAGCTATCAACTTTATTCTTGAATTTAAAACAATAGTTGTCCCATGCTCCAAGCATGTACACTATATTTTCTAAACACTAGTCATGCCATACACCAAGTATGCATACTATGTTTGTCTATGATCTTTACTTTGTGAATTAGATCAATTGAACATAACTCCAATGATCCTCTTTCACAGTCCCAAATCCTTACTGCAAATGCAAGAATTCCAAATTCATGCCATTTACTGAAATCTGTTAGATTCTAAACTTATATGCATTGATCCTCCTGTAATGATTATGCACAAAGTCAGAAAGACTTGACAACAACCATTACAGAGCATTCCAAGGAGATCAACTCCTTGGAAACATCCTTCTTGCATTAAGTTTCCTAATCTTACACAGATTGAATAATTTCCAACTTTGAAACATTTCCATATTCCATTTTGACTATCACTTCTGAACAAGAGTTGCCTCCTTACAAATTATGTCAATATGGTCCTTCCAGAATTAACACTATACTTCCAACTGTCCTTGAGCAACCAATCTTTGGTAAACCTTAGATTGTCCTCGACAATTGCTTAATCCTTTTAGTCATATCCAGTTCTAGACCTTTTCCCTTCTTAATGCCCCAGGCATTTGGAAAATTTTAGAAAGGATAAATATAGCACATGTAATCGATCCTATATCTGAAGCATATGGGACACGAGTCATGATGTCTCACATAAAGACTAAACCAGTCTTTTGCTATAACATTTCCATTTCTATTTGCCAAGTTCTCATAATTCATATTATGAAAAGGGATGCCGTAATCATAATCGAATTTTAGAACCCAAATAATGGACCCATATATAGAATTTCCTTATGTTGAGTCATTCCAACATGAAATTCAAAATATATATATCCTTGACTAAATACGACTTAAAACCTCAATCTAAGCTTTTATAATTGAAATGAAGTATAATTTCCTCTCCCTTAATTATAGCAAAACAACTTTTTCAACCCCTACAGCCTCACGAATTGAAACTTTTGTTTTCTATAATTAACATTGCTAACTTGCAATCTTTATCATAATTATCATGCTCCCACTAACATGATGATTATTAGCATAACACTCATGCTCCTACTAGCTTTGACATGTAATCAGAAATCAACTCCACTTCTAGAAATCAATACTTTATTGACTTTCTTACCAAAGTTCAGATTTCTGATACTAGATTGCTTTGATAAAACTTTATCAATATCATACACCTTATATTAGATAGCTCACAGGTGTGTCTAAACAATTTTAAGAACTATGAAAAGGGATGCCGTAATCATAGTCTCGATTGTTTAGACCTTTACCACTTCTCACAAGTCCATGTTACTGTGCTGGTTAACCACACACGCTCCACTAACGACTTTGAGAATGCAAATATCACAATTGCTATCTAGCTAAAATCTACTTAGTGAAAGTGTTTCCTCACCATCATTTTCATGAATCGGAGAGAAACCTTATGACACTTAGATTTTATGGTGTATGAGTTCCTATCCATATGAATTTTGTCAAAATCATAATCACAAGACAAGGTTACTGACAAATCCACACTTATATGGATTAAACTTGTGCAATCTTAAATTCTTGCCATTTGGCAGCTCAAGGGCCTGCCATTGCTTCCAAGTAGCTGTGCAACCAATTGAGAACTCTCAGAACTCCTATGCAAAGCCAACTTGAATAGGCACAGACATGTCGACACGATAGGTTATAAACCTCAAGTCGTGTGCTAGTGAAGAACTTCAGGTTTTATTCTTGATTAGTTCTTGAGACTTTCAAGACTTTTAAGACTCCCACTGTCCTCTTGACATATAAGACTTTCTTGTCAGATATTCAAGAGATAGTGTGGATTCTAATCAAGACAAACACTTCACACAATTGGCCTTAGTTGGTCTTTGTTTTATCCAAAACATCACAACTTACCAATTTCAAATGTACAAGAGTAGAAAACTTTTACTCTTACATTTGACAAGTGTTTTAAACCTTCTTTAAGACATGTCACTCAAGTTACAATCTTAGAGTATAACTCTAAGAATTGTTTTTGGAACGAAGTATAAATCATCTTCTTGATTTAACCACTTCAACAATTCATAGCTCCTCTTCTTAGCTACCAGAATGCACTTAGAGGATGAATTGTGATAAGGTCTCTTAATCATTAAGATGATTATATAACATGATACTAAAGTACTCTCCCATCTTTTCAGATTTGAGAAACTTTTATCTTTCTGCCTAAGTTGATTCTTCTTATTCGCTCTGCCATACATTGAAACCTTTTCCAATGTCTCAGAATTACACTTAAGCTTGTAAGTATAACCATATTTACTGAATTTTAGTAAATAATGACGAATAGTCTTAACGATTATTTGTGGTTGGCTTGATCAGTGCACAAGAATATGTACTCGATCATTTACTTGACTCACACATCCATGTGAACAAGTAGTTAGTCTTAATTTTTCCAATGCTTGAAAGTTCTTATTCATCATGCTATACAACTTGCATGATTCCAAGTTTCTATCCAACTGAAACTTAGGTGATGAGAATCTTTCCTTATTTGGTAAATTTAGACACTACCACAAATAAAAGAATCAAATTCATATTTCCACTCTTGCTCTTAATGGAATCTTATAAGCAACAAAAGTTTTCACAAGTGCCATTGTAAGGATATTTTAAAATAAATAAAATCAAAAAAACAAAATTTCTTTTATTTTAAAACTTTGCGGAAAAACTATCCTTACAATGCAAAAGCACATGAAAACTTTGTTGTTATTTATTCCTAAGCAATATAACATAACTCTTAAGAAGTAGCTCAAGAATCTGATCTTCAAACTGTGCGATAGAAATCCATCTATGCCATCAGATTCAGCATATTCTTTCTTTAAGTTTCTTCACTTTTTCTTTGATTCTTAAAACATCAACATGTGACCCAATCACATCATGTATCAAGAATCTCAGAATAGAAACTTAGCAGAGTTAGATAGTGGACTTTACCCGAAGTAGAGTCAAACTTATTGAGTTTAATATCCTTAGGTAAATTTGGCAGCTTCGCAACCAATGCCCCTTTCTTTGGCAATAGACCCTTGATAATGGGACTATCTCAGACTTAGCCGTTCTCTTTACCATTTGGTCAACCGAGTTGACTATGGCCGATCCCTTTCCATTGGGAAGAGAGAGCTTTACTGGATATCCAATGTCATCATTGTCAATGTCCATAAAGTTTTAGGAAGTTGATCTTAGCAAATAGATAAGATCATTAAGGGTCTTGTCATAGTCTGTTTCATAGGAGTCCCAAAGGAACTCACTATGTGACTTAGAAAATAGTTGAGTCACCAACTTTCTCAAGACTTTGACACCCAACTCTCCCGGCTTGTCAATATCTGAGTACATCTCCAAGATGTGATCACATATAGACCTTTGCTTGAGTGACCTTAAACTTTTCAGGAACTTGTGGGTTAGGGAGAATAATTGGAGGAGGTGAAAGAAGTATGATTTCCATGGGACATCATCTTCATTTAGGAAAGCTTGTTTCAAGAGATTTGGGAAGATCATCTTTTGGGAGATATTCAAGAGAGTTGATTTAAAGTCCTTAATATAACACCCAATATGAAATATTAAGGCTAGGACCCAACAACGTATTTATAACTGGAAGAGGGATGCCGTAATCCAAGTTATAAAATAGTTGAAGGTAGGTAAATGACGATTTACCAATTTCCACCATGAAAAACCAAATATAATTAAGTTTTAATTGGATTTGAAACTCCTAGATCTTTTGAGATACATTGAACTTTCAATAGCATGTTTGAATCTCGATTGTGCCCTCTCAAGTTTGTGACTGGGATGCCGAGGATCACAAACAAGGTGTGAATAACCATGCAAATTGACTTGGTACCCTTAACTTTATCACCTAATCGATGTGCCGGTTAACCACACACGCTCCACCGATCTATAATAGAGTCAAGTTACCCTTTGCCACTCTTACTAGTCCTTATTAGTGTGCCGGTTAACCACACACGCTCCACTAATGACTTGGTAAGGTACAAAGTGTAATTTCATGGGTTAGCACCTTTTGACATTTTCCTAAGTAACTAAGATTGGGAATGTACAAGTGTTTAGTTACTTAGTATTTATCATTAATACTTTTAATGAAGGGAGAATTATAGTCCTTTCCTACCCGTTCGGCTAACGACCCTCCACCAGTCAAGGAAGCGGTGGGTGAGAGTGGACACCCATTAAACTGCCATTTTATAGGCAGTAACCTTATACCCCCCTTATAGACCGGCTTCGTGAATGAGGCCTACTAACGGTAAGATTGACTTTATCTTATACATATCTATATAATTAAAATTATAATAATAGTATAAGGGTTTGAATTTGAACTTTTAAAATTCTAAGGGCTAACTTGGAATTAAAGTATTCATAAGAGAAAACTTTTCAAATTCCAAAACTTGAGGGCAAGTTTTGAAACTATTCAAAACTAATTAATTCCATAACTTATGTGTTTAAAGTAGTTTTAATTAAAAAAAACTCTTCAAGTTCCATAACTTGAGGACAAGTTATGGAAGACTTTAAACTAATAAAAGAATGTAACTTTTCTTTATTTTGTAATTTATGGAATTAATTAAGGTTACACATTTTATTACTTAATGAAGTGACTCTTGAACCTCCATAACTTGAGGACAAGACTCTTCATTTTTGTAACCATTACCAACTTTTATGAGTTTTATGAAACTTAAATGTGACTTTTCATATAACTTGAGGACAAGTTACAAAAACACATTTTAGAATCAACTCTTAGATTAAAATGGATTGAAAACACATAATCAATTAACTTTTCTATTAATCTAAGCAACTCATAAGAACAAGATAATTTAATCAAACTTTTTCATGTAATTAGCCTAATCACTAAACTAATACAAAACATGAATCTATTGACAATTATCTTTGAAATTGGATTAGTATGAACATTACCACATCAAAAACAGGATTATAGGTTCAAAAACAACTTATGGTAATGTTCCTAGTCCATTTCTAGCCAAAAAACTCGAAGATATGCTATCAGGGGCTCCTACTCGTCGAGTGTATCAACCTACTCGCCGAGTAGGATGATTTTCTTCATGGACTCGGCGCGTTCATCAGTGGACTCGGCGATTCCAGTGCCCAGAATGCCCGAAATTCGATTTTTCAGCATTTTTCAGCAATTTGCATCAAGTATAATTGAAAACAAGCCTAGGCTCTGATACCACTGATGGGTTTGGAGCATTCTAACACTCCTAAGTGTACATGCAACCCTAAATACCTTGGATCTATGTTTTCTCTATTATACATGCAAATATGATTATCCAAGGTATTATCCTAACTAGCATACCAAAACATTGATACTAGGATACTAAAATAGATAGAATACATACCTTGTTGTTGTTGCTTGACTCCATGAAGCTTGAGAGCCTAGTGCCCCAAGTGTGACACCTCAAATGGTTCACACAGCATCATGAACTCTTGGAATAACCATGAGAAGAAGACATACATGTTCAAATCAGCTAGCCCTCAAAATATGTATCACTAGTGCCAATTTCTTGAACTAAAGGGGTTCTTATATAGTGTGGCTATTAGGGTTACACCATGTAACTCATGACTTTACCCATTCCTTATGCTCCATGGGTTTTAACCTCCATGGAGTATCCATGGATCACCACATGGGTTAAACCCAACATAAAGGAATCTTGGATCATAAGCCCACATATATAAGAGTGAATGATTTACACAATCAATCCCCATATATTTAATTAGTCTCTTTTTGATCACTAAATTAAGTCCAAATTAATTCTTGATCAATACTAATTAAATAACATGATTTCATATTAATATATTAGAACTTATAATATATTAATATGTCACAAAATGTCTTTTCCTCATAAACGGTCTATCCAAATGTTCTGATGCCATGCAACCCAAATGGACCATGCCGAGTCGGGTCAAGTACATACCAATTATAGTTATGGACTTAGACACTAATCCAACAAAACCTTAAGCCACCCTTTGCCTACCTTGTTAAGTCCAGGTTAGTGTGCCAGTTAAGCACACACGCTCCACTAACGACTTAAGCAAAGTGCAACGTGTAATTTCATGGGTTAGCACCTTTTTCACATTTTCCTAAAGTAACTAAGATTGGGAATTTATAAAACATTTAGTTACTTTATAATCATCATACTTTTAATGAGGATTTAAAGTCATTGTCTTACCCGTTCGGCTAACAACCCTCCACCAGTCAAGGAAGCGGTGGGTGAGAGTGGACACCCATTAAGCTGCCATTTTATAGGCAACAACCTTATACCCCCCCCCTTATAGACCGGCTTCATGAATGAGGCCTACTAACGGTAAAACGAATTGTTCTTATATATATATATATATATATATATATATATATATATATATATATATATATATATATATATATATATATATATTATTAACTTCTAATATTATAAAGTATAAGGGTTGAATTTTAACTTTTAAAAATCTAGGGGTTGGAACTAAAGTTTTTAAGGTGAGTTTACATGTTCCAAAACTTGAGGGCAAGTTTTGTAACTTTCAAAACTTTTCAACTTTCATAACTCATGAGTTAATGGTTTATTAAAATGAGAGGCTTTTAATTTTATGTAACATGTGTGTTCATTAATGGACTTTAAAAGAAAGACTTTTGGTAATCCATAACTTGAGGACAAATTATGGATTCCATTAAAACACATCAAGATCAAGAACTAAACTAACAAAATAATTCCTATGATCTACCAAACTCATAAGTTCATGAACATGCATATCAACAATTTCAAGAATCATAAACAACACATATAAAACTTGAAATTTTGATAATAGCCATTGTAAATGGATTAGCATAACCATTACACCATCTAAAACAAGTTTTATAAGATCAAAACAGTTTAGGGTAATGTTTCTAGTCCATTTCCAGCAGCAAAACTCGAAAATCTGCATCCAGGGGCTCCTACTCGTCGAGTGCAAGAACCTACTCGTCGAGTAGGATGAATTATCACATGGAATAGACGAGTCCCCCCATGGACTCGGCGAGTTCATGACGCAGAATGCAGAAAACTTGAGTTTTTTCAACAATTTGCATCAAGTATCAAGAAAACAAGCCTAGGCTCTGATACCACTGATGGGTTTTGAGCATTCTAACACTCCTATTGTGTACATGCAACCCTAGAAACATTGGATCTATGTTTTCTCTAAGATACATGCAAATATTAATTTTACAAGGTTTAATTCCTAACTAGCATGTTATGGGGTAGTTGAATCATAAAACACTAGTAGAATTACATACCTTTTAGTAGTGGTTGATTGCTTGGAATTTAAGAGCCTAGAACCATTAATGTGGATGCCTCAAATGGAAGTCTTAAATCACCACAAACTTTGGAAACCTTTAGAGAGAGTATAAACACTTGTAGAAATCAGCCACCTTTGCTCACACACACATTAGTCCCATTTCAAGTGCCAAGGACTCCTTTATATAGTGTGGTGGCTTAGGGTTACATCCATGTAAACCCTAATACCCATAACCTTTCATTTCCATGAGATCCATGGGTTAAAGCTCCATGGACTATCCATGGACTTTCCATGAAAGCCTAGCCCATTCTAAATAAGCAATAGCCACACTATATAAATACAAGAGTCCATATTTAATTAGTCACCTTTTTGATCACCAAATTAATTCTAGATCAATACTAATTAAATAATATGATTTCATATTAATATATTAGAACTTATAATATATTAATAAATCGTAACTTATACTATTCTCAAAAGATTATCCATATAAATTGTTCGGGTGAAGTGCAACCCAAATGGACCATGCCGGGTCGGGTCAAGTACATCTCAACTATAGTTATGGACTTAGACACCTTATCCAACACATACCACTCGCAGACCGACGACCATAGCGAGCAAACGATTCAGACGCTCGAAGATATGCTCTGGGCGTGTGTGTTAGATTTTTAAGGGAGTTGGGATACTTACCTTCCACTGGTCGAGTTCTCCTACAACTACAATTATCGTGCTAGACTTGACCAACCATCTATTGAGATGTTGTATGGGAGGAGGTGCAGGACCCTGGTTTGCTGGGGGAAGGTAGGGCATCAAGTCATGAGGAGTACTGAAATGGTACTCAAGACCACTGAATTGGTTCATCAGTTGCTCTATAGGTTGTGAGTCGCACAAAGTCGACAGAAGCGTAATGCAGACTGGTACCCATTGGACATGGAGTTCTAGGTGGGGGACTTGGTGCTTCTAAACGTCTCATCTTAGAAAGGTGACATCCAATTTCGAAAGTAGGGCAAGTTGGGCCCATGATTTATCGGTCCCTTTAGGATTACCACCCGGGTGGGCAAGGTTGCATACTGGCTGGATTTGCCTGATGAGCTTAGTTAAAACCACAACACCTTTCACATGTCTTAGTTGCGGAAGTGTGTAGCCAATGAGTCGACAGTGATCCCTTTGGATGATATTCAGGTTAATGAACGCCTAAACTATGTGGAGAGACCGATTTCGATTCTTGACAGGAAGACCAAGGCTCTGTGCAACAAAGAATTGAACCTAGTGAAGTTGCTTTGGCAGCACCGGAAAGCCTCGAAATGGACATGGGAGCCTGAGGATGAGATGAGGGAACACTACCCAGACTTGTTTGTAGTGGCAGACATCGAGGAAAAAGTCGGATTCAAGTGGGGGAGATTTGTAACACTAGTGTTCCTGGTAATTTTCCTTTCTAGCTTCATTTCTTAAAAGGTGGCAAAATTGGTCCCTATGTTGGGCGTACGAGTCAGGTACATCAGGCGTAGGACTTTTTATGTGATCACGAAGACTCTCACGTACGTTGGGCATACGCAAGCAGGGGACAAACTCTAATTTTTGGGGTTTGGACCCTATTTAAAGACCTTACGACCTCTAACCCTTTTTACCTATCAGCATCCATCTCTCTTAGCCTCCATTTCAAAACCCTAATTGAGTGTGGGTGTGTGTGTGTGTGTGTGTGTGTTTTGAAGCCTTAGAAGATCATTTTGGGTGTTCTTGGTGGTGAAGGAAGAATCTTGAAGTTGTGGTGTTTCGCTCAACCTTTTGGATCCAACAATCACTTTCCCTTATGCATCTTCTAGAGGTATAAAGATCCAACCTTGATGTATACTCCTTTAGATCTTCTTTAATCTTAGAATTATACACCTTTTTCCCTAAATCTTTATCCTCGTGAGTATGGAATACTACAGGACCTTTAGGTTGTCCTTTAAGACATTTTAGGGTGTGTTAAGTCATAAAAATGCAAGCTTGGAAATTGGTATTCTTCTATGCAAGAGTATTGGGCTCCTTGTAGCCATGAAATGGCATAAAAGTTGCATATTTATGCCCTTAGACGTTTTATTAAGCTTGGATCTAAAGTTGGACGTGAAGTCTTAATGCATTAAGACCGTTTAGTGAGAGTTTGGACGCCATGGTATTACGGTGGGTGTAATGCTCTGTACATTGGGCATAGAAGGATGATGCCCTATAACCTTCCGTTTGTGAATCAAGTTGTACGCAGGGCGTAGCAGAGAGTATGCCGATCGTACTCTCAGAAAACCCTTTTGGGCAATTTTGGGCCTTGGGTCTTTAGGGTTTTGGGCTTTGAGAAGTGAGTCATGAATGGGAAGGGAAAAATGGTCTTTTGCCCTTAGATAGACAAATGATGAATTAGACTTTCGTTTATGGGTTAATCCTGATTATTAATTACGGTTATTGTTGGGATATGTTAGTGTGAGGAGTCGTGTCAGCAGCAGCCCGATTGTGCGATTTAGTTATCTTTAGTTAGAGGTGTGTCTCCTCACTATTTCCATGGGTCTATGGCACCAATGTCGGCCCATTATTCTGTTATGTAGAATGTTAACTGTCATGTGACTTTTATACATGTTTGTATGATCGGGTTGAAATAAACCCCAGGGCGGGACCCATTATGGTATGATCGGGTTGAAATAAACCCCAAGGCAGGGACCATTATGGTATGATCGGGTTGAACTAAACCCCAGGGCGGGGCCCATTATTGTACAATCGGGTTGAAATAAACCCTAGGGCGGGGGCCCAAGGCTGGGCCCATATTTGTTTATTGGATTGGAATATACCCTAGGGCCAGGCACAGTTCTATGTTTGGTACGTGGTATTTTGGGGAACCCACTAAGCCTTGTGCTTATAGTTTATGTTTATGATTTCAAGTACTTCTGGTATAAAGGGGCAGAGCCCGGCGTGATGGCACAACATCCTCCCCTCATGATTTCCGCACTTTTGGGACACTATTACTTTGATGTTTTGGATATTGTACATTGTGATTGTTGTGGAACAATTTGACGATTGAAACTATTGATTTTAAAATGAAAAATTTTATCATAGTTTTAGGGATGTTACAATAAGTTCATACAGTTGATTTTATTAAGGCTTTATAAACTTTATAAAATTATTTTTATGAACTTGCTACAAGGTGTTGAAAAAAATGGAAGCCTGGAGACATCACATGAAGTTTTCCTCCCTTTATGTCCCTTAGTAATGGACGTAACATTTTTATGATGGGTCTCATAATGTCACTAGTTTGTGGTTGGTTTATGCACATATGTTTAATGCCTTGTGATGCTTGCTTTATGGTTATATATATTATGCATTTTTTTAAAATTAGATTTTAAAATTCTAGATAATATTTTCAACATAAAATGATCACAAAGAGTTTGGTTTTAATGAAATTTCCCATTTAACATAAGATGGTAAAAAGGTTTTAAAAATAAAAGAGGCTTTATCGTTTAAAACTAGCTAACGGCAAAATCCGATGATTAAAATTATATTAGTTTAAAATTGAGATTTTAAAGACTTATCAAACTCCAAACCATATTTTATAAAAGGAAGTTTTATTCAAAGGCTTATAAATGTTCTTTAGTGCTCAAACATCAAAAGTAAATACTAGATATTAAATTTAAATTTTGATAACGTCAATTCTATAAAATTGGATTTTATAAAAGAACATTGCTAAAATGTGATTTTAAATAAAAGTATATCATTGCTTATTGGATGCATGCAATTACAAAGATAGCATATGTTTTTTAAACTTGAATTATAAAACATTAAAGACCCCTTATTAAACTCAAATCTATGCAATCCAATTTAAATAGCACTGACACGTTACTTGTATGGACTAGTGGGATCAAGGTCACCTAACCGCTAGTATTGTATTTTGATGGTCGATGTGTATTCGCGATTCTATAACCTAGACTAGTTATAGGTCTATTAGACAAGTTCCTCATACTGGATGATTTTATTGGAAATATTTTGTGATAAATGATATAATCAAGAGAGAATCGAGGAATAGATGGGATCAAACATGTTTATTAAACTTTGCTATTAGCGATCCCATCACGCTAGGAATTATATATGAGAATATAAATGATACTCAATATCTACCTAATTGAATTCAATGAATGGGAAAAGGTCATCTAACCTTTTTTTTTGCAACTAGGATTCTAGACTTCGATAATTAATGTTTTAGACTCTTAAATGGTATTACTTATTGAATATTTAAATATTTAATATACTAAATGAATTCTGTTAAAATTTTGTAGATGAAAAAAAATCTGAAATCATTACGATGCATCATCTTTCTCTTGCTAATCTACAAGAGTATATAACATTCAGTGGATACAATATCAACGATGGATTTTTACCTTGAGAGAAAATCTCAACAGAGATAAGAAATTGTACATTCTTGAAGGCCATATTCCTAAACAACATGCACCTACCAGTAGAACTGAACATGATGTTTATTGGAAGCATCAATGTGATGCTGAAGATTTCTATGACATTATACTAGGAACTGTAATTTTGGACTTCCAGGAAGTCTTGATGAATTTAGGAGTATATCATATGTTTCGTTAGGTTAAGAAGATATTCAAAAAATGCAGTCATATTTGGTACGAACCATTTCAAACACAGGAAGAAAAGAATACAAGGTTGAAAAGAGTCACCATGTGTGCTCTAAGAGAACGATAGTTCATGGAAAAGATATATTTAGGCCCAAGAAATCCAGAAAGACCCGTAGAGATAGATCTTGTTTCTACTGTACAGAAACACGACACTAGAAGAGAAATTGTCCCTCTTATCTGAGTAGGACTGGCTAGACCAGTCATTTAGGTATCTACTAGATAGAGCTTATACTTTTCATTTAACACTAATGTAACATCCCAAGTTCGGAAGCAAGAAGTTGAAGGGTGCAAAGTGTAAATTTAGGAAGGGAACTCGACTAGTAGGTCCGCTTACTCGCCGAGTCGGAGCGGGATTCTATCACGGTTTAAGTGGCCAACTCGCGCAGTCGGCGGTTTGGACTCGACGAGTTGGTGCTGAAGAGAGAAAACCCTAATCCCGAGGGTTGCACCCTACTTAAAGGACATTATGTCCTCCTCCCAGCCTCCTAATCCCCAGAGAGTTCCAGAAAACCCTAATTTCGTGTGAGACTTCATTGTTGAGGAGATTGGAGCTTGGAAGAGGAATTTGGTGGAAGGAGCTTGAGAAATTGGAGGCTAGCATCAAGGGGCTTGCGTAGATCTGGGATCTACATTAGTTTGGGCACATCTCAGAGGTAAGGAGCCATTATCTTAAGCTATTTCCTTTTTGGGTTCATCCTTGGTGGTTGATTTGGAGTTCCTTAGCTTGTTTGAGATCTATTTCGGGTTTGGAGCTTAGATCTGAGGTTGCTACTCCAGACCTAAGCTTGTGATGGTCCTTAATGCCATAAAGCTCCTGTCTAAGAGTTATTGGTGAAGCCCCTTTGTCATGAACCCTAGCCCTAGAGTGTTTTGGGCCTATATCTCCTTGGTTTCACGCAATGTTTGCAACTTTATGTGAGGGTTAGGCTGTAGAAGAGTGGATTTATGGATTGGAGTCCCTGCATGGCTCGAAAAGCCTCTGAATGGATTGAGAACTGGAGAGACTCGAAGAGTCACATGGATGTACTCGACGAGTTGTATGAAGATTGCCTTGGACTCGACGAGTTGGAACAACAACTCGGCGAGTCTGTTGAAGATTGCCTCGGACTCGGCGAGTCTGTTCTTGGACTCGGCGAGTCTGGTCGCGGAACCCTAACCCTTCTGGTTAAGCCTCGAATCGGTGAGTCGAGGGACGACTCTGTGAGTTGAGCAGGATGGGACTCGGAGATCGTTGGAATCGACGAGTCTTGGGGCGACTCGGCGAGTTGAGTCGTGTTATGGGAGTTTCTGAGTATAGGAACTCGACGAGTCGACGGGTCGACTTGGCGAGTAGAATCAACCAGGAAGGTTGACTTTGACTGAGGACTTTGAATTTGACCAAGAGTTGGCCAGTTTGACTTCCAAGGGTATTTTGGAAATTTTGGTATTTATGGAATTGATTCTTTGGTAGTGTTCTGTGGTGAAGTTTTTGTCGGTGGTCGGAGCAGCTTGGTCTTATCTCTTCAGTCGGTAATTGCAGGTGAGTTATCCTCACTATATCGACAGGGTCTACGGCACCAATGCCGGCCCTTTATCGGATGGAAATCCGGGTATTGTTGTTATGTTATTGCCTTGATAGATCTGCATCCTAGTATTTAGGATGGTGTTATGTTAGTGACTTGGTTAAGGTCGGTACCCGGTATATAGGGTAATGCTATGCTAGTGACCGGTTAGGTCGGAATCCTGGTTAGGATGTTGATATGCTATGTGATCTGTTAGACTGTTTGTCTGGTTAACGAAGTGTTATGTGATTGATTGTTTATGTGCACATGGTTGTTGACGGGGGTCGGGTTGAGGCGGGTCCTGCTTTGTGCTGTAGGCCAACATGCCCAGGGCGGACCGGATATTCCGAAGGCCCAGCGAGCGGTCCGGATAGGCTAAAGGCCCCAAGAGGGCGGACCAGACGTGCCGAGGCTCAGAGAGTGGACCAGGCCGACTGAACGCCCGGTGTGGACGGACCAGTCATACTGTAGACTCAGAGAGTGGACCAGGTGGATTGAAGGCCCGGTGCGGGCGGACCAATCACACTGTAGACTCGATGTACATGGCTAGACTCGGAGGGTGGACCAGGTGGACTGAAGGCCCGGTGCGGGCGGACCAGTCACATAGTAGACCCGATGCGCATGGCTGTTCTATTTGTGATATGTTATGAGTATGTTTATGTGTGGTTGGTATTTTGGGGGTAACTCACTAAGCTTTCGGGCTTACAGTTTCAGTGTATTGTTTCAGGTACTTCAGGAGATCGTGGCAAGGCGAAGGACTGATCGTACCGCTCCTCATGTTTTATGTTTTATGTGATATGGTTCTGGGGGATACTCTGATGTTTAAACTATTTTGAAAACAAGATGTATGAACTTAATGGTTTTTGAATGAATTAAAATGTTTTAAATTGGCTCAATTTTTATGGGTGTTACAAGTTGGTATCAGAGCCTTGGTTTGAGTGAATTGGAGGAACATTCGTGTGAATCCAGTCTCAAATCAAGGAGAGATTTTCGAAAATAGTTTTCAAAAGGTTTTCAAAATAAGTAAAGGAGGAAGCAGAGGGTACGATCAGCCGGAGCCAGTAAGTAGACCCCAAAATACCATACAAGTTATTGATTATGTGATATGTTAGAACAGCACTAGTACTAGGCTAGGGAATTTCAGGAATTGCATGATAGAATTGCCTGATTATGTGATGCCTACTAGCCTAGGGTTTTCCTTACATGAGATATTCAGCTTTCCCTAGGAGTGAGGATTGAGCGTTTGCCGTTTAAGTGTATATGGTTAGAGTGTTGTGGTGATACTTGAGACAAATATGGGTAGGTGTGGAAGGTAGTATGGGCCCGTACTACTGAAAGCACAGGACCCATACGCGTATCAAGGAAGTCACAACTCTCTAGGGTATCAGTTATGAGATAGTTCCCCAGGCGGGTATGTGATGTGTCTAAGGGTCTTGTTGGTGTATTGCAGTATGGCGATTACGAGACGTTTCGGGGCAGGATCCGGTTCGGGATCGGGATCAGGAGAGGGTGGTCAGGATGGACCAGTACCACCCGAGGTCATTGGTCAGATGCGTACGGATGAGTTGGATGCCAGGATTCGTGAGATCCAGCATGATGAGGTTGCTGCCATGTTCAGGGCTGAGTTGCCAGAGATGTTTGGGTCGATCAAAACCGCCATGGTTGAGTACTTTGATGAGCGCTATGCAGCTCTTGCAGAGACGGCTGCCGCGGCAGCTACAACTGCTGTAGCAGCGGTAGGGGGAGGAACCGGTCGAGGTTTTCAGTATCGGGACTTCGATAATACGAAGCCCCCTACTTCCGATGGAGTTCAGGATCCGATCGTTGCTATGAGATGGTTGTCAGACGTGGAAGGATGTTTCTTCACGTGTTCATGCCCTGCTGATCAGCGGGTGAGGTGTGCTCTGAACCTTTTGAGGCTCGGAGCGAAGGATTGGTGGAGGTTGACTACGGGATCTTATTCGGATGCGCAGCGGGCTGCGGTTACTTGGGATCAATCCCGGGAGATGTTCAACACTCGTTATGTTCCACGGGTTGAGAGAGAGAGGTTGGCTCAGGAGTTCCTGGAGCTGAAGCAGGATTCAGAGTCGGTGACGGAGATCACCAGGATGTTCACTGAGAGGGCGATGTTTTGCCCGGAGTTTGCTTCGGAGCAGGCTCAGATGTCCCGCTATCTGAGTATGATTAAGAGGGACATCAAGCAGTTCGTGTCCACGCAGAGGTGTGATACCTTGTTAGAGTTGCAGGAGGCCGCCAGGCGGCGTGAGTTGGATATTGAGTTGCAGTTACGAGAGCAGAGGTAGGCCCCGGTGTAGTCGCAGCCGGCGCCAAAACGGTTCAAAACCGTTGACTCCAGGATTGGGGGTCAGAGCAGCCACACTTGTGAGAAGTGTGGGAAGGGTAATACTGGAGTTTGTAGGTCCGGTGGTGCGTGCCGCAAATGCGGGAGAGAGGGGCATTATGCGAGGGATTGCCGTCAGTCAGCCCCGGTATAGGATATGACAATTTGTTATCACTGTCATCAGATTGGACACTTGAGGGTCAACTGTCCACAGCATGTTGCAAGACCGGTGCAGGCTCCAGCACCGGCCACTTTGAGGGTTTCAGGTGGAGATCAGGGAGGAGCGGAGCCTCCGAGGGCTCAGGGACGCGTATTCCAGCTTACAGTAGAGGAGGTCAGGGCAGAGCCAGATGCAGCTGCGGGTATGTTTCCATCTTGTTATCTTGTTATTTGCGTGGTATTGTAAATCTGTCTGCATTGTTCCGTATGTTTCGTAGTATGATTGAGGATCTTAGTAGTTAGGATTTGTAGTTAGCGTTCTGGAGGACTCTTGGTCGAAAGATAAGGTATATGATCTCGTTGCTAGGAATAGCAACTGCGATGCGAGAAGTGTTCAGTTGAGATTCGAACTTCCCTGGAGTTCGAGTGTGCGATGGCGGAAGGGTTATTCGGCGAAGGTTACTCACTCCCGAGGGAGTCAGTTCATGGTTAAGAGGGAATATATGGAGTAAGGGCGATTGAGCTATGCCGGTTTTGGGAATCGGTGGTTAGTAGTCGGTGCACTAAGTGGGGAGAATTGGAAATTTCTCCGGTAAAATAGCAAGTATCCAGGGTTGGTTAGCTGCTTAGATTTATCAGTGTTGTTAGCCGAGAGTGTGGCATGATTGGAGCAAGTGATAGACAAGTGGGGTAGGGAACAGACCATGGCTTCAGGTGAGGTAGATGGTCGATGTGAGGCCTGGGTTTAGGCCATGGAAAGGATTCCGGGAACGGAACTGGAGTTCGGAACCCTAAGCGGGCTAGAACAGACTGCATGGGAGAGATTCCCAGGAAGAATGGTTCAGGAGGGTGTACAACAGTTTTGAGCGGTCCGGATAGACTGATGGCCGGAAGGCGTACCATTCAGACCGAAGTCTCGGGGAACGGTCCAAACAGGCTGAAGGCCCAGGGGGGGCGGTCCAGACATGCTGAAGGTTCTGAGAGTGGTCCAGATAGGCTGAAGTCTTGGAAAGGCGGTCCAGTCATGCTGAAGACTTTGTATGTGTTAGTGGATCGGTAGGAGGAGAATGAGTGAATATGTTGTTGGAGATAGTGTCTAAGTCCATAACTATATTTGGTATGTACTTGACCCGACCCGGCATGGTCCATTTGGGTTGCACTTCACCCGAACAATTTACGGATAATCTTTTGAGAATAGTATAAGTTATGATTTATTAATATATTATAAGTTCTAATATATTAATATAAAATCATATTATTTAATTAGTTTTGATCTATAATTAATTTAAAATTAATTTAGAGATCAAAAGTATGACTAATTAAATATGGGCTCTTGTATTTATATAGTGTGGGCTAATGCTTATTTGGAATGGGCTAGACTTGCATGGAAAGTCCATGGATACTCCATGGAGCTTTAACCCATGGATCTCATGGAAATGAAAAGACATGGGTATTAGGGTTTACATGGATGTAACCCTAATCCACCACACTATATAAAGGAGGCTTTGGTTCTTGAAATTACACTAGTTGATGTGTGTAAACCAAGAGGGCCGATTTCAAGAAGTTTGTGACTATTCTCTCAAGTTTCCAAGTTTGTGGTGATTTGTGACTTCCATTTGAGGCATCCACATTATTGGTGCTAGGCTCTCAAACTCCAAGCAATCAACTACTACTACAAGGTAAGTAATTCTACTAGTTTTATTTCATTCAAGTATCCCATGCCATGCTAGTTAGGATAAGAACCTTGGAAAAATAATTATTTGCATGTATCTTAGTCAAACATAGATCCAAGGTTTCTAGGGTTGCATGTACACCATAGGAGTGTTAGAATGCTCAAAACCCATCAGTGGTATCAGAGCCAGGTTTGTTTATTTGATACTTGATGCAAAAAAAAAAAAAAAAAAAAAAAAAAAAAAAAAAAAAACTTGAAAAATCGAAGTTTTGTTCAAAAGCTCGTATCAAAATTTCAAGTTTTGTATATGTACTTACGATTCTTGAAATTTTTGATATGAACACTCATAAACATCTGAGTTTAGAAGATCATAGAAATTATATGCTAATAATTGATTAGATTAATTCTTGATCTTTATGTGTTTTAATGGAGTCCCTAACTAGTTCTTAAGTTATGGATAACCAAAAGTCACATTTATAAATAACCATTAAAAGAACACATAGGTTACAAAAAATGAAGAGTCTTCATTTTTAATAACCATTAACTCATAAGTTATGAGAAATAAAAAGTTTTGAAAGTTTACAAAACTTGCCCTCAAGTTTTGGAACATGTAAAGTCATATTAAAAACTTTAGTTCCAACCCCTAGAATTTTAAAAGTTAAAATTCAACCCTTATACTTTATAATATTATAAGTTTAATAATATTTATATATATGTATAAGATCAAGTCGTCTTACCGCTAGTACGCCTCATTCACGAAGCCGGTCTATAAGGGGGGTATAAGTTTGTTGCCTATAAAATGGCAACTTAATGGGTGTCCACTCTCACCCACCGCTTCCTTGATCGGTGGAGGGTCGTTAGCCGAACGGGTAGGACAAGGACTTATAAATTCTCATTAAAAGTGTAATGATAATACTAAAGTAACTAAACTTTATTGAATTCCCAATCTTAGTTATTTTAGGAAAATGTGAATAAGGTGCTAATCCATGAAATTACACTTTACACTTTGTTTAAGTCGTTAGTGGAGCGTGTGTGGTTAACCGGCACACTAACTTGAACTTAACAAGGTAGGTAAAGGGTGACGTAATGTTTATCATAGTATCGATGAAGCGTGTGTGGTTAACCGGCACATCGATTGAGGGGTAATACATTAAGGGTACCAAGTAATTTGCATGGTTACTTCACACCTTGTTTTGTGATCCTCGGCATCCTAGTCACAAAACTTGAAGGGCACACTCGATATTGAAACATGCCATTGAAGAAAGTTCAATGAATCTCAAAGAATCTAGGAGTTTCTAAACCAATTAAAACCTAATTAAATATTTCGTTTTTCATGGTGGAAATTGGTGAATCGTCATTCACCTACCTTCAAATATCTTATAGCTTAGATTACGACATCCCTCTTCTAAGTTATAAAACATTGTGTTGGGTCCTAGCCTTAATATTACATTTGGGTGTTTTGTTATGGACTATCTCTATATCTAATCTAATCTATTCCCTCTTCTTTTCAGATGTCTTCCAATAACAATGCTTCTGGCTCAAACCCTACTAGTTCCTTCTCTCTCATGAATCTTTGTGGGAGAGTCATCTTTGATGGGTCCAACTTTACAGATTGGATCAGAAACATCAGGATGGTCACTCGGTATGAGAACAAAGAATATGTTCTCGACAAGGAGTTGAAGGTACCCGAGCCAACTGCTACTCCTGAAGAGCTTGCTGAATATGAGGTACATGAAAGAGATGCTACAAAAGTGGCATGCATCATGATGGCCACCATGACAGCCGGGGTCCAAAAGTCCTATGAGGACTATTATCCTTTTGAGATGCACCAGGACTTGATGGACCGCTACCATCAAAGTGCTCTTCAAGAGCGATATGAAATAATCTCCTCCATGATAACAGCCCGAATGAACGATGGCGAACCCATCACGGGCCACATGCAGAAAATGCAAAGGTATGTGGACCGTTTACTGAAGCTGAATGTGAACTTCCCTGAGGAGTTAGCAATAGACATCATTTTGCACTCCTTGCCATCGTGTTATGATCAATTCCGCATGACATATCACATGAACAAGGAAGAAGTCACCCTCACCAAACTTCAAGGACTCTTGAAGATCGCCGAAAGTGGTCTAAAGGGTAAGTCGGTTGTTACTACTCCTACTCCTACTCCTACTCCAACTGCGGCCAATGTCTTGGCAATCGGGCATGGAAAAGGGAAGAAGAGAAAGAACCCTTCTAAGGGTACCAAGGGTAAGACCCTTGAAGGCTCCTCTTCAAGCAAAACCAAGAAAGGTTTTGTCACTCCTTCTGCTAACCCTAATGAGGCTGAATGCTTCTATTGCCATGAAAAGTCGCACTGGAAGCGAAACTGCCCAAAGTACCAGCAAGATTTGAAGGATAGGAAAGTAAAACCCAACCATGCAGGTATATACACTATATTGTCTAATAACTCACCTCATTCTAAGTCTTGGGTCCTTGATACAGATTGTGGTATTCACATATGTTGTGATTTGCAGGGACTAAAAAGAAGTGAGAATGTGGAGCAGGGAAAGATAAACTTGATCATGGGAAACAGGAAAGCTTCACCTGTCACCAAGATAGGAGTTTATTCCTTAGTGCTAAATAGTGGGTTTACATTAGATTTGAATAAATGTTATTATTCACCAGAAATGGCAAGAAATGTTATTTCCTTTCATGCATTGTATAAACAAGGTTTTACCTTTTATTTTGATAATAATAATGGTAGTATTGATGCTTTCTTTAATAATGTTCTTTATTTTAAAGCATTACCTTGTGATGGCGTGTATGAAACTGTATCTGTTGTAGATAATCTAGGAAATAATGTATTGGGTATTAACTCTTCCACTAGCTTAGATAAAGCATCCTTATGGCATTGTCGTCTTGGACATGTAAGCAAGAAACGCACAGGCCAACTCCAAAAGGATGGAGTCTTGGAGTCATTTGACCTAAAGTTAGATGATAGTTGTGAATCTTGTTTGCTTGGTAAAATGACAAAGTCACCTTTTACTGGAACTTGTGCTAGGGGTGAAGGTTTGTTGGACCTCATACACACGGATGTGTGTGGACCCTTCAGAACCGCCACAAGAGACGCTAATCGGTTCTATGTGACTTTTACTGATGATTTTAGTAGATATGGATATGTCTACCTAATCAAGCATAAGTCAGAAACCTTTGAGAAATTCAAAGAGTTTAAGCAAGAAGTGGAGAATCAGTTGGGCAGGAACATTAAGATGCTTTGATCCGATCATGGTGGTGAGTATCTTAGTACTGAGTTCCTTGACCATCTTAAGGAATATGGGATTGTCTCACAATTGACACCTCCTAGGACACCACATTTGAATGGTGTAGCTGAGAGGCGCAACCAGACCTTGTTGGACATGGTTCGTTCCATGATGAGTCGAGCTTTGCTACCAATCTCATTTTGGGGGTATGCCTAAGAGATTGCCGCCCATATCCTTAATCTAGTCCCTACAAAGAAGGTTACCAAAACACCTCACGAGTTGTGGACTGGAAAAGTTCCCAATCTAGACCACATCAAGATTTGGGGTTGCGAGGCTTTCGTGAGACGCGAGACTCACGATAAGCTCGAACCCTGAAGCGAAAGGTGTATTTTCATCGGCTACCCACATAAATCCTTTGGTTACATCTTCTACAGACCCAGTGATAATGTGCTCTTTGTAGCAAGAAGAGGATTCTTTCGAGAGAGAGAATTCATGAGCCAAGGAGACAGTGGGAGGCAAATTGACCTTGAGGAAATTCAAGAGTCAAGTGGTGAAGGAACCTCAAACCCTAGCCCTCAACCTGAGGAGGAAACTCCTGTTGAGCCGACTGAAGAATCTATACCTCTGAGGCGTTCCACCAGAGTTAGGAATGCACCGGAGCATTATTATGGTTTTCATATTACGGCAGAAGGTGAGACACTTATCAGTGATAACACACTGGTAAATCTGGATGAGCCTAACAGCTACACGGAAGCCATGGCAGGCCCTGAGGCTGCTAAATGGAAATAGGCTATGGATAGCGAGATACAGTCCATGTATGACAATCAAGTTTGGAACTTGGTTGACAATGTACCTGATCGTAAGATAGTTGGGTGCAAATGGATCTTCAAAAAGAAGACCGACATGGATGGTAATGTACACACTTATAAGGCACGACTGGTTGCAAAGGGTTATTCTCAAACTCCGGGAGTTGATTATGATGAGACCTTTTCACCAGTGGCCAAGATTAAGTCTATTAGGGTTCTGTTAGCCATTGTTGCATTTCATGATTATGAAATATGGCAAATGGATGTCAAAACCGCTTTCCTTAATGGAAAGTTGGCTGAAGATGTTTACATGGTTCAGCCAGAGGGTTTTGTCAGTACAAAGTACCCCAGTAGAGTGTGTAAGCTCGAGAAATCCATTTATGGATTAAAACAGGCACCTCGCAGATGGAATCTTTGCTTTGATGAGAAATTCAAAGAATTTGGCTTTTCAAGGAGTGAAGATGAATCTTGTGTCTATATCAAGGCTAGTGGGAGTATAGTCAGCTTTTTGGTACTGTATGTGGATGACATACTACTCATAGGAAATGACATCCCAACCCTGCAGGAAGTAAAGTCCTGGCTTGGGAAGTGTTTCGCTATGAAGGACCTTGGAGAAGCTGCCTATATCCTAGGGATAAGGATTTTGAGAAAAAGGAGTAAAAGACTAATTGGACTTAGTCAAAGCACCTATGTGGACAAAGTGTTGAAAAGGTTCAACATGCATAACTCCAAGAAAGGAGAGTTACCCATCCAGAGTAACGCCAGATTGGGTAAGACACAAAGCCCTAGTACTGAGGCTGAGATAGCATAAATGAGTCGAATACCTTATGCTTCAGCTGTAGGATCGATCATGTATGCTATGACGTGTACTCGACCTGATGTAGCCTTTTGCTTTGAGCATGGTTAGAAGGTATCAGGGGAACCCTGGCAAGGCACACTGGACTGCAGTAAAGAATATCCTCAAGTACCTATGGAGGACTAAGGACTGGGTCCTTACCCTCGGTGGCAGAGAGGACTTGGGAGTTGTAGGGTACAATGATGCTAGCTTTCAGACTGACAG
Source organism: Lactuca virosa (assembly GCF_052849685.1). NCBI lineage: Eukaryota > Viridiplantae > Streptophyta > Magnoliopsida > Asterales > Asteraceae > Lactuca > Lactuca virosa. The sequence goes on from NC_136429.1 coordinate 319,783,774, forward strand.
GGATAATTTCCGCTCTCAGTCGGGCTGGGTCTTTACTCTAAACGGAGGGGCAATTACTTGGAAAAGTTCCAAGAAGGAGACAGTGGCTGATTCCACTTGTTAATCAGAGTATATAGCAGCAAGCGAGGCAGCAAAGGAGGCTATATGGCTAAAGAACTTCATCGGAGACCTTGGAGTTGTACCAGCTATAAAGGAGCCAATGGAGATTTTCTGTGACAGCAATAGTGCGGTTGCCTTAGCCAAGGAACCAAGAGATCATGGGAGATTCAGACACATTGACAGAAAATATCACTTCATCAGACATCAAATAGAAGAAGGAATCCTCGTGGCAAAGAGGGTATAATCGGATGAGAACCCAGCAGATCCCCTCACGAATGGACTGACTCGGGCTAAGCATCTCCAGCATGCTCGGAGCATAGGGCTGAAGGACGATATTAGTTTTAGTAGTTAGATAATCTTGAAATTTGTAAAATGTAATTGACATTTGATGATAAATAAAAGCTTTTATTTATGAGTAAAGTGTTGCTATCTCTTGTCAATCGTTTACTATTATTTCTTTTTGCATGTTTTGACTTCCAGAATAATTATATTATGGTTTATATCATATTATTCAAACTCTCCACCGTCGGTCATATGTTGGAAGTTGATATGAATCAAGACTATCATGGGTTGGCTTATAGAGGTCTAAGATGTTAGACAAAGCGGGGCTACAACACTCATGAGTGCTCATAAGTTCTGAGTATTGGATTCAAGCCACGCTCACTTGTATCACTTCATGGAATTTATCTCGAGTGATCGTGAGACGGTAATATCATATAAGTCTTCAAACCTAGAGATATAATTTGTTGCCTATGAGTTGGTTATGCATTGATTGCACGAAAACGCATTGGTAACTCGATGTTATAAACCGTGCTTTTGTGTGTAATTCAACAAGTAGTAGAGCAAACATATGAGTCGAAGTTTATCTGTTCCTTCTAGAATTAGAAGCGATATCTGGGCCCCTCGATGATTTTGTTTTGACCTATGTACCGGGCCCGGTCAGAACTAAATTGATGTGTTCAGTTAAGTTCTATGTCAAACAAATCGGAAATCGAGAAACAAATGCTGGACAATAAGCAAGACCATGTTCCATGTATTTGTCCGGCTGATATCTAGAACAGAGGATTATATGATCACTTATCTAAAATGGCGCTTCATAGTTCAACAGAGTTTTAAGAGCTACGATTGTTGATCGGTTCCTGAAGTCATACTTGCAACTATAGTTATTAGACTTATCCAAGTGGGAGACTGTTGGAGATAGTGTCTAAGTCCATAACTATATTTAGTATGTACTTGACCCGACCCGGCATGGTCCATTTGGGTTGCACTTCACCCGAACAATTTACGGATAATCTTTTGAGAATACTATAAGTTATGATTTATTAATATATTATAAGTTCTAATATATTAATATAAAGTCATATTATTTAATTAGTGTTGATATATAATTAATATAGAATTAATTTAGAGATCAAAAGTATGACTAATTAAATATGGGCTCTTGTATTTATATAGTGTGGGCTAATGCTTATTTGGAATGGGCTAGACTTGCATGGAAAGTCCATGGATACTCCATGGAGCTTTAACCCATGGATCTCATGGAAATGAAAAGACATGGGTATTAGGGTTTACATGGATGTAACCCTAATCCACCACACTATATAAAGGAGGCTTTGGTTCTTGAAATTACACTAGTTGATGTGTGTAAACCAAGAGGGCCGATTTCAAGAAGTTTGTGACTATTCTCTCAAGTTTCCAAGTTTGTGGTGATTTTTGACTTCCATTTGAGGCATCTACATTATTGGTGCTAGGCTCTCAAACTCCAAGCAATCAACTACTACTACAAGGTAAGTACTGCTACTAGTTTTATTTGATTCAAGTATCCCATGCCATGCTAGTTAGGATAAGAACCTTGGAAAAATAATTATTTGCATGTATCTTAGTCAAACATAGATCCAAGGTTTCTAGGGTTGCATGTACACCATAGGAGTGTTAGAATGCTCAAAACCCATCATATGTCACCATGCAATAATAATCGATATGGTCTGGCCCCAAGTATTGATCATGATGATGAAGTTGGCTGGAGGCCATGCGTGGGCCTTGTTAGTTATGTGATCGGACTCGGAGTATATGGGAGTTCGAGAATAGCGGTTGCTCAACATGGATAGTATAGAGTGGAGTTTAGCTCTGTGGCAGTTATAGGTGCGGTAAGGGTTGTTGAGTAGACTTCCTGGAAAGGGAAGGTATGTAGCTCCGGAAGGAGTTTGGTTCCTCTAAAAGGAAGGCAGTGGAGTAAATGGATGATCGAAAGTGCTTGGTAGTAAGCACTGGGGTTGTACCAGGTATATGGTAGCACATACGGGTTAGATGCCCGTTGAGGTTGTGGCAATGTTGGATGATGCGCATGCATGTTTTCAGTCTCCTTGGAAGAGGAGGAGGAAGGTGGTTCCAGATTGGAGATTGGGACAGAGGAAGGTGAGACAGCAGGTTAACATACTCGGGAGTAGTATGGACTGGTGCTGGGGACTGTATAAGGATATTACAATTGGAGGTCAAGGACCTAGAGACCGTGATAGGGAGGTGTGATTGGGTTGCACTCCGTTGTGTCGAGCCGAAGGGTTCGAGGGTGACGCAAGGACAAGGTACTTAGTTCCGAGTATGGTCGTAGGCTTGAGATATGTATATGGAGGTATTCCAATCTGGGGTATTCCATCATGGGGATTTGTTCCAGGTTGCAAGTTATCAGGGTTATCGCCAATCTTGGGCGAAGGAAGATGGATTAGTGTCTTGGCGGAGCTCAGTGGGTGTTGTGGTATCCAGTTTTCGCAGGTTGCGAATGAGTGCATAAGACGGAAGTAAGGCATTGTCTTCAGGTGGCACTTAGTTGATGAGTGTTGTCATCAGAGAAAAGAAGTCGGTGGCCGGCTTGAAGCAGTTATCAGGACCCTGCAAGGGAAGAGATGGATTTTAGAGATTCGATAACTGTGTTTGAAGGAATCTGGGTCGGTTTGAGATCAGTGGATGCATTGTGGGAGTGTCATCCGGAAGTTTGTGATGCCGCAGGCTTCGAGGACGAAGCCTAATTTAAGTGGGGGAGAATTGTAACATCCCAAGTTCGGAAGCAAGAAGTTGAAGGGTGCAAATTGTAAATTTAGGAAGGGGACTCGACGAGTAGGTCCGCATACTCGCCGAGTCGGAGCGGGATTCTATCGCGGTTTAAGTGGCCAACTCGCCGAGTCGGCGGCTTGGACTCGACGAGTTGGTGCTGAAGAGAGAAAACCCTAATCCCGAGTGTTACACCCTATTTAAAGGACATTATGTCCTCCTCCCAGCCTCCTAATCCCCCAGAGAGTTCCAGAAAACCCTAATTTCGTGTGAGACTTTATTGTTGAGGAGATTGGAGCTTGGAAGAGGAATTTGGTGGAAGGAGCTTGAGAAATTGGAGGCTAGCATCAAGGGGCTTGCGTAGATCTGGTATCTACATCAGTTTGGGCACATCTCAGAGGTAAGGAGCCATTATCTTAATCTATTTCCTTTTTGGGTTCATCCTTGGTGGTTGATTTGGAGTTCCTTAGCTTGTTTGAGATCTATTTCGGGTTTGGAGCTTAGATCTAAGGTTGCTACTCCAGACCTAAGCTTGTGATGGTCCTTAATGCCATAAAGCTCCTGTCTAAGAGTTATTGGTGAAGCCCCTTTGTCATGAACCCTAGCCCTAGAGTGTTTTGGGCCTATATCTCCTTGGTTTCACGTAATGTTTGCAACTTTATGTGAGGGTTAGGCTGTAGAAGAGTGGATCGATGGATTGGAGCCCCTACATGGCTCGAAAAGCCTCTGAATGGATTGAGAACTGGATAGACTCGGCGAGTCAAATGGGTGTACTCGACGAGTTGTATGAAGATTGCCTTGGACTCGACGAGTTGGAAGAACAACTCGGCGAGTCTGTTGAAGATTGCCTCGGACTCGGCGAGTCTGTTCTTGGACTAGGCGAGTCTGGTCGCGGAACCCTAACCCTTTTGGTTAAGCCTCGAATCGGTGAGTCGAGGGACGACTCTGTGAGTTGAGCAGGATGGGACTCGGAGATCGTTGGAATCGACGAGTCTTGGGGCGACTCGGCGAGTTGAGTCGTGTTATGGGAGTTTCTAAGTATAGGAACTCGACGAGTCGACGGGTCGACTTGGCGAGTAGAATCAACCAGGAAGGTTGACTTTAACTGAGGACTTTGACTTTGACCAAGAGTTGACCAGTTTGACTTCCAAGGGTATTTTGGTAATTTTGGTATTTATGGAATTGATTCTTTGGTAGTGTTCTGTGGTGAAGTTCGTGTCGGTGGTCGGAGCAGCTTGGTCTTATCTCTTCAGTCGGTAATTGCAGGTGAGTTATCCTCACTATATCGACAGGGTCTACGGCACCAAGGCCGGCCCTTTATCGGATGGAAATCCGGGTATTGTTGTTATGTTATTGCTTTGCTAGATCTGCATCCTGGTATTTAGGATGGTGTTATGTTAGTGACCTGGTTAAGGTCGGTACCCTGTATATAGGGTAATGTTATGCTAGTGACCGGTTAGGTCGGAATCCTGGTTAGGATGTTGATATGCTATGTGATCTGTTAGACTGTTTGTCTGGTTAAGGAAGTGTTATGTGATTGATTGTTTATGTGCACATGGTTGCTGACGGGGGTTGGGTTGAGGCGGGTCCTGCTTTGTGCTGTAGGCCAACATGCCCAGGGCGGACCGGATATTCCGAAGGCCAAACGAGCGGTCCGGATAGGCTGAAGGCCCCAGGAGGGCAGACCAGACGTGCCGAGGCTCAGAGAGTGGACCAGGCCGACTGAAGGCCCGGTGTGGGCGGACCAGTCATACTGTAGACACAGAGAGTGGACCAGTTAGATTGAAGGCCCGGTGCAGGCGGACCAATCACACTGTAGACTCGATGTACATGGCTAGACTCGGAGGGTGGACCAGGTAGACTGAAGGCCCGGTGCGGGCGGACCAGTCACATAGTAGACCCGATGCGCATGGTTGTTCTATTTGTGATATGTTATGAGTATGTTTATGTGTGGTTGGTATTTTGGGGGTAACTCACTAAGCTTTCGGGCTTACAGTTTCAGTGTATTGTTTCAGGTACTTCAGGAGATCGTGGCAAGGCGAAGGCGTGATCGTACCGCTCCTCATGTTTTATGTTTTATGTGATATGGTTCTGGGGGATACTCTGATGTTTAAACTATTTTGAAAATGAGATGTATGAACTTAATGGTTTCTGAATGAATTAAAATGTTTTAAATTGGCTCAATTTTTATGGGTGTTACAACTTAAGTACTTGATACTTAATGTTAATCTAATATTTGTAAATGTTTATAAATATTCAAGAAGAGGAAGTAGTTGAGAACAAGCAGGTTGGAACTTCACCCTCTAAGTTTAATTTATTATTTATGCTTAGAACATAAAGTACTTGTATTGTAAAACAATGCTTGTTTCGGAACAATGAATGTTTTAATTTAGCCTGTATACATATATATCTCAATTAACTAATTAGAAATTGATTATTTTCTTAATCGTTTTTCATAACGATCACCTTCACATTCTATAATGATTAAATTATATTTTTGAGAATTAAATCTCTTGATAGAATTATTTAGTATATATAAATGTTTTCTAAATAAATAAGTGTATATGCAAACACTTTTGACTAAAATTTGATTTGAATTAAACTTATCTATGACATTGTTATCTTTATTATATAAATAAAATACACATATTCCAACTTCAAGAAATGGATTTTAAATCAACAGAGTTAATGTTTCAATAATGAAACAAGGTCGATAGGCTGTCAAGCTGTCATGAAGGAACTAAAAATATTATTTCGAGTATAAAACAAGGAAGTCGATTGATTTAGTTTTGTGAGGGCACAATATAAAGACAATTCTTACTTGGGAAAGCTGAAAGCGAGTGGATGAGATCACATATATTCGCTGAGTTTGTGATTTTAGGGACGAAATCATTATGAGTGAATGAGAATTGTAATGTCCGCGAATTCGGCTAGACATTTAAGTGATAAAAGTTATAATTAATCATTTTTAATTAAAAATCTCAATTAAGATAATTGCAAATAAATGAATAAGAACTTCAAACATGATATGTGTTTATATAAAGGTGATATATATATATATATATATATATATATATATATATATATATATATATATATATATATGTAAAGAGAGAGAGAGAGAGAGAGAGACGAATGATCATTTGAGAACTCAAAGTTTCCCGAGAACCTGAGAGCCAAACCAGGGCCGTTAGATCAAAATAATAAAAGGTTACGATACTTTGTGGCATTTTTGTAAATACTTGGGAAAAAACAACACGGGGCATGATAATTAAATGATCCAGGTGCATTTTAGTGATGAATTTGTTGGATTAGGTGTCTAAGCCCATAACTATAACTGGGATGTACTTGACCCGATAGTAGCATGGTCCTTTTGGGTTGCCTTCACCAGTGCAATTTGATAGGATGAACTTTTGAGAATAAGGTTATTTGTGATTTATTAATATATTATAAGTATAATATATTAATTGAGAAATCATATTATTTCATTAGTATTGATCAAGAATTAATTTGGGATTAATTTAGTGATCAAAAGAGACTGATTAAATATACGTGGACTGATTAAGTAAATACATGATTCTTATAGTGTGGGCCAATGATCCATGGTTAATTAGGATGGGCTAAACCAATGTGATAGTCCATGGATAGTCCATGGAGGTTTAACCTATGGAGCCTATGTAATATAAAAGGTCATGGTGTATTAGGGTTTTCATGGATGAAACCCTAACATTTGTTACACTATAAAAGCAATCCCCCTTGAGACAAAATCAGTTTTCCCATTCATTCTAAGAGAGTGATAATCGGTTTTGTGCTAACTAGCCTATTCTCTCAAGTCTTATATTGCATTTGGTGTTTGTAAAACTTTAGAGGCATCACACTTGAGGTGCTAAAGCTTTCTAAGACCAAGACCTACAACTACGTCAAGAGGTATTCATCAAACTATGAGTTTTATATTGTATATACTCCATTGTATGCTAGTTAGGATGTATGCTTTGGAAAATTGAAATTGCATGTATAATTAGAGAAAACATAGATCCAAAGAATCTAGGGTTGCATGTGCACCATAGGAGTGTTATAGTGCTTAAAACCCAGCAGTGGTATCAGAGACTAGGATTGTTTTCTGTTATATTTGATGCTTGTTAATTTTCAAAGCTGAAAAAATCGATTTTCTGGCCTTTGACTGATGAACTCGCCGAGTCCACTGGCTCACTCGACGAGTCAAGTTCATGTACTCGTCGAGTAGGTGCTTCTGGTTGCAGAAATTCGAGTTCTTGGCCGGAATTCGACTAGGATCATTACCACAAACTGTTTTGTAATCATAAAAAATGTATTTTCTGATTTGGTAATGATGATCCTCATCCAATTAAAGGACAAATGTCAAATTTTAGGATAATAAGATAATTATTTTTATTATTTGATATGAATTTCCTTGCTATATAAGTTAGATTAGATCAATAGTATATTATATGATAATGTGATTAGCTAAAATTGATCAAAATTGTTCTTGAAGTGAGTTTTTGTAACTTGTTCTCAAGTTGTGTGAAGAGTCTCATTCATGAACATTAAAAAACTCATAAGTTTTCATAAGTTATGCAAACCAAAAGTTTTGAAAGTTACAAAACTTGCCCTCAAGTTTTGGAATTTGTAAAGTCTCACTAATGAAACATTTAATTCCAAACCTTAGAATTTTAAAAGTTTAAAATTCAACCCTTATACTATTATAATATTAAAAGTTTAATATATATATATATATATATATATATATATATATATATATATGTATAAGACAAGTCAGTCTTACCGTTAGTAGGCCTCATTTACGAAGTCGGTCTATAAGAGGGATATAAGGTTATTGCCTATAAAATGACAGTTTAATGGGTGTCCACTCTCACCTACCGCTTCCTTGCTTGGTGGAGGATCGTTAGCCGAACGGGTAGGATAGGACATTAATTCTCGTTAAAAGTATAATGACAATTATAAAGTAACTAAACTTTTATTAAATTCCCAATCTTAGTTACTTTAGAAAAAATGTGAAATTGGTGCCATTCCATGAAATTGCACTTTGCACCTTGTTAAGTCGTTAGTGGAGCGTGTGTGGTTAACCGGCACACTAATATGGGACTAACAAGGGTGGCAAAGGGTAGCTTGATGTTAATCATAGATCAATGGAGCGTGTGTGGTTAACCGACACATTGATTAGGTGATTTGTAAACATTAAGAGTACCAAGCACATTTGCATGGTTATTCACACCTTGTTTGTGTTCCTCGGCATCCCAGTCACCAACTTGAAGGGCACAATCGAGATTTAAACATTCCATTGAAAAGTTCAATGAATCTCAAAAGAATCTAGGAATTTCAATCCAATTAAAACTTAATAATCAATTTTGTTTTTCATGGTGGAAATTGGTAAATCGTCATTTACCTACCTTCAAATATTTTGCAATTGGATTACGACATCCCTCTTCCGAATTGTAAAATATTGTGTTGTGTCCTAGCCTTAATATTTCATTTGGGTGTTATATTAAGGACTCTCATCTAATCTAAACTTTGTTCTTTTTCTTTTCAGATGTCTATTCCAAACAATGCTTTAGGCTACAACCCTTCAGGATCATTCTCCCTCATGAATTTGGTTGGGAGAACTATCTTCGATGGGTTAAACTTTAACGATTGGATAAGAACCATCTGTATGGCCCTTCGCTACGAGGACAAAGAATTTGTTCTCGATAAAGAGCTGAAGGAGATTGATGAACAAACTGCTGCTCCCAAACAAATCGAGGAATACAAGGTTCATGAGAGGTACACGACAAAGGTGTCGTGCATTATGATTGCTACCATGACTGTTGAGCTTCAAAAGTCCTATTAGGACTTCTGGCCCTTCGTAATGCACCAAGATTTGATGGAAAGATACCATCAAAGTGCTTGGCAGGAAAGGTATGAGATCATTGCCTCCATGATCACAACCAAAATGAAGGATGGAGAGTCCATCACGGCCCACTTGCAAAAGATGCAGAGATATGTGGATCGCTTGCTGAAGTTGAATGTTAACTTCGATGAAGAGTTGGCCATTGACATCATCCTACACTCGTTTCCTTCTTGTTATGATTAGTTATGCACGACCTATCAACAAGGAGGAGGTCACTCTTAGCAAGCTTCAAGGCCTTCTAAGAACTGCAGAAAGCAACTTGAAAGGAAATTCGGTTGTACCTACTCCTACTATTGTTGCCCCTGTTCTGGCAATCGGACATGGCAAAGGGAAGAAGAGGAATGCTCCTTCTAAGAGCCGCAAGGGAAAGTCTCTTGATGGATCCTCTTCCAGTGGGACCCAAGCTAGTTCTGCTAATCCTTATACCAATCAAAAGGATGCAGAGTGCTTCCATTGTCATGAAAAAGGGCACTGGAAACAAAGCTGCCCCAAATACTTGCAGGACATTAAGGATGGGAAGCTAAAGCCCACCTTCACAGGTATTTACACTATTCTGTCTAATAACTCATCACATGCTAATTCTTGGGTCCTTGATACAGGTTGTGGTATTCACATTTGTTCTGATATGTAGAGACTAAAAGGAAGTAGGGATGTGGAGCACGGGAAGATAAACTTAATCATAGGGAATAGGAAAGTGTTGCATGTGACCAAGATTGGAGTTTACTCTTTATTCCTTAGTAGTGGGTTAAATTTAGATTTGAATAATTGTTGTTACTCGTCAGATATGACGAGAAATATTATTTCCTTTCATAGTTTGTATAAACAAGGTTTTACCTTTTCTTTTAATAATGAAAGTGGTGGTATTAATGCTTGTTATAAAGGTGTATTTTATTTTGAATCATTACCTTGTAATGCTATATATGAAACTGTGATGGTTGTAGATAACCTGGGAAATAATTTGTTCAATATTGATTCGTCCAATGTTTTGGACAAGGCATGGTTATGGCATTATCGTCTTGGACATGTCAACAAGAAGCACATAGCCCAACTCCAAAAGGATGGAGTTTTGGAGTCATTTGACTTGAAATCTGTCACACCCCAAAACCGGAACGGCAGAAACGTTCTGGGGTGGAGGACGTCATGTTTAGTATCACAAGACATGCATCATAGTAAGCAAAGTAATAAACAACCATTTCATTTAGAAAGAAAGTGTTTACAAAGTATGTGATTTACATAATATAGAATACATAGCAAATAACAAAAAGACATGAAGCTATACTGCTCCATCTTCTGAATCCCAGTGCGCGAACCTGTCTACTGGTCTCCTGAGAATACAAGTCATTTTGAAAGCGTAGATCAGCATTTAAGCTGGTGAGTTCATTAGATTTTAGTGATGTAGTAAGTAGTAAGAAAGTTTGTAGAAAGTTGTAGTAAGTTGTAGTAAGTTGTAGTAAGTTCTTGTTTAGAAAAGTTTGCCTGTTCCTCCAGAAAATCCTATATTTCCTGCTTTGATGAAAGATAAGTAAAAATGACTCTACGGTCCTTTCTATGAGTATTAAATGGATACAAGTTATACAAAACCCAGAGTAAACAAACAATCGGTTGTGTGTGTCTGCCCTAAGCCCACAACCAAACAAGGAACAGGAAATGAGGCGGAAGACACACATCCCATTGTTTGTTAGATCATCGTTGTATATAACCCCTGCGTATTCACTCAGTACTCACAGAGTTAACTGTAATAGTTCCTTTATATTTGATGAAAATATCCTTTAAGAAAACCCTTATTTCTTATAATAAAATGATAACCACAGTAGTTCCTTCTATAATCACTTAGTTTATACTAGTTATATATAATCTAATATCGAACATATAGTTAATTGTGTGAATCTGCCCTACACCCACAACCAAACAAGGAACAGGGAATGAGGCGGAAGGCACACATCCAACTACCTATCGGATATTAATTATATATAACCCTGCTGTATAAACTAAGGTATTATAGAATTAACCACCTAAGGTCCTTTAACTTTTACTAGTTTAATAAAATGGATTAAACCCTTTACTGGTTAAGTTTCTAGTTTTGTACTCCAGAAGTTCTTCATTTGAAAAGTATGTTTTGTACTAGAAAATGGTGCATTGAATTAGTGTCCTATGACCTGACCCATACATGGTACCCCTTACGACTACTTGGTGTATACAGAACATATATATAGCTAAGCTCGGATAGATAGTAGGTTGGGTGTATCTGCTCTACCCCTTACGACTACTTGGTGTATACGGAACATATATATAGCTAAGCTCGGATAGATAGTAGGTTGGGTGTATCTGCTCTAAGCCAACAACCAAACAAGGAACTGGAAATGAAGCGGAAAGCACACATCCTACTACCTGTCGGACCCGATTAATATATATCCCTGAATGCATACACTAAGGAATCATAAAGTTAGCATTATAGATCCCTTTCTACTGAATGTACTAGACTCGACTGTTCTGTGTGTCGTTTGTAAAATGTAAGTTTTCCCTAGTTTATAACTATCTTGACTCAAAAATAGTTTGCATTAACTTTCAAGTGGAACTGTCACTTACTGTAAGTAATGGGAATTTATAAGTACACAGTTGTCTTTTGAATTGACATCCTGTAGTACTAATTACCTTAAAACATGTTTGTTTTAGTAAGGTCATAATGTGAGGAATAGTACCCATACTATACGCTCTCCCTGCAAGAGATTATGGGGACCAACCGCGACTTCCGCAAACAAATTGCTCGGTCGTGTAGAATTCACATTAAAGTTATGTGATCATATATACCCAATTTTACTATCACCTTTTGTTTAGAACAATGAGTTAGTGATTCATTGGTATAATTAGATCCTGTAGTGTTCTCATGCTATAGCATATTAGTATGTTCATTCTGCTATAGTGTATAGTGTATAGTATGTCTCTCTGATGTATTGTATCTACCTCCTTGTTTCTCTTTATGTTTTCTTGTATTGTATCTACCTCCCTGATTCTCTTTATAGTATGTTCTAGCATCTAGTATGAACTGAACCTCTAAACTATACCCCTTATAGTTTACTAGTATTTTACTTAAACTGTTATTGAAAAGACTCATTTTACTACTAATTTATGCTTGTGCTTTAAAAACGGAGTTTGGTTAAACTATAAATTAACATAACTTTAGAAGAGTTTTTGAAATATTTTGATCACTTATAAATGACATAATCAACCTTTTGAAAGATGTTTATAACAAGCAATTACACAATTATCATTGTGTTCAACTTGTATTCCCCCCTTTAAAAGCGTTTAAAACATTTTAAAAGATTGATTACGGGGTATGAACTCACCTTATATGGGTGATTCAAAGGAATATGCGCGTAAGGATGAGAAGTTCCACGAATGAAGTCCCGAGACTTAACGAGTCCTAAATGACATATAATGGCATATATTGGCATAAATATAATGTTTATAAGCAACTATATGAAAGGAAACACCCCTAGGGACTTGGACTAAGTGATGGAATCACATGTGATTCATCAAAGGGATGTTTATGGCCAAGAAATGGTGTTTACAGCCATGGGTTTACGGCTATGGAGTTTACGGTCGTAAACTCATGGTAAAAGGTGCATAAGAGGGTGTTTGAATGCTTGGGAAGCTTGAGGGACTATTGCTCTACACAAGTATGAGCAAAACTAACTTATTGGAAGATGTTGAGGTATTTATGGCCATACCAAAAGTGTATGGCCGTAAACTCTCCAAATGGTGTCTTATTGGGTCTTAAAGGCAAGGAGTTTCAAAGGTTCAAGTGTTCTAATGGTTAGAAAGAGTCTAGAAGTGTTTAAGGTTCAAGACTTGGCCATAATTAGGGTTTACGGCCAAGGGAGATTCTCTTTGGCCGTAAACTCTCATTTATGTTGAGTTTGGTGATGTTTCAAGGCTATGATCTAGTGTCTAACATGGTTAACTAGAAGATAGATGGAATACTCACACTTTTGAGGCCCCTAGAAAAGTTTGCGGCCACTAAGAACAAGTGTGTGTTCTTGGTGTTCTTGGTGTTCTTGGTGAAAGATGAAGATCTAGCAAAAAAGTTGATTTCCATGGATGAAATCAAAGAGTGATTCATGAGAAGAAATATAACAACAACTAGAGGGAAAGAATCACTTACTTTTTGGAAGATCGGGAATGAAAATCTCGATGATACTTGAGAGAGAATGGAAGTGTTCTTGAGTTAAAAGTGTAAGAATGAAGGAAAAGTGAAGGGAATGAGGACTTTAAGGGGGAGTTTACGGCCAACCTTGAGTTTACGGCCGTAAACTCATGTGTCTTGGCCGTGAACTCCTTTTTGGTGGTGCTAAGTCTTGAATGTTGCACAGTGTCTCTAGCAGGTACATTCTAACACTCATTCCTCAAGTGTACTAGGCTTAAAACCCAATAGAATGACCCTTAACTAGGCTAGAAGGCAACAATTTTTCGGGTTGTCACATCATCCCCCCGTTAGATGGAATTTCGTCCCGAAATTAGCTTTCTTAGTAGTACTACTGGGGTTGCGCTCGTCTGAAACAAGTCGTATATAATTAGGATTAGTAATTATAGGATTCCTACTCGTAGACCTGGCACTTTGCCTTACTGTTAATGATAGGATTCATACGCGGCCCATCTATCATTACTTCGTGTATACAAGTCGTATATAATTAGGATTAGTAAGACGGTCGAATGTGCGACTCTGCCCCAGGTCCACAACCAAACAAGGAACAGGAGATAGGGCGGAAACACACATACTAGATCTGCGTAATCATAATCATATACTACCCTCGCGTATACACTTAATAGTGATAGGTGGGCTGTATTCGTCCTTAGCCTCTGTGCTTGAACTTGGTCTGCTGGATGGGAGGTATTTCGGAAGGGCCTGCGGACATACAGCGACAAGGCTTCGGAGGACAAAGTACTCTTCGCACGAGTACTTCGGGGTTTAGAATACGAAAGACAAAATTGAGTTTTAGGTCGGACTGTCGTTACGAATGATGAAGGTTTCGTGAACTTGACGGTCGAGGTGATAGAAACATATGAACTTAGTATGGTGAAGACCATGCCAACTCATGACGAATGATAGAAACAGACTCTTTACTGAACAAAGTTTGGCCGATTTGAAAGAAATGTATGTTATACGATGATGTACTTCCGTAGTGTGCTCGAAAATGTACTCTTTTCAAATGTTGTAGTGCTTTCTGTCTTCCCTTGATGTTAACACTTCTTCGTATCGTATCGCGATGTGCGCGTACATACCGCGAAAGTGATTTGTTATCTAGTATCGATACTTAAAATACGATCCTCCTTGGTACCACTACGATCGCCTTGAATATACAAGTTATGAATAATTAAGATGAATTGGACGGTCGACTGAGTAACTCTGCCTCAAATCCACAACCAAACAAGGAACATGAATTAAGGCGGAATCACTCACTCTGAGTCTGCAAAATCTTAGCTATGCACAACCCTTAATGTACATACTAAGCCATCATAGCTTCTCAGAACAGATCTCTTAGTTCTTTTGAATACTGTGACCTACTTCGTTATGTGAGTTATTATAATTACTTTTAAGTGTTATTCCCAAGTTTTAATCTTATATAAATATAAATTAATTTTTAAAGAAATTACTTTTTCGAAAATGTACCGCTGCTCGATGGTGACTCCGAGGTCGATTCTCCTGCGGTGATCATCAGAATTCGCCCATCCCTCCTGAGTTCTTTGTTATCGGGCAGTCCTCCTGGTAGTATCCAGTCTCACCACAGGCATAGCAGGCCTGGTTTTCTTCAACTCCGGGGACTTGGGAGATCGGTTGAGCCAGTACCCTGCAGAAACGGACTGTGTGTCCCTTTTTGTGGCAGTTCAGGCATTGTATTTCCCGACATACTCCGGTGTGGTGATAGTTGCACTTTCCACACTTCAGGAGGGTTCCAGCATATCGACTGGCAGGTGCTGAAGTAGCAGGTGTTGTGGTGTTGTACATTGTACTCGTTTGTTCCTTCTATGGGGTGTCTTGTGTTATTCGCTTCTTCTTCCTCTTGTTCCTCGACTTCTGTTTATATTCCTCTCCCCTCGATGGGTCGGGAACAGGGACTTCCACACCATGGCGGACTCCTTGGTCGATGAGTCGCTGAGTCAGGCGTTTAGCACTATCGAATGTGGCTGGGTTAAAAGACAGTACATCTCCTTGGATTGGGGCAGATAGACCCCATATGTATCTTTCTATCTTCTTGCTCTTCGGGGTAACCATCTCGGGGCATAGAGCTGCTAGGTCACTGAACCGGTCAGTGTAGGCCATTATGTCTGAGCCGACCATCGCAAGCTCCTATAGTTCTTGTTCCAGCTTTTGAACTTCGCCCAACGAGCAGTATTCTTCCAGCATCAACTCTTTTAGGTTCTCCCAACCTATTGAGTTAGCCACTGATAGGGTCAGTGACTTAACATGGTTGTTCCACCATGTTAGGGCTCTGTCAGAGAAGGTGCAGGCAGCAAACTTCACTTTGCTCCCTTTAGGGCACGAACAGATTTCAAATACCGAATCTGCTTTCTCGAACCATCGCATCAGAGCGATGACTCCACCATTTCCATCAAAGGAATTGGCTTTGCAGTTTATGAAGTCCTTATACGAACACTCCCTTGGGTGTTCGTGAGTAATTCTGGGGTTGGTTAAGTGGGTACCGCTACCAGATCCGAGGGTACCACTATCACCGAAGTGAGCTAGAGCAGTTGCCACTGCGGAGGATATCGCTGCTTGAAGAGCAGCATGATCGAATTGTGGAGGTGGAGTTGGAGTTATCGAAGTAGCGCGTCCGTTTGATCTGTGAGGAGGCATCTTTTCTAAAAGAATACAAAGATGAGATGGAATAAGTCTAAAGCAATGGACACAAGCCGAAAGCTGAAAAGACAAGGTTATCCTAGTTCTGGGTGTATCGGGTCCTGACTTCCACAGGGTTCTAGAAACAATTCATACAAGAGTCTATACCTAATAAACTTTATGAATTTGAAATGGCTATCCTCGAATGAATATTTGTTACCTGAACAACTGTTACCAGCTGCATGTAAGAAAATAATCCTAACATATAATGTGAGCAGTGTCTCCACTCCCTCATTAAGTTAAATAAGATTATTATTTATTAGTGTGATGCATAAGACGTTTTGGTTACTTCGGTTGATCCGTCTTTGAAAGCTCCTCATGAACTTGCTCTCGTTTCCTCCCGAATCTTCTGTTGTCTACTATGAGGAAGTGGTTATATCTATCTGGGTTTGTTGTGCGAGAATGGAAGTGACTAAAGAATCTATGAGATTTAAGTGAAAAATTATGGGGTGATCCTTACAGAGTCCTCCTAAAATTGCACAAGGTATACAAGTTGTATATAATTGAAGATTAAATAGACCTTCGAATAAGTGATCCTACTCCAAAACCACTACCAAACAAGGAACAGGTAGTGAAGCGTAGATCACAAATTCTAAGTCTATAAAATATGAATTATATATAACCTTGGGAGTATACACTGCAAGATTACAGACCTATCCGTAAGCGTCTTTTAAGTTAACACATAAGTTATTTATATGGTGCCTAAAATACTCCTATAGTATTTTAATGTAATCTACTTGGTATCTCTTAAACTTGTTATTGCGTTATAGTATCATAGAATACTCCTATAGTATTCTAACTCTAATGTACTTGATCTAGTATTCTCTTGACTTAGTATTAGGTAAGTTGTAAGACCATTGCAACACCACATCACTCCCAAACACATGTCGGTCACATCTCGAATGAATATAGTTGATCAGGCTATATTGATCCTAGCTATGATTACATAATTGTCCAGGTTTGACGATAGTGTTCAACCTTTAACTTCTTATGTTCTGTTCTTCTTGTGATACTTGTTCTAGTATGTATATATGTATAAGCAAGTGTGTATACTTTTATAAGATATCATATTATATTTAAAATATATTCTTATCCAGAGCACTTCGGCCCCATTGTATTTATAGTTGTATATCTTTTATCGGCTGATATACTTACTTCATTATAAACAATGCACTGATACCAATCTGTCACACCCCAAAACCAGAACGACGGAAACGTTCTGGGGCGGAGGACGTCATGTTTAGTATCACAAAATATGCATCATAGTAAGCAAAGTAATAAACAACCATTTCATTTAGAAAGAAAGTGTTTACAAAGTATGTGATTCACATAATATAGAATACATAGCAAATAACAAAAAGACATGAAGCTATACTGCTCCATCTTCTGAATCCCAGTGCGCGAACCTGTCTACTGGTCTCTTGAGAATACAAGTTATTTTGAAAGCGTAGATCAACATTTAAGATGGTGAATTCATAAGATTTTAGTGATGTAGTAAGTAGTAAGAAAGTTTGTAGAAAGTTGTAGTAAGTTGTAGTAAGTTCTTGTCACACCCCAAAACTGGAACGGCGGAATCGTTCAGGGGTGGAGGACGTCATGTTTAGTATCACGAGATATGTATATGGTAAGCAAGTAATGAACAACCATTTCATTTCGAAAGAAAGTGTTTACAATCTGTGTGTTCACAAAACATAGAATCCATACACAAATAACAAAACAAGACTTGAAGCTATAATGCTTCATCTTCTGAATCCCCAACATGAGCACTTGTCTAATAGTCTCCTGAGAATACAAGTTATTTGAAAGAGTTGATCAGCAATTAAGCTGGTGAGTTCATAAGATTTTAGTGATGTAAGTAAGTTGTAAAGTGTTGTTGAAAATGTAGATGTAAAATGGTGTAAGTTGTAAAATGTTGTAAGTGGTAAGTTCTGTTTTGAAAAGTTCGCCTATTCCTCTAGAAAATCCTATATTTCCTACTTTGATGGAAGTTTAAGTAAAAATGACACTACAACCCTTTCTATGGGTACTAAGTGGGTACAAGTTATATAAAACTCAGAGTAAACAAACAATCGATTGTGCGCATCTGCCCCAAGCTCACAACCAAACGAGGAACAGAAATTAAGGCGGATAGCACACATCCCATTGGTTGTTAGATCATTGTCATATATAACCCTGTTGTATTCACTTGTTACTCATGGAGTTAATTGTAATGGTTCCTTTATATATATGAAAAGTTCTTTAAGAAAACCTATTTTTCTTATAGTAAAATGGTGACCATAGTGACTACTTTTATAATAGCTTAGTTTATACTGCTATATATAATCTAATATCGAATAGAAAGTTAATTAAGCGAATCTGCCCTAAGCCCACAACCAAACGAGGAACAGGAAGTAAGGCGGAAAACACCCATCCAACTACCTATTGGGTATTAGTTTTATATATAAACTTGGTGTATAAACTAAGGTATTATAGAGTTACTCACCTAAGGTCCTTTAAATTGTACTGGTTTAATAAAATGGATTAAACCCTTTACTGGGAAGTTTCTAGTTTTGTATACCAAAAGTACTGATTTTGGAAAGTATGTTTTGTACTAGAAAAACTGTGCTTTGACTCTGTGTCCTATAACCTGACCCATACCTGGTACCCTTATGATGACTTAATGTATACTAAGCATACATATATATAGAATCGGATAGAAAATAGATTGGGTGAATTCGTTCCAAGCCTACAACCAAACAAGGAACACGAAATGAAGCGAAGAGCACACATCCTATTACCTGTCGGACTCTATTGGTATATATATATCCTATGATGTATACATTAAGGAATCATAAGACTAGTATTATGGTCCTTTCTTTTAAACGTAGCCTTCTACCAAGGCATCTTCTGCTATGTGCTAGACTCGACTGTTCAGTTTGACGATTGTAAAAATGTATATTTTCCCTAGTTTATAACTATCTTGACTCGAAAATAGTTTGAGTTTGACTTTCAAGTGGTACTGGCACTTTATAAAAATAATGGAAAATATAAGTACACAGTTGTCGTTTATAATGACATGCGGATGTACTAATAACCTAAAAACATATTTCTTTTATTACAGTTATAATGTGAAGGCTAGAACCCCTACTAAATGCTCTCCATGTCAAGAGATTAAGGGAACCAAACGCAACCTCTACAAATTCTTGCAAGCCGTGTAATTCACATTAAAGATAATGATCATGTATACCCAATATAACTATCACCTTTTGCTTAAAACAATGAGTTAGTGATTCATTGGTATAATTAGATCCTGTATGTGTTCTGTGACAACCCGAAATTTCTATTATGTACAACATTTCAATTCAATAGAAGTCAGAACAGTTTCTGCTAACTTTCAAGCTTTTTGGAATAAGTTCGAGTCTTTTTAAGTTAGTACTTCAGGAGATACCAGGAGAGAGGATGCTCTAGGGTTTATTGTGCAACAATAAAGTCCCAAAACTCCAAGAGTTTGGAGTTTACGGCCTAAACAAAGGTGTTTACGGCCGTAAACCCTAAATTGGGGGTATATATGACACTTAGTCATTATTTACCATTTTTCACAAATTCAAGATCCAAACTCAATTTGCTCTCAAGTATCATCCAACAATTCTTCAAGATCTTCAACTTGTAAGTGTTTCTAGCCCTATTAAGTTGATATATTACTTAATCTAGTGATTTAACACACTTACATCCGTGAAATCATTCCAAAAGGTTAGATCTTCAAGTTTCACCAAGAACACCAAGAACACACACTAGTGTTCTTGGACTTCTAGCACCTTTTCAAGCCTCTATCTTGTAAGTACTTCTATCCTAGAGTATAATAAGGCTTGTTACACTTCTATACATCAAGAAAACACCAAGGAAACCAAGGATCAAAGGTTTTTACGGTCCAAGAACACCTTGGACCGTAAACCCTAAAAAGGGTGCTAAAGTGTGCCCTAGTCCCTTCTAAGCCTTGGAAACTTGCATAGATCCCTTCCCTAATGAGTTAAGTACACGAAAACATCAAAAGACCATAAACCATTTGGGTTTACGGCCGTAAACCCAAAGGCAAATGGTCCAAGGACCGTAAAACTCCATTTAGGAGTGAAATGGTGCCCTAATCACTTCCATAGGCTTATACTTCAAGTGGAAATGCTTCTAAGGACTTGTAGAGCTTCAAAACAACACATGGTCAAAGAAGCATGAGTTTACAACTGTAAACTCATGGGTTTACGACCTTAAACTCAATGAGTTATGGTCACAAAACCGTAAACTCATATAAAGGGTTCCCTTGAACCCTAAACTCAATAGCAATGTCCTACAACATTTAGATACAATCCTTAGCACTTATAACACTTATATAAGGTGTTCTTCATGCCCTAGGATGTCTTAACTTTGTTAATTAGTTGTTTAAAGACTAATTGGATACATATATGTGTTATTATATGTTAACTAGGATCATTGTGTGTGTACAAGTCTTCACTTGACACCTAGCAATCCTATATCATCAGTTCATCCAAACCACTCACTACAGGTGAGTTCATACCCCTTAATTAACCTTTTAAATGTTTTTAAATGCTTTTATGGGGGGGGGAATACAAGTTGAATTATTATAGTTATTATATCAATCATATGTGATTAATAACTACCAAACAAGTGGATTTCTTACTTTTCAAACTGTGTTACCAAACTGTTTTACTTCAAACTGTTTTACAAACTCCTTTTCATGTCAAATACTTTTACTTAAACTCTTTTAAACTTATATTATGTTAAATGTGTATCTATATACATATAGTTATATAAGTAGGATTGAAAGGACTTAGGACTGATAGCTCACCTTACTTCTTGTTCCTTGTTTGGTTGTGGACTTAGGGTATTAGGGTTATCTGTCCGAAGGTCGTTTGAATCCTAGTTATATATTATGTATATGTATATAGATACAAAGGTTCCTTCTTTCATTCAGCTCCATACCTTTGGGTAGCAAGGGTATACAAACATGTTCATACATTACTAGTAAGCTACTATAGGAGTAGTTTAGGAAGATACTAATAGTATTACTAGAACAATGAAACATACAAAGAGTCAGTTCATACATGAAACAATACCATACAGAGTAGATAACAAACAATACCATACAGAGTAGATAACAAACAATACAATACAGAGTAGATAACAAACAATACCATACAGAGAAAGAGATAACAAACAATACCATACAGAGAAAGAGATAACAAACAATACCATACAGAGAGAACATACAGGCTAGACAGAGGTAGAACATACAATACAGCTAGCACATTCATTACATATACATTATTACAGTTATGTGAGCCACCTAACGGGGCATGGTACTACCTGCCATGACCGTTTTTGTATCCAGAATCTCCTTAAATGGGGAGCGTATGAGTTTGTGTATAGATCTATACTGGATTGACTATCCTACACCTTGATGCTCGTTACAGTGGGACTTGCAAGTCTACGGGTACCAAACGTCATTTCTTACGACGTCTTACATCATCATTTTTCTATTGAGTCGGTAGCAGGATACAGGCCGATCACATGGTACTTTAAATAACAATTGGTTTAAAGTAGTTAGTACAGCAGTAGTTACTTAATACAACACTACATTACTATATCATTTTCCCATTACATTTACTTTGTGATATTCATACAATAAACAATAATGTAAAAACTATATTTTTGGTTAATGATAGTCGGATTTGGGAAAATACACACTCTTACAAGAGACACACACACAGATACTAGATGCCTTGGTAGAAGGCTACTTTTAGTAGGAAATTTAGGGTTTTCTAGGAGAGTTCAAACAATTACAAACTTTTACAAACATATACAATTACAAAATTACAAAACACTTTCATACAACTACAGACACTAATATACTTATGATCTCACCAGCTTTAAAGCTGATAAACTCTTTCAAAATAACTTGTATTCTCAGGTCGCCAGTAGACAGGTACCGGTGCCAGGTTCTGAGAAGATGGAGCTCGTTCAAGACTCATCTTTTATTTTTGATGTATATTTTTGGTGTCTATATAACTCAACAGAACACACTTGTATGAAATTATATTATTAATGCAATGGATGATGTTGTTGTTTGTTTACTTCTTTGCATTGTTGTGATACTGAATATGACGTCCTCCACCCCCGAACGTTTCCGCCGTTCCGGTTTTGGGGTGTGACAGATTGGTATCAGAGCTTTGTTTATAGTGAATCGAGTGTATCAACCCATAAAAGATATACGAACTATAAACACAGTGGGATTAAAATACTCTGATAAAGAGTTTATGCTTTTAAATAATAAAATATTTAACCAAGTATACATACCTGCATTCATACTAAAATCAGTGTCACTAGGACAGAACAAAAGTATTACGATTGTTGGACAGCACAAGTAGACTTAGAGACATATGGTCAACCCTGGGAAGATGTAGCCTGATCAACTACATTATCCGAGGAGTGATTAGCATGTGCCTAAGTGTGGTTGTGAGGTTGCAACAAGTCTAAAAACTTACCAACACTTCTACAACAAGAACAGTAGAACAGAACATAAACTTAAAATACTATAGGAGTATTTTGTGTTTCTATTAATTACTTACCTGAGAACTAAAGGTCTTTATTAAGTATGTCAATAGTTGCAGAGTGGATACGCTAAGGTTATATGTGTCTAGGATATCATAGACTTAGAATCTATGATCTTTGCTTTACTTCCTGTTCCTTGTTTGGTTGTGGGCTTAGAGTTAGGATCACTTATTCGAAGGTCTATCATGTCTAGGTTACCTATGACTGGTATGCACTACGCAAATGTTGGAGTAACTGATAAAGATCATCTTATAATTATCTAGTTAGTTCGTCTATTGATTATTTCCTTATCCCTTTTCTCGCGTAGATATAATGGTTGGATTCCATTTTCCCAGAGACCCGTACTATCCCAACAACGACAATGTTGGATGGCTTAGAGAAGAGCCAGAAGATGATCATCCAATCCCTTTGGATGATCACGAAGCTGAAGGCTTTACTGATGGTTCTGACTCAGAGCCTGAAGTCAACAACCTACCCCCAGCTGCTCAAGACACAAACCTGAACCCTCGTCCAGCATTTCAAGGACCCACTCCTCTGTGGGCCACAAACTTAAACAGATGGAGTCAGGAACAAGGTCAACCCATACCCTACCATGGAGACAGAAGCTTCTACAACCTCACTGAAGGAGGTTCAGCTGACAGGGTCCTACCCATACTGGTCCGTAGGATTGCTCGGAACACTGAGCAAGGTCGAGCAGCTATTGACCGAGTAGTGGAGATTGATGCCAACTCTGGCGTTAACATCGTCCGCATTCGCCAACTTGAGTCTGCTCATGAAAGGACTCAGGTCCGCAATGCAGTTCTACAGAGGGAACTTGCTAAAACCCAAGCTGAAGTCAGGGAACTTCGAGCTCAACAAGCAAGATCTGATAGGCGCGTGAGAGACATAGAACGCCTTCTGTCGGATTCAAGAACTCACTCTAGTAGTTCTCGTCGCCGATAGAGTCTTATCGACTTCTCTTTTGGATATAACCTAGTTTGTGTAAAAACTCTAGTCTAATTTCCTATCTTTGTAAATCTTAGACCCTTTAGGTCTTGATTAGGTAGTAGTCTGTCAAAATTTTCCATCTTGGTTGATGTAAGACCTACTTCTAGGTCATTTTTCCCGAACTCATTACATCTGTAATCCCAGTATAATTGACAAATATCTAATCTTATGGAAATCAATATCCAATTGCTATCATCTGTTAGTACTAGATCTTCATTCAATCATACTATTCAATCGTGCTATTCACTTGTGCTGTTGGGCTATGAAGAGTTAGTCCATGAGTCATTCTTATCTACTTCCTATTAAATTCTTATCAATATCTTCATCTTTCTAAACTTATAGTTAAAAGATACCCCCATGTAAATCAACAAGACGCGATCCTCCCGCACCGACACCACCTGCTCCTCAATTCGATACAGCAGCTCTAAATGCTGCTGTAGCTGCGGCTGTGGCTACAGCCATGGCTCAATATCATTCCTCAGGTTCCACTGGAGAAGGAACCCTGTCCTATCTACTCATGGTGAAATCCTGGTGCGCTTGAGAGAGTGCTCCTAGAAGGACTTCACCAACTGCAAGCCCAAGTCTTTCAGAGGGACTGGCGGAGTCATTGTCCTCTCGCAGTGGTTCGAGAAAACCGAATCGGTTTTCGAGATCTGCTCCTGCCCAGAAGGGAGCAAGGTCAAGTTCGCTGCTTGCACCTTTGAGGACAAAGCCCTGACATGGTGGAATAGCCATGTCAAGTCACTATCTCTAATAGTGGCTAATGCTATGGGATGGGAAACTCTGAGAGATCTAATGATTGAAGAGTACTGCCCGAGGGGCGAGATCCAAATGCTGGAGGAGGAACTGTGGAGCCTAACCATGAAGGGCTCCGACGTAGTCTCTTATACCGCCAGGTTCTGTGAACTGGTGGTCCTCTGTCCCAACATGGTTCATACTGAGGGAAAGAAAATCGAGAGATATATATGGGGGCTGATGCCACCTTACCAGGGAAATGTTTTGGCATCACACCCGACTACATTTGATAGTGCCAAGCGATTGGCACAGCGGCTCATAGACCATGGGATTCGTACCCCGGCCGCAACAACAACCCTGGCCATCTCAGAACCCGCCAGAACCGCTGATTCCAAGCGGAAGTTTTGGGATGACAAGAAAAAGAAGAAGGCTGCCAAAAAGCAGCAGATCGTGGCAGTACATGCTGCAATAGCACCTGCCGTTGCTGCTCCAGTAAGGCAATACGCCGGAAGTTTGCCCAAGTGCAACAAGTGCAACTTCCACCACACAGGAGCCTGCCGGGAAATGCAGTGTTCGAACTGCAACAGGAAGGGGCACACCGCCCGTTTCTGTAAAGCTCCGGCGAGACCACTCAACCAAGTCCCCGGTGCTGGTGTGGGCCAGGCTTGCTACAACTGTGGCGACGTGGGCCACTACAAGAGGGACTGCTCAAAGGCAGGGAATTCTGGTAGAGTTGGAAGAGTTCTGGCCATAGGCCACGAGGAAGCGATTGCCGACCCCACAGTGGTCACTGGTACGTTTCTCCTCGATAACTCATATGCATGTATACTATTTGATAGTGGAGCGCAGAGGAGCTTTGTGAACCAAAGATTTGCTCATTTACTTAAGCAAAAATCACGAGCACTCAAAGACCTGTTCACTGCAGAAATGGCTAATGGAAAGACAGAGAGCACTAACAGTATATTCATAAGGTGTACCCTAACTTTAGATAGCCATTCATTTTCGATCGATCTCATGCTGGTATCTATTAAAAGTTTCGACGTCATCATCGGCATGGATTGGTTGAGTCTTCATCGTGCCGACATCATGTGTTATGAAAAGGCTGACCGCCTTAATCTGTCGTCTGGCGAAACTCTAGTAGTATATGGCGACAAACCCGACACGAACCTCCGTATCATCTCAAGCATTCAAGCTCATAAATTCTTGCGAAAGGAATGTCGCGCATTCCTTGCTCATGTGGTCAATGTGAGCCAAGAAACGAAAGACATTCAGAACATTCCAGTGGTACGCGACTTTCCAGACATCTTTCCAGAAGAACTCCCAGGATTACCTCCGCAACGACAAGTCGAGTTCAGAATCGACTTAGTTCCAGGGGCTACCCCCGTAGCCAAATCGCCCTATCGTCTAGCACCTGCAGAGATGCAAGAACTGTCCTGTCAACTTAACGAACTGCTCAGCAAGGGCCTTATAAGACCAAGCTTCTCACCTTGGGGAGCTCCAGTCTTGTTCGTCAAGAAGAAAGACGGATTGTTTCGTATGTGCATCGACTACAGGGAGCTCAACAAACTGACCGTCAAAAATCGTTATCCCTTGCCTCGTATCGACGATTTATTTGACCAACTTCAAGGGGCAAATTTCTTTTCAAAAATCGACTTAAGATCCGGATATCACCAACTACGAGTGCTAGGGGAGGATGTTCCAAAGCCAGCCTTCCGAACTTGTTATGGCCACTACGAATTCGTAGTGATGCCGTTCGGATTAACAAACGCGCCCGCAGTATTCGTGGATTTAATGAATAGGGTGTGTCGTCCTTACTTGGATCAGTTCATCATCGTCTTCATCGATAACATACTTATCTACTCTCGTAGTAAGGAGGAACATAGTCAACATCTGCGACAAGTCTTAGAAACACTACGTTCGGAGAAGCTCTATGCGAAGTTCCCGAAATGCGAATTTTGGATACGACGAGTCGAATTCTTAGGGCACGTGGTTAGCGAAGAGGGAATACACGTGGACCCTTCCAAAATTAAAGCCATTGAGAGCTGGTCAGCACCGAAGACACCTATAGAAATTTGTCAATTTCTAGGCCTCGCTGGCTACTACCGCAGGTTCATTCAGAATTTCTCCCGCATAGCGAAACCTCTTACAACACTGACCCAGAAGGGCGTGGCCTTTGACTGGGAAGAGAAGCAGGAGAGAGCGTTCCAAACGCTCAAAAGAGCCTTGTGCACCGCACCAATACTATCCCTCCCCGAAGGGATAGAAGACTTCGTCGTCTATTGCGATGCGTCAAATCAAGGACTCAGATGTGTTCTGATGCAGCGAGGTAAGGTCATTGCCTATGCCTCGAGACAGCTGAAGACACACGAGGTCAACTACACTACCCACGATCTGGAACTAGGAGCAGTTGTGTTTGCTCTGAAGATCTGGAGACACTACCTGTATGGTACAAAAAGCACAATCTTTATAGATCACAAAAGCCTACAACATATATTCGACCAGAAGGAGCTCAACATGAGACAACGACGGTGGGTCGAGCTACTCAGTGATTACGAATGCGAAATTCGTTATCATCCAGGTAAAGCCAATGTAGTAGCTGACGTCCTAAGTCGGAAAGAATATTCCGGTCGTAGAGTCAAGTCATTGACTATGACTATCCATTCACACTTGCCCAAACAAATTAAGGAGGCTCAGCTCGACGCTTTGAAACCTGAAAATGTGGCAGGTGAATCCCTGAGAGGAATGGATAAGAACTTGGAGGTTAAGGGTGGTAGAGCTTATTATCTCATGGATCGGATATGGACCCCGAAACTTGGTGGTTTCAGAGACTTGGTCATGAACGAGGCGCACAACACTCGTTATTCCGTCCACCCAGGTTCAGATAAGATGTATCTGGATCTTAAAAAGTTATACTGGTGGCCTAACATGAAAGCATAGATTGCTACCTTCGTAAGTAGATGCCTTACTTGCGCCAAGGTCAAGGTCGAATACCAGAAACCCTCCGGTCTACTACAACAGCTAGAGATACCGGAATGGAAGTGGGAGCGGATCACTATGGACTTCATAACTAAGTTGCCCAAGACAACGGGTGGACTTGATACCATATGGGTCATCGTCGACAGATTTACCAAGTCCGCAGACTTCCTACCTATCAAAGAAACAGACAAGATGGAGAAGCTTACAAGAACTTACATTAGGGAGATTGTACGACTGCATGGTGTTCCGATATCCATTATCTCGGACAGAGATAGTAGATTCACTTCGAGGTTCTGGCAGTCGTTACAAAGTTCCCTAGGAACTAGGCTGGACATGAGTACAGCCTACCATTCGTAGACAGACGGGCAAAGTGAGAGGACTATCCAAACCTTGGAAGATATGCTGCGAGCCTGTGTGATCGACTTTGGGAAAGCATTGGATACTCATTTACCCCTTGTCGAATTTTCCTACAACAACAGTTATGACACAAGCATAAAGGCTGCTCCATTCGAGGCCCTCTATGGCCGCAAGTGCAGATCCCCTCTGTGTTGGGCTGAGGTGGGTGATACCCAGTTAGCTAAAGGACGAGTTCCTGAAAGCACTCTCACAGGTCCGGAGATCATTCGGGAAACGACAGAGAAGATCGTTCAAATTCATGAACGATTGAAAGCCTCTAGAGACCGACAGAAAAGCTACACTGATAAACGAAGGAAACCGTTGGAATTCCAGGTGGGCGACCGTGTTCTATTGAAGGTCTCACCCTGGAAGGGCTTGATACGCTTCGGAAAGCGTGGAAAGCTAAATCCAAGGTACATAGGGCCTTTTGAGATTCTCGTAAGAATCAGCCCTGTAGCTTACAAACTTAACTTACCGTGCGAGCTCAGTAACGTACATTCTACTTTCCACGTCTCGAACTTGAAAAAGTGTCTGTCCGACGAGACTCTTGTAATCCCACTCGACGAGATCGAGATCAACGAGAGCCTCAACTTCGTGGAAGAACCAGTAGAGATCATGGACTGGGAGGTCAAGCAAACGAAGCAAAGCCGTATCCCGATAGTGAAGGTTCGCTGGAACGCCAAGCGAGGACCTGAATTCACTTGGGAGCGAGAGGATCAGATGAAACTGAAATATCCTCTTCTTTTTACTTAGTTATTTGTAACTACTTTTTTGCTTAAACTCTAATTTCGGGACGAAATTCCTTCTAAGGGGGGGGGGGATGATGTGACAACCTGAAATTTCTATTCTGTACAACATTTCAATTCAATAGAAGTCAGAACAGTTTCTGCTAACTTTCAAGCTTTTTGGAATAAGTTCGAGTCTTTTTAAGTTAGTACTTTAGGAGATACCAGGAGAGAGGATGCTCTAGGGTTTATTGTGCAACAATAAAGTCCCAAAACTCCAAGAGTTTGGAGTTTACGGCCTAAACAAAGGTGTTTACGGCCGTAAACCCTAAATTGGGGGTATATATATGACACTTAGTCATTATTTACCATTTTTCACAAATTCAAGATCCAAACTCAATTCTCTCTCAAGTATCATCCAACAATTCTTCAAGATCTTCAACTTGTAAGTGTTTCTAGCCCTATTAAGTTGATATATTACTTAATCTAGTGATTTAACACACTTCCATCCGTGAAATCATTCCAAAAGGTTAGATCTTCAAGTTTCACCAAGAACACCAAGAACACACACTAGTGTTCTTGGACTTCTAGCACCTTTTCAAGCCTCTATCTTGTAAGTACTTCTATCCTAGAGTATAATAAGGCTTGTTACACTTCTATACATCAAGAAAACACCAACGAAACCAAGGATCAAAGGTGTTTACGGTCCAAGAACACCTTGGACCGTAAACCCTAAAAAGAGTGCTAAAGTGTGCCCTAGTCCCTTCTAAGCCTTGGAAACTTGCATAGATCCCTTCCCTAATGAGTTAAGTACACAAAAACATCAAAAGACCATAAACCATTTGGGTTTACGGCCGTAAACCCAAAGGCAAATGGTCCAAGGACCGTAAACTCCATTTAGGAGTGAAATGGTGCCCTAATCACTTCCATAAGCTTATACTTCAAGTGGAAATGCTTCTAAGGACTTGTAGAGCTTCAAAACAACACATGGTCAAAGAAGCATGAGTTTACGGCTGTAAACTCATGGGTTTACGACCGTAAACTCAATGAGTTATGGTCACAAAACCGTAAACTCATATAAAGGGTTCCCTTGAACCCTAAACTCAATAGCAATGTGCTACAACATTTAGATACAATCCTTAGCACTTATAACAATTATATAAGGTGTTTTTCATGCCCTAGGATGTCTTAACTTTGTTAATTAGTTGTTTAAAGACTAATTGGATACATATATGTGTTATTATATGTTAACTAGGATCATTGTGTGTGTACAAGTCTTCACTTGACACCTAGCAATCCTATATCATCAGTTCATCCAAACCACTCACTACAGGTGAGTTCATACCCCTTAATTAACCTTTTAAATGTTTTTAAATGCTTTTATGGGGGGAATACAAGTTCAATTATTATAGTTATTATATCAATCACATGTGATTAATAACTACCAAACAAGTGGATTTCTTACTTTTCAAACTGTGTTACCGAACTGTTTTACTTCAAACTGTTTTACAAACTCCTTTTCATGTCAAATACTTTTACTTAAACTCTTTTAAACTTATGTTCTGTTAAATGTGTATCTATATAGATATAGTTATATAAGTAGGATTGAAAGGACTTAGGACTGATAGCTCACCTTACTTCCTGTTCCTTGTTTGGTTGTGGACTTAGGGTATTAAGGTTATCTGTCCGAAGGTCGTTTGAATCCTAGTTATATATTATGTATATGTATATAGATACAAAGGTTCCTTATTTCATTCAGCTCCATACCTTTGGGTAGCAAGGGTATACAAACATGTTCATACATTACTAGTAAGCTACTATAGGAGTAGTTTAGGAAGATACTAATAGTATTACTAGAACAATGAAACATACAAAGAGTCAGTTCATACATGAAACAATACCATACAGAGTAGATAACAAACAATATCATACAAAGTAGATAACAAACAATGCCATACAGAGTAGATAACAAACAATACCATACAGAGTAGATAACAAACAATACCATACAAAGAAAGAGATAACAAACAATACCATACAGAGAAAGAGATAACAAACAATACCATACAGAGAAAGAGATAACAAACAATACCATACAGAGAGAACATACAGGCTAGACAGAGGTAGAACATACAATACAGCTAGCACATTCATTACATATACATTATTACAGTTATATGAGCCACCTAACGGGGCATGGCACTACCTGCCATGACTGTTTTTATATCCCGAATCTCCTTAAATGGGGAGCGTATGAGTTTGTGTATAGATCTATACTGGATTGACTATCCTACACCTTGATGCTCGCTACAGTGGGACTTGCAAGTCTACGGGTGCCAAACGTCATTTCTTACGACATCTTACATCGTCGTTTTTCTATTGAGTCGGTAGCAGGATACAGGCCGATCACATGGTACTTTAAATAACAATTGGTTTAAAGTAGTTAGTACAACAGTAGTTACTTAATACAACACTACAGTACTATATCATTTTCCCATTACATTTACTTTGTGATATTCACACAATAAACAATAATGTAAAAACTATATTTTTGGTTAATGATAGTCGGATTTGGGAAAATACACACTCTTACAAGAGACACACACACAGATACTAGATGCCTTGGTAGAAGGCTACTTTTAGTAGGAAACATAGGGTTTTCTAGGAGAGTTCAAACAATTACAAATTTTTACAAACATATACAATTACAAAATTACAAAACACTTTCATATAACTACATACACTAATATACTTATGATCTCACCAGCTTTAAAGCTGATAAACTCTTTCAAAATAACTTGTATTCTCAGGTCACCAGTAGACAGGTACCGGTGCCAGGTTCTGAGAAGATGGAGCTCGTTCAAGACTCATCTTTTATTTTTGATGTATATTTTTGGTGTCTATATAACTCAACAGAACACACTTGTATGAAATTATATTATTAATGCAATGGATGATGTTGTTGCTTGTTTACTACTTTGCATTGTTGTGATACTGAACATGACGTCCTCCACCCTCAAACGTTTCTGCCGTTCCGGTTTTGGGGTGTGACATATTCTTATGCTATAGCAACCTAACTTGTTTGTTTTGTATTGTATATTGTACGTTATGTTTGTTTCTCGTAATTGTGTGTTCTCTCTGTATGGTATTGTTTGATTCTCTTCACTATATGTTCTGTATCGTATTGTTTGATTCTCTTCACTATATGTTCTGTACGGTATTGTTTTATTCTCTTCCCTGTGTGTTTGACTCATGTATGAACTGACTCTTTGTGTGCTTCATTGTACTAGAAGTAATGAATAGCATTCTCCTAAACTATACCTATTATAGTTTACTAATGTTCTACTTGGACTGTTATTGAAAAGACTCATTTATCTACTAAGTTATGCTTGTACTTTAAAAACGGATTTTTGTATAACTATAAAGTAACATAACTTTAAAAGAGTTTTTGAAATGTTTTGACAACTTATAAATGACATAAGTAACATTTTGAAAGATGTTTAATAACAAACATTTACACAATTATCATTGTGTTCAACTTGTATTCCCCCCCTTAAAACAGTTAAAATAGTTAAAAGATTCATTATGGGGTATGAACTCACCTGATGTGGGTGATTCAAACGGGTAGGCGTGTAAGGATGAGAACTTCCACGAATGAAGTCCCGAGACTCAATAAGTCCTAAATGACATATAAGGACACATATTGACATGAATATAGTGTTTATAAACAACTATATGAAAGGAAACACCTTCCGGGACTAGGAAACACCTTGACCAAGTGTTGGAATCACATGTGATTCATCAAAGGAAAGTGAAATGGCACTAACATGAGTTTACGGTCATGGGTTTACGGTCCCAATAGGTTTACGGCCGTAAACCCATGGTAACTTCTACCATTTGGTGTTTTAAGCTCTAACAAGTCAATGTTAAGCATACTATGATCAAGTCCAAGCCTTACGAAGTAATTGTGGCACCATTGCACCACCTTTTAGAGTTTACGGCCCATGGACCATTCCTCATGAGTTTACGGCCGTAAACTCATGGTAAAACATGGCTAAGTGTTGGTTTGAAAGCTAGGGAAACTTTAGGGACTTTTGTTCTACACTTGTATGAGAAAGACCACCTCAAATGAGGCTTTTGATGAGTTTACGGCCCAAAGGGGTTTACAGCCGTAAACTCATGGTCATAATGGATTTGAGTGAAGTTTAAGGTCCTTCAAACATCAAGGAAAGTTATGGGTCACTTGCCTTGCATCTTATAGGGTTTAAGGTCCATACATGCTTCATCATGGAGTTTACGGCCAAGGAAGATCTTGGGCCGTAAACTCATGATCTTCATGGGAAAAGGCATGTTTCAAGTCTCTAAGCATGGATACTAACTAGTTATGAAGTATAGGGAAGTGTAATTACGATCTAGAAGCTTGAAATGGTTGATATTGGCCAAGAACACTAGTGTGTGGTCTTGGTGTTCTTGGTGAAACTTGAAGATCTAAGAAAAGAATGATTTCTATGGATGAAATAATGTAAGGATACTAGATTAAGAGATGTATCAACAATTCTAGGAAGAATACTTACTTATGTGAAGATCATAGAAGGAAAACTTGATGATACTTGAGAGGATTTGAAGGAAAATCGGCCAAGGAATGAAATAATGACTAGAAATGGCCAAGTCTCACCCATATACATTTGATTTTACGGCCACATGAGTTTACGGCCGTAAACTCATGGTCTTGTGGCCGTGAACTCATTTAGATGAGGTTTAGGTTTGCCTTGCTACACTGTGGTTCTAGCAGGTACTTTCTAACACTTAATCCTTAAGTGTATTAGGCTCAAAACTCCTTAGAATGACCTTTAACCCGGCTAGAACTCAGTACTAATGAGTTTGACACTCAGTTGAGTTGATTGACTGGGTTTTAAAATCAAAAAAAATTTCGGGTTGTCATATCATCCCCCGTTAGATGGAATTTCGTCCTGAAATTAATTTTCTTGGCATTACTACTGGGGTTGCGCTCCCCTGATTGGCAGGATACCCACTCGTAGACTTGGCAATTTTGCCCTTCTGTTCATGATAGGATTCGTACTTGGTCCATCTATCACTACCTCGTGTATACAAGTCGTATATAATTAAGGTTAGTAAGACGGTCGGATGTGCGACTCTGCCCCAGGTCCACAACCAAACAAGGAACAGGAGATAGGGCGGAAAAACACATACTAAATCTGTGTAATCATAATCATATACCACCCTCGCGTATACACTGAATAGTAATAGGTGGGTTGTATTCGTCCTTAGCCTCTGTGCTCGAACTTGGTCTACTGGACGAGCGGTATTTTGTGACGGTCTGCGGACATCTGACGATAAGGCTTCGGAGGACAAAGTACTCTTCGCATGAGTACTTCGGGGTTTAGAATATGAAAGATAAAATTGAGGTTTAGGTCGGACTTTCGATACTAATGACGAAAGTTTTGAGAACTTGCCGATCGAGGCGATAGAAACATATGAACTCAGTATGGTGAGGACCACGCCAACTCATGACGAATGAAAGAAACGGACTCTTTACTGAACAAATTTTGGTCAAATGAAACAAACATCTGATATACGACGATGTATCCCTTGTATGATTGATACTGTATTCCTAGTATGTTCGACAATGTACTCTTTGTAAATGTTCCCGTGTTTCCTGTTTCCTCTTTGATGTTAACACTCCTACGTATCGTACCGCTATGTGCGCATACATACAAACGAAAGTGCTCTAATAACTGGTGGGGATACTTTATATCATAATCCTCCTTGGTACCACTACAATCGCCTGCCATATACAAGTTATGAATATTTAAGATGAACCAGGCAGTCGACTGAGTAACTCTGCCTCAAATCCTCAACCAATTAAGGAATGGGGACCTAAGCAGAGTCACTCACTCTAAGTCTGCATCATCTTAGTTGTGCACAACCCTGATGTATATGGTAAGCCATAATAGCTTCTCTAAGGGATCTTTTAGTTCTCTTGAATACTGTGACCTATTTCAACATGTGAGTTATTATAATTACTTTTAGGTGTTATCCCCAAATTTTAATCTTATTTGAATATAAATTACTTTTAAAAACAATTACTATTTCGAAAACGTATCGCTACTCGTCAACGACTCCGGGGTAGATTCTCCTGCGGTGACCATCAGAATGCGTCCATCCGCGCCTGAGTTCTTTACTATCGGGCAGTCCCTCTGAAAATGTCCAGCCTCACCACAGCCATAGCAGGCTTGGTTTTCGTCTGCTCTGGGGACGTGGGAGATCGATTGAGCCGATGCCCTGCAGAAACGGATTGTGTGTCCCTTTCTGTGGCAGTTCAGACACTGCATTTCCCGGCATACTCCGGTGTGGTGAAAGTTGCACTTTCCACACTTCGGGAGGGTTCCAGTATAGCGACTGGCAGGTGCTGAAGCAGTAGGCGTCGTAGCGGCGTACATAGTACTCGCTCGTTGCTCTTGCGGGGTGTCTTGTGTTGTTCGCTTCTTCTTCCTCTTGTTCCCCGACTTCTGATTATAGTCCTCTTCCCTCGATGGCTCGGGAATAGGGACTTTTACACCATGGCGGACTCCATGGTTGATGAGTCGCTGAGCCAGGCGTTTAGCACTATCGAACGTGGCTGGGTTAGAAGACAACACATTTCCTTGGGTCGGAGCAGTCAGACCCCAAATGTATCTTTCTATCTTCTTACTCTCCGAGGTAACCATCCCAGGGCATAGAGCTGCTAGCTCGCTGAACCGGTCTGTGTAGGTCTCTATGTCTGAGCTGACCATAGTGAGATCCCACAGCTCTCGTTCCAGCTTTTGAATTTCGCCTAACGGGTAGTATTCCTCCGGCATTAACTCTTTTAGGTTTTCCCAACCTATTGAGTTAGCCATTGAAAGGGTCAATGACTTAACATGGCTGTTCCACCATGTTAGGGCCTTGCTAGAGAAGGTGCAGGCAGCAAACTTCACTTTGCTTCCTTCTGGGCATAAACAGATTTCGAAGATCGACTCTGTTTTCTCAAACCCTTGCATGAGGGCAATGACTCCTTCAGTCCCATTAAAGGACAATGGCTGGCAATTGGTGAAGTCCTTGTAGGAGAACTCTCTCGAGCGCACGAGGACCTCACCTCGAGTAGAATCAGTTGGCGTTCCACCTCCATTAGTACTGATGGAGTGATATTGAGCCATGGCTGTTGCCACAGCCGCGACCACTGCAGCGTTTATAGCTACCCTATCTATTTGCGAAGGAGGCGGCGTTGGAGTTATCGGAGTAGTGCGACTGTTAGATCTGCGAGGAGGCATCTTTACTAAAAGAATACAAATATGAGACGGAATAAGTCTAAAGCAATGGACACAAGCCGAAAGCTGAAAAGACAAGCTTATCCTAGTTCTGGGTGTATCGGGTCCTGTCTTCCACAGGGTTCTAGAAACAATTCATAAAAGAGTCTATACCTAATAAACTCTATGAATTTGAAATAGCTATCCTCGAATGAATATCTGTTTCCTGAATAACTATTACCAGCTGCATGTAAGAAAATAATCACAACATATAATGTGAGCAGTGTTTCCACTCGCTCATTAAATTAACCAGATTATTATTTATTAGTGTGACGTGTAAGACGTTTTGGTTACTTCGGCTGATCTCTCCATGAAAACTTCTCATGAACTTGTTCTTGTTCCTCCTGGACTCTTTTGTTGTCTACTATGAGGAAGTGGTTACATCTATCTGGGCTTGTCGTGCGAGAATGAAAGTGACTAAAGAATCTCTGAGCTTTAAGGTAACTTTATGGGGTGATCCTTACGGAGTCCTCCTATAATTGTACAATGTATACAAGTTTCTATATAGTTGAAGATTAAATAGACCTTCGAATAAGTGATCCTACCTCAAAACTACACCCTTAAGAGGAATGGATAGCGAAGCGTAGACCACAGATTCTAAGTTTATAAGATCTTGATTATATATAAAACTTTAGGAATATACATTGCAAGATTATAGACCTATCCGTAAGGGTCTTTTAAGTTATCACATAAGTTATTTATATGGACTAAAATACTCTTATAGTATTTTAATGTAATGTACTTGGTATATTCTAAACTCGTTATCGCGCTATCGTATCATAGAATACACCTATAGTATTCTAACTCTAAATGTACTTGTTCTGGTGTTCTCTTGACTGGTGTTCAGGTAAGTTTTAACACTGTTGCAACACCACATCATTCCCAAACACATATCGGTCGCATCTCAAATGAATATAGTTGATCAGGCTATATTGATCCTAGCTATGATTACATAACTGTTCGGGTTGACGACAGTGCCCAACCTTAAATACTTTAGTTATGTTCTCCTCGTGACACTAGTTCTATTATGTACATGTATAAGCAAGTAGGTATATTTTTATAACTTGTAGTTATATTCTAAAAATATATCATTATCCAGAGCACTTAAGCCCCATTGTATTTATAGTTTTTTATCTTTTATCGGCTAATATACTTAGTTCACTATAATCAATGCTCTGATACCAATTTGTCACACCCTAAAACTGGAACGGCGGAATCGTTCAGGGGTGGAGGACGTCATGTTTAGTATCACGAGATATGTATATGGTAAGCAAGTAATTAACAACCATTTCATTTTGAAAGAAAGTGTTTACAATGTGTGTGTTCACAAAACATAGAATTCATACACAAATAACAAAACAAGACTTGCAGCTATAATTCTTCATCTTCTGAATCCCCAGCACGAGCACCTGTCTAATAGTCTCCTGAGAATACAAGTTATTTGAAAGATTTGATCAGCAATTAAGCTGGTGAGTTCATAAGATTTTAGTGATGTAAGTAACTTGTAAAGTGTTGTTGAAAATGTAGATGTAAAATGGTGTAAGTTGTAAAATGTTGTAAGTGGTAAGTTCTGTTTTGAAAAGTTCGTCTGTTCCTTTTAGAAATCCTATATTTCCTACTTTGATGGAAGTTTAAGTAAAAATGACACTACAACCCTTTCTATGGGTACTAAGTGGGTACAAGTTATATAAAACTCAGAGTAAACAAACAATCGATTGTGCGCATCTGCCCCAAGCTCACAACCAAACGAGGAACAGAAATTAAGGCGGATAGCACACATCCCATTGGTTGTTAGATCATTGTCATATATAACCTTGGTGTATTCACTTGTTACTCATGGAGTTAATTGTAATGGTTCCTTTATATATATGAAAAGTTCTTTAAGAAAACCTATTTTTCTTATAGTAAAATGGTGACCATAGTGACTACTTTTATAATAGCTTAGTTTATACTGCTATATATAATCTAATATCGAATAGAAAGTTAATTGAGCGAATCTGCCCTAAGCCCACAACCAAACAAGGAACAGGAAGTAAGGCGGAAAACACCCATCCAACTACCTATTGGGTATTAGTTTTATATATAAACTTGGTGTATAAACTAAGGTATTATAGAGTTACTCACCTAAGGTCCTTTAAATTGTACTGGTTTAATAAAATGGATTAAACCCTTTACTGGGAAGTTTCTAGTTTTGTATACCAAAAGTACTGATTTTGGAAAGTATGTTTTGTACTAGAAAAATTGTGCTTTGACTCTGTGTCCTATAACCTGACCCATACCTGGTACCCTTATGATGACTTAATGTATACTAAGCATACATATATATAGAATCAGATAGAAAATAAATTGGGTGAATTCGTTCCAAGCCCACAACCAAACAAGGAACAGGAAAAGAAGCGGAGAGCACACATCCTATTACCTGCCGGACTCTATTGGTATATATATATCCTGTGATGTATACATTAAGGAATCATAAGACTAGCATTATGGTCCTTTCTTTTAAACGTAGCCTTCTACCAAGGCATCTTCTGCTATGAGCTAGACTTGACTGTTCAGTTTGTCGATTGTAAAAATGTATATTTTCCCTAGTTTATAACTATCTTGACTCGAAAATAGTTTGAGTTTGACTTTCAAGTGGTACTGGAACTTTATGAAAGTAATGGGAAATATAAGTACACAGTTGTCGTTTATAATGACATGCGGATGTACTAATAACCTAAAAACATATTTCTTTTATTACGGTTATAATGTGAAGGCTAGAACCCCTACTAAATGCTCTCCCTGTCAAGAGATTAAGGGAACCAAACGCGACCTCTACAAATTCTTGCAAGCCGTGTAATTCACATTAAAGATTATGATCATGTATACCCAATATAACTATCACCTTTTGTTTAAAACAATGAGTTAGTGATTCATTGGTATAATTAGATCCTGTATGTGTTCTCATGCTATAGCAACCTAACTTGTTTGTTTTGTACTATATATTGTACGTTCTGTTTGTTTCTCGTAATTGCGTGTTCTCTCTGTATGGTATTGTTTGATTCTCTTCACTATATTTTCTGTATGGTATTGTTGGATTCTCTTCACTATATGTTATGTATGGTATTGTTTGATTCTCTTCACTGTGTGTTTGACTCATGTATGAACTGACTCTTTGTGTACTTCATTGTACTAGAAGTAATGAATAGCATTCTCCTAAACTATACCTATTATAGTTTACTAATGTTCTACTTGGACTGTTATTGAAAAGACTCA
Source organism: Lactuca virosa (assembly GCF_052849685.1). Taxonomy (NCBI): domain Eukaryota; kingdom Viridiplantae; phylum Streptophyta; class Magnoliopsida; order Asterales; family Asteraceae; genus Lactuca; species Lactuca virosa. The sequence goes on from NC_136429.1 coordinate 319,822,756, forward strand.
TTTATCTACTAAGTTATGCTTGTACTTTAAAAACGGAGTTTTGTATAACTATAAAGTAACATAACTTTAAAAGAGTTTTTGAAATGTTTTGACAACTTATAAATGACATAAGTAACATTTTGAAAGATGGTTAATAACAAACATTTACACAATTATCATTGTGTTCAACTTGTATTCCCCCCCTTAAAACAGTTAAAATAGTTAAAAGATTCATTACGGGGTATGAACTCACCTGATGTGGGTGATTCAAACGGGTAGGTGTGTAAGGATGAGAACTTCCACGAATGAAGTCCCGAGACTCAATAAGTCCTAAATGACATATAAGGACACATATTGACATGAATATAGTGTTTATAAACAACTATATGAAAGGAAACACCTTCCGGGACTAGGAAACACCTTGACCAAGTGTTGGAATCACATGTGATTCATCAAAGGAAAGTGAAATGGCACTAACATGAGTTTACGGTCATGGGTTTACGGTCCCAATAGGTTTACGGCCGTAAACCCATGGTAACTTCTACCATTTGGTGTTTTAAGGTCTAACAAGTCAAGGTTAAGCATACTATGATCAAGTCCAAGCCTTAGGAAGTAATTGTGGCACCATTGCACCACCTTTTAGAGTTTACGGCCCATGGACCATTCCTCATGAGTTTACGGCCGTAAACTCATGGTAAAACATGGCTAAGTGTTGGTTTGAAAGCTAGGGAAACTTTAGGGACTTTTGTTCTACACCTGTATGAGAAAGACCACCTCAAATGAGGCTTTTGATGAGTTTATGGCCCAAAGGGGTTTACGGCCGTAAACTCATGGTCATAATGGATTTGAGTGAAGTTTAAGGTCCTTCAAATATCAAGGAAGAGTTCTAGGTCACTTGCCTTGCATATTATAGGGTTTAAGGTCCATACATGCTTCATCATGGAGTTTACGGCCAAGGAAGATCTTGGGCCGTAAACTCATGATCTTCATGGGAAAAGGCATTTTTCAAGTCTCTAAGCATGGATACTAACTAGATATGAAGTATAGGGAAATGTACTTACGATCTAGAAGCTTGAAATGGTTGATATTGGCCAAGAACACTAGTGTGTGTTCTTGGTGTTCTTGGTGAAACTTGAAGATCTAAGAAAAGAATGATTTCTATGGATGAAATCATGTAAGGATACTAGATTAAGAGATGTATCAACAATTCTAGGAAGAATACTTACTTATGTGAAGATCTTGGAAGGAAAACTTGATGATACTTGAGAGGATTTGAAGGAAAATCGGCCAAGGAATGAAATAATGACTAGAAATGGCCAAGTCTCACCCATATACATTTGAGTTTACGGCCACATGAGTTTACGGTCATAAATTCATGGTCTTGTGGCCGTGAACTCATTTAGATGAGGTTTAGGTTTGCCTTGCTACACTGTGGTTCTAGCAGGTACTTTCTAACACTTAATCCTTAAGTGTATTAGGCTCAATACTCCTTAGAATGACCTTTAACCGGGCTAAAACTCAGTACTAATGAGTTTGACACTCAGTTGAGTTGATTGACTGGGTTTTAAAATCAAAAATTTTTCCAGGTTGTCACAGTTCTTGTTTAGAAAAGTTTGCCTGTTCCTCCAAAAAATCCTATATTTCCTGCTTTGAAGAAAGATAAGTAAAAATGACTCTACAGTCCTTTCTATGAGTATTAAATGGATACAAGTTATATAAAACCTAGAGTAAACAAACAATCGGTTGTGTGTATCTGCCCTAAGCCCACAACCAAACAAGGAATAGGAAATGAGGCGGAAGACGCACATCCCATTGTTTGTTAGATCATCGTTGTATATAACCCCTGTGTATTCACTCGGTACTCATAGAGTTAACTGTAATAGTTCCTTTATATTTGATGAAAAGATCCTTTAAGAAAACCCTTATTTCTTATAATAAAATGATAACCACAGTAGTTTATACTAGTTATATATAATCTAATGTCGAACAGATAGTTAGTTGTGTGAATCTGCCCTAAACCCACAACGAAACAAGGAACATGGAATGAGGCGGAAGGCACACATCCAACTACCTATCGGATATTAATTATATATACCCCTGGTGTATAAACTAAGGTATTATAGAATTAACCACCTAAGGTCCTTTAAGTTTTACTAGTTTAATAAAATGGATTAAACCCTTTACTGGTTAAGTTTCTAGTTTTGTATTCCAGAAGTTCTTCATTTGAAAAGTATGTTTTGTACTAGAAAATGGTGCATTGAGTTAGTGTCCTATGACCTGACCCATACATGGTACCCCTTATGATTACGTGGTGTATACGGAACATATATATAGCTAAGCTTGGATAGATAGTAGGCTGGGTGTATCTGCTCTAAGCCCACAACCAAACAAGGAACAGAAAATGAAGCGAAAAGTACACATCCTACTACCTGTCGGACCCAATTAATATATATCCCTGAATGCATACACTAAGGAATCATAAAGTTAGCATTATATATCCCTTTCTACTGAATGTACTAGACTCAACTGTTCTGTGTGTCGTTTGTAAAATGTAAGTTTTCCCTAGTTTATAACTATCTTGACTCGAAAATAGTTTGCATTAACTTTCAAGTGGAACTGTCACTTACTGAAAGTAATGGGAATTTATAAGTACACAGTTGTCTTTTGAATTGACATCTTCTAGTACTAATTACCTTAAAACATGTTTGTTTTAGGAAGGTCATAATGTGAGGAATAGTACCCATACTATACGCTCTCCCTGCAAGAGATTCTGGGGACCCACCGCGACTTCCGCAAACAAATTGCTAGGTAATGTAGAATTCACATTAAAGTTATGTGATCATATATACCCAATTTTACTATCACCTTTTGTTTAGAACAATGAGTTAGTGATTCATTGGTATAATTAGATCCTATAGTGTTCTCATGCTATAGCATCTTAGTATGTTCGTTCTATTATAGTGTATAGTGTATAGTATGTCTCTCTAATGTATTGTATCTACATCCTTGTTTCTCTTTATGTTATCGTGTATTGTATCTACCTCCCTGATTCTCTTTATAGTATGTTCTAGCATCTAGTATGAACTGAACCTCTAAACTATACTCCTTATAGTTTACTAGTATTTTACTTGAACTGTTATTGAAAAGACTCATTTTACTACTAAGTTATGCTTGTACTTTAAAAACGGAGTTTGGTTAAACTATAAAGTAACATAACTTTAAAAGAGTTTTTGAAATGTTTTGATCACTTATAAAAGACATAATCAACCTTTTGAAAGATGTTTATAACAAACAATTACACAATTATCATTGTTTTCAACTTGTATTCCCCCCCCCCTTTAAAAGCATTTAAAATAGTTTAAAAGATTGATTACGGGGTATGAACTCACCTTATGTGGGTGATTCAAAGGAATATGCGCGTAAGGATGAGAAGTTCCACGAATCAAGTCCCGAGACTTAACGAGTCCTAAATGACATATAATGGCATATATTGGCATAAATATAGTGTTTATAAGCAACTATATGAAAGGAAACACCCCTAGGGACTTGGACTAAGTGATGGAATCACATGTGATTCATCAAAGGGATGTTTATGGCCAAGAAATGGTGTTTACGGCCATGGGTTTACGGCTATGGAGTTTACGGCCGTAAACTCATGGTAAAATGTGCATAAGAGGGTGTTTGAATGCTTGGGAAGCTTGAGGGACTATTGCTCTACACAAGTATGAGCAAAACTAACTTATTGGAAGGTGTTGAGGTGTTTACGGCCACACCAAAAGTGTATGGCCGTAAACTCTTCAAATGGTGTCTTATTGGGTCTTAAAGGCAAGGAGTTTCAAAGGTTCAAGTGTTTTAATGGTTAGAAAGAGTCTAGAAGTGTTTAAGGTTCAAGACTTGGCCATAATTAGGGTTTACGGCCAAGGGAGATTCTCTTTGGCTGTAAACTCTCATTTATGTTGAGTTTGGTGATGTTTCAAGGCTATGATCTAGTGTCTAACATGGTTAACTAGAAGATAGATGGAATACTCACAGTTTTGAGGCCCCTAGAAGAGTTTGCGGCCACTAAGAACAAGTGTGTGTTCTTGGTGTTCTTGGTGAAAGATGAAGATCTAGCAAAAAGTTGATTTCCATGGATGAAATCAAAGGGTGATTCATGAGAAGAAGGATAACAACAACTAGAGGGAAAGAATCACTTACTTTTTGGAAGATCGGGAATGAAAATCTCGATGATATTTGAGAGAGAATGGAAGTGTTCTTGAGTTGAAAGTGTAAGAATGAAGGAAAAGTGAAGGGAATGGGGACTTTAAGGGGGAGTTTACGGCCAACCTTGTGTTTACGGGTGTAAACTCATGTGTCTTGGTCGTGAACTCTTTTTTTGTGGTGCTAATTCTTGAATGTTGCACAGTGTCTCTAGCAGGTACATTCTAACACTCATTCCTCAAGTGTACTATGATTAAAACCCAATAGAATGACCCTTAACTAGGCTAGAAGGCAACAATTTTTCGGGTTGTCACAAAATCGGATGACACTTTCGAATCTTGTTTACTTGGGAAGATGACCTAGTCACCCTTCACTGGTACTTGTGAAAGGGGTGAGGGTTTGTTGGATCTCATACACACATATGTGTGTAGACCATTCAGAACCGCCATATGGGATGTTAACCGCTTCTATGTGACTTTTACTGATGATTATAGTAGATATGGGTATATTTACTTAATCAAGCATAATTCGGAAACTTTTGAAAAGTTCAAAGAGTTTAAACAAGATGTAGAGAATCAATTGGGCAGTAAGATAAAGATGTTGCGATCCGATCAAGGAGGAGAGTATCTTAGTATCGAGTTCCACGACTATCTTAAGCAATGTGGTATTGTTTCACAATTGATGCCACCCAGGACACCACAACTTAATGGTGTGGCTGAGAGGCGCAATCGAATCTTGTTGGATATGGTTCGTTCCATGATGATTAGAGCTTCGTTACATATCTCATTTTGGGGGTATGCCTTAGAGACTGTCGCCCATATCCTTAATCTAGTCCCTACTAAGAAGGTTGCCAAAACACCTCACGAGATGTGGATAGGTAAGGTTCCCTCGTTAGATCACATCAAGGTTTGGGGTTGCGAGGCTTTCGTAAGACGAGTGACTCACGACAAACTCGAACCTCGTAGTGAGCGATGTATTTTTATCGACTACCCACAAAAATCCTTTGGATATCTCTTCTGTAGACCGAGTGACAATGTTGTCTTCGTTGCGAGGAGAGGGGTTTTCCGAGAGAGAGAACTCATATTCCAAGAGGACAGTGGGAGGCAAATTAACCTTGAAGAGCTTCAAGAGCTAAGTGATGAAGGAACCTCAAATACTGGCACTCAACCCGAGGAGGAAACTCCTGTTGAACCTATTGACGAGTCATTACCTCTTCGACGTTCCTCTCGACTTAGGATGGCACCTGAGTTTTATGGCTTTCATATTACTACTGAAGGTGATACATTTATCAATGATAGCACACTGGTAAATTTGGATGAACCATCTAACTATAAGGAAGCCATGGCAGGCCCCGAGTCTGCTAAATAGAGAGAGGCAATGGACAGCGAGATTCAGTCCATGTATGGCAATCAAGTTTGGAACTTGGTTGACAATGTACCAGGTCGCAAGACAGTCGGCTACAAATGGATATTCAAGAAGAAGACCGACATGGGTGGGAAAGTACACACATATATGGCGTGACTGGTTGCGAAGGGATTTACTCAAACTCAGGGAGTTGACTATGATGAGACCTTCTCACCAGTAGCGAAGGTTAAATCTATAAGGGTTATGTTAGCCATAGCTGCATTTCATGACTATGAAATATGGCAAATGGATGTCAAAACCGCTTTCTTTAATGGAAAGTTGGCTGAAGATGTTTACATGTGTCAGCCAGAGGGTTTTGTCAATACAAAGTACCCTAATAGAGTGTGTAAGCTTGAGAAATCCATCTATGGATTGAAACAAGCATATCGCAGAGGGAATTTTTGTTTTGATGAGAAAGTCAAAGAGTTTGGATTTTCGAGAAGCGAGGATGAGTCCTGTGTATATGTCAAATCTAGTGGGATTATAGTAAGATTTATGGTGTTGTATGTGGATGACATACTACTCATAGGAAACGACGTCCCAACCTTGCAGGAAGTGAAGTCCTGGCTTGGGAAGTGTTTTCCTATGAAGGACCTTGGAGAAGTTGTCTATATACTTGGACAAGGTGTTGAAGCGTTTCATCATGGAGAACTCCAAAAAAAGGTGACTTACGTATCCAAAGCAATACCAAACCGAGTAAGACTCAGAGTCCGAGTATAGAGGTTGACTGAGCAGAGATGAGTCGAGTACAATATGCTTCCGCAGTTGGCTCGATCATGTATTCTATGACTTGTACTCTCCCTGATGTGGTCTTTGCTTTGAGCATGGTCAGTAGATTTGAAGGGAATCCTAGTAAAGCTCACTAGAATGCAGTAAAGAACATTCTTATGTACCCATGGAGGACTAAGGACTGGGTCCTTACCCTCGGTGATAGTGATGACTTGAGAGTGATGGGGTATTGTGACGCCAGTTTTCAGACCGACAGAGATAATTTGCGCTCTCAGTCGGGCTGGGAGTTTACCCTAAATGGAGGAGCAGTAACATGGAAAAGTTCCAAGCAGGAGACTGTAGCTGATTCATCGTGTGAATCAGAGTACATATCTGTGATCGAAGCATCGAAATAGGCGATATGGTTGAAGAACTTCATCGGAGACCTTGGAGTTGTACCATCCATAAAGGAGCCTGTGGAATTTTTCTACGATAATGAAGGGGCGGTTGCCTTAACCAAGGAACCGAGAGATCATGGTAGATCCAGGCATATCGACATAAATTACCACTTCATAAGACATCAAGTAGAAGAAGGACACATCGTTGTGAAGAGGATATCGTCAGAGGACAACCTAGCAGATCCCCTCACGAAGGGACTGAGTAGGGTTAGGCACTTGCAGCATGCAAGGGGCATTGGGCTAACGGACGATATTAGTTTTAGTGATTTGATAAATATTTAGAAACTTGTAACAGCTAAATTGTACTTGACATTTCATGATTGAATAAAATGAGTTTTATTTATAAGTAAAGTTATTGTCTTGTGTCAATCATTTACTATTGTTTCACTTTTGCATGTTTTGACTTCCACAATAATACGATTATTCAAACTATCCACAGTCGATCATACTTTGGAAGTAGGTTATGAGGTTAGATTGTCATGAATCTGGCTTGTAGATTGTCTAAGGTGTTAGACAAAGCAAAATTATGCTACAACGTTCATGAGTGCTCCTGAAATAAGATTTGAGTATTAGATTAAACCCATGCTCACCTGAATCACTTCATGGAATTTATCACGAGTGATTGTGAGACGATAATATCATATAGTCTTCAAACCAAGATATATGATTTGTTGACTACGATTTGGTTGTGCATTGATGATACGAAAACGCATCAGTAACTTGATGTTATAAAACGTATCGTTGTGCATGATTTAATGAGTAGTTAGTACAAGCATATAATGTCGAAGTTTGTCTGTTCCACTTATCCTAAGAGGATTAGAAGCGATATCTTGGGCCCCTCGATGATTTTTTTTTGACTTGTGTGTCGGGCCCGGTCAGAACTAAGTTGATGTGTTCAATATGTTCTATGTCAGACAAATCGGAAATCGGGAAAAACATTGCAGGACAATAAGTATGAATATGTTACATGTATTTGTCTGCGTGATATCTTGAAGAACAGAGGAGTATATGATTCCTTATCTAAAGGACGCTTCACTGACTGGGTCAGAGTTCGACAAGGGCTTTGAAAGCTACGATTGCTAATCGGATCCTGAAGTTACATTGGTAGTTATAGTTATTAGACTTATCCAAGTGGGAGACTATTGGATTAGGTGTCTAAGCCATAACTATAATTGGGATGTACTTGACCCGATAGTAGCATGGTCCTTTTGGGTTGCCTTCACCGGTGAAATTTGATAGAATGGACTTTTTAGAAAAAGGTTATTTGTGATTTATTAATATATTATAAGTATAATATATTAATTGAGAAATCATATTATTTAATTAGTACTGATCAAGAATTAATTTGGAATTAATTTAGTGATCAAAAGAGACTGATTAAATATACGGGGACTGATTAAGTAAATCAATCATTCTTATAGTATGGGCCAATGATCCATGGTTAATTAGGATGGGCTAAACCAATGTGACAGTCCATGGAGGTTTAACCCATGGAGCCTAACTAATATGAAAGGTCATGGTGCATTTGGGTTTTCATGGATGAAACCCTAGCATTTGTTACACTATAAAAGCAATCCCCCAGAGCCAAAATCGGTTTCCCCATTCATTATAAGAGAATGATAATCGGTTTTGTGCTAACTAGCCTATTCTCTCAAGTATCCTCTTGCATTTGGTGTTTGTAACACATTAGAGGCATCACACTTGAGGTGCTAAAGCTTTCTAAGACGAAGAACTACAACTACATCAAGAGGTATTCATCAAACTATGGGTTTTAAATTGTATATCCTCCATTGTATGCTAGTTAGGATGTATGCTTTGGAAAATTGAAATTGCATGTATTGTTGGATTAGGTGTCTAAGCCATAAATATATTTGGTATGTACTTGACCCCTTTGTAGCATGGTCCTTTTGGGTTGCCTTCACCAGAGCAACTTGACTGGATGAATAATGGACAAAGAGGTTATTATGGTTTATTAATATATTATATGAATAATATATTAAAAGAGAAATCATATTATTTAATTAATACTGGTCAAGAATTAATTTAGAATTAATTTTGTGGTCAAAAGAGGTTAATTAAATTAAGGGGACTGAACTTGTAATTATTGGATAATTGCAAGATGGGCTGAGGAACCCTTGGAAAGGGGTTGGATGAAATCTTATGGGAGCCCACAAGGATTTCGTCCAAGGGGCCAAGTTCTGGAAGGTTCTTGTGGGCTGCTTAGAGCCTAAGCAACCGGATGAGGACTTTGACTGAAACCCTAATTCCTCACCTATATAATGGGTCCCTAGGCTTCACAATTTCGACTACACTAACCCTAAGAAGAGTTCCAAGAGCCGAAATTACCTTCCTCTCTCTCTCTCTTTCTCTCTCTCTCTAATATTCTCCAATTTGCTTTGGTGTTTGTGATATATTAGAGGCACAACATTTGAGGTGCTAAGGTTCTCAAAATGTAACACCGTAAATTTTCAATACAAAATTTTCATTTAAAATCACTTAATCCTCGTAACACATTTCATAAAATCTCATTAATTTAATTTACACTTTGTAACTCCACAATTATTCCGTTAAAAATCCAGGATCCTTAAAAACATAATTCTTCCACCGGTGTGTACAATCAAGCTGGTGCCTTCCCGCGATCCTGAGAAAAACCTGAAACACATAACACATAACACGGTAAGCACGAAGCTTAGTGAGTTCCCCAAAATACCACATGCAACAAATTAGCCCCTCGAGGCTATAACTCTGTATGGCCCTCTGGTCAATGTGTCTCAATGGGACGCTCCAGTCCCACAACTCTGGTGGACCCTCCGGTCCTAACTGTATGGACCTTCCGTTCCTAACTCTGTAAACTCTGAATAATACATAGCATAAATCACATAGAAATTATGCAGTATATCATAGATACACAAATAACATATAAGATACTCTGTCACACAACTCTGATTACCACTCTAGGTATGTATAGTGAGAAGACTCACCTGACAAGCAGCAAGTAAATAACCTTGCACCCGAATCTCGAGCTAGCCTCCACCTGACATAAGGGATGAACATCTCTAATTAATACTATTTTATACGACCCTAATAATTGAGGGCTATTCTTTCTCTCTCTAACTCTTGAATTGGGTAAAAGACCATTTTACCCCTCCATGGTCTCCATTACTCATGTTGACCAAACCCCAGAGTCAACAGAAGTCAAACTCGAGTCAACAGTCCATGTTTTACCCGACTCGTCGAGTGCACTCATGCAACTCGTCGAGTCCACTCACATCCTCAGAAGTCTCGTGAAGGTCTAGCTAAGCTCGTCGAGTTGACCCCAAATCGCCGAGCCAACGCACGATTCATCTCTTCGGGACAAACCCTAACCATCTCGTCGAGTCGACTCACCGACTCGGCGAGTTAATTCAGACCCAAAGCTCATTCAGACGATTTAAAACAGATCTATCACTCTAAATACTAGGTCTGTCATCTCAAGGTTCAATAGTCACGTAAAGCTTCGATCTTTAAGTTCATGCATGATGTTATTGCTCCAAAAATGCTAATACATGCCCTTCTTGAGTGATTAAGCCCAAAAACCTTCCTATGGATTAATAAAGTTGGGACACCTAGACTCTAAGGACCTCACAAGGTCCAGATCTAAGGTCTAGACTCTTTGATAACTCATGCTACTCAAAAACCCAAACAAAAGATGGCAAAAAGCCCTAAAACTCCATAGATATGAGATCTACCCAAAATAAGAAGAAAGGTGAAGACTTCATACCTTCCTCAGGAGCTCTGGACAGGAGATCACTGGATCCAACAGCCTCACCTCCAGCTCCTTGCTTGATAACCTCATCCTCTTCCTCAAATGATGCATAAGAACCACAATATGAGCTTCTCTCTCACTCTCTAGCTCAAATAGCAATTAGGGTTTGCTCTCAGGGGTGTACGGTAACTGATGGGGCGGAAATGGGAGCATAAGTTCCCTTATATAGGCCCCAACCCCGAGAAATTAGGGTTTCTCTGCCCAGCACCAACTCGGCGAGTCTGCCTCCCGACTCATCGAGTCCATTCATTAAATCCCACACGACAACTCGACCCTACTCGGCGAGTTGGACTCCCAACTCGTCGAGTCACTCCATAAACCTCAAGAATTCAACCATACGATAACATACCTGAAATTCTGGATGTTACAATTCTCCCCCACTTGAATTAGATTTCGCCCTCGAAATCGCTCCTCAACCACACATAGCTCGAAACCTATAACCCGAAAAGCACCACTGAAAGAATCTCGTACCAAACCCGATATCCTTCTCCATGGACACCTGAATCCAAGCAGGAACTCCTAAATCCGGAACAACACCGACCCCTCTGCCGCTAAGATACCTTATTCTGGCTTTCCAAAGTCTGGAAACTCTAGTGGCTTGACCCACTGCCAGACCGCCCTCTCAAGATATTACCATGTTATTCGCTCCTTGAATAACAGACCCCGATAACTCACTGCCCCTCTGATTCTCACAAAACAAGGTCCAACAATCGGCTACCGATCACTCATACCCGACATACTAAACGATCCAAATGACACTCCAAGGAACAAAAATGGTCACATTACACCAGAGACCCATCCACTGCTCTGCAATAGAAACCCACCGGATCAATGAACTCTCTATGCCCTGTCCTCAAACACAAGAAAATAATCATGCTCACTCAAAAATATCCTCTGTCGTCTAAAATCATAAGCTCCAGCTTCCTCCCCAATATTCCATTCAACACTTGAGCACCAGGTCAACTCCGGACCCATCAGTTGAACCTCCAAAGGTTACCCAAAGCATGCCCAAGAACGCCTCGCCGACTTCCTTCTCACAACAACTATCTCGGCCTGTTGTGACACACAAGTCACGAAGTTCTCTTTACCCCAAGCGAATACTACAATCCCAACCGAAGATCGACTCACCCCCAACCACTATCGTCTACTGCTCATTATTTCTATGTGTCTTGTTGTACCTCCCGTACCAAAGCACTGACCTACTCAGGTCTAAGACATCAAATGAAAAACAATACCCCTCAACATGGAACCCATCTCTGAATCTGGAATCTCATCTCGCCTACCCAACGCACCACCAGAGCCAAACTCAAACCCGAGAGTCTGGTCCGCCCCATAATTGGAACCACTCGTCCCAACGAACCACTCAACCCATCACCCATGACCCGCAACCCATGCGTACAACACTTATCCAATTCCTTCTGATTGTGATACTCACACCTTACTCAGAATATAACGATTCCCGATCATTGAGGAGACCCCGGTCTTGCCCCTGGTCCGACCATCAGGCTTCCAAAAACTCAAATATTAGGGCTACCCAAGCCTAAAAATCTTCTGCATCATGCTCTGACTAGTGTATAATACGGCTCCCCATGGTATCATAACATTCCATCTCACTAACTAGTGAGTACTACGGCTCCTCGCAGTATCACAACACTCTCTCGCCGACTAGTGAGTTATACAGCTCCCCGTAGCATCACAACACCCTCTCGCTGACTAGTGAGTACTACGACTCCCCGTAGCATCACAACACCCTCTCGCTAACTAGTGAGTACTACGGCTCCCCGTAGCATCACAACACCCTCTCACGGACTAGTGAGTACTACGACTCCCCGTAGCATCACAACACCCTCTCTCTGACTAGTGAGTACTATGGCTCCCCGTAGCATCACAACACCCTCTCTTATTTCCCCACAATCTCATCCTCACGTCAACACCACACTGCGTCCACTAACTCATGCCCCACGGACCAACATAGATAGGTGCTCACACTCATCCAAATTATGCATCACTATTTCTGACGACAACCGTCATAACAAAACACATCTCCCCGCTGCAATCCACATTCTTAAATAATCCTACTTGATGTCAATAACCAAAGGGCTCCTACTGGAACCGTAGATACTTGATTCACCACTTGTCGTCTCAAACTCAAGGCTCAAAAATAATTCAAAATTCAGGGCATTATACTCGGATACCTCGGCACACCATCACAGAACATCACGATGTCCTGCCTCAACCACTGATCCCCTACTTACGGCATCATACACAGATACATCAATGCATTCCCTCATAATTTGATAACTAATCTTCATTTCACACAACGCGCAACTTTGGAGTATCTGAACCCTCAATTGGAACACGGAGGAATCGTCAATGTCTCAGAACACGTTGATGACCATCCAAAACTCTTTCCTCTATTGCTCAAAACCCAAGCAAGATTATACATACCAACCCGAAAGTTGGCTGCCCGATCACCTCCTACCCTTCCCAAAGAGCATATAACAATCCATACACTGAACCAAGAATTGTCAATCGCCGAAATTATCCTTACGAGCCTCCCACCTTGAATTTGTCATCACAACCCCGAAGAATTTCTAGCCGCCACAGGATCCTCGACCAACGGCCACTTGTCGTGGGGACACTCATCCTTCCCTGAACACGTACAACATGAACTATCTTGTTTTGCACCTCACCTCGACCTCCAATAACCTTGGTTTTATGCATCCGTTCCACATATCACTACATTCAGTCCACTAACTGCCTTAGAGCAAATTCCTAATTCTCTCAATAAAATATTTGGTTCTCCCCCACTCAGGGCTTGAACCATCACCATTTTGGGTACAACAACAACCTATTCCACATACTGCTTCACCAGGCACATCACACTCACTCTTGGAAAGTACCACATACACTCGATGATCTTCCCAATAGAGACCAAGCAACTCCAAACATCCCGAATCTCAGATAAAATCCTCGAAGACTTTCCACCGTGTCATCCGAAATTTCATACTGACACACTACCAGTCATCTTAATTGTCCCGTAATAGTCATGACTCTCAATCTGGGAATAATAAATTCTCACACTTCTGATCTTCGACTTTCCAACCAACATCCCATTAGGATAATTATCATGAGGGCAGAAGCCTCACTCCCACAATCGATATCCAGCATAGACGATGAGAGCCACCGCCCCAATATACTCCTCTTGACCTCCTGACGTTGCTGCTGACACATACCCTACTGTACTCAAATAGGGTATATCCTTGTCCTTGACCATCTCAGTCATCACTGATGACCCTTTCACACTATAATACTACCTTGCGGTAGACATACTACCCAGATACTCTGGTGAAAGATTGCATTCAAAGCTACCCCACAGGGTTTACCCCCAAGCTTAGAAACCGGAAATCCCAATATCTCTCATGTTTCCCACAGGAAACGGAAATAGCACCACTCGAGTCACAGAAGGTGACATCTCCACTATCGGCCGATTGCTCAACTCAGACCGTAGTCCTCCATAAAGCACCATACTCATCCCTGAGTCTTGCGGCTCCAACTGGCATCTCACCCAAAAATCCCACAGAACTAACTCTATTTACCTCTCAAGGTATGCCTCAAAGAAACTCGTTCAACATGGCCCTCTGGCCCCATACTTTAGCGCATTCGATCTCCGTCTAATCAATCACGACGGGATAACTGGAAAGCGCACAAGCACTATCTGTTACAAATCATGGTACCCAGCCCATGTTATCTCTTCTCAATCTGCCCCAAATCATGGTACTCGAACCGTGACATCACCTCTCGATCTGCTACAAATCATGGTACTCGAACCATGACATCACCTCTCGATCTGCTACAAATCATGGTACTCGAACCATGACATCACCTCTCGATCTGCTACAAATCATGGTATTCGAACCATGACATCACCTCTCGATCTGCTACTTAAAACCTCCGGAATACTCCCTGCATCGAGTATGGGTCCTCTGCTTTCAGTAGTACGAGCCCATACTACCTGTCATATCTACCCATACTTTCTACATGGAACATCCCAGAGTTCCCAAGTAGCTGCTCAACTTTCTCGATCACCAATCCCGTTACACGAGTTCGCTCCCCAGCGAAATGCTCTACTCTGTCAGCGCACTCATCTGACTAAGGTCACTCCCTAGGCTCTTCCTAGGTTCTCACACTCCTCCGCCATCAGCTGCTGAAAAACTTCCTATGATGCCAGCCATCTACCTCCTGAATATCATCATATTCTCTTGGTAGCTGACTCCCATCATCGAGAGCTCTACAAAGCACGAAGCAAGCAGCACTCGAGCATCGAATAATCTCCACCAGCAAGTAAAACCACTCTAGGTTACAACTCTATTTGCTCTACTTACACTCAACATGTGTCGCCGAACTCAAGCAAGTCTACCCCACGCGGGCATCTAACTACTCTATCAGTAGGCTCCTCCAATGCTCATCTAGGTATCTCTCCTAGATTACTCCTCTACGTAAGGTTTCTCTCTAAAATATTCCTGTTGGATACTCTTACTCAGCGCATACTCAAAGCACATCACAGATAACAGCAATTCCTAGGCTAAGGCATCACAAATCAGGTCACTCTAGTCCTAAAATATGAAGTAGATAGCATATCCTCTAACATGCAGAATATCTCAATAATAACTCATAAGTAAGGGTATTTTGGGAAATCACCGTTCGGGCTCTGGCTGATTGTACACATTTCTCCTTCTCGTTTTTCTCTTAGAAACTCTTACTCTTTTTAGAAAAATCTTTTCTTTTTGAAAACTTTTCTCAATCCTCAGTTTGAGTCCAGACTTACCCGAAGGTGAATCCGAATCCCTCAAACCAAGGCTCTGATACCAACTTGTAACATCGTAAATTTTCAAAACAAAATTTTCATTTAAAATCACTTAATCCTCGTAACACATTTCATAAAATCTCATTAATTTAATTTACACTTTGCAACTCCACAATTATTCCGTTAAAAATCCAGGATCCTCAAAAACATAACTCTTCTACTGGTGTGTACAATCAAGCCGGTGCCTTCCCGCGATCCTCAGAAAAACCTGAAACACATATGATACACAAGAATCCAGGAAATCACAGGATCCAACAGCCTCACCTCCAGCTCCTTGCTTGATAACCTCATCCTCTTCCACAAATGATGCACAAGAACCACAATATGAGCTTCTCTATCACTCTCTAGCTCAAATAGCAATTAGGGTTTACTCTCAGGGGTTTAGGGTAACTGATGGGCCTGATATGGGGGCATAAGTTCCACTATATAGGCCCCAACCCGGGAAATTAGGGTTTCTCTGCCCAGCACCAACTCGGCGATTCTGCCTCCCGACTCGTCGAGTCCATTCATTAAATCCCACATGGCAACTCGACCCTACTCGGTGAGTTGGACTCCCAACTCGTCGAGTCACTCCATAAACCTCAAGAATTCAACCATACGATAACATACCTGATATTCTGGATGTTACACAAAAGCTCAAGATCTTAAAGCAACAATCAAAGGTAACTTTCTAACTTGTTTATTAGATGTTTATTTCGTTTTGTTGTATGCTAGATTAGGGTTTGCAAGTCTTGGACAAATTATTGCATGTACAAATAGAAAAACTAGATCCAAGCATTAGGGTTTGCATGAACACCATAGGAATGTTGTTTTGCTCATAATCCACCAGTCGTATCAGAGCCTAAATCGTTTCACTTTTGTATTTGATGCATTGTTAAAATTGTTCAAAGTTGAAAATCGAAAAATCTTGCTTCTGAC
Organism: Lactuca virosa; assembly: GCF_052849685.1. NCBI lineage: Eukaryota > Viridiplantae > Streptophyta > Magnoliopsida > Asterales > Asteraceae > Lactuca > Lactuca virosa. The sequence continues at coordinate 319,839,095 of NC_136429.1, forward strand.
TGATGAACTCGTCGAGTCACCTGATGAACTCGACGAGTCAGATGAACTCGACGAGTCCAATTAGTGATTCGGTGAGTCGGACAGTCTGGAGGCTGATTTTTCGGGAGTTTGACTAAAATTAAATTGGGATAATTACCAAAAACATTTTTACTGATAAAATCCGATTTTTTCAATAAGGTATTGATTATCCCAATCCAATTCAAAGATAATTGTCACAAATAAGATAATTACTTGTTTTATATGATAAATATTAATTATTTGTATTTTGATTTGACTTATCTAGTCAAGGAAAAAGATTAGGTCAAATTATGTGATAAATATTAATAATATAATTAATTAATTATTTTTCAAATTTGATCTAAAAGATGTTTTGAAAAGTTTCAAAAATTTGCCCTCAAGTTTTGAAATTTAAATTTTTGATTAATAGTTTTAATTATGAAATATTTAAATTCTAAACCCTAGAGTTTTAAAAGTTAAAATTAAACCCTTATACTATTATAATATTAAGAGATTAATAATATATATATATATATATATATATATATATATATATATATATATGTATAAGATAAAGCTAGTCTTACCGTTAGTAGGCTTCATTCACAAAGTCGATCTATAAGGGGGTATAAGGTTGCTGCCTATAAAATGGCAGTTTAATGGGTGTCCACTCTCACTCACCGCTTCCTTGATTGGTGGAGGGTCGTTAGCCGAACGGGTAGGATAGGGCAACCAATTCCTCATTAATAAGTATAATGATTATATAAAGTAACTAAATGTTTTATAAATTCCCAATCTTAGTTACTTTAGGAAAAATGTGAAAATGTACGCTATTCCATGAAATTACACTTTGCACCTTGCCAAGTCGTTAGTGGAGCGCGTGTGGTTAACTGGCACACAAATTTGGGACTAGCAAAGGTGGCAAAGGGTAACTTGATGTTTATCATAGATAAATGGAACATGTGTGGATAACCGGCACATTGATTAGGTGGTAAATGACATCGAGAGTACCAAGTATATTTGCATGGTTATTCCCACATTGTTTGTGATCCTCGGTATCCCAGTCACAAACTTGAAGGGCATAATTATAACGCCCGTGTTTCTAGGCTAGGAATTAATATTTATGTGATAGTCTAGGTTAACCTTTGTAACTCATTTTGAAGAAATGAAAAGGAATTATGTGAATATTATTTGAATTATATGTTTTATGCTTAATTACTAGGATTTAATTAATTAAGAATAAAAATGAGCGTCGAAAATAAATATTAGATAAAGCCGATATCTATTAAGAAAGTTGTAGTGGTCGTGACAAGGATTACGGATATATAAAGAATACTGAAATCCGAGTTATAACGAAGAAGTTATGACTTGTCGAAGTTTCGCAACAAAACCGGCACGGTGCCGAATGACGTAAAAAGTGAGTTTTTGATAAACTACTTTTTAGCCTTAGTGATCTAAACGAAAGTCGTAGTGTTCATTAAACCGAGAGTATGCATAAAAAGAACGCCCAAATCTGACTTCGTATGAGGAAGTTATGATTTTTCTAAGTTTCAGCTTAGCAGTAGACAGCTAAAAACTCGAATTTTAGATCGAGTGATTTTTAGCCGACACAACCTAAACGAGAATCGAAGGTCTCGTCAAAAGTAGTACAACGGTAAAAAGACAGACGAAAACGGACGTCAGATGAAGAAGTTATGAATTTTTAACGGATTTCTTGTCCCGGTCTGTTAAAAATAATAATATTAAAATTAAATTCAAAATTAGCCAACGAAGTCTAAACGAAAGTTGTAGAGCATAATTTTACCTACGTGTGCATATAAAGAACGTCAAAAACGGAGCTCGTATGCGAAAGTTATGGATTTTAGAAGTTTTTGCACAAAAATCGAGAAAATTCGCATAGTCATGCTTTTGCCACGTCACCTTCGCTCTATGCGTGCGACGTGTCCGAAATTGCTGAGTCATCCGAAGTCGTGGCGTATCCAAGGAGCGACGTGTGTGCAGCCTTGTCTGAGCCTCGCTCTCCCTGCCGTGTGTCCGACCTTCGCACCACCTGTCCCCCTTCCCTCTTGCTTCGGTTCCGAACCTCGGACCTAGACCTCGGTCCAATCAGAAGCAGCCACATGGACCCTCGCACGTGCGAGCTATCAGCCTTCCCTTCGGATCTGCGGACACCTGGTCACTTCTCAGCCATTGGATCAGAAGCCTCGCCCCTATAAATAGAAGGGTGCGAGACCTCCCGGGGATAATTTAGAGAATTGTCATTTTTCACCCCTTAAACAATATTTCTTTCATTCCAACTTCCCCCAAAGCCCCGTTATCATACCAAACACCCGAAACACGTCCCGAAGTGCCCGAGAAACTCGAGAAATTTATCTTTTCGGTTTTGAAGCCCGACCCTCTCAGAGCCCGGTTTCTCAATAAAACTCTCAGTTTTATTAGAAACGATCGTTTTAGGAAACGAAGTGCTGCCCGATTATCAGTAAATCATGTGAGTGTGTAGTCACTTTTAGATATGAAGTATTTTCTATAAAATACGTGCTATGTGTAATTATATTAAGTGTTTATTTGAGGTGACTGTTGAATAGATCTTTTATACAAGTTTTAAACTGTATATGCATTTTATCTACAAATATGTTGGGTAAAACATGGGTAGACGAAATAGTCGATGTGTGTTAAAATGGTGAGAGGCCTCGATGTTGTTGTTCTTGTTGTTCTTGTTGTAGTCGTCTAGCGTAGTATAGATGACGACCACAGACCTTTCTAGACAGTCCAGTGGAACACTAGCAGGTTCGCAACTTGTAGGTGTTGGTGAACTAAATGTTCATTGGCGTACTCCATCCCCCTCATGGTTGCCTTTAGGACATGTATGGCTGAGGAGCCCCTTAGCGGTGGTGTCCACCCCGATGATAATCCTTAGGCTAGGTCCCTTGTGATAGGTGTTTAGGGACGTAAAGTGAGGATAACGGGAATGGGTAATCAGGGTTATTGTTGATTGGTGAATTTAATAAGTTTATTATTATTGTGGGTTGAAAACCCTATATGCTCACCAAGCTCCCAAGCCTGACCCACTCAGCTTTTTATATTACAGGTAGTAGACCCCGAGCATAGTCGGATGATGATGAGAGATTTTTGGATTATAGGCCAGTAGTTGTAAATAACTGTTGTAAGGCTTATAATGTCTTGTTTATGCTTTTGATCTGTATCAGAACATGACATCCCGAGGTTTTGATATAAAAGGAAAATATATATTTCTTAAAGAAAGGTTTTGATAAACTTTTATCATGTTTGGTTTTGGGGACCAATTCCGCAACATCTTTAAAAAGGATTTCTCTGACTTTATTTTAAAAAAGCATAAATTAAATCGGTCTTTTCTGGCCGAGAAATTAGGGGATGTCACAGTTGATATCAGAGCATTAGTTTAAGCGAACTAGGAATTTGTAGGATTTCTAAACTTAAACTTAGAATGCTAAGTGATGATTATGAGATGAGTGTCTACCATATTTTAGACACGAGTACTAGTTTATTTTAGGAAAGATGCCTAAAATGCTATTATGTGCTAAATGCTATATGTTTGCCATATATGCCATTAATTGTTCGGATCTATGGTCTGTTGTCGACCGGATCTGGAAACCTTATGTGTGTAGGATTCTAAGCGTATGATTACGAGATTAGAACTAACATGTAAACGTTTCCGAGTGATAAGGGAATTGAAATATCTATCGAGGATAAAGACCTAAATTCGCCTTATTCGGTATATATATTATAATGGAAAGAACTCAAAGTGGAGCTGGAAATGCAAACAGAAACCAACAACCTCAACCCCAAGTGGTGGAACAGGTGCCTATAGCAGGAGCTGCACCAGAACCCATCACCATGGATGGAGTACGAGCCATGATTCAGTCAATGATGGCTGAACAAAGGGAGGAAATGAGGCAAATATTGCTGAACAGCCGGAATGAACCTTCAATTCTTGTTGAACAACGTGAATTAAATGACAATCAATCTGAAGAAGGAAACAACAGTAGATTTGTTGGTCATAGTGAACCGCTTGTGGTTGGGAGAAATAACCACGAGGATAGAGTGGAGAGAAATGGGTGCAAGTATAAAGACTTTATGACTTGCAAGCCGTCGACCTTTACTGGAAAAGAAGATCTCGTCGGAGTATTGGATTGGATCTCGGAAATGGAATTGGCTTTCATGACTTGTGGTTGCCAAGGCAAGTTACAAACCACATTTGAAGTGCGGCAGTTCAGAGGTAGCGCTGCTCGATGGTGGAGCACTCTGGGGAAAACCCTAAGCCCTAATGAGCCACTTCAACTGACTTGGGCAGAGTTCTTGATGCACTTTAAGTGCAAGTACTGCTCGGCCCAAAATGTGCTTGAGTTAGAAAACCAATTTCTAACGTTGAAGAAGGGAAATATGACCGTTGATGAATATACAAATAACTTCACAGACAAAATGGAGTTTGCTTTGCGTATTGTCCCAGATGAGCTGGCAAAAATTGACAGGTACGCAAAGGGACTTCCATGAGAGTATGCGGTGTCAGTACGTCAGGCACTTACTTTGGAGGCAGCAATCTGGGCTGTCAAGTCTGTTGAAGATATGATTAAGGGGAGAGCTGCCAGCAAGGTTGAAGTTGGCGAAAAGAGAAAGTTTGAAGGAACTTCAGGTTCCAATAAAAAGAACAAATTCTTGAAGGCTAGCTCGAGGAAATTCGGAGGAGGAGCCGAAGCCAAGTGGTGTGACAAGTGTAAGAAGAAACATGCTGGGAAATGCAGCATGGAAGTCACTTGTTACAAATGTGGAAAGCCTGGGCATTATGCCAATGAATGCACCTTCAATAAGAACGTATGTTTTTGTGCAATGAAGAAGGGCATATTTTGAGGGATTGCCCGAAGAAGAAGAATGCAGCAAAGCCCAATCTTCCACCAAAGCCGAAGGCGAGAGCCTTTCAGATGACACTTGAAGCTGTGAAAGAAGAAGCCGATGTCGCTTCAGGTACCTTTCTCGCAAACGAATTACCTGCCCAAATTTTGTTTGATTCTGGAGCCAATTACTCCTTTGTTTCGCATGAATTTGGTAGAAAACTAGTTTTGCCTGTTGATATACTAGTTAATGCTTTAATAGTCGAGATTGCTAGTGGCAAGTTTATACCTGTTAGCCATCGTATGAAAAACATCCTCATTGACTTGAATGGGAATAAGTTCCACGAGGAATTATTTCCTATCGAGTTAAATGGTTTCGACATAGTTCTAAGAATGGATTGGCTTAGCGCCAATGATGCCGAAATATTATGTAGGAAGAAGATAGTAAAAGTAAACCCGCCAGGGAAAGAGTCGTTTATGGTGTATGGAGAAAAACGTAGAGTAAACTCTGGAATCATTTCCCTAATGAAAGCCAGAAACTGTTTAGCCAAGGGATGTACATCATATCTAGCGTTCGTAATCGATGCTAAAAAGGAAAAGGAGGAGGTGCAGAATATTCTGGTGGTGTGTGACTATCCGGAAGTCTTTCCCGAATATCTTCCCGGATTGCCCCCTGATCGACAAGTAGAATTCCGTATCGACTTGTTACCAAGAACGACGCCAATAGCAAAAGCACCGTATCGATTAGCACCAACAGAGATGAAAGAACTTATGACACAACTTCAGGAGTTATTGGACAAAGGTTTTATTCGACCTAGTTCATCACCCTGGGGAGCCCCGGTGTTATTTGTAAAGAAAAAGGACGGGAGCATGAGAATGTGAATCGATTATAGAGAGCTGAATAAAGCGACAATAAAGAACAAGTACCCGTTGCCGAGGATTGATGACATGTTCGATCAGTTGCAAGGTTCGAGCTATTTCTCGAAGATCGATCTTAGGTCAGGATATCATCAGCTAAAGGTAAGAGAGCAGGATATTGAGAAGATTGCGTTCAGAACAAGATATGGACACTATGAGTTCTTGGTTATGTCATTCGGACTAACCAATGCTCCAGCAGCTTTCATGGATTTGATGAACAGGGTTTGTAAACCATAACTAGATAAATCTGTGATAGTGTTCATAGATGATATCTTGATTTACTCAAAAAGCAAGCAGGAGCATGACAAGCATCTGCGTGAAGTGCTAGAAGTTCTGAAAAAGGAGAAGTTGTATGCAAAGTTCTCCAAATGTGAATTTTGGATTCAAGAAGTCCAATTTTTAGGTCATGTGGTTAACCAATAAGGGATAATTGTTGACCCAGCAAAGATTGAAGTTGTGATGAAGTGAGAACAACCAAAAAATCCTACGGAGATTCGAAGCTTTTTAGGATTAGCTGGATATTATCGCCGATTTATCCAAGGCTTTTCTTCGATCGCTACTCCATTAACAGCTTTGACCCACAAAGGAGCTACTTATACTTGGAATGAGAAGCATAAGGAAGCTTTTGAGAAGTTAAAGAAGAAATTATGTGAAGCACCGATTCTTTCGTTACTTGAAGGAGTTGATGACTTTGCAGTTTATAGTGATGCCTCTGGAGTTGGGTTAGGTTGTGTTCTGACCCAAAGGGATAAAGTGATAGCGTATGCATCGAGGCAATTAAAAGAGCATGAAAAGAACTACCCCACTCATGATCTGGAGTTGGCAATGGTAGTATTCGCCTTAAAGATATGGAGGCACTATCTTTATGGTACTAAATGCAAACATTTCACTAATCATAAGAGTCTTCAATATCTCTTTAATCAGAAGGAATTAAACATGAGGCAACGACGCTGGCTAGAGTTGCTCAAGGACTACGACTGTGAGATACTTTACCACCCTGGTATAGCAAATGTTGTTGCTGATGCTCTCAGTCGGAAGGTAAATCTTGAAAAGAAAAGGCCAAGAGCGTTGAGAATTGAAGTTGTCTCGACAATTGTGGAAAGTATAAAGAAAGTTCAACAGGAAGCTTTAGAGAAAAATGACCGAAAGGAAGAATGTTTGGGCAAAACGTTAGTGTTTGACACAAACGGTCAAGGATTGAAGGTATTCCAAGATAGGATTTGGGTACCTAGGACGGGAGGAGTAAGAGATCTTCTGATGGAAGAAGCTCACAAGACCATGTACTCGATTCATCCCGGCAGTACAAAAATGTATAGGGATCTAAAACCCTATTACTGGTGGCGGACGCTGAATCTCGATGTTGCTAAGTATGTGGCCGAGTGTGTAACATGTGCTAGGGTTAAGGCACAACATATGAAACCGTATGGGAGTTTAGAACCTTTACCTGTACCCATGGGTAAAGGGAAGATATGCTGAGAGCATGTACCCTGGAATTCCAAGGTAACTGGGATGAACACTTACCTCTAGTAGAATTTTCCTATGTTGGCTGGAAGCTGGGGAAAAGCAGTTTATGGGACCTGAAATAGTCCATCAGACTGCCGAAAAGTTAAAAGTGATTAGGGAAAGGATGTTAGCAGCTCAAGATCGACAAAAGAGCTATGCTGACAAGAAAAGACAACCGATATCATTTGAAGTTAGGGATTCAGTTTTACTTAAAGTCTCGCCGTGGAAGGGACTTATAATATTTGGTAAGAGAGGAAAATTGAGTCCAAGGTTTATTGGACCATTCAAAGTTCTTCAGAGGATTGGGAATCAAGCTTACAAGCTAGAATTACCAGAAGAACTAGAGGGTATTCATAATACCTTTCATGTGTGTTATTTGAGAAAATTCTCGGGAGATGTGCCCGACATAATTCCGATTTCTGAATTAAGGTTGGATGAAAACAAGAGGTTAATTGAAGAACCTGAGGCAATCGTTGACCGTAAGACTAAGAATTTGCGACGAAAGATGGTCGATTTAGTTCTTGTGCGTTGGAAATATACGAATGCGCCAAATCTCACCTGGGAAACGGAGAGTGACATGATGATTCGCTACCCGCATTTGTTTCCTGATGTGTGATTCCGGGGACGGAATCATCCTAAGGGGGAGAGAATTGTAATGCCCGTGTTTCTACTCTAGGCATTAATGTTGATTTGATAGTCTAGGTTAACCTTTGTAACTCATTTTGAAGAAATGAAAAGGAATTATGTCAATATTATGCGAATTATGTGTTTTATGCTTAATTACTAGGATTTAATTAATTAAGAATAAAAATGAGCGTCGAAAATAAATATTAGATAAAGCCGAAATCTATTAAGAAAGTTGTAGTGGTCGTGACAAGGATTACGGATATATAAAGAATACCGAAATCCGAGTTATAACGAACAAGTTATGAACTGTCGAAGTTTCGCGACAAAACAGGCACGGTGCCGAATGACGTAAAACGTGAGTTTTTGATAAACTACTTTTTAGCCTTAGTGATCTAAACGAAAGTCGTAGTGTTCGTTAAACCGAGAGTATGCATAAAAAGAACGCCCAAATCTGACTTCGTATGAGGAAGTTATGATTTTTCTAAGTTTCAGCTTAGCAGTACACAGCTAAAAACTCGAATTTTAGATCGAGTGATTTTTAGCCGACACAACCTAAATGAGAATCGAAGGTCTCATCAAAAGTAGTACAACGGTAAAAAGACAGACGAAAACGGACGTCGGATGAAGAAGTTATGAATTTTTAACGGATTTCCTGTCCCGGTCTGTTAAAAATAATAATATTAAACTTAAGGTCAAAATTAGCCGACGAAGTCTAAATGAAAGTTGTAGAGCGTAATTTTACCTACGCGTGAATATAAAGAACGTCAAAAACGGAGCCCGTATGCGAAAGTTATGGATTTTAGACGTTTTTGCACAAAAATCGAGTAAATTCGCATAGTCATGCTTCTGCCACGTCACCTTCGCTCTATGCGCGCCACGTGTCCGAAATTGCTGAGTCATCCGAATCCGTGGCGTATCTGAGGAGCGACGCGTGTGCAGCCTCGTCCGAGCCTCGCTCTCCCTGCCGCGTGTCCGACCTTCGCACCACCTGTCCCCCTTCCCTCTTGCTTCGGATCCGAACCTCGGACCTAGACCTCGGTCCAATCAGAAGCAGTCACATGGACCCTCGCACGTGCGAGCCATCAGCCTTCCCTTCGGATCTGTGTACACCTGGTCACTTCTCAGCCGTTGGATCAGAAGCCTCGCCCCTATAAATAGAAGGGTGTGAGACCTCCGCGGGATAATTTAGAGAATTGTCATTTTTCACCCCTTAAACAATATTTCTTTCATTCCAACTTCCCCCAAAGCCCCGTTATCATACCAAACACCCGAAACACGTCCCGAAGTGCCCGAGAAGGTTGAGACATTTATCTTTTCGGTTTTGAAGCCCGACCCTCTCAGAGCCCGGTTTCTCAATAAAACTCCCAGTTTTATTAGAAACGATCGTTTTAGGAAACGAAGTGTTGCCCGATTATCAGTAAATCATGTGAGTGTGTAGTCACTTTCATCTTACACCTAGATATGAAGTATTTTCTATAAAATATGTGCTATGTGTAATTATATTAAGTGTTTATTTGAGGTGACTGTTGAATAGATCTTTTATACAAGTTTTAAACTGTATATGTATTTTATCTACAAATATGTTGGGTAAAACATGGGTAGACGAAATAGTCGATGTGTGTTAAAATGGTGAGAGTCCTCGATGTTGTTGTTCTTGTTGTTATTGTTGTAGTCGTCTAGCGTAGTATAGATGACGACCACGGACCTTTCTAGACAGTCCAGTGGAACACTAGCAGGTTCGCAAGTTGTAGCTGTTGGTGAACTAAATGTTCATTGGCGTACTCCATCCCCCTCATGGTTGCCTTTAGGACATGTATGGTTGAGAAGTCCCCTTAGCGGTGGTGTCCACCCCGATGATAATCCTTAGGCTAGGTCCCTTGTGATAGGTGTTTAGGGACGTAAAGTGAGGATAACGGGAATGGGTAATCAGGGTTATTGTTGATTGGTGAATTTAATAAGTTTATTATTATTGTGGGTTGAAAACCCTATATGCTCACCAGGCTCCCAAGCCTGACCCACTCAGCTTTTTATATTATAGGTAGTGGACCCCGAGCATAGTCGGATGATGATGAGAGATTTTTGGATTATAGGCCAGTAGCTGTAAATAACTGTTGTAAGGCTTATAATGTCTTGTTTATGCTTTTGATCTGTATCGGAACATGACATCCCGAGGTTTTGATATAAAAAAAATATATATATTTCTCAAAGAAAGGTTTTGATAAACTTTTATCATGTTTTGTTTGGGGGACCAATTCCGCAACATCTTTTAAAAGGATTTCTTTGACTTTATTTTAAAAAGCATAAATTAAATCGGTCTTTTCTGGCCGAGAAATTAGGGGATGTCACAATAATCAAGATTTAAACATGTCATTGAAAAGTTCAATGAATCTCAAAAGAATCTAGGAATTTCAATTCATTTAAAACTTAAAGTCCTTTTTTCGTTTTTCATGGTGGAAATTGGTAAATCGTCATTTACCTACCTTCATATTTTTTCCAATTAGATTACGGCATCCCTCTTCTGAATTGTAAATAATTATGTTGGGTCCTAGCCCTAATTTCTCATTTGGGTGTTTAATTGGGGATTATTATCTAATCTAAACTTTGTTCTTTTTCTATTTCATATGTCTACTAAAAAAAACCACGCTTCTGGATCGACCCCTCCTGGCTCATTCTCAGTCATGAACTTGTGTGGGAGGGTGATATTTTATGGGACCAATTTCAATGATTGGATCCGCAATATTCATATGGTCACCCGCTACGAGGACAAAGAGTATGTTCTCGACAAGGAGCTGAAAGAGGTCAATGTTAGGTCATATTTTGTTGGTTTGGGCTAGGCATTCATTTGTATGAGTCTTGTTAGTCTTTTTCTTGGTTTTTATAGGGTTTCCGGTTGGGTGAACCGAAAACAGGGGTTTTCGGTTCAATTGGTGTTTGCGGCTGCAAGGCTGTTTGTGGCCGTGAACTGCTTACGGTTCATGTTCCCTATATATATATATATATATATATATATATATATATATATATATATATATATATATATATATATATATATATATATATATGTGTGTGTGTGTGTGTGTGTGTCAGTCTTGTCAGAATGTACAATGATGTATGTGTGTGTGTCCATTATACCAGACGTTTGCGGCTCAATAGAAACATGTGCAATTTGGATCATTCTTGCTTCTACTCCTTCTTGTTCTCATTTATTATTGCTTGTTCTTGTGTTTGATCACTAGTTGGTTCCAGATTTGGGGACTTGCAATTGGTATCAGAGCCAATCTAGGGTCAAATTGGTTCAAGCTTAGTTTACGGTTGGAGTTGTTCTTCATTTTTGTGATTGTTCAAGCTTGGTTACTGAGTTTCTACTATTGTTCATGATTTCAAGGCCAAAAGGATTGAAGATCTGCTCAAAATCAGTTGTTTTCATCAAATACTAGGTGTTTTCGGCTGTAAATTGTTCATCTGTTTACGGCTATACACTCATTTTCGTGATTGTTCAAGATTTGTTACTGGTATCTGCTGTTGATCGTGAATTCAAGGTCAAAGGAATTGAAGATCTGCTCAAAATCAGATGTTTTCATCAAATTCTGGGTGTTTTCGGCTGTAAACTGTTTATATGTTTACGGCTGTAAACTCTTTTCGACTGCAAACGTGCTATTTTCATCTGTAAACCCTCGTTTTTTAATGTAAAACACTCTTTGACTGTAAACTGCTTTGACCGTAAACTATTTTCGGCTACAACTCGTGTACGGCCGTAAACCTTTCTTCTTTTTGGCCGTAAACTATCCTTGGGCTGTAAACCTTGTTCTCGGTTGTAAACCTCTTTCCGGTTGTGTTTTCTTTACAAGGTTTTTTTCAGTCAATTAAGAAAATTTTAAAAAAAAATGGAACCACAAAACATGACAGCTCATCAGGAGTTGGATGCAATCATGGTAACTACCACAAGAATCCCGCGTCTTCTGTCAGCTGAAGGATTTCCTAAATGGAAGTACAGAATGGAGAAATACATCAAAATGAAGAATTTAAAAATATGGCGCAATATTCTGAAGGGTCCAGTTAGAATCACTACCACTCTTGAAAATGGAACCATTATCGACAAAGATTTTGCAAATTACATAGATGAGGATTTTGAGTAAATCGAGGAACAAGAGAAGGCTCTTGCAACACTGACAATGGCTTTATCTCGTGAAATTGCATAAGGATTCAGGGAGTATGACTCAGCCAAAGCTTTGTGGGAAGCATTAATTGAAGTTGATGAGGGAAATGAAGACATGAAGCAAAGTCGTCAAGACATGCTCGGACAGAACTTCAACAGGTTTAATCATATTCTTGGAGAATCATTGGAAGCTCAACTACAGTGATTTATTACTCTTACCACTGAGATGAGTTCTGCTGGAATTTCAGTGCCTAGATCAGAGATTAACAAGAAACAGTTGAACTCTCTCCCTAAGTCATGGGACATGAATGTCTCTGTTATCAAGAAGACAAAGGATCTCAACCGACTCAGTCTTGCAGAAACAAAGGCAATCATTAAAGCCTGTGATCTTGATGACAAGCAAAGGGAAATTAACCATGTGAACTCCTATTCAACTGCAAATCTAGGGATTTCTTCAACCAGTGCCTTTTCATCCTTTACTGCTCCACAAAATCAAGCTTTTGATGTTTCACAACCACCATCCCATGTTGTTCCACCATCCATGGCTTATCCACATGCAGCCTCCTCTTTAAAAGCTCATATTACCACCTCTGCTCCCAAAGAAGTCGAAGAGAACATGGCCCTAGCCTCTGGCTTGGTGAATTGCTACAATGCCTTTGTGACTGGAGAATTGCCTCCTCATATTTCTTTCGCCAATCTTAATCAGATTCACTCAGAGGATGTAGAAGAAATGGACATTACCTGGCAGATTGCAATGGCGGTATTCAGGGCTAAGCAATTTGCCAAGAAAACTAGAAAGAATAATTGGGGGATGAATGCAAAGAAGAAGGTTGGATTCAACAAAGGAAAGTTGAGGTGCTTCAACTGTCATGAGCCTGGTCACTTTGCTTGTGATTGTCCGAAGCCTGATAGAAGAGTAAATCATGAAAGGACAATGGTACCAGTTGGAAATAACAGGGGAGTTGCTGCTAACAATGAGACTACAAATCTGGCGGTGGTAGCTCGGTCATTTGATTGGGAAGACCAAATTCAGGCCTTGAACATTTCAGGACCTGAAAATGCACATTTGGCCCAGATAAGTGAAGTCACCGAGGAGAATGTTGGAGAGGATCCTCAAGAAGAGATGATAGAGTTACAGTTTGCCTTCATGGTATCCACTACCCCTGAGCCTGAGAAAAAGGTCAGTCAAATTTCTTGTTCTCAAACATGCATATATACTATTAAATTTTTCTTTGAACAAATCGAATTATTGCGTAGAGAGAACGAGGACCTAAAGTACGAAGGATATAACCTTAGGAAGGCCCAAAGACCACTAAAATAACAATTAGAGGCCAAAACTAAGGATTTTAGGAAATTACAGGAAGAGTATAGCAATAAGTGTGAGAACTACAATTTTATCAAGAAACAACTTGCCATTGTGACTGACGAGCTTGACACATTAAAATTTCGATTTGAAAATGCTGATTTTAATTTCAAAAAGTTTGATGTGTCAAGTGAGAGAGTTGCAACCATAATAGAGAAAAAGATGAAATGGAAAGACAAGAAGCAGGTAGGTCTAGGGTATGAGAGTGTCCCTACTCCATTTAATCACAATTACACTGCTATCCCTATGACGCAGGAAGAGATGGACAGAGAGGAACATCTTGTGTATGGCAAACCTATTGTACCTGTGCCGGATAGTAGTGCTAGGGAAAAGGATGCTAACATTTCCTCTACCTATGCAGATTCACCATTAAGTCAAGGCAAGCAGGCTTCTGAAGAGAGTGTGTCTGATAATAATCTGGTTTCAAAATCTGATGTTTCTGTTTTAAACAATGATGCTTTTGTTTCTAACTCTAAAACTGATGTTTTGGTTTGTGATGATTCTGTGTCAAAATCTGATAATTCAAATGTTTTTGTTAAGTGTGGTGATGTATTTGATAAATCTGATGATCCTGTCACAAGCACATCCACTCCACCTACACCTGTCACACAACCAGAAAAGAGCGATACCAATTTTTATGCTAAGAAACAGACATGCTTTAACTGTGGAACTGCTGGTCATATTGCATGCAATTGTCCAAATCAGGCATTAGTTCCTTTTTATGCACAGACAAGAGAGAACGAGTCACGAGGAAGATCTCTCATTAGAAAATTCTCGAGATCTCGTTCTCGTGATGATGATTGGAATGTCAATAAAGACATAAAACAGGCTGAGCTTAAAAATAATAAACATGTTTTGCATGAAAATACAACAGGTACTTTCACGAAACCGAACGTGGCTAAGCCAAGATCGGGTTCGTCAAAGTCTTCGTCTTGGTCTTCGGCTAATCTTAGACGGAAACCCAAACGATCAAAACCAAAGAAAAATGTTTCAAAATCACCTGTAAATGTTTCTAAACCTAAATACCAATGGGTGCCCAAACATTTAAATGTCCAATCACCTCAGTCTTCTGTATGTGCGTCTGGTAATCAATCAAATTCAAAAAGTGAAAAAGAAATTTATGTTGCTAACAAGGGAAAACCCAGTTTTTCAATGACCTGGGTTCCAAAATCTAATTAATCCCCCCATCGTGCAGGAACAGCTACGGAGGAATGTTGTCAGACCCTGGTATGTTGACAGTGGTTGTTCCAGGCACATGACAGGAGACATCTCCCAACTGCATGCCATTCAGAATTTTAATGGGGGTTATGTTTCCTTCGCGGGAGGAGAAGGTGGGAAGATCACCTAGAAACGAACTGTCACAAACGGAGTGCTTAGCTTTGAGAACGTCAACTATGCTCCCGAGCTGAAGCACAGTCTCTTGAGTGTCTCACAGATCTGTGACAAAGTCTACTCAACACACTTCACTGACAAAGAGTGTCTCATCTTGAAGCCTGGAATCATCATCCCTGAAGAATGGTTCTTGGTGAAATCGAAGAGGGATGGAAATTCATACATCATAGACATGAATCATAATATCCCGGAGCAAGTTACTTGTCTCTTCTCTAAAGTCTCTGAACACAATGCCATGCTTTGGAATCGTCGTCTCGGCCATGCGAATGCCAAGAATCTGAATCGCCTTGCTAAAAACGAGATTGTGCGTGGCCTTCCTGTCAAAGAATTTATCACTTTTGAAAAATGTGTGGCGTGTGTTCAAGGCAAACATCATCGCAAGCCCCATTTTCCAAAGACTGTTAACTCAATCAGCAAAGTTCTTCAATTGTTACACGTTGATTTATTTGGTCCGGTCAACGTTCTCAGCATCAACAAGAGCTCTTATTGCCTGGTTGTGATAGATGACTACTCGCGGTTCACATGGGTTTTCTTCTTATCCAACAAGAGTGGGATCGCTGATCTGATCAAGAAGTTCATTGTGATGATTGAGAATCAAACAAATGAGAAAGTGAAGGCGCTTAGAATGGATAATGGCACGGAATTCAAGAATGTTGTCCTGGATCATTTATGCACCGAAAAGGGGATACTGCGTCAGTACAGTGCTGTTCGTACACCTCAACAAAATGGTGTTGCTGATCGGTGCAATCGTACTCTGATAGGCGCTGCAACGATGATGCTTTGTGATTCCAAAATATCGGTCTTCTTTTGGGCAGAGGCGATCAACACTGCCTGCTACGTCCAGAACCGTGTCCTGATCAACAAAGCCCAGATGAAGACCCCATATGAAATTTTGTACAATCACAAGCTATCAGTTGCTCACTTCAAAATATTTGGATGTCCTTGCACCCTCCTTCACTTAGACTCCAACCCCAAGTTCAACTCGAAGGCTAATGACTGCTACTTTGTGGGATACGCCGCATGAACTGATTATAGAGTATACAACAAGAAAACCAAGCAAATTGTGGAATCTTTCGATGTGCGCTGGCTGGAAGAGAATGAGACAGCTGCTCGAGTCGGTCCTGACTGGTTATTTGATTATGCTTCTTTATTTAAATCATTTAATGTGTTTTGAGATGATGTGTCCGGTTCTTGCTCAGATACGAAGGCTGTTATTGAAGATGAAGAGGAAGATGTTGTGTACAGACCACCTTTGGTGCCTTCTACGACTCCTTCGGCGGATGACCATGTTCCAAGTACTTCTTCAGATTCCCCAAGTCAAAGAATCAATCCTGATGTTGAAGCCACTCCTCTTACTCCTGCTGAAAGAGAATTCATGACCAGAGATACTTCCGCTGCTACTCAATCTTTCATGGAGCTTCTCTTTCCCGAACCAATCGCAAATGAGTACGTGGCAAGAACCTCTCATGGTTCCAGATCGTCTGAGGCGGATGATTCAGCAGATGACGGACTCGTCAACATCAACAACCTTCCTGTCACAATCAATGACTTCAGTCATGAAATTCCCACCAGACTTCAATGTGATCATCCGATCGAAAACGTCATTCATCAACTAGGCGACAGAGTTAAAACGAGGAGTCAGAGTGGAGATGTCAATACATGTCTCTACTCTTGCTTAATTTATCAGATCGAGCCAAAGAACGTGGAAATGGCACTGCATGAGCCTAGTTGGGTTGATGCGATGCACGAGGAACTTAATCAATTTGAGAAATTAGGGGTATGGAAGCTGGTTGAGATGCCTAAAGGAAACAAGTCCTCGGTCACGCGTTGGGTGTTCCATAATAAACAAGACGATTGTGTGGTGATTGTGCGAAACAAAGCACGCCTAGTTGTTCGTGGGTTTCGGCAAATTGAAGGCCTTGACTACACTGAGGTGTATGCTCCTGTAGCGAGCCTTGAAGCTATCCGTATCTTCCTGGCTTATGCTTCCTACGTGGGGTTCATCGTTTATAAGATGGACATTAAGAACGCCTTTCTATATGGAGCTGTGAAAGAGGAAATTTATGTTGATCAACCTCCTGGTTTTGTCAACTCAAAATTTTCAACTCATGTCTACAAATTAGACAAGGCTGTGTATTTGTTACACCAGGATCCTCGAGCTTGGTATGCTACTCTAAAAGATCATTTGATTGAGCATGGTTATACCAGAGGCACGATTGATCAGATGCTCTTTATAAAGCGTGTGGATACCGACCTAATTCTTGTACAGATATATGTTGATGACATCATTTTCGGGTCGATGAGCTCGAAGCTATTTGGTTTGCAGCCCATGGGTTTTGGGCCAGATATGTCAACACTACTACTCCTGAAGAAATTGTGGCTTACGAAACTCATGAGCGAGATGCTACGAAGGTTCATTTCATCATGCTCGCAACAATGACTGCTGAACTCCAAAAGTCCTACAAGGACTACTACCCCTACGAGATGCACCAAGATTTGATGGAACGTTACCATCAAAGTGCCAGGCAGGAGAGGTATGAGATCATCGCCTCGATGATCACTACCAAAATGAAGGATGGAGAGTCCATCACGGCCCATTTGCAGAAAATGCAGAGATTCGTGGACCGCTTGATGAGGTTGAAGGTGAACTTCGATGAGGAGTTGGCCATAGATATCATTCTTCACTCATTGCCTCCTTGTTACGACCAGTTTCGTATGACCTATCATATGAACAAGGAGGAGGTCACTCTGAGCAAGCTTCAAGGCCTGCTAAGGAGTGCTGACAGTAGTCTGAAAGGAAAATCTATTGCGTCAACTCCTACTGTTGTTGCTCCCGTCTTGGCTATTGGGCAAGGAAAGGAAAAGAAGAGGAAGGCTCCTTCTAAGAGCCACAAGGGTAAACCCCATGATGGATCCTCTTCTAGTGGGACCAAAGCTGGTTCTGCTACCCCCTCTTCCAACCCAAAGGAAGCAAAGTGCTTCTACTGTCATGACAAAGAGCATTGGAAACGAAGCTGCCCAAAGTATCTGCAGTACATCAAGGATGGGAAGATAAAGCCATCCTTCGCAGGTATTTACATTATTCAATCTAACAACTCATCACATTCTATTTCTTGGGTCCTTGATACAGGATGTGGTTTTCAAATTTATTCTGATTTGCAGGGTCTAAGAAGAAGTAGGGATGTGGAGCATGGGAAGATAAACTTGATCACGGGGAATAGGAAAGCGTTGCATGTCACCAAGATTGGAGTTTACTCTTTAGTTCTTAGTAGTGGGTTAGGATTAGATTTAAATGATTTTTGCTACTCGTCAGAAATGGCTAGACACTTTATTTCTTTTCATGGTTTGTACAGACAAGGTTTAAGATTTTCGTTTAATAATGAAATTGGTTCTATTAATGCTTTCTTGAATGGTACTTTCTATTTTGAAGTATTGACATGTAATGCAGTATATGAGACTGTGAAGGTTGTAGATAACTTAGGAAATAATGTGTTGCACATTGATTCGTCCAATGGTTTGGACAAATCATGCTTGTGGCATTGTCGTCTTGGACATGTCAACAAAACGTGCATATCCCAACTCCAAAAGGATGGAGTGTTGGAGTCATTCGACCTCAAATCGGATGACACATGCAAATCTTGTTTACTTGGAAAGATGACCAAGTCACCCTTCACTGGTACTTGTGAAAGGGGTGAGGGTTTATTCGATCTCATACATAAAGATGTATGTGGACCTTTTAGATCCACCACAAGGGATGCGAACCGCTTCTATGTGACCTTTACCGATGATTATAGCAGATATGGGTAAATCTACTTAATCAACCACAAGTCAGAAACCTTTGAAAAGTTCAAAGAGTTTAAGAAAGAAGTGGAGAATCAGCTGGGCAAGAAAATTAAGATGCTCCGATCTGATCGAGGAGGTGAGTACCTTAGTATAGAATTCCACGACTACCTCAAGGAATGCGGGATCGTTTCGCAATTGAAGCCACCTAGGACACTGCAGTTGAATGGTGTAGCTGATAGACGTAATCGAACCTTGTTGGACATGGTTCGTTCCATGATGATTCGAGCTTCGGTACCTATCTCATTCTGGGGGTATGCCTTAGAGACTACCGTCCATATCCTTAATCTAGTCCCGACTAAGAAGGTTGCCAAAACACCTCACAAGATATAGACATGGAAAGTTCCCACGTTGGCACATATCAAGGTTTGGGGATGCGAGGCTTTCGTAAGACGAGAGACTCACGACAAGCTCGAGCCTCATAGTGAGCAGTGTATTTTCATCGGCTATCCACAGAAGTCCTTTGGATATCTCTTCTATAGACCGAGTGACAATGTTGTCTTCGTTGCGAGGAGAGCGGTTTTCCGAGAGCGAGAACTCATATGCCAAGAGGACAGTGGGATGCAAATCGATCTTGAAGAGATTCAATAATCAAGCGATGAAGGAACCTCTAACACCGGCGCTCAACCCGAGGAGGAGACTCCTGTTGAACCGATTGACGAGTCCCTACCTCTTAGACGTTCCAGTAGAGTTAGTGTTCCACCCGTATTATATGGTTTCCATATAACTGTTGAGGGTGATACGATATTAGTGATAACACACTAATAAATTTGGATGAACCTAACAACTACAAGGAAGCCATGGCAGGCCCAGAGTCCACGAAATGGAAAGAGGCTATGGACAGTGAGATTTAGTCCATGTATGACAATCAAGTTTGGAACTTGGTTGACAATATACCAGGTCGTAAGACGGCCAGGTGCAAATCGATCTTCAAGAAAAAGACCGACATGGATGGGAAAGTACACACGTATAAGGCGCGATTGGTTGCAAAGGGCTTTACTCAAACTACTGGAGTTGACTATGATGAGACCTTCTCACCAGTAGCGAAGATTAAGTCTATAAGGATTATGCTAGCCATAGTTGCGTTTTGTGATTATGAAATATGGCAGATGGATGTCAAAACCGCTTTCCTTAATGGGAAGTTGGCTGAAGATGTTTACATGAGTCAGCCAGAGGCTCTTGTCAATGCGAAGCATCCTAATAGAGTGTGTAAGCTTGAGAAATCCATCTATGGATTGAAACAAGAATCTCGCAGATGGAATCTTTGTTTCGTTGAGAAAGTCAAGGTGTTTGGTTTCTCGAGAAGCGAGGATGAGTCCTATGTATATGTCAAAGCCGGTGGGAGTATAGTTAGCTTTCTCATTTTGTATGTGGATGACATACTACTCACAAGAAACGACGTCCCAACCTTGTAAGAGGTTAAGTCCTGGCTTGGGAAATGCTTCGCTATGAAGGACCTCGGAGAAGCTGCTTATATTCTAGGGATAAGGATTTTGAGAAATAGGAGTAAGCGGCTAATAAGACATAGTCAAAGTACTTACTTGGATAAAGTGTTGAAGCGTTTCAGCATGGAAAATTCCAAAGGGAGTTACCAATCCAAAGCAATACCAAGTTGAGTAAGACTCAAATCCCGAGTACCGATGCTGAGATAGCAGAGATGAGCAGAGTACCTTATGCTTCCGCAGTTGGCTCAATCATGTATGCTATGACATGTACTCGCCCTGATGTGGCCTTCTCTTTGAGTATGGTCAGCAGATATCAAGGGAACCCTGGTAGAGCACATTGGACCGTAGTAAAGAATATTCTTAAGTACATGCGGAGGACCAAAGACTGGGCTCTTGTCCTCAGTGGGAGCGATGACTTGAGAGTGCGAGGGTATAGTGACGCTAGTTTTCAGACTGACCGGGATAATTTCCGCTCTCAGTCGGGCTGGGTCTTTACCTTAAATGGAGGAGCAGTGACATGGAAAAGTTCCAAGAAGGAGACCGTAGTTGATTCAACGTGCGAATCAGAGTACATAGCAGTGAGCGAAGTGTCGAAGGAGGCAATATGGCTACAGAACTTCATCGGAAACCTTGGAGTTGTACCGGCCATAAAGGAGCCTATGGAGATTTTGTGCGATAACAAAGGTGCGGTTGCCTTAACCAAGGGATCATGGAAGATCCAGGCATATCGACAAGAAATATCATTTCATTAGACATCGGGTAGAAGAGGGACTCCTCGTAGTAAAGAAGGTATCGTCAGAAGATAACCCAAGAGATCCCATTACGAAGGGCTTGAGTAGGGTTAAGCACTTGCAGCACACTAGGAGCATTGGGCTGAAGGACGATATTAGTTTTAGTGATTAGATAGGTTTAGAAACTTGTAATAGATAAATTGTAATTGACATTTTGATGATTAAATAAAGGTGTTTTATTTATAAGTAATGTTACTGTCTTGTGTCAATTATTTACTATTGTTTCACTTTTCATGTTTTGATTTCCTAAATAATAAGATTATTTAAATTATCCACAGACGATCATACGTTGGAAGTAAGTATGAAAGAAGACTGTCATGAATTGGCTTGTAGATTGTCTAAGAGTTTAGACATAGCAAAAGTTTGCTGCAACGTTCATGAGTGCTTATGAAATATGATTTGAGTATTGGATTAAACCCGCACTCACATGAATCACTTCATGGAATTAATCATAAGTGATTATGAGATGATAATATCATATAATATTTAAACCTAGATATATGAGTTGTTGTTTATGAGTCGGTTGTGCGTTGATAATGTGTAAACGCATCAGTAACTTGATGTTATAAAACGCATTGTTGTGTACGACTTGATGAGTAAATAGTACAAGCATATAAGTCGAAGTTTATTTGTTCCTTTTATCCTACGAGGTTAAAAGTGATATTTGGGCCCCTTGAAGATTTTGTTTTGACTTATGTGTCGGGCCCGGTCAGGACTGAATTGATGTGTTCAATTAAGTTCTATGTCATACAAATCTGAGATCGAGAAACAAACTGCTGGACAATAAGTATGACTATGTTCCATGTGATTGTCCACACGATATCTTGAGAACGGAGGACTATACGATCCCTTATCTGAAGGACGTGTCAGAGTTTGACAGCGGCTTTTGAGAGCTACGATTGCTAATCAGATTTTGAAGTCGTACTTGCATCTATAGTTATTAGACTTATCCAAGTGGGATACTGTTAGATTAGGTGTCTAAGCCATAAGTATATTTGGTATGTACTTGACCTCGTTGTAGCATGGTCCTTTTAGGTTGCCTTCACCAGAGCAACTTGACTGGATGAATAATGGAGAAAGAGGTTATTATGGTTTATTAATATATTATATTAATAATATATTAAAAGAGAAATGATATTATTTAATTAATATTGGTCAAGAAATAATTTAGAATTAATTATGTGGTCAAAAGAGGTTAATTAAATTAAGGGGACTGAACTTGTAAATATTGGATAATTGCAAGATGGGCTGAGGAACCCTTGGAAAGGGGTTGGACGAAATCTTATGGGAGCCCATAAGGATTTCGTCCAAGGGGACAAGTTCTGGAAGGTTCTTGTGGGCTGCTTAGAGCCTAAGCAACCGGATGAGGACTTTGACTCAAACCCTAATTCCTCACATATATATAGGGTCCCTAGGCTTCATAATTTCGGCTACACTAACCCTAAGAAGAGTTCCAAGAGCCGAAATTACCTTCCTCTCTCTCTCTCTAATATTCTCCAATTTGCTTTGGTGTTAGTGATCTATTAGAGGCACAATCAAAGGTAACTTTCTAACTTGTTTATTAGATGTTAATTTCGTTTTGTTGTATGCTAGATTAGGGTTTGCAAGTCTTGGACAAATTATTACATGTACAAATAGAAAAACTAGATCCAAGCATTAGGGTTTGCATGAACACCATAGTAATGTTGTTTTGCTCATAACCCAACATGTATAATTAGAGAAAACATAGATCCAAAGCATATAGGGTTGCTTGTGCACCATAGGAGTGTTATAGTGCTTAAAACCCAATAGAATTACCCTGAATCAGGTCAACCCCACCGTTCTATGTGTATATATATTTCTCTCTCTCCCTCTCTCTCTCTCTCATCCTACCTCCTACCATCACATCGCCTCCATAGACGGCCCATTCGCTCATGTTCTTCCTCATCGTCGTTATATTTGGTCGCCGTTGATCTGGAAATTGGAATCGATGTCTCGCCTTCTGTTCTGATTTGAATGCTCTCGTTGACCTCCTTCCTCCAAATCAATAACGTTTGATGAAATTAAAGATCTGTCGCTTGTAATTCTCTCATCGCCGATCTGCCAATTGGAATCGATTTCTCGCATTTTGTTCCGATTTGAATACTCTTGCTGATCTATTTCCTCCAAATCAATATAGTTTGATGAAATCGAAAAAACGTCAATCTAGTTTGTTGAAATCGCTATCCATTACAACAATCAGAAGCAACCATAAATCAGCTCAGGTTTGTCTTTATCCAAAGACGTCGGTGTGTCGTCTCCAATGACTGAGAAATATTCTTGTTGTTGATATTAGCCTCTTAAGTTCATCTATTTTGGAGCTCGATAAGCTCAAATCAATTGTTAGCTCTTGCGATTGCTTTTTAGGTTTCTCTCTATCTCTATTTCTCTCAATATCACATATCTTGGGCCCGAACACTTATCTATTGGATAATTATCTGTTATTGATCGATCAATGGGTCTGTTATTTGCAATTGTAGGTTTAATTTAGTCCACCTGTTGTAAATTTAGATATGATTTTAACATTTAGGCTTTTATCAGTTTGAATGTTACAACTAGTTTCAGAAATTTGTGCTCGTGCTCAACATGTAGAGGACAAAAAGAATGGTAGAGGACAAAAAGAAAGGTTTGATGACAGTATGGCGACTTACAAACCAGGTAATCTCAGTTTCCACTTTTTACTCACACAAACCACCTATTCAATTGAAAAAGAAGTCAATAAAACAACATGTCATGGTTTGTTTTCTCTTCTAGTTTTCTAGATATTGTGTTTGTTTCTTTTAGCACGACAACTGATAATGTCAGTGATCCATTTGTTAGAGGAGGTTAGTGAACAAATTACAAGAGAAGAAGACTTCAAATAGAAGTAAAAAGGTAAATAATATACATTGATGGAAGTATATGTTGTATTGCTCGCCAATTATCATTAACTTGTATTAAAAATTGAAGGTGGGATGTGAACAAGTTAGTAAGGAAAAGCAACGAGGGAGAGAAATATGTGAAATTTCTCTGAATGAAGGGAAAAGTGAAGAAGAACCAAGTCAATATGTTATGTTAGAAGACGGTGAGGAGTTGGAACTAAAAGAACTACAAGCAACATCAAATCCATTAACATGTTATGCTCATTGTGCAGCCAATAGGTTACATGGTTGCTCCCTTTGCAAAGGTCAGGTTCATTTACTTGATACTCATTTCATTTCTTATTCTTGATTAAACCTTTCAAAGTGAATTTATTGTACTTAATTTGTATATCCACAACTTGTCAAAAAACTTTTTAAGGTATTTTTTCGTAGCGAACATTATATTGTATATCCAACTTCAATGAAAATTAAGGTTAAGTTTATTAGCACTAACCTGAATCTTGTTGGCAGATATTTCAATTTATTAGCACTTATGTTGAAATAATCGGTATCATGTCCTTCATGCTTGATGAGATGACACATGCAATTATTGACAAGGTTAGTGCTTTTATAAGTTGTTCAGGGTTTTATCACCATATCAAATAAACGAGCTTTTATAGTAAGGATTTATATTTTGTTATCTGTGCTTATTTTTTTATGATTCTTGTTACTTGGGAAACTTAATGTTCCACTTTTGAAACTGCTTCTCGCTTGTAAAGGATTATTTTTCATGTATTTATATTAAAAAAATACATAATTATACCAAGAAAATTTAATTTTCTTTTGGTAAAGGATTTTTTTTTGACGTTATTGATTTAAAATTTTTTATTTTTTTTATTATAAATGATAAAAGATAGGTTGTTATTTGTAAAAACAAACAAGTAAATAATATGTAAATAAGTGTATTTTTTTGTCATTTTTACATATGTAACTAGAATTTAGTGAATTTAAAAAACAATTTATATATTTGTTATGTTGTAGTGCTATAAAAGCTAATGTGTTTAATTCACAAATGAGTCATGCATTTTTTTAGTGTTCTTGCATTTATCATTTTTTTTTTAATTTTCTTGTAGATTTGGAAGAATTTGTGCAAAATATTAAAGAGGTGAAGAGTGATAAACTGAAGAAAATATGGAAATCTTAACACGAAGACATGAAAACGGTATGAAATTTTGTAGCATCTTTTGTTTTTTATTTTTTATTTTGTATCGAATAAAATACTTGTGCTTTGTGTTTATACATGTGATTTACATGTATTTCACATGTGATTTACATGTATATTACATGTGATTCACATGTAAATCACATGTGATTCACATTTGATTCACATATTAATCACATTTGACCAACATGTAAATCACATGTGATTCACATGTAAATCCCATGGGATTCACATATTAATCATACTTGATTCACATGTTAATCACATGTGATTCACATGTAAATCACATGTGATTCACATGTAAATCACATTTGATTCACATGTAAATCACATATGGTTCACATATGAATCACATGTGATTCACATATTATTCATATTTGATTCACATGTAAAACACATGTTATTCACATGTAAATCACATGCGATTCACATATGAATCACATGTGATTCATACAAAAGTCAAATGTAATTCGCATATGATGCCATATGTAAATGTGATTCATATGTGAATCGCCTGTGATTCATAAGTCAATCACATATGTATTTTTGTGAGTGTTTTTGCATCAATCAATTTTTTTTTTAATTTTCTTGTAGATTTGGAAGAAATTGTGGTGAATATTGAAGAGGTGAAAATTGATAAATTGAAGAAAAAATATGGAAATATTGACACGAAGACATGAAAACGCTTTGAAATTTTGTACCATTTTTTGTTTTTTGTATTTTATTTTGTATCGAATAAAATACTTATTCTATTTTGTTTATAGATGAGCAAATAAAGTGAGTTTTTTTCACAACCCCAAACCAGAACGGCGGAAACGTTTGGGGGTGGAGGACTTCATGTAAAGTATCACAACAATTGAACAATAGTAATCAAAGCAAAAACAACCATTGTATTAATGATATAGTGTTTACATTGTATTTGAACCACATATGATTGACTCCAAAAGTAATTAGCAAAATAGACTTGATGCTACTATGCTCCGTCTTCTAGAACCTAGGCGAGTACCTGTCTACTAGTGCCCTGACAATACAAGTGGGTTTGAAAGTGTCAACATTAAAGTTGGTGAGTTCATAAGCATTTTGTTTTAGAAAGCATGCTCTTTGTTCCTTGAAAACGTTAATGTGCTCCTCCAGAAAATCCTATATTTTTTGATGTAATGAATGTAAGAAATGTAACCCTTGCTAGTTCCTTCTACGAGTACTTAGTGGATACAAGCTATATACAATTTGGATCGAGCAGACAATCGACTGTGTGGTTCTGCCCTAAGCCCACAACCAAACAAGGAACTGGAAATGAGGCGGAAATCACACATTCCACTCTCTGTCGGATCTTCAATGTATATAACCCTTACGCATTCACTAGGTACTTATGGATTTAACATCAATGGTTCTTTTTGAAATGTAAGTATATTCTTCCAGAAAATCGTATATTTTCTGATGTAACGAAATGTAAGTTCTGTTGACTCATACTTGGAAAAGTAATGTAATACGGTTGTGTTTGTAGTGTAACCCTTTTTGTATGCTTGTACCTTGTTATACGTTCTTTCTGAAAAGTATGGTTTGTGCTAGAAAATAGCGTATTGTACTTGTATATAGTGACCTGACCCATACCTATTTCCCCCTATGATTACTTAGTGTATATAGGTCATGTATAACCAGATCGAATAGATAGTAAACTGTGTGAATCTGCTCTACGTCCAAAACCAAACAAGGAACAGGAAATAAAGCAGAAATCACCCATCCTACTACCTATCGGACCTTATAAATATGAATAACCTTTAACGCATAACCTAAGGAATCAGAGTGTTAACATTATAGGTCCCTTCGGACTTGTATGTTCATGTTACTTGCAAAACGGTGTGGCTTTATTATGAGAATAAGACCTATGAAGTAGTGTTAATCCCGTAAAACATCGTTTATATAATACTATTGTGAGTTTCATATAACCATACTAATATGACCTAGTGGCCTCTATGACGTTCTTCAGGCGTCGGAATGTTATGACGTTTGTCATCCCAGCCCTGCCGGCCTAGCTGTTGCAAGCAGCTCAGGTGCGGGATTATCGGTCCCGTATAGATGTATACACAAACTCACACTCTCCCTCCAGGAGACTCTGGTTATAATTAATAGGATTTGAACCTGTACCCTGGTGGGTACAATGAAGTAGTGCCTCACAACCCTGTATTAACTAGTTTACGTGTAGTGTTATAGTGTTCTCTTGTATTTGTAACCGTTTGTATTATCCTGTAGTGGAGTACTTTGTAATATACAATAATTATACTTAAATAATTATTTAGTTATTTAACCATGATCTTAGAAAAATATAGTAGTGTTCCTGTATCGTTTTTTGATTCTCGTAAAATAGTGTAGTGACGCACAAACTATACATATTATAGTTTAGATGTAAGGTTTGTAATGAACTGGAAACCTTTGCAATTTAGCAATGTATAAGACAATGGTAAGAGACTTATGAAAAAATACCATTTTGCTCGACGTATTTCAAAAGGGTTGTAAATTTAACGAATAATATTTTATATTCGCATATATTCACAACATATATAAGTAAGAATGAAAAGGCAGTTGAATAAATAATTCTATACTGAACCCACAACCAGACAAGGAACAGGATCCAAGACGATATTGTCAATTCTAAGTCCGTTGAGCCTTATCTATATATGTAAATATATATAAATACAACTTGATAAAACATAATTACTAAATCAGTTTGAAATAATTTCAAATGTTTTAAAATGGCTTTAAAATCATTTAGACACAAGAGTAATTGTGTTTTACTTGTATTCCCCCCTAAAAATAGTGAAAAATAGTGAAAACGTAGGGGTATGAACTCACCTCGAATGTGTGTGCTCGGATGAGTCGCGAAGTACTAACGGTGATCCTCGGATTAGAATATGTGACGGTAGTCGTATCCTAAACAAAATTATACCCAATCGTCGTATTTAAATTAATAAGATATTAATTTAAATAATAAACTAAATAATGTTGTAAATAATAATTAAAGTGTTAGACAACACCCTAATTATGTAAGAAAGACTTACAATAATTATTTGAAATTAATTGGGATGTTGGAATGGGTTCACGGTGTGTTCTTGGTGGATGCTTGAAGGTTTGAAGATTTGAATAAATGTTCTTGGTGTTCTTGGTGAATTATGAAGATCTGGGTAGAAAACTCATGAAGATACGGTGTTCACGGATGATAGTTGAGAGCAAAATGAGAAGTGTTTACGGCTGGAAAATGTGAGAAATGAAATTGGTTTACGGATGAATACATATATATAAGAGTGTTTACGGTTCATCGTGGGCTTGGGCTTTGGGGTTTACAGTCCTATGGTGGTTTAGCCTAGTGTTTTCGGCCCAATAGTGTGTGTTTTCGGATTTGACAAACCGTAAACACCTTTGTGAATTAAAATTCCAACTGTAAACTCCTTTACCCTTATTTGTTTTGTCTGTGAACATCTTTATGGAATTGATTTCCAAACCATGAACACTTTGGAGCTTAATTCTTTGGACCGTGAACACATATGTGGAGGTTATTTATGATTTAAACCCTTAATCTTTTAACCTACGTTCAATTATAACAATCTAATTTAGCTTGGGTTTTAATTTATACTTCATTGCTAGCTCTATAAACAAGCCCTAAGGCTATGGAGGATACAATGCAACAAGGATTGCAATGTAGTTTCACTTGTGCTAGGTTAGAGTTTAGGCTTTACTAGGTCTAAACTTTCAAGTTGTGACATCATCCCCCCGTTAGAGGGAATTTCGTCCTGAAATTCGAATCCTCAGTGGTTACTCATGATCTAGGGATAGAGGTTGGTACTTCTGTTCCATATGATCTTCTTGTTCCCAAGTGAGTTTTGATCCTCGCTTGGCATCCCAGTGGATCTTCACTATTGCGTCTGCTGTTTCAATTGGTAGGGGGTGTATGGGTTCGGTTTACTTGCTTATGTTTATCCGAATGGTAGCATGTATGCTCGTAGTCCTAGGCATCCTTGTTTTGTAGTTCATGGTAGGACTCATACCTGGTCCATCTATCATCACCTCGTGTATACAACTCGTTTATAATTAAAATTGATAAGACGATCGGATGTGCGACTCTGCCCCAGGTCCACAACCAGACAAGGAACAGGAAATAGGGCGGAGCACACATCCTAAGTCCATAGAATCCTAATTATATACTACTCTCGCGTATACACTTAGTAGTGATAGGTTAGCCGTATTTGTCCCTAGCCTTTGTGCTTGAACTTGACTTGTTGCACGCGTGGTATTCTCGGAAGGTCTGCGGGGAATACTCCAGGAGGGTTTCGGAAGGTATGGTACTCCTCTCATGAGCACTTCGGAGGTTTGAAGCGAGAGAAAAATTTTGAGGTTTGTATCTGGTTTGTCGTTATGAGTGACGAGAGTTTCGTTAGTCAGACAGTTAAGGCGAAGGGTCATTCTGGTAACACATGCGATTGGTATGGTGAGAACCGAGCCAATCCATGTCGGATGACGACGTCGGAACTTCTTAGTGACACATGTGTTAAGTTGATTCAGAATAAGTGTTTGCTAGAGCGATAGTGCATCAGTGCGTACGTTTCTAGTGCTTTCAGTTTTAACCTTGTTATTACTACTGCGACGCTTTGTACTGCATTAAGCAAATACTAGCAGTAAGAGTGTTCTGATAGGTAGTGATGATACTTCACGTTATGATCCCCACCAGGTCCGTCTATAATCACTGGGTGTCTACAAGTCATATATAATTAGGGCTGAGAAGACAGTCGACTGAGTAACTCTGCCCTAAATCCACAATCAAATAAGAAACAGGAAATAAGGCAGAATCACGCACTCTAAGTCTGTGGGTTCTTGATTATATATGACCCTAGCATATACACTAAGCCATCGTAGTTTACCTGCAAGGATCTTTAGTTTTTATATGGGTGCTGTAATTTGTTCAAGCAAGAGAGCAACTTATGATTACGATTTAGGTGTTGACCATTTTTGTAAAAAAAAATTTAAAATTTTTATTTTGGAAAACATACCGCTGTCTACACGTGGTTCCGGAAGAGTCTCCCCTGCGGTGATCATCAGCACTCTTCCGTCGGTGCCAGAGTTCTGTGTTATCGGACAATCCCTCTTGTAGTGTCCCGTTTCGCCACACCCGTAACAGGCCTGGCTTGCTCCGGTGCATGGGACCTGGGAGATTTGTCGTGTCGGTGCCCTGCAGAACCGAGTAGTGTGCCCCTTCCTGAGGCAGTTCTTGCAATTTAAATCTCGGAACCTTCCGGTGTGATGGAAGCCACACTTGTTACACTTCGGGAGAGTTCCGACATATTGTCTGACTGGTGTTGGAGTGGTAGGTGTTGTGGCAGCATGAACTGCAACAATCTGTTGTCCTTCCGAGGGTTCTTGCGTTGGTTGCCTCTTTTTCTTGTTCTTGGACTTTTGCTTATAGTTGTCTCCTTTCGTCGGCGCGGGAGTGGGATTCATCAATCCTTGGCGGACTCCATGGTCCACCAGTGTTTGAGCCAGACGTTTGGCACTGTCAAACGTGAGGGGTTTCGCCGCTATCACGTTTCCTTGGATGGGAGAAGATAGTCCCCAAATGTATCTCTCTATCTTCTTGCTCTCTGGGGTAACTATCCTGGGGCATAGCGCCACTAGATCACTGAATCTATTAATGTAGGCTACTATGTCCGAGCCTTCCATGGTAAGGGTCCACAGCTTTTGCTCCAGTTTTTGTATTTCGCCCCTCGGGCAGTATTCTCCTATCATCATCTCCTTAAGATTTTCCCAGCCCATCGCGTTTGCTACTGGTAGGGTCAGTGATTTGACATTGCTATTCCACCATGTTAGGGTCGTGTCGGAGAAAGTACAGGAAGCAAACTTGACTTTGCTCCCTTCTAGGCACACACATATCTCGAAGTGGAGTTAGTTTTCTCGAACCATCGCATTAAAGCAATGACTCCCCCACTTCCATCAAAGTATTTGGGTTCACAATTCATGAAGTCTTTGTACGAACACTCTCTTGTGTGCCTGTGGCTTTCTCCATGGTTATAGTTGTTAGTACCACTACCCGCCCCGCTCGTACCACTTGCATGGATCTGAGTCATGTCAGCTGTCACTGTGGTTGTTACTGCCGCCTGAAAGACAACCGGATCATACTGTGGAGGTGGTGGTGGTGGTGCGTTGTTTTTGTTTCTCTTCGACTTCTTCTGTCGCATCTCTCTGCCATAAGGTTTAAAAGATGAAACAGTGGTAAGCCTTTGGTAGTGGTTACAAGTCGAGTGTTATTTGAAATTAAGTTATCTTAGTTCTGAGTGAGTTATGTTCCGACTTTTATAGTGTTCTGAAAACAATTCATAACAGAGGTCTATGCAAAATAGACTTATGAATTTTTGATAGTGACCACCTTCTTAGTGAAGTTCTGTGACCTGGTTTATTGGTACTAGTTGTTATGAAAGAGGCGGTAAGCCTAACACATAGTGTGAGCAGTGTAATCATTAACTCACTAGGTTATAGTTAGTTTATTAGTTATTAGTGTGGCGTGTAAGGAGCTATACCTTCTCACATGATCCATGAATGATTCCTTCTCGAAATCCTCTCCATAAACCTCTTCCTTGGCTCTTCTGTTGACTGATTCAGTGGAGTGGCTTTACATAGCTATGTTGTTGGTGTGAGAATGGGGATGTCTAAAGAATCTATGAGATTAATAAAAACATTTCTAATGAAATTTTTATGGTGATCCTTACCGGGTTCTCCTATAACCACGCAGTGTATGCAAGTTGTATATAACCAAGATCAAATAGACCTTCGAATAAATGATCATACTCTAAAACCACAACCAAACAAGGAACAGGTAGTAGAACAAAGATCACAAATTCTAAGTCTATAAAATCTCAGTTATCTATAACCCTGGGAGCATACACTTCGTACTTATAGACCTATCAGTAAGGGTCTTTTAGTTTTTACATAAGTTAGTTATAGTGCCTAAAATACTCCTATAGTATTTTAATTGTATTATTGATTCTAAAGTTTCTTGGTATATGAACCTGGTAAGTTTTTTGACTCGTTGTTATTGTATAGCATCCTAAAATACTCCTATAGTACTTTAACTTTATGTTTTGTTCTGGAGACCCTTTGTATGTAGAGTTGGTATTTTTAGACTCGTTACAACACCACTATCACTCCCAAACACATGTTGGTCGTATCTCAAATAAATATAGTTGATCGGGCTATATTTATCCCATATATGATTACATAACTGCCTAGGTTTGACTGTAGTGTTCAACATCTAAATACTTCTATTCTGTTCTTCTTGTGATACTTGTTCTTAGTATGTATGCATGTTCTTATACTTTTCATAAAATACTTATATTTTTAAAAGAATACTTTTAGTCAGAGCACTTCGGCCCTATTGTATTTATAGTTATATATCTTTTATGGGTTGATATACTGAGTTCACTATAAACAATGCTTTGATACCAATCTGTCACACCCC
The DNA here is from genome assembly GCF_052849685.1 of Lactuca virosa. NCBI lineage: Eukaryota > Viridiplantae > Streptophyta > Magnoliopsida > Asterales > Asteraceae > Lactuca > Lactuca virosa. The sequence continues at coordinate 319,871,570 of NC_136429.1, forward strand.
CAAACAGGAACGGTGGAAACGTTCGGGGGTGGAGGACGTCATGTAAAGTATCACAACAATTGAATCATAGTAATCAAAGCAACAACAACCATTATAATAATGATATAGTGTTTACATTGTATTTGAATCACATATGATTGACTCCAAAAGTAATTAGCAAAATAAAGACTTGAAGCTACTACGCTCCGTCTTCTAGAACCTATGCGAGTACCTGTCTACTAGTGCCCTAATAATACAAGTGGTTTTGAATGTGTCAACATTAAAGTTGGTGAGTTCATAAGCATTTTGTTTTAGAAAGAATGTTCTTTGTTCCTTGAAAACCTTAATGTGTTCCTCCAGAAAATCCTATATTTTCTGATGTAATGAATGTAAGAAATGTAACCCATGCTAGTTCCTTCTATGAGTACTTAGTGGATACAAGCTATATACAATTTGGATCGAGCAGACAATCGACTGTGTGGTTCTGTCCTAAGCCCACAACCAAATAAGGAACAGGAAATGAGGCGGAAATCACACATTCCACTCTCTGTCGGATTTTCATTGTATATAACCCTAACGCATTCACTAGTTACTTATAGAGTTAACAGTAATGGTTCTTTTTGGAATGTAAGTATATTCTTCCAGAAAATCCTATATTTCTGAGGTAATGAAATGTAAGTTTGTTGACTCATACTTGGAAAAGTAATGTAATACGATTGTGTTTGTGGTGCAACCCTTTTTGTATGCTTGTACCTTGTTATACGTTCTTTCAGAAAAGTATGTTTTGTGCTAGAAAACAACGTACTGTACTTGTATATAGTGACCTGACCCATACATGTTTCCCCCTATGATTACTTAGTGTATATAGTTCATGTATAACCAGATCGAATAGATAGTAAACTGTGTGAATCTGCTCTAAGTCCACAACAAAACAAGGAACATGAAATGAAGTGGAAATCACCCATCCTACTACCTATCGGACCTTATAAATATGAATAACCTTTAACGCATAACCTAAGGAATCACAGTGTTAACATTATAGGTCCCTTCGGACTTGTATGTTCATGTTACTTGCAAAACGGTGTGGCCTTATTATGAGAATAAGACCTATGAAGTAGTGTTAATCCCGTAAAACATCGTTTATATAATACTATTGTGAGTTTCATATAACCGTACTAATATGACCTAGTGGCCTCTATGACGTTCTTCAGGCGTCGGAATGTTATGACGTTTGTCATCCCAGGCCTGCCGGCCTAGCTGTTGCAAGCAGCTCAGGTGCGGGATTGTCGGTACCGTATAGATCTATACACAAACTCACACTCTCCCTCCAGGAGACTCTGGTTATAATTTATAGGATTTGAACCTGTACCTGGTGGGTACAATGAAGTACTGCCTCACAACCCTGTATTAACTCGTTTACGTGTAGTGTTATAGTGTTCTCTTATATTTGTAACCGTTTGTATTATCCCGTAGTGGAGTACTTTGTAATATATAATAATTATATTTAAATAATTATTTAGTTATTTAACCATGATCTTAGTAAAATAGAGTAGTGTTCCTGTATTGTTTTTTGATTCTTGTAAAATAGTGTAGTGACGCACAAACTATACCTATTATAGTTCAGATGTAAGTTTTGTAATGAACTGGAAACCTTTGCAATTTAGCAATGTATAAGACAATGGTAAGAGACTTATGAAAAAATACCCTTTTGCTCGACGTATTACAAAAGGGTTGTAAATTTAACGAATAATATTTTATATTCGCATATATTCACAGCATATATAAATAAGAATGAAAAGACAGTCGAATAAATAATTCTATCCTGAACCCACAACAAGACAAGGAACAGGATCCATGACGATATTGTCAATTCTAAGTCCGTTGAGCCTTATTTATATATGTAAATATAAATAAATACAATTTGATAAAACATAATTACTAAATCAGTTTGAAATAATTTCAAATGTTTTAAAACCACTTTAAAATTGTTTAAACACAAGAGTACTTGTGTTTTACTTGTATTCCCCCTAAAAATAGTGAAAAATAGTGAAAACGTAGGGGTATGAACTCACCTCGAATGTGTGTGCTCGGCTGAGTCGCGAAGTACTAACGGTGATCCTCAGATTAGAATACGTGACAGTAGTCGTATCCTAAAAATAATTATATCCAATCGTCGTATTTAAATTAATAAGATATTAATTTAAATAAAAATTAAATAATGTTGTAAATAATAATTAAAGTGTTAGACAACGCCCTAATTATGTAAGAAAGACTTACAATAATTATTTGGAATTAATTGGGATGTTGGAATGGGTTCACGGTGTGTTCTTGGTGGATGCTTGAAGGTTTGAAGATTTGAATAAATGTTCTTGGTGTTCTTGGTGAATTATGAAGATATGGGTAGAAAACTCATGAAGATATGGTGTTCACGGATGATAGTTGAGAGCAAAATGTGAAGTGTTTACGGCTGGGAAATGTGAGAAATGAAATTGGTTTACGAATAAATACATATATAAGGGTGTTTTCGGTTCATCATGCGCTTGGGCTTTGGGGTTTACGGTCCTATGGTGGTTTAGCCTAGTATTTTCGGCCCAATTGTGTGTGTTTTCGGATTTGACAAACCATAAACACCTTTGTGAATTAAAATTCCAACCGTAAACTCCTTTACCCTTATTTGTTTTGGCCGTGAACATCTTTATTGAATTGATTTCCAAACCGTGAACACTTTGGAGCTTAATTTTTTGGACCGTGAACACATATGTGGAGGTTATTTATGATTTAAACCCTTAATCTTTTAACTGATGTTTGTGACAACCCGAAATTTCTATTATGTACAACATGTCAATTCAATAGAAGTCAAATCAGTTACAGTTAAATTTTCAGACTTTTTGGATTAAGTTTGATTATTTTAGGATTTACACTTTAGGAGATACCAGGAGAGAGGATGCCCTGGGGTTATAGTGCAAAACTGTTATTCCTAAACTTCAAGAAATTGGAGTTTACTGCCGGAATAAAATATTTTCAGCCAAAAACCCAGAAATTTGGAGTATATATATATGACACTTGTCATTTTATGTCATTTTTCCAAATTTCTCAAGAACAAAAGCAAAATCCTCTCAAGTATCATCCCGGGATTTATTCCAAATCTCGATCTAGTAAGTGTTTTCAACCATTTCAAGTTAGTAGATCACTTAATCTAGTGTTTTAACACCCTTCTAACCGTGAAATCATTCCAAAAGGTTGATTCTTCCATTTTCACCAAGAACACCAAGAACACACACTAGTGTTCTTGGCATTTTGACTCATTCCAAGCTTCCATATAGTAAGTACTTCTATCCTAGAGTGTGTTTAAGCTTGCTATACTTCTTTATAACATGAAAACATCCAAGAAACACCAAGAAAATGGTGTTTACGGTCCAAGAACATTCTTGAACTGTAAACCCATCTTAAGGGACCAAAATGTCCCTAGTCCCTTCCTAAGCCTAGGTAACTATCTTGGATTCACACCTTGATGTGTTTAGGACTTGAAATCATCTAAATACCAAGATCCATAAGGGTTTACAGCCGTAAACCCAAAGGGATGTGGTCTTTGGGCCGTAAACTCCAAATAGGAGTGAAATGGTGCCCTAGCTTCTTCCTTAGGCTTATACTTCAAGTGGAAACACTTCAATGGACTTAGAAACCTTCAAATCTTAAAATGGTCATAAGAGGGGAGTTTACGGTCATAAACTCTAGGGTTTACGACCGTAAACCCATTGGGTTGAGGTCACAAAGCCGTAAACTCAAGTTAGGGTTTCTTTTGAACCCTAAACCCTATAGCATTGTTCTACAACACTTAGATGCATTCCTTGAGACTTATAACACTTATATAAGGTGTTTAACTTGTCTTAGGATGTCTTAACTTTGCTAATTAGTTGTTTAAAGTCTAATTAGATACATATATGTTGTATTTATATGTTAAATAGGATCATTGTGTGTGTACAAGTCTTCACTTGACACCTAGCAATCCTCTTTCTTCAGTTCATCCAAACCACCAACTACAGGTGAGTTCATACCCCTTAATTAACCTTTTAAATGTTTTTAAATGCTTTTATGTGGGGGGGGGGAATACAAGTTGAACAATTATAGTTATTATATCAATCACATGTGATTAATAACTACCAAACAAATGGTTTTCTTACTTTTCAAACTGTTTATCGAACTGTTTTACCTCAAACTACTTTACAAACTCTTTTACTTATCAAATACTTTTACTTAAACTCTTTTAAACTTATATTCTGTGTATCTATATAGATATAGTTATATAAGTAGGATTGAAAGGACTTAGGACTGCTAGCCTACCTTACTTCCTGTTCCTTGTTTGGTTGTGGACTTAGGGTATCAAGGTTAGTTGTCCGAAGGTCGTTTGAATCCTAGTTATATATTATATATATATATATATATATATATATATATATATATATATATGGATATAAAAGGTTATTTCTTTCATTCAGTTACATGCCCTTGGGTAGCAAGGGTATACAAACATGTTCATACATTGCTAGTAAGCTACCATAGGGGTAGTTTAGGAAGATACTATTACTAGAACGATGAAACATACAATGAGTCAGTTCATACATGAGTCAATACATACTATAATGAGAAACAAACATGAAACAGAGTGATGAGAAACAAACATACAGCCTAGACAGAGAAAGAACACACAATACAGCTAGCACACAATTCACATAACATTTACATTAATACATTTATGTGAGCCATTAAACAGGGCATGGCACTACCTGCCATGACTGTTTTTGTATCAGAATCTCCTTAATTGGGGAGCGTATGAGTTTGTGTATAGATCTATACTGGATTGACTATCCTACACCTTGCTGCTCGCTACAGTGGGACTTGCAAGTCTACGGGTGCCAAACGTCATTTTTGTGGCATCTTACATTGTCACTTTACTATTGAGTCGGTAGCAAGATACAGGCCGATCACATGTTACCTTAAAATATACAATTGGCTTAAGGTAGTTAGTACAGCAGTAGTTTCATAATACTACATTAAAGTACTATAACATTTTCCCTTTACATTTTACTTTGTGATTTCACACAATAAACAATAATGTAAAAACTATATTTTTGGTTAATGATAGTCGGATTTGGGAAAATACTCACTTTTACAAAAGATACACACACAGACACTAGATGCCTTGGTAGAAGGCTACTTTTAGTAGGAAACATAGGGTTTTCTAGGATAGTTCAAACAAATACAAAACTTTTACAAACACACAGTACATCTTACAAAACATCTTACAAATGCTTTCATACAAACACAGACACTAATATACTTATGAACTCACCAGCTCTAAAGCAGATAAACTCTTTCAAAATAACTTGTATTCTCAGGTCACCAGTAGACAGGTACCGGAGCCAGGTTTTGAGAAGATGGAGCTCGTTCAAGACTCATCTTATATTTTTGATGTATATTGTTTTGGTGTCTTTAAAACTTAACGGAACACACTTGTATGAAATTATATTATTAATGCAATGGAGGATGTTGTTGCTTGTTTACTACTTGCATTGTTGTGATACTGTACATGACGTCCTCCACCCCAGAACATTTCCGCCGTTCATTTGGTTTTGAGGGTGTGACAGATTGGTATCAGAGCATTGTTTATAGTGAATCGAGTGTATCAACCCTAAAAGATATACGAACTATAAACACAAGCTGGATTTAAAATACTCTGATGAAGAGTTTATACTTTAAATAATAAAATATTTAATAAAGTATACATACCTGCATTCATACTAAAAACAGTGTCACTAGGACAGAACCAAAGTATTACGATTGTTGGACAGCACAAGCAGACTTAGAGACATATGGTCAACCCTGGGAAGATGTAGCCTGATCAACTACATTATCCGAGGAGTGATTAGCATGTGCCTAAGTGTGGTTGTGAGGTTGCAACAAGTCTAAAAACTTACCAACACTTCTACAACAAGAACAGTAGAACAGAACATTAAACTTAAAATACTAGAGGAGTATTTTGTGTTACTATAATTACTTATTAGAGAACTAAAGGTCTTTATTAGTATATCAATGGTTGTTTAGTGGATACACTAAAGTTATATGTACTAGGATGTCATAGACTTAGAATCTGTGATCTTTGCCTTACTTCCTGTTCCTTGTTTGGTTGTGGGCTTAGGGTTAGGGTCACTTATTCGAAGGTCTATCCCGTCTGCGTGACATATAACTGGTATGCTTTAAACAAGTATTGAGGCAACTGATAAAGATCATCTTATAATTTTAGTTAGTCTAATTTAGTTATTTCTTATATCCCTTTTCTCGCGTAGATTTAATGGCTGGATTTTATCTTCCCGGAGACCCGTACTTTCCCAACCACGACAACGCAGGATGGCCAGAAGATAATCACCCAATTCCTTTAGATGATTATGAAGCTGAAGGTTTTTCTGATGGTTCCGACTCGGAGCCAGAAGTCAACAACCAACCCCCAGCTGTTCAAAACCCAAACCCTCGTCCCGCATTTCAAGGACCCACACCTTTGTGGGCCACAAACTTGAATAGGTGGAGTCAGGAACAAGGTCAACCTTTTCCTTACAATGGAGACAGAAGGTTCTACAACCTCACTGAGGGAGGTTCAGCTGATAGGGTCCTACCTATCACGGTTCGTAGGATTACTCGGAACACCGAGCAGGGTCGAGCGGCTATCGACCGGGTAGTAGAAGTTGATGCAAATTCTGGTGTTAATACTGTCCGCATTCGCCAGCTGGAGTCCGCTCATGAAAGGGCTCAGGTCGGTAATGCTCTTCTTCAAAGAGAACTTGCTGAGACCCGAGCCGAAGTCAGGGAACTTCGAGCTCAACAAGCAAGGACTGATAGGCGCGTAAGAGACATTGAACGTCTGCTTTCGGATTCAAGGACTCACTCAAGCAGTTCTCGTCGTCGTTAGAATCTTACCGACTTCTCTTTTGGATATAATTTAGTTATGTAAAAACTTAAGTCTAATTTCCTATCCTTATAAATCTTAGACCTGCTAGGTTTTGATTAGGTAGTATGCTGTCAAAATTTTCCCATCTTGGTTGATGTAAGACCTACTTCTAGGTCATTTTTCCCCAAACTCATTACTTCTGTAATTCCAATATCTTTGACAGATATAAAAATCTAATGGAAATTATTATCCAAATGCTTTCATCTTCATTCAAGTATTCCATTTAATTATGCTGTTGGGCTATGGAGAGTTAGTCCATGAGTCATTCTCATCAATGTTCATGTCAAATTCTTATCAATATCTTATTCATTCTAAACTTTCAGCTAAAAGATGCCTCCATGTAAGTCAACAAGACGTAATCCTCCACCACCTATTCCTCAATTTGATACAGCAGCCCTCAATGCTGCTGTAGTTGCGGCTGTGGCAACAGCCATGGCTGAATATCATTCTTCAAGTTCCACTGGAGGAGGGACTCCTATTCCAACAATACAGGCTGAAACCCCTGTGCGCTCGAGAGAGTGCTCCTACAAAGATTTTACAAACTGCAAGCCATTATCCTTCAGAGGAACTGGCGGAGTCATTGTACTCTCGCAATGGTTTGAGAAAACCGAATCGGTTTTCGCAATCTGCTCCTGTCCAGAAGGGAGCAAGGTGAAGTTCGCTGCTTGCACTTTTGAAACCAGAGCCCTAACATGGTGGAATAGCCATGTTAAGTCACTATCTCTTTCAGTGGCAAATGATATGGGCTGGGATACTTTAAAAGACCTCATGATTGAGGAATACTGCCCGAGGGGCGAGATCCAAAAGCTGGAGGAAGAACTTTGGCGCCTAACCATGAAAGGCACCGACATCGTAGCATATACCGCCAGGTTCTGTGAACTGGTGGCCCTCTGTCCCAACATGATTCATACAGAGGGAAAGAAGATCGAGAGGTATATATGGGGGCTGGTGCCGCCATACCAGGGAAATGTTTTGTCATCACGCCCTACTACCTTTGATAGTGCCAAACGACTGGCACAGCAGCTAATTGACCACGGGATCCGTACCCCGGCTGCAACAACTACCCTAACCATCTCAGAACCCGCCAGAACCGCAGAGTCCAAGCGGAAATTCTGGGATGACAAGAAAAAGAAGAAGGCTGCCAAGAAGAAGCAGATCGTGGCAGTTCATAGTGCGACAGCACCTGCCACTACTGCTACTCCATTAAAGCAGTATTCTGGAAGTTTGCCGTTATGCAACAAGTGCAACTACCACCATGTGGGAGCCTGTCGGGAAATGCAGTGTGTAAACTGCAACGGGAAGGGGCACACAGCGCGTTTCTACAAATCTCCGGCGAGGCCAATCACCCAAGTCCCCGGCGCTGGAGTGGGCCAATCTTGCTACAACTGTGGCGATGTGGGCCACTACAAGAGGAACTGCCCCAAGGCAGGGAATGCCGGTGGAGTAGGAAGAGTTCTGGCTATAGGCCATGAGGAGGCGGTTGCCGACCCCACAGTGGTCACTGGTACGTTTATCCTCAACAACTCTTATGCTTGTATACTATTTGATAGTGGAGCGGAGAGAAGCTTCGTGAATCAGAAACTTGCTCATTTACTTAAGCAAAAATCACGAGCACTCAAAGAACCGTTCACAGTAGAAATGGCTAATGGGAAGACAGAGAGCACTAGCTGCATATACATAGGGTGTACCTTAACTTTAGATAGCCATTCATTCTCGATCGATCTCATGCCAGTCTCAATTAAAAGTTTCGACGTCATCATTGGCATGGATTGGTTAAGTCTTCAGCGTGCTGACATCATGTGTTACGAAAAGGCAGTCCGCCTTAATCTTTCGTCTGGCGAAACCCTAGTAGTTTATGGTGACAAACCCGGCACAAACCTTCGTATCATCTCGAGCATTCAAGCTCATAAATTCTTGCGAAAGGAATGTCGCGCATTCCTTGCTCATGTTGTCGATGTGAGCCAAGCAACTAAATCTATTCAGAACATTTCAGTAGTACACGACTTTCCCGACGTCTTTCCAGAAGAGCTACCAGGATTACCTCCGCAACGACAAGTCGAGTTCAGAATCGACTTAGTTCCAGGGGCTACTCCCGTAGCCAAATCGCCTTATCGTCTAGCACCTGCAGAGATGCAAGAACTATCCTGTCAACTTAACGAACTGCTCAGCAAGGGCTTTATAAGACCAAGCTTCTCACCCTGGGGAGCTCCAGTCTTGTTCGTCAAGAAGAAAGACGGATCTTTTCATATGTGCATCGACTACAGGGAGCTCAACAAACTGACCGTCAAGAATTGTTATCCTTTGCCTCGGATAGACGATTTATTCGATCAACTTCAAGGGGCGAATTTCTTTTCTAAAATCGACTTAAGATCCGCATATCACCAGTTACGAGTGCTAGGGGAGGATGTTCCAAAGACAGCCTTCCGAACTCGTTATGGGCACTACGAATTCGTAGTGATGCCTTTCGGATTAACAAACGCGCCCGTTGTATTCATGGACTTAATGAATAGGGTGTGTCGTCCTTACTTGGATCAGTTCGTCATCGTCTTCATCGATGACATACTTATCTACTCTCGTAGTAAGGAAGAACATAGTCAACATCTGCGACAAGCCGAGTCGAATTCTTAGGGCACGTGGTTAGCAAGGAGGGAATACACGTGGACCCTTCCAAAATTAAAGCCATTGAGAGCTGGTCAGCACCGAAGACACCTACAGAAATTCGTCAATTTCTAGGCCTCGCTGGCTACTATCGCAGGTTTATTCAGAACTTCTCCCACATTGCGAAGCCTCTTACAACACTTACCCAGAAGGGCGTATCCTTTGACTGGGAAGAAAAGCAGGAGAGAGCGTTCCAAACGCTCAAACGAGCCTTGTGCACTGCACCAATACTATCCCTCCCCGAAGGGATAGAAGACTTCGTTGTCTATTGCGATGCATCGAACCAAGGTCTCGGATGTGTTCTGATGCAGCGAGGTAAGGTCATCGCCTATGCCTCGAGGCAGCTGAAAACACATGAGGTCAACTATACGACGCACGATCTTGAACTAGGAGCAGTTGTATTTGCTTTGAAGATCTGGAGACACTACATGTATGGTACAAAGAGCACAATCTTTACAGACCACAAGAGCCTACAACACATATTCGATCAGAAGGAGCTCAACATGAGACAACGACGGTGGGTTGAGCTACTCAGTGACTACGAATGCAAAATTCGTTATCATCCCGGCAAGGCCAATGTAGTAGCTGACGCCCTAAGTCGGAAAGAATATTCTGGTCGTAGAGTCAAGTCATTGACTATGACTATCCATTCACACTTATCCACACAAATACAGGCGGCTCAGCTCGACGCTTTGAAGCCTGAAAATGTGACCAGTGAATCCCTGCGAGGGATGGATAAGAACTTGGAAGTTAAGGGTGGCGGAGCTTATTATCTCATGGATCAGATCTGGACCCCGAAATTAGGTGGTTTCAGAGACTTGGTCATGAATGAGGCGCACAACACTCGTTATTCCATTCACCCAGGTTCAGATAAGATGTATCTGGATCTTAAAAAGTTATATTGGTGGCCTAACATGAAAGCAGAGATTGCTACCTTCGTTAGTAAATGCCTTACTTGCGCAAAGGTCAAGGTCGAATACCAGAAACCCTCAGGTCTTCTACAACAGCCTGAGATCCAGGAATGGAAGTGGGAGCGGATCACTATGGATTTCATTACCAAGTTGCCCAAGACAATGGGTGGACTTGATACCATATGGGTCATCATCGACAGATTGACCAAGTCCGCGCACTTCCTACCGATCAAGGAAACAGACAAGATGGAGAAGCTTACCAGAACTTACATAAGGGAAATTGTACGATTGCACGGTGTCCCTATATCCATTATCTCGGACAGAGATAGTAGGTTCACTTCTAGGTTCTGGCAGTCGCTACAAGGTTCCTTAGGAACTAGGCTGGACATGAGTACAGCCTACCATCCGCAGACAGACGGGCAAAGTGAGAGGACTATCCAAACCTTAGAGGACATGTTGCGAGCCTGTGTGATCGACTTTGGGAAAACATGGGATACTCATTTACCCCTTGTAGAATTTTCCTACAACAACAGTTATCACACAAGCATAAAGGCTGCTCCATTCGAGGCCCTATATGGCCGAAAGTGCAGATCCCCTCTGTGCTGGGCTGAGGTGGGTGATACCCAGTTAGCTAAGGGACGAGTTCCTGAAAGCACTCTCACAGGTCCGGAGATCATACGGGAAACGACGGAGAAGATCGTTCAGATCCGTGAACGACTGAAAGCCTCCAGAGACCGACAGAAAGGCTACGCTGATAAACGAAGGAAACCGTTGGAATTCCAGGTGGGCGACCATGTTCTATTGAAAGTCTCACCCTGGAAGGGCTTGATACGCTTTGGAAAGCGTGGAAAGCTAAATCCAAGGTACATTGGGCCTTTCGAGATTCTCGCAAGAATCGGCCCAGTAGCTTACAAACTTAACTTGTCGAGCGAACTCAGGAACGTACATTCTACATTCCACGTATCGAACTTGAAAAAGTGTCTGTCCGACGAGACTCTTGTAATCCCACTCGACGAGATCGAGATCAACGAGAGCCTCAACTTCATGGAAGAACCAGTAGAGATCATGGACCGGGAGGTCAAGCAAACGAAACAAAGCCGCATCCCGATAGTGAAGGTTCGCTGGAACGCCAAGCGAGGACCTGAATACACTTGGGAGCGAGAGGATCAGATGAAACTGAAATATCCTCGTCTTTTTACTTAGTTATCTGTAACTACTTATTTGCTTAAATTCTAATTTCGGGACGAAATTCCTTCTAAGGAGGGGATGATGTGACAACCCGAAATTTCTATTATGTACAACATGTCAATTCAATAGAAGTCAAATCAGTTACAGTTAAATTTTCAGACTTTTTGGATTAAGTTTGATTATTTTAGGATTTACACTTTAGGAGATACCAGGAGAGAGGATGCCCTGGGGTTATAGTGCAACACTGTTATTCCTAAACTTCAAGAAATTGGAGTTTACTGCCGGAATAGAATATTTTCAGCCAAAAACCCAGAAATTTGGAGTATATATATGACACTTGTCATTTATGTCATTTTTCCAAATTTCTCAAGAACAAAAGCAAAATCCTCTCAAGTATCATCCCGGGATTTATTCCAAATCTCGATCTAGTAAGTGTTTTCAACCATTTCAAGTTAGTAGATCACTTAATCTAGTGTTTTAACACCCTTCTAACCGTGAAATCATTCCAAAAGGTTGATTCTTCCATTTTCACCAAGAACACCAAGAACACACACTAGTGTTCTTGGCATTTTGACTCATTCCAAGCTTCCATATAGTAAGTACTTCTATCCTAGAGTGTGTTTAAGCTTGCTATACTTCTTTATAACATGAAAACATCCAAGAAACACCAAGAAAATGGTGTTTACGGTCCAAGAACATTCTTGAACTGTAAACCCATCTTAAGGGACCAAAATGTCCCTAGTCCCTTCCTAAGCCTAGGTAACTATCTTGGATTCACACCTTGATGTGTTTAGGACTTGAAATCATCTAAATACCAAGATCCATAAGGGTTTACAGCCGTAAACCCAAAGGGATGTGGTCTTTGGGCCGTAAACTCCAAATAGGAGTGAAATGGTGCCCTAGCTTCTTCCTTAGGCTTATACTTCAAGTGGAAACACTTCAATGGACTTAGAAACCTTCAAATCTTAAAATGGTCATAAGAGGGGGAGTTTACGGTCATAAACTCTAGGGTTTACGACCGTAAACCCATTGGGTTGAGGTCACAAAGCCGTAAACTCAAGTTAGGGTTTCTTTTGAACCCTAAACCCTATAGCATTGTTCTACAACACTTAGATGCATTCCTTGAGACTTATAACACTTATATAAGGTGTTTAACTTGTCTTAGGATGTCTTAACTTTGCTAATTAGTTGTTTAAAGTCTAATTAGATACATATATGTTGTATTTATATGTTAAATAGGATCATTGTGTGTGTACAAGTCTTCACTTGACACCTAGCAATCCTCTTTCTTCAGTTCATCCAAACCACCAACTACAGGTGAGTTCATACCCCTTAATTAACCTTTTAAATGTTTTTAAATGCTTTTATGTGGGGGGGGGGGGAATACAAGTTGAACAATTATAGTTATTATATCAATCACATGTGATTAATAACTACCAAACAAATGGTTTTCTTACTTTTCAAACTGTTTATCGAACTGTTTTACCTCAAACTACTTTACAAACTCTTTTACTTATCAAATACTTTTACTTAAACTCTTTTAAACTTATATTCTGTGTATCTATATAGATATAGTTATATAAGTAGGATTGAAAGGACTTAGGACTGCTAGCCTACCTTACTTCCTGTTCCTTGTTTGGTTGTGGACTTAGGGTATCAAGGTTAGTTGTCCGAAGGTCGTTTGAATCCTAGTTATATATTATATATATATATATATATATATATATATATATATATATATATATATATATATATGGATATAAAAGGTTATTTCTTTCATTCAGTTACATGCCCTTGGGTAGCAAGGGTATACAAACATGTTCATACATTGCTAGTAAGCTACCATAGGGGTAGTTTAGGAAGATACTATTACTAGAACGATGAAACATACAATGAGTCAGTTCATACATGAGTCAATACATACTATAATGAGAAACAAACATGAAACAGAGTGATGAGAAACAAACATACAGGCTAGACAGAGAAAGAACACACAATACAGCTAGCACACAATTCTCATAACATTTACATTAATACATTTATGTGAGCCATTAAACAGGGCATGGCACTACCTGCCATGACTGTTTTTGTATCAGAATCTCCTTAATTGGGGAGCGTATGAGTTTGTGTATAGATCTATACTGGATTGACTATCCTACACCTTGCTGCTCGCTACAGTGGGACTTGCAAGTCTACGGGTGCCAAACGTCATTTTTGTGGCATCTTACATTGTCACTTTACTATTGAGTCGGTAGCAAGATACAGGCCGCTCACATGTTACCTTAAAATATACAATTGGCTTAAGGTAGTTAGTACAGCAGTAGTTTCATAATACTACATTAAAGTACTATAACATTTTCCCTTTACATTTTACTTTGTGATTTCACACAATAAACAATAATGTAAAAACTATATTTTTGGTTAATGATAGTCGGATTTGGGAAAATACTCACTTTTACAAAAGATACACACACAGACACTAGATGCCTTGGTAGAAGGCTACTTTTAGTAGGAAACATAGGGTTTTCTAGGATAGTTCAAACAAATACAAAACTTTTACAAACACACAGTACATCTTACAAAACATCTTACAAATGCTTTCATACAAACACAGACACTAATATACTTATGAACTCACCAGCTCTAAAGCTGATAAACTCTTTCAAAATAACTTGTATTCTCAGGTCACCAGTAGACAGGTACCGGAGCCAGGTTTTGAGAAGATGGAGCTCGTTCAAGACTCATCTTATATTTTTGATGTATATTGTTTTGGTGTCTTTAAAACTTAATGGAACACACTTGTATGAAATTATATTATTAATGCAATGGATGATGTTGTTGCTTGTTTACTACTTGCATTGTTGTGATACTGTACATGACGTCCTCCACCCCATAACGTTTCCGTCGTTCATTTGGTTTTGAGGGTGTGACAATGTTCAATTATAACAATCTAATTTAGCTTGGGTTTTAATCTATACTTCATTGCTAGCTCTATAAACAAACCCTAAGGATATAGATGGTACAATGCAACAAGGATTGCAATGTAGTTTCACTTGTGCTAGGTTTGGGTTTAGACATTTCTATTAATATTGATTTATTAAAAAATCCAAAATTTTGATTTATTATGTAAATTTTTAGACATTTCTATTAATATTGCCAATAACACAAAAAATTAAACATTAAATGAGATTGGTAAGATGACGAACATGCCCTTAATGTATTAATTTTGATCTAACGCTCCACTTTTAGTTCTCTAGTTCTCGGGAAACCATGAGTTCTCAACCGATCTCACCCTTATATATATATATATATATATATATATATATATATATATATATATATATATATATATATATATATAGAGAGAGAGAGAGAGAGAGGAAGAGAGCTAGGTTCAAATGTTTCTAACAACTATTGTGTTTCTAAATGCACCAATCACAATTTAACAAATAATTAAATAATTAATTAAATCAAAAAGGGTATTTCTGGTTTTTTGCACTTGCAATTAAGGAAACAAAATAAATATAAATTAGGAAACTAATAATTATTTTTTATTCACATCCATTATTTAAAAAGGCAAGAAGTATATTCAACACAACCCTAAATCACGTCCACATTCTTCATCTTCAATTGTCGTCTACCATCATCACGCCTCCCTGGTGATTTTTGACGACATCTGCTCTATCTTCGATCGTCTCTGGCCTCCATCTCCAATCAAATCGATTAAGACTTAACACATCAACGGTAAGTCTATTTTTCTATGTTAAAACCGGAATTAATTCAGAAAATATGTTTTTGTTATAAAGTCTTCTCAAATTCATCTACTTGAGCACCTTCTCCTATCACGTTTCATGAAGGATTTCGATTTTTTTGTATGGTAGATTGTTATTGATTTTCCATTTGTTCTTGATACTTTATTGTTCTTTGATTTTCCATTTGTTCTTGATACTTGATTGTTCTAAATTTGGCTTGTTTGATAATAATGTCTAACAAGTGTTTGTTGAAATGCCTAAAACAGAATCTAAAGAATTTAACCTTGTGGTATGCATTCTGTCAGAATTACTAGCAACACATGTTTTATGTAATTGTTAAAAAAGGTAATTAATTTGTCTGTGTATTATTTTGGTTCAATTTGTGATTTTGAATTCCAATTTCTATTGTCCCTCATTATTGTATATTTGGAATCTAAAATTATATTAGCAGTAAATACGATACTTTGAATGTATTCTAAGTATTCTGTCAGAATGTATTCTGCCAGAATAAAATCTATGTATTCTGCCAGAATGTATTATATGTATTCTTTCATATTCTATCTATTCTACCAGAATATATATAAAGTGATAGTTAATTGCAAGCAACATGTTTTTAACCATTTTTGTTATATTTGTGATAGGAATGTATGGAGGAATGCATTGAAGACCTAATAGGAATAAGTTGAAGAATGAATAAAGTTTGATCAAACTCACAATTTAAGAATGATGTTATTTTTAAGAATTTTATTCATTTTTGTTGATATTCTTTTAGAATATGTATAATTATATTAAAATGTATAAGGCTTTTAGTCTGTAAGAATATATATAAATTTGTATTTAAGTTTTAATGTATAAGAATATATTAGAATGTTGTTATTTTTCAACCTCGGATTCAAGAATTTTGTTATTCTCCAATAATATTCTAATAGAGTAAAATTCTGAATGAACATCATTGTAACAAAAAAATATTCTAAGATAATAAAATCGGTTATATTTACAAATTACGTTAGAATTAAAATTGAATTAATTAAAAAAATTCAGATTTTTAAAATTAGGAAAATTAATTATCCCTAAAAATCCGAAATTTTCCTTTTTATAAATATAGTTAATTGTCCAAAAATACCATTTTGCTAAAATGTGTTTGATTATATGGTACATGTTATCCCATTGTAATATCATACACTCTCAAATCATGTCCATTGATTAATTTCATCTGTTGGTCCAGTGTATTCTGTCACACAATAGTTAGTAAAAAACAAAATAACCTAAGCATATATATATATATATATATATATATATATATATATATATATATATATATATATATATATTGAAACAATATCCCCTCAAAACAAATGAAACAGTAAATTATCAAATTTTAAAAGATTTACTATCACATTTTATATGTAAAAAGTTTGTGTGAATGAATAAAGGCTTCTTTCTTCCACTGAACATATTAAAGACATTTTTGCACGAAAAAGATTAATTTTGCCCAAAAAAGATTGCACCACTTCCAAGGTTCCAAGGTCATAAGAGTAATTGAGTAAATTATGGAACATCAATGGTCAAGAAAGTTACAGAAATAGTGCCTCAGAAAATTTATGATTTACAGAAACAGTCCCTATATAAAATAGCTACTGAAGTGGTCGCTGTAAGATTTAGAAAGTTATATAAACGGTTAAAAAATATCAATATTTAAGAAAACATTACAAAAATTAATTGTGTTTAAAATATATGATTAATAAATCCATTGAACCACAAGGACATTTCATTACTTAAAGACATTTTTGTACTAAAAATGATAAATTGTGCTAAAAAAAGATTGCACCACATCCAAAGTCATAAGGGTAAATTGTGCTAAAAAGTGTGTGCACGTTTGAGTGTTTGACTATATGAGGGATAGGTATTAAGTTAAAAGAATAAACATATATCTTTGAGAGGATTACAAACCAAACATAACAACATAAATTAATATAATTGAATTGTATTTCATTTGTTAATAAAAAACAATAGAGCTCACTTCGATCTAATTGTATACTTTAAAATCCCAATATCTTTGAGATTTCAATACATTTTATAAGTCAAATGGCCTATTGTGTATTTGTCTTGAGTGTTTTTCCTCTTTAAATTCATTAAGTTAAAAAAACTAAAAAACAACAACAATAATTTAGTTTTATATTTTACTATCAGTTGACCAAAACTTATAATTTTTTTTAATTTAATGAATTTAAAAAAAAACTAAAATAAATAAATTTACTTAGAACATTGTTAATTAAAAATTTGATCCGACAACCAAAAACTTTGAATATTACACGAAAATCCAACACACTATTTAATATTTTATGAGTCACAAAGTTATAATGATTTTGTTATTAAATTGTGTTTTACATACTAAACACACTATTTAATATTTTATGAGTCACAAAGTTATAAT
The DNA here is from genome assembly GCF_052849685.1 of Lactuca virosa. Taxonomy (NCBI): domain Eukaryota; kingdom Viridiplantae; phylum Streptophyta; class Magnoliopsida; order Asterales; family Asteraceae; genus Lactuca; species Lactuca virosa. The sequence goes on from NC_136429.1 coordinate 319,889,492, forward strand.
GATTTTGTTATTAATTTGTGTTTTGCATACTAAATGCGAAGGTTCTTTATGTACAGAAATAGGAGTAGAATATTTAACATAAAAATAAAAAGAAAGAAAAGTTTGAAAACTGATAGGCAATATAAAAAGATGGCCTCGGGAACAACAATTTGTCGATTGTTGATTTAATTAATAAAATGGGTTTGAAGAGGAGTGATTGGTTGGATAACAATAACTTTCAATTCAATGGTCGTTGTCTCAATTTGTGTACTCTTAACGCTAAGTTTGTCACAAGCTCTCTTTTGTCACGTGCCAACCTTTCTATTATTATTATGATTTTTTTTTTGTTTTAAACAACATATTTATTAGATAAAATTGCTTGTGTGGTATTCAAAAAACCGAGGACAAACTTAAAAAGATTTCCAACTTATATGAAAGTCTCACAATCAAGTTATTTACATGGTTTTAGTCCATTCCATTTAACTTGGAGCCGTTAGGGCCATCACGTGCCCCCCATGTGAGGGCATTTTGTTCTTTTTGGTTTGTGGAATGCCGTTGCTGCCATTTGAGTTTATTAGCTTGGATTAGCAATAATAATCCAAACGTACTTCCTTCGCTCGTTCGTCTTCTCTCACACCACCTTCATCAATGGAGACACAAAAATCCTAACTATTGCTCGAGCTTCGATTTTCGTCCATACTATTGAAAATGCTGGGACTCAAAAATCTTGGAGGAAATGTTAACATTCAAGAAGTTTATGGTAAGATACTCTGTATTTGATGTTCATGTTTCAAACTTTGAAAAAAAGATTAACAATCATTTCTTTCTATTTTGAAGACAGTTAACTAAAGATATTCTCTATTGAACTTCATCATGGATGGAGTTTCACAAAGTTTCCCAATATCAGGTACATTAATGGGCAAGTTATGTACTTTGATGTTGTCGACATTGATGAATTTTTTGTGCACGAACTAGACTTGATGATGAGAGAATTAGGGTATTATGACACTAAAATCATGTATACCATTTCTGTTTGCTTAATGAGGGATTTGATTTTGGACTACGAGCATTAGGTAATGATGATGATGTGCGTAATTTCTCATAATATGTTAGTCATAATAAAGTCATAAAAGTGTACACAAAGCATAGGCAAATGAACCTGTTTACATATTTGATGTCCCAAAAGGTCATAGAAGGGTTATAATAGAAGAGAATGACAATGAGGAACCTCATAGACCCCATACCATGTAGTTGCTCATAAAGTGGTAACTACAATGCAAAATGAAGTTGATGAGGGTGACTTAGGGTTATCATTTGATGGGAATTGATACAGAAAATAGAAAGTTTTTCACAAAAACCGCAAAAGAAGCATTTTAAAAGTAACTAGTTTATTTTAGAGCATTTTAAAACAAAACCATCAAGGATACTCTTACATAGTTTAGAATGATATAAACACAACCACAGAGTGTTTTAGATTGATAGTCTTTGGAGCCTTTGTACCCACTTAGTTTTGGAGTGTTGAAGTAGATGGCAAGACCAAAGAGTATGATCTTCTCTAAAAGTATTCACCACCAAAAGTAAGGCACTTTGGATTGCTAGTTCCTTTTTGTATTCTTGAGTGTCTTAAGCCTTTGAGTTCTTAACAAAACAAGCACTAAAGGAGAAACAAAAGTAAGCACCAAATCTAGACAACTAACTTCAAAAGGTAGAGGTTGAAATGGAGAGAAAAAGCTACTGCTTCTTGGAGAGAAATGAGAACAAAAAGAAAACTAGCAACTTTCATCCATAAAACTTTCGTATATATGTATCCCATGCATGCAAAAATTATATGCATTATAATACTCTGAAGTAATGTCTAGTAAAGGGGGTATGGGGAACAAGGGATGGAGATTGATAAGCAACCTCCCATACCCCTTAAAAGTTACGTCAAAATGGAAGGGGAGAAAGAGACAAAAGCCAACTACTTTCTTCAACCATGTATACTAAGTAACTAGTTAAGTCATAAAGTAACCAATGTATCCAAAACATTTTTACATGACTTATTAGTCGTACTATATGATATATTAACTAGTTTGTTCTTTTTTTCATTTGTATTTTCATAAAACAATAATCATTATCTAATTAAATACAAGAGTTGAATTTATTTATTAATAATCAAATACTTAAAAAATATTCAATAAGTACCAACTTGATTAAGCTGTGACCGTATAGGATCATATGTTATTAGAAACATCGTTCAAATAATGATTATTGAGTATATAGATCCAACAATCTCCCACTTGCACAAGATTTATTACAGATTGACATAAACAGTAGTTGGCGTCTAGAAACGGGCTACTACCCCTAAAAACACATGAAGGGGTGCTATCAATCAACATCCAATACTAGGAGCTCAAAAGATACAATTGAAGTATAAGGTAATTGTATCAATATTTTCCTTGTTTCAGGCATCATGTTGGATATGAGACATGGAATGTAATCATTCTCATTTGATATCCAACTTTAAGTAAGGCGCCTTAGATGTGTAACTCTCAACTGATAAGAGGAAACAATCTTATCTTGACTACATACACACTTTCATATAGTTCGTGTTATACCTAAAGAAAGATTTTATGACTACACAGTTACGAACAACGTTTAACCATGTCAAAGTACAACAATTCTCATACTTGAGTTTCATATATGTATCTCAGGTCGCAAGACATAAAGATATTTACCAGTGTTCAAGGTTCACTTACACTAACGATCCTTGAAGTGATTCTTGATGCGGGTCATATCCAATAGTTGTTCTCTAACAAGTACATATGAATTTGGATGCAACAATTTGCTATTTTACCAATTAAAATCAACCAATCTGATTCATATTAGTCTTAATTCATAGTTGCTACCACAACAATAACTGAATATGGACAGTGTTGAATAATGACATTATTCAAGGATTAAATAACATGCTAACATAGAACACAATAATATTTAACACACAAGATATATCTCATATATCAAAAGAGATTACATATCATTGCTACATAGTTCAGAATATCCAAATATTAGTAAAGTACATATTTAAATCCAATCACTTGCTAAAAGAAGACCGATTCCTTTTGTATGACCCTCAAACTTCTTTTGAGAAAGAGGTTTGGTGAATGGATCTGCTAGATTATCATATGTATGAACCTTCTCCATGTATACATTTCCCAATTGCAATTCCTGACGAATGAAATTCAATTTTTGTTGAATGTGTCTAGTCTTGTTGGAAACCAACAGGTCTATTGCGATAACGATAGCACCAGTATTATCACAAAGCATCTCAATGGCATTTTTGATGCTTGGAACACCATTCTGAGAACCGATGAATTTATTCATCCAATCAACTTCTTGAGTTACCTTACACACAACTATATACTCGGACTCTGTTGTAAAAAGTGCAGCAACTTCTTGCTTTGAACTTTTACATGCAATGGCTCCTCCATTAAGTGTGAACACGTATAGCGACTATGATCGTGAGTTATCTCGAGCAGTGCTGAAGCTAGCATTAGTGTAACATCTTACAACATGCTCTTCATCAACTCCTCCATTAAGGAGAGAAAGGTTATACGCTAAATTCTCCAAGTATGAGTTCTAGTTACAAGAATTTTGATTTCTGGGGCATCTCGTTAATAAGGATGGTATTTTGGTCGAACCGGCCAAGATTGTGGCGGTAATGCAGTAATTTTATGGTATTAGTTGGGTATTATAGAAGACTTATTAAGGATTTCTCCAAGACCGTAATGCCTTTTACCCAATTATCGAAGAAGAGTGTTTCTTTCCATTGGGGTGATGAGCAGTAGGGCATTTGAGACACTAAGTCAGAGGTTATGTAAGGCTCTAGTGTTAACCCTATCTAAGAGGATGAAGGATATGGTGGTATATTGTGATGTGTCCATCATGGTTTTGGGAGCCGTTCTAATGCGCTGAGGTCGGGTGATTGTGTATACCTCGAGGAAGTTGAAGCCTCACGAGGATAACTATCCTACGTATGATCTGGAGTTTGGAGCCACGATCTTTGCTCTCAAGTTTTGGAGATATTAATTATATGGGGTCAGGTATACCATCTACATAGATTATAAGAGTGTGAAGTATCAAATGGATCAATCGAATCTGAATATGAGACAATGTTTATGGCTCGATGTAGTGAAGGATTATCGTTGTGGGTTTTTGCATCATCCAGGTAAGGCCAATATGGTGGTTGATACATGGAGTTGGAAGACGGCTAGTGCATCCATTCATGACATGTGTTTGAGGATGACAATAGTTACTCCACTGTCAAACTTGATAAAAAAAAGGCATAGATTAATGTTGTCACATAGGAGAAATGATAGAGGGAGAGGATTGTGGGTAATATTTCAACCTTCAATGTAAATAGTCATGGTTTCTTAACCTTGCATGGCAGAGTCTAGGTGTAACACTTGTTTTCCATAAATTGCAACTAAAGACAGTTTGGGACCAAAGATAGGGTTTTTAAAGAAAAACCATATGCCACGATGTGGCACATGGTTGCCCACGATGTGGCATGAGTTTTATGAAACACGTGTTTATGATGGTTCCCACGACATGACAATAAGAGGGCTACGCTGTGGTAATCGTTGCAGCCCAAACCCGATATATTTAGGGCTTCCCTCATATATAAACACCTTAACTCATGGATTAGGTTATCTCCTTCAGCCTCCATCTTTCCATTTCGAAACCCTAGCCTCTGATCCATGATTATGAGCTTGGTGGCTTGATTTTGAAGTAGTTCCTATTGTCTTGGTGAAGCTTGTGAAGAAATGAAATTCTTCTTGGTGCAAGGAAGCATAGAGCACGACTAGATCCATTATCTCCTTCAAGTTTTTGGATCTTTGGAGGTAAAAATATTGCACCTTGACCTTGTTCTTTTGAGATTCATATTCTTGACCTTGATGGTTGGTTTTTGGTCCCATTTTGGATGCTCTTGGAGATTGAGGAAGTGTAGAGCTTGATATGGTCTCCTTATGGTCATGGACTTCTGTTAAGTGAGAAAAAGGTCTTAGTTTGAGAGTTCTTAGTTCCTTGTTCAAGTGTTGGTCATATTAAGAGATTAATAGACTTAGGGTTTAAGATTTTTCCTTGGAGTGGAGTCATAATGGATTGTGACAACCCGATATTTCAAGTCAATGTAATGTTGAAAAGTCAAATATTATAAGCTATTTTGGAATCAATAAAAATAGCGTCAAAAATGAAGTGTTCTAAAGTCTCAATTAGGATACATAAAATGTTAGATATTGTTTCAAGGTTTTCAGAAATATAAAGAACACTCAAATCCGAGTTATAACGAAGAAGTTATGACCAGTCGAAAATCCGCGACACAACCGGTAAAACACTGTTAAGCGTAAAAAGTGAAATTTCAATAAAAAAAATTTTAGCCTTAAGTATCTAAATGAAAGTCGTAGATTATGTTAAACCATGAGCGTGTATAAAAAGAACGGCCAAATCTGACGTCGTATGAGGAAGTTATGATTTTTCTAAGTTTCGGATATAATAGTAGACAGCTAAAAACTCGAAATAGAGATCGAGCGATTTTTAGCCGACGCAACCTAAACTAGAATTGAAGATCTCGACAATAGTAGTACAACGGTAAAAAGACAGACGAAAACGGACATCGGATGAAGAAGTTATGAATTTTTAACGGATTTATCCTGTCCCGGCCTATTAAATAATATACAATTAAAAATAAAGTCAAAATTTGCCGACGAAGTCTAAATGAAAGTTGTAGAGTATTTTTTCACCTACACGTGGATATAAAGAACGTCAAAAACGGAGCTCGTATGCGAAAGTTACGGGTTTTCAAAGATTTGGGCACACACTTCGAGGCTTATCCGAAGGAGTACGCCCCGCGTACTTCGGAGTACGCCCAACATACCCAATACACGGCCTCGGATCGGCCACTTCGCCCCTATGCCTCTACTCCCGTCCCATCCGAAGACCGGCGACCGATGACGTCATCGCTGATGTACGCCCCGCGTACGAGGGTACGCCCCGTGTACGAGGTACGCCCCGCGTACTTCGGTGTACGCCCAACGAACGAGGCCAGGCAGCCTCACTATAAATAGGTGCGAGGATTCCGACTTCTCTTGCACAAATTCTCCATTTCTCTCTCTCTTTTTCACTTCCGAGCCCCTCGAGACTACCCTGACGCCCCGGTTCCTTATCCAAGTTCCGACGAAGGTCTGAAGCTCCGAGATTCCCGAAAAATTCACCACTTTCCAGTCAAAGTGCTGCCCGAGAAAAATCTCGTTTTGTTCAAATCACCACACTTTCCAGGTGAGTTCATACCCCTACATTTTCATGTATTTTTCATGTTTTAGGGGGGGGGGGGAATACAAGTGAAACACGAGATAAACTTATGTTTAAAATACGCATCGTTACACATGGTTTCAAATAGTTTACCTACATTTTGTTCATAAATGTTAAACAACATTACTACCAACGTTACACTTTACATGCAAAGTTGGTATTACACCGAGTTTTTATCATCAAATGGAACACACTTTTGAAAAACTATAATGGGTATAGTTTACAAGTTATTCATGACATCTTTACATAAACACTGTAAAAAGGAAATACTTTCATTTACAAGAAATGTGGACTTTTCATTCCGTAAATCTATTGATACTAAGTTTTGTGAGACATCCGGCTTCACCGTACTCTCAAGTACGCATTTCAAGTCCTGTATTATAAACCATAATCTCTTATAGGGAGAGCGTGATACTTGTGTATAGATCTATACAGGATTGACAATCCCGCACCTAAATTGTTAGCTACAGTTAGACCGGCAGGTCTGGGGTGACAAACGTCATAACACTGCAACGCCTGAAGAACGTTGTTACAGGCAGTCTGGGTCAATAGCATGGTTATAAAACTTGTTGGGTATTTTATGTTGCGTCATGGGCTTTGTTTTTGTATATCCGGATTGGGCCTGTCCATCCGTGATTATTGATTAGGGTTAAGCTATATATGGTGCATGCATGTATGCCTTAGATACGATCGTCATTATTATCATTATTGCTTTGTAACCCTAAACACCTCTACAGTCGAAGTTCTTAATCGAGCTCTTCTGATGTGTTAAAGCTTAATCATTCGACATCAGTTAAACCATTCCTGTGTTCTTCATTACGTTATTTATTTTCTGCTTAGAATCAATCGATCCTACTAGAACTTTGTTCTAACAATTGGTATCAGAGCAGGAGACTGTGTGATCAAAACACATTCCTTCTGTTTGAAGAATTCTTTAGGGTTTCCGCTTTTATCGAATATAAAGAAGTTGTCTTCTTCCTGTCGACGGTGACTCTTGTGTTTGATAAAACCCTAATCTCAAGTTTACAGGTTTGATTCTAGCAGTTCCAAGGAAAGTCTCATCATGTCTCACGACGATTCTCAAACTAATCCCATCAACATCTCCAACATCATTTGATCCACTACAAGGGTTCCCATTCTTTACACTCAACACTATGAAGTGTGGGCGCATTACTTTGAAGACTACGTAGTTGGATCTGAAGATAATGGTTATCTCATATGGGAAGCTATCACGATTGGGCCGTTTGTTCACTCTGGAACGAACAGGACAGTGAAGAATCAAAAAGAATATAATCAGCTTTTGGCAGACGTAGATAAGATGCCACAGGATGAAAAGGACAAGCAGCTATGTAACGTGAAAGCCATGAAAATGATCAGATTCGCATTGCAATCTGACACTTTTCGTTTAGTCGGTTCATGCACGACGGCTAAAGAAATCTGGGATAGGTTAAAAGAACTGTACTCAACCGATGAGCATCTAGAACACTCGATCCAAACCTTGTTGCTCTCAGAATTTGGAGCTTTCGAACAGAAACCTGAAGAGAAACTGATACAGACCTTCGATCGCTTCAATCATCTTCTCGGCAAGATGATCAAGCATGGCATCGAAAGAAAAGTGATTGAGCAAAAGGTGACCTTCATGAATGGTTTAAGACCAAAATGGATGGCAGTGGTTTCAACGGTGAAATTTCATGAACAGTTTAAATCTTACTCGTTAGCGAAACTGATGGGTATTCTTAAATCCCATGAAAGCGTGGTAACCAAGGAGGCAGAGGTAGTTTCGGGTGTGGGATCGCTGGCCCTTGTCTCAAAAGGAAAAAGTGTAGCAGAAGAAGAGGAGGATTCAGATATGTCTGAGTGTGACCTTACTGGCGAAGAATATGCAATGATGGTCAACAACCCAAAGAAGTTTGCACGAAAGAAGTTCACTGTCAGTAAGAACCGAAACTGGTAAGGAAGTTACAGCTCTGAGAAGGTGAAAGAAGAAACGAAGAAAACCTCTCAAAAGGATGACGACAAGAAAGAAATCAAGCTTGTAGGAGACTCTGGATTCGACTATAATTATTGTCATGGCAAGAACCACTTTGCCAAAGATTGCATGTTGAGGAAGATGGCTGAGAAAAGGGACGGTGAAGATGATGAGGCGTATTACATGCGAAAGTTGGAAGACATAAATAAAAAGAAGGTAACTAATAGTTCAATGAATGCCTTGATTGTGCAGGAAAATATGGATGAAGATGAGTTCGGTGGCGTTGAAGTCTGGTCAACCGATTTTGAGGATGAAGAAGTGAGAAGACCCACACATGGAAGAGATTACGTGGCGAGAGAGGAGGCTACTAGTTCGGCTGGGAAATATTTGATGGTTACTGCTGGTGGACCAACCGAAGGTGAGCATAAGGAGCCGAACCTGACTGAGGACAAGTGTTTTGTAGCCAAGCCCGTGAGTGAGAGGATCAACGACTGTGATCGGTTGATCAAAAAGGTACAATCCATCCTTGAATCACTTAAAGTTCCTGTAACAAATTATGAAGAAGAATTAAATGAACTAAAATTTAAATTTTCTAACTTAAGTTGTAGTCTCATGCAAACTCGCTTAGCGAACTCTAACCTAACTGACCAACTCAGCAGGGTGTCTTCGAAGAGTGAGGAGAGAAGGATGTGGATTGAGCTGAAGGAGACAGAGTTAACTAGGGCTAGGGATGAGATTATTTATTTGCAACGAGACAATTTAAAGATTTTAAAACAACGGAATGTTTTGTGCTTGATTGCTAAACGCTTATATACGAATATTACTCAGTTGCACTTAAATTGTGAAATAGGGAAAAAGATTCATAAGATGATCTTACCCTTCCTGGAATTTAAGGAGGATGAGGTCATCGCTGAGTGTGAATCCATAATGTCCTCAGAAGAGACTTCCATCACTTATAAAATCGGACTAGACAAGATAGAGACCTTTATTGACTCTAAGGAACATAAATGTATGCTCAAAAATCTTTTAGATGAAAATGATAGGTTAAAAATTAAGTCCGAGACCATTCAAACATTTGACTCATCTAACGCCAAATTAATTTCAGAACATAAAATGAATATAGAAAACACGTCTGAATTTGATGAGGAAAGTGAGATGAGCGAAATCTCGGTGGAAGATGTGGTTGATTGCTCTGAATTTTTAAAGAGCGAAACCGAGAATGAAAAACCACTCATATCTGAGAACTCGGTTGAATATGATCACTTGTCAAAGGACAAGTCGAACAAACTCAAAGAGAAAGCAATGGTCTATCAGAAAGTTCAAACAGTGCCAAATCAAGTATATGCTGTTAAAGGGGTCACTGAAAAACAAACAGAAAAATTGAAAATCTTGGTCGACACAGACAATGCTGAAGGGTGCGACAATTACTTCTAGTCTGCCCCTATCGATAATGTAGATGAAACCGTCAGCTTATCGGAGCGAACCTCGTGGAGGGTAAGGGGTAGATACTTTGTTGAACCCATCAACAAACCCTCAAGTTTTGATAAACCAAGCACGAGTGGAACAAAAGAGATACCAGAAGAACCAAAGAAAGCATCCAATGTATCTTCCAAGACAACCAAAACTCAAAAGGAGAAGCCAAAATCAAGCTTCAATATTCATAAATCTCAAAAGCACCTGGCTGAACAGAAACGCCAAAGAAATCAGAGGTACATGAAGAATCTGAATGAGCGAAAACGGTTTTGGCAGTCTCAAAACCCTAACCACATTCCTTCCAAGAAATAGTCAAAAGTCAAAGAAAATGACAAGCCAAACCGAAAAGAAAGTTTTAGTCCAAGCTCCTATTACTCCAAAGCTCACAACCGAACATCCAGTTTCGGTTCCAACACCCAAGCTCAGAACCGAACATCCGGTTTCGGTTTCAATACCAGAGCTCAGAACCGAACATCCAGTTTCGGTTACAACGTCAAGGCTACAAACCGAAAGTCTAGCTTCGGTCCTTCTTGCTGCCAACGAAAGCCGTATTCAGTAAAGGACATCAAAGGAAAGGGAAAGCTTGATTCGAATTCTGACATCAATAATAAGAAAAAGTCTGCTAACCCTAGGACTCAATATTCCAAAACCATCTAACAACACACCATCTAATACACCACAATTTAAACAAGATAAAAACAAAATCAAGGTGTATACCATCAAAAGAAAAGACGACACTACTCTTATAAAAAGAACTTACTTGGTTGATCTTTCTGTTGCTATTCCTTTTTCTGTAAAAGACTCACCAGGGCCCAAGAAACTTTGGGTTCCTAAATCAGCTTGAATTTGCAGGTTATAAGTGACGAGCAGTTCGATGACGAATGGTACATAGACAGTGGCTGCTCACGTCACATGACAGGAAGGAGGGAAGAGCTGAGGGAGTTTCGGTCCCTTAAGGATGGTGGATGTGTGAAGTATGGAAACAATTCTTTTGGCACAATCAAAGGATATGGAATGATAACCAACAGAGAATTCACAATTAGAAAAGTGGCTTACGTGGAAGGCTTGCAGCACAACCTCATCAGTGTATCTCAATTGGTTGTGGGAACCGGTTTGAAAGTTTCATTTGATGATGAGGGATCAGAAATTATGGGAAAGCAATCCAAAAGAGTTATGTTGAAGTCCGAGCACAAGGGAGAGATGTATCCTTTAAATCTCAACCCAATTCGAGGAAAACCAGCAATATGCCTGCTGTCAAAGGCGAACTCTGATGAAAGCTGGTTATGGCATCGACGCCTATCGCACATGAACTTCAAAGACATTAATAAGTTGGTGCTTGGTGATCATGTTCGAGGCCTTCCTCTTCTCAAGTTTGATAAGGAACACCTGTGTGCAGCGTGTGAGATGGGCAAACAAAGCAGAAAGAGCCATCCTACACGTATCAATACAAAGATTGTTGAAGCTCTTGAACTTCTGCATATTGACTTATGTGGACCTTCGGCTATCGAAAGCATCGGTGGTAGTAAGTTCATTCTTGTCATAGTAGATGATTTTTCACGCTTCACCTGGGTTTTCTTTCTTAAACAGAAATCGGAAGCGACTCCCAAGTTGAAGGCGTTTATCAAGCAAGTGGAACTGCAGCTGCGAAAGATAGTGAGGAATATTAGAAGCGAAAATGGGCTTGAATTCAAGAATAAAGATTTTGAAGATTTTCTGGCTGAAAAGGAGATATCTCACAACTTTTCGGCTCGTTATAGACCACAACAGAATGGGATTGTTGAAAGACGAAACTGTTCCTTATGTGAGGCAGCCCGAACCATGCTGAGCTTCGCTTCTCTTCCACTGTACTTTTGGGATGACGCAGTTGCAACTGCATGCTACACTCAGAACCGATCCTTACTTAACAAACGATTTTCCATTACTCCGTATGAGATTCTGAACAATCGGAAGCCCAACGTTAAGTTTTTCCACGTGTTCGGTTCAAGATGCTTCATTTTCAACTCCAAAGAGAACCGAAACAAGTTCGACGTCAAAGCCGATGAGGGAATTTTTCTTGGTTATTCACTCACTTCAAAGGCATACAGGGTTTTGAATAAATGCTCCAAACGTATTGAAGAATCCTACTATGTAACCTTTGATGACAATTACATGAAGAAAGTTCAAACAACCAAAAGTACCATGGGGGAAATATTTCCAGAATCAAGACAAGTCTCGGTTCCCATTTCCAACTTGTTTGAAGAGTATATAAGGTTATTTGATGAACCAGAAAAGGCCATACACTCAGAAGCGAAAGCAGCAGACAACAAAATTGACAATCAGAAAAAGATCATCGATGAAGCTGCAAAAGATATGGAAAGTGAAACTCCTAAACCGACTGGTGGTCAACCCTCAACTGACCCTCCAAACAACAGCTCAACGTTGAAGGGGGAGGGTTCATCTGTACCAAAATCAACCGATTTGTCTTTCGAGGGGGAGAATCCAACTCCAGCCCCAACCCATAATAGTCCAATCGAGGGGGAGAATCCAACTCCAGCCCCAACCCATAATAGTCCAATCGAGGGGGAGAATCCACCTCCAACCAAGGGTGAAAATCCTGAACCTGATATGGGATACGCTTCGCCATTTGAGGGGGAGAATGAGAATACAAATGGCGAAGGTGATCAATCAGAATTTGAAGAAGAGGTAAATGCAGAGTTGGATCCTGCCTATGACCCTAATTATCCTCCTCTAACGAAATGGACTAAGGATCATCCCAAAACACAAATAATTGGTGAATCATCTGAGCGAGTTCTCACACGTTGAATTATGCATGTTTAATTCGTTTATCTCGAAAATCAAACCGAAGACAGTTAATGATGCACTTCATCACGCTGATTGGGTACAAGCAATGCAAGATGAACTCCATGAGTTTGAACGCAATCGAGTTTGGAGGATGATTCCCACTCCAAAGGATGCTTCTGTGGTCGGCTTAAAATGGGTCTTCAGGAATAAGTTGGATAAAGAGGGCAACGTCATTCGCAATAAGGCTCGGTTGGTGGTGAAGGGATATTGCCAAGAAGAAGGGATAGACTATGAGGAGACCTTCGCTCCTGTAGCAAGGTTGGAATCAGTTAGAATCTTTCAAGCATATGTTGCACATAAAAACTTCGAAGTTTTCCAAATGGATGTGAAATGTGCTTTCTTAAATGGAGAACTAGAAGAAACGGTGTATGTTGAGCAACCACCTGGGTTCGTGAACGAGAAATACCCTAATCATTGCTATGTGTTGGATAAAGCTGTATATGGTCTGAAGCAAGCACCAAGGGCCTGGTATGAAACATTAACTCGCTTTCTTATGTAACAACGTAAATTTTCAAAACAATTTTTCATTTTTAAAATATAATTTCATTCATAAGATATCATAAGGATCCATTGTATCACATGTCATCATAATAAAACGAATCCCAAGATCTCTAATACATAAATCCCATCAGTGTGTACAGATCATGCCGGCGCCTTCCCGCGCTCGTCGCTGGTACCTGAAACACATCACACAAACACTTTAAGCATAAATGCTTAGTGAGTTCCCCAAAATACCACATACGTACATACGCCACTCAAGGCTATAGCTCTACAAGACCTTCCGGTCCATGTGTCTCAGGGGACTTCCGTCCCATAATCCTGGTAGACCTTCCGGTCCTACCCATAATGACCTTTCGGTCCATATCATAATGACCTTCCGGTCCATAACATACTACTCATAACATAACATAGCACATACATATTAAATAACAGCATACATCACATACACCTCATAGCACATACGACCTTCCGGTCACACATATTACCACTCTAGGTAAAGTATAGTGAGAAGCCTCACCTCGTACGATGTCGGATAACCTCTCATGCTCGATAACCCGACCTAGCCTCCTTCTATCATAATAACATCACTAATCAATACTTTTTCTTGTCCTCATTTCTAAGGAGTGGGTAGAAGACCATTCTACCCCTCCCAGATCTTTCTCTAGAACTAGCTTGACCAAAACCCTAAGGTCAACTGAAGTCAACTCAATTCAATGGTCAAACTTTGACCAGACTCGACGAGTGCACTTGTGTGACTCGGTGAGTCCAGGCGTCTTCCGAATCCTCATAGATCCTCACTCGACTCGTCGAGTTAACCTTTCACTCGACGGGTTACCACCAGTCATGAATCGCGGGGCAACCCGACTCGACTCGTCGAGTCCCCTTATGGACTCGGCGAGTTCCTTCCATGGCAACACTCAAATGACCTTCTGAGGTCATATCTGTTTCTCTAACCTATAGATCTGACCTTACCATACTCAATAATCACGTAAAGGTCCGACCTTTACACTCATGCAACGTTCAATATGCTTCTTTTGGTGAAGTAGCCTCTAAAATGGCAACCTAGGCTCATATCTCTAAGGAAGTAGCATAAAGCAGGGAGATTGGGGCTCTCTGGACCTCTCAAGGTCCAGATCCAGAGTTTAACACTCAAAGGGGCATCATAAGCATCATATCCAAGCCAATAAAGGATAGAGAAAACCCTAGATTCAAGGGTTCTTCACCAAAACAGAAAAGGGTTCGATTTAATACCTCAAAGATGGAGTTTCCTTGCTTGAAATCACAGAATAGAAACCCCCTTGACCTTCTTTTGCTGGAATCTCCTTCTTCTTTGCAAAAACCACACCAACTAGGATTAAAATAGCCCTTCTCCTCACACCACACACTCAAGCTCACTAGGGTTGCTCTCTCTAGACTGGTAGCCGCAATCGAGGGCCATAAGGTTCCTTAAGTAGGGCACAGGCCCGAGGATTTAGGGTTTCCACCCACAGAGCCTACTCGACGAGTCTACTCTTGGACTCGTCGAGTAGTTCATTAAACTCACGTGGCCGCCCCGCTTCTACTCGACGAGTTATAGCACCAACCCGTCGAGTAGGTCAATGATTCACAAAAATAAATAATTAAAATAATATACCTGGAAATCCGGGTGTTACATCTTAAAATGTCGAAATTCAAGCAAGGTTCGGTTGACCCAACCTTCTTTCGAAAGAAAGAAGGTGAACATCTAATGATAGTTCAGATTTATGTCGATGACATCATCTTCGGCTCCACGAATCCTAGCTTAACGGCTGAATTCCGGAAGTTGATGGAGACTAAATTTGAAATGAGTGTAATGGGTCCAATTAACTTTTTCCTTGGATTGAATATAAGACAGGGACAAGAAGGCATTTTTATAAACCAGGAGGCCTACACGAAGAACTTGTTGGCGAAGTTCGGTATGACGGGATATTCGAAGGTGAGGGTTCCTATGGCGTTTGGCACAAAGTTAACACCATCTCTGGAAAAACCTGCTGTTGACGTAACACTCTATCGTCAAATGATAGGGTCTCTTATGTATCTAACAGCTAGTAGACCAGACATTATGTTATGTGTTTGTTATTGTGCCAGGTTTCAAGCAAATCCAAGAGAACCTCACATGGTGGCAGTGAAAAATATTTTCCGTTATCTGAAGCGAACCTCTTCTCTCGGTCTTTGGTACCCTGCTAGATCCGGATTCTTTGCTCAAGCCTTTTCTGACGCCGATCTTGGAGGATGCGGTCTGGACCGAAAGAGCACGACTGGAGGATGCCAATTCCTTGATGGTAAACTTGTTAGCTGGCAATCCAAGAAGCAAACTGGTGTGTCTCTTTCAACAGCCGAAGCTGAGTACATAGCTGCAACATCCTGAACCTCACAAGTGATCTGGATACAAAGCCAACTAAGAGACTACAGACTGAGTATGAAGAAAATTCCTCTCTATTGTGACTCTGAAAGCGCGATAAGAATATGTCACAATCCAGTGCAACACTCAAAGACAAAGCATATTGCACTAAGATACCATTTCATCAAGGACCATGTTGAAGATGGAAACGTGGAAGTTCATTTCGTTCGGTCCTCTGATCAACTAGCTGACATCTTCACTAAAGCCTTACCAGAAGCAAGCTTCAATAAAATTTTACAAGGTTTGGGAATGATGGAAGCAGAGTCGGTACCGAACCCTCAAACCTCTTTCTAAAAATTAGACAAGCGAAATAGAGCGAACGCTCGGTCTATTTCGGTTTCATAATTTTCGGGAACCGAAATGAACCGAACGCTCGGTCTATTTCGGCTCCATAATTTTCGGGAACCGAAATGAACCGAACGCTCGGTCTATTTCGGGTCTAGAATATTAGGGAACCAAAATGAACCGAACGCTCGGTCTATTTCGGCTCCGGAATTTTAGGGAACCGAAATGAACCGATCGCTCGGCTTATTTCGCTTCATTCCTTTAAGGTTTGATTTCGGCTGTATACTTTGTAAACTCTCTTTTAAACCGTTTTCTTGCTATGTTTTTTTCTTTATTCCTAGAGTTTTTTTTACATTAATTTCGTTTATTCTTGTTTCTTTTTTCTGTTTTTATTATTTTTCAGAAAACTTTAAAATCCAAAAATATTCTTTCTGTTTTCACTATTTTTCAGAAAATTCAAAAATCGAAAAATACTTTGCTTTTATTTTTCAGAAAATTCAAAATTCCAAAAGGTTTTGTCTTTTATTATCTCTTTATTATCTTTTTTTTTGTATTGTTTGTGTGTGTGGTTTGTTTGTCTTTGTTTATTCTCTTTACTAGGTACCAAGTATTTCGTTGCTACATCAATTGGAGCTAGGGCAGGTACGACCATTTTAATTTGAACTAGTTAAGTGTCCCGAGAAGCATGTTGTTGCATGTAGACCGAAGCCTCTAAAACTATGAGTAAGGCCTTAATGATTCGATCTATACCTATCGTTTCTTCCCGATCAGGCTGCTAAATTTACTCAAGTCATGAGCTACCTTCTCTTCTCAAATGAGTTAAGAGTTTTCTGCTTTGTCACCTTTATATAATAGGGGTACTTTCGGTCCCTTAACCACCTCCTCTACACTCTCCATCAACTTTCGTTTCACCAAGGTAAACCTTGAGACTCTCAGGTATTACCACTGAGGTTTATGGTTACACAAAATCTGTGTTTATGATCTTAGATGCGTACACCACGTGCTAAGTGAGACCCAAAATCCATCACCAATAATGAATTGACGGTGAATATTTATATTCAAGATCTCACTTGTTACCTAAAGAAATCTCATTTTATTTTTGAGTGGTCTTTTATGACATTGTCTAACACCAAGGCATTTCTTCCCAAAAAGATCTAGTTTGTTTTTTTGTTTTTGAGATTTTTATAACATCATTAGTCACAACAAATTCTATCCAACCTACTTGTTCAACAGACCACATCGGTCTCACAAGTACTTCATCCAACTTTCGGTCTTATGTTAAGTATCGATGTTCGGTTGAAGATAAGCCATCCTTTAGACACATTATTTGAAAAGAAGCCTTTCGATGTTTCTTTCCAAACACTCGATCGTATTTTCTCGGGGAACCACAAAAGCACTTCAAGTCTCTCTTGACTTTGAAGGAAGAGATTCTTGCCCGGAATCATCTGCTTCATGTCTTATTACAGACATTACTCACATCCTATACACATTTTGCTTTATTTCTTTATTTTTGGCACACTCCTACACGAAAATTCTTTGTGATTTTCCAAAATTCTGGTTGATGTTCCTTATGGCTCGTTTAAAATTTTGTTTGGGGCGAAAGTGGTTATTTTGACATATGGAGTGAAAGTGAATTTGAACAGACAATATGTGGATAAGATTGTGAATCACGTCATCGGATAATCATTCATATTGGGCGCGTGAATTTGAAACGGTTCCTAAACCCACGCGTGATGACGTCTATCTGGGGAAACCAAGCTGTCAAATCGCGCTTTTTCAGGCGATGTTTCAATGATCGTATCATCATCACGGAGATTATTTCTCTCTCCTGGCAACGGTATATAAAGGGTTTCTCGCACCTATTTTACCTTTTTACCTTCTTCAAACTCTCTAAAATACAACAGGCGATCTTCAACTATTCATCTTCTTCCTTACATCAACAATGGCGGAATCATCATCACTTCAAGAACAAACTGCTTCATCGTCATTGCTTGTGATCAAACCTAATCAGAACCTGATTATTCAACTAAACCCCTTTCTGTATGATTCGTACATGCTCCACGTTGTTGAATGTCTTAAGTACTCCCCACTGGTTATCGCTCTTACGCAGGTGGAATCTGTTCCTATGTCTCTGCTGTCACAAGTGTACTCTACTGCGTCTTACGACAAGAACAAGGAGAGGATCTATTTTCAAATCTTCACTCACAAGGCATCAATTTCGAAAGGCCGATTCTGTTCCCTGTTAAGGCTTGTCGTCGATGCTTCTGTCATCTCTCCTGATTTCATCACCACAACCCAGCTGTTTATGATGCTTTATGAGATGGGGTATACTGATGTCCTTACAACAGTGACAAAGGTTAAGAAGTCATGTTTACTGCCGCAATGGAATGGGTTACTTACTCTTATCAACAAGGGTTTGGCGGAACGGGTAGCTGGATCAGATGGTACGAGTAAGGGTTTTTTGACCATTCTCTATGGTCTCTACAATGGGATAAACCTGGATTATGGCTCTATTATTTGGTTGCAACTGGTGCAAAGTCTCAACACCTCAATGAGACATTCATAGATTTCTTGTGGTCGTTTCTGGACCATCATCACCCGACGGGCCATTGACAACTTACAGATTCCGGTTATGAAAGAATCAATGCTCTCCTCTGTGGCTACTTTTCATACTAAGAAGATTATCTTCTCCGATGCCACCAAGTTTTCTCACATTGGTTCGATACCTGAAACAATGTACAGGTGTGTGTCGAGCGAAAGTAATGTGATGACTGACTACCGGAAGCTTACTCCCAAGGGCCCAAGTGAACTGACTCCTGAACAGAAGGCTGCCTTAGATGCTGCGGAAAAGCCAGCAAAGCGAGGGAAGAGGGCGGATACCAAGAAGGTGGAAACCGAAGGTCCTTCTTCTAAGCCTGTCAAGTCCAAAAAGCGAAAGGCTGAAAAGGCTGATTCTTCGGCTTCAAAGAAAGTCAAGAAAATGGCAAGGAAATCAAAGAGTCCTACCCCTTCAAGCTCAGAACATGATAAGGAACAATCGGCTGATGAGGAAGAAGAAGTTCAGCATCACGGTTCACCAAGAGGTAATACACCTCCTCGTTCTCCAACTCCTACTAAACCACTCAATGACAAAATTCCAACTCCTCCTCCATCTCCACCGAAGACTACTGTTCCAGTTTCGGTTACTACAATTCCACCACCACCACCAGTTAGTATAGTACCAGTTTCTACAACTCCTTTACCACCTCCCATTTTTTGACAAGCAACTACCACCACTACCCCTATCTCCACCACTACAACCAAACCTCCAGTGAACGTCAACGTATCTGATACGGGGGCTAATACTGAAACCAAAACTCCTGTTACATCCAACCCTCTTTCACCCTCACCCTCAACTGATTCTGCTCCTATTCTCGATGGTGACAATTTTGAGTTTGACCCAACCTATTACAGTCCTTATAGACTTCCCACTGATGAAGAGGAAGAGGCTCCGGTAACCAAACAACAAGTACAGAGTCTCGATGATAAGCTTGATCAATTGCTCGCCTCTACTAAGACGTACAATGATGTTGTGCTAAAGGCTTTCCTGGACACTGCTTTTGAACAGTATACAGGAGCAATTGATAAATCCACAAAGGCGGTTGAAGCATCCACATCTTCATGTCAGAAGGATACTACAGATGTTGCAGAACTCATTCACAGTTCCAAGATCTTTCTTGAATCCCTTAAGGGTCATGCTGATGCGAATGCAGCTAAGGTGAATGCTTCGGTTGACTCTCTATCCAAGTCACTTCACGGGGAGCAAGCCAAATTCGAGACTGTTCGTTCTGAAATTCAAGCTGAGAACACTTCTCTTCTTAGTTCAGTGAATTCTCGTCTTGAAAAGCTCCATGCTGATTTAGCAAAGGAGAGCACATTGAGGGAGGATCTTGCTCGTCAAACCTCTACCGTTGAAGTACAGAAGGTTCAATTGGCTCAAGCTGAGCGGGAGATTTCTTTGTTAAAAACTGAGCGTGCCATTTTTCGAAGTTGTGCTGGTGACGTTTTGAATAGGCTGCACAATGTTCTTCAGGCTTATGATCCAATTCTTACTCTGACAATCCGGAATCACCTGACCTCCAAACTTCTTCCTGCCCTTGAACTTTTACATGAAATGAAGGGTGTTTCGGAGCGATTCGTTCCTCCAAAACAAGGGGGAGAAGGTGCTCAGAAAACTAAACCGAAGTCACTGTCAAAACAGAACCGAAGGGTAATGAAGCTTCGGGTTCTGGCAATCAAGAAAAGAAGAAAGGTCTTGCTGATGACAGTGATGAAGATCAAGAAACTATTGATGATGCCCTGAAACGAAAGAAAATGGATCAGGAGTTAGATGAAACCCTTCGGGTTGCAAAGGAAGAAGAAGAGAGGGAGCGAAAGAAGAAGGAAGAGCATGATGCTCTAATTTGCAAGAAGGCTTTGTTTCCTCCTTGGACTAGGGAAACGCTGATCAAAGAAGTGATAGAGTTTCCAAGCACGTTCTGGCTGGAACCTGTAGCTTCGTTTGATTGTGAGAATACGAGGGACTCACAGTTTGATATGCCTATAACACGAAAGGCATTTACTTTTCACTGTTTTGATTCAACAGTTCAAGTTCCCTCTCCTCATCCTCAAGTTGATCGTGAACTCATTGATTTTTATCTCAAGTTTGGTCAGCCGCAGTATCCGACTTGGAGTGCACAGAAGATTACAACAGTCAAGGTGCTGAAACCTTCGCCTGCAGGGAAATATATTAATGTTAATTTCAAGATAACCCGAGGTTCAGACAACTCGGTTTCTATGATTTCCCTAGCAGATCTTCCTAACTTAAATCCTCATGATTGGATCTTGTTGTACAACATTTTGCTCACTAATGCGAAGGAGTATGAGCCGATCCTAGATCATCTGAAGAGGATGTTGGCTTCCTATGTCCATGATGTTGCTACAATGGATCAGGAGATTGCTAGTGTTTTGAAGAAGAAACCAATTGTGAAGCCAACTATAAAGCCTGGAGATGTGAACAAGATGAAGCTGGGTCAAATTGATTCTACACATCTCACAGTGATGTTCACAAGAGGCGAAGCTAATAGATTTCTTTTCGCTCTTGTTGATAAGCATCTGTTCTCAACGGACTGCTTGGAGCATATAATCAATATTATCCATCGGTGCAAGCACAACAATGAGTCAGACAAGAAGAACTTCACTGACATGCTTCGATGGTATATTACTTTTCGTCATACTTTACTGGCCATTATACCGAAGGTGTTCAAGACCATCAAGAAGTCTTCTATAGCTCAACCGAACTGAGCTCTCGACTCCATTGACGCAAAGGGGGAGATTGTTGGGTATTTTATGTTGCGTCATGGGCTTTGTTTTTGTATATCCGGATTGGGCCTGTCCATCCGTGATTATTGATTAGGGTTAAGCTATATATAGTGCATGCATGTATGCCTTAGATACGACAATCATTATTATCATTATTGCTTTGTAACCCTGAACACCTCTACAGTCGAAGTTCTTAATCGAGCTCTTCTGAGGTGTTAAAGCTTAATCATTCGACATCAGTTAAACCATTCCTGTGTTCTTCATTACGTTATTTATTTTCTACTAGAACTTTGTTCTAACAAAACTCACATGGAGTATCGAAATATTTCTGATTTACAAGACTATTAAATGCATTCAGTAATTACATTATATATGTATAAATCCACTTTCACCTTTTTAGCACGAAAGATACTATTGCATACCAGCCTTTGGAACTTTTTCAAACTATCACACATACATAGAAAATATTGGATTTTCTGGAAAACACGCTTAGTCATTTTTACCGAAAAATATACAAATTTTAGTACAAAAACGCTTATGGACTCACCAACTTAATTGTTGACACTTTTTCAAAACTACTTGTATTTCTCAGGGAATCAGTAATACAGGTAAACCTCAGCTTTTGGAGAAGGAACGCTAAGGCGTCAGTTATCAAAACATTTTAAATCATCATATTAGTAATATTCTTTTGAAACATGCATTACATGCAACAATGTAACTTTTTATTATATTTATGATGGTTGGGTTTACTTTCTTTACAAATATTCAATTGTTATGATACTACGTGAAGTCACCCACCCCCGAATGTTTCCGCCATTCTGGTTTGGGGTGTGACAGATTGGTATCAGATCATTGTTTATAGTGAACTAAGTATATTGAACCACATAAGATATACAAACTATAAATGCAAAGGGACTAAAACCCTCTGACAAAACGTTTTCACAAACTATACTTTTGAGAAAATAAAATACTAGTTTTATAAAAGTATAAGTAAATGCATGCATCCGTCTAGTATCATAGCCAAGATTTTTACACAAGTATTAAGGCAAGTTAAGAAGCTACGATTAGGCCTCGGGGTATGTAATCAGATCGAGAATAAATATAGCCTGATCAACTATATTTATCCGAGATATGACCAACGTATGTCGGGGAATGGTCGTAGTGAACAACAAGTCAAAAACTTACCAAATAAAATATTAGAATCAAACTTACAAATTTGAAATACTATAGGAGTATTTTGTAAAACTATAAGAACTGTTATAATCACGCGAACCTCGATATATAGTTAGAAATAAGAATCGTCAAATAAATAGAATTATCCTTATCAAAAATTACCCTTTTTGCTCCCAAGTCTTATATATAATTCTCTTGCCTCTATTCTTGACTAGACGAAATGGCAGGATTTCACATTCCCGGGGATCCCTACTACCCTAACCAGGGTAATGGAGGATGGATTGAGGAGGACCCAGAGGAAGATCCCGAAGAGATTCCCGAGGAAGAGCCAGAAGAGGATTTCGAAGAGGATCCCGAGGAAGACCCAGACGAAGATTCAGAAGAGGAAGGAGATGGTGGGAGCACTGACTCGGAACCAGAGATCTACAATCCTCCCCGAGGAGCAGCAAATCCCCAAAGGAACTTTCAGGGCCTGGCGCCCCGCTGGGCTGTGGATCTGAAGCGTGCCACCCGCTCAGAGTAGAGCACGTACTCCTGGCGCTATGTAAATACTTATCGACTAAGCGTTAGTGCTACTCTTTCTTTTTAAATGTAAACCCGACGGATTGTGAGTGCACAATTCGGGGGTCCGAATGCTGTCAAAATTTTCCCGCTTTCATTGATGTACCCTAGACCTATGTAAGGTCAAATTTTCCTGATCGTTGTATCAAATATTAATATGAATGAGATTGACACGCATTTACTATTTCTTTGAGTATTCCATTTAAGTTCTTAAAATACTAAGGAAATCATACACTTATTATGGTGAGTTCCCATTAATTTACAAAATCCGGTAATGTTCAGAACGCAAAACATATAATACTAAGACTTTCCATAATCGTTTCTGAAGACTTATGAAGAATTCGTAACTTAACTTATGGCAGAATCATGCCGCCAAGAAGGAATCCCCGACGCTTCAATACTACAGGAACACCAACACCACCTCCACCACCTCCATCGATAGATGCTGCTACCTTTCAGGCTGCTGTAATAGCTGCCGTAATCGCATCAATGGCACAAATGAGTAACAACGGATCAGGAGGAGGAATAAACAGCTCTACTAATGGCCAAAACTAGGGTCGTTCCAGGGAATGTACCTACAAGGACTTCTCCAACAGCAAACCCATCCCCTTTAATGGAACCGGGGGAGTAATGGCTCTATCTCAATGGATAGAGAAAACGAAAGCCGTGTTCGAGATATGCTCATGCCCCGAAGAGAGCAAAGTAAAATTTGCCGCCTGTACTTTCTCCGAACGAGCCCTAACGTGGTGGAATGGCCACGTCAAGTCACTAACTCTGGTGGTGGCAAAATCCATGGGTTGGGAGAACCTAAAGCAAATGCTACTGAGAGAGTACTGCCCAAGGGGCGAGATTCAGAAGCTCGAGCAGGAGCTTTGGGGCCTTACTATGGTGGGCTCGGACATCACAACCTATACAAATAGGTTCAGTGACTTGACGATACTTTGCCCAGGGATGATGGCTCTAGAAAGCAAAAAGGTGGAAAGGTATATCTGGGGGCTGTCGCCCCAGCTTCGAGGAAGTGTGCTAGCTTCCAAACCCACGGCGTTCAACAGTGCCAAACAACTGGCACAGTCCCTCATTGATCATGGGGTCTGCCAAGATGTCACGACCGTCGTCCCAGAACCAACCAAAGGAAGCAACAACAATAACAACAATGCCAACAACAACAACAACAACAACAAGTTTTGGAACAAGAGGAAAGGTGAAACTTGGCAAGAACCTTCAAAGAAACAAATAATGGCGGTCCATGCCGCTACTGCCCACACCGCTGTCCCTGTTACCCCTACGCCGGTGAAACAATATGATGGGAACCTACCAAAGTGCAACAAATGCAATTACCATCACCACGACAATTGCCGAGAGATGCACTGTAAAAACTACGACAGGAAAGGGCACACTGCCCGTTTCTGTAAGGCACCGGCGCGACCAATCACCCAAGTTCCTGGTACTGGAGTGAGCCAGGCATGTTATGGGTGTGGGGAAACTGGGCACTACAAGAGGGATTGCCCTAAGGCAAAGAATGTTGGTGGCGTAGGAAGAGTGCTGGCAATAGGGCAGAACGGGGCAATAGCCGATCCCACGGTGGTTACCGGTACGTTTCTCCTCAACAACATTTATGCATGCATACTCTTTGACTGTGGTGCGGAGAGACGTTTCGTGAGTCATAAATTCAAACACTTACTTAATCAAAAACCCCAAACACTCAATAAGATATTTATAGTAGAAATGGAAAACGGTAAAACAGAAAGCACAACCGATTTGTATGTAGGCTGTACGCTAGCTCTAAATAAACACTTTTTCCAAATCGATCTAATGTCGATCACTATGATAAGCTTTGATGTCATCATCGGTATGGACTGATTAAGTCTTCACCATGCCGATATTCTGTGTCACGAAAGGGCTATTCGCCTAAATCTGCCAAGTGGCAAAAACTCTTGTCATTTATGGTGACAAACTAGGTACCAATTTACAAATCATCTCTTGCGTCAAAGCCCGAAAATACCTGAGCAAAGAATATCATGCCTTCCTAGCCCACGTGGTAGACAAGAAACGAGAAGTGAAAGACATTAAAGACATTCCGGAAGTCTGCAATTTCCCCGACATTTTCCCTGAAGATCTTCCAGGAGTCCCACCAGAACGTCAAGTCGAGTTCAGAATCGACTTGATTCCCGGAGCTACCCCAGTAACAAAATCGCCGTACCGTCCAGCATCGGCAGAAATGCAGGAATTATCCAGTCAGCTGAACGAGCTTCTAAGCAAAGGATTCATCAGACCGAGCTTCTCACCTTGGGGAGCACCGGTTCTGTTCGTAAAGAAGAAGGATGGATCTTTTCGCATGTGCATCGATTACCGGGAACTGAACAAGCTCACGATCAAGAACCGATATCCCTTACCGCGCATAGACGATATGTTCGACCAACTACAAGGAGCGAGGTACTTCTCAAAGATCAATTTAAGATCTGGGTATCACCAGCTGCGAGTCCTGGAAGGAGACGTTCCCAAAACGGCATTCCGAACTCGCTATGGTCACTACGAGTTTGTAGTAATGCCCTTCGGATTGACAAATGCACCAACGGTATTCATGGACTTGATGAACCGAGTATGTCGTCCTTTCCTGGAAAAATTTGTGATCATGTTCATAGACGATATACTCATCTATTCAAGGAGTAAAGAGGAACATAGCTAACACCTCCGACAGGTCTTGGAAACATTAAGGACAGAGAAGTTATACGTGAAATTCTCAAAGTGCGAATTTTGGATTCGGAAAGTAGATTTCCTAGGTCACATGGTCAGCAAGGAGGGGATACACGTGGACCCTTCCAAAATCAAGGCAATCGAGAACTGCTCAACCCCAAGGACTCCAACGGAAATCCGATAATTCTTGGGCCTCGCTGGGTATTACCGAAGGTTCATACAATACTTTTCGAAGATTGCTAAGCCACTTACCACCCTGACTCAGAAAAGTGTAACCTTCAGCTGGAGAGAAAAACAAGACACTGCGTTCCAAACACTAAAGCGAGCTCTATGTAGTGCACCTATATTATCTTTGCCAGAAGGAACAGAAGACTTTGTGGTCTACTGTGATGCGTCAAACCAGGGACTTGGATGTGTCCTAATGCAACGAGGAAAAGTCATCGCATACGCCTCGAGACAACTCAAGACGCACGAGGTCAACTATACCACGCATGATCTCGAACTAGGAGCAGTCGTTTTCGCTCTAAAGAACTGGAGGCACTACCTCTACGGCACAAAATGTACAATCTTCACCGACCATAAGAGCCTTCAGCACATCCTTAACCAAAAGGAACTCAACCTGAGACAAAGACGATGGGTAGAACTACTAAACGATTACGAATGCGAAATTCGTTATCATCGCGGAAAAGCTAATGTAGTAGCTGATGCCCTCAGCCGAAAGGAATACTCGGGCCGCCGAGTGAAATCCTTAACCATGACGATCCATTCACACCTGTCCACACAAATCAAGGAAGCTCAAATAGAAGCCTTGAAATCCGAAAACGTGGCAAGTGAAGCCTTAAGATGAATGGATAAGAATCTTGAAGTCAAGGATGACGGAGTTCGTTACTTCATGAATCGGATCTAGACGCCGAAGTTTGGCAGATTCAGAGACGTTGTCATGAATGAAGCCCATAAGACTCGATACTCCGTACATCCCGATTCGGACAAAATATATCTGGATCTCAAGAAATTGTATTGGTGGCCAAACATGAAAGCCGAAATTGCTACTTATGTAAGCAAATGTCTGACATGCACCAAAGTCAAGGTAGAGTACCAAAAGCCCTCGGGATTATTGCAGCAACCTGAAATACCCGAGTGGAAGTAGGAGCGGATAACCATGGACTTCGTAACCAAGTTACCCAAGACAGCGGGTGGACTTGACACCATCTGGGTGATCATCGACAGGTTAACCAAATCTGCGCACTTCCTACCAATAAAGGAAACAGATAAGGTAGAGAAACTAACTACAACATACATCAGGGAGGTTGTACGACTGCATGGTGTACCAATATCCATTATCTCGGACCAAGATAGTAGATTCACCTCGCGGTTCTGGCAGTCACTACAAAAATCTCTAGGAACGAGGCTAGACATAAGTACCGCCTACCACCCACAAACCGACAGCCAGAGTGAGAGAACCATCCAAACCTTAAAAGATATGTTAAGAGCTTGTGTGATCGATTTTGGTAAAGCTTGGGATACCCATTTACCATTGGTTGAGTTCTCGTACGACAATAGCTATTACACTAGCATCAAGGTTGCTCCATTCGAAGCCCTCTATGGTCGTAAGTACAGATGACCCCTGTGCTGGGCTGAAGTGGGTGACACGCAACTTGCTAGTGGTCAAGTACCCGACAGTGCCCTCACTGGCTCGAAAATCATAAGGGAAACTACCGAGAAGATTGTCCAAATCCGAGAACGAATAAAGGCTTCAAGAGACAGACAAAAGAGTTATGCGGATAAAAGACGGAAACCCTTGGAATTCCAGGTTGGGGACCGGGTGCTATTGAAGGTCTCACCCTAGAAGGGATTAATACGTTTTGGAAAACGTGGGAAACTAAACCCTAGGTATATCGGACCATTCGAGATCCTTGCCCGGATCGGCCCAGTGGCATACAAACTTCGATTACCGCAGGAACTCAATAACGTACACCCTACCTTTCACGTGTCGAACCTAAAGAAGTGCTTGTCCGATGAGACCCTCGTCATCCCTCTTGACGAAATTGAAATCAACGAGAGTCTCCACTTCGTAGAAGAGCCAGTAGAAATCATGGATCGGGAAATTAAGAGAACTAAGCAAAGTCCTATACCCATTGTGAAGGTCCGTTGGAATGCCAAGCGAGGACCTGAATACACTTGGGAGCGCGAGGATCAGATGAGACAAAAGTACCCGCACCTTTTTCCTAGTCCATGAACTCTGTCTTAGATTAAATTTTGGGACGAAATTCCCTCTAACGGGGGGATGATGTGACAACCCGATATTTCAAGTCAATGTAATGTTCAAAAGTCAAATATTATAAGCTATTTTGGAATCAATAAAAATAGCGTCAAAAATGAAGTGTTCTAAAGTCTCAATTGGGATACATAAAATGTTAGATATCGTTTCAAGGTTTTCAGAAATATAAAGAACACTCAAATCCGAGTTATAACGAAGAAGTTATGACCAGTCGAAAATCCAAGACACACTCGGTAAAACACTGTTAAGCGTAAAAAGTGAAATTTCAATAAAATACTCTTTAGCCTTAGGTATCTAAACGAAAGTCGTAGCTTATGTTAAACCGTGAGCGTGTATAAAAAGAACACCCAAATCTGACTTCGAATGAGGAAGTTATGATTTTTCTAAGTTTCAGATATAACAGTAGACAGCTAAAAACTCGAAATAGAGATCGAGCGATTTTTAGCCGACGCAACCTAAACGAGAATTGAAGATCTCGACAATAGTAGTACAACGGTAAAAAGACAAACGAAAACGGACATCGGATGAAGAAGTTATGAATTTTTAACGGATTTATCCTGTCCCGACCTATTAAAAAATATATAATTAAAAATAAACTCAAAATTTGCCGATGAAGTCTAAATGAAAGTTGTAGAGTATTTTCTCACCTACGCGTGGATATAAAGAACGTAAAAAACAGAGCGCGTATGCGAAAGTTACGAATTTTCAAAGATTTGGGCACACACTTCGAGGCTTATCCGAAGGAGTACGCCCTGCGTACTTCGGAGTACGCCCAACGTACCCAATACACGGCTTCGGATCGGCCACGTCGCCCCTATTCCTCTACTCCCGTCCCATCCGAAGACCGGCGACCGATGACGTCATCGCTGACGTACGCCCCGCGTACTTCGGTGTACGCCCAACGTACGAGGCCAGGCAGCCTCACTATAAATAGGTGCGAGGATTCCGAATTCTCTTGCACAAATTCTCCATTTCTCTCTCTCTTTTTCACTTCCGAGCCCCTCGAGACTACCCCGACGCCCCGATTCCTTATCCAAGTTCCGACGAAGGTCCGAAGCTCCGAGATTCCCGAAAAATTCACCACTTTCCAGTCGAAGTGCTGCCCGAGAAAAATCTCGTTTTGTTCAAATCACCACACTTTCCAGGTGAGTTCATACCCCTACATTTTCACGTCTTTTTCATGTTTTAGGGGGGGGGGTGGAATACAAGTGAAACACGAGATAAACTTATGTTTAAAATACACATCGTTACACATGGTTTCAAATACTTTACCTACATTTTGTTCATAAATGTTAAACAACATTACTACCAACGTTACACTTTACATGCAAAGTTGGTATTACACCGAGTTTTTATCATCAAATGGAACACACTTTTGAAAAACTATAATAGGTATAGTTTACAAGTTATTCATGACATCTTTACATAAACACTGTAAAAAGGAAATACTTTCATTTACAAGAAATGTGGACTTTTCATTCCGTAAATCTATTGATACTAAGTTTTGTGAGACATCCGGCTTCACCGTACTCTCAAGTACGCATTTCAAGTCCTGTATTATAAACCATAATCTCTTGTAGGGAGAGCGTGATATTTGTGTATAGATCTATACGGGATTGACAATCCCGCACCTAAACTGTTAGCTACGGTTATACCGGCAGGTCTGGGGTGACAAACGTCATAACACTGCAACGCCTGAAGAAAGTTATTACAGGCAGTCTGGGTCAATAGCATGGTTATAAAACTCACATGGAGTATCAAAATATTTCTGATTTACAAGACTATTAAATGCATTCAGTAATTACATTATATATGTATAAATCCACTTTCACCATTTTAGCACGAAAGATACTATTGCATACCAGCCTTTGGAACTTTTTCAAACTATCACACATACATAGAAAATATTGGATTTTCTGGAAAACACGCTCAGTCATTTTTACCGAAAAACATACAAATTTTAGTACAAAAACGCTTATGGACTCACCAACTTAATTGTTGACACTTTTTCAAAACTACTTGTATTTCTCAGGGAATCAGTAATACAGGTAAACCTCAGCTTTTGGAGAAGGAACGCTAAGGCGTCAGTTATCAAAACATTTTAAATCATCATATTTGTAATATTCTTTTAAAACATGCATTACATGCAACAATGTAACTTTTTATTATATTTATGATGGTTGGGTTTACTTTCTTTACAAATATTCAACTGTTATGATACTACGTGAAGTCACCCACCCTCGAATGTTTCCGCCATTCTGGTTTGGGGGTGTGAGATGGATAAAGTTGTAAACTTTATCCATTAAGTATTTGAGAAGAAGTAGATTTGGAAGTATGAGCCATGATCTATAAAGATTAAGCTCTTAATGAGAAAAATGACATTTTACCAGTAGCCACGACGTGGCCAATGGATAGCCACAGCATGGAAAAGTAATGATTCAAGACTGTTTTGTCATGGCATTGTCACGACATGGCCAAGGAGGGCCCACGACGTGGCAATGTCCTGCATGTTGATTGTTTGGCCTTCCATTCCCATGACGTAGCCAAGGGGGGCCCACGACGTGGTCTTGACATTATGGACCTTTAACCATTTTGACCTAGGGTCAATATTGGAGGATTTGGGTTACTGAGTCGGGATTTAATTGTCTTGGTTATAGTCGGTTCACGGGATTGAGAAGTGTAAGGTGTGAGAGTGTTGTTATGCATCTTCGGTTCTTCTGTTTAGGTGCGTTTCTTACTATGATACATATCCCGTTGTATATCCTTTGAATTTTAGGATAAAGGAACTATTAGAGCATAAGTATTTTAGTGGCTGAGGTAGCTCCTTTGTTTGTGATGTATGGGACACTTAGTGTCATAGTATGCTAGATTGGTAGGGTATTTCTTGTTGATCGTATAATACATTTATGAGTTATGTTTGGTTACAGTAACTGGATTAGACCGTTTATCAGGATTATGTATGATTGACCAGCGAAAGACGTAATTGAGAAGTGGTAAATGGAAAGATAACTAGGGAATGCTAGTTGCTAAGGGTATGGACATGGTGGTATTTTTCTTTGTGGTTATGTTACATGATTATGTAATCATGATTGCTTCCTGTGTAGTTTAAGTTGGATAGCGTGAGAACTCTTGGCCTAATACCTGATTGTGATGTTCTTGTTTGATTGTTCGCTCTCGAGTGGGTCATCTTATCGACTGTCTAACTGATCCCTGAATACATATGACTTTATAAATTATACAAAAGACTGTGATTGGACCATATTACTGATAGGAACGAATATGTTTGGGTCACAACACTTATAAGAAAGACTATGGTTGGAGCACAACACTAATAGGGAAGATTGTGGTTGGACCACAACATTGATAGGGAAGACTGTGGTTGGATCACAACAACATTATGGAAGACTTGATTAGACCACAACATTAATAAGGAAGACTTTGGTTGGATCACAACATTGATAAGGAAGACTGCGGTTGGACTATAACATTGATAGGACAGACTGTGGTTGGATCACAACACTGATAGGGAAGACTATGGTTGGGCCACGACACGAGTAGGAATGTCTGTAGATGGATTATAGTAATTATACGTAAGATCAGGGTGGAGCCCCTGGAAATGGAGTCAGTGCTGGGCCCATACACTCCCTTGGGCTGGGCCCGTTACATATGATTTATGTATGTGGATACGAGATTTGATTAGTTGGAGCTAGAGCCTAGATCTTGTGTGGATGCATTGTATGTATGATGACATATGTGGTATACTGGGGAAATCACTAAGCATTATTCTTACAGTTGTGGATTAAACTTTTTGTGGTCATTCATGAGAAGAGCTCGGTGGGACTGTACACACATATCGAAGATTTTTGTTTCCGCAGTTTTGTAAACTTAAGTATGATATTGTATGGTTTTAATCAAATGGATGTTACTTGTTGGTTTTGAAACAAAGGTTTTAATTGGTTATTATATTCTAAAATTGGAAAACCTCTTTGAAAATTTTGGGATGTTTCATGTTGGTATCAGTGCCTCGGTTTAAAAGATTCGGGTGCACCTTTCGGTGTGTCTGAACTCAAACTGAGGACTGAGAGATATTCTAAACGAGTTATTAGAAAAGAAAATGCTTTATTCAAGAAAACGATTTTCTAAAAAGATTTCATAGCAAATGGAGGATGCGATGCGTACAGTCGTCCAGAGCTCAGGAAGTAAGTAATTCCCAATATACACATATGACCTTGTATTTGTGCTATAAATTGTTATGCATGATAGAATGTAGACTTTCGATCCACTTAGGAATGGTATGATAGAATTTCTTGACTTCTGTGATGCCTTCTAGCTTAGAGAATTGTTTGTTATGTGTTGTTTGAAGTCTTGATTGGTAATGTTATTTGCTAGGTGTATGTCTTAGAGTTGTATACGATCAGGATTGCATAGCCTTAGAATGATTTAGCCTTATTTCTAGTTCCTCATCTGGTTGTGGGCTTAGGGTAGAATCATGTATTCGACAGTCTATTTGATCCAATGTTGTGTATAAATTCCATGCACAAGGAAACCAATGGTGTTGAAAGGGGTTCTAGCAATTCTGAAGCGAGTAAGTGAATAGGATCCTAGAAGGAGAGTCTATGAAGTATAGTATTATGCATATGGCTAGACACATGCATGCACATGAGGAGTTTGGTAGAGTGATGTGAAGTGATTTGGGAGTCTTGGAATAGTTCTTGGAACGAGTATAGATAGGTGTGGAAGGTATTATTGGGCATGTACTACTGAAAGCACATGATCCATACTGTGGTCGGGGAGTTTTCAGGATTACCGGGGAATTTGTAGGTGGGTATGCATAGTACGGGTTTACACCATGCATAGTTTGATGTGTTTCCGTTATCTTTCAGATTCAGGATGGAAATCTTCCGTATGGGTGATTCAGAGCTGAGTGAGGAGGTTGTTCACAACTTCATAACCATAGAGATTTCGAGGTTCATGAGAGCGAATTTGTATGGTTTGATCAGCCCATTCAGGGATAAGTTGATTTCAGTTACGGATGAGAAACTTAGGGTTCTTCAGGTAGATTTGGAGGCAAGTCGCCTCAGGGCTCGGGAGATTTCGTTTAGGGAGTTTGATGCTTATGGAGCCCCATATTTCTTTGGGAGTAGGGATCCGATCATCAGTATGTGTTGGGTTGCCGATCTGGAGAGTGCATTTTGCGCCAACTTCTGTCCGACGGAGGCCAAGGTCAGATCCGTGACATGTATTCTGTGCGACAGAACTAGGGATTGGTGGTGCGAGGTTCTCTAGGGCATCGAAATAAATATGGTCAAGTGCATGTCATAGGAGGATTTTTCACCAACTTTAGGAGAGAGTGTGTGCCAGGAGTTGACTCGATAATATTTGAGGCTTGAACAGACTACAAAGAATGTGGCTAAAATCACTGCCAAATTTAGAGAGAGAAAAAGGTGATGATTTGTCCTTAGTTTATGGCTTCGGAGGAGATGATGATGACTCACTACCATGACATGTTGAGGATGGAGATTCGGGAGCACATGAGTATCTCGTGTCATAAGACTCTTCCCAGTTTGGTGGAGGCAGGCAGGGAGAAAGAGCTAGAGTTGGAGATCCAGAGCTGGAGTTGGAGACCCAACAACGTAAAAGGAGGCATGATATGGTTCATGCATCTGCAGCAACATCCAAGAAGGCTCGGATGATGGGCAGTCGGTTAGGAGATTGAGAGACTCGCGCACTTTATGGGAGGTATGATCGGACTCATTGGAGTATTTTACTCGTGCCTATTTCTGGATGTTCCAAGTGTGGTAAGGAGGGTCACTAGAATCGGGAATGTAGTCAGAGGGAGTTGCCAATGGTATGTCTCTCTTGTTGTCAGCCAGCCCATGTTAAGGCCGATTTTCCTATGAAAGTCGATGGTGTGGTTTTAGATGCGACAACTTTGTCTTGGCAACTACCGGGTAGGCGACACGGGACAGATGGAGTCCCAAGAGAGGGGTTTTGAGTTAACGATTTCCTTCATTTCGGTTTGATGCAACATTCATTGGTGTTATCAAGATCCTTCTTTTTGTTTGTTTTGTTGTTTCAGTTGTAATCTTGAATGATCTATTGAATGATATTGTATTAAGAAACTTTGGTTCTATCATAAAGGTTTATGTATATTTGTATTGTTGTTATTATTGTAAATGTGTGTTGGAACTCGTTGGATGTTGCTGTCATGGGTTGTAGTCATAGGTTGGAGTTCTTGAGTTTTGTGGAAGAATTTGGATTCTTGTATGCTTGGTAATGATAGGTGTGGTTGTTAGGAACCATATGGTGGAGCTATTGGATTGGCTTGGAATTTCGAGTGGTTATGAAGTTTTCAAAGTCTAGCCAATTCCAAGTGGGGGATAATTTCTTCGTCAAATGGAAATATTTCCAAGTGCATGTCATCCCAGAACTTTATATTTAAGGTAGGACTTTAGTTGGTTATGGTTGTTGTCCGAGTTGAAGCATACACATGGAATCATGTTCAACAGTCCGATGTAAGGATGTCAAAAAATTTCGTGGGACCCCGATTACATACGTGGTTAATTTTTTATAAAATTCGGGGGGAGGCGGGGGGAGGGGGGGGGGGATTAAACCCTGTTTTTGTTTTCTGGACTAGGGGTGGGAGTGGGTATTTCCTTCCCGTACTCCCGCGGGGGCCCTATTTGTATATTTATATAAAAAAACTATATATTTAATATATATATATATATATATATATATATATATATATATATATATATAGACAATGACAATACATGATCTAATTTTAGGGTTTCTTGACATTCTTCTACTTCAGAACATACGACGATACGATAATGAACTGGTCATATATTTTTGGACATGTAATACTTTTTTTGTAATGTTGTTTATAAGTTTGTTGGATTTGTCGTTTTGTAATGTTGGATTTTTAATTTTTTTAGTTGTTAAAAAACTAGATTTTAAGCTTTTAAAGTTATGAAAAATAGTTTTTTTAGCCCAAAATATAACAATTTTTTTAGCAAAAAAGTCAATTTTAAGCCTACAAAACGGGGAAAGGGGGCAGGATCGGGGGTGATGAAGTTATTCGGGGGCGGGATGGGGGGTTATGTAAACAAGGGATTCGGGGGCAGGGGCGGGGGCGGGGGCAATAACTGATTTCGGGGGCGAGGAAGCTATTTCCGCTCCTGTTTGGTCCCATTGACATCCCTACTCCGATGTGATCAGAGAAACAGATAGTGAGGATTCCATGCAATCTCGTCAAAAGGATTGAAGCATCGGCACTAGCACAATTTTGGGTTAGTGCCTAGGTTCAAGTTGAGGGTTGTATAATGGCCTCTCTGCCTGTTCTTGACTAATCAAGGCTTTGGGGTGCGAAGCATGACCAAAACATCTGATAGGGTCTAGTAGACTAGGGGGTCCATCTCGTGTCAACGTTGCTTGCCGTCTTCTAGGTTGTATGAAAGACCATGGTTGGATCATGGTAGGAAAGACTACAATTGGGCTATAGCAAATAAAGTGACTGGAAGACTATGGTTAGATCATACCATTAACATATGAAAGACCATGGTTGGATCATGGCAGGAAAGACTGTAGTTGGGTTGTAGCAGCGAAAGTGATTGTAAGACTATGGTTGGACCATAACATTCACGTATGAAAGACCATGGTTGGATCATGGCAGGAAAGACTACAGTTGGGTTGTAGCAACATGATTGATTGTAAGACTATGGTGGATCATATCATTCACATATGGAAGACCGTGGTTGCATCATGGCCGGAAAGATTGCAGTTGGGACGTAGCAAGGAAGGTTATTGTAAGACTATGGTTGGATCATAACCTTCACATATGGAGGACCATGGTTGGATCATCGCAGAAGAGACTGCAGTTGGACTATAGCGGCATGATTGATTGTAAGACTATGGTTGGATCATAGCATTCACATGGGTTGAATCAGACTTAGCATTGTATGTTTAGTCGTTTCTCTGTGTAGACTTGAGGGTTTTTAGGACCATATTGATGTATAAGTTAGGTAAACCTTTTCTTGTTGGCCTTTTTATTGGAGTTCATTGTGCATTTGTGAGTGCAGTTAGTTATGGAGTTCATTCCTCAGTCCATCCATTAGAAGGAGCAAGGTTGGCTTGTAGGATGGGTTTGTTCACTCGATTGTTGGTTACAACACCAGAGTCCTTGAGATTAAGGAAAGCATTGGCTTCTCTCAAGGTTGGTTATATGAAATGTTTGGACCATTGTATTATCTTCGGTTCAGATCTATGAGTCTTGGTCAGACATGGTTTCAGAGTCTTAAGATTTTGGTAAGGAAGTTATTTCTTCTCAATGTGGATTGGTTCAATTGTGTGCAAGTTTTCTCTTCGTCAGGTCACGTGTTTCACGCTAAGAATTGGGTCACCCTTGGGTCTAAGGGGAATGACTATTTTGAGTTTATTATCTAATGTTGCAACGGATGTGATTTCAACCTTTTAGCAGTTTCTGCGCAAATATGGTATTTACGCCTGGTTTTGGAAATCCTTGCATTGTAATTGTAATTTCTGACTTTTGGAGTGGCATCTTCTAGAGTTGAAGGAATAGGGCTTCGCAATAGCCTACGACTTGGCAAGAAGAGGGTCACACTGTGGCAATCGCAATAGCCTAAAATCCAGATATTTAGTGTTTCCTTCATATATAAACACCTTTACTCATGTATTAGGTTATCTCCTTCAGCCTCCATCTCTCCATTTCGAAACCCTGGCCTTTCATCCAAGATTATGAGCTTGGTGGCTTGATTTTGAAGTAGTTCCTTGATAGATGCCATTCTATGCATCTTTTAGGGTAGTTTTTATTAGCATTTAGCGTCATATTTTGTACATTTGCATGTCATTTGTTTAAATAATGTTCAGCTCATGTATTTTATCATAATTCCCGTATTGTTAGCATTTTTGTGTCGTTTTCAGATAGTTCGAGTGGAGTAGTAGATTGGGAGCAGCTGGATGCATATTTGGAGCCTAAATGGAGCTGGAAATGAAGGAGGATGTTGAGAAATGTTTGGAAGATGTTTTGGTCAAGAAACATTTGATAGAATTGATCATACGAAGATAAATTGCTACAATTAGAAGCCTAAAGGACGTTGGTAGCTTTGACCCCCTGTCAGTATTTTGACCATATCTCATGACTCGTAATTTCGATTGATGAGATTCAAAATGTTCTGGAAACTACACAAAATTTCAGAAGACTTTCATGTTTACTTAAACTGAAGAATCGTGATCAAAACGGGCCAAAAAGCCAAAAATGTGATTGTATTTTTCATATCAGCGATCGTATAAATGTGACGAAGTTTTCCAGGGCTGAAATAAGTCGTTTGAAAGCCATCTGAGAAGCAAAATCAAAAACTGCGATCGCATAACCCATATCTGCGATCACATTTTTTGCCTCGGAATTCCAGAAACGTCGAAAATAGCATCGTACATCATTTAGGGGCAAAATCTGGAAAAAAAACCCTAATATATGCGATCACAATTCTGCTTTTGCGATCACATATTTTTCCATCTTGTTCCGGGAGCTTTGTCTTGAGTATAAATATGGCCCTCATAATCAAATTCAAAGTAAGACGGTTCCAGATGACGGAAAACACTTATGAAGGCGATTTCTGATCCCTTTCAGCGATTTTTGGAGATCTGATGGTTGCGATTCATCTCATTCGTTTATTTTAGAATATTATTCGGTTAATGTTTCTCTTTATTAGTTTAGATTTGTTTTTAGCCATGTCTAGCTAAAACCCTAGTTTTCAGTTCTGCATAGACTAGTACTTTTCAAGTGATTAGTTTTCATATATGGTTTTCTTTTTGTGTTTCTATCTAGATTTTTCAGTTTTGAGCTTAATGTAGGTTTGATTTTTAATTCATGTTAGTCGGATCACCTAGCTAGGGTTTTGTCACACCCCCAAACCAAGGATGGCGGAAACGTCCGGGGGTGGAGGACTTCATGTATAGTATCACAACAACGAGTATAATAGTGCTCAAAGTAAATACAACCATCATAAATATAATTGAAAAGGTTACACCATAGTATATGTTTACATGTTTCAAAATCAATTACATTATGATGACAAAATGAACTGTTTGACGATTTAACGTCCCATCCTCAAAATGCTGTTGGTTTCCTGTTTCACTGATTTCCTGAGAATACAAGTAGTTTTGAAAAGTGTCAACAATTAAGTTGGTGAGTTCATAAGAGTTTTGTTTGAGGAAGAAACTGTTTTCTTTGTAAAAGAGACAGAGTATGTTTCCAGAAAATCCAATATTTTCTTTATTAAGTGTGAAATGAATGCTCCTATGTTATGCGGTAATGTACCCTAGAAAGACCCATAGATTCCTTCTATAATCACTCAGTGTATATAAGTTATATAAAATTTAGTTAAATAAACCGTTGAATATAATGGGTCTGCCCTAGGTCCACAACCAAACAAGGAACAGGAGATGAGGCGGGCCCACCAATTCTAAGTCGATTTCAATTCAATTTTATATAACTCTAACATGTACACTTAGCAATTATAGCTGAAAACTAACAATTCTAATGATATGTAGTTTTAATACCATAAAACCATTTTGTGTAAACCCGGTACTTTGTATTCGTACCCCGTTTATATGAAAACCCGGTACTTTGTAATGTGCCCCTTTTTGTGTAAACCCGGTACTTTGTATTTGTACCCCGTTAATGAAGATCCTGGTACTTTGTAATGTACCCCCTTTTTGTGTAAACCCGATACTTTGTATTTGTACCCCGTTAATGAAGATCCTGGTACTTTGTAATGTACCCCCTTTTTGTGTAAACCCGGTACTTTGTACTCGTACCCCGTTTATATGAAAACCCAGTACTTTGTAATGTACCCCTTTTTGTGTAAACCCGGTACTTTGTACTCGTACCCCGTTTATATGAAAACCCAGTACTTTGTAATGTACCCTTTTTTGTGTAAACCCGGTACTTTGTATTTGTACCCCGTTAATGAAGATCCTGGTACTTTGTAATGTACCCCTTTTTGTGTAAACCCGGTACTTTGTATTTGTACCCCGTTAATGAAAGTCCTTTGTAATGAGTTTGAAATGTAAATGAAACATAAACTACACCTATTATAATTTATCAAAACGTTTGTAATGTATATGCAACCTAACTATACCTATTATAGTTTAGCATGTTTGTTTGTGGTGTATAAGAACCATTTTCTATGTAAGTCGAATGTATAGCAAAAATATAACTATGTTTATCATGCCTTGTTTTGTACTATTGGTAATGATGGAGGATTCTTACAATTCAGTGAGTATTTTCTGTTATACAATTATACCACAACAAGAAACACATTTAAAATATGAGATTCTCAAAGATTAACACCTTGCTCAACATGTTACGAAGTGTGATGAAAGTTATAAGCTGTTATCTAGTTTTTGATCTTTTTACACTGTTTTACAAAAATCATACGGAGTCAAAAACTGAATCCGTAAATTCTGAGAGTTCACAAAATGTGTCTAGTTTATTCATAATTTTTATTATGGTTTTTAGAAGTCTTTAACTTGTGTTAAAATGTTCATATTCACAGACTGGTCCCAATTCGTTTCTGAAATGATAGACAGTTTTGTAAAAATTACCATAAATCGTAGAAACATCGTATGGAGATATGCAAGTAGTCATTTTAAAGGTATGAACCTGAACTATTTGCATATTAAACAGTTTTGAAAGATATTAAGTTTAAGATAGTCAAAATAGTCCGTGAATAAGACTCAACTTTTCTGATGAAAGCTGTTGTTTGAGTTTAGTTAAGTTGTTGGTGTTTTACTTGTATTCCCCCCTTAAAACTTGAGAAAAACATGAAAATATAGGGGTATGAACTCACCTTGAGTGATTTCAGTAGATGGATGAGGAAGAAAAGAAGTGTTCAACTCAAGAACACTAGGGGGATGCTTGAAGATTTGAAGATCAAATGTGGAGGAAAAACTCAAGACCAGCCTTTGAATCTCGAATTTTAGAGAGAGAAAGTGAAAAAGATGTGTTTGGTCTCCTTGAGAAAGAATGAATAAAGTGGGAGGAGAGATAAGGGTTTTTCTATCCTTGTGACAAGGTACTTGGCTGGAAAGAGTGGGGAAAAAGGACAATGAAATGACCAGGTATGGTGGAATAGTAACTGGGGATGGTCTTGGAGTGGGTATGGGAGGTAACTTGTGTCTTTGCCCAAAGGGTAAGTCGACACTCCACCCATAAATCTTACCTACTAGATTTTATTCTTAGGCAAGGATTTTCCCCAAAATATAATTAAAATATGGATATTTAGGGTTTATTATGTTAAAATACGAGTTTGGGTGAAAATCCCGCGTTAAAATCACGAAAAACGAGCTTAAAACGAAGTTTGGGTCAAAAACCGGCAATATGGACCAAACCTGCGAGGTTCGGCTCTAAGAGAGTGAGAACCGAGAGAAGGGAAGGAAGGAACCGAGAGGAAGAGGAGGGGACCGAAGGTGCGAGGGGGAGGGACCGAAGGTCCGAGGTCTCGGTTCGGTCTGCTGAGCTTCGGTCCGAGAGGGTGTAGTTCGCTTCTAACACCTTCGCTTCTGACAAGTTCGATCCTAAGAGGTTCTGCTCCTTAAGAGGGTTCGGCTCCTTAAGAGGTTTCGGCTCCTTAAGAGGGTTCGGCTCCTTAAGAGGGTTCGGCTCCTTAAGAAGGCTCGGCTCCTTAAGAGGGTTCGGCTCCTTAAGAGGGTTCAGCTCCTTAAGAGGGTTCGACTCCTTAAGAGGTTTCGGCTCCTTAAGGCTGTTTTTCGCGTAGACTTCCGTTTTCGAGCTGTTTTCGACTAAATTAAGTAAGAGGGTTCGACTCCTTAAGAGGTTTCGGCTCCTTAAGGCTGTTTTTCGCGTAGACTTCCGTTTTCGAGCTGTTTTCGACTAAATTAAGGGTCGGGATGCCCGGAGTGATTATAAGAATTTGAGAGATATTTGGGAGAGATTTGATATACTTGGAGAGATTTGAGAGAGATCTCGTTTGCGACCTTTTTGAGTGTTTGGCTTCGTAACGCAAGGTTTGTACATCACGTTAAGTCTCGTTATGATTGTTATATGCCCCCGAGGGTTAAGGAATAATGTTTGATCGGGTAGTTTCATCACTTGCCCTGATTAGGGTTTAGAATTTCCGAACACGTGAAAACTCTAGGTGATACTTTGTATTAAGATTTGTGAGTTGTACCATAAGAATCATAATGGAAACCCTAATATGCAAGGGTTAGATAAGTTGACCGATTTGACTTGTTGACTTTGGTTGACTTTGATTTGACCAAAAATTGACGGTTGTCACAGGTTTTTATCATTCTAGTTAATCAGTTAATAGAATCCATAATTATTCTTTTCAACTGGTAATAAGTAACGAGTATCAAATTGGTTCCGTGTTTGGGATTTAACTCTGATATTAACTAAAAAAAATTATATATTTACAGTTCCGAGCTTGTGAGAAGTATTGGATATTGTTGGGAATTTTAGACAAATCATAAAGCTGGTTTTCTGATTTAATTAAGAGCTTGTTTAATTAAACAGTAAAAAGTTAGGGTTAATTCAAAGATCTTGTTTTGGTTCTCTAATTTAGGTAAGAGAGAATATACAAGAGCATGTTAGTTTTTCTCAGTGCCATCTTAGATAGAACACATTCTGAATAACCAGATATGGGCTAACAACATGATTAGGAAAGTAGCAGCAGAACTAAAATCGTTTTTACTATATATTTTCATTTAGTTTATTTTCACTGCAAATTTTTAGTTTTTAGTTTAATTTAAACCCCCCCCCCCTTTTATAATTTATGTCTCATGACTAGAATGTGCATGATGTTAAAATGCATTGACCATTAGGCTGTGTGCCTGAGGATTCGACCATGCTTCCCTGTGCTATGTTTTTAATGCAACCAGTAGTGAAAATTTTATTTGCTTAATACGCCTACGACAACATGTTCACAAATTGGCGTCATTGTCAGGGACATGGTGCTTTCAAGTAGTTTTATTCCAAGAAATTTTTGTTTAGGTACACCTCTAGCTTTTGATCCAGAAATTGAAAGGACTGCACTGAAACTGTAGAAAGAAGTAGCAAAACAAAAACAATCAGTTGGTTTCTTTGGTTCAGCCTCCCTACCACCAGAAATCTCCATGCCACATGGCAGTCCCTTGTGGAACGAACCAAGCCCAACTTTTTTGTATTTTCCGAAAGTACCCCCGTCTTCAGCTTCTAACAGCCCCATTAAAACATACTCCCCACCATCCTTAGTTAAATCCAAGAAAACAGACTCTTTTGAAACCCAATCTGAAAAATCAGCCATGAGTGACGTGGGAGAAGAAGCAGAAAAGACTCTCAGAGTGTGGGCAACTTAAGAAGTCAATCAATAGCCTCTTTGCATTACTTTTCCAGAAGTCCAGAACTTCGAACTCAAATCAGGTCTGATACATCTTCTTCCCACATTTAGAGGTCTAGAAAATGAAGAACCACATAAATTCCTCAAGGAATTTCATGTGTTTTGTTCAGGAATGAAGTCGCATGTTGTCACTGAAGATCAGATAAAGTTAAGGGCATTCCCATTTTCAGTTCAAGATTCAGAAAATGAATGGTTGTATGAGCTCCCATCAGGTTCGATCAATACTTGGACAAAACTCACGAAGTTTTTTTAGAGAAATATTTTCTAGAAACTTTAGTTTCCAGTCTCAGAAGAGAAATCATTGGTATCAAACAAGGAAATAGATAAGCTTTACACACTTGTTGGGAGAGCTTCAAGAAGCTTCTGGTTCGGTGTGCATAACATTGAATCAGTGACTACCAGCTCTATAAATGTTTATATGAAGGTCTGACACCTATTGAAAGGCGTCTGATAAATGCTTCCAGTGGCGGTTCCTTAGGTGATATAACACCAACCACAATCCAAGAACTGATCGAGAAACTGGTGATAGAATCGAAATATTCTGGTGATGAAGACGAATGATATCTAGATCAGTCAAGAGGAGTCAAAGAAGTCAACAATGCTCATCTAGAGTCTCAGATTTCTGAACTGACAAAAGGTGTTCTCCTCTTGACAATGGAAAAAATAGCTGCAAAGAAACCATGTGGAATTTGCTTGAAGATTGAACACCCCACTTACATGTGCTCATTATTGCAAGAAGACACTGCTATAACAAAAGTTGTTGGAGGGTATCAGCAGAAATTTTTTTATCATCAAAACAATCAAGGCCAGAACGATAATTTTCAGCAGAAACAACAATCTCAAATTCCACCTGGATTCCATCAGCAGCGAAATTATCAGCAACTGGGATTTCAGCAGAACTTTCAGCAGCAAACTTATCAGAATAAAAAATTTTAGAATCAGAATTCGCATCAGAAACCTAGTAGTTCTAGTGTGGCTTTAGAAGATACTATAAAGAGTCTTTCCATGAGCACCCAAGCATTCCAGAACGAGACCCGAGCTAGTATGAAGAATCTGGAACAACAAGTGTCTCAATTTGCCACTTATGTGGGTCGTCTGGAATCTCAAGGAAAGTTACAAGGGCACACTGAAAACAATCCAAAGTACAATGTGAGTGTTGTTTCCTTGAGAAGTGGAAAAAGTTATGGAGACCCAGGCGCATCTGAACCAGAAAATGAAGCTGATGAAGAATATGAAGAATTCCTGGTTGAAGAAGATGATATAAAAGAAACATAAAAAGCTGATGACGAATATGAAGAGGTTTTGGTTGAAGAAGAAGCTCAAGAAGATAAAGGAATAGAAACTATACAACCAGTGAAGCCGAATCTGAAGGAGTACAAGCCACTACCACCCTTTCCATCACGACTGAGAAGCAGGAAGCGCGAGCGTGAGGATGGAGATATTATGGAAATTTTTCATAAGGTTGAGGTAAATATCCCATTTTTAGATGTTATCAAACACATCCCTCGATATGCCAAGTTTTTGAAAGCCTTACGCAATTCAAAGAAAAGATGAAATTTAATGAAATTATCAAAGCTGGCAAAAATATTTCTGCCATTTTGCAAAAGGGTTTACCTCCAAAGTGCAAGGATCTAGGGTTTTTCTCAGTTCCTTGTAAATTGGGTGACCTAAATTTTTCAAATTCCATGCTTGGCTTTGGTGCAT
This sequence comes from Lactuca virosa, assembly GCF_052849685.1. Lineage (NCBI taxonomy): Eukaryota > Viridiplantae > Streptophyta > Magnoliopsida > Asterales > Asteraceae > Lactuca > Lactuca virosa. The sequence continues at coordinate 319,933,483 of NC_136429.1, forward strand.
CAGTCAATTTCCTTCCTATTTATGTTTTTGAAAAATTAAAAATGGGAACTTTACAAAAGACCGGGACACTCATTCAGTTGGCAGATCACCCGACAGTACACCCAAAAGGTGTATTGGAGGATGTTCTCGTCCAAGTGGGTGAACTTATCTTTCCCGTTGATTTTTATATTTTGTACATGGGTTATTTGGACATATCATATTAAAAATCTATCATTTTCAGAAGGCCATTTATGAAATCTGCAAAAACAAAAATAGATGTTTTTTAATGTCGTGATTTCAATGGAGTTTGATAAGGAAGTGGTTAATTTTAAAACTAATGATGATAACTTTCCTTCTGATAATATTTTTGTTAATTATCTGGGTACCATCAGTCCTTTATCTGAGGGATGCTGTGAGTTTTTTAATGTTTATGTCCGAGACAAATTTGTAGACATGAATTTATCACACACATCAAAAGAGCCAGAAAAGGGAAATTTTTGGGAAAAAGAAGTAAAATTAACTGCTGAAAAGAAGTTATCTGAAGCATCAAAGAAGTAGCTGACAAGAAATAAGCTTGGGGAGGTGAATGAGAAGCCGATTTCCACTAAGGAAAAATCGGAGACGAATCTGAAAAGAAAAATGGTTTTGGAAAAAGAAAAGGTGGGGAATGTGATTTGTGATACGAATCTGAAAAGAAAAGAATCTAAAGAATTTAAACAGAAGATTTATGGAAAGAAAAGGAAGATGAGAAAACGAAAGAAATTTGAAAATCATTAGAAAAAGTTATCTGAAGAAAATATGAAGTCTTTTCAGTTTGCTAAACAAGTCCCAGATCGACCAATCTTTCCATATCTGAATGGATATGGAGTTACAAGGAAGAGAGTTGAGCTTCAGAACTCAACCACACCAGTTAGTAAAACTGGTTTGGTAAAGTCGAGCCGACGACTTTAAAAATGGGCAGCTTTTTGGGAGGCAGTCCGAGGAGTAGTTTTAGTTTTTTACGCTTTCAATAAAGAGATGGTCGCAGTTCCAAGCAAGATTGGGGAAATCAGAGGGTCTTCAAAGTTGCTGAAATTCTGATTTTTTTCGCCAAAATCATCGTCAAAGTCATAATTTATGCAAACTTATCAGGTACATTCATTCCTAGCTGCACCTTTTTGCTTTTATATGCTTTATTGAGATGTACATTTCTCTCTGAGCATTGACGACAATACATCATTTTAAGCTTGGGAAGGGGGTTAGTGTAAAAATTTGCATTTTTGTTAAAATTTTCAAATTTTTAGTTTTTTAGTTTAATTTTTTTTAACTTTTATTTTTCTTTTTGCATTTTATTTTCTGCATTGCACTTGGATATGAAAAATCTGAAAAATCCAAAAGTATTTTTATTTTTTATTTTTCTGCATTCATAAAAAAAACCCACCAAGATTTTATTTCTAGTTATTTTAGTTTTTTATTTTCCGCATATTAAAAATTTTGAAACAAAAAAAAATCAGAAAATTGAAAATTTTTAAATGAGATGAAGATATCTTTTTACATTTGAAAGCTCTGTTAAGATGAACTGTGATAGGAACCGAAATTAATAGTCTCATTACAATCATCTTTAAGAATTATATTTTCATATAAGAAAGTGCTTTAAATGTTTTCGAAATATGAACTAACATTTGAGTCAGATAATTTTTATAATGGAAGTGTAAGATGGAAAAACAAACAGTGTTCTAGAAATAATTTCCTTTAATGCCTTAAAAAGAACCTAATTGGATGACCATTTTCTTTCCTTGAAGTACTGACCCTATAGTTTCTGTGCCTTTGAGGTTACGAGGTAACTTTTGTTATACCCACATAGTTTATCATCATTTTTGAAGTATTGAAGATATGGTAGGCCTCAAACTGAAATCCGCGCCCAGTCAATATATATGTTAGAAATGGTACATCAAGAAACTTGAAGAAATCTAAAATTAAAAGTCAATTCCAAGTCAAGTTCAAGTCGAAATCAAGAACCGAGCAAACTCAAATCTGAAGAGTTGATCAAGACGAACAAGATGTGTGGTATAATGAGATTTATCCCTCGATAGTGGAACCATAGGGGAAAGCTTGGATTTTCTATCCATAATGGAGCTTACCGTGTTCACTGGATGAGTTCAAAAAAAGGAGGTGTCGGTCAAGCTAAGTTTTTATAAACTAATTTTCGTGAAATTATTTTTAAAAATACACTGTTTTCACAAATTTAGTTCGGCGTAAAAATTATTTACTCAAGCTTGGTTTGACTTACAAAATATGAATTCTGAATCTCCAATAAAGGTATTGAGATTGTTGTCTAGGTAGTGATTTCATTGGAGTTTCCTCGTTATGAAAATCATGTGGGAAAAAAAAGCGAAGTATTTTTAGTTCAAGTTTTTAAGTTTTCTTTTATTTATCTCAGTTTTTATTCTAAATTATTTTTATGGTCATCTACATCTTTCCATTTGTTCATAATGTTTAAACCTTTTTATTACTTGAGGGCAAGTAAGGTTTAAGCTTGGGGAGATTTGATAGATGCCATTTTATGCATCTTTTAGGGTAATTTTTATTAACATTTAGCATCATATTTTGTACATTTGCATGTCATTTGTTTAAATAATCTTAAGCTCATGTATTTTATAAGAATTCTCATACTGCTAGCTTTTTTGTGTTGTTTTCAAATAGTTCAAGTGGAGCAGTACTTTGGGAGCAGTTGGATGCATATTTGGAGCCTAAATGGAGTTGGAACTGAAGGAGGATCTTGAGGAACGCTTGGAAGATGTTTTGGTCAAGAAACATTTGGATATAGATTTCTACCGTCTAAAGCCTAAAGGATGTTGTTGGCAGCTTTGACCCCCTGTCAATATTTTGACCATATTTCATGACCCGTAACTCCGATTGACAAGGTTCAAAATGTTACGAAAACTAGACAAAATTGCGGACGACTTTCATGTTTACTTAGACTAAAATCGCGACCGAGATGGGCAAAAAGCCAAAATGCAAATGCATTTTTCATATCTGCGATCCCATAAATGGGATGAAGTTTTCCCAAGGCCGAAATAAGTCATCTGAAAGCCATATGAGAAGAAAAATCAAAAAATGCAGACACATAACCCATATCTGCGATCACATTTTTTACCCCTAGTTCTAGAAATGTCAAAAATAGCATCGTACATCATTTAGGGGAAAATCTGTAACAAACCCTGATATCTGCGATCACATTTTTTGCCAACTTGTTCCGAAAGCTTATGTCTTGAGTATTAATATGGCCCTCATAATCAGATTCGAAGTAAGACGGTTGCAGACGACAAAAATGTTTTGAAGGCGATTTCTGATACCTTTCAGCGATTTCTGGAGATCTGAAGGTTGCGATTCATCTCATTCGTTTAGTTTAGAAGATTATTCGGTTAATGTTTCTCTTTACTAGTTTTGATTCGTTTTTAGACATGTATGGCTAAAACCCTAGTTTTCAGTTCTGCATAAACTAGTACTTTTCATGTGATTACCTTTCAGATTTGGTTTTCTTTTTGAGTTTCTATCTAGATTTTTCAGTTTTGAGCTTAATGAATGTTTTATTTTTTATTCTTATTAGTCTAATCACCTAGCTAGGGTTTTTATCATTCCAGTTAATTCGTTAATAGAATCCATAATTGTTCTTGTCAACTTTTAATAAGTAAGAAGTATCAGATTGGTTCCGTGTTTGGGATTTAACTATGATACAAACTAAAAAAATCATATATTTACGCCTCCGAGCTTGTGAGAAGTATTGGATATTACTGGGAATTTTACACATATCATAAAACTACTTTTCTGATTTAGATAAGAGCTTGTTTAGTTGAACAATAAAAAGTTAGAGTTAATTCAAAGAGCTTGTTTTGGTAAACTAATTTAGGTAAAAGAGAATATACTAGAGTTTGTTCGTTTTTCTCACTACCATCTTAGATAGAACACATTCTGAATAACCATATTTGGGCTAATTGCATGATTAACAAAGTCGCAGCAAAACTAAAATCATTTTTATTATTGATTTTCTTTTAGTTTATTTTAACTGCAAATTTTTAGTTTTTAGTTTCATTTAAAAACCTCATTGTATAATTTCTATTTCTTGACTTCACTGTGCCTTATGCAAAAGGGCATCGACCGTTAGGCTATATCCCTGAAGATTCGACCCTGCTTCCATGAGATATATTTTTAGTGCAACCAACAATGAAAATTTTATTTGCTTAATACGCCTGCGACAACGTGTTAACAAATTAGCGTCGTTGTCGGGGACACAATGCTTTCTAATAGTTTTATGCCAAGAAATTTTCGTTCAGGAACACCTCTAGCTTTTGATCCAAAAATTGAAAGAACTACAAAGAAACTGTAGAAAGAAGCATCAAAATAGAAACAATCAACTGCTTTCTTTGGTTCATCCTCCCTACACGAGAAATCTCAAGACCACAAGGCTGTCCCTTGTGGAACGAACCAAACCCAAATTTTTCGTCTTTTCTGAAAGTACCCCCATCTTCACCTTCTAACAGCCCCTTTAAAACATACTCCCCACCATCCTCAGTTAAATCCGAGAAAACAGACTCTTCTGAAACCCATTCTGAAAAATCAGCCATGAGTGACGCGAGAGAAGAAGCAGAAAAGACTCTCAGAGAGTGGGACACTCAAGAAGTCAATCGACAACCTGTTTGTATTACTTTTCTAGAAGCCCAAAACTTCGAATTCAAATCTAGGCTGATAGGTTTCTTCCCAAATTTCGAGGTATAGAAAATGAAGACCCATGTAAATTTTCAAGGAATTTCATGTGGTTTATGCAAGAATGAAGCGACATGTTGTTACTGGAGATCATATAAAGTTAAGGGCATTCCCCTTTCCAGTTCAAGATTTAGTAAGGGAATGGCTGTATGAGCTCCCATCCGGTTCGATCAATACTTGGATAGAACTCGCGAAGTTGTTTTTTGAGAAATATTTTCCAGAAACGCAAGTTTCTAGTCTCAGAAGAAAAATCCTTGGTATCAAACAACGAAAAAGAGAAGCTTTACACACTTGTTGGGAGAGGTTCAAGAAGCTTCCGGTTTCAGTGCCCAAAACATGGAATCAGTGACTACTAGCTCTATAATTTTTTCTGTGAAGTTCTGACACCAATGGAAAGGCGTCTGATAAATGCTTCCAGTAGCAGTTCCTTAGGTGATATAACACCAACCGAAATCTGAGAACGATCGCGAAGTTGGCGATAGAGTCGAAACATTCTTGTAATGAAGATGAATGGTATCCAGATTAGCCAAGAGGAGTCAAAGAAGTCAAAAATTCTCATTTGGAGTCTTAGATTTCTGAACTGACAAAATTTGTTGTACTCTTGACAAAGGAAAAAATAGCTGCAAAGAAACCATGTGGAGTTTGCGTGAAGAATGAACACCCCACTGACATGTGACTGTTATTTAAAGAAGACACTACTACGGTAAAAGTTGTTGGAGGGTATCAATAGAAAATTGTTATCAGCAAAATCATTAACGCTGAAACGATAATTTTTAGCAGAAAAAATAATATCAGATGCCACCCGGATTCCATCAGCAACGAAGTTATCAGAAACCAGGCTTTTAGCAGAACTTTCAACAACAAACTTATCAGAGTCAAAAATTTTAGAATCAGAACTAGCAGCAACAACCTATTAGTTCTGGTGTGGCTTTAGAAGATATTGTAAAGAGTCTTGCCACAAGCACCCAAGCATTCCAGAACGACACCAAAGCTAGTATCAGGAATGTGGAATAGCAGGTGTCTCAACTTGCCACTTTTGTAGGTCGTCTAGAATCTCAAGGAAAGTTACCAGGACACACTGAAAAAAATCCAAAGCACAATGTGAGTGCTATTTCCTTGAGAACTGGTAAAATTTATGGAGACCCAGGTGTATTAGAACCAGAAAACGAAACTGATGAAGAATATGAAGAAGTTCCGGTTGAAGAAGAAGATGTAAAAGAAATAGAAAAAGATGATGAAGAATATGAACATGTTTTGGTTGAAGAAGAAGCTGAAGAAGATAAAGGAATAGATATTCTACAACCAGTGAATCCGAATATGAAGGAGTACAAGCCCCTACCACCCTTCCCATCACGATTGAGAAGAACGAAGCGCGAGAGTAAGGACGAAGATATTATGGAATTTTTTCATAAGGTTGAGGTAAATATCCCACTTTTAGATGTTATCAAACACATCCCTCGATGTGCCTAGTTTCTGAAAGACTTATGCAATTCAAAGAAAAAAAATGAAATTTAATGAAATTATCAAAGCTGGCAAAAATATTTCTGCCATTTTGCAAAAGGATTTACCTCTAAAGTGCAAGGATCTGGGGATTTTCTCAGTTCCTTGTAAATTGAGTGACCTAAATTTTTCAAATTCCATGCTTGACTTTGGTGCATCAATCGATGTCCTTCATTGTTCTCTTTTTTGAAAAATTAAAAATAAGAACTTTACAAAAGATCGGGACACTCATTCAGTTGGCATATCACTCGACAGTACACCCAAAAGGTGTATTGGAGGATGTTCTCGTCCAAGTGGGTGAACTTGTCTTTCCCGCTGATTTTTATATTCTGGACATGGGTTATTTGGACATATCATATTAAAAATCTATCGTTTTCGGAAGGCCATTTATGAAATCTGCAAAAACAAAAAAGATGTTTTTTAATGGCATGATTTCAATGGAGTTTGATAAGGAAGTGGTTAATTTTAAAACTAATGATGATAACTTTCCTTCTGATAATATTTTTGTTAATTATCTGGGTACCATCAGTCCTTTATCTGAGGGTTGCTGTGAGTTTTTTAATGTTTATGTCCAACACAAATTTGTAGACATGAATTTATCACACACATCAAAAGAGGTAGAAAAGGGAATTTTTTGGGAAAAAGAAGTAAAATTAACTGCTGAAAAGAAGTTATCTGAAGCATCAAAGAAGGAGCTAACAAGAAATAAGCTTGGGGAGGTGAATGAGAAGCTGATTTCCGCTAAGGAAAAATCAGAGACGAATCTGAAAAGAAATTTTTTTTTGGAAAAAGAAAAGGTGGGAGAGGTGATTTCTGATACGAATCTAAAAAGAAAAGAATCCGAAGAATCTAAACAGAAGATTTCTGGAAAGAAAAGGAAGATCAGAAAACGAAAGAAATTCCAAAATCATAAGAAAAACTTTTCTGAAGAAAATATGAAGTCTTTTCAGTTTGCTGAACAAGTCCCATAGTCACCAATATTGCCTTATCTGAATGGATCTGGAGTTACACAGAAGAGATTTCAGCTTCAGAGAAGTCACAACCACATCAGTTAGTAAATCTGGTTGGTCAAAGTCGAGCCAACGACTTTAAAAATGGGCAGCTTTCCGGGTGCCAACCCGAGGAGTAGTTTTTAGTTTTTTACTCTTTCAATAAAGAGATGGTGGCAATTCCAAGAAAGCTTGGGGAAATCACAGGACCTTCAAAGTTTCTTGTTCAAATGTTTGTCATATTATGGTTATGGACTTCTGTTAAGTGAGAAAAATGTCATAGTGTGAGAGTTCTTAGTTCTTATTTAAGTGTTTGTCGTATTAATAGATTAATGGACTTAGGGTTTCAGATTTTGCCTTGGAGTGGAGTCCCAGTTGATAAAGTTGGACACTTTATCCATTAAGTCTTTGAGATGAAGTTGATCTAGAAGTATGAGCCTTGATCTATAAGGATTAAGCTCTTAATGAGAGAAATGGCATTCTGCCAGTAGACAGGACGTAGCCAATGGATATCCATGACTTTGTGAGGTTTAGATTCATGACTGTTTTCCCATGGCATTTCCACAATGTGGTGAAATGAGGGCCTTCGACATGGCAATGTCCTATATGTTTACTGTTTGACCTTGCATTCCCACGACATGACCAAGGAGGGCCCATAACGTGGCGTTCACTTTATAGACCTTTGACCAGGGTTACCTGTAACGCCCGGGTTTCGGGGCTAAGCATTTTTAGACGATGTAATAGTCTAGGTCAACTATTGTAACTCTTTTGATGTAATAAAAATGAAATATTTGAGTATTTTGTGAATTATGTGAATTTATGTGCTTATTATTTAATTATAAATGTATAATTAATAAAGAATAAAAATAAGCGTCAAAATGAAATGTTAGATAAACCCGATATCTATGAAGGATGTGGTAGTGGTCGTGACGAGGTTTCCGAATATATAAAGAATGCCAAAATCCGAGTTATAACGAAGAAGTTATGACCCGACGAAGTTTCACGACGGAACCGACACGATACCGGGAAGCGTAAATAATGAATTTACGATAAAGCGAGTTTTAGCCTTAGCGATCTAAACGAAAGTCGTAGAGTTCGTTAAACCGAAAGCGTGCATAAAAAGAACGCCCAAATCTGACTTCGTATGAGGAAGTTATGATTTTTCTAAGTTTCAGCTTAACAGTATGCAGCCCAAATACTCGATTTGAGATCGAGCGGTTTTTAGCCGACACAACCTAAACGAGAATTGAAGATCTCGTTAATAGTAATGCAACGGTAAAAAGACAGACGAAAACGGACGTCGGATGAAGAAGTTATGAATTTTTAACGGACTAATCCTGTCCCGGCCTGTTAAAAATATAACTGATAGAATAAATTCAAAATTAGCCGACGGGGTCTAAACGAAAGTTGTAGATTACGTTCCCGCCTACGCGTGGATATAAAGAACGTCGAAAACGGAGTTCATATGAATAAGATATCAATTTCCAAAGTTTTTAAAATAATTAATATTTATTTTTAATTATCCATTTATTTATTATTCGACCGGACGAATCTCCTTTACACCGGAGAAAAGGAAAAGGAGCTGACAACTAATCGAGTACTGTTAGGTGACGTATGCAGTGACGTCGTGTACGCCCAGCGTACTTTGAGATTACGCCCAGCGTACTGAGTACGCCCAGCGTACTTGAAGTTACGCCCAGCGTAATCGGGGTTTCCAGCCCCTATAAATAGAAACCGAAGTTCAGCCATTTTCCTTACCAATATTCATTCTTTCTCTCTATATTTTGCCTTGGTTTGCGTGCCAATAATATTCCGAAGCCCCGATATTATTCCCGAGCCCCGAAACAAGTTTTGAAGCCCCGAAGATCCCGAGAAGTGCAACTCTCGAGCCGAAGCTCTGCTCGCGAGAAGCTCGTTTTTTGTGAAGATCTTCCAGGACTACCGAGGAATACTACTTCTACAAGTCGTAGTGCTGTCCGGTTATCTTCTGAACAAGTGAGTGTGTAGTTACTTTCTTCTAACGCATATTATGAAGTATTTATTATAAAATATGTGTGATGTGTATATTTGGTTGTTATATGTGTGAATGTATATTCACTTTCTTCTATCTCATATATATGATATATTATCTATGAAATATGTGTTATATGTGTGTGCCTTATCTGTTATGTGGAATATATATTAAATGAACATGCTTTACAGGTTTTAAAACTATGCATAAAAATATATATTTTTATCTACTAATATGTTGGGTAGAACATGGGTAGATAGTTGATGTGTGATAAACAGATGAGAGGCCTCGATGTTGTTGTTGATCTAGTCATCTAGCGGAGTATGGATGACGACCACGGACTCTTCTAGGCAGTCCAGTGGAACACTAGCAGGCTCATAACCTGTAGGTGTTGTGAACGACGTGTTCACCGGTGTACTCTACTCCCCCACATGGTTGCCTTTAGGACATCTATTGTTGAGGAAACCCCTTAGCAGTAATGTCCGTCCCGATGAACTTTCCTAGATTAGGTCCCTTTAGATAGATGTTATTTTAGGGACGTAAAGTAAGGATAACGGGAATGGGTAATCGGGTTATTGTTGGTCGGTAAAAATTAAATATAATTATTTATTGCTGGTTGAAAACCCTATATGCTCACCAGGCTCCCAAGCCTGACCCACTCAGTTTATTTGTATTACAGGAAGTAGCGCAAGGGCATAAGATGGATGAATCATCAAGTTGTTTTGTTTATGAGCCTTTATATGAATTCAACTGTTGTATTGCTTGTAATAATTGTTTATGCTTTTGGTCTGTTTATCGGAACATGACATCCTGAATATTGTTATAAAATGATTATGCATCTTTGATAAAATGCTTTGATAAACTTTATTTTATCATATTTTGTTTTGGCACAAATTCCGCAACTCTTTTGAATAAAAGAAAAAGATTTACTCTGAAAATATTTTTAAAAGCATAAATAAAACCGGTCTTTTCTGGCCGAGATTTTGGGGATGTCACAGTTGGTATCAGAGCATTAGTTTAAGCGAACTAGGAATTTGTAGGATTTCTAGACTTAAACGTAGAATGCTAAGCGATGATTGTGAGGTGTGAGCACTAGCTTATTTTAGGAATTGTGCCTAAAATGCTTTTATGTGCTAAATGATTTATGCCTTATATGCTGTTATTTGTTCGGATCTATGGTCTGTTGCCGACCGGATCTGGAAACCTTATGTGTTTAGGATTCTAAACGTACGACTACGATATTAGAACTAACATGTAAACGTTTCGGAGAGATAAAGATGATTTAAACGTCTATCCTGAATAAAGATCTAAATTCACCTTATTCGGGGTATAGATCAAAATGGCAAGAACCCGCAGTGGAGCTGGAAACGCAAACGAAAACAGGAATCGACCACCTGTAATTGAGCAAATACATGTTGTAGCTGCAGCACCTGAGCCAGTAACGATGGCTGGTGTACAATTGATGATTCAGGCGATGTTGGATAATCAGATGGAAGAAACTAGACGTCTGCTTCGACAAAATCGTGAAGAACTTTCAATCCAAGTTGAAGAGCCCGAAGTGAATGGAGGGCCATCGGAAGGTGGAAACTTCAGTGGTACTGTTGGTCAAGCCAACCCACTAATAGTTAGGCAAAACCACCAGGATGGAGGAAATGACGGACATGGATGCAAATACAAAGATTTCATGGCATCCAAGCCACCGAGTCTATCTGGAAGCCCGACGCCAGTGCAAATTATGGATTGGATCTCCGAAATGGAGACAATGTTTGAAAGTTGCGAATGCAGCAACAGGCAGAAGACCGCTCTTGCTATCCCGTTGTTGAAATCTGGCGTGTTGAGTTGGTGGAAGCTGTTAGTTGACTCTATGCCCAAGGGAGAAGCGAGTAAAATGTCTTGGGAAGATTTTGTGGAACAACTGAAACTGCAATACTGCTCAGAGCAGGACCTTCTGGAAATCAATAACGAGTTTCAGAATTTGAAGAAGGGAAAGATGAGCGTTGCTGAATACGCTGCAAGTTTCACGGAGAAAATGAAGCTTATCCCATACCTAGTTCCAACAGAACTCTCAAAGGTCAATAAGTTTGCCTTTGGACTACCAGCGGACTATGGTCCAATGGTTAAGCAAGCAACCACGTTGAAAGCCGCCATCTGGGCTGCCAGAAATGTTGAGACCCAGATCAGGGAGAAAGGTCTGGAAAGGTCAGAGGTTGGTGAGAAGAGGAAGTTTGACGGACCCTCGGGGTCCAGCAAAAAGGGTAAATTCTCAAAGTCTAGTTCGAAAGGAGGTGGAGGAGGCGAAGTGAAGTGGTGTGACAAGTGCAAGAAGAAGCACTATGGGAAGTGCGACGGAGGGGTCACTTGTTTCAAATGTGGGAAGCCTGGGCACTATGCCAATGAATGCACATTCACTAAGAAGGTCTGTTATGAGTGCAACGAGGAGGGGCACATTTCGAGGGACTGCCCAAAGAAGAAGGAAGCAGGAAGACCCAACATTCCACCAAAGCCGAAGGCTAGAGCCTTCCAGATGACACTGGAAGCTGCTAAAGAAGAAGCTGATATCGCTTCAGCTACCTTTCTCGTAAACAAATTGCCTGCCCAAATTTTATTTGATTCTGGAGCCAACTACTCCTTTATTTCGCATGAATTTGGTAGAAAGCTAGCTTTGCCTGTCGATAGACTAGATAATGCCTTATTAGTCGAAGTTGCTAGTGGCAAGTTTGTACCTGTTAACCATCATATGAAAAACATCTTAATTGATTTGAACGGGAATAAGTTTCACGAGGAATTATTGCCTATCGAACTGAACGGTTTCGACATCGTGTTGGGAATGGATTGGCTTAGCACCAATGATGCGGAAATACTGTGCAAAAAGAAGATTGTAAAAGTAAACCCGCCTGGGAAAGAGTCGTTTATGGTGTATGGGGACAAACGCAGGGTAAATTCTGGAATCATTTCTCTAATGAAAGCCAGAAAATGTTTGACCAAGGGATGTACATCATATTTAACATTCGTGATCGATGCTAAGAAGGAAAAGAAGGTGATACAGAGCATTCCTGTCGTGTGTGATTATCCGGAAGTATTTCCCGAAGATCTTCCCGGATTACCGCCTGATCAACAAGTAGAATTTCGTATTGACTTGTTACCAGGAACGACACCAATAGCAAAAGCACCTTACCGATTAGCACCGACGGAGATGAAGGAGCTGATGATGCAACTTCAGGAGTTATTGGACAAAGGTTTCATTAGACTTAGTTCATCACCCTGGGGAGCTCCGGTGTTATTCGTGAAAAAGAAAGATGGAAGTATGAGAATGTGTATTGATTACAGAGAGCTGAACAAGGCAACAATAAAGAATAGATATCCGTTGCCAAGGATTGATGACCTGTTCGATCAACTGCAAGGTTCAAGTTATTTCTCAAAGATCGATCTTAGGTCAGGATATCATCAACTGAAGGTGAGAGATCAGGATATTGAGAAGACTGCGTTCAGAACGAGATATGGACACTACGAGTTCTTGGTTATGTCGTTTGGACTAACTAATGCTCCAGCAGCATTCATGGATCTGATGAACAGGGTTTGTAAACCATTCATCGATAAATCCGTGATAGTGTTCATAGATGACATTCTTATCTACTCGAAAAGCCAAGAAGAGCATGGTAGACACTTGCGGGAAGTGTTAGAAGTCTTGAAGAAGGAGAAGCTGTATGCTAAATTCTCCAAATGTGATTTTTGGATTCGAGAAGTCCAATTCTTGGGTCACATGGTCAACCAAGAAGGGATAATGGTCGATCCAGCAAAGATTGAAGCGGTAATGAAGTGGGAACAACCAAAAAGTCCCACGGAGATCCGAAGCTTTTTGGGATTAGCCGGATATTACCGAAGGTTTATCCAAGGATTTTCTTCAATCGCTAGTCCATTAACAGCGTTAACCCACAAAGGAGCTACCTATGCTTGGAGTGATAAGCATAAAGAAGCATTCGAGAAGCTAAAGAAGAAACTATGCGAGGCACCGATACTTTCTCTACCCAATGGAGTTGAAGACTTCGCTGTTTATAGTGATGCGTCTGGTGTTGAGTTGGGTTGTGTTTTGACCCAAAGAGAAAAGGTGATCGCATATGCGTCTCGACAGTTGAAGGAACATGAAAAGAACTACCCGACTCATGACTTGGAGTTGGCGGCGGTAGTTTTCGCTCTAAAAATATGGAGGCATTACCTCTATGGCACGAAGTGCAAACTTTTCACCGATCATAAGAGTCTCCAATATCTCTTTAATCAGAAAGAATTGAACATGAGGCAACGACGCTGGCTAGAATTACTCAAGGACTATGACTGTGAGATACTTTACCACCCCGGTAAAGCAAACGTTGTCGCTGATGCTCTCAGTCGAAAAGTCAACCTTGAAAGAAAAAGGCCAAGAGCGTTGAGAATAGAAGTTGTCTCGACCATTGTGGAAAGTATCAGGGAAGCTCAAGAAGAAGCTTCAGAGAAGAGTGACCGAAAAGAAGAACGTTTGGGAAAAACATTAGTGTTTGGTACAAACAGTCAAGGACTAAAGGTATTCCAAGATCGGATTTGGGTACCTAAGACTAGAGGAATGAGAGATCTTCTGATGGAAGAAGCTCACAAGACCATGTACTCGATTCATCCCGGTAGCACTAAAATGTATAGGGACCTAAAACCCTACTACTGGTGGCCGACGATGAAGCTCGACGTTGCGAAATATGTGGCCGAGTGTGTAACTTGTGCAAGAGTTAAGGCACAACATCAGAAACCATATGGGAGTTTAGAACCCTTACCTGTACCCATGGGTAAATGGGAAGACATCACCATGGATTTTGTGACTAAACTACCCAGGACGAAGAACGGTCACGACATGATTTGGGTGGTCGTGGATCGTTTCACAAAGAGTGCACACTTCATAGCTGCCAATGAAAGGTGGTCTATGGATAAGCTTGCAAATGCTTACGTGAAGGAAATTGTGAGACTTCACGGTGTTCCTTTAACAATTGTATCGGATCGTGATAGTCGTTTCACGTCAAGGTTTTGGAGAAGTCTACAAGAGGAATTGGGTACGAAGTTATGTCTGAGTACAGCTTACCATCCGCAGAGTGATGGTCAGAGTGAAAGAACGATTCAAACGCTTGAAGATATGTTGAGAGCATGTGCCCTCGAGTTCCAAGGTAACTGGGATGAGCACTTACCTTTGGTAGAATTTTCCTACAACAACAGTTTCCACTCGAGCATCAAGATGGCACCTTATCAAGCTTTGTATGGACAAAAGTGTCGTACGCCTTCTTGTTGGCTTGAGGCTGGCGAAAAGCAGTTTATGGGCCCCGAGATAGTCCATGAGACTGCTGAGAAGCTGAAGGTGATCAGGGAAAGGATGTTAGCAGCTCAGGATCGTCAGAAGAGCTATGCTGACAAGAAAAGACGACCGATGACCTTCGAAGTTGGGGATTCCGTTTTGCTTAAAGTCTCACCGTGGAAAGGACTTATACGATTCGGGAAACGAGGAAAGCTGAGTCCAAGGTTTATTGGACCGTTCAAAGTTCTTCAGAAGATTGGGAACCAAGCTTACAAGCTGGAATTGCCCGAAGAACTCGATGGTATTCATAACACCTTCCATGTATGTTATCTGAGGAAATTCACGGGAGAAGTTCCCGACATAATTCCGATCTCGGAGTTAAGAATGGATGAGAATAAGAGGCTAATCGAAGAGCCCGAGGCAATTGTTGACCGTAAGATTAAGAAGTTACGACGCAGGATGGTCGACTTAGTGCTAGTCCGATGGAAACATTCGAATGGGCCGAATCTCACTTGGGAAACAGAGGATGACATGATGAGTCGCTATCCGCATCTGTTTGCTGACGCATGATTCCGGGACGGAATCATCCTAAGGGGGAGAGAATTGTAACGCCCGGGTTTCGGGGCTAAGCATTTTTAGACGATGTAATAGTCTAGGTCAACTATTGTAACTCTTTTGATGTAATAAAAATGAAATATTTGAGTATTTTGTGAATTATGTGAATTGATGTGCTTATTATTTAATTATAAATGTATAATTAATAAAGAATAAAAATAAGCGTCAAAATGAAATGTTAGATAAACCCGATATCTATGAAGGATGTGGTAGTGGTCGTGACGAGGTTTCCGAATATATAAAGAATGCCAAAATCCGAGTTATAACGAAGAAGTTATGACCCGACGAAGTTTCACGACGGAACCGACACGATACCAGGAAGCGTAAATAATGAATTTACGATAAAGCGAGTTTTAGCCTTAGCGATCTAAACGAAAGTCGTAGAGTTCGTAAAACCGAAAGCGTGCATAAAAAGAACGCCCAAATCTGACTTCGTATGAGGAAGTTATGATTTTTCTAAGTTTCAGCTTAACAGTATGCAGCCCAAATACTCGATTTGAGATCGAGCGGTTTTTAGCCGACACAACCTAAACGAGAATTGAAGATCTCGTTAATAGTAATGCAACGGTAAAAAGACAGACGAAAACGGACGTCGGATGAAGAAGTTATGAATTTTTAACGGACTAATCCTGTCCCGGCCTGTTAAAAATATAACTGATAAAATAAATTCAAAATTAGCCGACGGAGTCTAAACGAAAGTTGTAGATTACGTTCCCGCCTACGCGTGGATATAAAGAACGTCGAAAACGGAGTTCATATGAAGAAGATATGAATTTCCAAAGTTTTTAAAATAATTAATATTTATTTTTAATTATCCATTTATTTATTATTCGACCGGACGAATCTCCTTTACACCGGAGAAAAGGAAAAGGAGCTGACAACTAATCGAGTACTGTTAGGTGACGTATGCAGTGACGTCGTGTACGCCCAGCGTACTTTGAGATTACGCCCAGCGTACTTGAAGTTACGCCCAGCGTAATCGGGGTTTCCAGCCCCTATAAATAGAAACCGAAGTTCAGCCATTTTCCTTACCAATATTCATTCTTTCTCTCTAGATTTTGCCTTGGTTTGCGTGTCAATAATATTCAGAAGCCCCGATATTATTCCCGAGCCCCGAAACAAGTTTTGAAGCCCCGAAGATCCCGAGAAGTGCAACTCTCGAGCCGAAGCTCTGCTCGCGAGAAGCTCGTTTTTTGTGAAGATCTTCCAGGACTACCGAGGAATACTACTTCTACAAGTCGTAGTGCTGTCCGGTTATCTTCTGAACAAGTGAGTGTGTAGTTACTTTCTTCTAACGCATATTATGAAGTATTTATTATAAAATATGTGTGATGTGTATATTTGGTTGTTATATGTGTGAATGTATATTCACTTTCTTCTATCTCATATATATGATATATTATCTATGAAATATGTGTTATATGTGTGTGCCTTATCTGTTATGTGGAATATATATTAAATGAACATGCTTTACAGGTTTTAAAACTATGCATAAAAATATATATTTTTATCTACTAATATGTTGGGTAGAACATGGGTAGATAGTTGATGTGTGATAAACAGATGAGAGGCCTCGATGTTGTTGTTGATCTAGTCATCTAGCGGAGTATGGATGACGACCACGGACTCTTCTAGGCAGTCCAGTGGAACACTAGCAGGCTCATAACCTGTAGGTGTTGTGAACGACGTGTTCACCGGTGTACTCTACTCCCCCACATGGTTGCCTTTAGGACATCTATTGTTGAGGAAACCCCTTAGCAGTAATGTCCGTCCCGATGAACTTTCCTAGATTAGGTCCCTTTAGATAGATGTTATTTTAGGGACGTAAAGTGAGGATAACGGGAATGGGTAATCGGGTTATTGTTGGTCGGTAAAAATTAAATATAATTATTTATTGCTGGTTGAAAATCCTATATGCTCACCAGGCTCCCAAGCCTGACCCACTCAGTTTATTTGTATTACAGGAAGTGGCGCAAGGGTATAAGATGGATGAACCATCAAGTTGTTTTGTTTATGAGCCTTTATATGAATTCAACTGTTGTATTGCTTGTAATAATTGTTTATGCTTTTGGTCTGTTTATCGGAACATGACATCCCGAATATTGTTATAAAATGATTATGCATCTTTGATAAAATGCTTTGATAAACTTTATTTTATCATATTTTGTTTTGGGACAAATTCCGCAACTCTTTTGAATAAAAGAAAAAGATTTACTCTGAAAATATTTTTAAAAGCATAAATAAAACCGGTCTTTTCTGGCCGAGATTTTGGGGATGTCACATTACCTAGGGTGAATCTTGGAGGATTTGGGTTGCTAATGAAGGATTTACCTGTTTTGGTGATATTCGGTTCGTGGGATTGAGTAGTGCAAGGTGTGAGAGTGTTTCTCTACATATTTGGTTCTTCAGTTTAGGTGAGTTTCTCACTATTCTACGTATCTAATTGTATATCCTTTGCATTTTAGGATAGAGGTATTGTTAGCGCACAAGTATTTTAGTGGTTGACATAGTTCCTTTGTATGTGTTGTATGGGATACTTAGTGTCATAGTGTGCTAAAATGGTAGGGTCTTGCATGTTGATCGTATGATACCCTTAGGAGTTATGTTTGGTTAGGGTAACTGGGTTAGACCAGTTATCAGGATTATGTATGACTGATCATCCAAATACTTAAATGAGAAGTGGTCAATGGCATGGTAACTACGGAAGGCTAGTTGCTAAGGGTATAGGCATGATGATATTTTTCTTTGTGGTTATGTTACATGATTATGTGATAGTGATAACTTGGGTTCTATGTAGTTTAAGTTGGATAGCCTAAGAACTCTTGGCTTAATACCTGATTGTGATGTTCTGGTTTGATTGTTCGCTCTCGGGTGGGTCATCTGTTCGACTGTCTATATGATCCCTGACTACATATTACTGATAGGGAAGACTGTGGTTGGACCACAAATATTTTGGTTAGGTCACAACACTGATAGAAAGACTATGGTTGGATCACAACACTGATAGGGAAGACTGTGGTTGCACCACAAAACTGATAGGGAAGTCTATGGTTAGATCATAACATTGATAGGGATGACTCTGGTTGGACCACAACACTGATAGGGAAGACTGTGGTTGGATAACAACACTGATAGGGAATACTGTGATTAGACCACAAAACTGATAGGAAAGACTGTGGTTGGATCACAACATTTATAAGGAAAACTGTGGTTGGGCCACAACACGGGTAAGAATGTATGTAGATGGATTATAGTAATTATACGTAAGATCAAGGTGGAGCCCCTAACAACGCAGTCAGGGATGGGCCCGTACACTCCCTAGGGTTGGGCCTATGACGTATGATTTATGTATGTGGATAGGAGATTTGATTGCTTCACGCTAGATTTAGGATCTTGTGTGGATGCATTGTATGTATGATGACATATGTGGTATACTAGGGAACTCACTAAGTATTATGCTTACAGTTATGGATTAAACTTTATGCAGATCGTTCGGTGGGACTGTAACCATGTATTGAAGATGTTTGTTTCCGCAGTTTTGTAAACTAAACTATGACATTGTGTGGTTTTAATCTAATAGATGTTACTTTTTCGTTTTGAAACAAATGTTTTAATTGTTTATTATATTCTAAAATTGAAAAAATATCTTTGAAAATTTTGGGACATTTCACTAAGCTTCACATTCGGGTGGGGCATGACATAAATTAACAGATGAGGCTCATAAATCCAAGTTTTCTATTCATCCAAGTACGAAGAATATGTAATAAGATCTGAGACATGATTATTGGTAGACCTACATGAAGAGGATTGTGCATGGTAAGTCGAGAGGTGTTTAACTTGTCGTAAAGTTAAATTTGAGCATATAAGGCCCCATGACAAGTTATTGGCTTTCGATATCCTGTTGTGGAAATAGGAGAAGATCATGATGGATTTCATCACCAATCTACTGAAGACTTCTCAAGGGATGGATGTTATTTGGGTTATTATGAACAGATTTCTCAAGAATTCTCACTTTATTTCCATTCATGAGAGTTCCTTGGGCGAAAGGTTGGTTAATATCTACGTTAGAGAGGTGGTTTCCTGCCATCATGTACCGGTTTTAGTGGTATTACATACGGATGTCAGGTTTACTTCCATATTCTGGAAGAGTTTCCATGATAATATAGGCATAATAGTACACTTCAGACTAGCTTACCAACCTCAGGCTGATGGGCAAAGTCAGAAGACCATATTAAATCTAAAGGATATGCTAAGGGGCTTGTGTACTTGACATTGGTGGGAGATTGGATTTGTATCTACCGTTGAGAAAATTTTCCTAAAATAACAACTTTTATTCCAATATTGTTATGCCTCCTCTTGATTTTCTTTATGAGAGGAAGTGTCGGACCCTGATTTGTTAAGGAAAGGTAAATAAGCGGGTTATGCAGATCATTGATGTTGTTCTCAAGACTGTTGAGCTTATTCCGTAGTTATGTAGGAGACTGCAGACTACGTAGATTCAGCAAAAGAGTTATACAGATCGACGTTGGTCCGATCTTTAGTTTTAGTTTGGAGATTTCATGCTTCTAATGGTGTCGCCTTGGAAGGTTATCATCCAGTTCTGAAAACGGGTAAGTTGGACCCCATGTATATTCGACCCTTCAAAGTGGTTGCACAGGTGGGCAAGGTTTCCTAAAAATTGGATATGCCCAAGGAGTTTAGCCAGATCCACATTATGTTCCATGTTTCTTAGTTGAGAAAGTGCTTATTCGGTGCATCCACAGTGGTTCCATTGGATGACATTCAGGTTGACGAGCACCTGAATTATGTAGAGATTCCAGGTGCAATCTTGGATAGCAAAATGATTACCTTGCGCAACAAGGTGGTTGGGTTAGTGAAGGTGCATTTGCAGCACCAGAAGCATTTAAGTGGACTTGGGAACCTAACGAATAGATGTGTGAGCCCTAACCCAAGCTTTTTGTTGCAGCAGATTTCATGGACGAAATATGATTCAAGTGGGGGAGAGTTGTAACACCCTCTTTCTATGTATGAGTCGATTTTTTATTAGTTTAAATTAGGATTGAGAATTGAGGTTTCATACTAAGCGTGAAGCGACTTCTAAATGCCACAATGCATGCTACATTGATAAGTAGATATGTGACCATGTAATAGTCGTGACGCGAAGCCGCCACATTCCAATACCCTAGGTTTCGGGCCTTGAGCCCTATTTAATGGTGCTAACTACATGTCTGAGGGATGATGTCGAAAGTGTACATTCGTGTTGTGATGTGCATAGTTATTATAATGACGAATGTGGTATTTTGGTAAACTCCCTATGATTTCTGCTTATGTATTAAAGTTAAATGTTTTTTTTTCAGGTTGTTCTTCTAATTGTGGAAATTGCCTAGAATGATTGTACTACATCCACATTGATGATCATTTATGATTTTATTCTTCCACTAATTTTATGATGATACTGGTACATTGTTTCGTGACTTCCTTTTTATTATTGTAAGCCCTTGATATTTTTGTAGATTTTATAAAAATGGTTGTTTTGCGTATGCTTTTGAAAAATATAATTTTGGTTTGAAATTTGGTACGTTACATGCATCACGAAGGAAAACTCAAATCTTCCATCTGTACATGTCCACTTACCATCATACAACCACTTCTCCCTTTCTTTATCTCCTTGTGTCCATTGGAATAATTATTGACCAACAAATGAAAAGAATGAAGGATTGTGATATTATTGGTATGTGTTATTAGAATAGAATAACTTGTACACGATATTAACACAAATATCATTGTAAGTGTAATTTAGTGAATTATGCTAGATTTAAAAAAGAAAAATTCTAGATTTTAGGGAATAATTCTTAAATATACAGTTTCTTTAACAATTTCAGAGAACTAATAATATTTTAGGATGGTAATACATTTTGTAAGAATGTTATAGATAATATTTAAATATGAAGAATAATTTTCTATTAATGATGTATAAACAAAATATTTAAATGGATATAGTTGAGTTTTCATTCTTACCATTTTAAAATACAAACACGAGAATGATATAGAATGATCACAAAATACATTCGGCGAGAATGAAGTAGAAAGTGATATCATGTTTGAGAATGTACCTCAACTATATTATGTGGGAATGAAAAAATAAACTTATGATAATAAAGTTATTGAAAGATTCTTGAAAGAAATTATTGAAATTCTATGAAGAACAGGACATAAGTTACAATTTCATATTGATATTCTCATGAGAATGACATAATCAAAATAAAAAAGTAGAAATTTATATCATCTTTGAGAATATACATCAACCACATAAAGGGTGCTTGCAATACAACTTCTTTCATTCAATCCTTACTTAAAAAGGAGTTGTGAATTGGAAGATATAAGACTTGCACCATGTAATAAAAAGATAACCAACTATACTGGTATCAACCATGACAAAACTAGTTCTTCATGCTTTATTTTTGTAACACAATCATTCTTTTAAAAAAAAGAGGAAAGATATTTTGGTCCCATGGAAAATATTACATGAAACAGGCAAAGCTAACATAATAAACGAGTTAGTGTAACTCACGTGAACAATTACTTGAACAACTTATTGCAGTTCAAATGGCACACAGGCATGCCAAGCATGTATTAACCTACAATATTTTTACTGATTAATAACTATAGAGTGTAGTAACTAATAATTATATCCTTCATTAATCCCATTAATACTTTCATAACAATGACAAAGTGTATACTGTATCAAGTTATACTTAAGTGAAAGTATAACGTACCCCATTGACGAATGACTCGAGGAAAAACGATCGTAACCTCAATGTTTAATTCTTCTCTTGTGAAACTAATCTAATGCTTTAGCGCTTGGCTAATGATACTCAAGAATGTAAAATCAAATTACAATGGACTAAGATGAAGAGAGAGAGAGAGAGAGAGAGAGAGAGAGAGAGAGAGAAAGAGATTTTTGAGAGCAAAAAGGGTAAGGAAATGAAGAGGGTTGAGCCTCTATTTATAGGGTGCGAAAGGGGTGCGGAAATGAAGAGAGTTGCATTTTCAAAATTCAAACTAAATGTAGTGGTCTTTGATATATAAGCGTTGAATTTATTTGTTCATTTTTCTGCACCGATAAGAGAAAATGAGTCTCGAGGAAGGTCTCTCACGAGAATGTCCTCGAGATCTTGCCTTCGTGATGATGATTGGAATGTTCATAAAGACAAGAAAAGGGCTGAAATTAAAACAAAAAAAATAGGTTTTCAATCAAACAGCCACATGTGTTTTGGAGAAATCGAATACGGCCAAGCCAAGATCGATGTCGTCAAAGACAGCGTCTGGATCCTCGACTAATCCTAGTCGGAAATCCAAACGCTCAAAACAAAAGAAAAACATTTCAAAATCACCTGTGAATATTTCAAAACCTAAATACCAATGGGTGCCCAAACATCAAAATATCCAATCATCTCAATCTTCAAATGGTGCTTCTGGTAGTGAATTAAAATAAAAATTGAGAAAGAAAATTATGTTGTTAATGTCAATCGAAAACCTAGTGTTGTTATGACCTGGGTTCCTAAATCTCATTAATCTCGCGCCTTGTGAAGGAATAGCTGCGGAGGAATGTCGTCAGACCGTGGTATGTCGACAACGGTTGTTCCCGGCACATGACAGGAAACATCTCCCAGTTGCATGACATTCAGAATTTTAACGGGGGATTCGTTTCCTTTGCGGGAGGGGATGGAGGAAAGATCACACAAAAAGGAACTGTTACTAATGGAGTGCTGAGATTTGAAAACGTCAATTATGCTCCCGAGTTGAATCATAGCATGTTGAGCGTCTCTTAAATCTGTGACAAGGGCTACTCTACTCACTTCACTGATAAAGAATGTCTTATCTTGAAACCGGGTATTGTTATCCCCGAATAATGGATATTGGTGTGATCAAAGAGAGACGGGAATGCATACATCATAGATATGAATCACAATCTCCCGGAGCAAGTCACCTGCCTCTTTTCTAAGGTCTCCGAGCACAATGCCATGCTTTGGCACCGTCGGCTCAGACATGCGAACGCCAAGAACCTGAATCGACTTGCTAAAAATGAGATCGTGTGTGGACTTCCAGTCAAAGACTTTATCACATTCGAAAAGTGTATGGCATGCGCACAAGGAAAACATCATAGGGAGCCACACTTTCCAAAACAAATCAACTCAATCAGCAAAGTTCTCCAATTGTTACACATGGATCTATTTGGGCTGGTCAACGTTCTTAGCATCAACAAGAGTTCATACTGTTTAGTTGTGATAGATGACTACTCGAGGTTCACTTGGATTTTCTTTCTAGCCAACAAGCAAGGGATCGCTGACCTAATCAAGAAGTTCGTGGTGATGATTGAGAACCAAACCAACGAAAGGGTGAAGTCGCTTAGAACTGATAATGGGACAGAATTCAAGAATGCGGTTCGTGCTGAAAAGGGAATCTTGCGTCAATACAGTGCAGTTCGCACACCTCAGCAAAACGGGGTTGCCGAACGGCGGAATCGTACATTGATAGAGGCGGCAAGGACGATGCTATGTGACTCCAAACTTCCGGTTTTCTTTTGGGCCGAGGCGATCAACACGGCCTGCTATGTTTAGAATCGTGTTCTGATCAACAAAGCACATATGAAGACCCCGTATGAAATTCTATACAGTCACAAGCCATCAGTTGCACATTTCCGTATATTTTGATGTCTTTGCACCCTCCTTCACTTAGAGTCCAACCCAAAATTCAACTCCAAAGCCGATGACTGTTACTTCGTAGGGTACGCTGCAAAAACTGCTTACAGGGTCTACAACAAGAGAACAAAGCAGATTGTGGAATCGTTTGATGCTCACTGGCTGGAGGAGAATGAGACAGACGCCAGAGTTGGACCCGACTGGTTATTTGATTATGCATCTTTATTTAACTCATTTAATGTGTTTTCAGATGATGTGTTAGGTTCTAGCTCAGGATCGAAGGGTGTTATTAAAGAGGAAGAAGAAGATGTTGTGTACAGACCACCTTAGGTGCCTTCTATGACTCCTTTGGTGGATGAAGCTGTTCCAAGCACTTCCTCTGGTGCTCCAAGTTAAAGTGTCATTCCTGATGCTGTAGCCACTCCTCTTACTCCTGCTGAAAGAGAGTTCATGACCAGAGACACTTCCGC
Source organism: Lactuca virosa (assembly GCF_052849685.1). Classification (NCBI taxonomy): domain Eukaryota; kingdom Viridiplantae; phylum Streptophyta; class Magnoliopsida; order Asterales; family Asteraceae; genus Lactuca; species Lactuca virosa. Next base: position 319,957,797 of record NC_136429.1, read on the forward strand.
TGCCACTCAGTCTTTTATGGAACTTCTCTTTCCCGAGCCAATAGCTAATGAGTATGTGGTGTCCACTTCTCACGGATCCAAATCATCTGAGGCGGATGAATCAGCAGATGGCGGAATCATCAACATCGACAACCTTCTTGTCACGCTTAATGATATCAGCCAGGAAATACCCTCAAGACTTCAACGCGATCACCTGATCGAAAACGTCATCGGTCAGCTAGACGACGGAGTCAAAACGCGAAGTCAGAGTGGGGATGTCAATGCGTGTCTCTACTCTTGCTTCATCTCTCAGATCAAGCCAAAGAACGTCGACATGCAGCTGAATGAGCCTAGTTGGGTTGATGCAATGCATGAAGAGTTAAATCAATTCGAGAAATGGGGGTTTGGACGTTGGTTGAGTTACCAAAGGGCAAAAAGTCTCTTGACACACGCTTGGTTTTCAGGAACAAGCAAGATGATTCCAAGGTAATTGTGCGAAATAAGGCACGGTTGGTCGTTCGTGGATTCCGACAAATAGAGGGTCTCGACTATATATATATATATATATATATATATATATATATATATATATATATATATATATATATATATATATATATATATATATATATATATCACTGAAGTTTATGCTCCGGTTGCTCGCTTGGAAGCCATTCGTATCTTCCTTGCGTATGCTTCCTACATGAATTTCACTGTTTATCAGATGGAAGTCAAGACCGCCTTCTTCTATGGCGCTGTGAAGGAAGAAATCTATCTTGATCAACCTCCTGGGTTTGTCAACTCCAAGTTTCCAAATCACGTCTACAAGTTGGACAAGGCTTTATACGGGTTACATGGGTATACACGGGGAACAATCGATCAGACCTTGTTCATAAAGCATGTGGATTGAGACATGATTCTTGTACAGATTTATGTCGATGATATCATTTTCGGATTGACGAGTCAGAAATTGTGCAAGGAGTTCGAGACCGTGATGAAAAAGAGGTTTGAGATGAGTTCCTTGGGGGAGATGACAATGTTTTTGGGGTTTCAAGTACGTCAGAATTCAACCGAGATCCTTATACACCAAGAAAAATACGTTAAAGACATACTTGAGAGGTTCGGGTTCAAGGATTCAAAAGATGCCTTGACGCCGATGGCTAAACGACCCCTGTTGACTCTAGATCCAGAAGGAGAATCCGTAGATCAGACTGAGTACATATAATTGATCGGATCCCTAATGTATCTGACTGCGAGCAGACCAGACATCATGTTCGCAGTCTGTCAGTGTGCATGCTATCAGGCTAATCCTAAACTCTCTCATTTAATTGTTGTCAAAAGGATCTTTAGGTACCTTAAGGGCAACCTTAAACTGGGCCTTTGGTACCCGAAGAATCCTGATTTTGATTTATATGCTTTCGTTGACAGCAATTATGGAGGTTATGAACTTGACAGAAAGTCGACCTTGGGAGGATGTCAGTTTCTAGGACACCGTCTGGTGTCTTGGCAGTGTAAGAAACAACATACAATCTCAACCTCAACAGCGGAGGCGGAATATGTTGCTGCTTCTGCTTGTTGCTCTTAATTCATTTGGATTCAACATCAGCTGTTGGATTACAGTTTGAATTTTCTAGAAACCCCTATTTTTTCGTTAACGATGCTGCAATTCAAATTGCTGTCCAGCACTCAAAAACCAAGCACATTGACATCAAAGTGCATTTTATTACAGATTGTTATGAGCTATCGCTCATTCGGTTGGAGCAGATTCACACTGATAACAATGTGGCGGATCTGTTCACCCAACCGGTTAAGAAAGCTCAGTTCGATGTGCTGGTTGGTTTTCTAAAAATGTTACGTTTTGAGGACTAATTTTTGTTTTAGATAGTGTAAATTTTCGCATTTTATTTTCCCATGCACAAATTTAGGGGGAGAAATAAACAAAAACAAAACAAAAAAAATCCAAAAAAATCCAAAAATAGTGTTAATTATGTTTTGTTTTTTTAGAACATATGAAAAACAAAAAAAAAAATAGTGTCTCATGTTAGTCTGTCTGCAGGTGATGTGTTGGGAAGTGATATCAACCGAGTGATAACAGACAATCTTGATTAGTGTAAGGTACCAACGTTGAACTGATCTAGACTCTGTGTTCGATGCGCTGGTAGGTATGAAAGATTTAAATGGACTATGAAAGGACTTTACAAGTAATTGACTTACATAGTTCCGTTTAGCTTGACAATACGACGCTCGGATAGGTTGAGCAGGGAGATATACATGGGAATCTGCGGATTACACTAAATAATCTGTATCTAGAACCGTGGTTTAATTTTTCCTCGATGTACAGACTCTTTCCTTAATTCTGTTATTGACGGGGCGACCGGGAATTCCGATAAATTAAACCTGTAGAAGGTTATTTTCTTGCTTTCTTTCTGTTAGTCATATGTTGCCTCCTCTGCGTGATTGAAATACATCCGACCTGGAATGAAACATATGTAATTCTATCTCTCTGCATCTCCTATCTATGCAATTCTTCCTGTCTGTTAGCCATATGTTGTCTCCTCTGCATGATTGAAATACATCCGACCTGGTACACAGCATATGCACCATTCTACTTCTCAATCCCTCTAAATCTTGTTAGTCATATGTTTCACCCTCTGCGAGATTGGAAGAGATCCGACCTTGGTGTACAACATATGCATTCTAAATCTGACTTCTCCCATAATAATTGTCTGCTCATCAAAAGTAAGGAGTATTTTGGAAGTTCCTGATTATTGGGGTATATCAGGAAGCGGAAAACATGTTCTAGTACATCTAAAATTGAACAATTAATAGGTTGTCTGTAGATCTCGCTGCTCAATTTAGGTGGACAACAATATCCTTGGTCGTCGTCAGATGAATGGTCCTTAGGAATTATGTCTAGGAACGTAAGGTCATAATGTCTTGTCATTTGTAGTATGTCCTAAATCTGTCACAATCTTTCGTGCTTAAGTGGACCACAATACCGGCGATTGACCAGATCTATTCATGAAGGAGGAGGTACCGATAAACGGATTGAGGCTGTCTAAAAACTTTGATCCCAATATCACAAAAATAATATTAGCATTAGAGGAGGAGAAATTTATGGTAATTCATTTTATTTTATTTTTATTTTATTCTATTTTTGTAAAAATCAAAAATTAAAAAAATTAGTTAATTTAAATTTTTTTTAGATTTTATTTTATTTTATTTTAATTTTTTTTTAAAAGTCCCCAAAATGTTTTTTAATTAAAAAAAGTCTTCAAAATGATTAATTTTTAATTAATTAAATTGGATGTGTTGGGATATGGACTTAAAGCATTTTGGGTTTGCTATCCAAGGGTAATGGGCCGAGATAATGGATCCAGGTATAAAAGGTGGGATTCACGGCCGTTACCACCTTTCATGCTCATTTATCGATCACGGCCGTGAACCCCCAAAAGCTCTCTCTCTCCTTCGACTTCTCGATTCATCATTTTTCCGTGTTTTTCTGTTGAAATTGCTCACTTATTCGTATAGGTATGTTCAAGGCGATCACTATCATGCTGAATTTAACAGGATTCAACCGTGTTTAATGGGCTAATTGAAGGAAATAGCAGTTTTCGGCGTTCACGGCACTTGAACCGTTCACGGCTGTTCAAGGGTTCACGACCGTAAACCCAATTTTGGACTTGAACTCAATTTTTCCAATCGTTTAATTCAATATAAAGCCTATTAAATTGTTTAATGAGAAAACTTAAACTTAATTCTTTAAATAAATTGTTTTCTTACCTGGCTTGGTTGGTGCATAATGGTTGCTTTGAAGAACTCTGACAACCATAATGTTGCTGCTTTTCTGATGGATCCACCAGCTCCTCACAGCGATTTCAAGTCCATGATCCATGGACTAAAGAAATGCTGCTTGGCGTATGCTCTCACAGCTAGTCCTTTCATCTACGAAGAGCTTGTGATGCAGTTTTGGAACACTGATGTGGTACTTAAAGAAGATGGTAATGTTGTCTATGTGGATGCTACTGTAAATGGAAGGAATATAACGGTAACCGAGCAAGGTATCCGTGAAGTTCTCCAGATCAATGACCAGCCGGGCTTTCCAACCGAGATTTCTATGGACCAAATTGAAGAGATAATTATACACATGGGCTATGAGGGTGTGTTTCCTCCGACAATCAAGAAATTATTACCATCCTACTAGAGGTTCTTGGTCCATGTGTTTGTGAGCTGTATCTCGGGACGAAGAGTCGGGGCTGACGAGGTCTTGTTGCACAACATGGGTGCAATTGCTGCTCTGGCTGCTGGTCTAGACTTCAAATTTTCGAGATTCATCCTAAATGACATGGTGGGCAACATTGAAGGCAAAGGAAAAGACAAATTTCTCATGTTTCTGAGGTTCCTTCAGATGATCTACAATAGCAAATACCCGGAACTTGAGAAAAGAGGAGAAATAATCGAAATCCCTCGGGTCCAGCACTTTCGGGCTCATGAAGCAGAACAGAAAGCGAAAATTTATGTTTGAAGGGAAATATCTATTGGTAAAGTTCGGCCAATTTGCTGAAGTTAGAGACTCATCTGCAACTGAAAGCTCCTCCGAGTTTATAGAAACTGAAGATGATGTCATTACTGCTTCTGAACATGAGGAAGAACTTGTTCCTCCTATTGTAATCGTGGCGTAGGAACATGATCAAATGAAGAATGTGGAGGTTCAAAGTGATTATGATGCTGCGGGTAATGATGATGATGATGATTCGATGAATTTCGGGGATGATGAAGGAGGTGATGATGAGGTGGAGATTGACTTTGGTGGTGACATGTCTGGCTTTGACGATGTCACATTCTTTGATTTTGAAAACAATAACAATGAGTACTGCCCAACAAATGAGGAGCTCAACTTCTTCTTTGACAATGTCGATGATGTTGTGCAACACACAACGGAGACAGGGGGACTTGATGATGTTTTAAAGGCGACGCCTCCTACAGATGATCAGATGGTCGGTGCTCCAATCAATTTGGATACAACCTCAAGGATTCCTCCCCTTTCGTTTGTCACTCCTGTTTCTATGACATCTGAGAGTGATCAAGTTAGGTCTTTTGCCTCCCAGCCTCCGTTGAAAAGACGAGTCGATCCGAGGCCGGGAGTGCTTATTTGTGAACAGGCCCCGCCAACGCAGCCAGCAACTACAACAGCTGCTACATCAACCACACCAGCCCAAGTTGATTCTCAGAAAGCTCCAAATGGTATTAGATCTTCTTATGAAGCTGGGAGCTCTTCAGCTCCTAGGGGTTCTCCTCCAAGACTTGCGCACGATGCTGATTCAATAAGGCTCTCCAGGTTTCTTGCTCAACATGATACATACCCTTCACCTCGTGGAAAAGTAATATCAATCAGTGAAGGAAGCTCAGGAGATGTGGACCCATCTATAACAGAACTCAAGTCGTAGATTGGTGTATTGAAGCAGACACGTATTGAAAGAGATGTTTTGATTGGAAACCTCGACATCGAAGTTTTCAAGCTTAAAGTAGATAGTATTGTAAAGTCAAAACAAATCTCAGACATGCAAACCCACCTTGGAGCATTGACCGCTTGCTATTTTGACTTAAAGAACAAGCTTGCTGAAGAATTTGGTGACAAATTCAAATCCTCTGTCGAAGGATTCAATGCAACCGAGGCTTCTCCCAACGCCCCTGCCCAGTCATTTCAGCAAGATCAGCTTGTAGATCCGCCACCTGTCAGAACCACACAGATTGTTGATCGTTTCGAAAAGGAGCCTGCTCAATCCAACCCTCGAGTTACACTCAAAAGAGCTCAGAAACCGTCTGCTATTAAAAAGAAAGTACAATGGCTCTTCATGATGAATTCTGATGAAAATCTTCATGGAGACCAGCCCAAATTAACATTGACTGATCTCGAGAAAAGACGGTTCGGTGACAAGTATGGCAACCGATCAGGAATCAGAATGTGGGGATATCACGACAAACTAAAGTTATGGGTGGTTAAAAGATGAATTGGTGATCCGGAGTACTACAAAGATAAGAATGACTTTGTTATTGGACGAAAGTCGATCTCACTAAACTCTCAGAAGCTCCATTTCATAACCCATCCCAGGATCCTCAGGCTACTGCTTTTAAGCTGTTCTTAGAGAATCAAGTCAAAATACAGTTTGTTGGGATGAAAACTGCAAATTCATTCTTGAGGACAGTCAAGGATGTACTCGATCCCATAACCAATGAGCCTATGAAGATAGTGATGTGGCCTCCAACTAAACAGACGAAAGAGATTCCTATTATCCAATACACTGAAGATGGATCTTTAGACAATATGGAACTTTGGGCATTCGATGAGGCCACAACCACAACAGTGATCAAGTTTCCACATGGTGTCCATCGTCTTGTTGAAGCGAAGGATCTCCTAAGGTTCAGGGAACGGGACATACACACCTTGTCTCGCCATCAAATTTTCTGCAAATCTGAGCTTCTGGAGGCGGCTGCCAAAGAGTTTACAAGCATGGTCGCTACAATAATTGAAAAGAAAATGTGGCTTGGGGCAATGGGAAAGTCAGACGTGTTGTTGATCGAAAAAGACTAAGTTCATGCTAGCCTCAAACCAAGGGGGAGACTGTTAGGTCACTTTAGATGGTTTGGGCTAGGAATTTATCTTGTATAGGTCTTGATTAGGGTTTGGTCGTGTGTTTGGTGTTTGCGGTTAGTTACTTCACGGTTGTAAGGTGTTCACGGCCGTGAACCCGTTTGCGGTTGGTCGTGTCCTATAAATAGTTGTTAGTCCTGTCAGAGTACAGTGACGTTGTGCTAGAGTGTATGTGTGTGTATCAGGTGTTCCCGATGTTTACAGCCAGATATAAACGTGTGCATTTCTGATTAATTCTTGCTTTTACTCCTTCTAATTTCATTGTTACTGCTTGTGTTTGCATTTGATCACTGGTTGGTTCCTGTTTTGTGGGACTTAAAAGGATTTTAGAACGGCTATTTGGTAAAATGGTCCTGGCCGATCTTATTTTATAGTCTAGATGTACATAATATAATAATCGCAAATCTCGAACATCTAGGTATATGAATCAAAAGCATCAAATATAATAATCAATTATCTTAACTAAATTAGTGTACATATGTCAAGCCACAACTAAACATATAATAATCACCCAAGTTTAATTCTCGTTGGACCAATGCACCAACTGAATTTAGACTCGGTAATTGATAAACTAAGATAAACATATATATATATATATATATATATATATATATATATATATATATATATATATATATATATATATATATATATATATATATATATATATATATATCACACAATCCAAAATAAAAATATAACATACATAAAGTGTATCAAAAGAAGTCAAATCCGTAGAACAAGTATCAGAATTCAACAAACTATCAAATCAAATCTCCCCACCGTCACCATTTCCATCATCGCTCATGTACTCATCCTCCTTATCCTCGTCGTCATTGTTGTCATCACTATCATCACCCTGTTATGTGTCTAAAGGGCCAACACTGGGGTCTGGTTTTTGAAAGGGTGGAAAATACATCCCATGAAACTCCATGGTCCTAGTAAGAGATGCAATGATCCATTTCTAAGCTCGTAAGATGGTCTGATGCTCATGTTGTAGAACATCCATGCATCGAGACAAGTAATGGAAGTTGTCCCCAGGCTCAGGATCCTTTCATGCAGCCTCTGGTCCATACCTAGTTCTCTATCGCCTCATGAATGTTCGCTCAGGAACAGCCTCTAACTCCACCTGTCTCAGAGGCGGAACAATATCATCATCCGGGATCCTCAAGATTTGATCAGCTCCCCTTACCACCGCCCGTATCTTCCTAAGAGAAGTCGAACCTACCTCCCTGATAGGACACGGAACCATCCCGCTAGTATCGACCCCAAAGGAACGAGCCGAACCCAATGACCCCCACAAATCTGACTCTTCGCCATAGGACCTGTAGCCAAGGAATATACATACAAAGTAAGAGAGTAAGGGAGGTTGAGGTGAACCTCAGTGTGGATCAGACACCACATGTAGAATAAGTCAGCCGAAGGAACCTTGTAACACTCCAAACAATGACAGATAATAGAAGCAACCAGGCGATAGATCAGCCTGAAAGTAGGATATCTGTAGGAACTTTCCTTGGCCACCCTAGAGACATAGAAGCCCCTAGAATGGGCACATACCTGCAGTTGGTCATACCCCTAAGGTAGAGAAAGGATGCAACTATCTAGATAGGAAATAAAATGATAACAAGCAACCTCCTCCTCAATATAAATCCCTAGTCGCCATCCCAACTCTACAATGTTGCAGGAGCATAATACCCCCCCCCCCAAACGAAAGGTAAAGATGGAATGATCTGTCCATAACGTCGACGGCCAATCATAGCGAACAGTAGAAAAGAACTCCCATCATAGCTCATTATAGCTGACCTCCTGAATCCTGAAGATCTGATGCCACCCCTGGCAAGTAAAAATCCCAAGACCGATATCATCACTAAGGACCCGAGTGAGATACAACTGCAAACACGCGAATAGATCGAGATCATCAGTGGTCGTCCATACAAGGGCCTAAGGAATAATGAATTGCTTGGACAACAGGGCAGTCAACTGAGAAACAAAGAAACTCTAGACCTCAGAAGGAATATCATCCGGAAAATGCATAAAGAGATGAGATGGCCAGTTAGGCGGTAACTGACCAGCCCTCTGATGACCTGATCGAGACATAAAGTGAGTAAAATATAGTAAGATAGTTAGAACTAAAGTAAGGTAAATAAAAGGATTAAAAAATAACATAAAATATAGTTTGAGCGCAAAAACTACGCCACGTGCAGGATCCACCTCGTGCAATGAAGATGTCCATCGTGCCTCAAGAACACGACGGACAGTCGGTTCCAAAAGCCCTGAATTCGTCCAAATTTCAACCTAGAATCTATAAGGGAACGTCAGGCGAAGCATATACAAGTAAAATACACCGTCAACTTGGTCAAAAACTTTATGAATCAATAGATTTGGTATAACCCAAAGTTTTACCCCAAAGCTGAAAACCCCGAATTAAGGCGAAGAGCGAAAGGAATAAAATACCATTATTCATGGTAATTCCCTTAAATGAAAAGGAATCTCATTTAAAGATAGCCTATCCATCTAGGAAAAGCATAAGCCGATAAGAAGACAGGTTGCTAAGAAATTAACTAGTTAGAAACCATAATATGTGTTAAACGCATAAAATAATACCGATTTTAAATGTTACCAGTCAAATCTATGGGAAAGAGTAACAAGTAACCTCATTTTAGGACGAAAACACGAAAACGTTAGTAAACCCAACCACCATTGAGTCAATGGTTAAGCGTCAAGTCTCAGACATTCTAAGAAATTACGAAGTAGCTAGAATGGAAGGAAATATCAACCATGGAGATAAAGAAGAAAGGCAGATAACAAGCGCCTACCATGAATTTTTGTCAATAGAAAACAAGGAACCTTCTATGGAGACGAACGAGTAAATGGATTGATCCACTAGATAAAAGATATGGAAAGAAAGTGTGCAAAGGACTGTAGGGTAAATTTTACAACCTGAACGTTTATGGACAAGGACCTTATCTGGTGGACTACTCAAGTCAAAACCTTAGGCATAGACACAACTTACGCAGTTTCATGGGAAGAACTGAAGAAGTTGATGATAAGAAAGTTTTGTTCTAGGGAAGACATGAACCGTATTGAACAAGAATTCCACCATCTGACTACAAGAAACACAAGTTTGGCCACTTATATTGTACGCTTTGAGGACCTAGCCACAGTATGTCCAGGTTTGATCGGCTGAGAAAGCTGGAAAATCAAAGTATACATCAAGGGGCTAGCTCTACAGATTCAAAGGTTGATGTACGCAACCCAACTTAATACCTACAAGGAAGCTTGATAGTTAACCTTTAATTTAGTAGAACCTCTGATCGGGAAGAAACCATTCAATCCAAGAAAGAATAAGAAAGGGATCAAGGATTTCAGAAGAAAGTGGGAAGAAGGTCCCAAAGGAGAATTAAGTTGACCTTCATGGAGAAAGGTATACATCAAGAAGTCTTAAGAAGGATTGCTAAATCCATTGAGAGAATACTTAGGGAACATTCCCAACTATGACAATTGTAGTTATCACCACCAGGGTAATTGTAAGGAACTAGTTTGTAGCAGCTGCGGTAGGAAAGGACACACCACAACGTCTTGCAGAACTAACAAAGCCAGTGGAGAGATACTTAAGCAACGTATCTAGGGGCCATAATGTAATAAGGAAATATTATAATTACCTTATAACATATATATATATATATATATATATATATATATATATATATATATATATATATATATAGATGTAATGCTTAAGATATTAAGTAAAGGGACTAGCAATCCTTGAAATATATACCTTGAAAAAAATGTATTATATATACGTGTCTACTTATAATGCAATTAAGTGTAAGATATTCCTACGATTAGTAGAAAAAAATTACTTACACTTGGAGATTAGAACATAGAAATCCCTCCAGGAATCAATAAAAAAACAAAGGAAGAATAAAATCTAAGACTAGGTTTCCTCTTGGTGTAAAATAAGAATAAACACCAAAATGATGAAGTTAAAGAATTAGAAGTAGAAACAATGTAAACCAAAAAATGGATGACAAAAGGGGGATAAGTTATCCCAATAGAAAGGAAGGATTAAACAAGGATTAAGTAATCGGTCGTCCCTGATAAGAAAAACTCTACGATCTAAATTTCAGGACAAAATTCTTTAAACGGGGGGAGAATGTGACAATTGCGACAATTGTTACCGGTAGGACCGGTCCAAAGGTTTTTAATGTCCGAGGCAAAACTTTGTAATGATGCCCCATTGTTTTACTATCATATTGCAATTAACAATTGTAAGAAATAATTTATTGCAAGAGTAATGTAACAAAACCTTTTATTTGGAATAAGTCAAAATAACACATATTATACAAACTAAAACTAACTCACTTCACCTAAAACGACTTCTCTGTGCATTTCTTGAAAGAACGATATCAGTTATCCTCTTATATTCAAGACAATTTGAACAATAGACAAATAGGACTTAACATTAATTTTTCAAACCTTAATGGACTATTAATCTGAATATATAAAATTGATCAAAAAAATAGATAGAAATTTGATTGTTGTCAAGAGATAATAAAACAAAGGATTAGAAACTCACCTATTGATGCAACCTTCAAACCAATCAGCCATGAAAAATTAACAATAACCAACATTTCCATTAACGTGTCTTCAGAAGCTTAAAACAATAAACAATTAAGAATTAATCACATACATAAACCATGAAAGTAATGCATGTAACCGAAATCAAGCAAGAAAACAAATAAATACTCTGAGGGATTCCTACCGAAGGTCATGCAATTGAAATCAAACAATAAATAGATAATCAATTGACGGATACATCTGTCTCATACAACTTTAGTTCTATTCTATTGAAAACCAAACCATAAAAACATACAAAATTGAATGTTTGAAAGTTAAACTTAAAAATAAAACAAATAAAGTTATAAACAATAAACAATTACATTATAATAGTAGACGATATTTTTGTTAAGTTTCTATAATACCCATTGGCTCAAAAGTAGAGAACACTAAACAAGAAAATTAACTTATCCACTTCCTATTTTGGAGAAATCGTCTTGCCTTGGGTAGCGATTTATCGTTGCCGGTGTCTCAGAAAGAAAACCAGTAAGGCAGTGACTTCAGAGAATATGATAAGAGAATGTGAAAGGATAGGAGAGCAGTTGTGAGGAATAAGACCACATATCAGAGGAGCATATATGTTACTTCTTACGTGGTTCCGTAATCGAATCCTAACTACAGGTTCTGAAATCGACTCCTAACTTACAGGTCTAAAGTGCTTTCAAATGTTGTGTCATGGTTGATTTTCCAGATTTTGCTCCAGTTTGATTTCATTTTTTCGTTTGCCTATGTTCTGTTAAATTGCTCCATGTCTCCTCGTCTTCTCCATTCTGCCCAATCCCTGAATTCGCCATTTCCCAAGAAACGAAGGCATGTGTAATGGTTTCCTTTTACCGCTCAAATTACCAACGATTGATGCTTCTCACTCCTCCATCCTCACACATGCTCTTAGGCATTTAGACCCATGTAAAATAAAAAAGAATGCATAAATTTGATGCCCCAAGTCTCCTTCCTGCCATGGGCAATGGCCCAGCTCGCCCTGCCCTTGGGTCGGGCCTGGTCACCGGTTGTAAAAGGACTCATAAAATTATTAGTATCTAACCATAAGACCAATAGTCTTGATAAATAAGAGAAAACCATTCAAATTATGTGTAAATCGCATAATTCAGTGTGCAAAATGTTGCGTTAAATAGAGTGAATGGTAACATATTAGGAAAGTACGTTGCGAGGCGATTTCAAGGATATATACTTCGTAGAAATCTGACTACGATTGGAGGAGTTATGATTTTTGTAGGAAGTAAAATCAACCGCATACATAAATTTTACAACATCAAAATACTACTAAGAGATTGGTTGAGTTTAGACTAAAGTCATTAAAAGGAAAGTTGTAGTACTCCTCGCGATAAGAAATTAGAGGAAAAGAAGGCCAAAAACGGAGTACGTACAAAGAAGATATGATTTTTGGAAAAACATAAAATACGTGCTAAAAATGAAAGTTGGAATTAGCCAAAACAACCTAGAGGAAAGTTGTACTCGTCAATAGCTACACAAATATATAAATAATGTCAGAAACAAGATTCATATATGAGAAATATGAAATTTTGAAAAATATTAATCGTGCACGCGTAATGCACGCCACACACGACACGCACGACTGACCTCCTGATTCGTCGAGATGCAAGATACATGGACCATCCAGAAGGTGACACGTGGCAAGTTTTGGATCGGGCCACGAGGCTCGTGCACGACGCACACTTTTACCATTTTCAAATGTTTCATGGGGGGAATATGTAACAACCCGTTATTTTTCAAGTAAATAAAAGTCAAACCTTCTAAATAAAAATTTTATTTATTCTATTAAGTTCAAAAGTGTTAAAAATGAATTAAATTAAGGGAATTATTTCATTTATCTAAATATATTTAATAAATGAGAAGGAATACCCTTAGACCGAAACTCCCCCACTTGACCGTGAAGCCTCGCCTCGGACCCCACCGTCCTTCGGACCGTGAACTGATTTCGGTCAGCTCCATGCGAAGGGCCCCACTTTGACCGCAAACTCTCCTTTTGGGCTACTATTCCATCGAAAACTCTATTAAGCCCATTATGTTGGAACGAAAAGCCAAAGATTTAGGCCCAGTAGGACCGAAAACCATCACTATATATAAGTGTTTGCCATTAAACACAATTCATTTCTCACTTGTCAAACCGTAAACTTCTTCAATTTGCTCTCAAGTATCATCCGAAAACCTTCATATCTTCATAAAGTATTGCACAGATCATCATAATTCCACCAAGAACACCAAGAACACCAAGAACACCAAGAACAACCTTCAAATCTTCATAATTTCACCAAGAACACCAAGAACACACCGAAAACTCTTCAAGTCCACCGAAAACCCTCTTTTGCTTACCGAAAACACCTTGCAACACTTCAATCTATTATTTAAATTAATACCTTATTAATTTAAATACGACGTCGGATATAATTATTTCTAGGATAACGCTATTCTCACATACGTTATCCCGAGGATCGTCACTACGGTTTTGCTATCCGAACGCGAACACGCACTAGAGGGGAGTTCATACCCCTACGTTTTCACTATTTTCAATGCTTTTAGGGGGGGATACAAGTAAAACACAAGGAATCTTGTGTTAGCATACAAACGATTTCAAATCACTTGCAACGACATTCAAACCGTTTTAACTATTGTATTGTATCAAATTACATTATTAACCCTTTTGTAACATGTTGAGCAAAAGGGTGATTTCACAAATCTTAAATACCGATTTATACTCACCATTAAATTTCAAGGGTTTTCAATTCATTACAGAACATACATACAAACTATAATAGGTATAGTTTGGGGAAACACTACACTATTTTGCTAAGTTCAATACATGATATAAGAACATACATTTAAACTATAATAGGTATAGTTTATGGAACACTACTCTATTCCACTATTTCAAGGATAAACTACAAGAAATAATTATTTAAGTATAATTATTTTACGTTACAAAGTACACTACTACAAGGTAATACATATAGTTTCAAGTACAAGAGAACACTACTACACTACACGTAAACTAGTTAATACAGGGTTGTGAGGCACTACTTCATTGTACCCATTAGGGTACAGGTCTTAATCATATAAATTATAACCAGAGTCTCCTGGAGGGAGAGCGTGAATTTGTGTATAGATCTATACGGGACTGACAATCCCGTACCTGAGCTGCTTGCAACAGCTAGGCCGGCAGGCCTCGGGTGACAAATGTCATAAAATTCTGACGCCTGAAGAACGTCGTAGAGGTCATTAGGTCATATCAAGCATTGTTATATGAAACTCACAATAGTATTAACTAAAACATTTGTTTACGGGATCAACACTACTTCAAAGTTTTTATTTTAAATAATAAAACTACAGTACATTACATTACACTAGAACTGGTGGATTCCCAGGCATACATACAAAGTGTTTTATTTTAAATAATGAAACTACAGTACACTATTTTACATTGTAGCTGGGGGATTCCAGACATTCATACAAGAGGGTTTTCATACAAACACTACTATAGACACTACTACAGTACACTACTTTTTCTAGTACAGAGTACACTAGTACAACATACAATTTCAAGAAAACCTTCACGATATAGTTTTATTTGTTAATAAGACTACAAATTACTATTTTGGAGTACATTAACAAACATACATTTTGGTCTTAAGGCCTAATACTACGTTTCATTCACTAAGAAAATATTGGATTTTATTGAAGTACACTACAACATTTTCTTAGAACAAAGACAAGCTTTCCATCTCAAATACATACTTATGAACTCACCAACTTAAATGTTGATACACTTTCAAAACCACTTGTATTCTCAGGGAACCGGTTGACAGGTACAACTACAGGTTTTGAGAAGACGGCGCTTTTAGAATCGTGTCTTTTATACTTTTGTTATACATTTTGATGTCATACAAACTATGTAATGAACAGGATGTAAATACTATATTTTATCAATGTAATTGTTGTGTTTGCTTTGATTTCTATTATGCAATTGTTGTGCAAATTTATTTTTTTCTGACATTATATCCTATATATCGGAGATATAAGGTTTGAACTTCCACTTATGGTAATCGAACTTGGTAATCAAACTCTTTCCCGGCAAGAAGATAAAAGATTTCCTTCGGGCAAGTTCCACTATAGTTGGGAAAGGTCAGATTTCTGAGTGGGTACCCGTTGGGCTATCTTGGCGCATGGCCTCTTTTCGCGTTGTCCCACCACCTAATTATTTGGTGGTGTGCAGAACTTGGGGCGAGTACTACACGAGCTCGTAAGTCAAGTACGGAACGAGCCTTGTCTACGAAGCAGAGCGACCTCGTCTTGCTTGCTTCTGGCGTGATATTGTATATGACGTCCTCCGCCCCCGAACGTTTCCGTCGTTCCGGTTTGGGGGTGTGATAGAATACATGCTATAAAACTATTTTAATGATTTTACAAAAGATTATTGCTTGTAATATATTAATAGTTTTGAAACTGCATGCAAACGTTAGGATAATATTATGCCTGGTAGTTACCCTGCCTATGCTTTAAGAATGATACTCTACCTAGTCGTTATAATGCCTCAGATTATACTAAAAGATTATACCTAGTTGTTATGTTGGCCTATTTCCTAGAATAACTTAGTTTCTATACATTACGCTGGCTAAATTTTAGGATAAGCATTGTACTTATCTGTTTGTCTAACCTAATAACTTAAAAATGTCAAGCACCTAATAATTATTTTATATATATGGTATAATATATACACGTATCATAATGATTATGGAATAACCTATATCGAAAGAAAAATTAAGGATAGGTAATGTATTTAATTGTACGATGCCCTAATATCTATCATATATCTCAAAGCAAAGATAATTATATATATATATATATATATATATATATATATTCAAATATATATATATATATATATATATATATGAATAATACTTAAAAGGGTTAACAAAGTAAGTGTTAAATGAGACGTATTATCCTTCCATAGCTAATTGATATTCAGCTATCCCGGACCTATAATCGTTAATCTTAAGTGAGCGCTAAAGATATGCATAGATCTATACGAGACTGACACTTATACCTACGATTTCTAGCTACAGCCCTGGCAAGCATAACTTTATATTTTTTTCACGATGTCAGATGAAGCGTTGTAGCGGGAAAATTTCAAGTCGCATAGCTCGGTTATAGGGACTCATTGTAACATTACCCACTAACCTTAATAAATTATTCTACCTAGAGGAAAATGCCTAGGAGATAATTAAAAGTATGAAAAGACAAGCAAAAGAAACTTAATTGGATGAAACGAAAACATTATAGGATAAGTACGGAAGAGAAACCTATCCTATGAAAAATAGGATATATATATATATATATATATATATATATATATATATATACTTTCCTAAGTTTCTTATCTAATAACCACTTGAAACTAATTAAGTGTATAAACCAAACCCCTTCCTGAAAGATGGAAGAAGCAAGTCAAACATTAAAGGAGAATATGAGAAGCTATGAAAAGAAATACTCTCTAGAAACTTATACTGGTAGGGAAAATTTAGAAGTCTATGTATTCATAAACAAAGATCTTATATCGAAGAGTATCTTTAAAACTATAAAAACCTGTGGACTCACCAACATTCTGTTGACCCTTTTCAAAATCCATGTATTCCTAGGAAGTTGAAAGAAAGGAAGATCGTTGTATGGCAGGACAAGAGGCATAGATAGATTCTATTACAGAATCGATGTAATCATGGATTATTACTACAAGAATTATGTTGTTTGTTTTATGCTTGGTGATTTGGATAATAGAATGTACCCTATCACGGCTCGACGTTTCCGCCACCGGCCGAGGGTGTGATAGAGCTTGAACTATATTTCAGGTTAATATGGTACAATTTGGTTTGTAGTGTCCCAACTGGTGGCAATTGTAGCATAATCTCTTGGATTCCTTGCAATCTTTGCTTAAGTGATCTGTTTACACCCTTGAAACATCCTACAGCCTTTTATCGGCATTCCACATAATGATTCTTCCCACGCCTTCCACACTTTGGATGGTTCTTACAGTTCTCTGTTGAGGTTTTGAATGGTTCGGACCTCTTGTTCGACTCATTGGATACGTAAATATGTGTCTTCTTCCTATTCTTTGTTTGTATCTCGACTTGTATTTCCCTTTATCTTGTTGTGATTATAAGTTTGTCAAGAGTTTTACACCTAAAAGTGGTGACAACCTCTCGGATGTTTGTCTCGACCAGATTGAGGTGTTGATGCATCTTCATTCGGTGGCCATATATCTTTGACAGAAGATGGCCAATTCCTTCTACTTGGTAGTTGTATTATTAACCGACTATGTTGTTTACTGGAAAGCCAAGAACTCATTGGTTATCTTTTTGTTAGATTAAGGTGTATAAGTATTTAACTAAATTGGTATTTTCTTGTGAATATAAGGAAAATCTTTTTTGAGTTGCCCTAATAACCAGAAATAGCTTAGAATGATTGAAATTTAGTATCGATCGAATACACTTCAAGTAAAATAAACAAAGAACAAGAAAATTAACTTAAACAAACAAAGAACATAAAAATCAAGAGCACAAGATATTCACAAAGTTATCTTTTACCAAGAAGGGGTTTTGTTTTCACTAAGAAAACGAGTTGTCACAAAGACGGTCACCAAGACTTACATTAGGGTTTCACCCTAATGTTGTATATATATACTAATCTATACTAGTATATCCCTTAATTAATGGATTATATCTAATCTATACTAAGAACCGATACTTATCACAAAGATATCAGATCTTCTTTCTATTCTATACATATTTGTATAATTACCTAATATACAAAGATTACAATAGATTATATGTCGAAACGTTGGCGTTGATCTTTACACTGGTGTTGGTAATGTCTTGAGACATTGGTGTTGGCGTTGGTGGTTAGCGTATAGGGTGTTTGACTCATCAGATCATGAGGTGTGACCTTACAATCTCCCCCTATCTAATGATGTCAAAACTATTATTCTTTAGAGGAGTCATCGAAAGAACCATTGTAGAATTTATCTGCTTCTTTCAAAATTTCAGGCTTTACTCACCTGAGTTCATCAATTTGAAGTTCTTCCAATATTTTTCTAAGCTCAAAAGAGATCAGCACACAATATCCTCTTTCAAGTTCTATATGAATAAGTCCTTCCATACGAAGATGAAATAAATTGTCAGTGGGTGCAACGGGAATGTTTAAACAAAAAATGACCATCTTTCAGCTAAGGAACCACAACCTCATGATGATAGTGATACCGCAGGAGAATCCACTGCCTGAGAATGTTTTGTGTTGCTGAAGTACCAAAGTGAAGATGTCAACCGGAGTTTGTTTTTGTCTTTTGTCAACGGCAATTGGAAGCTGAACCACAGAGGTGATCAACGCATGAAGACTAGTTTATTATGTTACTGACTTAACGTGTTAGCTTTGTATTATCCAGTGAACCTTAGATGGTCACTACACTCGGTAGTTTAATAGTTGTTTATTTCAATATGTAACTTTCCGGGACTCTATAAATAGAGGATCCCACTTCATGTAATGATACACCTTTACGATCTTTCTGAACTATTATTGCAATACAAAGATCATTCATCTCTATCTATTATCTTCTTATAAACCGAGTTCCTTTTCACCTTAATTTGTTCGCATTTACTAACTTGTGTTTGATTAAAAACCTTGTTATAAATCAACTTGGTGTCTACTTGATATAACTTGTTGTCATTTATATTTCCTTTACATTTCCGTAAATAACAATCTAATATTTCTAACTTATTATTGTTGAGCTAACAAGATCCTTTAGAATAACTTATTCCACAACTTATTATCTTGTACTAACATTTGTTCAAGTGTTCTTCAATGTTTTTCTCTCAACAACTGGTATCAGAGCCAAAGTGGTTGCTCTCTAAACAAAACTCTGATTTTGGAAAGCCTTCTATACCACTAAAGCTCATTATTAAAAATAACAAATGAAATATGGCACAAGCTTTTTCACTTTAAATGTTTCCAACAGTGCTGGAGGTTCGAACATAGCTCCAATACTTGTTGCAAATGAATACCACCATTGGTCTCAGAGAATGGAAATGTATCTTAAGAGACTCCGTAGAGATGTATGGAGGTCTGTGGAAGAAGGACCTCATGTCCCTGTTCTCACTCCCGTTCAAGCAGATGGTGCTTAGGCACCACTAGGTGGAGCTCAGGCAGCCATGAATCAACCAAAAAAAGATGATCTTGACAAAATGGAGAAAGATGTCGTAGCCTTTTATGAAATTTCATGTGGTGTTGCTCCAAATAATTCTAACATCATCATCAACTGCAAGTCTGCCAAGGAGATATGTGATGTGCTAAAAAATCTTTACCAAGGGTCAGAAAAAGCTCAAGACAAAAAAACTCACCACAACTCTCAATGAGTTTAACAACTTTAAAGCTCTTCCCGGTGAAAGTCTTGACGATTCATTCAAACGGTTCAATCTCATCATCACAAAACTATCAAACGTTGGTACATTTCAAAGTAATCATGAAACAAACCTGAAATTCTTGAATGGTTTGGGAAGACACTAGTCTACTGCGAAGATGATTGTCCAGGGTGACAGAAAGATTCATACTCTAGCGTTGTTCAAGCTATATGGAGAACTTCAAGCACAAGAATCAACCGTGCTAAAGGATTGTGCAGATCTGGGTGGACCACTTGCCCTGATGGCTCAGACCCCACAAGCTAAAACTCCTCAGTACCCATATACCATAGAGTTATCATGCCAACACTCATATGATTGCCCACCGCAGTCGTATTAAGCTGATGCTGAACTAAATGATGAACAGTTTCAAAATGTTATCTCATTGGTCAGCTAACAATTCAACAGGCTTCCACCACCATCATTTCATAAAAACCGACAGTTTACCAAACCACCTTTTAATCGCAACTTCAATCCACAAAATAACCACTCAAGATATCCCAGAAACCCTCACCAACCATCTAGGCCACAAAATACACATCATACTAAAGAACCACCGCAGACCAACAAGCCTTCAAACTCCGGTACCACTCCTGAAGAAAAAGATGGAGTCATTGTCTGCCATAAGTGTCATAAGGAAAACCACTTTGCCACATACTATAAAGCAAATGTGGTAAAGGACAAGGCATTCTACCTTACAATGGCCCAAGAAATGGAGGAAAAATAAAAGGCAAGAGCTTACTTTGCTCAAGTGAAAAGGGATCATCAAGTGTAGTCGTCAGGAGATGAAGATGAAGAGATTGATAACAACAAGAAAGGGAAAATTTGCATGGTGGCAACCACAGAAGAGGACAGATCGACGAATTTGCAGAGGAATTACTACTACATGGCCAAAGATGGCACCCTTAGCATCATCGAACAGGTAAAAATTATGATCCATTCCAATAATTACAACATACATGATTGTGAACCATACTTAGAAAAACTTAATGACACGTGGGCTGCCGTCCTTTCAGACTACAACAAGGCCATATACGAAAAGAACATAGCACCCCAAGAGCTTTATCATGTGAGAGGAAGACTAGAAGATAAAAGGATTAAGGTTGCCATGTTAGAAAAGGACTTATTGTTAGAAAAAGATGTTAGGATGTTAAGTGAAACTCAATTAGATATTGCTTTGAATCAACGGGATCTTGCCCGTAAAGAGGTTGTACGTTTAAATCTTTTAATTGAAAAACTCTTTAATGAAAGTGAAGCGATTGAGAATCTTGTTAACAATGGGACCGTAGACAATATGTATAATTGGGGATGGTCCAATGGGTACTCAACCAATGAGACCGCTTCTCCCTGATTTAATGTTGAATGTCTTTATGTCCCACCGGATAGACCTTTTCAATATCCAGTCAATAACAAGGCATATCTCGAAGACATCCAATGTAACTTCGGTAGACTTCGTGAACTCAACAAAAATTGTGTCATTGAGGAAATTCTTCCTGAATCCTCGGGTAATTCAAATAAATTCATACCCACTATTGGCACAATCTGCCTTGGTTCTCAATCAAGTTCAGATGTTGATGAAGAAATTGTCTTGGAAGGACCTGAATTAGTCACAAACCGTCCATCCTTATCCTCTAAAACATGTCCCATTGAAAAGTCATCTTTGACTTACTCTGCGGTAGTCCAATCTTCTATACCGCAGACCCTAGTCCATTGCACCACCACTCTTCAACCTATCTTGCATGAATTGCCCAGCAATAATTTTGAATTTGGCCAATGTTCTCAAAGTCATGAGATGTCCAGTTCTGATGAGTCAAGTCCTCAAACTTTACCTCAAAATTCCAAAAAACCTCAGTTGAATGTAACTGATGTGGTCTCACCAAAAATTCAAGCAAAAGTAGCTTTAAAAAAGGAGATCAGATCTCGGCGTGAAAAGCGGGAAGCTGAATACAAGAACAAAATTTTCAAAAATACAGTCAAAGTTTCAAACAAAAAGAACTTCGAAAAACCCGTCACTACAAAAAACTTTTCGAAATCTACTGCAGTTGATGGATCATGTACAAAGGAACAATCAGTAACAAAATCTTTTCAAAATGTTTCTGCAAAACATCAAAAAGAGGTCAAGTCATTTTCACAAAATACCTTAACCGATCCAAATTTTAAATGTATTTTGCCAACTCCAAATCTCTCAAAATCACGTCAGTCAGTCACCAAGTCAAAACCTAAGTCTAGGTCACATGACAAATCCTTTTCAAATCCCAAGAATACTCCAGCAAAACACCTTTCAAGGACCGGACACAAGAAAGAAACTTCACCTTCCGGACCTTTGACAAAATATGGTTTTTGGTTGAATGAGAAGAATCTTACGTTTGTTTTTTATCCACTTCAAGAGTCACGTCTAATCCTAACTTGTGACCTTCCAAAAAGAGTAAAACGTCTCGGACTTGGACTGAAGCAAGAAAAGAAACCTATTCATGAATCTCATGTGCATGCATTTGTTAAGAAAGTGTCACACGTTACCCAGGGCTCCAAAATTGTTTGGGTGCCCAAACTAATCCACTGATTTTGAAGGCAATGTGCAAGAAGGAATAAGAAGAATAATGGTTAATCGATAGTGCCTGCTCCTTGCACATGATTGGAAGGTTGGAATACCTTCGCGAATTTAGGCCAATCTGTAATGGTGGACACGTCACTTTTGGAAACAATGCAAATAGAATTACCAGGGGTTATGGAGTATTAACTACGGGAAGCTTCTCTATTCAGAGATTTGCTTACGTAGAGGGTCTTAAGTATAATTTGATCAGTATGTATCAATTATGCAAAGCTGGTCATCGGGTTGAATTTGATAGTGAATATTTCTATATAATGACAAATGACAGGAACACTTGCCTAATTAAATCTAAAGCTGAAGGGACAATGTATCATTTTGATGTCTCTTTGATCATTGGCAAACCGCAGTTGTGTTTTCTGTCAAAGGAAGTGTCTGAAGTGAGTTGGTTGTGGCACCGCAAACTTGCTCACCTCAACTTCAGATACATCAACAACCTGGTAACCGAAGAGTTAGTCCGTGGACTACCAATCTTGAAGTACAACAATGATACGTTATGCCCAGCCTGTGAGTATGGAAAGAAAAAAAAGGGTAGTCATCCTTTGATTGTTGATTCTTCAATTATTGAACCTTTAGAGCTACTTCACATTGATCTCTGCGGTCCATCAACCGTAGCCAGTCTTCACCATAAGAAGTATATTCTGGTCATTGTTGATGGCTTTACTCTCTTCACCTGGGTTTTCTTCTTGAGACTCAAATCAGACACACTGCAGATCATAATCAACTTCATAAAGGAAATAGAGCTCCAAATCAAGCTACCAGTCAGAAGGATAAGAAGTGACAACGTGACTGAATTCACTAATCAACTTTTGAACATTTTTTTAGTCTCCAAGGGCATCAGTCACAATTTTTCGGCACCCTACACACCACAACAAAACGGAGTAGTGGAGCAAAGAAATAGAACATTGGTCGAAGCAGCTAGATCGATGCTTAATTTTTCCAAACATCCTCTCTACTTCTGGGAAGAAGCAGTAGCAACTGCATGCTTTGTTCAGAATCGAAGCATCATTTGCAAACGTCTTAACAAGACTCCTTATGAAGGTCTCAACAACCGCAAACCCAATGTCCGATTCTTCCATATTTTTGGGTGCAGGTGTTTTGTAATTAACAACAAGGATTACCTTAACAAGTTTGCACCAAAGTTAGATGAAGGCATTTTCCTGGGTTACTCAGCCAACAAAGTGGCTTACCGGGTTTTCATAAGGCGTACAAGACTAATAGTCGAGAGCTTTGATGTCAAATTTGATGACTATTACGTTCGCAGTACTGCTCCCTCAACAAAAGCGAAATTTATCCTGTAAAGTTATATCCCATCCTCTGCGGGTCCATTGAACATTATTGAAGTCAACTATGATGATCTTTTTGATCCCACAGAGACAACTCATCTCTCAGAAATTCTGGTGTCTCGGGTAGCCCAACAACAAAATGCTGAAGTATCTGGACCAACCATGTCGGAAGATCTATCACTCAATACTTCCACCTTGCCGATTGAGGGGGAAAGTTCCACTCCGTTGGAAGTTACAACCATCGAGGTTCCAGTACTAGAAGATGTTGCTCTAGTATCAGACCGCAGAGTAACAAACCAATCTAATGTTTTTGAAGACTTTGAGGATGAAGAAGTTGAGAACATCGATACAAGAACGGATTCAAGGGTTATTAATCAATCATCAGTGTAGGGGGAACCGTCATCGGTTCAGGCGGAACTCCCATCCTCAATTCAGGGGGAACCTCCTTCAACAGCTGCAGATCAAATTCCTACAGTCCAAGATACATCAGCAGGCTACTCCCAAGTCGAAGGAGAACTACATTCTCCAACCGCAGAGTCCTCTGACATTGAGTACATTCCTTCAACCGCAGTCGCAGACCATCAACAGACTTGTCTTCACGTTTGGACGAAGGATCACCCACCAGGTCAAATCATCGGCAACCCGTCTTCAGGTATTCAAACCCGTTCCTCATCTGATTCGAATAACCATTGTCATTATGCAGCATTTATTTCTTCGGTCGAGCCCAGAACAACAAAAGGAGCACTCATGGAGCCCGATTGAATTGTTGCTATTCAAGAGGAACTAGCTGAGTTTGAAAGAAATAAAGTTTGGAAATTGGTACCGAAGCCAAAAGGTCACTCAATTGTCAGTAAAAGATGGGTGTATAAGAACAAGCTAGATGAATCTGGTGTTGTGATAAGAAACAAAGCAAGATTAGTTGCTAAGGGGTACAGTCAACTTCAAGGTGTTGACTATGATGAAACATATGTCCCTGTAGCAAGAATAGAAGTCATACGTATCTTCTTAGCGTATGCGGCTCATAAAAACATCAAGGTTCATTATATGGATGTAAAAAGCGCTTTTCTGCATGGAGAAATAGAAGAGGAAGTATACTTACAACAACCTCCAGGCTTCGAAAACTTAGATTTTCCAAATCATTGCTACAAGCTGGAGAAGGCGGTATACGGTCTAAAGCAGGCACCCAGAGCATGGTATGAGACTCTCTCTGAGTGTCTTGTCACCTCAGGATACAAAAGACGTATGATTGATCCCACTTTATTTAGACAAGAAAATGACAACCATTTGATGCTTTTTCAAATATATATGGATGATATCATTTTTGAATAAACAGATCAGGGTATGGTGAATGAGTTTGCAAAGCTCATGACAAGCAAATTCCAAATGAGCATGAATAGAGAGATTAACTTCTTTCTAGGGCTTCAATTAAAAAAAATCCCTCAAGCGATATTCATTCATCAAGAAAAGTATACCACTGAATTGTTGAAGAAGTATTTAATGGACAACTGTTCTTCGGCAAAGGTCCCTATGGCCTTTGGTTACAAAATCTCAGCTAACCCTACTGGAGAGTCAGTTGATCACAAGACCTACCGAGGAATGATTGGGTCACTGATGTACCTCACTACTAGTCGACCAGACAGTGTATCTGCAACAGGTTTGTGTGCTCGGTATCAGGCTGATCCTAAAATTTCACACTTGATTGCAGTCAAGAAAATCTTCAAATATCTAATGGGAAGTAAAGCCATGTGTATTTGGTATCCTGCTGGTAATGATTTCAGTCTTCAAGCATTTACCGACGCAGATCATGCCGGATGCAGACTTGATCGTAAAAGCACTTCGGGTGGATATTAGTTATTAGGTGGCAGATTAGTTAGTTGGTCCTCAAGGAAGCAAAACTATGTTTCATTGTCTACCGTAGAGGCAGAATATATGGCCGCAACTAGTTGTTGTTCTCAATTCCTATGGATGAAGACTCAACTTATGGACTAGGGTTACAGGATGCTGCGGGTACCAATCTATTGTGATTCAGAGAGTGCAATAGCGATTTATCATAATCCTATTCATCATTCAAAGATGAAGCACATAGAACTACGGTACCACTTCATCAAATATCACATCCTCAAAGGTAACATCGAACTTATTTTTGTTCCGACTCATGAAGAAATAGCTGATGTTTTCACTAAGGCACTCGACTCCACAAAGATAGATGGATTTTTGGAAATGCTAGGAATGATGAATCCTGACCCACAGTATTTTTTGGAAAAATAGGTACCACAGACCCCTCTAGGTCTCTAGTTGTGAATAAATTGATTCTTTTCTTTTCAAAACAAACTCTTGAAGCACTTCATCCACTACAGTCTATTTCTAGAATAACTAAGGCAGTATATACTGCATATTTGTTCTTTAGTACGTCTTGTACACTAAAGTCACATACGTTCTATATACTCTGCGGGTCATCTTATTTCTTTTATCTCTAATCTCTATGATCTAGTTTTATCTCAGCTACCATAGATACGAATCAATGAACCTGCAGTCATCACTTCATAAATCACCTTAAATGATAT
Source organism: Lactuca virosa (assembly GCF_052849685.1). Classification (NCBI taxonomy): domain Eukaryota; kingdom Viridiplantae; phylum Streptophyta; class Magnoliopsida; order Asterales; family Asteraceae; genus Lactuca; species Lactuca virosa. Next base: position 319,983,986 of record NC_136429.1, read on the forward strand.
TGTGTTCTACTTAGTGAACCTTAATAAAAAAAAACATTCTTCAAACATTCGTTTTGTCACACATGATGTTTCAATCGTTTTTTAAAGGTCCTTAAGCATTCATTTCCGCCTCCCTTATTATTTTGACACACTGAGAGAAACCCTAATCGAGTTGTATTCATCTGTGAGATAGAGAAAGGCTAAGATTGTATGTTGTAGTGCATTTTGGAAGGAGATTGAACAGCAAAATACTTGGAACGAGAAGAAGCCCTTGGATCTGGTGTTCTATTAGTGCTAGCTGCTAATTGGAGGTAAAAAGCTATTACCTTGATCATTATTTGGTTAGATCTCTTCTCTAGGGAGTTTATGGCCATTTCCATCCTTTCTTTGGGTCCTTAAGTCGTTTGAGCTTGCCATGGAGTTGAGACTTCAGATCTGGACAGTATAAGGTCCCTTGGGCCTAAAGATTCCAGCTTTATCAAGCTATTGGCCAGGTTCCATGCATTAAACCCTCTAAAGAGCTTGTTTTGGCATTTTGAGCCTTAGATGCCATGCATGGACGTAAAGCTTGCAGCTTTACGTGATATTTCAGCCTTGGAAGGCTAGATCTAGGGTATGGGGCCTTAGTTCTGCTTAAAAACGTCTGAATGATAAAATGGTCTAGAGGGACTCGGCGAGTCCATGAGCCAACTCCACGAGTCGGTTAGGGTTTTCCCCAATAGTCTGGACACGTGCAAACTCGACGAGTTGAGTTGGAGTTTTCCCGATTTTCTGAGAACAGGAGGAACTCGACGAGTCGCATAGATGCACTCGACGAGTTGGGTCAACAGGGACTGTTGACTCGAGTGTTGACTTATGTTGACTTTTAGGGTTTGGTCAAGTTATGGACATGGAGGCCATGGAGGGGTAAAATGGTCTTTTCACCCTTTTCCAAGAGTTAGTGAAGGGGTTAGCTTAACATATTTAGAGTTGTTGTTATAAGTGTTAATTAGAGATGATTATGACATATGTAGGCGGAGTCGAGACCGATCGTTCAGTACGAGACATACTTGCTTTGCTTACGAGGTGAGTCTTCTCACTATACTTACCTGAGTGGTAATATTGTGTGACCGGAGGGTCTTATATGAGTTATTGACCGGTGGGTCTTATTTGAGTTATTGACCGGAGGGTCTTATGTGCATATACTGAGTTATGTGATATCATGCATTTTGTCTTAGTGATTTATGTTGTATATTATTTCTGTGCTTTATTGAGTTAGGACCGGAGGGTCCAAATCGAGTTGTGAGACCGGAGGGTCTTCACTGAGATACCGGACTGGAGGGTCCGACCCGAGCTATGAGACCAGAGGTTCCTCACTGAGACACATGACCGGAGGGTCGTTATTGAGATATAGCCATGAGAGGCTAATTATTTGTGTATGGTATTTTGGGGAACTCACTAAGCTTCGTGCTTGCAGTGTTGTGTGATATGTGTTTCAGGTACCTCTTAGGATCGCGGGAAGGCGCCAGCTTGATTGTACACATCAACTTGAGATTATGTTTTTGAGGATTCTGGGATATTGTCAAACATTTTGTGGTCTTGTGTTTTGAATAATTTATACATTGGGTTTTTGGAGAAATGTGATATTGGGTTTTATGTGGTTTTAAAAATGAAAATTTTGTTTGAAAATTTAGAGCGTTACAAGTTGGTATCAGAGCCTTGGTTTGAGGGATTCGGATGTACTCTCGGGTATGTATGGACTCAAACTGAGGAATTGAGAAAATTTTCTAAAAAGAAATGATTTTTCTAAAAACGAGTAAGGGTTTCTGAGAGAAAACGAGATGGAGCAGTGTGTACAATCAGCCAGACCCCGAATGGTGATTTCCCAAAATACCATTACTTGTTTATATTATGAGATACTTATGAGATATTAGAGTTGCATGCTAGAGGATAGGCTAGGTATTTCAAGGATTTAGAGCTAGAGTTTCCTGATTCATGATGCCTTAGCCTAGGAAATGATATTGATTGATATTATTTGCTATTTTCTCTGTGTGTGTGCTGAGTAGGGATATATATAGCAGGAATCTTGTAGAGGGAGTTTTGAGTAATCTATAAGAGATACCTAGATGAGCAATGAGGAATCTACTGAGAGAGTGGTTTGATATTCGTGAGGGATAGAGTACTTGTGAATTAGGATCCTAGGAGGAGGACTTGGGACGACTACAGGTTGGTGTGGAAGGTAGTATTTGGGCCTGTACTACCGAAAGCACCGGATCTGTATGCGACTCAAGTAAGAACCTTAGGATACTAAAAATAATGTAGGGGTGGGTAATGGCGTGAGTGCTTGAGCTAGTCTCTGATGATTTTCGTCTTTGTGTTTCAGAGGTACTATGGTGATTACCCGCAACAACCCCAGGAGCAGTGGTACTACTGACGAGGAGATCCGCAGGATCATTCATGAGGAGGTGGCCGCAGCTATCAAAGAGGCCATACCAGAGATGTTCGGGTCTATTAATACCACGTTGATTGAGACATTTGATGAGCGATACGCTGCTGTCACGGAGGTTGCTACTGCTGCAGCCACCACAGTCGTAGCTGCTGCGAGGCCATAAGGGGTGACTCGTTATTGTTTCGTGAGTTCAGCAACACGAAGCCACCAGAGTTTGACGGGACCCAGGACCCGATCGCTTCCATGAGATGGATCTCCGACATTGAGGGGTTTTTCTATACGTGCTCGTGCCCGGAGCACTTGAGAGTTCGGTTTGCACTGAACCAGCTTCGCTTGGGAGCGAAGGATTGGTGGAAGTTCGTGACGACGGATTTTACTCTTGTAGATCATGCTGCAGTTACTTGGGAGAGGTTTACAAAGTTGTTCAGAGATGAGTATGTTCCCCAGGTGGAGAGTGAACGTTTGGCACATGAGTTTCTGTCTCTCAAGCAGAAGCAGAATCAGTGACAGAGATTACGAGGATGTTCCATGAGAGGGCGTTGTTCCTCCTTAAGCACGTGTCTACTGAGCAGGCATGTGTGAGCCGGTATTCAAGCATCTTGAGGAGAGATATACGGGAGTTCTTGGCAAGCTCGTCATATTGGACATTGGCTGATTTGCAAACCAATGCCAGGAGGATAGAGATTGAGCTAGTGATTCAGACCAGAGAGGAGGTAGAGCAGTAAGGGAAAGATAGGAGACCAGTGCAGTCGCACTCGGCGACAAAGCGGACTAAGCCCGCTGATTCGAGAGTAGGAGGCCAGAAGGGCCGCACTTGTGGAAAGTGTGGCAAGAGCCATGAGGGATTTTTTCGAGCAGGGATTTGCTACAAATGTGGCAAGGAGGGGTACATGGAGAGGCACTGTACCAAGGGATTTTCGGTTTGCTTTCATTACAACCAAACTAGCCACTGGAAGGCCGAGTGTCCTCAGCTCACTCAGGGATCAGGCTAGGTTTCTGCTCCTGCAGCTTTACGTGTTACTGATGGTCGGCCGGGGAAGGCCGAGGCTCCGAGGGCTCGTTGAAGAGCATTCCAGCTGACTGCGGACGAGGTCCGTGCAGCGCCTGATGTTGTTGATGGTACGTATCTCCTTATTTATGTTATTTTGAGATTTGTTATGCTTATACTGTGCTGCATATAGGTACTTTTCTTGTGAGTTTTGTGCCTTCCTTGGTGTTATTTGACTTGGGTGCGAGTCGATCTTTCGTGTCTTTATCCTTTAGTCGTCACATTAGTGTTAAACGCGAGGTGTTGAGTCAACCACTGAGGGTTTCTATAGCCGACGAGCATGCGGTTTTTTCCACTGATGTATTCCGAGGATGTGTTTTAGATATCTTCGGTGTTGAGTTGCCGATAGATCTGGTGCTGATAGCGATGGGTGATGTATGTGTGGTCATGGATTGGTTGAGCCGGTTTAGATCCGTGATTCACTATGAGCGTCATATGGTGACCATACGAGACCCTAGTGGGGGAGTACTTATTGTGTTGGTGAGGGAAATAGATCGGGATCAGCTTTCTGCTCTACCACCAACGCGAGGCAGAGTTTACAACAGGGATGCATGGGGTTTTTAGCGTACGTGATGGATACACGAGTTGCCACTGAGAGGTTGGGTTCTATTTTCGATGTTCCGGTAGTGTGTGAGTTCCTGGATGTTTTTGTTGGATTAGGTGTCTAAGCCCATAACTATAATTGGTATGTACTTGACCCGAGAGTAGCATGGTCCATTTCAGGTTGCATTCACCAGAACAATTTGATAGGATGGATATTTGAGAAAGAGGTTATTTGTGATTTATTAATATATTATAAGTATAATATATTAATTGAGGAATCATGTTATTTAATTAGTATTGATCAAGAATTAATTTTTATTAGGTTAGTGATCAAAAGAGACTAATTAAATTAACGGAGACTGATTATGTAAATCAGTGATACATATAGTTTGGGCCAATGATCCATGATTGATTAGTGATGGACTAAGTTTATGTGAAAGTTCATGAAGTGTTAGTCGATAAGGCTAATCAGTTATTGGATTAAAAGCCCAAGGGAATTAGGGTTTACAAGTTGAAACCTTAGGAATTCCAAACTATATATTGAACCCCTAAGCTTGCAAACTCGGTCCCAAGCCTCCTAAGGTGTAAGCTTAGTCGATTTGAGCTTCATAACTTTTCTCTCATATTCATCCTTTGTTCATGGTGTCTTATGAACCGTTTGAGGCATCACACTTAAGGTGCTAAGCTCATGAAAGGCCAAGAACTACAAGCTACAAATAACAGGTAATCTTCTAACTAGCTTTTTATGATTCAAATATCACCTTTGCATGCTAGTTAGGATTCATTCTTTGGAAAATGAATATTGCATGTATAATTAGAGAAAACTTAGATCCATAGCATTAGGGTTGTATGTGCACCATAAGGATGTTAGAGTACATAAATCCCAACAGTGGTATCAGAGCCTGTGGGTGTTTTCGGTTATTTGACGCAATTGTTTTTTGTTCAAAGCTGAAAAAAATCATTTTTTTGGACTGTGCCTGATCACCACGAGGTGGTGACGGGTCTGGCAGATTTTTCGGATTTCTTCGCTTGACTTGGATTTGGATAATTACTATAAGTTGTTTTGTTGATCAAAATTCAATTTTATGTTATGAAAATAATTATCCTCATCTAAATTAAAAGATAAATTGTCAAATTATAAAATAATTAAAATAGATTATATGATAAACTAATTATTTGTGTTATTTGATTTATCTTGCTACATGAATTGTGATTAGGTCAAATTGGTAGAAAATAATATGATTATTTTATTGGTTAAAATTTGATCTAAATGTTTTTGAAGAGTTATAAAACTTGCCATAAAGTTTTGGAACTCAAAAAGTTTTTTTTAAGGAGTTACAAAACTTGCCATCAAGTTTGGAATTAAAAAGGTTTTCAAAAGTTACAAAACTTGTCCTCAAGTTTTGGAACTTAAAAAGCCTTTTTTATGAAACATTAACTCTAGTAATTGAAAGGTTTCAAAAGGTGTTAATTTAATTTTCAATTTTTATATTTAGAACCTTGATGTTTTGAATAGTTCAATTACATTCTTATGGATTCTATTAAGTTAATTAAATGTTTAATTAAGAGAGTATTATTAAATCCATAATCACATGGTTTAAGATTAATTAAATTAAGAGTATAATTTATTAATAGATTAAACCACCTAGTATTTTAAAAGTTTAAAATACACCCTTATACTATATAAAATTAAAATTTTAATATATTATATATGTATAAATTAAAAGTCAGTCTTACCGTTAGTAGGCCTCATTCACGAAGCTAATCTATAATGGGTGTTTAAGGAAATTGCCTATAAAATGGCAATTGAATGGGTATCCACTCTTACCCACCGCACTCTTGACTAGTGGAGGGTGGTTAGCCGAACGGGTAGGATAGGACACTAAACCCTCATTAAAAGTATAATGAATTATAAAGTAACTAAACACTTTTATAAATTCCCAATCTTAGTTACTTAGGAAAAATGTGAATTTGGTGCTAATCCATGAAATTACACTTTGCACCTTGCCACGTAGTTAGTGCAGCGTGTGTGGTTAACCGGCACACAAACTTGGACTAGTAAGGGTGGCAAAAGGGAGCTCGATGTTTGTCATAGATCAATAGAGCGTGTGTGGTTAACCGGCACATTGATTAGGTGATAAATGACTTCGAGAGTACCAAACTAATTTGCATGGTTATTCACACCTTGTTTGTGATCCTCGGTATCCCAGTCACAAACTTGAAGGGCATAATCGAGATTAAACATACCATTGAAAAGTTCAATGAATCTCAAAAGATCTAGGAGTTTCATTTAAAACCTAATTCGTTTAAAATTTTCGTTTTCGTGGTGGAATTGGTAAATTGTCATTTACCTACCGACAAATAGTTTACAATTAGATTACGGCATCCCTCTTTCGAATTGTAAATTATTTTGTTGGGTCCTAGCCTTAATATTTCATTTGGGTGTTATATTAAGGACTTAAATCAACTAAACTTGAATTTCTCCCTTGTAGATGTCTAGTTCAGACAACTATGGTCTTCCTGAATCTTTTGGAAAAAGCTTTTCTCATGAACATGATGTTCCACGATTGGATCATAGAAATGGAAATCATACTTCACTTCCTCCACCTCCTTCAATAGTTCTCCCTAACCCACATGTTCGTCGACTTGAAAAGTTTAAGGTCACTCAAGCCCTATTGGCAAGCAAGCATGAAGATGGAAGGTCTGTGTGTGCACATGTCTTGGAGATGAAGTCACACATTGACACGCTGGGAATGTTAGGAGTCGTTGTGTCAAAGAAGTTGGCTGTTGACTTGGTTCTTCAATCACTTCCTAAGTCATATAGTGAGTTCATTAAAGAATACTATATGACAGACCGCGGCATAACCCTTATCGATCTTACCTATTTGCTAATTGTTGCTGAATCAGAAATGATTTGGCGCACTGGTAAAGAAAATTTGATTGGAAGATCTACTTCCCAAACTTCCATGGACATTCACAATGGAAACATTGGAAGTCCAGAAAAGTCTTCTCTTCCCAATGGAAAGGGATCGGCCATGGTCAAACCGTTTGACTAAATGGTAGAAAGAAAGGCTGAGTCTGAGATTGTCCCGTGTGCCATTCCGAAAGAGTTTGTTTGTTTCTATTACCAAGACAAGAGGCATTGGTTGTGAAGCTGCCTTATCTACCTGAAGGTTCATAAGGATGGTAAAGTCAGAGTGTATAACTCTGCTTCAGGTAAGTCCACTATCTAACTCTATTAAGTTCCTATTTGTAGATTCTTAATACATGATGTGATAAGATCACATTTTGATGTTTTGAAGGATTGAAGAAGAGAAAGGAAGCTTAAAGAAAGAGCAGGCTGAGTCTGATCGCGAAGAGATGGATTTCGATCGCATGATTCGATGATCAGAGTTTTGAGTTGCTGCTTAGGAGTTATTATAGATTGCTTAGGAATATTTAGAAACATAGTTTTCATATGTATTTGCATTGTAAGGACAAGATTTTCCGCAATTTTATAAATAAAGAAAATTTTGATTTTATCTTATATTATAATTCCTTGCAATGGCATTTGTGAAAATTGATGTTTGTATGTTTCTATTTTTAGCAATATAAAGTTGATTCTTTCATTTGTGGTAGTGTCTAAATTTATCAAATAAGGAAAGATTCTCATCACCAAGTTTGAATAGGACAGAAACTTGTAATCATGCAACTTGTATTGTGTGATGACTGAGAACCTTCATCTTTGGGAAATTAAGACTAATTCCTTGTTCACATATAGATGTGAGTCAAGTGAAGGACTAGGGGATCTAGTACACTTTGTTGTGCACTGGTCAGGTCCACCACAAAGAACCATAAGACTATTCCTCATGATTTACTAAAAGTTTAGTAAATATGGTTATGCTTACAAGATTAAGTGTAATTCTGAATCATTGAAAAAGTTTCAATGTATAGCAGAACGAATAAGAAGAATCAATTAGGCAGAAAGATAAAAGTTTCTCCAATCTGAAAGGAAAAGAGAGTACTTTAGTATCATGTTTTATGATTATCTTAATGATTATGAAAACGATATCACAATTGATCCTCTGAGGACACCTTAGTGCATTTGTATGGCTAAGAAGAGGAATCGGGAAATGTTGAAATGGTTAAATCAATTAAGGTGAGTCATTCTTTGTTCCAAAATCAAGTCTTAGAGTCATTCTCCAAGATTGTGACTTGAGTGACATGTATTAAGTAGGTTTATAACACATTTGTAAATGGTAGTTGTGATGTCTTGGATAAGACAAAGACCAACTAAGACCAATTGTATGAAGTTTCATTCTTGATAAGAATCCGCACTAACTCTTGAATATATATATATATATATATATATATATATATATATATATATATTTGTCAAGGAGTGTTTCTTGATAGAGAATCTTATATGTCAAGAGGTCAGTGGGAGTCTTAAAGATCTTGAAAAGTTTCAAGAACTAATCAAGAGTAAACCTATTGTTAATCACTAGCACACCACTTCAGGTTTGTAACCTATCGTGTTGACATATTCATGTTTCTGTGCCCATTCCAGTTAAAGTTGACTATGCATGTGAGTTCTATGAGTTCTCAGTAAGGGTGAGCTGCTTAACAACTTGGAAGACATGGTAGGCCTTTGTGCTGCCAAGTGGCAAGAAATTAAGATTGAACAAGTTCAGTCCATATGAGTTTGAATCTGCCATAGACCTTATCTAATGATAATGGTTAGAAATGACAGTTTCACATGGATAGGAACACATACACCATAAAATCTAAGTGACATAAGGTTTCTCTCCACCTTATGAAAATGATTGTGAGGAAACACTTTCACTAAGAAGATTTTGAGGAGATAGAAGTTGTGTTAATTGCGTTCTCAAATTCGATTATGATTACGGAATCCCTCTTCATAGTTCGAATTGTGAGAAATGGCAAATAGTTTGAACATTCAGAACTTATTGCTGTAAATTCTGAAATAGTTTAGACACACAAATAAGCTTTCTAATAAAAGGTGTATGAGCTTAGATAAAGGCTTATCGAAGCATCTCGTATCAGAAATGTGAACTTTGGAAAGAAATTCAATAAGTATTGATTTCTAGAAATCCAACTGATTTCTGGGTACATGTCAAAGCTAGTGGGAGCATAAGTGTTATGCTGGTAAGAATATAATTATCATGATAGTGGGAGCATGATTATTATGTTAAGTGTTGCAGGTTAGCAATATTGGTTATAGGAAACAAAGGTTAAGAATTTTGCAGAGTTGCAGAATTTGAAAGGTTGTTTCGCTATAATAAGGGAAAGGATACTTCTACTTTATTTCGAATCTAAAAGTTTAGATTGAAGTATTAATCAAACTTAGTCATGGATATATATGAATACCATGTTGAAATATTTCAACATTGGAAATTCTATATATGGAAATATTATAGCAAAAGATTGGTCAGGTATCATATCTTTATGTAAGACATTATGAATCGTATCTCATATGCTTTGGATATAGGATCCATTGCATATGCTATAATATTCACGTGTTCTAATTTTCCAAATGCCTAGGGCATTAAGAGGGAAAAATGACTAGAACCGGATATGACTAAAGTGGTTAAACAATTGTCAAGGACAATCTAAGGTTCGCTAAGGATTGATTGCTTAAGGACAGTTGGAATTATAGTAATGGATGAACAATATTGACATTATTATGAATAGACAGGATTCTATTAATAATGAGTTGTCATATGACATTTATGGAAATGTTTCCATAATGGGAGATGGATATTAAGAATCTATTTATGCAAGAAGGGTGTTCAAAGGAATGTACTTTGAATTTGAGACTTCACTTCCTTGGAATTGTTTTGTTATCAATCTCCAAAGAAATACTTTGTAATATCGTTACCAAAAGTATATGTGACTTTTTTACCTCGACATTACAAAAGGATGATTGCATGATAGTGGCAAGAATTAGATCTTCTTACACTAACGATTTGGAAATGTGAAATGAGCATCATTGAAATGTTTTCAATTGATCTATTTCACAAAGTAAGGACCATAGATAAACATAGTGTGCATGCATGGAGCATGGGATAACTATTGTTTTAATTCAAGTATTAAGTTGATTAATCGAAACATTATACAATTGAATAATGTGTAATCAATATGGTGATTAAACAAAAGGTGTTTTATTTATATTCAAAAGTTTTGAGACCATATTCGATTCGATTATTCTTGTGTTTCACTTTGCAAGTTTTGAATTCCCGAATAATAAGATTATCCAAACCATCCATAGTCGATCATACTTTGGAAGTAGGTATTGAGGCAAGACTGTCATGAATCCGTCTGTAGATTGTCTAAGTGTTAGACATAGCACAAGTTTGCTACAGTATTCATGAGTACTCCTGTAATAAGATTTGAGTATTGGATTAAACCCACGCTCATCTGAATCACTTCATGGATTTTATCACGAGTGATTCTGAGACGATAATATCTTATATTCTTGAAGCGGAGATATATAGTTGCAGTTTACAAGTCGGTTGCACATTGATGATATGTAAACGCACCAGTAACTTGGTGTTATAAAACATATTTTTGTGTGTGATTTGATGAGTAAATAGAGCAAGCATATGAGTCGAAGTTTATCCATTCCTTTTACCCTAAGAAGGATAGAAGCGATATATGTGGGCCCCGTGATGATTTAGTGATGACAACCCTAAGCGCTTGGCCAAGACTGGACTGATTTGATTTGTTCAACTAGTCGGTCGTCATAAATCGGAAATCGGGAAACAACACATGGACAGAGAGAATGATTATAATCCATGTCACATATCCATACGACATCTAGAATGGAGGAATATATGATCCCTTATCTAATGGACGCGTCAGAGTTCGACAGCGGCTTTTTGAGAGCTACGATTGCTAGTCAGTGTTTAAGTCGTACTTGAAGTTATAGTTATTAGACTTATCCAAGAGGGAGACTGTTGGATTAGGTGTCTAAGCCCATAACTATAATTGGTATGTACTTAACCCGAGAGTAGCATGGTTCATTTCGGGTTGCATTCACCAGAACATTTTGATAGGATGGATATTTGATAAAGAGGTTATTTTTGTGATTTATTAATATATTATAAGTATAATATATTAATTGAGGAATCATGTTATTTAATTAGTATTGATCAAGAATTAATTTGGAATTAATTTAGTGATCAAAAGAGACTAATTAAATTAACGGGGGCTGATTATGTAAATCAGTGATACATATAGTTTGGGGCAATGATCCATGATTGATTAGTGATGGACTAAGTTTATGTGAAAGTCCATGAAGTGTTAGTCCATAAGGCTGATGAGTTATTGGATTAAAAGCCCAAAGGAATTAGGGTTTACAAGTTGAAACCCTAGGAATTCCAAACTATATATTGAACCCCTAAGCTTGCAAAATCGGACCCAAGCCTCCTAAGGTGTAAGCCTAGCCGATTTGAGCTTCATAAATTTTCTCTCATATTCATCCTTTGTTCATGGTGTCTTGTGAACCGTTTGAGGCATCACACTTGAGGTGCTAAGCTCTTGAAAGGCAAAGAACTACAAGCTACAAATAAGAGGTAATCTTCTAACTAGTTTTTTATGATTCAAATATAACCTTTGCATGCTAGTTAGGCTTCATGCTTTGGAAAATGAATATTTCATGTATAATTAGAGAAAACTTAGATCCATAGCATTAGGGTTGTATGTGCACCATAGGGATGTTAGAGTACATAAATCCCAACAATTTTCCCTGAGGAATTGCCGGGTGTGCCTCCTGAGAGGCAGGTGGAGTTCCGGATCGATCTGATTCCGGGTGCGGCACTATTGCCAAGGCACCTTATCGCCTTGCGCCGCCTGAGATCCAGGAGTTGTCCTTGCAGCTCCAGGAGCTGTTGGGGAAGGATTTTATTAGACCGAGTAGCTCAGCATGAGGAGCGCCGATCCTTTTTGTCAAGAAAAAGGATGGTTCACAACGGATGTGCATCGATTACCGGGAGTTGAACAAGCTGACGGTCAATAACCGCTATCCACTACCTAGGATCAACGATTTGTTTGATTAGTTGTAGGGGGCGTCTTGGTTTTCCAAAATTGATTTGAGATCTGGGTATCATCAGATGAGAGTATGTAAGGAGGATATTCAAAAGACAGCTTTCCAAACTCGTTATGGGCATTACGAGTTTGTGGTGATGCTATTCGGGCTCACCAATGCACCTACAATGTTCATGGACCTCATGAACCATGTGTGCAGGCCCATGTTGGATAGATCGGTGATCGTGTTCATCGACGATATTTTGGTGTACTCGATGTCTAGGGAACAGCATGAGGAGCACCCACGGGAGATTCTTGGAGTATTTAGGATGGAGAGGCTTTATGCCGAATTCTCCAAGTGTGATTTCTGGTTACGAGAGGTCCAGTTCTAGGGACACCTCGTTAATCAGAATGGGATTTTGGTCGATTCGGCCAAGATTGAGGTAGTTGTGCGATGGGAGGTGCCGAGATCCCATCCGAGATCAGGAGTTTTATGGGTTTGGCGGTTACTATCGGAGGTTTATCAGAGATTTCTCCAAGATTGTCGTTCCTCTCACCAGGTTGACCAGGAAGGGTGTTACTTTTTTCTGGGGGCCCGAGCAACAGGCCTCATTTGAGACTCTTCGCCAGAGATTGTGCGAAGCTACAGTGTTAGCCCTTCGGGAGGGAGTAGAGGACTTCGTAGTCTACTGTGATGCATCTATTTTCGGCTTGGGTGCAGTGTTGATGCAGAGGGGGCACGTGATAGCATATGCATCAAGGCAGCTGAAGCCTCACAAGATGACATATCCTACCCATGATTTGGAGCTGGGTGTGGTGGTATTCGCCCTCAAGATTTTGATGGATATGGGTGCCATATTCGGGTGGAGCTCGACAGATTTTGATGGAGGAGGCCCATAAGTCGAGGTTTTACATTCACCCTAGGGCTACTAAGATGTATTTGGACTTGAGAAGGGATTATTGGTGGCCCTGTATGAAGAGAAATCTGGCATGGGTAGTCGAGAGATACTTGACCTGTCGCCAGGTCAAGGCAAAGCACCAGCATCCTCATGGAAAGTTGAAGCCTTTGGAGGTTCCTCTATGGAAGTGGGAGCAGATTTCCATGGAATTTATTACCAAGTTATCGAGGACTGCTCGAGGTGTTGATGCGATATGGTTGATTGTAGACCGGTTGACAAAGAGTGTTCACTTATTGGCTATAAGTGAGAGCTCTTCTGTAGAGAAATTGGTCGTGATCTACGTTCGAGAGGTGGTGGCATGGCATGGGGTGCCAACATCGATAGTGTCAGATCGGTATGTGCGTTTTACTTCCAGGTTCTAGAAGAGATTTCACGAGGAGTTGGGTACCCAGTTGCATTTCATCGCCGCTTACTGTTGGATTAATGTCTAAGTCCATAACTATAATTGGTAAGACTTGACCCGACCCGGCATGGTCCATTTGGGTTGCATGGCATCATGCATTTGGATAGACTATAATGAGAGAAATAACACTTAAGGTTGGTTAATATATTATAAGTTCTAATATATTAATAAGGTTATTTAATTAGTATTGATCAAGAATTAATTTGGAATTAATTAAGTGATCAAAAGGAGACTAATTAAATATATGGGTTGATTGTGTAAATCATTCATTCTTATATATGTGGGCTTGTGATCCAAGATTTCTTATGTTGGACTAAGTCCATGGGGTGACCCATGGATACTCCATGGAGGTTAAAATCCATGGAGCATAAGGAATGGGTAAAGTTATGAGTTACATGGTGTAACCCTAATAGCCACCATATAAAAGAATCCCATGGCTCAAGAAATCATGCACTAATGTGTGAATATGAGGGCTAGACGATTTCAAGGAGTGTTCCATTTCTCTCAAGTCATTCCATGTGCATTTGGTGTTGTGTGAACCATTTGAGGTGTCACACTTGGGGCACTAGGCACTCAAGCTTCATGGAGACAAGCTACATCAAACAAAGGTATGTATTCTATCCATTTGATTACCCAAGTATCAAGTATTGTATGCTAGATAGGGTAATACCTTGGAAAGTTCATAATTGCATGTATAATAGAGAAAACATAGATCCAAGGTATTTAGGGTTGCATGTACACTTAGGAGTGTTAGAATGCGCAAAACCCATCAGTGGTATCAGAGCCAAGGCTTGTCTTCTTGTTATACTTGCAAAATTAGCTGAAAAATCGAATTGTATTAGTTTAAAAGTTATGCTAATTACTTGAAAAAAAATTTGATATGAATTATCTTTGTTCATATGAGTTTATTAGATTAATAGAAAAGTTAATTGATTATGTGTTTTCAATCCATTTTAATCTAAGAGTTGATTCTAAAATGTGTTTTTGTAACTTGTCCTCAAGATATATGAAAAGTCACATTTAAGTTTCATAAAACTCATAAAAAGTTGGCAATGGTTACAAAAATGAAGAGTCTTGTCCTCATTAAATGGTTTTATGACTCCATAACTTGTCATCAAGTTATGGAGGTTCAAGAGTCACTTCATTAAATGATAAAATGTGTAACCTTAATTAGTTCCATAAGTTACAAAAATAAAGAAAAGTTACATTCTTTTATTAGTTTAAAGTCTTCCATAACTTGTCCTCAAGTTATGGAACTTGCAGAGTTTTTTTTTTTTTTTTTTAATTAAAACTACTTTAAACACATAAGTTATGGAATTAATTAGTTTTGAATATTTTCAAAACTTGCCCTCAAGTTTTGGAATTTGTAAAGTTTTCCCCATGAATACTTTAATTCCAAGTTAGCCCTTAGAATTTTAAAAGTTAAAATTCAACCCTTATACTTTATAGTATTATAAGTTAATAATAAATATATGTATAAGAGCAAGTCAGTCTTACCGTTAGTAGGCCTCATTCACGAAGCCGGTCTATAAGGGGGGTATAAGGTTACTGCCTATAAAATGGCAGTTTAATGGGTGTCCACTCTCACCCACCGCTTCCTTGACTGGTGGAGGATCGTTAGCCGAACGGGTAGGACAAGGACTATAATTCTCCCTTCATTAAAAGTATTAATGATAAATACTAAGTAACTAAACTTTTTATAAATTCCCAATCTTAGTTACTTAGGAAAATGTGAATAAGGTGCTAATCCATGAAATTACACTTTGCACTTTGTTTAAACCGTTAGTGGAGCGTGTGTGGTTAACCGGCACACTAACCTGGATTTAACAAAGTAGGCAAAGGGTAATTTAATATTTATCATAGTATCGGTGGAGCTCGTGTGGTTAACCGGCACATCGATTGAGGGGTAAATATTAAGGGTACCAAGTATATTTGCATGGTTACTTCACACCTTGTTTTGTGATCCTCGGCATCCCAGTCACAAAACCTGAAGGGCACACTCGAGATTGAAACATGCCATTGAAAAGTTCAATGAATCTCAAAAGATCTAGGAGTTTCAAATCCAATTAAAAACCTAATTACATTATTTCGTTTTTCATGGTGGAAATTGGTAAATCGTCATTTACCTACCTTCAACTATTTTATAACTCGGATTACGGCATCCCTCTTCCAGTTATAAATAGGTTGTTGGATCCTAGCCTTAATATTTCATATTGGGTGTTATATTAAGGACTTTAGATCAACTATCTTGAATATCTCCCAAAAGATGTCTAGTTCAGACATCTATGATCTTCCCAAATCTCTTGGAACTTTACTTCCTCCACCTCCTCCAATTATTCTCCCTAACCCACAACTTCAAGGTCACTCAAGCCCTAATGGCAAGCAAGGTCTATGTGTGATCACATCTTAGAGATGAAGTCACATATTGACAAGCTGGGAGAGTTGGGTGTCAAAGTCTTGAGAAAGTTGGATGTTCAATCACTTTCTAAGTCACATAGTGAGTTCCTTTGGGACTACTATGAAACAGACTATGACATGAACCTTAATGATCATATCTATTTGCTTGGTGTTGCTGAATCAGCAATGATTTGGAACGATAGTAGAGCAAATTTGATTAGAAGATCAACTTCCCAAAAACTTTATAGACAGTGACAATGGTGACACTGGAAATCCAGAAAAAGCATTCTCTTCCCAATGGAAAGGGATTGGCCATAGTCAACCCGGTTGACCAAATGGTAAGGAGAAAGGCTAAGTCTGAGATAGTCCCATTACCAAAGGGTCCATATGTTTATTTTGCCAAAGGAAGGGGCGTTGATTGCAAAGCTGCCAAGTTTACCTAAGGATGTTAAAGTCAATAAGTCTGACTCTACTTCAGGTAGAGCCCATTATCTAACTCTGTTAAGTTTCTATTCTAAGATCCTCATTACATGATGTGACTGGGTCACATGTTGATGTTTTAAGAATCAAAGAATAGAGAGAAAGCTTAAAGGAAGTATATGCTGATTCTGATCGCGTAGGTGGATTTCGATCGCATCAGAATTTTGAAGCTGTTACTTAGGAGTTATGATATATTGCTTAGGAATAGATAACAACAAGTTTTTCCGTATGCATTTGCACTATAAGGATAAGTTTTTTCCGCAAAGTTTTGAAATAAAATAAAAGTTTTTAATTTTATATTTATTTTAAATATCCTTACAAGTGGCATTTGTGAAAAATGGTTGTTTATATGATTCCATTGATAGCAATATTTGAAAAAAAAATGGACTTGATTCTTTCGTTTGTGGTAGTGTCATAATTTACCAAATAAGGAAAGATTCTCATTCCAAAGGCTTCAGTTGGATAGAAACTTGGAATCATGCAAGTTGAATAGTATGATGAATGAGAACTTTAAAGCATTGGAAAATTAAGACTTGTTCATATGGATATGTGAGTCAAGTTAAGGACTACAGGGATCGAGTACACATTCTTGTGCACTGGTCAAGTCCACCACAAAGCTCGTTAAGACTATTCGTCATGATTTACTAAATTTTAGTAAATATGTTTATACTTACAAGTTTAAGTATAATTCTGAAACATTGGAAAAGTCTCAATGTATGGCAGAACGAATGGGAAGAATCAAATTAGGCAGACAGATAAAATTTTCTCAAATCTGAAAAGATGGGAGAGTACTTTAGTATCATGTTTTATGATCATCTTAATGATTAAAGAACCACATCACAATTGGTCTTCTAAGGACATCTTAGTGCATTCTTATGACTAAGAAGAGGAGTCATGAATTGTTGAAATGGTTAAATCAAGAAGATGAGTCATACTTCGTTTCAAAACAAGTCTTAGAGTCATACTCCAAGACTATAAGTTGAGTGACATATCTTAAAGAAAGGTTTATAACACTTGTCAAATGTAACAGTAAAAGTGTCCTACTCTTGTACATTTGAAGTTGGTAAGTTGTGATGTTTTGGATTAAACAAAGACCAACTAATGCCAATTGTGTGAAGTGTTTGTCTTGATAAAGAATCTGCACTATCTCTTGAATATTTGGCAAGATAGTCTTATATGTCAAGAGGACAGTGGGAGTCTTAAAGATCCTAAAAAGAATTTCAAGAACTAATCAAGAATAAAACCTGAGGTTCTTCACTAGCACACGACTTGAGGTTTATAACCTATCATGTTGACATATTCTGTGCCCATTCCAGTTAAAGTTGGCTTTGCATAGGAGTTCTGAAAGTTCTCAATTGGTTGCATAACAACTTGGAATCAATGGCAGGCCCTGTACTGCCAGGTGGCAAGAAGTTAAGATTGCATAAGTTCAGTCCATATGAGTTTGGATTTGTCATTATCCTTGTCTTGTGACTATGGTTTTGACGATTCACATGGATAAGAACACATACACCATAAAATCTAAGGGTCATAAGGTTTCTCTCCGATTCATGAAAATGATGGTGAGGAAACACTTCCACCAAGTAGATTTGAAGCAGATGGCAAAAGGTCTAAACAATTGAGACTATGATTACGGCATCCCTTTTCATAGTTCTGAAATTATTTAGACACACATGCATGCTATCTAAGGAAAGGTGTATGATTTTGATAAAGTTTTATCAAAGCATCTCGTATCAGAAATCTGAACTTTGGTAAGGAAGTCAATAAAGTATTGATTTCTAGAAGTCCAACTGATTTCAGAGTACATGTCAAAGCTAGTGGGAGCATAAGTGTTATGCTAATAATCATCATGTTAGTGGGAGCATGATAATTGTTGTTAGTGTTGCAAGTTAGCAATGTTAATTATAGAAAACAAAAGTTTCAATTCGTGAGGCTGCAGGGATTGAAAAAGTTGTTTTGCTATAATTAAGGGAGAGGATATACTTCATTTCAGTTCTAAAGGCTTAGATTGAGACCTTAATCATCTTTAGTCAAGAATATATATATATATATATATATATATATATATGAATTTCATGTTGGATTGGTTCAACTTAAGGAAATTCTATATATTGCGTTCTCAAAATTCGATTATGATTACGGCATCCCTCTTCATAGTCAAATTTTGAAAACATGGCAAATAAAAATATTGTAGCAAAAGACTGGTCTAGAATCATGTCTTTATGTGAGACATCATGAATCGTGTACCATTTGTTTTGGGTACAGGATCGATTGCATGTGCTATAATATTTGTCATTTCTAAATTTTTCCAAATGCCCAAAGGCATTAAGAAGGGAAAAGGTCTAGAATTGGATATGACTAAAATGATTAAGCAATTGTCGAGGACAATCTAAGGTTTACCAAAGATTGGTTGCTCAGGGACAGTTGGAAGTATAGTGCTAATTTTGGAAGGACCATATTGACATATTCTGAAAAGAGGCATCTCTTATTCAGAAGTGATAGTCAAAATGAGAATATGGAGTTGTCTCCATAGGTGGAAGTTATCTGTGTAAGATTAGAAAACTTAATGCAAGAACCATGTCCAAAGCAATGTACTTTGAATATGAGACTTAGTTTCCATGGAGTTGATCTCCATTGGAATACCTTATAATGACTGTTGACAAGTCTTTGTGACTTTGTACATATTCATTACAGGAGGGTCAGTGCATATAAGTTTAAAATCTAAACAGATTTCGATAAATGATAGGAATTTGAAATTCTCACATTTTTCGATAAGGATTTGGGAGTGTGAAATTAGAATCATTGAAATTATGTTCAATTGGTTTATTTCACAAAGTAAGGATCATAGACAAACATAGAGTGCATACTTGGTGTATGGCAAAGCTATTGTTTAAGAAAAACATAGTGTACATGCTTGGAGCATGGGACAACTAGTGTTTTTAATTCAAGTATAAAGTTGATAAAACCAAAACAATGAATAATGAGTAATCAGTATGGTGATAAACAAAAGTGTTTATTTATATTCATAGGGTTTGATACCATATTTGATTCATTTATTCTTGTGTTTCACTTTGCATGTTTTGACTTCCAGAATAACTAAGTCGCTCTTCATGAATGATTAAGTTATTCAAACCATCCACAGTCGGTCATATGTTGGAAGTAGATATGAATCAAGACTGTCATGGGTTGGTTTGTAGAGGTCCAAGTTGGTGGACAAAGTGGTGCTACAACACTCATGAGTGCTCATAAGTTCTGAGTATTGGATTCAACCCGCGCTCATTTGAATCACTTCATGGATTTTATCACGAGTGATCATGAGACGATAATATCTTATATTCTTCAAACCTAGAGATATGAGTTGTTACTATGAGTTGGTTGTACATTGATTGCACGAAAACGCATTCGGTAACTCGATGTTATAAAACGTGCCTTTGTGTATGATTCAACAAGTAGTAGAACAAGCCATATGAGTCGAAGTTTATCCATTCCTTTTACCTTCGGGATAAAAGCGATATCTGTGGGCCCCTCGGTGATTTAAAGATGATACATGTGAGTGCTTGGCCAAGCCAGGACTGATTTGATTTGTTCAATCAGTCAGTCATCATGAATCGGAAATCGGGAAACAACAAATGGACAGAGAGAATGATTGATAATCCATGTCTCAGTCCATATGATATCTAGAATGGAGGAATATATGATCCTTTATCTAATGGACAAGTCATTGACAAAGGTCAGAGTTCATCGACAAGGTCAGAGTTCGACAGAAGCTTTTGAGAGCTACGATTGCTGATCGGTTCCTGAAGTCATACGCAATAATAGTTTTAGACTTATCCAAGTGGGAGACTATTGGATTAATGTCTAAGTCCATAACTATAATTGGTAAGACTTGACCCGACCCGGCATGGTCCATTTGGGTTGCATGGCATCATGCATTTGGATAGACTATAATGAGAGAAATAACACTTAAGGTTGGTTAATATATTATAAGTTCTAATATATTAATAAGGTTATTTAATTAGTATTGATCAAGAATTAATTTGGAATTAATTAAGTGATCAAAAGGAGACTAATTAAATATATGGGTTGATTGTGTAAATCATTCATTCTTATATATGTGGGCTTGTGATCCAAGATTTCTTATGTTGGACTAAGTCCATGGGGTGACCCATGGATACTCCATGGAGGTTAAAATCCATGGAGCATAAGGAATGGGTAAAGTTATGAGTTACATGGTGTAACCCTAATAGCCACCATATAAAAGAATCCCATGGCTCAAGAAATCGTGCACTAATGTGTGAATATGAGGGCTAGACGATTTCAAGGAGTGTTCCATTTCTCTCAAGTCATTCCATGTGCATTTGGTGTTGTGTGAACCATTTGAGGTGTCACACTTGGGGCACTAGGCACTCAAGCTTCATGGAGACAAGCTACATCAAACAAAGGTATGTATTCTATCCATTTGATTACCCAAGTATCAAGTATTGTATGCTAGATAGGGTAATACCTTGGAAAGTTCATAATTGCATGTATAATAGAGAAAACATAGATCCAAGGTATTTAGGGTTTCATGTACACTTAGGAGTGTTAGAATGCGCAAAACCCATCACTTACCACCCACAGAAAGACGGCCAGAGCGAGCGGACGATTCAGACGCTCGAGGACATGCTACGCGCATGTGTTATGGACTTCGGTGGAAGTTGGGACACTTACTTTCCCCTGGATGAGTTTTCATACAACAACATCCATCACTCCAGTATCGGTATACCTCCCTTTGAGCTTTTATATGGGAGGAGGTGTTGGACTCCCATCTATTGGGGAGAGATAGGGCAGAGAGTGATGGGGAGCACTGAGATAGTGCTCAAGACATTAGAGCAGATCTAGCAGGTCAGACAGAGGTTACTGACGGCCCAAAGTTGTCAGAAGAGTTACGCAGACCGACGACGTTCAGAGCTAGAGTTCCAGGTCGGAGATTATGTCCTCCTGAAGGTATCCCCATGGAAAGGGGTGATCCGATTCAGGAAGCGGGGCAAGTTCGGCTCTAGATACATCGGTCCTTTCAGAGTGATCGCTCGAGTGGGTAAGGTAGCTTATTGGTTAGAGCTTCCAGCAGAGTTGACTCAGATTCATAACATCTTCCATGTGTCCCAGCTAAGTAAGTGTGTAGTCGATGAGATGGCAGTGGTCCCTTTAGAGAACATTCAGGTTGATGATCGCTTAAACTACATTGAGAAGCAGATAGCTATCTTGGATAGTAAGGTGAAGGTCTTGAGGAATAAAGAGGTGCCTTTGGTTCAGGTTCAGTGGTAGCATCGGAAGGGATTCGAGTGGACTTGGGAGCCAGAGTCTGAGATGTGTGAGCAATACCCAGATTTGTTTCCGGAGAATGACTTCGAGGGCGAAGTCTGATTCTAGTGGGGGAGAATTGTACATCCCGACTACCATGTATAATATTTAATTAACTTATATTCATTTTGTAAGGGCGACTCGCCGAGTTGGAGGCCCCAACTCTCCGAGTAGAGATGGAGATAGCTGCAGGATTTTTAGAGTCTACTCGACGAGTTGGAGGACCCCAACTCGACGAGTAGGTGTTGAGTGTGAAAACCCTAATTTTCAGGGTTTGTACCCTATTTAAAGGACCTTAAGCCTTCATTTCCACCTCCCTTATCATTTTGACACACTGAGAGAAACCCTAATCGAGTTGTATTCATCTGTGAGAGAGAGAAAGGCTAAGATTGTATGTTGTAGTGCATTTTGGAAGGAGATTGAATAGCAAAATACTTGGAACGAGAAGAAGCCCTTGGATCTGGTGTTCTATTAGTGCTAGCTGCTAATTGGAGGTAAAAAGCTATTACCTTGATCATTATTTGGTTAGATCTCTTCTCTAGGGAGTTTATGACCATTTCCATCCTTTCTTTGAATCCTTAAGTCGTTTGAGATTGCCATGGAGTTGAGACTTCAGATCTGGACAGTATGAGGTCCCTTGGGCCTAAAGATTCCAGCTTTATCAAGTTATTGGCCAGGTTCCATGCATTAATCCCTCTAAAGAGCTTGTTTTGGCATTTTGAGCCCTAGATGCCATGCATGGACGTAAAGCTTGCAGCTTTACATGATATTTCAGCCTTGGAAGGCTAGATCTAGGGTATGGGGCCTTAGTTCTGCTTAAAAACGTCTGAATGATAAAATGGTCTAGAGGGACTCGGCGAGTCCATGAGCCAACTCCACGAGTCGGTTAGGGTTTTCCCCAATAGTCTGGACACATGCAAACTCGACGAGTTGAGTTGAAGTTTTCCCGATTTTCTGAGAACAGGAGGAACTCGACGAGTCGCATAGATGCACTTGACAAGTTGGGTCAACAGGGACTGTTGACTCGAGTGTTGACTTCTGTTGACTTTTAGTGTTTGGTCAAGTTATGGACATGGAGGCCATGGAGGGGTAAAATGGTCTTTTCACCCTTTCCAAGAGTTAGTGAAGGGGTTAGCTTAACATCTTTAGAGTTGTTGTTATAAGTGTTAATTAGAGATGATTATGACATATGTAGGCGGAGTCGAGACCGATCGTTCAGTACGAGACATACTTGCTTTGCTTACGAGGTGAGTCTTCTCACTATACTTACCTGAGTGGTAATACTGTGTGACCGGAGGGTCTTATATGAGTTATTGACCGGAGGGTCTTATTTGATTTATTGATCGGAGGGTCTTATGTGCTTATACTGAGTTATGTTGTCACACCCCTAAACCAGAACGACGGAAACGTTCGGGAGCGGAGGACGTCATGTACAGTATCACAACAATTGAATAATACTAATCAAAGCAACAACAACCATTGTATTAATAGTATAATGTTTACATTACATTTGATTCATATAGTACTGACTTCAAAAGTAAAATAACAAGTAAAAACTCAAAGCTACTATGTTCCATCTTCTTGAACCCGGTGCGTGTACCTGTCTATTAATGTCCTGAGAATAAAATTAGGTTTTGAAAGCATATCAGCATTAAGCTGGTGAGTTCATAAGCGTTTTGTTTAAGAAAATAGGTTTTGTGCTCTTTTGAAAAGTGTGTTGTGTTTCTCCAGAAACCCTTATATTATCGGATGTAATGAATGTTAAGTAAAATGATTCTTACAAGTTCCTCCTGCGAGTACTTAGTGTATACAAATCATATACAATCCAGATCAAACAAACAATCAATTGTGTTGTTCTTCCCCAAACCCACAACCAAACAAGGAACATGAAATGAGGCGGAGGCCACACATTCCACTGGTTGTCGGATATTCATGTATATAACCCTAAAGTATTCACTAAGTACTTACAAAGTTAACTATATTGGTCTTTTGAAATCTATTGATGGTGTTCCTCAAGAAAATCCAATATTTTCTTAGTGAAAGCATGATTAAACCAATTCCTTCTATAACTACTTAGTTCATACTAGTTATGTATAAACCAATATCGAACAGACAGTAAATGTGTGGATCTGCCCTAAGCCCACAACCAAACAAGGAACAGGAAATGAGGCGGGAACCACATATTCCACAGTCTATCGGATATTATTCATACGTAACCCGGATGCATAAACTAAGGAATTATAGAATAATTAATGAATATTCGTTAGTTGAATAATAAACCCATTTGTTTGTAAAGTATTGATGTTTATCCTGGAAAATCCTATATTTTCCCTAAGTGTAAGTTATTGAATTAACTGTTCCAAAACTGAAGAGTACAAGTATCTATCATACTTATTTTGTTTATGCACTATTCTGTTTGAAAACCCTGGCTACCGCCAGTAATGTATAGTAGTTTATTTCTTAAAATAAGACTAGTCGAAAATGTATTGTTTTGTAAACTGAAAGTGTTGTTAATACCCTCCTGTGATCACTTAGTACATACGAATTATAGAAATCTAAATCAAACAGACAGTCGATTGGGTGATTCTGCCCTAAGCCCACAACCAAACAAGGAACAGGGAATGAGGCGGCAGTCACACATCCCACTGCATGTCGGATGTTAATTTCATATAACCCTGATGTATATACTAAGTAATCCCCTAGTTATTAACCCTGATGACTGATTGTTAAGTATATTATTACGTGAACGAGTCGTTGTTTCCCCAGTGAGTTCTTATAACCATGCTAATGGACGATAACGAATACGACGTACTTCGGACGTCGAAAACTGAAATGACGTTTGTCACCCTCGGTTGACTGTAGCTAATAGTCAGGGTGCGGGATTTTCAGTCCCGTATAGATCTATACACAAACTCAAGCTCTCTCTCCAGGAGACTCTGGTTCCTAAGGAGTAGACTTCCCAGAAGTCGTGTCTAACAATGTAGTTCTCTCAACGAATTCACGAATAAAACTATGAAAACCCCTTTTTGTTATTAACATGTATCTTTATGAAAATGGTGCCTCTGTTCAAGATTCATATTTAGCAAGTTCTGTGTTCAAAAGTATGTTAACGATAAGAAAATATAATAACTACATTATATTTTTAAACGCCAATTTCTTGTGTTTTACTTGTATTCCCCCCTTAAAACATTAAAAAGCTCGAAAAATATAGGGTATGAACTCAACTGATTGAGAGTGACTTGGATGAATGACAAAGATAGGATTCTTGGTATTCTAAGTGAAGTCCCGAGCACAATAAGGTCCTATTAAGTACATATTAACACGAATAGGCCTACAATTAGCGTCTATAACAACTAACAATCATAGGAAACAACCTTAGAATGTAGGAAACACTTACAATGAAGTGTTAGAACCGAAAATGAGGGACAAAAAGGAGTTCACAGCCAACCACTATGGGTTCACGGCGTAAGATGTGTTCACGGCCCATGAACACATGAAGGGCTCACGGCCAACTCATGAACACTTGAAGGGTTTACGGTCCATCTATGAAGGGTTCACGACCCTATGAAGGGTTCATGGTTGTGAACTCTTGAAGATCATAAAGATGGTGATGAAAGTGATGAATCAATGGATGAATATGAAGCACTTTACATGAATAAGATGAATAACAAGTGAAAAGGGGAGAATCACTTACGTTTGTGGGGTGGAAAGAGGTCTTTTGTTGGACGAGTCTTGAGAGAGTCTTGAGTAGTTTTCGGCCAAGGAGGGAAGAAATGAGGAGTAAATGAAGGAATATATATATATATATATATATATATATATATATATATATATATATATATATATATATATATATATATATATATATATATATATATATATGTGGAGAGGGGTTCACGGCCAAACATGGGTTCACGGCCGTGAACTTAGTTTGCGGCCGTGAACATCCCTAGATGATGTTTTCGGCTCGAATGTAACTCAATGAACTCGAGGTAACACTTCCTAACGCACAATCCTTGAGTGTACTAGGCTTAGAAACTCTCAAACTGACCCTAATCACCGAAAAACGATAGCAGGAACAAGTTTGACTTTTTATTGATCGAGTTGACTTACAGATAGAGATTTCGGGTTGTCACATATGTGATATCATGCATTTTGTCTTTGTGATTTATGTTGTATATTATTTCTGTGCTTTATTGAGTTAGGACCGGAGGGTCCAAACCGAGTTGTAAGACCGAAGGGTCTTCACTGAGATACCGGACTGGAGAGTCCGACCCGAGCTGTGAGACCGGAGGGTCCTCACTGAGACACATGACCGGAGGGTCCTTATTGAGATATAGTCATGAGAGGCTAATTATTTGTGCATGGTATTTTGGGGAACTCACTAAGCTTCGTGCTTACAGTTTTGTGTGATATGTGCTTCAGGTACCTCTGAGGATCGCGGGAAGGCGCCGACTTGATTGTACACACCAGCTTGAGATTATGTTTTTTGAGGATTCTGGGATATTGTCAAACATTTTGGAAGGAAGGATTGTTGCAACGCTGGCACAAGTGGTTGGTGACGGCGTGTGCAATAGTAGTTGGTAGTGGTTGTAGAGTTTGGATTTGACTTTTTAAAATATATGAATTTGTGTATAACTGATTGTATGTTGTGATTTTTTATGTATTAAACTAAAAATTGACTGTATTAAGTTGTATATTTTATATAAATTTTGTGTTAAAATATGAATGAATGTATGAATGAAAATATTAAACTGTGTATTGGTGAATTATTATGTTTATTAAATTATGAATAGTATATTTTAAACTGTGAATATTTCTTACTCACGATATATTTTTTAAAGAATTCTATAATTTAGAAAAAATAAATGAATATTTCAAGAAATAATTCTATTTTTTTTTGTACTAAACTTTTGTATATTTTGGAAGTATTATCAAAGAAATGAGAGCTACAATGCTTGTTCTATTAAGTTGTGAATACAATCAAGAAAATGTCACTGAATTTATTGTTAGTCCGGTGGCGGTCCGATGTTGGTCTTGCAGTGGTTCGGAGACGGTCCAACGGTGGTCCAACGACAAGTGGCAAATAGTTTGTAAACTAAGGAATGAAATAGTTTGCTTAATAAAATATAAATGTTGGATTTGTCAAAAATGCTCTTAATGAAAACATTTAAAAAATGGTTCTTAAGGTTCTTAACATTTTTAGGTTCTCATTTGAATCACTCCCTATATATATATATATATATATATATATATATATATATATATATATATATATATATATATATATATATATCAAATTTACAATAAAGTCTCTATACTATACAAGAAACATAAAATAAGCTATAATTAAGAGTTCTAAATTCATCATGTTCAGTTCCAATCAAGACTGATAGTTTTATAAGATTCGTTTCATAAGTTCTACGATTTTAGTGATTCATATTAGCTACATGATAATCTAATTCAATGATCATTAGTTATCTTTTAATTCGAAAATCTTTGAGTTATCTATAAAAATAGAATCATCCTTATAAATGAATTTTATAAGATAACTAGTTGTAAGACTCATGTATTATATGAGTTAATTTTAAAAAAAAAGTTAAATATAAAGGTTAATATATTTAAGAACTTTGAATTTAAAAGAAAATAAGAAAAATAATTAATTATTATAATAGAAATGTTTTTTATCTTTTAAATTTAAACAATTAATTTAAATAGATAAAAGAAATTAATGAGCTTTAATTTTGAGAATTTTGAAATTAAAAGGTAAGTTTATTAATGAAATTGATATCCGTTTATTACTACATTTATTGCAATTATTACATTAAAATATTATGTGGAATTTAATAAAATAGAAAAACTCATAAAAATGACATGTGGAAACAAATTAATTCAAAATAACTACAA
This sequence comes from Lactuca virosa, assembly GCF_052849685.1. Lineage (NCBI taxonomy): Eukaryota > Viridiplantae > Streptophyta > Magnoliopsida > Asterales > Asteraceae > Lactuca > Lactuca virosa. Next base: position 320,011,501 of record NC_136429.1, read on the forward strand.
AATGACATTTGACAAATTGAATGAGAGTGTGACAAATAGCAAAAAAAATCTTTATTTAATAGAGAGAATTATTACTACATTTATTGCATTTATTACATTAAAATATTATGTGAAATTTAATAAAATAGAAAAACTTATAAAAATAACATGTGAAAAAAGAATTAATTCAAAATAACTACAAAATGACATTTGGCAAATTGAATAAGAGTGTGACAAATAGCAAAAAAAATCTTTATTTATTAGAAAGAATATTATAAATTTTTTCTTCCTATATCTTGTGTGAAGACATTGTGATTTGCTTTCCTTCCATGTCAAAATAGATCATTGGATTTTCTTTTCTGATACGAATGGAAATTCATTTTTTTTTTAATAAATGTAATACATTTTATTTTTATATAAACGAGGGAACAAATATGATAATTAGGAAACCTTAAGGACCTATAAATATATAGAAAACAATTAAGGCGGGAGAAGGGAATCAAGTTGGTTAAAAACCCTCTCTAATCTCCCTCTAAACTCTGAAGCCTTATAAAACCCCATTTTCACAGACGCGAGTACTGAAGTACAAACACACACAAATCAAGAACAAACACACAAGAAACAATTCAAAGTTCAATTTTGCAGAAACAGGAAATTCTCATTGTCACAAATCTCATCATCCTTTGCATTTCTCTGTACGTTTCCTTTGCAATCATTACTCGAGCGTGGGTTGTTGTTGGTGTTAATTAATGGCGGATCTATACGGAACCAACAACGATCGCTCTTTTTCCTCTTCTTCTTCACTTGAATCCGAAGATATGTCGTCTTTCCTCCAAACTTTCCTCAACAATCCGTCAACTAAGGGAAAGTATGAACAGTTGCTCCCTTCGCCGCCGTCGATTCCTACTGATTTTCTAGATTCTGACAACCGGATTTCTGATCTCAGCTCTTTTTATTCAACGGAGGCGAATCAGGTAAACTTTCCTCCGACAATCGATGTGGCTGGATTTGATATAGGATGTCAGGTACGATTTTTGTTTTCACTTGTAATCGGTGGTGAATTGTGTCCTCTATGATCCCTGTGTTACTGAAATTAAAAGGATATACTTCAATTTTTAGCTTCATCTTCTTCTTCTTCTTCCGATTTGAGTTATAGTTCGAATGTTTCTGGATTTTCGATCTACTGAGTACCGAGTTTGTTTCCACTTGAAGAAGATTCGTTCTTTTTTTTTTGTACTTTATCTTCCATTCTTCTTTTCCTCGTTGATGTTTCTGTATATCTCATCAATACCTTACTGGGATCTAAAGGTACAAAAACAGTCCGAGGGGCGTCAAAATTCAAACCCTCCACGTTCCTCAAAGAGGACAAGAGCAGCAGAGATTCATAATCTGTCTGAGAAGGTCTGTCTTCCATTCTGAATATCGTTGAATTTTGAGCTTCTTCTCCTTTCAATGTATACTGATATACATATGAAAAAATCCTTTTTCAGAGAAGGAGGAGTAGAATTAACGAGAAACTGAAAGCTTTGCAGACCTTGGTTCCAAATTCTAACAAGGTATCAAAACTTCACAACCTCATCAAATTTCTAATGATCTATCACACACTGATGACAATAGAACATGGAAATAGAAACTTTTTCGTCATGTATATGCCTTAACTCTGGTTTATAATGATTTAAATTTTCTATCTTCTTTTGTACCATAGACTGATAAGGCATCAATGCTCGATGAAGCCATTGAATATCTGAAACAGCTTCAACTGAAAGTACAGGTATATATATTTCATTCTCTCTTGTAAACTAGAACTCATTGTGTGTTCTAAATTTATAGCATCTGATAACTCTAATACTGGAAAAATAACTGATTTGATTAAATCTTGCAGACGCTTACTATGAGAAACGGGTTCGGCTTGCCACCTATATATTCACAAGAACAAGAATTGCAAAGGGGAATGATATACAATGAGGGATTCAAATTACCAAATACAAGTGAAGTTGGAGTTACATTCACCCAAAATCAAGATTTCTCAATTCGAAGGGAATTTGATATTCCTAACCACATTGGGATGCCTACATTAACAAACATCATGAAACCAGAAATTGTTTTTGGTTCGGAACTCACAAATGAGAATCACTATGGGTTTACGAATATGAAGGTAAACTAAATGACTAATATGTGGAATTTAATCATTTAATGTGATTGTTAGGGTTTCCTAATTTGGGCTTATATTTATTGGATCATATTTGATATTTAAATAGTTTGTTTTAAGGGTTAATCACAAACAAAACCAAAATAGGAGGGGTGAATGTGAATCAACATGGTAACCATGTTTTGAACAAATATCACAAAATAACCACACATGTTTCAAATGGAATTTCCCAATGTATTTCTTTTATGAAATGCAAATTTTCAATTTTTTGCGATATTGCATCCTTTTTTATTCATTTGACGAAAAAGAAAACACATTTTTTATGAATTATGTAATTTTGCTAAAAAAAAAAGCGAAATTGATGTTTATCTTGTCATAAATGTCGAAGGTCACCCCTTATTCCACTTTTATAATCCGGTGGTGTGGGTCCCAATATACTATAAAATATAGAGTAAATTACACAAACGTTCCCTATGGTTTAGGGTAATTTGCGTATTTGGTCCCTAACTTAATTTTTTAACTCGGAAGATCCCTATTTTTGTTTTTGTTACGCGCTTAGTCCCCGTCCTACCTAAAAACACTATTTTGCCTTTGATTTTTAATTTATTTAAATAAACACACCCCAACCCCCTCATCTTACCTTATCTACCCCATCAATTTTCTCTATTTAAATAATAGTCTTTTAATGTAAGACAGGGACCAAGCGTGTTACAAAAACAAACAGTAGGGACCAAACGCGTAACAAAAACAAACAATAGGGACCTTTCGAGTTAAAAAAATAAGTTAGGGACCAAGCGCGCAAATTACCCCAAACCATAAGGACCATTCGCATAATTTACTCTAAAATATATTAGAACCTTCACCGGTTAGTAAACTAGGGTTCCATCAAACTCTAGTAAAAAGTTTGGTAATTATTAGTCCCACTTTTTAGCAAATATGATACAATAAATATAAACCCAAAATAAAATATTTTAAAAATATTATCTCCATGACACAATTTTTATTCTACCAGGAAATAGGTCACAATAGTGGAAAAATGCCTTCGCCTGGCGTGTCCTTGTGACCCTTAACACTCATTGCATCTAGATTGGAGGAGTATATAAATATATCAGAATGTTCCCTGGTTTTATGTAGTATAATAATTATTTAAAAACATTTAAGTTCCAAACAGAAAAATAGAGAAGAATTGTTTGGATGTGACCTCTTTTGGTCATTGAATCTTGATGTAGTGGTTTATATTTTAGCTTAATTGCCCGAAATGAAAACATACTTTTTATTTTAATGATTTGTAATTTAACTAACAATTATGTCGAGAATGAATAGCACAATAATTGATCCAAATAGGTTTTTGTTCGTTATTTTGAAATATTCGATCGATTAGGGCATGGTTGTTAAGATTTTGTTCTTGATCTTACGAGCTTAATATCCTACAAACGAAAAGTGATTACAATCACATTAGAATCAATTCTGAAACAAGATTTGGGATCTTAGATTCCCGATTTGGATTGCAATATGTTATCCCGATTTGATCCAACATTCTTAGTGTTTGACATATAGTCAAGCCTAAAAAATCTCATACATAGCCTAAAAAATCTCATCCAAGCCCAAATTTTTTTTCTTTTCATTCAACATAAAACCGAGCATTACAGATCACATGAAACTTCACAGAGCACACCACTTCATCCATTAATCTTGAATTAGACAAAATCTTGAATTAGACAAAGCATCACCACACATTGGTCAGTCCCATTGTGATATTGTGTTTTTAGTTGTACATGATTAGAGTGATTTTTTTTTTTTTTTTGCTTAAGATGTGTTTTTCCTAGTTGTTTTGGTTTGCATCTATAGCAATTATGGTTACTTCTTAGGAAATTAAAATTCAATCCATCATCAATATCTTAATCAACATCAAGTTATAATATGTACGAATTAACAATATATTGCGAACAAATTTTGAGACCACTTCATTTATATAGTATCTTCCGATTACGATCTTACAAAATGTAAAACAATCATCTGTAAAATCTTGATCTTGACAACGTTGGATCATGGAACGGATTCAGAAGATTTTAAAACCAAAATTACAAAAACAAGTATAACTCTAAAACAAAATGCAGAAAAAAAAAGTGAAGAGTTGACAATGTCAAAAAACTGAATATAATAAAATTTGACGGTTCAGAAAAAAAAAAAAAAAAGGTTTATTCGAGAAGGAAATAATAATATATCATATTTGGAGATTCTTTTGATAAATTAATATGTTATCGATAGAAACACGGTGACTAAAAATATGCAAAAATACACTTATGATAATGCTAACAAGTGTCGATATACTCGTGTAATAAATAATAGATGGAATTATTAGACAAGCACCAACCAAGATTGATTGGGTGGTCTTCATATATGTTTTTAAAATTAGGATATATTTGTTTGTGCCATGTGTTACATGGAAATTTATTTACATTCATGGTTTTTACTGGCATGAAATTATAGCATATTCTGGCATAACAAGATAATGAATTTGTTTCACCAAGCTTACGATGATGATGGGCTAAAATTATTCATATTAAAATTTGCAATATACACCTTCCGTGAAGCTAGAAATAACAAAAACAAATACAGAAAATTAATAATCAATATTGGATTCAGAAGTAAGGAAATTCATTTGACTTTCAATTTAAAAATTCTATCCACGAATGATAAACGATCTTATCGAACACAATATCCTTCCTCCGTTTGTGAGCCCCAAACACCACAAAAAAATTCATAAAATTCCATAGCACCCATAACATAGTGTATACAACCGCTTGCAATGATGATCTTTGCATAGCCAACATATTCACCAAGTCCACCTAAGAAAGTCATCCTTTAACTGTAGACATCATAAGAAACGTAATTCCCACCAACTTCCAATAGGAGACCATATAGTAGTCGCCACCACACATTGAACCATTACGTGGCCAATTATCTCCACGTGATTTAAAAAAAAACAAAAAACAAAAAACAAAACAAAAACAAAACAAAAACAAAAACAAATATTTGACACTAAATCAATCCAGCTATTCGATTTTTTTTGCCAATATGTTAACTTTTTTGGAATATTTTTCCATAATTAGGATTTGTATTATTACTCAATTTATCAGAGGATACAAAGTGTACATGAAGATTAATCTTATTGTACTACTATATGTGGGCTATAGAACATGTAACTAAAATAATAATAATGTACGCTAATATGCCCCTACAAATTTTTTTTTTTTTTTTTTTGGTGGGGGGGGGGGGGGGGTTGTTGATAGGACGAACACTTAAACTGGAACAAATGTTAGTAAATAGAGAAGATGAGAATCATTTGGTGAAGATATCAGCATACTACAGACTGTAAGGGACACTTAGAACCTGAATTTATCCAATGGTGACCTTATCATACACAAAGTGAATGTCGATCTCTATGTGTAATGTATGTTCGTGTTGAACGGGATTGGTCGATAGATAAAAGGCATTAACATAATCAAGATAGATAATGGTGGCCTTCGATAGAGGACAATGAAGCTCATGCAAAAGATTATGAAGACAACATCTCTGCCACAGCGTTGTCAATGCCTCTGTACTCTATTTCACTTGACAAGGAAACAATCGTTGTCATTTTGAGGACCATGATATAAGTTTGTCACCAAGATAAACATGGTACCCATTGGTTGAACGATGAGAGACATGGTACCCACCCGAGTCGGCATCAAAATAAGCGATCAGGACGGTGGTGGTAGACAGGTGTATATGAAAGCCTTGGTCAATAGTTCCACGTATGTAGCGCTAGATGCATTTGAGAGCATTCAGATGAGGCTCTCTGGTATCATGAATATAGAAGAAAATATATTGAATCAAGAGGGATACATCTAGGTATGTAAAAGTCAGATACTAAAGACCGCCGACCACACTGCGGTGTAAGTGGATTCGGCCACAGGAGGGCCGGTATGGTCAAGTTTCATCTAAGACTTGACTGGGGTGCAACATTGGATTGTAGTTCGACATGTGTGCTTGCTATAAAATCTCCAATACATATTTTTGTTCGGAAAGAAAAACGTTGGTCTTATCTCAGGATTCCGAGATGCCGAGAAAGTAAGATAGATTGCCCATATCTTTCATGGCAAACTCAAATGATAACATTGATATGGTGTGTTGCATAAGATCTATCGATGATGTCGTCAGTATAATTTCATTAATAAACATGGAGGAATCAGATTTTCTATGAACAAAAATGATTCGGGTGATGTACTCGGTGAATCTTAGAAACCAGACTCGAGGGGCTTGTTTCAAGCCATAAAGAGACTTCTGAAGGTAGCAAGAATAATCATGATGCTCTTCATCATGAAAATCTAGAGGCTTGTGCATGTAGATAGTCTCGTTGAGTTTACAATAAAGAAGGTCATTCTTTACGTCCAAATGATAAACCGACCAATGTCGAGTGACAACAATGTTGAGGATTAATTGTATGGTATTCGGCTCAACGACCAGACTAAAGGTCTCATAACAATCAATGTCGGGTATTTAGCGTTTCCTATTAGCAACTAATCGCGCCTTGCACCTATCGAGAGAACCATTTGTTTTGTATTTCTTTTTAAATAAACACATAGAATTTACAACATTATCGCTTGGAAGCCTCGAAACAAGAACCCAAGTTATGTTCGAAATAAGAGCATCAAATCGCTCTTTCATGGCAATGCTCCATTTTGGGTCATAGAGATCATGAATATGGGACTTAGGTATGGAGGACTCGATACATGAAGATTAAGATAATTAAAAGGTTTTGAGATGCCACATTGAGATCAAGTGACCGTACTGTGGCTAGGAGGAGGGCGGGAGGGGCCTCGATTTGATTTATGGAAGCTGGGGAGGGTAGATAACTACAAGGGAGTGAGAATTAAGAGGTTAAGGTTATGTTGTTTGTGAACCAACATAAAAAGGGAGGTTCAGATAAAGTATGTGAAGAAGTCTTAAGGAAGTGGCAAGAGATTGGTGATTCATGATCAAGGCGATCAAGAAATGTGTATGAGGGTGGTTTATTTGGAGTCATGGAGCAGAAGGGAAAGGAGGATTCATCAATGGTAACATAACAATATATGATGATATTTCATGAGGAAAGATCAAGACAACAAAATCATTGATGTTTTGAGGGGTAACCGAGGAAGACGCACGTCATAGAGCGAGGTGAGAGTTTATCGGGAGGATTAAGGTGAGGGTAATATAGTCACCCGAAGACCTGAAAGTGAGAATAAGAGGGGGTTTTGTTGAATAATTTGGTGAAAGGAATTTTATTTTTGATGGAGGTGGAAGGGTAAGGATTAAGAGGTGCATGGCCATATATAAGGCTTCGAAATAATGGGTTGTGGGCATGTGAGCTTGAAACAAAGGGTGTGAATAATATTATTGATAGAGCGGATCATACTTTCAGACATCTCGTTTTTTGGGAAGTATGAGGATAGGAGAAACGAAAGGTGATGCCATTTTGGTCAAAAAGTGAATGAAACTCGTGATTTTGAAATTCTCCCCATGATCTCATTGGATTGATTTAGGTGTTGTTTGTTTTTTTGAAGCAAAAATCCATGAAGTCTGCAGACCACCTCTGCAACCCTCTGCGGTAGAAGAGGTGGACCAAACGGTTGTAGACTGTAATAAAAAGTGTGTTTGTTTTTTTAACATCTGCATGCTGTTGTAGATATTAAAAATTTAAAATAAACTGATTTTATAAACCAAAATAGTTTTTTAATACCGAAAAATTAATAATGTATAACATTTCAGCAAGAATTTATGATATTACAGCAAAAAAATAATGATATTTCAACAAAAAAATAAATATATTTTAGCAAAAAATAATGATATTTCATCAAGAAATTGTCATTATTCAATATTAAAAAATCGAAAAAAAAGAATTCAACAGGAATAAACAAAAAAAACAAAAAAAAAGGTAAAAAAAAGGTTTCAGCAACATATAACCAAGATTTCAGCAAGAAAAAAGAAGAAGAAGAGGTTGGAAGAGGCTGGAAGAGGCAATCAAGTGTTGCGCCAAACAGAACATACGCAGAGCTTTTTTTACTCTGAAGACTTCTAAAAAACAAACAACTGCGAGATTGAAAGTGTTGCGCGGCGCAACAATAAGAGGTCTGAAGAGGTTTTTTACAAAAAACAAACGCCTTAATGTCACATTTGAATTGTTGTGTATATAAGCACGAAAATGTAAAAATTTATCAAAGATATTCGATTTGTATTGAATCGGATATACCTAAAGAAAATGGGGGAAATGGTCCAAAAACAAGATATAATATTAACACCACTAACATTCATGATCGAAGATGTCCACCAATCCGAGTGTATAATTTCAAAGGGTTCAGAAACAATAGAATTAGAGCTAACAAACGGAAGATGAACATGTTTGCCAAGTCGACACGAATCAGAAGAAAAAGAACTATAATTTCTATTGCATGGAATAAATTTATTTGAAACTAAAAGTTAAAACATACGAGGACCAAGATGTCTAAGAAGATGGAGTGACAAAGTTGGACTGAAGGAAAGGAAAACTATATGATGGATTAGCTTCAAGAAGGCAAGATAGAGGTCACTCGTGCTCTCAAGCATAAGGATTATCTATCGGGTAAGGTAGTCTTTCATAGAATAACCAAACTCATGTAAATATCTATTGGAATTAGTTCACATTAGTGGACCATTCAGATAAACCATAATACATAGTAAGAACAACTTCGAAAGAATAAGCATAAGTCTGAAACCTTCTAAGTTTTCATATCTCTCATAAAACGAAGTTGAGAATCAACTGGGCAAAAAGATAAGATACTCAGATCCAATTGGGATAGTGAGCATCTTAGTCAAAACTGATCATCTTAGGAATTATGAAAGGGTTTCAGAACTTGTCTCCACCCAAAACACTGCCACAAGAACTGTAGTTGGAAAGAGAAACAAATCAATGTTTGGTTTGATACTTGATGAGCCATATTATGCTTGACAAAACATTTCATGGATTGTACCATGAATAGTGTTACAAGAGTCCTTGGTCTTATACCAACTAAGAAGGTTTATCAGACACTCTTTCAGATGTGGAATAAGGGTTCAACCCTCACTAGCACATATGGAAGTCTACAATTATATGGCTTACGTTCTTCGTCAAGCGCTCAATAATCTAGGACTTAGAATAAAGATGTGTTGTCTCATTGGACATCCCAACAAGACTTTTTGGATAATTATTTTACAAACATTTTGAGAACAAAATGTTTGTTGCTCAAAGGGGGGTCTTCCAAAAGAGGAAGTTGGTATCTAAAACAGCTATTGGGAGCCATATTGATCTTGATAAGATTCAAGAGTCAACCAATAAAGAACCTAAATGTAACATCGTGATTTTTACCATGATTTTTTTTCCTTTTTAAAACATTTATTTAACAGAATACGTTAGCGGAAGACTTAGTTTTTTTAAATCAAAACATTTTCAAAACCACAACGTTACTTCAAAAATTTAAACATAATTCCAAACCATTAAACTGTAAACAAAAGTGTTTTTAAAGTAAATAATCAAAAACGTGTCCAAGAGTGGTATCGTTAATACAAATCTACTACCCATAAGAACCCCTCTCACCAAGGCCAATCTTCTAAAATGCTTGTACCAATCATAAGACACAAAAGAGAAAAGATACAAGTGTCTTCCCCTGCTGAGTGAGTTCATAAAGTTGCACATAAAACATACAAACCCCAAATGGGTCAATCATTCATTTTACGATGAAGCATAAAAATGATAGACAAGTACCACTTAAAGAATGACCGCATATCATAATTATTCAATCACATATTCAACCGCATACATGCATATATGTTTAACCACAATTCTACTACATAACATATATGATCAACCAAATACCACATAAGCAACCGCATAACATATAAATAATCACATTTCATATTTAAGCAACTTTTAATTGTTCAACCTTTTATTAATAACCAACCTTTGTTATATATTCAACCTTTTAATATGCAACCAACCTTTTGTTGCATGTTCAACCTTTTATTAATAACCAACCTTTGTTATATATTCAACCTTTTAATATGCAACCAACCGTTTGTTACATGTTCAACATTTTATTATATCTATCCAACCGATCGATAGAAAAGTGTCTCTAAGTGCTACCTAACCCAAGAGAAACACCCCGTTCACTACTTGTGTGCACGGCCAGTCGAATGCTCTAAGTGGCTCATGACTTCCACCCGAAACATGAACCCCGTGACTCCACTTTCGCTACTCCGACTTTGCAAAATACAAGTACCCCGCGGTGTCGTTCAGGATCGGTACAAACGGTGCCAATTCCACCGATACACCTCCCGATTCCCACGTGATGTTTGCGCTGGCCGCGAACGAGGGACCAACATCACTCCAGCTCACGAACACCGAAGTGCCCGCAAACCATGTGTCACACGGTCATCTAGAAAGACCGGCAACTAATCACCATTGTGGCTATAGCTCTTCCTATAGGTACTTTTTCAACCTAGTAGGCACCCTCAATGATCCGGATAAGGTTTTAAGCAAAGATCATGAACTACCCAAACCCTCTACGCATAACCCCGCAATGTCATTTATACATTAAGCAAGTCATGTAGTGCATACCATATGAATGTGTATTAAACATGCAGTGTATTCATAACCAGCACATCAAAACATAACCATACATCATATTTCAAGCAACTTAAGCTAGCATGTTATATACATCAAGTACATCAAAGTGTAAACGACATAGCAATTAGGCCATATCATGGCATTAGCATAAAGCATATATTAGCATCACAAATATCATATCATCATCAAACACAAGTAAGGACATGGTCATCCTAAAATGAATCAAATCACCATCTACGGATTGCACGTTTCAATAATGCAACCTTAGTGAGTTAAAACTATGAACCCACCTCATAATTTGCAGATTACATATCGCTCCAATCGCAACATCGTAACTCCTTAATTCAACAAAACACCTAAACCATAATTATTGTAATATGTAGTTTAGGCTTTTAATATCTTAAATTATAATTTAATAACCTAAATATCATTTTACGTATATGATAATAACATAACTACATATGGTTATTAAGTTACCACCAAATTCATACATACTGCCGTTTACAGTTTTTATCATTTTGTTAGAGATCATATTCTATCACCATTTGATTAATTACATACAAATAATTCTTTACGTAAATTAATTAAATGGTGACATTATGCTTCATCCACCTTTAAGTTTCACATATATGCTAAATACCTGACCTACCTATTCAATATATAAAATATTATATATCCAACATTAACTTATATATAAGAAGGTAAACGATGATACCTTATTGAAACCCACAAATCACGACTTTGTATCATGAATTGGTTGCCGTCATGATTTTCATACTTTTATGCCCACCACAGAAGACCACCTCTATTATTTCTAAGCCCGGGCCACCACGTAGCTATTGAACCAGTTCCATTCAGATGCAACTCCTGTCGAAACCTTAAGTTATTGCATTAATTCGATGAGATAGCCCACATTGCCCTTACAAAAAACAACTCCTAACTATCTCCTGCCACACCACTACATACCAGCAGCGGATCATTGCATGATGCAGTCTTTCATCCCATTCATGCTTCTATACTCCAAACAAAAATCAATGTCATAATTAATCTCATCATTCTCATACGTCTATATATAAATATATATCTTCCTTTGCTTCATGAGATTTCCTTCGTTTCCCATCAGATTTGATCATTGCTGCCGAACCACTCAAGGGGAATTTACGTAGCTTTCCTGGTGACCTCATATCTAGTTCCTTCGTTTCTTTCTGATGGCAAAAATAAGAACCACATGAAAGCAACCAGTAGGAGACATCATTGCTACTTTCTCCTTCTACTACGGAGCTCCATGAGGTAAACACAACAACCTCACTCTCTCTCGATACCACCGAAAATCACAGCGTTGAAAAGTATTTGTTGCTCGGTCCTTACCTACGTCCTGGAGATTCGGGAATAGTAAGCACCCACCTCCTCCCCGTTCTCTAGTTTTCTGTTCTTGTTGCATCTTGTTTCCAGCGTTGGGGATCGTTGGAGAATTTGACTGGACATCGAACATCGAAAACCTCATATATAGAGATCACATACATGATGATCTCCTTCCTTTCGTCCCGTCTCTCTACTTCTTATTTTCTCTCTTACTGCAGCGCCTCTCTAGAGCAAAAAAAATATTGAGCCGATAGTATAGGTTTATGGAAGGTTCATAACGTAAGAAACGGAAGGATATGCACGGGCGCTATTTTGGAGATTTATCTTCCGTTTCATTTGTAATGTTTCCATAATGATACCTCATCTTTCCTCACATTTTCATAATCTACCCTAACCTCTATTTCTTTTACAACTTAATTTTATTTTTGACACACCGGTCACTCAACTTCATTTAGACCCTTAAGTAAATTATATTTACCCTAAAATTTCCTCAAATTAAATATTATATTTATATTCTTTTTTTTTAATTATTGATTAATTCTTTCGGATAATAATTGACACCCTTTTTAATTAATTTATTTCATATTTTTGTAACATAGAACCAAAATAACTTAACAAAAATAAATATTCGTATAACGGAAACTAAAGTCGTTGATGGAAGAATTTTTGGGTCGTTACACTAAAGTTGGACCTAGCATTAACCTCAAGGTTAAAGGACTATTAAGGAAACTTACATCCCTCTAACTCTTCCTACAAAGAATTGATAGAGGACATCATATGCGTAGTTATATAGAATCTATATCACTGAGGAATATGAGTCATTGGTAGACAATAGTCAGGGTATCCCAGCTATCAGAAGCTATGGTAGGCCCTAAAAGGTTGCAAGATGGAAGGAGGACTAGGAGAGCGAGATTCAGTCTATGGATGTTTGAAACCTTGGTTGATCAAATATTTGACCTTAAAATAGTAAGGGTTAGTGGATCTTTAAGAAGATAACAAATATGAATGGGAACTAACACATAGTAAAACAAAGATAGGTTTGGAAGAATGTGTAAGCTTATGAACCAAGCATCTCGTAAAATGGAATATTTTCTTCAATGACAAAATTCAAGGAGTTTGAATTCCGAGAAACAAAGGTGGACCGAAGTATGTCATAGGCAGTGGGAGTAATTGGAATCTTTGTTTAAATGAAAGAATTCAAAGAGTTCGAATTTCTAGAAATAAAGATAATCCATATGTGTGTCAATGCTAGTGGGAGCACTATTGTCACCCTTGTAATGTATATGATAATATAAAACTCATAGGAAACAATGTTCTGACTTAGAAAGTATAAAAAATGGCTTAGCTTGGGAGTTTTTTTAGCCTTGAAACACGTGGGAGAAGCAACACAAGTACAAAATGTAAGGATCTATGGAGATAGATTTGACTAATTCACTAGATTAAGCCAAAGTATATAAAATCTCGAGGAAACTCGAGATGCAGAGCTCCAAGAGAGTTGATGTTTATAAAATATGGCATGACATTTACCAATGCTAATTTCCTAGTTCTATTATTAATCTAGAAGACATGATTTATGTCCTGCATGCTTTTGCTTATGGGGTCGATCATGTATGCAATGACATATGCCATACATGATGATTCGTATGCCTCGAGCATAACAGGTCGGATCAAATCAACTTGGAAAGAATCAATGAATCAAAATCGAGTACGTTCCTTAGTGTCCTAGGAGGAATAAGGATATGATCTTAGTATGGAAGAAATCAGTGTAAATGTTACACTGATGCTAAGTTCCACATTAATAAAGACGATTCCATTTGCAGTCGAAATTCATGCTTTTTCTAAGTGATGAAGTGTTAGCTTGGAAGAGTACCAAGTTATACACCATCATGGATTTAAAAATTAACTTAGAGAATATTGAAACTAGTTAGAATGAAAAGAAACTATATGACTAAAAGAGATTCATTAGTGACATCATTGTTGAAATTCAGTCATTGATGGTCCCTTTGAAGTTTCTTTGTGACTATAAGGGTGAAATTACATCGAGTATGTATCCTAAGTCACACAAGCTCACAGGACGTATACTGAGTAAGTATCATCACATTTGATAGTTGTTCATATGTTAAGTCATCATAGTCAATAAAGTCATATCGGAAGATAATCTTGCCGATCCATTCCTTAAGCTAACATTACTTACCAAGTCTGATAGTCACACAAAGTCAAGAGGCATTTGATCTTTGCAAATGTTTTGGCTTGAGAACACTTGGAAAAATTTGTTTTAAATTTGAGAACTTAAGGAGTATAAGACTTTATCTGATTTGGCAATTATTAAGTGGAGATCTTAATATACGATTGGGATCAGTCATTTCATTAGCTTATCAATGTGTTATTCTTTTTCATGTTTTGAACTCACTTCCCGAATATCAATTTATTCAAAACTCCACAGTCGTTCGTACTCTTGGAAGCGAGTATAAGAATTAAGACTGTTATGAGGTTAGTGGATTGTCCATAGAGATTATACACAGCATATATATTGTGCTAACACTCACGAATACTTGAAATATAGATTTAAGTATTGGAACAACCCGCACTTAGAGATTACTTCATGGTGTAACACCATATTTTCGTATGCCAATAGAATTCCATATAAATCATCATTTATAAAATTTAAAGTACATATATATTATTTTTTATCCAAAGTAGTTGTTATAAACATGTAGGAAACATCAATACAATTTTCGAAGATATATAGAATGCCCGAATCCGACTTTGTATGAAGAAGTTATGCTTCTTCAATTTTCGCGATTAAAATGACATGGATGTGCGTGTCGTAAAATACGAATCATAGATACATTACTTAGTAGCCTAAGTAATATAAAATAAAGTCGTAGTAATTGCAAAATCGAGAGGGTTCATGTAGAGAAAGTCCAAATCTGACTTCGTTTGAAGAAGTTATGATTTTTAAAAGTTTCAGCGCAGCAGTGTGCGACATGGAAACAGAAATTAAGATTGGTCGATTGTTAGGAAAAACAATCTAAATGAGAATTGATTAGCTCGACGATATGATTCGGTCGATATAAAGACATTCGAGAACGGAGTCCGTATGAATGATTTATGAATTTTACACACTCGTTAGCAGTATAATATTTGTAGACTGTTAAATTTAAGATCGGGTAAGAATTAGCCAACGGAATCTAAATGAAATTTGTAGTACTAGACGATAGCTACGCGTGGATATAAATAATGTCAAAAATAGAGCTCATATGCGAAAGATATGAATTTTTAAAGATTCACGATTTTACCCAGTATGAGAGGACCAAAAGTTGCCACGTGTCACGCCAGAGGCCGTCCCTCCCACCTACCAAGGGCACGGTGCGGCTGGTAGGTAGGCACGACACGCCTCCCCCGGAAACCTCCTATAAAATAGATGTCAAATGCTCTCTTTTTTCTCACAACTCATCCTTCCCTCTCTGAACTTTCTAAGATCAGAATTTATGAATTTCTTTAGATTCTAGGGTATTTTAGTAGAATCTCTAGAGCTCTAGGAGCCCGATAAAAATGAGCCTTCAGTTTCGGAGTCCTGCCTTCAAAATTTCTGGTTTTCGCTAAAAACTCTCTGTAAGTTAGGTTACTCTTACTACGTTTAAAGTGTAACTTATATTTATATTCATAGTTGTTGTTATGAATGTATAAATAAGATTTATCAGTATTTCTAGTTATATACTGATTGATCTACTTGTAGGAGAGGTGTATAGAATGGTCATGTTGGCTTGGTTATTGGATTTCAGAAAGGCTATATGCCGAAATGGTCATGCCTCCTAATTGTCAGGCCTGGTTGATCCTTATTTGATAGAACTCTCGGTATTCATTGGGATTAGTGAAAGATCTAGTTTTCATTACAAGATCATAATAGATATTAATAAGTTATATTATTATAGGTTAGTACTTGTTAAGCGTGTTACCCGCCAGTCGGATCGCAAGTAGAATCACCCAGATAGTTGTCAGTCGTCTAAGTAAATTATCCAGGTGAGTTTTCTCATTATATTATGTGCTCCAGTATATATCCTCTATATTTTAGGATATAGTATCCCTGTAGTATGCCATTAGGATAGTTATGTTAGTTGCATGTAGTATTGGATTATTGCATGTTGTACTATTTATATGCGTAGATATATTAATGGGGAGTAGAGGGCGGCCAAGCCTCGGGCTGAAGTCCAATAGACTCGGGCGGACTAGCAATATGCTAAAGGTCAAATTTTGGACCAACTATATGCTAAAGGCAAAAATAGGCAGACCAGCTTCGTGCTAAAGGCCAAGGGCAGACCAACTTTATACTGAAGGCCATTAAGTGTATGCATTGTATATGTATTGTGGTATATGTATTTTGGGGAACTCACTAGGCTTCGCGCTTACCCAATTAAATATAAATGTTTTGCAGGTACTTCATTGATTCGTGAGAAAGGCGATGTTCGACTGTACATACACGCATTCGCAACATGTTTCCGCATAATGTAAATATACTTTGATATATTTGAATAAATAAAAATGAAAATTTTGGATTGAAAATTGGGTCGTTACAAGTTGGTATCAGAGCCCTGGTTTAATATAATTGGATGAACATTTATGTGATTCCAGACTCAAATTGAGGATCTGAATATCTTAATAAATTTTTTTATAAAAAGAATAATACGAAGAGTGCGATGCGTGCAGTCAGCCAAAGTTCATAAAGAAAAGTGATTCCCAAAATATCCATATAGACATGTATGATGATATATAAAATGTTAGAAATGCATGCTAGTATATAGGCTAGGGATCATTTCAGGAATTATAGGATAGAATTTCCTAACACTTAAGATGCATTATAGCCTAGAAAATGTTTGTTATTTGATGCTTAGAACCTATATTGATATTAATTGGTTATTTGACAAATGTATTAGGTTGCATGCTCCCAAAATTAAATAGTTTTAGATTGCTTGATTTGGCTCTGTGCAGCTCTCGTTTGATTCCAACCGTTGTATTGTCGGATCTTTCATTCGACAGGTTGTTTGATTTTAGCGGCATACAATTGTATTCATCCGATAATTAGTTAATATTTATAGAACTTCTTCCTCAGCTAATAGTAGGGTAAAGTAGAAAGTAATCTTAGAGTGAGCATGAAGTTTAATATATGTTTGATAAGGCATATATTCGTAAGGTAGGGCATTGGTAAAGATGGAAAGTCCTAGTGGATTCTAGGAAAACCTATTGTATGTGCTCATGAGACACATGCATATGTTTAACAGACATCAGGTGTAGTATTGGAAGTGACTTGGAGACTACGAGACAATTCCTGTGGCAAGTATGAGTAGGTATGAAAGGTAGTAGAGGTGAGAGTTAACGGAAATTATGTAATCTTATTGTATATTGTGTTACTTGTTTGATTCGTTATCTTGATATAGTTAACTCTCTTAATTAAATTATCAAAGTAAAAATCAAAATTTATCATAAGAACTAACATATGACATAAATTTAGAATCATGCCTCGCACCAGGAGAAACCCAGCACAACCCAAATCCAATCCCGATCCGATGAGCTCAGCCACAATTGAGGAATTAGTAGGACAACGCGTCGTTGATGCAATAGCTAACCTAGAGACCCCTAGGAACATAGGATCAGGAGGCAATGGAGGTTAGAGTTTTCAAGGAGATAACTAAGTTCCAACCAGAGTCTTTTCATATAAAGATTTTATAAATTGTAAGCCAAAACCCTTCCATGGAAACGAATGCGTAGTTGGTTTGACTATGTGGATAGAAAAGATGGAGTCTATTTTTGAGATAAGCTTTTGTTCGGAGGACTGCAAGGTTATGTTCGTCGCATGCACCCTGGCAGACGCAGCCCTAAGCCGGTGGACCGGTTATACAAAGACCATGGGAATTAATGTAGCAAATGCTATGTCTTGGAGCGAGTAAAAAGCAGTTCATGATTGAGGAGTACTGCCCAAGCTAGGAGATACAGAAGCTGGAGCAAGAGCTGTGGAATCTGACGATGTAGGAAGCTAATGTTGCCACTCATACAAGCCGTTTCAATGACATTTCCACCTTATGTCCCGGGATGGTCACCCTGGAATATAAGAAGACGGAGAGGTATATTTGGGGATTTCCTCAGCCTATCCAATGTTTAGTCACTGCCTCAAAGCTAACCACCTTCGACAGCGCCAAGAGACTAGCCTTTAGTCTGACCAATCAAGGGATTCGTCATGGTACAATGGTCCAGAAGGCTGACCTTCCGAAGGTGGAGGATAGAAAAAGGAAGCTTAGAAAGGATTCCAAAGGGAAGGCTAGGCAACCAGTAGAAAAGAAGCAGGAAGTGATTCAGGCATTTACGGTTACGATAACCTCGACAGGGACTACCTCTGGAAGTAGCCCAATATACAATGAGTGTGGGTTTCATCACAATGGAGCATGTTGGACATGCACTAGCTGCGGCAAGAAAGGTCATCTTGCCAATAGGTGCAAAAACCCCACCCAATCGAGGAACCACTACAACAGAAGGCCGAGCGTGCTATGAGTATAAAGAAGTTCGATACATCAGGAAGGAATGTCCAAAACTGAAGGGACAAGGAGGTAATGCTAGGTGTAAAGCATTTGTGATAGGAGCCAGAGAAGTCGTCCAAGATCCGACGGTAGTTACGACTACGTTCCTAATCAATAATTTATATGAAAATATACTTTTTGATACTGACGCTGATAGAAGCTATATTACTCTCAAATTTAGGAAATTATTAGACCACCCATCTAGTAAACTTAGGGAATCCTATAAAGTAGAAATGGCTAACAACTAAGTCAGTAGTACCCAAGAAATACTTAGGAACTGTACCTTAACGTTAGATAACCATGCTTTTCTCGTCGACCTTATGTCAATGGTCATTGGAAGTTTCGACGCCATCATCAGTATGGATTGGTTATCCCCTAACCACGTCGAAGTATTATGCTTTAAGAAAGAATTACGTCTACCCCTACCAAACGGAGAACCCTTAATAATCTACGGTGATAAACCCGATAGAAATCTTAGGACCATATCCTGCATGAAGGCCAAGAAATACTTGCAGAAAAAGTATTACGCCTTCTTATCTCATACTGTTGATAGGAAAAACAATAAGAAGAAAAAGATCGAGGAAGTACCTCAGATGTGTGATTACCCTGATCTATTCCCTGAAGATCTACCAGGTCTGCCGCCAGCTCGACAAGTAGAGTGTCGGATAGATCTAATTCCAGGAGCTGCCCTAGTAACAAAGTATCCTCATAGATTGGCACCATCGAAGATGAAGGAACTCTCCAGCCAACTACAAGAACTTCTTGACAAGGGTTTTATTAGACCAAGCTTCTCGCCTTGGGGAGCACCCATTCTATTTGTCAAGAATAAGGTTGGATCTTTACGGATGTGCATAGACTATAGAGAGCTAAATAAGTTGACCATTAAGAATAGATATCCACTACCCCGAATAGACGATCTCTTTGATCAACTGCAAGGATCCAGTTATTTTTGTAAAATCGACCTAAGATCTGGATATCATCAACTTCGAGTCATGGAAGAGGACATTCCAAAGACTGCCTTCAGAACACGATACGGTCATTATCAGTTTTTGGTCATGACCTTTGGATTGACCAACGCCCCAGCTATTTTTATGGATCTCATGAATCGAGTGTGCAATCCCTACTTGGACAAATTCGTGATTGTATTCATCGATGATATTTTGGTATACTCACGAACCAAGGAAGAGCATGGGCAACATCTTCGACTGATCCTAGAGATCTTAATAAAAGAAAAGTTGTACGAAAAATTCTCCAAGTGAGAATTTTGGATAAGAGAAGTACACTTTCTTGGGCATTTGGTAAGCAGCAGAGGTATTCATGTCGACCCTTCCAAGATCGAAGCCGTAACGAATTGGGAAGCACCCAAGACCCCAACAGAGGTACATCAATTTTTAGGACTGGCTGGCTATTACCGGAGATTTATAGAAAATTTCTCTTGCATAGCCAAACCCCTCACAACATTAAGCCAAAAGGAAATCAAATTCGTTTAAGGAGACCAACAGGAAACATCTTTCCAAATTATGAAGGAAATGTTGTGTAGCGCACTGATATTATCCCTTCCAGAAGGTACTAATGACTTCGTAGTGTATTGCAATGCTTCGCGTCAGGGGTTGGGATGTGTATTAATGTAAAGGGAAAAGGTCATAGCCTACGCCTCAAGATAACTCAAGGTGCATGAGAACAACTACACCACCTATGACTTAGAGTTGGGAACAATAGTTTTTGCCTTGAAGATTTAGCGTCATTACCTTTATGAAACAAAGTGTATAGTCTACACGGACCACAAGAGGCTGCATCACATCTTCGATCATAAAAAGCTCAACATGAGACAAAGAAGATGGTTAGAATTGCTAAATGACTATGATTGTGATATTCGTTATCACCCAGGAAAGGCTAACGTCGTAGTTGACGCCTTGAGCCATAAAAACGAGTTAAACCTCGTAGAGTCAAAGCACTTACGATGACTATTCAGTCTAACCTAATCTCGCAGATTAGAAGTGCTCAACTCGAGACTTTAACAGAAGAAAACGTTAAAGAAGAAGGCCACAGAGGAATGGAAAGACAACTAGAGATTAAGGATGATGGAACGAGATATTTCATGAACCGAATATAGTTTCCAAAATTTGAAGAGTTCAAAGAACTAGTTTTAGATGATGCACATAGGACTAGATATTCCATATATCCTAGAGCAGACAAGATGTATCTAGACCTAAAATCCCTTTATTGGTGGCCAAACATGAAGCTTGAAATTGCGACCTATGTAGGTAAATGCCTAACATGTTCTAAGGTCAATGCAGAACATCAACAACCCTCGGGATTGTTGCAACAACTAGATATTCCCGGGTGGAAGTGGGAGCAGATCGCAATGGACTTTGTTACTAAATTACTAAAGACTACTGCTGGTTACGACACTATTTTGGTAGTTGTCGATAGATTAACCAAGTCTGATCACTTCATCCCAATAAAAGAGACCGATAAGATGGAGAAGCTAACCAAGACGTACCTTAGAGAGATCGTCAAATTGCATGGGGCACCCTTATCTATTATCTCTGACATAGATAGCAGGTTTACCTTCCGCTTATGGCATAGTTTGTAAAACTCCTTTGGTACTCCCCTGGATATGAGTACAACCTACCATCCTCAAACTGATGGCCAAAGTGAAAGGACCATCCAAACGCTGGAAAACATGCTCAGAGCATGTGTGATAGATTTCAGAAGTGCATGGGATACTCACCTTCCTTTGGTTGAGTTCTCATACGATAATAGCTATCACACGAGCATTAAAGAAACACTATTCGAAGCACTATACGGCCGAAAATGGTGAGCTACTATTTGTTGGACAGAAGTTGGTGATACCCAACTAGCTAAGAAATTCGCAGGGGATACCCTATGAACAGGCCCAAAGATTATCCACGAGACGACATAAAAAATAGTGATGATACGAGAACGCATGAAGGCAACATGTGACCGTCAGAAGAGCTATGTCGATGTAAGGTGCAAACCAATTGAGTTCACAGTCGGGGATAGGGTGATGCTCAAAGTATCTCATTGGAAATGAGTTATAAGATTTTGAAAGCGAGGAAACCGGAATCCGAGTTACACAGGATTATTCGAAATCCTTGACAGGATAGGTCCAGTTGCCTATCGACTTAAGTTACCCCAAGAGCTTAATAATGTGCATGACATCTTCCATGTGTCTAATCTTAAAAAGTGTCTTTCCGACGATACGCTTGTCATTCCACTTGATGGAATTCAGATTAACCCTGAACTGAACTTCATCGAAGAGCAAGTCGAAATCATGGACAGAGAGGTCAAGCGACTCAAGCATATTCCGATTCCCATTGCCAAGGTACAATGGAACTCTAAGCGAGGACCAGAGTACACATGGGAACGAGAGGACCAAATGAAGGACAAGTACCCTCACTTCTTCAAATGAAGCTAGACGATAAGATAAAATTTCAAGATGAAATTTCCTAAACAGTGGGGAATGTGACAACCGTGAGGATTTCGCCACCGATCACCATTAGAAAAGAGTAGGAACAATAAATGTAATAGCTTAGTATTGTAACATTTGATTTTGAGATAATAAAAATCAAAGGTGTTGTTACATTTATTTGTTAAAACGACTATTAGGCTCGAAAATTTAGCATCCAAAAAATTGTATCATTTTCTAAGTTGGTTAACATACTTGGAAAGTACTCGTTAACTTGATCCCAAGGATATAAGATGTGACATCCCCAAATTTCTCGGCCAGAAAAGACCGATTTAATTTATGCTTTTAAAATAAAATCATAGTAATATTTTTTAAAAGATGTTGCGGAATTTGTCCCCAAAAAAAACATGATAAAAATTTATCAAAACATTTCTTAAAGAAATATATATTTTCATTATATATCGAAACCTCGGGATGTCATGTTCCGATACAGACCAAAAGCATAAACAGTACATTATAAGCCTTACAACAGATATTTACATCTACTGGCCTATAATCCAAAAATCTCTCATCATCATCCAACTATGCTCTGGGTCGACTACCTGTAATATGAAAAGCTGAGTGGGTCAGGCTTGGGAGCCTGGTGAGCATATAGGGTTTTCAACCCACAAATAATAATAAATTTATTAAATTCATCAACCAAAAATAAATTTATTAATTTCATCAACCAACAATAACCCTGATTACCCATTCCCGTTATCCTCACTTTACGTCCCTAAACACCTATCACAAGGGACCTAGTCTAAGGATTTTCATCGGGGTGACAACACTGCTTTAGGGATTCCTCAGCAATTTATATCAAATAAGGCAACCATGAGGGAGATGGAGTACACCAGCGAACGTATAGTTCACCAACACCTACAGGTTGCAAACCTGCTAGCGTTCCACTGGACTGTCCAAAAAGGTTTGTGGTCGTCATCTATACTCCGCTAGATGACTACAACAACAACAACATCGAGGTCTCTCATCATTTTAACACACATCAACTTTTTCATCGACCCATGTTTTACCCAACATATTTGTAGATAAAAATACATATACAGTTTAAAACTTGTATAAAACATCTATTCAACACTCATTTCAAATAAACAAACAATATAATTATACATAGCATGTATTTTATAGAAAATACTTCATATCTATGTGTAAGATGAAAGTGACTATACACTCACTCGATTTAACGATAATCGGGCAGCACTTCGTTTCTTAAAACAATCGTTTCTGATAAAACCGGGATGTTTTCCCAAAAACCGGGCTTCATGCGGACTGAGTTTCGGCTCGAAAACTCTTTTTCTCGGGATCTTTGGGCTCTCTGGGACTTGATTATGATGCTAGGATGATATTTTTAGGATTGGGGTAATTTTTGCAACAAAGAAGAAAGTTTAGGGTGAGAAAGGGTAAAATTTGTAACATCAACCCGGCTGGCTTCGTCCGCTATTTATAGGAGGCTGATGCCTCGAATTACGTTGGGCGTAATTCTATGCTACGCGGGGCCGTTCTCTACAACTTCGTTTTTGACATTCTTTATATCCACGCATAGGTGAGACCGTTCTCTACAACTTTCGTTTAGACTCTGTCGGCTAATTTTGACTTTATTTTTAAAGTTATATTTTTAACAGGCCTGGACAGGAAAAGTCCGTTAAAAATTCATAACTTCTTCATCCGACGTCCGTTTTCGTTTGTCTTTTTACTGTTGAACTACTATCAACAATATCTTCGATTCTCGTTTAGGTTGTTTCGGCTAAAAATCACTCGATCTAAAATTTGAGTTTCGGGCTGCATACTGCTTAGCCGAAACTTAGAAAAATCATACCTTCCTCATACGAAGTCAGATTTGGGCGTTCTTTTTATGCACGTTCTCGGTTTACCGAACACTACGACTTTAGTTTAGATTGCTAAGGCTAAAAAGCACTTTATCGTAAATTCACTTTTTACGTCACATAGTGTCGTGTCGGTTCTGTCGCGAAACTTCGACAGGTCATAACTTCTTCGTTATAACTCGGATTTCGGTATTCTTTATATCTCCGGAATCCTTATTTCAACCACTACCACTTTCTTCATAGATATCGGGTTTATCTAAAATTTATTTTCGACGCTTATTTTTATTCTTAATTCATTAAATCATAATAATTAAGCAATAAGCACATAATACTCAAATAATACATCTTATTATTTCAAAACAAATTACAAAGGTTGGCCTAGACTATTACATCATCATTAATGTCTAGCCTAAAAACACGGGCCTTACAATTCTCTCCCCCTTAGGATGATTCCGTCCCCGGAATCACACATCAGCAAACAAATGCGGATACCGACTCATTATGTCACTCTCTGTTTTCCAGGTGAGATTTGGCCAATTCGAATGTTTCCATCGCACAAGCACTAAATCGACCATCTTGCGTCGTAACTTCTTAGTCTTACGGTCAACGATTGCTTCCGGTTCTTCAATTAACCTCTTGCTTTCATCCAACCTTAATTCAGAAATTGGAATTATATCGGGAACATCTCCCGTGAACTTCCTCAAATAACACACATGGAAAGTGTTATGAATACCATCTAGTTCTTCTGGTATTTCTAGCTTGTAAGCTTGGTTCCCAATCCTCTGAAGAACTTTAAATGGTCCAATAAACCTTGGACTCAAATTTCCCCTTTTACCAAATCTTATAAGTTCCTTCCACGGCGAGACTTTAAGTAAAACCGAATCTCCAACTTCGAATATTATCGGTTGTCTTTTCTTGTCAGCATAGCTCGTTTGACGATCTTGAGCTGCTAACATCCTTTCCCTAATTACTTTCAATTTTTCAGCAGTCTGATGGACTATTTCAGGTCCCATAAACTGCTTTTCCCCAGCTTCCAGCCAACACGACGGCGTTCAACACTTTTCTCCATACAAAGCTTGGTAAGGTGCCATCTTGATGCTTGAGTGGAAACTATTATTATAGGAAAATTCTACTAGAGGTAAATGTTCATCCCAGTTACTTTGGAATTTCAGGGTACATGCTCTTAGCATATCCTCCAACGTTTTAATTTTTCGCTCGCTCTGACCATCTGTTTGCGGATGGTAGGCTGTACTTAGACACAATTTTGTACCCAATTCCTCTTGTAGACTTCTCCAAAACCTCGACGTGAAACGACTATCGCGATCTGACACAATCGTCATGGGAACACCATGTGCTTTCACTATCTCTTTCACGTAACCTTTGCAAGCTTTTCCATAGACCACTTCTCATTGGCTGCTATGAAATGTGCACTTTTTGTGAATAGATCAACGACAACCCAAATCATGTCTTGACCACTTTTTGTTCTGGGCAGTTTAGTTACAAAATCCATAGTGATGTCTTCCCATTTACCCATGGGTATAGGTAAAGGTTCTAAACTCTCATATGGTTTATGATGTTGTGCCTTAACCCTCGCACATGTCACACACTCGGCCACATACTTTGCAACATCGATCTTCATCGTCGGCCACTAGTAGTAGGGTTTCAGATCCCTATACATTTTCGTACTGCCGGGATGAATCGAGTACATGGTCTTGTGAGCTTCTTCCATCAGAAGATCTCTTAATCCTCCCGTCTTAGGTACCCAAATCCTGTCTTGGAATACCTTCAACCCTTGGTTGTTTGTACCGAACACTAACGTTTTGCCCAGACGTTCTTCCTTTCGGTCATTTTTCTCTGAAGCTTCCTCCTGAGCTTTCTTTATACTTTCCACAATTGTCGAGACAAATTCAATTTTCAACGCTCTTGCCCTTTTCTTTTCAAGGTTTACCTTCCGACTGAGAGCATCAGCAACAACATTTGCTTTACCAGGGTGGTAAAGTATTTCACAGTCGTAGTCCTTGAGTAACTCCAGCCAGCGTCGTTGCCTCATGTTCAATTCTTTCTGATTAAAGAGATATTGAAGACTCTTATGATCAGTGAAAAGTTTGCACTTTGTGCCATAAAGATAATGCCTCCATATCTTTAGGGCGAATACTACCGCTGCGAACTCCAAATCATGAGTGGGGTAGTTCTTTTCATGTTCTTTCAATTGTCGAGATGCATATGCTATCACCTTTTCTCTTCGAGTTAAAGCACATCCCAACCCGACTCCCGACACATCGCTATACACTACGAAGTCTTCAACTCCATCGGTTAGAGAAAGAATCGGTGCTTCACATAATTTCTTCTTTAGCTTCTCGAATGCTTCCTTATGCTTCTCACTCCAAGTATAAGTAGCTCCCTTGTGGGTCAAAGCTGTCAATGGAGCAGCTATCGAAGAAAAGCCTTGGATAAATCTTTGATAATATCCAGCTAATCCTAGAAAGCTTCGGATCTCCGTAGGACTCTTTGGTTGTTCCCACTTTGTTATAGCTTCAATTTTAGCTGGGTCAACCATAATCCCTTTTTGGTTAACCACATGACCCAAAAATTGGACTTCTTGAATCCAAAAATCACATTTGGAGAACTTCACATATAGTTTCTCCTTCTTTAATACTTCTAACACTTCTCGCAAGTGTCTACCATGCTCCTCCTGGCTTTTCGAGTAAATCAGAATGTCATCTATGAACACTATCACGGATTTATTGAGGAATGGTTTACAAACCCTGTTCATTAAATCCATGAAGGCTGCTGGAGCATTGGTTAGTCCAAATGACATAACTAAAAACTCGTAGTGTCCATATCTTGTTCTGAACGCAGTCTTCTCAATATCCTGCTCTCTTACCTTTAGCTGATGATATCCTGACCTAAGATCGATTTTCGATAAATAGCTCGAACCTTGCAGCTGATCGAACAGGTCATCAATCCTTGGTAACGGGTACTTGTTCTTTATTGTTCCCTTGTTCAGCTCTCTGTAATCTATGCACATTCTCATGCTCCCGTCTTTCTTCTTCACGAACAACATCGGAGCTCCCCCGGGCGATGAACTAGTTCTAATGAAACCATTGTCCAACAACTCCTGAATTTGAGTCATAAGCTCCTTCATCTCTGTCGGTGCTAATCGATATGGGGCCTTTGCTATCGGTGTTGTTCCTGGTAACAAGTCTATTCTAAATTCCACTTGTCTATCAGGGGGCAATCCAGGAAGATTTTCGGGAAAAACTTCTAGATATTCACACACCACCGGTATACTTTGCACATCCTTTTTCTCCTTCTTAGCATCGATCACGAATGCCAAGTATGAGGTGCATCCTTTAGATAAACATTTTCTAGCTTTCATTAGGGAAATGATTCCAGAATTTACTCTGCGCTTATCTTCGTATACCATAAATGACTCTTTTCCAGGCGGGTTTACCCTTACTATCTTTTTCTTGCACAGTATTTCGGCATCATTGGCGCTAAGCCAATCCATCCCTAGAACGATGTCGAAACCATTCAACTCAATGGGTAACAGCTTCTCAAGGAATTCGTTTCCATTCAGGTCGATGACGATATTCCTAATACAATCGCTAACAGGTATGAATTTGCCACTAGCAACTTCTACAATTAGGGCATCATCAAGCTTTTCTATAGGCAATGCTAGTCTTTCACCAAATTTATGTGATATAAAGGAGTAATTCGCTCCGAAATCAAACAATAAATTGGCAGGCAATCCATTTACAAGAAAGGTACCTGAAGCGACATCTCATGCATCCTTTGCGGCTTCCAATGTCATCTGGAAAGCCCTACCTTTTAGTTTTGGTGGGAGATTGGGTTTCGCTGTTGTGACATCCCCATTTTCACGGCCATAAAAAACCGATTTTGTTTATGCTTTATAAAAATCAGAGTACCCTTTTTAATAAAAATGTTGCGGAATTTGAAACATAAGCCATACTAAAGATATGTTAGGCGTAGCTCACTTACAGCGGGTTTTCTCGAAAACCGGGCTTCGCTGGAGCAGCATTCCCGAGCCGAAAGGCTTTTTACTCGGGGCTTCCTTCGGCTGCTAGGGGGTTTACCTAGGCTTAGGGAGGGTTTTAGGGGCTAGAGAGAGAGTTTAGAGAGAGAGAAGAGGTTGGAATGGTGTGAAGAATGAGGGAACCCGGAACCTCTATTTATAGGCTAGAAAACAGCTCTACTCGTCGAGTAGTAGGTTCTACTCGTCGATTCCATGGCCAGGTTTCACCACCTGGTGGCTTGCCTTGGGGAGAAAGCCTTGGCCCATATTCAGCCACGTCACCCAATTTCGCACAGCACCATGCCGACTTCTACACCCCGTAAGTTTCGCATACGAGCTCCATTTTTGACGTTCTTTATATCCATACGTAGGTAAAAACAAGATCTACAACTTTCATTTAGACTCCGTCGACTAATTCTCGACCGATCTTAAATTTAACTGTAGGAGGAGATTAGACTGCCTTCATACGGATTCCGTTTTCGTCTGTCTTTTTATCGTTGAGTTACTATTAATGAGATATTCAACTCTCATTTAGGTTGCATAGGCCAAAAACCGCTCGAACTAAAATTCGAGTTTCGGGTCGTGCACTATTATGCCAAATCTTAGAAAATTCATAACTTCCTCATACGAAGTCAGATTTGGGCGTTCTTTTTTGTATGTTCTCGGTTTAACATATACTACAACTTTTGTTTATATCACTAAGGCTAAAAATTCCTCTATCGTAAATTCACTTTTTACGTTCCCCGGTGCCGTGCCGGTTTTGCCGCGAAACTTCGACGGGCCATAACTTCTTCATTATAACTCGGATTCAGCGTTCTTTATATGTACGGAACCTTTGTAACATATACTACAACTTGATTAAGATTAATCCTTCTAAATTATATTCTATCAAAAAGTCATTTTTGATGCTTATTGTCTCTAAATTGACTAGCCCGAATCTGCGGGCGTTACAATTATCTCCCCCTTAGGATGATTACGTCCCGGAATCATCAACAAAACAAGACGTGTACAATGACTCCATACGTTATCTCTTCATCCTAGGTAATAATCGTAACTTCTATGTTTCTTCGAATGCGTATCTAACTCCTGGTCTTCTTGACTGCAAGCGGTGCTTGATCTTGCACCCGTTCTCTATGTCTTGTTACACTTTCAATCATGACCTTCATGACACAAACTCGCTCTTTATCAGGGACTCCTTCTTCTTCTTAACAAACTTAAGATAAGTTTATTTGATTTCCACGATAGACCGATGGGTCACGTTCTAATGAACTCTCATCGTATGTTGCAACGCTCAGACTCAGGTCTCTTAGAGTCAAATTCCGAAATGGAATATACTTTCCTTCATGTTCTAATGTGATATAATCACATTTTAACGTGTAGCACTTCTAGCTACCAACTTCTTTAACTAGCGCGATACTTCTATTGACCGCTTCGATTATCTTTCACTTCAATCTTCTGTCTTAAGTTAGATGCTACATCGAACTTGGTTCTCTGAACCATGTAACATACTCATATTAGTCGGACTCAATTTGATATGACCACTAGGGTCGAAACAACAATCATCTTCTTAATCATTACCGAAACGATGGTAATGACATACTTGAATAAAACGAAATCAATTACTAGCTTCTTGGTAACCTTGTGACTTTCCCTGATCCAAGTGTAAGTCATGTGCTTCCGGTAGTATAGGCCTCTACTACCATTCACACCTACTCATACTCGTCCCAAGTATTGTCTCACAGTTCTCCAAGTCATTATCACAAAAACAATTTTAACACATACAAATGTGTCCAAACAATCATATAATTTTCCCTAGACTCTACTAGGACTTCTTCCATGCGTATCTTCAATCATCAATTCTGCTTCAACTCGGTTGGTGATGGAAATGTCAGACGATGGGATAACTTCATGGATAATCTTTCTTTCTGCTAATCGAAAGTGTGCTCCTCCCGTACTAGACGTATTATTTATTAAACTCATTCTAAAGGTATGATATCACTCTTACGATATCTTCCGATAGGTATCAGTTAATATCGTAAGCCTTCTCATTCCTCCATTTGGTCAGTCTGCTATGAGTCCTTATCATGACATTCTATACACCAAAGCAGGCCATCGGTGTATCGAGACGAGAATATAGATAGAGGAAGATTTAGACGCGTATTCCTCCTTATTACTCCAAAAAGTTACATGACAGTTCTAATATCGTAATTAAACGTTTAGAAACCTGAGCACATAAAATTTCCAGATCTGGTCGGAAACAGACCATAGATCCGATCAAACGATAGCATAAAGCATCACAAATCATTTGGCACATAAAAGCATGTTAGGCATTTTCCCTAAATAAGCTAGTGCTTGCGTCTATTTAGGTGTATTACCTAAAATATATTAGACACACTCCTCACAATCATCGCTTAGCATTCTAAGCTTAAGTCTAGAAATAAATCCTTATTCCTAGTTCGCTTAAACTAATGCTCTGATACCAACTATGACATCCCCATTTTCACGGCCAGAAAAGACCGATTTTGTTTATGCTTTATAAAAATCAGAGTACCCTTTTTAATAAAAATGTTGCGGAATTTGTTCCCAGAAAAACATGATAAATACGTTATCAAAGCATTTCCGAAGAAATGTATTTTATTTATTTTAAATCATTGGGATGTCATCGTCAATACAGAAACATAAGCATAAACAGAACTTACATTCATTATCACTAGTGATTTATATCTCCTTAATCTCTCAGTGTAACGAAACTTCATATCGACACCTGTGATTCAAATCAACTGAGTGGGTCAGGTTGGGAAACCTGGTGAGTACATAGGGCTTTCAACCCACAATAATATAATTATTATGTTTAAACATCAAACAATCAACCCAATTACCCATCCCCATTATCTTCTTTACTCTTAAGGATCTACCCTAAGGAATCGGCACGAAATCCATCGTTGCCAGGGTTTTCTCAACGGGCACTAAATCCATAGGTACCAAGGTTTGCTCAACGGGCGCTAACTCCATAGTCGACGGGGTTTACTCAACAGTCTCTAACTCCGTAGTCGTCGAGGTTTATCTCGTTTATTGACAGTATCGTTTTCGAGAGTCCACTCGCAATACATGTCAATGGGTTTTTAGAGTACACCGGTGAACACATCGTTCACAACACCTACAGGTTGCGAGCCTGCTAGTGTTCCACTGGACTGTCTAGAATAGTTCATGGTTGTCATCTATACTCTGCTAGATGACGGGGCCAGCATTTGGGAACAAGGCTTCTCACATCGTCCACCTCTCACCCTTACCTCATGGTCTATATCACGTCTCATGTTACAACTGGCATTTTAGCTAGGAAATTCTATTCCTGTGTAACCATTCAACTATTGTAAAACTTATATTCTAAGTAAATCTCACTCAATGCACATTTAGATTCACCATTCATGTTCATCAAAGAGTTTGAAGCCCTAAGATCCACGGTTTAAGTCCATATTGGGCTAGGAGTTCCTTATTGGGCCTAATGGACCAATAAGCACCCAATTCAACTTTATTGGACTTAGAAGCCCTAATTGGACCCAATTCATAAATTTAAGACAATTTGGACCATTTGGGCCTAGAATGATTCATTCTAACCCTGATGGGCCTTAATGGGCCATAACTAATCCAATTAACCCTAGTGAGCCATAAGCCCATTCTTTTACTCTAAATTGGGCTGTGAATGCTTACAAGAGCCCAATGGGCCGAAAAACCTTATGTTTAGGATCCAAATGTCCACTCTTTCTTCTTGGCCCAAAATTCGGCCCATGTATAAAAAAAAGGAAAAGAAGAGATTAAGGGGGGGTTGACTTTGGAGTGCCACCTCCATAAAGTCCAACATACATCTAGGCTATAAACCACCATACATCCATACTAGTCACTTCACCATCTCTCTCCCCTCTCCTCTTCTACTCTCGGCCGAATGTAACACACACACACACACTCCACCAAAATTCCCTCAAACACTGTCAAGAATCATCCTACTCCTTCCATCAAAAATCTCGAAATTTGCTTGTGTTTCAAGAAGGATTTCACAAGATAATCATCACTTCTTGGTAAGCCTTTACACACATAAGTTTATAACTCCATTCTCATGTTAGATCACTCTTTTAAGCAAAGTTTTTGGTGATTTTGTTTCCTAGAATTTCTTAAGTTCGAAATCTACTCAAGAAAGCTTGCTAGGACCAAAATCTTCTTCATTTCTTCTTCAAAACCGAAACATCAAAGCAAAGGTGAGTTCATACCCCCTTATTTTCGGTTTTCATATGATTTTTGGGGGAGAATACAAGTAAAATGTGTAGATCTATGTGTTATATGCATGTTTGGTGTGAATTCTTAGTTTATTTGACAAAAATGTGTTAGATCTTAGTGAATCTCGAAATTCTAAGTATTATGTAGCAAAGATCTAAGAACTATAACACTATATATATATATATATATATATATATATATATATATATATATCAAATTACCAAGCCAAAGGAGAACACATGTTTAAGATGCAAAAGAATTCAACAAAAAACCTTGTTAAAGGTCAAAATTGTCAAGAAAACAAAAAATAAAGGTAAAAAGCAAAAATTCTGTTTTAAAGGGGGGCAAACAGGTCCTACATGTATATAAAGGTATTTTTATGCTAAACATACTTTTACAAGGGTCAAAAATGCAAATTTAAGCTTATTGGGCCAAACTTTTGGGCCTCACGGCCTTTGGGCCCGATTTGCGAAAAAATGAGGTTTTAAGGTTTAAAAATGTTATTTTGGCAAAAGTTTGAGTTATAAATGTAAATAAACCAAATTTAGAGGTGAAAATATCATTTATTCTCAATTTGGAGCAAAAATGTAAAGTTTTCCAAAACTGGGCCGAAAATATAAACTTTTACCAAAAAGGGGCTAAAAATGTAATTTTCTGCAAAACAGGGTTTTAAATGTGAAAATATATCATTTTGGGTCAAAACTGTAAATTTACCAACATTTGGGACAAAATTGCAAACTTTTATAAATTATGGACTAAAGTGTCATTTTTACTAAACTTTGGGCCTTAATTAAAGATTTGAGTATCATTAGCCAAAAATGTCATTTTTACAAAATGAAAGCCTTTTATCATCAATTTATTAAGCCTCGAACTAAAACCAACAACCGAATCAAAACAACGAACGAATTGCGTCAAAAGTTATTTATTGGGTCCAATATTCACATTTCTTGGCCATTGGGCCCTAAGGGCCCAATTAAGTGTGTATTGAGCCCAATGGTTTTCCATGACATGTTATTTGGGTCTTGTGGCCCACTTACATGTTAATTTGGGCCTAAGTTATGGATTACATGTTTATTGGGCTTTTGTGGCCCATTTACATGCCTATTGGGCCTAAATTACCCTTTTACATGTGATTGGGCCTTTGTGGCCAAATTTCATATTAATAGGGCTTGGAATGGAAATTTCATGTGTTAGTAAACCGTAATGATACCCTTATGTAATCATTAAAATCCGTAAACTTATTCAAGTACCTTTCGAATACCAAAAACATCCCACAAATACGTAAACATTGAACATAATACAAAGAGAGGTTAAGAATCTAGTGAGACTTGTCGGTTGGCACCACTGAGTGTACTATCGTAGCCTGTAGTTATAATCAGAGTTTCCTGGTAGGAAAGCGGGAGTTTGTGTATAGATCTATACGGGGTGACCCCCCACGCCTTAGTTGTTCGCTACAGCTAGACTAGGCCAGTCTAGGGCGACAACATCCTTAGCAAGACCGGCATTTGGAAAAATACCAAGACAGGTGACCTAGTCATATCATGCATGGTTATAACGGCTCATATAGGGATTCAATACCAAAAGATAACCATTTGAAGATAAACTCTTGAATTGTGTTAATGCAAACAACTTATTTAACGATACAAGAAGTTAAACGTTATTATAAAACAAAAAATATCGGATTTTCTGGGGAATTTATTTATATACAATTATCATTTATTCAAAATACAACGAACCTAAACTACACTCTTACAAGTTTTATCTATTAAATTCACACATGTATTTATACTCGATTTTCACATCATTTTCAAAACATTTTACAGAGAATATCAGATTTTCTGGGTTTTTACAAAAGATACAAAGACTTTTACTCAAATATACTTATGAATTCACCAACATTATATATGTTGAACGTTTTCAAAATAACTTGTATTCTCAGGTAATCGTTAAGCTGGAACATATGCAAGTGTGTCTGGTTTTGTTTATGTAACATCACTTATCGTACTTTGAACAATTAGAACTTATGTATTTTAACAATGTACTTGATGTGAACAACGTTGCTTGTATTATGTAATGTTGGTGATGAATGTGTTATGTTTCATGTATATTCATTGTAATGATTATTCAATTGATAGTCACACCAGCCCCCGGACGTTTCTGCCGTCTGGTTCGGGGGTGTGACAGGTTGGTATCAGAGCAATGTTTATAGTGAACTAGCATATCTAACCATACATGATATGCAACTATAAACACAATGGGACTAAATAACTCTGAACAAAACAAAAATCTCACACTTATGTGCGCATACTAGGATAATAATCTAACAACATCTAATAAAAGCTTCTGGAGGAGATCGAACACTATGATTAAACCTGGGCAGTTATGTAGTCATATTAGGGATAAATATAGCATGATCAACTATATTTATTCAGAATATGACCAACATGTGTTCGGGAGTAATCATAGCGGGAAATGAATCCAAAAGCCTACCTTACTCTCCAAAACTCTAGGGAACCCAAAACTTAAATAACTAAAAATATACTATAGGATCACAAACTAGCAAAAACCATAGGCACTCAACATCTTTCCGTTCCATGACAGAAAGATGCCTCAAAGACCCAACCGTGGAAACAACGCAACACCGACCCCACCTGAGATAAACTCGGTTGCATTCCAGGCAGCAGTGTCCGCTGCGGTCACTGCATCACTTGCGCAGATTCGCAATGGAAACAACGGAGAAGGCAACGGGCAGGGAGCCGGAAGCACCAATCAAGGGACGAACCACGGAGCCGCACGAGCATGCACCTACAAAGATTTCGCCAACGCCAAGCCTCGGACCTTTAACGTGACAGGAGGCATAATAGCCCTGAAGAGATGGATCGAGAAGGTAGAATCCGTCTTCGAAATCTGCGGATATTCGGATGAGTGTAAGGTCAAGTTCGCAGCCTGCACGTTCATTGACCAAGCTCTCTCCTGGTGGAATGTTCACGTAGAGGCCATGACACTCTCGGTGGCAAACGCGATGCCCTGGGAAGAGCTGAAGGAGATACTGTTAGCGGAGTACTATCCTAGAGGTGAGATTCAGAAGATGGAACAAGAGTTGTGGAACCTCACAGTTCAAAACTCCAACATCGATGCATATATATCCCGGTTTAGCGAGCTATCTCTTCTGTGTCCCGGGATGATCACCTCAGAAAGGAAAAAGATTGAAAGGTTTATCTGGGGATTGACTGCA
Source organism: Lactuca virosa (assembly GCF_052849685.1). NCBI lineage: Eukaryota > Viridiplantae > Streptophyta > Magnoliopsida > Asterales > Asteraceae > Lactuca > Lactuca virosa. The sequence continues at coordinate 320,047,075 of NC_136429.1, forward strand.
CCTATCCAAGGGAATGTCATTGCGGCAAACCCTGAGACGTTTGATAGCGCCAAGAGACTGGCCAAGAAACTGTATGATCATGGCAACAAGAAGGGTGCCAAAACAGTGGAAGCGGAGGTTAAGAAGGAAGAAGAGAACAAGAAAGGGAAAAACAACAAGAGAAAAGGAAGGCAAAACTCGGAATCTTCTAAGAAGCAACAAACGGTGTCTGTTCATGCTGCAACACAAGTTACCACCACACCACATGCTCCAGCCTCATCCACACCGAATGCTTCCAAGCAGTACTCGGGAAATCTCCCCAAGTGTGGAAAATGCAACTTCCACCATCATGGAGAGTGCAGAGAAATGAGTTGCACAAGGTGCAACCGAAAGGGCCATACAAAAAAGTATTGTAGGACTCATCTCCCACAGAACCAGATGACAAACAACAACAACAATAACAACAACACTAATGTCGGAGCCGGCTATACCTGTTACAGATGTGGGAAGATTGGGCATTTCAGGCGAAACTGCCCCAACGAGAACAATCAAGGGGCAGGAGCAGCAGGGAGAGTGCTGACAATGGGTCATGGTGAAGTAGTGCAGGACTCAGCCGTAGTCACCGGTACGTTCCTACTTAACAATTCGTATGCATGCATCCTATTTGATAGTGGGGCAGAACGAAGTTTTGTCAGTAATAAATTCAAACACTTACTAAATCAACAACCCCGGAAGCACAACGAAGCCTTTACAATGGAAATGGCTAATAGGAAATCAGAAACAACAGAAGATATCTATATAGGATGTATGTTAGCACTAAACAATCACACCTTCCAAATAGACTTAATGCATGTAAATATTAGGAGTTTTGATGTGATCATCGGCATGGATTGGTTAAGCCCCCATCATGTCGATATTATGGGTCACGAGAAGGCCGTTCGCCTTCATCTTCCTAACCACGAAACCCTAATAATCTACGGAGATAAACCCGGCGCAAATCTTCGCCTTATCTTATGTGTCAAGACACAAAAGTGTCTACAAAAGAAGAACTACACATTCCTTGCTCACGTGGTGGACAAAACCAAAGAGGAAGCAAGAATTCGCAACATCCCAGTGGCGTGTGATTTCCCGGACGTGTTTCCAGATGATCTTCCGGGAATACCCCCAGAGCGGCAAATCAAATTCCGAATCGACCTAGTTCCTGGAGCCACTCCAATAGCCAAATCACCCTATAGGTTGGCCCCTGCTGAAATGCAAGAATTATCAAGCCAACTGGGCGAACTCGTGGAGAAAGGATTCATCAGACCCAGCTTCTCGCCGTGGGGAGCTCCGGTTCTTTTCATTAAAAAGAAAGACGAATCCTTCAGGATGTGCATCGACTATAGGGAATTAAACAGACTCACCATCAAAAACTGGTATCCACTTCCACGAATTGATGATCTATTTGACCAGCTTCAAGGAGCTAGTTAGTTTTCAAAAATAGATCTGAGATCCGGTTATCATCAACTCAAAGTCCGAGATGAGGACATTCCTAAGACTGCTTTCCGAACTCGATACGGTCACTACGAATCCGTCGTAATGCCCTTCGGTCTAACAAATTCCCCCGCTACATTTATGGACCTCATGAATCGAATATGCCACCCATTCCTTGACAAATTCGTCATCGTTTTCATCGACGATATTCTCGTGTATTCTCGAAGTGAAGAAGATCATAGCCAACACCTTCGACATATTTTAGAAACCCTACGGGCTGAAAAGTTGTATGTGAAACTCTCCAAGTGCGAGTTCTGGCTCCGCAGTGTAAACTTCCTGGGCCATGTAGTCAGTCAGGAAGGAATACATGTGGACCCCTCCAAAATCAAAGCAATCGAAAGTTGGGCAGCTCCGGCAACGCCAACGGAAATTCGTCAATTCTTAGGTCTCGCAGGCTACTACCGAAGATTCATTCAGAACTTTTCCAAGATAGCCAAACCCCTCACCACGTTAACCCAAAAAGGCGTACCCTTCAATTGGACCGAAAAGCAAGAGCATGCCTTCCAAACCTTGAAGCAAGCCCTCTGTAGTGCTCCAGTGCTATCCTTACCGGAGGGAACCGAAGACTTCATAGTTTACTGTGATGCTTCAAATCAGGGTTTAGGTTGTGTCCTCATGCAACGAGAGAAAGTAATTGCTTATGCATCTAGACAACTTAAAACGCATGAAGTAAATTACACCACGCATGATCTAGAACTGGGGGCGGTGGTCTTCGCCTTAAAAATTTGGAGGCACTACCTATATGGTACCAAGTGCACCATCTTTACAGACCACAAGAGCCTCCAGCACATTCTAAATCAAAAGGAGCTAAACATGAGGCAGCGAAGATGGGTTGAGCTGTTAAACGATGTCGAATGTGAGATCAAATATCATCCCGGCAAGGCTAACGTGGTAGCTGATGCCCTGAGCAGAAAGGAGAATGCAAATTGTCGTGTGAAGACTCTGTCGATCACCATCCAATCTCTTCTAGCTTCGCAGATCAAGGAAGCTCAATTGGACGCATTGAAGCCAGAGAATGTCGCTAGTGAATCGCTACGAGGAATGGAGAAGGAGCTTGAAGTTAAAAACGATGGAACCCATTACTTCATGAATAGAATCTGGGTTCCCAAAATTGGGGGATTCAGAGAGATAGTCATGCATGAAGCCCACAAGACGCGATATTCTATTCATCCGGGGTCATATAAAGTGTATTCGGATATCAAGCAGCAATATTGGTGGCCTAATATGAAGGCAGAGATAGCTACTTTCGTGGGCAAGTGCCTTACTTGCGCCAAGGTGAAAGTAGAATATCAAAAGCCCACGGGACTATTGCAACAACCAGCGATACCCGAGTGGAAATGGGAAAGGATTACTATGGACTTCGTGACCAAATTACCAAAGACAACGGACATATTGGATGCTATTTGGGTAATCATCGATAGATTGACGAAATCCGCTCATTTCCTGCCAATAAAAGAGTCATACAAGATGGAAAAGCTGACCCGAATCTACATCAAGGAGGTCGTCAAGCTCCATGGAGTGCTAGTATCTATTATCTCGGATCGAGATAGCAGATTTATTTCAAGGTTCTGGCAATCTCTTCAGAAGGCAATGGGAACACAGCTAGATATGAGCACCGCCTACCACCCGCAGACGGATGGTCAGAGTGAGCGTACCATCCAGACACTTGAGGATATGCTCCGAGCTTGCGTGATTGACTTCGGCAAAACATGGTATGCCCACTTGCCTCTGATCGAATTCTCTTATAACAACAGTTACCATACGAGCATCAAGGTCGCTCCCTTCGAGGCTCTCTATGGTCGTAAACGTAGATCGCCCCTATGTTGGGCCGAGGTGGGTGACACTCAACTAGCAAAAGGGCAATCGCCAGCCAGTGCTCTTACAGGACCCGAAATCATTCGTGAAACAACAGAGAAGATAGTCCAAATCAAAGCTTGACTTCAAGCATCGCGAGACCGACAAAAGAGCTATGCTGACAAGCGACGAAAGCCACTAGAGTTTCAAGTCGGGGATCGTGTGCTATTAAAAGTCTCTCCTTGGAAGGGAATGATTCTATTTGGGAAAAGAGGAAAATTGAACCTGAGGTACATTGGACCGTTCGGGATTCTTGCCCGAATTGGTCTAGTGGCTTACAAGCTGCAGCTACCCGTCGAGCTCAGCAACGTACACCCAGTGTTCCACGTCTCAAATCTGAAAAAGTGTCTATCAGACGAAACCCTTGTCGTCCCTTTAGAAGAGATTGAGATAAACGAGAACCTCCTGTTCATCGAAGAACCAGTCGAGATTATGGATAGAGAGGTGAAGCGTATAAAGCAAAGTCGCATCCCGATTGTGAAGGTTCGATAGAGCGCGAAACGCAGACCGGAATTCACATGGGAACGTGAAGATCAGATGAAGCAGAAATACCCTCACCTATTCACTCCTTCACAATCCTAGTTTTTGAAAGAATTTCAGGACGAAATTCCCTCTAACGGGGGGATGATGTCACAACTGGCATTTTAGCTAGGAAATTCTATTCCTGTGTAACCATTCAACTATTATAAAACTTATATTCTAAGTAAATCTCACTCAATGCACATTTAGATTCACCATTCATGTTCATCAAAGAGTCTGAAGCCCTAAGATCCATGGTTTAAGTCCATATTGGGCTAGGAGTTCCTTATTGGGCCTAATGGACCAATAAGCACCCAATTCAACTTTATTGGACTTAGAAGCCCTAATTGGACCCAATTCATAAATTTAAAACAATTTGGACCATTTGGGCCTAGAATGATTCATTCTAACCCTGATGGGCCTTAATGGGCCATAACTAATCCAATTAACCCTAGTGAGACATAAGCCCAATCTTTTACTCTAAATTGGGCTGTGAATGCTTCCAAGAGCCCAATGGGCCGAAAAACCTTATGTTTAGGATCCAAATGTCCACTCTTTCTTCTTGGCCCAAAATTCGTCCCATGTATAAAAAAAAGGAAAAGAAGAGATTAAGGGGGGGTTGACTTTGGAGTGCCACCTCCATAAAGTCCAACATACATCTAGGCTATAAACCACCATACATCCATACTAGTCACTTCACCATCTCTCTCCCCTCTCCTCTTCTACTCTCGGCCGAATGCAACACACACACACACTCCACCAAAATTCCCTCAAACACTGTCAAGAATCATCCTACTCCTTCCATCAAAAATCTCGAAATTTGCTTGTGTTTCAAGAAGGATTTCACAAGATAATCATCACTTCTTGGTAAGCCTTTACACACACAAGTTTATAACTCCATTCTCATGTTAGATCACTCTTTTAAGCAAAGTTTTTGGTGATTTTGTTTCCTAGAATTTCTTAAGTTTGAAATCTACTCAAGAAAGCTTGCTAGGACCAAAATCTTCTTCATTTCTTCTTCAAAACCGAAACATCAAAGCAAAGGTGAGTTCATACCCCCTTATTTTCGGTTTTCATATGATTTTTGGGGGAGAATACAAGTAAAATGTGTAGATCTATGTGTTATATGCATGTTTGGTGTGAATTCTTAGTTTATTTGATAAAAATGTGTTAGATCTTAGTGAATCTCAAAAATCTAAGTATTATGTAGCAAAGATCTAAGAACTATAACACTATATATATATATATATATATATATATATATATATATATATATATATCAAATTACCAAGCCAAAGGAGAACACATGTTTAAGATGCAAAAGAATTCAACAAAAACCTTGTTAAAGGTCAAAATTGTCAAGAAAACAAAAGATAAGGGTAAAAAGCAAAAATTCTATTTTAAAGGGGGGCAAACAGGTCCTACATGTATATAAAGGTATTTTTATGCTAAACATACTTTTACAAGGGTCAAAAATGCAAATTTAAGCTTATTGGGCCAAACTTTTGGGCCTCACGGCCTTTGGGCCCGATTTGCGAAAAAATGAGGTTTTAAGGTTTAAAAATGTTATTTTGGCAAAAGTTTGAGTTATAAATGTAAATAAACCAAATTTAGAGGTGAAAATATCATTTATTCTCAATTTGGAGCAAAAATGTAAAGTTTTCCAAAACTGGGCCGAAAATATAAACTTTTACCAAAAAGGGGCTGAAATGTAATTTTCTGCAAAACAGGGTTTTAAATGTGAAAATATATCATTTTGGGTCAAAACTGTAAATTTACCAACATTTGGGACAAAATTGCAAACTTTTATAAATTATGGACTAAAGTGTCATTTTTACTAAACTTTGGGCCTTAATTAAAGATTTGAGTATCATTAGCCAAAAATGTCATTTTTACAAAATGAAAGCCTTTTATCATCAATTTATTAAGCCTCGAACTAAAACCAACAACCAAATCAAAACAACGAACGAATTACGTCAAAAGCTATTTATTGGGTCCAATATTCACATTTCTTGGCCATTGGGCCCTAAGGGCCCAATTAAGTGTGTATTGAGCCCAATGTTTTTCCATGACATGTTATTTGGGTCTTGTGGCCCACTTACATGTTAATTTGGGCCTAAGTTATGGATTACATGTTTATTGGGCTTTTGTGGCCCATTTACATGCCTATTGGGCCTAAATTACCCTTTTACATGTGATTGGGCCTTTGTGGCCAAATTTCATATTAATAGGGCTTGGAATGGAAATTTCATGTGTTAGTAAACCGTAATGATACCCTTATGTAATCATTAAAATCCGTAAACTTATTCAAGTACCTTTCGAATACCAAAAACATCCCACAAATACGTAAACATTGAACATAATACAAAGAGAGGTTAAGAATCTAGTGAGACTTGTCGGTTGGCACCACTGAGTATACTATCGTAGCCTGTAGTTATAATCAGAGTTTCCTGGTAGGAAAGCGGGAGTTTGTGTATAGATCTATACAGGGTGACCCCCCACGCCTTACTTGTTCGCTACAGCTAGACTAGGCCAGTCTAGGGCGACAACATCCTTAGCAAGACCGGCATTTGGAAAAATACCAAGACGGGCGACCTCGTCATATCATGCATGGTTATAAGGGCTCATATAGGGATTCAATACCAAAAGATAACCATTTGAAGATAAACTCTTTAATTGTGTTAATGCAAACAACTTATTTAACGATACAAGAAGTTAAACGTTATTATAAAACAGAAAATATCGGATTTTCTGGGGAATTTATTTATATACAATTATCATTTATTCAAAATACAACGAACCTAAACTACACTCTTACAAGTTTTATCTATTAAATTCACACATGCATTTATACTCGATTTTCACATCATTTTCAAAACATTTTACAGAGAATATCGGATTTTCTGGGTTTTTACAAAAGATACAAAGACTTTTACTCAAATATACTTATGAACTCACCAACATTATATATATTGACCGTTTTCAAAATAACTTGTATTCTCAGGTAATCGTTAAGCTGGAAGATATGCAAGTGTGTCTGGTTTTGTTTATGTAACATCACTTATCGTACTTTGAACAATTAGAACTTATGTATTTTAACAATGTACTTGATGTGAACAACGCTGTTTGTATTATGTAATGTTGGTGATGAATGTGTTATGTTTCATGTATATTCATTGTAATGATTATTCAATTGATAGTCACACCAGCCCCCGGACGTTTCCGCCGTCTGGTTCGGGGGTGTGACATCTCAACTCATCATCCAACTCATATTTCATCTACCCATGTTTTACCCAACATATTATGTAGATATAAATACATATACAGTTTAAATCATATAAAACTTGTATAAAATCGTTCATCCAACATAGATAGCAAGTATACAGATGATATGCACACATAGCACGTAGTTTATATAAAATACTTCATATCTATGTGTAAGATGAAAGTAACTATGCACTCACTTGTTAAAGTGATGATTCCAAACTCGGGCAGCGCTTCGCTTTTAACGATTATATTTTCCTTCGACGAAACCTAGCATTATTATCGCTAAAGTCTAGTCTAATGTTTAACGAGACTAATTAATAGTCTTGCTATTATTACTATTATATAAGCGTTAAACAATACTCTTCACCCACTATGTACAGATAGGGGCCAGACATGAAACACCGGAGGGCAAGATCATTTTGGCATATAGCACTTCTGAATCCAGCAACCCAAGCGGCCCTCCAAACCAGATTCCCCGTACCACGAGTGGTTAAAAAGATATTATAACGACACTTATATAACTCATAATAATAGTCCAAATACTCATTATAAGTTCCTAATAACATTACTATATTGAAACATAAGCCATACTAAAGATAGGTTAGGCGTAGCTCACTACATCGGGTATTCTCGAAAACCGAGCTTCGCTGGAGCAGCGTTCCCGAGCTGAAAGGCTCTTTTCTCAGGGCTTCGGGAGCCTCGGGGCTTCCTTCGGGTGCTAGGGGGTTTACCTAGGCTTAGGGGGGGTGTTAGGGGCTAGAGCGAGAGTTTAGAGAGAGAGAGAGAGAAGAGGTTGGAATGGTGTGAAGAATGAGGGAACCCGGCACCTATATTTATAGGCTGGAAAACCGCTCTACTCGTCGAGTCCATGGCCAGGTGTCACCACCCGGTGGCTTGCCTTGGGGAGAAAGCCTTGGCCCATATTCAACCACGTCACCCGATTTCTCACAGCACCATGTCGACTTCTAAACCCCGTAACTTTGGCATACGAGCTCCGTTTTCAACGTTCTTTATATTCACACGTAGGTAAAAACAAGATCTACAACTTTCATTTAGACTCCGTTGGCTAGTTCTCGACTGATCTTAAATTTAACAGTAGGAGGAGATTAGACTGTTAAATGACCGCGGAGAATTCTTAACTCCTTCATACAGACTCCGTTTTCGTCTGTCTTTTTATAGTTGAGTTACTACTAATGAGATATTCAACTCTCATTTAGGTTGCATAGGCCAAAAACCGCTCGAACTAAAATTCGAGTTTCGGGCCGTGCACTGCTATGCCAAATCTTAGAAAATTCATAACTTCCTCATACGAAGTCAGATTTGGGCGTTCTTTTTTTGTATGTTCTCGGTTTAACATATACTACAACTTTTGTTTATATCACTAAGGCTAAAAAGTCCTATATCTTAAATTCACTTTTTACGTTCCCCGATGTCGTGCCGGTTTTGCCGCGAAACTTCGACGGTCCATAACTTCTTCGTTATAACTCGGATTTCGGCGTTCTTTATATGTACGGAACCCTTGTAACATATACTACAACTTGGTTAAGATTAATCCTTCTAAATAATCTTCTATCAAAAAGTCATTTTTGATGCTTATTGTCTCTAAATTGACTAGCCCGAATCCGCGGGCATTACAGCTGCCTTTTTCTTCTTCGGGCAATCCTTCAAAATGTGCCCCTCTTCATTGCACCCATAACAGACTTTCTTATTGAAGGTGCATTCATTGGCATAATGCCCAGGCTTTCCACATTTGTAACAAGTGACTTCTTCGCTACATTTTCCAACATGTTTCTTCTTACATTTGTCACACCATTTCGCTTCGGCTCCTCCTCCGAATTTCCTCGAACCAGACTTCGAGAACTTATTCTTCTTGTTAGAACCTGAAGTTCCTTCAAACTTTCTCTTTTCGCCAACTTCAACCTTGCTGGCGGCTCTCCCTTTAATCATATCTTCAACGGACTTGGCAGCCCAGATAGCTGCCTCCAAAGTAAGTGTCTGACACACTGGCACTGCATTCTCCCATGGAAGTCCCTTTGCGTACCTGTCTATTTTTGTCAGCTCATCTGGGACAATACGCAAAGCAAACTCCATTTTGTCTGTGAAGTTATTTGTGTATTCATCGATGGACATACTTCCCTTCTTCAACGTCAGAAATTGGTTTTCTAGCTCAAGTATATTTTGGGCCGAGCAGTACTTGCGCTTGAATTGCACTAAGAACTCTGCCCAAGTCAGTTGCAGTGGCTCATTAGAGCTTAGAGTCTTCCCCAAAGTGTTCCACCAGCGAACAGCGCCACCTCTGAACTGACACACTGCAAATATGGTTTGTAACTTGCCTTGACAACCACATGTCATGAAGGCCAATTCCATTTCCGAGATCCAATCCATTACTCCAACGGGATCTTCTTTTCCAGTAAAAGTTGATGGCTTGCAAGTCATAAAGTCGTTATACTTGCATCCATTTCTCTCCACTCCATCCTCGTGGTTATTTCTCCTAACCACGAGCGGTTCAGTTTGACCAACAGATCTACTATAATTTCCTTCCTCAGATTGATCGTCATTTAATTCCGGTTGTTCAATAGGAATTGAAGGTTCACTTCTGTTGTTCAGCAATATTTGCCTCATTTCCTCCCTTTGTTCAGCCATTATTGTCTGAATCATGGCTTGTACTCCAGCCATGGTGATGGGTTCTGGTGCAGCTCCTGCTATAGGCACTTGTTCCATCACTTGGGGTTGAGGTTGCTGATTTCTATTTGCATTTCCAGCTCCACTTCGAGTTCTTCCCATTATAATCTATACACCAAATAAGGCAAATTTAGTTCTTCATTCACGATAGATATTTAAATTCTCCTTATCACTCCGAAACGCTACATGCTAGTTCTAATATCGTAGTCGTACGCTTAGAATCCTAAACACATAAGGTTTCCAAATCCGGTCAGCAACAGACCATAGATCCGAACAAATAATGGCATATATGGCAAACATATAGCATTTAGCACATAAAAGTATTTTAGGCATCTTTCCTAAAATATACTAGTGCTCGTGTCTAAAATATGGTAGACACTCATCTCACGATCATCACTTAGCATTCTAAGTTTAAGTCTAGAAATCCTACAAATTCCTAGTTCACTTAAACTAATGCTCTGATACCAACTGTGACATCCCCAAATTTCTCGGCCAGAAAAGACCGATTTAATTTATGCTTTTAAAATAAAATCAGAGTAATCTTTTTTAAAAGATGTTGCGGAATTTGTTCCCAAAACAAAACATGATAAAAATTTATCAAAACATTTCTTAAAAAAATATATATTTTCATTATATATCGAAACCTCGGGATGTCATGTTCCGATACAGACCAAAAGCATAAACTGTACATTATAAGCCTTACAACAGATATTTACATCTACTGGCCTATAATCCAAAAATCTCTCATCATCATCCAACTATGCTCTGGGTCGACTACCTGTAATATGAAAAGCTGAGTGGGTCAGGCTTGGGAGCCTGGTGAGCATATAGGGTTTTCAACCCACAAATAATAATAAATTTATTAAATTCATCAACCAAAAATAAATTTATTAATTTCATCAACCAACAATAACCCTGATTACCCATTCCCGTTATCCTCACTTTACGTCCCTAAACACCTATCACAAGGGACCTAGTCTAAGGATTTTCATCGGGGTGACAACACTGCTTTAGGGATTCCTCAGCAATTTATATCAAATAAGGCAACCATGAGGGAGATGGAGTACACCAGCGAACGTATAGTTCACCAACACCTACAGGTTGCAAACCTGCTAGCGTTCCACTGGACTGTCCAAAAAGGTTTGTGGTCGTCATCTATACTCCGCTAGATGACTACAACAACAACAACAACAACAACAACAACAACAACATCATCATCGAGGCCTCTCATCATTTTAACACACATCAACTATTTCATCTACCCATATTTTATCCAACATATTTGTAGATAAAAATACATATACAGTTTAAAACTTGTATAAAACATCTATTCAACACTCATTTCAAATAAACAAACAATATAATTACACATAGCACGTATTTTATAGAAAATACTTCATATCTATGTGTAAGATGAAAGTGACTATACACTCACTTGATTTAACGATAATCGGGCAGCACTTCGTTTTTTAAAACGATCGTTTCCGATAAAACCGGAATGTTTTCCCAAAAACCGGGCTTCACGCGGACAGAGTTTCGGCTCGAAAACTCTTTTTCTCAGGATCTTCGGGCTCTCCGGGACTTGCTTATGATGCTAGGATGATATTTTTAGGCTTGGGGTAATTTTTGCAACAAAGAAGAAAGTTTAGGGTGAGAAAGGGTAAAATTTGTAACATCAACCCGGCTGGCTTCGTCCGCTATTTATAGGAGGCTGATGCCTCGAATTACGCTAGGCGTAAGTCTATGGTACGCGGGGCGTACTGCCTCGCAAGGCTCTTCGTTGGGCGTACACTCGTACGCTGGGCGTACGAAGGGATAACTCCGTACGCGGTATAGCTACGAACACGTGGCTGTCATGCAATGGAGTAGGGAAGGTGACGGACTCCGGGTCACTTACACGAGTACGTTGGGCGTACTTCGGTACGCTGGGCGTACTCCCATTTTCCAAACTTCAAAAATTCGTAAATTTCGCATATGAACTCCGTTTTTGACGTTCTTTATATCCACGCGTAGGTGAGACCGTGCTCTACAACTTTTGTTTAGACGCCGTCGGCTAATTTTGACTTTATTTTTAAAGTTATATTTTTAACAGGCCGGGACAGGAAAAGTCCGTTAAAAGTTCGTAACTTCTTCATCTGACGTCTGTTTTCGTTTGACTTTTTACCGTTGAACTACTATCAACAATATCTTCGATTCTCGTTTAAGTTGTTTCGGCTAAAAATCACTCGATCTAAAATTCGAGTTTCGGGCTGTATAGTGTTAAACTGAAACTTAGAAAAATCATAACTTCCTCATACGAAGTCAGATTTGGGCGTTCTTTTTATGCACGTTCTCGGTTTTACGACTTTCGTTTAGATTGCTAAGGCTAAAAAGCATTTTATCGTAAATTCACTTTTTACGTCACACAGCGTCGTGCCGGTTCTGTCGCGAAACTTCGACAGGTCATAACTTCTTCGTTATAACTCGGATTTCGGTATTCTTTATATCTCCGGAATCCTTATTTCAACCACTACCACTTTCTTCATAGATATCGGGTTTATCTAAAATTTATTTTCGACGTTTATTTTTATTCTTAATTCATTAAATCATAATAATTAAGCAATAAGCACATAATACTCAAATAATACATCTTATTATTTCAAAACAAATTACAAAGGTTGGCCTAGACTATTACATCATCATTAATGCCTAGCCTAGAAACATGGGCGTTACATAAGATTCGTAGAATTCTGAATCCAAATGAAAGAGTTATGGATTTTATAAAAATAAAAATCAACCGCATAATTAAAATTAATTACGTTAAAACGGTACTTAGAGATTAGTTGAGTTTTGACTAAAAGTGAAAAAAGGAGATTCGTAGTACTCCTAAAGATAAAAACTTTAGGACAAAGAGTGCCGAAAACAGGATCCGTATGAGAGAGATATAATTTTTGTAAAATCATTTATTTTTACCCCATTAGGCACAAAAATGAAAGTCAAAACTAGCCAAAGCAACCAAAAGAGAGTTGTAGCACCCCTTGAGATCATCACATAGATATAAAGAGGGCTTAGATCGGAGCTCGCACGATGAAATTATGATTTTTACAAAATCTTTTCGTGTGTGGGAGCTGCACGCCTATGCCGTCGCGCACCTGATACCGGATTCGAGTAGATTGAAAGTGATGTGGTCAATTGGGGTAGTGACACATGGCCTTCATTGGATGGAGCCACGATGATGACGCACGACTCGCCCAAATATTTTCGCCGCGCACACTCCAAATCTATGCCTATAAATAGAATGTTGGGCAGAACCCATTCTGCACACCATCTATTCTCTCACTCTCTCTGCATCTCTCGAAGTTGATTCCCTTGGAGCGGTACTCAGAGTCCCGAGCCCAATTCAACCCTACACCAACCGTCTCATGCGACTAAGGTGATTTCACGGTCCCATCTTACTGTTTTAAAAGTTTTACGGGGGAATACATGCTTATCAAACTGCTTTATCAAGGTATATTTATATCTATAAATATCAATCGTTTTATAAAGCTTGAAACCTTAGGATAATGTAGCTATAGATACTATACCTAGTTGTAAGCTATGATAGTATGCCTAAGAGTTATGATGCCCGATAGGCTAGGAAGAGATATTACCTAGATGTTATAATGGACAATTTCCTACGATAACATAGTACCTTGACTTAATGTTGGTCAAATATATGGATATGCATTGTACCTAATCGTTACTTGTCCCAATTATCCAGTTATCAAATTAACCATAATTAGGGTGTATATATATATATACTAGATAATTATGAGATCTAAAAAGATATAATTATCAAATATAAAATTAAAGAGGGTTTATATTATGATATTTATAGGAAATCACTAAGAAAGATAAAATGTAAATGATAAAATATCTAAGGTTAATGTGTTAGTAAACTGATATTATTCATCCTTAGCCTGATTAAATTCGGCTACCTCGAACTTGTACTTGTTAATGTTGCGAGAGCTACAAAGATATGTATAGATCTATACGGGGATTGACACCCCCACCTGCGATTGCTAGCTACAATGCTGGCAGGATAACTTTCTTATTAATCACTATTCGACGTCCAATGAACTGTCGTGGCGAGGAAATCATTAGTCAAACAACGTCGATTATGGGGGCTCATGGTAATACATTGCAACCACCTTAGAGATCCGACTACCAAGAGGGAAGCCTTAGTGTGGTAGGTAAAGTACGTTAGGATTAGTAAAATATCCTATAAGATAGTAAATTAGGATTAATAAAACATCCTATAAATAATAAGATAAGATCGGTAAATATCATAGTAAATTAGGATTGGTAAAGTATTGTAACGCTCGGATCCTGGTATGTATTTTAAATCAAATCATTCATTTTTGAAAAGGGACTCGACGAGTTGGAGGCCCCAAACTCGTCGAGTAGGAATGGATTTTGGACGCGGGACTTGAAGTCTACTCGACGAGTTGAGAGCCTCAACTCGACGAGTAGGGCTGCCAAAGTGAAACCCTAATTTTCAGGGTTTTGCACCCTATTTAAGCACCTTAACCTCCAAAGGGTGGCCTCATTTGCAGCCTCCATCACCCCAAACCCTAGCCACGAAACCCTAATCCACCTTTGAGTGTTTTTGAGCCATTGTTGTGTGTTCTTGGTGATTTTGAAGCTTGAGAAGGAAGGAGAAGCTTGAGGATTCACGAGGAAGCCAGTCGATCCGGAAGTTGAGCTGCATTTCTGACTCATTTGAGGTATAAAGTTTATACATTGGCTTTCCATTGCTTAGATCTTCATTTAGGGTTGTATTTTGTTACTTTTGGACCATATTGAAGTCATTTTCTGGATTTGAGTGCATCATGAGGTTTTGACTTCAGATCTAGTTCATGAGCTTATGAGGCTTAAAGTTGCCAGCTTTATCAAGCCTTGGCCCTTCCCCATGCCCTATATCTCTTATATAGCTTAGTTTTGGTGTTTCTAGCTTCATAACACCATGCATGGATGTAAAGTTAGCAACTTTACATGGTAACTTAGTCCTAGGGGACCAGATCTATGGTTTGGAAGCATTGAACTCGATTAGAAGCGACTGAATGGATTTAGACTAAGGGGGACTCGACGAGTTGTTCATCCAACTCGGCGAGTTGGGTCGTGGTCCCCCAACCTTTTCTGCTACTGGGCAAACTCGTCAAGTCTAGGAGACGACTCAGCGAGTTGGACATGGTTTTTGGGATTTAAAAATTGAAGAACTCGACGAGTTCAAGGAGGAACTCAGCGAGTTGTGAGCAAAATGTCCTGACTCTGTATGAGGAGGAACTCGACGAGTTCATGAAAGAACTCGACGAGTTAGGTCAAGATTTCCAGGGATTTATGGATCATGGAACTCGACGAGTTGATGGACCAACTCGGTGAGTTGAGTCAACCAGAATGTTGACTTTGACCAGGATGTTGACTTTGACTTTGACCATTAACTAGAGTTGGCCCTTAAAGGGGTTATGAGTATGAAAGGGTGATTAAAGGAGATTTTATGTGTAGGAGTTTGAGAGGAGTTGATCCCAGAGCCGAGGACAGTTCAGCTACTACACGACATTTGAGGTGAGTTACCTTCCAGTAGAAGTGGGTTGAAGGCACCAATGTCGGCCCACTAGTAAGAGTTATAGTAGAGATGATTGTCTTTGTGATAATTATCTGGTATGTCACTATCTGTTATGTTTTATGTGCTAGTATGCTATGATATTATGTGATAGTGGTAGGAGGGGTAGGATAGGCCCCAGTACTAGTCGAAAGGACCGAAGGGGTATGTCAGCACCCTGATAAGCTAGGTAGTATATGACTTAGGTGTTTATGAGCTAGTATGTTATATGGTAGAAGTAGGGGTGAAATAGTCCCTGGTACCGGTCTAAAGGACCGAAGGGGTAGGCCAGCACCCTGATATGCTAGGCGAGGTACCGGTCGAAAGGACCGAAGGGGTAGGCCAACACCCTGATATGGTAGGCAAGTTACCGGTTGCAAGAGACCGAAAGGGGTAGCCAGCACCCTGATATGCTAGGCAATTACCGGTTGAAAGAGACCGAAGGGGTAGTCCAGTACCTGGACATGTTAGACAGTATGATTATTGTATGGTATGTGGTATGATGGGGGAACTCACTAAGCTTTGTGCTTACAGTTTTCAGTTTTTGTTTCAGGTCCTTCTTCTTCGAAGGGAAAGGAGCCGACACGATAGCAGCGCATCGCACACATGATTTTCCGCACATGAGATTCTTGGGATTTGTACTCTGACATTATTTTCCTATGATATGTTTTTAAGATGGTTGACTTATGATTTTCATGATATGAGATAACATTCATGGCATTTCCAGTAATCTGTTTTATGAATCTTTAAATTTAAAATGAAATTTTTGGTCTTGAAATTTGGGATGTTACAAGTATCCTAACAAGATAGTAAGCTAGAGTTGATAAAATATCTTAAGAAAGGGTTTTCTAAAAGAAAAAAAAAGAAATTATTAATTTAACACAACCAAATAAAGCAGAAAACTATAAAAAGTTGTGCGCTCACCAACATTATGTTGACGTTTTCAAAAATACATGTATTCTCAGGGAGATGAGTGTGGAGGATAATCGTGCCCAGGAGGAAATCTTCAATGAAGATTGTTGGAGTTTATTCCCATTTGTTTGTCATTTCTAGTTATGTTCAGGATGTGTGTTTGACTTATTAAACAATGTAATCCCAAATAAATTATAATAAATAAAAAGTATCATTTGTGATATACTTTTGTGTTATGTTATATATATATATATATATATATATATATATATATATATATATATATATATATGTGTGTGTGTGTGTCGATCCAATATCTCTATGTCGCACAGCCTGGCGTTTCCGCCACCGGTCGGAGTGTGACAAAAACCGATATATTTGGGCCCTTGATAATTTGTTGCCGACATCTGAAGTGTTTGGCAAGCCCGGACTAATTGATATGTTCAATTAGTAGTCTGAATTCAGTCGTCATAAATCGGAAATCGAGAAACAGAATTTTGGACTATGAGATTAATTATAATCCATGTTTCATATTCATACGATATCTTGTATGAAATCTCATCGAATCTGCTTACGTGGTGGCAAAATTTGAAGTAACATATGAGGAGAAAGTTAATGTGATGGTGTGAGAGACAATGTCTTACCAGCTGGTAATGAAGTTAAATTATCGCGATCAATCCAAGCGGAGCTATAAGACCACCACCAGGGGCGGATCCAAGGGGATCCCGGGATGCCTCTCAAATTTTTTTCAATGGAGTAATTTTTTTAGGAAAATTTTGTTAGAATTCTGCAAGTATGCACATATTAAATAAACTGCAAAAGACTTAAATTAAAATAGTTATAGATCAAGTGGTAAGGCGCGCATGTCTTCCAAACCCTTTATCCTAAGTTCGACTCTTGCCATGGCTTTTTCCTTTTTTTCTTAGTTTTAACTTATAAGCATTGTATCTTGGAAAGAATCATGGTATCCCATTTCAAATGATAATTTACATCTTTTTTCCCTGAACTTTTCAGATTATTTCATATTCTACAATGGTTTCCATTTTATGTTTTATATAAGAAAATTATTTAAATAAATACCGTACACAACATATATTGATATTATCTATTCTAGTTGGATACAAATTTTAATTCATTAAAATGTGCGGGTTCAAGTTTATCATTGACATCTGGTTTTCAAAATTCAATTTAAACTTGTAGGAATTAGTTTATATATACATTTTTTCACGGCCCTATTTAAATAACAAGATTTGAAGTTAGCTAACGATTTGATTAAGGTTTGAGTTTAAAACTGAACCCGGGTAACCCAAATACCCCGTAAAAAAATGGGTTACCTTAAAAAAAATTAGGATAACTCTTTATTTTGATTCTGACTCCGCCACTGACCACCACACAGCACATCGGTTATCTGGTGTCGGCTCTAACCTCGAAATAGACGTATTATCCTCCTAATACAATTTCAAACCAGTTGACACACACACACACACACACACACACACACACATATATATATATATATATATATATATATATATATATATATATATATATATATATATATATATATATTAAAATTGACAATTTTAAATAGATAATCATACCCGATGAACATCAACGACCACATGGCATTCAGTCATCTGTAGCCGTTTAAGCTTCGATCATGCAATGGTCGGAGGGATCACATTTTGTTTTCGGGTACCCATTACATGGTTAATTTAAAAAGTCTCCAAAATCTAGATCTGTCAAAATTAATGTATCACGATATTAGCAAATAGAAAACATAAAAATATTAAATTTCAAATAATTTATATTACACTTACAGCATTTATAAACTCGCTTATACGTCAATTTATGAGGTTTATTTTTCTTTACATTAACAGGAGGAATAAGGGGGTGTTTGGCTAAGCTTATTAAAACAACTTATTAGCTTATTAGTGGTTACACACCACTATAAGTTAAAAAAGTGTTTGGATGAAAAATAACTTATTCCGGTGGAAACCTCTAATAAGCCATTTTTTCATAAGTTACCCCACACTTACTTATTTTTTCATAAGTTACCCCACACTTACTTATTAGCTTATAAGCTAATAAGTTATAACCTAATAAGCAATAAATTTTTTTGCCAAACACCCCCTAAGTTCGTAAAATTCCGTAAATATTGTATTTAGCTGACTACACAACTGTTCCCAACTTATAATGTCACATTGGTACATGCTTCTCCAAAATAAAATAATTAGTTACATCAAAACAATTATAAATGAAATTTAAAATGTAATTGTAACCGTTAAAGGACATGGTACCTTTTGAAGTCCTCAAAGTTGCATACGAGGCCTAAGATCTCATCCTTCACGCGTTAACGAAGTGACCAACCATTAAACCCTTTTTCCAACAAGTAGAACAAACACACTCTCACCGCATCCCCAACCGTAACTTGTCAAAATATCCGGACTGGAATGTTATTCACATTCCGCACTGTTCTTCCATTCCAGAATACAACAGTTCATTACAGAGTAGTCTAAAGACAAGCTAAAGGCAATAAAAAAGACCTTATAGTAGTTTTCTAAGTTATTAAAACGATCACTAATGAAAAATAAGTAGCTTTCGCGGACATGTACTTCACATTGTGGACATAAATGAAAACATTTTCGACCATGTTTTTTAAGTGTTACTCCCGTAAAACCTCAATATCATTAGGATCGAGTACCATGTTTTACTTTGTCAATTAGTCAGAGATGTCATCTGTCTCAATGTGCTTTCCAGAAATGCATTAAGTAGGTCCACTGAGTTTGAAACACGTTTCTCAACAAGACAAGTCAGACTCGAGTCCAAAAAGACCTGTTCTAGACGTATCGGTTATTTTGCCAATTTACCAAATAATGGGTTATTTTGATCAATTATATTTCAGTGGTTATTTTAATCAACGTCTCTTTAAATATTCACTTTAAGCTTTCACAGCTTAAGCTACTTGTGGAACTAAAGATGAGTTTATCATATAACCCTTTTTCATCCCTATGTTACCATTGTTTTGCCTCACAATTTATTGATGTAAATTAATTATGTTGTAGACCATTTATATGTATAACAACCTTAATACTACATCGTTTTATATCATTTATATGCAATCATATAAAATCATTCAAAAACCAACAAATCAATAAACCAAGATAATTGACCATAACAAAATCAGATCACATCATTTGAGATAAATATACTAGCACACATTGTTGGTGTTGAAGGTGTGACAAGAGAGCCGCTTTGTTCGATTCACTCTTGTAGGCTTTAAAGGCCAGTCAGATCCAAATCAACTACTGCTAGAACCCATCCAATGCTTAAATAGAAATACGTTACATGTGGATTAACCAAAAACAAGACAACACAGATTAAACACCGATTAAGGGTTTAGTACCTAAGCTTATATAGCTTTATATAATGTTGATTTTAGAACTGTTTTGAGTGTTTTAACCAGTTTAGGACCAAAACCAGTTTCACTTAAGGACCGATTTCAATCCACAAAAACAGAAAGAAAAAAAAAAAAAAAAAAAAGGCAACAACAAATTAAGTTAAATTCCAATAAAACAAAACCCCACATCAAGAGCAAACAGAGGCGTCTCAATGATGTTTTCAAAGTTGGATAGAAAAGATTCTATAAAAAAAAAAAAAAACTCCAAATTAGAAGTTAAGAAAAAAAAAGCAACAACCTAGACCTCTGGCTGGCTCATTAAATAGTAGCAAAATAAAATAAAAAGAAGTTACTCTCTCATGCAACAAGGTTGTCCTTAAGAGACAGGGAAGCAAGCTGAGCTGCTGGGGTGTTGGTGTTGGTGTTGGTGTTGGTGGTGTTGTTGACATTCCTCAACACATCCATGGCCTCAGACACCTTTGCTTTCAAAGCATCTGGCGACTCCAGCAAATGCAACACTTCGGTTTGGTCCATCTCCAAAAGCATTCCTGTCACTTTAGCTGCATTCTCAGGTTCCAACTGATCCACCAGTGGGTACAAACTCTCACCCAGCATCTGTCCATTCATTTAAAACACATCACATGTTAACACCCTGATTTAATTATTAGAGTAGATTACAGATTTGGTCCCTATGCTTTACACAAAATTGCAACTTCAGTCCGAATAATTAAGAAAATGTAAAATAACATACATACCGTTCTTTGTTGTTCAGGAGGGGCATTAGCAAGGGAAGAAGCCAAAGCTGTAATTGGTATTGGCTGGCCCATTGCTGCAGCTGCATCCCGAGGAAACATGCCACCACTGAGATCGTATGGGACAGGAAGCACTGGGAGATTTGAATCCGGTGCATTGCGACCCGGGTAACGATACATGCGTCCTCTTGGAAACATCTGACCAAAACAAACACCAACATACTTTCGTTTAACTTAAAGCTGACGTTTAACTGTTAATACAGATTTTAATCAAAGGGCCAGATGCAAGAAATAGAAATATACTTTACAGCATTGTACTTTGAAAAGGATAGATTTTTCATAGGAGCAATTATACTATATATGAAAGTACAATGTCAAAAACACTGCTCATATTGTCACATCAATGAACAGTGTTTTATTTACATAAATGATCCCTATAAATTAACCTTTAGTCTATAATGGTCACGGTAAAGTATGTGCTTCCCACATGTCTCTATGTAAAATATGAAGAGTGTTTTTAAACATTTACATAAATAATCCCTACTTTAATAGAAAAATTACAAAGATGGTTCATATGTTCCATATAGATTAAAGAAAGGTCCCTGTCAAATTGTAAACTTACAGAAATGGTCTCTGTATTTACAAAAGTACAGAAATGGTTCCAAGAGTTACAAATATGGCCCTTATGTTTGATCCAAACCATATTTATAACTTTTTTCCGAAACACCTATTTACAACTTCTTTTTCCTCTCTTTTACAACTTTGTTTTTCCAAATTGGTTTTTTAGAAGTGTCCAGGGTCAAATCTCCATCGGTCACTTTTTTGAAGTTTATAATTTTGTATTTTATGTTCTTTTAAAATTAGTTTTTTTATTTGAAAACTTATTTTACATCTTTTTTTACTTTTTTCGTTTTTACAAACTAGCAACCTACTTGTCTTCAAAAACAAATTTGCATGCAATTTTTCCTACTGAAGGGTATTACTCTGTTTTTTAATTAAAAAAAAATGAGTGATTTGCTATAATAAACAAATTGAAAAAATGAAAAAAGAATGCTACAATAATGATAAAGAAATATAAATGGAGATACCTGCTGCTGCATCATGGGAAGAGGCTGGTGATTTTGTTGAACAGAGTCAGCACCAGCACCACGCCTGCCACCAAGGCGTTGACCTTGTTGACCTTGTTGGGCAGCAACGGGCAGAAAGAAGTTTGACATTGGGGCCCCACCTGGCCTCATTCCAGGGACCAACTGTTGTTGGTAACCAAAACCCGCCTAAAAATAACAGAATCTTACTTTACTGTATATCATTTAATCAAAAAAAAAAAAAGTATTTAAGATTTATAATTTTACCTGGTGAGGAAGCATAGCAGGAGGGGCCTGCCCGTAGAAAAGCTGCTGCCCAATAGCGGGACCACCGGGAGGATACATGGGCATACGTGGGCCCATTGAGTTTGCCATTGCAACAGGCCTCATTTGTGAAAATTGTGCCTTTTAAAAAATAAGCATTAGAATAATACTAGTATTATATTACTTCATGAATAGTTCATTCCATTTCATCAGACAAAACAAACAGTAGAGATATTAATTATATTACCTGTAACTTAGCCCTCCTCTCTTCTTTCCGCTGAGCAAGTGCAACATAAAGTGGTTTGTTGACAATCATCTTCCCATTCATCTCCCCAAGCTACAAATTTTTTTAATCAAAAATAGCTTTTTTTTTTAATTATTTAAAAGTAAACTATATAGTGTAGCTAAACATGATACTTACAGCTTGAGAAGCCTCTTCTGGAGTTGAAAAGGCCACGAATCCAGAGCCTCTGCTATTTCCATTAGGATCCAGCATAACCTATTAAGCCAATGAACATCGTTATTAAAATTAGTTTTCCACTAATTTAAATCTGTTTATTACACAAAACAGTGTTTTACTATGTAAAAAATTGTACAAGCTTTCTACGTCTATTTTTTATGATTATGATAAGGAGGGCATTCACGTCTTTTGCACATACAAATGATTGTGTGCTACTCCCTATCTCACCTTGTTCAAGCGCAATGTACATTTATTTATTTGTTCATTATAACATCCTACTTTCATTTTTTCTTATTACAAATTGCACCTTATAAAATAGGATTAATCTAAAAAAAAGACCTTATATTTTGTGTTTTCTCCGGATTAAACCTCAAATTTTTTTTGCCTGAAAAAGACCTTGTATTTTTTTCATTTTTTCCGATATCACACTTTAGTCATTTATTCCAAAAAAAATTGTAAAATGTCAGGGTTTTTTTCGAGAAAAACTAAAAAGATTAAGGGTTTATTTGGAAGCATTTAGAAGGTTGAGGGTTTTTTCGAAAAAAAAAATACAAAGTTGAGGGCTTTTTTGAAATAAATGAAAAAATACAAGGTCTTTTTCAAGCAAAAAATAAATTTGAGGTTTAATCCGTAAAAAACACAAAATATAAGTGTTTTTTTTTAAATTAACTCTATAAATATACCCAATTATAGCAATGTCATGCAAATACAAAACAATTTTCACAACCATAATGAGATTTTTCAATGTAATGTCCTAAAAAGAAAAATTAGAAAATACAAAAGTATAATCGAGCAAAATTTTCAAAGTACAATGTGTTAAATAAAAAATCAAAAGTGGAATCTTGTAATAGAAAGAATATAATAAAGAAACAAATGAAAGGAGAAAACAAACCTTGCATGATGTGATTGTACCATATTCAGAAAACAGCTTCCTAAGCTTATCATCATCAATGGTGTCATCCAAGTTCTTGACATACAAATTAAGACCTTGATACTTATCAGCAGCTTCCTTAACAGTTTGCTCAAATCGACTCTTCAACTCCATCTCTCTTTCTGATTTCTTTTGAGCTTTCCCAACATACCACTCTTTGTCATCAAACTTCTTCCCATTTAACCCCTCAACAGCATTAGCAGCATCATCAGCATTCTCAAAGTTGACAAACCCAAAACACTTTGATTTCCTATCACTATCTCTCATAACCACAGCACTTGTGATCATACCATATTCACCAAAAGTCTTTTTTAAATCCTCATCAGTTGTGGACTCAGGGAGGTTTTTTACATACACATTGTTGAACTTTGTTCTGGTTGAAGAAGAGTCACGTTCTTGCTTTCGAAGAAAATGACCAACATAGACTTGTTTGTCATTCATCAGCATCCCATTTAACTTATCAATTGCACTTTGAGCAGCATCTTCAGTGTCAAATTGCACAAATCCATAGCCTTTTGATTGGCCTATGGAGTCCGTAGCTATCTTGCAGGAAAGAATGTTGCCAAAAGTTGAAAATGTGTCATGCAAAGCTTTGTTGTCAATTGTCTTGTCCAAATTCTGTATAAAAAGGAAAGGATACATCAATTAATGGAAACAAATTGTAAAATTGAGAAATGGGAAAGAGCCCAAAAATGGAATAATAGAGAAACAGAAGAAGGGATGAGTAAAACATTCAGCATTTTGGTATTTTACTGCTATACCCCATGATTCTATCCATAATGTATGGCTTAACACACACAAGAAAGAATAAAATGCTTATAAGTTCATTATATAGTTTCTGTAAAAAGTTGAAATCTATGGCGATTGTTAGAACTTAGAAGTTGGAACAGAAATGATGGAGAAGATGCATGATTGTTTACTTTATCGTTCAAAAGAAAACTTAAAACAAGTTAATAAACCATTAGGACTGGATCCCAAAAAGTCAAAAGTACAAAAAGTCAAACCAACAATATGTAAAATTACTAATGGAAATATAGAAATTTACCTTGATAAAGATATTTGCAGTTCCACTTTTCCGAATGCTTGGATCCCTGTGAGAATACATGATCCGAATTGACTTTCCATTTACTGGAGTAAAGTTCAGCACACCAATAGCCCTTGCAGCTGCAATCGAGTAAACATAAAGTGTAAAATGTAAATTTCTTAATATACAATCAAATGAACTAAATCATACATTGATAGTGCATCAAACATAATCACTTTGTTGTCATTTGCTTTCATATTTGGCTCAAGGTATAGTCCATATGCAAAACTAATGAATCCCTTGATTCCAAGAACAGAAGGAAGTAGATTTTCAACCATTGTAATTGTCACTTTGTGGAAAATCAGCCCTCCAAGTTTGCATTTGTTTACCAAATGTTAAAAATTTTAAATCATACAATGGTTGTTTTACAGGTGACAAATACATGGTTGAAAATCTAATCCACTCTTATACATAAGAGGTCAAATCCTGATGTTATATACTCTCACTTAAGTACATCTTAAGATGTGAAAACGTGAAAAGCTCCAAAAAATTCTACAATTATGCAGTATGCCGGACAGCGGGGGTGTATGATCACACAATTAGAATGGAAGACAATTGAGCCTTAAATTATTCTATAATGGGTTTAAAATTACACGGATTGAAAACCAGAGATACAGACATGGAAATCCCCAATATACCAAAGATGTAATTGATAATAAGAATGCGATATTACACAGTTCCTAACGAGTAAGCAAATTATGGACAAGAATTAGGAGGTGCGAAAGAAACGTTTACGTTGTGTTTGGCGAGTCTACGACAACAAACATCTGGTATTCAATGTTTACAATTAGAGAAAATAATCTGATGAACATCAAATTAACAAATGCAGGTATATACTAACCATCATTAGGATTGCTAAAGTTGACGTAACCATAACCAAGGGATCGCCGAGTGCCCAAATCCCTACAAATCCTAACCGAAACAACTTGTCCAACCTGATTAAACATATCGTACAACTGCGAATCAGTCACGCCAAACTCTAGATCCCCAACGTAAAGCGAAGTCGTCACAAAAGACTGGTTAGCACCCGCCACCGCTCCGCCAGCGATAGCCGTAGCGGCAACAACACCTGCATTGATCGTCGCCCCTGTCGCAACATTTGATCCAGACACTGGAGGAGGCTGTACCTGAATCTGCGCCATTTTTTCTCTGTTTTTTTCTTTTAACGCACTAAATTAATCGAAAACTAAAAGCTCAACAACACCGTAAACGCAAAATTATACGGATTTTTCAAAAAAAAGGATAATTCGTCGGAGATCCGAGGTCGGAGATCAGCGTCGACGGAGATTGAAATTTCTGTGAGGAGGAAATATTTTGTTTTTTCGGGAGGGCAGACGGAACTGCACTGCACCGACCATGGAGAAACTTCAGAGAGATATATATATATATATATATATATATATATATATATATAGGAGAGAGAAAACCCTAGTTTCAGAGGGTGGGAGGGATAATCTCCACCGTTGGATCATCTGTGATGTGATTGTGTTTCTGGACACACGTGGCAGTTACGGTTAGATGGCCCAAAGTAAACGGTGGGGATGACGGGTCACGTGATTGAGGCATGATCTGTTTCACGTGTCTGTACAATAACACCATACGAGGTCTTCGTTAAGTATTTAAAACATACAAAAGAATGTTTATATAGATACATTAAAGACTAAGGTCTTATTTAATAATACTTATGTGTTGTCTGTGTTGCCATGTTGTGTTTTAAAGTTATATTCTCTATATCATAGTAACTTTTTAAGCGAGAATAACCAAAAAAAAAAACAAAAACAAAAAACTTTTTTTTTTTTTTTTTTTTTTTGCTTTTGAAACGGCAAATAATTTAAATATCTCTTGTGTCTGGAATTGAACCTACGACCTCCTGGTTAGTTGTGTTAGCTTAGGAACCTCCTTGTTAGCCAAGTGGGCTAGCCCCAACTTGTAACAAAAGCCATTCATGAGGGCAATGACGTGTTTGGTACGGAGCGTTTGAGAGCTTCTAACTTTTAGCGTTTGACGAAACGCTCCGTTTTGAACATTAAGTCTTGTTTGACCCTACAAGCTTCTAGCGTTTAGTTTAAACAAAACGTTCCAAATCCAAATGCTACTTCATGTAGCGTTTAACAAAACGCTACAAGCTACAAGCTACTCGTTATCAGCTAATTTTACCGAACACGCCCCAAATAAAATAGTCTTTTAGAATTACAAGCTAAAATAATTGAGAGATAATCCAAACATCCTCATTAATGTATCTAAACTTCGTCTTATACTTTGCCCATAAAATGTATTAGACTACTTTTAATGGTAGCATTTCAACCGATCTTTAAAATACACCAATTTTGTATATCGGTTACATTCAAATACCATTTTTATCCTTGCATTCCAAATGAATCATAACCTTGCCAAAATAACTATGCCCATTTTCAAGACTGTCTTTTATTGTTTTATCGATCATGCTATTCTTTCGCTTCCAATAGTGAGGTGATCTCCAAGGGCCTTTTCTCTATATGTGATCATGATGTCCATGGTTCGACTTTATCTTTATCTTTATAATCTTTTGAACAAATTACTAAAATCGTCCCTGTGGTTTGTCAAAAATTACGAGTTTGGTCCCTAACTTTTATTTTGCACTCGGACCGTCCCTAACATATTATTTTGTTTCGTTTTTAGTCCCTTGTAGAGATAAAAAGACTATATTACCCTTTGTATTTTCTTTTTAGTTTTTATTATTATCTACTAATTATAAATATATATATATACATGGGTCCCACCTTCAAACCCAAACCCACCCATCTAACCCTATCATCTCTCACATTATCTCTCATTCTCATCTTAGTTGAAGAAACCGGGGCTCAACTCACCACCGCCGGAGCCA
This sequence comes from Lactuca virosa, assembly GCF_052849685.1. Classification (NCBI taxonomy): domain Eukaryota; kingdom Viridiplantae; phylum Streptophyta; class Magnoliopsida; order Asterales; family Asteraceae; genus Lactuca; species Lactuca virosa. Next base: position 320,074,280 of record NC_136429.1, read on the forward strand.
CCGATGGAGCCATCGGAAACACCACCAGAACCCACTAAAAACCCATGGATCGTCATCTACTCGTCCTATGTCGCTTCTCTCTTCCTGCCACTTCTCTCTGCTCCATCTCTCTCGCCGGAAATCACCACCAGCACCATCGTCGGTTATGTAAAGGGTTTCCCGTAGATTTTTCTGTACTTTCGTATGACTCCCTTCGATTTCCTTCTACTCCATCGATTTCTATCTACGTTGATGCTTCTCTCTACCCTTCATCAGCTTCATCTTCTCCAGAGGTGGATCTGCCCGAAGGAGACTGACCTGAAATCGATTTTATCTAATGGAGCTTCCTTCAACAGTGATAAATTTTCTCTCTGATTCATTTCTTTTTAAAACAAAATTTCAAATAACGTGCCTGGATTTCGATGTGGAAGTGAGGTGCACAATGTCGGTGGCGTTGGTTTGGAGAGAAAATGTTGGTGAACAATAATGATTTTCAGTTTTTTGTTCATTTCATTGGGGAAAGATGATAAGATAGGAAAGAAACTACATAAATCAAAAACACTTGCATCCTGGTCTGAATCCCAACGCGAACGTTAGGTGGAGTTTGGTTTCAGATTTGTTTTCAAGAGGACTAGCCCCAAAATTGCAGGTCTCGGTGATTTTGTTGTTCATTTGGTATTAGATTTGTATTTTTATAATCGATCTGGGTTTTTATTTTTGTATAATATTGAATCTGATAAGTTGAAGAAGGGCAAGGTCGTGGTCTTGCCGGAGAAGACGAATGGGCTGGTGGGTGTTTGTCGGAGGGGAAGAGTCGGGTTGTAGTTGAGCTGAAATATATGGATGGTGGTGATGTTGGAATCGGCCGGTGGTGGTTGTCGGTGGCCGGTGGTGGTTTTCGATAGCCGGTGGTGGTTGTTGGTGGCCAGTGGTGGTTGTGTAACAAGTGAGAGTATGAGTGGGTCCCATATGTCTATAAATCATGTAATTAATTTTCTTTAATTAATAAATAATAAACAAATGATAAAAAAGCTGAAAAAGAAAATACAAAGGGCAATAAAGTCTTTTCATGTTGGGGAGGGACGAAACATGCAACAAAATCAAACCATGAGGACGGTCCGAGTGCAAAAAAAAGGTTAGGGACAAAACATGAAATTTTTACCAAACCACAGGGACGATTTCAATAATTCTTTTTAATCTTTTTTTATAATCTATATATCTCTTATAAAGGTGATCATTCAAATGAACCATATTAATTTGAAACCTCAAACTCTTCAACTTATTCTAATTAATTAAAATATTTTACTTATATAAGAATATTATTTCTCATGTTTGGTTACCCATACTTGCTTGTTTTCTCTTTCAAAGTTTGTTATGTAGAATACATAAAAATAGAGAAGAATGTTATAGTTGTCATATGTCTAAAAGAAAGAACTCAATGATGAAATATGTTTGGTTATACAATCTTCTTTGTGTATATTAAAGATTCAAACAATCGAGTCATTTGATTGATTTAAAGCAAATAATATCAAATATTCAAGAAAGCTTCGATAATAACCAGCCAAACCAAGAAAGCTCCGAATCTCTGATGGAGACCTCGGAACCTCCCACTGCATCATGGCCTCGACCTTGGCCGGATCGACCAGAATACCCTTCTGGTTGACAAGGTGCCCCAAAAACTGCACCTCACGCAACCAGAACTCGCACTTAGAGACCTTTGAAAAAAGTCTCTCCCTCGTCAAGGTCTCCATAACCTCCCTCAAGTGCTCCTCATGCTGCTCCTGAGTCTTGGAATAAACCAAGATATCATCAATGAATACTATCACAGACCGATCCAACATCAGTCTGCACACGCGGTTCATGAGATCCATGAACGCGACTAGAGCATTGATGAGCCCAAAAGGCATCACCACGAACTCGTAATGACCATATTGAGTGCAAGTGTTTTGGACTAGGAAAAATTGTTGATTTTTAGGGTAAGGCCCATGTAAGGGTTTGGGCCCAATTTGGAAAATTGGGCCATAAAAGGGCCTTGGATGATTAATTGGTTTTGGGCCTTTTAGATTGTGAGTTTGAGCCTTAGTCTTGGACCAAAATAGGTGAGGGGTAAAATAGTCTTTTTACCCCAAGTATAGATTGTTGGATATGGTTTGGGAGCCAAATGATAATTGGGTATTATTTTATATTGTTAGCTCGGGGATTTGTCGGACCAGCAGCCATGGATTTTCTGTGAGATTCAACAGTCGAGGTGAGTTTTCTCACTGGGTTTGACAGGTCTAAGGCACCAATGACGGACCTTATTGTTATGTTAGGATGCTAGGAGTCTGCGTGATCCTTGCATGTGTTATGTGCTGCTATGTATACCGGGCGGTGTTAGTCCCTAATCTGGTTGTGTATCAATCAGATCCGTTTGATGGTGCGGAATTCCAATCAAACGGTTGATGTCAGATCAAATAGAAGAGAGGGAGAAGAAGAATAATATGAATCTCAATGTATTAATGAATATAATGATGATCCTTTACATGAGATTCACACACACTCACACACACTCTCTTTTCTCTCTCTCTAGAACACCTTCAAATGCACACACTTAAGCTCCTCTAGTGTTTATCCCTCACATGCACTCCTCACCCTATATATATATGGACCTAAGGCCAAGCCCAAAATACAAATAATCCAATGCTCGGTCCAAGCTACAATTAATCATATACTATTTTTGGCCCAAATAATAAAAACAATAAATGCTTAGAAAAGCAAAGTATAAACCATATTTTTGACCCAACAATCTCCCCCTTGGTTTATAGCTTTCTTTTCTTTTCTTAAATAACCCAACAAGCTCCCCCTAAAAAGTAGCTGACTTTTCTTGTTAATCTTCATTGGGAGCTTTGGCTTCAACTTTAATCTTCAAATTCTTCACAACTTCAAGATGAACTTGATGAATCTTCAATGAATGACTTCATCTTGAGCAGTTGGGCTTTTCTTCAGAATTTGACATTGAACGCACATTGGGTGAGGAGGCTTTTTGTACTGATTCTTGAAAGATAATGCTTTTAGTTTGAGAATCTTCAGAGAGAACATCAGAGAGAACAAATCTTCTGGATCACTTCAGCAGGTTCAAGATAGCAGCAGAGTGATTGATGAGGCTTCAATGCAATCCGTCACATATTCTTCAATTTCAGCTTCACATTGCTTCTGGGGTTGAAAGATTGAATGTCGAAAGAATAATCTTCATTTCTTCCTCCTTCGAATGAGAATTCTTCGATGATCACGGATGAAGCCTTGGCTCAGAAATCTTCGACACAAACTTCCATGAGTTTCATCTTCACCTGAATTCACTTTTCAAGACAAAACAAAACTAAAAGAAAATTCAGCACACAATATTTTTTGGATTTTTCATATTTTCTGAAAAAGAAATAAAACAGAAATAACACTATTTTTGGATTTTTTTTTTAATTTTCTGATTTTTGTTTGGATTTTAAAATTTTTAATTCTCCCCTAATATTTAAATTAGAAGAAAACTATGAACAAATTTAACAAAAATAAAATGATATCTAACTTTAAGAGTGATTTGGGATCAAAGTTTTTAGACAACCTTTATCCGTTTATCAGTACCTCTCCCTTCATGAATAGATCTGGTCAATCGTCGGTATTGTGTTCCACTTAAACACGAGAGATTGTGACAAAATTAGGACATACTATAAGTGACAAGACAATGTGATCCTAAGTTCCTAGATAATATTCCTTAAGGACCATTCAGCTGACGACGACCAAAGATATTATTGTCCACCTAAATTGAGCAGCGAGATCTACAGACAACCTAGTGATTGTTCAATTTTAAATGTACTAGAACATGTTTCCCGCTTCCTGACATACCCCAATAATCAGGAACTTCCAAAGTACTCCTTACTTTAGGTGAGCAGACAATTATTATGAGAGAAGTCAGATTTAGAATGCATATGCTATACACCCAGGTCAGATCTCTTCCAATCACGCAGAGGGTGAAACATATGACTAACCAGATTTAGAGGGATTGAGAAGTAGAATGGTGCATATGATGTGTACCAGGTCGGATGTCTTTCAATCACGCAAAGGAGACAACATATGGCTAACAGACAGGAAGAATTGCATAGATAGAAGATGCATAGAAATAGAGTTGCATATGTTGCAGTCCAGGTCGGATGTATTTCAATCACGCAGAGGAGGCAACATATGACTAACAGAAGGAAAGCAAGAAAATAATTTTCTACAGACCTACTTTATCGGAATTCCCCAGTCGCCCCATTAATATCGGAATTAAGGACAATGTCCGTACATCGAGGAAGAGTTAAACCACAGTTCTAGATACGGATTAATTTAATGTGACCGGTGGATTATCATGTATATCTCCCTGCTCAACCTATCTGAGCGTCGTATTGTCAGGCTAAATGGATCTATCTAGGTCAAGATTTTTCAAGTCTCTAGATTCCTTAAGTTCATTAATGCCTAGTCAAGTCCATTTTAATCTTTCGTGCCTACCAGCGCATCGAACACAGAGCCTAGACAATTCAGATTCAGATTGCCTGTTATCACATGATTATATCACTTCCCAAAACATCTCCCTCAAGCACATTCCATAACCAACATATATATATATATATATATATATATATATATATATATATATATATATATTGATTTTCTGATTTTCTAATGTTTTTGGATTTTTTTTTTTAAATTTTTAAATTTTTGTTTTGTTTTTATTTCTCCCCCTAAATTTGTGCATAGGAGAGAAACGAAAGTAAATGCACAAATTTAAACTATCCTAAAACAAAAACTAGTCTTAAAAGCGAATCAGCTTAAGAAAAACTCAGGAGTATAGAGAGGAAAACTCAAACCGTAAGTCACCGATTGAATTTGCATCCAGAAGGTCTAAGAACAGCACGCGTAATCTTAGAATAGATCCGAAAATTCTTCATGTCATTAAGCACTAACCCCGTTTGTGATCTCTTCCTTTCTTCCTTTCCCGAAAAGGACACATACTCCCAAACAATGTTCTGAATGTTGTACAGTTGAGAGATGTCTCCTATCATGTGCCAGGAACAGCCACTACCAACAAACTGAAGTCTGATGATATACCTCCATAGCTGCTCCGACACAGAGCGGGATCAGTTGGTCTTTGGAACCCAGTCGATTTTGAAACTGGGTCGACCTTTGTCATCTACGCAAGATACATTCTCCCATGACATGTCTTGTTTATCGCAAACAGAAGATGTAGAAATATTAGAATCGTTAGAAGATTTAGGAGAGTGAGCCTTTGGAACCCACTTGTAGTTGGGTTTAACCCATTTCTTTTTCGATCTGATGGGTGGCTCGGTACTTGATTTTGAACTTGAAGTCGGCCGTTGAGATGACTTTGATTTTGGCTTCACGGGAGCATCTCTTGGATTTGGCTTCTTGGCCGTCATTCCCTTCTTGCCCTTGGGATTCGGATTCTTGGCCTTGTAGGTTTGATTCTTGGCCTTCTGCGCGTTCCAGTCACCATGGTCTGAACGTGACCTTGAGGGGTTTTTTTTGAAGTATCTCCCTCTTGGCGCGTTCTGCCACCCTTGTGCATAGTAGGGAACGTATGCGCGATTAGGACAATATCTGGCGATGTGTCCAGGTGTTTCACAGTGAAAACATGTCTTTTTCTTCACTGTGAAGTTGTTTCTTCCTGCCCCTGGTGGCGTATCCTTTCCTTGTCTCTTATTTTTCCCACAAGCACACTTGCAACAGGCACTCTGATTTGCTTGTTTTGGTGGCCTGTATTTACCAACAGCAGGTTGATCAGAAGCAACTGAGTTCGAAGCAACAGATTCAGAGCTCAAGGAGATGTTGGTTTGTTCAGTGGTGTTCTCCTTGTTCTCATCCTTTGCTACTTTACCTGCACATGAAGTAGATGTGCTAGAAACAGGAACATCAGTATTTTCAAACAAATAATCAAATATGTCAAAAAAATTTAACTCAACATGATCCGATGCAAAAGCATCATAAGATGTATCATCAACTTTAATATCAGAAACAGAAGGTTGTTCATTGGAAACAGAAACATCAGGTTCAGGCTCAGTTTTGTTATCAGAAACAGATCCTTCAACTTTGTGCTTTGACTGATCTAAGGATTGATCTGCAGGGGAAGTAGAAACGTTAGTATTTTCAACATTAATAAATCCTCCTTAAACAAAACCAGATGGCTTGCCATAAACCATAAATGGTTCGTTGGCAATCTCATCCTTGGATAGGGGTTGATACTGATATGTATGATTATAAGGAGGAGGTACACTATCATATCCTAAGCCATTTTGTTGGTTTCGTTTGAACTGCATGCAGTGATCAATCATGTTGGCAACTACCTCGCTTGATCCATCAAATTTTCTAAAATCAAAATTTGCAGTTTCAAATTGTCCTTTTAATGTATCAAGCTCGGTAATTAGCTCATCATTTTGTCTTTTAACATAATCATAAAGCTCACATTTTTCACTGTATTCAGTCTGAATTCTTTTAAAGTCCTTAATTTTTGTTTCTAACTGGGCCTTTAGGGGTTTCTGTCCTTTTCTAAGTTGATATCCTTCATATCCCAGGTCTTCAACTTCTCTTTTTAATAAATCAATTTGTTCCCGAAGAAATTTAATCGTAGTTTCAGAAGATGGAGTACATGAAACTTTATTGACTGGAACGTTTGAAGAACTCATTGTTTTAAAAAATATGCCCTTTGACTAAAAACTCAAAAGTCAACCTCAAAAGTCAAATTTAAAAAATCAAACTCAAAAGTCAAACTTGAAAAGTCAAACTTAAAAGTCAAACCGAAAAGCTAAATTTGAAAATTTAAAAGTCAAACGAGAAAGTCGAAGTTTATAGTCAAAGGTCAAACTTTAAAAGTCAAAGTCAAAATTTTAAGTAAAAAATCAAAAATAAAATTCAAAATGTAAAAACTAAAATTTTTGGTTGAAAAAGGAATTTAAAATTAAAAGAAAATCAATTTTGGGCTGAATTTGACAAAAATGCGAAAGTAGGTGCAAATGGTAATGTATTTGAATTAAAATCGGAAGTGATGAACCAAGGAGGAGCTTAGAGGAGTTGGTAAGACGCGTGTTTGATCAACCAGAGGTCCCGGGTTCGATCCTCGGCAACCCCCAAATCCGTTTCCCTTTTTATTGAAGCGCTGATGCGATGCTGCTGCTTGCGAGGACGGGGCGCGTGTGCGAAGCTGCTGTGCGAGGCGAAGACCTGGTGCGAGGATGCTGCTCACCGAGCCGTCCTTCAAGCCGTTCACCGAGCCGCTACCGAATTCCGAGCCGAGGCCGCAAACTCCGGCGACCGTAAACTCCGGAAAACCCTAGCCGCCGCCGCCGCCGACCGTAAACCCTTCAAAGACCGTAAACTCTTCGCAGATTACGTGAAAAACAACGTTTTTCACCTCTTTTTGCTCCAAAACTCGATCAAAAACTCGTTTTTATCAAAAACGCGAAGAACAAACCCCCCCTAATTTTCAGAGATCTATCCAAAAACGCAAGAATCTTTCAAAAATAAGATCAAATATGCTCCAGATCTGACAAAAATGACTGATACAAACCAAGCTCTGATACCACTTGTAAGTCCCTAATCTGGTTGTGTATCAATCAGATCCGTTTGATGGTGCGGAATCCCAATCAAACGGATGATGTCAGATCAAATAGAAGAGAGGGAGAAGAAGAATAATATGAATCTCAATGTATTAATGAATAGAATGATGATCCTTTACATGAGATTCACACACACACACTCTCTTTTCTCTCTCTCTAGAACACCTTCAAATGCACACACTTAAGCTCCTCTAGTGTTTATCCCTCACATGCACTCCTCACCCTATATATATATGGACCTAAGGCCAAGCCCAAAATACAAATAATCCAATGCTCGGTCCAAACTACAATTAATCCTATACTATTTTTGGCCCAAATAATAAAAACAATAAATGTTTAGAAAAGCAAAATATAAACCATATTTTTGACCCAACAGGCGGGGCTCGATGTCGGGCGAGGCTCGATGACTAAAACGTATGCTACTGTTTTATGATCATTGTATGTGTTAGCATGATTATGTGATATATATTATATGTGTATAGTGGGTGGGGCTCGATGTCAGGCGGGGCCTAAGAATAATAGATCTGTATACCGAGCGGGGCTTAATGTCGGGCGGGGCCCGATGGAGGGTGAGTCCCGATGTAGGGCGGGGGCCCAATATGTGATTTTATTATGTATGGTATGAGGTAGTTTGGAGAACTCAGTAAGCTTTATGCTTACGGTTTTCAATTTATGTTTTAGGTACGTCTGGTTCCAAGGGAAGAGCTCGGGATGACTGCATCGCACACACCACATGGATTCCGCTTTTGAGATATTACTCTGATTGATATGATGTTTGATACACTTATTTTCATTTGGATTGTATGGATAATGTTTTTGGAATACTGTTTTATTTAAATTAAAAATGAAATTTTTTGGTCATATTTTTGGGACGTTTCAAACATACAATGCATTTAGTATGTTTTTTTGATCAGAATATGGTAGTCTATGTCATTATAAAGAATATTTTCTATGTCTCCTCTCCAAAAGAAAGATATATTGATTTTTGGTCATTGTCATTAAGAAATCTGTGTTTCTATAGATTTTTTTATTACTATATAATCAATCATTTTCAACAAACGAAACTTGCTAGATTCAATTGTATTTTTTATTTATATTATACTTTAAGAGGTACAACTTTATATATTAAACAACTTTGTGCAAATAATTATTTTTGATTTTGAATATATATGTACTCTCAATATCCAAATTATTGACTCCGTTATTAATTTAAACAAATACCCACGACTATTTTAGTTGTATAATTGTATTCATGCGCAACACGCATGATTACTCCTAGTAAATCTTATAAATGAGACTATTTAAATGAATGTGCTTCAAGATAGATCTTATACTTTCATCATATTAATTTGAAACCTACATGACTATTCATTTTTACCAGAAACCATATACCTATATGGGATACCATCACCGTCTTTTTTTATTGCTAAACTCTGAGGCTTAGAGGAGGCGGTACTGGAATTTTAAGATAGGTTAACTTTTCTTTTTATTTCTTATTTATTCCCGTTTGCTATGCGCTTATTTTTATGCTCTATTTCGTACTTTTGAGAGTTTATAATAACATTCACTCTGATATTTTGTCTCTACATTAAAAAATTTGACATCATTCAAAGTATTCTTCATAAGATTTTTTATATTTTCTCATGTTACATACTAAAGATGGGTTTATAGTTGTGTTACGGGTTGACAAAACATACTCCCTAGGTGTTTGATGAAATGTATGATGCAAGCTTTTTACTCTAACTTATCAACTTGGTATCAATCTCACTTTACTTTTCTGTTCATCGATATAACTATTTGTGTTTTTGTTGTGTGTAAGTTTTTCAAAACTTTAACTGATATTGCTTGGTCCTAATCCACAACATCCATGTTATTTTCCTGATTAAACCATGTAAAATTGATGGTGTTATTCGTTTGATTTAAACATTTTATCTCTTTTTTCTATTACATATTGATATGTCCCTATTCATAATTATAATTTATAATTATACACACTGTTGACTGCTTCTATCAAAAAATTTGACAACAATTCCAACAGAACTACATTATAAATCATAGCCATTCTGGTTTTTAGCTCGAGTAATCTTATATCTTCATCTCATTGATTACAATTTTATGATAACAAATCAAAATGCATTTACATTTTTTTGTACCAAATTGTAGAGTGGGACCCGATGACTACAAATGTGAAGTAGTTAAAAATGGCATTGATGTCCCTAAGCATGTCCTACTACATCGATTCATGGAAACAAGTTAAATAGATGATATTACCCCGCTAAATAACCCTTAATCTTTTTTTGGTAAGTGTTATATGATGGATCCTTACAAACATTTTAACATTTCGTGTAGAATATTGTCCCATAACTTGATGCTAAAAAGAAGATATTGATCTCCATAATGGTTTGATGATGCTATTGGTGGGTTGTACACTCACCTAGGGATGAGAATTTGGCCTGAAAACCCGAACCGAACAGAACCGAATTAGGCCCGAATAAGCAATTCGATTCGGTTTTCGGGTATATATATGAGGCTTATTCGGTTTTCAGGTTATTCGATCCGGGTTACCCGAATAAGGGCTTATTCGGGCTAAAAGGACCGAACCGAATTTCAAAAGTCACAATTATTATTTTTTGTTTCAGCATATTTGCAAATATTTAGCCAACTTCGAAGTGTCATAACGTCTTCGTTATTTGTTCGATTAGCCCGATTTTTTTTTCTAGCTTGTAGTTCACAATTTTAACTACAGTTTACACTATTTAAATGCGTTATTTGGTTGTATATTCAGTGAGATACATACCCCTAAACATGGGGTATTAAAGCTGAGTTTTTCTGTTTCAACATGTTTGCAAATTTTTAGCCAACTTTGAAGTGTCATAATGTCTTCATTATTTGTCCGATTAGCCTGATTTTTTTTCGTGCTTGTAGTTCACAATTTAAACTACAGTTTACACTATTTAAATGCGTTATTTGGTTGTATATTCATTGAGATACTGGCCTCTAAACATGGGGTATTAAAGCTGATTTTTTCTGTTTCAGCATGTTCGCAAAATTTTAGCCAACTTTGAAGTGTCATAACGTCTTCATTTTTGTCCGATTAGCCCGATTTTTTTCCAGCTTGTAGTTCACGATTTAAACTACAGTTTACACTATTTAATGCATTATTTGGTTGTATATTCAATGAGATACAAGCTCCTAAATAAGGGGTATTAAAGTTATTTTTTTTACAAAAAAAAATATTAACATTTATTTTATTATAATAGATCCTACATATGTTCGAGATGTTTTGACCCCCGCAAAAGAAGATTTCAACATTTGTAGAGCTATGGTTGGATTTCTCGAGAAATTCAAGGTGAAAACCGACATAGTATCGACGTCAACAAAACCGATGACACATCGTTTTTTTTTAGAAATATGTGATGTGTACAAACACAAATTCTAACTCTTATTGCACCTTTGAAACAATTATATATACTTTGTATTATTTTTAATTAACAAATTTGTTTTTTTAAAAGATTTGTTATGAAATCATAAGCTACAAAAGTCATACAATAAACAATATTTATAATCACATTGTAAATGTTATTTGGGTTATTTGGGTTATACAATCATAATACGGTTTATGCGGTTCTTTTCGGTTATAGTAGGTCATTAATCATCTTGTACATGTTATTTGGGTTTATTCAGGCCGGAACCGAACCGAACCGAACCGAACAATACCCGAACCGAACCGAACCGAACCGAACCCGTATTGCTTATTTGGTTCGGTTTTCGGTTCATACATTTACCCTTATTCGGTTCTCGGATTATTCGTGTCGGTTCAGTTCGGTTCCGGCCCGAATAACATCTCTACACTCACCCAAAGCAATTTCATGGGCCAATTTCTTTCTTACCGTTCCCCCTCTATCACCATCTTTATACCTCAATCGATCAATGTTTGGTGGTTTAACCGTCGCTCCCGTCTTCAACGAATCCCTGATCGGAGCAGCTGGATAAAATGACTTCTTCTTTGTCTCTTCTCCAACCTACAAAGAGGAAATCTCTTCAATGATTTTATTGTTTAGACATTTTTTCTAGTGGAACGCCATATCCGGCTTGGAAGTATGCTTATCAGTTGCAATTACACCATTTTCCCAGTGTAGGGTTTTTTTTCTTGTTCTTGCTTACATGTTTTCTCATTCTGGAGTACAATTACACTTGCGGGTCTTCATGATCTTGTGATTTTAGTTTTGATTATAAGCCTGAATCTTTAGCTTACATATGCATACTTTACGACTTAAAAAGCACATTACAGTTATGGAATCAAAGCTCAAAATCTAAGCTCCAACTTCGATATTTATATCAATCCACTTAGCTTAAAATTTTGAAATTTTTATCTTTATAGAAGTTAAAGCAAAAACACCATGTGAACTACTAAACCATTCTTTCTATTGTTTCAATAAAATTCATATTTCTATACTCAAGTGAAAATGTGAAAATTGTTATTGCATAATTATTGATAGTTATATTCCCAAATTGATGCTCAAATATCCAGTTCAATAAATATTGTTTTCTATTTATAGCCAATTTTACCGAATTCAATTCCATAATGACATTCAAATTATATTGTTTTTTTCACTTAAATAATGATTTTTTTATTGGTCAAATATGAATTAGATTGTTTATGTCTTATTCTGTACCGGAAGATATGCATATTTAAACCTGTTATGATGCAAGTGTCTTTGTTCCGGCTAAGAACAAAACCTCAACAAAGGACATCGACATTATCAAGATAAGAAATCCATATAATCCCTACACATTTAACCTTTTATTTATCTTTCTATTTTGCACTTACGTTTTTGGTAGTACCTACTTATCTATATGTAATAATTTATCTTCCTAATAATAATAATAACATACTTATTTTCATTAACAATAATAGTTGTTTGTTACTTGCATTTTTTATAGAGGATAATTTTTGTTACTTATTATGAAGATGGAAGATCTTTGTTCAATTACTTTAACAAGGACCATTTATGTAAATAGATTTTAATTAGACCGTTTGTATTATACATAAAGTGATTGAAAAAGGTTGTTACCTACACTTTCTTGGAAATTAATATCGGTGATAATTTTGTTGGAAAGATAACAATGATCAAACACTTATCAGTATTAAAGTTCTTTTACCAATTTATAAAGTACTTCTTCTATTTGTTTGAGTAACGATATAGAAAATATCGAATTTGTCTTCTTGGTGAGAAATTTATGATGGTTTTAGCATCTACCCTGAACTTGGATGGAACACCACAATGGATTTTTAACCCGATAATCTCAACACTTGATTTATTTATTTATTTATTCTATTAATTTGGGTTTTGACTTTTGATGATAAAAGTATAACTTGATATTGATTATTAATTCGTTATCTTGCATTGCACATACTTTTTTTCCATGGTGGGTGGAAGTGGCTTGGTGACAATTTTGAATTTGTGATGAATGGAAAATTCTATCGTATCAATGAAGAAGAATTGAGAGTTAATGTCAAAGCGTATGTTAAACCGTATTACTATTTTTACTTTTTATCCAATTTATAAAAATTGGTCTAAGTATCAACTGCTCTTTCTTTTTCAGGGACATTTATGTCTTATCTGGTGGTTTATTGATGTTACTAGATGTGAGATCTTATTTAAAAAAAAAAATTAAACATTAAAGTGTAAACAGTAAATATTTTTTAATGTAAAACTTTAAAATAAGAAAGGAAGAAACCCCTCTAGTTTATTATCAAAAAGGGTATTATAGAATTGTATTAAAGCTTATATCAAAGTTATTTAGTGGTAATTCATAACTCGTTAAAAGAGTATGGACAATTTTGTAATTTCTACCTATGTAAGGTATCTTGTGCAAAGACTAAAATGTATACATAGAAAGATGAGGGTCAAATTTTAATAAAATTAAAGCAAGTTTAATTGTGGATAAAACTGCAATATTGGTTCCTATGGTATTCAAAAGACTAAAATGTATACATAGAAAGATGAGGGTCAAATTTTAATAAAATTAAAGCAAGTTTAATAGTGGACAAAACTGCAATATTGGTTCTTATGGTATTCAAAATTTTTTAAATAGGATCCAAAAAGTTTTCAACATGGAAGGTCTAAAATCAAGGTTTTTGATCACTGATACACTTGAAAAGTTGATTTTATCATTTGCATTTCTTTTTTCTATTTTCTTTATTTATTTTGATATTTAAATAATTAAAAATAAAAAATAAAAACTAAAATCTCACCCAACCCCCTCTCTCTCTCTCTCTCTCTATATATATATATATATATATATATATATACCCAAATTCATACTCATGAGCAAACTAAGTTGGATTTTCAAGATTTGTAAAACCACGCAGGATTCAAAACAAATATCCACAAATAAACAAATCAGAACTGCAACATCAGATTACATAGATTTTAATTTTGGTGAGTTAAGAAAAAAAAATCGTTGAGACCCCATCTCTTCATCTCCGACCCATTTTCCTGTTCATCGTCGTTTCATCTTATCATCGTCGTTTCACCTTAAATCATCACCATTCTCACCATCCTGCCACTCCAGCTTCCACCGTAGCTTCCACATCCACCACCAGATTTTCTTCCTCGTTATCATCCCTCACAGAAAAGGAGGTAAAGGTAGTTGTTGGGGGTGTGGCTTTGAAATACTAGCTTGAAAATAACTAGATGTCTCCAACATCTGAACATTACGTAATGGGTGCCGACTACGATTTTTCGGCAAGAAAAAAAATTACAGATGGGTCTCGAATTTGATGTCCGACGAGAAAAAATTGCAGGTGGGTAAGTGGGTCTCAAACTCCCGTTTTAGGAATAATGATTTGCAGGTAGGATAAACATATACTCGACAATGGTGGTCTGAAGATCGAGATTTGGCGATGACGATAATTGTCTTCATCAACATCAACACAACAACCACCATACATTCTGTGAATCAGATTTCAAGATTAGGTTGTCTGTTCTTCAAGAATCCATACAAACCCACACATAACTGGTCTCAGACGAGTCAAAGATAAGGGGATGAAGAGAATATGATCGGTGTATGATGTACCTTCTTTCTCTTGGTTGTTGGGATTACACAAAGAAAAGATGGAGATGGGGTAGATGACAACAGGGGAAGAAGAAAAACGGGGATGGGGATGTTTTTTCTCTGATGTATCGAGAGAGAGAGAGTTGGTTGATATTTTATTTTTTAATTATTTAAATACCAAAATGAATAAAGAAAATAGAAAAAAAAATGAAATGGATAAAATTGACTTTTCAAGTGTATCGGCCACCAAAAACTTAAAAACACCTTGAATTTAGACATTTCTTGAAATTTTTTTGGACGGTATCCAAATTTTTTTTGAATACCTCACATTTTTCGGTAAGAGTTACGGTTTTTAGTAAGAGTTATAATATGTGCTCCCATTCCATATGAACGTCTTCGGCAACAAATCGCGGGAGGGAGAAAGTATAGTGGAGAGAGAAAATCTAGAGATAGATCGAAGAATCAAGAGAGAAAAATGAGGTGAAAAGATAACAAAATACAGGTCATGATTCATGAGTGGAGAGTGTGAATCTAATCTGAGCTTCATGGCGAGATGTGAATCAACGGAAAGATCAGTAGGAAGGCTGGCTAGGTTCGAGAAGGAGTGTTTACTTCTGCAATTAGAAGCAACCAATTGAGGAATGCATTGAGCCCATTATGGAAGAGAAAAGGAACGAGAGATCTGAAAAGTTGGAAGAGTTCTCTCATCGAAATTGATGCAGGAGTTGGAAGTTACCGGATCAAATTTGCAAACATCAAACTAAGTTACAAGAGATTCGGAAGGACAAGCTAACCTATAATCTATCTAATGAACATCTCAATGTTTTAATGTCGGTAGTAGTAATTGGATCCATGGATTAAAAACAAGTTTGAAGCGACTAGAATCACAGTAACTTTATATATGTCAAAAGGTTACTGCTAGTAAGGTGGTCCAATCATTGATCGAGAAATTTAGTTCAAGGTCTTGGCTGTTCCACAGTCGTTGGAAAAAGGAGGCGCCGACGGAGAGAGAAAGACTTCGACGGAGAAGGGCATGGTCGCCGGAAAAAAAAGCAGAGCACCAGCTAGAGAAGAAGGTGATGTCGGATTGGAGAATGCTACACAAGGTATTCTGATTTTGACGTTTCTTCTAATTTAATTTAGGTTAAATCATTTGGGCTAATTTAATTTAGTTTTGGTAGGCTAAGTGGTTGTTTGGACTTGGTTCAATTGGACTATCTTTTTATTTATTTGAGATAAATCTTTTGGATTAGAGATCAAGCTACTAACAAATCGTTAGGCTAATTGAATTTTAGTTTAGCGGCAAGATCCATTAGGTCAACAAAATTTTGATTTACTAACTAATTTTTTTTTATTTTCTTTAGAAAAAGATGAAGTTTTAAAATAAGGGAATTCAAATATATTTTTATTTTTTTGTTCCTATTTATTATTTGATCAAGACAAATGTCAAAATTAAGAAATATAATTAAGATAAAGAAATACCGAATTAAGCATGTCATTATCTTATATGAATAGGAATAGAAGGATAAATATGAATAAAATATAGAAAAATAATGATTTTTTCTTAAAATAATCATTTTAACCAATGCCTCTTATTTGAGATTAGGCCGGTTAACAAATTATTAGGTTAATAGTGATACTTAAAAGGGACGAAAAAAACCCCAACTTTAACTTTGGGAATTATAAAACTCAAATAGGCTTCAAAATTTAGTTTGAGGCTTTAACTAATATTTAAGCCTATATATTATTTAGGAATATCATTATGAGTATCTTGAAATACCTGAGAGGATTCGACGTTTGAAAATGAGTGTTGTTTTGCTAAACTTTTAGGCAAGTTACCAGGAAACATACATTCCTTACCTTATTTTATTTTGTTTGATGATTTTTCACTTGGTTTTAATTATATGATATTATATATAAGACTTCATTGCAATGTGAACTATATGTGCATCATGAAATACTATTTTTGAAAAGATTTGATATTAAAAGCAAAAAGCTTATATACTTTAATTTTTTTTTAGCATCCTAATTGCGCATATCATGCTAGGATGGGTATTGAATAGTTCGAATGAGCACCTATTAAAGAACCAGATTCATACCATCCTTAGCTCAAATTTCATTCTACAGTCTTTGGATCCGTTTCTCATGTCAAATGTGGGTCTGTTTGATGAGTTCATTGGTAGCATTGACCCTATCAGTATGAATTTTCAACATCTACTCTAGTAGTTCCATGTGATGGTTTAGGGTCTCATCAAAGTGAGAACTGCACTCCTCCATAATACTCTTCAATCTCAAAGAGATAAGATCATCCAACTGCTTTTCTTGATCTTGGATGGATGGAGTGGAATACTTGATATTTGTAAGTGTTTTAAGCACTAGATCCATTTTTCTGTCAAGAGATTCAACCTTGACTCTAACCGATTCAACTTTTTCTTTGACATTGATGAAATTGGATGGATCAATGGTGACCTCATCCGAAGAACCAGTGTCCAACTCAGATTCTTCCTCGCTTTTATCATCATTCTCTTATTCTCCATCATCACTACCATTTTATGAGGAGCCATCAATCAAAGTTTCCTTAATCTCATCCGATGAAGATTGAAGATCAATATCCATTTGTGGCTTGGAGGATGAGGCTTGTAAGATTTCGACAAACTGGCTAGCCTTTGAACATTCAACATTTTGGTGTCATCTGCTTTAAACACCAATTCCTCAACAACGTCGTCTTCATCCTGATTTAAATCTCCATCATAACCAAAAATTGATGTTGGTTTTCCTTTTTTTAGTCTTTTTATATTTCTCTTTCTCTTCGCCATTCTCTGTTTCCAAGTCCACACCACCACTCCCAAAACAGTGCTTGCTTCCAGATCAAGATCATCATTGAGTAAATCATCGACAACTTTTTCTTGAAGGAAGATTTCATGTTGATGCTCCTTCATCTTCTGAATGAAATTGTGGATGTCCTCCAACTTTGCTTGAGGATATGTGGTCTTTAGCATGAGAACCATTGAATCTAAAAATGGTACATTAGTAGCACCCGCAAGTCCTTGATCAATGGTGGATCTTGTTTCGATTATGGAAACTGCCACTGAAGGGAATAGCTCAATATCAAATCTCCTGGGACTCCTGACAAGTTTTGTAGGTCGTGATTGTGTAGAATGAATAATTGGATGCAACTCGACTCACGAGTCTGCTCGAAGGGCTTCAAGGAGCTATGTTCATCACACACACACACCATCTTTTTGACAGGACATGGGTGGATTATGTGGAGACTCCCTCTCTGTGTGTGTGTGTGCCTGTGATTTTGAAGCTCCAATGGGTACATCGGAAGAGTGGCTTGGTGGTGGTGGTGGTAATGAATCAGATTCAGGTCGAACACCAATCTTTGAATTCTTTTGAGATAATTTATTAGTTTTAGGCCTCTTTATGGGTTTGTCTTTCGGAAGGGCTTTAGCATGGCGCTTCTTGATTTTCTTTCTCAATTGCTTCTTCCAACCACTTGAGGAAATTGTTTCTCTCCTTCTGGGGGAGATTTAGTCGCTGACAGAGCAAGAACCGACGGGATAGCCAGATCCGTATCGGCTAAGTTCTTTAATTTAAAAGGAGAGTCGAAAGGGTGAACAAAAAGCATATGTTCGGGTAAATGTCGAATGGACCTAAAATCCGATTGATTTGGAATCCGATAAATTTGAACAATTTTAAAAGGAAAATATACCTCGTCCTCGGATGTGTTGATCGGAATGTTTAGATCGAAATACAGTTGTTGCAAAGCGAGAGCTCAAAATCAGTTGTTGTAGGTAAGATTCAACCATTCTTTGATCATGGAGTCAGATCTTCCATGTTCGCCAGATAACCCCTTCATGATGATGTGCAGTAAGACGACCCTTAATCCAGGAACTACATATTTCTTATAGTCTTTTGCAGACTATGTTCCTTTGAACCAAATTTCATTGAGAAAATCCTGAAATTGGTCTGTAACGATTTTTATTGAAAGTTGCAACAAAATCTTTTGGGTTCTCTTCAACCCTAACTGCCCTTAAGAACATGGATCTGGTGACGGTTGCAACACGATCTTCTATGATCATCACTTTAATGGTTTCAACCTTAACCTGAAGCCTTGTGTATGCAAGTTCCAGAAGTATTAAAGGAAATACAAGGTTATGAATTTTGCTAAGAGGGACGTGAATGGTATGGATTCACATGAACTTGATCATAACCCTAACCGATTTATCGAAGTCATTTGGATTGAGAGCAAAGAGTTAGGTAGTGCCCGTGAGAATCTTCTTTGTGGATGAGGATTTAGCAGAATCTTTGGATGATTTCTTAGCCTTTGAAGATTTGGGAGCCATTGCAGTGGAGTTTTTGGGAGACTGAGAGAAATGAGAGGACATAGAGAATTTTAGGTTTTGCAATATGAAAGCGTAAAGATGGAATTCTATATTTCAAAATCAATTAAATAAGGGGATTTTATGGGTCGGGTCAGTGATATAATGATGCCACCTAAATGGAAAATGAGTTACATTAAATGAAAGGTACTTAATTACCTTATCTTATCAATGTAAAAACCCAAAATGATTTAAATTAGTCACGCTTAATGAGGAGAAGTTGACGGTTCAGTTACAGAGAAAAGCTCATTATTTTATTAAATTGTGTGTAAAACACATTCTTTTATCGGGATTTTAAAAGATTAAAAACATTTAACCGTTAGAAATTAATTTGACCATTTTGAGAGAAAAACGATGAATAAATGCCTTAAAATCTTTTATTCTCTAATGACAACATCGGTTTCAGAAGATCCTAGAGAAAAGAGAAAACATGACATAAGATACTTCATGGAAACAAAACCATTCTCAGATACATGATATTAATTAGAGAAATATTAAAGATTTTTTAAATAGATATTAGAGGTAATATGTCACACCCCCAAACCTGAACGGCGGAAACATTCGAGGGTGGAGGACGTCATGTACAGTATCACAACAATTGAATAGTAAAGAAAGTACACACCACCATAATATATATTTGAAAAGTTTACATGATTGTTGTGTTACATATTTCAAAAGTCAAATACAATATGATGCTCCAAAAGATGTTACTAACGCCAGAGCATTAGTCCCCAAAAGTAGTTGCTAACCTGGTGTTTAACGATTCCCTGAGAATACAAGTTATTTCAAAGAAAAAGTGTCAGCAATTAAGTTGGTGAGTTCATAAGTAGATATTTTTGTAGATGTATGCCATTCGAAAGTTTACGTTTGTTTTCTAGAAAATCTGATATTTTCTTATAAAAAGAGTTATGAATCATTGTTTGTATGAAAGGAATGTATCGAACCAGGAAAAACCTATATTTTCCTAAAAGTGAGGAGTAGTCTTAAATGCCCAAGACTGTAACTTGTAAGTAAATATGTCATACTTAAAATAATGATGTATAGTTTTATTAGTAAACAAAACTATAAGAAGTTTGTATTTTCACGTAAAAATAACTGTAATATTACTTTTCCCGCAAAAACATAATACCATAGTAATTGTCTATCCTGTGAGTTTTCATAACCGTACTAAGATGAATTTGCCTGCATCGACGTTCTCCAAGCGTCGAAATGTTATGATATTTGTCACCCCGTGGACTGTAGCTAACAGTCAGGGTGCGGAATCATCAGTCCCGTATAGATCTATACACACTTATCACGTTCTCCGGGTGGAGACTCTGGTTATAAAACAGGGCTTTCTTGTATACCTTGATAAGTACGATGAAGACGAATGACTCACATATTCTCAGTTAAGTCATGTATTTTGAAATGTATATGTTTATGTCTAAAATGATTACCCTTTCTACAGTATTGATAAAGGCATAATAACGATATGTATTTTCTTTGTATAAACATAATTATTGGGAATAAATCCGAGATGACGAATGCGGAATATCAAGAATAATCAAGAATCAATCACCAACATATGCAAGTAATCTGATAAAGGTTTTTCTTGTATTAATTATGAGATGAACGTACAGAGAAAACCCTAATCTGGTCAAAAGCTTACACCAAAAGTAAACCTAATGATTATTTATAGGGAACAATAAATATCTACCATAAATATAAAATAAATGCCTAATATAAAACCAATGCCTTAGAAGAGCTCGATTAAGAACTTCTACTGTAAAGGCATCGTAGGGAATCATAAAATGATTAACCCTAAAAAGGCTTCCCTAAATAACCAAATATGCCATATCAGTTTCAATATCTCAAATACTCAACAATCTCCCCCTAGATGTTGAAACTGATGAAGATTACGATTTCCGATCTTCTTGGCATTTCTCCCCCTAAATTGTGATACTCATCAGCACATGGGGTCTTCAAAGCGAGAGAAATAGAATTAATCTTCCAAATACGAACTCCCCCTTGAATAATCATCACTCCCCCTTGAATCTTCAACAAATACCATGGAGAGAATCCGGAAAGTTAAGAAGAATCGCCAACAATCTTCAAAACCTGTCAGATTTGATGAAATAAATCCCTTTAGAATAAACCCAATCTTCAAAAATTAAAACTGGAAAAATAACAAAAAAATAATTTTGTATTTTTCGATTATTAAATTTAGACAAAAGAATAGAATAAGAAGCAATTATTTTAGAAGGGTTTAAAAAGAATAAGACCAAAGAAAAAGGATAAGAAGTGAAAATCTTTTGGAAAAAGGGATAAAAGTGGTAAAATCCCAAAAATATTGTGAAATATTGGGATATGGGGATAAATCAGTCAAGCCACGCAAACTTCGGGGACAGGAAATGTAAATTTACCCATCATCTTCATTGAATCAGATTAACGCGCGTTTGACTTGTGAAAGTAAATGGAAGCTGCCAATTTGTAGGGGACCGAAACTGTAAAATAGTTGAAGTTTCAGGGACCGATAGTGTAACATGAGTCATCTTCTCCAAAATAAATTGCAGAGAAACGCATTGGTTGGCTCTTGAAAGTCAAAGGCAGATTACGATTCCACAAATGCCGATTCCCAACAAAATTAATCTCCTAATGCTGTGAAATTCCAATTACCATGTCAAGTTCCGAACACATGTAATTCCAATTTTGAATGCGATGTTCCGATTTCCTTTTCAGAGTATGAGGCTGAAATAAAATGTCGATCGTAACATTTCGATTTCTGAATACAGCGTTTAAAGGTAATATCGATTCCAAATACAATTTCGATGGAAATTGGTCGATCATGTCCGATTACTAGAAACACATTCTTCTGTTCGATTTCTGAATGAAGCTTCAAGATCCAATTGTGGTTCCAAAATAATATGAACCTTCATTTACAGATGATGCCGATACACAAAAGTTCCGACACCCATTTGCCAATCGATTGGAACCTTCAGGGTCGACTGTGACTTTCGCTCCGAATCAGTTAATCAAGGACCGAAAGCTAATCAAGGACCGAAGGCTGATCAAGGACCGAAATCTAATCAAGGACCGAAAGTTGATCAAGGACCGAAAGCAGGTTCGCTTCAAATCCAAATAAAGGTTCGCTTCAATTTCATACCCAAAGCGAAATTAACCGAACGTTCGACTATGAACAATAGGTTCGGGTTCGGTTCTTGTGAGTTCAGTTCTTATTCATGACGCTCGCTTCAAATACATACCTAAAGCGAAATAGACCGAACGTTCGGTCTATTTCGGTTCCAATTTTTGCAAGGCGCTTCTTCACTTTCGCTTCTTGTTTGACAGTTCCACTGCAAAAAACGAGACTTTCGCTTCTTGACCTGAGTTCGTTTGTATGCTTGTGAGTTCGTTCTGTTGATTGCACACCCAAAAAGCGAACCCAAGTTCGCTTCTATGACTTTTGCTGCCTGACATTCGCTTCACTATTTTGGCTTATACGCTGTTCGTTATCTCCGTTTCAAGAAATGAACACAGGAACGAGATACAATTAAATGGCCAAATGCCCGGAAAACATCCCTTGTATTTTAATAAAATGACTAATTTCGCCCTTAACACCGAAACTCAACAATTTTTGTCAATAACCCCGAATCTAACTCCAATATTTGCATAAATGCGAATCTGACCCTCCTGATTGCAGAGAACTGTCAGCTTGTACCCTTTAAGCAGAAAAGTGTCAGAAGACAGCTTTCTTTTTGCAGAAAAATGACACTTTTCACCTCTTTTTCAACCTTTTCAGCCTTTTGTCAATTCCAACACAAAAAAAACAATAAATTTGATTTCTTCAACACAATATCATATCTTTAAACCAAATCCACCAGATTTCACCAAGATTTTGTCCCCATTTTCGTTTTTTTTTTCTTTTTTTTAAGGACAAAACTTTTATGGGACTTTTGGTACCCATTTAAGGTTCAACATTGAAGTTGGTTTCTTGCACACCCACTTATTTGAAGAAAATCTATCATCTTCTGAAAATAATACCCTCTTTTTAGTTGGAAAACAAAAATTTCCAAAAACTTCATTGAACCAACCAAATACTCTTTTTTCTTTTCTCCAACTTTTACTATATTCATCTGAAGAAAAATGTGAATGGAACTTTCTTTGAACATTCTTGACTTCAGCTTTCTGAACTTTTCCACAAGCATTGGGTACTTGTACTTTGGGCATCAACACTTTCTTCATTTTACTCTTGTTCTTTCTCTTCTTCCTCCTTTTCTTATTTCTAGGCTTCAGAAACAAATTTCGGATCTGAACATCTTTTTCTTCTTTCTGAATCTGAACATTTGAAGATTTTGACACACAAACTTTTGGAGTTTGGTAAATCTGAATTTCTTGAAGAATTGGCTTTCTGTAAGGAATCATTCCTTCAAAGATATCATCAGAACATAAAGAATCATCTGTTTGAGTTCCAATAGAACAGAATGTCTTCACTTTCACGATTTCAGATGAATTTCTTTGAGATTCATCTTCTGAAGTACCTGATTCGGAATGTAACTCTTCTGAAAAACATGAACCACTTGACTCCCCCTCAACAAGAACATCTAGAGTCACTTTTTCTTCAGAAACTTGAAGAACAACATGAACTTCTTCTTTTTCTTTTTCAGCCCTTTTTATCTTCAACATCTGTTTATGTTCCCGATCTAAATGTTCATAGATAACACAAAATTGTTCTACTATTCTCTCATTCTTTTGCAATTCACGTTCATCAACCCGTGAGTAATGATTTATTTTCTTATTAACAAAAGAATTATATAACTCAGTAACATTCCTCAACGTAGAATCACCAAGAACATGAAACAAAGTTGATTTGTTTACACCATAGATTGGTTTAGTGACCTTTAATCCAAGTTTTAAAATGGAGTTACAGAATAAAAGATCCATTAGATCTTCAACAAATGATAGAACTTGAAGAGAGAGAAAATAGATCTGATAAAGATTCTAGAGAGAGAAAAAGGATCTGAAAGGGTTTTTAGTGAGAGAAAACAGATCTGAACACGAAAATTCAAATAAACACGAAAATTTTCTTCTAACTCTCTTCCAGAACACGATTCAAGAACAAATCAGATGAAATAATGAGTAGAAGATAACAGATCTGAACAAGATTTTTCAATAAAAACGAGGTAAAGACTTTTTCTTTTCAAAAAAACTTACAAAACTTGAAGAACAAGGTGAGATTCATGATAAAATATCGCCATAAACAAAATCGATTCTTGCAAAAATCACTGAGATCTACAAGAACCCGCTCTGATACCAATTATTGGGAATAAATCCGAGATGACGAATGCGGAATATCAAGAATAATCAAGAATCAATCACCAACATATGCAAGTAATCTGATAAAGGTTTTTCTTGTATTGATTATGAGATGAACGTACAGAGAAAACCCTAATCTGGTCAAAAGCTTACACCAAAAGTAAACCTAATGATTATTTATAGGGAACAATAAATATCTACCATAAATATAAAATAAATGCCTAATATAAAACCAATGCCTTAGAAGAGCTCGATTAAGAACTTCTACTGTAAAGGCATCGTGGGGAATCATAAAATGATTAACCCTAAAAAGGCTTCCCTAAATAACCAAATATGCCATATCAGTTTCAATATCTCAAATACTCAACAGTAATGTTATAGTTGAAAAGGTTACCCTTGGTATGATGTAGTATGCAAACATATGAATAAAACATATTTCTATTTATAAAACATATTGTATCCCATGAGGGTAAAGTTGTGATGTGTGATGTTTTGCATGTTAACAACTTCATATGATAGTTATAACAATAGGATGAAAAGTATAGCAAAAGATTGATGTTTTCACACGAGTTTAACCGCGTGTTTACTTGTATTCCCCCCCTTAAAAGTGTTTAAAAGCATTTAAAAGCATTTGAAAGTGTAGTGATAGGGGTATGAACTCACTTGGTAGAAGTGACGATTTTGATGAAAACGATACTTTGCTCGGGCAGCACTTCGACCGGAAAGAAGTCGATTTCTCAGAAATCTCGGGAACTTTGGGACTTCGGGATTCCGTCAGGGCTTTGACACGTAACCGGGGCTTCGGGGTAGTCTCGGGATGCTTAACACAGAGTAAAAGTGGAAAGGGAAGTAGAGTTGAGCAGCCTAAACCCGAGACCTTCGATTTCTATTTATAGGGAGAGATTTTGGAGTTCACGTCATGAACATGAAGATGTTCACGTCGTGAACTTGGTTCTTATCCATCCGCTGACTCGACTTCTGACAGCCCAACGCTGGAATCCTATCCATCCCTGGCTCACGTCGTGAGTCCTCTGACAGGGTGGGAATTCGTGTCTCGAACTTCAGAAATTCATATCTCTTGCATACGATTTCCGATTTTGACGTTCTTTATATCCATGCGTAGGTGAGATTATGCTCTACAACTTTTGTTTAGACTGCGTCGGCTAATTTTGAATTTATTTTTAATATTATATTTTTAACAGGCCGGGACTGGAAAAGTCCGTTAAAAATACATAACTTCTTCATCCGACGTCCGTTTTCGTCTGTCTTTTTACCGTTTTACTACTATTTACGAGATCTTCGATTCTCGTTTAGGTTGCGTTGGCTAAAAGTTGCTCGATCTCTATTTCGAGTTTTTAGCTGTTTACTGCTATATCTGAAACTTAGGATAATCATAACTTCCTCATACGAAGTCAGATTTGGACATTCTTTTTATGTACGTTTACGGTTTAATGATATCTACGACTTTCATTTAGATACCTAAGGATAATAAGCATTTTATTGAAATTTTGTGTTTGACGCTTAACAGTGTTTTACCGGTATTGCCGCGGATCTTCGATCGGTCATAACTTCTTTGTTATAACTCGGATTTCAGTGTTCTTTATATTTTTGGAAACCTAGTTATGATCTCTACCACTTTATCTAAACCAATTGAGATTTTTGAACAATTTATTTTTGACCTAAGTTTGACGGGTGTTACATAATATGAAGCATTGAATATCTTAGATGTTGGATTAATAAAAACAGAGAGACATGAGGTCATCTGATATTGTAGGAACAATCGTCAAGTGAACTGGTAACAAGAGAAGTTCATACCGTGTCAGACTGGAGTTCTGAAGTAGACATTTTAATAGTTAGTGTGACATGGGTCCAATAATTGGTAGAATTTGATCGGTTATGAAAATTTGGATAAATAGAATGTAGGTTAAAGATGTGCTCCTGAATTCGTTGGATGCAAAAAAACTAGGATAGAGATAGACTAGATTATAGGATTCGTTAAAACACTAAAATAGAGGGAAAGGTTAGACAAAAAGAGATGAAAATGATCCTTATTTGTAATAAGAGATAATATATTTCTACTGTGAGAAACAGATCGAACTCTGATTGATTTAAATATCGGAAGGGATCATTAAAGATTGCAAATTTCATTGAAGAATTAAAGACCACAAAGCAACATTTCAATTTTGTTCGAGAAACCATGGAATTTGGCCTCTTCTAATGTCTTAGTAAAGACATCAACAACTTGATCGTGAGATGGAACAAAAAATAAGTTTGATGATACCATTTAAGACATGATCTTTAATCAAATGGTACCGAATATCTATGTGCTTGGTTATTGAGTGCAGAATTGAATTTTGAGAGATGGAGATTGCACTTGAAGAATCACAGTAGATGGGAATTTGCTTAAATCGGAAACCATAGTCCAATAAATAGGACTTTATCCAGAGAACTTGTGAGGTTCAATTTGCAACAACAATGTATTCTGTTTCGAATGTTGAAAGAGCAACACACTTCTTTTTCTTGGATGATAAGCTCACCAATCTACCACCGAGGAATTGATATCCTCCAGATGTAATTTTTCGATCAAGTTGTAACCCTCGATAATTTGAGTCTGTATAAGCTTGAAGTGAGAAACCATTATTAGTAGGATACCATATTCCTAGGCTCTTTGTACCGTGAAGATATCAGAAAATTTGTTTCACGGTAAGTAGGTTGAAAACACGATATATGGTCGACTTGTAAGATAGAGTCGTGATCTTATCATGCATTGATATTTCTTCTAATAAACAGGTTCACCAATCAGATTAGAAGAGATCTTGTGTCCGAATCACATAGGAACATTGGCAGAGACACATAAGTCCATTAAGTATTTTTTTCATAAGTTCATAAACATATTTTTCCTGATGGATAAAAATGGCTCGGTTCGTCTGCTTGACTTGCAATCCAAGAAAAAAACATAATTCTCGGTTCATACTCCTTTAGAACTTACAAATCATAAGATTTGCAAAATCTTCAACCATTGTTTGATTGATCGAACCATATATGATATCATCAACGTAAATGTGGACAAACATGAGATGCTTTCCATTTGATGTTATGAACAAGGTGGGATCTATTATTCCTATTTCAAAACATGAACGCTTAATAAAAGATGTTAGAGTTTCATACCAGGCCCGAGGAGCTTGTTTAAGAACATATACAACTTTTTGGAGTTTGTAACAGTAATTTGGAAAAGCAAGATTAACAAACCTACGCGACTGTTGGAGATAAACTTCTTCTTTGAGTTCACTGTTGAGAAATTCAATTTTACCGGCCATTTGATAAACTTTGAAGGCTTTGTGGGCAACAAACACAAGGAAAATACAAATTGCTTCAAGGCAAGCACCATGGCCGAATGGAAAACTTCAGAATCAAATAGAATCTTTCGGTTTGCGATTTGAAGGTTGGATTACTACTATTCATGGGAGGCATGGTAGTTGAGTTATTCTTGTTGGGTTTTATTCAAAACTGTTTTCCCAAAAGCGCTAAAAATAGCAATGGAAGCTTTAAAATTAGAATTAACTAAAAACTCTTTTTAACCTACCTAGGATCATTTTGCAAAGCATGGAAAGATTAACTCAACCATAGAAATAAAGAGCTACAACGTTTGAAGACTTTGATTCCTCTTGGGAGGTTGGAAGTTGATTAAGATGGAAAAGACTCAAAATAGAGCTTTTCTAGAAGTATCCGCCAAATAAGAGTAAACCACTTCAAGATGCCAATCTTTAGTTGTATATAAGTTGTTCTTAAGAAATTAAAACTTATACCAAATAAGCCTTAAAGGAGATTCAACTTATATGTCCTTAATTCAAGCACCAAATTGCAAGAAGAAAGATAGCGAGAGAGGTGCAAAACTCAGAATTGGCACCCCTATAAAGAGAGAAAATGCAACAAAAGAACAACACTTTTCTCCTAGTCAAGCACTCCTTGTATACATACACTTATGTACACATTCAAGGCAAGCATTAAAGGAAAGTATGGTTTTCTTATGACATGTATGGATTGTAAGATGAAATATAACAAAGTTCTTTACAAGGTGAAGAACTCACAACTTTGACTTTAAGAAAGTCAAGATTGTGTGTGCTTCACTCAAACTAATAACTAGTAGTTATATTCCAAATAAATGACTTACTCTAAGTTCCCAAAAAGTTGTACATGACATTTATATTCATACTTTATGAATATAACGAGTTTTTGTTCTCTTTTGTTATTATTTCCTAGAAACAATAATTCACAATAAGTTGGTAAAATATTATTTTCATAATATAATGTTTTTCCAATTAAATACAAGTACGAGTAATATTTATTAATAATAAAATTACTCTAATAAATAATCAGTAATTAGTAACTTGCTATAAGGTGTGACCCTATATGATTATATGTCATTAGAAAATATTATTCTATAATGACTATTGGGCATAAATATCTTTCAATATTCCACTTGCACAAGACTCATCATAGATTGATATAGATAGTAGTGAACGTCTAACAACATTTCACTGCCCCCCAATGACACACGAAGAAGAATTCCATTCATCAATATCTAATTCCCAAAAGCTCAAAGCTACAATTGATGTATAATGTAATTTTATCAGTTATCCATTTATTACATACACCCTGTTGAACATGAGACTTGGATGACAATTAATCTCATTTGGTGTTCAACTTTGGGTAATACACATTAGATGTCTAACTCTCAACACATACGAGGAACAAATCCCGTCTTGACTTCATAAGCCTCTTTCATAGTTCATACCACACTTGATAATGTCCTTTATAACTGCCCATTTAAGGATCAACATTTGACCATATCAAAGTATAACACTCCATACACTTAAGTCCCACTATGTATGTCAGGTATTAAGGATACAAAGATAGTACCTTTTATCAGGTATCACTTGTGACAACGATTCATGAGACGATCTTGATGCGGGTCAATCCAATACTAGTTCTCTGCCAAGTAAATATGAATCTTGGTTACAATCTCTTGCGTACTTTCATCTTATGGGAGTCAACCTATCCAATTCATATTAGTATTACTTCATAATTACTCCCACAATTATAACCGACTATGAACTTTTAGAATAAAATATTATTCATGGATTAAACATGTTAATAAAGAACATAATAAGTATTAATGTGATGATCATATCCAAATTTATCAAAACAATACAATAGTTGTGGTTATAATGTTCAAATATCTTAATACTAAATCCAAATTAATTCCCATTTCTAGAGTAACCAAGTCCTATAGCTTAAGTGTGACCATTCATTCTTAGCTTAAAGGAAAGAATTTATTAATAAGTCTGACCAAATTTAATTTGTGTGAATTCTGCGAATACTATCAAATATATATTTAACTATATTCTAAGTATAGTGAAATCTCTTAGAGAATATGATTGGTGTTTTGATGTGATTTAGAGTCTCTTAGCTTGAATAAGTATACTCTTGAAGTCAAAAAATATTTCTTGGTTATCCCTTAATGGAAGGACTCAACTTAGCTTTTCAATGAACTTATTCATCCAATCATATTTGATTTCATCTTCTAAAGTAATAGTGTATTCTTATTTTGTAGTAGACTGTGTAATTATGTTTCGCTTGGACCTCATTCCAATAGAAACTTACTATTCGTTCCATAATGAAGTCATAATCCAATTATATATATATATATATATATATATATATATATATATACACACACACACACACACATTTGTTTGTTTGTTTTGAAGTAAGAATCTTGTATAGCTCCCTTACATAAAGATCTTCTTCTAAACTGATTATCTCATATACATTCTCTTAGTTCTTCTTAAGCACTCTTAAAATGTCCTTATAGCCATCCAATGACTTATCCATGTATCTAATTGGTATTTTATGATATGTTTATAACATAATCATATACATAGTCTTGTGCATAATACGACATAAATGATGGATTCATTTGTTAAATCAAATAGAATATAAATCATTTTATCTAGCTCCAACCTATGTGCTAGGTTATTTTGAGACTAACTCAAAATGGTGCCATGTGGAAATGTCAAGAGTTCTCCAAATGAATCTTTTATCTTGATATCTTTTAAGATATTATCAACGTATGCATAAATAATTTATCTTGTCTATCCTATGTCTTTCATCTAAGAAACACTTTCCGAGTCAAGGTGAAACAACCTTGCATAGTCATAATGTAGTTTCTCATGATTACGTATGTCTCATTCATATAAGATTAGGAATATCACTACGCTCCCACTAGTTTTTAGTAAACACATATGTTATCTTCATTTTTATATAAAAATCATATCTTGTGTTTTCATATTAAAATGACGATTCTAACCTTGAGATGTTTATTTATATCCACAAATGGATCTTAAGGCTTACAATTTTTGTTAGGATAATTTGGACTAAGAAAACCTCCAAGCTAAACTGTATAGACATCTTTAAGTAGGCGTTATTAAGAAAAAAGATTTTTCTTGAAATCTATTTGTCAAATCTCATAATCAGTATATGTAGTTATGGAAAATAATATCCTTGTTTATATACTCATAGATAATTAAGATAAGGTTTGATCATAGTCATAGAAATGAGTGTTATTAAAACCTTTTAACAATAAATCTTGTTAAATATGTATAGTTCTCCATGTTTGTATTATTTCTAAATGAATTACTCACTCCTTATAGTCTTGCTACAGCGAGGAAGATTAATCAATCCCATACTTGATTATCATACATGCACTACATCTCACTCTTCATGACTTAAAGTCATTTAACATGTTTAAAGTCTGATATAGCATTTTGGTAGTTGATGGATTTTATAGAAACCATCAAGAAGAACTCATCAATGAGAGATTCCATATTTATCATGTTATAGATGATTTCTACCATAAATGCGAACAATTTATGTTTATGAATATATATTATTCAAGTTTAAAAATTTCTTGTTAAAACTAATGCCAACCTTTGCTACATCAGACTATGGTTCTTTAGCTACTTCAAGTTCCATGTGCCTCCCACTTGCTTTGTCATTAGAAGCTTGCTTTCTGATAATTCAACTTTTGGAGGAATAAGAGAACTTATTCTTGGTGGGTTTGTGTAAAATAATATAGGCAACCTTTTAGAATATTCTATAAATATGTATTTAGTAGATTTTGGATATAAAAGCTTTAGTATAACATAGGCTTCAAATCTACAAAACATTAAGTAAGATATGTATGGAGCTTTTCCAAACTAAATATTGCAAAGTGTTTTATCCACTTATTAGTTGGTATTTGTATTCAAGATATAAATCATAGTGACTAAGGTATAATCCCAAAGAAAATGATAAAGGAAGATAATTTCTACCGATTAGAAAGTAAACCATATCTAGTAAGGTTTACTTCATCGTTTATTATTCTTAAGACCTTTGATGATCCTATTGAATGGTTTCTCAAATTTATATTTGAAAATTTTAATAAAAGTTTAACAATTATGTTTTTACATATAAAATATAATTATAACGACTATAGTTGTTAAATAAATTTGATAATATCTTATACTAAATCTAGACATCCATTAGAAAGGAAGTCATACATCACAATGTATAGTTCCTAAGTAATTATTTTCTCTACAATTTAGTTAAAATATCATTAAGAATCTTTTATATATAAATAAGATTCACATATGTAAATAAACTACAATATGTAACGTCCCAGGTTTCAAAATAAAATTTCATTTTTAAACCCATATTTTCATAAGACATATTCAACGCAAAACCCTTCATTTGTAAACCATAGTTTAAAATTAGAGTTATAAATAAAAGTGTCGTAGAATCTCAAATCATTAAACTGCTGATGGGTGTATACAGTCATGCCTTTGCCTTCTCACAAAGTACCTGAAAAACATTTAATCCACAACTATAATCCAAAGCTTAGTGGGTTCCCCAAAATACCTCACACAATAATACACATACAATGCATGCACATCAGGCCTCCAACACATGGCTGGACCGCCACCGGAGCCTACAACATCCAAGCCGGACCGCTCCCCTTGGGCCTATAGTATGAACTAGATTGCCCGAGCCTCTATTCCTTCAACACACAATTGGACCGCCTGAACCCAACCACAATATGTCGACATATGAAAAGAAACAATAACAGGAAACACATGTAATCATAACAAATTTACCTGTCTAACAAATCAATACAAAATATCAACATCCTAACATAGAAAGGATATGTATTGTAGTACAAAGTATAGTGAGAAAACTCACATGAGCTAACTAACAAAAACTCAACAACGAAACTCAGCAATAGATCAGCTAACACAAGCTATCTAAAACTAAACCGGACAAGTCCTTAACTAAACACTCAATTCTAACAATGTTTGACCATAAGTCAAACTGGTCAAAAAGTCAATGGTCAACAGTCAAAGTCAACGATTGAGTCACCGCGCCGTTGTGGCTAAAAGACAGAATACCCGTGTTACAAGCCGCCGCCACATTGTGGCCTATACAATGCCGCGCCACGGTTAGAGCCCAAAACAACTTAATGGGTTAAGCACTTAACCGTTAAGCCCAAGCTTCCAAATTTTCAGATCTGATACTTAATAGCTTTATAATGGATAAAGTTTCCAACTTTATCCACTAGGGTAGTCCAAACAACCAATATCTAAACTTTAAGTCTCAAAGAGTCCAAAAATGCATCTTTCTTAGTTTAATCCGTTAAGTCCAAGTCTCTAACTTTCAGATCTAAATCAACATGATCTTTAAATAGATAAAATTTCCAACTTTATCAATAATAATATCAAAAACTTCCAAGATATAAAACACTAAGCAAAGAAACGCCCAAAAACCCACTTTCTTCGTGCATGGTGTAAGGAGTGTTCTTGCATACACTCTTTACTCCACCAAATTGCTAGATCTGAACTTTAAACATGAGCTAAAGCTCGTGAAGTACTTCAAACTCCATAAAACAAGTCACAAAGGGACGGGAACTCATTAAAATGGACCAAAACACCAAATACTCATAGATCTAATGATGAAACACAATAAAGCAAGGATCTTTGCAACTTGCAAGGGTCCAAAAGGTAGGTGAAGACTGATCTCTTCAGCTGTAAAGCTTCAAAACCTTGTCTTTGAAGAACACAACACCCAAAATCCATAAAAACTCAAGAATATGGATGAGAGGAGAGGGGATGAGCATAATCTATGAAGGGAGGTTAATGTTTGCTAAAAAGAGGGGTTCTTCATGCAATGGAGGCTGTGAAATGACCTAAAACATTGGGTTGAATCCTTTAAATACGAGCCAAACCCTAATTTAATGGGCTTGGGTTGCATAATTCACCGTGTCGTGGTGAACTCCTCACCACGTTGTGGTGATGGGGTTTTCCCCAAATCCATTCCAACTTCAAACAACCATAACTTCTTCGTTTCAACTTCATTTTTAGTGATCTTTATATGTATGCGAAGGCATTGACAAGCCACATAATTATATATAAATACGTTTAACTTAAAACATACTGAATTAAAATCATTAATTCATGCAAAAAGTCTGAAATATCGTTCTTCCCATTTTACCCTTTGTCTCCAAAGCATAATTCAAGGGCATAAATTACTTAACCAACATTATCAACATCAAATAGGGTATAAACTCTACTCCCTTTAATCCCCAGACCTTTATTTTATAAAATTACAGTCCGCTAAACCAAAATCAGAAACATCCCAAAACTTGATATTATAATTCTCCCTCACTTAAACTGGATTTCTTCCTCGAAATCTGACTCAGTTAGAATTTCTGAAAAAGCACCAACACAATCCATACGCTTCCTCTAATCGGTTCATAAAATCAAAACACCCGTTGAAAAAAATCCAAAAAACCACTCGAAACCCAACCACTGCCAATAAACAACCCAATCCCTTGAAAGCAGTCAGCTGCAACAACTACTTTTCCTCTTGAAAGGTACGACCCAACTCATAGCAAAAACCATTCAACCTGGGAAAACTCTCGAAACTGCGACTATGAACCAACTCTATCAATATACTTTACAAAATTGGGAATCCATGGGCCTAAACTCCAGGAAACGTACATAATGATCGACAATAATCCATTTGTCATACCTACCCCTAGTCCTTCACTAGGAACACCACCTAATCGTGCAAAATGAACAATCAAACTATTCCGATCATTAATTCCAACCAATCCAAAATCTAGAAATTACCCCTAAAAGACCTCAATTACACACTTGACTTCTTAACAAGTCATCACTAACCTACTACTCCCACGAGCGTAACAATGGGCAATCCAGAAGTCTTGCGGGGGATCCAAACTCCCACACTAGCACAGGTACACAACCATATGACAAGTCATCCAAGAGACCCACAATGAACTCCATCGCTGGTGATCTAACTCATACGAAACCGCTCTCACAAAAAACTGAGCAATGATCATCTAAGAAAGAACTCAACAAGGAACAACTGATAAATAACCATGGCTTTTCCAACAAGTGGAAATCCTACAAATGCCCGACCCAAACCTGTTGGTCACCGAGCCACCAACAGTAATACCATACCGCTTAAACACCAAACTACGCCATACGACTAACAAACCAACATATGGGTCTCCACTACACAATTGTTAGGTCTAACTCACATAAGTTAAATCCATGATGGTTCACAATACATTATGACACCATCCAACCATTGGAATAAGAAGCTCACAGTTCTGCACCGTTCTTTTCATCATCCCACCATGGGTAGGA
The DNA here is from genome assembly GCF_052849685.1 of Lactuca virosa. NCBI lineage: Eukaryota > Viridiplantae > Streptophyta > Magnoliopsida > Asterales > Asteraceae > Lactuca > Lactuca virosa. The sequence continues at coordinate 320,109,401 of NC_136429.1, forward strand.
AGATTCACGACCAATACATTAGTAGGCCTATAGGCACACGACCATCATCCTACCGACCTGCAAGAAACAGATCAACATCTTACTCCTTACTTACCAAACACAACATGAGCCATACAATTCTATAACACACCCTTTCACAGTCCAGGCTGCCACCGATGCATCATCAACAAAAACAAGGTTGTATGCAACGAGAAAATAAGATAGAAAAGCGAACGTTTGATCCAGATTGAAAGCAATAAATCAAACAAGAACCATGCCATAAAGCCGAACCAAGTGTCCTTAGACTATATTACCTAGTCCACATGCACACATCACGCCAATATTTTTCGAACTACCAGTAGTTCACATTCCCCATGTGAACACACAATGCTCATCAGATGGACGATGTTCCTTTTTCATCACAACCTTACCCAAAGGGTGAAATACAATCATATCCAACTAATTTATGAACCTCAACAATGAACATAAACATTCTCCTGACAACTGAAACAAGACCCCAACCTAAAATAAAACTGAACATATCCCACCAATGCGCAACCATCCCAATAAAACTTCCCAACTCGGAGGAACATTTCAAAATCACTCATAGTGTTGTCAGAACCCTGGTCGGATCGTCCTAAATACCAATCTCATAGACATTACATACTAAACTGAACTGTGTGTAGACCCGATGTCACACCTAGAAAAAAAAGCAACATTGTTGCAACATCCGGACTTTCACTAACCAAGGACAACTGCCTAAATTCGAGCTTGCTGTAAACAAAGATACCACAACTAAAGAACCATGGTACACACACCTAGAAGCCTAGATGTACAAGTGACAACACTTTAATGAAGGGCCAACGCGCCAACTGCACCTTTAACTATTACTTCCCGAAAACCCTCGAATGACTCCTAGATGTTGATGGGGAATGGAATAACCAACCAATCGAAAATGAATAGACACTAAACCCAATGATCTCATATAATGTTGAAGGAATCCCATATGGAAATACATACCAGACTCTGAAGCTGATTAATAGATCAACCCCTGCCTATCTTGACCAAAGATAACCAACCCATACTGAGAGCTAACCATGTTCTCTATATCAGATACCCAACCTGAGTGGTTCAAACGCTCCTCTATCAATATTTATGGCGATTTCAAATGAACTAGTGACCACCACGAATTCCTTACCCAGTAGCTTCCTGTTGTGAGGACAAATCATATATCTCTGAAGATATAATCCTGACGATAACTTGCTCTACACTCACGATCTGACAAATCCTTGAGTTCTTTCTGACAAGGAAGGATTCCAATGGATCCTTGATAAATGCAAAGAGAAAACTTCCTAAGTACAATCACTTTGATGGTAGCCTACTTTCCTTCTTTCATGCAACAATAAACCTGAAAATTTTTTTTGCATACCTGAACAACAGATTCCACCCACCTGTTGTGTTGAAACCACATAATCGAACAGTCTGATTATGCTCCAAGTAGAATACCCAATTCTCCCCCACTTAGAGTTCGAACCACCACCGACTAACGTCTACAAACAACAATTTCTTAGATTAGCTCAACCAAATATGTAGAAACCTTGACTCTTGGAATGCATAATACATCATAAGATGACCCTTCAGAAAAAAACTAGTCAATCACAAGGGAACTCTGAATCTCAGATGGAGACCTCAGAACCTTCCATTGCATAGCTGCTTTATTCATAACAAAGTAAACTAGCATAATGTTTGATTGACGAGGCACCTTAAGAACCAAACCTCAAGCAATCAAAACTTGCATTTAAAGGAATGATTCACAACCTCACACTCCTGAAGCTTCAAATATCCTTTACAGATACTCTAACAATAACTCTGACAAACCCAACATAAAAATAGAATTATCTAATCCACCGACGGTGCTTGACCGTGTAATAGTTCCCTCTTCCTCCTTCGGACATCCAGTCCGACGTTTAGAATCAATTTATCAATCTTCAGCGGAGACACCCGATCTTCTCAAAACTGGGTCGAAGGCTTGACACACGACATGATCTCCACTCCGACCATCGAACCAAAGAACAATCAATCTCGAACATCCTCATACTAAATGACAGAAGTGATTTACAGTGAACCAAAGTTTACGCATTGCGGCAGAAATCGATGCGGAGAACACAGTCCCTTTGTTCAATCTATCATATAAACACATCCAATCTCTTCTCCCTCAAACACATGAGGCTAGAAGAACATAACCCCACCGTACAAAACGAAATTTAAAGCCATTGACTGACCACCCAGCCTCAGGCTGCAATCCTTGAGGAGATCAATACAACCACTTCCTTCTTATGTCATGCGACTCAAACTGGCACCACTTCGAACAAGATCTTCAACACCTTAGGATCAACAAACTCGTACATGTCTGCATCATTCAGGCCCAAACTGTTATGGCCACTAGGCCTAAACAAGCACTAAATTCGTCCTTTTCTAGAGCAACTATAACCGAAAGTCCTATAGAGACAGAAACGAGCTACAACTAACCCTAGTGCTATACCACCTTGTCTACCTACAACTAGCTCCCTAGCATCCTCGTGAATTTTCTCGATCCTCGTATGGATCATGTGCCTCTGGTAGTACGGGCCCATACTACCTTCCACACCTATCCGTACTTGTCTTAGGAATCATCCGAAAGTTCTAGGTCACTACAATCGACTGCAGCTAGGTGATACACACCTATACGCTCAAAAGATCCATAAGCTACACTTCCTAGATTCTCACCTTAGGATTCTCCTTGACCACACACTCGCATCGTTATAAATCTCTACTAACACTATTGGTTGCCTTGTGTATGCAAGCTATACATAATGCATGATCAAATAGATGGTCGAATAAATGATTCTACCCTAATCCCATAACCAAACAAGGAATAAGAAATAAGGCAAAATCCAGCATTCTATGGCTATACAATCCTAACCATGTACAAATGTAAAGCATACACTTAACAATTAACAATATAAGTCTAAATTCAAGTAGCACATAACAAGTATCTTCATAGGCTACAAGGCATCATAGATATCAGCCAATTTTATCATGCAAATCCTAAAGAGATCCATAGCCTTACCATTAACATGCATTTCTAACAGTCCACATATTAGCATATTTATATACACACACACATGGATATTTTGGGAACCACTTTCCTGTTCGAGCTCCGGCTGACTATACACATCGCATCTTCCCTGTTAAACTAAAGTCGAGTTAGAGACCGATGTTCAAGATCCCAGGCTAACAATAACAAAAGAACATGACAAGGACCGAGTTCATGTCTCTTACGTAACTATGTTCTTAATTTTTTTTGAAAATGTTTATGAAAATTCTTAAATCCTAGTTTGAGTTTGGATTCACATGAGTGTTCATCCATATCCTTCAAGCCAGAGCTTTGCTACCAACTTGTAACGTCCTAATTTCCAGAATAAAATTTTCCTTTTTAAATACATATTTTCATAATACATATTCAAGGAAAAACCCTTTATTTGTAAACCGTAGTTGAAAATTAGAGTCATAAATAAAAGTGTCGCTAAATCTTAAATCATTAAACTGCTGATGGGTGTATATAGTCACGCCTTCGCCTTCCTACGAACTATTAAAGTACCTGAAAAACATTTAATCCACTAATGTAAGCCAAAGCTTAAATACACATACAATGCATGCATACTAGGCCTCCAACACAAGGCTAGACCGCCACTGGAGCCTATAACATCTAAGCCGGGCCGTTCCCTTGAGCCTACAACATCCAAGCCGATTCGTTCTCCTTGGGCCTACAATATGAACTGGACCTCCTAGGCCTCTTTGCCTTCAACACACAGCTGGACCGCCTCAACCTAACCATAATATGTCGACATATGAAAATAAACAATAATAGGAAAACACAGGTAATCATTACAAATCTATCTGTCTAATAGATCACTATAACATATCAACATCCTAAGATATAAATGATACATACTATAGTACAAAGTATAGTGAGAAAAAACACCTAAGCTAACCAGTAAAACTCAATAGCACAACTCAATAACATAACAACTAATGCTAGGTACCTAAAACCAAACCAGACTAGTCCTTAGCTAAACAATCAATTCTAACAAGGTTTGCCAAAAGTTAAACTGGTCAAAAAGTCAACGATCAATGGTCAAAGTCAATAGTCAAGTCACAACACCGTGGCGAATACCATGGCCGCGCTTGATGGGTTTTGAGCATTCTAACACTTCCTAAGTGTACATGCAACCCTAATAACCTTGAATCTATGTTTTCTCTATATACATGCAAATTTCTTTTTCAAGGTTATTTCCTAACTAGCATGGCATGGGGATTACATAAAACATAAAAACTAGTAGAAATACATACCTTGTTGTTGCTTGGATTCCTTCAAGACTTTGTGAGCCTAGCACCCCAAATGTTGTGCCTCAAATACTTCACACAACACTACAAGACTTGGAATAACTTGAGAGAATACTTCTAGCACTCAAAATTGGTTATGCCCTCTCTAGTAACACTATGTCCACTAGGTCCACTAGCTCCCCATTTTGCTAGCCATAGGGTTCCTTTTATAGTGTTGTCACAATTAGGGTTTACACATGAATGCCCTTAATTGTCATGACTCTTGATTTCCCATGACCCATGGATTTGTAACTCCCATGGACTATCCATGGAGCTCCATTTGGTTACATCCATAACCCATAAACCATGGATCATTAATCCACCATAAAAGAATTGATGATTGTCATAATCAACCCTATATATTTAATTAGTCTCACTTTGATCACCAAATTAATCCTAGATCAATACTTGATCAATACTAATTAAATAATACTATTATTAATATATTAGAACTTATAATATATTAATAATCATAAGTGCCTTATTCTCTCATTTAGTCTATCCAAGTATTGCAATGCCATGCAACCCAAATGGACCATGCCGGGTCGGGTCAAGTACATACCAAATAAAGTTATGGACTTAGACACTATATCCAACAGTCTCCCACTTGGATAAGTCTAATAACTATATTTGCAAATATGACTTCAAAATACGACTAGCAATCGTAGCTCTTTCAAAGTCTCTCGGAACTGAGATGATGATGATACGCCATTTAAGATAAGTGATCATATAATCCTCTGTTCTCATGATATCAGCCGGACAAACACATGGAACATGGTCTTACTTATTGTCCAACATTTGTTTCTCGATCTCTGTTTTGTTTCGACATAGAACTAAATTGAACACATCAATTAGGTTCTGACCGGGCCCGGTACATAGGTCAAAACCAAATCATCGAGGGGCCCAGATATCGCTTCTATTTCTAGAAGGAATAGATAAACTTCGACTGATATGCTTGTACTAACTACTTGTTGAATTATTCACAAAGGCACGTTTTATAACATCGAGTTACCAATGCGTTTTCGTACAATCAATGAATAACCAACTCATAGTCAACAACTCATATCTCTAGGTTTGAAGATTTATATGATATTACCGTCTCACGATCACTCGAGATAAATTCCATGAAGTGATGCAAGTGAGCGTGGGTTGGATCCAATACTCAGCCCTTATGAGCACTCATGAATGTTGTAGCAACCATTGCATTGTCCAAAGCACTTTTAGACAAATCATACAAGCCAAATTCATGACAGTCTTAAATCAATACTTACTTCCAAAGTTTGACTGACTGTGGATGGTTTGAATAATAACATAATTATTCTGGAAGTAAAAACATGCAAAATTGAAACATAGTAAACAATCAACACAAGATAGTAACACCTTACTCATAAATAAATAACAACTTTTATTTATCATCAAATGTCAATTACATTTTACAAGTTTCAGGAATCTAATTATTGAAACTAATATCATCCCTCAGCCCAATGCGCCTCGCATGCTGTAAATGCTTAACCCTGCTCAGTCCCTTCGTGAGGGGATCTGCCAGGTTCTCATTTGATGATACCCTCTTAGCCACGAGGAGTCCTTCTTCTATTCGATGTCTGATGAAATGGTATTTTCTGTCAATGTGCCTAGATCTCCCGTGATCTCTTGGTTCCTTAGCCAAAGCAACCGCACTTTCGCTGTCATAGAAAATTTCCATTGGCTCCTTTATAGCTGGTACAACTCCAAGGTCTCCGATGAAGTTCTTTAGCCATATCGCCTCCTTAGCTGCTTCACTTGCTGCTATGTACTCTGATTCACAAGTAGAATCAGCTACTGTCTCCTGCTTGGAACTTTTCCAAGTAATTGCCCCTCCATTTAGGATAAAGACCCAGCCTGATTGAGAGCGGAAATTATCCCTATCAGTCTGGAAGCTAGCATCGCTATATCCTTCCACTCTCAAGTCATCACTGCCTCCGAGGGTAAGGACCCAATCCTTAGTCCTCCGCAGATACTTGAGAATGTTCTTTACCGCTGTCCAGTGTGCCCTGCCAGGGTTCCCTTGATATCTACTGACCATGCTCAAAGCAAAGGCCACATCAGGGCGAGTACAAGTCATAGCATACATGATCGAGCCCACAGCGGAAGCATATGGTATATGACTCATTTCAGCTATCTCAACTTCTGTACTCGGACTCTGAGTCTTACTCAGCTTGGCATTACTCTGGATTGGTAATTCTCCTTTCTTGGATTCTTGCATACTGAACCTCTTCAGAACCTTATCCAAGTAAGTACTTTGACTAAGACCAATTAGTCTCTTACTCCTATCTCTCAATATCCTTATCCCTAGGATATAGGCAGCTTCCCCAAGGTCCTTCATAGCGAAACACTTCCCAAGCCAGGACTTAACCTCCTGCAAGGTTGGGACGTCGTTTCCTATGAGAAGTATGTCATCCACATACAACACCAAGAAGCTAACTATGCTCCCACTAGCCCTGCCATACACACAAGACTCATCCTCACTCCTAGAAAAGCCAAACTCTTTGACTTTCTCATCAAAGCAAAGATTCCATCTGCGAGATGCTTGTTTCAATCCATAAATGGATTTATCAAGCTTACACACTCTATTAGGGTATCTTGTATCGACAAAACCCTCTGGTTGAGCCATGTAAACATCCTCAGCCAACTTTCCATTAAGGAAAGCGGTTTTGACATCCATTTGCCATATTTCATAATCATGAAATGCAGCAATGGCTAACAATACTCTAATAGACTTAATCTTAGCTACTGGTGAGAAGGTCTCATCATAGTCAACTCCCGAAGTTTGAGTAAAGCCCTTCGCAACCAGTTGCGCTTTATAAGTGTGTACCTTCCCATCCATGTCGGTCTTCTTCTTGAAGATCCATTTGCACCCAACTGTCTTACGACCTGGTACATTGTCAACCAAGTTCCAAACTTGATTGTCATACATGGACTGAATCTCGCTGTCCATAGCCTCCTTCCATTTAGCAGACTCAGGGCTTGCCATGGCTTCCCTGTAGTTATTAGGTTCATCCAAATCTATTAGTGTACTATCACTAATAAACGTATCACCTTCAGTGGTGATGTGATAACCATAATAAAAATCAGGTGTGTTCCTTACCCTAGTGGAACGTCTTGGAGGTACAGACTCATCTATCGGATCAACAGGAGTTTCCTCCTCAGGTTGGTCGATTGCATTTGAGGTTCCTTCACCACTTGACTCTTGAAGCTCTTCAAGGTCAATTTGCCTCCCACTGTCCCCTTGGCTTATGAATTCTCTCTCACGAAGGACTCCTCTTCTTGCTACAAAAACCACATTATCACTGGGTCTGTAGAAGAGGTAACCAAAGGATCTCTGTGGGTAGCCGATGAAAATACACCTCTCACTTCGAGGTTCAAGCTTATCATGAGTCTCACGCCTCACGAAAGCTTCACAACCCCAAATCTTGATGTGGTCCAAATTGGGAACTTTCCCAGTCCACATCTCGTGAGGTGTTTTGGCAACCTTTTTAGTAGGGACTAGATTAAGGATATGGGCGGCAGTCTCTAAGGCATACCCCCAGAAAGAGATTGGTAACGAAGCTCGACTCATCATGGAACGAACCATATCCAACAAGGTTCGATTTCGCCTCTCAGCTACACCATTCAACTGTGGTGTTCTGGGAGGTGTCAATTGTGAGACAATCCCACATTCCTTAATATAGTCAAGGAACTCAATGCTAAGATACTCTCCTCCTCGATCGGATCGGAGCATCTTGATGTTCCTGCCCAATTGATTCTCAACTTCCTGCTTAAACTCTTTGAACTTTTCAAAGGTTTCTGACTTATGCTTGATTAAGTAAATATATCCATATCTACTGTAATCATCAGTAAAAGTCACATAATAGCGATTAGCATCCCTTGTAGCAACTCTGAAGGGCCCACACACATCCGTGTGTACAAGGTCCAACAAACCTTCACCCCTATCACAAGTACCTGTGAAGGGTGACTTTGTCATTTTTCCAAGTAAACAAGACTCGCAACTATCATCTGACTTGAGGTCAAATGATTCCAAGACTCCAGCCTTTTGGAGTATGCGCTTCTTGTTAACATGTCCAAGACGACAATGCCACAAGGATGCTTTATCCAAGCTATCTGAAGAATCAATATACAACACATTATTTCCTAGATTGTCTTCAACATTCACGGCTTCATATACACCATCACAAGGTAATGCTTTAAAGTAAAATACATCATTGTAATAAACATTAATAGCACCATTTTTGTTATCAAATGAAAATGTAAAACCTTGTTTGTACAAGCCATGAAAGGAAATAATATTTCTCGCCATTTCGGGCGAGTAACAACACTTATTCAAATCTAACATTAACCCATTATTAAGCAATAAAGAATAAACTCCTATCTTGGTAACAGGTGATGCTTTCCTGTTGCCCATGACTAAGTTTATCTTCCCGTGCTCCACTTGCTCACTTCTTCTTAGTGCCTGCAGATCAGTACAAATGTGAATACCACACCCTGTATCAAGCACCCAAGAATTAGCATTAGATGAGTTGTTAGACAATATTGTGTAAATACCTGCATGGGTGGGTTTAACCTTCCCATCCTTTAGATCTTGCAGATATTTGGGGCAGCTTCGCTTGAAGTGTCCCTTATCCTGGCAATAGAAGCACTGTGCTTCCTTTGGGTTTGAAGAAGGAGTAATGGGACCTTTCTTTGTCCCACTTGAAGAGGAACCATCAAGAGTCTTACCCTTGGTACCCTTTGAGGGGCTTTTCCTCTTCTTACCCTTTCCCTGCCCAATAGCCAGAACAGGGGCTGTTGAAGGAGTAGAAGTAGCAACCGCTTTACCCTTAAGGCCATTTTCAGCTGTCCTTAAGAGTCCTTGAAGTTTACTAAGTGTGACTTCCTCCTTGTTCATATGATAAGTCATACGAAACTGATCATAACTTGGAGGTAAGGAATGGAGAATGATGTCAATCGCCATTTCCTCAGGAAAGTCAACATTTAGCTTCAGCAACCGGTCAACGAACCTTTGCATCTTCTGCAAGTGACCGGTGATGGGTTCACCATCCTTCATCCTTGCGGTTATCATGGAGGAAATGATTTCATACCTCTCCTGACGCGCGCTCTGATGGTACCTTTCCATCAGATCCAGGTGCATCTCATAGGGGTAGAAATCTTCATAGGATTTCTGAAGTTCAGGAGTCATGGTGGCCATCATGATGCATGCTACTTTAGTAGCATCCTTTTCATGTGCAACAAACTCCGCAAACTCTTTAGGAGTAGCAGTGGCTTCATTCACAACCTTAAGCTCCCTATCGAGGACATATTCTTTGTCCTCATAGCGGGTAATCATTCTGATGTTTCTGATCCACTCATTGAAATTGGATCCATCAAAGATGACTTTACCACACAAGTTCATAAGGGAAAAGGAGCCTGTTGGGTTTGAGCCAGAAGCATTGTTGGAAGACATCTGAAAGGAAAGAAAGACAAGTTTCATTAGATTAGGAATCCTTAATAAATCACCCAAATGAAATATTAAGGCTAGGACCCAACAAACTATTTATAGTTGGAAGAGGGATGCCGTAATCCATACTATAAAATATTTGAAGGTAGGTAAATGACGATTTACCAATTTCCACCATAAGAACGAAATATTTTATTATTAGGTTTTATTGGTTTTGAAACTCCTAGATCTTTTGAGATACATTGAACTTTTCAATGGCATGTTTGAATCTCGATTGTGCCCTCTCAAGTTTGTGACTGGGATGCCGAGGATCACAAACAAGGTGTGAATAACCATACAAATTGACTTGGTACCCTTAACAATATTACCTAATCGATGTGCCGGTTAACCACACACGCTCCACCGATCTATAATAAGGTCAAGTTACCCTTTGCCACTCTTACTAGTCCATCTTAGTGTGCCGGTTAACCACACACGCTCCACTAACGACTTGGTAAGGTACAAAGTGTAATTTTATGGGCTAGCACCAATTTCACATTTTCCTAAAGTAACTAAGATTGGGAATTTATAATGTATAGTTACTTTATAATTCATTATACTTTTAACAAGTATTTAAATTCGTATCCTACCCGTTCGGCTAACGACCCTCCACCGATCAAGGAAGCGGTGGGTGAGAATGGACACCCATTAAGTCACCATTTTATAGGCAACAACCTTATACCCCCCTTATAGACCGGCTTCGTGAATGAGGCCTACTAACGGTAAGAATGACATATTCTTATACATATCTATATAATAAAATTATAATAATAGTATAAGTGTTGATTTTTAAACTTTTTAAAAATCTAATGTTTAATTTGGAATTAAAGTATTAAAGTATAAGACTTTTCAAATTCCAAAACTTGAGGGCAAGATTTGAAACTATTCCAAGTCTCTTCAATTTGTAACTTATGAGTTTTAATGGTTCATAAGAATGAAGACTCTTCATTTTATGAAACCTCTTTAGTTCTTTAATCATAATTAAAAGAAGTGACTTTTGGTTATCCATAACTTGAGGACAAGTTATGGACACCATCATAGCCATTAAGATCATGAATTAAACACACATGGTGGTTACACATAATTCCTATGATCTTCTAAAAACTCATAAGAACACAAATTCATGTCAAGCAATTTCAAGAAATCATATAACTATATACAATACTTGAATATTGATAAAAGCCATGTAAAATGGGTTAACATAATCATTATCATTTTGAAAAACAGATTTTACAAGTCCAAAACAGATTGGGATAATGATCTTAATCCATTTCCAGCAACAAAACTCGAAAAAACTGCCCAGCACGCTCCTACTCGCCGAGTGCACTATTCTACTCGGCGAGTAGAATGAATTTGTTCATGGACTCGGCGAGTCCTCCCCATGGACTCGGCGAGTACAGTCGTCAGAGTGCAGAATTTTCGATTTTTAAGCAGTTTTGCATCAAGTATACAGAAAACAATCCTAGGCTCTGATACCACTGATGGGTTTTGAGCATTCTAACACTTCCTAAGTGTACATGCAACCCTAATAACCTTGAATCTATGTTTTCTCTATATACATGCAAATTTCTTTTTCAAGGTTATTTCCTAACTAGCATGGCATGGGGATTACATAAAACATAAAAACTAGTAGAAATACATTCCTTGTTGTTGCTTGGATTCCTTCAAGACTTTGTGAGCCTAGCACCCCAAATGTTGTGCCTCAAATGCTTCACACAACACCACAAGACTTGGAATAACTTGAGAGAATACTTCTAGCACTCAAAATTGGTTATGCCCTCTCTAGTAACACTATGTCCACTAGGTCCACTAGCTCCCCATTTTGCTAGCCATAGGGTTCCTTTTATAGTGTTGTCACAATTAGGGTTTACACATGAATGCCCTTAATTGTCATGACTCTTGATTTCCCATGACCCATGGATTTGTAACTCCCATGGACTATCCATGGAGCTCCATTTGGTTACATCCATAACCCATAAACCATGGATCATTAATCCACCATAAAAGAATTGATGATTGTCATAATCAACCCTATATATTTAATTAGTCTCACTTTGATCACCAAATTAATCCTAGATCAATACTTGATCAATACTAATTAAATAATACTATTATTAATATATTAGAACTTATAATATATTAATAATCATAAGTGCCTTATTATCTCATTTAGTCTATCCAAGTATTGCAATGCCATGCAACCCAAATGGACCATGCCGGGTCGGGTCAAGTACATACCAAATAAAGTTATGGACTTAGACACTATATCCAACAGCGCTGTGGTGGCTAAAAGACTGAATACTCGTGTTTCAACCTACCATAAAATCATGACCTATACAATGTCATGCTGCAGCTAGAGCCCAAAACAATTTAATGGGTTAAGCACTTAACCTTTAAGCCGAAGCTTCAAACTTTTCAAATCTAGTACTTAAGAGCTTCATAATGGATAAAGTTTCCAACTTTATTGGTGGTCCAAACAACCATAATCTATAGTTTAAGTCTCAAAGAGTCCAAAAATACATATTTCTCAAATTAATCCATTAAGTCCAAGTCTCCAACCTTCAAATCTGAATCATCATGAAGTTTAGATGGATAAATTTTCCAACTTTATCTATAATAATGCCACAAACGTCCTAGATCTAAACCCCTAAGCTAAGAAATGCCCCAAAACCCACTTTCTTCATGCATGGAGTAAGGAGAGTTCTTGTATACACTCTTTACTCCACCAAATCACTAGATCTGAACTTTAACCATAAACCAAAGGTCATGGAGTTCTTCAAACTCCATGGAACAAGTCACAAAGGGACCATAACTCATTCAAATGGTACAAAACACCAAATACTCAAAGATCTAATGATGAAACACAATAAAGCAAGGATCTTTGCAACTCACAAGGGTTCAGAAGGTAGATGAAGGTCGATCTCTTCAGTTGTAAAGCTTTAAAACCGAGTCTTTGAAAAAGACAACACCCAAAAGCCATAAACTCAAGAATATAGATGAAAGGAGAGAGGAGTAGCTTAATCTATGAAGGGAGGCAAAGGTTTGCTAAAAATAGGGGTACTTGATGCAATGGAGGGTTCAAAATAACTTGAAACATGATGTTGAAGCCTTTCAATATGAACCAAACCCCTAATTTAATTGGCTTGGGCTGCACAACTCACTGCGCTGTGGTGACAAGTTTTTCCTGAAATCCATTCTAACTTCAATCAACCATAACTTCTTCATTTATACTATGTTTTTAGTGATCTTTATATGCACACAAAAGTATTGACAAGCCCCATAATTATATATAATTAGTTTTAACTTAAAACATACCAAACTAAAATCATTAATTCATGCAAGAAGTCTAAAATATTACTCTTCATATTTTATCCTTTGGATCTAAAGCATAATTCAAGGGCTTAAATTACTTAATAAACATTATCAACATCCAATTGTGTCTAAACTCTACCCCCTTGAAGGCCAAGACCTTTATTCGATCAAATTACAGTACGCTAACCCGAAATCAGAAACATCCTGAAACTTGATGTTACACATTATTTTCCTTCAAAAATCCATTTCTTGAAGTTGGAATATATGTATTTTAATAAAGATAACAATGTCATAGATAAGTTTGTTTCGAATCAAGTTGGAGCCATAAGTCTTTGCTTATAGAGCTTGCTAATATTGATATTCACTTTATAACTCTATTAAGAGATCTAGTTCTCAAAAACAGAATTTAATCATTACATAATATAAAGGTGACCATTGTAAAAAGCGATTAAGTAAATAATCAACCACCTTATAAATTAATTGGGACATATATTTTTAGACAAGCTAAATTAAAACATAGATTGTTCCAAAATAAATACTATTTTACAATACAAGTATTTTATGTTTTAAGTATAAATAATAAAACTAAACTCTGAAAGTGAAATTCCAACATGCTTGTGCTCAACTACTTATTCTTCATGAATATCTATAAACATTTACAAATATTTGATTAACATTAAGTAGCAAATACTTAATTGTTAAATGAAAAGTATAAATTCTATCCAGTAGATACCTGAATGACTGGTCTGTCCAGTCCTACTCAGATAAGAGGGACATTTCCTCTTCTAGTGTCTTGTTTCTCTACAGTAGGAAATACATCCATCTTTATGGGCTTTTTTAGATTTCTTGGGTCTAAAGGTGTCATTTCCATAAACTTTGGGCCTTTTAGAGCACACATGGTAACTCTTTTCAGCCTTGCATTCTTCCTATGTTTGTACTGATTCATACCAAATATCACTATATTTTAGGAATATCTGCCTAATGTGAAGAAACATATAATATGCTTCTAAATTCACCATGACATCCTGGAAGTCCACGATTATAGTTCCTAGTATGATGTTAGAGACATCTTCAACATCACAACAATGCTTCCAAAAAGCATCATGCTCAGTTTTACTGGGAATTTCAGGTTGTTTAGGAATAGGACCTTCAAGAATATACAATTTATTATTTCTCTTGAGATTATATTTCAATGTACGAACCATTTGTTTAAATTGTATCCATCGAATATTATATACTCTTGTAGACCGACAAGTGAAAGATGATGTATGACTATGAGATTGGATTTTGTTTTCCTATATAAAATTTTAATAAAGTTCATTTGATATGTTCAAAATTTAAATCTTTAATAACTAATACCCTTAAGTTTCCAAAAAACCCATTAATTATCAAAGTATAGGATCCAAGTTACAAAAAAATAAATAGTTAGATATCGTTTATCCCATTCATTGAATCCAACAAAGTAGATATCGAATATTAATTATATTCTATTATATAATTCCTAGTATTTTGGGATCGCTAATAACAAAGTTTAATTGACATGTTTGATCCTAAAGATAAGCAACAGGCCTGACCCGGACCGAACCGCCCGAATACCAAAAACCCGAAGAACAAAAATTGTGAATAAACTTACCGGAAAACCAGACCGTTTTTGGGTCTTAGAGTTTGAAATAGATGATGTATCAAATCGATTATTCCGAGATTCTTTTGTGATGATGCAAAATGTCAAGGTCCTTTCAATAATCCAGAAATCATATTCAATTTTTTCTGATGGTTTGTTAATGACTTTAATTGGAGTAACATTTTTCTTGACTCTCCATTCAAATTTCGGAATGGATTCCAATGAGACTTGTTTATCGGATGAATTCTTTAGTTATTTTCCTTTATACACACATCCGATAATCTTTTTGACAGAAGAAATTGTTTCAGCCTTAGGACTCTTGCACCGACATGTGCAAGTGGATTTGGAAGAAGTTGATTTATAGGAGAAAAATCAGTATACGATGAGATTAATGTTGAAGTTGGTTTGTGTTTTGGACTGATTGTGGGACCAAATTTTGGTTAGTTGGATGTGTAGTTAACCGATGTTCTCTTGAGAATTCTAATAGGAACAAAAGCATTGTTGTTCCTAGTAGTGGGGGTCGGATGAATTACATCTGGTTTTTGTGACACACTCTCCTTAATCTTTTCATGAAACTTAGAGTTAAGCCCAAAATTTGTATTGGTTTCTAAGGCTTTCCTAGCTTCTTCTTTTGGATGCGTAATGTTCTTTTCGTTTAACCATGGTTGATTTCTTTGGAACAACCTTTTGTTGGATGATGGATATTTTGGATGTTTGTTCGATAGCTGGATTGTTAAAACATGATTTGATCGGAAGAAGACTGGATTTTGATACAGTCTTAGGGTTTGAAATCGGTACTTGAGGAGCTGAGGGAATGTCGTTATCACTTTTAATGATTATCTATTCATCACAATCACTACCAATGGTGGCCTATATAGAACCAGTGACTTCTTGATTTGTACGAGTCATGTCTAGAAGTCTCATGAACTATTTCCACAATGATGCAATTGGTGGTTGTCGAGACCAAAAAATAAATAACCCTAGAAATTGCACACTAGATAGTGTATAATGGAAACGGGATCGAATGCACAAAGGTTAGTTCAATTTGCAACTCTATAGAATCTATTTTCAAAAACACTCAAAAAACAACAAGAAAAATAAAAATGGGGTTTTAGTTTTTTGATTGCTTTAACAAAACTAAGTTATACTAAAACCTAGAAATTACCATTCGACAACAAAAAGAGTTTGATTTAAATCAATGAGAGAAAGATGGTCGACATTGGCTTTCATCACATAGATAGTTTGTTAATTATCATTAGATATTATGGTGCAACACTCATGGATTAGTTTAATTTGGATATAATCATCTTAAAGCTTAAATCATCCAGACTTTTCTTAGTTATTAAAATAGCTAGAGTATTTCATAGCATATTCCCTTAGTTAAAAGTCATAAATTCCGTTGAAGCATGTAATAATGAAAGTTAAGTAGCATTAAGATTTAGAAGTCACCAAATTCAAGAGGATTCAAATTGCTTTCACTCACACGTTGGAGAAAATACTTTCATGATTGTGTGCAAGGAAATCAAACAGAAAAATCATTTGTTGTTTGCTAATTTGAAGATCCATTACTTAATTAAGAAATTAGCTAGCTAATCACTAAACATACAAGTTCATAATAATCTTCAAACAACTAATTATCCATTTATTATACCAAAATCAACCAAGATTAGTTTAGCCTAGCATGGCTAAACTTAAGAAAAACAAATAAGAGTTAAGTGTAAGATGTGCTGAAGACCTCGAAAATATTCCTAAATAACAACCAAAAGTGATATCCTAAAAATGCCCCTGCAGTAAGTCATGTAGGCCGTGTGACTTTTTGGCCTACCTCCTGTGCAGGCCGCATGAGCTAGTCAGAAATGGTCCATTTTTGCCTCTTGGACCTACACTACATTAGTTCATTGGCCCAAATCTTCTCCATCAGATTGTAGGCTTATGATTCTTCTAAATTACTCCAAAGTCGGCAAAATTCACTTACTTTTAATCGTCAGTAGCTTGAATACCTGATTGATTAACCAAATCCGTAAACTTAAATGTGGCTTCCATATTCTTTAAGTCCAAGGCTCATATTTTCTTCAAGTCTCCATTCACTAACTAGCCCATTTTTTTATCATCTCCAAAAGTCACCAAACCCAAGATTTCTTAATCTTCGAGTCCATTTGATTCCTACGATACCTAATCATCTCTGCTCCATGCTAGTCTTCTAAAAATATGAAATTATACTCAAAGAGTAGAAAGTTCCCGAAATAGAAAAAAAATAAGAAAAAGGAAAATATGCATGATGATTAACTAAAATTGAAAAAACATATGCTAAAATAAACTATAAAAAGAAGTAAATAAAATGAACCTATCAAATCACACAAAGCTTGAACCTTACTTGTCCTTAAGTAAGACAAGACAAAAATGAGTTTGGATGAACTAAGCTAAGAATAAAAAGAAGGGACGGAGCCATAGAACTTGGATAAGGCCAATCAACATGGTCATAGTTGATCTTATTTGAACCCCATAAACTTTCTATCTGGTTGATTTCTAATATCATAAACCACAATACACAACGACTTCTTCAGGTGAGTAAGGAGGGAAAGTCAATCGAAGTCCACATTAGAAAGTGCATACAATGAAAAACCTATATAGACGTGGGAGAAAGCAGGTTGATGGGCTAACTTGGCGGTCTTTTTAAGTGTTCACTCATTATCACAACAGTTGTGTGATCTCACGTGTGAAGTCCATTTTCAAGATGTAATCGGGTTTCACTGCTCTAGCATTGGTGTAGGAATCAATTCACTTAGTGTTAACCTAAACTTCTTTTAGCAATCTGACTCAATAGACTTTTATAACCTCACCAAATTTATGGAAAATACAATATATGCAACTAAACCCACGTACATCTATAACATCCACCAGGTGATCAAAGATATACCAAAATTTGTCTAATAATTAGACTGATCACCCTAGAATATTTTCAATTTAAAGTTGCTTATTATTATTATTATATTATTGATTTTTTTTTCTTTTTTTGTTTTTGAACCTACAAATGAATACCTAATAAGAATTTTACCATAATTTAAATGAAAAACATGGTTCCAAAAACATGTGCACAAAACCTATAGATAATGATTTGAAAGGTCAAAATTATGAACATCACCATAATATGGAGCACAAAGTCGTATGCTCCTATTCATTACATCTTAGTGTAAGATGTGATGAAGACCTCTAAAATATTCCTAAAAGATTTTCTAAAAACCTAACAAAAATCTCACAAAAAAGGCGAGTAAAAAGAACCACTCAAAAGGCTACATATGGATTTACTACTTTGGGGCAAGCACCAATGTTTCAACCTAATCGTTTCAAACATGATCAAGTGTGATCCCTCTAGGCAGAATAAACCACGGGTGTGAATATCCATTGCTATAGTATAACCTATAGTTGTTAGTATCATATGTATAATTCTTCATGAAAACAACCCTGGCAATTGTGTCACTTACCCCTTTGAGCACCTCTAGTTGATCTCGAGCATGAAGTCCATACTATGGCATAGTGGTCCCACTAGTATAACTTATGGAATATCAAAAAAAAAAAAAATTCAAGACCAATTATGATTCAATAGTCATGACTTGGTTCCATGGAGTCCTAGAGGTAAGAAGAAACGGTGAACAAAAATGCATGATCAACTAATCCTAAGCTAAATGTTATGTTAAATAAAAATAAAAAAGAAGAAAATAAAATCTTTTTGACTTTAATATAAAAAATGAATGAAAATGAAGCAACGTACAACCAAAATACCCCACAATAGCTTATAAATGAGCATTGCCCTCAATGCTTTGGGGAATGGTGAAATGCTCTATATTGGGTGAAAGGGAAGGGTACAGGGGTAGGTCTTAATCAGTTTATTCTAAACTAAAACAACCCTCATGCAATCTAATCCAATTACGTCATACAATTCATAGACAATTAATAGCAAATATACTCTAAAAGGAAGGATTGTACCCATTTTATAGTCGAGTGTGAAAGTTGAACCACAAATGAGACGTCTCGAGACCGCAACCTAAGCTTGCTTGTTTACCCCTATTTTAGTCTTTGAAACAGTGAACAAAAATGAATGATCAACTAATCCTAAGCTAAATGTTATGTTAAATAAAAATAAAAAAGAAGAAAATAAAATCTTTTTGACTTTTATATAAAAAATAAATGCAAATGAAGCTACATACAACCTAAATACCCCACCATTGCTTAAAAATAAGCATTGTCCTCAATGCTTTGGGGATGGCGAAATGCTCTACATTGGGTGAAAGGGAGGGGTATAGTAGTAGGTCTTAATCAATTTATTCTAAAGAAAAACAACCCCAATGCAATCTAATCCAATCACGCCATACAACTCGTAGACATTTAATAACAAATATACTCTAAAAGGAAGGATTGTACCCATTTTATAGGTGGATGTGAAACTTGAACCACAAATGAGATGTCTCGTGACCGCAACCTAACCTATTTTAGTATTTGAAACGCTTTAATAACCCCAAAAAGTGTTGTGAATTTTTTTCCGATGACTAACACACGCGACACTTATTTTCGACGACGATTTTCGATGAACTATTGGGTAATGGTTGGTATGGTTTTTTATCCCTTGGGAAGAGGAACAAAGAAAGGTGGCCAGAGTTGGCCATAAAACGGATTGAAATGCGGCAATGGATGGTGGCCAGTGCACTTAGCTCTAGCAATATATCAGAATGTTTCTTGGGTGGGATTTATAGAGGAGGTAAAAAGAAGAAGAATGGAGGTGGTTTCGTGGAATTTCAACTAACAAAACCTCGAAAAACGGAGTTTTTCTAGTGAGCTTAATCGAGGAGGGTGGTGTTTGAGAGAGAAAATTAAGTGGAGAAGAAGGTAAATAAGTTGGTTGATGTCTGGAAGGTAAAATCTAAAGGTATGTAGGGTAATTCTCTTGGTTAATGAAATTCAAATGAAGTCATCTCATTTAAGTGTGGTCAACATAGGTAAGGAATGAGTAAGGATGTGCGTCACTTTTTTTTTCATTTCGATATCAAGAGATCATATTTCAATTTTTGCATATCACGCTTGTAACGACCTGACTTTTTCTATGTAATATACTTGGGATTTATCAGAGTTTTTCTTATAAAATGCGAAATTCTACTCTTTTAAAAACATTTTACATCCCAAAAATATCATCGATTTTACAATGAATCATAACCATAACAATAAGAAACATGGAATGTACAAATAAATAAAGTCTACTTCTAGTCCAAGTCCTTGTGCTCCTACCCTCTCTCGTACAATGATTACTACCTAAACCTGTAAAACATGAAAAATATCTACAACATCGGACCACAGGTCTGGTGAGTTATATATTATCTATTTTCATGTTATCATAATCTTCTTCTAATCTTTCTATATTTTCATACTTTATGCTTATGTTCTCTTCTTTTCATACTTTAATCTTCCATTCTTTCTCTTTCTCTCTTATCTCATATACTCTATTCTTTTCTTCACATGGTCTTCTACTCCATCTTTACCTTTTTCTCATCTCACCTCATACTCTTTCTTTATTTCTTTCCAAGCTCTTCTCATAATTTATCTTCTTATATATATATATATATATATATATATATATATATATATATATATATATATATATATATATATATACCTTTTTCATACTCCTCTCACCTCATCTATTTTTCTTGTCCCATACTTTTGTATAATCTCATCTATCTCTCTTCTTCTCATACTATATGCATTACCTTCTCATACTCTTACTCTACTCTTCTCACATCTCTTACTCTTAGCATGCTTTCTCATACTCTCCTTATACTTTACCTCTTTATTCTCAACTTTTCATGCCTTAACATTCTATTCTCATCTGGACCTAATGGTCCAATCTCATATGGTAGCCTAATATATCATCTAGGGGAAAAAACATCACACTAACATTATCGAGTACACTCATGCATACTTAGTCCCCTACCTTTGATCCCTCGTGGATCCTTTGAAATTGTTCTTCTCTTGAATCCCTCACGAATTCCTTACTCTTAATCCCTCATAAATTATATCAATGTTCTTAAAAGAACTCTCTTGCTTTGTTCCACTCATGGAACCTTTTCTCTACCTTCTTTAACCACACACAATCTCAATCCTGTATGAATCATCTATCTACATTCCCGAAGTAATCATAATCTTATTCCCATAGGAATCATATCTTATTCGTGAAGGAATCATATCTTATTCCTGTAGGAATCTCTATCTCATTCCCGTGGAATCTTCTTTCTACTCTTCTCATAATATTTCTCAACACTTGGCGTATGGACATTCTATCTCTTTATCTCTTTAAGAGATCTTTTCTACTCATCTAGTACTTAATCTCCATTTTCATCTAATAGCATGTAGGTATTATACACGATACCATTAATGTCTAGACGTACATACATTCTTATTCACATGATTATAACACTTATAATCATATTCTATCTCCATCTAATATCTCTAAGGTATTTAACATAATACCCTTCTCATCTAATCTTAACTACATATTATTACATAGGATTATAATGCATATAATCCTACTCTTTTCTCATTTATATCTATTAGATGTTTAACCTAATATCATTAGCATCTAATCATGCATCCATAATCATCTTTAAGGTTACAATTTGTATACCCATACATTACCTTCATCTAATCACAAATGGGTATTTAACATACTATCACTACTTCTAAACATACATACATGCATAAATACATACATTAAAATATTATAAAACATATAATCATTATCTAGAGAGAGTGTGAGAGCTATAACTCACCTTGTTATTTAGTGAAGGCTAACTACCCCTTTCTCTTTAAATCTTCCATTGATATATCTTGATCCATCTTCTCTGCTCAATGCCTATTGATACATCACATCAAGTTCCTTAGACCTCAACTTAGCCTATTAAGAGCTTAATCCCTCTCTTATGTCACAATGACCACCGAAGGGATCAACATTCTAAAATCTCATCTTCTACTTCTAAATCTATTCCAACCAATGAGTAAAACTTATGATAATACCTAATTCACTACACTATAATATCTAATGCATCAATCATAATCCTCACTAGTTAGGGTTTGAAACCCTAACTCTCTATGGATTTGTTTCACCATGAAAAGTACTTCCAGAGCTTGTCAAAAACTTCTAGACACTCTCAATAACATCATACTCAAGACATAGGTCGATCAGTTCAACCATTCTAGTCAATCTAAACATTTCACCATTTAAAACTCAAAGATTAATCAAAGGAGAAATATTTACCTTAATGTGGAGAGGAAGATAATCCTAGCAATCCACCTTCTTTATTTTTTCTTGGCATGGTTTCGGTATCAAAATCGCTATCTCCAAGCTCTCCAATCGATTCCCCAAAGAAATGATCGCAAATGAGCTTTTAACAGGTTATAACCTATGTTCTATCCTCGAAACTCTGCCACGATAATCTATTTACCATGTCGTGGTTTTCTTAATTCATTCGCGGTCTCCCTCTTGCCAAGTCGTCGTGCCTTTCTCCCATATCGTCCTACTTTCGCCACCGCGCCTGAAGCACCTATATGCCACATCGTGGTGCAAAGTATATTGCCTTCCACTTACAACCAGACTTATTTTCTAAATCACTGTCTCCCTCACCGCGTCATGGAAAGAGCCTCACCATGCCATGGTGCCTGCATATCAGCAACCTTCATGGTTGATTCCATTCCATATTTGGGATATTTTCTTCTAATCTTCTAACCTGCATAACTTCTTCATCTTAAACCTGTTTTCTATGATCTTTATATCCAAACGAAGAAGGGGATAAGTCCTACATCTCCTTCAAGTCACTTATAACCAAATTAATATGTGTCTTAATCTATTAAGTCATAAACTTGGTCCAAAACATAATATTTTCTATTTTACCCTTTTGGCCAAAATGCATATTCTCTTGCATTTTTTCTCTTGAACTTACTTATCTAATATCATGTAAGTGACTTAAACTTATCTTGGCAATTTTTATGAAGTAACAACTTCACAAGCTTATAAAATTCTTCTAAATGACTAAAATAACCTTTTGGTCAATATTTGATCAAAGTCAAATCTCTCTAAATTTTAGATTTTTATAATGTCCCTTCTTTTAAGAGATTCTATCCTCTGAATATTTCTCTAGTCTGTTAATCATTTTCTTATTCAATGAATAATTTCTAAAGTTAATTTATTCTTTAACCTAATAACCTAAAATAGCAATATACTTTCTAATTCTTTGTATTTTCAATGAAATTACTAAACTCTCTTCATCTATCTACTCACAATGGTTGTTACTGGGCATATACCACTCTATCTACTCTTATGTAATCACATTGCATACTTAACATCATCTTTCATCTTTTTGTCCCAATTTACACCAGCATGAGCATATACTTACCATTTTTCATTCTTTTTCTCACCGGTGAGGCTTCAAACAAACACTTTCTTAACCATATACTCTTAGGTAAGTTCCAAACCCATTGCGCTTCCACTGCGCCATTTTAACTCCATTGGTGGCTACACTGCCACATTTCTAACTCTTTTCTAAATTCTCTTGTGAAGTATTACATCTAATCACTTCACACTTATTCTACTGTCGCATCTAATTACGATCCTTTTTTTCAAGAATCTCTTAGTGATCATACATTGACCCTTGACATCTATCTCTTTACTATACATGGGACCCAAAGTCTCAACCTAGACATGGCAAATTCTTCCAACATACCGTGCTAGCATCTCTCATCCCAAACCACCCGATTCTCAGGTAACTTAATGATTCCATTGAATCCCAATAAGTGCCATGTGTCTGTAGCGCTCATATACTACTTGCACAATATACTTATATAATTTGAATTTCACCATTCCATTCCATGATTCATAAGTTTTCAATCTATTTTCTCTCTACCCAAATTCCTCTACATGAAAATTCTTGGGTATTTACTTTCTTTAGTCCTTAGCTACTAATAAGCCAACTGCTATGACTTTATTAGTTCTACTTACAAATTCTATAATTGATACATCTGAAAGATGTATTTTTGACATACATACTTATATCTTACATTAGGAGGTCACACACTCCTAATCTTTCTATCTTCTCAGCTATATATGAAACTTGGTCATCATATTCTCTACAGGGACTCTATACCCAACCTTAGACTCTTCTCACGAGTCCACTATCTTCTCATCATTCTATACAACTTCACCATATTTCTTTAACTGTCCCTCATTACACAAGGTTCATTTATCTTCTTTCTCTAACAATACTTCACAAATAAACTTTTACATAACATACACATATGTACATAATCTCACGGGTCCAACTCTTCGCACTCTAGGAGTTATATCTCCTCTTATTTATCTCTTATGGACACACTACCAAAGTGTCCTCTTACTCTTCATACTCTATATCTTACTTTTACAAAAGTCCTGACCTATTTTCTCATGTTCCTTAGTTCCTAACATAATAACAATGGAACATTCTTACTAACTTTCTCTATGCACAAGTTCATTATGTATCTTCTTTTCTCTCTCTTTCTTCCTTTGTGCATGCCAACTCTCTTACTCTTTCTACTCAACTTGTCCCTTTCTTTCTACCTGTATCTCCACCTCTCTATCTCTATCTCTTTAGGGACACACAAGCTAACTATTATCTACTCTCTTAGACACATCATATTTAACACATCTCGTTATCATGATAACCATGATACAATTCTCTTTACACATATCGCAATACTTTACATAGAGAGCCATACTCTTATGTCATTTCATTAAATGAACATTCATTCTTTCTTCTTACCATACTTGACCCAAACCCTATTGGTTGGTCCATCTACTAACCTCATACTCTTAGGTTCTTTATCTACACATAACTATACCCGTGTACATAACATCTCATAACATGTTTTATTAAGAAACCAATTCATACTCTATCTCTTAGTTGTGTACACAAACACTGACTATAAACATACAAGAACTAAGTTTTCATCACTATTAATGGTCCTAAACACTCTGGTTCTTTTCTTCTCCCACAGTTTAAGTCTAGGTGTAGACATACCAAACCTATTTTGCTTAAACTATGACTCTAATACCAATTCTACCGACCTGGATTTTTTTACATAATATACTTAGTATCATAGTCCTAATAGTTGAATGGTGTCACGACATATCGTGAACCTGCATGTGTGCGACTTTTTCGACCTTATCTTGATTTCTGATACGGTTAGGGTAGTTAGAGCTTTGCAAGAAGGCTATTGATGACCTAGTGTTTGGTATGATATGGTCTAGTGTTTGAGGCATGGTTGAATTGTTAGAAGGGTGATAATTATGCTTAGAAGTTTGCTTTTAGGCTTCAATAAATTTGTTGAGAATGAGGTTGATTTTTAGGTTGTTGAGCACCTGAACCAGGTGGATATACCGATTGTGATGTGAGGATGTGAGTTGCTAAGGAATGTATATCTTGGAAAGGTGTTGTTTTGATAGGAAGATAAGATGAGGTACCAGAATCCCTTTTGGGAATAACCTGGAATATAGATTTCGTTAGTTGTTATGAAAGGAATATCCTAGGTGTTCGCTTCATAAGAATTTAGTGGTGTTCCTCGTCGAAGGGATTGGTTGACATTCTTATCTATAAGTAATCACCAGTTTTAGAATACCAGTTGTAGAGGGATATACCGACAAGTTCCTAGTTTTGGGGGACTTTGAAAGGAAGTATTAGTACGCCTGGGCTGGAAAGCAAAGTGTTATGTACATGTATTGGAGTTGATGTGGTAGCATTGGCTAAGTTTTGAGTTGGTCTCATGAACCCTGATGAGATGGTGTGTGGGCATTCTCTTGAAGTTAAGTAGAAGTTATATTTCGGGTAGTAATATTTAAAGTGCGGGAGAGTGTAACACCCCATTTTCACTTTTCAAGATAAAAATATATAAACCTTTGTTTATAAAAATAAAAATGAAAATATATATTACTTTTTAGCCAAAGTGGTCAACATGAAAGTTGTAGTATTTGTCGATACAAACGTGTAGATATAAAGAATGTCAAAACGGAGTTCTTATGAGAAAGTTATGAATGTTTGAAGTTCTGTCGAATTTCGTAAGCGTTGAGAGCCTATAAAAAGTATGGAGAGCCTTTAAAAGCATGACACGCTTCATTTAATGCACCTGAAATTTTGCAGTCGAGGTTGCATGCAGGAAGACCGATGATTGTGTGCAAGCGAGTCCAATGTTAGAAAGGCTAGGGAGCACGACACGCATCGACATCATGTTTGAGATTTTCGCATGTTTTCTTTTATACTCTGATTTGAATAGTTGACTTTTTATTATCAAACAATGGTTTTTTTATGAATGAATGAATGTTTGAATGAAATACTGTCATTTAAAAATGAAAATTTTAGTATGAAAAACAGGATGTTACACTATGCTTCGTATAATGTTTCTTTGCCTCCTTGTTGGAAATTCTGAATTTCATCTCTCTTCTTTGCAATCTTCGATAGAAGACTAAATCTTATGAAGAACTTTGCTTTTAAATTGTTCCATGTTGAAATTTTTGCTGATGGTGTCATCTTTATCTAGTCCTTAGTTTCTTGTATGAGTATAATTGGAAAAACTCGTAGCATTACTTGATATTCAGAAGTGTTTGATATGTTGAAATAATATGTGATTTCAATTACGTCTTCTACATGTTGGATGTTGCCTTCATGATCCTTTCTAAAAAATGGAGTTTCTTTTCAAAGGTGAAGAAATTGCCCCTTCAGTTCAAAGTGTAGGTCTCGAATGGCTAGCCTTCTTACACCAAAGCCCCCGCTTTCTTTATTGCACATCATGTATGGTTCCAAATTCATTCCGTCTGTCATATTGTTGTCTTTACTCTTTACACATTCGAGTTCTTTAGTATTATCCTCTACTCATTTCTTCTTAGCCGCTTTAATAATCATTTATGGACGGTTGACTAATTCTATTAAAATTGATGATAAGCTCCTAGTCATATAGTTTCTACGAGAAAAACAATAGTACAAGTAGTTAACATGAAAAAACAAAAAATATTATGCCAACTATTAGTTCTGAAATAGAGTAGCGTCGATATAACAAAATCTCGTCGCGATTTGCGAATAAAATAATTAAAATAGCGACTCAATTTCCTAAATGTGGCGAGAAAGTTTGTTGAAAAGAAAATAAATAACATTTTAAATAGAAAAGTTCCTATTTTTATTTTTTATTTAGCTTAAATAAATTCCCAGGAAACGACGCCAAAAACTTTTATGTATGGAAAATAGTCTAATACAAATCTAGTTTTAAATTTATAAATTCTACCAAACTTAACTGACTACTAGCAACAGTGTAACATCTGGATTCCCAGGTATAATAATTTAAGTATTTATTTTTGAGGATCATTGACCTACTCGACGAGTTGGTGCTATAACTCGCCGAGTAGAGTCGGGATGGCCACGTGGATTTAATGATCTACTCGACGAGTCCGGGAGGAGACTCGCCGAGTAGGCGCTGGGAGTGAAAACCCTAGTTCCCCGGGTTTGAGACCTATTTAAAGGCACTTATAGCCTCCCTTGCGGCCACCTTCCCCAGAGAGAAACCCTAACCTGCCCTTTTCGTGCATAGAGAGAGAGAGGCCATTTGGTGCATTCTTGAGCTTTTTGGAGGAAAGATTGGAAGAGTTGGTGAATCTAATCAAGAGGAGGCTGTGGATCTTGCATTCTTCTGTCACTTGCTGCTATTTAGAGGTATAAAGCTCTCATCCTGACCTCTTGTTTGTTAGATCCCATTTTGGGAGCTTTTAGGGTTTTCTTCCAATCATCTTGTGTCTTTGAGTTATTTGGGCATGGTTTGAGGTTTGGACCACAGATCTGGACTATAGGAGGCCTGGAGAGCCCAAAGAGTCAAGCTCATGTGCTTTCAACCTTCTTTGGAGCTTGTAATGGCATATTGGAGCAAATATGCCATGCATGAACGTAAAGATCGAAGCTTTACGTGACATTCGAGCCTAGGGAGCCTAGATCTAGAGTTTGGAGTGATAGATCTGCCCTAAAACGTCTGAATGGGAATATAGAGTGGATGTACTCGCCGAGTCCACGAGCTGACTCGACGAGTCTGGTCAAAGTTGGACCGTTGACTGGAGTTGACCTCTATTGACTTTAGGGTTTGGTCAAATGAGTGAAAGAGGTCAGGAAGGGTAAAATGGTCTTCTACCCACTTTTCAGAGATAAGAGTAGAATATTAATTAGAATATTATTTCGTGATAGGCGGAGGCTAGACCGAGGATTTCGGGCACGAGACTTTTACTAGCTATCTTACGAGGTGAGTCTTCTCACTATACATTACCTAGAGTGGCATCTATGTACAGACCGGAGGGTCTTATGTGTATGTGTATGTTTGAGATTTATGTGCATTGTGTTATATGTATGCTATGTGTTATATAGACCGGACCAGAGGGTCCAACGACTCATGAGGCCAGAGGGTCCTCGATCAGACCGGACCGGAGGGTCCAACGATTTAGACCGGACCGGAGGGTCCAACGAGCTAGACTGGACCAGAGGGTCCAACGAGCTACGGGACTGGAGGGTCCCGCTAAGACACATTGACCAGAGGTTCATACCGAGTTATAGCCTCAAGTGGCTTATGTGCTATATGTGGTATTTTGGGGAACTCACTAAGCATTTATGCTTACCGTGTTATGTGATGTGTGTTTCAGGTACTAGCGAGGATCGCCGGAAGGCGCCGACATGATTTGTACACACTGACAGAGGATTTTGTACTTGAGATTCTGGGATATGTTTTACCGTGATAACATTTGATACACTTGAGTTTTGAGATGATTTATATGAGATATGTTATGTGATGTTTGAAAAATAAAAAAATTGTTTTGAAAATTCACGTCGTTACAAGTTGGTATCAGAGCCTTGGTTTGAGGGATTCAGATGCACCTTCGGGCGTATCTGAACTCAAACTGAGGCTTTGAGAAAAAATTTCATAAAATAAACAATTTTTCTAAAAAGAGTAAAAGATTTTGAGACAAGCAGAACAGAGCAGTGTGTACGATCAGCCAGCGCCCGAACGGTGATTTCCCAAAATACCCTTACATTATGTGTTATGAGATATTATGTGATATGCTATGCATGCTAGAGTAGGCTAGGTACTCATATCTAGGACTACAGTGGCCTGATTTGTGATGCCTTAGCCTAGGAGACTACTGCTGCTATGAGATACTTCGAGAGTGAGTAGGTAGCAACGATGAGCTTATGAGTGGTCTACTGAAGGGTAGCCTGTGTTTAGCGAGATATAGAGTACTTATGATCTGGGATCCTAGGAGGAGGACTTGGGGTGAATACCGATGCGTTGTGGAAGGTAGTATAGGGCCCGTACTACTGGAAACACCGGATCAGTGAGCAGTCCAAGTAAGAATCCTTAGGGTACTAAGGAACAAGTAGGGTTGAGTATCGAGTGCGAGTATACTCGAGCGAGTCTCAGATCTCTTTTGTGTTGTGTTTCAGAGACATCATGGTTGGGACACGCCACACACCAGGGGGTAGCGGCGTTAGCGACGAGGAGATTCGTCGGATGATTCATGACGAGGTGGTCGCGGCGATCCAGGAGGCCATTCCGGAGATGTTTGGGTCTATCAAGACCACGCTGATTGAGACGTTTGACGAGAGATATGCTGCTGTTACTGAGGCGGCTGCTGCTGTAGCCACTGCAGTTGTTGCTGCCGCGAGGCCACAGGGGAGTGACTTGTTGTTGTACCGAGAGTTCAGCAACACGAAGCCACCAGAGTTTGATGGGACTCAGGATCTGATAGCCGCGATGAGGTGGATCTATGACATTGAGGGATGCTTCTATACCTGTTCTTGTCCGGAGCATCTGAGAGTACGGTTCGCGCTGAACCAGCTTCGCTTGGGAGCGAAAGACTGGTGGAAGTTTGTGACAGCTGACTTCACTCCTGCAGAGATTACAGCGGTGACCTGGGAGAGGTTCACCACCATGTTCCGAGATGAGTATGTTCCCCCTGTGGAGAGGGAACGTCTAGCACAGGAGTTCTTGTCCCTCAAGCAGGGGACGGAGTCCGTGACTGTGATTACACGGATGTTTCACGAGAGGGCGTTTTTTTGCCCTGAGCATGTGTCTACTGAGCAGGCACGCATGAGTCGATATCTGAGCATACTGAGGAGAGACATTCGTGAGTTCGTGGCGAACTAGACATACCGGACATTTGCCGAGCTCCAGGAAAATGCCCGAAAGAGGGAGATCGAGCTAGAGACTCAGGCCAGAGAGGAGGCCGAGTCTCAGAGGAGGGATAGGCGGCCGACACAGTCTCAAACGGCAGCCAAGCGGGAAAAGCCCACTGATTCGAGATCTGGAGGACCGAGGGGCCGTACTTGTAGGAAGTGCGGCAAGAGCCATGAGGGAGTGTGCAGAGTGGGGGTGTGCTACAAGTATGGCAAGGAGGGGCATCTCGCGAGGGATTGCCCCAAGGGGTTTGGAGTTTGCTTCCACTGCAACCAGACTGGCCATCGGAAGTCCAAGTGCCCACAGCTACTTCAGGGATCAACACATGGATCTGCACCTGCTGCTAGAGCTACCGAGGCCCAGCCAGCGAAGGCCGAGGCACCGAAGGCTTGCGGGAGAGGCTTTCAGTTGACAGCGGAGGAGGTCCGCGCAACGCCTGATGTCGTGGCTGGTATGTATTCATTTATTTACTTATACTGAGTTTGAGATATTGTTCTTATATTGTGGTATGCATAGGTACTTTTCTTGTGAGTTCTGTACCTGCTTTAGTGTTATTTGACTCGGGTGCGAGTCGATCTTTCGTGTCATTAGCGTTTAGCCAGCACATCAGTATCCGACGAGAGGTGTTGAGTCGACCTCTGCGAGTTTCTATAGCCGACGAGCGAGCGGTGTATGCTACTGATGTGATTCGAGGATGTGTACTCGAGATTTTCGGTGTTGAGTTCCCGATAGATCTGGTACCGATTGCAATGGGGGATGTCTGTGTCATCGTGGGCATGGACTGGTTGAGCCGATTTGGAGCTCTTATCGATTGCGAGCGTTAGTTGGTAACCATACGAGACCCTAGTGGGGGAGTACTTACGGTGTATGGCGAGGGTACCCAAACTGGGTCAGCATTTTGCTCGGCTGCCAGAGCGAGACAGAGTCTACAACAGGGCTTTAGAGGGTTTGTAGCCTATGTGATGGATACACGAGTTGCCGCAGAGAGGCCGAGTTCTGTCGGTGAGGTTCCGATAGTGCGAGAGTTTCCGGATGTTTTCCCCGAGGAGTTGCCGGGTGTGCCTCCCGAGAGGCAGGTGGAGTTTCGCATCGATTTGGTTCTGGAGGCGGCGCCTATTTCCCAGGCACCCTATCGCCTTGCGCCACCGGAGATGCAGGAGTTATCCTCGCAGCTTCAGGAGCTGTTGGGAAAGGGATTTATCCGACCGAGTAGCTCGCCGTGGGAAGGGCCGATCCTTTTTGTCAAGAAAAAGGATGGTTCACACCGGATGTGCATTGATTACCGGGAGTTGAACAAGTTGACGGTCAAGAACCGTTATCCACTACCGAGGATCGACGATCTGTTCGATCAGTTGTAGGGAGGGTTCTCCAAGATAGACTTGAGGTCTGGATATCACCAGATGAGGGTGCGAGATGAGGATATCCAGAAGACGGCGTTTAGGACTCGTTATGGGCATTACGAGTTCGTGGTGATGCCTTTTGGGCTCACCAATGCACCAGCACCGTTCATAAATCTCATGAACCGAGTATGCAGGCCGATGTTGGATCGATCGGTGATTGTGTTCATCGACGATATTTTAGTGTATTCGAGATCCAGGGAGCAACATGATGAGCATCTGAGGGAGATTCTTAGAGTATTGAGATCGGAGAGGCTTTATGCCAAATTCTCCAAGTGTGATTTCTGGTTACGAGAGGTCCAGTTCTTGGGACATCTCGTTAATCAGAATGGGATATTGGTCGATCCGGCCAAGATTGAGGCGGTTACGAGTTGGGAGGTGCCGAGATCCCCCACCGAGATCAGGAGTTTTCTGGGGTTGGCCGGCTACCAAAGGTTTATCAGAGATTTCTCCAAGATTGCTATTCCTCTCACCAAGTTGACCCGGAAGGGCGTTGCTTTTACTTAGGGTCCAGAGCAGCAGACCTCGTTTGAGACGCTTCGCCAGTGATTATGCGAAGCCCCGGTGTTATCCCTTCCGGAGGGAATGGAGTATTTTGTGGTTTACTGTGATGCGTCTATATCAGGGTTGGGGGCGGTGCTTATGCAGAGAGGGCACGTGATAGCATACGCATCGAGGCAGCTGAAGCCTCATGAGACAAGGTATCCCACCCACGATTTGGAGTTGGGGGCAGTGGTCTTCGCCCTCAAGATATGACACCATTATTTGTATGGGGTTAGGTGTACCATATACACGGACCACAAGAGTTTGAAGTATCTGATGGATCTACCCAACTTGAACATGCGCCATAGGAGATGGTTGGATGTGGTAAATGATTACGACTGTGAGATCCTGTACCACCCGGGCAAGGCTAACGTTGTAGCCGATGCCTTGAGCTGCACGGCGGAGAGTGCCCCGACACGAGATATATATATGAGGATAACGGTGATGACTCCGGTATTGGATACCATCCGAGAGGCCCAGGCAGAGGCTGTGAGACCGGAGAACCGCAAGAGGGAGCGGGTGATTGGGCAAGTATCCGAGTTTGTGACGGATAGCCGGGGGATTATGACCTTTCGAGATCGAATTTGGGTGCCTTATACGGGCGGAGCTCGTAGCATATTGATGGAGGAGGCGCATAGATTGAGATTCTCGATCCATCCCGGGGCCACTAAGATGTATTTGGACCTGAAGAGAGATTACTGGTGGCCCTGTATGAAGAGGGATGTCGCATGGGTAGTAGAGAGGTGCTTGACCTGCCGCCGGGTCAAGGCAGAGCACCAGCGTCCACATGGTCCATTGCAGCCCTTGGAGATTCCCCAATGGAAGTGGGAGCAGATCTCGATGGACTTTATCACCAAATTACCGAGAACAGCGCGTGGAGTTGACGCGATCTGGGTGATTGTGGATCGGCTGACGAAGAGTACTCACTCCCTTGCTATTAGTGAGAGCTCTTCTGCAGAGAAGCTAGCCGAGATTTATGTGAGAGAGGTAGTATCACGACATGGAGTTCCGATCTCTATTGTATCAGATCGAGACGTGCGTTTTACTTCCCGGTTTTGGAGGAAATTTCATGAGGAGTTGGGCACGCGTTTGCACTTCAGCACCGCGTACCATCCGCAGACAGACTGACAGAGTGAGCGGACGATTCAGACGCTCGAGGACATGCTTCGAGCATGCGTTATGGATTTCGGTGGGAGTTGGGATTCATACCTACCCTTGGCCGAGTTTTCCTATAACAACAGCCATCACTCGATCATCGATATGCCTCCCTTTGAGCTCCTTTATGGGAGGAGGTGCCGTACTCCCATCTATTGGGGAGAGGTGGGGCAGAGAGTTATGGGCGGCACTGAGATAGTGTTGAAGACGACTGAGCAGATTCAGCAGGTTAGACAGAGTTGCAAACGGCCAGAGTCGTCAGAAGAGTTACGCGGACAGACGGCGATTCGAGCTTGAGTTCCAGGTCGGAGACTTTGTGCTTCTGAAAGTTTCCCCGTGGAAAGGAGTGATCCGGTTTAGGAAGCGGGGCAAGTTGGGGCCTCGATACATTGGACCTTTCAGGGTGATTTCCAGGGTAGGCAAGGTAGCATATCAGCTGGAGCTACCTGAGGAGTTGAGCCAGATCCATAACACCTTCCACGTGTCCCAGCTGCGGAAGTGTGTGGCTGATGAGACGGCAGTAGTGCCATTAGAGGACATTCAGGTGGATGCGAGCCTGAATTACATCGAGAGGCCGATCGCGATCCTAGATCGGAAAATGAAGGTTCTAAGGAACAAGGAAGTGCCCCTGGTTCAGGTCTAGTGGCAGGATCGGAGGGGGTCCGATTTGAATTGGGAGCCGGAGTCAGAGATGCGGGAGCAGTATCCAGAGTTGTTTGCGGAGCATGACTTCGAGGGCGAAGTCTGATTCTAGTGGGGGAGAATTGTAACATCCGGATTCCCAGGTATAATAATTTAAGTATTTATTTTTGAGGATCATTGACCTACTCGACGAGTTGGTGCTATAACTCGCCGAGTAGAGTCGGGATGGCCACATGGATTTAATGATCTACTCGACGAGTCCGGGAGGAGACTCGCCGAGTAGGCGCTGGGAGTGAAAACCCTAGATCCCTGGGTTTGAGACCTATTTAAAGGCACTTATAGCCTCCCTTGCGGCCACCTTCCCCAGAGAGAAACCCTAACCCGCCCTTTTCGTGCGAGAGAGAGGCCATTTGGTGCATTCTTGAGCTTTTTGGAGGAAAGATTGGAAGAGTTGGTGAATCTAATCAAGAGGAGGCTGTGGATCTTGCATTCTTCTGTCACTTGCTGCTATTCAGAGGTATAAAGCTCTCATCTTGACCTCTTGTTTGTTAGATCCCATTTTGGGAGCTTTTAGGGTTTTCTTCCAATCATCTTGTGTCTTTGAGTTATTTGGGCATGGTTTGAGGTTTGGACCTCAGATCTGGACTATAGGAGGCCTGGAGAGGCCAAAGAGTCAAGCTTTATTGAGCTAGAGGCAAGCTCATGTGCTTTCAACCTTCTTTGGAGCTTGTAATGGCATATTGGAGCAAATATGCCATGCATGAACGTAAAGATCGAAGCTTTACGTGACATTCGAGCCTAGGGAGCCTAGATCTAGAGTTTGGAGTGATAGATCTACCCTAAAACGTCTGAATGGAAATATAGACTGGATGTACTCGCCGAGTCCATGAGCTGACTCGACGAGTCGCATGGGGTTTGTCCCGATAAGTCTGAGCACGCTGTGACTCGACGAGTAGGCGGGCCTACTCGACGTGTAGAATTGGTCTTCATGGGGTCCCTGAGGAAACCAGGAAAATCGACGAGTCTTCCTAGTGCACTCGACGAGTCTGGTCAAAGTTGGACCGTTGACCGGAGTTGACCTCTGTTGACTTTAGGGTTTGGTCAAATGAGTGAAAGAGGTCAGGAAGGGTAGAATGGTCTTCTACCCACTTTTCAGAGATAAGAGTAGAATATTAATTAGAATATTATTTCGTGATAGGCAGAGGCTAGACCGAGGATTTCAGGCACGAGACTTTTACTAGCTATCTTACGAGGTGGGTCTTCTCACTATACATTACCTAGAGTGGTGTCTATGTGCAGACCGGAGGGTCTTATGTGTATGTGTATGTTTAAGATTTATGTGTATTGTGTTATATGTATGCTATGTGTTATATAGACCGGTCCAGAGGGTCCAACGACTCATAAGGCCAGAGGGTCCTCGATCAGACCGGAACGGAGGGTCCACGATTTAGACCGGACCGGAGGGTCCAACGAGCTAGACCGGACCGGAGGGTCCAACGAGCTACGGGACTGGAGGGTCCCGCTGAGACACGTTGACCAGAGGGTCATACCGAGTTATAGCCTCGAGTGGCTTATGTGCTGTATGTGGTATTTTGGGGAATTCACTAAGCATTTATGATTACCGTGTTATGTGATGTGTGTTTCAGGTACTAGCGAGGATCGCGGGAATGCGCCGACATGATTTGTACACACTGATAGAGGATTTTGTACTTGAGATTATGGGATATGTTTTACCGTGATAACATTCCAGGGTATGCAATGCGATTAAGACGGACCCTTCCCTTTGGACTCATAAGTACATGAAACGTTTAAACATAAAACTGTAAGCAGAAAGCTTAGTGAGTTCCCTAAAATACCACATAGCATACATATCAGTGGGCCGAGCCCTAGGGGTATAATTCAACTCAGGTGAATTCTATGATCCAACCATA
Organism: Lactuca virosa; assembly: GCF_052849685.1. Classification (NCBI taxonomy): domain Eukaryota; kingdom Viridiplantae; phylum Streptophyta; class Magnoliopsida; order Asterales; family Asteraceae; genus Lactuca; species Lactuca virosa. The sequence goes on from NC_136429.1 coordinate 320,145,182, forward strand.
GTCTTACAATCACTTTCGTTGCTATAGCCAAACTGCAGTCTTCTCCGCCATGATCCAACCATGGTCTTCCATAAAAGTGTTGTAATCCAACCAAATTCTTTGATAGAATTTTGTGATCCAACCACACTCTTTCATGAAAGAGTCACACCAACAATCTATAGTGAGAAGACTCACCTCATAGTCGATCAGACAATCACCATAGCCACAGTAACAAGAAGTCTAGTACTACTAACCACCTATCAATAACACAAAGTCTAATCTCAACCAAGCACTCAACCGCAAATATTGACCCAAGGTAAAATTCAGTGAATGTCACACCCCCAAACAAGAACGGCGGAAACGTCTGGGGGTGGATGGAGTGAATTCATGTATAATATCATAACAATTGAATATAAATGAATCATAACAACACAAACATCATACATTGAGATTACAAGTTTACATTATTTACAAAATCCGCTTACTCAAAAGTTAAATACGAATACTGAAAAGTAGAAAAACATGATGCAGTGCCACCTGCTCTCAAAATGTTTAAATATCTGTTTACTGGTTTCCTGAGAATACAAGTGATTTTGAAAAGTGTCAATAATTAAGTTGGTGAGTTCATAAGCCTTTTGTATGAGAAGGATTTGTAACGGTTTCGTGTAAAATGATTTTGTATACTTCTTGAAAATCCGATATTTTCTTTAAAAACGAGTTGTAAGTCTTATACCCAAGACTAAAATGTAAGTAATGATGTACTGAAAAATGGTGTTACGAAGTTTTATCTTTATATAAAAGTGCTTGAACGTAACTTATCGCGTAAATCAAATGTTTCACTGGAAAGTAGCATTAATACGTTTTATCTTTACGTACAACTACTGGAATGTATGTTAACCTCGTTGTAAGTCTTAACCTAAGACTAAAATGTAAGTAATGTGGTACTGGAAAATAGTTTTAGTAAGATTAATCTCTTATGTGAAAAAAACTATTGGAGTGTACACTAGCCCATAAAACAAATGTTTTTTAATACTCCATGTGAGTTATTATAACCATACTAATGTTACTAGTTGCCTGTACGACATTCTTCAGGCGTCGGAACTGTTTACGACATTTGTCACCCCAGACCTGCCGGTCGAACTGTAGCTAACAGTTTAGGTGCGGGGTCGTCAGTCCCGTACAGATCAATACACAAGTGTCATGCTCTCCCTCCAAGAGATTGTAGTTATAATGCAGGTCTTAGTCGTGTACTCCGGTAGGTACGGTGAAGCCGAATGTCTCACAAGTCTGTATCAACTAGTTTACGTCTATTGTACTGAAAATTCATTTTCTTGTAAATAAGGGTATTATTCTTCCATAATGGATACATAGTATGAAAATAATTATACCTTTAAACAATTATCTGTTTCTTCTGAAATGATAGTGAAAATGTTTGTGCCTTCCAAACTATACCAATTATAGTTTATGTTGTTTGTTTGTTGAGCCTATTTATATAATCTTTTGCATATATACAAAGTTGTTATCTTGTCTAGTTTCAAAATGTAAGATCAAACCTTTCGCTTTTGAGAGGTAACCCACAAAATAGTGAAATACGAAAATGTACTCCTTTTTGTAATAAAATTTATATTTTTGTAAAAAGCTTCAAACACCAAGGAGTTTTACAAATCATAATTTTTTTATGAACTTATAACATAGATTATTTTGTTTTGTTTGTTTTGTATTTTAAGAAAACTAATTTATCACAAATATTTGGGTAAAGCTAGTGATAACCACCTCTTATGCAATCAATATCTTATATTTTAACATAAAGATGAAACATGCAAATATTTGTATGTGAAACAATTTTTGACTTGTATCCCCCACTCCCCCCGTAAAACATGAAAAAGCTTGAAAATGTGGGGGGGGGGGTATGAACTCACTGTGAATGGATTTGTGGGTTGTTTGAGAAGATGGTGTGAAGATCTTCAACCCTAAACACTTGAATGGTTTGATGAACTTCCTTGGAAATGTTATTACCCTAAAGGTTTTAACATATTTTTAATGTGTGTGTAAATAGGAGGAAACTAACATAAATTGTATAAAAACACTAGATCATAAGAAAAAGCTTACCAAACTACTAAGAACATTCTTGGAGAACTTGAACTTGGAGGATGTTTGGTTATGGTTCTTGAGAGAGTATGGAGTAATAAGAAATATAATGGAAATGGTGGTGTTTGTGGAGATAATCTCGTCCAAAGATAAGGAAGAATATGATAGGATGTTTACTTTAATAACTGTTGAACAATTACTTGGAATACTTTTGGGTAATATATTACATGGGAAAAGAGGAAAAACATCTAAATCACAAAGTCAAAACCCATTATCTACTCCTCTAAACCGACATCACCTTGTTTCCCCTTGTGATTTCGGTCCTAAATCCCCCCACAATTGTTGTTTTCGGCCTGGGTGGGCTTATACTTGGAGTTTTCGGCTTAGGTATCACCCATTAAAGGGTTTTCGGTCCTAGTGGTTTGGATTTAAGGTGATTTAGGTCTTGATGCTACATGGGAGGGTGATTTCGGCCTTAGGTGGACCGAAATCCCATTCTTTGTGGGGTACTAGGCTTAAACTATAAAATAATGTTTTAGTTTTTTGATTTATTTTCCCACCATTTGACTTGTCTTGCCATGCTCTCACTTGTTGAATTTTAAAGGTTTATTACGAATATGATCTTCGAGGTATATATATTCCTATATATACACTTATCCAAAACATGTCATCTTGTTTTCAACTTTTATTGTAACAAGGTCATGTTGTGAATCCACTTATACATAGTTATAATTCAGGCCTTGCTTGGTCCATAATTTTCCAGTTGTCACATCATCCCCCCCCCCCACGTTAGAGGGAATTTCATCCCGAAATTTGCATCTTGGACGGGTTATTGTAACTTAGGGAAAAAATTTGTGGGTACTTCTATTTCATTTGATCTTCTCGTTCCCAAGTAAATTCGGGTCCTCATTTGGCGTTTCAACGGACCTTCACTATGGGTATTCGACTATGTTTTTGTTCTCTCGATCTTCCTGTCCTTAATTTCCATAGGCTCCTCGACGAAATGGAGATTCTCGTTTACTTCAATCTCATCAAGAGGGATGACGAGAGTTTCATTTTATATGCATTTCTTCGGAATGGTCACATGGAAGGTGGGGTGTATGTTGCTGAGTTCTTGCGGTAGCTGAAGCTTATATGCCACCGGACCGATCCTAGCGAGGATCTCGAATGGTCCAATGTACCTTGGATTCAATTTTCCATGCTCCCCAAAGTGTATCATTCCCTTCCAAGGAGAGACCTTTAACAGCACACGATCGCCGACCTGAAATTCCAAAGGTTTCCGTCGTTTATCCGCGTAACTCTTTTGTCGGTCCCTAGATGCCTTCAGTCATTCCCGAGTTTGGAAAATCTTCTCGGCTTTCCCTCTGATGATCTCTGGGCCGGTGATGGCACTATCAGGTACTTGCCCCCTTGCTAGCTGCGTGCCACCCACTTCAGCCCATCACAGGGGTGGCCTGCATTTGCGTCCATATAGGGTTTTCAAGGCTTCGAGCTTGCGCCTCTTTGATCTTGTGAATGGATGGTCATGGCAAATGAAGATTGTGTACTTGACGCCCTAAAGGTAGTGTCTTTAGACCTTAAGGCAAACACCATTGTCACCAAGGTTAAGGTTGCGTGTGGTGCAGTTGGTCTTATAAATCTTAGGTTGTCTCGAGAATTTCTTCCTATAGAATTCTGAGCTAGTGGTATGCCGACTTTTGCTCGTTCCTTGAAGTTGGTTGAATATATCGTCGACTCGGAATAGGGTATATTGGCCCTTGATGGCGGGTTTGTTTGGCTCTTGGCAGTCAACGGTCATATGGACAATTCACCCTTCCTCTTTACGAGCCAGACATGTGCTCCTTGAGGTTAGAGGCTCGATTTGATAATTTCCTTACTTGTTAGATCGTTCCATCGACTGGACAATTCCTGTATTTACGTTGGTGCTAAGTGGTATTGGGGATTTGGCTACGTGAGTGGTTCCAAGGGTCGGGTCGATTCTGAACTCAACTTGGCACACGTGTGGTATTTCTGGAAGGTCTTTTGGGAACACATCGGGAAAGTTACAGGCTTTTGGGATATGCTTGATGTCTTTCACTCCTTGTTTTTTATTACTATTGTGGGCTAAGAAAGAGCATGGTACCTCTCGCATAGGTACCTCTGAGCCTGGATGCATAGGACAATTCGGATGTGTGTGTTGGGTTTGTCGTTATAGCTTACACGGGTCTTGTTATTTAGTGAATTAAGTCAAACTGTTTCTCGTAACATATGATGTGGGTTTGGCGAGGGCTTATCTAAAACATGTAAATGGTCACGCCAGAGTTTCCCACTGTTACTGATATTAGGTTAATTTAGAAGAAAGGTTCGTTTAGAGTTATAGTGCATCCTAGGTATGTATTGTTGGTGGTTTTAGTTCTTCCCCTAGTCATTTCTACCGAGAATATTTCCGTGAATGTTTGAGGGTTTTGATTTAGCATGTAATTATACCTTGTAAAGTACGCAAGCGCATGAGATAGTTGGGGAGAAGTGTACCGGTAATCACAGTAGGGTCATTCATTGCTTCCTCGTGTTCCATTGTTGAAATGCTTCCGACGGCTCTAACATCTTTGTTCTTAGTCCTTGGGCACTCCTTCTTGAAATGCCCCGCCTCTCCACACCCGTAGCAAGCCCGACTCACATTTGTAATAGTGGCTCGGGTGATCTGTCGAGCTGGCATCCTGTAGAAACGAGTGGTATGCCCTTTTCCGTTGCAGTTATTGCAGTGAAGCTCTCGGGAAAATCCAACGTGATGGAAGTTACACTTGTTGCATTTAGGCAGTTTCCCCGCATATGGTTTCGTCGACACGGAGTCAGTAGGGGTAGTGGTGGCATGAGCTGCCACAATTTGTTGTCTTTTGACAAGTACCTGATTCGAACGACCCCCTTTCTTGTCCCAAAACTTTCGTTTCTTGGGTATTGTCCCTCCATTGTCGCGGGAGTTCTTAGGTTTTTGATTTGGGGTGTCCTTGCCGGAACACACCCGATGGTGTCCTTGGTTGCCACCGGGGTTGGTACTGCTGGCATGGATCCTATTTCCGTTTGCATTGTTAGCACTAATTTGTATCATGATGGCTGTCACGGCGGCTATTACAGTGGCTTGAAATGTAGTGAGGTCCATTTGTAGAACTGGTGTTTCGCCGGTATGCTGGTTACATCCTTGTTGCGGCATGATTCTGTTGTTTGATATGAAGAGAGTCCGTAAGTAACTATGGTCGTTGCTAGTTGTATCTCATATATATATATATATATATATATATATATATGTATATATATATACACGCATATAAGTTACATGTTTTGTTGTATGATTCCCAAATGTTTCGACCACATCATCAAAATGTACTTACGGTGGTAAGTAGTAGGTATTGTATGAACGTTAAGTTATCAAAATAGAACATAGTCATCAATACATTAAATTGCTTCGGGTTACATGGGTCTTGGAGGGCGTACATCTCTTGATTTACTACTACTAGTTGTGATGAAAGATGCAATAAGCCTAAGACGCAGTGCGAGTAGTGTAGTCACTAACTCACTCGGCTATACTAGTCTATCATATGCCAAAATGGCGCACAAGGTGCCCAGCCATTTCACTCATTTCGCGAGTGGCCTCCTTCGCTCTCTATTCCGATAAGGACAATCTTACTTCAGCTGCAAGGATTTTTTGTCTCATGGTGGCCACTTCCTCCTTTAAGGAGTGTAGACGGTCTGTAATGTTCTCCTGCTCTGGTTGCTGGTTTAGTATGGCTCCTGAATGGTGTTCTTGTTCTTCGTGGATGCATCGAATTCGCATTATCACAATCCGGGCTTCACCTCCAATCCCCATTACCTAATTATGGAGAGCCTGAACCTGGGTGTCTAAACAGGCTACTTGTGGTACAATCAAAGGTAGTGCTTGATTTGTGAGAGTACTGGGGCACGGAGTATGGTACAGTGGGTGCATGCCTAACGCGGAGCGTCAACCGTCTCCTCTAGTCCAGGCATGTAGCTAGGTTGCCCCTTGTGGAGGCGCATCCTGGACAGAGGTAGATGTCAGCAACGAAGCTTGCCATTGCATGGGTAATATTTTCTTACTAGGAATGTTCATCCAAAGAGGACCCCTATTGGGTGCTTACGTACCTGGAAGGAAGGAGGTGAAAGGGTCTCTTGCCTGCTCCCGATAGGGTAAGATTTGCTAATGATCTCTCCAGCGCCTTCCTCCTCGTCAAAATCCTCATTAGAATCATCCTCCTCGTAATCCCCCTCTTGGTATTCTTCAGGACCCTCTTCTGGGTCCTCCTCATGAACTTCTTCTGGTTCTTCCTCGATCCATCCGTTGGCTGCCATGACAGGGTAGTAGGGGTCTTCGTGGTGAAATTCGGCCATGTCGTTTGTGAGATAATAGAGGTATAAGAACTACATAGAGCGTTTAAATGTATGCTTCTATGGTATCCTACAATAATCCTATAGTATTTTAAATGTTGCGTTTGATTCTTGGTATCTTAGTGTTGGTAAGTGTTAGACTCGTCGTTCGCTACGAGTATTTCCCAACATATGCTAGTCACACCTCAGATAAATATAGTTGATCATGTTATATTTATTCAAGGTCTAATTACATATCCCAAGGACTACCCGTAGTTTTCAGCTCATCATACTACTTTTATTATGCTCTCGTTATGACACTGCCGTAACTTGTATGTACTTATACTTTGCTTAAAATATTATGATATTTTTAAAGGTATATTTGTAGTCAGAGTGTTTTAGCCCCATTGTATTTATAGTTTTATATCTTGTATGGTTTGATATACTAGTTCACTATAAACAATGCTCTGATACCAATCTATCACACCCCAAACCAGTACAGTGGAAACATTTGGGGGCGGATGGAGTGACTTCATGTACAGTATCATAACAATTGAATATAAATGAATCATAGCAACACAAACATCATACATTGAGATTACAAGTTTACATTGTTTAAAAAATTCGCTTACTCAAAAGTTAAATACGAATACTGAAAATTAGAAAAACATGATGCAGCGCCACCTGCCCTCAAAATGTTTGAATATCTGTTTACTAGTTTCCTGATAATACAAGTGATTTTAAAAAGTGTCAACAATTAAGTTGGTGAGATCATAAGCATTTTGTATGAGAAGGATTTGTAATGGTTTCGTGTAAAATGAATTTGTATATTTCTAGAAAGTCCAATATTTTCTTTAAAAATGAGCTGTAAGTCTTATGCCCAAGACTAAAATGTAAGTAATGTTGTACTGAAAAATGGTGTTACGAAGTGTTATCTTTATATAAAACTGCTTGAACATAAGTTATCGCGTAAATTAAATGTTTCACTGGAAAGTAGTATTAATGCGTTTTATCTTTACGTAAAACTACTTGAATGTATGTTAACCTCGTTGTAAGTCTTAACCTATGAATAAAATGTAAGTAATGTAGTACTGGAAAATAGTTTTAGTAAGATTTATCTCTGATGTGAAAAAAAACTATTTGAGTGTACGCTAGCCCATAAACCAAATGATTTGTTAATACTCCATGTGAGTTATTATAACCATACTATGCGACTAGTTGCCTGTACGACGTTCTTCAGGCATCTGAACTGTTTACGACATTTGTCACCCAAGACCTGCCGGTCTAACTGTAGCTAACAGTTTAGGTGCCGGGTTTTCAATCTCGTGTAGATCTATACATAAGTGTCACGCTCTCATTCCAAGAGACTCTAGTTATAATGCAGGTCTTAGTTGTGTACTCTGGTAGGTATGGTGAAGCCGAATGTCTCACAAGTCTGTATCAACTAGTTTATGTCTATTGTATTGAAAATTCATTTTCTTGTAAATAAGGGTATTATTCTTCCATAATGGATACATAATATGAAAATAATTATACCTTTAAACATTTATTTGTTTCTTCTGAAATGATAGTGAAAATGTTTGTGCCTTCCAAACTATACCAATTATAGTTTATCTTGTTTGTTTGTTGAGCCTATTTATATAATCTTTTGCATATAAACAAAGTTGTTATTTTGTCTAGTTTCAAAATGTAAGATCAAACCTTTCGCTTTTGAGAGGTAACCCACAAAATAGTGAAATACGAAAATGTACTCCTTTTTGTTATAAATGTTATATTTTAGTAAAAAGCTTCAAACACCAAGGAGTTTTGCAAATCATAATTTTTTTATGATCTTATAACATAGATTATGTTTGTTTTGTTAGTATTGTATTTTAAGAAAACTAATATGTCACAAATATTTGGGTAAAGCTAGTGATTACCACCTCTTATGCAATCAATATCTTATATATTAACATAAAGATGAAACATGCAAATATTTTTATGTGAAACAATTTTTGACTTGTATTCCCCCCCCCCCCCCCCTAAAACATGAAAAATCTTGAAAATGTGGGGGTATGAACTCACCTTGAATGGATTTGTGGGTTGTTTGAGAAGATGGTGTGAAGATCTTCAAGCCTAAACACTTGAATGGTTTGATGAACTTCCTTGGAAATGTTATTACCCTAAAGGTTTTAACATATTTTTAACGTGTGTGTAAATAGGAGGAAACTAACATAAATTGTATAAAAACACTAGATCACAAGAAAATGCTTACCAAACTACTAAGAACAATCTTGGAGAACTTGAACTTGGAGGATATTTGGTTATGGTTCTTGAGAGAGTATGGAGTAATAAGAAATATAATGGAAATGGTGGTGTTTGTGGAGATAATCTCATCCAAAGATAAGGAAGAATATGATGGTATGTTTACTTTGATAACTGTTGGACAATTACTTGGAATACTGCTGGGTAATATATTGCATGGGAAAAGAGGAAAAACATCTAAATCACAAATTCAAAACCCCTTATCTACTCCTCTAAACCGAAATCACCTTGTTTCCCCAGGTGATTTCGGTCCTAAATCCCCCCCCCCCACAATTGTTGTTTTCGGCCTGGGTGGGCTTATACTTGGAGTTTTCGGCCTAGGTATCACCCATTAAAGGGTTTTCGGTCCTAGTGGTTTGGATTTAAGGAGATTTCGGTCTTGATGCTTCATGGGAGGGCGATTTTGGCCTTAGGTGGACCGAAATCCCATTCTTTGTGGGGTACTAGGCTTAAACTATAAAATAATGTTTTAGTTTTATGATTTATGTTCCCACCATTTGACTTGTCTTGCCATGCTATCACTTGTTGAATTTTAAAGGTTTATTACAAATATGATCTTCAAGGTATATATATTCCTATATATACACTTATCCAAAACATGCCCTCTTGGTTTTCAACTTTTATTGTAACAAGGTCATGCTGTGAATCCACTTATACATAGTTATAATTCAAGCCTTGCATGGTCCAAAATTTTCCAGTTGTCATAGTGAAATAGTCAATGAAGTCAACAAGTTGTCAAAACGCATGTCGTTTGCTTAGGGAACGCCCTATGCTTTGCTAGAGGACAAAATAATCGGGCTAGGGCATAAAACATAGGTGTCCAAGAAATTCGGAAAGCGCCTCGTGCTTAGAGACTATTTCCTGCGCTTTTCCTTAAATCAAAGGGTAAAATGACTTAGTTCATTAAGTCAATACCCCAAATTCCGGATCTGAACTCCCTTAAGGTCTAACTGGACAAGGTTTCTAACTTTAACCATTAAGCCCTTCCAAATCAACCAAGATCTAAACTTAAAGTCTAATAAAGTCCAAAAATGCATCTTTCTTGTCTAAATCCAAGGCTTTTACTTTCAGATCTCAATCAACATGATGTCTAATGGGATAAAGTTTCCAACTTTATCCATTATAAGGCCACAAACTTCCAAAGTCTAAGATTTTGCACTCAAAATGGCGTAAAACACCACCAAGGCTTGTATGGCTCAAAAAGAGGGTTAAAACAAGGCATGAAATGGCATAAAAGGTATTGGAGTCCATCCAACACCAAGATCCCACACCAAAAGGAAAAACAAGGCATGAAAGGGCATAGGCCAAGATCTAACAAATTAGAGATCACGATTGATGCTTTTTACTCACAATGGTCTAGAAATGGTGTAAGTTTGTTGGATCTACACTTGAGCTCAACACCCAAACACCTTGCAACAACTCAATCTTCAAGCTTTACACCAAAGATAGGAGAAATGAGTTTCCAAAAGAGATTTCATGCTCCAAATGAGATAGAATAGGCTAGGGTTTCTCTAGGGTTTGTTTATGAGTGAAGGAGGCTGAGAATGAACAAACCCTAGGCCATAAGTGTGCTTAAATACTTAACACACCCTAAAATCCCGTAATTGGGTTGGGCCGAAACTTGCGCCAGACACCATTAATAAAAAGCGCCCCATGCGTTTCGGGTTTAAGTCACATTTTGTAGTTTCAACAGTCTAAGGCTAAAGCAAAGCATACCAGGAAATGGATGTTACACTATAATCCAAACTAAATAATTAATAAGAACTATGAAATTAAACATAATACAAACCTTTACCTTCTAGTTCGATTTTGCTACTCTTCTTCCTTCTATATTCTTCTCACTTGTCCTTTTTTTTAACGAAATTAAGGCTCTATTTTTATGATTTGAGAACCGACTTATTTCACAACACTATTTTATCATCGCGACACGATTTTTGAATATCAACAATTATCTTCGAAATCTTCTATTTTTCTTGAATTATCCTTCCTTGATTCTTCAGAAATATTGCTTAGTCTTCAAGCTATGAAATTTGTTTTAAAATATCCCTTTAAAGCTTTTATTTAAACATATTGCTCTTTTAACCAACAAAATATAAATTTATAACAATTAAGTAGAAAATATCTATAAAAACATGCAGAAAAGTATAAAATACATCCATTAAAATGTGTATATTACGACATATCAGATATATTTGGATTGGTTTGTACAAAAGGGATAAATACTAGAGTTTGATCTTAGAGAAGAGAGGTACAAAAGACTCATATTTCGTTGTACATACATATAGGTTGGATACACTAGAGTCATCACACGTCTTTCTTGGAATGTCTCCCATAAAACAACCACATTTTTGTAATTGAGAGATTGATGTGTGAATTTTTTGTGCCTAAACCACCACATTTAGAACATGGATGATTGGAATTTCTGATTAAATATGCACTGTCAACAACACTATTAAATCTTAAATTCTTAGTCATCATTAAATCATGATGCTTAAGATAAATTTGACTATGATTGTTAACATCAATCCTAACATTTTCGTCTATATAATAGTTCTCTTTGTAGAGTATATATTATAAGATTATTTCCCTCAAAACGATGTTTTAGGTGGCATAACTAGTGATAGGCTATCTGTCGTTCCTAAACTACTTTGGTATATGCTTTGAGAACGTTTGAAATGTCATAGGAGTTTCATTCTAAGTGTAGTTCACATATATCCATATAGAAAGTATTAGAATTATTCATAAAGTGTACCTACTAATTTTATTCATAAAGCGTCCTACTAAATGGCACTTCACCATGTAAGTAAGCTATTGTTGTCTATAATACAGTACTTCTTGCGTATAGGAACTTTCTTACATCATTTTCTTCATCAAAAGACCAATCATATACATAGATTATCTCTAAAGTATTATACCTTGCAATCAAACACAAATTTTTCCATTTTTCACGAGTTGCTTTTATCCTCATCTACATTCCAGATCCATATTTACTGATGTCTAAAATTCTACCTCTATCTTGGTGGTAACAACATAAGCTCTTTCACTCTTTCCAACATTAGTATTTTATAATTGGTAGGCATCATTCTTCATTTTCTATTACTTACAACCTTTTATGAAGTGGTTTGGAAGGTTACAGTTGTGATATATAGCATCAAAGTTGTATTTTTGTGACAACCCAAAATTTCTATCTTGTAAAGCCATTCAATTCAATCAAAGGTCAGACTAGTTTCTGTTACCTTTTAGCCTTGCCATGGGTTATTCTAGAAGTTTTAAGCCTTGTACACATAGGACTTAATGCTATGTATTGTGAGTAAAGAATTTATGAGTTTCAAATTGAGCCAAGATCATCCATCAAGAGATGTTTACGGCCCAAAGTGGGTTTACGGCCCAAAGTGGGTTTACGGCCGTAAACCCAAGCTTGGCCGTAAACCCCTTCCTACTAGTATAGAGTTCCTTTATTTCTTCCTCATTTGTCACATCTTCAAGGATGAAAACTCATTTCTCTCTCAAGTATCATCAAGAACACTTCCATTTCTCTTCAAAGTTGTAAGTGATTCTTCCATTCTTTCTTGATATCCTTTTTATTCAAGTGAAACCCTATGATTTCATCCATGAATTCATCTCTTTTGGGTTTAGATCTTTAAATCACCAAGAACACACACTTGTTCTTTTGGCCGTAATCACCCTATAAGCTTCCAAAATGTAAGTATCCTTTCCATATACTTGATATCCATTAGAAGCTCTTGATTTCCAACCAATAATCAACCACTTTATACATAAACTTCAAGATTTTATGGCCGTAAACCCTTCTTAGTTCATGTGGTGGCCGTGAACCCTTCAACCCATGGCCGTAAACCCTTCATGAGATCAAGTCTTGGCCGTAAACTCCATGGCCGTAAACCCTTCATGAAATCAAGTCTTGGCCGTAAACTCCTTGGCCGTAAACACTTCATGTGTGGCCGTTAACACTCATTGGCCGTAGACACTTCATGTGTGGCCGTGAACACTCCTTGGCCATGAACATCCTTGTGTGGCCGTGAACACCCTTTCATACAATCATATGTGATTGTAACACTTCATTCCAAGTGTTTCCTAGCACCTAAGGTTGTTCCCTTACATGATTAGTTGGTATATACACTAATTATATACATATATGTGTCATTATATGCTTAATAGGATCCGTTTGTGCTCGAGACTTCCCTTGGCATACTTAGCATCCTAATCAATCTTTCATTCGAATCACTTACTGCAGGTGAGTTCATACCCCTAAACTTATCTTTTAAATGATTTTAAATGCTTTTATGGGGGGGGGGGGGGGGAATACAAGTTAAAAACTGTGTTATCAAACAAACTGTTTCAAATCATTTTATAAACTGACATCAAGTCATCAATAACCCTTCAAATGGTTAAAACTCTTTTATATGATAAACTCTTTTAAACTTATATATTGTCAAAATCATGTCTATATAGATATAGTTATATAAATAAGGTTGAAAGGGCTTAGGACTGATAACTTGCTTTATTTCATGTTCCTTGTTTGGTTGTGGACTTAGGGTATCGGTTGTTTGTCCGAGTGTCGTTTAAATCTTAGTTATATATTATGTATATGAATGTATATATAAAAGTTCTTCCAATCAGTTCAATACCTTTGGGTAGCAAAGGTGTACAAATATGACCAGTCATTCAAACAACAGTACTAGTAAACTATAATAGGTATAGTTTAAAGGATTACTACTCACTATTTCTAGAACGATGAAACTTACAAGAGTCAGTTCAAACATACTATACACTTGAACAGAAGGAACATACTATAACAAGAACAGAAGGTGTTTGGTTTTGTATACTACAACATCCTATGGTGCACATACAACCCTAAAAGCTTTGGATCTATGTTTTCTCTAATTATACATGCAATATTGTTTCCAAAGGTTTAAGCCTTCAACTAGCATACAAATGATATAAACTACATAAAATACTAGTTAGAAGTTTTACCTCTTTGTATAGTTTGTAGAACTTGATGAATTTGGCCTTTAAAAGCTTATCCCCAATAGTGTGGAAGCCTCAAATGAAGTCACAACACATCATGGACAAAGGTGGAACTTGAGAGAGAATTCCACGCACCCAAAAACACCCATGAACTCCAAGAACAAGCATGTAGGCATTTTTTAGGTTAAGAGCATGTATTTATATGTTGGATTTCAAGGGTCATGGGTATAACCCAAATTCATACCCATGGGTTTATGATCCATGGTTCATGTGGCTCAACTCTTTACGTATCCATACATAAACTTGGTCCAACATGGATCATAACCCAACACATATAAATATAACTAATTACCATAATTAGTCCCCATAGATTTATTTAGTCTCTTTTGATCACTAAATTAATTCCAAATTAATTCTTGATCAATACTAATTAAAACATATGATTTCATATTAATATATTATTACTTATAATATATTAATAAATCATATATAACCTTCTCTCAAAAGTCCATCCTAACAAATTGTCCTGATGATATGCAACCCAAATGGACCATGCTACTCTCGGGTCGAGTACATACCAATAATACTTATGGGCTTAGACATCTAATCCTACAGTCTCCCACTTGGATAATTCTAAACCTATTTTTGCAAGTATGACTCCAAAACCCGACTAGAAATCGTAGCTCTTAAAAGCCGTTGTCGAACTCTGACCTAGTCAATGACACGTCCATTAGATAAGGGATCATATACCTCCATTCTAGATATCATATGGACTGAGACATGGATTATAATCATTCTCTCTGTCCATTTGTTGTTTCCCGATTTCTGATTTATGACGATCGACTAATTGAACAAATCAAATCAGTCCAGGCCCCGCCGAGCACTTACGTTTGTCATCACTAAATCATCGAGGGGCCCACAGATATCGCTTTTACCCGTCCAAGGGTAAAAGGAATGGATAAACTTCGACTCATATGCTTGTACTAACTACTTGTTGAATCATACACAAAGGCACGTTTTATAACATCAAGTTACTGATGCGTTTTCATACAATCAATGTACAACCAACTCATAGTCAACAACTCATATCTTTAGGTTTGAAGAATATAAGATATTATCGTCTCATGATTACTCGTGATAAAATCCATGAAGTAAGTCAAATGAGCGTGGGTTTAATCCAATACTCGAATCTCATTCCAGGAGCACTCATGAATGTTGCATCAACTTTTGCTATGTCTAAACACTTTAGACATCTACAAGCCCAATTCATGACAGTCTTGATTCATACCTACTTCCAAAGTATGATTGAATGTGGAGAGTTTGAATAACTTAATTATTCGGGAAGTCAAAACATGCAAAGTGAAACACAAGAATAATCAAATCTAATATGGTCTCAGAACTTATGAATATAAATAAAACACCTTTTATTTATCACCATATCGATTACACGTTATTCATTGTATAATGTTTCGATTTATCAACCTAATACTTGAATTAAAACAATAGTCATGCCATGCTCCAAGCATGCACACTATGTTTGTCCAAACAATAGTTATGCCATACTCCAAGTATGCACACTATGTTTGTCTATGATCCTTACTCTATGAAATAGACCAATTGAACATGATTCCAATGATGCTCATTTCACAATCCCAAATCCTTACCGCAAATGTAAGAATACAAGATTCTTTGCCATTTACTGAAATCTGTTAGATTCTAAACTTATATGCATTGATCCTCTTGTAATGACTATGCACAAAAGTCACAAAGACTTTGCAACATACATTTACAAAGTATTCCAATGGAGAGCAATTCCATGGAAACGAAGTCTCATATTCAAAGTACATTCCTTTGAACATCCTTCTTGCATTAAGTTTTCTAATCTTACACAGATTTAATGTATAACTTCCACCTATGGAAACATTTCCGTACTCCCATTTTGACTATCACTTCTGAACAAGAGTTGCCTCTTTTCAGAATATGTCAATATGGCCCTTTCCAAAATTTACACCATACTTCCAAATGTCCATGAGCAACCAATCTTTGGTAAAATCAGATTGTACTCGACAATTGCTTAATCATTTTAGTCATATCCAATTCTAGTCCTTTTCCCTCTTAATGCCCTAGGCATTTGGAAAATTTAGAACAGATGAATATTACAGCACATGTAATTGATCCTATATCCGAAGAATATGGGACACGAGTCATGATGTCTCACATAATGACACGATACTAGACCAGTCTTTTGTTATAATATTTCTATTTCTATTTGCCATGTTCTCATAATTCAGATTTTGAAAAGGGATGCCGTAATCATAATCGAATTTTAGAACGCAAATAATGTTCCCATATATACAATTTCCTTATGTTGAACCATTCCAACATAACATTCATATATATACTTTACTAAATTTGATTAAAATCTCAATCTAAGCTATTAGAATTGGGATGAAGTATAATTTCCTCTCCCTTAATTATAGCAAAAGAACTTTTCAAACCCTGCAACTTTGCAAATTGAAACTTTTGTTTTCTATAATTAACATTGCTAACTTGCAAAACTTAACATAAAAATCATGCTCCCACTAGCTTTGACATGTATCAAAAATCACACACCTTTCCTTAGATAGCTCATATGTGTGTCTAAACAATTTTTAGAACTATGAAAAGGGATGCCATAATCATAGTCTCAATTGTTTAGACCTTTTCCATTTCTCACAAGTCCATGTTAATGTGTCGGTTAACCACACACGCTCCATTAAAGACTTTGAGAATGCAAATATCACAATTACTATCTACTTAAAATCTACTCAGTGAAAGCGTTTCCTTACGATCATTTTCATGAATCGAAGAGAAACCTTATGACACTTAGATTTCTATGGTGTATGTGTTCCTATCCATGTGAATTTATCAAAACCATAATCACAATATAAGGTTAGTGACAAATCTAAACCCATATGGACTGAACTTGTGCAATCTTAACTTCTTGCCACTTGGCAGCACAAGGGCCAACCATTGCTTCCAGGTTGTTATGCAAACAATTGAAAACTCATAGAACTCACATGCATAGTCAACTTTAACTGGAATGGGCATAGAAACAAGAATATGTCAACACGATAGGTTACAAACCTCAAGTCGTGTGCTAGTGATAAACAACAGGTTTTATTCTTGATTAGTTCTTGAAACTTTTTCAAGATCTTTAAGACTCCCACTGACCTCTTGACATATAAGATTCTCTTGTCAAGAACCATTCCATGACAAAAAAATATTCAAGAGTTAGTGCGGATTCTTATCAAGATAACACTTCACACAATTGATCTCAGTTGGTCTTTGTCTTATCCAAGACATCACAACTTACCAACTTCAAATGTACAATAATAAGAAACATCTTATTCTACATTTGACAAGTGTTATAAACCTTCTAAAGATTATGTCACTCAAGTTACAATCTTGGAGCATCACTCTAAGAATTGTTTTGGAACGAAGTATGATTCATCTTCTTGATGTAATCAACAATTCACGATTCCTCTTCTTAGCCAAACAAATGCACTAAGATGTCCTTAGAGAATCAATTGTGATATGGTTTCATAATCACTAAGATAATCATAAAACAAGATACTCAAGTACTCTCCCATCTTTTCAGATTGGAGAAACTTTTATCTTTCTGCCTAATTTGATTCTTCTCATCCGTTCTGCCTTACATTGAAAATTTTCCAATGTTTCAGAATTACACTTAAACCTGTAAGCATAACCATATTTACTAAACTTTAGTAAATCATGACGAATAGTCTTATCGTTCTCTGTGGTGGACCTAACCAGCGCACACTCAAGTGTACCCGATCCCCTAATCCTTCACTTGACTCACATATACATGTGATCCAGGAATTAGTCTTAATTTCCCAAAGATTAAAATTCTCATTCATCATACAATACAAGTTGCATGATTCCAAGTTTCTATCCAACTGAAACTTGGGTGACGAGAATCTTTCCTCATTTGGTAAATTGTGACACTACCACAAACGAAAGAACCAAATCCATTTTCCAATATTGCTATCAATGGAATCATATAAACAACAATTTTTCACAAATCCCATTGAAAGGATATTTAAAATAAATAAAATTAAAACTTTTTCTTTTATTTTAAAACTTGCGGAAAAAACTTATCCTTACAATGCAAATGCATATGAAAACAATGTTGTTATTTATTCCTAAGCAATCTATCATGACTCTTAAGCAGCAGCTCAAAATTCTGATCTTCGAACCATGCGATCGAAATCCATATTCGCGATCAGAATCAACTTACTCTTCTTTTAAGTTCCCTTTCATTTCTCTGATTCTAAAAAACATCAAAATGCGACCTAGTCACATCATGTAATAAGAATCTCCAAATAGAAACTTAATAGAGTTAAATAGTGGACTTTACCCGAAGCATAGTCAAATTTTGACTTTTACCATCCTAGTGAACTTTCAAGTAAACAGGGCAGCTTCGCAACCAATTCCCCTTCCTTTGGCAAAAGAAACATATGGACTCTTTGGGAATGGTACACGAGACTATCTCAGACTTATCCTTTCTCTTTACCATTGGGTCAAATGACTTGACTATGGCTGATCCCTTTCCATTGGGAAGAGAAAGCTTTTCTGAACTTCTAATGTTACCATTGTCAATATCCATGGAAGTTTAGGGAGTAGATCTTCTAATCAAATTTGCTTTACGAGTGCTCCAAATCATTGCTGATTCAGTAGCATCAAGCAAATAGGTAATATCATTAAGGGTCATGTCATGGTCTGTCATATAGTAGTCCTAAAAGAACTCACTACGTGACTCAGGAAGTGATTGAAGAACCTAGTCAACAACCAACTTCCTTAAGACTTTGACACCCAACTCTCCCGACCTGTTTATATATGACTTCATCTCCAAGATGTGAGCACACACAGACTTTGCTTGCCAATAGGGCTTGAGTGACCTTGAACTTGTGGGTTAGGGAGAATTATTGGAGGATGTGGAGGAAGAGAAGTATGATTTCCATGATCCAATCGCGGGACATCATATCTTCATTAGAAAAGCTTGTTCCAAGAGATTTAGGAAGATCATAGTTGTCTGAACCAGACATCTACAATGGGAGAAATTCAAGTTAGATGATTTAAGTCCTTAATATAACACCCAATATGAAATATTAAGGCTAGGATCCAACACATCATTTTATAACTTGGAAGAGGGATGCCGTAATCCAAGCCATAAAATATTTGAAGGTAGGTAAATGAAGATTTACCAATTTCCACCACGAAAAACGAAAAATAATTTTCGGTCTTAAGTGAATTGAAACTCCTAGATCCTTTGAGATTCATTGTACTTTTCAATTGCATGTTTAAATCTCGATTGTGCCCTCTCAAGTTTGTGACTGGGATGCCGAGGATCACAAAGAAGGTGTGAATAACCATGCAAATTAACTTGGTACCCTTAACTTTATCACCTAATCGATGTGCCGGTTACCCACACGCGCTCCACCGATCTATGATAAACATTAAGTCACCCTTTGCCACTCTTACTAGTCCATGTTAGTGTGCCGGTTACCCACACACGCTCCACCAACGACTTGGTAAGGTACAAAGTGTAATTTCATGGGTTAGCACCAAATTCACATTTTCCTAAAGTAACTAAGATTGGGAATTTAATAAGGTTTAGTTACTCTATATTTATCATTATACTTTTAATGAAGGGAGAATTAATGTCCTGTCAAACCCGTTCGGCTAACGACCCTCCACCAGTCAAGGAAGCGGTGGGTGAGAGTGGACACCCATTAAACTGCCATTTTATAGGCAGTAACCTTATACCCCCCTTATAAACCGGCTTCGTGAATGAGCGCTACTAACGGTAAGACCGACTTTTTACTTATACATATAATATATTAAACTTTTAATATTATAATATTATAAGGGTGTATTTTAGACATTTAAAATACTTGGTGTTTTAATCTATTAATTAAACTAGACTTTTAATTTAATTAAACTCAAACCATATATTTATGGATTTAATAATACTCTTTTAATTAAACGCTTTAATTAACTATTAATAAAGTCCATAAGAGTAAATTTGAACTATTCAGCAAAACATCATAATTCAAATTATTAAATTCAAAATTAAAACCATTTAATTAATTGTTTAAGTTATGAACCCAAGAGTTTTAAAATTCAACCTTTTTTTCATAAAAAACATTTTTCAAATTCCAAAACTTGAGGGCAAGTTTTATAAATCTTGAAAACTTTTGGATTCCATAACTTATGGAGTTAAATGCTTGTTTTATGATGAAAATTTTCATGCTCCATAACTTAAGAACAAGTTATGGAATTCTTTTAAACATTAACACCAAGTTTTGTAACTCCATAAAAACTTTGAATCAAATTTTTTTTTAAAAACTTTCATATCCATATCTTATGGAGGTTTCAAAAAAAAACTCTTTAGATCAAACTTTTAAAACTAATAAAATAATCATATCATTTTATCTTTTACTAAATTTGACCTAATTCAACTCATATAGCAAATGATTCAAATTTTACAAATAATTAGTTTTTCACAAAAACAAGTAATTATCTTAAAATTTGACAACCTTCATGTTTTTTTCCTTTTTTTTCCAACTTTGAAAATCAATCATTTGCATCAATATCACAACAACCTCTGACTAGTGAGTACTACGGCTTCCCATAGCATCACAACAACCTCTGACTAGTGAGTACTACGGCTTCCCGTAGCATCACAACAACCTCTGACTAGTGAGTACTACGGCTTCTCGTAGCATCACAACAACCTCTGACTGATTCACAATCCGCGGATCAATCATAGATAGGTGCATGCACTTACCCAAATTATGCATCACTATATCTGGCGGCAATCGTCATAACAAAACACCCTTCCCTGCTACGATCCATATTCTTAGACAATCTCACTTGCTGTCATTAACCGAAAGGGCTTCCACTGGAATCATCGATGCTTGACCCACCACTTGCCGTCTCCACTCAAGACTCAAAATTATCCGAAATCCAATGCATTAAATTCGGATACCTCGATACACCTCATAGGACCTCACGACGTCTCGTCTCATCCACTGATCTTCCTGTTCCACAACCTGAAATTGGTTGTCTAATCAACTTCTGCCCTTTTCAAATTGAATAACAGCCCCATCATTGAACCAAAATTTCTAATCCGCCGAAATCACCCTACGAGCCAACCATCTCGAATTCACCATTATGACCTTGAAGAATTCCCGTTCACCCCAAGGTCTCCGATCAACGGCCACTTGCCGTGGAGGCACTCATCCTTTTCAAACATAACACATGCATTATCTCGCTCTGCACCTCGTCTCAATCACCAACAACCTTGGGCTCAATGAATTCGCACCGCCGGTCTCTATATCCAGATCTCTAACCATTATCAATCGAATCTCTGATCCCCTCAATAAAATACCTGGTTCTCCCCCACTTAGGGTTCGAACCATCCCCAATCGGCGCACCAACAATCTATCACGCCGACTGTTTCCACCAGTAATCATCGCACCTACTCTTGGAAGGTGCTACGCAACGCGATGATCTCCCGACAGAGATCGAGCAACTCCAAATGCCCTGAAACTCAGATGAAATCCTCAGAACTTCCCACCATGACTGCCTCTAGTCATTCAGAATCTCACACCATTCCATCACCGGACCTCCCAACTGTCCAGTATTAACCCTGACTCTTAGTCTGGAAGTAATGATCTACCGTACTCCTCATCATCGACTCCTCAACCAACGTTCCATCACGTCACTTATCATAAGAGCAGAAACCATTTTTCCACTCTTAATACCCATCAAAGATAATAAAGGCCACCGCCCTGATATACTCCTCTTGATTGTCCGACGCTGCAGCTAACACATACCCTACTATACTCAATTAGGGTGTATCCTGGTCCTTGACCATCTCAATCCCCACTGACGACCTGTTCAAGCTATATCTTTACCTCGTGGCAGACCTACTGCCATATACTCTGGTTGGAGATCACCATCCGTGCAATCCCACAGGGCTCACCCCCAAACTCAAAAACCGAAATCGCATCACCTCTTACGTCTCCCACAGGAAACGGAAATAGCACCACTCGGGTCACAGAAAGTGACCTCTCCATTATCGGCCGGTTGCCCAGCCTAGACCGTATTCTCCCATAATGCACCATCCCTACTCATCCCTGAGTCTTGCGACTCCAACTGGCATATCACCCACAATCCCTCGGAGCTCACTCGATTTCCCTTTTCAAGGGATGCTCTACTAAAACTTGTTCATCAAGGCCTTCTGGCCCCATACTCATTCACCTCTGATCTCAGTCTAGACAATCCCCACGGAATAACCGGTAAAAACCAGAAATACTAACCGCCACATGTCATGGTACTCAAACCGCGTGGCCACCTCTCGATCTGCTATGAATCATGGTACCTGCACCATGTTATCTCCTCTTAATCTTCTACGAATCCTGGTACTTGAACCATGTTCCCTTTTATCATTCCATCTCACATCATGGCACTCGAACCATGACATCACCTCTCGACCTGCTACAACTCATGGTACTCGAACCATGACGTCACTTCTCAATCCGCTACTTATCATGGTACTCGAACCATGACATCACTTCTCAATCCGCTAATTATCATGGTACTCGAACCATGGCATCACTTCTCAATCCGCTACTTATCATGGTTCTTGAACCATGTCATCACTTCTCAATCCGCTACTTATCATGGTACTCGAACCATGACATCACTTATCAATCTGCTACTTATCATGGTACTTGAACCATGTCATCACTTCTCAATCTGCTACTTATCATGGTACTCGAACCATGTCATCACTTCTCAATCTGCTACTTATCATGGTACTCGAACCATGACATCACTTCTCAATCCGCTACTTAAAATCCTCTGGATTAGCCTTCCGGATCGCTGCGGTCATCTCGTCATGAATCATACGGCGAATCTCATCATCTCTAACACCGCTGCTCTCCGGTGTGTGTGGTGTACCAACCATGATGTCTCTGAAACACAACACAAAGATACCAGAGACTCGATCGAGTATACTCGCACTCGATCACCCAACCCTACTTGTTCCTTGGTACCCTAAGGATTCTTACTTGGACTGCTCACTGATCCGGTGTTTCCAGTAGTACGGGCCCTATACTACCTTTCACACCGCATCAGTATTCATCCCAAGTCCTCCTCCTAGGATCCCAGATCACAAGTACTCTACACCTCGCTAAGCATAGGCTACCCTTCGGTAGACCTCTCATAAGCTCCTCACTGCTACCTACTCACTCTCGAAGCATCACATAGCAGCAGTAATCTCTTAGGCTAAGGCATCACAAATCAGGCCACTCTAGTCCTAATCTGATAACCTAGCCTACTCTAGCATGCATATCATATCATATCATATCTCATAATACATAATGTAAGGGTATTTTGGGAAATCACCGTTCTGGCGCTGGCTGATCGTACACACTGCTCCTTTCTGCTTTTCTCAAAGTCGTTTACTCTTTTAGAAAAATTGTTCCTTTTTATGAAAACTTTCTAAAATCCTCAGTTTGAGTTCAGATATGCCCGAAGGTGCATCCGAATCCCTGAAACCAAGGCTCTGATACCAACTTGTAACAACGTAAATTTCCAAAACAATTTTTCATTTTTAAAACATACTTTTATTCATAAGGTACTATCAAAACATAATGTATCCAATGTTATCATAACAAAACATATCCCAGAATCTCAAGACATAAACTTCATGAGTGTGTACGGATCATGCCGACGCCTTCCCGCGATCCTCGCTAGTACCTGAAACACATAACACCACAACTGTAAGCATAAATGCTTAGTGAGTTCCCCAAAATACCACATACGCACATACGCCACTCAAGGCTATAAGACCTTCCGATCACTGTGTCTCAGAGGAATTCCGTCCCACAACCCCGGTAGACCTTCCGGTCCTACCCGTAATGACCTTCCGGTCCATAACATCTTGACCTTCCGGTCCATATCATAATGACCTTCCGGTCCTTAGCATTCATAACATACATAACACATCCATATCATATAACAACATACAACACATACATCTCATAGCATATAAGACCTTCCGGTCACACATAGGTACCACTCTAGGTACAGTATAGTGAGAAGACTCACCTCGTACGAAGTCGGATAAACTCTCGTGCTTGACGTCCCGACCTAGCCTCCTCCTATCATACGAATAACATTCCTGATCAATACCCTCTCATAGCCTCATCTGTAAAGATTGGGTAGAAGGCCATCCTACCCCTCCCTGAACTCTCCTGAATCAGCTTGACCAAAACCCTAAGGTCAACTGAAGTCAACGGTCAAACTTTGACCCGACTCGTCGAGTGCACATGGGCGACTCGGCGAGTCCATGTAGGTCCTCTGAATCCTTCTAGCCTCACTTGGCACGTCGAGTCATCCCTTCACTCGACGAGTTACTCCTATCACGAATCGCGGGGCAACCCCGACTCGTCGAGTCCACTTATGAACTCGGCTAGTAGCGTCCATGGCAACACTCAAATAACCTTCTGAGGTCAGATCCGCTTCTCTAACCTATAGATCTGACCTTTCCATACCCACTAATCACGTAAAGGTGAAACCTTTACACTCATGCAACACATATATGGTTCCTTTTGAAGAAATAGCCTCAACAATGGCAACCTAAGTTCATTCCTTCCATAACACTTCATAAAGCAAGATGGATAATGCTCTCTGGACCTCTATGGGTCCAGATCTGAAGTCCAACACATAAAGGGACCATAAACTCATCAATTCAAGCCATAAAAAGGGTATAGAAAACCCTAGATTCATATATCTTAACCAAAACAGAAGGAGAGTTCGATTTGCTACCTCAATACTGCAGATCCAAGCTTGAAAACCACGGATTATCAATCGTCTTGACCTCCCCTAGCTGGAAACACCTTCTTCTTTGCAAAACAACACCAAAAAGGATTAAAATGGCTTGCTCTCACACAAAACTCGCCCAAGCTCTCTAGGGTTTCTCTCTCTGGACTGGTAGCCGCAAATGAGGGCTATAAGGACCCTTAAATAGGGCACAAACCCAAAGATTTAGGGTTTCTGCCGCCAGCATAGACTCATCGAGTCCACCCATCGACTCGTCGAGTCTCTTCATTAATCCAGTCAGCAAATCGCGATCCTACTCGACGAGTCTAGGCGTCAACTCGTCGAGTCCCTCCTCATAACTCAAAAAGAAATATTCAAATTGTCATGCCTGGAAATCTGGATGTTACAAGAGTGCTCGTCAAGAGCGATATGAAATTATCTCCTCCATGATAACAACCCGAATGAAGGATTGTGAACCCATCACGGGCCACATGCAGAAAATGCAAAGGTATGTGGACCGTTTGCTGAAACTAAACGTGAACTTCCCCGAGGAGTTAGCAATAAATATCATTTTGCACTCCTTACCATCGTGTTATGATCAATTCCGCATGACATACCACATGAACAAGGAAGAAGTCACCCTCAGCAAGCTTCAAGGACTCCTAACGACCGCTGAAACAGGTCTTAAAGGTAAGTCGGTTATTACCACTCCTACTCCAAACTCCGCCCCTGTCCTGGCAATCGGGAAAAGTAGAGGGACAAAGAGGAAGAGCCCTTCGAAGGGTACCAAGGGTAAGACCCTTGATGGATCCTCTTCAAGTGGAACTAAGAAAGGTTTCGTCACTCCTTCTTCTGACCCAAAAGAGGCTGAATGCTTCTATTGTCATGAAAAGTCACATTGGAAGCGGAACTGCCCAAAGTACCAGCAAGATATTAAGGATGGGAAAGTGAAACCCACCCATGCAGGTATTTACACTATATTGTCTAATAACTCACCCTATTCTAACTCTTGGGTCCTTGATACAGGATGTGGAATTCACATATGTTCTGATTTGCAGGGACTAAGAAGAAGTGAGAATGTGGAGCATGGAAAGATAAACTTGATCATGGGGAATATGAAAGCTTCACCTGTCACCAAGATTGGAGTTTATTCTTTGTTTCTAAGTAGTGGGTTTACATTAGATTTGAATAAATGTTGTTATTCGCCTGAAATGGCAAGAAATATTATTTCCTTTCATGCTTTGTACAAACAAAGGTTTACCTTTTCTTTTGATAATGAAATTGGTGGAATAAATGCTTTCTTTAATAATGTTCTTTATTTTAAAGCATTACCTTGTGATGGTGTGTATGAAGTTGTGTTTGTTGTAGATAACCTAGGAAATAATGTGTTCTGTATTGATTCTTCTAATAATAATTTGGATAAAGCATCATTATGGCATTGTCGTCATGGACATGTAAACAAGAAACGCATAGGCCAACTCCAAAAGGATGGAGTCTTGGAGTCATTTGACCTAAAGTCAGATGATAGTTGTGAATCATGCTTACTTGGAAAAATGACAAAGTCACCCTTTACTGGCTCTTGTGCAAGGGGTGAAGGTTTGTTGGATCTAGTGCACACAGATGTGTGTGGACCCTTCAAAACTGCCACAAGGGATGCTAATCATTATTATGTGACTTTTACAGATAATTATAGTAGATATGGATATGTCTACTTAATCAAGCATAAGTCAGAGACTTTTGAAAGGTTTAAAGAGTTTAAAAAAGAAGTCGAGAATCAATTGGGCAGGAACATTAAGATGCTTCGATCCGATCAAGGTGGTGAGTATCTTAGTACAGAGTTCCTCGACTATCTTAGGGAATGTGGGATTGTCTCACAATTGACACCTCCCAGGACACCACAGTTGAATGGTGTGGTTGAGAGGCGTAATCGAACCTTGTTGAATATGGTTTGTTCCATGATGAGTCGAGCTTCACTACCAATCTCATTCTGGGGGTATGCCTTAGAGACTGCCGCCCATATCCTTAATCTAGTCCCTACAAAGAAAGTTGCCAAAAACTCCTCATGAGATGTGGACTGGAAAAGTTCCTAATCTAGACCACATCAAGATTTGGGGTTGCGAGGCTTTCGTGAGGCGTGAGACTCACGATAAGCTCGAACCTGGAAGTGAGAGGTGTATTTTAATCGGCTACCCACATAAATCCTTTGGTTACCTCTTCTACAGACCCAGTGAGAATGTGGTCTTTGTAGCAAGGAGGGGTGTCTTTCGAGAGAGAGAGAGTTCATAAGCCAAGGAAGCAGTGGGAGGAAAATTGACCTCGAAGAAATTCAAGAGTCAAGTGGTGAAGGAACTTCAAACCCTAGCAGTCAACCTGAGGAGGAAACTCCTGTTGATCCAATTGACGAGTCTGTACCTCTGAGGTGTTCCACAAGGGTTAGGAATGCACCTGAGCACTACTATGGTTTCCATATTACTGCGGAAGGTGAGACACTGGTAAGTCTGGATGAACCTAACAACTATGCGGAAGCCATGTCAGTCCCCGAGTCTGCTAAATGGAAAGAGGCAATGGACAACGAGATACAGTCCATGTATGACAATCAAGTTTGGAACTTGGTTGACAATGTACCAGGTCGCAAGACAGTTGGGTGCAAATGGATCTTCAAGAAGAATACTGACATGGATGGTAATGTACACACGTATAAGGCGCGACTGGTTACAAAGGGCTTTTCTCAAACTCCGGGAGTTGATTATGGTGAGACCTTTTCACCAGTAGCAAAGATTAACTCTATTAGGGTCCTGTTAGCATCGCTGCATTTCATGATTATGAAATATGGAAAATGGATGTCAAAACCGCCTTCCTCAATGGAAGTTTGGCTGAAGATGTTTACATGTGTCAGCCAGAGGGTTTTCTCAGTACAGAATACCCTAATAGAGTGTGTAAGCTTGAGAAATCCATCTATGGATTGAAACAAGCACCTCGCAGATGGAATCTTTGTTTCGATGAGAAAGTCAAAGAGTTTGGCTTTTCGAGGAGTGAAGATGAGTCGTGTGTATATGTCAAGGCTAGTGGGAGTATAGTCAGCTTTTTGGTACTGTATGTGGATGACATACTACTCATAGGAAATGACATCCCAACCTTGCAGGAAGTGAAATCCTGGCTTGGGAAGTGTTTCTCTATGAAAGACCTAGGAGAAGCTGCCAATATTCTAGGGATAAGGATTTTGAGAGACCGGAGTAAAAGACTAATTGGACTTAGTCAGAGTACCTACTTGGATAAGGTGCTGAAGAGGTTCAGCATGCAAGATTCCAAGAAAGGAGAGTTACCTATCCAGAGTAACGCCAGATTGAGTAAGACTCAGAGCCCGAGTACCGAGGCTGAGATAGCAGAAATGAGTCGAGTACCTTATGCTTCTGCTGTAGGCTCGATCATGTATGCTATGACTTGTACTC
The DNA here is from genome assembly GCF_052849685.1 of Lactuca virosa. Taxonomy (NCBI): domain Eukaryota; kingdom Viridiplantae; phylum Streptophyta; class Magnoliopsida; order Asterales; family Asteraceae; genus Lactuca; species Lactuca virosa. The sequence continues at coordinate 320,173,243 of NC_136429.1, forward strand.
GTCCTGATGTAGCCTTTGCTTTGAGCATGGTTAGCAGATATCAGGGGAATCCTGGCAAGGCTCACTGGACCGCGGTAAATAATATCCTCAAGTTCCTGCGGAGGACTAAGGACTGGGTCCTTACCCTCGGTGGGAGTGATGACTTGAGAGTTGTAGGGTATAGTGATGCTAGCTTCCAGACTGATAGGGATAATTTCCGCTCTCAGTCGGGCTGGGTCTTTACCTTAAACGGAGGAGCAATTACTTGGAAAAGTTCCAAGCAGGAGACAGTGGCTGATTCAACTTGCGAATAAGAGTATACAGCGGCAAGCGAGGCAGAAAAGGAGGCAATATGGCTGAAGAACTTCATTGGAGACCTTGGAGTTGTACTAGCTATAAAGGAGCCTATGGAAATTTTCTGTGATAGTGAAAGTGTAGTTGCCTTAGCGAAAGAACCAAGGGATCATGGGAGATCCAGACACATTGACAGAAAATACCATTTCATCAGACATCGAATAGAAGAAGGACTCCTCATGGAAAAGAGGGTATCATCGGATGAGAACCCAACAGATCCCCCCTCACGAAGGGACTGGGTAGGGTTAAGCATCTCCAGTATGCGAGGCGCATAGGGCTGAAGGATGATATTTGTTTTAGTAGTTAGATAACTTGAAATGTGTAAAGTGTAATTGACATTTGATGATGAATAAAAGGTGTATTTATTTATGAGTAAAGTGTTGCTATCTTTTGTCAATCGTTTACTATCGTTTCATTTTGCATGTTTTGACTTCCAGAATAATTATGTTTGGTATATCATATTATTCGAATTCTCCACAGTAGGTCATATGTTGGAAGTAGGTATGAATCAAGACTGTAATGAGGTGGTTGCAGAGGTCCAAGATGTTGGACATGGCTACAACACTCATGAGTGCTCATAAGTTCTGAGTATTGGATTCAACCCACGCTCACTGGTATCACTTCATGGAATTTATCTCGAGTGATCGTGAGACGGTAATATCATATAAGTCTTCAAACCTAGAGATATGACTTGTTGCCTATGAGTTGGTTATGCATTGATCGTACGAAAACGCATAGGTAACTCGATGTTATAAAACGTGCTTTTGTGTGTGATTCAACAAGTAGTAGAACAAGCATATGAGTCGAAGTTTATCTGTTCCTTCTTGGATTAGAAGCGATATTTAGGCCCCTCGATGATTTTGTGTTGACCCATGTACCGGGCCCGGTCAGAACTAAGTTGATGTGTTCAATTAAGTTCTATGTCAAACAAATTGGAAACCGAGAAACAAACTACTGGACAATAAGTAAGACATTGTTCCATGTATTTGTTCGGCTGATATCTAGAACAGAGGATTATATGATCACTTATCTTAAATGGCGTATCATCATCATCTCAGTTCCGAGAGACCTTGAAAGAGCTATGATTGCCGATCGGTTCCTGAAGTCATACTTGCAGTTATAGTTATTAGACTTATCCAAGTGGGAACCTGTTGGATAAGGTGTCTAAGTCCATAACTATTTCTGGTATGTACTAGACCCGGTTTAGCATGGTCCATTTGGGTTGCATGGCATCATGCATTTGGATAGACTAAAATGAGAGAAATAACACTTATGGTTTATTAATATATTATAAGTTCTAATATATTAACAATATTATTTAATTAGTATTGATCAAGAATTAATTTGGAATTAATTAAGTGATCAAAAGAAGACTAATTAAATATATGGGTTGATTGTGTAAATCACTCATACTTGTATAATGGGCTAATGCTCCATGGATTATCAAGTTGGGCTAAAACCCATAGGATGCTCCATGGTGGTTATATAACACATGGGTCATGGAAATGAAAGGTCATGACAATTAGGGTTTACATGGTGTAACCCTAATTGTAACACACTATATAAGGATCAACATGTTCACCAAAATCGGCCACTTAAGCAAGAGTGACAGGGCATAGCCGATTTCTAAGTGTGTGACATTTCTCTCAAGTCATTCCAAAAGCATTTGGTGTTGTGTGAGACATTTGAGGCATCACAATTGGGGTGCTAGGCTCACAAGGTTTCAAGGAATCCAAACTACTACAAGGTATGTTCTCTAGCTAACTGTTATGTTCAAAAGTTCCCCATGTATGCTATATAGGTATATAAACCTTGGAAAAATCATTTTGCATGTATCTTAGTCAAACATAGATCCAAGGTTTCTAGGGTTGCATGTACACCTTAGGATTCGCTCAAAACCCTACAATATGGTTATAATCTGATCACATTTTACCTTAATTAAACAATTGGTTTAAGGTAGTTAGTACATCTGTAGTTACTATATACAATACTACTGTGCATCTTCATTTTTCCCATTACATTCATATAGTGATCTTCTCACATAAACGGTAATGTAAACTATTTTCTGATAAAGATAGTCATACACTTGGAAAAAACACTCACTTTTACAAAAGAATAAACATACAGAACAGTCGGGTCTTAGTAGAAGACTACTCTCCTTTTTAAGTAGAAAATATAGGATTTTCTAGGAAGTATACAAACATTTACATCAAACACTTACAAACTTTACAACAAACACTTACAAACATTTTCATCAAACTAATACAAACATTTGACACTAAAATACTTATGAACTCACCCGATTTAATGCTAATCTACTCTTTCAAAATAACTTGTATTCTCAGGTCACCAGTAGACAGGTACCGATGACCAGGTTTTGAGAAGACAGAGCATGTTCAAGACTCGTCTTTTATTTTGATTCATATTTTGGTGTCTTTCAAACTACACACAGAACACACTTGTATTAAATTATATTATTAATACAATGGATGATGTTGTTGCTTGTTTTACTATTGTGCATTGTTATGATACTGTACATGACGTCCTCTGCCGCTGAACGTTTCCGCCGTTCTGGTTTCGGGGTGTGACAGATTGGTATCAGAGCTTTGTTTATAGTGAATTGAGTATATCAACCCATAAAAGATATACAACTATAAACACATCGGGATTAAAATACTCTGACCAAGAGTTTATACTTTTAAATAATAAAATATTTAACTAAAGTATACATACATGCATTCATACTAAGATCAGTGTCATTCTAGAGCAAAAGTATTGTGATTGTTGGACATCATAATTAGGCTTGGGGACATATGATCAGATCTGGGAGTGATATAGCCTGATCAACTATATCTTTCCGAGAAGTGATTAGCATGTGCCTAGGAATGGTTGTGATGTTGCAGCAAATCTAAAAACTTACCAACACTACTACAATGAAAACTTTAGAACATAACATAAACTTAATATACTATAGGAGTATTTTGTGTTACTCTAATTACTTATTTGAGAACTAAAAGGTCTTTATTAGTAGGTCAATAATTGTTGAGTGGATACGCTAAGGTTATATGTGACTAGGGTGTTATAGACTTAGAATCTGTGATCTTTGATTTACTTCCTGTTCCTTGTTTGGTTGTGGACTTAGAGTTAGGGTCACTTATTCGAAGGTCTATTCTGTTTTGGTTACATATGACTAGTATGCACTACGCAAGTATTGAAGTAACGGGTAAGGATCATCCTATAATTATCTTAAGTAGTACGTCTATTAACTATTTCTTTTATCCCTATTCTCGCGTAGATAACATGGCTGGATTCCATCTCCCCGACGACCCGTACTTTCCCAACCAAGGAAATGGTGGATGGCTCGATGTAGTGCCAGAAGAGAATCATGCAATTCCTTTAGATGATGACTTCGTAGAAAACTTCCTAGAGGATTCTGACTCCAATCCAGAAGTCAATGATCTACCCTAGTGGCTCCAATCCCAAATCCTAACCCTCGTCCGGATTTTTAAAGCCCGACACCTTTGTAGGCGGAGAACTTGGGCAGATGGAGTCAAGAGCAGGATCAACCCTTACCCTACAACGGATACCGAAGCTTCTACAATCTGAGCGAGGGAGGCTCAGCAGACAGAATCCTGCCTATTCTGGTTCGCAGGGTTGCTCGGAATGACGAGCAGGATAGGGCAGTCATCAACCGAGTCATGGAAGTTGATGCCGATGCGGGAGTCAATACAGTCCGCATTCGCCATCTACAAGCTGCTCATGGAAGAACTCTGGACCACAATGAGGCCATGTAGAGAGAACTTACTGCAACCCAAGCTGAAGTCACGGAACTAAGTCTACTTTACTCTCTATTTTGGATATAATTAGGTCTATGTATAGACTCTAGTATTAATTTCCCGCTTATTTTAAAAACCTTGGACTCTCAGTCTGCTAGGTCTTTATGCTGTCAAATTTTCTCTTTATGGTTTGATGTAAGACCTACTTCAAGGTCATTTTTCCCGAACTCGTTACATCTTTAATGCCAAATTTATTGACAGACATTTACTCTCATGGGAAATCTTTATCCAAATGCTTTCATCCTTCTGTTGTTAGATCTCTATTTCAATCATACTCTCATCTGTTTGTTGGGCTATGGTGATTTAGTCCATAGACCACTCTCATTATACTCATAATTGAATTCTTACTATTATCCTCATCTTTGTAAACTTTTAGTTGAAAGATGCCTCCACGTCGATCAACGAGACGTAATCCTCCGATAACTCCAATTCAACCACCACTACCTCCTCCACAATACGATCCTGCAGCTCTCCAAGCTGCAATGGCTACGGATGTTACGACAGCCTTAGCTCAATTCAAAACCACTAGTACTAGCGGGAGTGGAACAACTGTGCATTCCACTCAAAGTGATGCTCCAGTGCGCTCTAGAGAGTGCTCGTATAAGGACTTCACCAACTGCAAGCCCAGGACCTTTAATGGGACTGGAGGAATCATTGCCCTCTCGCAATGGTTCGAAAAGACTGAGTCCATCTTCGAGATCTGCTCCTGTCCGGAAGGGAGCAAAGTTAAATTTGTTGCCTGCACCTTCGCGGACAGAGTCCTGACATGGTGGAATAGCCATGTCAAGTCACTAACCCTAATAGTGGCTAATACTATGGGATGGGAAGCTCTGAAGGAGCTCATGATTGAGGAGTACTGCCCGAGGGGCGAGGTTCAGAAACTTGAACAAGAACTTTGGAGCCTAACCATGAAGGGCTACGACATAGTTGCCTACACTGCTAGGTTCAACGATCTGGTGGCTCTATGTCCGGGAATGGTCCCTACTGAGGGAAAGAAGGTCGAGAGGTACATTTGAGGGCTAGTGCCTCCATTCTAGGGGAATGTCTTAGCTTCAAACCCCATTACCTTCGACAGTGCCAATAAATTTGCACAGCAGCTCATCGAGCACGGAGTCCGCACACCGACAACGACAACAACCCTTGCCATCCCAGAACCATCGAAAGCCGTTGACAACAAGCGGAAGTTTTGGGACAACAAGAAGAAGAACAACGCGGCGCAGAACTCTGCCAAAAAGCAGCAGGCCGTGGCTGTTCATGCTGCGATAGCACCTACTGCCACTGCGCCGATGAAGCAGTATGCGGGAAGCTTGCGCAAGTGCAACAAGTGCAACTTCAACCACAATGGACCCTGCCGGGAGAGCACACTGCTCGTTTCTGCAAGTCTTCGGCTAGGACAATCACCCAAGTCCCTGGCGTTGGTGTGGGCCAGGCTTGCTACGGATGTGGCGAGGTGGGTCACTTCAAAAGGAACTGCCCGAAGGTAGGGAACGCGGGCGGAGTGGGAAGAGTTTTGGCTATAGGCCATGAGGAAGCCGTAGCATACCCTACAGTGGTCACTGGTACGTTCCTCCTCGATAACTCTTATGCATGCATACTGTTTGATAGTGGAGCGGAGAGGAGTTTCGTGAACGAAAAATTTGCACACATACTTAAACAAAAACCACGTACACTGAAAGAACCGTTCACTGTAGAAATGGCTAATGGAAAAACTGAGAGCACTAGCTGTATATACTTAGGTTGTACTCTATCTCTGGATAGCCATTCATTTCCAATCGACCTCATGCCGGTCTCAATTAAAAGTTTCGACATCATTATCGGCATGGATTGGTTGAGTCATCATCGTGTTGACCTCATGTGTTATGAAAAGGCCGTTCGTCTTAATCTACCATCTAACGAAACTCTAGTTATCTATGGCGACAAACCCGACATGAACCTTTGTATCATCTCGAGTATAAAAGCCCAGAAGTACTTACGAAAGGAATGTCATGCATTCCTTGCTCATGTAGTCGATATGAGCCAAGAGAAGAAAGACATAAAGAACATCCCATAAGTACGCAACTTTCCCGACATCTTTCCAGAAGAACTACCAGGATTACCACCACAGCGTCAAGTCGAGTTCAGAATCAAATTAGTTGCAGGGGCAACCCCAGTAGCTAAATCGCCCTATTGTCTAGCACCAGCTGAGATGCAGGAGCTATCCGATCAACTGAACGAACTGCTCAGCAAGGGCTTTATTAGACCAAGCTTCTCACCCTGGGGAGCACCGGTCTTGTTCGTGAAGAAGAAAGACGGATCGTTCTGTATGTGCATCGACTTCAGAGAACTAAACAAACTTACCGTCAAGAATTGTTACCCTCTGCCTCGCATAGACGATTTGTTCGACTAACTGCAAGGGGCGAATTACTTTTCAAAGATTGATCTGAGATCCGGGTATCACCAGTTACGAGTGTTAGAGGAGGATGTTCCCAAGACAGCCTTCCGAACTCGTAATGGACACTACGAGTTTGTAGTGATGCCATTCAGATTGACCAATGCGCCCGCAGTATTCATGGACTTAATGAATAGGGTGTGCCGTCCTTACTTAGATCAGTTCGTCATTGTGTTTATCGATGACATTCTTATCTACTCTCGTAGCAAGGAGGAGCATAGTCAAAACCTGCGTCGGGTCTTAGAAATACTACGAGAAGAGAAACTCTACGCGAAGTTCTCTAAATGTGAATTTTGGATTCGAAGAGTCGAATTCTTGGGTCACAATGTTAGTGAAGAGGGAATTCACGTGGACCCTTCGAAAATAAAGGCCATTGAGAACTGGTCAGCACCGAAGACGCCTACAGAAATTCGTCAATTTCTAGCCCTCGCTGGCTACTATCGCAGGTTCATTCAGAACTTCTCTAGGATTGCGAAACCGCTTACTACATTGACCCATAAAGGCGTGGCGTTTGACTGGGAAGAGAAACAAGAAAAGGCGTTCCAAACGCTGAAGCGAGCCTTATGCAGCGCACCGATACTATCCCTCCCAGAAGGGATAGAACACTTTGTGGTTTATTGTGATGCATCCAGCCAAGGGCTTGGCTGTGTTCTTATGCAACGAGGTAAGGTCATCGCCTATGCCTCAAGACAGCTGAAGACACACGAAGTCAACTACACCACACATGATCTTGAGTTAAGAGCAGTGGTATTTTCTCTGAAGATCTGGAGACACTACCTGTATGGTACAAAAAGCACTATCTTTACAAATCACAAAAGCCTTCAACACATATTCGACCAGAAGGAGCTCAACATCAGACAACGATGGTGGGTCGAGCTACTCAATGACTACGAATGTGAAATTCTTTATCATCCCGGTAAAGCCAACATAGTAGCTGACGCCCTAAGTCGGAAAGAATACTCTGGTCATAGAGTCAAATCATTGACTATGACTATCCATTCACATCTGTCTACACAAATTAAGGAGGCTCAGCTAGAAGCCTTGAAACCTGAAAATGTGGTGGGTGAATCCCTGAGATGGATGGATTAGAACTTGGAAGTCAAGGGTGGCGGAGCCTTATACCTCATGGATTGGATCTGGACACCGAGGAATGGTGGTTTCAGAGACTTGGTCATGACCGAAGCGCACAACACTCAATATTCCGTCCACCCAGGTTCAGATAAGATGTATCTGGATGTCAAAAAGTTATACTGGTGGCCTAACATGAAAGCAGATATTGCTACCTTCGTGAGTAAGTGTCTTACTTGCGCCAAGGTTAAGGTCGAATACCAGAAACCCTCAGGTTTACTACAGCAACCGGAGATACCGGAATGGACGTGGGATCGGATCACAATGGACTTCATAACCAAGTTGCCCAAGACAACGGGTGGTCTCGATACCATTTGGGTGATTGTAGACAGGTTAACAAAGTCCGCACACTTCCTGCCTATCAAAGAAATTGACAAGATGGAGAAACTAATGAGAACCTACATTAGGGAGATCGTACGACTGGATGGTGTTCCCATATCCATTATCTCTGATAGAGATAGTAGATTCACTTCAAGGTTCTGGCAATCGCTACAAGGTTCCCTAGGAACTAGGCTGGACATGAGTACAGCCTACCATCCGCAAATCGACAGACAAAGTGAGAGGACTATTCAAACTTTGGAAGATATGTTGCGAGCCTGTGTGATAGACTTTGGGAAGGCATGGGATACTCATTTACCCCTTGTCGAGTTCTCCTACAATAACAGTTATCATACATGCATAAAGGCTACTCCATTTGAAGTCCTCTATGGCCGAAAGTGCAGATCCCCTCTGTGCTGGGCTGAGGTGGGTGACACACGGTTAGCTAAATGACGAGTTCCTGACAGCACTCTCACAGGTCCGGAAATCATTCGGGAAACGACAGAGTAGATCGTTCAGATTCGTGAACGATTGAAAGCCTCTAGAGACCGACAGAAAAGCTACGCAGACAAGAGAAGCAAACCTTTGGAATTCCAGGTTGGTGACCGTGTTCTATTGAAAGTCTCACCCTGGAAGGGCTTGATACGCTTTGGAAAGCGTGGAAAGCTAAATCCAAGATACGTAGGGCCTTTTGAGATTCTCGCTAGAATCGGCCCTGTAGCTTACAAACTCAAACTACCTTACGAACTTAGTAACGTACACCCTACATTCCACGTTTCGAACCTGAAAAGGTGTCTATCCGACGAGACTCTTGTTATCCCACTCGACGAAATCGAGATCAACGAGAGCCTCAACTTCGTGGAAGAACCAGTAGAGATCATGGACCGTGAGGTCAAGCAAACGAAGCAAAGCCGTATCCTGATAGTGAAGGTTCGCTGGAATGCCAAGCGGGGACCTGAATTCACTTGGGCGCGCGAGGATCAAATGAAACTGAAATACCCTCATCTTTTCCCTTAGTTATCTGTATTTGCTTCAAATCTAATTTCTGGACGAAATTCCATTTAACGGGGGGATGATGTGACAACCCGAAATTTCTATCTTGTAAAGCCAATCAATTCAATCAAAGGTCAGACTAGTTTCTGTTACCTTTTAGCCTTGCCAAAGGTTATTCTAGAAGTTTTAAGCCTTGTACACATAGGACTTAAAGCTATGTATTGTGAGTAAGGAATTTATGAGTTTCAAATTAAGCCAAGATCATCCGTCAAGGGATGTTTACGGCCCAAAGTGGGTTTACGGCCGTAAACCCAAGCTTGGCCGTAAACCCCTTCCTACTAGTATAGAGTTCCTTCATTTCTTCCTCATTTCTCACATCTTCAAGGCTGAAAACTCATTTCTCTCTCAAGTATCATCAAGAACACTTCCATTTCTCTTCAAAGTTGTAAGTTATTCTTCCATTCTTTCTTGATATCCTTCTTATTCAAGTGAAACCCTATGATTTTATCCATGAATTCATCTCTTTTGGGTTTAGATCTTCAAATCACCAAGAACACCAAGAACACACACTTGTTCTTTGGGCCATAATCACCCTATAAGCTTCCAAAATGTAAGTATCCTTTCCATATACTTGATATCCATTAGAATCTCTTTATTTCCAACCAAGAATCAACCACTTTATACATAAACTTCAAGAGTTTACGGTCGTAAAACCTTCTTGGGGCCGTAAACCCTTCTTAGTTCATGTGGTGGCCGTGAACCCTTCAACCATGGCCGTAAACCCTTCATGAGATCAAGTCTTGGCCGTAAACTCCATGGCCGTAAACCCTTCATGAGATCAAGTCTTGGCCGTAAACACTTCATGTGTGGCCGTGAACACTCATTGGCCGTAAACACTTCATGTGTGGCCGTGAACACTCCTTGGCCGTGAACACATCCTTGTGTGGCCATGAACACCCTTTCATACAATCATATGTGATTGTAACACTTCATTCCAAGTGTTTCCTAGCACCTAAGGTTGTTCCCTTACATGATTAGTTGGTATATACACTAATTATATACATATATGTGTCATTATATGCTTAATAGGATCCGTTTGTGCTCGAGACTTCCCTTGGCATACTTAGCATTCTAATCAACCTTTCATTCGAATCACTCACTGCAGGTGAGTTCATACCCCTAAACTTATCTTTTAAATGACTTTAAATGCTTTTATGGGGGGGGGGGGAATACAAGTTGAAAACAATATATTTATAGTATCAGTCACATGTGATTTATAACTATTAAACAAGAGGATTTCTTATACTTCAAAACTGTGTTATCAAACAAACTGTTTCAAATCATTTTATAAACTGACATCAAGTCATCAATAACCCTTTAAATGGTTAAAACTCTTTTATATGATAAACTCTTTTAAACTTATATATTGTCAAAATCATGTGTATATAGATATAGTTATATAAATAAGGTTGAAAGGGCTTAGGACTGATACCTCGCTTTATTTCCTGTTCCTTGTTTGGTTGTAGACTTAGGGTATCAGTTGTTTGTCCGAGTGTCATTTAAATCTTAGTTATATATTATGTATATGTATGTAGATATAAAAGTTCTTCCAATAAGTTCAATACCTTTGGGTAGCAAAGGTGTCCAAATATGATCAGTCATTCAAACAACAGTACTAGTAAACTATAATAGGTATAGTTTAGAGGATTACTACTCATTATTTCTAGAACAATGAAACTTAAAAGAGTCAGTTCAAACATACTATACACTAGAACAGAAGGAACATACTATAACAAGAACAGAAGGAACATACTATACACTAGAACAGAAGGAACATACTACACTAATACAAGAACAATATAACATTAATGCGAGCCACTACTTCATGGCATGGCAATATACTGTTGTGTCACGTTTTGTAACCAGAGTCTCCTGGAGGGAGAGCGTGAATTTGTGTATAGATCTATACGGGATTGACCATCCTATAGCTTGCTGTTAGCTACAGTGCGACCTGCAGGTCTACGGGTGACGAACGTCATACCATTTCGACGTCTTTCATCGTCGTGTTTACTAGTCAATCAAGTATGGTTATAATCTCATCACATTTTACCTTAATTAAACAATTGGTTTAAGGTAGTTAGTACATCTGTAGTTACTATATACAATACTACTGTACATCGTCATATTTCCCATTACATTCATATAGTGATTTTCTCACATAAACGGTAATGTAAACTATTTTCTGATAAAGATAGTCATATACTTGGGAAAAACACTCACTTTTACAAAAGAACAAACGTAACAGTCGGGTCTTGGTAGAAGACTACTCTCCTTTTTAAGTAGAAAATATAGGATTTTCTAGGAAGTATACAAACATATACATCAAACAACTACAAACTTTACCACAAACACATACAAACATTTTCATCAAACTAATACAAACATTTGACACTAAAATACTTATGAAATCACCGGCTTTAATGCTAATCTACTCTTTCAAAATAACTTATATTCTCAGGTCACCAGTAGACAGGTACCGATGACCAGGTTTTGAGAAGACGGAGCATGTTCAAGACTCGTCTTTTATTTTGATTCATATTTTGGTGTCTTTCAAACTACACACAGAACACACTTGTATTAAATTATATTATTAATGCAATGGATGATGTTGTTGCTTGTTTTACTATTGTACATTGTTATGATATTGTACATGACGTCCTCCGCCCCCGAACGTTTCCGCCGTTCTGGTTTGGGGGTGTGACAAATTTTTTTGGTGCATGGGGTGTATCCATTATTAAGGGAGCTGTAAGAGGATTAGGCATGTACTATTGTCAAGGGGAAAGAGTTTTGGGTTGAAATTGCACTTTTGGATATTGAGGTTACTAGTATAATTAATGAGAAATATTTTGTTGTGGGTATTGATATTATGGATAAGGTTTCTAATAGAAAGGTTTTTGATACTGCTAAGATTTATACTATTGCGGGTGTCAAAATAAGGTGTTCGGTTGAAGCGTTAGGTTAAGAGGGAATGTTCATTATGAAACATCTCTTCCTATTTCTTCCAAGATTTTCTCTCCAAAAGATCCCTTATGTAGAGAAGGAAGACTCCAACATATATAGCTATTTATAATACTATGTCGCACCGATGTGAGATATACTAACACTCCCCCTCGGAGTTGGAGGCTCGATGAGGATAAACATGGATGTTCTAAGCCACGAGGGTGTGGGATGCCGACTCTAATACCACGTAAACATATGTGGAGCCTAAGATTGTCTCTCTAAAATAGCCCTTGTGGAGAGAAGGGAGACTCCAACATATATAACTACTTCATGCAGTCGACATACATTACTAAAATAGCCCTTGTGGAGAGAAGGGAAACATGCAGTCGACATACATTACTAAAATAGCCCTTGTGGAGCCTAAGATTGTCTCTCTAAGATTGTCTCTCTAAAATAGCCCTTGTGGAGAGAATGGAGACTCCAACATATATACCGTGTCACACCGATATGAGATATACAAGTAGTACATTCATGCAGTCGACATACATTACTAGTTAGATTATAGGTAGGAAAACATGAGGGTAAGATTTGCATATTGGAGAGATAATAAGAGTGACATGATTTTGAGTAGTTGAGACTTAGGAAAGAGGTTCACCAGATCTAATTATGAGAGTGAATTATGTTTTTGTATTGTACATCATTTGTATACTCTTTACTTAGGCTCATTCTATTGTAATCTTATCTTGAATTTTGGCATCTTGATGTTTTGTATATATGTTACATAATGCGAAGCTCTCCATTAAGAGAAGAAATTAATCATTATCCTAGTATGAAGTCCTTGTAGTCTAGCTCTGACCAATAATAAACATAAACATCTATAAGTCATAGTTCAAATTCATGTTTGGATATAAAATTCCTCACTATGGCGGTAGTACAATATTTTTCTCGTGTTAACCATGAGAGCGTCTCCACTAAATATCCATGAGATACATTTTAAATTTTTAACCATATATATAAGAACGACTACATGAATCTAAGTCATTTAGAATTGATTATAAAACTATTCTTGCCAAACAAAAAAAATACTATAGGTAATGAGTAAAAACGATTACATCATAGTAGTTACTTAATTTGAATACAAGCTCATGTGCAAGTTTGGATACTAACTTTGCTACTCTACATAAATATGACTACCTGGCTTGTCTCATATTAACCATGAAAGTGGCGTTGGTGAGTTTAGTGTCACTCAATTTATATGATTGAATCAATACAAGTGTCAAATGATGATTTAAATGGTGACTTAATAAAAGTTAAACGGTGAGGAGTGCACATTTGTATATAAAAAAAGTTTGATCTTGAACATGACGAAAGATGGAGGTCAAAGGGGTTGCGCTCACTTGCAGGGTCAAGGGGCAAAGCCTTGGTGGCGGTCCTGCTCCGGACAAAGTCGTCTGTTGCAGTTTCAACCACACATCTCAACCACACAGCTTAGCCAGACAGCACGCACAAGTTGTTTGTGAAGTTTTGCAGGAAACCGTTTTATAACTGCAAAAATGCAAATTTTGTTGTCCTTATCCGGTTTTTGGATACTCAAGTATATATATACTCATATTTTGTCACACTTGAAATTCTCTTACAAAAATTAACATTATGGATTATCCTATATTAATTTCTTATTAACACACGGACATAAAGAGATATTAATAAAATATCTTATACACGAATGGTAAGTAAACCATATATTGCTTACCATATTATGTTTTCTACCCCAAATTTCTAAGAAGTGGTTCTATATCATTTTAATTGTACGTGGTTGATGAAGATGTTCATATGTAGTGTTTAGCTTTCTTAATATGTAAAAAGTAAAAACGATCACATGCTACCCGGTCATTTTAGCATGACGTAAAAACTAACCAGGTTCCAAACCATGTATTTTATAGGTAAGGATTACATCACAATAGTCACCTAATTTGAATTCGGAAGCTCCATTTTGAAACCAAATGTCAAAGTTATCCACAGATTTGTGACCCCACACAATCCACCACTAGCTAATTCAAAATTTTTGTCAATGATTTTCTGTTTTGTAATTATCTTTTCATTTTCTACAGAAGTTTCATCATCATAATTTTGGTAAATCTTTAAAATATCAATTAATTAATTAACAAATTAACAATAATATTGGTTTCTGTGAACTTAAGTTATTGATTTTATCATTGCCAAAAGATATTTATATATTTCCTGAAAGAATTTTATGGTTTCAACCTAGTGTCCAGGACCTAGCTAGATATTTGAAACTTTTATGAAAAAAGATGAATTGGGAAAATAAAGAGAAGCATCGATAGCTAGCTAGCAACATTTTCCAAGATAAAGCACGCTTTGGTTTCCAAAGTCAAAATAAATAAGACATAAAGATGTTTAGAGGGTACAAGATGTTGAGAGGGTACAAGGATACAATTTGTCTCTCTTCTTTCCGGAAACAAAGAAGAAAAGAGCCAACGAAAGTGAAAGTTTAACCAAAAAGGAGCATAAGAATTTCAGCAACTAAGTGACCTTAAACTCCTGGAAAAACCCTTTTCATTTCACTTCATGACGATCTTGATCTTCCTTCTGGATGTAAAGGGAAGAGCTCGAGTGTTTTATTATCTTCCTCATCTTTTTCCAAGCACTCAAATGACCAACTTCTACACTTCTTGTATGGACTCTCCACTACTTCTCCCTTCAAAAATATTAAAAAGATAGTTTATATTACATGCAAGAACTAAACTTTTCACAAAACCCACAATAAAAAGATTACATGTAAGTCAAAAACAAAGAAAGGAAGCATACTCTAGGGTTTAATGAGATGGAGTTGATCATGGTGGAGGCTGGGGTTGATCTTAAGGAATGGTTAAGACCGAGGTTGTTACGCTTCTGCTTTTGTCTCTCGCGTGCTTTGTGATTTTGGAACCAATAGAACACATTCTTGCCTTCTATTTTGCCATACTTGCATAGCTGTGAAGTGATTTGTTCGATTTGTTGTGCGTTTGGAGTCCGCATTCCACCTCTATATAACATCTCTAAGATTCCAATTTGCTCTTGTGTTGGATTCCATCTTGTTCCTCCTGGATGTGTTTCCACCTGCACAAAGTTCACCATTCTCATCAAGTTATTGTAGATCCCAAATAACAAATGAGTATTCCGCTTTAATTTTTATATTGTTTATGAGGATAATATCTTCAAAAGAGAAAAAAAAATATTCCATATCATGTCATATATATGTTTAAACAGTGAAGATCCTTGGCAACTGTAAGCATATGTACAAGTGAAATTCAATTACTTTTAACCAAAATGCACAGTATGTAGTTCAGCATTACACCTAGCTTGTCTTGTAGTGTATCATATATATTAATCTGCATGAACTTACACATAAACGTAAGTGAAGATTAAGAACTAATGATCAGTACCTGAGGAGAATCTTTCTTGTGGTCAGGTGAAACAAGTTGAATAGGACAACTTTCAGGTCTAATGAAGCTCTTGAGATCAAAAGCGGGTGTCGCATGGCTATTACTACTACTGCTATTGCTAACGCTAATATTATTCATGGTGAAACAAGTGTCAGTACTATCACTACTTGTCAACTTAGGTGTGAGAGGGTGTAAGCGTTTGCAGACACCAAGGGTGAGGCCAGAGGATGAGGATTCATCGTCCCCCCAGAACCCACCACCACGTGCAAACTGATGCACCTTCATGCTGCTAAGTCCCATGGATGGGTAAAAACATGGTTGATAGAGAGTGTCAATTATATAGACAAATCAAGAAAGAAAAAAGAAAGGGGTTGTCATCATATCATGGTGAATTATGCAAATGAAGGTGAAAAAGGAGGGAAAGAAAAGCAAGAAAAAGAAAGTGGGTGCCCCATGAAGAACCAAGACCAAATGATGAGGTGAGGTTGACTTGAGCGATGATCCTTTTTAAAAAGCGTAACAACTCTTAATCTAAAGAGAGAGAATGAGAAATAATGTATGGACGTGTGGTCTAGATTGGGTGAAATTCTTTCTGTCATGAACATTGATTATTAAATTATATATTCCGTTTCGAGAAAAAAAACACAAGATTTCAACACCAACCACCACTTTTCACTTTTAATAAAATCCAGCATTTCCAAGATTTGAGGTGTATATTGTAATTTCCGTAAATATATTCTTTTTCAAGCAAAGATTTGGTAACAAAACACCATCGAAAAATACTAAAAAACGATCAAACACTTGTCCAATAACATATAAAAATGCAGATTTTTTTTGAAGATGTTACCATCTAAAAATAAAGATGTTCAAATGATGCAGTATATTTGAAGAGATTGTAAATGCGTGTGCGTTGGGTAGTCTAATCAGGGGGTTTGTGTATTTGCTTTAATGATAAGGTGTCTATGCTTTTCGGTGGCCTCTTTGGCTGTGTTTGTGACTTTATTTGCTATAAAGTAAGATGAGAGGGAATGAGAAAAGATTCCTCCAATCCCAAAACTTGAAAATGGGAACTTTTTTTATTTCATTTTCATGATACGGATATGGGAATTTCATATGCTTTCTTTCCCTCTCAATCTGTGTTGTTTTGGGTGGGAAGTGAATGCAGCCTTAAAGTGGTAGAGAATGTTGAAAAAGAAAGCAAACAAAAATTAAGTAA
This sequence comes from Lactuca virosa, assembly GCF_052849685.1. Lineage (NCBI taxonomy): Eukaryota > Viridiplantae > Streptophyta > Magnoliopsida > Asterales > Asteraceae > Lactuca > Lactuca virosa. The sequence continues at coordinate 320,189,938 of NC_136429.1, forward strand.
TAGCAACAAAAAGGCAACCCCAAATCTATGTGATATCTCTTGCTATATATTAAATTCCCCTATTTTTCTTTGGAAACTGTAGCCATATTTCTTATGTAAAGCGTATTTTTGAACCCACTAACTATGTCTTGCGGTAATACCGAGGTTTATGATATTTGGGTTTACAGTTTAGTTTCTTTTTATAGAAATACGAATTAATTCGTGATTCCAAGAAGAGAAAGATGATGATTACATCATCTGTTAGTCACCGAACGTTAGCTTGATGATGCCAAATAGAGATCTATGACTGTGTTACTAAATGGATGCATGACAGTGAGTTTGCTTGCAATTTTGTACAAAGAAATCATATGTTGGCTTTTTCTTTCTCAAAATTTTCTAATGACATCTTGTATGCATTACTTATAATTTTTTTTACCATAATATACTTTTTATTTTATGTAACTTAAAATAAATATTTATTTTTAATCATATTTGTATATTATAATTCATTTGATTTTATATATCATAATGACTTCCAACCTAATATACTTAATAACATACTGCATCCAAATAAAGCTTTAACGAAACAAGTTCATCATGCCCAAATGGCCGAACCTGCCTATAATGGACCCAATCATTATAGCCGAGCAAAGGTTCAACACGAAGCGAGAAGTCCTTGGCCAAACTCACGTCTCATGAGTCAAGGCTAACCACTCAAGGTTTTTGGCCGAGACAATATTCAAGGTCGAACCAACATTAGTTGCCTGAGCTCAAAAGTTCAAATTCCAACCAACAAAGGATGATGGTTAAACCAAAAAAAGTTGAGCAGGGAGGATTGTGGAACCAAGAGGTAGTGCCAGGTTCATAACCTTGATTCGGCAAACCTCTCTAAAAGATAGATTGTTGAGAATAATAGGGAAATGGACTTAATAAGGTAATTAACTTTTAGGTTTGTTCACATCTAGGTAATTATCTTTTTTTTTGTACACATCTAGATAACGAACTTTTTGGAAGTGTTCACATATGACCATTATGATCGGCTGTAGCAGGTTACATCCGGTCATAACTGGTCATAATGGTCATATGTGAACACTCCAAAAAGTTTGTTACCTAGATGTATACAAAAAAAAAATTGATACGCAGATGTGAACACACCGAAAAAGTAAAAGTAAATTACACGAATGGTCCCTATAGTTTGGATAATTTGTGTGTTTGGTCCCTAACTTATTTTGTAACTTTGATGATCCCTACTGTTTATTTTTGTTATGCGGTTGGTCCATGTTTTACCTCAAAAGACTATTGTGCCCTTTTTTAATTTATTTTTTAATTAATTTTCTTATTTTTGTATTTATTTTTTATATATTTTAAAAAATTAATAGGCCCCACATCAACGTCTTCACTATCCATTCTTTTTTCGATCCTTCACTCCGACGAACCAACCCCACAACTCACTGTCTTCTTCATTGAATTTTCCACCACCACAACCCAATAGAAGGGTTGTGGGGTTGGTTCGCCAGAATTGAAGGGCATGAAAAAAAAGAGACAGTGAAGACTTTGATGTCATTAAAGATGGAAAAAAAATAAAAGTTGAGGAGGATAAGAGATGGGATGGTGACTGGTGGGACCGAGCTTAAATTTCTCGGATGGGGTTTCAGGTTTAGGGTGAGGAGATACAAAATATGTGGGGTCTATTAATTTTTTAAAATATATAAAAATTAAATACATAAATAAGAAAATTAATTAAAAAAAATAAATTAAATAAAGGCACAATAGTCTTTTGAGGTAAGATAGGGACCAAACGCACAACAAAAATAAACAATAGGGATCATCCAAGTTAAAAAATAAGTTAGGGACCAAACTCAATAATTACCCAAACTACAAGGACCATTCGTGTAATTTACTCTTAGCTTTTCGGTTTGTTCACATCTGGGTAACTATCTTTTTTTGTACACATCTAGGTAACGAACTTTTTAGAGTGTTTACATATGACCATTATGACCGGTTATGACCGGATGTAACCTGCTACAGTCGGTCATAATGGTCATATGTGAACACTTCCAAAAAGTTCGTTATCTAGATGTGTATAAAAAAAGATAGTTACCCAGATGTGAACAAACCAAAAAGTTAATTACCTTATTAAGTCCATTTCTCAGAACAATATGCAAAGAACAAAGAATACTAAGTGAACATATGGGTCCAAAAAAACATTAAAAATAACTAAATAAATAAACAATATTTGTAGTATATAGATTTGTTATTTATCATTTTAAATAAATAAGTAGACAATAGTTGTTTATTATTTATTGGTCAAAATCATAATAAATAAATAAAAGAGTTATATTTATTATAAATTAAATAATAGGTATTTATAATTTATTTGTCAAAATGTGAAATGAATGACACTCTGGGAAAGTTGAACGGTCACAACAAAGGGTGGAGAAAAGTCAGGAGAAGGCCATTGAAAAACAAAAACATTCAAGGAGAAAACGGAGAATTCATTTCATATTTACGTCTTTAACATACCAGATGCATCCGATAGGATCGAGTTGAAGGAAGTATTCCAGAAGTTTGGCAAGGTGGTGGAGTGATACATATCGAATAAGAAAGATTTGTTAGGGGGCCATCTAATTTATAGGTACGTTTGTAATTGCTAATTTATTTATTATAAGAAAATAAGAAAGATGGTTTTGGAAGGAAAATAAATTTGAGACGCAACCATGTGTTGGTCGCTGCACGATAGGAGAATCATAGTCGCGATGCGATGTTGCCAACAACCCAAAACCCTAATCTCGGGATTCTAACACTATATAAATGCACTAACTCCTATGGTTTTCTCTTATGTCTGCTGTAAACCTCGAGAAAACCTAGAAGCTTGAAACCCTAGCCTCCTTCCTTTGATTCTTGAGTTTTAGTGTCATTGGAGTAGAAGCTTGAAGAAGAAGCAAGAGTTGTGGTGCAAAGGAGGAGAGATCCTGAGAGTTTAATTCTTATTATCAAGTCATCATCATTGTAAGTGATAAAGTTTGCACCTTTATGGATTGTTACTACTAGATCTAGAGTTTTGGTCATTTTTAGTCCATTTTTCTTGGTGTTTGGAAAACTCCAGGTTTGTGAGTTGTTTTCAATGTCTATTCTGGACTCTTTGAGGTGAAAAGATAACATGTTAAACTCTCTTTAAACCATGAAAGAAAGCCTAATTCATTTTGGCTTGTTTTGGATCTCGGGTTAGTTTTTAGCATGTTAGGGGATTTAATGTTAGTAAAGTTTGGATTTTTATCCATTACACTTCCTAAGATGATGTCTGAAAAGTTATATCCCCTGACGTAACAAATTAAGCATTGGTAAAAGTGGTTGAATCGCCCACTAGATGAAATGTGACGAACCCTTGGACATTTGGACGGTTGTGGTCATTGTACGACTAGAAGGTGGTCACGACGTGTTCACCGTTGTCCGATTTGACTTTTGATAAAACTTTGATGGACATGTAGATTTGCACTGAGGTTGATCTCTGTCTGGTATCGGTTGATGAGATACGTTTAATGGTGCATTTAGGTGGTTTATGCTAGTTGATTTATTAGTTAAGACTTGCATGAGGGACTTAGATTGCTAACTTCAGGTGATGCTTCTCACTACATTATAGGTGACCTTATATCCTTTATATGGTAGGATTCTTGTGTATTGTTAGTGTATGAATGTGTGATTAGGGCCTGATTTATCGATTAAACTAAAGTATTCTTTTGTTATAATACTTGGAGGGTCGTATGATGAGATCACATGCCTTATGTGATGATAGTGGAATGGCGATATGCCGTGAGCCTATAGACTTAATGGGATAGTAGTCTAACAATGATAAACCGTGAGCCTACAGGACCGATGGGATGACAAAAGAATGGTGTTAGACCACGAGTGTACATGCCTGAAAGGATAGGAAAGTCACAACGGTAGAAACAATGACGCATCTATTGGGTTTTGAGCAAACTAACACTCCTAAGGTGTTCATGCAACCCTAGAAACCTTGGATCTATGTTTGTCTAAAATACATGCAAAAATAATTTTCCAAGGTCCATAACCTATCTAGCATACATGGGGTACTTTTAAACATAAAAGATACTAGAAGAATTACATACCTTTATTAGTGAGATGATTCCTTAGGAGTTTGAGAGCCTAGCACCAATAATGTGAATGCCTCAAATGGAAATCACAAATCACCACAAACTTGGAAAACTTATGAGAGAGTATACAAACACTCTAGAAATCGGCCACTCTTATGCACACACACATAGTATCTTTTCAAGCACCACAAGCCTCTTTATATAGTGTAGATGATTAGGGTTATGAACCATGTAAACCCTAATAACCCATGTCTTTTCCTTTTCCAAGGATCCATGGGTTAAAAGCTCCATGGATCATCCATGGACTCCCATTTAAGCTTAGCCCATTTCCTAATGAGTGTTAGCCCACACTATATAAATATAATAGCCCATTATTCAATTAGTCACATTTTGATCACTAAATTAATTCATAATTAATTTAAGATCAATACTAATTAAATAATACGATTTCATATTAATATATTATAACTTATAATATATTAATAAGTCACAAATATACTCTTCTCATAATATTATCCATATAAATGGTTCGGGTGAAGTGCAACCCAAATGGACCATGCCGGGTCGGGTCAAGTATATACCAAATAAGTTATGGACTTAGACACCTTATCCAACAGTCTCCCACTTGGATAAGTTTGATAACTATAGTTGCCTATATAGCTTCAGGAACCAACCGGCAATCGTAGCTCTCGAAAACTCTGTTAAACTATGAAGCGCCATTTTAGATAAGTGATCATATAATCCTCTGCTGTCATGATATCAGCCGGACAAATACATGGAACAATGTCTTACTTATTGTCCAACAGTTTGTTTCCCGATTTCCGATTTGTTTGACAAAGAACTTAATCGAACACATCAATTTAGTTCTGACCGGGCCCGGTACATAGGTCAAAACAAAATCATCGAGGGGCCCAGATATCGCTTCTAATCCATGAAGGAACAGATAAACTTTGACTCATATGCTTGTTCTACTACTTGTTGAATTGTACACAAAGGCACGTTTTATAACATCAAGTTACTGATGCGTTTTCGTGCCATCAATGCACAACCAACTCATAGGTAACAACTCATATCTCTAGGTTTGAAGACTTATATGATATTACCATCTCACGATCACTCGAGATAAATTCCATGAAGTGATACAAGTGAGCGTGGGTTTATTCCAATACTCATAACTTATGAGCACTCATGAATGTTGTAGCAACCATTGCTATGGCTAAACACCTTTAGTCATCTACAAGCCCAATTCATGACAGTCTTCATTCATACCTACTTCCAACATATGACCGACTGTGGAGAATTCGATTACATTTTACAAGTTTCAGTAATAACTATCTAATCTGTAAAACTAATATCGTCCCTCAGTCTAATGCGCCTCGCATGCTGCAAATGCTTAACCTTCGTCAGACCCTTTGTAAGGGGATCCGCAGGGTTCTCATCCGACGATACCCTCTTTGCCACGAGGAGTCCTTCTTCTATCGTGTGTCTTATGAAGTGATATTTTCTGTCAATGTGTCGGGATCTGCCATGATCTCTTGGTTCCTTAGCTAAGGCAACCGCACTATTGCTGTCACAGAAAATCTCCATAGGCTCCTTAATAGCTAGCACAACTCCAAGGTCTCCGATGAAGTTCTTAAGCCATATCGCCTCATTTGCTGCTTTACTCGCTGCTATGTACTCTGATTCACAAGTCGAATCAGTTACTGTCTCCTGTTTGGAACTCTTCCAAGTGATTGCCCCTCTATTTAGGGTAAAGACCCAACCCGACTGAGAGCGGAAGTTATCCCTATCAGTCTGAAAACTAGCATCACTGTACCCTATTACTCTCAAGTCATCACTCCCACCAAGGGTAAGGATCCAATCCTTAGTCCTCCACAGGTACTTGATAATATTCTTTACCGCAGTCCAATGAGCCTTGCCACGGTTCCCCTGATATCTGCTGACCATGCTCAGAGCGAAGGCCACATCAGGACGGGTACAAGTCATAGCATACATGATCGAGCCAACAGCGGAAGCATAAGGTAATCGACTCATCTCAGCTATCTCAGCCTCTGTACTCGGGCTCTGAGCCTTGCTCAGTTTGGCATTGCTTTGGATCGGTAATTCTCCTTTCTTGGAATTCTGTATGTTGAACCTTTTCAACACCTTATCCAAGTAGGTACTCTGACTAAGTCTAATTAGTCTTTTACTCCTTTCTCTTAATATCCTTATCCCTAGGATATAGGCAGCTTCTCCAAGGTCCTTCATAGCAAATCACTTCCCAAGCCAGTACTTAACCTCCTGCAATGTTGGGATGTCATTTCCTATGAGTAGTATGTCATCTACATACAACACCAAAAAGCTAACTATACTCCCACTAGCTCTGACATACACGCAAGACTCATCTTCACTTCTTGAGAAACCAAACTCTTTGACCTTCTCATCGAAACAAAGATTCCAGCTTCGAGATGCTTGTTTCAATCCATAAATGGATTTCTCAAGCTTGCACACTCTATTAGGGTACTCTGCACTGACAAAACCCTCTGGCTGATTCATGTAAACGTCCTCGGCCAACTTTCCGTTAAGGAAAGCGGTTTTGACATCCATTTGCCATATTTCATAATCATGAAATGCAGCAATGGCTAGCATAACCCTAATAGACTTAATCTTCGCTACTGGTGAAAAGGTTTCATCATAATCAATACCCTGAGTCTGAGTAAAACCCTTCGTGACCACTCGCGCTTTATAAGTGTGCACCTTCCCATCCATGTCGGTCTTCTTCTTGAAGATCCATTTGCACCCGACTGTCTTACGGCCTGGTACATTGTCAACCAAGTTCCAAACTTGATTGTCATACATGGACTGTATCTCGCTGTCCATAGCCTCCTGCCATTTAGCAGACTCCGGGCCTTCCATGGCTTCCTTAACAGTGTTAGGTTCATCCAGATTTACCAGTGTACTATCACTGATAAATGTATCACCTTCTGTAGTAATATGAAATCCATAATAAAACTCAGGTGTGTGCCTAACCCTTATGGAACGCCTCGGAGGTACAGACTCGTCAGCTGGATCAACAGGAGTTTCCTCCTCAGGTTGATTGATAGTGTCTGAGGTTCCTTCACCAATTAACTCTTGAATTTCTTCAAGGTCAATTTGCCTCCCACTGTCTCCTTGGCTTATAAATTCTCTCTCTCGAAAGACCCCTCTCCTTGCCACAAAGACCACATTCTCACTGGGTCTGTAGAAGAGGTAACCAAAGGATTTTTGTGGGTAGCCGATGAAAATACACCTTTCACTTTGAGGTTCGAGCTTATCATGAGTCTCGCACCTCACGAAAGCCTCGCAACCCCAAATCTTGATGTGGTCCAAATTGGGAACTTTCCCAGTCCACATGTCATGAGGTGTTTCGGCAACCTTCTTTGTAGGGACTAGATTAAGGATGTGGGCGACAGTCTCTAAGGCATACCCCCAAAAAGAGATTGGTAGCAAAGCTCGACTCATCATAGAGCGAAGCATGTCCAACAAAGTTTAATTACGCCTCTCAGCCACACCATTCAGCTGTGGTGTCCTGGGAGGTGTAAATTGTGAGACAATCCCACACTCCTTAAGATAGTCGAGGAACTCAGTGCTAAGATACTCACCACCTCGATCGGATCGAAGCATCTTAATGTTCCTGCCCAATTGATTTTCTACTTCCTGTTTAAACTCTTTAAACCTTTCAAAAGTTTCTGACTTCTGTTTGATTAAGTAAACATAACCATATCTACTGAAATCATCAATAAAAGTCACATAATACCGATTGGCATCCCTTGTGGCGGTTTTGAATGGTCCACATACATCAGTGTGTATAAGGTCCAACAAACCCTCACCCCTTGCACAAGTGCCAGTGAAGGGTGATTTTGTCATTTTTCCAAGTAGACAAGATTCACAATTGTCATCCGACTTAAGGTCGAACGACTCCAAGACTCCATCCTTTTGGAGCTGGCCTATGCGTTTTCGTGCTTACATGTCCAAGACAACAATGCCACAAAGATACTTTATCCAAGCTGGTAGAAGAATCAATACATAATACATTATTTCCTAAATTATCTACAATCTATACAGCTTCATACACACCATCACAAGGTAATGATTTAAAATAAAGAACATTATTAAAGAAAGCATTAATACTACCAACTTCATTATCAAAAGAAAAGGTAAAACCTTGTTTATACAAAGCATGTGAAGCCTTCCTATTCCCTATGATCAGGTTTATCTTCCCGTGCTCCACATCCTCACTTCTTCTTAGGCCCTGCAAATCAGAACATATGTGAATACCACATCCTATATCAAACAACCAAGAGTTAGAACATGGTGAGTTATTAGACAATATAGTGTAAATACCTGCATGGGATGGTTTCACTTTCCCATCCTTGACATCCTGCAAGTACTTTGGGCAGTTTCGCTTCCAGTGCCCCTTATTCTTACAGTAGAAGCATTCAACATCCTTAGGGATGGAAGAAGGAGTGATAGAACCACTTTTGGTTCCAGATGAGGAGCCCTCAAGAGAATTTCCCTTGGTACCCTTCGAAGGGTGCTTCCTCTTCTTCCCTTTTCCTTGCCCGATAGCCAAAACAGGGGTAGTAGTAGGAGTAGGAGTAGCAACCGACTTACTTTTAAGACCACTTTCGGCGGTCATCAGAAGTCCTTGAAGCTTACTGAGTGTGACTTCCTCCTTGTTCATGTGGTATGTAATACGGAATTGATCATAACACGAGGGTAAGGAGTGAAAAATGATATCAATTGCCAACTCCTCTGGGAAGTTCACATTCAGTTTCAGTAGACGGTCCACATACCTTTGCATTTTCTGCATGTGGCCCGTGATAGGTTCGCTATCCTTCATTCGGGTTGTTATCATTGAGGAGATTATTTCATACCGCTCTTGACGAGCACTCTGATGGTACCTTTCCATTAGATCCTAATGCATCTCAAAAGGGTAATAGTCCTCATAGGACTTTTGGAGTTCAGCTGTCATTGTGGCCATCATGATGCATGCTACTTTGGTGACATCTCTCTCATGTGTCCTGTACTCAACGATCTCCTCAGGAGTTGCAGTGGACTCATCAAGCTCCTTTAGCTCCTTATCGAGGACATATTCCTTGTCCTCGTAACGAGTAACCATCCTGATGTTCTGGATCCAATCCATGAAGTTGGAACCATCAAAGATGACCCTCCCACAAAGGTTCATGAGAGAGTAGGAGCCAGTAGGGTTAGAGCCCAAAGCATTGTTGTTGGAAGACATCTGAAAAGAAGAAAAACAAGTTTAGATTAGATATATCGAATCCTTAATAAGACACCCAAATGTAATATTAAGGCTAGGATCCAACACAATATATTATAACTTAGAAGAGGGATGCCGTAATCTAAGCTATAACATATTGAAGGTAGGTGAATGACGATTCACCAATTTCCACCATGAAAAACGAAATGAATTATTAGGTTTAATTGGTTTTGAAATTCCTAGATTCTTTTGAGATTCATTGAACTTTTCAATGGCATGTTTCAATCTCGATTGTGCCCTTCAAGTTTTGTGACTGGGATGCCGAGGATCACAAAACAAGGTGTGAATAACCATGCAAATTCACTTGGTACCCTTAATATTATCACCTAATCAATGTGCTGATTAACCACACGTGCTCCACCGATCTATGATAAACATTAAGTCACCCTTCGTGATCCTTACTAGTCCAAGTTAGTGTGCCGGTTAACCACACACGCTCCACCAACGACTTGGTAAGGTACAAAGTGTGAATTTCATGGGTTAGCACCATATTCACATTTTCCTAAAGTAACTAAGATTGAGAATTTATAAAACATTTAGTTACTTTATATATTCATTATACTTTTAATGAGAATTTAAAGTCATTGTCCTACCCGTTCGGCTAACGACCCTTCGCCGATCAAGGAAGCGGTGGGTGAGAATGGACACCCATTAAGTTGCCATTTTATAGGCAACAACCTTATACCCACCCCTTATAGACCGGCTTCGTGAATGAGGCCTACTAACGGTAAAACGACTTAATCTTATACATACATATATATATATATATATATATATATATATATATATATATATATATATATAATTAACCATTAATGTTATAAATAGTATAAGGGTTGAATTTTAACTTTTAAAACTCTAAGGGTTAGAATTAAAGTATATTAAAGTGTGTGTAACTTTACAAATTCCAAAACTTGAGGACAAGTTTTGAAACTATTCAAAACTTTTCATTTCATAACTTATGAATTAAAGGTTCATAAAAATGAAGACTCTTCATTTTCATGTAACTTATGTGTTTTAAATGTGCATAAAAGAAAGTGACCTATGGAAATCCATAACTTGAGGACAAATTATAGACTCCATTAAAACACATAAATGATCATGAATTAATTAATAAACAATTTAGCAAATAATTCCTATGATCTAACAATAATTCATAAGAACATGAACATCATATCAAAATTTCAAGAACATATGAACACATATAAACATGTAATTTTGATATTGGCCATTGTAAATGGATTAGCATAAACATTACACCATCTAAAACAGGTTTTAAAACATCAAAACAGTTTAGGGTAATGTTTCTAGTCCATTTCCAGCAGCAAAAGTCGAAAAACTGCATTCAGAGCCTCCTACTCGTCGAGTGCAATAACCTACTCGACGAGTAGGATGAATTTGTACATGGACTCGTCGAGTCCCACCATGGACTCAACGAGTCCCCTGTACAGACAGCAAAAATTCGACTTTTTCAGCTATTTTGCATCAAGTATCAAAGAAACAAGCCTAGGCTCTGATACCACTGTTGGGTTTTGAGCAAACTAACACTCCTAAGGTGTTCATGCAACCCTAGAAACCTTGGATCTATGTTTGTCTAAAATACATGCAAAAATAATTTTCCAAGGTCCATAACCTATCTAGCATACATGGGGTACTTTTAAACATAAAAGATACTAGAAGAATTACATACCTTTATTAGTGAGTTGATTCCTTAGGAGTTTGAGAGCCTAGCACCAATAATGTGAATGCCTCAAATGGAAATCACAAATCACCACAAACTTGGAAAACTTATGAGAGAGTATAAAAACACTCTAGAAATCGGTCACTCTTATGCACACACACATAGTGTCTTTTCAAGCACCATAAGCCTCTTTATATAGTGTAAATGATTAGGGTTATGAACCATGTAAACCCTAATAACCCATGTCTTTTCCTTTTCCAAGGATCCATGGGTTAAAAGCTCCATGGATCATCCATGGACTCCCATTTAAGCTTAGCCCATTTCCTAATGAGTGTTAGCCCACACTATATAAATATAATAGCCCATTATTCAATTAGTCACCTTTTGATCACTAAATTAATTCATAATTAATTTAAGATCAATACTAGTTAAATAATACGATTTCATATTAATATATTATAACTTATAATATATTAATAAGTCACAAATATACTCTTGTAATAATATTATCCATATAAATGGTTCGGGTGAATGGCAACCCAAATGGACCATGCTGGGTCGAGTCAAGTATATACCAAATAAGTTATGGACTTAGACACCTTATCCCACATCATCCCCCTAGGCCAATCTCCTTTTCCCCCTATTATCTTAAAACTAACCAACACTATGATTTCTTTGTTATACAATCTACTTTGCTTGGTGAAGCTCTTTCACTAGAGACAGTATGTAACTTTCAAACATTGTTAAAGGCCGATGACTAACAAAATTTGAAGCCATGTATCTGGGAGGGATATATGTTCTTTTAAAGTTTGAAACCTCAATGGGTGCTATTGACTTTCTAAAAACAATATTTTCTATGAAAATTGGCTCAAATGTTTAAGAGTAGGCGACCAATGTGGGCACAGATTCGAGAGAATACCATGGATAAAAATCGTCGGTCTCCCTTTAACCTTATGAACCCAATATTGGTATATCCTTTGGTAAGGTTATAGCTCTACTCAATCGCCTTCTTGATAGATCTGATCTTTCATAATGGTAAGGTGAACATTCTCACTTCGTATCAGAAATGTTAAAGGGCCAAACTCGGGTGGAAATAGCATCCATTGCCCATGAATTCGCCTGTTTCCGCCACCTCAAACCCGAATGTGAATTCCCCATCCATGCCCCCGATCCCACCCTCGAATTTCACTATCAACGTCAGTTTCATCCACATTACTTCGTTTCCCCATTTCTCCTGAATTCCCCGTTTGGCCTAAAGTCACATATGTTACCTTATTTACCCTATGTTTCACTCATTTATTTCATTTAACCTTTAACATTACATTTATATTAAAATACAAAACATATATATATATATATATATATATATATATATATATATATATATATACACACTACACAATGGTTACCCTAATTTTAGTATTTATATTTATAAATAAAATAATTGAATATGGGTAATGATTTTGAGGTCCTCGTGATGTATTAGGGACAGACCCCCCCCCACACCCTCCACCCCTCTAAAAAAATAAAAATTAATAAAAATTGAACTTTGATAACACTTATCCTTACCTTGTTTTTTAACCCAAAAATATTGTAAGAATACCCCATACGAAAATGGCGCCCCGTGGGATTGCGGTCCCTCGAGGGGTTTTGACATCCCTAAAGGAAGGCGATAAATAAATTAAGTTATATTTCTATTTTGGGAAAAATTACAATGTCAACATAGTGGAGATTTTACAAGAGTGGTATGTTGCGTTTTTAGTCAGAAATAATCTAATTATAGTGTCAAACTTGACGTGATTAGCAACGGAAGCAATTTTAGATTTGAATAAACTAAAACTATTTTACCCACCAAAGGGCTTCTAGCCCAGCGGTATCTGGTGTTGCCCTCCCTTCTTGAGATCGGGGGTTCAAGTCCCGCAGTGGACATAGGTGGAATAATTTAGGAGTAGTTTATTATATTTGCCATTTCAAAAAAAAACATTTTACCCACCAAGGATCATTTTTAAAAGCTTAGGACTATTAAAACAACCATACAAAGGAAGAAGTTTACAACCTTTGAAGACTTTGGTTCCTTTTGGCAATTAGGAAGTTAATAAAGATGGAAAACTACTCAAAGGATAGCTTCTCTAGAAGTATCCACCATGCAAGAGTAAACTACCATAGATGTTATTCTTCACTTGTATATAAGTTCATCTTAAGCTATTAAGACATATCCAAATAATTCTTAATAGAAAGCAACTTATAAGCCTTGATTTCTAGCACCATTCGCAAGAAGGAAAAGGAGAAGGGGGAGCTCATGCTCTTGGCAATATAGAGAGAAAATAGAAGAGTGAGATATCTAAAAACAACTAGCTTTGTTTTTGGTCTTCAACTTTGTATCAAAATTTCTTGATTATATTGAAATTTAGTATAATCTTAAATATTTATTCTTCTTTACTCATATAATGTTGCTTGCCTTAACAAATATAGATGACTTTATTCTTGAGCTTTTGTTAATATTAGATTAGGATTTGCTGGATTTGGGTTTTGTTCTTGGGTTTTTTTGCTTGTTTCTCATGTTAAGTTGAAAATTACCAACAAGTGGCAAGCGACGGTTGTACTTGGTAACAAAAAGAGTTTTGGATTTATTCAATCATCATTGCCAAGGTCTGTTAAATTTACTTTTTCAATTCTATTTGTTTGTCATGTTGGGTTTTCTACACATCAAATACACTTTAAACTAGGTAGCGAAAAAAATCGAAACTACGATATACCTAAGTGTACATACAACCTATGGATCTATGGTTTCATGCTAATTACATATACCTTAGAAAACAAAAATACAAAGAAGAAAAACATACCTCTTATGTAGCCTTTGATCTTCATGCTTGATATCTTGATCCTCCATGAAGTTGCTTGGATGAGAAGACCCAAATCAGAATCCCTCTAATGGTATCACACCCAATGACACCAAAGAGTGGAATAAAAATAACTAGGATAATGGTCAATTTCACAAACCCAAAGAAGGTTAGAAATCATCCCTAAGAGGGGGAGGAAGAAGAGTTGGAAAAACTTCAATCCAAGGTGTAAGGAATAATGAAATCCCTAAGACCCTATTCCATAAGGTTTTGTACTCCTTCACATGTGGGATGAGGAAGTAACCATTAAATTCACTCCTTTTACCATGTGGGATGGAGTGATTTTCGTCCAACCCTAATTCCATAAGGGTTATAGCACATTACTGATTAACCAACTATCGGTTAATGAATATTCAACCCTTTAATTAATTAAACTGTTAATTAATTCCCAAAATATATTTCCAATTAGTTTCTAATTAATTATTAACCATAATAATTAATAAACCAATTTCTACTTTATTTATTCTATTCAATTTAGGTCTTTAGGGCAACCTAAATGGACCCTATTATTATTAGAAATATTACCAATAGTTAATGACCTTGGACACTCTTTCCAAAAGTCTCTCACTTGGAAAAGTCATCAACTATATGAGGTCCAATACTTCTCCAATAATTAACAGAGAGTTATCCATCTGTGACAACCCGAAATTTCTATCCTATACAACCGTTCAATTCAATCAAAGTCAGACTTGTTTTTGGCTATCTTTTAGCCCTGTTAAAGGTCTGTTTGGCTGTTTTAAGCCTAGTACCTTAAAGGGTAAAGTGTTCGGAAATATTGTATAGAGTTCAGCGTGCAACATACAAGCCGGAAACTCCACCATAAGGAGTTTACGACCGTAAACTAGAGTTTACGGCCGTAAACACCTACTTGGCCGTGAACTCTTCCCTTCATATGAGTTATTCCTTCACTTTTCACCTTTCTCACACACTTCCGTCTCAAGAACTCGATTTTTATCTCAAGTATCATCAAGAACTTTCATCTTGATCTTCAATCTTGTAAGTAATCATTCCATTTTCAAGTTGATATTCTTCTCTATCTAGTGAAGATCCATGATTTTATCCATGAAATTACTTCTTTTGGTTAGATCTTCAAGTGTTCTTCATTTTCACCAAGAACACCAAGAACACCTACTAAGTTCTTGGACCGTGAACCCCCTCCCAAGCTTCAAAAACGTGAGTATATCTTCTATCTCCTAGTTAGGCTTGTTAAACTCTTGATTCTAGTCTTGGATCATCATAAAATACATGAATATCAAGGGTTTACGGCCGCAAACCCTTGCATGGCCGTAAACTCTTGTGTTATTGGATGTTTTGGCCCTTAAACTCCCTTATGCTCGAGCCTAGAATCGAAGGCACTTGTTGAATGCTAGATAGGACCCTAAAACAACTAGTTTTCAAGTCCTCCCATGAGTGTACGGCCATAAACTCCTTGACCGTACACTCTAGGGCCGTATACTCCTTAGGGCCGTAAACCACCATGGTCGTAAACACCTTGGCCGTAAACACCTTGGCCGTAAACGCCAAGGCCATGAACACACTTGTGTGGCCGTAAACCCCTTAGATGCAATCATTTGTGATTGTAACACTTCCATATAAGTGTTTCCTAGTTCCTAAGGCAAATCTCTATCATGATTAGTTCCTTAAACACTATTATATACATATATGTGTCATTATATGCTTATTAGGATCCGTTGTGCTCAAGGCTTCACTTGACACTTAGCATCCTACAAACCGATCTTACATTCGTATCACTCACTACAGGTGAGTTCATACCTCTTAACTTACCTTTTAAATGGTTTTAAATACTTTTATGGGGGGGGGGATATAAGTAGAAACATTATAGTTATTATATCAATCACATGTGATTAATAACTATCAAACAAATGGATTTCTTATACTTCAAACTGTGTTTTCAACCAAATTGCTTCAAATAGTTTTACAAACTCTTTTATATGCAAAACTCTTTATCACACTCTTTTAAACTTATAATTTTTCAAATCATGTCTATATAGATATAGTTATATAAGTAGGATTGAAAGGACTTAGGACTGATAACCCGCCTCATTTCCTGTTCCTTGTTTGGTTGTGGACTTAGGGTATCGGTTGTTTGTCCGAAGGTCGTTTGAATCTTAGTTGTATATTATGTATGTGTATATAGATATAAAAGTTCTTCGTTCAGTTCAATACCTTTGGGTAGAAAAGGTGTACAAAACATGTTCATCCATACAAACAACATTACTAGTAAACTATAATAGGTATAGTTTAAGAAGTCACTACTTACTATTTCTAGAACAATGAAACATACAAAGATTCAGTTCATACAAGAGTCAGTACAAACATACTATAACGAGAGACAATACTCACTATAAAGAGAAACAGATAAACACACTATAACGAGAGACAATACTCACTATAACGAGAAACAATACATACTACACACTATACACTAGAGAACATACTATATACTAGACAGAGAGAACATACTATACAAATACAAGAATACTATAACATTAATATGAGATACTACTTCATGGCGCGACAATATAATGATATGTCACATTTTGTACCCAGAGTCTCCTGGAGGGAGGGCGTGAATTTGTGTATAGATCTATATGGGACTGACCATCCTACATCTTGTTGCTAGCTACAGTGGGACCTGCAGGTCTACGGGTGACGAATGTCATATCATTTCGACGTCTCGAACGTCGTGTTATACTAGTCAATCAAGTATGATTACAATCTTATCACATTTTACCTTAATTAAACAAACAAGTTTAAGGTAGTTAGTACATTGGTAGTTACATAGATAAAACTACAGTACATCTTTATTTTGCCATTTCATTCACATTGTGATCATCTCACGTAAACGGTAATGAAAACTATATTTTGGTAATGATAGTCATATTTTGGAAAAACACACACTTTTACAAAAGAACAAACATAAAGAACAGTTGGGTCTTGGTAGAAGACTTATTTAGTAGAAAATATAGGATTTTCTAGGAAGTTTACAAACATTTACATCAAACACTTACAAACGTTTACATCAAACATTTATAAACACTTTCTTCAAACTTATACAAACAATGACACTAAAATACTTATGAACTCACCAGCTTTAATGCTGATCTACGCTTTCAAAATAACTTGTATTCTCAGGTCGCCAGTAGACAGGTACCGATGACCAGGTTTTGAGAAGATGGAGCACATTCAAGACTCATCTCTTATTTTGATTCATATTTTGGTGTCTTATAAACTACACAAAACACACTTGTATTAAATTATACTATTAATGCAATGGATGATGTTGTTGCTTGTTTTACTATTATGCATTGTTGTGATACTGTACATGACGTCCTCCGCCCCCGAACGTTTCCGCCGTTCCGGTTTTGGGGTGTGACACCATCCAATGCAACTACCAAACTCTTAATCTAATCAAGATTCATCCCTTAGATAAGTGATCAACTATCCCTTCATTCTATGATATTTGTATGAATTCGAGACATGGATAATGGTCAATCTCAGAATTCAAGATTATGTTTCCTAATATAGATTTGTGATGATTGCATCTGACTACTAAATTGAACACATCAATTCCAGTTAGCGCTCGGCCAAGCACTTTAGATGTCAGCAATAAATCATCGAGGGGCCCATATATATCGCTTCTCTTGTTAAGGAAAAAGGAACAAATAAACTTCGGCTACATAGTTTTTCTCTACTTCATCATTTCACACATGGACATACCCTTTATAACTACCAGTTACAAATAGCATTGGAGTAAACCAATGCATAATAGAATGATAGAGCAAAACTCCACATGTATCTAGGTTTGAAGAACAGGAGATATTATTGCCTTAGAATTACTAGTGACTGGATCCATGAAGTAATCTGTAAGCGCGAGTTGGTCCAATACTTAAATCTCTATTAAGTACTCATGAGTGTTAGCGCAATCTCTATGATATGCCCATTCACTATGGAAAATTCACTAATGCTCATGACAGTATTAAATCACTACTTACTTCCAAGAGTATGACCGACTGTGGACGTTTGAGTAAATTAATACTCAGGAAGTGGAAACATGCAAAAGAAGAACACAGTGATAAGATAATTGAAATGAATAAACTCCATCATATATTAAGATCTCCACCTAATAATCGCCAAATCAAATTAACACTTATACTGCCTTAAGTTCTCAGGTTTAAAACAAACTAAACAAAGAGCGTCTAAGTCAATTCATTTTCAAATCTAATGCCTCTAGACTTTGTCTGACTGTCAGAATTGGTCTATGACATTGCCTTAGGGAATGGATCGAAAAGATTATCTTTCGATATGAATCATTGACTATGATGTCCTTACATTTGACTTACTATCAAATGTGTTGGTACTTACTAAGATTGTGTCTTGTGAGCTTGTGTGAACTGGGATCCAAATGCAATATACTCTAACTATATTAAATCCACTATAGCGTATTACTTGGTACTCTTCCAAGTTAATATCTCACCATTGATTAAAAGCACAAATTTTGACTGCGTACAGAATCGTTTTTATCAGTATGGGACTTAGCATAAATGTAACCTTTACAATGATCTCTTCCATATTGTTAAGATCCTTTCCTTTGTCCTCCTAGGACACTTAATAATGTTCTTGATCTTGATTCGTTAATTATCGTCAAATTGATCTAATCCAACTTGTCATGCTCAAGGCATACGAGTCATTAGATCTCGTACATGTCATGACATATATGATCGATCCCATAGCAGAATCATGTGGGACACAAATCCTTTCCTTTAGCTCAATAGTAGAACTAGGACATTAATATCGCTCAATGCCATGCCATATTAAGCACAAACGCCTTTTTGAGTTATGTATGTCGAGTTTCCTCAAGATTCTATGTACTTTGGCTTAATCTAACGAATCACTTTGATCTATCTCCATAGATCCTTATTATGTACGTGTTTTGTATCTCCCACATATATCATAGCAAAACAATTCTCATACCAAGCCAAGTTTTTACACTTGCTAAGTTAAAACACATTTTCCTATGAATCATACATTATCTATGTACAATATAAGGGTGACTAGAATGCTCCCACTAGCATTGTCATATATATGGTTTATCTATGTTTCCCGAAATTCAAACTCCTTGAACTTTGTCATTAAAACAAAGATTCAAATTACTACCACTAGCTTTGAGATATATATGGCTAATCTTTATTTCTCGAAACTTACACCCCTTGAACTTTTCTCATTGAAACAAAGATTTCAATTATGAGATGCTTGTTTCATTCAAAAATGAACTTCTCAAGATTACACATCCTTCACAACCTAACTTGGTTTGATTATGTGTTTGTTCCTATCCATGCTTGTCTTTTCTTGAAGATCCACTTATACCTAATGGTTAAGGCCAAGTGCTTGATCTACCAAGTTTTCACATACATGGACTGAATCTCACTCTCCATGTCCTCCTTCAATATTGTGGCCTTTAGGGCCTAACATAGCTTCCGATAGCTGGTATACTCTGATTGCTCCATACCAGTGACTCATTTATCTTAGTAATATAAACTCTTATATAACTAGGTGTATGACGTCCTCAATCAGATCTATAAGGAAGAAGTGGAGGTATGTCAGTTTCCTCAATAGCTTTTTCAATCTCAAATTGAATACTAGGTCCAAATTTAGGCTCGTTGTTGGTTGACTCTTGACTCATATCAAGATCAATGTAGCTCCTACTAGCCCTTTTGGAAATAAGATCCCTCTCTTAGAAGACTGCCCTTCGAGTAACATACACTTTTTCTCAGAAGGATTGTTGACCAATTATCCAAAATGATTGATGGGTTTTCCAACGAGATATCACATCTCTATTCTAACTTCTAGATTGTCGAGCGCTTCACGACGAGCGTAAGCCTCATAATCGTAGACTTTCATATGTGCAAGCGAGGTGTGAAACTCAATTCACATATCATAAAGTGTTTCATGAACCTTCTTAGTTGGTACAAGACCAAAGAACTTCTCGTAACCCTATCCATGGTACAATCCATGAATTGTTAGTAAAAATAGTGCGACTCATCTAGTAAGAAATGAATGAACGACTTGTTTCTGTATCCAACTAACACTTCCTAGTGGTAGTGTTCTGGGTGGAGATAAATCGTGAAACTATTTCATAATTCCTCAGATGATCGATAAAGTTTGGACTGGATGCTTGTTATGAGTATCTCATCCTATTTCCCAGTTGATTCTTAACTTCACTATATGAGAGCTCCAAACACCTGAAAGGTTCCAGAATCATGTTCATATGAAGTTGGTCTTACCATGTATCATTGTTAAATTGAATGGTCCATTAGTGCAAACTAATTCCAACAGATATTCACATCACCTAGTGATGTATTCATCATCTATCTTGATAAACAAGATTTGCATTTACCAAGAGACTCTAGGTCAAATGATATCCAAAATTCGATCCAACTGGATATTTGGTAATGCAATTCTCATTTATGTTTCCAAGACTATGATTCCACAAATACACTTCTCCCAAACCATTTAGATGTATTTGAATAAGTACTTATTATGGTCAATCTGAACGATCCATTAGTTAAACTGATTTCAATAGATATTCATAGAATAATACATCTTATTCAAATATTTGAATCAATTTTGAACTATTGTTATTATACTAGTTTCGTATATTTCATGACTTTCTTTTAACATGTTAGAATTCTCTACATTTAAATAAGTCATAACTATCCCATGATGTCTAGCATAAACAATTTACATTACAACACCATAAACTAAACATTTGGGAAAAGATTTGTCTTTTGATCCTATGAATATTAGCAAGGGCTTGACATTCATGGTCAAATTATATTCTTCATGTTTCAGTCTCCTTACTTCATTATATTCACTGCGTATTCTTGCAAATGTCAGTACACAATCCTTAGTAAAACACTCAATAATTGGAAGTAATGTTCCAATGGCATTATAAATCCATATATTTGATTGAACACCAAAGATGGGAGAACTACTTATCTTTTGATCCTATGGAAATTATCAAGGACTCGTAATCCATTATCAAATCCAACTTCTTCATGTTTTAGTATTTTCATTTCAGATATATATTGGGCATGCATACTTTCTTAGTCCTTTCTTGTTATGGAAACGAATTGCCTTCCTTTGTCCTTAGTATTTGGGCCTAGATTAGGTATACCAACACTAATCACCTTTTAACCCATGGGCAATTGGCTTTTTCTTCTTGACAGTTTTATTCATGATGGTAAAAATATGGGAGTGTTTTGAAGTTTGAGTTTCTATGATTAGCCATGTTAGTTCCAAAAGGAAATCTCAACATCCTACATAACTCTTTCATGGGCATTCCAAGTTGTTCATATCAAAATCAGAATGAGCTGATTATATGTACATTTCAACTAGTTGACTGACCCTAGTCAACTCCTAACTCAAGTAAATTCCATTTTACTTCAATATGTTAGTTTACAATGTACATTTGATAACTGCTCTTTCTGATTGATTAGAATGCAGTAATTGGATGAACCCCAGGAAGAGCTTAGTGAAAGGCATGATATTTTATTTTCGTTTATGATAACTATTCCTAAACTATGAATTTGGACAAGAGTGATCATCCTAATAGCTAATCCTTTAAGAGGTTTTAAAGCAGTAGATTTTAGCGGATAAGGTTATAGACATCATTCAATATCAATTTCCATTATAGTTTGTTTTACTTATCCTTATAAAATAATTACCCTAAATAAAATTATTTAAGAAGGCTAGGATCCATATTTGAATTCATAATGTGTAAAGGGATGTCGTAAAAACACCATAAAGTTATTTAGGTAGGAAAAGCCCTTTTCCAATTTCGATCACCATGATATTCCTAGATCTTTGAGATTCATTGACTATCAATGGAATGTTAATCTCGGATTATGTTCATTTCAAATTCAATGATGGGATCATCGTGGATCACTACACTAGACCACACCTAGGCGTGCTAACACCTACATGCTCCTACGAGCCACAAGTAACTTCCTAGGTACACCTCGTAGGATTATCCTCACTCTCGCACTACTGGTTGCTTTTGTGTATGCTTGTTGTACACAATACTGGGTCAGATAAACTGTCGAATAATCAACTTTACCCTAAGTCCACAACTAGACAAGGAATAGGAAATAAGGGTAAGTCGATCATTCTAAGGCTATTTAATCCCAACCTTATAAAACTAATTAACATACACATAGCAATCACACAATCAAGTAACATATAGCAAGCAACTCCCTATATCATAAGGCATTATCGAAATCAGGTACTTCTATGAAACAGTCCCTATAGAAACCCTAGATTATCCACTAGCATGATTTTCTAATTCATATATCATCAAATTCAAATTCAACAGAAATAACAAGTATGTGTATTTTGGGAACCACTCTCCTATTCGGGCTCTGGCTGATTGTACACACCACATCTTTTTATAAAACCAAGGTTAATTCAAGGTTCATGTTCCTGATCCTAAGCCAACAATCAAAAAAGAACATGACAAGAGACCGAGCCCATGTCCCTAACCCAACCCTTTTATTATAAATTCTTTTTCCAGAATGTTTTATGAAAATTCCAGGATCCAAGTTTAATTTTGGTTTCACACAAGTGTTCCTCCAATTTGCTCAAACCAGGGCTCTGATACCAACTTGTAACGTCCCATTTTCACAACCAAAAATTTTCCTTTTTATTAAGGTAAAACTTCCCAATTATAAAACCATTTATTCCCAATTACATTTATTGAAAATCAGAGTATGATAATAATCATGGAATCCTCAATGTTGCTGAAGAGTGTGTACGGTCCTGCCTTCTCCTTTTCCACAATCATCGATAGTACCTGAAACATAAACAACTGGGTAAGCACAAAGCTTAGTGAGTCTTCCCCTAAGTACCCCATACAACAAAAATACTAGCATGTATAACAGATCCATAATCATCGGATTGGATTACCCTGGCCTAATCAGTCATCGGACGGGAATGCTAACATGCAACGGGTCCAATCAGCCACCGGGTTGGAATATCCAGGGTTTGTTGGCCTGCCGACTGAACCTAAATGCTCTTCCTGAGCCTTCGTGCCTACGTCTTATAGCCGGTCTGCACTAGGTATCTTCTCCTACAGCACACAGCAGGACCGACTCAACCTCAACCACTACCATATGTCTACATGTAAATAAAAAAGGATCAAACAGGCACATAATACAGGTGATATCAATCATACAGTTCGCTACCGCCTACTAGATCTCTCACAACACATTGCTCCACTACCATCCAACCTCCATGGGATGCGTAACCATAAGTAACCAGAGGTGAAATAGCCAGCCGAACAGATGTTCTTACTCTAGAACCATAACCAAACAAGGAACATGCAAGAAAGCCTAGCTCAAGAGTTCTCAGGCTACCCTACATGACTACATATAGTCCCTAGGACACTCCACTAGACGATAACCTAACTACTGGTACTCTATTAAGAATATAGTCTGTATGAAAGAGTTATGATTTTTATACGGGTTTTAACAGTCTAAGCCCTTTAAAAATATAAAATTAAAAATAAGGTGAGAATTTTCCGATGCAGTCTAAACGAAAATTGTAGTACTCGTCGATAGGTACGCGTGGATATAAAGAATAAAGAAAACAGATCTTGTGAAAAAAAGATATGATTTTTTGAAAAATTAGGAAATCGTACATGGGTGCAGGGGCACGATGTGCCCTTCTACAAGATGGTGACGCTGACCACCTATTAGGAAACACGTGGTAGGCCAAGCTCCACCCAACCCACCTATGAAAAGGCGCGGTGCACCTAGTAGATGGCGAGGAGTGCCCTGCCTGAAATTGCATTATAAATACCGCCATTAAGCCTCTTCACTTCTCATACTTATCTCTCCTTCTCTCTGAAGTCTTCAGAGGTTATAAGCTCGAGTTTTCCAGTTATTAGGAGCATTTAGCAAGGCTCAGAGGAACCTGAGGGTCTGGAAAAATTGAAGTGGTCGGTATCGAAGTTCTCCCAGCGCAAATCCTGGTTTTCGCTAGAAACTCTTTGTAAGTTAGGGTACACTTACTACGCTTTAAGTGTAACGTATGTTTATATTTATAGTCATTATTATGAATGTGTAAATAAGTTTTATCAATAATTCCAGTTATAATACTAATTGATCTACTTACGGGAGAAGTGTCTAGAATGGTCATGTTGGCTTAGTTGTTGGATTTCAGAAAAGATATATGTTGAAATGAACTTCCTCCCAACTGTCGTGCCTGTATGATCCTTATTTGATAGAAAACTCAGTATTTATTGGGATTATTGAAGGATCAAGCCATCTTTACCATATTCATATAGGAAGTAATAAGTTATAGTTTTATAGGCTAATCCTTGTTGGAGTGTTGCTCACTAGTTGAATTTTCTGGTTAACTATTAATCCTCTGAAAAATTATCCAGGTGAGTTTTCTCACTATATTATGTGCTTCAGTATATATCCTATGTATGTTACCATATAGTTTCCTTGTAATATGCAATTAGGCTACTAGGCTAGCTTAGTTAATTTCCTATCGTGTGGAACTGTTTTTTTGCTATATAAGTGATAATATATCTATGTAGGAGTTGAGGGTAGGCCAGTCTCGTGCTGAAGGCTAATATACTCGGGCGGTCCAGTATTAAGTTGAAGGCTAAAGAGCGGACCGGTTTTACGCTGAAGGCAAAAGGGGTAGACCAGCTTTATGTTGAAGGTCATTATGTGTATGCATTGTATATGTATTGTGGTATATGGTATCTTGTGGAACTCACTAAGGCTTGTCTTACAGTTGTTGATGTATCATCATAAAAATTTCAACAAATTTCAACCTTTCAAAACAACCCATTTATTAGCAAAAGTGTTTACAAAAACATTGTGTCCAAAACATGATTTAAAATCAGAGTCTCCCAAGATCCAATCCATTGTAAAACCGAGGATGTATACGGTCACGCCTTCGCCTTGCCACGAATCATCTGAAGAACCTGAAATCATAAACAAACTGTAAGCATGAAGCTTAGTGAGTTTCCCTAAAATACCACCGCACAATAAGATAACACATAAATAACAACATGTATTGGGTCAACGACTAAAAGACTGGATTACCCCTGAGCCCACAGTATGAGTCTGGCTTGCCTATCAGGCCCACATCTAATATCTGGCCTGCTCTTGAGCCCACAGCATAAGGCCCACAACTTATGTCTGGCTTGCTCCCAACTCAATCAGCCATTCGACTAGAATACCAATGTTCAGCCCTCAGTACAACTCTGTCATACCAGCCGGACCACAGCTCATATCCGGAATGCTACTAAGCCCTCAATATGAGTCTGGCATGCCCTACCCGACCCTCAACTCATATCTGGATTACTCCAATACTCTCAATCCCTCAGTACAAGTCTGGCATACCAACCGGTTCCTCAACTCGTATCTGGAATGCTACTGATCCCTTAATATGAGTCTGTCATGCCCTACCCGGCCCTCAGCTCATATCTGGAATGCTGCAGGGTTTATAGGCTACAACACGAAGTAGTACAACCTCAAACCAACACAATATGCTGACAGATAACCAACATATATAGATAATCATGCAGACAGAATCATAGGTAGTCCTATAGATCTACCATACTAACACATCGACAACTAGGATAATCATGCAGATCTATTCCATATCCAGCATCTCAACAATATCAGGTTACACTACCAGAAAAAATCCCTTTAATGACACACAATGTGTGTCGTTAAACACTCAAACGACACGTAAATGCGTGTCAAGGACGGCCATGTCATAACGACAGACGACACGATTTTGCGCGTCGTCTATTTACAATACACATTGACGACGTGCAGTTACGACACGTATTAACGACGTTCCTTTATGACACGCAGTGCGTATCAAGGAAGTCCCTGTCATAAAAGAAGACGACATGCCCTTGCGTGTCGTAACCTTACGAAGCGCGTTTATGACACGCAATGCGTATCAAGGAAGCCCCTGTCAAAAAGGAAGACGACATGCATTTGCGTGTCATAAACTTCAGCTGCCAATGACGATATACATTTACGACGTGCATTTACGATACGCATTTACAACGTGAATACACATAATAAAAAAACAAATATATACCAAAACATTCAATTTCATCTAAATGTCAAACATGATACCTAACATTACATGTCAAACAAGTTACCAAAACATTCAATTTCATCTTCTAAAATACACAACAAAACTTCATAAAACTACAGTTGTACACCCACCCACCCACCATAACAAAACTTATTTTCTTCTCATGTAAGGAAACACTTAACGAATTTTAAGAAAATGTTAAAAAGTTACCCAACAATAGAAACATGTGTTAAAAAAGCTAATTTGATGTCTTCCCTCAACTCATTGCAATCTTTAGTTTTTTGATTCCATTAGTTTCTGAAGGATTACCTGCACAATTCATAAGCCAAACTCCACTTTAGTTACTATGTCATCTTCTAATTCAAACAACAAATCCCACATATAACTTTGTGCTTGCCATATTCATCTCATATCTTATATGTATAAAAGAACTCAGCCCATAATCACATGGCCCACAAAATGAAATTGGTAAATAACTTACTGGTAACAAGCGATTTGATTTCAATCTTTGATGAAGTTCAAAGGATGAAATTAAAAGCTTCACTGCATGAAACTTGATAGACCGATTGTGTCCTCTATCTGCAAACTCGATTAACTATCAATCAAGAAGATGCTCAAAAGCCTGCACATTTTTTATTCCATAAATACATTTTAAAAAATAAAATTATTATTACAAGAAAAAAAAATGAAACTTAGCCTTATACATACACTACATGAATGGTAATCATGTGTCTGTAACTGTTAGGAAACATCACACGTGCATTTGTAGGAACATCTGGTAAATCTTTCCTTAACTTTCGAACTGCTGTTGAATGAGAGAAAGCACCTACCATCATCTTATCATGCATCATCGAATGAAATTCATTCACCTGAATCACTAAAACCTTTACATGAACTAAAAAAGAATGAATATTACAAATGATTCTAGAAGAAACTAACAAAATAACCATGGAAACTTCTTTAGCATGAATTGGACGAGATGAGCGAATAGTCATTGGCTCCTCGAATTCAGTGAATGTGAACCAACTATTATACTGATCATATATATGATCAAAAATAACAATAATAGATGGCAAAGAGAAATAGAAAAAGTCAACAACTCACTTGGTCAATTGCAAAAAGAATAGGTATATCTTTTACAAGAGACAACTCTTCCCTCAAGCGGACCACCACTCCAACAGAAGCATGTGTGGTAGTGATTCCCATCTGAACCAAATCATACAAAGATGAACCTTCAGGAATTTCCATTAAATCTGCATCCTTTATCCTCCCAACACCAGTGCCTTCACCAAGTGGTATAGGATCAAATATCTTACAATGCAACTTCATTAGACATGATTCATTGTACTTCAAGAAATCATGCAAATTAACAAGAAATACATCTGATTGATTAACTTGTCAATTGCATGTTGATAGAAATTAGAATTCTTGCCTGCAAAATCTGGGCTGCTTTTACTAGTGTATCCCACAAACCAGTTTGAGTGTTTTTATAGAAAAGTCCTCCATGAGTCCAACTTTGACCTTCTTGAACATACAATAC
The DNA here is from genome assembly GCF_052849685.1 of Lactuca virosa. NCBI lineage: Eukaryota > Viridiplantae > Streptophyta > Magnoliopsida > Asterales > Asteraceae > Lactuca > Lactuca virosa. Next base: position 320,217,605 of record NC_136429.1, read on the forward strand.
CAACCAGCCTTCATAACGTGCCCAATGAACAAGCATTGCAAGAGCAATACTCTTTCCACAGCTTACAGGCTCATCCAATATTATTTGCTTCTGAACACTTAAACCTGAGATTCATGAGAAACAACAAATATAACTACTACAATCAACTTCTGAAGCAATAAGCTAAAAGTACACCTTTGTTGTTAGTATATTGTTGTAGGAGAACTCGACAAGGGGTAAGTGAGTATCCCATGCCTTCCCAAAGTCTATCACGCAGGCTGGCAGCATATCTTCCAAAGTCTGAATAGTCCTCTCACTTTGTCCGTCGGTTTGCGGATGGTAGGCTGTACTCATGTCCAGCCTAGTTCCTAGGGAACTTTGTAGTGACTGCCAGAACCTCGAAGTGAATCTACTATCTCTATCAGAGATAATGGATATGGGAACACCATGCAGTCGTACGATCTCCCTAATGTATGTTCTTGTTAGCTTCTTCATCTTGTCAGTCTCTTCGATAGGCTGGAAGTGTGCGGACTTAGTTAACCTGTCTACGATCACCCAAATGGTATCGAGACCACCAGTTATCTTGGACAACTTGGTTATGAAGTTCATCGTGATCCGCTCCCACTTCCATTCAGGTATCTCCGATTGCTGAAGTAAACCTAATGGTTTCTGGTATTCGACCTTAACCTTGGTGCAAGTAAGGCATTTACTCACTACGGTAGTAATCTCTACTTTCATGTTAGGCCACTAGTATAACTTTTTAAGATCCAGGTACATCTTATCTGAACCCGGGTGGATGGAATATCGTGTGTTGTGCGCTTCTGACATGGCCAAGTCTCTGAACCCACCGTGTTTCGGTGTCCAGATCCGATCCATGAGGTATAAGGCTCCGCCACCTTTGACTACCAAGTTCTTATCCATCCCTCTCAGGGATTCACCTGCCACATTTTCAGGTTTCAAAGCTTCGAGCTGAGCCTCCTTAATTTGTGTGGACAGGTCTGAATGGATAGTCATAGTCAATGATTTGACTCTACGACCAGAGTATTCTTTCCGACTTAGGGCGTCAGCTACTACGTTGGCCTTGCCGGGATGATAACGAATTTCGCATTCGTAATCACTGAGTAGCTCGACCCACCATCGTTGTCTCATGTTGAGCTCCTTCTGATCGGATATGTGTTGTAGGCTTTTTTGGTCTGTAAAGATAGTGCTTTTTGTACCATACAGGTAGTGTCTCCATATCTACAGAGCAAACACCACTGCTCCTAACTCAAGATCGTGTGTGGTGTAGTTGACCTCGTGTGTCTTCAGCTGTCTTGAGGTATAGGCGATGACTTTACCTCGTTGCATCAGAACACAGCCGAGCCCATGATTGGACGCATCGCAATAAACCACGAAGTCTTCTATCCCTTCGGGGAGGGACAGTATCGATGCGGTGTACAAGGCTCGCTTTAGCGTTTGGAACGCTTTCTCTTGCTTCTCTTCCCAGCCAAAGGCCACACCCTTCTGGGTCAATGTCGTAAGTGGTTTCGCAATCCTAGAGAAGTTCTGAATGAACCTGCGATAGTAGCCAGCGAGGCCTAGAAATTGACGAATTTCTATAGGCGTCTTCGGTGCTGACCAGTTCTCAATGGCTTTGATTTTGGAAGGGTCCACGTGTATTCCTTCTTCGCTAACCACGTGCCCTAAGAATTCGACTCTTCGGATCCAAAATTCGCATTTCGAGAACTTCACATAGAGCTTCTCTGATCGCATCGTTTCTAAGACCTATCGAAGATGTTGAATATGCTCCTCCTTACTACGAGAGTAGATAAGTATGTCATCGATGAAGACAATGACGAACTGATCCAAGTAAGGACAACACACTCTATTCATTAAATCCATGAATACAGCGGGCGCGTTGGTCAACCCGAACGGCATCACTACAAACTCGTAGTGTCCATAACGAGTTCGGAAGGCTGTCTTCGGAACATCCTCCCCTAGCACTCGTAATTGGTGATACCCGGATCTCATATCTATTTTTGAAAAGAAGTTCACCCCTTGAAGTTGGTCAAACAAATCATCAATGCGAGGCAGAGGGTAACCATTCTTGACGGTTAGTTTGTTAAGTTCTCTGTAGTCGATGCACATACGGAACGATACGTCTTTCTTCTTGCCGAACAAGACCGGTGCTCCCCAGGGTGAGAAGCTTAGCCTAATGAAGCCATTGCTTAGCAATTCGTTAAGTTGACCAGATAGCTCCTGCATCTCAGCTGGTGCTAGACGATAGGGTGATTTGGCTACAGGGGTAGCCCCTGGAACTAAGTCGATTCTGAACTCGACTTGACGTTGCGGAGGTAATCCTGGAAGTTCTTCTAGAAAGATGTCGGGAAAATCGCGTACTACTGGAATGTTCTTTATGTCTTTCGTTTCTTGGCTCACATCGACAACATGATCAAGGAATGCGCGACATTCCTTTCGCAAGAATTTCTGGGCTTGAATGCTCGAGATGAGGCAAAGGTTGGTGTTGGGTTTGTCGTCGTAGATTACTAGGGTTTCGCTAGATGGCAGATTAAGGCGAACAACCTTTTCGTAACAGATGATGTCGACACGATGAGAAATCAACCAATCCATGGCGATAATGATGTCGAAACTTTTGATTGAGACCGACATGAGATCGATTGGGAATGAATGGCTATCTAGTGTTAGTGAACAACCTATGTATATGCAGTTAGTACTCTCTGTCTTTCCGTTAGCCATTTCTACTGTAAACGGTTCTTTAAGTGCATGCGATTTATTCTTAAGTAAGTGAGCCAATTTATGGTTCACGAAACTCCTCTCCGCTCCACTATCAAACAGTATGCATGCATATGAGTTATCGAGGAGAAATGTACCAGTGACCACTGTGGGGTCGGCAACTGCTTCCTCGTGGCCTATAGCCAAAACTCTTCCCACACCGCCGATATTACCTGCCTTCGGGCAGTTCCTCTTGTAGTGGCCCACCTCGCCACAACCGTAGCAAGCCTGGCCCACACCAGCATCGGGGACTTGGGTAATTGGCTTTGCCGGAGCCTTACAGAAATGAGTAGTGTGCCCCTTCCTATTACAGTTAGAGCAATGCATTTCACGGCAGGGTCGATTGTGGTGGAAGCTGCATTTGTTGCACTTTGGCAAGTTTCCCGTGTACTGCTTTACCGGAGCGGCAGCGGCAGGTGCTATCGCAGTGTGGAAAGCTACGAACTGCTGCTTTTTGGCAACCTTTTTCTTCTTCTCGTCATCCCATAATTTCCGGTTGTTGCCGGCGGCTTTGGAGGGTTCTGAGATGGCTAGGGTTGTTGTTGCTGACGGGGTTCGGACCCCATGGTCAATGAGCCGTTGTGCCAATCGCTTGGCACTATCGAAGGTAGTGGGGTTGGAAGCTAGGATGTTCCCCTGAAATGGAGGTACCATCCCCCATATGTACCTCTCCACCTTCTTGGCCTCAGAAGGCACCATTCCCGGACATAGCGCTACCAGATCGCTGAATCTGGCAGTGTAGGAAAATATATCGGAGCCCTTCATGGTTAGGCTCCAGAGCTCCTGCTCTAACTTCTGAACTTCGCCCCTCGGGCAGTACTCCTCGATCATCAGCTCCTTAAGAGCTTCCCAGCCGATGGCATTTGGAACTATAAGGGATAGTGACTTGACATGGCTGTTCCCCCACGTCAGAGCTTGGTCCGCGAAGGTGCAAGCGGCAAATTTTACCTTGCTCCCTTCCGGACAGGAGCATATCTCAAAGACCGACTCTGTCTTCTCGAACCATTGCGAGAGGGCAATTATTCCGCCAGTTCCATTGAAGGAACTGGGTTTGCAGCTGGTGAAGTCTTTGTACGAGCACTCTCTAGCGCGCACAGGAGTTTCAATTAGGGTCGGAGGCACATTCGTCCCACTCCCGCTAGTACCGGTTGAGTTGAATTGTGCTAGAGCTACCGTAACAGCCGCATTCACAGCAGCTTGGATAGCTGTTGGGTTGTATTGAGGAAGAGGAGTTGGAATTGGAGTGATTGGAGTAGTGCGTCTCGTTGATCGACGTGGAGGCATCTTGAAGCTATAAAATTACAAAGATAACGATGTTGATAAGAATTTAATAGAAAGAATGATGAAAGTGACTCATGGACTAACTCTCCATAGCCCAACAACATGGATGAAAGTATTATTGGGTAGAACTCTAGTACTAGAAAGATGAAAGCGTTTGGATAAAAAATTTCACAAGATTAAAATCTGTCAATAATACTGGTATTACAGATGCAATTAGTTTGGGAAAAGCGACCTAAAAGTAGGTCTTACATCAAACCAAGATGAGAAAATTTGACAGAATAGAGACCTATCGACCGAAAGTTCAAGGTCTTAACATAGACAGGAAAGCTAAAACTAGAGCTTTTACATAGTCCTAATTTATATCCAAAAGAGAAAGGATGAGCAGAGCATCCCCTATTGACGTCGGGAACCCCTTGGGGGAACCCTTAGATCATCCATCAGACGCTCCATTTCAAGAAGGCGTCGCTCGTACACTCGCTGGCGTACGCGATGCTCTATGACTTCAGCCCTAGTCTCAACTAGTGCTTGAAGTAGAGACTCACGGTCTCTTTCAGTTCTCTCGCGAGCGTCTTCTAGCCGACGAATGCGGACAGTGTTGATCACTGTATTGGCATCAAGTTCCACAATGCGTTGGAGGGCTGTCCTTCCCTGGATTTCGTTATGATCAACCCTGCGGACCAGGATAGGCAGGACCCTGTCTGCTGAGCCTCCTTCGCTCACATTGTAAAAACTTCGGTCTCCATTGTACGAGATAGGTTGGCCCTGTTCCTGACTCCATGTCTCCAGACTTTCCACCCACAGAGGCGTCGGGCCTTGAAAAGCCGGACGTGGGTGTGGAGCTATCAGGGGTTGATTGTTAACTTCTGGCTCGGAGTCAGAATCCTCCGGGAAGTTCTCAGCAAGGTCATCATCCAGTGGAATTGCAAGTTCCTCTTCAGGCTCAACATCAAGCCATCCTCCGTCGCCTTGGTTGGGAAAGTACGGGTCTCGGGGGAGATGGAATCTAGCCATGTTATCTAAGCGAGAAAAGGGGTAAAAGAAATAATTAATAGATGAGCTAATTAAGATAATTATAAGATAATCCTTACTAGTTACTCCAACATTTGCGTAGTGCATACCAGTCATATGTAACCAAGACAGGATAGACCTTCGAATAAGTGACCCTAACTCTAAGCCCACAACCAAACAAGGAACAGGAAGTAAAGCAAAGATCACAAATTCTAAGTCTATGACACCCTAGTCACATATAACCTTAGCGTATCCACTCAGCAACTATTGACATACTAATAAAGACCTTTTTAGTTTGCACATAAGTAATTATAGTAACACAAAATACTCCTATAGTATTTTAAGTTTATTTTCTGTTCGAATGATTTCATTGTAGTAGTGTTGGTAAGTTTTTAGACTTGCTGCAACATCACAAACAATCATGGACACATGCTAATCACTTCTCGGAAACATATAGTTGATCATGCTATATCACTCCCAGATCTGATGATATGTCCCAAAGACTACTCGCGTTGTTCAACAATCGTAATACTTTTGTTCTGTCCTAGTGACACTGATTTTAGTATGAATGCAGGTATGTATACTTAGGTTAAATATTTTATTATTTAAAAGTATAAACTCTTGGTCAGAGTATTTTAATCCCGTTGTGTTTATAGTTGTATATCTTTTATGGGTTGATATACTCAATTCACTATAAACAAAGCTCTGATACCAATCTGTCACACCCCAAAACCGGAACGACGGAAACGTTCGGGGGCGGAGGACGTCATGTACAGTATCACAACAATACATAATAGTAAACAAGCAACAACATCATCCATTACATTAATAGTAATAATAGTAATACAAGTGTGTTCTGAAGTTTATAAGACACCAAAATGAATAATCAAAATAAGAGATGAGTCTTGAAAGTATTTTAGTGTCTTTGTTTGTATAAGTTTGAAGAATGTAATTGTAAATTTTTTATGTAAAACTTTGTAAGTATTTGATGTAAGTGTTTGAAACCTTCCTAGAAAATCCTATATTTTCTACTAAAGCAGTCTTCTACCAAGACCCAACTGTTCTCTTATGTTTGTTCTTTTGTAAAAGTATGACTTTTCCCAAAGTATGACTATCATTACCAAAATATAGTTTCTCATTACTGTTTATGTGAGAAGATCACAATGTGAATGAATTGGGAAAAATAATGATGTACTGTAGTTTTATCTAGGTAACTACTAATGTACTAACTACCTTTAACTTGTTAGTTAATTAAGGTAAAATGTGATATGATTGTAACCATACTCGATTAACCAGTAAAACATGACGTTCGAGACGTCTAAATGATATGACATTCGTCACCCGCAGACCTGCAGGTCCCACTGTAGCTAGCAACAAGGTGTAGGAGGGTCAGTCCCGTATAGATCTATACACAAATTCACGCTCTCCCTCCAGGAGACTCTAGGTACAAAACGTGACACAACAGCATATGCCGAGCCATGAAGTAGTATCTCACATTAATGTTATAGTATTATTGTATTTGTATAGTATGTATTAGTGTAGTGTATGTTCTTTCTGTCTAGTATGTAGTATGTTCTCTAGTGTATAGTGTGTAGTATGTATTTTTTCTTGTTATAGTATGAACTGTTTCTCTTTATAGTGAGTATTGTCTCTCTTAATAGTATTCTCTATCTGTTTCTCTTTATAGTGAGTATTGTCTCTCATAATAGTATTCTCTATCTGTTTCTCTTTATAGTGAGTATTGTCTCTCGTTATAGTATGTACTGACTCATGTATGAACTGACTCTTAGTATGTTTCATTGTTCTAGTAATAGCATTAGTAACTTATAGTTTACTAGCAATGTAGTTTGTATGTATGAACATGTTTGTACACCTTTGCTACCCAAAGGTATTGAACTGAATGAAGAACTTTTATATCTATACACATATACATAATATATAATTAAGATTCAAACGAACTTCGGACAAACAACCGATACCCTAAGTCCACAACCAAACAAGGAACATGAAGTAAGGCGAGCTATCAGTCCTAAGTCCTTTCAATCCTACTTATATAACTATATCTATATAGATATGCATTTGACAAAATATAAGTTTAAAAGAGTTTAATAGAAAGTATTTAACATGTAAAAGAGTTTATAAAATGATTTGAAGCAGTTTTATTTATAAAACAGTTTGAAATGTAAGAAAATCCATATGTTTGATAGTTATTAATCACATGTGATTGATATAATAACTATAATAGTTCAACTTGTATCCCCCCCCCCCATAAAAGCATTTAAAATCATTTAAAAGATAAGTTAAGGGGTATGAACTCACCTATAGTGAGTGGTTTGGATGAAAGTGTGGTATAGGATGCTAGGTATCAAGTGAAGACTTGATCACACACACGGATCCTATTTAGCATATAATGACACATATATGTATAAGATTAGTGTTTATAACAACTAATCATGAAATGGAACAACCTTAGGGACTAGGAAACACTTGCAATGAAGTGTTAAACCACATAGGGTTTCATATAAGGGGTGTAGGGCCTCTCATTGGAGTTTACGGCCCAAATGGTAAGACTCCCATGAGTTCACGGCCCATGGGTTTGCGGCCCTATGAGTTTACGGTCGTAAACTCATGGTATTTTGTACCAAAGTGTGTTTTAAGGTCTTACAAATCACTAGGAAGTGTTCTAGACTCAAGACCAAGCCTTAGGAAGGACTTATGGTTCAAATGCACCACTAATTAGGGTTTACGGCCAGGGGAGATGCTCTTGGCCGTAAACACCTTTTGTTCTTGAATTCTTGTTGTTTTCAAGGTGTAAATCAAGTGTTCCTAGTATATAACAAGCTAAGGAGAGTGTACTTATGATATAGAAGCTTGAAATGGTGTTTAAGGTCCAAAACACTAAAGTGTTCTTGGTGTTCTTGGAGATCTTGAAGATCTAACCCAAAAGGTGATGTTAATGTATGGAAATCAATGGGTTATGCTAGATAAGAAGATGTAGTAACTAATCAAGGGATAAATCACTTACATTTTGGAAGAAAAGTGAAGATCCTTGATGATAGTTGAGAGCAAAATCTGAGTTCTTGAGTTAGAAGTGGTAAAAGTGATAGAAAAAGGCCAAGTTTCACATATATAGCCAAGAGTTTACAGCTACCATGAGTTTATGGACGTAAACTCATGTGTCTTGGCCGTAAACTCCTCATGAAAGGGGTTTATGGCTTGTTTGTTGGTTTTGAACTTCAATAGACACTTCCTATTACTCATTCTTTGGATGTACTAGGTTTAGAATGCTCAAACAGACCCTAAATAGTGCTAGAAGATAGCAGGAACAAGTCTGACTTTGATTGAGTTTAACTGTTGTACAAGATAGAAATTTCGGGTTGTCACAAAACATATACAAAATGGCCCACCATTATGGTTAAACTGTGTATATTTTTATTTTAGTCCCTTAATTTCATATTAATTAAAAGGATGCAAAAGACAATTGTGAAAATCTCATTCTTCTTTTAAGTTTCATGTCACATGATTGATGGGTTTTGAGCATTCTAACACTTCCTAAGTGTACATGCAACCCTAATAACCTTGGATCTATGTTTGTCTAATTATCATGAAAAGTTGAATTCCAAGGTTATATTCCTATCTAGCATACATGGGGAACAAATTTTAACTTGCATGAAAGATAGAATAACTTACCTTGTTGTTGCTTATGATCCTTGAAACCTTGTGAGCCTAGCACCCCAAGTGTGATGCCTCAAATGCTTCACACAACACCAAATGCTTTTGGAATGACTTTAGAGAGAATACACACTTCTAAAATCGGCCTAGCCCTCTTGTTTCTTATGTGTAGCCGATTTTGGTGGAGAATGGGTTTCTTATATAGTGTTGACACATCTAGGGTTACACCATGTAAACCCTAATGTGTCATGACTATTCATTTCCATGACCCATGGGTTTGTAACTCCCATGGAGCATCCATGGAGCATCCTATGGGTGGAACCCAACTTGATAATCCATGGAGCCTCTTAGCCCACTATATAAGATATGGAAGATTTACATAATCTACCCATATATTTAATTAGTTATCTTTTGATCACTTAATTAATTCTAAATTAATTCTTGATCAAACTAATTAAATAATATTATTAATATATTAGAACTTATAATATATTACTAAACCATAAGTGTTATTTCTCTCATTTTAGTTTATCCAATTGCATGGTGCCATGCAACCCAAATGGACCATGCCGGGTCGGGTCAAGTACATACCAGAAATAGTTATGGACTTAGACACCTTATCCAACAGTCTCCCACTTGGATAAATCTAATAACTATAACTGCAATACTTCAGGAACCGATCGGCAATCGTAGCTCTTTCAAGGTCTCTCGGAACTGAGAAGATGATGATACGCCATTTAAGATAAGTGATCATATAATCCTCTGTTCTAGATATCAGCCAGACAAATACATGGAACAATGTCTTACTAATTGTCCAGCAGTTTGTTTCCCGATTTCCGATTTGTTTGACAAAGAACTCAATTGAACACATCAACTTAGTTCTGACCGGGCCCGGTACATAGGTCAAAACAAAATCATCGAGGGGCCCAGATATCAACTTCTAATCCAAGAAGGAACAGATAAACTTCGACTCATATGTTTGTTCTACCACTCATTGAATTATGCACAAAAGCACGTTTTATAACATCGAGTTACCAATGCGTTAACGTACAATCAATGCATAACCAACTCATAAGTAACAAATCATATCTCTAGGTTTGAAGACTTATATGATATTACCGTCTCACGATCACTCGAGATAAATTTCATGAAGTGATTCCAGTGAGCGTGGGTTGAGTCCAATGCTCAGAACTTATGAGCACTCATGAGTGTTGTAGCCATGTCCAACAACTTAGACCTCTGCAACCAATCATGACAGTCTTGATTCATACCTACTTCCGACATATGACCGACTGTGGAGGTTCGAATAATATGATATACCAAACATAATTATTCTGGAAGTCAAAACATGCAAAAGAAATATAGTAAACGATCGACAAGAGATAGCAACACTTTACTCATAAATAAAACACCTTTTATTCATCATCTAATGTCAATTACACTTTACAAATTTCAAGGTTATCTAACTACTAAATCTAATATCATCCTTCAGCCCTATGCTCCGAGCATGCTGGAGATGCTTAACCCGAGTCAATCCCTTCGTGAGGGGATCTGCTGGATTCTCATCCGATGATACCCTCTTTGCCACGAGGAGTCCTTCTTCTATTCGATGTCTAATGAAATGGTATTTTCTGTCGATGTGTCTGGATCTCCCGTGATCCCTTGGTTCCTTGGCTAAGGCAACTGCACTTTCACTATCACAGAAAATTTCCATTGGCTCTTTAATAGCTGGTACAACTCCAAGGTCTCCAATGAAGTTCTTCAGCCATATCGCCTCCTTTGCTGCCTCGCTAGCTGCTATATACTCTGATTCGCAAGTTGAATTAGCCACTATCTCTTGCTTGGAACTCTTCCAAGAAATTGCTCCTCCATTTAAGGTAAAGACCCAGCCTGACTGAGAGCGGAAATTATCCCTATCAGTCTGAAAGCTAGCATCACTATACCCTACAACTCTCAAGTCTTCACTCCCACCGAGGGTAAGGACCCAGTCCTTAGTCCTCCGTAGGTACTTGACGATATTCTTTACCGCAGTCCAGTGTGCCTTGCCAGGGTTCCCCTGATACCTGCTAACCATGCTCAAAGCAAAGGCTACATCAGGTCGAGTACACGTCATAGCATACATGATCGATCCTACAGCCGAAGCATAAGGTATTCGACTCATTTCTGCTATCTCAGCCTCAGTACTAGGGCTTTGTGTCTTACTCAATCTGGCGTTACTCTGGATGGGTAACTCTCCTTTCTTGGAGTCCTGCATGCCGAATCTCTTTAGCACCTTATCCAAGTAGGTACTCTGACTAAGTCCAATTAGTCTTTTACTCCTGTCTCTCAAGATCCTTATCCCTAGAATATAGGCAGCTTCTCATAGGTCCTTCATAGAGAAACACTTCCCAAGCCAGGACTTAACTTCCTGCAGAGTTGGGATGTTATTTCCTATGAGTAGTATGTCATCCACATACAATACCAAAAAGCTAACTATACTCCCACTAGCCTTGACATATACACAAGATTCATCTTCACTCCTAGAAAAGCCAAATTCCTTGACTTTCTCATCAAAGCAAAGATTCCATCTGCGAGGTGCTTGCTTTAACCCATAAATGGATTTCTCAAGCTTACACACTCTATTAGGGTACTCTGTGTTGACAAAACCCTCTGGCTGACTCATGTAAACATCCTCAGCTAACTTTCCATTAAGGAAAGCGGTTTTGACATCTATTTGCCATATTTCATAGTCATGAAATGCGGCTATGGCTAACAGAACGCTAATAGACTTAATCTTGGCCACTGGAGAAAAGGTCTCATCATAATCAACTCCCGGAGTTTGTGAGAAACCCTTTGCAACCAGTCGTGCCTTATAAGTGTGTACATTACCATCCATGTCGGTCTTCTTCTTAAAGATCCATTTTCACCCTATAGTCTTACAACCTGGTACATTCTCAACCAAGTTCCAAACTTGATTGTCATACATGGACTGTATCTCGCTGTCTATTGCCTCTTTCCACTTGGCTGACTCAGGGCCTGCCATGGCTTTCGCGTAACTATTAGGTTCATCCAGACCTATCAGTGTCTCATCACTGATAAGTGTATCACCTTCCGCAGTAATATGGAATCCATAGTAATGCTCAGGTGCATTCCTAACCCTTGTGGAACGCCTCAGAGGTACAGACTTGTTAATTGGCTCAACAGGAGTTTTCTCCTCAAGTTGAGTGCTAGGGTTTGAAGTTCCTTCACCACTTGACTCTTGAATTTCTTCAAGGTCAACTTGCCTCCCACTGTCTCCTTGGCTTATGAACTCTCTCTCTCTCGAAAGAAAGCCCTCCTAGCTACAAAGACCACATTCTCACTAGGTCTGTAGAAGAGGTAACCAAAGGATTTCTGTGGGTAGCCGATGAAAATACACCTCTCACTTCGAGGTTCGAGCTTATCATGAGTCTCGCGTCTCACAAAAGCCTCGTAACCCCAAATGTTAATGTGGTCTAGTTTGGGTACTTTACCAGTCCACATTTCATGAGGAGTTTTGGCAACTTTCTTTGTGGGAACTAGATTAAGGATATGGGCGGCAGTCTCTAAGGCATACCCCAAAAATGAGATTGGTAGCGAAGCTCGACTCATCATGGTACGAACCATATCCAACAAGGTTTGATTACGCCTCTCAGCTACACCATTCAACTGCGGTGTCCTGGGAGGTGTCAATTGTGAGACAATCCCACATTCCCTAAGATAATCGAGGAACTCTGAACTAAGATACTCACCACCTCGATCGGATCGAAGCATCTTAATGTTCCTGCCCAATTGATTCTCGACTTCCTGTTTAAACTCTTTAAACCTCTCAAAAGTCTCTGACTTATGCTTGATTAAGTAGACATATCCATATCTACTGTAATCATCAGTAAAAGTCAAATAATAACGATTAGCATCCCTTGTGGCATGTTTGAAGGGCCCACACACATCCGTGTGTATAAGATCCAACAAACCTTCACCCCTCTCACAAGAACCTGTAAAGGGTGACTTTGTCATTTTTCCAAGTAAGCATGATTCGCAACTATCATCTGACTTTAGGTCAAATGACTCCAATACTCCATCCTTTTGGAGTTGGCCTATGCGTTTCTTGCTTATATGTCCAAGACGACAATGCCATAATGATGCTTTATCCAAGTTATTATCATTAACAGAATCAATACACAATACATTATTTCCTAAGTTATCAACCACAGATACAGTTTCATACACACCATCACAAGGTAATGCTTTAAAATAAAGAACATTATTAAAGAAAGCATTAATCGAACCAACTTCATTATCAAATGAAAAGGTGAAACCTTGTTTATACAATGCATGAAAGGAAATAATATTTCTTGCCATTTCTGGCGAATAATAACATTTATTCAAATCTAAACTAAACCCACTACTTAGCGATAAAGTATAAACTCCAATCTTGGTGACAGGTAAAGCTTTCCTATTCCCCATGATTAAGTTTATTCTTCCATGCTCCACATTCTCACTTCTTCTTAGTCCCTGCAAATCAGAACAGATATGAATACCACAACCGGTATCAAGGACCCAAGAGTTAGAATGGGGTGAGTTATTAGATAAGATAGTGTAAATACCTGCATGGTTGGGTTTAACTTTCCCATCCTTCACATCTTGCTGGTACTTTGGGCAGTTCCGCTTCCAATGTGACTTTTCATGGCAATAGAAGCATTCAGCCTCTTTAGGGTCAGAAGAAGGAGTGACAAAACCTTTCTTGGTTCCACTTGAAGAAGAGCCATCAAGGGTCCTAGCCTTGGTACCCTTCGAAGAGCTCTTCCTCGTCTTCCTTCTACCTTTCCCGATTGCCAAAACCTGGGCGGAGTTTGGAGTAGGAGTGTTAACAACCGACTTACCCTTAAGACCTGTTTATGCGGTCTTGAGGAGTCCCTGAAGTTTGTTGAGTGTGACCTCTTCCTTATTCATGTGATATGTCATGCGGAATTGATCATAGCACGATAGTAAGGAGTGCAAAATGATATCTATTGCAAGCTCCTCAGGGAAGTTCACATTAAGCTTCAGCAACCGATCCACATACCTTTGCATTTTCTGCATGTGGCTCGTGACGGATTCCCCGTCCTTCATCATGGTTGTTATGATAGAGCATATGATTTCATACCTCTCTTGTCGTGCACTTTGATGGTATCTTTCCATCAGATCTTGGTGCATTTCAAAAGGGTAGAAGTCCTCATAGGACTTTTGGAGTTCCGCTGTCATGGTGGCCAACATGATGCATGCCACTTTTGTAGCATCCCTTTCATGTGCCCGGAAGTCAGCGATCTCCTGGGGAGTTGCAGTGGTCTCATCAATCTCCTTAAGCTCCTTGTCAAGGACATATTCTTTGTCCTCGTAGTGGGTAATCATCCTGATGTTTCTGATCCATTCATTGAAGTTGGATCCATCAAAAGTGACTTTCCCACACAAGTTCATAAGGGTAAAGGAGCCATTAGGATTAGAGCCAGAAGCAGCATTGTTTGAAGACATCTGAAAGAAGAGAACAAGATTAGTTTAGATATTAAGAGAGTCCTTAATAAACACCCAAATGTAATATTAAGGCTAGGATCTAATCACAATATATTATAACTTAGAAGAGGTATGCCGTAATCCAAGCTATAACATATTTGAAAGGTAGGTGAATGACGATTCACCAATTTCCACCACGAAAAACGAAATATAAATATTAGGTTTTTAATTGGTTCTTAGAAATTCCTAGATTCTTTTGAGATTCAATGAACTTTTCAAAGGCATGTTTCAATCTCGAGTGTGCCCTCCAAGTTTTGTGACTGGGATACCTAGGATCACAAAACGAGGTGTGAAGTAACCATGCAAATCACTTGGTACCCTCAAGGTTTATCACTCAATCGATGTGCCGGTAAACCACACACGCTCCACCGATGCTATGGTAAACCTTAAGTCACCCTTTACCTACCTTGTTAAGTCCAAGTTAGTGTGCCGGTTAACCACACACGCTCCACCAACGACTTAAACAAAGTGTAAAGTGTAATTTCATGGATTAGCACCTTATTCACATTTTCCTAAAGTAACTAAGATTGGGAATTTAATAAAAGCATTTAGTTACTTTATAATATTCATCATACTTTTAATGAGAATTTATAAGTCCTTGTCTTACCCGTTCGGCTAACGACCCTCCACCGATCAAGGAAGCGGTGGGTGAGAGTGGACACCCATTAAGTTGCCATTTTATAGGCAACAACCTTATACTCCCCTTATAGACCGGCTTCGTGAATGAGGCGTACTAGCGGTAAGACGACTTGACGTTATACATATATATATTAGTAACTTATAATATTATAAAGTATAAGGGTTGAATTTTAACTTTTAAAATTCTAAGGGTTGGAACTAAAGTTTTAATCAAGACTTTACATGTTCCAAAACTTGAGGGCAAGTTTTGTAAACTTCCAAAACTTTTCATTTCTTATAACTTATGAATTAATTGAGTAATAAAAATGAAGACTCTTCATTTTTATAACTCTTGTGTTCTTTTAATGGCTTTAATAAAAGTGAGACTTTTGGTTTTCCATAACTTGAGGACAAGTTATGGACTCCATTAAAACACATTATGATCATGAATTAAACTACCATGAAAGTTACAAACAATTCCTATGATCATCTAATCTTCATAAGTTCAAGAACATGAATATGAACACTTTCAAGAATCAAAAATTACACTTAAAAAAAACTTGTAATTTTAATAATTGCCATTGTAAATGGATTAGCATAAACATTACACCATCTAAAACAAGCTTTAAAACATCAAAACAGTTTCGGGTAATGTTTCTAGTCCATTTCCAGCAACAAATGTGCAAACTTTCATACGAGCAGAAAACAGAAAAACGATTTTTTTTCAAGCTGTTTGCACAAAAAAAAAACAACAAACGAACCTGGCTCTGATACCACTGATGGGTTTTGAGCATTCTAACACTTCCTAAGTGTACATGCAACCCTAATAACCTTGGATCTATGTTTGTCTAATTATCATGCAAAGTTGAATTCCAAGGTTATATTCCTATCTAGCATACATGGGGAACAAATTTTAACTTACATGAAAGATAGAATAACTTACTTTGTTGTTGCTTATGATCCTTGAAACCTTGTGAGCCTAGCACCCCAAGTGTGATGCCTCAAATGCTTCACACAACACCAAATGCTTTTGGAATGACTTTAGAGAGAATACACACTTCTAAAATCGGCCTAGCCCTCTTGTTTCTTATGTGTAGCCGATTTTGGTGGAGAATGGGCTTCTTATATAGTGTTGACACATCTAGGGTTACACCATGTAAACCCTAATGTGTCATGACTCTTCATTTCCATGACCCATGGGTTTGTAACTCCCATGGAGCATCCATGGAGCATCCTATGGGTGGAACCTAACTTGATAATCCATGGAGCCTCTTAGCCCACTATATAAGATATGGAGGATTTACATAATCTACCCATATATTTAATTAGTTATCTTTTGATCACTTAATTAATTCTAAATTAATTCTTGATCAAACTAATTAAATAATATTATTAATATATTAGAACTTATAATATATTAATAAACCATAAGTGTTATTTCTCTCATTTTAGTTTATCCAATTGCATGGTGCCATGCAACCCAAATGGACCATGCCGGGTCGGGTCAAGTACATACCAGAAATAGTTATGGACTTAGACACCTTATCCAACAGTCTCCCACTTGGATAAGTCTAATAACTATAACTGCAATACTTCAGGAACCGATGGACAATCGTAGCTCTTTCAAGGTCTCTCGGAACTGAGAAGATGATGATACGCCATTTAAGATAAGTGATCATATAATCCTCTGTTCTAGATATCAGCCGAACAAATACATGGAACAATGTCTTACTAATTGTCTAGCAGTTTGTTTCCTGATTTCCGATTTGTTTGACAAAGAACTTAATTGAACACATCAACTTAGTTCTGACCGGGCCCGGTACATAGGTCAAAACAAAATCATCGAGGGGCCCAGATATCAGCTTCAAATCCAAGAAGGAACAGATAAACTTTGACTCATATGTTTGTTCTACCACTCATTGAATTATGCACAAAAGCACGTTTTATAACATCGAGTTACCAATGCGTTAACGTACAATCAATGCATAACCAACTCATAAGTAACAAATCATATCTCTAGGTTTGAAGACTTATATGATATTACCATCTCACGATCACTCGAGATAAATTCCATGAAGTGATTCCAGTGAGCGTGGGTTGAGTCCAATGCTCAGAACTTATGAGCACTCATGAGTGTTGTAGCCATGTCCAACAACTTAGACCTCTGCAACCAATCATGACAGTCTTGATTCATACCTACTTCCGACATATGACCGACTGTGGAGGTTCGAATAATATGATATACCAAACATAATTATTCTGGAAGTCAAAACATGCAAAAGAAATATAGTAAACGATCGACAAGAGATAGCAACACTTTACTCATAAATAAACTAACCTAAAATAAAAATTAGTCCTCAAAACGTATTATTTTCAAAAAGCTCACCAGCACATCGAATCGAGCTTTGTTAAATGGCTTTGTGAACAGATCCGCTACATTATTAGCAGTAAGAACCTGTTCCAGCCGCATGACCAAACGCTCATAACAATCTCTGATGAAATGAATTTTTATGTCAATGTGCTTGGTTTTTGAATGTTGGACTGGATTTTTAGCAATCTGAATTGCAGCTCATTATCACAAAATATGTGGGTTTCTAAATAATTCAAACCGTAATCCAACAGCTGATGTTGGATCCATATAACTTGAGAGCAACAAGAAGAGACAGCAACATATTTCGCTTCTGATGTTGAGGTTGAGACGGTGTGTTGTTTCTTGCACTGCCAAGACACTAGCCGGTCACCAAGGAATTGACACCCTCCGGACGTAGATTTCCTGTCAAGCTCACATCCTCCATAATTACTGTCAGCAAATGCATATAAATCAAATTCAGAATTTTTCGGATACCAAAGACCCAATTTTGGGCTGCCTTTGAGGTACCGAAAGATTCTTTTGACATCAATAAGATGTGAAAGTTTAGGATTAGCCTGATAACGTGCGCATTGACAAACTGCAAAGATGATGTCTGGTCGGCTTGCAGTTAGATACATCAACGAACCGATCATTGATCTGTAGTGAGTTTGATCTACGGATTCGCCATCAGTATCTGGAGTCAGCAGGGGACTCTCGGCCATTGGCGTCAAGGCAGGTTTTAAATCTTGAAACCCGAACTTCTCAAGTATATCCTCCACATACTTTTCTTGATGGAGCAGGATTCCGGTTGATCTTTGTTGGACCTGAAGCCCCAAAAACATGGTCATTTCGCCTAACGAACTCATCTCGAACCACTTTTTCATCACTCCTTCGAACTCTTTGCAAAGCTGTGGACTTGTAGACCCGAAGATAATGTTGTCAACATAGATCTGGACTAGAATCTGATCATTACCCACATGCTTGATGAACAAAGTTTGATCGATAGTGCCACGAGAGTATCCATGTTCGAGCAAGTGCTTTGTGAGATTTGCATACCACGCTCGAGGAGCTTGATGTAACCTATACAACGTCTTGTCCAACTTGTAGACTTGATTGGGAAACTTCGAGTTAACAAACCCAGGGGGTTGATCAACGTAGATTTCTTCCTTCACTTTGCCATACAAGAAGGCTGTCTTGACATCCATCTGATAAACAGTGAAGTTCATGTAGGAAGTGTATGCAAGGAAGATACATATAGCCTCCAAGCGAGCCACCGAAGCATAAACCTCGGTGTAGTCAAGACCCTCGATCTGTCTAACCTCACGAACCACCAATCTCGCCTTATTGCGCACTATGACTCCGGAATCATCCTGCTTATTGCGGTATACCCAGTTTGTGTCAAGAGACTTTTTGCCCTTAGGAAGGTCAACCAGCATCCAAAGCCCAAGTTTCTCAAATTTATTTAACTCTTCGTGCATAACATCTATCCATCTGGGCTCATTCAAAGCCATTTCAACGTTCTTTGGCTCTATTTGAGAGATAAAGCAAGAATAGAGACATGTATTAACATCTCCACTCTGGCTTCTTGTTCTAACACCATCATCCAGCTGGCCAATGACATTATCGATCGGATGATCGCGTTGAATGCGTGAAGGTATCTCCTGGCTGATGTCATTGAGCGAAACAGGAAGATTGTGAATGTTGATAACTCCATCATTTGCCGAATGATCCACTTCAGAAGAACCTGTCTCATTAGTAGGATCTGCCACAAACTCATTTGCAATTTGCTCAGGAAAGAGAAGTTCCATAAAAGTTTGAGTAACAGCGGAAGCATCTCGGGACATGAACTCTCTTTCATTAGGAGTAAGAGGAGTTGCATCAGCATCTGGAGCGTGTTGATGACTTGCAGATTCTGGACAAGTAATTGGAACAGATGAATCCATCGTAGGAATTGCAGAAGACACTATCGGCGGTCTGTAAACAACTTCTTCGTCTTCATCTTCAGGTACAATCTTCGAACCAGAAGTAGAACCAGATAAACTATCTGAACACACATTGAATGATTTGAACAAAGATGTGTAATCAAACAGCCAATCAGGACCCACTCTAGCATCCGTTTCATTCTCCTCCAACCAACGCACATCGAAGGATTCTACAATTTGCTTTGTTCGTTTGTTGTAGACCCTGTACGCAGCGCGAGCAGCATACCACACAAAATAGCAGTCATCAGCATTGGCATTGAACTTCGGATTGGACTCCAGGTGAAGAAGGGTACAAGGGCAGCCAAATACACGGAAATGGCTGACAGATGGCTTGTGACCATATAGAATTTCATACGGAGTCTTCATCTGGGCATTGTTGATCAAAACACGATTCTGAACATAGAAAGCAGTGTTGATCGCCTCACCCCAAAAGAAAACTGGTAACTTTGAGTCACCCAACATCGTGCTTGCAGCGTCTTGCAGCGTTCGATTCATCCGTTCAGCAATATCGTTTTGCTAAGGCGTGCCAACTGAACTATATTGACGCACAATTCCCTTTTTTGCATAAAAGTGATCAAGAACCACATTCTTGAATTCTGTTCCATTATCAGTACGAAGTGCCTTCACCCGATTATTGTTTTGGTTCTCTATCATTACGATGAACTTCTTGAGCAGATCAGATACCCCAACTTTGTTGGATAAAAAGAAAACCCACATGAAACGCGAGAAGTCATCGATCACAACTAGACAGTATGAATTCTTGTTGATGCTTAGGACATTGACCGGACCAAATAAGTCCATGTGCAATAACTGGAGCACCTGGCTGATTGAATTGACATGTTTTGGCAGGTGTGGTTTTCTATGATGCTTTCCTTGGGCACATGATACACACTTTTCAAATGTTATGAAGTCTTTGACAGGCAGGCCACGCACCATTTCATTTTTAGCAAGACGATTCAGATTCTTAGCGTTCGCATGACCGAGTCTTCGGTGCCACAGCATAGCATTTTGTTCTGAGACTTTGGAAAAGAGGCAGGTGACTTGCTCAGGAATGTTGATATTCATGTCGATGATGTATGCATTTCCATCCCGCTTTGATTTAACAAGAATCTACTCATCTGGGATGACAATGCCTGGCTTTAAGATCAGACACTCTTTATCAGTAAAATGCATTGAATAACCCTTGTCGCAAATCTGAGAGACGCTCAACAAGATGTGCTTTAACTCGGGTGCATAGTTGACGTTCTCGAAACTTAGCACTCCGTTTGTCACAGTTCCTCTCTGAGTGATTTTTCTGCCTTCTCCGCCCGCAAAGGAAACGAATCCCCCATTAAAAGTTGAATGTCGTTCAATTGGGAGATGTCTCCTGTCATATGCCGGGAGCAGCCGCTGTCGATATACCAAGGTCTGACGACATTCCTCTGCAACTATCCCTGCAAGATGAGCGGGATCATTTAGATTTAGGGCCCCAGGTCATTACTTTCCTGGGTTGACCCTTTACAATCACAGATTTATTCTTTGAACTTTTGGATTTTGAATCATCATGTAAAACACTTTCAGAGGATAACGATGATTGGTTGGAAGTTAATTTGGGCACCCACTGGTATTTGGGTTTCTTAAAAATCATGGGTGATTTTGAATCATTTTTCTTTTCAGTTTGCTTTGAGCATTTGGATTTTCTACCAGAAGTGATTGAAGATCCAGATCCACTCTTTGACAAAACCGACCTTAGCTTAGCCGTGCTCGATTTTGGAAAACTGTTTGTGACTTTGTTATTGAAAACCTGTTTGTTCTTTTGAAAAACTGCCATTTTCTTGTTTTGATTAGCCTTCCAATCATCATCTCGAGGATGAGATCTCGAGGACTTTCTAGTTAAAGACTTTCCTCGTGACTCGTTCTCTCCTCTTTGAGACGAAAAATACACAAATCCCCTATTAGGACAATTCCTAGCGATGTGACCGGCAGTACCACAGTTAAAACAAATCTACTTATTTATCATTGTAACTGGTACTGCTTTTGTCTGATTTACTTTCTTTACTGACACCCTTACGTTTTCCACAAGAACATGTGCAAGAATCAGATTGTGTGATAGGTGAGGGTGAATCTGGTTGTGTGATTGGTGAAGTGGATGTGCTTGAAACAGGAACATCAGGATTATCAAAGAAATCATCAAATATGTCAAAAAAATTGAAATCAACATGATCCGATGCAGAAGTATCACAAGATGTATCATTGATTTTAACATCAGAAACAAAAGAGTTATTATTTGAAACAGAAACAGCAAATTCAGAAACTTTTTTATTTTCAGAAACACATCCTTCAGCTTCTTGCTTTGATTGACTTAAAGATTGATCTACATGGGAAGTAGAAACATTAGTATTTTCAACATTAATACTACCTCCTGACACAAATCCATATTTAAGAAATGGTTCTCTGTCCATCTCTTCTTTAGTCAATGGCTTAAACCGATAATTACAATTATAAGGAGGAGGCACTTTGTCATATCCTAAACCCTTTTGCTGATTCTCTTTGAATTGCAAATTATGTTCTATCATGGATGCAACTACTTCACTTGACACATCAAATTTTCTAAAAGTAAAATCTGCATTTTCAAATTTGTTTTTCAATGTGTCAAGCTCAGCAGTTACCTCAGCAAGTTATTTAGTCACATATCTATAATTCGCACTCTTATTGCTATACTCTTCCTGAAGTTGTTCAATCCCTCTAAACTCTAGTTAATCATATGTTTCACTCTCTACGTGATTGGAAGAGATCTGACCTGAGTGTACAACATATGCATTCTAAATCTGACTTCTTCCTTAATAATTGTCTGCTCATCTGAAGTAAGGAGTATTCTGGAAGACCTTGATTATTGGGGTATATCGGGAAGCGGGAAACACGTTCTAATACAATTAAAATTGAACATTTTATAGATTGTCTGTAGATATCGCTGTTCAATTTAGGTGGACAACAATACCATTGGTCGTCGTCAGCGGAATGGTCTTTTAGAAATATTATCTAAGTTCGTAAGATCTAATGACTTGTCACTTATAGTGTGTACAAAAATTTATCAAAACCTTTCGTATTGAAGTAGACCCCAATACCGGCGATCGACCAGACGTGGACATGAAGACAGAAGTATCGATAAGTGGATTAAGGTTGTCTAACAACTTTTTGATCCCAATATCATAAAATTATTATTAGTGGTAGAAAGAGGTGAAATTAGTTTAAATTCCTGTTAAATTTTAATTTCATTTCAATTTTATTTTTATTTTTAATTTTATTTTTATTTTCTTATTTTATTTTTGTCCTCAAAATTTTTTATTTTTATAAAGTTTTGGGGTATTGGATTTTCATTTTAAGCATAGAGGATTGCGGCCCATTGCATTTGGACCAAGTATATAAAGAAGAATAGTGGCAGAAAACCACTTCTCCCTTCCTTTTTGAATTCTCGGCCGCAAACTCGTCCTCTCTCTCTCTCTCTTTCTCAAAAACAAATCCGTGAAATTTTGTGAAATTGATCCGCTAACTTTGAAGGTACACTGATTCCGATCGAGGATATGTTATTTTCGCATCAAATCGACATCTTTTGAGGGTTTAATCGGTGGAAAATCATTATCGGCGTTTACGGCCATGAGTTTACGGCCAACCGTTTACGGCCGGGGTTCACGACCATGAGTTTACGGCTGTAAACTCCTCCTTGACCGTAAACCCATTTTTGGTCAAATCGATTTTGACTTTTCAATCTTTGGTTCATTTAAAAGCCTAATTAAATTGTAAAATGAGAAAAACATCAATTTTAAATGATTTAATAAATTTTTTTCTCACTTGGCTTGGTTTAGTGCAGATTGAAATGGCAGAACTCAAATTCGCTGACAGTCACAACCTGGCTATTCTCTTGGTTGATCCTCCTGCTGCTCACGGAGAATTCAAATCAATGATGCATGGACTGCGAGAATGTTGTCTGTCTTCTGCTCTGACTGTTAATCCAGAAATCTATCAGGGATTGATTAAAGAATTCTGGAGGTCAGCAAATGTGAAGAAAGGAAGTGATGGATCTGTTTCTGTTGAAGCTACAATCAAAGATTGCAAAATTATCATCACAGAACAGTTCATCAGGGATGCTCTAAAAATTGACGATCAATCAACCTTTCCCTCTAAGATTGAAATCATCCAACTTGAGGAATTTCTCACCAAAATGGGATATGAAGGTGTCTTCCCTCCGACTATGAAGAAGTTGTTGCCACCGTTCTAAAGGTTCTTAGCTCATGTCTTTGTGAGCTGCATATCAGGAAGACGAACTGGTGCAGATGAGATTTCTTTACGGAACACAGGAGCTATCATTGCTCTTGCTGCGGGATTTGACTTCAATTTTTCCAAGTTCATTCTGGATGAGTTTTTGGTGAACATCAAAGCGAAGACAAGAGACAATTTCTTGATGTACCCTAGATTCATTCAAGTGTTCCTTAATGAGAAATTTCCCGAAGGAGAAACCCTCGACATGAAGTCTCTTGGACTGAACACCGTCGGGTTAATGAAGCAAAACCGAAAGGGAAAAATTACTTTTCAAGGTAAGTATCCCTTAGTGAAGTTTGGCCTGTTTGCTGATTCATGTGAAGCATCTGAGTCTCATGTATCATCAGACTGCGTGACCTCTGAAGATGACATCTTTTCTGAAGATGATGTTATTTCGGTTTCTAATCATGAAGATGATGTTGTTAGACCTGTTGCGATGGTAGCTGAAGAACATGACTTGCACTCTGTACATGTTGAGAGTGATTACAACGAGGGAATGACAAAGGATGCGACAGAGAACGAAGGAGATGATGATGATTCTTTTACTGATTTGGATCTTACAGGTTTTGACAAGGATGATATTTCCTTAAATGTTGGAGGCAATGTTAATTTCTTGTCCAATGATGACCCTGATACGTTTTTTGACACTATCCGTGATGTTGCTCATCCAGTAATGGAGAAAAGGGATTCAGAAGACATTCTTGAAACAACGCCTCCTACTCCAAATCAAATGGTTGACACTTCAACTTCTATGGAGAAAACTTCAGGTATTCCTCCCCTTGAGGATGTTATTCCTACTATTGAGCCAACAGTAAGTGAACCGTTGACAACTCAGACCACCCCGCCTACATTGAAGAGGAGAAGACTTGATCCAAAACCGGGAGTATTTGTTCCAGAACTATCTCAAGGCCTTCCGACTCAACCAATAACTACTTCTTTTGCTACTTCACCTACTCCATCCCATGAAGGACCGAGCACCTTTTATGAAGTTGGTGGTTCATCAGTTCCCTCGGGACCATCTCCTCTTAGGCCTTATCATGATGTTGCCTCTGAGAGGCTTGCTCTACATCTGGCCCAAGAACAAAGCTCAGTGCCTTCCTCCCGAGCTAAAGGAATTTTTATTGAGTAAGGCCACTCAGGAGATGATGATCCCACCATTCTCGAACTTCAAAATGAGATTAGCGTGCTTAACCAGAAGAATATTGAGCTTGATATCCATGTGGCTAATCTTGAAGCTGAAAAGGCCCAACTTAAAATTCATGTTGCAGATCTTGAAGCGGAGAAATCTCAGCAAATTTCTGATCTGCAAACCCATCTGGGATCCTTAACTACAAGTTACTTTGACCTGAAGAAGAAACTGGCAGAGGAATTTGGCGACAAGTTTAAGTTATCCGTTCAACAATTCAATGCTAGCCAGTCATCTCAAGATCCTCCTGTTGACCCGCCCACTCAAAGAAGAACTCAGATCGTTGATCGCTTTGAAAAGGAACCAGTTCAAGCGCCCAACATTATTGCATTAAAACGTGACAAATTAGCAGCATCCGACAAGAAAAAGCAACTACTGTTCAAAAAGAGATCAGATCAAAACGCTCCTGAAGGTCAACCACAAATCACCGTCACTGATCTTGAAAAGAAAAAATTTGGGCACAGGTATGGTTATAGAACAGGAATTGTCTCATGGGGCTTTCATGACAGGCTAAACATGTGGATAGTGAGACGCAAAAGCAAAAATGTGGAGTATTACAACGACTTCCATGACTTCAGTTCATGGACAAGGATTGATCTTTTTGAATTATCCAATGCTCCATTTGCAAATCCATCAGGTGATCCACGGGCAACTCACTTCAAGTTATTCTTGGAGGACCAAGTAAAGAAGGGATTTCCTGGCATGAAGACTGCTGAGTCTTTCATTAAACGTTTCCCTAAAGTACTAGATCCCAAGAAAAATGAGCCCTTCCAGACTGTCATGTGGCCGCCAACCAATCAAGTTAGACAAGTTCCAGTGTTGCAGACCTTCAGTGATGGATCTCTTGCAAACATGCTTTACTGGGTCTATGATGAAACCACTGTGACCGCTATCATTAAGTTCTAAGATGGTTGCTTTCGCGTGTTCGACAAAAAGGACCTACTTCAATTTGGAAAGTGGGATATTCATCATTTGGCCCTACATCAGATCAAGGTGGCTGAAGAGATTTTCGAGTGTGCTGCTAAAGAGTACACAACAATGGTTGCCGAGATTATTGGAAAAGAGATCTGGCAAGGGGCAATGGGAGGGTCCGATGTGCTTATAATTGAAAAGGACTGAGTCACGGGTAGCCCCAAACCAAGGGGGAGATTGAAGGGTCTAAGTTATGGTTTGGGTTAGGCTAATTGATGTATAGGTCTTATTGTGTTTGGAGTCTTGTAATTGAAGTGTTTTGGTGAGTTTACGGTCAGAGTATGTTTACGGCCGTAAACCTGTTTACGGCCAAGTCTTTTCCCCTATATATAGGGTGTGTCTGAGTCTCTTAGTTGTTGTTGATGATCCACTAAGTTTACGGTCATTGTGTCCAAGTTGTACTAGACGTGTTTCTGATATAAACGTGTGCAAGCTTTGGTTTAATCTTCTTCTACTCCATTCTTACCTTGTTTGATTTTTATATTGCTTGATCACTGGTTAAGATCCTGTTTCTAGGACCTTACAATACCCTGAGTCCACAACCAAACAAGGAACATGAAATAAGGCGAGTTATCAGTCCTAAGTCCTTTCAATCCTACTTATATAACTATATCTATATAGACATGATTTTGACAAAATATAAGTTTAAAAGAGTTTTGCATATAAAAGAGTTTGATAAAACGATTTGAGCAATTTGTTTGAAAACACAGTTTGAAGTATAAGAAATCTATCTGTTTGATAGTTATTAATCACATGTGATTGATATAATAACTATAATGTTTCTACTTGTATTCCCCCCCCCCCATAAAAGCATTTAAAATCATTTAAAAGGTAAGTTAAGGGGTATGAACTCACCTGCAGTGAGTGATGCGAATGTAAGATCGTTTTGTAGGATGCTAAGTGTCAAGTGAAGCCTTGAGCACAATGGATCCTAATAAGCATATAATGATATATATATATATATATATATATATATATATATATATATATATATATATATATATATATTAGTGTTTATACAACTAATCATGTAAGGAAAACACCTTTGGACTTAGGAAACACTTGGAATGAAGTGTTATAATCACAAGTGATTGTACTAAAGGGGTTTACTGCCACACAAGTGTGTTCACGCCCTTTGTGTTTACGGCCAAGGTGTTTACGGTCCTAAGGAGTATACGGCCCTAGAGTGTACGGTCAAGGAGTTTACGGTCGTACATGTTGGGTTTTGAGCATTCTAACACTCCTAAGTGTACATGCAACCCTAAATACCTTGGATCTATGTTTTCTCTATTATACATGCAAATATGAATATTACAAGGTATTATCCTAACTAGCATACAATCATATGTACTAGGACAACAAAACTAGATAGAATATATACCTCTTTGTTGTAGCTTGATTCCATGGAGCTTAAGAGCCTAGTGCCCCAAATGTGACACCTCAAATGGTTCACACAACACCATGAACATTTGGAATAACCATGAGAGAAGATATGAGGTCATAGAAATTGGCTTGCCCTCTATATTATGCACTAGTGCCCATTTCACCAACTAATGGGGTCTTTATATAGTGTGGCTATTAGGGTTACACCATGTAACTCATGACTTTACCCATTCCTTATGCTCCATGGGTTTTAACCTCCATGGAGTATCCATGGATCACCACATGGGTTAAACCCAACATAAGGAATCATGGATCATAAGCCCACATATACAAGAATCAATGATTTACACAATCAATCCCCATATATTTAATTAGTCTCTTTTGATCACTAAATTAATTCCAAATTAATTCTTGATCAATACTAAATAAATAATATAATTTCATATTAATATATTAGAACTTATAATATATTAATATGTCACAAATATTCTCTTCTCACAAAAGGTCTACCCAAATGTCCCGATGCCATGCAACCCAAATGGACCATGCCGGGTCGGGTCAAGTATATACCAATTATAGTTATGGACTTAGACACTAATCCAACAGTCTCCCACTTGGATAAGTCTAATAACTATTATTGCAAGTATGACTTCATAACCCGACTAGCAATCGTAGCTCTTAAAAGCTACTGTCGAACTCTGAACAAATCAATGACGCGTCCATTAGATAAGTGATCATATATTCCTTCATTCTAGATATCATATGGACTGAGACATGGATTATAATCATTCTCTCTGTCCAATTGTTGTTTCCCGATTTCTTATTTATGACGACCGACTAATTGAACAAATCAAATCAGTCCAGGCTTGGCCAAGCACTTAGGGGTGTCATCACTAAATCATCGAGGGGCCCACAGATATCGCTTTTATCCCTTTATGGGTAAAAGGAATGGATAAACTTTGACTCATATGCTTGTACTAACTACTTGTTGAATCATACACAAAGGCACGTTTTATAACATCGAGTTACCAATGCGTTTTCATGCAATCAATGTATAACCAACTCATAGTCAACAACTCATATCTCTAGGTTTGAAGAATATAAGATATTATCGTCTCATGATTCACTCGTGATAAAATCCATTAAGTGATTCAAATGAGTGTGGGTTTAATCCAATACTCAGAACTTATGAGCACTCATGAATGTTGCAGCAACTCTTGCTATGTCCCATACCTTGGACATCTACAATCCAGCTTCATGACAGTCTTGATTCATATCTACTTCCAATATATGACCGACTGTGGATGGTTTGAATAACTTAGTCATTCGGTAAGAATGACCTAGTTATTCTGGAAGTCAAAACATGCAAAGTGAAATACAGGAATAATACTAATCCTATATGGCCCCAACACTTTGAGTGTAAATAAAAACACCTTTTATCTAAGCACCATATTGATTACTCATTATTCAATGTTTCGATTCATCAACTTAATACTTGAACCAAAACAATAGTCATGCCATGCTCCAAGCATGTACACTATGTTTGTCCAAACACTAGCTATTCCATACTCCAAGTATGCACACTATGCTTGTCTATGATCCTTACTTTGCGAAACATATTGATTGACAATATTTCAATGATGCTCATTTCACAATCCCAATCCTTACTTTGTAAATGTAAGAATACCAAATTCTTGCCATTTACTTTGATCTGTTAGATTCTAAACTTATATACAATGATCCCCTTGTAATGACTATGCCCAAGTCACAAAGACTTGACAACAAACATT
This sequence comes from Lactuca virosa, assembly GCF_052849685.1. NCBI lineage: Eukaryota > Viridiplantae > Streptophyta > Magnoliopsida > Asterales > Asteraceae > Lactuca > Lactuca virosa. The sequence continues at coordinate 320,246,441 of NC_136429.1, forward strand.
ACAAAGTATTCCAATGGAGATCAATTCCATGGAAACGAAGTCTCACATTCAAAGTACATTCCTTTGAACACCCTTCTTGCATTAAGTTATCTAATCTTACACAGACTCAAAGAATAACTTCCACCTATGGAGACAATTCCATATTCCCATTTTGACTATCATTTCTGAACAAGAGTTGCCTCTTTTCAGAATATGTCAATATGGTCCTTCCAAAATTAACACTATACTTCCAACTGTCCCTGAGAAACCAATCTTTGGTAAACCTCAGATTGTCCTTGACAATTGCTTAATCATTTTAGTCAAATCCAGTTCTATTCCTTTTTCCCTCTTAACGCCCTAGGCATTTGGAAAATTTAGAATGGATAAATATTATAGCACATGTAATCGATCCTATACACGAAGCATATGGGACCCGATTCATGCTATAAAATTTTTATTTGCCATGTTCTCACAATTTGAACTATGAAGAGGGATGTCGTAATCATAATCAAATTTTAAGAATGCAACATATATAGAATTTCCTTATGTTGAACCATTCCAACATAACATTCATATATATCCTTGACTAAAGTTGATCAAAATCACAATCTAAGCTTTTAGAATTGGAATGAAGTAAAAATCCTCTCCCTTAATTATAGCAAAACAACTTTTCAAAAAGAATTGAACCTTTTGTTTTCTATAATTAATATTGCTAACTTGCAACACTAACCATAATAATCATGCTCCCACTAGCAAAATGATTATTATCTTACTAATACAACACTTATGCTCCCACTAGCTTTGACATGTACTCAGAAATCAACTGGACTTCTAGAAATCAATAGTTTATTGACTTTCTTTCCAAAGTTCAGATTTCTGATACAAGATTGCTTTGATAAGACTTTATCAAAATCATACACCTTTCCTTAGATAGCTCACATGTTTGTCTAAACAATTATGAAGAGGGATGTCGTAATCATAATGTTTAGACCTTTTGCCATTCTCACAAGTCCATGTTAGTGTGTCGGTTAACCACACGCGCTCCACTAATGACTTTGAGAATGCAAATATCACAATTGCTATCTACTTAAAATCTACTTAGTGAAAGCGTTTCCTCACCATCATTTTCATGAATCGGAGAGAAACCTTATGACACTTAGATTTTTATGGTGCATGTGTTCCTATCCATGTGAATTTGTCAAAACCATAATCACACGACAAGGTCAGTGACAAATCCAAACTCATATGGATTGAAATTGTTCAATCTTAATTTCTTGCCACCCGGCAACACAAGGGCCTACCATTGCTTCCAAGTTGTTATGCAACCAATTGAGAACTCATAGAACTCATATGCAAAGTCAACTTTTAACTGGAATAGACACAGAAATTAGAATATGTCAACACGATAGGTTACAAACCTCAAGTCGTGGCCTAGTGATTAACAATGCTCTTGATTAGTTCTTGAAACCATCTTAGGATTTTTAAAGACTCCCACTGACCTCTTGACATATAAGATTCTCTTTTGTCAATAATCATTCCTTGACAAAAGAAATATTCAAGAGTTAGTGCGAATTCTTATCAAGTTAAACACTTCTCACAATTGGTCTTAGTTGGTCTTTGTCTTATCCAAAACATCACAACTTACCAACTTCAAATGTACAAGAATAGAAAACATCTTACTCTACATTTGACAAGTGTTATAAACTTTCTGAAAATTATGTCACTCAAGTTAAAATCTTGGAGTATGACTCTAAGACTTGTTTTTGGAATGAAGTATGATTTATCTTTTGATTCAACCATTTCAACAATTCATGATTCCTCTCCTTAGTCAAACAAATGCACTAAGGTTTCCTTAGAGAATCAATTGTGATATGGCTTTGTAATCACTAAGATAATCATAAAACAAGATACTCAAGTACTCTCCCATCTTTTCAGATTGGAGAAACTTTTATCTTTCTGCCTTATTTGATTCCTTTTATTCGTCCTGCCATACATTGAAACTTTTCCAATGTTTCAGAATTACACTTAAACTTGGAAGTGTAACCATATTTACTAAACTTTAGTAAATCATAACGAATAATATCAACCTTTGTAGTGGACCTGATCAGCACACAACCTAGTGCACCTGATCCTTTAGTCCTTCTCTCGACTCACACATACATGTGAACAAGGAATTAGTCTTAATTTCCCAAAAATGAAAATTCTCACTCATCATACAATACAACTTGCATGATTCCAAGTTTCTATCCAACTAACACTTGGTTGATGAGAATCTTTCCTTATTTGATAAATTAAGACACTACCACAAATGAAAGAATCAAATCCATTTTCCAATATTGCTTATCAATGGAAACATATAAACAACAACTTTTTCCATAAATGCCATTGTATGGATACTTAAAATAAATAAAATCAAAATTTCCTTTTATTTTTTAAACTTTTGCGGAAAAAACTTATCCTTACAACGCAAATACATATGAAAACCATGTTTTTATCTATTCCTAAGCAACATATCATAACTCTTAACCAGCTGCTCAAAATTCTGATCATCGAACCATGCGATAGGAATCTAACTTCGCGAACAGAATCAGCACACTCTTTCTTTAAGCTTCCTTTGATTCTTCCAAAACATCAAAATGTAATTACATTATATCATGTATTAAGAATCTCCAAAAGAGACTTCATAGAGCTTAGATAATGGACTTTAACCTGAAGCAAAGTCAAACCTTTTTTTACTTTTACCATCCTTATGAACTTTCAAGTAAATTCGGCAGCTTCGCAACCAATGCCCCTTCTTTTGGCAAAAGAAACATATGGACTCTTTGGAAATGGTACGCTCGATTGTCTCAGACTTAGCCTTTCTCTTTACCATTGGTCAAATGACTTGACCATGGCCAATCCCTTTCTATTGGGAAGAGAAAGCTTTTCTGGACTTTCAATGTCACCATTGTCAATGTCCAAAATAGGTTTGGGAAGTAGATCTTCCAATCAAATTTGCCTTACCAGTGCCCCAAATCATTGCTGATTTAGCATCATGAAGCAAATATGTAAGATCATTAAGGGTCATGTCTTGATCTGTCATCAGGGAGTGACTGAAGAACTAAGCCAACAGCCAGCTACCTCGAGACTTTAACACCCGACTCTCCCGATTTGCTAATATGTGACTTAACCTCCAAGATGTAAGCACATATAGTCTTTGCTTTCCAATAGGGATTGAGTGACTTAGAACTTTTCAAGTCCTGAAACTTGTGGGATAGGGAGAATTATTGGAGGAGGTAGAGGAAGTGAAGCATGATTTCCAGTCCCATTAATGCACAACAAATGGATTAATCTTTCACCTTGATTGCCATGTGGGATATCATCTTCAATAGGAAAGCTTTTTCCTAAAGATTTGGGAAGACCATAGTTATCTTAACTAGACATCTATAATGGGAGGAATTCAAGTTTAGTTGATTTAGAGTCCTTAATATAACACCCAATATGAAATATTAAGGCTAGGACCCAACAACCTACTTATAATTGGAAGAGGGATGCCGTAATCCAAGTTATAAAATAGTTGAAGGTAGGTAAATGACGATTTACCAATTTCCACCATGAAAAATGAAATTTAATTAAGTTTTAATTGGATTTGAAACTCCTAGATCTTTTGAGATACATTGAACTTTCAATGGCATGTTTGACTCTCGATTGTGCCCTCTCAAATTGTAACTGGGATGCCGAGGATCACAAACAAGGTGTGAATAACCATGCATATTGACTTGGTACCCTCAAATTTATCACCTAATTGATGTGCCGGTTAACCACACACGCTCCACCAATCTATGATAAACTTAAGTTACCCTTCGCCACACATTGTTAGTCCCATGTTAGTGTGCCGGTTAACCACACACGCTCTACTAACGACTTAACAAAGGTGCAAAGTGTAATTTCATGGGTTAGCACCTTTTCACATTTTCCTAAGTAACTAATATTGGGAATTTATAAGAGTTTAGTTACTTAGTATTTATCATTATACTTTTAATGAAGGGAGAATTATAGTCCTTATCCTACCCGTTCGGCTAACGACCCTACACTAGTCAAGGAAGCGGTGGGGGAGAGTGGACACCCATTAAACTGCCATTTTATAGGCAGTAACCTTATACCCCCCTTATAGACCGGCTTCGTGAATGAGACCTACTAACGGTAAGATTGACTTTATCTTATACATATCTATATAATTAAAATTATAATAATAGTATAAGGGTTGAGTTTTAAACTTTTTAAAATTCTAGGGTTTGATTTGGAATTAAAGCATTCATAAGGGGTAAACTTTACAAATTCCAAAACTTGAGGGCAAGTATTGAAACTATTCAAAAACTTTTCAATTCCATAACTTATGTGTTTAAAGTAGTTTTTAATGAAAAACTTTTCAAGTTCCATAACTTGAGGACAAGTTATGGAAGACTTTAAAGCATTTAAAAATGAGACTCTTCACTTTCATAACTTATGGAAATCTTATGAGTGTTTAAGAAACATAAATGTGACTTTTCATATAACTTGAGGACAAGTTACAAAAACACATTTTATGAATAACTTTTAGATCAATATGGATTGAAAACACATTATCTCATAATTTTTCTATTAATCTAAGCTAACTCATAAGAACAAGATAATTCAAATCATCAATCTTTAAGAAATTAGCATGAACATAAAACTAATACAAATCTTGAAATTATGACAATTATCTTTGAAATTGGATTAGCATGAACATTACCACATCAAAAACAGGTTTATAAGTTAAAAAACAGCTTAGGGTAATGTTCCTAGTCCAATTCCAGCCTTAAAAGTCGAAAATATGTTGTCAGGGGCTTCTACTCGTCGAGTGTATGAACCTACTCGACGAGTAGGATGAATTTCCTCATGGACTCGGCGAGTTCATCAGTGGACTCGGCGAGTCCAGTGCCCAGACAGCCAGAAAATCGATTTTTTCAGCTTTTTTCAGCAGTTTGCATCAAGTATAATTAAAAACAAGCCTAGGCTCTGATACCACTGTTGGGTTTTGAGCATTCTAACACTCCTAAGTGTACATGCAACCCTAAATACCTTGGATCTATGTTTTCTCTATTATACATGCAAATATGAATATTCCAAGGTATTATCCTAATACAATCATATATACTAGGACAACAAAACTAGATAGAATACATACCTCTTTGTTGTAGTTTGATTCCATGGAGCTTAAGAGCCTAGTGCCCCAAATGTGACACCTCAAATGGTTCACACAACACTATGAACATTTGGAATAACCAAGAGAGAAGATATGAGTTCATAGAAATTGGCTTGCCCTCTATATTATGCACTAGTGCCGATTTCACCAACTAATGGGGTCTTTATATAGTGTGGCTATTAGGGTTACACCATGTAACTCATAACTTTACCCATTCCTTATGCTCCATGGGTTTTAACCTCCATGGAGTATCCATGGATCACCACATGGGTTAAACCAAACATAAGGAATCATGGATCATAAGCCCACATATACAAGAATCAATGATTTACACAATCAATCCCCATATATTTAATTAGTCTCTTTTGATAACTAAATTAATTCCAAATTAATTCTTGATCAATACTAAATAAATAATATGATTTCATATTAATATATTAGAACTTATAATATATTAATATGTGTGACACCAGTCAAATTTTGGTCAAAAATAAAATGATCAATAATCGTAATTGAGATGAACCAAGTGGTAAAGTTTGTAACAAGGTTTCCAAAAACATAAAGAACACTGAAATCTGAGTTATAATGAAGAAGTTATGACCAATCGAAAATCCGCGGTAAAACCGGCAAAACACTGTTCATTGTAAAAAGCGAATTTTCGATAAAAGAATTTTTAGCCTTAACAATCTAAATGAAAGTTGTAGAATATGTTAAACCGAGAACGTTCATAAAAAGAACGTCAAAATATGACTTCGTATGAGGAAGTTATGATTTTTCGAAGTTTCGGTTTAGCAGTAGACAGCTAAAAATTCGAAATATAAATCGATCAATATTTAGCCGACGAAACTTAAACGAGAATCGAAGGTCTCATCAAAAGTAGCACAACGGTAAAAAGACAGACGACAACGGACGACGGATGAAGAAGTTATGAATTTTTAACGGATTTCCGTCTCGGTCTGTTTAAAATAATAATATTAAAAATAAATTCAAAACCAGCCGACGAAGTCTAAACGAAAGTCGTAGAGTATGATTTAACTACGCGTGCATATATAGAACGTCAAAAACGGAGCTCGTATGCGAAAGTTATGAATTTCGTAAGTTTTGGCACAAAAATCGAGAAATTGTGGATAACCGAGAAATTTCGCATGTCATCCTCGGACACGTCATCCCTCGCATGCGACGCTGCCACGTGTCATCTTCGGGTTGGACCGCAAATCGCTGTGTCACCATCGGATTGGACCGCAGCCGCGGTCCAGTAAGAAGCCTACACCTTCGCATGAGACACTCCTCGGATGACCCCTTCGCATACGTGGCCTTCTCCTATTGGACCGAAGTCCGGTCCACTCAGAAGCTGCCATATCCGAAGCCTCGCCTCGTGTACCATCCTGTTGACCGAAGCGTGGTTGCTGACTCACCTCCTCGCCTCGCCATGTGTCCGAGCCCTCGCCAGCTGTCCCCCTTCGGCCGAACCCTCGCACCCCTATATAAAGGGTGCGAGCCTTCTCGGATGAAAGCCATTTTTCACCCCAAATTTCTCCAAAATTCACATTTTAACCCCGTAAACTTTCTCACGACCCCCCAAGGCCCCCGATATCGTGTCTAAAGCCCGAAGCAAGCCCTGGAGCCCCGAAATTCTTGAGAAGTCATCCTCTCTCCTGTCGAAACTCTGCCCGGTTTGAGCCGGTTTTTCGTCAAACAAACTCTTTTCCGGGAAACAAAACGCTGCCCAAATCACCGCTTATCAATTGTTTTCAAATATTTTCAAATTCGTAAGTCTATTTTATGTAGACACTGTTATGAATTGTTTTCAAATATTTTCAAAAATTGGGAAACGATATCCACCAAACGAAGGTAACTTAGTTCGGATGATACTCGGTTCCTAACCACTCTAGAAACTTAATTATGTTCCTTACCAGGACTGCATCATAGGGACGCAGGTCGAATCATTAAGAACAATATAACAAAATAAAAGATTAATACATAGATACAAATGGTTAGAATACATCTAGAGACACGATAGTCGCTCACGAGCTCATTTCTCATCATGTAACAGAATCACGCCTCCAAAGAAATGTAACCAACCCACCAGCGAAACACCAATCCTTCAGATAGATGCGGCCACGTTTCAAGCTGCGGTCACAGCAGCTGTAACAGCTGTCATGGCACACCTTAATGCTAACAATGCAAATGTTAGTAGTAATGTTATCGGTAACCCCGATCGTGGTGATGGCCAAGTACAGCAACGAGCACCTACTTGTAACAACACCTTGAACCTTAAGCCTAATACCCTTAAACGAAAGTTCAAGAACAAGAAAGGGAGTTGTTCAACTCAAGAACCTAACAGAGGGCAACGAACTGGGGCAGTCAATACCCCCATCAGCCATGTTATTCTAGCACCGACTAAGTCGTATTTAGGAAACCTCCCACACTGCAGCAAGTGCAACTACCATCATCATGGAGTTTGCCGAAAGTTGCATTGCAATAGACGCAACTTGAAGAGGCATATCGCCCGCTTCTGTAGAACTCCGGTTGAGTTCATCACTTCAACTGCCAATGTTGGAACCATTCCCATATGTCACCTTTGTGGTGAAATAGGACATTACAAGAGGGATTGTCCAACAGAGAAGAACGACGGGGGAGCAGGAGGAATTTGACCCCAATACATGGAGAAGCATCAAAGAACCCTGCTATATTTTGGTACGCTTCCAAACCCCGATAACTAGCCATAATTATGATTACTCTTCCGTTCAAATTAAATCACAACAATTATATAAAAATTGAAACCCTAACAGGTAAGCTATGATGACTTAGTATATACATAGGGGTCATTTATAATTAAGATTTGTAGACATAGAGTGAGTAATCCCGCCTCATTTCCTGTTCCTTGTTTGGTTGTGGATTTAGGGCAGGGTTGCTCAGTCAAAGGTCTTACCAATCTTAATTATGACTTGTATACACCAAGCGATTATAGAGAGATCTAGTAAGGATCGTTTCATGAAAATTCATAATTTCAAATTATCAGAACTCTCGTATTGGTAATACCCGCCAATTTCGAATCAAAAAGGGGTTCGTAGTGATAATAACAGAATAAAACCAGAAGCGCTGAAAACTTAGGTACATAGAATATCATTCTAGTAATCATTCGTCCCAGAACGACTTAATACCTATTTCATCGAGAAAATTCTGACATCCTCATTCGACATGGTTTGGCATGGCCCTTACCATGTGAAAATTCTTATGCGGTATAAGAGAACTTTTTCCTTAATCAGCCGTAAGATTAAATTCTTTCAATCCATAACACAAAACCCTTAGGTCGTCTCTCGTTTCAAAACTTCAGAAGTACCCATGCGAAGAGTACCACGCCATTCTAGCCTACTCAGTAGACAGGAAACTTCAAACAAAAAGCACCGAAGTAGTCTTAGAAGTCAGTAACTACCGAAGTACCTCAATAGATCTCATAGGAAAATCATTGTACCACAGGTCAAGTTCAAGAATAGAGACTAATAACTCATTAAGTTAATCTATCTCTACTAAGTGTATACACGAGGGTGGTATATAAGTTAGACTTAACAAGATTAAGGATGTGGGCTTCCGCCCTATCTCCTGTTCCTTGTTTGGTTGTGGACCTGGGGCAGAGTCACCCATTCGAACGTTTTGTGAAATCTAAATTATATACGACCTGTATACACGAGGCGATGATGGATGAGCCAAGTATGAGTCTGATCATGAACTTCGGAGCAAAAGCCAGCATCATGTATTCTACCAGGTAGAATTGAACATGAGACCACGACGATGGGTCGAGCTACTAAATGAGTACGAATTCAAAATTTGGTATCATCTCGATAAAGCCAATATAGTAGCTGACACCCTAAGTCGGAAAGAGTACCCAGGTCATAGTGCCAATCACGGACTATGATAACCCTTTCAAATCTCTCCACACAAAGTAAAGAGGCTCAACAGGAAGCCTTGAAACCTGAAAATGTGGCAAGTAGAGAAGATAACTAGGACGTGTGAGTGCACCGTATGCCAATATCTGTTATCTCCACTAAGATAATAGAATCATCTCCCAGTTCAGACCGTCACTCAAAAATCTATAGGAACTAAAGTAGTCATGATTCTATGGGATCAGCTATGGTAAAGAATGGGATATCCATTTACCAATTAGTCGAGTCCTTTAACACGCTAGCATTCAAGTTGCTCCATTCGAAACCTTCTATGGTCACAAGTACAGATTCTATCTGTACTGGACTAAAGTAGGTAATACGCAACTAGCTAGAGGTCCAATTTCCACACAGCACCCTCGCTGATCTGGAATTCATCCGAGAAACTACCAAAAACAAAATACAAATCAGGAAGCGCCATAAAACTTCCAGAGTTAACCAGAGAAGCTACGGCTTCGATAAAAGAAAACCCTTGGAATTCCAGGATTAATGACCTTGTCATATGAAGGTCTCACTCAGGAAGGACAAGATACGCTTGAGAAAGCGTGAAATACAAAACTCAAAGTACATAGGACCATTTGAGATTCTTACCAGAATCGGTCTTGTACTTTTAAAACTTAAACTACCACCAAAAAACTTGATAACACTCATCCCATCTTTCACATATCTAATCTAAAGAGGTGTCTATCCGATAAAACACTTGTTATTTCATTCAATGAAATCAAGTTAAATAAAAGTCTACACTCCGTACTAGAACCAATGAAAACCATGGATAGAGAAATCTAAAGAACCACGCTAAGTCTCATCCCGTTAGTGAAGGTTCACTGGATTACAAACCAGGGACCTGAATTCACCTGGGAAAGGAAAGATTAGACCTAGTCCATGAGTATCACTTTAGACTTAATTTCGGGACGAAATTCCCTCTAACGGGGGGATAATGTGACACCAGTCAAATTTGGTCAAAAATAAATTGATCAATAATCGTAATTGTGATGAACCAAGTGGTAAATTTTATAACAAGGTTTCCAAAAACATAAAGAACACTGAACTCTGAGTTATAACGAAGAAGTTATGACCAATCGAAAATCCGCGGTAAAACCGGCAAAACACTGTTCATTGTAAAAAGCGAATTTTTGATAAAAGGATTTTTAGCCTTAATAATCTAAATGAAAGTTGTAGAATATGTTAAACCGAGAACGTTCATAAAAAGAACGTCAAAATCTGACTTCGTATGAGGAAGTTATGATTTTTCGAAGTTTCGGTTTAGCAGTAGACAGCTAAAAATTCGAAATATAAATCGATCAATATTTAGCCGACGCAACTTAAACGAGAATCGAAGGTCTCGTCAAAAGTATCACAACGGTAAAAAGACAGACGACAACGGACGACGGATGAAGAAGTTATGAATTTTTAACGGATTCCCAGCCGACGAAGTTCAAACGAAAGTAGTAGAGTATGATTTTACCTACGCGTGCATATAAAGAACGTCAAAAACGGAGCTCGTATGCGAAAGTTATGAATTTCGCAAGTTTTTGGCACAAAAATCGAGAAATTTTGGATAACCGAGAAATTTCGCATGTCATCCTCGGACGCGTCATCCCTCGCATGCGAGGCTGCCACGTGTCATCTTCGGGGTTGGACCGCAAATCGCGTGTCACCATCGGATTGGACCGCATTCGCGGTCCAGTAAGAAGCCTACACCTTCGCATGAGACACTCCTCGGATGACCCCTTCGCATGCGTGGCCTTCTCCTATTGGACCGAAGTCCGGTCCACTCAGAAGCTGCCATGTCCGAAGCCTCGCCTCGTGTACCACCCTGCTGACCGACGCGTGGCTGCTGACTCACCTCCTCGCCACGCCAGGTGTCCGAGCCCTCGCCAGCTGTCCCCCTTCGGCCAAATCCTCGCACCCCTATATAAAGGGTGTGAGCCTTCTCGGATAAAAGCCATTTTTCACCCAAAATTTCTCCAAAATTCCCATTTTAACCCCGTAAACTTTCTCACGACGCCCCAAGGCCCTGGTATCGTGTCTAAAGCCCGAAGCAAGCCCCGGAGCCCCGGAATTCTCGAGAAGTCATCCTCTCTCCTGTCAAAACTCTGCCAGGTTTGAGCCGGTTTTTCGCAAACAAACTCTTTTCCGGGAAACGAAACGCTTCCCGAATTACCGCTTATCAAGGTGAGTTCATACCCCTATAATTTACCTTTTCAATGGTTTTTTAAATGCTTTTAAGTGGGGGAATACAAATTTAACACAATAATAAATTGTGTTAATAACTGTGTGTGATAATAATCACACAGAAAGTTTCTGTATGCTTTTACGAATTACCAAATACTTCCAAAATAACGTAAAGCCATGTTAAATTCTTTGAAAAATGTTTTATCAGCTATTTCAAAATATAAATGCCAAACTCATGTTTATATATGTATAAATATATAAATAAGACTTGAAGGGCCTAAGACTAATGAATTATCTTATATCCTTTTCCTTATTTGGATGTGGAATTAAGGTTGTATTATTTGTCTGAATATATATATATATATATATATATATATATATATATATATATATATATATATATATATATATATATTATACATATATGAGTCTAAAAGGTTACTCCTTTTAGTATCATTACCTTTGTATCAGGCTGAGCAAAGGTGATATTCCATCAGAATTCATGTTAATCAGATAGAACATATAAATTATAATAGGTATAATTTATGATTCAAAACTAAATATACAAGTATGATTCAAGACTGTATACTTTCCAAGGAAATTACCAAAATTCATTCAACTATACTAAGATATGTATAATACCTTTAATATACAAACAACATATTAAAGAAATAAAGATACATCATACCTGGTTTGCATTGGCAAAGGTACTATACAGAGTACCAGAGTTAGCAAACACGTGGTAATGTCGGGTTTCTAATAGCAAAGGTACTATACAGAGTGCCCGAGTTAGCAAACACGAGGTAATAATGCATCCTGCCGTGTTTGCATTAGCAAAGGTACTATACAGAGAACCCGAGTTAGCAAACACGAGGTAATAATACATCCTGCCGGGTTTGCATTAGCAAAGGTACTATACAGAGTACCCGAGTTAGCAAACACGAGGTAATAAGTCATGATTCAAGTATACTAGAATACACTGTTTTACAAGAAACCAGGGTTTTGATTCAAAACAAATCAAGGGTTTACACTTATCAAATACATGTCAGAAATTCTAATTCAAGAACACACTGTCAATCATTATTTCAGAATGATTGGGCTTTTCATAAATAATACACATGTAACGTTTACATGCTTTTTATAAGACACTAAGTTCAGGTTGTTTAATTCATTTTAGACAACATAGGAAAAGTCCTGACATTATAACAAGAATCTCCAGCCGGGGATCGAAACAAGTGTGTGTAGATCTATATCGGGATTGACAACCCCGCACTCAGGCTGCTAGCTACAGTCAGGTTTATAAGCCTATGAGTGACAATTGTTATCACCAGTTTAAACGCCCACAAAGCGTTTGTTTCAGTCCATCCGTCATAGTATGGTTATAATAACTCATTAAAAAAGATATTAACAATACGTTAGTGCATAAACAACTAAACGAAAGTACACCTTCAAAGTACCAGTTTAAGGAATACAAAATACAATGGTTCAATACAGTTTTCAATAACAGCTGGTGGAGCAAGGCACACTCTCAGTTACAAGTTTTCATAAAGGAATACAAATACAAAACATGAATACAAAGAGAACGGTTTATGGGATTAAACCACTTTTACAAATGGGAATCTAGTCAGTTACTTTCAGTAAACTAGTATAACATAAAGGGCCTTTAGTGGTTAATTCTATAATTCCTTAGTTGCTACGCCATAGTTATACATAAGTAATATCCGATTGACAGTGAAATGTGTGACTTCCGCCTTACTTCCTGTTCCTTGTTTGGTTGTGGGCTTAGGGCAGATACACCCATTTGACTGTCAATTTGATATTGGGTTATATATAATCAGCATAAACTAAGTAATTACAGAGGGAAACAATTGAGGTTATCAGTTAATCACCTCAGGAAATATAGGATTTCCTGGAGAAACCAGTGAACTTATTCAAAGAACTTAGGGTATACTTAACAGAACTAAAATACTTATGAACTCACCAGCTTAAATGCTGATCTACTCTTTCCAAATAACTTGTATTCTCAGGAATCCAGTAGACAGGTACACTCCCGAAGCTTTTGAGAAGACTACCTAGTACCGTACCGCGACTCTTGTCTTCTGTTGTACCTACTTTAGTGTTTGAATATGTAATGTTTAAACACTTATGTAAAACTTATACTTATTAATACAATGGTTGTTTGTACTTTGATTACTATATTGCATGTGTTGTGATACTTACCTAAATTCCTCCGCCCCCGAACGTTTCCGCCGTTCTGGTTTGGGGGTGCGACAATATGTCACAAATATCCTCTTCTCACAAAAGGTCTACCCAAATGTCCCGATGCCATGCAACCCAAATGGACCATGTCGGGTCGGGTCAAGTATATACCAATTATAGTTATGGACTTAGACACTAATCCAACAGTACACTCATGGGAGGACTTTCAAACTAGTTGTTTTATTGTCTTATCTAGCATTCAACAAGTGCCTTCGATCCTACGTTGGGACATAAGATGAGTTTGAGGCCAAAACATGCACCAAACAAGGGTTTACGGCCAAGGGAGATGCTCATGGCCGTAAACTCTTGGAGTTCATGCATTAGATGATGATTCAAGGCTAGGAATCAAGTGTTTCTCAAGCTTAACTAGTAGATAGAAGATATACTCACGTTTTTGAAGCTTAGGAGGGGGTTCACGGTCCAAGAACTAGTAGGTGTTCTTGGTGAAAACGAAGAACACTTGAAGATCTAACCAAAAGAAATAATTTTATGGATGAAATCATGAATCTTCACTAGATATAGAAGGATATCAACTTGAAAATGGAAAGATTTCTTACAAGATTGAAGATCAAGATGAAAGTTCTTGATGATACTTGAGAGAAAAATCGAGTTCTTGAGGTGGAAGTGTGTTTGAAAGTTGAATAATGAAGGAATAAATCATATGAAGGGAAGAGTTCACGGCCAAGGAGGTGTTTACGGCCGTAAACTCTAGTTTACGGCCGTAAACTCCCTACGGTGGAGTTTCCGGCTTGAATGCTGCACAGTGAACTCTAGCAGATACTTCCTAACACTTTACTCTTTAAGTTACTAGGCTTAAAACACCCAAACAGACCTTTAACAGGGCTAAAAGATAGCCAAAAACAAGTCTGACTTTGATTGAATTGAACGGTTGTATAAGATAGAAATTTCGGGTTGTCACATCATCCCCCCATTAGAGAGAATTTCGTCCCGAAATTAGATTTTAAACAATTAAGTTATTACAAATAACTAAACGAAAAGATGAGGATATTTCAGTTTCATTTGATCCTTGCACTCCCAAGTGAATTCAGGTCCTCGCTTGGCATTCCAGCGAACCTTAACTATCGGGATACGGCTTTGCTTCGTTTGCTTGACCTCTCGGTCCATGATCTCTACTGGTTCTTCCACGAAGTTGAGGCTCTCGTTGATCTCGATCTCGTCGAGTGGGATTACAAGAGTCTCGTCGGACAAACACTTTTTCAAGTTCGAGACGTGGAAAGTAGAATGTACGTTACTGAGTTCGCGAGGTAGTTTGAGTTTATAAGCTACAGGGCCGATTCTAGCGAGAATCTCGAAAGGCACTACGTATCTTGGATTTAGCTTTCCACACTTTCCGAAGCGTATCAAGCCCTTCCAGGGTGAGACCTTCATAAGAACACGGTCGCCCACCTCAAATTCCAACGGTTTCCTTCTCTTGTCTGCTTAGCTTTTCTGTCGGTCTCTAGAGGCTTTCAATCGTTCACGAATCTGAACGATCTTCTCTGTCGTTTCCTGAATGATCTCTCGACCTGTGACAACCATCAAATTTCGGTCAAGTCAAAGTCAAACAAAGTCAACAAGTTAAACCGGTCAACTCTATTAACCCTTGTATGTTAGGGTTTACGTTATGTAATCACTGTACAATTTGCTATTTTAATGAGAAAACATCATTTGGAAAGTTCATGTGTTTGATATTCCTTAGCCTTAACAGTGCTAAACAACGAACCAAAGTGATAAAACACTATTGCCCAATCATCGGGATTGTGTAGGACACTAAATCATGGCTTAACGGGGTCTATGGACCTTGCGTTGCGAAGCCGGACACTCAAAAAGATCACAAACGAAACCTCTCGCAATCTCATTCAAACCCTACTCAAGATTACTTGACGCTAATAGGATCGAAACTCATACACTACGATATAAATTGACGTTAATAGCAACATAGTATAGTACAACGTTATAACTATAATCAAATTAAATTATGATACCATATTAAAATCAAATCAAAGTATAATGCTCTAATTAAATTTAAAAGAATCAAACTTGAATGCTATAATTAAACTTCAAATCAAAGTAGATTGTTATAATCAAATAATAACTCATCTTTTATAAAACTCCATTTTTATAAACTTTACATTAAATTTTATAAAACTCTATTTTTATAAACTTTACATTAAATTTTATAAAACTCTTATATTAATTATGTAAAAGATGCTTGTGTTAGTGAGAAATTATGAAGACCACCAAAAGCAAAAAGATTATTCCCATGGTCTCCCACTCACACCTCCCATCCACTTTCCTTTCCTTTTTCTCCCAACACATTATTCTCTTCACCACTTAAATCTTCTCTATTCTTTCTCTCACTCTCAATCTCGAAATTTCCTCCAAGAATACTCATATTCCATCCAAGAACAATCTATTATACTCAAATCTTCATCCCTCTTGAAGCATTCATCAAGGTATGTTGTTAAAAGTTTCAAATTCATACAAGAAACAAATTAAATCCACCAAAATATCTAAAACTCATTTTTTTTGCATAAACCTGATTTTTCTCAGAATACCATCAATAAAATAAGAAGTTCTGGAAATTTTCATAAAATAACTTATTTTTATTGAATTATCATAATTATTGCAATAAAGTAGGGCAATAATTCACATAAAATACTTGTTGCATTCAATAAATTCTGAGAAAATTCTGGGATGACCTGTATACTGATTAAACATGATATATGAAGTTTCATGCATTTATATTACTGTTTACTATTATTTATGATTTTATTGATTAATTAATAATGAAATATATAAAAAATACTTCCCCTAGTCACAAATATCTGAAACTTACACACTGGGCTCTACATCATGTTATAAAACTATGGTTAATTTTACAGATTTTTTGAGAATCATTTACTATTTTTCCCGAATTTTGTGTTGTTTAATCATTAAAATATTAAATAAATACTAAAACAGTTCAGAAAAATATACAAATTTTACAGTAATTCATATTGTATGAAATAATGATTTCCTAATAATTTCATAATTTTTCAATACTGTTTACTATTTAAAACTATTTTCCTAAGTATTTAAGCATGTAAAAATGCATTTTAATGATTATTTCATATAAATAATTGTTAAAATCTGTAAATAATTATAATTGGGCAAGTTATTATTTTAATAAGAAATTATTAAAATCTGACCTAAATTGAAAATATAAATTAATTATGCAAAGTAAGTAATTCAATTTAAAATTCATTTAACAAATAAATACCTTAATATTATAATCAAAATGAATTATTGTTAATTCATCTAATATAAGAATATGTGTCTAATTATTTGTATTAATACTCCATTCTCGTTTAGCAGTTCCTAAACCAAAACTATTAATTATATTAGGTTCTACGCCATTTTGACCCGAATCGTCTATCGTACGACACACGCATTTCGTTTTGGGACTAATATGAGTAATCTACCCCATACTTTATAATTTTCAATACTTTTGGGGTGTATCATGTGGTTCTAATATATTCCAACTTCATTTTATTGTTTTATCACAATTGAGACATTGTTGGGACATTTATACGTGAGTCATTAATTGTATAACTATTGTTTGTTTACGCTACATGTACTTGTAGTGCATTACCATTTTTAGTCTAATCTCCATGACTATGCCCGTATTCTTGAGGTACGTTATGGACAATAATAGCGCTATTGGGTTGACCACCCCGCCTTGGGACGCTAAGGTGATTGATCGCACGTGGTTGAGTGTGTATGATGATTAGATGCTTCATCCTATATATATTTATATATATATATATATATATATATATATATATATATATACATATGTATATATAGGGTGAGAACTTATTGTTGTTGTTATCATTTGTTATTTAATTTTTGATTTATAAACCGTTATCTCAAATACAATTGTTTGCCGACTTCAAAAGAAAACAAATTTCCAATTATAAAGGTTTCAACTTCACAATTTTCTCTACTAAAATTAGATTACTCACCAACTCTCGTAGTTGACATGTTTTTACCCATGATGCAGATTTGAAGAATGAAGTTGATGAAAAATAGGTTGTGCCTTAGAAATCCACAAGACTATTTAAATTTGATGTAATAAATGTTGTTCGTATTTGGATTTGTATTTGTATGTTGTGGATCTTGTTTGCATACTTAGTACTTAATTGAATCTAATCATATTATAACATAGTTGTCATGAGACTTTGAGCAATATATCACGCCTCGATCTATTCCGACAAGGATCGGGGTGTGACAGATTGGTATCAGAGCCCTTGACTATAGGGAATTAGGTTAGTTGCCTTGACCTATTCTATAGCCTCTAGGGTCCTCTCGTATGCTAGTTTATAAAATGCACACACAACTGCATGCAATTCACACTTAGAAAATCCTAGGAATACCTTTGTGTGTTAATTGCTCCCTTAAGTGCATACGTATTACTCCTGACACTTATATGTGTGCATACACTGGTGAATATTCTCCTCTTTCTCTAAAAATCACACACATATTCAAGTGGTTTAAAAAAATGTATATACATATATATTCCTTAGAGCTCATAGGAAATTCAAAGTCATCCACTCTAGTCGGGTAGGATCATAGTAATTGACGCGTAGTAACTGGAAGGGGGAGGTGCTGGTAGCCCGAAAGTCCTGACTAGGTAAGCATTCGTATACATCCCAATCAACCGAGGGACCAGTTTGCTTATCTGGGGACCAAAGGCGAGAGTTCCCAAACCTATAGGCCAAAGCGCGTCATTCACATTACTTTTGAGCCATCAAAATACCCGACCTTATCAAACGTATCCGAAAGGATACACTCCAAAATGGCCAACTCATTGGACTATTAAGTTCCCTAATGGGCCTAGAAGTGGGAAAGAAATGTGAAAACTTAGTTTTGTGGGGGCCCACGCAAGTGCTACATGTTTCACATTTAGTAACCATGGAAAGCCCAAAAGGTGCCCAACACTCCTAACAATGGCCCAACAAGTGTTTTACAATTATTTTACCCAACAATGTCTAAAAAGAACTTTATTTCCCTAATCAATTTACAAATAACTCACAAGTCCATATGCGTGTTTCTCATAGTTGACATGTTCCTTGTTTGGTTGTGGACTTAGGGTAGACTCATTAGGATCAACAGTCTAATAAAATTTTAATTACACATAACTGGGGGCATGTCGAGTGAATCTTAGGAGTGGATCAGACATGGAACAAATCACAAGATTATAATCAAGTTATTCCTACTAAATTCATAAGTCTATTTATATAGACCTCTGGTATAGAGTCGTCAGCGTAGTCGTGTCGGCAATCTAGAATATTGCTAAATACATAATACAAACTATAATACCCAAATTATACAAAATTTTCTGCATTAAAAATCAATAGACAAACACAATGAAACTAAAAAGGGTATCAATCTATCAAGAGAAAAACACATACAATGTAGATTAAAATCCACTAATTATAACAAAATGGCTAAAAGAAAAGGTAAGGACTAAGGATTGTTAAGTCCTCTCTTCTTATAAATAGCTTTGAAGCAAGCTTGCCTAAGCTTCTTTGTTCTTTCTGTCAATTCCATACCTGGCAATTTCTCCATCATCTTCTTGTGCCCTGCTAACGTCTCTACCTCCTCCTTTAATCCCAACTCCTAGTTTTTTTAGGTAGATGCAATATATTTTTCGTGTGAGTTCACAAAATTTACAATGAGTTAAGTTTATGTAAATATAAATCAGAAATCGTAGTAAAACAATTGATTCGATGTGGCATATGCCTAGGGCCTATGTTTATGTTATAAAGAAACTAATAATTAAAATTTTAGAAAATACCAAAACTACTTTGGTTACCAAGTGCATGCATACATGCATGAGTAATGTATAGAAGGTTATTATCGTAGTTTACCTTGGCATTTTGAATGAGGGATTGAAGGCTCTTAAGTTTTCTATGAGGCCATCTGTTTATGTTTAGCTCTCTGCATCTTTTCTTCAACAATGTTAACCCTATCCCTAGTTCCTTTGCTGCCATGATTATCGGCATCTCAAAGTACTTCGCTATCTCTTCAAACTCCAATGGTCTCAATCACTTTGCCACCTTCCGGCCACCGTGATCAGTGGTGGCAGCACTAGAACTACATGTAGCCTCACCACCGGATTTACAGTCTTCACTGAAACTAACCAATGGTAAATTACCATCCTCCCAACAATCCCATAAGCTTATATCTTCAAGGGGATCCAAATCGTGAAACTCATTTCTAGAAATGATGTTTTGATCTTTGTTAAGTACTGTGGAAACGTTCTGATCGAGCACTTCATGCAATTTTTCCGACAACTCGTAATCATGATGGTCGAGCCTGTCACCACTGCAAAAATCCAAAAAATCAAGATAATCAAATCCAACACGACGGAAGACTCTTTTTGATCACTACAAATCCAAACCATGTTTTGATCAATATAGACAAAATCACTTTTTTGTGCGAAAGATGGGGGTAATGAGTGACGTTTATATATACCTGAAAAGATCTTGATGATCAAAGTACGGAAACCAATCGAGGTCATATATGGGGTTTTGATGATCTGCAGGTGGATCCATTTGTGAGGGAGAAGTTAAAAGTTGCGGTAAGAATGTGATGATTTATATAAGTGAAGTGGGAGAAGTAATTAATAACAAATAAAGAGGAAATGAATATATATGGTCTTTGAGCTGTAACCTTCTTCTTCAATTCACACACATATACGTATATGTTGCCGCAAATTATGACTTATGTGCCTCATACATTTAATACATCACATGCCTACTGCATATTCTTGACTTTGAAGCTACGTACCAGTTTCAAATTTCCCCAGTAGCACACTTTTCATTAGAAAGTACTCCTAGTCTTCACACATGAACCAGTTAGAAAGTACTCCAAGTCTTCACACACGAACCAATTAGAAAGTACTCCAAGTCTTCACACATGCAAATTATGACTTGTGTGTCGCTATAGGTAACTAATAAAACTTTATTTTTTAACCCCTTAAATATCAGTACAAGCTTCTAACCTCGACATTTAAATTCTAAATTTCTTTTTATTACTAAAACTAGCATCGATTCAAGTATATAAACCATGAATCTTGAGAACACGGCAAAACCCAAATAAGTCTTATCATCTATGTAAAAAAAAAAACTCAGGGTTTTTACTAGTAAATCTATCAGTGGCGGAGCTTGAACAATTAACTTGGGGGGGGGGGGGGGCGAAAATATTATAAACTGAAATTAACATTAAAAAAAAACAGATTGTTTTCAACAAATAAACACCAAAAACACCTAGAAAAAGAATTACAACTCAGCCCGACAGCCTTTAACGTCTTTAAAAACAGATTATGAATGATATATTAGTAAGCAGACAACAATTTCTCTTTCAATGTTTTCATCTTTCCCATGATTATATCTAGAAAAAAATCAAAATGAAGGAACAATTGATCCAATCAAAACAAAATCAAATTCAAAATTAGAACAATAACCAATAACTCATTTAACAATAACCAAATCAATCTTTGTTGTCACTTTTCAGTTTTGTTTGAAGCTGACAAGCTGTTAAGCATAACCAAATCAATAACCAAATCTATAAGTTCATAACTTATAAATCAAATTGGCAAATCGCCAAATCGCAAATGACAGCCAAATTAAAACGAAACTCAGTAAGACAGTAGTAATGCATAAATAGGCAACAAATTGACAGAAAACAGCAGCAGCAGTGCAATACGCCAACACCAACAATCAACAATCTTACAATCAGAAAAGAAAGAACATCTGAACAGGATTTGGGTCTCGGGATTACATACCTGATTTCTGTGAAGTGTGAATGGGGACTTGGGCACTTGGCGATGGCGATTGGCGAGAGTGAGACCAGGCGACTGACTTGGCGAGACAGCGACAAACGAACAGCAGGCGAGATAGGCAGCGAATTGGGAAAATGGGGATGAATCGATTTTGATTTCTTGATACCGCTTGGTCGCTTGGAGAATTGGGAGTATTGGACTATTCTGATTAGGAATCGGGAGGGGCCAAAGCCCAAGTTTGAAGATAGCAGGCTTATAACTATTTTATTTTGAACTACAATTCCTACTTCTAGCCCAATAATACTACTCCCCTGGAATCTATGAGGGCTAGTGTAAACATTATGGTCATATATCATTAAGATTCTATGGACTTAGAATGCGTGATTCCGCCTCATTCCTTGTTCCTTATTTGGTTGTGGGCTTAAGGCGGGGTCACCCATCCAAAATGCCCTTGCAATCTTAATGATATACGACTAGTTTATGTCAATCGACTATAAAAGAACTTGTAGGACTTATAATGCAAATTTCGTCAAAATTTGTTGAAACATTCGTAATGATGGAACTCGCTAACTACGTTATAAAATATTCATAGTGGTAATACCAAGGATAAAACAGGGAGTATAAAAGCACACATAGAATACTCTATCATCCCAAAACAATAAACTCCTTTTAAATTGACTCAGTTCAAGTTACAATAAGAAATTTCCAAGGTCGTCATGTGACATCAGGAGGGTTGTTCCTCACCATAATCAATTTCTTGTACTACGAAACGTTTTCCACATCTTTTTCCAAACTCTTGAAGTCCCAGTCAAAATGCAAATTTCGGGACGAAATTCCCTCTAACGGGGGATGATGTGACAACCATCAAATTTCGGTCAAGTCAAAGTCAAACAAAGTCAACAAGTTAAACCGGTCAACTCTATTAACCCTTGTATGTTAGGGTTTACGTTATGTAATCACTGTACAATTCGCTATTTTAATGAGAAAACATCATTTGGAAAGTTCATGTGTTTGATATTCCTTAGCCTTAACAGTGCTAAACAACGAACCAAAGTGATAAAACACTATTGCCCAATCATCGGGATTGTGTAGGACACTAAATCATGGCTTAACGGGGTCTATGGACCTTGCGTTGCGAAGCCGGACACTCAAAAAGATCACAAACGAAACCTCTCGCAATCTCATTCAAACCCTACTCAAGATTACTTGACGCTAATAGGATCGAAACTCATACACTACGATATAAATTGACGTTAATAGCAACATAGTATAGTACAACGTTATAACTATAATCAAATTAAATTATGATACCATATTAAAATCAAATCAAAGTATAATGCTCTAATTAAATTTAAAAGAATCAAACTTGAATGCTATAATTAAACTTCAAATCAAAGTAGATTGTTATAATCAAATAATAACTCATCTTTTATAAAACTCCATTTTTATAAACTTTACATTAAATTTTATAAAACTCTATTTTTATAAACTTTACATTAAATTTTATAAAACTCTTATATTAATTATGTAAAAGATGCTTGTGTTAGTGAGAAATTATGAAGACCACCAAAAGCAAAAAGATTATTCTCATGGTCTCCCACTCACACCTCCCATCCACTTTCCTTTCCTTTTTCTCCCAACACATTATTCTCTTCACCACTTAAATCTTCTCTATTCTTTCTCTCACTCTCAATCTCGAAATTTCCTCCAAGAATACTCATATTCCATCCAAGAACAATCTATTATACTCAAATCTTCATCCCTCTTGAAGCATTCATCAAGGTATGTTGTTAAAAGTTTCAAATTCATACAAGAAACAAATTAAATCCACCAAAATATCTAAAACTCATTTTTTTGCATAAACCTGATTTTTCTCAGAATACCATCAATAAAATAAGAAGTTCTGGAAATTTTCAGAAAATAACTTATTTTTATTGAATTATCATAATTATTGCAATAAAGTAGGGCAATAATTCACATAAAATACTTGTTGCATTCAATAAATTCTGAGAAAATTCTGGGATGACCTGTATACTGATTAAACATGATATATGAAGTTTCATGCATTTATATTACTGTTTACTATTATTTATGATTTTATTGATTAATTAATAATGAAATATATAAAAAATACTTCCCCTAGTCACAAATATCTGAAACTTACACACTGGGCTCTACATCATGTTATAAAACTATGGTTAATTTTACAGATTTTTTGAGAATCATTTACTATTTTTCCCGAATTTTGTGTTGTTTAATCATTAAAATATTAAATAAATACTAAAACAGTTCAGAAAAATATACAAATTTTACAGTAATTCATATTGTATGAAATAATGATTTCCTAATAATTTCATAATTTTTCAATACTGTTTACTATTTAAAACTATTTTCCTAAGTATTTAAGCATGTAAAAATGCATTTTAATGATTATTTCATATAAATAATTGTTAAAATCTGTAAATAATTATAATTGGGCAAGTTATTATTTTAATAAGAAATTATTAAAATCTGACCTAAATTGAAAATATAAATTAATTATGCAAAGTAAGTAATTCAATTTAAAATTCATTTAACAAATAAATACCTTAATATTATAATCAAAATGAATTATTGTTAATTCATCTAATATAAGAATATGTGTCTAATTATTTGTATTAATACTCCATTCTCGTTTAGCAGTTCCTAAACCAAAACTATTAATTATATTAGGTTCTACGCCATTTTGACCCGAATCGTCTATCGTACGACACACGCATTTCGTTTTGGGACTAATATGAGTAATCTACCCCATACTTTATAATTTTCAATACTTTTGGGGTGTATCATGTGGTTCTAATATATTCCAACTTCATTTTATTGTTTTATCACAATTGAGACATTGTTGGGACATTTATACGTGAGTCATTAATTGTATAACTATTGTTTGTTTACGCTACATGTACTTGTAGTGCATTACCATTTTTAGTCTAATCTCCATGACTATGCCCGTATTCTTGAGGTACGTTATGGACAATAATAGCGCTATTGGGTTGACCACCCCGCCTTGGGACGCTAAGGTGATTGATCGCACGTGGTTGAGTGTGTATGATGATTAGATGCTCCATCCTATATATATATATTTATATATATATATATATATACATATGTATATATAGGGTGAGAACTTATTGTTGTTGTTATCATTTGTTATTCAATTTTTGATTTATAAACCGTTATCTCAAATACAATTGTTTGCCGACTTCAAAAGAAAACAAATTTCCAATTATAAAGGTTTCAACTTCACAATTTTCTCTACTAAAATTAGATTACTCACCAACTCTCGTAGTTGACATGTTTTTACCCATGATGCAGATTTGAAGAATGAAGTTGATGAAAAATAGGTTGTGCCTTAGAAATCCACAAGACTATTTAAATTTGATGTAATAAATGTTGTTCGTATTTGGATTTGTATTTGTATGTTGTGGATCTTGTTTGCATACTTAGTACTTAATTGAATCTAATCATATTATAACATAGTTGTCATGAGACTTTGAGCAATATATCACGCCTCGATCTATTCCGACAAGGATCGGGGTGTGACAATCTTCTCTGTCGTTTCCTGAATGATCTCTCGACCTGTGAGAGTGCTTTCAGGAACTCGTCCTTTAGCCAACTGAGTGTCGCCCACCTCAGCCCAGCACAGAGGGGATATGCACTTACAGACACAGAGGGCTTAAAATGGAGCAGCCTTTATGCTCGTGTGATAACTATTGTTGTAGGAGAACTCGACAAGGGGTAAATGAGTATCCCATGCCTTCCCAAAGTCTATCACGCAGGCTCGCAACATATCTTCCAAAGTTTGAATAGTCCTCTCACTTTGTCCGTCGGTTTGCGAATGGTAGGTTGTACTCATGTCCAGCCTAGTTCCTAGGGAACTTTGTAGCGACTGCCAGAACCTCGAAGTGAATCTACTATCTCTATCAGCGATAATGGATATAGGAACACCATGCAGTCGTACGATCTCCCTGATGTATGTTCTTGTTAGCTTCTCCATCTTGTCAGTCTCTTTGATAGGCAGGAAGTGTGCGTACTTAGTTAACCTGTCTACGATCACCCAAATGGTATCGAGACCACCAGTTGTCTTGGGCAACTTGGTTATGAAGTCCATCGTGATCCGCTCCCACTTCCATTCAGGTATCTCCGGTTGCTAAAGTAAGCATGATGGTTTCTGGTATTCGACCTTAACCTTGGCGCAAGTAAGGCATTTACTCACGAAGGTAGCAATCTCTGCTTTCATGTTAGGCCACCAGTATAACTTTTTAAGATCCACATACATCTTATCCGAACCTGGGTGGATGGAATATCGAGTGTTGTGTGCTTCGGTCATGACCAAGTCTCTGAAACCACCGTGTTTCGGTGTCCAGATCCGATCCATGAGATAAAAGGCTCCGCCACCCTTGACTTCTAAGTTTTTATCCATTCCTCTCAGGGATTCACCCGCCACATTTTCAGGTTTCAAGGCTTCGAGCTGAGCCTCCTTAATTTGTGTGGACAAGTGTGAATGGATAGTCATAGTCAATGATTTGACTCTGCGACCAGAGTATTCTTTCCGACTTAGGGCGTCAGCTACTATGTTGGCCTTGCTAGGATGATAACGAATTTCACATTCGTAATCACTGAGTAGCTCGACCCATCGTCGTTGTCTCATGTTAAGCTCCTTCTGGTCGAATATATGTTGTAGGCTTTTGTGGTCTGTAAAGATAGTGCTTTTCGTACCGTACAGGTACGGTGTCCAGATCTTCAGAGCAAACACTACTACTCCTAACTCAAGATCATGTGTGGTGCAGTTGACCTCGTGTGTCTTCAGCTGTCTTGAGGCATAGGCGATGACCTTACCTCGTTGCATCAGAACACAGGCGAGCCCCTGGTTGGATGCATCGCAATAAACCACGAAGTCTTCTATCCCTTCTGGGAGGGACAGTATCAGTGCGGTGCATAAGGCTCGCTTCAGCGTTTGGAACGCTTTCTTTTGCGTCTCTTCCCAGTCAAAGGCCACGCCCTTCTGGGTCAATGTTGTAAGTGGTTTCACAATCCAAGAGAAGTTCTGAATGAACCTGCGATAGTAGCCAGTGAGGCCTAGAAATTGACAAATTTATGTAGGCGACTTCGGTGCTGACCAGTTCTCAATGGCATTGATTTTGGAAGGGTCCACGTGTATTCCCTCTTCGCTAACTAGGTGCCCCAAGAATTTGACTCTTCGGATCCAAAATTCGCATTTGGAGAACTTCGCATAGAGCTTCTCTGATCGCAGTGTTTCTAATACCTGTCGTAGATGTTGACTATGCTCCTCCTTACTACGAGAGTAGATAGGTATGTCATCGATGAAGACGATGATGAACTGATCCAAGTAAGGACGGCACACCCTATTCATTAAGTCCATGAATATTGCGGGCGCATTGGTCAATCCGAACGGCATCACCACAAACTCGTAGTGTCCATAAGGAGTTGGGAACATCCTCCCCTAGCACTCGTAACTGGTGATACCCGAATCTCAGGTCAATCTTTGAAAAGAAATTCGCCCCTTGTAGTTGGTCGAACAAATCGTCTATGCGAGGCAGAGGGTAACGATTTTTGATGGTCAGTTTGTTCAATTCTCTGTAGTTGATGCACATATGGAACGATTCGTCTTTCTTCTTGACGAACAAGACCGGTGCTCCCCATGGTGAGAAACTTGGTCTAATGAAGCTCTTGCTGAGTAATTCGTTAAGTTGACTGGATAGCTCTTGTATCTCAGCTGGTGCTAGACGATAGGGCGATTTGGCCACTGGGGTAGCCCCTGGAACTAAGTCGATTCTGAACTCGACTTGACGTTGCGGAGGTAATCCTGGGAGTTCTTCTGGAAAGATGTCGGGAAAGTCGCGTACCACTTGGATGTTCTTTATGTCCTTCGTCTCTTGGATCATATCGACAACATGAGCAAAAATTTCATAGGAACTTCTGGGCTTGAATGCTCGAGATGATACGAAGGTTCGTGTTGGGTTTGTCGCCGTAGATAACTAGGGTTTCGCTAGACGGTAGATTAAGGCGAACAGCCTTCTCGTAACACATGATGTCGGCACGATGAGAACACAACCAATCTATGCCGATGATGACGTCGAAACTTTTAATTGAGACCGACATGAGGTCGATTGGAAATGAATGGCTATCTAGTGTTAGTGTACATCCTATGTATATGCAGCTAGTGCTCTTTGTCTTTCTGTTAGCCATTTCTACAGTGAACGGTTCTTTAAGTGCATGTGATTTTTGTTTAAGCAAGTGAGCAAATTTCTGGTTCACGAAACTCCTCTCCGCTCCACTATCAAACAGTATGCATGCATATGAGTTATCGAGGAGAAACGTACTAGTGACCACTGTGGGGTCAGCAACGGATTCCTCGTGTCCTATAGCCAAAACTCTTCCCACTCTGTCACACCCCAAAATCGGAACGGCGGAAACGTTCTGGGGTGGAGGACGTCATGTACAGTATCACAACAAAGCATAATAGTAAACAAGCAACAACATCCATTGCATTAATAGAATAATTTTGATACAAGTGTGTTCTGTATATGATGTAAGACACCAAAAATGAATGATCAAAATAAGAGATGGGTCTTGTATGTGCTCCATCTTCTCAAAAGCTTCATCGGTATCTGTCTACTGATGACATGAGAATACAAGTTATTTTGAAAGAGTTTATCAGCATAACGCTGGTGAGTTCATAAGTATTTAGTATCATTGCTTGTATGAAACTGTTTGTAACAACGTAGTATACATGTTCGTAGCTGTTTGTAAATGTTTGTAAATAGTTGAACTCTCTAGAAAATCCTATATTTTCTACTAAAATGTAGCCTTCTACCAAGACCCGACTGTTTGTATGTTTTTTCTTTTGTAGTGTAAGAGTTTTCCCCAGTGAAACTATCATTATGAAAATATAGTTTACTTAAATGTGTATGTGACAAGATCACAAAGTCAATGAAATAGGAAAATAATGTTTTACCTCAGCAGTGACACTGCTGGTTATAAAGTGAAGAAACACCGACTCCAGGTAGTACTAAATGTACGGTACACCTCGGGGAGTCTAAAGTGATAAAAGGGTAGACTCCAGATGGTATTAAATGAACAATACGCCTCGGAGAGTCTAAAGAAATGAAATGTAGACTCCAGGTGGTATTAAATGAACAATACGCCTCGGAGAGTCTATTTTGCCTTTAATTCTTAATTGGTTAATTAAAGGTTTGAATGTGAACTCGTATGTAACCATGCTGATCGACGGCTGAATAACTGATGACCCTACGGTGTCATACGTAGTGAGGTAACATTCTGTCACCCCTTGGCCTTATCGGATGGGACTGTAGCTAGCAGTCGGGGTGTGGGAGTGTCTGTCCCGTATAGATCTATACACACAATGCCCGCCCTCCCTCCAGGAGACTCTGGTTACAAGGTGATTCCACAATGAAGTGTCGTATCGAAAGTAGTATGTCACATTCTATTTATAGTATTCAAATGTTTGTGCAGTATGTCATAGTGTAGTAATGTTTTCTCTGTTGCTAGTGTATAGTATGTACTCTTGTATAGTATATAGTGTGTCCCCTTGTATAGTGTATAATATGTTCTCTTGTATAGTGTATAGTATGTTCCCTTGTATAGTGTATAGTATGTTCTCTTGTATAGTGTATAGCGTGTATTGACTCATAACTGTACTGACTCTTGTATGTGTCGTTGTAATAGTAGTAGTGAGTAGAAAAACCCTTAACTATACCTATTATAGTTAAATAGTGATGTTGTTTGTATGCTTTGTTACTCAAAGGTACAGAACTGAAGTGAAAGCTTCTATATCCAAACACATATATACGATATATAGTTTGACCATAATGTAAGTTTAAAAGAGTTTGATAAAGGATTTAGCATTTAAAAGAGTTTAGTAATATGTTTTGAAGTGTTTGAAATCCATAATTTGATAATAGTTTTGAAAGTAATAGAAGATCCTTCTGCTTGTTCTAGTTATTAATCACATGTGATTAAAACAATAACTAAAATGTTTCAACTTGTATTCCCCCCATAAAAGCATTCAAAAATCATTTCAAAGGTTGATTAAGGGGTATGAACTCACCTGCAGTGAGTGGTTTGGATTGAAGTGCTGGATAGGATGCTAAGTGTCAAGTGAAGACTTAAGCACACCCGGATCCTGTTTAACATATAATGACACATATATGTATTTAATTAGTGTTTAGACAACTAATTAAGAAAGTAAGGACACCCTAGGACATGGAAAACACTTTGATTCACGTGTTAGAAGCACATAGGGTTGCACCTAAGGGTTGTAGGGCCTCACATTAGAGTTTACGGCCCAAATGGTAAGGCCCATGAGTTTACGGCCCATGGGTTTACGGCCCATGGTGTTTACGGCCCATGGGTTTACGGCCCATGGTGTTTACAGCCCATGGGTTTACGGCCCATGGTGTTTACGGCCGTAAACTCATGTCATCATGTTTCATTTTGTGTGTTTAAGGTCCTACAAGTTTCCAGGAAGGGTTCTAGACTAAAGACCAAGCCTTAGGAAGGAGTTAGGGGCCATATGCACCCAACATTAGGGTTTACAGCCAAGGGAGATTGCCTTGGCCGTAAACTCTCTTCTGGACATGATTTCTTGGTGTTTAAAGGGTGATTCTAGTATATAACAAGCCAAGGGTAGTGTACTTACGTAGTAGAAGCTTGAAAGAGTGGTTAGAGCCCAAAAACACTAGTGTGTGTTCTTGGTGTTCTTGGTAAAATGAAGAACACTTGAAGATCTATGAAAAAGAGAAGATTTCATGGATGAAATCATGTCTAACTACTAGATGAAGTGTTGTATCAACAAATCAAGAGAAGAAACACTTACATTTTTTGGAAAATTTGGAAGAAGATCTTATTATACTTGAGAGAGAATGTGGGTGTTCTTGAGCTTGGAAGTGAGAAATGAGGAAGGAAAGGAGTAAACTCATGCCTTAAGCATGAGTTCGCGGCCAAAGGGGAGCTCACGGCCCAAACCCCTCATGTTTGGCCGTGAACACCTCATCGAGGGGCCCAGATATCAGCTTCTAATCCAAGAAGGAACAGATAAACTTCGACTCATATGTTTGTTCTACCACTCATTGAATTATGCACAAAAGCACGTTTTATAACATCGAGTTACCAATGCGTTAACGTACAATCAATGCATAACCAACTCATAAGTAACAAATCATATCTCTAGGTTTGAAGACTTATATGATATTACCGTCTCACGATCACTCGAGATAAATTCCATGAAGTGATTCCAGTGAGCGTGGGTTGAGTCCAATGCTCAGAACTTATGAGCACTCATGAGTGTTGTAGCCATGTCCAACAACTTAGACCTCTGCAACCAATCATGACAGTCTTGATTCATACCTACTTCCGACATATGACCGACTGTGGAGGTTCGAATAATATGATATACCAAACATAATTATTCTGGAAGTCAAAACATGCAAAAGAAATATAGTAAACGATCGACAAGAGATAGCAACACTTTACTCATAAATAAACTAACCTAAAATAAAAATTAGTCCTCAAAACGTATTATTTTCAAAAAGCTCACCAGCACATCGAATCGAGCTTTGTTAAATGGCTTTGTGAACAGATCCGCTACATTATTAGCAGTAAGAACCTGTTCCAGCCGCATGACCAAACGCTCATAACAATCTCTGATGAAATGAATTTTTATGTCAATGTGCTTGGTTTTTGAATGTTGGACTGGATTTTTAGCAATCTGAATTGCAGCTCATTATCACAAAATATATGGGTTTCTAAATAATTCAAACCGTAATCCAACAGCTGATGTTGGATCCATATAACTTGAGAGCAACAAGAAGAGACAGCAACATATTTCGCTTCTGATGTTGAGGTTGAGACGGTGTGTTGTTTCTTGCACTGCCAAGACACTAGCCGGTCACCAAGGAATTGACACCCTCCGGACGTAGATTTCCTGTCAAGCTCACATCCTCCATAATTACTGTCAGCAAATGCATATAAATCAAATTCAGAATTTTTCGGATACCAAAGACCCAATTTTGGGCTGCCTTTGAGGTACCGAAAGATTCTTTTGACAGCAATAAGATGTGAAAGTTTAGGATTAGCCTGATAACGTGCGCATTGACAAACTGCAAAGATGATGTCTGGTCGGCTTGCAGTTAGATACATCAACGAACCGATCATTGATTTGTAGTGAGTTTGATCTACGGATTCGCCATCAGTATCTGGAGTCAGCAGGGGACTCTCGGCCATTGGCGTCAAGGCAGGTTTTGAATCTTGAAACCCGAACTTCTCAAGTATATCCTCCACATACTTTTCTTGATGGAGCAGGATTCCGGTTGATCTTTGTTGGACCTGAAGCCCCAAAAACATGGTCATTTCGCCTAACGAACTCATCTCGAACCACTTTTTCATCACTCCTTCGAACTCTTTGCAAAGTTGTGGACTTGTAGACCCGAAGATAATGTTGTCAACATAGATCTGGACTAGAATCTGATCATTACCCACATGCTTGATGAACAAAGTTTGATCGATAGTGCCACGAGAATATCCATGTTCGAGCAAGTGCTTTGTGAGATTTGCATACCACGCTCGAGGAGCTTGATGGAACCTATACAACGCCTTGTCCAACTTGTAGACTTGATTGGGAAACTTCGAGTTAACAAACCCAGGGGGTTGATCAACGTAGATTTCTTCCTTCACTTTGCCATACAAGAAGGCTGTCTTGACATCCATCTGATAAACAGTGAAGTTCATGTAGGAAGTGTATGCAAG
Organism: Lactuca virosa; assembly: GCF_052849685.1. NCBI lineage: Eukaryota > Viridiplantae > Streptophyta > Magnoliopsida > Asterales > Asteraceae > Lactuca > Lactuca virosa. The sequence goes on from NC_136429.1 coordinate 320,278,659, forward strand.
GAAGATACAGATAGCCTCCAAGCGAGCCACCGGAGCATAAACCTCGGTGTAGTCAAGACCCTCGATCTGTCTAACCTCACGAACCACCAATCTCGCCTTATTGCGCACTATGACTCCGGAATCATCCTGCTTATTGCGGTATACCCAGTTTGTGTCAAGAGACTTTTTGCCCTTAGGAAGGTCAACCAGCATCCAAAGCCCAAGTTTTTCAAATTGATTTAACTCTTCGTGCATAACATCTATCCATCTGGGCTCATTCAAAGCCATTTCAACGTTCTTTGGCTCTATTTGAGAGATAAAGCAAGAATAGAGACATGTATTAACATCTCCACTCTGGCTTCTTGTTCTAACACCATCATCCAGCTGGCCAATGACATTATCGATCGGATGATCGCGTTGAATGCGTGAAGGTATCTCCTGGCTGATGTCATTGAGTGAAACAGGAAGATTGTGAATGTTGATAACTCCATCATTTGCCGAATGATCCACTTCAGAAGAACCTGTCTCATTAGTAGGATCTGCCACAAACTCATTTGCAATTTGCTCAGGAAAGAGAAGTTCCATAAAAGTTTGAGTAACAGCGGAAGCATCTCGGGACATGAACTCTCTTTCATTAGGAGTAAGAGGAGTTGCATCAGCATCTGGAGTGTGTTGATGACTTGCAGATTCTGGACAAGTAATTGGAACAGATGAATCCATCGTAGGAATTGCAGAAGACACTATCGGCGGTCTGTAAACAACTTCTTCGTCTTCATCTTCAGGTACAATCTTCGAACCAGAAGTAGAACCAGATAAACTATCTGAACACACATTGAATGATTTGAACAAAGATGTGTAATCAAACAGCCAATCAGGACCCACTCTAGCATCCGTTTCATTCTCCTCCAACCAACGCACATCGAAGGATTCTACAATTTGCTTTGTTCGTTTGTTGTAGACCCTGTACGCAGCGCGAGCAGCATACCCCACAAAATAGCAGTCATCAGCATTGGCATTGAACTTCGGATTGGACTCCAGGTGAAGAAGGGTACAAGGGCAGCCAAATACGCGAAAATGGCTTACAGATGGCTTGTGACCATATAGAATTTCATACGGAGTCTTCATCTGGGCTTTGTTGATCAAAACACGATTCTGAACATAGCAAGCAGTGTTGATCGCCTCAACCCAAAAGAAAACTGGTAACTTTGAGTCACCCAGCATCGTGCTTGCAGCGTCTTGCAGCGTTCGATTCCTCCGTTCAGCAATATCGTTTTGCTGAGGCGTGCCAACTGAACTATATTGACGCACAATTCCCTTTTTTGCACAAAAGTGATCAAGAACCACATTCTTGAATTCTGTTCCATTATCAGTACGAAGTGCCTTCACCCGGTTATTGTTTTGGTTCTCTATCATTACGATGAACTTCTTGAGTAGATCAGATACCCCAACTTTGTTGGATAAGAAGAAAACCCACATGAAACGCGAGAAGTCATCGATCACAACTAGACAGTATGAATTCATGTTAATGCTTAGGACATTGACCGGACCAAATAAGTCCATGTGCAATAACTGGAGCACCTGGCTGATTGAATTGACCTGTTTTGGCAGGTGTGGTTTTCTATGATGCTTTCCTTGGGCACATGATACACACTTTTCAAATGTTATGAAGTCTTTGACAGGCAGGCCACGCACCATTTCATTTTTAGCAAGACGATTCAGATTCTTAGCGTTCGCATGACCGAGTCTTCGGTGCCACAGCATAGCATTTTGTTCTGAGACTTTGGAAAAGAGGCAGGTGACTTGCTCAGGAATGTTGATATTCATGTCGATGATGTATGCATTTCCATCCCGCTTTGATTTAACAAGAATCCACTCATCTGGGATGACAATGCCTGGCTTTAAGATCAGACACTCTTTATCAGTAAAATGCATTGAATAACCCTTGTCGCAAATCTGAGAGACGCTCAACAAGCTGTGCTTTAACTCGGGTGCATAGTTGACGTTCTCGAAACTTAGCACTCCGTTTGTCACAGTTCCTCTCTGAGTGATTTTTCTGCCTTCTCCGCCCACAAAGGAAACGAATCCCCCATTAAAAGTTGAATGTCGTTCAATTGGGAGATGTCTCCTGTCATATGCCGGGAGCAGCCGTTGTCGACATACCAAGGTCTGACGACATTCCTCCGCAACTATCCCTGCAAGATGAGCGGGATCATTTAGATTTAGGGCCCCAGGTCATTACTTTCCTGTGTTGACCCTTTACAATCACAGATTTATTCTTTGAACTTTTGGATTTTGAATCATCATGTAAAACACTTTCAGAGGATAACGATGATTGGTTGGAAGTTAATTTGGGCACCCACTGGTATTTGGGTTTCTTAAAAATCATGGGTGATTTTGAATCATTTTTCTTTTCAGTTTGCTTTGAGCATTTGGATTTTCTACCAGAAGTGATTGAAGATCCAGATCCACTCTTTGACAAAACCGACCTTAGCTTAGCCGTGCTCGATTTTGGCAAACTGTTTGTGACTTTGTTATTGAAAACCTGTTTGTTCTTTTGAAAAACTGTCATTTTCTTGTTTTGATTAGCCTTCCAATCATCATCTCGAGGATGAGATCTCGAGGACTTTCTAGTTAAAGACCTTCCTCGAGACTCGTTCTCTCCTCTTTGAGACGAAAAATGCACAAATCCCCTATTAGGACAATTCCTAGCGATGTGACCGGCAGTACCACAGTTAAAACAAATCTACTTATTTATCATTGTAACTGGTACTGCTTTTGTCTGATTTACTTTCTTTACTGACACCCTTACGTTTTCCACAAGAACATGTGCAAGAATCAGATTGTGTGATAGGTGAGGGTGAATCTGGTTGTGTGATTGGTGAAGTGGATGTGCTTGAAACAGGAACATCAGGATTATCAAACAAATCATCAAATATGTCAAAAAAATTGAAATCAACATGATCCGATGCAGAAGTATCACAAGATGTATCATTGATTTTAACATCAGAAACAAAAGAGTTATTATTTGAAACAGAAACAGCAAATTCAGAAACTTTTTTATTTTCAGAAACACATCCTTCAGCTTCTTGCTTTGATTGACTTAAAGATTGATCTGCATGGGAAGTAGAAACATTAGTATTTTCAACATTAATACTACCTCCTGACACAAATCCATATTTAAGAAATGGTTCTCTGTCCATCTCTTCTTTAGTCAATGGCTTAAACCGATAATTACAATTATAAGGAGGAGGCACTTTGTCATATCCTAAACCCTTTTGCTGATTCTCTTTGAATTGCAAATTATGTTCTATCATGGATGCAACTACTTCACTTGACACATCAAATTTTCTAAAAGTAAAATCTGCATTTTCAAATTTGTTTTTCAATGTGTCAAGCTCAGCAGTTACCTCAGCAAGTAATTCAGTCACATATCTATAATTCGCACTCTTATTGCTATACTCTTCCTGAAGTTGTTCAATCCCTCTAAACTCTAGTTAATCATATGTTTCACTCTCTACGTGATTGGAAGAGATCTGACCTGAGTGTACAACATATGCATTCTAAATCTGACTTCTTCCTTAATAATTGTCTGCTCATCTGAAGTAAGGAGTATTCTGGAAGACCTTGATTATTGGGGTATATCGGGAAGCGGTAAACACGTTCTAATACAATTAAAATTGAACATTTTATAGATTGTCTGTAGATATCGCTGTTCAATTTAGGTGGACAACAATACCATTGGTCGTCGTCAGCTGAATGGTCTTTTAGAAATATTATCTAAGTTCGTAAGATCTAATGACTTGTCACTTATAGTGTGTACAAAAATTTATCAAAACCTTTCGTGTTGAAGTAGACCCCAATACCGGCGATCGACCAGACGTGGACATGAAGACAGAAGTATCGATAAGTGGATTAAGGTTGTCTAACAACTTTGATCCCAATATCATAAAATTATTATTAGTGGTAGAAAGAGGTGAAATTAGTTTAAATTCCTGTTAAATTTTAATTTCATTTCAATTTTATTTTTATTTTTAATTTTATTTTTATTTTCTTATTTTATTTTTGTCCTCAAAATTTTTTATTTTTATAAAGTTTTGGGGTATTGGATTTTCATTTTAAGCATAGAGGATTGCGGCCCATTGCATTTGGACCAAGTATATAAAGAAGAATAGTGGCAGAAAACCACTTCTCCCTTCATTTTTGAATTCTCGGCCGCAAACTCGTCCTCTCTCTCTCTCTTTCTCAAAAACAAATCCGTGAAATTTTGTGAAATTAATCCGCTAACTTTGAAGGTACACTGATTCCGATCGAGGATATGTTATTTTCGCATCAAATCGACATCTTTTGAGGGTTTAATCGGTGGAAAATCATTATCGGCGTTTACGGCCATGAGTTTACGGCCAACCGTTTACGGCCGGGGTTCACGACCATGAGTTTACGGCTGTAAACTCCTCCTTGACCGTAAACCCATTTTTGGTCAAATCGATTTTGACTTTTCAATCTTTGGTTCATTTAAAAGCCTAATTAAATTGTAAAATGAGAAAAACATCAGTTTTAAATGATTTAATAAATTTTTTTCTCACTTGGCTTGGTTTAGTGCAGATTGAAATGGCAGAACTCAAATTCGCTGACAGTCACAACCTGGCTATTCTCTTGGTTGATCCTCCTGCTGCTCACGGAGAATTCAAATCAATGATGCATGGACTGCGAGAATGTCGTCTGTCTTCTGCTCTGACTGTTAATCCAGAAATCTATCAGGGATTGATTAAAGAATTCTGGAGGTCAGCAAATGTGAAGAAAGGAAGTGATGGATCTGCTTCTGTTGAAGCTACAGTCAAAGATTGCAAAATTATCATCACAGAACAGTTCATCAGAGATGCTCTAAAAATTGACGATCAATCAACCTTTCCCTCTAAGATTGAAATCGTCCAACTTGAGGAATTTCTCACCAAAATGGGATATGAAGGTGTCTTCCCTCCGACTATGAAGAAGTTGTTGCCACCGTTCTAGAGGTTCTTAGCTCATGTCTTTGTGAGCTGCATATCAGGAAGACGAACTGGTGCAAATGAGATTTCTTTACGGAACACATGAGCTATCATTACTCTTGCTGCGGGATTTGACTTCAATTTTTCCAAGTTCATTCTAGATGAGTTTTTGGTGAACATCAAAGCGAAGACAAGAGACAATTTCTTGATGTACCCTAGATTCATTCAAGTGTTCCTTAATGAGAAATTTCCCGAAGGAGAAACCCTCGACATGAAGTCTCTTGGACCGAACACCGTCGGGTTAATGAAGCAAAACCGAAAGGGAAAAATTACTTTTCAAGGTAAGTATCCCTTAATGAAGTTTGGCCTGTTTGCTGATTCATGTGAAGCATCTGAGTCTCATGTATCATCAGACTGCGTGACCTCTGAAGATTACATCTTTTCTGAAGATGATGTTATTTCGGTTTCTAATCATGAAGATGATGTTGTTAGACCTGTTGCGATGGTAGCTGAAGAACATGACTTGCACTCTGTACATGTTGAGAGTGATTACAACGAGGGAATGACAAAGGATGCGACAGAGAACGAAGGAGATGATGATGATTCTTTTACTGATTTGGATCTTACAGGTTTTGACAAGGATGATATTTCCTTAAATCTTGGAGGCAATGTTAATTTCTTGTCCAATGATGACCCTGATACGTTTTTTGACACTATCCGTGATGTTGCTCATCCAGTAATGGAGAAAAGGGATTCAGAAGACATTCTTGAAACAACGCCTCCTACTCCAAATCAAATGGTTGACACTTCAACTCCTATGGAGAAAACTTCAGGTATTCCTCCCCTTGAGGATGTTATTCCTACTATTGAGCCAACAGTAAGTGAACTGTTGGCAACTCAGACAACCCCGCCTACATTGAAGATGTTATTCCCTCGGGATCATCTCCTCTTAGGCCTTATCATGATGTTGCCTCTGAGAGGCTTGCTCTACATCTGGCCCAAGAACAAAGCTCAGTGCCTTCCTCCCGAGCTAAAGGAATTTTTATTGAGTAAGGCCACTCAGGAGATGATGATCCCACCATTCTCGAACTTCAAAATGAGATTAGCGTGCTTAACCAGAAGAATATTGAGCTTGATATCCATGTGGCTAATCTTGAAGCTGAAAAGGCCCAACTTAAAATTCATGTTGCAGATCTTGAAGCGGAGAAATCTCAGCAAATTTCTGATCTGCAAACCCATCTGGGATCCTTAACTACAAGTTACTTTGACCTGAAGAAGAAACTGGCAGAGGAATTTGGCGACAAGTTTAAGTTATCCGTTCAACAATTCAATGCTAGCCAGTCATCTCAAGATCCTCCTGTTGACCCGCCCACTCAAAGAAGAACTCAGATCGTTGATCGCTTTGAAAAGGAACCAGTTCAAGCGCCCAGCGTTATTGCATTAAAACGTGCCAAATTAGCAGCATCCGACAAGAAAAAGCAACTACTGTTCAAAAAGAGCTCAGATCAAAACGCTCCTAAAGGTCAACTACAAATCACCGTCACTGATCTTGAAAATAAAAAATTTGGGCACAGGTACGGTTATAGAACAGGAATTGTCTCATGGGGCTTTCATGACAGGCTAAACATGTGGATAGTGAGACGCAAAAGCAAAAATGTGGAGTATTACAACGACTTCCATGACTTCAGTTCATGGACAAGGATTGATCTTTTTGAATTATCCAATGCTCCATTTGCAAATCCATCAAGTGATCCACGGGCAACTCACTTCAAGTTATTCTTGGAGGACCAAGTAAAGAAGGGATTTCCTGGCATGAAGACTGCTGAGTCTTTCATTAAACGTTTCCCTAAAGTACTAGATCCCAAGACAAATGAGCCCTTCCAGACTGTCATGTGGCCGCCAACCAATCAAGTTAGACAAATTCCAGTGCTGCAGACCTTCAGTGATGGATCTCTTGCAAACATGCTTTACTGGGTCTATGATGAAACCACTGCGACTGCTATCATTAAGTTGTAAGATGGTTGCTTTCGCTTGTTCGACAAAAAGGACCTACTTCAATTTGGAAAGTGGGATATTCATCATTTGGCCCTACATCAGATCAAGGTGGCTGAAGAGATTTTCGAGTCTGCTGCTAAAGAGTACACAACAATGGTTGCCGAGATTATTGGAAAAGAGATGTGGCAAGGGGCAATGGGAGGGTCCGATGTGCTTATAATTGAAAAGGACTGAGTCACGGCTAGCCCCAAACCAAGGGGGAGATTGAAGGGTCTAAGTTATGGTTTGGGTTAGGCTAATTGATGTATAGGTCTTATTGTGTTTGGAGTCTTGTAATTGAAGTGTTTTGGTGAGTTTACGGTCAGAGTATGTTTACGGCTGTAAACATTTTTACGGCCAAGTCTTTTCCCCTATATATAGGGTGTGTCTGAGTCTCTTCGTTGTTGTTGATGATCCACTAAGTTTACGGTCATTGTGTCCAAGTTGTACTAGACGTTTTTCTGATATAAACGTGTGCAAGCTTTGGTTTAATCTTCTTCTACTCCATTTTTATCTTGTTTAATTTTTATATTGCTTGATCACTGGTTAAGATCCTGTTTCTAGGACCTTACAATACCATGAGTCCACAACCAAACAAGGAACATGAAATAAGGCGAGTTATCAGTCCTAAGTCCTTTCAATCCTACTTATATAACTATATCTATATAGACATGATTTTGACAAAATATAAGTTTAAAAGAGTTTGATAAAGAGTTTTGCATATAAAAGAGTTTGATAAAACGATTTGAGCAATTTGTTTGAAAACACAGTTTGAAGTATAAGAAATCTATCTGTTTGATAGTTATTAATCACATGTGATTGATATAATAACTATAATGTTTCTACTTGTATTCCCCCCCCCCCCATAAAAGCATTTAAAATCATTTAAAAGGTAAGTTAAGAGGTATGAACTCACCTGCAGTGAGTGATGCGAATGTAAGATCGTTTTGTAGGATGCTAAGTGTCAAGTGAAGCCTTGAGCACAATGGATCCTAATAAGCATATAATGATATATATATATATATATATATATATATATATATATATATATGCATATAATTAGTGTTTATACAACTAATCATGTAAGGAAAACACCTTAGGACTTAGGAAACACTTGGAATGAAGTGTTACAATCACAAGTGATTGTACTAAAGGGGTTTACTGCCACACAAGTGTGTTCACGCCCTTTGTGTTTACGGCCAAGGTGTTTACGGTCCTAAGGAGTATACGGCCCTAGAGTGTACGGTCAAGGAGTTTACGGTCGTACATGTTGGGTTTTGAGCATTCTAACACTCCTAAGTGTACATGCAACCCTAAATACCTTGGATCTATGTTTTCTCTATTATACATGCAAATATGAATATTACAAGGTATTATCCTAACTAGCATACAATCATATGTACTAGGACAACAAAACTAGATAGAATACATACCTCTTTGTTGTAGCTTGATTCCATGGAGCTTAAGAGCCTAGTGCCCCAAATGTGACACCTCAAATGGTTCACACAACACCATGAACATTTGGAATAACCATGAGAGAAGATATGAGGTCATAGAAATTGGCTTGCCCTCTATATTATGCACTAGTGCCCATTTCACCAACTAATGGGGTCTTTATATAGTGTGGCTATTAGGGTTACACCATGTAACTCATGACTTTACCCATTCCTTATGCTCCATGGGTTTTAACCTCCATGGAGTATCCATGGATCACCACATGGGTTAAACCCAACATAAGGAATCATGGATCATAAGCCCACATATACAAGAATCAATGATTTACACAATCAATCCCCATATATTTAATTAGTCTCTTTTGATCACTAAATTAATTCCAAATTAATTCTTGATCAATACTAAATAAATAATATAATTTCATATTAATATATTAGAACTTATAATATATTAATATGTCACAAATATCCTCTTCTCACAAAAGGTCTACCCAAATGTCCCGATGCCATGCAACCCAAATGGACCATGCCGGGTCGGGTCAAGTATATACCAATTATAGTTATGGACTTAGACACTAATCCAACAGTCTCCCACTTGGATAAGTCTAATAACTATTATTGCAAGTATGACTTCATAACCCGACTAGCAATCGTAGCTCTTAAAAGCTACTGTCGAACTCTGAACAAATCAATGACGCGTCCATTAGATAAGTGATCATATATTCCTTCATTCTAGATATCATATGGACTGAGACATGGATTATAATCATTCTCTCTGTCCAATTGTTGTTTCCCGATTTCTTATTTATGACGACCGACTAATTGAACAAATCAAATCAGTCCAGGCTTGGCCAAGCACTTAGGGGTGTCATCACTAAATCATCGAGGGCCCACAGATATCGCTTTTATCCCTTTATGGGTAAAAGGAATGGATAAACTTTGACTCATATGCTTGTACTAACTACTTGTTGAATCATACACAAAGGCACATTTTATAACATCGAGTTACCAATGCGTTTTCATGCAATCAATGTATAACCAACTCATAGTCAACAACTCATATCTCTAGGTTTGAAGAATATAAGATATTATCGTCTCATGATTCACTCGTGATAAAATCCATTAAGTGATTCAAATGAGTGTGGGTTTAATCCAATACTCAGAACTTATGAGCACTCATGAATGTTGCAGCAACTCTTGCTATATCCCATACCTTGGACATCTACAATCCAGCTTCATGACAGTCTTGATTCATATCTACTTCCAATATATGACCGACTGTGGATGGTTTGAATAACTTAGTCATTCGGTAAGAATGACCTAGTTATTCTGGAAGTCAAAACATGCAAAGTGAAATACAGGAATAATACTAATCCTATATGGCCCCAACACTTTGAGTGTAAATAAAAACACCTTTTATCTAAGCACCATATTGATTACTCATTATTCAATGTTTCGATTCATCAACTTAATACTTGAACTAAAACAACAGTCATGCCACGCTCCAAGCATGTACACTATGTTTGTGCAAACACTAGCTATTCCATACTCCAAGTATGCACACTATGCTTGTCTATGATCCTTACTTTGCGAAACATATTGATTGACAATATTTCAATGATGCTCATTTCACAATCCCAATCCTTACTTTGTAAATGTAAGAATACCAAATTCTTGCCATTTACTTTGATATGTTAGATTCTAAACTTATATGCAATGATCCCCTTGTAATGACTATGCCCAAGTCACAAAGACTTGACAACAAACATTACAAAGTATTCCAATGGAGATCAATTCCATGGAAACGAAGTCTCACATTCAAAGTACATTCCTTTGAACACCCTTCTTGCATTAAGTTCTCTAATCTTACACAGACTCAAAGAATAACTTCCACCTATGGAGACAATTCCATATTCCCATTTTGACTATCATTTCTGAACAAGAGTTGCCTCTTTTCAGAATATGTCAATATGGTCCTTCCAAAATTAACACTATACTTCCAACTGTCCCTGAGCAACCAATCTTTGGTAAACCTCAGATTGTCCTTGACAATTGCTTAATCATTTTAGTCAAATCCAGTTCTATTCTTTTTTCCCTCTTAACGCCCTAGGCATTTGGAAAATTTAGAATGGATAAATATTATAGCACATGTAATCGATCCTATACCCGAAGCATATGGGACCCGATTCGTGCTATAAAATTTTTATTTGCCATGTTCTCACAATTTGAACTATGAAGAGGGATGTCGTAATCATAATCGAATTTTAAGAATGCAACATATATAGAATTTCCTTATGTTGAACCATTCCAACATAACATTCATATATATCCTTGACTAAAGTTGATCAAAATCACAATCTAAGATTTTAGAATTGGAATGAAGAAAAAATCATCTCCCTTAATTATAGCAAAACAACTTTTCAAAGCGAATTGAACCTTTTGTTTTCTATAATTAATATTGCTAACTTGCAACACTAACCATAATAATCATGCTCCCACTTGCAAAATGATTATTATCTTACTAATACAACACTTATGCTCCCACTAGCTTTGACATGTACTCAGAAATCAACTGGACTTCTAGAAATCAATACTTTATTGACTTTCTTTCCAAAGTTCAGATTTCTGATACAAGATTGCTTTGATAAGACTTTATCAAAATCATACACCTTTCCTTAGATAGCTCACATGTTTGTCTAAACAATTATGAAGAGGGATGTCGTAATCATAATGTTTAGACCTTTTGCCATTCTCACAAGTCCATGTTAGTGTGTCAGTTAACCACACGCGCTCCACTAATGACTTTGAGAATGCAAATATCACAATTGCTATCTACTTAAAATCTACTTAGTGAAAGCGTTTCCTCACCATCATTTTCATGAATCGGAGAGAAACCTTATGACACTTAGATTTTTATGGTGCATGTGTTCCTATCCATGTGAATTTGTCAAAACCATAATCACACGACAAGGTCAGTGACAAATCCAAACTCATATGGATTGAAATTGTTCAATCTTAATTTCTTGCCACCCGGCAACACAAGGGCCTACCATTGCTTCCAAGTTGTTATGCAACCAATTGAGAACTCATAGAACTCATATGCAAAGTCAACTTTTAACTGGAATAGACACAGAAATTAGAATATGTCAACACGATAGGTTACAAACCTCAAGTCGTGGCCTAGTGATTAACAATGCTCTTGATTAGTTCTTGAAACCATCTTAGGATTTTTAAAGACTCCCACTGACCTCTTGACATATAAGATTCTCTTTTGTCAATAATCATTCCTTGACAAAATAAATATTCAAGAGTTAGTGCGAATTCTTATCAAGTTAAACACTTCTCACAATTGGTCTTAGTTGGTCTTTGTCTTATCCAAAACATCACAACTTACCAACTTCAAATGTACAAGAATAGAAAACATTTTACTCTACATTTGACAAGTGTTATAAACTTTCTGAAAATTATGTCACTCAAGTTAAAATCTTGGAGTATGACTCTAAGACTTGTTTTTGGAATGAAGTATGATTTATCTTTTGATTCAACCATTTCAACAATTCATGATTCCTCTCCTTAGTCAAACAAATGCACTAAGGTTTCCTTAGAGAATCAATTGTGATATGGCTTTGTAATCACTAAGATAATCATAAAACAAGATACTCAAGTACTCTCCCATCTTTTCAGATTGGAGAAACTTTTATCTTTCTGCCTTATTTGATTCCTTTTATTCGTCCTGCCATACATTGAAACTTTTCCAATGTTTCAGAATTACACTTAAACTTGGAAGTGTAACCATATTTACTAAACTTTAGTAAATCATAACGAATAATATCAACCTTTGTAGTGGACCTGATCAGCACACAACCTAGTGCACCTGATCCTTTAGTCCTTCTCTCGACTCACACATACATGTGAACAAGGAATTAGTCTTAATTTCCCAAAAATGAAAATTCTCACTCATCATACAATACAACTTGCATGATTCCAAGTTTCTATCCAACTAACACTTGGTTGATGAGAATCTTTCCTTATTTGATAAATTAAGACACTACCACAAATGAAAGAATCAAATCCATTTTCCAATATTGCTTATCAATGGAAACATATAAACAACAACTTTTTCCACAAATGCCATTGTATGGATACTTAAAATAAATAAAATCAAAATTTCCTTTTATTTTTTAAACTTTTGCGGAAAAAACTTATCCTTACAACGCAAATACATATGAAAACCATGTTTTTATCTATTCCTAAGCAACATATCATAACTCTTAACCAGCTGCTCAAAATTCTGATCATCGAACCATGCGATAGGAATCTAACTTCGCGAACAGAATCAGCACACTCTTTCTTTAAGCTTCCTTTGATTCTTCCAAAACATCAAAATCTAATTACATTATATCATGTATTAAGAATCTCCAAAAGAGACTTCATAGAGTTTAGATAATGGACTTTAACCTGAAGCAAAGTCAAACCTTTTTTTACTTTTACCATCCTTATGAACTTTCAGGTAAATTCGGCAGCTTCGCAACCAATGCCCTTTCTTTTGGCAAAAGAAACATATGGACTCTTTGGAAATGGTACGCTCGATTGTCTCAGACTTAGCCTTTCTCTTTACCATTGGTCAAATGACTTGACCATGGCCAATCCCTTTCTATTGGGAAGAGAAAGCTTTTCTGGACTTTCAATGTCACCATTGTCAATGTCCAAAATAGGTTTGGGAAGTAGATCTTCCAATCAAATTTGCCTTACCAGTGCCCCAAATCATTGCTGATTTAGCATCATGAAGCAAATATGTAAGATCATTAAGGGTCATGTCTTGATCTGTCATCAGGGAGTGACTGAAGAACTAAGCCAACAGCCAGCTACCTCGAGACTTTAACACCCGACTCTCCCGATTTGCTAATATGTGACTTAACCTCCAAGATGTAAGCACATATAGTCTTTGCTTGCCAATAGGGATTAAGTGACTTAGAACTTTTCAAGTCCTGAAACTTGTGGGATAGGGAGAATTATTGGAGGAGGTGGAGGAAGTGAAGCATGATTTCCAGTCCCATTAATGCACAACAAATGGATTAATCTTTCACCTTGATTGCAATGTGGGATATCATCTTCAATAGGAAAGCTTTTTCCTAAAGATTTGGGAAGACCATAGTTGTCTTAACTAGACATCTATAATGGGAGGAATTCAAGTTTAGTTGATTTAGAGTCCTTAATATAACACCCAATATGAAATATTAAGGCTAGGACCCAACAACCTACTTATAACTGGAAGAGGGATGCCGTAATCCAAGTTATAAAATAGTTGAAGGTAGGTAAATGACGATTTACCAATTTCCACCATGAAAAATGAAATTTAATTAAGTTTTAATTGGATTTGAAACTCCTAGATCTTTTGAGATACATTGAACTTTCAATGGCATGTTTGAATCTCGATTGTGCCCTCTCAAATTGTGACTGGGATGCCGAGGATCACAAACAAGGTGTTTAAGAAACATAAATGTGACTTTTCATATAACTTGAGGACAAGTTACAAAAACACATTTTATGAATAACTTTTAGATCAATTTGGATTGAAAACACATTATCTCATAATTTTTCTATTAATCTAAGCTAACTCATAAGAACCAGATAATTCAAATCATCAATCTTTAAGAAATTAGCATGAACATAAAACTAATACAAATCTTGAAATTATGACAATTATCTTTGAAATTGGATTAGCATGAACATTACCACATCAAAAACAGGTTTATAAGTTCAAAAACAGCTTAGGGTAATGTTCCTAGTCCAATTCCAGCCTTAAAAGTCGAAAATATGCTGTCAGGGGCTTCTACTCGTCGAGTGTATGAACCTACTCGACGAGTAGGATGAATTTCCTCATGGACTCGGCGAGTTCATCAGTGGACTCGGCGAGTCCAGTGCCCAGACAGCCAGAAAATCGATTTTTTCAGCTTTTTTCAGCAGTTTGCATCAAGTATAATTAAAAACAAGCCTAGGCTCTGATACCACTGTTGGGTTTTGAGCATTCTAACACTCCTAAGTGTACATGCAACCCTAAATACCTTGGATCTATGTTTTCTCTATTATACATGCAAATATGAATATTCCAAGGTATTATCCTAATACAATCATATGTACTAGGACAACAAAACTAGATAGAGTACATACCTCTTTGTTGTAGCTTGATTCCATGGAGCTTAAGAGCCTAGTGCCCCAAATGTGACACCTCAAATGGTTCACACAACACCATGAACATTTGGAATAACCATGAGAGAAGATATGAGTTCATAGAAATTGGCTTGCCCTCTATATTATGCACTAGTGTCGATTTCACCAACTAATGGTGTCTTTATATAGTGTGGCTATTAGGGTTACACCATGTAACTCATAACTTTACCCATTCCTTATGCTCCATGGGTTTTAACCTCCATGGAGTATCCATGGATCACCACATGGGTTAAACCAAACATAAGGAATCATGGATCATAAGCCCACATATACAATAATCAATGATTTACACAATCAATCCCCATATATTTAATTAGTCTCTTTTGATAACTAAATTAATTCCAAATTAAGTCTTGATCAATACTAAATAAATAATATGATTTCATATTAATATATTAGAACTTATAATATATTAATATGTGTGACACCAGTCAAATTTTGGTCAAAAATAAATTGATCAATAATCGTAATTGGGATGAACCAAGTGGTAAAGTTTGTAACAAGGTTTCCAAAAACATAAAGAACACTGAAATCTGAGTTATAACGAAGAAGTTATGACCAATCGAAAATCCGCGGTAAAACCGGCAAAACACTGTTCATTGTAAAAAGCGAATTTTCGATAAAAGAATTTTTAGCCTTAACAATCTAAATGAAAGTTGTAGAATATGTTAAACCGAGAACGTTTATAAAAAGAACGTCAAAATATGACTTCGTATGAGGAAGTTATGATTTTTCGAAGTTTCGGTTTAGCAGTAGACAGCTAAAAATTTGAAATATAAATCAATCAATATTTAGCCGACGCAACTTAAACGAGAATCGAAGGTCTCATCAAAAATAGCACAACGGTAAAAAGACAGACGACAACGGACGACGGATGAAGAAGTTATGAATTTTTAACGGATTCCCGTCTCGGTCTGTTTAAAATAATAATATTAAAAATAAATTCAAAACCAGCCGACGAAGTCTAAACGGAAGTCGTAGAGTATGATTTTACCTACGCGTGCATATAAAGAACGTCAAAACCGGAGCTCGTATGCGAAAGTTATGAATTTCGTAAGTTTTTGGCACAAAAATCGAGAAATTGTGGATAACCGAGAAATTTCGCATGTCATCCTCGGACACGTCATCCCTCGCATGCGAGGCTGCCACGTGTCATCTTCGGGTTGGACCGCAAATCGCTGTGTCACCATCGGATTGGACCGCAGCCGCGGTCCAGTAAGAAGCCTACACCTTCGCATGAGACACTCCTCGGATGACCCCTTCGCATGCGTGGCCTTCTCCTATTGGACCGAAGTCCGGTCCACTCAGAAGCTGCCATATCCGAAGCCTCGCCTCGTGTACCACCCTGTTGACCGAAGCGTGGCTGCTGACTCACCTCCTCACCTCGCCAGGTGTCCGAGCCCTCGCCAGCTGTCCCCCTTCGGCCGAACCCTCGCACCCCTATATAAAGGGTGCGAGCCTTCTCGGATGAAAGCCATTTTTCACCCCAAATTTCTCCAAAATTCACATTTTAACCCCGTAAACTTTCTCACGACCCCCCAAGGCCCCCGGTATCGTGTCTAAAGCCCGAAGCAAGCCCTCGAGCCCCGGAATTCTTGAGAAGTCATCCTCTCTCCTGTCGAAACTCTGCCCGGTTTGAGCGGGTTTTTCGTCAAACAAACTCTTTTTCGGGAAACAAAATGCTGCCCAAATCACCGCTTATCAAGGTGAGTTCATACCCCTATAATTTACCTTTTCAATGGTTTTTTAAATGCTTTTAAGGGGGGGAATACAAGTTTAACACAATAATAAATTGTGTTAATAACTGTGTGTGATAATAATCACACAGAAAGTTTCCGTATGCTTTTACGAATTACCAAATACTTCCAAAATAACGTAAAGCCATGTTAAATTCTTTGAAAAATGTTTTATAAGCTATTTCAAAATATAAATGCCAAAGTCATGTTTATATATGTATAAATATATAAATAAGACTTGAAGGGCTTAGGACTAATGAATTATCTTATATCCTTTTCCTTATTTGGATGTGGAATTAAGGTTGTATTATTTGTCCAAAGGTCGTTTCCTTTTTAATTATATATATATATATATATATATATATATATATATATATATATATATATATATATATATATATATATATATATATATATATATATATATATGTATATTATACATATATGAGTCTAAAATGTTACTCCTTTTAGTATCATTACCTTTGTATCAGGCTGAGCAAAGGTGATATTCCATGAGAATTCATGCTAATCAGATAGAACATATAAATTATAATAGGTATAATTTATGATTCAAAACTAAATATACAAGTATGATTCACGACTGTATACTTTCCAAGGAAATTACCAAAATTCATTCAACTATACTAAGATATGTATAATACCTTTAATATACAAACAACATATTAAAGAAGTAAAGATACATCATACCTGGTTAGCATTGGCAAAGGTACTATACAGAGTACCAGAGTTAGCAAACACGTGGTAATGTCGGGTTTGCAATAGCAAAGGTACTATACAGAGTGCCCGAGTTAGCAAACACGAGGTAATAATACATCCTGTCGGGTTTGCATTAGCAAAGGTACTATACATAGTACCCAAGTTAGCAAACACGAGGTAATAATACATCCTGCCGGGTTTGCATTAGCAAAGGTACTATACAGAGTACCCGAGTTAGCAAACACGAGGTAATAATACATTCTGTCGGGTTTGATAGTGATTACTTCCCAAATTCGTAAGTCTATTTTATGTAGACACTGTTATGAATTGTTTTCAAATATTTTCAAAATTTGGGAAACGATATCCACCAAACGAAGGTAACTTAGTTCGGATGATACTCGGTTCCTAACCACTCTAGAAACTTAATTATGTTCCTTACCAGGACTGCATCATAGGGATGCAGGTCGAATCATTAAGAACAATATAACAAAATAAAAGATTAATATGTAGATACAAATGGTTAGAATACATCTAGAGACACGATAGTCGCTCACGAGCTCATTTCTCATCATGTAACAGAATCATGCCTCCAAAGAAATGTAGCCAACCCACCAGCGAAACACCAATCCTTCAGATAGATGCGGCCACGTTTCAAGCTGCGGTCACAGCAGCTGTAACAGCTGTCATGGCACACCTTAATGCTAACAATGCAAATGTTAGTAGTAATGCTATCGGTAACCCCGATCGTGGTGATGGCCAAGTACAGCAACGAGCACCTACTTGTAACAACACCTTGAACCTTAAGCCTAATACCCTTAAACGAAAGTTCAAGAACAAGAAAGGGAGTTGTTCAACTCAAGAACCTAACAGAGGGCAACGAACTGGGGCAGTCAATACCCCCATCAGCCCTGTTATTCTAGCACCGACTAAGTCGTATTTAGGAAACCTCCCACACTGCAGCAAGTGCAACTACCATCATCATGGAGTTTGCCGAAAGTTGCATTGCAATAGACGCAACTTGAAGAGGCATATCGCCCGCTTCTGTAGAACTCCGGTTGAGTTCATCACTTCAACTACCAATGTTGGAACCATTCCCATATGTCACCTTTGTGGTGAAATAGGACATTACAAGAGGGATTGTCCAACAGAGAAGAACGACGGGGGAGCAGGAGGAATTTGACCCCAATACATGGAGAAGCATCAAAGAACCCTGCTATATTTTGGTACGCTTCCAAACCCCGATAACTAGCCATAATTATGATTACTCTTCCGTTCAAATTAAATCACAACAATTATATAAAAATTGAAACCCTAACAGGTAAGCTATGATGACTTAGTATATACATAGGGGTCATTTATAATTAAGATTTGTAGACATAGAGTGAGTAATCCCGCCTCATTTCCTGTTCCTTGTTTGGTTGTGGATTTAGGGCAGGGTTGCTCAGTCAAAGGTCTTACCAATCTTAATTATGACTTGTATACACCAAGCGATTATAGAGAGATCTAGTAAGGATCGTTTCATGAAAATTCATAATTTCAAATTATCAGAACTCTCGTATTGGTAATACCCGCCAATTTCGAATCAAAAAGGGGTTCGTAGTGATAATAACAGAATAAAACCAGAAGCGCTGAAAACTTAGGTACATAGAATATCATTCTAGTAATCATTCGTCCCAGAACGACTTAATACCTATTTCATCGAGAAAATTCTGACATCCTCATTCGACATGGTTTGGCATGGCCCTTACCATGTGAAAATTCTTATGCGGTATAAGAGAACGTTTTCCTTAATCAGCCGTAAGATTAAATTCTTTCAATCCATAACACAAAACCCTTAGGTCGTCTCTCGTTTCAAAACTTCAGAAGTACCCATGCGAAGAGTACCACGCCATTCTAGCCTACTCAGTAGACAGGAAACTTCAAACAAAAAGCACCGAAGTAGTCTTAGAAGTCAGTAACTACCGAAGTACCTCAATAGATCTCATAGGAAAATCATTGTACCACGGGTCAAGTTCAAGAATAGAGACTAAGAACTCATTAAGTTAATCTATCGCTACTAAGTGTATACACGAGGGTGGTATATAAGTTAGACTTAACAAGATTAAGGATGTGTGCTTCCGCCCTATCTCCTGTTCCTTGTTTGGTTGTGGACCTGGGGCAGAGTCACCCATTCGAACGTTTTGTGAAATCTAAATTATATACGACCTGTATACATGAGGCGATGATGGATGAGCCAAGTATGAGTCTGATCATGAACTTCGGAGCAAAAGCCAGCATCATGTATTCTACCAGGTAGAATTGAACATGAGACCACGACGATGGGTCGAGCTACTAAATGAGTACGAATTCGAAATTTGGTATCATCTCGACAAAGCCAATATAGTAGCTGACACCCTAAGTCGGAAAGAGTACCCAGGTCATAGTGCCAATCACGGACTATGATAACCCTTTCAAATCTCTCCACA
The DNA here is from genome assembly GCF_052849685.1 of Lactuca virosa. Taxonomy (NCBI): domain Eukaryota; kingdom Viridiplantae; phylum Streptophyta; class Magnoliopsida; order Asterales; family Asteraceae; genus Lactuca; species Lactuca virosa. The sequence continues at coordinate 320,298,260 of NC_136429.1, forward strand.
CAAAGTAAGGAGGCTCAACAGGAAGCCTTGAAACCTGAAAATGTGGTAAGTAGAGAAGATAACTAGGACGTGTGAGTGCACCGTATGCCAATATCTGTTATCTCCACTAAGATAATAGAATCATCTCCCAGTTCAGACCGTCACTCAAAAATCTATAGGAACCAAAGTATTCATGATTCTATGGGATCAGCTATGGTAAAGAATGGGATATCCATTTACCAATTAGTCGAGTCCTTTAACACGCTAGCATTCAAGTTGCTCCATTCGAAACCTTCTATGGTCACAAGTACAGATTCTATCTGTACTGGACTAAACTAGGTAATACGCAACTAGCTAGAGATCCAATTTCCACACAGCACCCTCGCTGATCTGGAATTCATCCGAGAAACTACCAAAAACAATATACAAATCAGGAAGCGCCATAAAACTTCCAGAGTTAACCAGAGAAGCTACGGCTTCGATAAAAGAAAACCCTTGGAATTCCAGGATTAATGACCTTGTCATATGAAGGTCTCACTCAGGAAGGACAAGATGCGCTTGAGAAAGCGTGAAATACAAAACTCAAAGTACATAGGACCATTTGAGATTCTTACCAGAATCGGTCTTGTACTTTTAAAACTTAAACTACCACCAAAAAACTTGATAACACTCATCCCATCTTTCACATATCTAATCTAAAGAGGTGTCTATCCGATAAAACACTTGTTATTTCATTCAATGAAATCAAGTTAAATAAAAGTCTACACTCCGTACTAGAACCAATGAAAACCATGGATAGGGAAATCTAAAGAACCACGCTAAGTCTCATCCCGTTAGTGAAGGTTCACTGGATTACAAACCAGGGACCTGAATTCACCTGGGAAAGGAAAGATTAGACCTAGTCCATGAGTATCACTTTAGACTTAATTTCAGGACGAAATTCCCTCTAACGGGGGGATAATCCTCGCACCCCTATATAAAGGGTGTGAGCCTTCTCGGATGAAAGCCATTTTTCACCCAAAATTTCTCCAAAATTCCCATTTTAACCCCGTAAACTTTCTCACGACGCCCCAAGGCCCTGGTATCGTGTCTAAAGCCCGAAGCAACCCCCGGAGCCCCGGAATTCTCGAGAAGTCATCCTCTCTCCTGTCAAAACTCTGCCAGGTTTGAGCCGGTTTTTCGTCAAACAAACTCTTTTCCGGGAAACGAAACGCTTCCCGAATTACCGCTTATCAAGGTGAGTTCATACCCCTATAATTTACCTTTTCAATGGTTTTTTAAATGCTTTTAAGGGGGAGAATACAAATTTAACACAATAATAAATTGTGTTAATAACTGTGTGTGATAATAATCACACAGAAAGTTTCCGTATGCTTTTACGAATTACCAAATACTTCCAAAATAACGTAAAGCCATGTTAAATTCTTTGAAAAATGTTTTATAAGCTATTTCAAAATATAAATTCCAAACTCATGTTTATATATGTATAAATATATAAATAAGACTTGAAGGGCCTAGGACTAATGAATTATCTTATATCTTTTTCCTTATTTGGATGTGGAATTAAGGTTGTATTATTTGTCCGAATATATATATATATATATATATATATATATATATATATATATATATATATATATATATATATATATATATATATATATATATATATATATATATATATTATACATATATGAGTCTAAAAGGTTACTCCTTTTAGTATCATTACCTTTGTATCAGGCTGAGCAAAGGTGATATTCCATCAGAATTCATGTTAATCAGATAGAACATATAAATTATAATAGGTATAATTTATGATTCAAAACTAAATATACAAGTATGATTCAAGACTGTATACTTTCCAAGGAAATTACCAAAATTCATTCAACTATACTAAGATATGTATAATACCTTTAATATACAAACAACATATTAAAGAAATAAAGATACATCATACCTGGTTTGCATTGGCAAAGGTACTATACAGAGTACCAGAGTTAGCAAACACGTGGTAATGTCGGGTTTCTAATAGCAAAGGTACTATACAGAGTGCCCGAGTTAGCAAACACGAGGTAATAATACATCCTGCCGTGTTTGCATTAGCAAAGGTACTATACGAAGTACCCGAGTTAGCAAACACGAGGTAATAATACATCCTGTTGGGTTTGCATTAGCAAAGGTACTATACAGAGTACCCGAGTTAGCAAACACGAGGTAATAAGTCATGATTCAAGTATACTAGAATACACTATTTTACAAGAAACCAGGGTTTTGATTCAAAACAAATCAAGGGTTTACACTTATCAAATACATGTCAGAAATTCTATTTCAAGAACACACTGTCAATCATTATTTCAGAATGATTGGGCTTTTCATAAATAATACACATGTAACGTTTACATGCTTTTTATGAGACACTAAGTTCAGGTTGTTTAATTCATTTTAGACAACATAGGAAAAGTCCTGACATTATAACCAGAATCTCCAGCCGGGGATCGAAACAAGTGTGTGTAGATCTATATCGGGATTGACAACCCCGCACTCAGGCTGCTAGCTACAGTCAGGTTTATAAGCCTATGAGTGACAATTGTTATCACCAGTTTAAACGCCCACAAAGCGTTTGTTTCAGTCCATCCGTCATAGTATGGTTATAATAACTCATTAAAAAGATATTAATAATACGTTAGTGTATAAACAACTAAACGAAAGTACACCTTCAAAGTACCAGTTTAAGGAATACAAAATACAATGGTTCAATACAGTTTTCAATAACAGCTGGTGGAGCAAGGCACACTCTCAGTTACAAGTTTTCATAAAGGAATACAAATACAAAACATGAATACAAAGAGAACGGTTTATGGGATTAAACCACTTTTACAAATGGGAATCTAGTCAGTTACTTTCAGTAAACTAGTATAACATAAAGGGCCTTTAGTGGTTAATTCTATAATTCCTTAGTTGCTACGCCATAGTTATACATAAGTAATATCCGATTGACAGTGAAATGTGTGACTTCCGCCTTACTTCCTGTTCCTTGTTTGGTTGTGGGCTTAGGGCAGATACACCCATTTGACTGTCAATTTGATATTGGGTTATATATAATCAGCATAAACTAAGTAATTACAGAGGGAAACAATTGAGGTTATCAGTTAATCACCTCAGGAAATATAGGATTTCCTGGAGAAACCAGTGAACTTATTCAAAGAACTTAGGGTATAATTAACAGAACTAAAATACTTATGAACTCACCAGCTTAAATGCTGATCTACTCTTTCCAAATAACTTGTATTCTCAGGAATCCAGTAGACAGGTACACTCCCAAAGCTTTTGAGAAGACTACCTAGTACCGTACCGCGACTCTTGTCTTCTGTTGTACCTACTTTAGTGTTTGAATATGTAATGTTTAAACACTTATGTAAAACTTATACTTATTAATACAATGGTTGTTTGTACTTTGATTACTATATTGCATGTGTTGTGATACTTACCTAAATTCCTCTGCCCCCGAACGTTTCCGCCATTCTGGTTTGGGGGTGCGACAATATGTCACAAATATCCTCTTCTCACAAAAGGTCTACCCAAATGTCCTGATGCCATGCAGCCCAAATGGACCATGCCGGGTCGGGTCAAGTATATACCAATTATAGTTATGGACTTAGACACTAATCCAACAGTACACTCATGGGAGGACTTTCAAACTAGTTATTTTATTGTCTTATCTAGCATTCAACAAGTGCCTTCGATCCTACGTTGGGACATAAGATGAGTTTGAGGCCAAAACATGCACCAAACAAGGGTTTACGGCCAAGGGAGATGCTCATGGCCGTAAACTCTTGGAGTTCATGCATTAGATGATGATTCAAGGCTAGGAATCAAGTGTTTCTCAAGCTTAACTAGTAGATAGAAGATATACTCATGTTTTTGAAGCTTGGGAGGGGGTTCACGGTCCAAGAACTAGTAGGTGTTCTTGGTGTTCTTGGTGAAAATGAAGAACACTTGAAGATCTAACCAAAAGAAATAATTTTATGGATGAAATCATGAATCTTCACTAGATATAGAAGGATATCAACTTGAAAATGGAAAGATTACTTACAAGATTGAAGATCAAGATGAAAGTTCTTGATGATACTTGAGAGAAAAATCGAGTTCTTGAGGTGGAAGTGTGTTTGAAAGTTGAATAATGAAGGAATAAATCATATGAAGGGAAGAGTTCACGGCCAAGGAGGTGTTTACGGCCGTAAACTCTAGTTTACGGCCGTAAACTCCCTACGGTGGAGTTTCCGGCTTGAATGCTGCACAGTGAACTCTAGCAGATACTTCCTAACACTTTACTCTTTAAGTTACTAGGCTTAAAACACCCAAACAGACCTTTAACATGGCTAAAAGATAGCCAAAAACAAGTCTGACTTTGATTGAATTGAACGGTTGTATAAGATAGAAATTTCGGGTTGTCACATCATCCCCCCATTAGAGAGAATTTCGTCCCGAAATTAGATTTTAAACAATTAAGCTATTACAAATAACTAAACGAAAAGATGAGGATATTTCAGTTTCATTTGATCCTTGCACTCCCAAGTGAATTCAGGTCCTCGCTTGGCATTCCAGCGAACCTTAACTATCGGGATACGGCTTTGCTTCGTTTGCTTGACCTCTCGGTCCATGATCTCTACTGGTTCTTCCACGAAGTTGAGGCTCTCGTTGATCTCGATCTCGTCGAGTGGGATTACAAGAGTCTCGTCGGACAGACACTTTTTCAAGTTCGAGACGTGGAAAGTATAATGTACGTTACTGAGTTCGCGAGGTAGTTTGAGTTTATAAGCTACAGGGCCGATTCTAGCGAGAATCTCGAAAGGCCCTACGTATCTTGGATTTAGCTTTCCACGCTTTCCGAAGCGTATCAAGCCCTTCCAGGGTGAGACCTTCATAAGAACACAGTCGCCCACCTCAAATTCCAACGGTTTCCTTCTCTTGTCTGCTTAGCTTTTCTGTCGGTCTCTAGAGGCTTTCAATCGTTCACGAATCTGAACGATCTTCTCTGTCGTTTCCTGAATGATTTCTCGACCTGTGAGAGTGCTTTCAGGAACTCGTCCTTTAGCTAACTGAGTGTCGCCCACCTCAGCCCAGCACAGAGGGGATCTGCACTAACAGACATATAGGGCTTCAAATGGAGCAGCCTTTATGCTCGTGTGATAACTATTGTTGTAGGAGAACTCGACAAGGGGTAAATGAGTATCCCATGCCTTCCCAAAGTCTATCACGCAGGCTCGCAACATATCTTCCAAAGTTTGAATAGTCCTCTCACTTTGTCCGTCGGTTTGCGAATGGTAGGTTGTACTCATGTCCAGCCTAGTTCCTAGGGAACTTTGTAGCGACTGCCAGAACCTCGAAGTGAATCTACTATCTCTATCAGCGATAATAGATATAGGAACACCATGCAGTCGTACGATCTTCCTGATGTATGTTCTTGTTAGCTTCTCCATCTTGTCAGTCTCTTTGATAGGCACGAAGTGTGCGTACTTAGTTAACCTGTCTACGATCACCCAAATGGTATCGAGACCACCAGTTGTCTTGGGCAACTTGGTTATGAAGTCCATCGTGATCCGCTCCCACTTCCATTCAGGTATCTCCGGTTGCTAAAGTAAGCCTGATGGTTTCTGGTATTCGACCTTAACCTTGGCGCAAGTAAGGCATTTACTCACGAAGGTAGCAATCTCTGCTTTCATGTTAGGCCACCAGTATAACTTTTTAAGATCCACATACATCTTATCCGAACCTGGGTGGATGGAATATCGAGTGTTGTGCGCTTCGGTCATGACCAAGTCTCTGAAACCACCGTGTTTCGGTGTCCAGATCCGATCCATGAGATAAAAGGCTCCGCCACCCTTGACTTCTAAGTTTTTATCCATTCCTCTCAGGTATTCACCCGCCACATTTTCAGGTTTCAAGGCTTCGAGCTGAGCCTCCTTAATTTGTGTGGACAAGTGTGAATGGATAGTCATAGTCAATGATTTGACTCTACGACCAGAGTATTCTTTCCGATTAGGGCGTCGGCTACTATGTTGGCCTTGCTGGGATGATAACGAATATCACATTCGTAATCACTGAGTAGCTCGACCCATCGTCGTTGTCTCATGTTAAGCTCCTTCTGGTCGAATATATGTTGTAGGCTTTTGTGGTCTGTAAAGATAGTGTTTGTCGTACCGTACAGGTACGGTGTCCAGATCTTCAAAGCAAACACTACTACTCCTAACTCAAGATCATGTGTGGTGTAGTTGACCTCGTGTGTCTTCAGCTGTCTTGAGGCATAGGCGATGACCTTACCTCGTTGCATCAGAACACAGGCGAGCCCCTGGTTGGATGCATCGCAATAAACCACGAAGTCTTCTATCCCTTCTGGGAGGGACAGTATCAGTGCGGTGCATAAGGCTCGCTTTAGCGTTTGGAACACTTTCTTTTGTGTCTCTTCCCAGTCAAAGTCCACGCCCTTCTGGGTCAATGTTGTAAGTGGTTTCACAATCCAAGAGAAGTTCTGAATGAACCTGCGATAGTAGCCAGTGAGGCCTAGAAATTGACGAATTTATGTAGGCGTCTTCGGTGCTAACCAGTTCTCAATGGCTTTGATTTTGGAAGGGTCCACGTGTATTCCCTCTTCGCTAACTAGGTGCCCCAAGAATTTGACTCTTCGGATCCAAAATTCGCATTTCGAGAACTTCGCATAGAGCTTCTCTGATCGCAGTGTTTCTAATACTTGTCGTAGATGTTGACTATGCTCCTCCTTACTACGAGAGTAGATAGGTATGTCATCGATGAAGACGATGATGAACTGATCCAAGTAAGGACGGCACACCCTATTCATTAAGTCCATGAATATTGCGGGCGCATTGGTCAATCCGAACGGCATCACCACAAACTCGTAGTGTCCATAACGAGTTGGGAACATCCTCCCCTAGCACTCGTAACTGGTGATACCCGAATCTCAGGTCAATCTTTGAAAAGAAATTCGCCCCTTGTAGTTGGTCGAACAAATCGTCTATGCGAGGCAGAGGGTAACGATTTTTGACGGTCAGTTTGTTCAATTCTCTGTAGTTGATGCACATATGGAACGATTCGTCTTTCTTCTTGACGAACAAGACCGGTGCTCCTCATGGTGAGAAACTTGGTCTAATGAAGCTCTTGCTGAGCAATTCGTTAAGTTGACTGGATAGCTCTTGTATCTCAGCTGGTGCTAGACGATAGGGCGATTTGGCCACTGGGGTAGCCCCTGGAACTAAGTCGATTCTGAACTCGACTTGACGTTGCGGAGGTAATCCTGGGAGTTCTTCTGGAAAGATGTCGGGAAAGTCGCGTACCACTTGGATGTTCTTTATGTCCTTCGTCTCTTGGATCATATCGACAACATGAGCACGGAATTTCGTAGGAACTTCTGGGCTTGAATGCTCGAGATGATACGAAGGTTCGTGTTGGGTTTGTCGTCGTAGATAACTAGGGTTTCGCTAGACGGTAGATTAAGGCGAACAGCCTTCTCGTAACACATGATGTCGGCATGATGAGAACTCAACCAATCTATGCCGATGATGACGTCGAAACTTTTAATTGAGACCGGCATGAGGTCGATTGGAAATGAATGGCTATCTAGTGTTAGTGTACATCCTATGTATATGCAGCTAGTGCTCTTTGTCTTTCCGTTAGCCATTTCTACAGTGAACGGTTCTTTAAGTGCATGTGATTTTTGTTTAAGCAAGTGAGCAAATTTCTGGTTCACGAAACTCCTCTCCGCTCCACTATCAAACATTATGCATGCATACGAGTTATCGAGGAGAAACGTACCAGTGACCACTGTGGGGTCAGCAACGGATTCCTCGTGGCCTATAGCCAAAACTCTTCGCACTCTGTCACACCCCAAAACCAGAACGGCGGAAACGTTCTGGGGTGGAGGACGTCATGTACAGTATCACAACAAAGCATAATAGTAAACAAGCAACAACATCCATTGCATTAATAGAATAATTTTGATACAAGTGTGTTCTGTATATGATGTAAGACACCAAAAATGAATGATCAAAATAAGAGATGGGTCTTGTATGTGCTCCATCTTCTCAAAAGCTTCATCGGTATCTGTCTACTGATGACATGAGAATACAAGTTATTTTGAAAGAGTTTATCAGCATAACGCTGGTGAGTTCATAAGTATTTAGTATCATTGGTTGTATGAAACTGTTTGTAACAACGTAGTATACATGTTCGTAGCTGTTTGTAAATGTTTGTAAATAGTTGAACTCTCTAGAAAATCCTATATTTTCTACTAAAATGTAGCCTTCTACCAAGACCCGACTGTTTGTATGTTTTTTCTTTTGTAGTGTAAGAGTTTTCCCCAGTGAAACTATCATTATGAAAATATAGTTTACTTAAATGTGTATGTGACAAGATCACAAAGTCAATGAAATAGGAAAATAATGTTTTACCTCAGCAGTGACACTGCTGGTTATAAAGTGAAGAAACACCGACTCCAGGTAGTACTAAATGTACGGTACACCTCGGGGAGTCTAAAGTGATAAAAGGGTAGACTCCAGATGGTATTAAATGAACAATACGCCTCGGAGAGTCTAAAGAAATGAAATGTAGACTCCAGGTGGTATTAAATGAACAATACGCCTCGGAGAGTCTATTTTGCCTTTAATTCTTAATTGGTTAATTAAAGGTTTGAATGTGAACTCGTATGTAACCATGCTGATCGACGGTTGAATAACTGATGACCCTACGGTGTCATACGTAGTGAGGTAACATTCTGTCACCCCTTGGCCTTATCGGATGGGACTGTAGCTAGCAGTCGGGGTGTGGGAGTGTCTGTCCCGTATAGATCTATACACACAATGCCCGTCCTCCCTCCAGGAGACTCTGGTTACAAGGTGATTCCACAATGAAGTGTCGTATCGAAAGTAGTATGTCACATTCTATTTATAGTATTCAAATGTTTGTGTAGTATGTCATAGTGTAGTAATGTTTTCTCTGTTGCTAGTGTATAGTATGTACTCTTGTATAGTATATAGTGTGTCCCCTTGTATAGTGTATAATATGTTCTCTTGTATAGTGTATAGTATGTTCCCTTGTATAGTGTATAGTATGTTCTCTTGTATAGTGTATAGCGTGTATTGACTCATAACTGTACTGACTCTTGTATGTGTCGTTGTAATAGTAGTAGTGAGTAGAAAAACCCTTAACTATACCTATTATAGTTAAATAGTGATGTTGTTTGTATGCTCTGTTACTCAAAGGTACAGAACTGAAGTGAAAGCTTCTATATCCAAACACATATATACGATATATAGTTTGACCATAATGTAAGTTTAAAAGAGTTTGATAAAGGATTTAGCATTTAAAAGAGTTTAGTAATATGTTTTGAAGTGTTTGAAATCCATAATTTGATAATAGTTTTGAAAGTAATAGAAGATCCTTCTGCTTGTTCTAGTTATTAATCACATGTGATTAAAACAATAACTAAAATGTTTCAACTTGTATTCCCCCCATAAAAGCATTCAAAAATCATTTCAAAGGTTGATTAAGGGGTATGAACTCACCTGCAGTGAGTGGTTTGGATTGAAGTGCTGGATAGGATGCTAAGTGTCAAGTGAAGACTTAAGCACACCCGGATCCTGTTTAACATATAATGACACATATATGTATTTAATTAGTGTTTAGACAACTAATTAAGCAAGTAAGGACACCCTAGGACATGGAAAACACTTTGATTCACGTGTTAGAAGCACATAGGGTTGCACCTAAGGGTTGTAGGGCCTCACATTAGAGTTTACGGCCCAAATGGTAAGGCCTATGAGTTTACGGCCCATGGGTTTACGGCCCATGGTGTTTACGGCCCATGGGTTTACGGCCCATGGTGTTTACGGCCGTAAACTCATGTCATCATGTTTCATTTTGTGTGTTTAAGGTCCTACAAGTTTCCAGGAAGGGTTCTAGACTAAAGACCAAGCCTTAGGAAGGAGTTAGGGGCCATATGCACCCAACATTAGGGTTTACAGCCAAGGGAGATTGCCTTGGCCGTAAACTCTCTTCTGGACATGATTTCTTGGTGTTTAAAGGGTGATTCTAGTATATAACAAGCCAAGGGTAGTGTACTTACGTAGTAGAAGCTTGAAAGAGTGGTTAGAGCCCAAAAACACTAGTGTGTGTTCTTGGTGTTCTTGGTAAAATGAAGAACACTTGAAGATCTATGAAAAAGAGAAGATTTCATGGATGAAATCATGTCTAACTACTAGATGAAGTGTTATATCAACAAATCAAGAGAAGAAACACTTACATTTTTTGGAAAATTTGGAAGAAGATCTTATTATACTTGAGAGAGAATGTGGGTGTTCTTGAGCTTGGAAGTGAGAAATGAGGAAGGAAAGGAGTAAACTCATGCCTTAAGCATGAGTTCGCGGCCAAAGGGGAGCTCACGGCCCAAACCCCTCATGTTTGGCCGTGAACACCTCATTAAGGTGTTAATTGTTTTATTTGTTACACCATAATCCTAGAAAATACTTCCTTTCATTTGTTCTCTCGAAGAATTAATATTAAAAAAAATCCAACCGGACTTTAAACCGAGCTAAAAATTAGCAGAAATGAATTTGACTTTTAATCGAAGTGCTAGACGGTAGGGTTTGTTCAAATGGAAATTTCGGGTTGTCACATCATCCCCCCGTTAGAGGGAATTTCGTCCCGAAATAAAAGTTTAAGCCACCAAGTTGTTACAAGTAACTAAGTAAAAAGATGAGGATATTTCAGCTTAAACTAATCCTCGCGCTCCGAAGTGAATTCCGGTCCTCGCTTGGCGTTCCAGCGAACCTTCACTATCGGGATACGGCTTTGCTTGGTTCGTTTGACCTCTCGGTCCATGATCTCTCCTGGTTCTTCCACGAAGTTGAGTCTCTCGTTGACCTCGATCTCGTCGAGTGGGATTACAAGAGTCTCGTCGGATAGGAACTTTTTCAAGTTTGAGACGTGGAAGGTAGGATGTATGTTACTCAGCTCGTGGGGAAGGTTGAGTTTGTAAGCTACAGGGCCGATTCTAGCGAGGATCGCGAAAGGCCCTATGTATCTTGGATTTAGCTTTCCACGCTTTCCGAAGCGTATCAAGCCCTTCCAGGGTGAGACTTTCAAAAGGACTCGGTCTCCCACCTGGAATTCCAAAGGTTTCCTCCGTTTGTCAGCGTAGCTTTTCTGTCGATCTCTAGAGGCTTTCAATCGTTCACGAATCTGAACGATCTTCTCTGTCGTTTCCCGAATGATCTCCGGACCTGTGAGAGTGATGTCAGGAACTCGTCCTTTAGCTGACTGCGTGTCACCCACCTCAGCCCAGCACAGAGGGGATCTGCACTTTCGGCCATAGAGGGCTTCAAATGGAGCAGCCTTTATGCTCGTGTGATAACTGTTGTTGTAGGAAAATTCGACAAGCGGTAAATAAGTATCCCACGCCTTTCCAAAGTCAATCACACAGGCTCGCAACATATCCTCTAAGGTTTGGATAGTTCTCTCACTTTGTCCGTCGGTTTGTGGATGGTAGGCTGTACTCATGTCCAGCCTCGTTCCTAAGGAGCTTTGTAGCGACTGCCAGAACCTCGAAGTGAATCTACTATCTCTATCGGAGATAATGGATATAGGAACACCATGCAGTCGTACTATCTCCTGAATGTATGTTCTTGTGAGCTTCTCCATCTTGTCAGTTTCCTTGATGGGCAGGAAGTGTGCGGACTTGGTCAATCTATCGACGATGACCCAAATGGTATCAAGTCCACCCGTTGTCTTGGGCAACTTGGTTATGAAGTCCATAGTGATCCGCTCCCACTTCCAATCAGGTATCTCCGGTTGTTGAATTAGACCTGATGGTTTCTGGTATTCGACATTGACCTTGGCGCAAGTTAGGCATTTACTTACGAAGGTAGCAATTTCTGCTTTCATGTTAGGCCACCAGTATGACTTTTTAAGATCCAGATACATCTTATCTGAACCCGGGTGGACGGAATATCGGGTGTTGTGCGCTTCCTTCATGACCAAGTCTCTGAAGCCACCGTGTCTCGGTGTCCAGATCTGGTCCATGAGATATAAGGCTCTGTCACCCTTAACTTCCAAGTTCTTATCCATTCCACGCAGGGATTCTCCCGCCACATTTTCAGGTTTTAAGGCTTCGAACTGAGCCTCCTTAATTTGTGCGGATAGATGCGAATGGATAGTCATAGTTAATGACTTGACCCTTCGACCAGAATATTCTTTCCGACTTAGGGCGTTTGCTACCACGTTGGCTTTACCCGGATGATAACGAATTTCGCATTCGTAGTCATTGAGTAGCTCGACCCACCGTAGTTGTCTCATATTGAGCTCCTTCTGGTTGAATATGTGTTGTAGGCTTTTGTGGTCTGTGAAGATAGTGCTCTTCGTACCATACAGGTAGTGTCTCCAGATCTTCAGAGCAAATACAACTGCTCCTAATTCGAGGTCGTGAGTGGTGTAGTTGACCTCGTGTGTCTTCAGCTGCCTTGAGGCATAGGCGATGACCTTACCTCGTTGCATCAGATCACAGTCGAGCCCTTGATTTGACGCATCGCAATAGACCACGAAGTCTTCTGTCCCTTCGGGGAGGGACAGTATTGGTGCGGTGCACAAGGCTCGTTTTAGCGTTTGGAATGCTTCCTCCTGCTTTTCTTCCCAGTCAAAGGCCACGCCTTTCTGGGTCAATGTTGTAAGGGGTTTCGTAATTCGAGAGAAGTTCCGTATGAATCTGCGATAGTAGCCAGCGAGGCCTAGAAATTGATGAATTTCGGTAGGCGTCTTCGGTGCTGACCAGTTTTCAATAGCTTTAATTTTGGATGGGTCCACATGGATTCCTTCTTCGCTAACCACGTGTCCTAAGAATTTGACTCTTCGGATCCAAAATTCGCATTTAGAGAACTTCGCATAGAGCTTCTCTAATCGTAGGGTTGCTAGGACTTGTCGCAGATGATCACTATGCTCCTCCTCACTTCGAGAGTAGATAAGTATATCGTCGATGAATACGATGACGAACTGATCCAAGTAAGGGCGGCATACTCTATTCATCAAGTCCATGAACACTGCGGGGGCATTGGTCAATCTGAATGGCATTACCACGAACTCGTAGTGTCCGTAACGAGTTCGGAAGGCTGTCTTCGGAACGTCTTCCTCAAGCACTCGTAACTGGTGATACCCGGACCTCAGGTCAATCTTGGAGAAGTAGCTCGCCCCTTGCAGCTAGTCGAATAAATCGTCTATGCGAGGTAGGGGTAACGATTCTTGACCGTAAGCTTGTTGAGTTCCCTATAGTCGATGCACATACGGAACGATCCGTCTTTCTTCTTGACGAACAAGACCGGAGCTCCCCAGGGTGAGAAGCTTGGTCTTATAAAGCCCTTGCTGAGCAGTTCGTTAAGTTGACCCTACAGTTCTTACATCTCAGCTGGTGCTAGACGATAGGGCGCTTTGGCTATGGGGGTAGCTCCTGGCACTAAGTCGATTCGGAACTCGACTTGACGTTGCGGGGGTAATCCTGGGAGTTCTTCTGGAAAGATGTCAGGAAAATCGCGTACTACGGGGAGGTCTTTTAGGTCTTTGGCTTTCTGGTTCACATCGACTACGTGTGCAAGGAATGCACGATATTCCTTACGCAAGTACTTCTGGGCTTGAATGCTTGAGATGATACGAAGGCTCGTACTGGGTTTGTCTCCGTAGATCAACAAGGTTTCGTTATTCGGTAGGTTTAGACGGACTGCCTTCTCGAAGCACAGAATATCGGTACGATGGGGACTCAACCAGTCCATGCCCACAATGACATCGAAGCTCTTGATTGATACTGGTATGAGGTCGACTGGAAACGAATGATTATCTAGCGTGAGGGTACAACCTATGTAAATCTCGTTAGAACTCTCTGTCTTTCCGTTGGCCATTTCTACGACGAACGTTTCTTTTAGTGCTTGCGGTGCTTGATTAAGTAAGTGTTTAAAATTTTGGTTCACGAAGCTCCTCTCAGACCCACTATCAAATAGGATACAAGCATATGAGTTATCGAGAAGGAACGTACCCGTGACTACTGTGGGGTCTGCCACGGCTTCATTGTGGCCCATAGCGAGTAGTCTTCCTGCTCCTCCCGCATTCCCAGCTTTCGGACAGTTTCTTTTGAAGTGCCCTCTCTCGCCACATCCGTAGCAGGCCTGGCTCACTCCTGCACCAGGAGCCTGGGTGTTAGGTTTGGGTGGTGCTCTGCAAAACCGAGCGGTATGGCCCTTCCGGTCGCAATTGGTGCAGTGCATTTCCCGGCAGGGGCCGTTATGATGGAAAAAGCACTTGGTGCACTTGGGTAGGGTCCCTACGTATGGTTTGGCTAGTACAGGGGCAACAGGAGTTGTGGCAGCATGGACAGCCACCATCTGTTGTTTCTTGGAAGAGGGTTGAGTTGATTTGCCCTTCTTTCGGTCCCAATGTTTTCTCTTGTTGTCGGCCGTGTTGGTTGGTGTTGAGGTAGTAGTTGTAGTCGTTGTTGGAGGAGAAGGAACCTCATGATCGATGAGCCTTTGGGCCAATTCCTTGGCACTATCAAAGGTCGCAGGTTTCGATGCTAGAACATTCCCTCGATACGGGGGTACCAAACCCCAGATGTATCTCTCGACTTTCTTGCTTTCAGTGAGGACCAGGTTAGGACATAGAGTCACCAGGTCGCAGAACCTGGCTGTATAAGCCACTATGTCGGAACCCTTCATCTTGAGGTTCCACAATTCCTCCTCGATCTTCTGAATTTCGCCCCTCGGGCAGTACTCCCTTGTCATCAGGTCCTTCAGTGTATTCCAGCCCATGGCGTTAGCTGCTACCAGTGAGAGTGATTTGACATGGCCATTCCACCATGTCAGGGCCCTTTCGGTGAAGGTGCAAGCAGCGAACTTTATCTTGCTTCCCTCAGGGCATGATCACATCTCAAAGATTGCTTCTGTTCTCTCGACCCATTGGGACAGCGCAATAATCCCTCCGGTTCCGTTGAAGTACATTGGTTTGCAGCTGATGAAATCTTTATAGGTACACTCCCATGTACGCGGTTGGATTTCACCATGGCTAGAGTTTGTGCCCGTTCCAGCTCCACTTGCACCACCAGAGTTTACTTGGGCCATGGTTGCGGTCACATCTGCGATCACCGCTGCTTGAAACATCACCGCATCGAACTGCGACGGGGGTGGTGGTGGTGGAGTTTGATTTGCGGGTCTGCCCCTGGACGGTTGCGGACGAGGCGGCATCTTTTACTGAAAGTTGACAGGGATGATGACAATTGTGAGAATCAATTGTAAGTATGATGATAGTGTTTCATGGACTAAATCGCCATAGTCCAACTATCAGATAGAGGTATAACAACAGAGTAGGGAAACACAAGGTAAATACTTTCCCATAGATTAGATAACTGCCAATAGTACTGGTATTAATGATGTAAAATGAGTCTAAGAAAAATGACCTAACAGTAGGTCTTACATCAAACCATAAGGGAAAATGTTGGCAGCTTAGAAGTCTAGTTAGATCACTTTAAAAGCTAGAAATGTTTTACAGACAAGTGCTCTATAGAGCACTTGTCTGTAAAACATTTCTAGCTTTTAAAGTGATCTAACTAGACTTCTAAGAAAGGCTCTACAGACAAGTGCTCTATAGAGCACGGAAAAGAAAGGCTATTCCTTAACCAAAAGAGAAAGGTGAGGCGACATCTTCTACCGGCGGCGGGTATCCCTCGGGCGAACCCTCAGATCTGCCAGTTGACGTACAACCTCCTGAAGATGTCGCTCTTGTGCCCTCTGGCATACCCGGATTTCCATGACTTCGGCTCGGGATGCAGCTATCTGTTGCTGCAGAGCCTCGTTGGTCCTCCTAGTCCTTTCCATAGCCTCTTCAAGTTGGCGAATGCGGACGGTATTAATGCCAGAGTTGGCGTCCACTTCCATCACTCGGTCGATCGTTGCACGACTTTGCTCGTCATTCCGGGCGATCCTTCGAACCATAATGGGTAGGACTCGGTCAGCTGAGCCTCCCTCGCTTATGTTGTAAAAGCTTCGATCTCCGTTGAAGGGTAAAGCCAGACCCTGCTCATCACTCCAACGGTTCAAGTTTGTTGCCCACAGGGATGTGGGGCCTTGAAATGCTGGTCGGGGGTTGAGGTTTGGGACTTGACCTTCTTGGGGTAGGTTGTTGACCTCTGGTTCGGAGTCAGAGCCATCTGAAAAGCCTTCAGCGCGGTGATCATCCAAAGGAATTGGGTGATCCTCCTCTGGCTCATCATCGAGCCATCCACCAATGCCTTGATTGGGATAATACGGATCGTCGGGGAGATGGAAGCCAGCCATGTTATCTATGCGAGAATAGGGGAAAAGAATAGTTAATAGGCGTACTAATACCGACCCTTCTTAGATTGCACATAAGTAATTATAGTAACACAAAATACTCCTATAGTATTTTTGGTTTATGTTCTGTTCTAATGTTCTCGTTGTAGTAGTGTTGGTAAGTTTTTAGACTTGTTGCAACACCACAATCATTCTTAGGCACATGCTAGTCACTCCTCGGAAAATATAGTTGATCAGGCTATATCCCCCTAGATTTGACTATATGTCTCTAAGCCTAATTGCGTTGTTCAACAATCGTAATACTTTTTGTTCTTATCTAGTATGATACTGACCCTGGTATGGATAGATGTATACATACTTAGTTAAATATTTTATTATTTAAAAGTATAAATTCTTGGTCAGAGTGTTTTAATCCCGGTGCGTTTATAGTTTGTATATCTTTTATGGGTTGATATACTTAATTCACTATAAACAATGCTCTGATACCAATCTGTCACACCCCAAAACCGGAACGGCGGAAACGTTCTGGGGTGGAGGACGTCATGTACAGTATCACAACAAAGCATAATAGTAAACAAGCAACAACATCCATTGCATTAATAGAATAATTTTGATACAACCGTGTTCTGTATAGGATGTAAGACACCAAAAATGAATGATCAAAATAAGAGATGGGTCTTGTATGTGCTCCATCTTCTCAAAAGCTTCATCGGTACCTGTCTACTGATGACCTGAGAATACAAGTTATTTTGAAAGAGTTTATCAGCATAACGATGGTAAGTTCATAAGTATTTAGTATCATTGCTTGTATGAAACTGTTTGTAACAACGTAGTATACATGTTCGTAGTTGTTTGTAAATGTTTGTAAATAGTTGAACTCTCTAGAAAATCCTATATTTTCTACCAAAATGTAGCCTTCTACCAAGACCCTACTGTTTGTATGTTTGTTCTTTTGTAGTGTAAGAGTTTTCCCCAGTGAAATTATCATTATGAAAATATAGTTTACTTAAATGTGTATGTGACAAGATCACAAAGTCAATGAAATAGGAAAATAATGTTTTACCTCAGCAGTGACACTGCTAGTTATAAAGTGAAGAAACACCGATTCCAGGTAGTACTAAATGTACGGTACACCTCGGGGAGTCTAAAGTGATAAAAGGGTAGACTCCAGGTGGTATTAAATGAACAATACGCCTCGGAGAGTCTAAAGAAATGAAATGCAGACTCCAGGTGGTATTAAATGAACAATACGCCTCGGAGAGTCTGTTTTGCCTTTAATTCTTAATTGGTTAATTAAAGGTTTGAATGTGAACTCGTATGTAACCATGCTGATCGACGGCTGAATAACTGATGACCCTCCGGTGTCATACGTAGTGAGGTTACATTCTGTCACCCCTTGGCCTTATCGGCTGGGACTGTAGCTAGCAGTCGGGGTGTGGGAGTGTCTGTCCCGTATAGATCTATACACACAATGCCCGCTCTCCCTCCAGGAGACTCTGGTTACAAGGTGATTCCACAATGAAGTGTCGTATCGAAAGTAGTATGTCACATTCTATTTATAGTATTCAAATGTTTGTGTAGTATGTCATAGTGTAGTAATGTTTTCTCTGTTGCTAGTGTATAGTATGTACTCTTGTATAGTATATAGTGTGTCCCCTTGTGTAGTGTATAATATGCTCTCTTGTATAGTGTATAGTATGTTCCCTTGTATAGTGTATAGTATGTTCTCTTGTATAGTGTATAGCGTGTATTGACTCATAACTGTACTGACTCTTGTATGTGCCGTTGTAATAGTAGTAGTGAGTAGAAAAAACCTTAACTATACCTATTATAGTTAAATAGTGATGTTGTTTGTATGCTCTGTTACTCAAAGGTACAGAACTGAAGTGAAAGCTTCTATATCCAAACACATATATACGATATATAGTTTGACCATAATGTAAGTTTAAAAGAGTTTGATAAAGGATTTAGCATTTAAAAGAGTTTAGTAATATGTTTGAAGTGTTTGAAATCCATAATTTGATAATAGTTTTGAAAGTAATAGAAGATCCTTCTGCTTGTTCTAGTTATTAATCACATGTGATTAAAACAATAACTAGAATGTTTCAACTTGTATTCCTCCCCCCCCCCCATAAAAGCATTCAAAAATCATTTCAAAGGTTGATTAAGGGGTATGAACTCACCTGCAGTGAGTGGTTTAGATTGAAGTGCTGGATAGGATGCTAAGTGTCAAGTGAAGACTTGAGCACACCCGGATCCTATTTAACATATAATGACACATATATGTATTTAATTAGTGTTTAGACAACTAATTAAGCAAGTAAGGACACCCTAGGACATGGAAAACACTTTGATTCACGTGTTAGAAGCACATAGGGTTGCACCTAAGGGTTGTAGGGCCTCACATTAGAGTTTACGGCCCAAATAGTAAGCCCCATGAGTTTACGGCCCATGGGTTTATGGCCCATGGTGTTTACGGCCCATGGGTTTACGGCCCATGGTGTTTACGGCCGTAAACTCATGTCATCATGTTTCATTTTGTGTTTTTAAGGTCCTACAAGTTTCCAGGAAGGGTTCTAGACTAAAGACCAAGCCTTAGGAAGGAGTTAGGGGCCATATGCACCCAACATTAGGGTTTACAGCCAAGGGAGATTGCCTTGGCCGTAAACTCTCTTTTGGACATGATTTCTTGGTGTTTAAAGGGTGATTCTAGTATATAACAAGCCAAGGGTAGTGTACTTACGTAGTAGAAGCTTGAAAGAGTGGTTAGAGCCCAAAAACACTAGTGTGTGTTCTTGGTGTTCTTGGTAAAATGAAGAACACTTGAAGATCTATGAAAAAGAGAAGATTTCATGGATGAAATCATGTCTAACTACTAGATGAAGTGTTGTATCAACAAATCAAGAGAAGAAACACTTACATTTTTTGGAAAATTTGGAAGAAGATCTTATGATACTTGAGAGAGAATGTGGGTGTTCTTGAGCTTGGAAGTGAGAAATGAGGAAGGAAAGGAGTAAACTCATGCCTTAAGCATGAGTTCGCGGCCAAAGGGGAGCTCACGGCCCAAACCCCTCATGTTTGGCCGTGAACACCTCATTAAGGTGTTAATTGTTTTATTTGTTACACCATAATCCTAGAAAATACTTCCTTTCATTTGTTCTCTCGAAGAATTAATATTAAAAAAAATCCAACCGGACTTTAAACCGAGCTAAAAATTAGCAGAAATGAATTTGACTTTTAATTGAAGTGCTATACGGTAGGGTTTGTTCAAATGGAAATTTCGGGTTGTCACACACTCCTCCGGCATTCCCTGCCTTCGGGCGGTTCCTCTTGTAGCGGCCCACCTCGCCACAACCATAGCAATCCTGGCCCACACCAGCGCCGGCGACTTGGGTGATTGGCCTTGCCGGAGCTTTGCAGAAACGGGCAGTATGCCCCTTCCTGTTGCAGTTAGAGCACTGTATTTCCTGGCAGGGTCCGTTGTGGTGGAAGCTGCATTTGTTGCACTTCGGCAAGCTTCCAGCATACTGCTTCACTGGCGCAGTAGCGGTTGGTGCTACTGCAGCATGAACAGCTACGACCTGCTGCTTTTTGGCAGCTTTCTACGCAGCGTTCTTCTTCTTGTCATCCCAGAACTTCCACTTGTTTTCAGCGGCTTTGGAGGGTTCTGAGATGGCTAGGGTTGTTGTTGTTGACGGGGTATGGACCCCATGGTCAATGAGCCATTGTGCCAATCACTTGGCACTATCGAAGGTAGTGGGGTTCGAAGCTAGGACATTCCCCTGAAATGGATGCATCAGCCCCCAGATGTACCTCTCCACCTTCTTTTCTTCAGAAGGGACCATTCTCAGACATAGTGCTACCAGATCGCTGAATCTGGCAGTGTAGGAGACTATGTCGGAGCCCTTCATGGTTAGGCTCTAGAGCTCCTGTTCAAGCTTTTGAACTTCGCCCCTCGGGCAGTATTCCTCAATCATGAGCTCCTTAAGAGCTTCCCAGCCCATGGCATTTGCCGCTATCAGAGTTAGTGACTTAACATGGCTATTCCACCATGTCAGGGCTCGGTCCGCGAAGTTGCAAGTAGCAAATTTTACTTTGCTCCCTTCCGAACAGGAACAGATTTCAAAGATCGATTCCGTTTTCTCGAACCATTGCGAGAGGGCAATGATTTCGCCAGTCCCATTGAAGTTCTTGGGTTTGTAGCTGGTGAAGTCCTTGTACAAGCACTCCCTAGAGCGCACTGTAGCTTTAACTATAGTGGGAGGCACATTAGTCCCACTCCCGCTAGTACCGGTAGTGGTGAATTGTGTTAGGGCTGCCGTAACATCCGCATTCACAGCAGCTTGAATAGTTGTTGGGTTGTATTGAGGAGGAGGAGGTGGAGTTTGATTCGGAGTTATTGGAGTAGTGCGCCTGTTCGATCTACGCGGAGGCATCTTGAAGCTATAAAATCACAAAGATGAAGATATTGGTAAGAATTTAATAGAGAGAGTGATGAGAGTGACTCATGGACTAACTCCCCATAGCCCAACAACACAGATGAAAGTATGATTGAATAGAGATCTAGTACTAGAAAGATGAAAGCATTTGGAAAATAATTTCCATGAGATTAGATATCTGTCAATAATATTGGTATTAGAGATGTAACAAGTTCGGGAAAATGAACTAGAAGTAGGTCTTACATCAAACCAGAATAAGAAAATTTTGACAGCATAAAGACCTAATAGACTGAAATTTCAAGGTCTTAAGACAAACAGGAAATTACAAGGAAAAGTGCTACTTAGAGCATGGATAAGAAGGCTAATCCTTAGATAAAAGGAAAATTGAGCAGAGCATTCCCTACTGGCGACGGGAACCCCTTGGGCGAACCCTTAAGTCAGTCAGCTGACGCTCCATGTCAAGAAGGCGTCGCTCATACACTCGATGACGCACGCTATGTTCTATGACTTCGGATCGAGTCACTTCTAGCTCTTGAAGTAGAGACTCATGGTCTCTCGCAGTCCTCTCGCAAGCATCTTCCAGACGACGAATGCGGATAGTATTGACCCCCGCATTGGCATCAACTTCCGCAACTCGGTTGAGGGCTGTCCTACCCTATATTTCGTTATGAGCAACCCTGCGGACCAGAATAGGCAGGACTCTGTCCGTTGAGCCTCCCTCGCTCAAGTTGTAGAAGCTTCTGTCTCCGTTGTATGGCATGGGTTGACCCTGTTCTTGACTCCATGTCTCCAAACTTTCCACCCACAGAGGCGTCGGGCCTTGAAAAGCCGGACGAGGGTTAGGATTTGGGTTGATCATTGACTTCTAGCTCGGAGTCAGAATCCTCCGGGAAGTTCTCTGCGAAGTCATCGTCCAACGGAATCGCATGATTCTCTTCTGGCTCATCGTCGAGCCATCCATCATTGTCGTGGTTGGGGAAGTATGGATCGCCGTGGGGATGGAATCCAGCCATGTTATCTACGTGAGAAAAGGGGTAAAAGAAATAAGTAATAGACGTACTAATTAAGATAATTATAAGACGATCCTTACTAGATACTCCAACATTTGTGTAGCGCATACCAGTCATATGTAACCAAAACAGGATAGACCTCCGAATAAGTGACCGTAACTCTATGTCCACAACCAAACAAGGAACAGGAAGTAAAGCAAATACCACAGATTCTAAGTTTATAACACCCTAGTTACATATAACCTTAGCGTATCCACTCAGCAACTATTGACATACTAATAAAGACCTTTTTAGTTTGCACATAAGTAAATTTTAGTAACACAAAATACTCCTATAGTATTTTAAGTTTATGCTCTGTTCTAATGTTTTCATTGTAGTAGTGTTGGTAAGTTTTTAGACTTGCTGCAACACCACAAATATTCCTAGGCACATGCTAATCACTTCTCGGAAAGATATAGTTGATCAGGTTATATCACTCCCAGATCAGATTATATGTCCCCAAGCCTACTTGTGCTGTCCAACAATCGTAATACTTTTGTTCTGTCCTAGTGACACTGATTTTAGTATGAATGCAGGTATGTATACTTTGGTTAAATATTTTATTATTTAAAAGTATAAACTCTTGGTCAGAGTATTTTAATCCCATTTTGTTTATAGTTGTATATCTTTTATGGGTTGATATACTCAATTCACTATAAACAATGCTCTGATACCAATTTATCACACCCCAAAACCGGAACGGCGAAAACGTTCAGGGGTGGAGGACGTCATGTACAGTATCACAACAATGCATAATAGTAAAACAAGCAACAACATCATCCATTGCATTAATAGTATAATTTAATACAAGTGTGTTATGTATAGTTTATAAGACACCAAAAATATGAATCAAAATAAGAGATGAGTCTTGAATGTGCTCGATCTTCTCAAAACCTGGTCATCGGTACCTGTCTACTGGCGACATGAGAATACAAGTTATTTTGAAAGCGTAGATCAGCATTAAAGCTAGTGAGTTCATAAGTATTTTAGTGTCAATGTTTGTATAAGTTTGAAGAAAGTTTTTGTAAATGTTTGATGTAAAATTTTGTAAGTGTTTGATGTAAATGTTTGTACACTTCCTAGAAAATCCTATATTTTCTACTAAAGTAGCCTTCTACCAAGACCCAATTGTTCTTTATGTTTGTTCTTTTGTAAAAGTGTGTGTTTTCCCAAAATATGACTATCATTACCAAAATATAGTTTTCATTACCATTTATGTGAGAATATCACAATGTGAATGAAATGGGAAAATAAAGATGTGTTGTAGTTTTATCTATGTAACTACCAATGTACTAACTACCTTAAACTTGTTTGTTTAATTAAGGTAAAATGTGATAAGATTGTAACCATACTTGATTGACTAGTATAACACGACGTTTGAGACGTCGAAATGATATGACATTCGTCACCCGTAGAGCTGCAGGTCCCACTGTAGCTAGCAGCAAGGTGTAGGATGGTCGGTCTCTTATAGACCTATACACAATTTCACGCTCTCCCTCCAGGAGACTCTGGGTACAAAACGTGACACAGAAGTATATTGTCGCGCCATGAAGTAGTATCTCACATTAATGTTATAGTATTCTTGTGTTTGTATAGTATGTTCTCTTTGTCTAGTATATAGTATGTTCTCTAGTGTATAGTGTGTAGTATGTATTGTTTCTCGTTATAATATGTACTGTTTATCTTTATAGTGAGTATTGTCTCTCGTTATAGTATGTTCTATCTGTTTCTCTTTATAGTGATTATTGTCTCTTGTTATAGTATGCTCTATCTGTTTCTCTTTATAGTGATTATTGAACTGACTCATGTATGTACTGACTCTTGTATGTTTCATTGTTCTAGTAATAGTAAGTAGTGACTTCCTAAACTATACCTATTATAGTTTACTAGTAATGTTGTTTGTATGAATGAACATGGTTGTACACCTTTGCTACCCAAAGGTATTGAACTGTATGAAGAACTTTTATATCTATATACATACACATAATATATAACTAAGATTCAAACGACCTTCGGACAAACAACTGATACCCTAAGTCCACAACCAAACAAGGAACAGGAAATAAGGCGAGTTATCAGTCCTAAGTCCTTTCAATCCTACTTATATAACTATATCTATATAGACATGATTTTGACAAAATATAAGTTTAAAAGTGTTTGATAAAGAGTTTTGCATATAAAAGAGTTTGATAAAACGATTTGAGCAATTTGTTTGAAAACACAGTTTGAAGTATAAGAAATCTATCTCTTTGAGTTATTAATCACATGTGATTGATATAATAACTATAATGTTTCTACTTGTATTCCCCCATAAAAGCATTTAAAATCATTTAAAAGGTAAGTTAAGGGGTATGAACTCACCTGCAGTGAGTGATGTGAATGTAAGATCGGTTTGTAGGATGCTAAGTATCAAGTGAAGCCTTGAGCACAACGGATCCTAATAAGCATATAATGACACATATATGCATATAATTAGTGTTTATACAACTAATCATGTAAGGAAAACACCTTAGGACTTAGGAAACACTTGGAATGAAGTGTTACAATCATAAGTGATTGTACTAAAGGGGTTTACGGCCACACAAGTGTGTTCACGGCCTTGGTGTTTACGGCCAAGGTGTTTATGGCCCTAAGGAGTATACGGCCCTAGAGTGTACGGTCAAGGAGTTTACGGCCATACACTCATGGGAGGACTTGCAAACTAGTTGTTTTATGGTCCTATCTAGCATTCAACAAGTTCCTTCGATCCTATGTAGGGACATAAGATGAGTTTGAGGCCAAAACATGCACTAAACAAGGGTTTACAGCCAAGGGAGATGCTCATGGTCGTAAACTCTTGGAGTTCATGCATTAGATGATGATTCAAGGCTAGGAATCAAGTGTTTCTCAAGCTTAACTAGTATATAGAAGATATACTCACGTTTTTGAAGCTTGGGAGGGGGTTCACTGTCCAAGAACTAGTAGGTGTTCTTGGTGTTCTTGGTGAAAATGAAGAACACTTCAAGATCTAACCAAAAAAAGTAATTTCATGGATGAAATCATGAATCTTCACTAGATATAGAAGGATATCAACTTGAAAATGGAAAGATTACTTACAAGATTGAAGATCAAGATGAAAGTTCTTGATGATACTTGAGAGAAAAATCGAGTTCTTGAGGTGGAAGTGTGTGAGAAAGGTGAATAATGAAGGAATAACTCATATAAAGGGAAGAGTTCACGGCCAAGGAGGTGTTTACGGCCGTAAACTCTAGTTTACGGCCGTAAACTCCCTATGGTGGAGTTTTCGGCTTGAATGTTGCACAGTGAACTCTAAAAGATACTTCCTAACACTTTACTCTTTAAGGTACTAGGCTTAAAACACCCAAACAGACCTTTAACAGGGCTAAAAGAAAGCCAAAAATAAATTTGAATTTGATTGAATTGAACGGTTGTATAAGATAGAAATTTCGGGTTGTCACACATGAAAAGAGAATGAATAATATATAAAAGGATATGTAGTCATGAGTTAGGCTTGATGAAATGTCTCAATCAACTTGTCATATTTACAAATTAAAAACTAACTTTAAGCTTTTCAAAAATCTTATTCTTAATGATAAAAAAATAGTTTTAATGGAGTAAAATTTGTAACTTACCAATCTGCAACTCACACCAATGACAACAGCCTAAGAAGTTACAGATTGCATTGTATCTAAGGAGCCATAGAGTAATCTTTGCTTACCCTACAATGAATCAGACTCACGGGCATAAATAAGTATAGAGTGCATCAGATATATTTGTTTTGGGAACTAGTAAAATATAGGACAAAAGGAGTAGTAATAAAACAATAAATATCACACTTTGAGGATGAAAGATAACAACCCAAATATTACAATCAGTATACCTGAGCAAATAGGTCAAACTCATCCAATATGAAGATCACTGTCTTGTGAGCTAATCCACATTCTCTGGTAATGGAAATCATAATTAAATCAATAACACTTTGCTACCATCTGTAACTTAGAATTTAACAAAACTACTCCCTCCATCCCATGAAAATCACAATCCTTGAATATGCACATTATTCTATGGACATGCATGAATATAAATCAAGTTTCTTAAATGCCCTCTAATGATGAAAAAATAAGGTTTACAATTTTCTTAGGATAGGAGGAATATATATTTAAAGAAAATACGCATATGGGGAACATGAAAATAGATATATACTAACCTCAACATGGCAATCATGAACTGAGAATTATCATCAAATGATGCATGTAATACAATCATGAGGTGAATAAAAATTATTTTTTTATAATTCTTAATTTTAGATGAAAAAACAAGAATAGCCTGAGATTACCAGTGGTTGTATCTCCAGTAAGGGCATCACCCATATCAAATTAAAAACAAAAAAATAAAAATAAAAAGAGGAAGAAAATAGATTAGTTGAAAAGAATCATCATTATTTTTACATATCAAAGAGGAAGAAAAGAGATTACCTTAATATTCAGCAGGTGAAATGGAAAGTATTGAACCTGATGAACCTTAAGAAGCTTGGAAGAAGAGAGATTTCGTGCCCTAACTAAAAAAACAACAAAACGAAAAATTAATTAATTGCCAACTATAGGAATTACCAAAACATGCAACAATTGACGGGTGTAAACTGATAGAAGAATCAGATGAGACTCAATGATGTGGTTTTACCCAAGAATTCGGTGGTTCTGATCAGCGTGATGTACATTGAGTCGATTTCATGAGGGCTTTGGCAGAGGATGAGGGTTGTTGGTGTTGGTAACCCTCCCTAACCTACACCTACACCTAAATGTGGTGGTGTACCGCTACCATTCGACTCTCCTCTATTGTTCCCCTGGATTCTAACTTCCAACAGCATTCAACAGAAAAGGGAGAACAGAGAAGGGAGAATAAAAATCGAGAAAAAAGAGAGCGAGAAAAAAGATAGTAAAAAAATGAGTATATGAGATGGTCCGACAACTTACCTGATGGAAGATACCGAGAGAGGAACAATAAAGACATCTTGGGACAGTGGTGGAAGCGAGGAGCATGGTCATCCAGACATGAAGTCGAGAAGCGAGTCTATTGAAACTTCCAAAATTAGGGCTAACATAATTGGAACGGTGATGGTGGATGAAGTGTTGGTCGATAGGGCCAGTACATCGTCGTCGTGCGAGGCCTGAAGAATTGGTGTGGGTTGGAGGTAGTTGAGGTGGGTGAGGGGCGGAGACAAAAGAGAGGAGATATGAGAGAACATTCAAAGTAAACTCACTAACTGAGCAGCAAGTGTGTAGCAATAGGATTCCGCCATAAAACTATCACTTGGATCTCTCGAACCTAAAATTATCGATCTTGTCCACACCAAATACCAATTCGGAAA
The DNA here is from genome assembly GCF_052849685.1 of Lactuca virosa. NCBI lineage: Eukaryota > Viridiplantae > Streptophyta > Magnoliopsida > Asterales > Asteraceae > Lactuca > Lactuca virosa. The sequence goes on from NC_136429.1 coordinate 320,325,465, forward strand.
AACCGCATATCAGGAAGTCAAAAATATGATTTTAGGAACTTCACAACTGAAAAATCGCATATCAGGAAGCCACACAATGCTTTTAGGGTTTCTTTTGATCGAAGAGGATTTTACAACATACGAAGAAGAAGGAGGAGAGTATCAGGCAGGGTTTTTAATTTTTTGGGATTTCATTCCCCCCGACAATTAAAAAATTGGAGAACGCGCATTCATGAAAAAAATTATAAAGCGACAGTTTTACACGACACGCTTTTTTATGATAGGTGCCCTCTGTGTTTTTATTTTTTTTTTTTGTTGGACACTAATTTTAGGGCACGCATAAATGCGTGTCCTCTATCCTTCAAATTTTGGAAACCTGACATTAATTTTTAGGGCACGTAGAAATGTGTGTCCTCTATCAGTGTGTGTCATTGTTTGCATGTCATTAAAGGGTTGTTTTCTAGTAGCGTTATCAAATCAATGGGCCGACCTTGGTGCCTTCGACCCGAGAATATAGTGAGGAAGACTCACCTCGCATTGCAAAACATAAATATGATCCCTGGCTGCTGGCTGCCAGGTCCCCGGACCGCCAATATCAAGACAACACCTCATCACAGCTGGTCCCACGAATAATTTGTGACTGCAGATCCGCTATGATCCACGCGCTATCAAATGCCACAAAGACAACCTATCAACATCTACCCCTGACTCACGCTATGAGTCCAAATTACGGTAAAAGACCTTTTTACCCTTCTCAAGCTTGGCCCAAAGCTAAGGCCCAAACTAGATGACCAAAGGCCCAAAATCCAAGACAAACATCTAAGGCCTAAATATGGCCCAATTTTCCAAATTGAGCCCAATTCCTTTCGTGAGCCTTCACCCAAGAAAGTTCATCAAAACAAAATCCCAAACCATAAAATCCAGGTGGCCCAACATGGCCCAAGACAATCCGAGTCCAAAAACCGAAGCCCAAAACGAAGAGTGTAACGCCTTAGAGTTACAGCTAGATGTTAGGAGGATAATAATAATAATAAATATTTGTTTTATCAAATAATTAAAATCCTCAAATATGATAAATTTTCTTCGTATGCGTTACAGGTTATATAAATACTTATTTATTATATACGTGTTATGTGGACAAATATTATGGGTATGTAATATTTGTATAAATCTTGTTATAAACTTATCGAAAAGTGATAAAACAACATTTTTAAATAGAAGATTATTTAGGATAAATAATCTTAACGAAAATTATAACGATTGTAAAATCTCAAACTATATAAGATGTATTTGGTCTAAAAAAACATTTAAGGACGAACCCAAGTAGTGAAACAATAATTTTTCCGTTACATCCGTTTTTCAATAATAATTGACCAGGTACTTTTTATGACGTTAGTTATTGATTTTAAATTTGGATAAGATTTTATTATAAATGGTGTAATGATTTTATTAATAAATAGTTAAGGGGCTATGGTGTAACTTGAAGGATATATTGTGATAATACAAGAATAAATGAGGGACCATAAATGTAACTACAATTTATAAATTTCAAACCAACAAACGTGTAAGAAATATAAGAAATGTCATACATATTTTATTAATTAAAAATAAAATGTGTTGTTTAAATATGTGATCGTACAACTTCATTTAAATAATAGGCATATATGGAGACAAATGGTGGAGGAAACGTATCGGAAGAAATATTTAAGTGTCCGTAGTAGTTTTGTTTTGATCTTATCCTAACTTCGGTAGTAGTATAAATAGAGAGAAATTTTGAGTTTTTAAATCATACTATTTTATTAAATTTATAAAATATTTTGGAAGGAGGAATTTCACTTAATAAGAGCTTGAGGAGTTATTGTCATAATTAATTATGATTTGAGATATAGACTTGGAATATCAGGTGAGTGCATAGTTACTTTCATCTTACACATAGATATGAAGTATTCAATATAAATTACGTGCTATGTGTGCATATTATTTGTGTTCCCGGTATCTATACTGGATGAACGTTTTATACATGTTTTAAATGATTTAAATTGTATATGTATTTTATATCTACGAATATGTTGGGTAGAACATGGGTAGATAAATAATGAGGATTGAAAGATGATATAGATGAATATTGGCAGCTGCACCATAACCCGTAGGTATTTTTCATTTAAGTGTTCAACAGATGTACTCTAAATATCCTGGCAGTTGCGCCTAAAGGATAATATTGGCAGATGTGCCTAATAGAGGACATCATAATCCTGGAAGCTGCGCCTAAAGGATAATATTGGCAGTTATGCCTAATAGAGGACATCATAATCCTGGCAGTTGCGCGTAAAGGATAAAATTGGTAGTTGTGCCTAATAGATAACATTGGCAGCGATGGAACTTCATGCCTGTTCCTTAGGACAATCCTTAATAATGAATGAGTGAATGATAGATGATTCTTAGGGTAGATCCTTAAGAATAAAGAAGATAATGGGGATGGGTAATTGGGTTAATTGTTTGATGATGAAACATAATAACTTTATTATTGTGGGTTGAAAACCCTATGTACTCACCAGGTTTCCCAACCTGACCCACTCAGTTCATTTGAATCACAGGTATCGATGCGAAGATGCATTACACTAAGAGATTAAAGGAGATGTAAATCACTAGTGTAAACGAATGTAAGGTCTGTTTATGCATATGTTTCTGTAATGGCGATGACATCCCAATGTTTTAAAATGAATAAAATACATTTCTTCGGAAATGTTTTGATAATATATTTATCATGTTTTTCTGCGAACAAATTCCGCAATTTTATTCTTTAAAATGAATACTCTGATTTTCAATTAAGCATAAATAAAATTATTAAAATGACCGTGAATTTGGGGATGTCACAGTTGGTATCAGGGCATTAGTTTAAGCGGACTAGGAATAAGGATTTATTTCTAGACTTAAACATAGAATGTTAAGTGATGATTGAGAAGAGTGTGTCTAATATATTTTAGGAAATACACCTGAATAGACACGAGCACTAACTTATTTAGGAAAGATGCCTAAATTGCTTTTATGTGCTAAATGATTTGTCATGCTTTATAATGCTATCGGTTCATCAGATCTATGGTCTGTTGCCGACCGGATCTGGAAACTTTATGTGTTCAGATTTCTAAACGTTTAATTACGATATTAGAACTGGCATGTAACTTTTCAGAATAATAAGGGGATGTATACGTCTATCGTGAATAAAGCTTTCCTATCTTAATTTGGTGTATAGATCGAAATCGTGAGAACTCGCAGCGGATTGGGGAATGCTAATGGAAACCAATAGCAGCGAGTGATTGAGCGTGCACCAGAGGTAACAGCTGCACCCGATCCAATCACTATGGAAGGAGTACAAGCAATGATTCAAATGATGTTGGATCGCCAGATGGAAGAGACAAGGTGTCTACTTCAAAAGAATAGGGATGAACCTACTGTTCCTGTTGAACAGCCTGAACTGAATCAGGGTCAGTCAGAAGAAGGAAACTACAGCAGAACCGTTGACCAAGCTGAACCACCAATGGTTGGAAGGAATAACCAAGATGGATGGAATGACAGGGATGGGCGTATGTATAAGAACTTCTTGGGTGCCAAACCACCGAGTCTTTCGGGAAGCCCAAAGCTAGTGGAGATTATGGACTGGATCTCCGAGATGGAAATGGTATTTGAAAGCTGCAACTGCAGCGATAAGAAAAGGATCGTCTTTGCAGTCAGACAACTAAAGACCGGAGTTTTAAGTTGGTGGAAGTTGTTGGAAGATACAATGCCACGGGAGAAGCCATGTAGATGTCTTGGGAAGCATTCATGGAGCAGTTGAAAATGCAATACTGCTCAGAGATAGATCTGATAGACCTAAACAACGAGTTTCAGAACATGAAGAAAGGGAATATGAGTGTTGATGAGTATGTCACCGCATTCACCAAGAGGATGAAGCTATTCCCCTACTTGGTGCCTAGTGAACTCTCCAAGATAGATAGGTTTGCTAACGAATTGCCAACAGACTTTGGCCCAGTAGTCAAAATGGCAAGCACTTTAAAGGCAGCCGTTAGAGCAGCTAAGAATGTTGAGACCCGGATAAGGGAGAAGGGTCTGGAGAGAGCTGAAGTTAGCGAGAAGAGGAATTTTGAAGGATATTCAAGGACCAATAAGAATAGCAAATTCTCGAAGTTTGGAGGAGGAGGAGGAGAAGCAAGACGGTGCGATAAGTGCAAGAAGAAACACTCTGGAAAATGTAACGAGGAGGTGACTTGTTTTAAGTGTGGGAAGACCGGGCATTACGCCAATGAGTTTACATTTATCAAAAGGGTGTGTTACGGATGTAATGAAGAAGGGCACTTCAAGAAAGACTGCCCAAAAAGGGAAGGACCTACAAAGCCAAACGTATCGCCGAAGCCAAAGGCAAGAGCAATCCAGATGATCCTTAATGAAGCAAGTGAGGACCCAAGGGATTAGGAGTAAGGATCAATAAAGTAGCCATATAGATGGTATCATATGGTGTAGCCTAATATAAGAGGCATAGTGTAAGGTGAACCTGAATATCTGTAAGTCCCCAAATCTGGAACCAACTAGTGATCAAACACAATAACAAGTAATAATCAATGAGAACAAGAAGGAGTAGAAGCAAGAATGATCCAAATTGCACACGTTTCTATAGAACCGCAAACATCTGGTACAATGGACACACACATACAATCGTCGTTACTTCTGACAAGACTGACACTACATATAGGGAACATGAACCGTAAACGAGTTCACGGCCGCAAACAGACTAGCAACCGCAAACACCAGTTGAACCAAAACGCCATGTTTTCGGTTCAGCCAACCGCAAACCCTATAAACACCTAAACAAAGACTAACAAGACTCATACAAATGAATTCCTAGCCCAAACCAACAAAATATGACCTAACAATCTCCCCCTTGGTTTGAGGCTAGCATAAGTACAGTTTTTTTCAATGACTAGCACGTCAGACCTTCCCATTGCTCCCAACCACATTTTCTTGCTAATAATCTTTGTGACCATTCATGTGAATTCTTTAGCAGTAGGCTCTAGAATTTCAGTCTTGACCACAATCTGATGTTTAGCTAGGGTATGAATGTCGCGTTCTCCAAATTGCAAAAGATCATTTTCTTTAACTAGTCGGAAAACGCCGGTTGGAAATTTGATGACTGCGGTGGTTGTAGCTTCATCATAGACCCAATACTCCATATTGTCCAGAGATCCATCCTGGAAATGCTGAATAATAGGAATCTGGAGCATTTGCTTTGTAGGAGGCCACATCACAGCCTTTACTGTCCAATTGGTTTTGGGATCAAGGACGTCTTTGAATCTCTTGACAAATGACTCAGCAGTCTTCATTCCATCAAACTGCCTCTTCACCTGATTCTCCAAGAAGCGTTTGAAATCAGTTGCGCGAGGATCATTTGACGGATTGTGAAAAGGAGCATCAGCAAGTTCTCCAAGATCGACTCTGGTCCATGAGCAGAAGTCATTTTGGTGTTTGTAGTACTCCACATTTCCACTCTTCCTCTTAACCACCCAGACATTTAATTTATCGTGAAATCCCCACATCAAAATTCTAGACCGGTCTCTGTATTTGACCCTGAACCGCTTTTGGTCGAACTCAGTTACGATCAGTTGAGGTTGATCTCCATGAAAAATTTTGTCAGAGTTTTTCATGAAGAGCAAACCTCCCTTTCGTTGAGCAGTAACTTGTCTTGGACCTTCCTTCAGAGTTACTCTTGGATGAGCTTGAGCAGGTTCATTCTCAAAGCGATCAACTATACGGGTTGTTCTGGAAGGTTGATCAACATGAGGATCTTGAGCATCTTGGGAAGGAGCACAATCTGAAGGCTCTGTTGCATTTGGTTCAGCAACCGGTGTCTTGAATCTGTCGCCAAATTCACTGATTAGCTTGTTTTTCAGGTCGAAGTACCCAGCAGTCAAGGATCCAAGGTTTAGCTGCAAGTCGAAGATCTATTTTGATTTTTGAATATTTTCCTCTTCAAGCTCGGAAACTCTGACATCAAGATTTCCTATCAAAACATCCTGCTCGATAAGCTTTTGATTTAGAATTCTGATCTCCTCCTTGAGCTCAAAAATTGATGGGTCCACTCCCCCTAAACTTCCTTCACCTATAGATATCCCTTTGCCTCGGATTGAAGTGTCAGAATCTTGTTGAACCAAGAACCTGGAAAGCCTATAGGAGGCAGCATCGTGCGCAGATTGTGGTGGAGAGGAACCCCCAGGAATTGAAGAACTCTCGGCTTCATACGAAGATCTAACATCACTTGGTCCTTCTTTCAAAACATGGGCTTGTTGGGTCAGTGTAGCAATTGCAAAAGATTGTTGGATCGGCGAAGCTTGTTCCCTAATCAGCAATCCCGGCCGTAGATCGGCTCTTATCCTTTTGATTGGAGGCTGGGAGGCTTGTGTCATATTGAGATCACATTCAGATGGAAAAGTGGTTGGAGTAGCAACTGTAAGGGGAGGAATCCTTATAGTTGAATCCAGATTAGCTTAAGTGTCGGCCATCTGATCAGTTGTTGGAGGCTGCACTTTGAGAACATTTCCAACTCCCTCAGTCTCCGTTGTAGGTTGTACAACATCATGGACATCATCAAAGAACGCATTGAGTTCCTCATTACTTGGCCTGAAATCATCACCCTGCTCGAAGTCGAAGAATAATTTGTCACCATCAAATTCGGATAGATCACCACCTTGATCCATATTACCTGCATCATCATCAAAGTCAAGTACATTATCCCCTAGATTCATCACATCTTCACCTTCATCATCATTATTCGCATGATCATCATCATTTACCTCCACATTAGTCATCGGTACATGTTCCTCGGCAATAATTGCAACTGGAGTAATAGGGTCTTCTTCATGCTCAGAAACGGTAATAACATCATCTTCATTGTCTTAGGAGCTTTCTGATTCGGATGCTTCACTAATCTCCGCAAACTGGCCAAACATCTCCAGTGAGTACTTTCCTTGGAATATAAATTTCGTACCCTTGCGGTTTTGTTTCATGAGACCAAAAGTATTAGCACCCAAAGACTAAAAGTCCAAAGTTTCACCTCTTCTTTATAACTCAGGATATTTACTGTCAAATATCATCTGGAGAAACCTTGGGAACATCATAAATTTGTCCTTCCTTTTTCCTTCTAAATTTCTCATCATCTCATTCAAAACGTATCTTGAATATTTGAACTCAAGACTCATGGCAAGAGCAGCAATAGCACCAGTGTTCAATAGGGAAATCTCATCAGCACTAGATTTCCTGCCTGAGATGCAAATTACGAAGGAGTGAGCAAGAAATCTCCAGTAAGGAGGCAACAGCTTCTTCATGGTAGGTGGAAACACTCCTTCATAGCCCATTCTTTCGAGAATCTATTCAGTTTGTTCCATAGAAATCTCAGCTTCAAACCCTGGCTGGTCATTGATTTGCAGCACTTCACGAATAGTTTGCTCAGACACTACAACTTTCTTTCCTTGAACAACAGATTCCACTGTGTCTTCTTCATCTTCTCCTTTACTCACAGAAGCCTTGTTCCAAAATTGCTTCACTAAGTCTTGATAAATGGTGGGATTTGTCGTGAAAGCATATGCAAGAAAGCATCTCTTAAGTCCATGAATCATGGACCTAAATTCTTGGTGTGCTGCTGGAGGATCAAACAAGAAAGCAGCAATGTTGTGGTTATCTGAAAATTTCAAGTCTACCATTTGTTCTGCACCAAACGAGCCAAGTGAGAAAACTAATGATTTAATCAATTAAAATTAAAATTTTCTCATGTATCAATTGATTAGGCCTTAATTTAATTTTATTTGGATGAAAAACAAGTTTATGGCCAAAAATAGGTTCACTGCCGTAAACGGGTTTACGGTTGTAAACGGTTTGCAGCCGTAAACGTTGTTCGATGCCGAAAATCGTTTTTGTTTCAAAATCCTGCAAAACGCGATCAGTTCGAGTTAATTTCAACATAGTGAGGGTCGCCTTTGATGTACCTACAAGAATAAAGGGTCAATTTCCGATGAAAACAACAAATAGATGGTGAATCGGTGATGAAGAGTGAAGAACAGTTGAGAGAAAACTGAGAGGGTTTACGGCTGAGAATGAAAAATGAGGGAAATGGAGTTTGCAGTCGGAAAAACCCTCCTTTATATACATGGACCATATCCGACCCATAACCCATGGACTGTAAACCAAAAAGCTTCAAGCCCAAACCCAATACATCCAAATTTAATAAAAAATGAAGACACTTTGAAGACTTAAAACTAAAATTAAAATTAAAATAAAATCAAAAAAATTTAAACTAAATTAATTTTGTTTAATGTTTTTAATTTTTTTTAGACAAAACTTCAAAAATGGTCCATGTGGTTTTCAAAAATATCAAGTTTAATCCCTAAGTTCAAAAAACCTCACAGATGGTCCCTGTGGTTTCAAAACTTTTAACATTTGGTCCTTCCGGCTCACTCCGTTACCATTTAGCCGTTAAGTAAGGGGCATTTTTGTCATTTCACTACCCAGGGACCATTTATGAGGTTTTGTATTACTTTTTTTAAAATAAATAAATAAAATTTAATATGCAGGGGGTCCCACCTCCCCTCTCTCTCTCTCTCTCTCTCAAAGCAAATGTGTGTGCATTTCCAGAACTACAATCCATGGAAGAAATCAAAAGTTTTACCCACAACCCTTATAAAACAAACCCCAAATTTGTTAATATGCCCTAATTCATATCATATCAATGGCCAACATTTTAGAAAATACAACAAATGTCAATCACATTAGATAGATCCAAATTAAACAAATCAATAAACCATAAATGGATGAAGATGACGAAAATCAGTGATGCTCTTCCAGTTGAGCTATATGTGTATCTTATCATCGACTCCTATCCACCTCCAAATGTTCCTCCACATCGCCTTCACTTGACCCACCTTCTTCATCCTCTTCGTCATTTCAGGAGAACGAAGTCTGATCAAACCTTTCATCGATCCATACCCACCATCACCCCATTCTTCTTTCGCCATGTCAACTAAAATGACTCGAGATGGAGAAAAAGACGGTGTCTGGAGTACAAGAGTAACAGTGCATGGAGAAACTAGAGATGTATTCAGTTTGTGTGGAATTAGTGAAAAAAATGGAAAACAATAGGGGTTTTTACCCTGTCATTTCGCAGGAAAATCTCTACCTGAAACTCAATGGATGAAGAAGGATATAGCGAGGGATTTGCCTGGGATTCGAAAACAGAAGGAAACGGGAGGCAAGTCGGAGGTTCTACGCTACCTTTCTTCTCTGTTGAACAAAACTTACTAGGACCTGTTGCAATGGTGGGTTTCTTCAACTGGAGCATGAATACCTGGATCGAGTCTTGTAATCTCAGAAGAATGGTGAATGGGAAAGTGGAGTCAATTTCTCCAATGTTGGGCTTGTTGAAAGTCAAAGGAGTACAAACTAACCATCACATTGTGCAAGCTGTTTGATGCATCTCTTAGACCCACGAGAGAGAGAGAGAGGGGGGAGTGGGACCCCTTGCATATTAAATTTTATTTATTTATTTATTTATTTTAAAAAAAAAGTAATACAAAACCTCATAAATGGTCCCTGAGTAGTGAAATGACAAAAATACCCCTTACTTAACGGCTAAATGGTAACGGAGTGAGCCGGAAGGACCAAATGTTAAAAGTTTTGAAACCACAGGGACCATCTGTGAGGTTTTTTGAGCTTAGGGATTAAACTTGATATTTTCGAAAACCACAGGGACCATTTTTGAAGTTTTGTCTTTTTTTAATTAGAAAATAAAAATAAAAATAAAATAACACTAATTTCTCTTCACCATTGCTAATATTATTTTTATGATTTTGGGATCAAAGTTTTAAGACAGCCTTAATCTATTTTTCAGTACCTTCACCTTCATGACTAGATCTGGTCAATCGTCGGTATTGTGGTCTACTTAAACACGAAAGATTGTGACGAATTTGGACATGCTACAAGTGACAAGACTTTTGAACCTATATACCTAAATAATACTCCTAGAGGGACCATTTAGCTGACAACGACCAAGGATATTGTTGTCCACCTAAATTTAGTAGCGAGATCTACAGACAACCTATTAAATGTTCAATATTAGATGTACTAGAATGTGTTTCCCGCTTCCTGATATACCCCGATTATCAAGGACTTCCAAAATACTCCTTACTTTAGATGAGCAGACAATTATTAAGGAAGAAGATAGTTTTTAGAAATGCATATGTCATATTCCCAGGTCGGATCTCTTCCAATCACGCAGAGGGATTAACATATGACTAACTGAATTAGAGGGTTTGAGAAATAGAATGTTGCATATGTTGTGTTCCAGGTCGGATAAAAACTTATCACGCAAATGAGACAACATATGACTAACAGACAGAAAGAATTGCATATAGAAGGAGATGCATAGAAATAAAGTTGCATATGTTGCAGTCCAGGTCGGATATCTTCCAATCACGCAGAGGAGGCAACATATGACTGACAGAAAGAAAGCATGAAAATAACCTTATACAGACCTACTTTATCGGAATTCCCCCGTTGCCCTATCGGTACCGGAATTAAGGACATGCGTCCATACATCGAGGAAAAGTTACACCACAGTTCTAGATACAGATTACTTTAGTGTAGCCCGTAGATTCCCATGTATATCTCACTGCTCAATCTATCCGAGCGTCATATTGTCAGTCCAAACGGAACTATCTAAGTCAATACTTGTCAATTCCTTTTAAATATCAATCTATGCCTAGTCTGGTCCATTAAAATCTTTCGTGTCTACCAGCGCATTGAACACAGAGCCTAAACAATTCAGCATTGGTACCTTACACAAATTAAAATTGCCTATTATCACTTGGTTGATATCACTTCCCAACTAATTACCTGCAGACAACCTCCATTAGAACATATTTTTGGATTTTTGTATTTTATGATTTTTGTTTTGTTTTTATTTCTCCCCCTAAATTTGTGCATAGGAGAGAAAGGAAATTAAATTCACAATTTTAAACTAACCTAAAACAAAAAATTAGTCTTCAAAACGAATCAGTTTAAGATAAACTCAGGAGTATCGAGAAGAATTCAAACCGAAAGTCAGCAATTGAAGACGCAAGCAGCAACGAATTCAGCCTTAGCTGTATTTCAATCTCGAAACTGATCCAAAATTTCTTCACATCATTAAGCACACACCCCATTTGTGATCCTCTCCTTTTCTTCTTTTCCCACAAAGGACACATACTCTCACTTAAAGTTCTGAGTGTTGTACAGTTGAGAGATGTCCCCTACCATGTGCTTGGAACAGCCACTATCAACAAACCGAAGTCTGATGATATTCCTCCATAACTGCTCCAGCACAGAGTGCGGGATTAGTTGGTCTTTGGAACCCAGTCCATTTTGAAACTGGGTTGACATTTGTCATCTACACACGATACTCTCTCCCAAGACATATCCTGCTTATCACAAACAGAAGATGAATAAATATTAGAATCATTAGAAGATTTGGGAGAGTGAACCTTTGGTACCCATCTGTAGTTAGGTTTAACCCATTTCTTGTTCGATCGGATGGGTGGCTTAGTACTTGCTTTTGAACTTGAAGTTGGCCGTTGATATGGCTTTGACCTAACCGATCTTGGCTTCACAGGAGCATCTCTTGAGTTTGACTTCTTGGCCGACATTCCCTTCTTGACCTTGGGATTTGGATTCTTGGCCTTTTTCGCGTTCCAGTCACCATTTCGCGATTGTGACCTCGAATGATTTCCTTTGGAGAATCTCCCTCCTGGCGCGTTCTTCCATCCTTGTGCGTAGTAGGGAACATATGCGCGATTTGGACAATTTTTGGCAATGTGTCCAGGTGTTCCACAGTGAAAACACGTATGTTTCTTCATGTAGGAGTAGTTTCTGCTTGCCCCTGGTAGCGTGCCATTGCCTTGTCTCCGATTGTTCCCACAAGCACACTTGCAGCATGCACTTTGTTTCGCTTGTTTTGGTGGCATGTATTTGCCAATAGCAGGTTTGTCAGAAGTAACTGAGTTAGAAGCAACAGATTCAGAGTTCAAGGAGACATTGGTTTGACAGTCAGTAGAATTAACAGAACTAGAATTAATTTTGTTCTCCTTGTTCTCTTCTTCCACTACTTTACCTGCACAGGAAGTAGAAACATTAGAATCTTTCATCTCAACACCCTCAGTTGGCCCAGATTGTTCAGTCTTAACTGAAGCTGGTACATGGATTTGGCCACACTTAGTAGGTGTCTCTTCCTCATTGGTCTCAAGGGGTGGGTTATAGTTGTCATTGAAAGGAGGTGGCACACTATGATACCCTAGACCATTGTTTTGATTATCTTTAAAAGTTAATTGTTTTTCAATCATGGATGCAACTACCTCACTTGACACATCAAATTTCTTAAAGTTGAATTCAACATCTTTATATTTAGCTTTTAATGCATCAAGTTCGGTAGTCAAGTTAGCAAGTTGTTCCTTAACATAATCATAATTCACACATTTATTACTGTATTCTTCTTGAGGTTTTCTAAAATCCTTGGTTTTGGCCTCTAGTTGTGATTTTAGGGGTTTTTGGGCCTTCCTAAGTGTATATCCTTCATAATTAAGGTCCTCATTTTCCCTTTTTAGCAAATCATTTTGTTCATGAAGAAATTTAATCGTAGCTTCACAAGATTGAGAGCATGAAACTTCATTGACCGGGATGTTTAATGAACTCATTGTTTACCAAAAATACCCTTAAACTATAAACCTCAAAAGTCAATCCTTCAAAGTCAAGTTTAAAAAGTCAAACTTAAAAATGAGAAAATCAAAGGTCAAACTTGAAAGTTAAAGTCAATTTTTTTTTAATTTTCTTAATTGATTGAAAACAAAACTTGTAAAGAAAACACAACTGAAAAGAGGTTCACAGTCAAGAACACGATTTACAGCCAAAGAGGGTTTACGGCCGAAAACAGTTTACGGTCGTAGACGGTTTACGGTTGAGAACAATTTACGGCTAACAGATGAGATTAGGTTCACAGTCGAAAACAAAGGTTTACAATCGAAAACCGGTTGTTTGCAATCAAAAAGAGTTTACAGCCGAAAACACAAGAGGTTTACAGCCGAAATCGAGTTACAGCCGAAAACTGATGAACAGTTTACAGCCGAAAACACCCAGAATTTGATAAAAATAACTGATTTCGAGCAGATCTTCAATCCCTTTGGCCTTGAAATCATGATCAACAACAGAAATCCAGTAACAAAGCTTGAACAATCACGAAAATGAAAACTACTCCAACCGAAAACGAAACTTGATCAGATTTGACACTAGTATGGCTCTCATACCAATTGTAAATCCCCAAATCTGGAACCAACTAGTGATCAAACACATGAACATGCAATAATCAATGAGAATAAGAAGGAGTAGAAGCAAGAATGATCCAAATTGCACATGTTTCTATTGAACCGCAAACGTCTGGTACAATGGACATACAGACATACAACTGTCGTTACTTCTGACAAGACTGACACTATATATAGGGAACATGAACCGTAAACGAGTTCACGACCACAAACAGACTAACAACCGCAAACACCATTTGAACCGAAAACGCCCTGTTTTCGGTTCACCCAACCACAAATCCTATAAACACCTAAACAAAGACTAACAAGACTCATACAAATAAATGCCTAGCCCAAACCAACAAAATATGACCTAACAATATCTATGTAATCGTTTCAAGAAGTAATATAACCCTTCGTTATGTTATCCAATGTGTTAAATGACTATGTGAAATTCATGTATGGTGACTTGGAAAACTGTGAGGCAATACTTCGGACGAGTATGAGTAGGTTTGAAAGGTAGTAGAGGCTTATACTACCAAAAGCACAGGACTCGCACTTGGATCAGGGAAACTCACAAGGTTACCAAGAAGCTAGTAATTGATTCTGTTTTGTTCAAGTATGTCGTTACCATCGTTTCGGTAATGACTAAGAATATGATTGTTATTCCGAACCTAGTGGTCATATCAAATCAAGCCCGAATTAGATACATATGTTACGTGGTTCAGAAAACCAAGTTCGATGTAGCATCTCTTAGCTAGAAATGCTACTTGCTATGAAGAGATTATATCACATTAGAACATGAAGGAACGTTTCTTCCGTGATAGTATTTGACTATTAGAGACAAGAGTCTAGTTCGTTGTCTGTCTTTTGCGTTATGCAAACAAAGGTCATTAGAATATGACCATTCGAGTTTTTGTTATAGCAAAAGTGAAGACCTTATCTTGGGTTAAGTCTATGACCCAATATTTAAGAATGAGTAGGAGTCTGCAATGAGAATTGAGTTTTTAGCTCGGAGATTAACACCGAATGTCCAATAAAGAATGAAAAGAGGGTGCAAGTTTGAGCACCACTATCAACTAAGTAGTCCGAATAGTTTGACAATCGTTAGGCAAGCCATAAATGTTACAGTTGATAAAAATATGCATAAGGATGTTTGTTGTGTGTCTGTGTCCAAGTAATTTAGATGTGGTCAATATGATCAATTGAAGAGCAACAAGTTAATCGTCCCCCAACAAAGAGGAAAAGAAACTATTGAGTTTAGCAACCGTTGGTGTTGCTAGTATTACCCTCTTATACCATTATGTACACATGTACATTGGCAGAAGACGTTTTGCTTGTCATGATCTTGATCAAACCATGATTTTGAGAAATGAGAAGATCACTTGTCGCACACAGTGATGCTACGTTGGTGATGATAAAGTCATTAATATGACGATCATAAGCTTCTTTCAAAGAGAAAGAATATTAATAGTCACAGAGACGGATCCGACTTGGGCTTTGATTGATTGTAAGTAGTAGCAGAAGAGAGGTCGAACCCAAGTGAGGGAGAAGCAACCATTAAAGCAAAAGTGCGAAAGACAACTCTTACTTGAAATATATATATATATATATATATATATATATATATATATATATATATATATATATTTCACATATTTCGTTGAGTTTATGATTTCGGGGACGAAATCATCCTAAGTGGGGGAGAATTGTAATACTTGTGAGTTACGGCTAGACGTTAAGAGGATAATAATAATAAATATTTTTTTATCAGATAATTAAAATCCTCAAAAAGGATAAATTTTCTTCGTATGTGTTACAGGTTATATAAATACTTATTTATTATATACGTGTTACATAGACAAATATTTTGGGTATGTAATATTTGTATAAATCTTGTTATAAACTTATCAAAAAGTGATAAAACAACATTTTTAAAGAGAAGATTATTTAGGATAAATAATGTCACACCCCCGAACCAGAACGGCGGAAACGTCCGGGGGTTTGGTGACTTCATCTTGTAATATCATCACAGTGTATATAATTGAATCAAAGACAACATCATCATCACACATGAAATATAACAACCATCATAGTTTACATCAGTGTGTTGGTTTACATTCCAAATGTCAATGCATGATGATACAAAATACACAAAAATCCACGTGTTCTTGATGTCCAACCTGCTTAACGATTCCCTGAGAATACAAGTTGTTTTGAAAAACGTCAACATATATAATGTTGGTGAGTTCATAAGCATGTTTGTAGAAAAAGTTTGTATCATTAGTAAACACCAGAAAATCCAATATTTTCCGTAAAAATGGTTTGAGAGTTTAGTTTCAAATTTTGTATTACAACATGTGTGTTCATATTTTTGAAAATGTATAAAGAGAAAGTTCTAGAAAATCCTATATTTTCTGTTGTAAGTAAAATGTAATGTATAATATGTTTTCCTAGAAAATCCGATATTTTCTACTTGTAAAAGTGTTGTAGTCTTAAAACCCTAAGACCATAAAATGATGTTTGTATAGTTTCGTAACTGCAGAAATGTATATGTATTCCGTAAATTTTACAATGGAGGTAATCTCTATGTGAGTCGTTATAACCATGCTTGATATGACTGATCTGCCTGTCATGACGTTTTTCAGGCGTCTCTTGTTTAAGGTAAGACGTTTGTCACCCTAGACTGGAATAAGTATAACTGTAGCGAACAGCTCAGGTGCGTGGCTGTCAACCCCATATAGATCTATACACAAACTCTCACTCTCCCTCCAGGAGACTCTGGTTATAACTACAGGGCTTAAGGTTGTACACTAGGTAGGTACGGATGAAAGAACGTCTCACAAGAACCTTAACTAAATTTACACGAACAGTGTAACACACTATTTAATGTTTTAAATAATGTTTCCGTGTATATATTTAGGTTACAAGGCTCAATGTAAATGTACATGAATGAATGAGGCCCAATAAGCATGAAATGTGTAAACAAGGTCCGCCGACCATGTAAATGGATTAACAAGGCCCAATAAACATGTAAGGAGTATACAGGGCCTATCAAGCATGTAAATGGGTCACTAAGGCCCAATAAACATGTAATGAATGTATCAGGCCCAATAAGCATGTAAATGGACCACGAAGGCCCAATAACATGAAAATGGGTAAACAAGGCCCAATACAAGTGAGAATGACGTAATTAGCCCGTTTGTTATTATATTGCTTGTTTTAGCTCAATTATTTATTAAAATGACATAAAAGGCCCACTTTTTGTAAAAATGACATTCTTGGCCCATTAAGCCGAAAATTTACAATTAAGGCACAGTTTTTGGTAAAAATGACACTTTAGGCCCATCAAGACCGAAAGTTTACATTTAAGGGCTCATTTTGAATAAAATGACATTTTCAGCCCACCTTTGATAGAAATAACATTTTTGGCCCAAATTTAATAGAAATGACATTTTCAGCCCATTTAACCGAAAATTTACATTTTTGGCCGATGTTTGTTTAAAATGACAATTTAATCCATCAAAAGTCAATAATTACCTTTTAGGCCCATGAACCATGAATTTCTAAATAAGACCCATTTTTATGAAAAATTGACAAATTTAGCCCATTAAAACCGTGAAGGCCCAAATAGAAGCCCATTTTGTGAAAATTAACACTTTTGGCCCCTTTGAAACCGTGAATATCATAAAGATCCATTCTTATTTTAAAATGACTCTTTTGGTCCAATCGAAACTGTAAGTTAACATAAAAACCTCACTTTTTGTTTATTTGTCAAAAATGGCCCCTTATACGGTTTTATTTAATTTTCAAACATCCTTAGCATGTTTAATCCTTTCAACTTCATAGTAAGTCACATAAGGTGGTTTAGTTTACAAACATCAGCAAGTTTAGTAGGTATTTCGAGTTTGGTGAAGATTTAACATGTTTTCATAACATAATCACAACATATAACATGAAAAACACACATATACATGCATAAATATATAGATATAACACAAAATCAACTTGTATCCTCCCCCAAAACATAGTAAAAACCGAAAACAAGGGGTATGAACTCACCTTGATAATGGATTCGGTTTTGAAGAAGAGAAGGAGGTGTTTTCAGTCTAGCAAGCTCCTTTAAGGGAAGATATTAGCATAAGATGGATTTATTCAACTTAAGAGTAAAGTAGCTTACCTAGTATGGGAGTTTTGAAGGACCTTCTTCAGCGCACACACACACACTAACTCACGATTTCTTGTAAGAGAATTCTTGAGAGTTATTAGAGGATTTTAGGAATTGAAGATGGATGAAGTGGGGAGGGGTGTGGGATCTTCGGTCGTAAATAGAGAGGAAGGAGGAGAGAGATTATACATTATTGCATGGAGGATAATAGGCTTCTAGATGTATGTGATTACCTTGATACATGAAGGTTAATTATGTGTTGTCAAGTCTAAATCAAACTTTCTTCTATTTCCCTTTTTTTAAACCGAGAATGGAGTGAGGGAAAGAAAGAAATTTGGTGTTGGGCTTGAATTGTGCATATAAAAGTCGATAGTATGTTAGCCCAATAAGGTTTTTCGGCCTATGGGGCCCACATATGTGTTTACGGCCCAAAATGGCAAAGGAAATGGATTTTTCGGCTCATTAAAATTAAACAAGTGGTTTTCGGCCCAATAAGGCCCATGATTAGTCTTATGGCCCAAAATCAATTACTTAGCGAATGTGACTCCAATTAGGGCCCAAATGAGGTATATTAACCCAAAATAATCAATTTGTGGGTTTAATGTCCCATTAGGCCCAATAAATGATTCCTGGCCCAATAAGGGTTTGAACCGGAAACTTAGGGTTACAAGCCCAAAGTCGAGTGCGTGTAGTGCATTGAATTAGGTTTAGGGTTTCACGAGTGAGTTTTGATTTGAATAGTTGTTTTTTAAATGAATAACATGTATAACATCAATCTTAAAGTTACAAGATACATCAAGAGTTATTCATACATGGATAGAATTTCCTAGCCAAAATGCTAGTTGTGACATCATCCCCCTGTTAGAGGGAATTTGGTCCCGAAATTCTTTTGAAAGTTATTCTTAGGAACTAGAGAAATGGTGAGGGTACTTTTGTATCATTTGATCTTCGCGTTCCCATGTGAATTTCGGTCCGTGCTTAGCGTTCCATCGAACCTTCACAATCGGAATGCGACTTTGTTTTGTACACTTCACTTCCATGTCCATTATCTCCACCGGCTCTTCGATGAACAGGAGATTCTCGTTTACTTCGATCTCATCCAGGGAACGATGAGGGTTCATATGATAAGCACTTTTTTAGATTTGACACGTGGAACACGGGGTGTACGTTTCTGAGCTCCGCAGGTAGCTATAGCTTATATGTCATCGGACCAATTCGGGCAAGAATCTCTAATGGTCCGATGTATCGCAGATTTAGTTTTCCTCGCTTCACAAAATGGATCATCCCTTTCCATGGAGATACCTTCAATAGCACCCGATCTCCGACTTGAAATTCCATAGGCTTTCGCCATTTATCAGCATCACTCTTTTGTCGGTCTCGTGATGCTTGGAGTCATGCCTTGATTTGAACAATTTTCTCCGTCGTTTCCCGAATGATTTCGGGTCCTGTAAGAGTGTTGTTTGGTGTTTGTCCTCTTGCCAACTGAGTGTCTCCCACCTCAGCCCAGCAAAGAGGTGATCTGCATTTGCGGCCATACAAAGCTTCAAAAGGAGCAACCTTAATGCTCGTGTGATAGCTGTTATTGTACGAGAACTCGATTAAGCGCAAGTGGGTATTGATGGGTTTTAGCCAAAAGAACATCCTATGGTTCCACTAGAAGAGGTATCATCTTGGTACTTTCCCTTGTGGTGGCTCCTAGAGGGAGCCTTCCTCTTCTTACCCTTCCCTTGTCCTATTGCCAAGACAGGAGCAGCAGCGGGAGTTGGAGTTGATGCAATAGATTTATCCTTGAGGTTGCTCTCAGCAGTACTCAACAAGCCCTAAAGCTTGCTCAAGGAGACCTCGTCCTTATTCATGTGATAGGTCATGCGGAACTGGCTATAGAAGGGAGGCAAGGAGTGAAGGATAATACCAATTGCCACCTCTTCATCAAAGTTCACATTCAACTTTAGCAGGCGATCGACATATCTCTGCATCTTTTGCAGATGAGCGGTAAGGGACTCTCCATTACCCATTTTGGTAGTGATCATCGAGGTGATGATCTCGTACCTTTCTTGCCTAGCGCTCTGGTGGTACCGGTCCAGCATATCTTGGTGCATCTCGTAGGGGTACATGTCCTCATAGGACTTCTGGAGTTCTGCAGTCATAGTTGCTAGCATGATGCAATGGACTTTTGTGGCATCACGCTCGTGGGCCTCAAAGGTCGCGATCTCTTCAGCAGAGGCAGTGTTGATGTCAATCTCCTTCAGCTTCTCATCGAGGACATACTCTTTGTCCTCGTAGCGAGTGACCATGCGAATATTGCGGATCCAATCATTGAAATTGGACCCATCAAAGATCACTCTCCCACACAAGTTCATGAGTGAGAATGAGCCAGAAGAGTTTGAACCAGAAGCGTTGTTGTTGACGTTCGACATCTGAAAAGGAAAAAGAACAAAGTTTGATTAGAAATGAATTCCCCAATTAAACACCCAAATGAGAAATTAGGGCTAGGAACCCACAACATTATTCACAAATTAGAAAAGGGATGCCGTAATCTAACAAGCAAATAATTTGAAGGTAAGTGAATGTCGATTCACTAATTCTCCACCATGAAAAAGAGATTAAGTTTTAAATGTATTGAAAAACTCCTAGATCTTTTGAGATTCATTGAACTTTTCAATGGCATGTGTAAATCTCGATATGCCCCTCTAGTTTGTGACTGGGATGCCGAGGATCACAAAGCGGGTGTGAATAACCATGCAAATGTACATGGTACCCTTATTGTTACAGTCACCTATTCGATGTGCTGGTTAACCACACACGCTCCATCGAACTATAACAAAGAATGAGTCACCCTTTGCCACCTTTTCTTAGAACCCAATTAATGTGCCGGTTAACCACACACGCTCCATTAACGTCTTAGCAAGGGTACAAAGTGTAATTTCATGGAATTGCATCAAATTCACTTTTTCCTAAAGTAACTAAGATTGGGAATTTTGTAAAAACATTTAGTTACTTTATATATATCCATTATACTTTTAGTGAGCAAAGGTTTGCCCTATCCTACCCGTTCGGCTAACGACCCTCCACCAATCAAGGAAGCGGTGGGTGAGAGTGGACACCCATTAAACGGCCATTTTATAGGCCATAACCTTATACCCTCCTTATAGATCGGCTTCGTGAATGAGGCCTACTAACGGTAAGACTAGCATTTAAGTTATACATATATATTAATCTTATAATATTATAAAGTATAAGGTTGAATTTTAACTTGTAAAATTCTAGGGTTTGAAAGTTAAATTATAATTCAAAATAAGCTTTTAAGTCAAGAATTTAAATTTCAAAACTTGAGGGCAAGTTTTTGAACTTTTCAAAACATAAAGGATCAAATAGCAAATAATTTAAATTAAACAACTAATTTAATGATTATCTAAATTTGACCTAGTCAATATTACTTGCAAGATAATTCAACAATTAATTCAAATAATCAAATATTATCAAATAAGGAATTTATTATTTAAACAATTGGTAATTATCTTTTAATTTGGTAAGGATAATCATAAAACAGTAATAAAATTCGGATTTTATTAGTCAAAAACGATTTAGGCAATTATCCTTAAGCAAAACAGCAAGAAATCCCGAAAATCCCTCTGACAAACGCTCCGACTCGCCGAGTCCCCTTATGGACTCGTCGAGTTCATCCTACTCGTCGAGCCCACAATGGGACTCGTCGAGTCTGTCAGTCAGGGGCAAAAAATTTCGAATTTAAAGATTGAATGAAGACACAAAGCATCAATACAATAGAAACCAATCAAGGCTCTGATACCACTGATGGGTTTTAGCCAAAAGCACATCCTATGTGCTCATGCAAACCCTAATGCTTGGATCTAGGTTTCTCTGATTGTACATGCATTCATCCAAGACTTACAAACCCTAGATCTAATGAGTATAATTCGAAATTAATGTGACAAATCAGATCTAGATGATTACCTCTTGTTGCTTGCTTGAATCTTCTTGTTCTTGGAGCTTAGAGTCACAAGTGTCACTCCTCTAATGGATTACAAACACCAATAGCAAAAGAATGATCTTGGAGAGAGGTTG
The DNA here is from genome assembly GCF_052849685.1 of Lactuca virosa. Lineage (NCBI taxonomy): Eukaryota > Viridiplantae > Streptophyta > Magnoliopsida > Asterales > Asteraceae > Lactuca > Lactuca virosa. The sequence goes on from NC_136429.1 coordinate 320,347,059, forward strand.
GAGGCTCTTAGAATTCAACTCTTGCACTCTTAGAAGAAGGGTAGCCGATTTCTGTAGCCTAGGGGTTCTATTTATATTGGAGATGCTAGGGTTTCAATCAAAACCCTAATGGGATGCTTAGGCTTCAAGCTATCCAAGGAACCTTCCAGAATAAGGCCTTGGACGAAATCTAGATGGGTTCCTACCCACAATTTCGTCCACCCCTTAACCATAAAGGTTTCATAGCCCAAATCAACTATCACACAATTGACAGTTCTAGACCCTTTTATTTAATTAATCACTTTTAGCCACAGAATTAATTCTCAATTAATTCTTGTCTAATATTAATTAAACTATATGATTTCTCCTTTAATATATTATTCATATAACATATTAATAAATCATAATAACCTCTTTATTCATAAATCATCCTAACATGTTGCTTCGGTGAAGGCAACCCAAAAGGACCATGCACAACCGGGTCAAGTACTTACCAAATATAGTTACGGGCTTAGACACTAATCCAACAGGTATCCCATGCCTTGCCAAAATCAATCACATAAGCTCGGAGCATATCTTCAATCGTTTGAATGGTTCGCTCTCTTTGGCCGTCGGTTTGAGGGTGGTAGGTAATGCTCATATCCAATTGCGTTCCTAATGCTTTCTGGAGCGACTGTCAAAATTGTGAAGTAAATCTACTATCTTGATCCGAGATAATAGATATCGGCACCCCATGAAGTCTTACCACATCTTTTATATAGATTCGTGTTAACCTTTTCATTTTGTATGACTCCTTTATTGGCAGGAAATGGGCGGATTTGGTTAACCGATCGACAATCACCTAGATAGCATTCAATCTGTCCGCTGTCTTAGGTAATTTGGTTATGAAATCCATTGTAATCCTTTCCCATTTCCACTCGGGGATTTCGGGTTGTTGCAGTAATCCCGAGGGATTCTGATGTTTCACTTCAACCTTGGCGCAAGTGAGGCACTTGCTCATGTAAGTGGCAATTTCTGCTTTCATGTTTGGCCACCAATATTGTTGCTTCAGATCCAAGTACATTTTATCAGCATCGGGATGGACTGAATATCTTCTTTTTCTGGTTGTTTGCTACTGATGTAGATTTTGGAAAGTTCATCCTTGTATAGAGCATTCTCATTAAACACCACATCCTGACTTTTGATAACCTTTTTGTGCTTGTTATCCCAGAAGCGGTATCCCATGTCATCCAACCCATAACCTATAAATGTGCACTTCCTTGCCTTTGCCTCTATCTTCTCTCTCTATCTCTCTCTATCTCTCTATCTCTCTCTATCTCTCTCTCTCTCTCTTTCTCTCAGAGTCTTTAACTTTTATAAATGAGACACAATAGAAGAACTTCATATGTTTGAATGAAACCTCAAGACCTTTCCATTCTTCCTCTGGAATCTTAAACCCTATGGGGACTGATGGTCTTCTATTGATTAAGTATGCAGCTGTGTTGACAGCATCTGCCCAGAACATCTTGGGAAAACCTGCATGCAGTCTCATGCACTTCATCCTTTCATTCAATGTTCTATTCATCATCTCAGCTACTCCATTCTGCTGAGGTATTTCCGGAACAGTCTTTTGCATCCTAAGTCCATGTTCAACAAAGAAGTTAACAAATTATTTGCTGCTATATTCACCCCCATTATCATATTTGAAACACTTGATTTTCAAGTTTGTTTCATTCTCCACAATCGCTTTCTATTTCTTGAAATCACTGAAAAGTTCAGACTTCTACTTCAAGAAGTAAACCTAAACTTTCCTTGTGTAGTCATCTATGAAAGTAACATAATATCGGGACCCTCCCACTGAAGCAGCTGAGGTGGAACCATAAACATCTAAATGAACAAGCTCCAGTTTCCATGTCTTAGTCAGATGTCACATCGTTGTGAAATCAACCTTCTTCTGCTTACCAAGAACACATGGTTCACATAAATGCACTATCATATTCTTCAGATCTATAAGTCTTCCTTTGGAGGCAAGCATCTTCATTCCCTTCTCACTCATATTCCCAAGTATTTGGTGCCATAGAATAGATGCCCTAATTTCTTCAACATAATGTGCCTCATTATCAGAAGCTTCCATCATGTAAAGTGTACCCCTCTTCTGACCTCTGGCAACCACCAAGTTTCCCTTTGTCACCTTCCACGTATTATCACCAAAAGTGACATGGTGACCTTTATCATCATGTTACCTCATTGATATCAACATTTTTTTAGGTCTGGAATGAATTTGACATTCTTCAAAGTCCACTTCATACCCCAGTTAGTATTGAGGACCACATCCCCAACACCTGTAATATTAGGTCTCTTGTTGTCTTCTAGTCTGACATTCCCTTCATACTACCTAAATATTTGCATTGCTTCTCTGGAGTGGCTAACATGGTATGACCCACCAGAATCCATGATCCAGGATTCAATTGAGTTTTCAGCTGCATAGATAAGAGAATCTTCTTCATAGTCTAATGCAATGTTCATCTCATTCTTGCCTTTGTCTGCAAGAGGCTTCAGAAATTGATTCTTGAAGTGACCCTTTTCTTTACAGTTCCACCAAGTGATGTCCTTCATGTTCTTCGATACACCTCTCTTCCTCGACTTTCATCTTCCTCTACCCTCACTCCCTCCGTTGGACTTCCTTTCTCTTTCATATGTACTAAGAAGATTGTTATATGATTCTCCAACACTTCGTTTGTGCACATCCTCACCAAGGATTAAATCATGTATGACTCCGAATATCAGCTTAGCACCTCCAGCTGGGCTGCTGACTGTTGTCGTTGTTCCTGACCAACTTTTGGGCAATGATGTTAATGGTAGCAACGCTTAGACTTCATCTTCAAATTTAATCTCAATTGATGTCAACCTTGACAGGATTGAATTAAATTCATTGACTTGATCAGTCACTGAGCTACCTTCCTTCATCTTCAAATTTACCAATTGTCGAATCAAGTGAACCTTATTCATTGTTGAAGGTTTCTTGTACATGTTAGATAGAGTGTTGATCAACCCATAAGTTGTCTTCTCATTGACAGATGTTGTAAGCAACGTCTTTGCCAATGATAAACGCACCGTACCAAGTGCATGTCGATATAACAACTCCCAATCCTCTTGATTCATAAGGAACGTGTAACACCCATAAAATTCGAGCCAATTTAAAACTTTTTAAATCATTTAAAACCACTCAGTTATTATAATTTGTTTTCAAAATAGTTTAAACATCAGAGTTCCCAGAAATCATATTCATCAATAGAGGAAGTGTACGGTCACGTCTTCACCTTCCTGCAATCATCCGCTGAACCTGAAACAATAAACTAAAACTGTACGCCCGAAATCTTAGTGAGTTACCCCCAAAATACTCATACACACAACAATACACATACAATAACAAACAGCATACTATGGGTCCAATCATCCGTTGGGATGGAATACCCCAGGCCCTCAACCATCGGGTTGGAATGCCAACATACCGATACACTTCACGTATCACATATATAAATAACAGCATGTACTGGATCCACAGCTTTACAGACTGGATTACCCCTAGGCCCACAGTGTGAGTCTGGATTGCCTTCCGGACCCACAGCTCACATCTGGATTGCCATTGAGCCCACAGTATGAGTCTCCCTCAGCTCGTATCTGGAATGCTCTCGGGTTTGTTGGTTATCGCACGGAGCAGTTTCACCTCAACCCATCCCACATAATATGTCGATATATAACACAACTAATGTGCATACAGATAATCACATCATACTACAGGTAGTCCTACAGATCTACCTAACTGGCATGACAACTAGCATGCAGACAGTCATACCAACTATAGGTCACTAAGCATAACCACATCCGATCTACCAGGATACCGATCTAACAGATCATACTAGCATATAACCATCCTATCTACCAGGATACCAAGCTAACATATCACAACAGTAATGATCCCAATAACAAAACAAAGGGTCGGCCTTGGTGCCTTAGACCCTTGAGTATAGTGAGGATAACTCACCTCACAATGTCGATCTGAACTGAAGAATCGAACTCTCGAATCGTTATATCACCGGAAATCCCGAACTATCACATAATAAATGCCAAGTCATTACACAACCTAACAATCTTGACTAAGGATCCACACAATCCATCATGTCCATTCTCTTTATTGGGCCAAGGCCCAATGCCAAGTCCATAACCTTGAAATTCCTTATGCAAAGCCCATTATTGGCCCAATTTACCAAATTGGGCCCAACTCCCTAATTGGGCCTAACTCCAAGATCCATTATCAAAACTTGGCCCAAAACATAATATTCATAAAGTCCAGCAAAGGCCCAAATCCAACTAGTCCATAAACAGCCCAATAGCCAAAGGCCCAACAAAGGACGTACACGGGGCGTACTCCTCTAGTACGCGGGGCGTACTCGTCCTGATGTTGACCACCATCGGGGTGGTTGACCCATTATGCGGGGCGTACTGGATTTACATTGGGCGTACGCGGGGTTTCACCAAAACCCTAATAAGTGCTTAATGGCTTAAGCACTTAAGCCCAAACTCCAGATCCATCGACCAAATGTGCCATAGGACTATAAAGTCTCGAACTTTATCAATTTGGACGTCCATAAAGTTCTTAACACATGGTCTTAATCCATTAAGACTTTCCTACTTCATGCATGAGACAAATCTAGCTATTGGGACACCATTTTGGGACTTCTTGGGACAAGAATGCTTCCATAAAGCTAAAATGACTAGATCTATCTCATACAAGTATGAAGTTCCAAGCTTTTTACCTTCTGGAGCTTCTAGGGCACAAACCAACTTCAGATCTATAAGCTTGATCTTCTTCTCCAACTCCTTGATGCAACACCTTCTTCTTAAAACACTCAAGAACACTCAAAAGCTCAAACACTCAAGGAAATGGCTAGGGTTTGGGGAAAACGACTCAAAGCAGTGGAGGCTTGGGTAAGGGAGGGTTTAGTGATCATAATGTTGCTTATATAGTCCCCAAACCCTAAATATTAGGTTTCCTTCTGCCATGAGTACGCCCAGCGTACACAAGTGTACGCCCAGCGTACTAGGGCGCCTAGTATGCTCAGCGTACCCTTATGTACGCGCAGTGTACTCCTTCTGATCCCAATAATTGCAATTTAGCCCTTAGACTTTCATGGCTTCACCCTTCTATCCCCAGGGACTAGAAGTGGCAAATCTTGGGATGTTACAGAACGAATTATCTTCTGACAAAGGTTCATGTAAAGTCTTCTGGTAGATCTAGTCTTCAATTTACATTTTCTAGAAACCGAAATCTTTTCCATTGAACTTGTCGATCATAACTCTCTTGTCTTCATCCATGGCTCTGATACTATTTTGTTAGGTGACAATAAAACAAGTTAAGCACTTCAGACAAATATCAAACAAACGTCGACAAACTCGCAAAAAACTTTTGAAAACCATAAATCAGAAGAATACAATATTTAACGCCGTTCGGTCAAGGTGACATATATCTACAGGCAAACGAGAGAGAACATATTTTATTACCTTTCTAGAACTATTACAAGCACTCAAAATTGTATCTCACTTTGAGCTCTCACAGAAATCTAGCAATTTGAAATTATGGGGATATGAGTCTATTTATAGGCAAACATGGGAAACCCTAATTCTGATGGGCCTGGTCTATCCATAATATCCCATTTAGGGGATGCCCTAATATCCAACTAATCACGGAGTGTCATGAAGACGCTTCTGGTACCTTCAAACTCATGAGCATCAACCAAACACATTATGGACCATCATGGGCCATGATGATGCATCATGAGCCACCATGACGCATCATGATGGCACACCTACCATCAAGATGGCACATCGGTCATATGGAGCATCCTTCTTGAGCATCTTCCTCCTTCTGAGCAACATTGAACCATCTTGAGCATCCTAGTGAGCCTTGCACCTAAATGGCACACCAAGGAGACATGATGGCTCGCCATATATCTTGGTGGTGCATCATGCTCCATAATGGCACATATTATCTTGAATGGGACATCCTTGCTTCTTTGTTCATCAGCAACACTTCAACACATAATAAATCACACATTAGTGGTGCATCAAGTACCAAGGTGGCACACCTTGATCACAGGTGGCACACCTTGATCATAGGTGGCTCATCATGCACTCCAATGGTGCATCATGATGCATGGTGCATCACAGATGCTCCATTCTACGTCTTGATGCTCCACTCCAACTCCAAGTGCTCCATGTTGATCCATGATGCTCCATTTCACCCCCAAGTGCTCCATTACACCTCCAGGTGCTCTATATGTTCTCCAAGTGTTCCACTTGATTCTAAGTGCTCCATCTGAGTGCTCCACTTGATTCTAAGTGCTCCATCCAAGTGTTCCACTTGATTCTAAGTACTCCATGTTGGACAAGACTTCATTTCCCAACACATAACTGGAATTCGTTGTTAGGCAGGAACAATTTGTCTATTTTTGTAAACCCTAGCTCCATTTTTATAAATTCAATTAAACAAGGACCATTTTGTAACTTAGTAGAAAATGCAACGCCCAATTACTTAAATTTCCAATTAAAGGAGGATCATTTATGAAATTTCACAAAAAAACAAAAATTATTTTGCAAATATACAATAAAGCAAGGATGATTTATAAAAAATAACACCACTTAAGTTTTAGTTATATTTAATAATAAGACAAAATTACATAAATGCTTCTTATAGTTTATTAAAGGTAACAAATTTGTTCCTTACTAAATTTTTTTAACGAACATGGTCCTTGTGGTAAAAAAAATTATGTTGACACATAAAATTAAGCATGAAAAAAAACGTAGACAAACTTGAATTTAAACTCACACGCACACACACACACACACACACACACACACACACATATATATATATATATATATATATATATATATATATATATATATATATATATATATATATAACTTTTTTTAAATTAATGAACGAAAATTCTAAATTTAGGTCGAAACGTTGACTACTTTGAATTTATTTAATTTATATCAATACATACATAAAATAAACACACAAAAAAGTAGTTATTTTAGGTTAATGAACGAAAATTATTAAGGAAAATCTTATTATATATATATATATATATATATATATATATATATATATATATATATATATATATATATATAGAGAGAGAGAGAGAGGATAAACACGAAAGTTTATAAAATAGAAAGGTGAAAGTAATATTTTATAAAGTTCAAAGTGAAATGGTCAAAATGACATTTAAAAAAGTAAAAATATTTGAAAGCTACAAACTCATAAACATGAAATATAGACAAAATTACATAAATGATCCATATGATTTACCCATGGTCATAAATTCAGTCTTTCTAAACCTAAAAATACCAAATTATCATCACACTGTTAGAACAAAAAATAATGGTGCGAGCAAAAAGAACTATTCATATAAGTTTTGAAAACCACAAGGTCTATATTTATAATAATAATAATAATAATAATAATAACAAAAACTGATTTTCGATAAATTATAAGCATTGTTGTCAAAATCGCGATCCTGATCGTAGGATCGTACGATCCTACGATCCTAGGTATGAAAAACGATCCGGATCGTAAAAAGATCGTATTTGGAGTAGGATTGTAAGATCGTAAGTAGGATCGTAGGATTGAGATCCGATCCGATCCTACCTCCTTTGAATTTTATTTATTTATTTATTTATTTATTTTGCTAATGAGTTTTTTTTACCACTTTATGTCTTTTACCTTTACCAATTTAGCATTTATCATTTTGTGTTGCGACTTATGACTAATATTTTGAAGTTTTTATAAATTTTAAACGAAAAATTGAATGTTTGTTCTATTTTTCATTATTAAAAATTATAAGTTAAAATTATATTTTATTTTGTGGGATCTTAGGATCCCAATTCTGATCTTACGATCCTGATCTTGCAAACCCAAAAACGATCCTACATAGGATCCCGATCTTGACAACCTTGATTATAAGAACCATTTATATATTGTCTAATAGTCTAATAATAATAAAGAGGGAGGTGTGTGAGGAATTGATGTTGTTTATTGTCGACGTGATGACCACCAGCTCAACGTTTCCAATAGGTTGTTTGGAGACTTTTTCTAGGCCCATAAAGGCCCATCAGATATATTTTTTGCATTCGATTTATTTTATATATGTTTTTTCCGGGGTGATTAAAATTTGTAATTTCCAAATCAGTTTTTTGGTTTGCTATTATTTTCTTATGTTGCTAAACGTTTGGATTAAAAGCGCCTTCGGCCTAGGTAAGAAATGACATTTGGATTAAAAGGGCCTTCGGCCTAGGTAAGAAATGACGATTCAATTAAAAGGTTATGGATTCAAGGATCAATAGATTAGTTTCCAATTTCAAAAAAATAAGGATGTGTTTGGTTGTGGAAAATTTTTCAGTTTTCCAAGAAAAACGGAAATTTTGAAAACGTGTTTGATTCGTGCAGTTTTATAAAGTTTTCTAAGAAAATGAAAATTTTCATTTTTCCAAATTGTGTGTAAACTAGAAAATTAATTTTTACAGTTTTCTAAAGTTTTCTAAATTTCAAAAATGGAAAATGAAAACTCCATCGGTTCCAACCAAAGGTGTTTTCCAATTTTCCATGATAATTTTAAAAATGCGTTTGGTTGATTCAGTTTTCAAAAAAAATTCCAAGAAAATGAAAATTTTCTATTTCTCAAATTGGAAAAGTGTTTTTTTACGGTTTTCCAAAGTTTTCTAAAGTTGTAAATAGAAAATGAAAAGTATATTGATTTCAACTAAATGCGATTTCTAAAATTTTCATTGAAAACTCAACTCTGTTTTCTGAAAACATTTTCTAAAAAAATTAAAACAATTTCCATAACCAAACACACCCTAAACTATTTCAATTTACCGTATTTTACATTTGGTTTTCTGCAAAGATTTTAATTTATATGTTTAGTATGTTTTATGTTTATAAAAAAAAAGGTGCAATATTGTAATTCTTGAGATCCCACTCAAATAAATTTAATTTTTTGTTCTTATTATAAAATCTTAACTCAGACTACTAAGTAATACTTGATTGTTGATTGCAATCCTCCTTGATGTTCATTGGAGTAACAATTATTCTCGTTGGTTTTCAATGTACATACATACATAGTTCTGTTGTGTTTTATGTGTAATCTGCATATTTTCACAAAAGGCTAAAAAGAAAGGTAAACCAATACACAATAATGTCAAATACTTTGTATAAATCAGCAGTAATGGAGATTAGCCACAAACCAGTAAACAGATTATGCACAAATTTAAAATCAAATTAGGAACCACTCGAATGATAAAACATAAATTTGTTGATTGACCATTAACAACTATTTTCAAGATCACATTTTTAACTCATGTATTAACCATCATGCTTAGTACATATATTGCATCTGGTATATAATGTTGAATAACTTAAATTCAATGAAGGTTGTGTTATAGGCATATTTTGGTCATTGTCAAGTATTTTCTCTTTTTGGACAATACCAAACAACCTGGATGAATGACTCATTTTATTCCATCATACTAACCATTTAATCGTTATTTTTTTTACAATGTGTTATCAAAAAATGAAATTTAAGTATTAAATCTTTCACCTTTTTATAGCTTGCAATGTGTTATCATAAAGCTTGATATAAAATTATTTTTCCACACAAGTTGGCTAATCTTATCAAAGGTAATCTGTAAAACATTTCTGCCTTTAAATCCCAATGCTCCTATTCCTCATTGATTTTTGAAGGTTTAAAAACATCTTTTTTTTTTTCTTTAGTGTTTCACATTCTTCAAGAATAATAGAAAAACCAAATCCAACTTTCATGATTTTACTAAATCCATCTTATCGAAACATGAATCTGGTAATTTTTTGGTTATAAATGATTATAGTTGGGATAAAGGCGTTTAAAAGTTTAAAAGATTTTCAATTGTATGCCTTCATTGAAATACCAAAAAAAAATTTCAAGACCAGAATACCATTTAATTTGATTATTTTCTAATCTCATGTAGATGATGAGAATGTCAGATAGAAAGCAGACTCCAAACGAGCTGCAGTTGTAGTTTATTCCTAAAAATGACAAAAATACCCTTCTTACAGATACACCCATAACCTCCTGCTAAATTTTAAATACAAAGAGTACAAATTGCAGATGATATCTTTTTCCCCTAATTGCCTAAAATGCCCTTTCCTTTTAGTAATTATTTTACCTTTAATATACCAAATGCCATCACCTATATATAGTGATACAAGAAAACATAATATAAACTAAACATCAGACGTTTTTTTTTTTTTTTTTTTTTTTTGCGAATTAGATGGTTAAAAACAAAATAAATAGAATCCAAAAAAACCAAAAACAAACTGATTAAAAAAACTTCTGAAAAGCCAACACTATTTTAGAATTCAAATTTTTATTTAACCCTACACTTATAAGAACAAAAATGGGAGAAATTTCAAGTTTAACAATCTACAATGGAAAACTCTCTCAACTCACAGTTTCTTTTTAGGTTGAATACTAAAAATAAACAAAAGTAAATGCAATAATGTATAAAAAGTTGGAACTTTAGATTAAAATAACTAATTAATTAACTATTAGGAATAATAAATAATTAGTTGTTTTGACACCATTAACTTTTGTTGATTTTCTCTTTATTTTCAAGTTTTTTAAATAATCAAACTGAAATCACATAAATGTGAGAACAAATTAACATGATTGATGATAAAATTGACACAAAATGACAACAAACTGGAGGAGGAAGGGCAATCCTATGTGGCGAAACTCCTTTGCGGCTTCTGTAGTACATCCAATTAAAAAAAATATTTAACCAAGAGGTGAAAAAGGGTAAAAAGGTAAATTTTGTCGAAGATTACCCTGATATATTCAGTTCTGAGTGTTGCTTTACATTGAGGAGGAATTTCCATCAAAGCTGCAATAGCAAATTCTGTCTTGTACATGATTTGTGTGAAATTCACAAACTAACATCCAAAGAAAAGATTAACATCACAGCATTATAGGATGACAAGGGCATTCACGTCTTTTTACACAAATGTTAACCTTGAAATTATCAAATTCACGAGAGGGGGATATTATCATCAAATTCTTTCATCATATCACATGGCCCATCTCCAACTCCAACTAATATAACCTTACCGTAAAAAAAAAAAAAAAAAAAAAAAAAATATATATATATATATAAATTATAAAATATAAAATATAATTTATAAATTATAATACTTTAGTCCTTGCTTCAACTCTGTTCTTGTAGACTCGGACCCAAATTACCAAGTATTAACACTTCTTGTTACCTTAAATTTAATTAAAGGTTCATTGTGAAATTTGTAAAATTGTAACAGATTAAATTTATAAAAATTAATTAAAAAAAATCACCTGCCCATCTGCAATAATTATTAATTAACAACACGTGATACTGGCCCCCGCTATGTTCAATGACAGGGACAAATGATGTTGGTCCTATAAAAACATGAAATACAAACATTTTCGTGAAATATTGAGATTGTTTCATCTCATTAGATTGGAAGTCTCTCTTAGGAGTCTTGAACTAAAGCCTCTTCTGAAATATGAACACATGTGGAAACAAAATCAACATAGAATTCGTGAAATATTGAGATACATTGTTGCTGCTGTTTGGTTGCAAAGTTCACATTTGAAATTGAATCTGTAAATATGAGAAATAGAAATAAAAAACCGGAAGACACAATCAGAAATAACTTGCCTAATTCGATAGTCCGATGATGGTGAGGCTGAGCAGCCTTGATAGTCCGATTAGAGCTCTTAATTGCCCTAATTTCAATCATTTTCGTCTTGCATTTTAAACCAGAGGGGTAGCTTTTGTGTATTTAAATTTTCATAAAGATGTTGCCAAAGTAAAGATAGGGTTAGAAACAGATGACGCATATAGGTGATATGGGTGATCATATCAGGACTTTTATCATTCATCATGTTATGTCGTTTATACACACAAAATAAGCTGTATAAACGTCTATCTTATCTACAAGATGGAAGAACATGTGGGTTTCTGTTCCCAACATCAAAATTGATGGTGAATTATTGTTAGCTAAAGAAGTTGAGGGTGATGTGAGTGCGGCTTCCTTTGTGGAAATCGTAGTAAAAGTGTTGCGTTTACGGGATGCATTAAAGTTGAAAAAGTTTCGGCTATCAAATCATGCTTTCGATAATGAATCTCAAATACATTTATGGATTTCTTATGCAATCAGGCACAAAGTTTAGGAACTTTCTGAGACCGTTTTTAACATGCATCCATCTGTGATTTCTCCGTCTATGTTTAAGAGTTTAGCTTGAAAATAAGAATGAATTGTGATTTTGAAATTTCATAAACATGTTTCTTTTCAATGATTGAAAACCTTACGCATGACTCTTGTTCGGTTTCTAGATGATGGTTATAAAAAAAAAATTTCTCCAGCTGTCTAGTTCTAAAAGAATTGGATTTGGAAGACTGCAAGTGGCCGTACTTGGACAACATTTTGATTTCCAAATCTACCTTAAAGAGGTTGAACATTTATGATCCAACATTTTTTGATGCAGTTGATGGTTTTTATGCAGCTAAGATCAAGACTGATGCACCAAATCTTAGGTATTATAAATATAATGGATATTTAGAACACAAGAATCTATTGAGTAATATATTGTCCCCAGTTAAAACATGGATTCGTATGGCTAGTGTAGGAAATGCATTTCGAGCTCATGATCTACTCAATCAACTTCAAAATGTCATAATGTCTTTGACGTTATGTGGTCTGACCTTGAAGCTAATCGACAACCTAATCTACATATTAAATGAAATATATGGAAATTTGTATCTTTGAGCCAAGATTGATTGATAGATTGACTTTTGTGTTTGGCGTGTTTTTCTTTCTCATGAAAAAACTCTTTCGTTTATAGATAATAACTATTTTTTCCTATATTCCAAAATTTGACCCATCTTGTGTTGATTTTAGGAAATCCAAATAGATTATTTCGTTAAAAGCACTACAATCTCTTTGTTTCTCTGAGATGGATTACTCTTTTATCAAAACTGAAAAAAGTAAAGAGTAACGGCACAGAAGGAAAGCAAATTCAACAGTGCTCTTGCACCCTCTTCCCGAGTTCAACTTAACGAAAGGAAAAAAAAATGGATGAAAGTGAGAAGAAACTAAAAGAAATTAGTGTTCCTAAGTTTCATTAAAGGACGTGGAAAAAAATGAATTTCCTCCAAACTTTCCTTTCGATTTGGAAGGATTTAAATAGAAAAAACAAAATGTTTTATTTTCCTTCCACTTCTCTTAAACTCAGAAACACAAAAGACAAATTTCTTTTTTTTCTTTTCTCTTCTTTTTTTCTCTTTGCTACAACTCGGGAACTAGGCGTTAATGAACAATCTATCCGGATTTCCAAATTCAACACAAGATGAGTCAAATTTGGGAACATGAGAAAATGGTTATTATCTGCAATAAAAGTTTTTTTATGGGAAAAAAAAGAAACAAAACGCAAAAGCCGATTTATCAATCTTTGTTCAAAGAGACGAGTTTCTATATAATTCATTTAATATGTAAACTAGGTTATCAATTACTTCGAAAGTCAAATCACTTAACGTCAAAGAGATCATGACATTTTGAAGTTGATTGAATAGATCATGAGCTCGAGATGTATTTTCGGGACTAGCAATGTGAATCCACGCTTTAACCAGGAACGATGTATTACTCCAGAGATTCTTGTGTTTTAGATATTCATTATATTTATAGATATTCAGTATAAATCATAGATATTGATCATCCTTCTGACAAAGTGTTCCAAATCATTGGCAAAATAAAACCCTAGGATTATTGAGTCCGTAAATCTCATTCATATAGTTCCTTCTTTGATTCATTTGTTTTGAATCGATTTAAGATAAAAGAAATCAATTTTCGTTTGTAGAATTACACAACTGATTCGAAACCCTAACCTGATGTTCTTCTGGGAGGCCTGACGGCGTATCCATAGGTAAAGTGGAATTGCAGCAACAACGAGAAGCATTGAACGGATTGCAACCGAGATGGCCTAGTGAATGTAGAAAAAAGACAAGCTTTGCCCTCTATGTTACGCATCTACCCTTCCAACAAAAATCAAAATCCAATGGGGTGAAGTTTCTGTCATCACTACGAACACGAGGAACACCAAATTTCTGGAAACACTATGAAGGCTTGGACCCATCTAAAGGAAAGAAACAATTGCTGACATATCTAAAACGGGAGAACACCATATCGTCCTCTTGAAATCCTGGATTTAGGTCGATGTCGTCGAGAGTTTCAGTAATGAGAGCAGTTTTGGTCTTCATCGATGATAATACACACTAAAAATCCTTAAATTTCGAAATCTCATCAAAAATCAAACTTGTAAGTTAACTCAACTCTTTGGGGGTAGAAAACAAAGGATGTGAAGACGGCGGTGTATATTGTCGGCATATGATTTTTATGGTTTAGGGTTTCCATATTTTAAAGGTGAGAAAATATAAAAGTAGAGGGATAGTTTATTAGTTTAGGTGGTGGGACTTGAAGTCGACGTTTTTTGTTTTTTTTCAAAATAATGATTTATTAATAATAAATAACAAATAAATGTTAAAGTAAATTAAGAAAGAAATCGATAAGATCGATAATTATAAGAAATTAATTGGTAAAAAAGCCTAATTGGTAAAAGCAAAATAAAAAATAAAAAAAATAAAACTATGAAAATTAATGTGATAAATAATGTGTTGCAAAATAATGGTAAAATGGTCATATTTTATTATTCAGCATAACTAATTAGACATATAATCAAACAATATAGTTTCAGTCAGATATGGATTCAGTCGACCTAGTTAGACATCTAACCCGGTCAGATCCGACTCAATCAACAACTATCAAACAAACGTTAACTTACCAGATCCGAAATGGAGGTATTTGATCGGAGGAGGATCATCGATGGGGAAAAAGGGAGTTGTGTTGTAGTATTGAAGGAGAGCGAAATAGGGAAGAGGCGAGAGAACGAGAGGCGGTAGTTGGATATTTTTTGTGAATTAAATGCCTGTAAACGTAATTTAAGAAGTTATAAAATCTTATTTCCTACCTTAAGCCAAAAAGTTTGAAAAGATTTTGTAGCCAAACACCTTGTTAACTAGTTTTATTTGGGTGTAATAAAAAAAAAATTACTTTTATTTTGTTTAATCTCATCATCATGTAATTTCTTATCATACATTTAATAATAACAAATCTACCTAAATAAACAACATTTGAATAAATAAATAAAATAAAAACATTAAAACACAATAAAATAAAATAAAAATAGCAATCAATTAACACACAATGCAATCCACATACAAAACATGTTTCACAACTAATATAAGGTGATTTTACAAAGTATAATACCCTAATGTAAAATAAATAAATAAATAAATAAAATTAGAAGTAGAATGCTATGATTATGTGGGAATTTTGAAATAGAATACCTCTTGAAAAATAAATATGAAAATAGAATGTTTTACCGGTATCCTTTTCATAAATACAAAAACAATGTATAATAACAATAGATAAAAAAATAATGTCATTATAAAAAAAAGTAAACAGTTTGTCAGCTAAAGGTATCCTTTCTTTTACACTCCATCATTCTTCTCATTATCTAGAATCTAATATGATAAATAAAGAGAAAGAAAAAAGACAAAGAGAAAGAGGCTACGAAAATATATATATATATATATATATATATATATATATATATATATATAGAGAGAGAGAGAGAGAGAGGTTCTATGTGTGTGGATAAGGGTTGTATTCGAGATAGAGATAAAGTAAGCTTTATTGGGAAATGGAAATCGGAACAGATGGAGATAGAATTCGACGACATTAAATAACAGCCAAAGCTTTTCCTGTTTGACCGGGTGTATGACCTAGAAGACGACCATAACTGATGATGTATTGAATCAAGTAATGAACGTAGAATCAGAGTTACGAGAGTTAAGAACACCGAGAGTAAATAATATCTGGTTTCAGCTCAATTATACTTCACAGTTACAAAGAGTGCATAGACAAGACATACTCCCCAAAACTCTTATCTAACTCTAAGTAACGTTTCCTATTTATAGGAAAACAGTAAAGTATACAAAAAATACTAAGGCAAGCATTCGGCTTCGACAATAAGGTACCTTAGTAAATACATAACGAAACTAACGAAAGCATCTATTACGTAGAATTCGACATATTACAACATATTTCCGACCTTACAATCTCCCCCTTTGTAATAATGTCGAACTTTTTAGTTGGTGAGAATCTGTGCAACAAAATGCATCATTCTACGAATCTCTGAATACCAGCTCATAACTTTCTTTAGCTCTGCTTTATCACCATCATTGTTCTTTTTGCAGTTATTCGTACGAACCACGAAGTTCGTATATTGAGTTGTAGTATATCTTTCCACTTCACTCACTTGAAACAGAAATCTTTTAGCTTTCCCATTCTTATTTTTTCCTGCAAAGACCAATCCCAAAGGCCTTAAGCATATCTCCCCATCAGCATATTTCTTCAGTTCAGCTTGAGACTTCGTCATTTCCATAGCCACTTTTACTTCCTTCTTAAGTGTAGTTGACAATTCGATATCAGTCAATGCTAGACAATCATAGTAATTGTCTATGAATATTTTGAATGACCAAGACCTAGTCTCAAAATTTCCTTATCAGTTCCTTGAGGTTGTGATGCATCCATGTCTTTCAAAATTAGAGCAACTTGAATAAGATCATTCAAGTTCATGAGAGGGAAATCAGCAATTGAAAAATCACACGCAACCTTGTTTGCTCTAACAACATGATAACGAAAGTTTTGTAACATGTTCTCAAACAATACGTCTTTTGTAATACTCAACACCCTTGTGATCTTGACGAGTGACCAAACTTCATATTGTTCCTTTCCAACAACAGCATGAAACCTAAGTTTCATATGAAGAAAGTCATCTTCATTCTTGAACTTCTCTATCACCTTATACTGAGCAGTTATGAACATCATTTCGTTAACAGGAAAATCAAGTTTATTCATATCATAATTTTCGATAGAATAACTCTTTCGTGGTTTCTTCTCAAATGCATACATTTGATTGTATGTGTTGGATAAGGTGTCTAAGTCCATAACTATTTCTGGTATGTACTTGACCCGACCCGACATGGTCCATTTGGGTTGCATGGCATCATGCATTTGGATAGACTAAATGAAAGAAATAACACTTGTGGTTTATTAATATATTATAAGTTCTAATATATTAATAATATTATTTAGTTAGTATTGATCAAGAATTAATCTAGGATTAAATAAGTGATCAAAAGGAGACTAATTAAATATATGGGTTGATTATGTAAATCATCCATAACTTGTATAGTGGGCTAAAGGCTCCATGGGTTATCAAGTTGGGCTAAGGTCCATAGGATGCTCCATGGGAGTTACAAACCCATGGGTCATGGAAATGAAGAGCCATGTCACATTAGGGTTTACATGGTGTAACCCTAATGCAACACACTATATAAAGAACATGTTATCTACCAAAATCGGCTACACTAGTGAGACAAGAGGGCAAGGTCGATTTCAAGTGTTAGACATTTCTCTTAAAGTTTATTCCAAGAGCATTTGGTGTTGTGTGAAACATTTGAGGCATCACACTTGGAGTGCTAGGCTCTCAAGATTTTCAAGGAATCAAAACAACTACAAGGTATGTAATTCTAGCTATCTTTTATGTTTAAAGTTCCCCATGTATGCTAGATAGAATTATGAACCTTGGAAAAAGTATTTTGCATGTATTTTAGACAAACATAGATCGAAGGTTTTCTAGGGTTGCATGTACACTTAGGAGTGTTAGAATGCTCAAAACCCATCAGTAGTATCAGAGCCAAGGCTTGTTTGTTTGATACTTGATGCAAAATTGTGAAAAAAAAACTCGTTTTTATGCATTCTGAAGCATGAACTCGCCGAGTCCACGGGGGGACTCGACGAGTCCATGACCAAACTCATCCTACTCGTCGAGTAGGTTCTTGCACTCGACGAGTAGGAGCCCCTGAGTGCGGTTTTTCGAGTTTTGCTGCTGGAAATGGACTAGAAACATTACCCTAAACTGTTTTGGTGTTTTAAAACTTGTTTTAGATGGTGTAATGATTGTTCTAATCCATTTACAATGGCTAATATCAAAATTACATGATTATATGTGTTCATATGTTCTTGAAAGTTTTGATATGATTATTCATGTTCTTATGAGTTCTTGATAGATCATAGGAATTACTTGTTTAATGCTGAGTTCATGATCCTTATATGTTTTAATAGAGTCCATAACTTGTCCTCAAGTTATGGATAACCAAAAGTCTCTTTATATTAAATCCATTAAAAGAACACATAAGTTACAAAAATGAAGAGTCTTCATTTTAATAACTCACAAGTTATGAATTGGAAAGGTTTTGTAAAGTTACAAAACTTGCCCTCAAGTTTTGGAACATGTAAAGTCATCTTAGTAAACTTTAGTTCCAACCCCTAGAATTTTAAAAGTTAAAATTCAACCCTTATACTGTATAATATTATAAGTTAATAATATATATATATATATATATATATATATATATATATATATATCTGGCCGAGAAATTAGGGGATGTCACACGGTAAAACGACTTTGATCTTATACATATATATATATATATATATATATATATATATACATATATATATATATATATATATATATATATATATATAAGATCAAAGTCGTTTTACCATGTGACATCCCCTAATTTCTCGGCCAGAAAAGACCGATTTCATTTATGCTTTTTAAAATAAAATCAGAGTAATCCTTTTAAAAGATGTTGCGGAATTTGTTCCCAAAACAAAACATGATAAAAATTTATCAAAACCTTTCTTTAAGAAATATATATTTCCATTTTATATCAAAACCTCGGGATGTCATGTTCCGATACAGATCAAAAGCATAAACAAGACATTATAAGCGTTACACAGTTATTTACAACTACTGGCCTATAATCCAACGTACATCCCAAGTAAACAAACAACATATATATAAATAGCACGTATTTTATA
This sequence comes from Lactuca virosa, assembly GCF_052849685.1. Lineage (NCBI taxonomy): Eukaryota > Viridiplantae > Streptophyta > Magnoliopsida > Asterales > Asteraceae > Lactuca > Lactuca virosa. The sequence goes on from NC_136429.1 coordinate 320,366,164, forward strand.
TAAAATACTTCATATCTATGTGTGAGATGAAAGTGACTATACACTCACCTGATTTAATGATAATCGGGCAACACTTCGTTTCCTAAAACGATCGTTTCTAATAAAAACCAGGAGTTTTATTGAGAAACCGGGCTCTGCGAAGGTTAGGCTTCAAAACTGAAAAGATAAATTTTTCCGGGTCTTCGGGCACTTCGGGGCGTGTTCTGGGTGTTTGGTATGATACCGGGGCTTTGGGGGAAGTGAAAATAGCTAAAATATGAAATTAAGGGTGAAAAATGGCAAATTTACAAAGTTACCCGGGAGGTCTCGCAGCCTCCCTTTTATAGGGTCGAGGTTCGGATCCGAAGCAGGAGGTAAGGAGGACAGGTGGTGCGAAGGTCGGACACGCGGCAGGGAAAGCGAGGCTCGGACGAGGCTGCACACGCGTCGCTCCTCGGACGCGCTACAGCTTCGGAAGCGAGGAGTCACCGCGACACGCGTCGGTCGGAGGCGAGGCGGCTTCGGGCGGCTCTCCGGATTCGGACACGCGTCTGCCAGCTGCTCGGATGACTCAGCAATTTCGGACACATGGCATGCTACGAGCGAGGGTGACGTGGCCGAAGCATGACTATGCGAAATTTCTCGGATTTCGTGTTTTTTTCTTGATTTTTATGCCAAAACTTCTAAAATCCATAACTTTCGCATACGAGCTCCGTTTTTGACGTTCTTTATATGCACGCGTAGGTAAAATTACGCTCTACAACTTTCGTTTAGAGTTTGTCGGCTAATTTTGACTTTAATTTTAATATTATTATTTTTAACAGACCAGGATAGGAAATCCGTTAAAAATTCATAACTTCTTCATCCGACGTCCGTTTTCGTCTGTCTTTTTACCGTTGTACTACTATTGACGAGACCTTCGATTCCCGTTTAGGTTGTGTCGGGTAAAAATCACTCGATCTAAAATTCGAGTTTTTAGCTGTCTACTGCTAAGATGAAACTTAGAAAAATCATAACTTCCTCATACGAAGTCAGATTTGGACGTTCTTTTTATACATACTCTCGGTTTAATGAACAGTACGACTTTTGTTTAGATCACTAAGGCTAAAAAGTAGTTTATCAAAAGCTCACTTTTTACGTTATTCGGCACCGTGCCGATTTTGTCGCGAAACTTCGACAGGTCATAACTTCTTCGTTATAACTCGGATTTCGGTATTCTTTATATATCCAGAATCCTTGTCACGACCACTACAACTTTCCTAATAAATATCGGCTTTATCTAATATTTATTTTCGATGCTCATTTTTATTCTTAATTAATTAAACCCTAATAATTAAACATAAAACACATAATTCACATAATATTCACATAATTCCTTTTCATTTCTTCAAAATGAGTTACAAAGGTTAACCTAGACTATTATGTCAATATTAATGCCTAGCCTGGAAACACGAGCGTTACATACCGTTAGTAGGCCTCATTCACGAAGCCGGTCTATAAGAGGGGTATAAGGTTGTTGCCTATAAAATGGCAGCTTAATGGGTGTCCACTCTCACAGACCACTTCCTTGACTGGTGGAGGGTCGTTAGCCGAACGGGTAGGACAATGACTTAAAATTCTCATTAAAAATATAATGATTATTATAAAGTAACTAAATATTTTATAAATTCCCAATCTTAGTTACTTTAGGAAAATGTGAATAAGGTGCTAACCCATGAAATTACACTTTGTACTTTGATTAAGTCGTTGGTGGAGCGTGTGTGGTTAACCGGCACACTAACTTGGACTTAACAAGGTAGGAAAAGGGTGACTTAAAGTTTTTCATAGGTCGGTGGAGCACGTGTGGTTAACCGGCACATCGATTAAGTGAAAAACATTAAGTGTACCAAGTAATTTGCATGGTTACTTCACACATTGTTTTGTGATCTTCGGTATCCCAGTCACAAAACATGAAGGGCATACTCGAGATTGAAACATGTCATTGAAAAGTTCAATGAATCTCAAAAGAATCTAGGAGTTTCTAAAACCAAATAAAACCTAATAATTTATATATTTCGTTTTTCATGGTGGAAATTGGTGAATCGTCATTCACCTACCTTTCAAATATGTTATAGTTTGGATTACGGCATCCCTCTTCTAAGTTATAATATAATGTGATTGGATCCTAGCCTTAATATTACATTTGGGTGTTTTATTAAGGACTATCTTTATATCTAAACTAAACTTGTCTTTTCTTCTTTTCAGATGTCTTCCAACAATGTTGTTTCTGGCTCAAACCCTACCGGCTCCTTCTCTCTCATGAACCTTTGTGGGAGAGTCATCTTTGATGGATCCAACTTTACAGATTGGATCAGGAACATCAGGATGGTCACTCGGTATGAGAGCAAAGAATATGTTCTCGACAAGGAGCTTAAGGTACCCGAGCCGACTGCTACTCCTGAAGAGTTTGCTGAATATGAGGCACATGAAAGAGATGCTACCAAAGTGGCATGCATCATGATGGCCACTATGACAGTCGAGCTCCAAAAGTCCTATGAGGACTACTATCCTTTTGAAATGCACCAGGATTTGTTGGACCGCTACCATCAGAGTGCTCGTCAAGAGCGATATGAAATCATCTCCTCCATGATAACAACCAGGATGAAGGATGGTGAACCCATCACGGGCCACATGTAGAAAATGCAAAGGTATGTGGACCGTTTGCTGAAACTTAATGTGAACTTCCCCGAGGAGTTAGCAATAGATATCATTTTGCACTCCTTACCATCGTGTTATGATCAATTCCGCATGACATACCACATAAACAAGGAAGAAGTCACCCTCAGCAAACTTCAAGGACTCCTAAAGACCGCAAAATCAGGTCTTAAAGGAAAGTCGGTTGTTACCACTCCTACTCATACTCCAAACTCCGCACATGTCCTGGAAATCGGGAAAGGTAGAGGGAAGAAGAGGAAGAACCCTTAGAAGGGTACCAAGGGTAAGACCCTTGATGACTCCTCTTCAAGCGGAACCAAGAAAGGTTTCGTCACTCCTTCTTCTGATCCCAAAGAGGCTGAATGCTTCTATTTCCATGAAAAGGCGCACTGGAAGCGGAACTGCCCAAAGTACCAGCAAGATTTGAAGGATGGGAAAATAAAACCCAACCATGCAGGTATTTACACTATATTATCTAATAACTCACCCTATTCTAACTCTTGGGTACTTGATACCGGCTGTGGTATTCATATTTGTTCTGATTTGCAGGGACTAAGAAGAAGTGAGAATGTGGAGCATGGGAAGATAAACTTGATCATGGGGAATAGGAAAGTTTCACCTGTCACCAAGATTGGAGTTTATACTTTGTTGCTAAGTAGTGGGTTTACTTTAGATTTGAATAAATGTTGTTATTTGCCTGAAACGGCAAGAAATGTTATTTCCTTTCATGCTTTGTACAAACAAGGGTTTACCTTTTCTTTTGATAATGAAGTTGGTGGAATAAATGCTTTCTTTAATAATGTGTTTTATTTTAAAGCATTACCTTGTGATGGTGTGTATGAAGCTGTGTCTGTTGTAGATAACTTAGGAAATAATGTGTTGTGTATTGATTCTACTAATGATAATAACTTGGATAAAGCATCATTATGGCATTGTCGTCTTGGACATGTGAGCAAGAAACGCATAGGCCAACTCCAAAAGGATGGAGTCTTGGAGTCATTTGACCTAAAGTTAGATGATAGTTGTGAATCATGCTTACTTGGAAAAATGACAAAGTCACCCTTCACAGGTTCTTGTGCTAGGGGTGAAGGTTTGTTGGATCTAGTGCACACGGATGTGTGTGGACCCTTCAAAACTGCCACAAGGGATGCTAATCGTCATTATGTGACTTTTACGGATGATTATAGTAGATATGGATATGTCTACTTAATCAAGCATAAGTCAGAAACTTTCGAAAGGTTTAAAGAGTTTAAACAGGAAGTAGAGAATCAATTGGGTAGGAATATTAAGATGCTTCGATCCGATCGTGGAGGTGAGTATCTTAGTACAGAATTCCTCGGCTATCTTAAGGAATGTGGGGTTGTCTCACAATTGACACCTCCCAGGACACCACAGTTGAATGGTGTAGCTGAGAGGCGTAATCGAACCTTGTTGGACATGGTTCGTTCCATGATGAGTCGAGCTTCAATACCAATCTCATTCTGGGGTATGCCTTAGAGACTGCCGCCCATATCCTTAATCTGGTCCCTACAAAGAAGGTTGCCAAAACACCTCACGAGATGTGGACTGGAAAAGTTCCTAATCTAGCCCACATCAATATTTGGGGTTGCGAAGCTTTCGTGAGACGTGAGACTCACGATAAGCTCGAACCTCGAAGTGAGAGGTGTATTTTCATCGGCTACCCACATAAATCCTTTGGTTACCTTTTCTACAGACCTAGTGAGAATGTGGTCTTTGTAGCAAAGAGGGGTGTCTTTCGAGCGAGAGAGAGAGTTCATAAGCCAAGGAAACAGTGGGAGGCAAATTGAACTTGAAGAAATTCAAGAGTCAAGCGGTGAAGGAACCTCAAACCCTAGCAGTCAACTTGAGGAGGAAACTCCTGTTGATCCAATTGACGAGTCTGTACCTCTGAGGCGCTCCACAAGGGTTAGGAATGCACCTGAGCACTACTATGGTTTCCATATTATTGCGGAAGGTGAGACACTTATCAGTGATGTGACATTGGTAAGTCTGGATGAACCTAACAGCTATGCGGAAGCCATGGCAGGCCCCGAGTCTGCTAAATGGAAAGAGGCAATGGACAGCGAGATACAGTCCATGTATGACAATCAAGTTTGGAACTTGGTTGACAATGTACCAGGTCGTAAGACAGTTGGGTGCAAATGGATCTTCAAGAAGAAGACCGACATGGATGGTAATGTACACACTTATAAGGCGCGACTGGTTGCAAAGGGCTTTTCTCAAACTCCAGGAGTTGACTATGATGAGACCTTTTCACCAGTAGCCAAGATTAAGTCTATTAGGGTATTGTTAGCCATAGCTGCATTTCATGACTATGAAATATGGCAAATAGATGTCAAAACCGCTTTACTTAATGGAATGTTGGCTGAGGATGTTTACATGAATCAGCCAGAGGGTTTTGTCAGTACATAGTACCCTAATAGAGTGTGTAAGCTTGAGAAATCCATCTATGGATTGAAACAAGCACCTCGCAGATGGAATCTTTGCTTCGATGAGAAAGTCAAAGAGTTTGGCTTTTCGAGGAGTGAAGATGAATCTTGTGTATATGTCAAGGCTAGTGGGTGTATAGTTAGCTTTTTAGTACTGTATGTGGATGACATACTACTCATAGGAAATGACATCCCAACCTTGCAGGAAGTGAAGTCCTGGCTTGGGAAGTGTTTCGCTACGAAGGACCTAGGAGAAGCTGCCTATATTCTAGGGATAAGGATTCTGAGAGACCGGAGTAAAAGACTAATTGGACTTAGTCAGAGTACATACTTGGACAAGGTGCTGAAGAGGTTCATCATGCAAGATTCCAAGAAAGGAGAGTTACCCATCCAGAGTAACGCTAGATTGAGTAAGACTCAGAGCCCGAGTACCGAAGTTGAGATAGCAGAAATGAGTCGAGTACATTATGCTTCATTTGTAGGCTCGATCATGTATGCCATGACATGTACTCATCCTGATGTAGCCTTTGCTTTAAGCATGGTTAGCAGGTATCAGGGGAACCCTGGTAAGGCTCACTAGACGGCGGTAAAGAACATTCTCAAGTACCTGCGGAGGACTAAGGATTGGGTCCTTACCCTTGGTGGGAGTGATGACTTGAGAGTTGTAGGGTATAGTGATGCTAGCTTCCAGACTGATAGGGATAATTTCCGCTCTCAGTCAGGCTGGGTCTTTACCTTAAACGGAGGGGAAATTTCTTGGAACAGTTCCAAGCAGGAGACAGTGGCTGATTCAACTTGCGGATCAGAGTATATAGCGGCAAGCGAGGCAGCAAAGGAGGCAATATGGCTGAAGAACTTCATTGGAGACCTTGGAGTTGTACCAGCTATAAAGGGGCCCATAGAGATTTTATGTGATAGTGAAAGTGCAGTTGCCTTAGCAAAGGAACCAAGGGATCACGGGAGATCCAGACACATTGACAGACATCGAATAGAAGAAGGACTCCTCGTGGCAAAGAGGGTATCATCGGATGAGAACCCAGTAGATCCCCTCACGAAGGGACTGGGTAGGGTTAAGCATCTCCAGCACGCAAGGAGCATAGGGCTGAAGGATGATATTAGTTTTAGTAGTTAGATAATTTTTTGAAATTTGTAAAGTGTAATTGACATTTGATGATGAATAAAGTTGTGTTTATTTATGAGTAAAGTGTTGCTACCTTATTCAATCGTTTACTATTATTTCTTTTGCATGTTTTGACTTCCAGAATATTTATGTTGTGTTTACATATTATTCAAATTATCCACAGTCGGTCATATGTTGGAAGTAGATATGAATTAAGATTGTCATGAGTTGGTTGTAGAGGTCTAAGATGTTGGACATTGCCTCAACACTCATGAGTGCTCATAAGTTCTGAGTATTGGATTCAACCCACGCTCGCTGGTATCACTTCATGGAATTTATCTCGAGTGATCGCGAGACGGTAATATCATATAAGTCTTCAAACCTAGAGATATGACTTGTTGTCTATGAGTTGGTTATACATTGATCGTACGAAAACGCAATGGTAACTCGATGTTATAAAACGTGAGTTTGTGTATGATTCAACAAGTAGTAGAACAAGCATATGAGTCGAAGTTTATCTGTTCCTTCTTGGATTAGAAGTGATATATGGGACCCCTCGATGATTTTGTTTTGACCTATGTACCGGGCCCGGTCAGAACTAAGTTGATGTGTTCAATTAAGTTCTATGTCAAACAAATCGGAAATCGGGAAACAAATTGTTGGACAATAAGTAAGACAATGTTCCATGTATTTGTCCGGCTGATATCTAGAACAGAGGACTATATGATCACTTATCTTAAATGGCGTATCATCATCATCTCAGTTCCGAGAGACCTTGAAAAGAGCTACGATTGATGATCGGTTCCTGAAGTCATACTTGCAGTTATAGTTATTAGACTTATCCAAGTGGGAGACTGTTGGATAAGGTGTCTAAGTCCATAACTATTTCTGGTATGTACTTGACCCGACCCGGCATGGTCCATTTGGGTTGCATGGCATCATGCATTTGGATAGACTAAATGAAATAAATAATACTTGTGGTTTATTAATATATTATAAGTTCTAATATATTAATAATATTATTTAGTTAGTATTGATCAAGAATTAATCTAGGATTAATTAAGTGATCAGAAGGAGACTAATTAAATATATGGGTTGATTATGTAAATCATCCATAACTTGTATAGTGGGCTAAAGGCTCCATGGGTTATCAAGTTGGGCTAAGGTCCATAAGATGCTCCATGGGAGTTACAAACCCATGGGTCATGGAAATAAAGAGCCATGTCACATTAGGGTTTACATGGTGTAACCCTAATGCAACACACTATATAAAGAACATGTTATCTACCAAAATCGGCTACACTAATGAGACAAGAGGGCAAGGCCGATTTCAAGTGTTAGACGTTTCTCTCAAAGTTTATTCCAAGAGCATTTGTGTTGTGTGAAACATTTGAGGCATCACACTTGGGGTGCTAGGCTCTCAAGGTTTTCAAGGAATCAAAACAAGTATAAGGTATGTAATTCTATCCATCTTTTACGTTTAAAGTTCCCCATGTATGCTAGATAGAATTATGAACCTTGGAAAAAGTATTTTGCATGTATTTTAGACAAACATAGATCCAAGGTTTTCTAGGGTTGCATGTACACTTAGGAGTGTTAGAATGCTCAAAACCCATCAGTATGACACTCTGGCTTCGATGTTTTCGTAACTATGCAAATTCTTAGGATCTCCCTTATCCATGTGTGGTGGATCATTCGCACGAAGCCTCATTATGCTTTGAATTTGTCTCTGTTTCTCCATTTCAGCTTCTACCTCAGCCTTCTTCTCTTCTTTTGATTTTTCAACCACAATTACTTTCCCTTTATCTTTTTCATCTTCAGAAATCTTTGGCTTTGAAGAACTTGAACTCCCTCCTTCAGTTGTTGAACCAATCACAATTCCTTTCATTATAGGTATTGTTGTGGTTTTGATGGCTTGTGTCGTATTGACTTTCGAAACTATTGGAGTGATAATTTGAGTTGACACTACCTTTGTTGAAACTTGAGTAGGTATCACTTTTTCGACAGTTGTAGACTTATCATTGCCTTCTTTCAAAACCTTCAGAGTTTTTCCTACTTGAGCTTTCTTTTCTTTTTCTCCCCCTTGCACCCCTGTGACAGCAAGTGGGGCACCAGTTGGCAACATATTGGAAAACTTCGAAATTGGTGCAACAGCCTTCTGAATAGCTTGATCCAAACTGTGTAACTTCTGAGTTTAAAACTCAGGAGTTAAAAACAAAGGTTGGAGCAGGTTTTGAAACTAAGTCTTTCAGTTCACCAAGTAAAGCTCACATCTTGTCGAAATTTTGAACATCTTCTTTAGCCTTTGCTTCAAACTTAGGAATTAATGATTGATACCATTCGGCAACCTTTGTGACTGCAGCCACAATGGTGTCAACATTCGACTAGATTATCGAATAGTTGGAATTAAGCTCATTTATCTCTTTTGAGAGTTCAACCTTCAGCTCCTCAAGTTTGCGATTGACATCTTCTCGTATTGTCTTGACATCGTTAACAAAAATAACATGACGTTCTTTTGCTATCGTACAAAGATCTTTGATTTCAGAGTTAAACGAATCAGCCCGAGCCTTAACCTCAACTCGTTATTTTTATCCATAATATCCAATTTTCTCTGAACACGAAGCTCCAGTGCCTTCAACATAACATCAACTTCTATTCCCGAAACGGAATTCTTTGCTCCAGAATCAACTTGTGATTGTAGAATAGAGTTAAGTTTCCTGTTCAGAATTTTAAATTGCTTACCAGATATCAACAAGTGATCTGGTATATCCTCTTCTTCCGAATCAAAGTGGAGATCATCAAACGTTCCTCCAAAACCTCCTCCATCTGTTTCATCAGCGGAATTGGGTTTTGGTGTATTGGTGGATTGAGATTGAAAAAGAGTGGTAATTGGCTGTTGTAAATTTTTTTTGAATGTAGGGGATGTGGTGGCTGTTGGAACTTGAGTGACAAAAGGTGGAAGTGAAACATCAATAGTTGAAATAGGTGCGAAAAGAGATGGATTAGGAATACCTTGAGTAACCAATGATTGGGATGCTGCAACACTCATATTAACAAGTGCATCCGTATCATATACGTTTGCAACAATGTTAGAAATTGGAACCTCCTCAGTAACTGATTTGGTAATAACAATTTCGAGTGGACTTGTTGTTGTGGTTGATGAATTAAGGTAGTGATTTGTGGTAAGGATAATTTTGGAGAATTCGATCCTAATGGTGTTTCTGGGACAATTTCACTATCAGATGAGTCTTTAAGGATAACCAACTTCCTTTTCTTCCTCTTTTCGGCAATATGCTTTTCCACATCCTCAGCTCGTCTTTTCTTCGAAGATGGGGATACCGAGGCTGGTATAGCACGAATAATGACCCCTCTACTGTTTATCTGTGTCTTTCAAACAGTTGGTGAGAGATCATCAGACGAGGGTCGAAATTTATGAGACATCTTTCTGAGGCGCTTAAAAACCCCTGATTTTGAAGGAATTAATTCCTTTGAAAACTCAGTAACCACCTTCTTCTTAGGCTTCTCAAATTTCTCCGAAACTTTCTCCTATTCAACAATAACCTTCTTAGGAGACTTAAACTTGACTTTATTGAACAACAACCTCATCGGTAACCTTCTTGGACTTCTTAGGCTTCTTTGATGCACCTTCATCATTACTTTGTAACAATCTACCGGTTTCAATGGAAGGGTTTACATGCTTCAAATAAGCCACCAAGACAGAATTTGTGGGATCAATCTTCTTAAGAATACCATCAGGAATTTTAGCAACATTTGGGAAAACTTCAGAATCATCTTCCATCGTCCTTGGAAAGTGATACTTCATAAATTCTGCTTTTGCTTCATCAACAGGCCTGGAATACCCTCCTTCTTATAAGCATGCTGAAGTATCAAACTCCAGTATTGAGCACACGAAATCCCCTGTACCACATTCGTGTTTTCCACACTCTTGATAAATTCCTTCCACAGTTGTGTAGTATAATCGACATTAAGATCATAATACAGACCATCAATCATTGCATACACCTCCAATCGTCCCTTGTCTAACCCCACACTTCGTCCAGTTAAGCAATGAAGATAAATTCCAAACAAGAAATTCCAGATACAAGGAAGACCTGACTTCTTGAAGTCACTGATCTTGGTGAGAGGTGGCTGATGACCCATCTCGTTGAACATAAAAATTATTTGATCATTGGATACCTTGTAGAAAGAAGACGAGTTAGGAAGTTCCAAAATTTGAGCAAACAACCGCTTGTTAGACGAAACCTCTTGTCATTCACCAAATTGAATGTGACCACATCATGAGCTTTGCTGTAGGTAGTAGTTGAACCAGCCATTGACAACCAGGACATCGGAACATCAAAGGCGTTGAACATAGCAGTGGCAAGACCTGAATGTTGAAGAGCAACAATCAATATCTTGAGTTCTTCTGGATACAACGAAACATCAGTCTCAACTTGATAATTGGTGCTTTGAATCTTCATGATTGGCTGAGATGTAACTTCTTCAGTAGTGTTGGTTTGAGCAGCCGCCATTGATTAGGGTTTTGAGAAATTCTTGAAGAACAGAGAAATATAGGGCTTTTTGATCGTCTGAGAATTGAACGCATAATTATAAAAGGAGAGAATAACTTCCTTTTATATGTAACCCCCAATGGAATTCAAAACGATTTCTGTAAGAGTAAGCCACGCCTGTCCTTGAAACTCGCAATACTAGCCGTTATGAGTACCATGTCTGATAAAGTACCTTGAAAATCGGACCAAGTTTCCAGACAGTCACATCAAACTGTTCGTGAGTACCAAGTGGATAAGATCGAAAACCTTCGGCATAGAGGTTAGGCTATTTCGTTTTTGGGTTTAGAAACGAAGTGATATGCCAGACTTTTGAAATCGTCAGTCTGATTTGGTAGTACTCAGAACCTCAAGGATTTCGTGAGTGCAGTGAGCCAATAGAATGAGATAAGAAGCAAAATAACGAAAATTTAGGATCTGTGTTGTCAAAAAATAAAATTTCGACACAAAAGTAGTTAAACCCTGGGCAAAGGTTTCTTCGTTAATTATCAAGAGAGATAATTAACAGCTTGTGTATGTTCCCATGAATTACAATCGAATACTTGTAGAAAAGTATCGAAGGACTTCTTTTATATGGCTTCGTGGGTGGCTTTAAAAATTTCGTTACATATCAACACTTAACATAAATGTGAGTAATTGTAATAGAAATTACTTGTATGACCGGTGTAGTCAGGGACAAGTATGCTTTGGAAAAATATATGAAGTGACATAGAATTCAAATGAAACTCACTCGGAAATCATATTCAAGAAAAAAAATGTTTGCTGCATCCTGTTGGGTAACAAATATCGTGGGATTCGATCATTTGATCAAGATCACTCAAAAGAATTGAATATGATTTGGAGTTTCGAAAGTTGGTACAAAAACGATTGTTTCGTTAGATCTGGAACATAGTTCCCCGTCAATTCCTTTTTGGTTTACGAAAATTGGGTTTCACCTTCATCACGGCCTCACGAATCCGGATCATAAACACATATTTTTGATATGTCTAAGTCTTGATTGGTTTGATCAAAGACCTCTTGGACATATGTCATTGTGTGTGAACTGTGTTAGAATGTTGAGATGAAAAAGATTTGTTCACGAATCCAATTGTACCTCTGCTATTTTTGGACCAAGCAGAAAACTCTTAACTCATTTGAGAAGAGTTAGGTAGCTCAGTAGACTAATGTGAATACAAGCTTGATTGGGAAGAAATTTTCGTGATGAAAAATTTCATTAAGGCTTTCGAAATCACACATTGAGTCAATGGAGGCTTAGGTCAACATGTTGCAGCATGCTTCTAGGGACACCCTAAATAGTCCAAAGTTTCGAAAGAATACCTGACCCTAGAATTGCTAGCATGAACCTTGTAAAACATCCTCGGAATCTGCACATTTTGAAGAAAAGACAAAGTACAAAATAACAAAAATCTTTTTGGATTTTATATTTTTGAAAAGAATTTTTTTTTTGTGATTTTGAAGTTTTCAAAAAAAAAAAAACGAGTAAAAAAATATTTTTGATATTTTTGATTTTTCGAAAATGAACACAAATTAACGAAAATATTTTTGGCTTTTCACATTTTTCGAAATTAAAAAAACAATAAACGAAAATTTAAGTATGTACCAAACTAATGAAAATTTTCTTTCCCAGAAGTCGAAAACGAAGTGTATCGAAGCGCTAAATATGAACAGTAACCTCTGAATGGTTAATACGAGATGTCTCTGTATCTTTCATCATTGTCTCGCATTCGACACATTTGCTTATCATCACTTTGTCATTCTTTCGAAATTAATCTTGGAATAGAACTTGCTTCCATCATTCCCAAACCTTGCAAAATTCTAACAAATGATTTTTCGTCCAATGGTTTTGTAAAAATATCAGCAAGCTGATCAGTTGTTTTTACAAAATGAACTTCAATGTTTCCATCTTCCACATGATCTTTAATGAAATGATAACGAAGTGCAATGTGTTTGGTTTTTGAATGTTGTACTGGATTATGACAAATGTGTATAGCACTTTGTGAATCATAGTACAATGGAATCTTTTTCATGTTAATTGCATAATCACGCAATTGACTTTGGATCTATATAATTTGCGAAGTACAAGCGGCAACTGCAACATACTCAGCTTCGGCAGTTGAAATTGATACACAAGTTTGCTTTTTCGACTGCCAGCTTACTAACTTCCCATCCAGAAGTTGACATCCACCACTTGTGCTTTTTCTATCGAGATTACAACCTCCTAAATCAGCATCTGAAAAAGCTTGTATGAAGAATCCAGTTTTTGAAGGATACCACAATCCTAACGAAATTGAGCCTTTGAGATAACGAAAAATATTATTGACTGCAGTGAGATGTGGTTCTCGAGGATTGGACTGATACCTAGCACAATTACAAACAGAAAACATAATATCAGGTCGACTTGCAGTGAGGTAAAGTAACGAACCTATCATGCTTCTGTATAGAGTTAAATCAACAACAGGTTTATCTAACGAAGGTGTAAGCCTTGTTCCAGTCGCCATTGGTACTCGTAATTTCGTGCTATTCGTCATTCCAAATTTTTCAAGCAGATTCTTGGTATATTTTTCTTGATTGATAAAAATTCCTTCTCTGTTTTGACGAATATTTAAACCAAGAAAATTGTTGATTTTTCCCATCATACTCATCTCAAATTTGCTTTTCATCATATTTTCGAATTCATTAGACAAAGCAGGGTCAGTAGAGCCAAAAATAATATCATCAACATAAATTTGAACAAGCATTAGATGATCCCCAACTTTCTTTCGAAAGAGAGTGGGATCAACTGATCCTTGTTTAAATTTCGATTGTTTTAAGAAAGAAGTTAAAGTTCCATACCATGCTCTCGGTGCTTGTTTTAACCCATAAGCTGTTGGATTAGGTGTCTAAGTTCATAACTATTCCTGGAATGTACTTGACCCGATTAGGATGGTCCATTTGGGTTGCATGGAATCATGCATTTGGATAGACTAAAATGAGAGAAATAACACTTAAGGTTTATTAATATATTATAAGTTCTAATATATTAATAGTATTATTTGATTAGTATTGATCAAGAATTAGTTTGGAATTAATTAAGTGGTCAAAAGAAGACTAATTAAATATATAGGTGGATTGTGTAAATCACTCATACTTGTATAGTGGGCTAATGCTCCATGGATTATCAAGTTGGGCTAAACCCCATAGGATGCTCCATGGTGGTTATAGAACCCATGGGTCATGGAAATGAAAAGTCATGACAATTAGGGTTTACATGGTGTAACCCTAATTGTAACACACTATATAAGCATCCTTATGTTCACCAAAATCGGGCACTAAGCAAGAAAGAAGAGAGCTAGCCGATTTCAAGAAGTGTGACATTTCTCTCAAGTTTATTCCAAGTGCATTTGGTGTTGTGTGAGACATTTGAGGCATCACACTTAGGGTGCTAGGCTCTCAAGGTTTTTCAAGGAATCCAAACTACTACAAGGTATGTTCTTCTAGCTTACTTTTATGTTTAAAGTTCCCCATGTATTCTAGATAGGATTATGAACCTTGGAAAATCAATTTTGCATGTATCTTAGTCAAACATAGATCCAAGGTTTCTAGGGTTGCATGTACACCTTAGGAGTGTTAGAATGCTGAAAACCCAACAGTGGTATCAGAGACTAGGCTTGTTTGTTTGATACTTGATGCAAAATAGCTGAAAAGTCGAAATTCTTGCTGTCTGCACAGGGGACTAGACGAGTCCAAGCGTATCTTCAACCAACTCGGCGAGTCAGTTCTTGCACTCGACGAGTTGGCCAGGCAGAGTGCAGATTTTCGATTTTTGCTGCTGGAAATGGACTAGAAACATTACCCTAAACTGTTTTGGTGTTTTAAAACTTGTTTTAGATGGAGTAATGGTTGTTCTAATCCATTTACAATGGCTAATATCAAAATTCCATGTTTATATGTGTTCATATGTTCTTGAAATTTTGATATGAATATTCATGTTCTTATGAGTTCTTGCAAGATCATAGGAATTATGTGCTATTGATTGACAGTTAATTCATGATCATGATGTGTTTTAATGGAGTCCATAACTTGTCCTCAAGTTATGGATAACCAAAAGTCACTTTGTAATAAATCCATTAAAAGAACACATAAGTTACAAAAAATGAAGAGTCTTCATTTTTAATAAACAATAACTCATAAGTTATGAAAGATGAAAAATTTTGAAAGTTACAAAACTTGCCCTCAAGTTTTGGAACATGTAAAGTCTCTTTAAAAACTTTAGTTCCAACCCCTAGAATTTTAAAAGTTAAAATTCAGCCCTTATACTTTATAATATTATAAGTTAATAATAATTATATATGTATAAGAACAAGTCGTTTTACCGTTAATAGGCCTCATTCACGAAGCCGGTCTATAAGGGGGGTATAAGGTCGTTGCCTATAAAATGGAAGCTTAATGGGTGTCCACTCTCACCCACCGCTTCCTTGATCGGTGGAGGGTCGTTAGTCGAACGGGTAAGACAAGGACTTTTAATATTCATTAAAAGTATGATGATCATAAAGTAACTAAATATTTTTATAAATTCCCAATCTTAGTTACTTTAGGAAAAATGTCAATAAGGTGCTAACCCATGAAATTACACTTTACACTTTGCTTAAGTCGGTTAGTGGAGCGCGTGTGGTTAACCAGCACACTAGCTGGACTTAACAATGTAGGCAAAGGGTAACTTAATGTTTATCATAGTATCGATGGAGCGCGTGTGGTTAACCGGCACATCGATTGGGGGGTAAACATTAAGGGAACCAAGTAATTTACATGGTTACTTCACACCTTGTTTTGTGATCCTCGACATCCCAGTCACAAAACCTGAAGGGCACACTCGAGATTGAAACATGCCATTGAAAGTTTAATGAATCTCAAAAGATCTAGGAGTTTCAAATCCAATTAAAACCTAATAATTTATTTCGTTTTTCATGGTGGAAATTGGTGAATCGTCATTCGCCTACCTTCAAATATTCTATAGCTTGGATTACGACATCCCTCTTCTAAGTTATAAAATATTGTGTTGGGTCCTAGCCTTAATATTTCATATTGGGTGTTATATTAAGGACTTAAATCAACTATCTTGAATATCTCCCAAAAGATGTCTGGTTCAGACAATTATGATCTTCCCAAAAACTCTTGAAGATGATTTCCCGAAAATCATTCTTCACTCCCTCCACCTCCTCCAATCATTCTCCCTAACCGACAAGTTCTTAAATAGTTCAAAGGTCACTCAAGCCCTATTGGCAAGCTAGGTCTATGTGTGATCATATCTTGGAGATGAAGTCACATATTGACAAGCCGGGAGAGTTGGGTGTCAAAGTCTTGAGAAAGTTGGTTGTTCAATCACTTTCTAAGTCACACAGTGAGTTCCGTTGGGACTACTATGTAACAGACTATGACAAGACCCTAAGGATCTTATCTATTTGCTTGGTGCTGCTGAATCAGCAATGATTTGGTGCTCTGGTAAAGCAAATTTGATTAGGAGATCAACTTCCCAAACTTCCATGGATATTGACAATGGTAACATTGGAAATCCAGAAAAGCTTTCTCTTCCCAATGGAAAGGATCGGCCATAGTCAACTCGGTTGACCAAATGGTAAAGAGAAAGGCTAAGTCTGAGATAGTCCTGAGTGCCATTCCCAAAGGGTCCATATGTTTCTGTTTCCAAAAGAAGGGACATTGGTTGCGAAGCTGCCTTAACTACCTGAAAGATCTGAGAGAAGGTCAAGTCAAAAGGTTGACTCTGCTTCAGGTAAGTCCACTATCTAACTCTATTAAGTTCCTATTTGGAGATTCTTATTACATGATGTGACTGGGTCACATGTTTAAGTTTTAAGAATCAAAGAAAAGAGGGGAAGCTTAAAGAAGAGTAAATTGATTCTGATCGCGAAGATGGATTTCGATCGCATGGTTCAGTGATCAGAATTATGGAGATGCTGCTTAAGAGTTGTGATAGATTTCTTAGGAATAGATAACAACATAGGTTTCATATGCATTTGCATTGTAAGGATAAGTTTTTCTGCAATAAAAGAAACTGTTTGATTTTATTTATTTTAAGTATCCTTACAATGGCATTTGTGAAAAATTGTTGTTTATATGATTCCATTGATAGCAATAATGGAAATATGAATTTGATTCTGTCGTTTGTGGTAGTGTCATACTTTACCAAATAAGGAAAGATTCTCATCACCCAAGTTTCTGTTGGATAGAAACTTGGAATCATACAAGTTGTATAGTATGATGAATGAGAATTTTCATCTTTGGAAAATTAAGACTAGTTTCTTGTTCACATGTATATGTGAGTCAAGTGAAGGACTAAGGGATCGAGTACACATTCGTGTGCACTCGTCAAGTCCACCACAAAAGATCGTAAGATTATTCGTCATGATTTACTAAAGTTTAGTAAATATGGTTATACTTACAAGTTTAAGTATAATTCTGAAACATTGGAAAAGTTTCAATGTAAGGCAGAACGAATTAGAAGAATCAAATTAGGCAGAAAGATAAAAGTTTCTCAAATCTGAAAAGATGGGAGAGTACTTTAGTATCATGTTTTGTGATCATGTTAATGGTTTAGAAATCATATCACAATTAGTCCTCTAAGGACATCTTAGTGCATTCCTATGGCTAAGAAGAGGAGCCATGAATTGTTGAAATGGTTAAATCAAGAAGATGAGTCATACTTCGCTCCAAAAAAAACAATTCTTAGAGTCATACTCCAAGATTGTAACTTGAGTGACATATCTTAAAGAAAGGTTTATAACACTTGTCAAATGTAAGAGTAAAAGTTTCATACTCTTGTACATTTGAAATTGGTAAGTTGTGATGTTTTGGATAAAACAAAGACCAACTAAGGCCAATTGTGTGAAGTGTTTGTCTTGATAAAGAATCCACACTATCTCTTGAATATTTGGCAAGTGAGTCTTATATGTCAAGAGGACAGTGGGAGTCTTAAAGATCTTGAAAAGGCTTCTAGATCTAATCAAGAAGAAAAACCTATAGTTTATCACTAGTACACGACTTGAGGTTTATAACCTATCGTGTTGACATATTCCTATTTTGTGCCCATTCGGTGACAACCGTCAAATTCTGGTCAAGTCAAAGTCAAATAAAGTCAACAAGTCAAACCGGTCAACTCTACTAACTCTTGTATACTAGGGTTTACGTTATGTAATTATTGAACACGTAGAAAGTTCGTATGTGTAGGATTCTTGAGCCCTAATCGGGGTAAGTGATGTAGCAAAGTGACAAAACACTATTACATACCCTTCGGGGGTGTGTAAGACTCTTAAACATGGCTAAACGGGGTTTGCAGACCTTGCGTTACAAAGCCAAACACTCAAAAAGGTCACAAAAGAAGTCTCTCCCAATCTCTTTCACTCTATCTCTCTCTGCCTCAAATCTCTCCCAAATCTCTCTAAGTATGTGAAATCTCTCCCAAATCTCTATCTGAATGAGAAATCTCTCCAAGTATGTGAAATCTCTCCCAAATCTCTCCAAGTATGTGAAATCTCTCCCAAATCTCTCCAAGTATGTGAAATCTCTCCCAAATCTCTCTCTGAATTAGAAATCTCTCCAAGTATGTGAAATCTCTCCCAAATCTCTCTCTGAATGAGAAATCTCTCCAAGTATGTGAAATCTCTCCCAAATCTCTCTCTGAATGAGAAATCTCTCCAAGTATGTGAAATCTCTCCCAAATCTCTCTCAAAATCTCTCTCAACTTCTTATAATCACCCGGGGCATCCCGACCCTTAATTTAATCGAAAACTGCTCGAAAACGGAAGTTTACGCGAAAAACCCTCTTAAGGAGACGAACCTTCTTAGGAACCGAAACCTCCTGAACCGAAACCACCTCCTAAACCGAAACCTTCGGTCCGAGACTGCACCTTCGGTCCGAGATGCGACACTACTCAGCCGAACCCTACTCTCGGTTCCCCATCAACCTTCGGTTCTAAGGGCTGGGACCGAACCTCCGGCCCAGAACTTCGGAAATTGGCAATTTTTGCCCGATTTTCAATATTTTTAGCGTTTTGAGCCCGTTTTTCGTGATTTTAACACGTATATTTTGACATGTAAGACCCCATATTTCCGTAATCTAATCACATTTTGAGGATAATCATTGTCTAAGATTAAAAATATAGTGGGTGAGATACTTGTGGTGGAGTGTTGACTTTGCCTTAGTGTATGACACAAACAACCACCCCATGCCCACTCAATGACCAGCCCTTGTCCTTCCACCATACCTGGTCATTTCATTGTCCTTTCCCACCATTTTTCCAGCCACACTCTTGGTCAAAGGCTAGAAACCCTTACCCCTCCTCACATTTCTCTCATTTCTCTCATTCTCCACCAAAGAACAAACTCCATTCTCTTTCACTTCTCTCTCTAAATTTCGAGATTTCAAGGCTGATTTTCAAGTTCTCCATCTACTTTTGGTAAGTAATATTATCCTTCATATGATTATTCCACCTCTTTCTACTCAAATCATAGGTTGCTTACACAAACTTCATCATATTTGTGTTAGTTCTTCGAATCTTCAAGCAACCTTCTAAGTGTTCTTGAGTTGAACACTACCTTTCTTCAACATCCACCCACTGAAATCAGACAAGGTGAGTTCATACACCTATATTTTCATGTTTTTCTTAAGTTTTAAGGGGGGGGGGGGTGGGGATTACAAGTTAAAACACCGAGAACACAACTAAACTCACCCAACAGCTTTCATCAGAAAAGTTTAACTCCATTCACGAACTGTTTTGGTCAACTTAAACATTTTAGTTTTCAAAACTGTATTGGGTGCGAATATTTCAGGTTCATACCTTTAAAATGACTACTTGCACATCACCATACGATTTTTATAGAATTTATGGTGATTTTTACAAAACTGCCTATCATTTCAAGAACAAATCCGGACCAGTCTGTGAATATGGACTTTTTCACACAAGTGGGAAGTCACTAAAAATCATAATAAAATTTATGAACAAACTAGACACATTTTCCAAACTCTCAGAATTTACAGATTCTGATTTGGACTTTTGATGATTTTTCTATAAATCTTCTAAGATCAGGAAATAGAAATATTAACACTAGAAAAATGTTATCTATTTCACTTACACCTTGTAACTTGTTGAGCAAGGTGTGTATCATTATGTGCATATATGTGTTATATTATATGTTATTTTGTCTTGGTAAATAGACATACAAACAGAAAACAAATGGATTTTTACCTCCACAAGGATGGTGAATAATTAAAATAAACAAAGTTTATATCTATTGCATACAAACATTTTGATAAACTATTGTAAGTATAGTTTAGGTTCACTACTACTACAATCATTTGATAAACTATAACAGATATAGTTTATGATGCACTACACAACAAGTTCATTACTAAATGCTTCATTTACACAAAAAGGGTTTTTCATTCACTTCACGTAAATCCGTTAATGACTAAATTGTGAGACATTCGCTCCATGTTACTTTTCAAGTAATTCACTATAAGTCCTATATTGTAACCAGAGTCTCTTTGAGGGAGAGCGTGATAGTTGTGTATAGATCTATATTGGGATTGACACCCCACACCTTGCTTCTAGCTACAGTAGGACCTCGAGGTCTACGGGTGACAAATGTCATAACATTTCCGACGCCTAAAGAACGTCGTTTCAGGCCATCTAGGTCATAGTATGGTTATAATAACTCACAAAAAGTATTAACAACTCATAGGAATTTACGAAAATTTCATTGAATCAAACGAGTTTATGTTAAATTAAACTTGCACTGCTTTACTATAAATATGGAAATTACTTGTACATTTTGGTCTTTGGATTTAAGGCTGCAATTCATACTCTAAGGAAAATATTGGATTTTCTGGAACAAACATTACTTTTACAAAGGAAAAGGTTTTCATCACTACATTCAAAAGCTTATGAACTCACCAACTTAATTGTTGACACTCTTTCAAACTACTTGTATTCTCAGGGAATAAATAATCAGGTAAGCAAGCGCTTTTGAGGATGGGACGTTAAGGCGTCAAACATTTCATTTTTGTTCAACATAATGTAATTGATTTGGAAACATGTAAACATATACTATGATGTAACTTTTTCAATTATATTTATGTTGGTTGTGTTTACTTTGATCACTATTGAAATTGTTGTTATGATACTATACATGAAGTCCTCCACCCCCGGACGTTTCCGCCATCCTAGGTTTGGGGGTGTGACAGATTGGTATCAGAGCAATGTTTATAGTGAACTAAGTATATCGAACCACATAAGATATACAAACTATAAACAGATTTGGGACTGAAAGTCTCTGATTGAACATTTTCAAATGACTTTACTTTTAGAAAGTAAACGGTTTCTTGTTAAAAGTATAAGTACATGCATACATGCTCGCATAGTGTCATAACTAGGAAGAACATAAGGTAAAAGAGGAGGAGTTGTACGTTACGAGTATGCCTTGGGATATGTGGTCAAGTCTGGGATGGATATAGCCTGATCAACTATATCTGTCCGAGAAGTGATTTGCATATATTGGGGGATAGTCGTAGTGGACAACAAATCTGACAACCTAACATCACCCTATAATGAATGCATTAAGAACCAAACATAACATTTAAAAATACTATAGGAGTATTTTGTAAATATATAACTCGACATTCTAGATTCTTTTCATATCTCTTACACCCCTATTCTCGTACAGACAACATGGTGGGATTCCATCTACCTGGAGACCCTTACTTCCCTAATGAGGGAAACGCTGGATGGCTCGAGGCAGAACCCGAGGAAATGATCGAGGAGGATCCTGAGGAAGACCCCGAAGAGGTTGAGGAAGAAGAGGAACCCGATGAGGAAGAAGAAATGGGGGACGAAGAAGAAGAAGAAGAACCAGAGGAGGAAGTCATCAACCCTCCTTACATCGCCAGGGTGCCTGCGAACCGTTTTGGTTACAACGGGCCCGAACCCCGTTGGGCAACAGTGATCGAGCGATGGAGCCGTCAACAACGACAACGATCACCATTTGGCGATCAACGAGGTTACTACGACCTCAGCCACGGGGGACCGGCTGACAGAGCGCTTCCAGTCATGACTCAACAGATAACTAACATCAATCATCACGGTAGAGCAACGATGGACCAAATTCGGGAGCTGAGTGCCAATATAGAAGCTACTACTACCCGCACCAGAGACCTAGAGAGAGACTCCTACTTCAGGGACCAACTCATCAAGGACCTTATCGCCGCTCGAGCAGAAGCAAGGGAGTATCAAGAAAAATACTTGGCACCCGAGGAAAGAGTGACTGCAGCCGAGCGACAATTGGCCGAACTCCAGGGCGCATCGACCTCGTCCCAAGCACCACCAGGGACTGATCATCGTGAGTAGAACTCATGCTACTCGCACGTCCTTGTAGATTAGGTTTATGAGTATGCGTTAGTGCTACTCTTTTTGCATGTAAGCTAACCCTGCGATTAAGTGATTACACTACTCAAGGGGCTATGTTATGCCAAAAAATTTCCGTTACATTGATGTAGACCTGCTTAAAGGTCAAATTCTCCTAAACAATATGTATCAAATTATATCAATGAAATTGGCATGTATTTTATTTCATTGCGGATTTATGATAAATCTCATAACATGTCAGTACAAACAATTTGCTTTCGGTGTTTCTGAGATTCTTAATGTGCACCTCATGGTTAATTGTAATTGTGAGACGATCGACTTAGAAATGGTGAGTCCGCCTTAGGTCCTGTTCCTTTTTTGGTTGTGGGCTTAGGATAGACTCATTAAGTTCAACGGCCTATTGGACCATAATCACAAATAACCGGTGTGCATCGAGTGATCATAGGAAAGGACCAGGCATGAACAAAGATTACAGAATTACAATTGGATCACTACTAAATTCGGGGAGTTCGAGCGCATGAACTTTCTTCATAAATTATTTCTGAATGTTTTAAGTCGAGACATAAACAAATAATCAAATTCAATAAACTTCGACTTACAATTGAAGACTTACCGATTTTTCGTCTTTATCACTTTTGACAGAACTATGCCACCAAAGAAAAGACCCAGACCTTCCGGCAGCACAGCACCACCTCCTCCGCCGCCACCTCCACAGTTTGATTCCGTGATTTTCCAGGCTGCAGTAACAGCAGCCATGGCGGCCGCAATGTCGCAGATAGGTACAAACGATGCTGGTGGTTCTGGATCTGGTGCTACGTACTCTAACCACGGGGACAGTACGGGGCGTACAAAAGAGTGTTCTTACAAAGACTTCACGAATGGCAAACCTGATTTTTTAATGGAAACGGGGGAGTAGTCACACTAATGCAATGGTTCGAGAGGACTGAAGCAGTTGTTGAAATCTGTGCTTGTCCCGAAACGAGCAAAGTCAAGTATGCGGCATTCACTTTCACCGGTAAAGCTCTCACTTGGTGGAATGGCCGAGTTAAGTCACTTACTCCTGCAGTGGCTAACTCTATCAGCTGGGAGGACTTGAAAGCTTTGATGCTAAAGGAGTATTGCCCGAGGGGCGAAGTGCAAAAACTTGAAGAAGAACTCTGGAACCTCAAGATGTCGGGCACAGACCTTGAAACTTATACTACCCGATTCAATGACCTCGCACTCCTCTGCCCAGCAATGGTCACTCCGGAAGAGAAGAAGGTGGAACGATACCTCTGGGGGCTATCATCCCAGATTCAAGATAGTGTGCTGGCCTCGAAACCCACTACTTTTGACAGTGCCAAGGAATTGGCACAACAACTTGTCGACCATAGGGCCAGCCACGGTACTGTTACTACCACCCATGATCGAGCTAAGGGGGGGAGCAATAAAAGAAAATTCTGGAACAACAAAAAGAAGCAGTCGGTACCAGACTCCGCCAAAAAGCAACAGACAGTTGCTGTCCGTGCTGCCACTACTCCTACCACTCCAGCACCACAGAGGCAATATGCTGGAAACCTTCCCAAGTGCAACAAGTGTAATTTCCACCACACCGGTGCTTGTCGGGAAATGTACTGCAAAAATTGCAACAAGAAGGGGCATACCGCTCGCTTCTCTAGGGCGCCAGCCCAACCAATCACTCAAGTCGCCAATACGGGGGCAAGTCAAGCCTGTTACGGCTGCGGGGAGCCAGGGCACTTCAAAAGAAACTTCCCAAAGGCACAAACCCCTAATGCTGGTGGCGTGGGGAGAGTCCTGGCTATAGGACATGGAGAAGCAATCAAGGACCCCATAGTGGTTACTGGTACGTTTCTTCTCAATAACTCATATGCATGCATACTCTTCGATAGTGGAGCGGAGAGGAGTTTTGTGAGCCATCAATTCAAACAATTACTTAGACAAGATCCCCAATTGCTAAAAGACACATACGTCGTAGAAATGGCAAACGGAAAGGCAGAGCGCACTAGCGATATATACTCAGGGTGTACCCTCACTCTAGATAATCATTCATTTAAAATCGACCTAATGCCGATAACAATAAAAAGTTTCGACATAATCATCGGTATGGATTGGTTAAGTTCTCATCATGCCGACATTCTGTGTTATGAAAGGGCCGTACGCCTCAATCTGCCAAGTAACGAAACCCTTCTCGTCTACGGCGATAAACCCAGTGCAAACTTACAAATCATTTCTTGCATCAAGGCTCAAAAGTATCTCCGAAAGGAGTACCACGCCTTTTTAGCCCATGTGGTAGATAAGAAACAAGAGACGAAGGATATCAAAGACATTCCAGAGGTGTGCAACTTTCCCGACGTATTCCCAGAAGACCTTCCAGGCGTACCCCTCGCACGGCAAGTCGAATTCCGAATCGAGTTTGTCCTCGGAGCTACCCCAGTAGCCAAAGCTCCGTACCGCCTAGCACCGGCATAAATGCAAGAATTATCCAGTCAACTGAACGAACTGTTAAGCAAAGGGTTCATCAGGTCGAGCTTTTCACCTTGGGGAGCACTAGTCCTGTTTGTAAAGAAGAAGGACTGATCTTTTCGCATGTGCATCGACTACCGCGAGTTAAATAAGCTTACCATCAAAAACCGATACCCTCTACCCCGAATCGACGACCTCTTCAACCAACTTCAAGGAGCAAGCTACTTTTCAAAAATCGATCTAAGGTCGGGTTACCATCAACTACGAGTTCAAGAAGAAGATATCCCCAAGACAACTTTCAGAACTCGCTATGGGCACTACGAGTTTGTAGTGATGCCCTTCGGGTTAACAAATGCACCTGCGGTATTCATGGACCTGATGAATCGAGTGTGTCGACCCTACTTAGACAAATTCGTGATCGTGTTCATCGACGAAATTTTGGTTTACTCACGAAGCAAGGAAGAGCACTGCCAACACCTGCGACAAGTGTTAGAGACGTTGAGAGCTGAGAAGCTTTATGCTAAATTCCTAAGTGCGAATTATGGATCCGAGAAGTGGATTTCCTTGGTCATATGGTCAGTGAGAGAGGGATACATGTGGACCCCTCCAAAATCAAGGCAATCGAGAACTGGTCAGCACCTACAACACCAACCGAAATCCGACAATTCTTGGGGCTTGCTGGATACTACCGAAGATTCATCCAAAACTTCTCCAAGATCGCTAAACCGCTCACCACCTTGACTAAAAAAGGTGTGATGTTTAAATGGGAAGATAAACAAGAAGCTGCCTTCCAAACGTTAAAACAAGCCATGTGCAGCGCACCAATCCTGTCTCTGCCAGAAGGGACTGAAGACTTTGTAGTCTACTGCGACGCATCAAAACAGGGGCTTGGGTGTGTATTAATGCAGCAAGGAAAGGTCATTGCCTACACATCGAGGCAATTGAAAACGCACGAGGTCAACTACGCCACACATGACCTCGAATTGGGAGCAGTAGTGTTCGCCCTAAAGATCTGGAGGCACTACCTTTACGGAACAAAGTGTACTATCTTTACCGATCACAAGAGCCTTCAGCACATTCTCAACCAAAAGGAACTCAACATGAGGCAAAGACGATGGGTAGAAC
Organism: Lactuca virosa; assembly: GCF_052849685.1. Taxonomy (NCBI): domain Eukaryota; kingdom Viridiplantae; phylum Streptophyta; class Magnoliopsida; order Asterales; family Asteraceae; genus Lactuca; species Lactuca virosa. The sequence goes on from NC_136429.1 coordinate 320,391,977, forward strand.
TACTGAACGATTACGAGTGTGAGATTCGTTATCACCCAGGTAAGGCAAACGTAGTAGCAGATGCCTTAAGTCGAAAGGAATACTCGGGGCGCCGAGTAAAGTCATTAACGATGACAATCCATTCACACCTGTCTAAACAAATCAAAGAGGCTCAGTTGGAGGCCTTGCAACCGGAAAATGTGACGGGTGAGGCACTAAGAGGAATGGATAAAAACCTAGAAGTCAAAGACGACGGAGTTCGTTACCTCATGAACCGAATCTGGACACCGAAGTTCGGTGGTTTCCGAGACGTCATCATGAACGAGGTACACAAGACTCGATACTCCATCCACCCAGGTTCAGATAAGATGTATCTGGATCTCAAGAAGTTGTACTGGTGGCCAAACATGAAAGCCGAAATTGCTACCTATGTAGGCAAGTGTTTGACTTGCGCCAAGGTCAAAGTAGAATATCAGAAACCCTCAGGACTACTATAACAGCCTGATATACCTGAGTGGAAGTGGGAACGGATAACCATGGACTTCATAACCAAGCTACCCAAGACCACAGGCGGGCTTGATACCATATGGGTAATCGTAGACAGATTGACCAAATCAGCGCACTTCCTGCCGATAAAAAAACCGACAAGATGGAGAAACTGACTAGGACGTACATCAAAGAGATTGTACGACTGCATGGCATGCCAAAACCCATTATCTCAGACAGGGATAGTCGATTTACCTCGCGATTCTGGCAATCACTTCAGAAGTCCTTGGGAACTAGGCTGGACATGAGTACAGCCTATCACCCACAAATCGACGGGCAAAGTGAGAGGACCATTCAGACGCTAGAAGACATGCTTAGAGCGTGTGTGATAGACTTTGGTAAAGCTTGGGATACCCATTTACCACTTGTCGAATTCTCGTACAATAACAGTTATCACACTAGCATCAAGGTTGCACCATTTGAAGCCCTCTATGGCCGCAAGTGCAGGTCACCTCTGTGCTGGGCTGAAGTGGGTGACACGCAACTAGCTAAGGGACAAGTCCCTAATAGCACCCTCACTGGCCCGAAGATAATAAGGGAAACTACAGAGAAGATAGTTCAACTCCAAGAACGATTAAAAGCTTCTAGACACAGACAGAAAAGTTATGCGGATAACAGACGAAAGCCCTTGGAATTCCAGGTTGGAGATCGCGTGTTATTAAAGGTCTCACCCTGGAAGGGTTTAATACGTTTCGGCAAACGAGGAAAACTGAACCCTAGATACATCGGACCATTCGAGATCCTTGCTAGGATTGGCCCAGTAGCTTACAAGCTTCGCCCACCACAGGAACTTAATAACGTACATCCTACCTTCCACGTATCGAACTTAAAGAAATGTCTATCGGACGAGACCCTCGTGATACCACTCGACAAAATTGAAATCAACTAGAGTCTCCACTTCGTGGAGGAACCGGTAGAAATCATGGATCGAGAGATCAAAAGAACAAAGCAAAGTCGTATTCCCATTCTGAAGGTCCGCTGGAACGCTAAACGAGGACCCAAATTCACCTGGGAACGCGAGGATCAGATGAAACAAAAGTATCCACATCTCTTCCCAAATTCTTGAAGTCCCAGTCAAAAAGCTAAATTTCGGGACGAAATTCCTTCTAACGGGGGGATGATGTGACAACCGTCAAATTCTGGTCAAGTCAAAGTCAAATAAAGTCAACAAGTCAAACCGGTCAACTCTACTAACTCTTGTATACTAAGGTTTACGTTATGTAATTATTGTACAATTCGCTATTTTAATAAGAAGTCATCACGTGGAAAGTTCGTATGTGTAGGATTCTTGAGCCCTAATCGGCGTAAGTGATGTAGCAAAGCGACAAAACACTATTACATACCCTTCGGGGGTGTGTAAGACTCTTAAAGATGGCTAAATGGGGTTTGCGGACCTTGCGTTACAAAGCCAAACACTCAAAAAGGTCACAAAAGAAGTCTCTCCCAATCTCTTTCACTCTATCTCTCTCTGCCTCAAATCTCTCCCAAATCTCTCTAAGTATGTGAAATCTCTCCCAATCTCTATCTGAATGAGAAATCTCTCCAAGTATGTGAAATCTCTCCCAAATCTCTCCAAGTATGTGAAATCTCTCCCAAATCTCTCCAAGTACGTGAAATCTCTCCCAAATCTCTCTCTGAATGAGAAATCTCTCCAAGTATGTGAAATCTCTCCCAAATCTCTCTCTGAATGACAAATCTCTCCAAGTATGTGAAATCTCTCCCAAATCTCTCTCAACTTCTTATAATCACCCGGGGCATCCCGACCCTTAATTTAATCGAAAACCGCTCGAAAACGGAAGTTTACGCGAAAAACCCTCTTAAGGAGCCGAACCTTCTTAGGAACCGAAACTTCTTAGGAGCCGAACCTTCTTAGGAACCGAAACTTCTTAGGAGCCGAACCTTCTTAGGAACCGAAACCACCTCCTGAACCGAAAGTAACCTTCGGTCCGAGAGGACTCCACCTTCGGTCCGAGACTGCACCTTCGGTCCGAGATGCGACACTACTCAGCCGAATCCTACTCTCGGTTCCCCATCAACCTTCGGTTCTAAGGGTTGGGACCGAACCTCCGTCCCATAATTTCGGAAATTGGCAATTTTTGCCCGGTTTTCAATATTTTTAGCGTTTTGAGCCCGTTTTTCGTGATTTTAACACGAGATTTTCACCCAAACTTATATTTTGACATGTAAGACCCCATATTTCCATAATCTAATCACATTTTGAGGATAATCATTGTCTAAGATTAAAAATATAGTGGGTGAGATACTTGTGGTGGAGTGTTGACTTTGCCTTAGTGTATGACACAAACAACCACCCCATGCCCACTCAATGACCAGCCCTTGTCCTTCCACCATACCTGGTCATTTCATTGTCCTTTCCCACCATTTTTCCAGCCACACTCTTGGTCAAAGGCTAGAAACCCTTACCCCTCCTCACATTTCTCTCATTCCTCTCATTCTCCACCAAAGAACAAACTCCATTCTCTCTCACTTCTCTCTCTAAATTTCGAGATTTCAAGGCTGATTTTCAAGTTCTCCATCTACTTTTGGTAAGTAATATTATCCTTCATATGATTATTCCACCTCTTTCTACTCAAATCATAGGTTGCTTACACAAACTTCATCATATTTGTGTTAGTTCTTCGAATCTTCAAGCAACCTTCTAAGTGTTCTTGAGTTGAACACTACCTTTCTTCAACATCCACCCACTGAAATCAGAGAAGGTGAGTTCATACACCTATATTTTCATGTTTTTCTTAAGTTTTAAGGGGGGGGGGGGGTGGGGAATATAAGTTAAAACACCGAGAACACAACTAAACTCACCCAACAGCTTTCATCAGAAAAGTTTAACTCCATTCACGAACTGTTTTGGTCAACTTAAACATTTTAGTTTTCAAACCTGTATTGGGTGCGAATATTTCAGGTTCATACCTTTAAAATGACTACTTGCACATCACCATACGATTTTTATAGAATTTATGGTGATTTTTACAAAACTGCCTATCATTTCAAGAACAAATCCGGACCAGTCTGTGAATATGGACTTTTTCACACAAGTGGAAATCACTAAAAATCATAATAAAATTTATGAACAAACTAGACACATTTTCCAAACTCTCAGAATTTACAGATTCTGATTTGGACTTTTGATGATTTTTCTATAAATCTTCTAAGATCAGGAAATAGAAATATTAACACTAGAAAAATGTTATCTATTTCACTTACACCTTGTAACTTGTTGAGCAAGGTGTGTATCATTATGTGCATATATGTGTTATATTATATGTTATTTTGTCTTGGTAAATAGACATACAAACAGAAAACAAATGGATTTTTACCTCCACAAGGATGGTGAATAATTAAAATAAACAAAGTTTATATCCATTGCATACAAACATTTTGATAAACTATTGTAAGTATAGTTTAGGTTCACTACTACTACAATCATTTGATAAACTATAATAGGTTTAGTTTATGATGCACTACACAACAAGTTCATTACTAAAGGCTTCATTTACACAAAAAGGGTTTTTCATTCACTTCACGTAAATCCGTTAATGACTAAATTGTGAGACATTCGCTTCATGTTACTTTTCAAGTAATTCACTATAAGTCTTGTATTGTAACCAGAGTCTCTTTGAGGGAGAGTGTGATAGTTGTGTATAGATCTATATTGGGATTGACACCCCACACATTGCTACTAGCTACAGTAGGACCTCGAGGTCTACGGGTGACAAATGTCATAACATTTCCGACGCCTGAAGAACGTCGTTTCAGGCCATCTAGGTCATAGTATGGTTATAATAACTCACAAAAAGTATTAACAACTCATAGGAATTTACGAAAATTTCATTGAATCAAACGAGTTTATGTCAAATTAAACTTGCATTGCTTTACTATAAATATGGAAATTACTTGTACATTTTGTTCTTTGGATTTAAGGCTGCAATTCACACTCTAAGGAAAATATTGGATTTTCTAGAACAAACATTACTTTTACAAAGGAAAAGGTTTTAATCACTACATTCAAAAGCTTATGAACTCACCAACTTAATTGTTGACACTCTTTCAAACTACTTGTATTCTCAGGGAATAAATAATCAGGTAAGCAAGCGCTTTTGAGGATGGAACGTTAAGGCGTCAAACATTTCATTTTTGTTCAGCATAATGTAATTGATTTGGAAACATGTAAACATATACTATGATGTAACTTTTTCAATTATATTTATGTTGGTTGTGTTTACTTTGATCACTATTGAAATTGTTGTTATGATACTATACATGAAGTCCTCCACCCCCGGACGTTTCCGCCATCCTAGGTTTGGGGGTGTGACACATTCCAGTTAAAGTTGGCTTTGCTGCCAGGTGGCAAGAAATTAAGGCTGCACAAGTTCAATCCATATGAGTTTGGATTTGTCACTAACCTTGTCTTGTGATTATGGTTTTGACAAATTCACATGGATAGGAACACATACACCATAAAATCTAAGTGTCATAAGGTTTCTCTCCGATTCATGAAAATGATGGTGAGGAAATGCTTTCACTAAGTAGATTTTAAGTAGATAGCAATTGTGACATTTGCATTCTCAAAGTCGTTAGTGGAGCGTGTGTGGTTAACCGGCACACTAACATGGACTTGTGAGAAATGGCAAATGTCTAAATAATTGAGACTATGATTACGACATCCCTTTTCATAGTTCTGAAATTTTTTAGACACACATGTGTGCTATCTAAGGAAAGGTGTATGTTTTTGATAAAGTTTTATCAAAGCATCTTGTGTCAGAAATATGAACTTTGATAAGAAGGTCAAAAAAGTATTGATTTCTAGAAGTCCAGCAGATTTCCGAGTACATGTCAAAGCTAGTGGGAGCATAAGTGTTATGTTAATAATCATCATGATAATTATAATAAGTGTTGCAAGTTAGCAATGTTAATTATAGAAAACAAAAGGTTTCAATTGGGAAAAAGTTGTTTTGCTATAATTAAGGGAGAGGAAATTATACTTCACTTCAATTCTAAAAGCTTAGATTGAGTTTTTAATCATCTTTAGTTAAGGATATATATATATATATATATATATATATATATATATATATATATATATATATATATATATATATATATGAATTTTATGTTGGAATGGCTCAACATAAAGAAATTCTATATATGGGTCCATTATTTGCGTTCTAAAATTCGATTATGATTACGACATCCCTTTTCATAATCTGAATTATGAGAACTTGGCAAATAGAAATAGAAATATTATAGCAAAAGACTGGTCTAGTATCATGTCTTTATGTATCGTGTGCCATATGCTTCGAATATAGGATCGGTTGCATGTGCTATAATATTCACCTGTTCTAAATTTTTCAAATGCCTAGTGCATTAAAAGGGAAAAAGTACTAGAACTAGATATGGCTAATTTGATTAAGCAATTGTTGAGGACAATCTGAGGTTTACCAAAGATTGGTTGCTCAGGGACAGTTGGAAGTATAGTGTTAATTTTGGAAGGACCATATTGACATATTCTAGAAAGAGGCAACTCTTGTTCAGGAGTAATAGTCAAAAGGGGAATATGGAAATATTCCATAGGTGGAAGTTATTCATTAAATCCGTGTAAGATTAGGAAACTTAATGCAAGAAGAATGTTCAAAGGCAATGAACTTTGAATATAAGACTTCTGTTCCATGGAGTTGATCTCCATTGGAACACTCTGTAATGTCTATTGACAAGTCTTTGTGACTTTGTGCATAATCATTACAAGAGGACCAATGCATATAAGTTTAGAATCTAACAGATTTAGGTAAATGGCGGGAATTTCGAATTCTTGCATTTGCGGTAAGGATTTGGGATTGTGAAATGAGTATCATTGGAATTATGTTCAATCGATCTATTTCACAGAGTAAAGATCATAGACAAACTTAGTGTGCATACTTGGTGTATGGCATAACTAATGTTTGGAAAAACATAGTGTACATACTTGGTGTATGGCATAACTAGTGTTTAGGAAAAACCATAGCGTACATGCTTGGAGCATGGGACAACTATTATTATTATTATTATTATTTTATTATTATTATTATTATTATTATTATTATTATTTTAATTTCAAGTATAAAGTTGATAGTTTGAAACAGTATACAATGAATAATGTGTAATCAATATGGTGATAAATAAAAGTTGTTTTATTTATATTCATAAATTCTGAGACCATAGTTGATTCGATTATTCTTGTGTTTCACTTTGCATGTTTTGACTTCCAGAATAACTAGGTCATTCTTCCGAATGACTAAGTTATTCAAACCATCCACAGTCGGTCATATGTTGGAAGTAGATATGAATCAAGACTATTATGAAGCTGGATTGTAGATGTCCAAGGTATGGGACATAACAAGGATTGCTGCAACATTCATGAGTGCTCATAAGTTCTGAGTATTGGATTCAACCCACGCTCGTTGGTATCACTTCATGGAATTTATCTCGAGTGATCGCGAGACGGTAATATCATATAAGTCTTCAAACCTAGAGATATGACTTGTTGCCTATGAGTTGGTTATACATTGATTGTACGTAAATGCATTGGTAACTCAATGTTCTAAAACGTGCCTTTGTGTATGATTCAACAAGTAGTAGAACAAGCATATGAGTCGAAGTTTATCTGTTCCTTCTTGGATTAGAAGCGATATCTGGGCCCCTCGATGATTTTGTGTTGACCCATGTACCGGGACCTGTCAATACTAAGTTGATGTGTTCAAATAAGTTCTATGTCAAACAAATCGGAAATCGGGAAACAAACTGCTGGACAATAAGTAAGACATTGTTGCACGTATTTGTCCGGCTGATATCTAGAACAGAGGATTATATGACCACTTATCTTAAATGGCGTATCATCATCATCTCAGTTCCGCGAGACCTTGAAAGAGCTATGATTGCTGATCGGTTCCTGAAGTCATTCTTGCAGTTATAGTTATTAGACTTATCCAAGTGGGAGACTGTTGGATTAGGTGTCTAAGTTCATAACTATTCCTGGAATGTACTTGACCCGATTAGCATGGTCCATTTGGGTTGCATGACATCATGCATTTGGATAGACTAAAATGAGAGAAATAACAGTTAAGGTTTATTAATATATTATAAGTTCTAATATATTAATAGTATTATTTGATTAGTATTGATCAAGAATTAGTTTGGAATTAATTAAGTGATCAAAAGAAGACTAATTAAATATATGGGTTGATTGTGTAAATCACTCATACTTGTATAGTGGGCTAATGCTCCATGGATTATCAAGTTGGGCTAAAACCCATAGGATGCTCCATGGTGGTTATAGAACCCATGGGTCATGGAAATGAAAATTCATGACAATTAGGGTTTACGTGGTGTAACTCTAATTGTAACACACTGTATAAGCATCCTTATGTTCACCAAAATCGGGCACTAAGCAAGAAAGAAGAGAGCTAGCTGATTTCAAGAAGTGTGACATTTCTCTCAAGTTTATTTCAAGTGCATTTGGTGTTGTGTGAGACATATGAGGCATCACACTTGGGGTGCTAGGCTCTCAAGGTTTTTCAAGGAATCCAAACTACTACAAGGTATGTTCTTCTAGCTTACTTTTATGTTTAAAGTTCCCCATGTATTCTAGATAGGATTACGAACCTTGCAAAATCAATTTTGCATGTATCTTAGTCAAACATAGATCCAAGGTTTCTAGGGTTGCATGTACACCTTAGGAGTGTTAGAATGCTGAAAACCCAACATAAACAACCTTATCTAAGATATAGCAATGATTAGGATATTCTTCATTTACAAAACCTGGAGGTTGTTCCACATACACTGTCTCTTCGAGTTCTCCATTCAAAAATGCACATTTCACATCCATTTGATAAACATCAAAATCTTTATGAGCTACATAGGCCAAAAATATTCGGACTGCCTCGAGTCTTGCGACAGGGGAGAAGGTTTCTTCATAGTCTATTCCTTCTTGTTGCGAATAGCCTTTTACTACAAGCATAGCTTTATTTCGAACAATATTATCATCTTTGTCTGTTTTATTTTTGAAAATCCATTTTAACCCAACTATCGAAACGTCTTTTGGTTTAGGAATTAATCTCCAAACCTTGTTTCTTTCGAATTCAGCCAATTCAGATTGCATTGCAAGAACCCAATCTGAGTGTTCCATTGCAACCTTAACTGTTTTTGGTGCAATTTTCAAAATGAAGACGTTAAACATGCAAAATTCCTGATGAACGTTAAGTACCTCATTCTTTGCAAAATTCAGATTGAGCTCTCGTTAACACACCGTCTTGTGGATTTCCAAGAACTTGTTCCTTTGGATGATTTCTTGTCCATTTATCTAAATGTGGATATGCTGGATCAAAATCCAATGGTGCATCTTCAAACATTTTATCATTTTCACATCCTGCAACAGAAACATTGTCATTTGAATCATGAAAATTTTCATTATGACCACTATTCTACATAATTGAATCATTTCGCTCCCCCTCAATTGGATGCTCCCCCTCAACAGGATGCTCCCCCTCAACATTATTATCCAATATCCTATACTCCCCCTCGAAAGGATGCTCCCCCTCAATCTGAGTTGTCGAATTCAAGTGCTCCCACTCCACTTGAACATTTAGCATGCTTTCGCCAAGTTTTGGAGAATTAGATGTTGAATTCAAGTCTAAGGTATCTTGGAGTAATGTCAAATTGTCAGAATGCTTTGAAGCTTCAGGTATGCAAGTATCAGTTGCATTAACTTCAGCATCAGCAGCCATATCTGGAGTACCAAAAATTAAGTCATAATCAAAATCTATCGAATTTGAAATTTCAAACTCAATATTTGATTCATTAATAATTGGTGGGTGATCAAAGCATTTTTCGACTTGTTTAACATAATAATCATCAAAGGTAAGATTAAACGTTTCTTCCACTTTTCGTGTCCGTTTATTCAAAACCTGATATGCAATCGAATTATGAGAATATCCCAAGAAAATTCCTTCGTCAGCTTTGGACTGGAATTTTGAAAGATTATCCTTGATATTCATGATAAAACACCTGCAACTAAAAACATGAAAGAATTTGACATTAGGTTTTCGGTTTTCATAAGGGGTAATGTTGAAACGACGATGAATAAACGATCTGTTTTGAGTAAAACATGAAGTGGAAATAGCTTCAACCCAAAGATATTGAGGAAGATTCGCATATGTAAGCATTGTTCGTGCTGCTTCACAGAGAGAACAATTTCGTCTCTCAACTACACCATTCTGCTGAGGTGTATATGGCGAAGAGAAATTATGCGAAATCCCTTGATCAACTAAAAACAAAACAAGAAAGTTATTCTTAAATTCAGAACCATTATCACTTTTAATTGTTCGAACTTTCTTCTTTAAGCTGATCTCTATCTTCTTGATAAAGTCGATCATTACTTGAGCAACCTCATATTTTAACCTGAGAAAATAAGCCCAAGTAAACTGTGAAAAATCATCAACAATAACTAAAATGTACTGTTTCTTGTTGAGTGTCTCAACAGTCGATGGTCCACATAAGTCAATGTAAAGTAATTACAACGGTTCAACGATCTTTGAATCAATAACCACAGGATGACCTTTGCGATGTTGTTTTCCTTGTTCGCAAGCTGCACATAAAGTATCATTATCAAATTTTAACACAGGCAAACCTCGCACAAGATCATCAGCTACCAATTTGTTGATATTTCGAAAATTTAAGTGAGAAAGTCGTCGATGCCAAAGCTAGCTAACATCAGCTGAGGCTTTTGAGAGTAAACACACTGAGGGTTTTCCGATGATTGGTTTGATATCGAGAGTAAACATGTCTCCATGTCGTTTGGATTTGAGCAAAACTTCTTTAGTTTCTATATTTGAAATGATGCTTCCTGCTTCGTTAAACACCACTTGATTGCCAGTGCCCACAACAAGTTGTGAAACACTTATCAAGTTATGTTGAAGACCTTCAACATATGCAAATCTCTTAATAGTAAAGTTCTAATTCGTGACTTTGCCATATCCTTTCACCCGGCATTTGTGATTGTTTCCAAATTTAACTACTCCTGCATTCTCCAAACTTCGATAATCACGCAAATTCTCATTCTTTCCAGTCATGTGATGAGAGCAACCACTATCAATGTACCATTTATCATCATATTGCTCGTCACACAAAACCTACAATTAATGAAAGAATTTAGGTACCCAAGGCTGTTTGGGTCCTTGGTTATTAGCTTTGAAAACTGAGTGAAATGAAGAACCTAAAACCCAATCACGAACTTTTGATTTGAAACTATCAATTAAGTCGACATCATTAGGTAAAGGAGCAGAAACATAAGTTTTCGAAGGATTAGGATTGTCACAGACATTCGCCTTTTTGTTCTCAGTTTGTTTCTCGACATGTCTGTCTTTCGAAACTGATTTCCATGTTTTGACAGAAATATTTGATTCTTTTGAAGATGAACTTCTGTTTAAATAATCATTCACATATTTCTCATAAGCTTCTCGAATTTGTTGTTGGGAAAAATGTCGAGATTGAAACATCTTTCCTTTCCCTTCAAGCCAATGATCAATATTCTTTACATGTGATGAACATTTAGTGTATGAAACTTTTGAATGTTGCTTCCCAGAAGGATTTGGAAAATTTGGTTTTTGTGGAGTGAAATCAACATTTGATTTAGGACGAAACTTTTCAAATTGTCGATTTTTAACACTGTTTCCGACATTTGTGTTACGAGAAAATCGATGTTGAAAATTCTTTGATTGAGCTGGTGAAGGATTGTGTTTTAAATTTTGATTTTGAGAAAATATTTGTTGTGAATGAGGATAAAATCGATTTATGAAATTTTTATTTGGAAATTTCTGTGATGAATGAGTGAAATTTTTCGAAAATGATGTAGTTGCTTGAGTTTTATTTTTCGAAAATGTAGTATGTGAAATGGATTCAGACAATGATTTATTATTTTGAGCGGGATTTTTCTGAATGCCTGAATGTGACGAAGACTGAGTCTTAACATTTGAACTCTGTATTTTCAGATGTTTTCTTTGTCAATCCATTTTGCTTCTTTCGAGAATCAACAGTTTGCCAGAAAATTTTCTTTCGTGCTTGTCTTTTTGAAATTTCATTATCTTTCGAAAATTTGTCAATTTGATCTTTAAATTCTTTTGAATTGATTTTGACAATCTGTTCATTTTTCTCCTCAATTTGTTTTGGATTTTCGTTTGAAACTTTTTGTTTTTCAAGCCATTTTCTTTGAGGTTTTTGTCTTTGAAAAACACACGAATTCTTTGTTAGATTGTTTTCGACAGTTCTTTGGTTTGAAAAGAATCCTTCGTCTGATGTGTTCTTGTTATCTTCTTCAACCATTTTGTTGAACTCCAGTTTAATGTTTTCGACATTTCCTTTTGTCACAAACACTTGATTTGGAAAAACAACATCATCTGTGCATTTGAAGTTCGGATACACCACTTGATTAGTTTCGAGATAATGAGCACCCTTTTCAGTCATTACCTTGTCGAATTTTTCAGTGTCACCATACAGCTGATCAACAACAATTCATGGAATTGCTGCTTCTTTCGAATCCTTACTTGTTGATGGTGATTTTTTCGAAACTTCATCATCATTTTCATCATCACTGCTATCGGTTTGACTATCTCTGACATTCACATGATCGAAATTGAAAACTTTCGAAGTTGAGGGTTTGTCAGTGACAATCTTAACCAACGAATCATTACACTGTTCTTTTCCTGTAGACTTAGAAGCAACATTAACGACAGACAACTGAGAACAATCAACATCCTCAAAATCACTAATTTCGCTAATATTATCAGAATTATCTTCAATATCAGCAAAATTAGATTGAGAATCAGATGTCGAATTCTTAGTTCTTTTCAAAATTTTAATTTGTTCAGTTTTGGTCAAGGTATCATTTACAATATCAACTAATTCATTTGCATCAAGATATTCGTCAATTTTCACAATTCCATAAGCATATCTATCATCAGGAATTTTATCAAATTCAGCAATTGTTTTCTCACAATCATAAGAAATGTTATCAACCTTCTCTCTCTCGTAAGCTAAAAAAGGTAATAACTTCCAATGTTGTTCCTTGCTTATATCAGACGAATGATGCAAAGAAGTTAATTTCGCGTAAAGTGTTTTTGAAGAATTACAATATATGTTCCTTTGTGCTAACAACAATTTTACTTCACGACTTAACGAATCCCTATCACACATTATATTTGTTATTTTGTAATTCTAGACTTTCTACTTTTATTTTATTGAAATCTAACTGCTTCTGAACCTCTAGCAACTGAGAAGTTGATTTCTTAGCTTTGTTACTAGAAGAGATAACCAAAGTATTGAAATAAGCGACAATATCATCAAAAGCAATTAGTTCAGAATCATATGCACTTAAAGGTATATTAAAAGATTGAAGAATAGAACGTACCTTTGTTGTCATGGGTGATTTGTCTCCTCCTTTGGTCATAAAACAACGACCAGTCACCTCTTCATCACTTTCTTCCTCAAACTTGGCATACATCGACCCATGTGTAGGATTACGCATTTCCTCGTCATCAGAACCTGAGGACCATATCTGATAAGTGCCATCTTCCTCACCTTCGCCTCTCGCTACCAACGACATTCCTTTCGCTTTTGCATGAATCTCTTCTAAACGCTCCACATAGTATGCTTCGTCCTTGACTTTATTCTTCTTTTCATCTTTCTTACGAAGCATACAATCACTTGCCATATGATTAGCTCCGTGGCAGTAGTGGCAATCAATTCCCGAATCTCCTTTAAGTTTCTTCTCAGCTTTGGATTCATTAGTCTTTGCTTCATTTTTCTCAAACTTTTTCTTTTCCTCACCAACTGACTTTTTAACGAAACTTCCTTTGGCATCACCTTGTTTTGTCTTTGGATTGAACGGTTTCTTAAAAAACTTCTTTACTCGATTGTTCGAATAAAATGCAACAGCTTCATCGTCTGAATTAACCAAAAATCCTTCACTATCAGAATCTTCCTTTTCAACTGACTCTTTTTCATTAACTTTTGACATCAAGGCTAATGGTCCTCCAAGACTCATTTTTGTTTCCTCAACAATTTCATTAACTTCTCCTTCATGAGTTTTTAGCAGATTGTACAAGTCACTAAGCGTCGAAGTATCGAAACTCTACTGGGTTTTCACTATCAATGACACATTCCTCCATTCTTTACGTAAGCCCATGATGAACGTCAAATTGAAATCCATGGTTGTTCGAGTAATTCCATGGCGATTACATTTGTAGATTAATTCATTCAACCGATCATAGTAATCTTCGATCGATTCACCATCCTTCTGTTTGAAATCTTTCAATTCAATCAAACAATGTTTTACTGAATTGATCTTAGTCTTTTCACTACCTTGAAACTTTTCTTTGAGATTGTTCTAGATATATTTAGCAGTTGTACAACTTCTGACATAGTTGCACATATGTGTGAGGCAACGCACCACGCAATTCTCTCATGCATCTTTTCTCAAGCTTCTGCAGTCTACCAGATTGATCAGCAACACTTGAATTTCCAGATGAAGATCCAATTGCTTGAACATTTGGTGGATGTGTACTCTTTCCAGTAATACATGACCAGAGCTTCTCATCCAGACCGTTTAAGTAATCTTGCATGCGATCAGCCCACTGATCATAGTATTCAAGGATGAGTATAGGAATCTTAGTTGAAGATCCTAGCAGATGAGAATACAAAGTCATTGAGTTCAGGTTGAAATTAGCCATGAACGTACGAATGGATTTTTCAGAAAAACTTAAGAGTTTTTGGAAACAAATAGCTGAAACGATCAGAGATTTCAAACAGAACACTCGATTCAACAAATCAGTTGCAGAATCGAATCACAAGTGTAGATCAATAACGATTTTCAAAACAAAAGGCGCGGAAATTTTTGAATCCAGAAATTAATTCAAAAACCTTTTGATTCAGAATGAAAATCAGATCATAGAGATATGATTCCTGCTATGATACCAATTGATGATGTATTGAATCAAGTAATGAACGTAGAATCAGAGTTACGAGAGTTAAGAACACCGAGAGTAAATAATATCTGGTTTCAGCTCAATTATACTTCACAGTTACAAAGAGTGCATAGACAAGACAGACTCCCCAAAACTCTTATCTAACTCTAAGTAACGTTTCCTATTTATAGGAAAACAGTAAAGTATACAAAAAATACTAAGGCAAGAATTCGGATTCGACAATAAGGTGCCTTAGTAAATACATAACGAAACTTACGAAAGCATCTATTACACAGACTTCGATATATTACAACATATTTTCGACCTTACAATAACGAAGTTGGATCGCCGGTCGAAGGCAATAGTTGTTGGAGGTGTCCAGTTGAATTGGTTTCTTACACTCTACATATCCAAACACTCCTAATTATTCTAGTTTGACATGATTGAAGGTAAGAGTCTAAATCTATTTGAAAATTTTGAAATTTCTTTAGGATAACTAAGGGATAATGAAATTTCTTGTTCAAACACTGTTATTCGTCAATATGTCATCGTAATTTCAGATAGGGTTTGTTCAAAATCGTAGGTGAGAAGGGTAGTGATATTTCCACGGATGCTTTTGATACATCCATGGATTTTTAAAGTAAGTTTACAAGTATACCCTTCATTAGTTTCTATTGTTTTCAAGTTTAATGATACATTGTGTTTATTTGTCTTGGTTCCTTCCGAAAATGATACAATTAAGTTGTTGATGAATGACAATGATATTTTTTTAGAGAGATAATCCATTAGCAAACCAATTGATCCAGATGTTTCCTGAATTATGTAACATTTGACATAATCATGCACCTGCATATATAACTTATGTCGAACTTGTGGTTATATTATGTAATCATTGACATAAAATGGAAGAATACCCCTTACTGCTTTATAGGACACCCGAGGGCATAATGGTCCTTTTCAACTGAACTTTTAAATAGTCCAGTAGCAGCAAAATCCCTCAAAACTTCCATGGTTGCTTCTTGCTTCTTTGTTGATAATTACTATTGATGATTTTGTTCCTTGCAAAAACAACACATGTCTCTATTATATTCAGCACATGTTGGATTCTGTTTTTTTGTTGCTGCTACTTGCTTCATTTGTCGGATTTAATATCAATTGGTTACTTATTAGTATTTCTTTAAATTTGTTATCTTGTTTTTATGCTCATGCTCTACATACACCAGTTATGCAATTTGGGTTTTTTTGACATATTTTTGCTTTGTGTATTTGTATTGGTTGAAAAACTAATGCAAATGCAGAACATACTTGAACTTTGATTAATAATGAGTGATGCGTTAATGATTTGCCTATGATTCTTGTATAACTAATTATGTGAAAATATTTAAACAAGTCGAGAGGCAGGTTACTCTGTATTACTCCGAAGTTTACCTTATTAGAAACAAATTATTATGTATTAATTTTATCTTTTTTACTCATTTATGTAACTACCCAACTAATCTATATTTTTTTAAATAATTTGGATGATAATCGATGCTCAGAGAGGTTGTGATCTTACACTAAAGCCTGTACAAAAAGTTTGTGCCTTGGTTAATAAATTCCAGGTATATTCCACATCATTAATTACTAAAGAATGTTTATATTGACTTATTTTTTGATTATTTTGTTTTATATTTTCATATTTATTGAAATCTTATATGATTTGTAACGTCCCAAAACTCATAGAAAATTTTCTTTTTAAAATAATAAACATCCAATATATTTTTTCATGAAAGACCATCATTGTCAACAATGTTTCCAAAAGAACATCAAAGTATCAACAAAACATAAATGTGAATCTCGAGTGGATACGATGCAATCATGACGGGCCCTTCCCTTTTGAACTGGAAGTACCTGAAAATGTTAAACCACAAAACCGTAAGCACAAAGCTTAGTGAGTTTTCCCCAAAATACCACATATCATATAAATGGACCCAACCCAACACATAACTAAATGGGCCCAGCCCAACATACATAAATGGGCCCAGTACAACATAATCATGGGCCCAATCCAACCTACATGTTAATGGGCCCAGCCCAGCATGTATAATAATGGCCCAACCCAGATACAAATAGGCCTAGGCCAACATAAATACTAATGGGCCTAGCCCAGCATAAATAATAATGGGTCCATCCCAGCATACAAATGGGCTCATCCCAACAAAAACATGTAAGAGTCACAAAGACAATTAGCACAATTCAATGGGCCGACATTGGTGCCTTCGACCCATGAGTACAATGAGAAGACTCAATTCCATCTGATGTCATACAAACGAATCACACACCCGAGCTACCTAAACTGAAACTCTCCACACTTAATAACACATCATAAACCCTAATTAAAATTAGGTAACAACCCCAAACACAAGTCTTGGTTCTGATTGACCTAGTTAGGTAAAATACCATTTTACCCTTCCATGGCTAGGACCCACCCTACGGGACCTAAAATCCAAAGGACCAAAAGTTGGAATTATGGCGTTACGCTGTGCGTACCCAACCTCTATGCACCACGTTGAGTCTTCTGAAGGAAAACGGGGTGAAACCAAGCTACGCGATGCGTAGCTAAGATTACGCCCTACGTAATCTAGCTGTTTGCCAACTTTTTTATTAAGACCTTAATGTTTTAAGTCCAAACGTCCAACTCTCAGATCTGAACCTCATGAACGTCTTAAATGATAAAGTCACAACCTTTATGTGACATCCCCATTTTCACGGCTAGAAAAGACCGATTTGTTTATGCTTTGTTTGAAAATCAGAGTAACCTTTTAAAGAAAAGTGTTGTAGAATTTGTTCCCAAAAGAAAATATGAAAAAGATTTATCAAATCATTTCCGAAGAAATGTATTTCATTATATTAAAACATCGGGATGTCATTGTCAATACAGATCAAAAGCATAAATAGAACAACATAGGCCTTACAACATTTATTTATATCTACTGGCCTATAATCCATAATCCCTCATCAGGTTATCCAACTATGCTCTTGTGTCACTACCTGTAATACAAGAAACTGAGTGGGCTAGGATTGGTAGCCTAGTGAGCACATAGGGTTTTCAACCCAAAATATATAAGTTTATTAATTTCATCAAATCAAGCAACCCGATTACCCGTTCCCGTTATCCTCACTTTACGTCCCTAAAACACCTATTATAAGAGACCTAGCCAGGGATTATCATCGGGATGGACACTACTGCTAAGGGGGTTCCTCAGCAATAAATATCCGTAAGGCAACCATGAGGGGGATGAAGTACACCGGTGAACACATCGTTCACAAACAGCTACAGATTGCGAGCCTGCTAGCATTCCACTGGACTGTCTAGAATAGTCTGTGGTCGTCATCTATACTCCGATAGATGACCAGATCATTATCAACATCGAGGCCTCTAATCATTTTATGTCATCGCACACCAACTATTACATCTACCCATGTTTTACCCAACATATTTGTAGATATAAAATACATATACAGTTTAAATCATTTAAAACATGTATACAATCGTTCATCCAACATAGATAGCAAGTATACAAATAATATGCACATATATCACTTAATAAATACTTCATATCTATGTGTAAGATGAAAGTAACTATGCACTCACTTGTTAAAGTGACGACTCGAAATTCAAGCAGCGCTTCGCTTCTTAACAATATGATTTCCTTTGACGAAACCTAGTATTATTACCACTAGATTTTAGTCTAATATTTATTGCGACTAATTATTAGTCTAGATTTGTCATTAACTCAGAGTCTACTTCATGATCTATCAAGTAAGGAAGAACCAGGTAGGATCATATCGGAGGTAGGGTCCGTTTGGTAGATGCAGTATACTGTTTGGAAATCCCACTTTAAACACCTCACTAAATCACAGCCTAGACATCATCCCCGTAAGTACACCAATCAGTATAACGACTTTGAATCACTGATAAATCTTATTTACATGTTCATAATAACGATATTATATTTAAATATAAGCTATATTTAAAGTAGGGTAGGCGTATCTCACATACAGCTGGTTTTGCTAAAAACCGGGTTCCGCTGGAGTAGAGCTTCTGAGCCGAAAAGCTCTTTTTCTCGAAGCCTTCGGGCCCTCCGGGTCTTTCCTCTAGCAACATGAGGGTACTAGGGATTTAGAATGGTTTTGGGAGTCTAGAGAGAAGTTAGAGAGAGAAAGAAAGGCTTATGGTGTGAAGAAAATATGAAGGATTCACCCTTTTGTTATAGGGGTTTTATCGTAGAGTATACCCTAAGTTTCATCCGTATCTTCCGTGTACGAGCTCTGTTTTATACGTTATTTATATCCACGCGTTGGTAATTACGAGTACTACAACTTTCATTTAGACCCCGTCGGCTAATTCTCATTCTATCTCCGATTTGCAAAACTGTATCGAATTTATCGCGCTCGAAGAGTATGGACTAAGTTTCGTCCATATCTTTAACATACGAGCTCTATTATCGACGTTCTTTATATTCACGCATTGGTATTTATGAGTACTACAACTTTTATTTAGATCCCGTCGACTAATTCTCATTCTATCTCAGATTTACAAAACTGTATCGAATTCGTCGCGCTCGAAGAGTAGGGACTAAGTTTCGTCCATATCTTTTGCATACGAGCTTCGTTTTTGACTGTCTTTTTATTGTTGAACTCCTATTAACGATAACTTCATTTCTTGTTTAGATTATTTTGGCTAAAAATTGACCGATCTAAAATTCAAATTCCGGGTTGTGTACTGCTGTGCTAAATCTTAGAAAAATCATAATTTCCTCATAAGAAGTCTGATTTGGATGTTCTTTTTATGCACACTCTCGGTTTAACGTATACTACGAATTTTGTTTAGATCGATAAGGATAAAAAGTATTTTATCAAAAATTCACTTTTTACTTCACACAGTGTCACACCCCCAAACCAAGGATGGCGGAAACGTCCGGGGATGGAAATGACTTCATGTATAGTATCACAACAACGAGTATAATAGTGCTAATAGTAAATACAACCATCATAAATATAATTGAAGAAGGTACACCATAGTATGAGTTTACATGCTTAAAAACAATTACATTATGATGACAAAAATGTATTAATTGACGTCTTGCGTCCCATACTCAAAAGTAGTTGGTTACCTGTTTCACTGGTTTCCTGAGAATACAAGTAGTTTTGAAAGAGTGTCAGCAATTAAGTTGGTGAGTTCATAAGCTTTTGGATGAAATGTTGGAAAAACCTTTGTTTGTAAATGTAATGGATGCTCAAGGAAAATCCAATATTTTCCTTATAAAATGTTATGTAGTCTTAAATCCCAAGACCAAATGTATGAGTGTGTTTCGTAAAATGTAACGAAGTAGTGCAGTTTTAAATTGTTAAAACTCTTTTTATAGTATAATTTCCTGTAAATTTTGAGTGATGTTAACTCTGTTTGTGAGTCGCTATAACCATACTACAACCGGATGACCTGTTACAACGTTTTTTCGGACGTTAAAATTTGTTATGACTTTTGTCACCCGTAGACCTGCAGGTCCCGCTGTAGCTAGCAGCAAGGTGTGGGGTGTCAATCCCAATATAGATCTATATACAGTTATCACGCTCTCCCTACAAGAGACTCTGGTTATAACTTACAGGAATTTTTAACCCGTACTCTAAGAGTACAATTGAAGAATTGTCTCACAACTTACGTTAACGAGTTTACGTGTGGTTTGAATGTAAAACCTTTTTGTGTGGTGGAAATAAATCCCCTTTTTATGTAGTATGTTTGAAAGGTACAATCCATAAATTATACTTCTTATGTTTCATCTTGTATGTTTGTAATGATAAAGGACACTTACAATTCAGTGAGTAATTTTAGTTATTTAAATGTAACTCAACAGAAAACACATGTAAAAGATAAAGTCATCAAGGACCATGTGACAAACCGAAATTTTTTGCCTTGTAAAGTCCAGCCATTCATTTCAACCGAGTGTCAGACCCGTTTCTACTATCAGTTAGCATTGTTTAGAGTATGTTTAAGGGTTCTAAGCTCAATACAATCAAGCTATGGGTTTAGGGAAGTGTCAGCTAAAGTTCTTCGCGTTGAAATCGAGCCGAACACTCCATCAAAGGGAGTGTACGGCCGTACACCCATGTTGGCCGTACACCACCTCCATATGTAGGTCATCCCCTTCATTTCTAGTCATTCCTCACACTTCCAAGTCTAGAAAATCGATTTCTCTCTCAACTATCATCGAGTTCTTCACTTTGATCTTAAAAAACGTAAGTGTTTCTTCCCTCTAGTTGTTGTTATCCTTCTTAATCATGTATCACCCTTTGATTTCATCCATGAAAATCAACTTTATGGGTAGATCTTCATCTTTCACCAAGAACACCACGACCACACACTTGTTCTTGGTGGCCGTGAACACCCGTTTGAGCCTCCAAATTGTAAGTATCCTTTCCTTATGCTTAGAATACGTTAGGAACTCTTTCTAAACACCTTATAAATGACCATTTAGCTGGAACAAAAGGAGTGTACGGCCGTACACCCTTGCATGGCCGTACACCCCTCAAAACACCCCAAAAGGGCCTAAAAAATGCCAACTTAGTTCATATTCTTGTTGAGCATTAGACCCACTAGCTTTCCCATTTTTCAAAGACCCCTTTTGTGCATAATTTACCATGAGTGTATGGCTGTACACTCCATGGTCGTACACCCATGGCCGTACACACCATTTTTGGCCTTAAACACCCCTTTGATGAATCACATGTGATTCTAACACTTAGTCCAAGTGTTTCCTAGTCCCTAAGGGTATTTCCTTGCATGTTAGTTGCTTGTAAACACTATTTTCATGCCTACATATGCCATTATATGTCATTTAGGACTCGTTGTGTCTCAGGACTTCATTCGTGGAACTTCTCATCCTTACGCGCATATTCGTTTGAATCACCCACATAAGGTGAGTTCATACCCCTATAATCAATCTTTTAACCGTTTGAAATGCTTTTAAGGAGGTGGGGCGGGGGGGGGGGGGAGTACAAGTTGAACACAATGATAATTGTGTAAATGTTTTGTTATAAACATCTTTTAAAGGATTGATTATGTATTTATAAGTGATCAAAACATTTCAAAAACTCTTTTAAAGTTATGTTACTTTATAGTTTACAAAACTCCGTTTTTAAAGTACAATCATAACAAAAGAACATACTAAATTATACCAATGATAACTAACGCATTGTTCTAAAAAAAAGGTGATAATAAATTGGGTATACAAGCATAATATAAATTTGATGTGAGATTACACGGCTTAGCAATTTGTTTGCTGAAGTTGCGTTTTGTAACCAGAATCTCTTACAGGGAGAGCATATAGTATGGGTACAACCACATCACAGTATGACCTTAATAAAACAAGCTAGTTTTAAGGTAGTCAGTACTTTAGTATGTCAATTTAAAAGACTACTGTGTACTTACATTTTCCCATTACTTTCATATTGTGATATTCTCACTTGAAAGGTAATGCAAACTATTTTCAAGTAAAGATAGTTATAAACTAGGGAAAACTTACATCATTACAAGCGACAATCAGAACAGTCGAGTCATAGTACATTCAATAGAAAGGGGCCTATAATGCTAACTTTATGATTAATTAGTTTATACATCAGGGATATATCTTAATCGGATCCGACAGGTAGTAGGATGTGTGCTTTGAGCTTCATTTCCTGTTCCTTGTTTGGTTGTGGGCTTAGAGCAGATTCACCCAGCCTACTATCTATCTGATCTTAGCTATATATATATATATATATATATATATTTACTATCTATCTGATCTTAGCTATATATATATATATATATATATATATATATATATATTTCGTTTACACTAAGTAATCATAAGGAGTACCAGGTATGGGTCAGGTCATAGTACACTAATTCAATACACCGTTTTCTAGTACAAAACATACTTTTCAAATAGAACATTTGGTAAGCAGAACTAGAAACATACCAGAAAAAGGGTTTAATCCATTTTATTAAACCAGTATAACTTAAAGGACCTTTAGTGGTTAATTCTATAATACCTTAGTTTATACATCAGGGTTATATATAATTAATACCCGATAGGTAGTTGGATGTGTGCTTTCTTCCTTACTTCCTGTTCCTAGTTTGGTTGTGGGGTTGGGCAGATTCACACAATTAACTATCCGTTCGATATTAGATTATCTATAGCTTGTATAAACTAAGTGATTATAGAAGGAACTATTGTGGTTACTATTTTAACTAAAGGAAATAAGGGTTTAATCTATTTTATTAAACCAGTATAACTTAAAGGACCTTTAGTGGTTAATTCTATAATACCTTAGTTTATACATCAGGGTTATATATAATTAATACCCGATAGGTAGTTGGATGTGTGATTTCCGCCTTACTTTCTGTTCCTTGTTTGGTTGTGGGCTTAGGGCAGATTCACACAATTAACTATCCGTTCAATATTAGATTATCTATAGCTTGTATAAACTAAGTGATTATAAAAGGAACTATTGTGGTTACTATTTTTACTAATGGAAATAAGGGTTTAATCTATTTTATTAAACCAGTATAACTTAAAGGACCTTAGGTGGTTAATTCTATAATACCTTAGTTTATACATCAGGGTTATATATAATTAATACACAATAGGTAGTTGGATGTGTGCTTTCCGCCTCATTTCCTGTTCCTTGTTTGGTTGTGGGCTTAGGGCAGATTCACACAATTAACTATCTATTCGATATTAGATTATATATAGCTAGTATAAACTAAGTGATTATAGAAGGAACTATTGTGGTTACCATTTTTACTAAAAGAAATAAGGATTTTCTTAAAGAATGTTTTCATCAAATATAAAGGAACTATTACAGTTAAATCCGTGAGTACCAAGTGAATACGCCATGGTTATATACAACGATGATCTAACAACCAATGGACTGTGTGCCTTCCGCCTCATTCCCTGTTCCATGTTTGGTTGTGGGCTTAGGGCAGATACACACAATCGATTGTTTGTTTACTTTGGGTTTTATATAACTTGTATCCATTTAGTACTCATAGAAAGGATTGTAGAGTTATTTTTACTTATCTTTCATGAAAGCAGGAAATATAGGATTTTCTGGAGGAATAGGCAAACTTTTCTAAAAGAACTTACAACTTATTTACAACTTGCTTACATCACAAAAATCTTATGAACTCACCAGCTTAAGTGCTGATCTACTCTTTCAAAATAACTTGTATTCTCAGGAGACCAGTAGACAGGTACGCGCACTGGGATTCAGAAGATGGAGCATAATAGCTTCATGTCTTATTTTGTTATTTACTTGGTAGTCTATGTTTTGTGAACCACATACTTTGTAAACACTTTCTTTCTAATGAAATGGTTGTTTATTACTTTGATTACTATGATGCATGACTTGTGATACTAAACATGACGTCCTCCACCCCCCGAACGTTTCCGCCGTTCCGGTTTTGGGCTGTGACAGATTGGTATCAGAGCATTGTTTATAGTGAACTAAGTATATCAACCGATAAAAGATATAGAACTATAAATACAATGGGGCCGAAGTGCTCTCGATAATATTATATTTTAAAAACATAACAATACCTTATAAAAGTATACATACATGCTTATACATATATACATACTAGAACAAGTATCACAAGAAGAACATAACATAAGTATTTAAAGGTTGAACACTGCGGTCAAACCTGGACAATTATGTAATCATAGCTAGGATCAATATAGCCTGATCAACTATATTCATTTGAGATGTGACCGACATGTGTTTGGGAGTGATGTGGTGTTGCAACAGTCTTAAAACTTACCTAACGCTAGTCAAGGGATTTATAGATCAGTCCATAAGATTAAGATACTATGGGTGTATTTTATGATACTATAACAAACAACAAGTTTAAAATATACCAAGTACATTACATTAAAATACTATAGGAGTATTTTAGGCACTATATAAATAACTTATGTGATAATTTAAAAGACCCTTACGGATAGGTCTATAATTTTGGAGTGTATACTTCCAAGGTTTTATATAATTGAGATTTTATAGACTGAGAATTTGTGATCTATGCTTCACTACCTGTTCCTTGTTTGGTTGTGGTTTTGGAGTAGGATCACTTATTCGAAGGTCTATTTAATCTTAAATTATATACAACTTGTATACATTGTGCAATTATAGGAGGACTCTGTAAGGATCACCCCACAATGTTTCACTTAATCTCATAGATTCTTTAGTCACTTCCATTCCCACACGACAAACCCAGATAGATGTAACCACTACCTCATAGCAGTCAAGAAGAGTCAAGGAGGAATAAGGGCAGGTTCATGAGAAATTTTCAAGGAAGGATCAGCCGAAGTAACCAAAACGTTTTATGCGTCACACTAAATTGTAGAAAAATGCTCATTTTTTTTTATGATTTTTAGAAGTCTCTAACTTGTGTGAAAATGCTCATATTCACAGACTGGTCCGAATTCGTTTCTGGATTGATAGACAGTTTTATAAAAATCACCATAAATTGTAGAAAAATCTTATGGAGATGTGCAAGTAGTCATTAGAAAGTTATAAACCTGAACTACTTGCATATAAAACATTTTTGAAAGATATTAAATTTAAGATGGTCAAAACAGTCTGTGAATAGGACTCAACTTTTCTGATGAAATCTGTTGTTTGAGTTTAGTTAAGTTTTTGGTGTATTAACTTGTATTCCCCCCTTAAAACTAGAAGAAAACATGAAAATATAGGGGTATGAACTCACCTTGAGTGATTTCCTTAGATGATTGCTGAAGAAAAGAGGTTTCCAAGTCAAGAACACTTGGTACTGGCTTGGAGAGTTGAAGATCTAAGAACAAATATGGCGATATTTGTTATGAGAGATCCATGAATTGAGTGAAGGTTTGAAGAATGTTCAAATGTAGGATGAGGATACTTACTAAATATGAGTGAAAAGCTCAATATCAGCCTTGGAGTCTCGAGTTCTTAGAGAGGGAAAGTGAGAGAGAGGTGTTTGCTTCTTGGTGAGAGAGTGAGTAAAGTGGAAGGGGAGATGAGGGTTTTCCAGCTTTTGATCAAGTTATCTAGTTGGAGGGGAGGTGTGAGAAGACAAATAGTTGACTAGGTAGGGATGAATAGTGACTGGAGGTTGTCCTAAGTGGGTATGGGGGATAGCTTGTGTCATACTCCATGAAAAGTCAACACTCCAACACAATATCTTACACAATAGATATTATTATTAGTTTAAGATTTCCCCCAAAATGTGATTAAAATATGAAAATATAGGGTCTTATATGTCAAAATACGAGTTTGGGTGAAAATCCCATGTTAAAATCATGATAAACGAGCTTAAAACGCGAAACTACTCGAAAACCGGGATCAAGAGGCGAACATGCGAGGTCTGAGGTGAGGGTTCGGTCCTTGGAGCTTAGAACCGCAGGTAGGTTCGGTCTATGGGCTGGGAACTGAAAGTGGTTTCGGTCCAAGAAGACTTGCGTGCGAAACTGCTCGAGTGGGAACCGAAGGCACATGGGAAGTGAAATGGACCGAAAGTGAAATGGACCGCAAGTAGGAGGGGCTTCGGTCCGAAGGGACTTGACCCGAACTGAAAGTGAGTTCGGTCCTCAAAGGGGAGTTTGGTTCTTGGCAGGTTCGGTCCCTAAGGCTAGTTTCGGTTCCTAAGAGGTTTCGGTCCTTATAGGGAGGTTCGGTTCCTAGGAGGTTTCGCCCCTTTAAGGCTAGTTTCGGTTATATATGGCTGATTTTCGAGAAATCTTCCCGTTTTGAGTTGTTTTGACTAAATTAAGGTCGGGATGCCCCGAGTGATTATATGAAGTTGAAAGAGATTTTGAGAGAGATTTGGGAGAGATTTAGATAGAGTGAGAGAGATTGAGAGAGACTTTGTTTGTGACCTTTGCGAGTGTTTAACGTCGAAATGCAAGGTTTGTAAATGTCGTTTTGCCTTGTTACACTCTCCTGAAGGGTATGTATTAATGTTTTGTCAAGTAGTTACATCATTTTACCCTGATTAGGGTCTAGATTTTCCAAACACGGGATATCCCAAAGTGATAATTTTCATTAAGATAGTGAGTTGTGCAATAGTAAGCATGATGTAGAACCTAATATACGAAGGTTAATTGAGTTGACCGGTTTGACTTGTTGACTTTATTTGACTTTGACTTGACCAGAAATTGACGGTTGTCACATCATCCCACCGTTAGAAGGAATTTCATCCTGAAATTAGCGTTTTGATTGGGACTTCAAGCGTTTGGGAAGAGGTGTGGGTATTTTTATTTCATGTGATCTTCGCGTTCCCAGGTGAACTCGGGTCCTCGTTTAGCGTTCCAACGGACCTTCACTATAGGGATGCGACTCTGTTTTGTTCTCTTGATCTCTCGATCCATGATTTCTACCGGTTCTTCCACGAAGTGGAGACTCTCATTGATTTCAATCTCGTCAAGAGGAATAACGAGAGTTTCGTCAGACAAGCACTTCTTCAAATTGGACACATGGAAGGTAGGATGTACACTATTAAGTTCTTGCGGTAGTCGAAGTTTGTATGCTACCAAGCCAATCATGGAAAGGATTTCGAACGGCCCGATGTACCTTGGATTTAGTTTACCATGTTTACCAAAACGTATTGTTCCTTTCCATGGTGAGACCTTCAGAAGCACCCGGTCCCTAACCTAGAATTCCAAGGGTTTGCGTCGTTTATCGGCGTAGCTCTTTTGTCGATCTCGAGATGCTTTCAGTCTTTCTCGAATTTGTACGATCTTTTCCGTAGTCTCCCTTATGATTCCAGGGCCAGTGAGGGTGCTGTTAGGGACTTGCCCTTTTACTAACTGTGTATCTCCCACTTCAGCCCAACACAGTGGTGATCTACACTTGCGGCCATAATGAGCTTCAAATGGCGCGACCTTGATGCTAGTATGATAGTTGTTGTTGTACGAGAATTCAATAAGTGGTAAGTGGGTATCCCACGCTTTACCGAAGTCAATAACACAAGCACTTAGCATATCTTCCAAGGTTTGAATAGTTCTTTCGCTCTGCCCGTCGGTTTGTGGGTGGTAGGCCGTACTCATGTCTAGCCTGGTCCCTAGAACTTTCTGTAAGAACTGCCAGAACCGTGAAGTGAATCTACTATCTCTGTCAGAGATAATGGATATCGGCACACCATGTAGTCGTACAATCTCTTTGATGTACGTCCTAGTCAATTTTTCCATCTTGTGGGTCTCCTTTATTGGCAGGAAGTGCGCGGATTTGGTCAATCTATCGACAATTACCCAAATGGTATGAAGACCACCCGTTGTCTTAGGCAGTTTGGTTATGAAGTCCATGGTTATTCATTCCCACTTCCATTCGAGTATCACAGGTAGCTGTAGTAGATCCGAAGGCTTTTGGTACTCTACCTTAACTTTGGCGCAAGTCAGACACTTGCTCACGTAGGTAGCGATTTCGGCTTTCATGTTCGGCCACCAGTAGAGTTTCTTCAGGTCTAGATACATCTTGTCCGAACCGGGATGTACCGAGTATCGATTTTTGTGTGCTTCGTTCAGGACGACGTCCCTGAACCCGTCGAATTTCGGTGTCCATATTCGGTTCATGAGATAACGAGCTCCGTCATCCTTGACTTCTAGATTCTTATCCATTCCTCTTAATGCTTCACCTGTCACATTCTCAGGCTTCAAAGCTGCCAGCTAGGCCTCTTTGATTTGCATGGACAGGTGCGAATGGATTGTCATGGTTAATGACTTTACTCGGTGACCCGAGTATTCTTTTCGACTTAAGGCGTCAGCTACCACGTTGGCTTTACCTGGGTGATAACGAATCTCACACTCGTAATCATTCAGTAGTTCTACCCACCGTCTCTGCCTCATGTTGAGCTCTTTTGATTGAGGATGTGCTGAAGGATTTTGTGATCGGTAAAGATAATACACTTTGTTCCGTAAAGGTAGTGCCTCCAGATCTTTAGGGCGAATACTACTGCTCCCAATTTGAGGTCATGTGTGGCGTAGCTGACCTCGTGCGTTTTTAATTGCCTGGATACGTAGGCAATGAACTTTCCTCGTTGAATTAACACACACAAGACCCTGGTTTGATGTGTTGCAGTAGACCACAAAGTCTTCGGTTCCCTCTGGTAGGGATAAAATCGGAGCGCTGCACAGGGCCTTCTTTAGTTTTCGGAAAGCGGTTTCTTGTTCCTCTCCCCAGCTGAAAGCCACACTCTTTTGGGTTAAGGTGGTAAGTGGTTTGGCAATCTTGGAGAAGTTTTGGATGAACCTTCGGTAGTAGTCAGTGAGGCCTAAGAATTGGCGGATTTCTGTAGGCGTCCTTGGTGCTGATCAGTTCTCGATCACCTTGATCTTGGAGGGATCCACGTGTATCCCTTTCTCGCTAATCACATGACCAAGGAAGTCCACTTCTCGGATCCAAAATTCGCACTTCGAAAATTATGCATATAACTTCTCTGCCCTTAGTGTCTCCAATACCTGTCGTAGATGTTGGTTATGCTCTTCCTCACTCCTTGAATAGACCAGAATGTCGTCTATGAATACAATCATGAACTTTTCTAGGTAAGGTCGGCACACCCGGTTAATTAGATCCATGAACACTGTGGGTGCGTTCGTTAACCCAAAGGGAATCACTACAAATTCGTAGTGACCGTACCGAGTCCTGAACGCCGTTTTAGAAACATACTCCTCCTGAACCCGTAGTTGATGGTATCCCGATCTCAGATCGATCTTTGAGAAGTAAGATGCTCCTTGGAGTTGGTCAAATAGGTCGTCGATTCGGGGTAAAGGGTATCGGTTGTTGATGGTAAGCTTATTTAGCTCGCGGTAGTCGATGCACATGCGAAACGATCCATCCTTCTTTTTCACAAACAAAACTGGTGCTCCCCAAGGCGAGAAGCTGGGTCTAATGAACCCTTTGCTCAGCAGTTCGTTTAGTTGGCTGGATAGTTCTTGCATCTCGGCTGCCACTAGACGGTAGGGTGCTTTGGCTACGGGGGTAGCTCCGGGAATTAGGTCGATTCGGAATTCGACTTGTCGTGCAGGTGGAACTCCGGGAAGGTCTTCTGGGAATACGTCAGGGAAATTATAGACCTCCGGTATGTCCTTGACGTTCTTCACCTCTTGTTTCTTATCCACTACGTGGGCTAAGAAGGCGTGGTATTCCTTGCGGAGATACTTTTGGGCTTTGGCGCAAGAGATGATTTGTAGGTTTGCACTGGGTTTGTCGCCGTAGACGACAAGAGTTTCGCCACTCGGCAGATTAAGACGAACGACCCTTTTGTAACACAGAATTTCAGCACGATTTGAGCTTAACCAATCCATGCCAATGATGATGTCAAAACTTTTTATTGAGACCGAAAGTGGATCGATTTTGAAAGAGTGATTGTCTAGAGTGAGGGTACACCCTGAGTATATGTCGTTAGTGCTTTCTGTCTTTCCATTTTCCATTTCTACGACATATGTATCTTTTAGTGTTTGGGGATTTTGTTCTAATAATTGTTTGAATTTGTGGCTAACGAAACTCCTCTCCGCTCCACTATCGAATAATATGCATGCATATGAGTTATTGAGGAGAAACGTACCGGTAACCACCGTGGGATCTTCCCTTGCTTCTCCCTGCCCTAAGGCCAAGACCCTTCCGACACCGCTGGTGTTTGCGTTTCTAGCTTTTGGGCAGTCCCTCTTGTAGTGCCCAGTTTCCCCGCAACCGTAACAGGCTCGGCTTGCTCCGGCGTTGGCGGCCGGTTGGCTTGTTGGGCAGACGACCTGCAGAAATGGGCGGTATGCCCCTTTTTGTTACAGCTATTGCAGTGCATTTCACGGCAAGGACCGTTGTGGTGAAAGTTGCACTTGTTGCACTTGGGAAGGGTTCCAACATATTGTCTCAGTGGTGCTGGAGTGGAAGGAGTAGTGGCAGCATGGATGGTAATAGTTTGTTTCCTCTTGGCGGGGTCATGCGCCATTTGGTTCTTTTTATTGTTCCAGAACTTCCTCTTGTTGCTCCCTCCTTTTGCTTGATCGGAGGTGGTTGTCACAGTGTCATGGCTGGCCCGATGATCAATAAGTTGTTGTGCCAACTCCTTGGCACTGTCGAAGGTAGTTGGCCTTGAGGCCAACACGCTATTTTGAATCTAGGGAGATAGTCCCAAGAGGTATCGCTCCACCTTCTTGCATTCCGGCGTGACCATCACCGGACAGAGGAGTGCTAGATCATTGAATCGGGCAGTGTAAGCTGCAAGGTCAGAGCCCGTCATCTTGAGTCTCCACAGTTCTTTCTCTAATTTTTGCACTTCGCCCCTTGGGCAATACTCCTTCAGCATCATGGTTTTCAAGTCTTCCCAACTTATCGAATTAGCCACGACGAGTGTCTGTGATTTTACGTGGCCGTTCCACCAAGTAAGGGCCCTGCCGGTGAAAGTGCAAGCTGGAAATTTGACTTTGCTTGCTTCGGGACATGCACAGATCTCAAAGACGGATTCGATCTTCTCGAACCACTACATCAGCGCAATGACGCCCCCACTTTCGTTAAAGGGATCGAGTTTGCCATTCGTAAAATCCTTGTATGAACATTCCTTTGCGCGTCCGTGGCTGTCCCCCTGGTTAGAGTTTGCGGCTCCACTTCCCGCACCACCGACGCCATTTGTACTGATGTGTGACATTGCGGCTGCCATGGATACTGTTACGGCAGCTTGGAACATTGCGGGATCAAACTGTGGTGGCATAGGAGGTGGTGGTGCGTTGCTGGAACGCCTGGGATTTCTCCGGGGCGGCATAATTCAGCCACATATTTTAAAGACGAAAAGATGGTAAGCCTTTAATGGTAGTGATAAATCAGTTGTTAATTGTACCCGATTTATCTGTATTATGTCTCGTCTTTAAATTATTTGCGAGTAATTCATAATCGAAGTTTATGTAAAATAAACTTATGAATTTAATAGTACTGTTTCAAACAATTTTTGTGATTTCGTCCATACTAGGCCCTTACTACAATTGCTCAATGTATACTTAGTTATACATAATTTAGATTTAATAGATCTTTGAATCTAATGAGTCTGCCCTAGACCCACAACCAAACAAGGAACAGGACCTAAGGCGGACACACCATTTCTAAACCGATAGACTCGTAACTATATATAACTTTATTGTATACACTAAACAATTGTAGATTTCACCAAGTAATGATAAACACTGTTATAAATGTAGTGGTAGTGCTCCCAATGAAATAATATGCATTCCCATTTCATTGATATGATTTAGTACATAGTGTTTGGAAAATTTGACCCTGAAGCAGGTCTACATCATATCAATGCGACATCATTCTTACAGCACATAAATCCCCCGACTAGTGTAATCACTTAATCGTAGGAATTAACCTACACGAAGAAAAGAGTAGCACCAATGTATACTCATAAACCTATTTTATAAGAAAATGTGAGTAGTGCAAGCACTACTCGAGGCGGGTGGTATCAGCTGGTCCTTTGTGGGCCTTGAGACGAGGTCGAGGCTCCCCGTAGCTCCGCAATTCGTCGTTCGACCACGATGACTCTCTCCTCAAGAGCCGCGTGCCTTATCTGGTACTCCCTTACCTCCGCCCGAGCGGTGGTAAGGTCCTCGATGAGTTGGTCCATGGGATAGAAGTCTCTTTCAAAGTCCCTAGTACATGCATCGGTGGTTTCTGTAACAACATTGAGATCCCGAACTCGATCTGCCATTTCCCTATTCTGGTCCCCCAGGTTCGTGATTTGCTGGACCACGATAGGGAGGGCTCTGTCAGCCGTTCCCCCATGACTGAGGTCGTAGTAACCCCGTTGATCGGCAAATGGTGATCGTTGTCGTTGTTGACGGCTCCATCTCTCGATCACTGTTGCCCAACGGGGCTCAGGCCCGTTGTAGCCAAAACGGTTTGCAGGCACCCTGGCGATGTAAGGAGGGTTGATGACTTCCTCCTTCGACTCCTCCTCTTCTTCTTCATCCTCCAATTCTTCTTCGAGTTCTTCTTCTTCTTCGTCCTATTCGGGGTCTTCTTCTGGCTCCTCCTCGAATACTTCCTCGGGATCCTCTTCTGGTTCTGCTTCTAACCAACCACCGTTCCCTTGGTTCGGAAAGTAGGGGTCTCTGGGTAAATGAAATCCTCCCATGTCGTCTGTACGAGAATAAGGGTGTAAGAGGCACATAATGAATCTAGAAATATTGTGCTTAACCAACATAAAATACTCCTATAATATTTTAACGGTTGTGTTTGATTCTTAACGTGTTTCTTGTATGGGTGTTGGTAAGTTGATAGATTTGTTGTTCACTATGACTATCCCCCGGCATATACTATTCACTTCTCGGACGAATATAGTTGATCAGGATATATTCCTCCCAGACTTGATTTCATATCCCATGGCATAATCACAGTGCACAACTCCTATATTTTTAACTTTCACGTTTTCCTTAGACGTGACAGTATACCGATATGCATGTATGTACTTATACTTTTTCATAAAAATAACGCTTTTATTATTTTTAAAAGTATATTTGTAGGGAAAACATTTAAATCATAGAATCTTAGTCCCTTTGTGTTTATAGTTTGTATATCTTATATGGTTTGATATACTATGTTCACTATAAACAAAGCTCTGATACCAATCTATCACACCCCCAAACCAAGGATGGCGGAAACGTCAGGGGATGGAAATGACTTCATGTATAGTATCACAACAACGAGTATAATAGTGCTAAGAGTAAATACAACCATCATAAATATAATTGAAGAAGGTACACCATAGTATGAGTTTACATGTTTAAAAAACAATTACATTATGATGACAAAAATGTATTAATTGACGTCTTGCGTCCCATACTCAAAAGTAGTTGGTTACCTGTTTCACTGGTTTCCTGAGAATACAAGTAGTTTTGAAAGAGTGTCAGCAATTAAGTTGGTGAGTTCATAAGCTTTTGGATGAAATGTTGGAAAAACCTTTGTTTGTAAATGTAATGGATGCTCAAGGAAAATCCAATATTTTCCTTATAAAATGTTATGTAGTCTTAAATCCCAAGACCAAATGTATGAGTGTGTTTCGTAAAATGTAACGAAGTAGTGCAGTTTTAAATTGTTAAAACTCTTTTTATAGTATAATTTCCTGTAAATTTTGAGTGATGTTAACTCCGTTTTGAGTCGCTATAACCATACTACAACCGGATGACCTGTTACAACGTTTTTTCGGACGTTAAAATTTGTTATGACTTTTGTCACCCGTAAACCTGCAGGTCCCGCTGTAGCTAGCAGCAAGGTGTGGGGTGTGAATCCCAATATAGATCTATATACAGTTATCACGCTCTCCCTACAAGAGACTCTGGTTATAACTTACAGGAATTTTTAACCCGTACTCTAAGAGTACAATTGAAGAATTGTCTCACAACTTACGTTAACGAGTTTACGTGTGGTTTGAATGTAAAACCTTTTTGTGTGGTGGAAATAAATCCCCTTTTTATGTAGTATGTTTGAAAGGTACAATCCATAAATTATACTTCTTATGTTTCATCTTGTATGTTTGTAATGATAAAGGACACTTACAATTCAGTGAGTAATTTTAGTTATTTAAATGTAACTCAACAGAAAACACATGTAAAAGATAAAGTCATCATGGATAATGTGACAACCCGAAAAAAATTTCCATGTAAAGTCCAGCCATTCAATTCAACCGAGTGTCAGACCCGTTTCTGCTATCAGTTATCATTGTTTAGAGTATGTTTAAGGGTTCTACGCTCAATACAATCAAGCTATGAGTTTAGGGAAGTGTCAGCTAAAGTTCTTTGTGTTGAAATCGAGCCGAACACTCCATCAAAGGGAGTGTACGGACGTACACATGAGTGTACGGCCGTACACCCATGTTGGCCGTACACCACCTCCATATGTAGAGCATCCCCTTCATTTCTAGTAATTCGTCACACTTCCAAGTCTAGAAAATTGATTTCTCTCTCAACTATCATCGAGTTCTTCACTTTGATCTTCAAAAACGTAAGTGTTTCTTCCCTCTAGTTGTTGTTATCCTTCTTAATCATGTATCACCCTTTGATTTCATCCATGAAAATCATCTTTTTGGGTAGATCTTCAAGATCTTCATCTTTCACCAAGAACACCACGACCACACACTTGTTCTTGGTGACCGTGAACACCCTTTTGAGCCTCCAAATTGTAAGTATCCTTTCCTTATGCTTAGAATACGTTAGGAACTCTTTCTAAACACCTTAGAAATGACCATTTAGCTGGAACAAAAGGAGTGTACGGCCGTACACCCTATCATGGCCGTACACCCCTCAAAACACCCCAAAAGGGCCTCCAAAATGCCAACTTAGTTCATATTCTTGTTGAGCATTAAACCCACTAGCTTTCCCATTGTTTAAAGACCCCTTTTGTGCATAATTTACCATGAGTGTACGGCCATACACTCCATGGCCGTACACCCATGGACGTACACACCATTTTTGGCCTTAAACACTCCTTTGGTGAATTACATGTGATTCTAACACTTAGTCCAAGTGTTTCCTAGTCCCTAAGGGTATTTCCTTGCATGTTAGTTGCTTGTAAACACTATTTTCATGCCTACATATGCCATTATATGTCATTTAGGACTCATTGTGTCTCAGGACTTCATTCGTGGAACTTCTCATCCTTACGCGCATATTCGTTTGAATCACCCACATAAGGTGAGTTCATACCCCTATAATCAATATTTTAACTATTTTAAATGCTTTTAAGGAGGGTGGGGGGGGGGGGATACAAGTTGAACACAATGATAATTGTGTAAATGTTTTGTTATAAACATCTTTTAAAGGATTGCTTATGTATTTATAAGTGATCAAAACATTTCAAAAACTCTTTTAAAGTTATGTTACTTTATAGTTTACAAAACTCCGTTTTTAAAGTACAATCATAACTTAGTAGATAAAATGAGTCTTTTCTTCATGTCAGTAACAGTTCAAGTAAACATACTAGTAAACTATAATAGGTATAGTTTAGAGGTTCAGTTCACACTAGACACTAGAACATAGAAAACATACTATAAAGAGAAACAGGGAGGACGATACAATACACGATAACATAGAAAGCATACTATATACTATAACAGAAGAACGTACTAAATTATACCAATGATCACTATCGCATTGTTCTAGACAAAAGGTGATAATAAATTAGGTATACAAGCATACTATAACTTTAATGTGAGATTACACGGCTTAGCAATTCGTTTGCTGAAGTTGCGTTTTGTAACCAGAATCTCTTGCAGGGAGAGCGTATAGTATGGGTACAACCACATCACATTATGACCTTAATAAAACAAGCTAGTTTTAAGGTAGTCAGTACTTCAGTATGTCAATTTAAAAGACTACAATGTACTTACATTTTCCCATTACTTTCATATTGTGATATTCTCACTTGAAAGGTAATACAAACTATTTTCAAGTAAAGATAGTTATAAACTAGGGAAAACTTACATCATTACAAGCGACAATCAGAACAGTCGAGTCATAGTACATTCAGTAGAAAGGGGCCTATAATGCTAACTTTATGATTCAATAGTTTATACATCAGAGATATATATTAATCGGATCCGACAGGTAGTAGGATGTGTGCTTTCCGCTTCATTTCCTGTTCCTTGTTTGGTTGTGGGCTTAGAGCAGATTCACCCAGCCTACTATCTATCTGATCTTAGCTATATATTATATATATATATATATATATATATATATATATATATATATATATATATATATATATATATTCGTTTACACTAAGTAATCATAAGGAGTACCAGGTATGGGTCAGGTCATAGTACACTAATTAAATACACCATTTTCTAGTACAAAACATACTTTTCAAATAGAACACTTGGTAAGCAGAACTCGAAACATACTAGAAAAAG
The DNA here is from genome assembly GCF_052849685.1 of Lactuca virosa. Lineage (NCBI taxonomy): Eukaryota > Viridiplantae > Streptophyta > Magnoliopsida > Asterales > Asteraceae > Lactuca > Lactuca virosa. The sequence continues at coordinate 320,428,454 of NC_136429.1, forward strand.
GGTTTAATCCAGTTTATTAAACTAGTATAACTTAAAGGACCTTTAGTGGTTAATTCTATAATACCTTAGTTTATACATCAGGGTTATATATAATTAATACCCGATAGGTAGTTGGATGTGTGCTTTGCGCCTCATTTCCTGTTCCTTGTTTAGTTGTGGGCTTAGGGCAGATTCACACAATTAACTATCTATTCGATATTAGATTATATATAGCTAGTCTAAACTAAGTGATTATAAAAGGAAATATTGTGGTTACCATTTTTACTAAAAGAAATAAGGGTTTTCTTAAAGAATGTTTTCATCAAATATAAAGGAACTATTACAGTTAACTCCGTGAGTGCCAAGTGAATACGCCAGGGTTATATACAATGATGATCTAACAACCAATGGGTTGTGTGCCTTCCGCCTCATTCCCTGTTCTTTGTTTGGCTGTGGGCTTAGGGCAGATACACACAATCGATTGTTTGTTTACTCTGGGTTTTATATAACTTGTATCCATTTAGTACTCATAGAAAGGATTGTAGAGTCATTTTTACTTATCTTTCATCAAAGCAGGAAATATAGGATTTTTTGGAGGAACAGGCGAACTTTTCTAAAAGAACTTACAACTTATTTACAACTTACTTACATCACAAAAATCTTATGAACTTACCAACTTAAATGCTGATCTACTATTTCAAAATAACTTGTATTCTCACGAGACCAGTAGACATGTATGCGCACTGGGATTCAGAAGATGGAGCATAATAGCTTCATGTCTTATTTTGTTATTTACTTGGTAGTCTATGTTATGTGAACCACATACTTTGTAAACACTTTCTTTCTAATGAAATGGTTGTTTATTACTTTGATTACTATGATGCATGACTTGTGATACTAAACATGATGTCCTCCACCCTCGAACGTTTCCGCCGTTCTGGTTTTGGGGTGTGACAGATTGGTATCAGAGCATTGTGAGGTGAGGGTTTGGTCCTTGGAGCTTAGAACCGAAGGTAGGTTCGGTCTATGGGCTGGGAACCGAAAGTGGTTTCGGTCCAAGAAGACTTGCATGCGAAACTGCTTGAGTGGGAACCGAAGGCACATGGGAAGCAAAATGGACCGAAAGTGAAATGGACCGAAAGTAGGAGGGGCTTCGGTCCGAAGGGACTTGACCCGAACTGAAAGTGAGTTCGGTACTCAAAGGGGAGTTCGGTTCTTGGCTTGTTCGGTCCCTAAGGCTAGTTTCGGTTCCTAATAGGTTTCGGTCCTTATAGGGAGGTTCGGTTCCTAGGAGGTTTCGCCCCTTTAAGGCTAGTTTCGGTTCTATATGGCTGATTTTCGAGAAATCTTCCCGTTTCGAGTTGTTTTGACTAAATTAAGGGTCGGGATGCCCCGAGTGATTATATGAAGTTGAATGAGATTTTGAGATAGATTTGGGACAGATTTAGATAAAGTGAGAGAGATTGAGAGAGACTTTGTTTGTGACCTTTGCGAGTGTTTAACTTCGAAATGCAAGGTTTGTAAATGACGTTTTGCCTTGTTATGAGTGTTACACGCTCCCGAAGGGTATGTATTAATGTTTTATCGAGTAGTTACATCATTTTACCCTTATTAGGGTCTAGATTTTTCAAACACGTGATATCCCAAAGTGATAATTTTCATTAAGATAGTGAGTTGTACAATAGTAAGCATGATGTAGAACCTAATATACGAAGGTTAATTGAGCTGACCGGTTTGACTTGTTGACTTTATTTGACTTTGACTTGACCAGAAATTGACGGTTGTCACACACAGCGTCGTGCCGATTTTGTCACGAAACTTCGACAGGCAATAACTTCTTCGTTGTAATTCGGATTTCGGCGTTCTTTATATGTCCGGAATCCTTGTCACGACCACTATAACTTTCTTCATCGATATCGGGATTATCTAACATTTTATTTTTGACGCTTATTTTTACCCTTTATTTATTTCGTCATTATAAACAAGTATAAAACACATAAATTCACTTAATACACAAATAATTCATCTTTATTACTTCAAAATAAGTTACAATGGTTGACCCTGACTATTACATCACATACTAATGCTTAGACCAGAAACACGGGCGTTACAATTCTCTCCCCCTTAGGATGATTCCGTCCCGGAATCATGCATTAGTAAACATATGTGGATAGCGACTCATCATGTCACTCTCTGTTTCCCAGGTGAGATTCAGCCCATTAGTATGTTTCCAACGGACAAGCACTAAATTGACCATTTTGCGTCGCAACTTCTTAGTCTTACGGTCAATGATTGCGTCGGGCTCTTCGATTAGCCTCTTATTTTCATCCATCATTAACTCTGAGTTTGGAATTATGTCGGGAACTTTTAACGTGAACTTCCTTAAATAACACACATTGAATGTGTTATGAATACCATCTAGTTCTTTTGGTAATTCGAGCTTGTAAGCTTGATTCCCAATCCTCTGAAAAAATTTGAACGGTCCAATAAACATTGGACTCAACTTTCCTCGTTTCCCAAATCTTATAAGTCCCTTCCACGGTGAGACTTTAAGCAAAAATGAATCTCCAACTTCAAATTTTATCAGTCGTCTTTTCTTGTCAGCATAGCTCTTTTGACGATCCTGAGCTGCTAACATTCTTTACCAAATCACCTTCAACTTTTCAGCAGTTTGATGAACTATCTCGGGGCCCATAAACTACTTTTCTCCAGCTTCAAGCCAACAAGAAGGCGTACAAAACTTATGTCCGTACAAATCTTGATAAGGTGCCATCTTGATGCTCGAGTGGAAACTATTGTTGTAGGAAAACTCTACCAAAGGTAAGTGTTCATCCCAATTACCTTGGAATTCCAGGGTACAGGCTCTCAACATATCTTCTAGTGTTTGAATCGTTCTTTTGCTCTGACCATCAGTCTGCAGATGGTAAGCTGTTCTCAAACACAACTTCGTACCCATCTCTTCTTGTAGACTCCTCCAAAACCTTGATGTGAAACGACTATGACGATCTGATACAATCGTTAGAGGAACAACGTGAAGTCTTACAACTTCCTTCATGTAAGCATTTGAAAGCTTATCCATAGAACATCTCTCATTGGCTGCTATGAAGTGTGCACTCTTGGTGAACCGATCCACGACTACCTAAATCATGTCATGATCGTTCTTCGTTCTGGGCAGTTTAGTCACAAAATCCATGGTGATGTCTTCCCATTTACCCATGGGTACAGGTAAATGTTCTAAACTCCCATACGGTTTCTGATGTTGTGCCTTGACTCTCGCACATGTTACACACTCGACCACATACTTTGCAACATCGAGCTTCATCGTCGACCACTAGTAGTAGGGTTTTAGGTCCCTATACATTTTAGTGCCACCGGATGAATCGAGTACATGGTCTTGTGAGCTTCTTCCATCAGAAGATCTCTTATTCCCCTATCTTAGGTACCCAAATTCTATCTTGGAATACCTTCAGTCCTTGACTGTTTGTACCGAACACTAACGTTTTTCCCAAACGTTCTTCCTTCCGGTCATTTTTCTCGGAAGCTTCTTCTTGAGCTTTCTTGATGCTTTCCACAATCATCGAGACAAATTTGATTCTTAACGCTCTTGGTCTTTTTTCTTTCAAGATTTACTTTTCGATTGAGAGCATCAGCGACAACATTGGCTTTACCAGGGTGGTAAAGTATCTCACAGTCGTAGTCCTTGAGTAACTCTAGCCAGCGTCGTTGCCTCATATTCATTTCCTTCTGATTAAAGAGATACTGTAGACTCTTATGATCAGTGAAAAGTTTTCACTTCGTGCCATAGAGATAATGCCTCCACATCTTTAGAGCGAAAACTACCGCTGCCAACTCCAGATCATGAGTGAGGTAGTTCTTTTCATGCTCTTTTAATTGTCGAGATACATATGCTATCACCTTTTCTCTTTGAGTTAGAAAACATCCTAACCCGACTCCCGACGCATCACTATACACTGTGAAGTCTTCAACTCCATCGAGTAGAGAAAGAATCGGTGCTTCACATAACTTCTTCTTTAGCTTCTCAAATGCCTCTTCGTGCTTCTCACTCCATGTATATGTAGCTACTTTATGGGTCAAAGCTGTCAATGGAGCAGCTATCGAAGAAAAGCCTTGGATAAACCTTCGATAATATCCGGCTAATCCCAAAAAGTAGGGATGAGTTATAAAACCGGAAAACCGGACCGGAACCGGAACCGGTATAATCGGAAAATGCTTAAACGGTCAGGGTATTGGGTTTCAAAATTACTCTTATCCGGGTTCCGGGTATTTCGGGTATGGGTCCAACGGGTCCGGTTAATCCGGGTTTTTGAACCGGTTTTGTTTAAAAAACCGGAACCGGGTTTAATGGACCGGGTCCGGGTTTTGTGGGCCAAAGAACCGGTTTAGGTTTAACGTAGAGCCGGAATAGGAAACGGGTTTATTGTGGAACCGGAATATGACTGGTTTTCTTTTCCCGTGTTGTACTTGGGCGACGACGATTCGACGACAATCATCATAAGACTTCTCTGTGCTTCTCGGCGACTCGTTTTTTAGCTTTCTCTGTGCACGATCGACGACAATTGAGGGAAATCAACAAAAACATTCCCGTTTTGTGCTTCAAATCCAGCTCAATTGAAATTCAAGTCAATGATCATCAAAACATCAACTTCCATTCATTCCCAATTAAACTTCAAATCAATCTCCTACACTCAATTAAAGACCAATGGTGAACAATTGGGTAGATAACAATGAAGATACACAAGTAAGTTGTTAAGAATTTTGATTTCATGTGTTATGAAGTTTGTGTTTTTTTACTGTCTTTCAAGATTTATGTTATCATGCGACAATGTATGGAACCAAACTGCTTCTGAAACTCTTTTTTTGTTACATCATTAATTCTTGTTCTTGAAGTGAAGTAATTTTAGCCCTGTTGCCAAATAGAATAAACAGGGGGATTTTTGTGTATTGTGCAATGTGCAGTGGAGAAAATAAGATTTTTGTGTATTATGTATCGGTTCTTATTTTTCATTCCCAAAATGTTGTTTTCTTTTTTTCTTTTAACTGTTTTTCTCGTCCTGTGCAAACTTTTGGAGAATTGATTTGATTTTAAGATAAAAACACTAAGCCATTAGTTGGTTGTGGAAATTTAATGGGTTGTTTAATTCGGTTGGTAATTTACACCTACTAACTTTCAAATTGTAACACCTTTTAATTAACTTTTATAGCTATAAGGCCTTTTCATGTGAAGTTTGTCAGTTGTGGAGGCTAAAGTGCATGTACATTGTATCCTCTGTCAATTTGTAGCTTCAAAACCCTTTTTCATACCATTCTTTTCTCCAATTTACCAAAATACCCTTATTCTAAAATCATCGATATTGCTTCATAGAACTAAGCCCAAATTCAAATCCATCTTGTGGGAATCACAGTTTTGCTATTACTTTCACTTTTAATTACTTTTCAATAAAGACTTCTATCAAGTATGTAATGTTTTATTTAACTGTAACATAATGTCTAATGTTCGTTTTTTTATTTCTATTATTATACTTGCTGTTTTTGTATTCCATTTGATTAGGATATGAAGTTATATATAAACAAGACATGTATATGTTTTCTATATGAATATCAATTTTGAAACAAACATATTAGGTTAAGTTTATGAATTAAGTTGTGTATATTATTTTCAGTTTTGTATTGTAGGTCAAGTTTATGAATTAAGTTGTGTTATTTTATTTTAATTGTGTTTTTATTGTTATCTATTGTAGATTGATGATGATGAGGTGTTTGTTGACAACACTCAACAAGAAATCAACGAGGAACATACTTGATTTGGGGGGATATCTTCCATGAATGCTCTTAAAAATATAGAAGTGGAAGAGCCTATTTATAGTGAAAACTTTCTGCATGGTCATGGGTTATTAAATGCCTAGAAGTCTAAAAATTTAAGTCTCACCCATTTCTTCCCAATTCAAGAAAATTGACTCACACCTTTGAAGTTTGAATTCAATATCAATACACTGTCATATGCTTGTGACTTGCATTTATTATCAATATCGTTTGTTTTTATTATAACATATATGAAATCCAATTATGTCATGCTGCTAATTATTTACTTAGTATAGAGCTTTTTACTAATGCTTATTATGATGACAGTTAACACATTAACATATCAATTCGTGCGATCCAATTCCATGTGGTGGACTCATCCAAAAAAAAAACATGTTATATTACGAAAGCTGCCCAAAAAAAACTTGCCATTTTTTTTATTTTGTTTCAACCGTTTGCACTTTGCAGTAAAGAAAAAATATATATATATATATATAAATTGCATTCCGTATAAATTGAAGCCCCCAAAAAATATTGTGAATCAGTAGCTTATTGCCAAAAAACAAAACTATTTTTTTTTTCTTTTCATAACATGTTATTTTTCCATTTTATATGAGAAGCTAATATGTAATTTTTTGCATTTATATTTTCGGTTTTCCGGGTCCATGCGGGTCTAATACACAAAACCGGTTCCAATTAGTAATTTTTGGTTCCAACCGGTTCCATACCCACTTTACCTGACCCGATACTCGGAACCGAACTGGAACTGTTTCCCTTATACCGGTCTGGTTCTCGGGTCTTATAATCTGTCAATTCTGGTTTCTGGGTTTTCCGGGTCCGGGTCCAATCCGGTCGGGTTTGGACCCACTTACATCCCTACCAAAAAGCTTCAAATTTCCGTGAGACTTTTTTGGTCGTTCCCACTTCATCACAGCTTTGATCTTTGTTGGGTCAACCATTATCCCTTCTTGGTTAACCACATGACCCAAGAATTGGACTTCTCGAATCCAAAAATCGCATTTGGAGAACTTTGCATACATCTTCTCCTTCTTCAGGACTTCTAATACTTCTCGCAGAAGCTTGCCGTGCTCCTCCTGGATTTTCGAGTAAATCAGAATGTCATCTATGAGCACTATCATGGATTTATCGAGGAATGGTTTACAAACCCTGTTCATCATATCCATGAACATTGCTGGAACATTGGTTAGTCCAAACGACATAACCAAAAACTCATAGTGTCCATATCTTGTTCTGAATGCAGTTTTCTCAATATCCTGCTCTCTCACCTTCAGCTGATGATATCATGACCTAAGATCGATCTTTGAGAAATAGCTCAAACCTTGCAGCTGATCGAATAGGTCATCAATCCTTTGCAATGGATACTTGTTCTTCACTGTTGGCTTGTTCAGCTCTCAGTAGTCTATGCACAACCTCATGCTTGCATCTTTCTTTTTCACGAATAACACCGGAGCTCCCCAGGGTGAACTAGGTCTAATGAAACCATTGTCCAACAACTCCTGAAGTTGCGTCATAAGCTCCTTCATCTCCTTCGGTGCTAATTGGTATGGTGCTTTCGCTATTGGTGTCGTTCCTAGCAACAAGTCTATTCGGAACTCAACTTGTCTATCAGGCGGTAATCCGGGAAGATATTTAGGAAAGAGCTTCGGATAGTCACACACCACTGGTATACTTTGCATCTCCTTTTTCTCCTTCTTAGCATCAATCACGAATGCCAACTATGATATGCATCCTTTGGAAAAACATTTTCTGGCTTTCATTAGGGAAATGATTCCAGAATTCACTCGGCATTTGTCCCCGTACACCATAAATGACTCTCTTCCAGGTGGGTTTACTCTTACTATCTTCTTTCGGCATAATATCTCGGCGTCGTTGGCGCTAAGCCAATCCATTCCCAGAACGATGTTGAAACCGTTCAACTCTATGGGCAACAACTCTTCGTGGAATTCGTTTCCGTTTAAGTCGATGACGATGTTCTTAATAAGATCACTAACAGGTATGAACTTGCCACTGGCAACTTCCACAATTAGGGAATTATCAAGTTTTTCTACAGGAAATGCTTCTTTCCCACCAAATCTATGCGATACAAAGGAGTAGTTTGCTCCCGAATCAAATAGTACATTGGCAGGTAATCCATTTACAAGAAAGGTACCTGAAACGACATCTGCTGCCTCCTTTGCAGCTTCAAGCGTCATTTGGAAGGCTCTCACCTTCGGCTTCGGTGGAACATTGGGTCTTGCTGCCTCCTTCTTATTCGGGTAGTCCCTTGAGATGTGCCCCTCTTCATTACACCCATAACAAACTTTATGGGTGAGGGTGCATTCATTGGCATAGTGCCCAGGCTTTCCACACTTAAAACATGTGACCTCCCCGTCACATTTCCCATGGTGCTTCTTCTTGCATTTGTCGCACCATTTGGCTTCACCTCCTCCAGACTTTGAGAACTTGCTCTTCATGCTAAATATCGATGAACCATCAAATTTCCTTTTCTCACCAATCTCCGCTCTCTCCAGACCCTTCTCTCGTATCTAGGTCTCCACATTCTTAGCAGCCCAGATGGCGGCTTTCAGAGTTGTTGCTTGCTTGACCATCGGACCAAAGTCCGCTGGTAATCCGTGGGCAAACTTGTTAACCTTGGAGAGTTCGGTTGGAACTAGGTATGGACCAAGCTTCATTTTCTCTATAAAACTTGCAGCGTATTTAGTGACGCTCATTCTTCCCTTCTTCAGATTCTGGAACTCATTGTTGATTTCCAGAAGATCTTGCTCCAAGCAGTATTGCATCTTCAGTTGCACCAGAAAATCCTCCCAAGACATATTTCTCGCTTCACCCTTGGGCATTGAATCAGCTAATAGCTTCCACCAACTCAGTACTCCAGATTTTAACAGGGGAACTGCGAGAGCGGTCTTCTGCCTGTTGCTACATTCGCAACTCTCAAACATTGTCTCCATCTCGGAGATCCAGTCCATAACTTCCACCGGTATTGGGCTTCCAGATAGACACGGTGGTTTGGATGCCATGAAATTGTTGTACTTGCATCCACGTCCGTCATTTCCTCCATCCTGGTTGTTTCGTCTGACTATCGGTGGGTTGGCTTGACCAACAGTCCTAATGTAGTTCCCTCCTTCTGACTGCCCATCATTCGGTTTAGGCTGTTCGATCAGCATTGGAGTTTCCTCTCGATTCTGTTGAAGTAAACGTCCGGTCTCCTCCATTTGACGACCCAACATCATTTGGATCATCGCTTGTACTCCGACCATCGTGATTGGCTCAGGAGCGGCTGCCAAAACAGGTATTTGCTCAATTACTAGTGGTTGAGGTTGTTGATTCATGTTTCCATTCGCGTTCTCGACTCCACTTCGGGTTCTTGCCATTTTGATCTATACACCAGAATAGGTAAATTTAGATCATTATTTTCGATAGATGTTTAAATCATCCTTATCACTCCGAAACGTTTACATGTTAGTTCTAATATCGTAGTCGTACGTTTAGAATCCTATGTTGGGTTTTGAGCATTCTAACACTGCTAAGTGTACATGCAACCCTAAATACATTGGATCTATGTTTTCTCTATTATAAATGCAAATATGAATATTCCAAGGTATTACCCTAACTAGCATACAATCTTTTGATACTTGGGTAATAAACTAGATAGAAATACATACCTTGTTGATGTAGCTTGACTCCATGAAGCTCGAGAGCCTAGTGCCCCAAGTGTGACACCTCAAATGGTTCACACAACATCACCAACACATGGAATAACCATGAGAAGAAGACACTCATGCTGAAATCGACTAGCCCTCATGTATGTATCACAAGTACCAATTTCTTGAGCTAAAGGGGTCCTTATATAGTGTGCACATTAGGGTTACACAATGTAACCCATGACTTTACCCATTCCTTATGCTCCATGGGTTTTAACCTCCATGGAGTATCCATGGGTCACTACATGGGTTAAACCCAACATAAGGAATCATGGATCATAAGCCCACATATATAAGAATGAATGATTTACACAATCAATCCCCATATATTTAATTAGTCTCTTTTGATCTCTAAATTAATTCCAAATTAATTCTTGATCAATACTAATTAAATATATGATTTCATATTAATATATTAGAACTTATAATATATTAATATGTCACAAATGTCCTTTCCTCACAAACGGTCTATCCAAATGTTCTGATGCCATGCAACCCAAATGGACCATGCCGAGTCGGGTCAAGTACATACCAATTATAGTTATGGACCTAGACACTAATCCAACAGTCTCCCACTTGGATAAGTCTAAAACTATTATTGAGTATGACTTCAAAAACCAACTAGCAATCGTAGCTCTCAAAAGCCGCTGTCGAACTCTGACTTTGTCGATGAACTCTGACCTTTGTCAATGACTTGTCCATTAGATAAGGGATCATATATTCCTCCATTCTAGATATCATATGGACTGATACATGGATTAAAATCATTCTCTCTGTCCATTTGTTGTTTTCTGATTTCCGATTCATGATGACAGACTGATTGAACAGATCAAATCAGTCCTAGCTTGGCCAAGCACTTACATGTATCATCATTAAATCATCAAGGGGCCCACATATATCGCTTTTATCCCGAAGGTAAAAGGAATGGATAAACTTCGACTCATATGGCTTGTTCTACTACTTGTTGAATCATACACAAAGGCACGTTTTATAACATCGAGTTACCAATGCGTTTTCGTGACCTTTCATTTCATATGATCCATGGGTTAAACACTAATACCCATGACCTTTCATTTCATATGATCCATGGGTTAAACACTCCATGGACTATCCATGAAAGCTTAGCCTAACCTAAATGAACTTGGCCCATCACACACATATATCTTAGAGTCCATATTTAATTAGTTCCTTTTGATCACTTAATTAATTATAAATTAATTCTTGATCAATACTAATTAAATAATATGATTATATATATTAATATATTAGAACTTATAATATATTAATATAAATCACTAGTATCCTTTTTCCTCATCTTATCTATCCAATTGTCCCGATACCATGCAACCCAAATGGACCATGTCGGGTCGGGTCAAGTCTTACCAATTATAGTTATGGACTTAGACATTAATCCAACAGTCTCCCACTTGGATAAGTCTAAAACTATTATTGAGTATGACTTCAAAAACCAACTGGCAATCGTAGCTCTCAAAAGCTTCTGTCGAACTCTGACCTTGCCGATGAACTCTAACCTTTGTCAATGACTTGTCCATTAGATAAGGGATCATATATTCCTCCATTCTAGATATCATATGGACTGAGACATGGATTATCAATCATTCTCTCTATCCATTTGTTGTTTCCCGATTTCCGATTTATGATGACTGACTGATTGAACAAATCAAATCAGTCCTGGCTTGGCCAAGCACTCACATGTGTCATCGCTAAATCATCGAGGGGCCCACAGATATCGCTTTTATCCCGAAGGTAAAAGGAATGGATAAACTTCGACTCATATGGCTTGTTCTACTACTTGTTGAATCATACACAAAGGCACGTTTTATAACATCGAGTTACCAATGCATATCCGTTCAATCAATGTATAACCAACTCATAGTAACAACTCCTATCTCTAGGTTTGAAGAATATAGGATATTATCGTCTCATGATCACTCATGATAAAATCCATGAAGTGATTCCAATGAGCGTGGGTTGAATCCAATACTCTGAACTTATGAGCACTCATGAGTGTTGTAGCACCACTTTGTCCAACATCTTAGACCTCTACAAGCCAACCCATGACAGTCTTGATTCATATCTACTTCCAACATATGACCGACTGTGGATGGTTTGAATAACTTAGTCATTCAGGAGGAACGACCTAGTTATTCTGGAAGTCAAAACATGCAAAGTGAAACACAAGAATAATCGAATCCAATATGGTCTCAGAACTTATGAATATAAATAAAACATCTTTTATTTATCACCATATTGATTACACATTATTCATTGTATAATGTTTCAAACTATCAACTTTATACTTGAATTAAAACAATAGTTGTCCCATGCTCCAAGCATGTACACTATGTTTTCAAAACACTAGTCATGCCATACTCCAAGTATGCACCCTATGTTTGTCTAAACATTAGTTATGCCATACACCAAGTATGCACACTAAGTTTGTCTATGATGAGTCGTAATCGAACCTTGTTAGACATGGTTCGTTCTATGATGAGTCGTGCTTCGCTTCCTATTCACTTCTGGGGGTATGCCTTAGAAACAGCCGCCCACATCCTCAATCTTGTCCCTACAAAGAAGGTTGCAAAACACCTCACGAAATGTGGACGGGGAAAGTTCCGTCGTTAGCACATATTAAAGTCTGGGGTTGTGAAGCTTTCGTAAGACGGGAGACTCACAACAAGCTACCAGCTAGAAGTGAGAAATGTGTTTTTATTGGTTACCCAAAACAGTCTTTTGGATATTTGTTCTACAGACCTAGTGAAAACGTGGTCTTTGTAGCACGAAGAGGAGTCTTTCTAGAAAGAGAGCTCATATTCAAATAGGACAGTCGGAGCAGCATTGACCTTGAAGAAATTCAAGAGTTAGCCAATGAAGGAACCTTAGATGACACTAGCACTCAACCAGAGGAAACAGTTCCTGTTGAACCAATTGATAACTCATTATATCTACGAAGATCCACTAGGGTGAGTGTGCCACCTGAGTTGTATGGTTTTCATATTACTTCAGACGGTGACACATTCATCAGTGATAGGACACTGGTAAATTTAGACGAACCAGTCACTTATAAGGAAGCAATGGCAGGCCCAGAGGCTTCCAAGTGGAAAGAGGCAATGGATAGCGAGATTAAGTCCATGTATGACAACCAAGTTTGTAATTTGGTTGATAATGCACCAGGTCGTAAGACAGTTGGGTGCAAATGGATCTTCAAGAAGAAGACAGACATGGATGGAAATTTGCACACATTCAAGGCTCGACTGGTTGCAAAAAGGTTTCACTCAAACCCCAGGGGTTGACTATGATGAGACCTTTTCGCCAGTAGCTAAGATTAAATCTATTAGGATATTGCTCGCCATAGCTGCCTTTCATGACTATGAAATCTGGCAGATGGATGTCAAGACTGCTTTCCTTAACGGGAAGTTGGCTGAGGATGTTTACATGAATCAGCCAGAGGGTTTTGTTGATGCAAAGTTTCCCAATAGAGTGTGCGAGCTTGAGAAATCCATTTATGGATTGAAACAAGCATTTCGCAGCTGGAATCTTTGCTTCCATGAGAAAGTCAAAGAGTTTGGTTTCTCTAGAAGTGAAGATGAGTTTTGTGTGTATATCAAGGCTAGTGGGAGTATAGTAACTTTTCTGGTGTTATATGTCGATGACATATTACTCATTGGTAACGACATTCCAACCTTGAAAGATGTTAAGTCTTGGCTTGGAAAGTGTTTTGCCATGAAAGACCTTGGAGAAGCTGCCTATATTCTTGGGATTAGAATATTGAGAAATAGAAAGAAGAGACTAATTGGAATTAGTCAGAGCACATACTTGGATAAGGTACTAAAGAGGTTTAGTATGGAAAATTCCAAGAAAGGAGAGCTACCTATCCAAAGCAATACCAAATTGAGTAAGACTCAATGCCCGAGTACAGATGAGGAAATAGCAGACATGAGTCGTGTACCTTATGCTTCCGCTGTCGGATCGATCATGTACGCTATGACATGTACTCGCCCTGATGTGGCATTTGCTTTGAGCATGGTCAGTCGCTATCAGGGAAACCCGGGTAGAGCTCATTGGATAGCGGTTAAGAATATACTCAAGTATATTTACGAAGGACAAAGGACTGGGTCCTTGTGCTGGGTGGCAATGATACTTTGAGAGTAGATGGTTACAGTGATGCCAGTTTTCAAACGGATAGAGATAACTTCCGTTCTCAATCTGGCTGGGTATTTTTACTGAATAGAGGAGCGGTTACTTGGAAAAGTTCCAAGCAAGATACAGTGGCTGATTCTACTTGTGAATCAGAGTACATAGCAGAAAGTGAAGCGTCGAAAGAAGCAGCTTGGTTAAGGAACTTCATCGGAGATCTCGGAGTTGTTCCAACCATCCAGGAGCCTATGGAACTGTTCTGCGATAAAGAGGGAGCGGTTGCCTTAACAAAGGAACCGAGAGATCATGGTAAAACCAGACATATCGACAGAAAGTACCATTTTATCAGACATAGAGTAGAAGAAGGCCATCTTGTAGTAAAGAGGGTTTCATCTGAAGATAACCCAGCAGACCCCCTCACAAAGGGTCTGAGTAGGGCTAAGCATATTCAGCATGCTCGGAGCATAGGACTGAAAGATGATATTAGTTTTAGTAGTTAGATTAGTTCTGAAACTTGTAACAAAGTAAATGTAATTGACTTTTGGTGATTAAATAATAAAGTATTATTTATGAGTTTGTTTGCTGCCTTTTGTCAATTGTTTATTGTGTTTCATTTTTGCATGTTTTACTTCCCGAATAATAAGATTATTCAAACTCCACAGTCGCTCGTACTTTTGGAAGTATGTAGTGAATTAAGATTGTCATGAATTGGATTGCAGATTGTCTGAGGATAGACATGGCAATAGAATTGCTGCAATGTTCATGAGTACACAGAAATTGAGATTTGAGTATTGGATAAACCCTCGCTCAGAGTATCACTTCATGGAATTCATCACGAGTAATACTGAGACGATAATATCTTATAATCTTGAAACGAAGATATATGAGTTGTAATTTACAAAGTCGGTTATACATTGGTGATACGAAAATGCATCAGTTGCTTGGTGTTATAAAACGTATTGTCACGTATAATTTGATGAGTAAAAGATACAAGCATAGGAGTCAACGTTTATTCGTTCCTTTTGCCCCAACCGGAAAAGCGATATCTGTGGGCCCCTCGATGATTTGGTGTTGACTTATGTGCTAGGCCCAGCCAGGACTAAATTGATGTGTTCAATTAGAAGTCCTACATCATCACAAATCAGAAATCGGGAAACATAGATTCTGGACAAAGAGATTGATTACATTCCATGTCTTATATCTGGGGATATCTTGCAGAACGAAGGATTATATGATCACTTATCTAAGGACGCATAACTGACTGGGTCAGAGTTCAACAGCAGCTTTTGGAAGCTACAATTTGCTGGTCAAATTTAGAAGTCATACTAGCAATTATAGTTACAGACTTATCCAAGTGGGAGACTGTTGGATTAGGTGTCTAAGCCCATAACTATAATTGGTATGTACTTGAATTGATAGCAGCACAGTCCTTTTGGGTTGCCCTCAACCTAGCAACTGGACAAGGAAATTATGAAAGCAGAGATATTAATTTATAAGATTAATAAATTAATATAAATGATTTATTAATATGTTAAAAGATTAATATATTAATTAGAAATCATTATGTTTAATTAATAGTTAGCCAGAAATTAATCAGAATTAATTTTGGAGTTAAAAGTATTAATTATAAAGTGCAGGGACTAGTTTTCAATTATTTAATACTTGAGTGGAAGGCTCCAGAACCTCCTTGGAAGGAGGTGGACGAAATCTATAGGGGAAACCCTAATGATTTCGTCCAAGGGGCTTTGGATAAGGCCTTTGGGTTAGCTTAGGCCCTAAGCAAAGGAGTATTAGGGTTTTCCCTAAACCCTAGATCCCTCAGCTATATAAGGAGCCTCCCATCTCCTAAAATCGGCCACTCCTACCTTGGAAGAAACCCTAGGCCGATTTTTGCATACCCTACCCTCTCTCCTTCAAGTTTCCTTCTTGCTAGTTCTTGGGTGTGATTCCATTAGAGGCATTACATTTGTGGTGCTAGGCTTCCAAGAAGATCAAGTTCAAAAGGATTAACAATTGTTTGCTATAACAATTGAAAGGTATGTAATTCTAAAACCCTAGTTTGTTAATTTTGAAATTAGCCTCTCTCCTTTAGGGTTCTTGTTTGCAATTCAAAGTTATATGTTCAATAGTTAAAACATAGATCCAAAGTAGGTTGCATGTGAACTTAGGAATTGTTTTTCTAGGTTATTTGTTTTACCTAAAACCCATCACTTAGACCTCTACAAGCCAACCCATGACAGTCTTGATTCATATCTACTTCCAACATATGACCGACTGTGGATGGTTTGAATAACTTAGTCATTCAGGAGGAACGACCTAGTTATTCTGGAAGTCAAAACATGCAAAGTGAAACACAAGAATAATCGAATCCAATATGGTCTCAGAACTTATGAATATAAATAAAACATCTTTTATTTATCACCATATTGATTACACATTATTTATTGTATACTGTTTCAAACTATCAACTTTATACTTGAATTAAAACAATAGTTGTCCCATGCTCCAAGCATATACACTATGTTTTCTAAACACTAGTCATGCCATACTCCAAGTATGCACCCTATGTTTGTCTAAACATTAGTTATGCCATACACCAAGTATGCACACTAAGTTTGTCTATGATGAGTCGTAATCGAACCTTGTTAGACATGGTTCGTTCTATGATGAGTCGTGCTTCGCTTCCTATTTACTTTTGGGGGTATGCCTTAGAGACAGCCGCGCACATCCTCAATCTTGTCCCTACAAAGAAGGTTGCCAAAACACCTCACGAAATGTAGACGGCGAAAGTTCCCTCGTTAGCACATATTAAAGTCTGGGGTTGTGAAGCTTTCGTAAGACGGGAGACTCACGACAAGCTACCGGCTAGAAGTGAGAAATGTGTTTTCATTGGTTATCCAAAACAGTCTTTTGGATATTTGTTCTACAGACCTAGTGAAAACGTGGTCTTTGTAGCACGAAGAGGAGTCTTTCTAGAAAGAGAGCTAATATTCAAAGAGGACAGTGGGAGCACCATTGACCTTGAAGAAATTCAAGAGTTAGCCAATGAAGGAACCTTAGATGACACTAGCACTCAACCAGAGGAAACAGTTCCTGTTGAACCAGTTGATAACTCATTATCTCTACGAAGATCCACTAGGGTGAGTGTGTCACCTGAGTTGTATGGTTTTCATATTACTTCAGACGGTGACACATTCATCAGTGATAGGACACTGGTAAATTTAGATGAACCAGTCACTTATAAGGAAGCAATGGCATGCCCAGAGGCTTCCAAGTGGAAAGAGGCAATGGATAGCGAGATTAAGTCCATGTATGACAACCAAGTTTGGAATTTGGTTGATAGTGCACCAGGTCGTAAGACAGTTGGGTGCAAATGGATCTTCAAGAAGAAGACAGACATGGATGGAAATTTGCACACATTCAAGGCTCGACTGGTTGCAAAAGGTTTCACTCAAACCCCAGGGGTTGACTATGATGAGACCTTTTCGCCAGTAGCTAAGATTAAATCTATTAGGATATTGCTCGCCATAGCTGCCTTTCATGACTATGAAATCTGGCAGATGGATGTCAAGACTGCTTTCCTTAACGGGAAGTTGGCTGAGGATGTTTACATGAATCAGCCAGAGGGTTTTGTTGATGCAAAGTTTCCCAATAGAGTGTGCGAGCTTGAGAAATCCATTTATGGATTGAAACAAGCATTTCGCAGCTGGAATCTTTGCTTCCATGAGAAAGTCAAAGAGTTTGGTTTCTCTAGAAGTGAAGATGAGTTTTGTGTGTATATCAAGGCTAGTGGGAGTATAGTAACTTTTCTGGTGTTATATGTCGATGACATATTACTCATTGGTAACGACATTCCAACCTTGAAAGATGTTAAGTCTTGGCTTGGAAAGTGTTTTGCCATGAAAGACCTTGGAGAAGCTGCCTATATTCTTGGGATTAGAATATTGAGAAATAGAAAGAAGAGACTAATTGGAATTAGTCAGAGCACATACTTGGATAAGGTACTAAAGAGGTTTAGTATGGAAAATTCCAAGAAAGGAGAGCTACCTATCCAAAGCAATACCAAATTGAGTAAGACTCAATGCCCGAGTACAGATGAGGAAATAGCAGACATGAGTCGTGTACCTTATGCTTCCGCTGTCGGATCGATCATGTACGCTATGACATGTACTCGCCCTGATGTGGCATTTGCTTTGAGCATGGTCAGTCGCTATCAGGGAAACCCGGGTAGAGCTCATTGGATAGCGGTTAAGAATATACTCAAGTATATTTACGAAGGACAAAGGACTGGGTCCTTGTGCTGGGTGGCAATGATACTTTGAGAGTAGATGGTTACAGTGATGCCAGTTTTCAAACGGATAGAGATAACTTCCGTTCTCAATCTGGCTGGGTATTTTTACTGAATGGAGGAGCGGTTACTTGGAAAAGTTCCAAGCAAGATACAGTGGCTGATTCTACTTGTGAATCAGAGTACATAGCAGAAAGTGAAGCGTCGAAAGAAGCAGCTTGGTTAAGGAACTTCATCGGAGATCTCAGAGTTGTTCCAACCATCCAGGAGCCTATGGAACTGTTCTGCGATAAAGAGGGAGCGGTTGCCTTAACAAAGGAACCGAGAGATCATGGTAAAACCAGACATATCGACAGAAAGTACCATTTTATCAAACATAGAGTAGAAGATGGCCATCTTGTAGTAAAGAGGGTTTCATCTGAAGATAACCCAGCAGACCCCCTCACAAAGGGTCTGAGTAGGGCTAAGCATATTCAGCATGCTCGGAGCATAGGACTGAAAGATGATATTAGTTTTAGTAGTTAGATTAGTTCTGAAACTTGTAACAAAGTAAATGTGATTGACTTTTGGTGATTAAATAATAAAGTATTATTTATGAGTTTGTTTGCTGCCTTTTGTCAATTGTTTATTGTGTTTCATTTTTGCATGTTTTACTTCCCGAATAATAAGATTATTCAAACTCCACAGTCGCTCGTACTTTTGGAAGTAAGTAGTGAATTAAGACTGTCATGAATTGGATTGCAGATTGTCTGCGGATAGACATGGCAATAGAATTGCTGCAATGTTCATGAGTACACAGAAATTGAGATTTGAGTATTGGATAAACCCTCGCTCAGAGTATCACTTCATGGAATTCATCACGAGTAATACTGAGACGATAATATCTTATAATCTTGAAACGAAGATATATGAGTTGTAATTTACAAAGTCGGTTATACATTGGTGATACGAAAATGCATCAGTTTCTTGGTGTTATAAAACGTATTGTCACGTATAATTTGATGAGTAAAAGATACAAGCATATGAGTCAACGTTTATTCGTTCCTTTTGCCCTAACCGGAAAAGCGATATCTTTGGGCCCCTCGATGATTTGGTGTTGACTTATGTGCTGGGCGCAGCCAGGACTAAATTGATGTGTTTAATTAGAAGTCCTACATCATCACAAATCAGAAATCGGGAAACATAGATTCTGGACAAAGAGATTGATTACATTCCATGTCTTATGTCTGGGGATATCTTGCAGAACGAAGGATTATATGATCACTTATCTAAGGACACATAACTGACTGGGTCAGAGTTCAACAGCAGCTTTTGGAGGCTACAATTTGCTGGTCAAATTTAGAAGTCATACTAGCAATTATAGTTACAGACTTATCCAAGTGGGAGACTGTTGGATTAGGTGTCTAAGCCCATAACTATAATTGGTATGTACTTGAATTGATAGCAGCACAGTCCTTTTGGGTTGCCCTCAACCTAGCAACTGGACAAGGAAATTATGAAAGGAGAGATATTAATTTATAAGATTAATAAATTAATATAAATGATTTATTAATATGTTAAAAGATTAATATATTAATTAGAAATCATTATGTTTAATTAATAGTTAGCCAGTAATTAATCAGAATTAATTTTGGAGTTAAAAGTATTAATTATAAAGTGCAGGGACTAGTTTGCAATTATCTAATAGTTGAGTGGAAGGCTCCAGAACCTCCTTGGAAGGAGGTGGACGAAATCTATAGGGGAAACCCTAAGGATTTCGTCCAAGGGGCTTTGGATAAGGCCTTTAGGTTAGCTTAGGCCCTAAGCAAAGGAGTATTAGGGTTTTCCCTAAACCCTAGATCCCTCAGCTATATAAGGAGCCTCCCAGCTCCTAAAATCGGCCACTCCTACCTTGGAAGAAACACTAGGCCGATTTTTGCATACCCTACCCTCTCTCCTTCAAGTTTCCTTCTTGCTAGTTCTTGGTTGTGATTCCATTAGAGGCATTACATTTGTGGTGCTAGGCTTCCAAGAAGATCAAGTTCAAGAGGATTAACAATTGTTTGCTATAACAATTGAAAGGTATGTAATTCTAAAACCCTAGTTTGTTAATTTCGAAAGTAGCCTCTCTCCTCTAGGGTTCTTGTTTGCAATTCAAAGTTATATGTTCAATAGTTAAAACATAGATCCAAAGTAGGTTGCATGTGAACTTAGGAATTGTTTTTCTAGGTTATTTGTTTTACCTAAAACCCATCACTTAGACCTCTACAAGCCAACCCATGACAGTCTTGATTCATATCTACTTCCAACATATGACCGACTGTGGATGGTTTGAATAACTTAGTCATTCAGGACGAACGACCTAGTTATTCTGGAAGTCAAAACATGCAAAGTGAAACACAAGAATAATCGAATCCAATATGGTCTCAAAACTTATGAATATAAATAAAACATCTTTTATTTATCACCATATTGATTACACATTATTCATTGTATACTGTTTCAAACTATCAACTTTATACTTGAATTAAAACAATAGTTGTCCCATGCTCCAAGCATGTACACTATGTTTTCTAAACACTAGTCATGCCATACTCCAAGTATGCACCCTATGTTTGTCTAAACATTAGTTATGCCATACACCAAGTATGCACACCAAGTTTGTCTATGATCTTTACTTTGTGAAATAGATCGATTGAACATAGTTCCAATGATACTCATTTCACAATCCCAAATCCTTACCGCAAATGCAAGAATTCCAAATTCCTTCCATTTACCTAAATTTGTTAAATTCTAAACTTATATGCATTGATCCTCTTGTAACGATTATGCACAGAGTCACCAAGACTTGTCAACAGACATTATAGAGTATTCCAATGGAGATCAACTCCATGGAAACGAAGTCTCTTATTCAAAGTACATTGCTTTGAACGTCCTTCTTGCATTAAGTTTCCTAATCTTACACAGATTTAATGAATAACTTCCACCTATGGGAATATTTCCATACTCTCATTTTGACTATCACTTCTGAACAAGAGTTGCCTCTTTTCAGAATATGTCAAAATGGTCCTCTCCAAAAATTTACACCATACTTCCAACTGTCCCTAAGTAACCAATCTTTGGTAAACCTTAGATTGTCCTCGACAAATGCTTAATAATTTTCGTCATATCCAATTCTAGACCTTTTCCCTTCTTAATGCCCCAGGCATTTGGAAAATTTAGAAATGATATTTATTATAGCACATGTAATTGATCCTATACCCGAAGGATATGGGACACGATTCATGATGTCTCACATAAGGACATGATACTAGACCAGTCTTTCTGCTATAATATTTCTATTTCTATTTGCCAAGTTCTCATCACTCAGATTATGAAAAGGGATACCGTCATCATAATCGAATTTTAGAACGCAAATAATGGACCCATATATCGAATTTCCTTATGTTGAGCCACTCCAACATAAAATTCACACACACACACACACACACATATATATATATATATATATATATATATATATATATATATATATATATATCCTTGACTAAAGATGATTAAAACCTCAATCTAAGCTTTTAGAATTGAAATGAAGTATAATTTCCTCTCCCTTAATTATAGCAAAACAACTTTTCCCAATTGAAACCTTTTTGTTTTCTATAATTAACATTGCTAACTTGCAACACTTGTCATAATTATCATGCTCCCACTAACATGATGATTATTAGCATAACACTTATGCTCCCAATAGCTTTGACATGTACTTAGAAATCAGCTGGACTTCTAGAAATCAATACTTTATTGACTTTCTTACCAACGTTCAGATTTCAGATACGATATGCTTTGATAAAGCTTTATCAAAATCATACACCTTTCCTTATATAGCACAAATGTGTGTCTAAGCAATTTCAGAACTATAAAAAGGGATGTCGTAATCATAGTCCCAATTGTTTAGACCTTTTCCATTTCTCACAAGTCCATGTTAGTGTGCCGGTTAACCACACACGCTCCACTAACGACTTTGAGAATGCAAATATAACAATTGCTATCTACCTAAAATCTACTTAGTGAAAGCGTTTCCTCACCATCATTTTCATGAATCAGAGAGAAACCTTATGACACTTAGATTTTATGGTGTATGTGTTCTTATCCATGTGAATTTGTCCAAACCATAATCACAAGACAAGGATAATGACAAATCCAAACTCATATGGACTGAACTTAATCTTAATTTCTTGCCACCTGGTAGCACAAGGGCTTGCCATTGCTTCCAAGTTGTTATGCAACCAATTGAGAACTCTCAGAACTCATATGCAAAGCCAACTTTTTAACTGGAATGGGCACATAAATAGAAATATGTCAACACGATAGGTTATAAACCTCACGTCGTGTGCTAGTGTCAAACTACAGGTTTTTATTCTTGATTAGATCTTGAAATTCTTTCAGGATCTTTACGACTCCCACTGTCCTCTTGACATATAAGACTATCTTGCCAAATATTCAAGAGATAGTGCAGATTCTCTATCAAGACAAACACTTCACATAATTGGCCTTAGTTGGTCTTTGTTTTATCCAAAACATCACAACTTACCAATTTCAAATGTACAAGAGTAGAAATCCTTTTACTCTTACATTTGACAAGTGTTAATAAACCTTCTTTAAGGTGTGTCACTCAAGTTACAATCTTGGAGTATGACTCTAAGACTTGTTTTGGAACGAAGTGTGACTCATCTTCTTGATTTAACCATTTCAACAATTCATGATTCCTCTTCTTAGCCATAGGAATGCACTAAGATGTCCTTAGAGGACTAATTGTGATATGATTTCTAAAGCATTAAGATGATCACAAAACATGATACTAAAGTACTCTCCCATCTTTTCAGATTTGAGAAAATTTTATCTTTCTGCCTAATTTGATTCTTCTCATTCGTTCTGCCCTACATTGAAACTTTTCCAATGTTTCAGAATTATACTTAAACTTGTAAGTATAACCATATTTACTAAACTTTAGTAAATCATGACGAATAGTCTTATCGATCTTTTGTGGTGGACTTGACCAGTGCACACGAATGTGTACTTGGTCCCTTAGTTCTTCACTTGACTCACATATACATGTGAACAAGGAACTAGTCTTAATTTTCCAAAGATGAAAATTCTCATTCATCATACAAGACAACTTGCATGATTCCAAGTTTCTTTCCAACTGAAACTTGGTCGATGAGAATCTTTCCTTATTTGGTACATTTAGACACTACCACAAATAAAAGAATCAAATTCATATGTCAATATTGGTATCAATGGAATCATATAAACAACCATTTTTCACAAATGCCACTAGTAAGGATATTTAAAATAAATATAAAATTAAAATCTTTTTATTTTATTTCAAAGCTTTGCGGAAAAAACTTATCCTTACAGTGCAAATGCATATGAAAAACTTGTTGTTATCTATTCCTAAGCAATATATCATAACTCCTAAGCAACAACTCAAAAATTCTGATCACCGAACCATGCGATCGAAATCGATCTTCGCGATCAGAATCAACATATATTTCCGTTAAGTTTCTTCACTTTTCTTTGATTCTTAAAACAACAACATGTGACCCAGTCACATCATGTAATGAGAATCTCATAATAGAAACTTAACAGAGTTAGATAGTGGACTTCACCTAAAGTAGAATCAAATATGTTGACTTGATCAACCCTATGATCCTTCAGGTAAATAGGCAGTTTTGTAACCAATGCCCCTCCCTTTGGCAATATAAACATATGGACTCTATGGAAATGGTACACATGACTATCACAGAATTAAACTTTCTCTTTACCATTTGGTGAACCGAGTTGACTATGGCCGATCCCTTTCCATTGGGAAGAGAAAGCTTTTTTCTGGATATCCAATGTTACCATTGTCAGTGTCCATTTAAGGTTTGGGAAGTTGATGTTCATAATCAAACTTGATTTACTAGTCCTCCAAATCATTGTTGATTCAGCAACACCAAGCAAATAGGTAAGATCATTTATGGGTCATGTCATAGTCTGTTTCATAGTAGTCCCAAAGGAACTCACCATGTGAAGTGATTGAACATTCAACTTTCTTAAGACTTTGACACCCAACTCTCCCGACTTGTCAATATGTGACTTTATCTCCAAGATGTGAGCACACATAGACTTTGCTTGCCAATAGGGCTTAAGTGACCTTGAACTTGTGGGTTAGGGAGAATAATTGGAGTAGGTGGAGGAAGAGAAGTTCCAAGAGATTTGGGAAGATCATAGATGTCTGAACTAGACATCTTTTGGGAGATATTCAAGATAGTTGATTTAAAGTCCTTAATATAACACCCAATATGAAATATTAAGGCTAGGACCCAACACAATATTTTATAACTTGGAAGAGGGATGCCGTAATCCAAGCTATAGAATATTTGAAGGTAGGCGAATGATGATTCGCCAATTTCCACCATGAAAAACAAAATAGAAATATTAGGTTTTAATTGGATTTGAAACTCCTAGATCTTTTGAGATTCATTGAAATTTTCAATGGCATGTTTCAATCTCGATTGTGCCCTCTCAAGTTTTGTGACTGGGATGCCGAGGATCACAAAACAAGGTGTGAATAACCATGTAAATATACTTGGTACCCTTAATATTTACCCCTTAATCGATGTGCCGGTTAACCACACGCGCTCCACCGATACTATGATAAACATTAAGTTACCCTTTGCCTACCTTGTTAAGTCAAGCTAGTGTGCCGGTTAACCACACGCGCTCCACTAACCGACTTAAGCAAAGTGCAAAGTGTAATTTCATGGGTTAGCACCAAATTCACATTTTTCTAAGTAACTAAGATTGGGAATTTATAAAAGTTTAGTTACTTAGTATTTATCATTAATACTTTTAATGAAAGGAGAATTCTAGTCCTTGTCCTACCCGTTCGACTAACGACCCTCCACCAGTCAAGGTAGCTGTGGGTGAGAGTGGACACCCATTAAACTGCCATTTTATAGGCAGTAACCTTATACCCCCTTATAGACCGGCTTCGTGAATGAGGCCTACTAACGGTAAGACTGACTTGCTCTTATACATATATATATATATATATATATATATATATATATATATATATATATATATATATATATATATATATATATATATATTATTAACTTATAATATTGTAAAGTATAAGGGTTGAATTTTAACTTTTAAAATTCTAAGGGCTTAACTTGGAATTAAAGTGTTCATAAGGGATAACTTTTCAAATTCCAAAACTTGAGGGCAAGTTTTGAAACTATTGAAAACTATTCAATTCCATAACTTATGTGTTTAAAGTAGTTTTAATACAAAAAACTCTTCAAGTTCCATAACTTGAGGACAAGTTATGGAAGACTTTAAACTATTAAAAGAATGTAACTTTTTCCTTTATTCATAACTTATGAAATATTTATGAGTTTTATGATTCTTAAATGTGACTTTTCATGTGAGTTGAGGACAAGTTACAAAAACACATTTTAGAATCAACTCTTAGATTAAAATGGATTGAAAACAACAATTTCACGTACTTTTTCTATTAATCTAAGCAACCCATATGAACAAGATAATACAAATCAATTTTTTTCATGTAATTAGCCTAATCCTTAAACTAATACAAAACATGAGTCTATTGATAATTATCTTTGAAATTGGATTAGCATGAACATTACCACATCAAAAACAGGTTTATGGGTTCAAAAACAACTTATGGTAATGTTCCTAGTCCATTTCCAGCCAAAAAACTCGAAGATATGCTGTCAGGGGGCGCAACTCGTCGAGTGCATGAACAAACTTGGCGAGTTGGATGAGTTTTTCCTTGGACTCGTCGAGTCCCTTCATGGACTCGGCGAGTTTGTTGTTCAGACAGCAACAAATTTCGATTTTTCAGCCATTTTTGCAAGTATAACAAGAAAACAAGCCTAGGCTCTGATACCACTGTTGGGTTTTGAGCATTCTAACCGTAAATACCTTGGATCTATGTTTTCTCTATTATATATGCAAATATGAATATTCCAAGGTATTACCCTAACTAGCATACAATCTTTTGATACTTGGGTAATAAACTAGATAGAAATACATACCTTGTTGATGTAACTTGACTCCATAAAGCTCGAGAGCCTAGTGCCCCAAGTGTGACACCTCAAATGGTTCACACAACATCACCAACACATGGAATAACCATGAGAAGAAGACACTCATGCTCAAATCGGCTAGCCATCATGTATGTATCACAAGTACCAATTTCTTGAGCTAAAGGGGTCCTTATATAGTGTGCACATTAGGGTTACACCATGTAACCCATGACTTTACCCATTCCTTATGCTCCATGGGTTTTAACCTCCATGGAGTATCCATGGGTCACCACATGATTTAAACCCAACATAAGGAATCATGGATCATAAGCCCACATATATAAGAATGAATGATTTACACAATCAATCCCCATATATTTAATTAGTCTCTTTTGATCACTAAATTAATTCCAAATTAATTCTTGATCAATACTAATTAAATAATATGATTTCATATTAATATATTAGAACTTATAATATATTAATATGTCACAAATGTCCTTTCCTCACAAACGGTCTATCCAAATGTTCCGATGCCATGCAACCCAAATGGACCTTGCCGAGTCGGGTCAAGTACATACCAATTATAGTTATGGACTTAGACACTAATCCAACAGTCTCCCACTTGGATAAGTCTAAAACTATTATTGAGTATGACTTCAAAAACTAACTAGCAATCGTAGCTCTCAAAAGCCGCTTTCGAACTCTGACCTTGTCGATGAACTCTGACCTTTGTTAATGACTTGTCCATTAGATAAGGGATCATATATTCCGCCATTCTAGATATCATATGGACTGAGACATGGATTAAAATCATTCTCTCTGTCCATTTGTTGTCTTCCGATTTCCGATTCATGATGACTGACTGATTGAACAGATCAAATCAGTCCTGACTTGGCCAAGCACTCACATATATCATCATTAAATCATCGAGGGGCCCACAAATATCACTTTTATCCCTAAGGTAAAAGGAATGGATAAACTTCGACTCATATGGCTTGTTCTACTACTTGTTGAATCATACACAAAGGCACGTTTTATAACATCGAGTTACCAATGCATATTCGTGCAATCAATGTTTAACAAACTCATAGTAACAACTCATATCTCTAGGTTTGAAGAATATAGGATATTATCGTCTCATGATCACTCATGATAAAATCCATGAAGTGATTCCAATGAGCGTGGGTTGAATCCAATACTCAGAACTTATGAGCACTCATGAGTGTTGTAGCACCACTTTGTCCAACATCTTAGACCTCTACAAGCCAACCCATGACAGTCTTGATTCATATCTACTTCCAACATATGACCGACTGTGGATGGTTTGAATAACTTAGTCATTCAGGAGGAACGACCTAGTTATTCTGGAAGTCAAAACATGCAAAGTGAAACACAAGAATAATCGAATCCAATATGGTCTCAAAACTTATGAATATAAATAAAACATCTTTTATTTATCACCATATTGATTACACATTATTCATTGTATACTGTTTCAAACTATCAACTTTATACTTGAATTAAAACAATAGTTGTCCCATGCTCCAAGCATGTACACTATGTTTTCTAAACACTAGTCATGCCATACTCCAAGTATGCACCCTATGTTTATCTAAACATTAGTTATGCCATACACCAAGTATGCAAACTAAGTTTGTCTATGATCTTTACTTTGTGAAATAGATCGATTGAACATAATTCCAATGATACTCATTTCACAATCCCAAATCCTTACCGCAAATGCAAGAATTCCAAATTCCTTCCATTTACCTAAATCTGTTAAATTCTAAACTTATATGCATTGATCCTCTTGTAACGATTATGCACAGAGTCACCAAGACTTTTCAACAGACATTATAGAGTATTCCAATGGAGATCAACTCCATGGAAACGAAGTCTCATATTCAAAGTACATTGCTTTGAACGTCCTTCTTGCATTAAGTTTCCTAATCTTACACAGATTTAATGAATAACTTCCACCTATGGGAATATTTCCATACTCTCATTTTGACTATCACTTCTGAACAAGAGTTGCCTCTCTTCAGAATATATCAAAATGGTCCTCTCAAAAAATTTACACCATACTTCCAGCTGTTCCTAAGCAACCAATCTTTGGTAAACCTTAGATTGTCCTCGACAATTGCTTAATCAGTTTAGTCATATCCAATTCTAGACCTTTTCCCTTCTTAATGCCCCAGGCATTTGGAAAATTTAGAAATGATAAATATTATAGCACATGTAATCGATCCTATACCCAAAGCATATGGGACACGATTCATGATGTCTCACATAAAGACATGATACTAGACCAGTCTTTCTGCTATAATATTTCTATTTCTATTTCTATTTACCCGCCCTGATGTGGCCTTTGCTTTGAGCATGGTCAACAGATATCAGGGGAACCCTGGCAAGGCTCATTGGACTGCGGTAAAGAATATTCTCAAGTACCTGCGGAGGACTAAGGATTGGATCCTTACCCTTGGTGGGAGTGATGACTTGAGAGTAGTAGGGTATAGTGATGCTAGTTTTCAGACTGATAGGGATTACTTCCGCTCTCAGTCGGGTTGGGTTTTTACCCTAAATGGAGGGGCAATCACTTGGAAGAGTTCCAAATAGGAGACGGTAACTGATTCGACTTGTGATACAGAGTACATAGCAGCGAGTGAAGCGGCAAAGGAGGCGATATGGCTGAAGAACTTCATTGGAGACCTTGGAGTTGTACCAGCTATTAAGGAGCCTATGGAGATTTTCTGTGACAGCAATAGTGCGGTTGCCTTAGCCAAGGAACCAAGAGATCATGGCAGATCCCGACACATTGACAGAAAATATCACTTCATAAGACACACGATAGAAGAAGGACTCCTCGTGGCAAAGAGGGTATCGTCGGATGAGAACCCTGCGGATCCCCTTACAAAGGGTCTGACGAGGGTTAAGCATTTGCAGCATGCGAGGCGCATTAGACTGAGGGACGATATTTGTTTTACAGACTAGATAGTTATTACTGAAACTTGTAAAATTTAATCGACGTTTGATGATGAATAAAAGTTGTGATTTATTTATGAGTAAGGTGTTGCTATCATTGTCAATTATTTACTATTGTTTCATCTTAGCATGTTTTGACTTCCAGAATAATAAATTTATTCAAATTCTCCACAGTCGGTCATATGTTGGAAGTAGGTATGAATCAAGACTGTCATGAATTGGGCTTGTAGATGACTAAAGGTGTTTAGCCATAGCAATGGTTGCTACAACATTCATGAGTGCTCATAAGTTATGAGTATTGGAATAAACCCACGCTCACTTGTATCACTTCATGGAATTTATCTCGAGTGATCGTGAGACGGTAATATCATATAAGTCTTCAAACCTAGAGATATGAGTTGTTACCTATGAGTTGGTTGTGCATTGATGGCACGAAAACGCATCAGTAACTTGATGTTATAAAACGTGCCTTTGTGTACAATTCAACAAGTAGTAGAACAGGCATATGAGTCAAAGTTTATCTGTTCCTTCATGGATTAGAAGCGATATCCGGGCCCCTCGATGATTTTGTTTTGACCTATGTACCGGGCCCGGTCAGAACTAAATTGATGTGTTCGATTAAGTTCTTTGTCAAACAAATCGGAAATCGGGAAACAAACTGCTGGACAATAAGTAAGACATTGTTCCATGTATTTGTCCGGCTGATATCATGACAACAGAGGATTATATGATCACTTATCTAAAATGGCGCTTCATAGTTTAACAGAGTTTTCGAGAGCTACGATTGCCGGTTGGTTCCTGAAGCTATATAGGCAAATATAGTTATCAGACTTATCCAAGTGGGAGACTGTTGGATAAGGTGTCTAAGTCCATAACTTATTTGGTATATACTTGACCCGACCCGGCATGGTCCATTTGGGTTGCACTTCACCCGAACCATTTATATGGATAATATTATGAGAAGAGTATATTTGTGACTTATTAATATATTATAAGTTATAATATATTAATATGAAATCGTATTATTTAATTAGTATTGATCTTAAATTAATTATGAATTAATTTAGTGATCAAAAGGTGACTAATTAAACAATGGGCTATTATATTTATATGGTGTGGGCTAACACTCATTACGACATGGGCTTAGCTTAAATGGGAGTCCATGGATGATCCATGGAGCTTTTACCCATGGATCCTTGGAAAAGGAAAAGACATGGGTTATTAGGGTTTGCATGGTTCATAACCCTAATCATCTACACTATATAAAGAGGCTTATGGTGCTTGAAAAGACACTATGTGTGTGTGCATAAGAGTGGCCGATTTCTAGAGTGTTAGTATAGTCTCTCATAAGTTTTCCAAGTTTGTGGTGATTTGTGATTTCCATTTGAGGCATTCACATTATTGGTGCTAGGCTCTCAAACTCCTCAGGAATCAACTCACTGCTAAAGGTATGTAATTCTTCTAGTATCTTTTATGTTTATAAGTACCCCATGCATGCTAGATAGGTTATGGACCTTGGAAAATTATTTTGCATGTATTTTAGACAAACATAGATCCAAGGTTTCTAGGGTTGCATGAACACCTTAGGAGTGTTAGTTTGCTCAAAACCCAACAGTGGTATCAGAGACTAGGCTTGTTTGTTTGATACTTGATGCAAAATAGCTGAAAAAGTCAAAATATTTGCTGTCTGCACAGGGGACTCGCCGAGTCCATGGGGGGACTCGAAGAGTCCAAGCGAATCTTCAACCAACTCGGAGAGTCATTAATGCACTCGACGAGTTGGCTATGCAGAGTGCAGATTTTCGACTTTTGTTGCTGGAAATGGACTAGAAAGATTACCCTAAACTGCTTTGATGTTTTAAAACCTGTTTTAGATGGTGTAATGTTTATGCTAATCCATTTACAATGGCTAATATCAAAATTACATGTTTATATGTGTTCATATGTTCTTGAAATTTTGATATGATGTTCATGTTCTTATGAATTATTGTTAGATCATATGAATTATTTGCTAAATTGTTTATTGATTTATTCTTGATCATTTATGTGTTTTAATGGAGTCCATAATTTGTCCTCAAGTTATGGATTTCCAAAGGTCACTTTCTTTTATGCACATTTAAAACACATAAGTTACATGAAAATGAAGAGTCTTCATTTTTATGAACCTTTAATTCATAAGTTATGAAATGAAAAGTTTTGAATAGTTTCAAAACTTGTCCTCAAGTTTTGGAATTTGTAAAGTTTCACACACTTTAATATACTTTAATTCCAACCCTTAGAGTTTTAAAATTTAAAATTCAACCCTTATACTATATATAACATTAATGGTTAATTATTATATATATATATATATATATATATATATATATAAGATTAAGTCGTTTTACCGTTAGTAGGCCTCATTCACGAAGCCGGTCTATAAGGGGGTATAAGGTTGTTGTCTATAAAATGACAGCTTAATGGGTGTCCATTCTCACCCACCGCTTTCTTGATCGGTGGAGAGTCGTTAGCCGAACGGGTAGGACAATGACTTTAAATTCTCATTAAAAGTATAATGAATATTATAAAGTAACTAAATGCTTTTATAAATTCCCAATCTTAGTTACTTTAGGAAAATGTGAAAATGGTGCTAACCCATGAAATTCACACTTTGTACCTTACCAAGTCGTTGGTGGAGCGTGTGTGGTTAACCGACACACTAACTTGGACTAGTAAGGATCACGAAGGGTTACTTAATGTTTATCATAGATCGGTGGAGCATGTGTGGTTAACCGGCACATTGATTAGGTGATAATATTAAGGGTATCAAGTGAATTTTCATGGTTATTCACACCTTGTTTTGTGATCCTCGGCATCCCAGTCATGGTTGACCCTGACTATTACATCACTATACTAATTCTTAGCCCGGAAACACGGGTGTTACACTTTTTGCATTTACATGGCTACAAGGTGTACAAAACCAAAACCTAAGTCTTAATCATGATCCAAAAGCTCAATAGATCAAGCATAGATGAATGGGAGTGACCACGATCCTATTGTTATGGTTCACAAAGCTCAGAAATGATCAGATACACTCCTCATGAGGTCTGGAGTTGTTCAAACTCCCTAGATCTAAGATTAAGGGACACAAATTATACAAAATCACCACAAGCTAGATCTAACAAAAGGATCGGCAAGGTTTAGACTTTATACCTTCTGGAAGATGTTGAAGAAGAGTAGAGTCTAGATCTACAAGCTATGGACTCCAAGCACATCTTCCAAGTTCTCATTCTTCACTAAAAAACACAATAAAATATCACTTCAATCTTTCAAGGATCACACCAAAGGCTAGGGTTTCGAAGTTAGAGAAGGAAAGGGTGGAGGCTGAGCATGGGGAGGCTCTCAATAGATTAAAGCCTTTAAATAGGGCTCACAACACCACAATTAGGGTTTGAACTCTATGCACCTGCGCCCTGCATAACTAAAAGTTACGCCCAACGTAGGGCGCAAAGTGCCCGCATGTAACATAAAGACTTACGCCCTACGTAAGTTGTTATGCACGCCCTGCGTAAACTTAAAGCCTTCACAATTTAAACTTAATTAACTTAAGGAAACGTACCTGGGAACTATGTGTTACAACTCTCCCCTACTTGAATCAGACTTTGTCCTCGAAGTCCACTGCTGCAAATAAGTTCGGGTAATGCCCCTTCATCTGATCCTTAGGCTCCCACATCGACTTTGAACCCTTCTGATGTTGCCATTTCACTTTCACCACGTTCACCACTTTGTTGCGGATGGACTTTATCTTTTTGTTGAGAATCACAATCGGTATCTCTACATAGTTTAGGCGCTTATCAACCTGAATGTCATCCAATAAAACTACTGTCAAATCATCTGCTAAACACTTCCTCAACTGAGAGTCATGGAAGTGTTGTGGATCTGACTGACCTCATCTGGTAGGTCCAACCGATATGCAACCTTTCCCACCTAGGAAATAATCCTGAAGGGTCCAATAAACCGTAGGCCTAACTTTCCCCACTTCCGAAATCGAATGACACCTTTCCAAGGTAACACCTTCAAAAGCACCAGATCTCCTCCTTAAACTCGAGGTTCGATCGTCTCCGGTTAGCATAGCTCTTCCGACGACTCTATATGGTTCGCAGCCGATCGCATACCTACTGAATCAACTCGGTAGTCTTGAGTACTACCTCAGTACTCCCCATAACTCGATGTCTGACCTCGTCCCATCAAACTGGGGTCCGACATTTCCTCTTATAAAGTATCTCAAAGGGTGGTCGATCGATACTGACATGGTAGCTATTATTGTAGGAGAACTCGGTCAGTGGAAGATAAACATACCAACTCCAGCCAAAATCTAGCACACACGCCCTAAGCATATCTTCGAGCGTCTGAATCGTTCGCTCACTCTATCCATCGGTTTGAGGTGGTATGTTGTACTGAAATGCACCTGACTATCTACCTCCTCATGAAATTTCCTCCAAGACCTAGAGGTGAAGCAGACACCTCGAACTGAAACAACTGAAATTGGCACCCCGTGCCGAACCACCATCTCCTTGATGTAGATGTCAACCAATTTCTCGGTGGAAATGCTCTCGGTAATAGGTATGAAATGAGTGTTGGGTTTTGAGCATTCTAACACTCCTAAGTGTACATGCAACCCTAAATACCTTGGATCTATGTTTTCTCTATAATACATGCAAATATGATTATCCAAGGTATTATCCTAACTAGCATACCAAAACATTGATACTAGGATAATAAAATAGATAGAATACATACCTTGTTGTTGTTGCTTGACTCCATGAAGCTTGAGAGCCTAGTGCCCCAAGTGTGACACCTCAAATGGTTCACACAACATCATGAACTCTTGGAATAACCATGAGAAGAAGACATACATGTTCAAATCGGCTAGCCCTCAAAATATGTATCACTAGTGCCAATTTCTTGAACTAAAGGGGTTCTTATATAGTGTGGCTATTAGGGTTACACCATGTAACTCATGACTTTACCCATTCCTTATGCTCCATGGGTTTTAACCTCCATGGAGTATCCATGGATCACCACATGGGTTAAACCCAACATAAAGGAATCTTGGATCATAAGCCCACATATATAAGAATGAATGATTTACACAATCAATCCCCATATATTTAATTAGTCTCTTTTTGATCACTAAATTAAGTCCAAATTAATTCTTGATCAATACTAATTAAATATATGATTTCATATTAATATATTAGAACTTATAATATATTAATATGTCACAAAATGTCTTTTCCTCATAAACGGTCTATCCAAATGTTCCGATGCCATGCAACCCAAATGGACCATGCCGAGTCGGGTCAAGTACATACCAATTATAGTTATGGACTTCGACACTAATCCAACAGTCTCCCACTTGGATAAGTCTAAAACTATTATTGCGTATGACTTCAGGAACCAACTGGCAATCGTAGCTCTCAAAAGCCGCTGTCGAACTCTGACCTTGTAGATGAACTCTGACCTTTATCAATGACTTGTCCATTAGATAAGGGATCATATATTCCTCCATTCTAGATATCATATGGACTGAGACATGGATTATAATCATTCTCTCTGTCCATTTTTTGTTTCCCGATTTCCGATTTATGACGATTGACTAATTGAACAAATCAAATCAGTCCAGGCCCGGCCGAGCACTTACATTTGTCATCACCAAATCATCGAGGGGCCCATAGATATCACTTTTATCCCGAAGGTAAAAGGAATGGATAAACTTCGACTCATATGGCTTGTTCTACTACTTGTTGAATCATACACAAAGGCACGTTTTATAACACCGAGTTACCGAGCGTTTTCGTGCAATCAATGTACAACCAACTCATAGTAACAACTCATATCTCTAGGTTTGAAGAATGTAAGATATTATCGTCTCATGATCACTCGTGATAAAATCCATGAAGTGATTCCAATGAGCGCGGGTTGAATCCAATACTCAAAACTTATGAGCACTCATGAGTGTTGTAGCCCCTTGTCCAACATCTTAGACCTCTACAAGCCAACCCATGACAGTCTTGATTCATATCTACTTCCAACATATGACCGACTGTGGATAGTTTGAATAACTTAGTCAATCAGGAGGAACGACCTAGCTATTCTGGAAGTCAAAACATGCAAAATGAAACACAATAATAATAGAATCTAATATGGTATAAAACCTATGAACATAAATAAAACACCTTTTATTTATCACCATATGATTACACATTATTCATTGTATACTGTTTCAGCTATCAACTTTATTCTTGAATTTAAAACAATAGTTGTCCCATGCTCCAAGCATGTACACTATGTTTTCTAAACACTAGTCATGCCATACACCAAGTATGCATACTATGTTTGTCTATGATCTTCACTTTGTGAATTAGATCAATTGAACATAAATCCAATGATCCTCTTTCACAGTCCCAAATCCTTACTGCAAATGCAAGAATTCCAAATTCATGCCATTTACTGAAATCTGTTAGATTCTAAACTTATATGCATTGATCCTCCTGTAATGATTATGCACAGAGTCAGAAAGACTTGACAACAACCATTACAGAGCATTCCAAAGGAGATCAGCTCCTTGGAAATATCCTTCTTGCATTAAGTTTCCTAATCTTACACAGATTGAATAATTTCCAACTTTGAAACATTTACATATTCCATTTTGACTATCACTTCTGAACAAGAGTTGCCTCCTTACAGATTATGTCAATATGGTCCTTCCAGAATTATCACTATACTTCGAACTGTCCTTAAGCAACCAATCTTTGGTAAACCTTAGATTGTCCTCGACAATTGCTTAATCCTTTTAGTCATATCCAGTTCTAGACCTTTTCCCTTCTTAATGCCCCAGGCATTTGGAAAATTTTAGAAAGGATAAATATAGCACATGTAATCGATCCTATATCCGAAGCATATGGGACTCGAGTCATGATGTCTCACATAAAGACTAAACCAGTCTTTTGCTATAACATTTCCATTTCTATTTGCCAAGTTCTCATAATTTAGATTATGAAAAGGGATGTCGTAATCATAATCGAATTTTAGAACGCAAATAATGGACCCATATATAGAATTTCCTTATGTTGAGTCATTCCAACATGAAATTCATATATATATCCTTGACTAAATACGACTTAAAACCTCAATCTAAGCTTTTAGAATTGAAATGAAGTATAATTTTCTCTCCCTTAATTATAGCAAAACAACTTTTTCAACCCCTGCAACCTCACGAATTGAAACTTTTGTTTTCTATAATTAACATTGCTAACTTGCAACCTTTATCATAATTATCATGCTCCCACTAACATGATGATTATTAGCATAACACTTATGCTCCCACTAGCTTTGACATGTAATCAGAAATCAGCTGGACTTCTAGAAATCAATACTTTATTGACTTTCTTACCAAAGTTCAAATTTCTGATACTAGATTGCTTTGATAAAACTTTATCAATATCATACACCTTATCTTAGATAGCTCACAGGTGTGTCTAAACAATTTTAAGAACTATGAAAAGGGATGCCGTAATCATAGCCTCAATTGTTTAGACCTTTACCACTTCTCACAAGTCCATGTTAGTGTGCTGGTTAGCCACACACGCTCCACTAACGACTTTGAGAATGCAAATATCACAATTGCTATCTAGCTAAAATCTACTTAGTGAAAGTGTTTCCTCACCATCATTTTCATGAATCGGAGAGAAACCTTATGACACTTAGATTTAATGGTGTATGTGTTCTTATCCATGTGAATTGTCAAAACCATAGTCACAAGACAAGGATAATGACAAATTCAAACTCATATGGACTGAACTCAATCTTAATTTCTTGCCATGTGGCAGCTCAAGGGTCTGCCATTGCTTCCAAGTTGCTGTGCAACCAATTGAGAACTCTAAGAACTCATATGCAAAGCCAACTATAATTGGAATGGACACAGAAATAGTCAACACGATAGGTTATAAACCTCAAGTCGTGTGCTAGTGAAGAACTTTAGGTTTTACTCTTGATTAGTTCTTGAGACTTTCAAGACCTTTTAAGACTCCCACTGTCCTCTTGACATATAAGACTCTCTTGTCAAATATTCAAGAGATAGTGTGGATTCTAATCAAGACAAACACTTCACACAATTGGCCTTAGTTGGTCTTTGTTTTATCCAAAAACATCACAACTTACCAATTTCAAATGTACAAGAGTAGAAACCTTCTACTCTTACATTTGACAAGTGTTTTTAAACCTTCTTTAAGACATGTCACTCAAGTTACAATCTTGGAGTATGACTCTAAGAATTGTTTTGGAATGAAATATGACTCATCTTCTTGATTTAACCACTTCAACAATTCATAACTCCTCTTCTTAGCTACCAGAATGCACTTAGAGGATGAATTGTGATAAGGTCTCTTAATCATTAAGATGATTATATAACATGATACTCAATTACTCTACCATCTTTTCAGATTTGAGAAACTTTTATCCTTCTGCCTAATTTGATTCTTCTCATTCGTTCCGCCATACACTGAAATTTTTTTCCAATGCTTCAGAATTATACTTAAGCCTGTAAGTATAACCATATTTACTAAACTTTAGTAAATCATGACGAATAGTCTTATCGATCTTTTGTGGTGGACTTAATCAGTGCACAAGAATGTGTACTCGATCCCTTAGTCCGTTACTTGACTCACACATCCATGTGAACAAGTAGTTAGTCTTAATTTTTCCAATGCTTGAAGGTTCTCATTCATCATGCTCTACAAATTGCATGATTCCAAGTTTCGGCCCAATTGAAACTTGGGTGATGAGAATATTTCCTTATTTGGTAAATTTAGACACTACCACAAATGAAAGAATCAAATTCATATTTCCACTCTTGCTCTTAATGGAATCTTATAAGCAACACAGTTTTTCACAAATGCCATTGTAAGGATATTTTAAAATAAATAAAATCAAAAGATTTACCTTTTATTTTAAAAATTTTCGGAAAAACTCATCCTTACAATCCATATGAAAACTTGTTGTTATCTATTCCTAAGCAAAATATCATAACTCCTAAGAAGTAGCTCAAGAATCCGATCTTCAAACTATGTGATAGAAATCCATCTACGCGATCAGATTCAGCATATTCTTTCTTTAAGTTTCTTCACTTTTTCTTTGATTCTTAAAACATCACCATGTGTCCCAGTCACATCATGTATCAAGAATCTCATAATAGAAACTTAGCAGAGTTAGATAGTGGACTTTACCTGAAGTAGAGTCAAACTTATTGACTCTAACATCCTTAGGTAAATTTGGCAGCTTCGCAACCAATGCCCCTTTCTTTGGCAATGGACCATTGATAATGGGACTATCTCAGACTTAGCCTCTCTCTTTACCATTTGGTCAACCAAGTTGACTATGGCCGATCCCTTTCCATTGGGAAGAGAGAGCTTTACTGGATATCCAATGTCATCATTGTCAATGTCCATAAAGTTTTAGGAAGTTGATCTTAGCAAATAGATAAGATCATTAAGGGTCTTGTCATAGTCTGTTTCATAGGAGTCCCAAAGGAACTCACTATGTGACTTAGAAAGTGATTGATCATCAGCTTCCTCTAGGCTTTGACACCCAACTCTCCCGGTTTGTCAATATGTGACTACATCTCCAAGATGTGATCACACATAGACCTTTGCTTGCCAATAGGGCTTGACTGACCTTAAACTTTTCAGGAACTTGTGGGTTAGGGAGAATAATTGGAGGAGGTGAAAGAAGTATGATTTCCATGGGACATCATCTTCATTTTAGGAAAACTTGTTTCAAGAGATTTGGGAAGATCATCTTTTGGGAGATATTCAAGATAGTTGATTTAAAGTCCTTAATATAACACCCAATATGAAATATTAAGGCTAGGACCCAACAACCTATTTATAACTGGAAGAGGGATGTCGTAATCCAAGTTATAAAATAGTTGAAGGTAGATAAATGACGATTTACCAATTTCCACCATGAAAAACGAAATATAATTAAGTTTTAATTGGATTTGAAACTCCTAGATCTTTTGAGATACATTGAACTTTCAATGGCATGTTTTAATCTCGATTGTGCCCTCTCAAGTTTGTGACTGGGATGCCGAGGATCACAAACAAGGTGTGAATAACCATGCAAATTGACTTGGTACCGTTAACTTTATCACCTAATCGATGTGCCGGTTAACCACACACGCTCCACCGATCTATAATAGAGTCAAGTTACCCTTTGCCACTCTTACTAGTCCTTATTAGTGTGCCGGTTAACCACACACGCTCCACTAATGACTTGGTAAGGTACAAAGTGTAATTTCATGGGTTAGCACCTTTTCACATTTTCCTAAGTAACTAAGATTGGGAATGTATAAGTGTTTAGTTACTTAGTATTTATCATTAATACTTTTAATGAAGGGAGAATTATAGTCCTTTCCTACCCGTTCGGCTAACGACCCTCCACCAGTCAAGGAAGCGGTGGGTGAGAGTGGACACCCATTAAATTGCCATTTTATAGGCAGTAACCTTATACCCCCCTTATAGACCGGCTTCGTGAATGAGGCCTACTAACGGTAAGATTGACTTTATCTTATACATATCTATATAATTAAAATTATAATAATAGTATAAGGGTTTGAATTTTAACTTTTAAAATTCTAAGGGCTAACTTGGAATTAAAGTATTCATAAGTGAAACTTTTCAAATTCCAAAACTTGAGGGCAAGTTTTGAAACTATTCAAAACTAATTAATTCCATAACTTATGTGTTTAAATTAGTTTTAATTAAAAAACTCTTCAAGTTCCATAACTTGAGGACAAGTTATGGAAGACTTTAAACTAATAAAAGAATGTAACTTTTCTTTATTTTGTAACTTATGGAATTAATTAAGGTTACACATTTTATTACTTAATGAAGTGACTCTTGAACCTCCATAACTTGAGGACAAGACTCTTCATTTTTGTAACCATTGCCAATTTTTATGAGTTTTATGAAACTTAAATGTGACTTTTCATATAACTTGAGGACAAGTTACAAAAACACATTTTAGAATCAAATCTTAGATTAAAATGGATTGAAAACACATAATCAATTAACTTTTCTATTAATCTAAGCAACTCATAAGAACAAGATAATTCAAATCAAACTTTTTCATGTAATTAGCCTAATCACTAAACTAATACAAAACATGAATCTATTGACAATTATCTTTGAAATTGGATTAGTATGAACATTACCACATCAAAAACAAGTTTATAAGTTCAAAAACATCTTAGGGTAATGTTTCTAGTCCATTTCTAGCCAAAAA
This sequence comes from Lactuca virosa, assembly GCF_052849685.1. Classification (NCBI taxonomy): domain Eukaryota; kingdom Viridiplantae; phylum Streptophyta; class Magnoliopsida; order Asterales; family Asteraceae; genus Lactuca; species Lactuca virosa. The sequence continues at coordinate 320,468,812 of NC_136429.1, forward strand.
AACTCGAAAATATGTTGTCTGGGGCTCCTACTCGTCGAGTGTATCAACCTACTCGCCGAGTAGGATGATTTTCTTCATGGACTCGGCGAGTCCAGTGCCCAGAATGCCCGAAATTCGACTTTTTCAGCATTTTTCAGCAATTTGCATCAAGTATAATTGAAAACAAGTCTAGGCTCTGATACCACTGTTGGGTTTTGAGCATTCTAACACTCCTAAGTGTACATGCAACCCTAAATACCTTGGATCTATGTTTTCTCTATAATACATGCAAATATGATTATCCAAGGTATTATCCTAACTAGCATACCAAAACATTGATACTAGGATAATAAAATAGATAGAATACATACCTTGTTGTTGTTGCTTGACTCCATGAAGCTTGAGAGCCTAGTGCCCCAAGTGTGACACCTCAAATGGTTCACACAACATCATGAACTCTTGGAATAACCATGAGAAGAAGACATACATGTTCAAATCGGCTAGCCCTCAAAATATGTATCACTAGTGCCAATTTCTTGAACTAAAGGGGTTCTTATATAGTGTGGCTATTAGGGTTACACCATGTAACTCATGACTTTACCCATTCCTTATGCTCCATGGGTTTTAACCTCCATGGAGTATCCATGGATCACCACATGGGTTAAACCCAACATAAAGGAATCTTGGATCATAAGCCCACATATATAAGAATGAATGATTTACACAATCAATCCCCATATATTTAATTAGTCTCTTTTTGATCACTAAATTAAGTCCAAATTAATTCTTGATCAATACTAATTAAATAACATGATTTCATATTAATATATTATAATATATTAGAACTTATAATATATTAATATGTCACAAAATGTCTTTTCCTCATAAACGGTCTATCCAAATGTTTCGATGCCATGCAACCCAAATGGACCATGCCGAGTCGGGTCAAGTACATACCAATTATAGTTATGGACTTAGACACTAATCCAACAATGAGCACTTTTGCTTAATCTATCCACGATGAACCAAATAGAATCAACCCCACGTGTCGTCCTCGACAACGTTATGACAAAATCCATGGTGATCTCTTCCCATTTCCACATGGGAATAGGTAACAACTGCATCTTGCGTGGGGTATCTGATGTTCAGCCTTGACTTTTTGGCAAGTCAAACATTGTTCCACAAACCAAGCTACCTCCATCTTCATACAAGGCCACCAATAATCGGATCTCAAGTCTCTGTACGTCTTTGTAGCTCCTGGATATATCGAAAACTTCGACTTATGAGCCTCTTCAAGCAATGTCTACCTAACCCCGCCTGCAACTGGGACCCAAACCATGCCATACTAGGTCAATAGCCTGTGACTATCCCTGATAAACAATGGTATATGGCCTCTAATCTTCTCTTCCTTCCAATTTTCCCTCTTTAAGCCCTCCACTTGCGACTTCTTGTTCAATTCCAACATTGGCGAGACAATAACCGTCCTCAGAAAGATATCTCTAATAGGTGCACTCACTGTCTTTTGGTTTAATGCATCTGCCACAACATTGGCCTTCCCATGACGATACTAAATTTCACAGTCATAATCCTTCAACACATCCAACCACATCTGTTATCTCATATTCAGATTCGGCTGGTCCTAGATATCTTAGGCTCTTGTGGTCAGTGTAAATAGTGCACATAACCCCATACAAGTAATGTCTTCATATCTTGCAGGAGAAAACCACAACTCCAACTCCAATTCATTCTTAGGGTAATTCGCCTAATGAGGCTTCATCTGCCTTGAAGCGTAAGCAATCACGTGACCTCTCTACATGAGTACAACTCTCAATACTGAGATAGACACATAACAATAAACCACAAAATCATCGATACCCTTGGGTAGAGTGAGAATCGGGGCCTCACATAATCTTTTCCTTAGTGTCTCAAAGGCTTCCTGCTGGTCAGGCCCCCATTGGATAGTGACATTATTCTACGTCAAACGGCTCAATGGTACAACAATCTTGGAGAAATCATGGATAAACCTCCGATAATAACCCATCAGACCAAGAAAACTCCAAATTTCAGATAGCATCCTTGGAACCTCCCACCTCATCACCACCTCAATCTTGGCTGGATCGACCAATATACCCTTTCTGGTTGACGAGGTGCCCCAAGAACTGCACCTCGCGCAACCAGAACTCGCATTTTGAGAATTTAGCATACAACTAGACCTGTCCATGGAGCGGGTTTTGACCCTGATTCGCTCCAAACCCTTAAGAATTTTACGGTTTTGGATTTTATTTTTCGATTCGTTTACTCGTTTACAACCATACCATTTTACCCTTTTATTAAATGGGTTGGGTATGGATCATTGTCGATTCACTCCATTTACAATTCACCCCACTTATGTGTGTGTGTGTGTGTATATATATATATATATATATATATATATATATATATATATATATATATATAAAGAGAGAGAGAGAGAGAGAGAGTTAGGTTCATATATGAACCTTAGTTATTGTGTGACTGTATAACCAATTATGGACCAATCACCATCTAGGGGCAAATTAGGAAAATTGTATAATATTAATTTACTAACCAAATATTACATTCCTATATTTATGGAAAATTCCGAGATCATGTAGCAATTTAATATTCCTGTCTTTATTGCCTTTTACCTCTACTCTTTAGTATTTTGACCCAACTAATATTCGTCGTCTTCTACATCTACTTCTGACTCTCTATGAGATTACTTCTTCTTTTTTCTTTATTCTGACCTGCAACTTACACTTATTAAAATCGTCCTCTCTTTACTCCTTCTACTCCGATCTTCAAATTTAACCCGACACTATGCATCATCTTGTATATCTGGTTGTCCTTGTTCTTATCTTTTTATTCAGACCTACAACTCGAGAAATAGAAAAGGAGGGGCAGTTCTTGCTTTCTTTTTTCTCGAATTTCTTTATTCTTAAAGAATGTTATTTGTCTTTATTCCATTTTGGCATGTATCATGTGCAATATATGTGAGAAACAAACAATATTATTCTGTAACTATGTACCAAAAAATCCACAGTGTGTAAAAATATGTTGATAAAAACATTAACATAAACAAACTTATGATTTGAAAAAAAAGATATAACAAATGTATAGATTCTATAAGAATAAGTAGATTAAACAAACAATTCCATTATTTTACTAATAAGAGATGTTCACTCTGTTTGTATATGTGGATTCAAATAGCAATTACATTCTTTAAGAATATAAGACGTGCCTTTTCATTTTTCTTACTTTTAACAAACAATAAATGTTATATCTGCATAATTCATAAGCAATATGAAGAAAATTTCTTTTATCAAAGTAAACACAAAACATTCTGACATAATATGTATTATATAATTGATTTTTCTTTTTCATAACTTGTTAATAACAAAAGCATAAAAACAGAAAAACATTCATCTATTGTGAAAAATATGTATATAAATAGTGGAATTCTTTAAGAATACATGATGTGCCTTCTCATTATTTCTTACTTTTATCATAAAATAAGTTTGACATTCCCATAATTATTAAAAAAACATAATGAAAGCTACTTACAACGAATTAGCAATGCGTATTCTTGAAGAATATATTTTGTGCAGTCACTTTATTTTTTTATTCAAAGCTTGTTCTTAACAAAAAAAAAACATACGAATAAATAAACTCAAACAAAAACATAATAAAAGACATACTATTTTCGTCGTTAAACAAACTAATTCATTATGTATGTGAACGAGTTTCTATCAAAACATCACATAATTTTCAAAAAAGAAAAAAATCAAATTCTTCAAGAATGGTGTTCTATTCTTCAAGAATACATGATTCTAACAAAATATATGAATAACGACAACCTTAATCGGTTCAATCAGAATTAACGTGAAAAACAATTTAAATTCTTCATACTTAGTATATAAATACACGATTCAATCAGAAATAATGAAAACAATAATTAATTACATTACTTATATGGTTCCATACATCAAGAATTTCAAAAATGAATGTTGTGGTCGATAATTCGATATATACTGATTTCATTATTCTTGGCTTGCTAATTGTTTCTTCGCATGATCAGATCATCACCACACCTTCCTAAATATTTGGAATGATATATAACGAATATAAAAAAATAGAGGCGTGCCCATATTAATCGGCCTTTCCTAATTTAAATTTCTACAGAATGACATAACTATCATTGTGCACAATTTTATCACTCAATTTTTTAAAGAATATGTAAAAAAATTAATTAATTTGCCCTTAATTCATAGCCATCCTATTTTTTAATCTAACCGCCTACATTAAGTTATACACTCACACTATACTTAAGTTTCACATTTAATCCTAACCCTCTATATATATATATATATATATATATATATATATATATATATATATATATATATATATATATATATATATATATATATAACACTAAAGTATGCAACTCTATGTCTAAATAAAATGCAATTCTTATTTTATTGGATATTGAGTATTAAGTAATGTATATATTATTTAAGTAGACATTTTATATTTTTTGATAAATATTAGTTTGTGTCACATATCAAAATTGTGAAATTGTAATATTGAAAAAGGGTCGGGTTAATGGGTCGGGTATTCGTTGATTCGGTGGATACGAGTATGGATTATTAGAGCGGGGCGGGTCATGTTTTTAAAAATTTTAAAGGGTTTGGATAAAGGGTGATTTGTTACAAGCCCGCCCCATTGACAGGTCTACATACAGCCTCTCTGTAACAACCTGTTATTTTTCAAGTTAATAAAAATCAAACCCTTTAAATAAAAACTCAAACTTTATTGATTTTATTTATTTTGTTAAGATCATAAGGGTTAAAATATGACTTAAATTATATAAATGATGTTTTTATAAGTATTTTAATGTTTGGGATAAAAACATTTAGACCAAAACACAATTTTAGGGGCCAAAATAGGAACCGAGAGCATGCGAAGGGTCCAACTCCTCGGACCGAAAACTCCCTTTTCGGCCGAGAACCCTCGGATCGCAAACCCTTCGGACCGAAAACCCCTTTCCGACCGAAAACCCAACCGATATATGGTTTCACTCGAAAACATAGTCATTTTCTCACTTTTCCATCCGAAAACACTCCCATTTTGCTCTCAAGTATCATACGAGAACCTTCAAATCTTTAAGAAAAATCGTTCAAATATTCATAATTTTCACCAAGAACAATCTTCAAATCTTCAAGCTGACCGCAAGCTCTTAGGACCGAGAACACCCTAAGACTGAGAACCTGGTTCTCGGTTGAGGTTTTAAGGCCAAAATCAAGGATTTCGGTGAAGGCTAGACCGAAAACCCTCAGCAACACTTCAAACAATTCTCATTAATTTTAGTAAGAAATTCCCTACATAAATTAAGTGTTGTCTAACACTTTAATTAATTATTCTGCTAATTTAAATACGATTACGTGTTTAAATATTATTAGGATACCGTTAATTCCACGTACGCTAGCCCGAGGAACATCTCTACAATTCCGCTATCCAGAATCGAACACACTAGAGGTGAGTTCATACCCCTACGTTTTCACTATTTTTCAATGTTTTTTTTTGGGGGGGGGGATACAAGTAAAACACAAGGAATCTTGTGTTAGCATACAAATGATTTCAAATGATTTCAAATCACTTTCAATTATATCGAAACCATTTTAACTACTACATTGTATCAAATTACATTATTAACCCTTTTGTAACATGTTGAGCAAAAGGGTGATTTCACAAATCTTGAATACCGATTTATACTCACTATTAAATTGCAAGGTTTTTCAATTCATTACAGAACATACATACAAACTATAATAGGTATACTTTGGGGAACACTACACTATTTTGCTAAGTTCAATACATGATACAAGAACATACATTTAAACTATAATAGGTATAGTTTAGGAAACACTACACTATATTACGAGCTCAAGAACACTATACGGAAACAAGTATATAAACTATAATAGGTATAGTTTATGGAACACTACTCTATCCCACTAACTCAAGGATACACTACTAAATAATTATTTAAGTATAATTATTTTACATTACAAAGTACACTATTACAAGGCAATACATACAGTTTCAAGTACAAGAGAACACTACTACACTACACATAAACTAGTTAATACAGGGTTGTGAGGCACCACTTCATTGTACCCATTAGGGTACATGTCTAAATCCTATAAATTATAACCAGAGTCTCCTGGAGGGAGTGCGTGAATTTATGTATAGATCTATACGGGACTGACAATCCCGCACCTGAGCTTCTTGCAACAGCTAGGCCGGTAGGTCTGGGGTGACAAATGTCATAACATTCCGACGCCTGAAGAACGTTGTAGAGGTCACTAGGTCATATCAAGCATGGTTATATGAAACTCACAATAGTATTAACTAAAACATTTGTTTACGGGATCAACACTACTTCAAAGGTTTTATTTTAATTAATAAGACTACAATACTCTATTTACACTACAGCTGGTGGATTCCAGGCATTCATACAAAAGGTTTTATTTTGAATAATGAAACTACAATACACTATTTTTACACTACAACTTGTGGATTCCAGGCATTCATACAAAAGGTTTTATTTTAAATAATGAAACTACAGTACACTATTTTACACTACATCTGGTGGATTCCAGGCACTCATACAATAAAGTTTTCATACAAACACTACTACAATACACTAATTTTATAGTATAGAGTACACTAGTACAACATACAAATTCGAGAAAACATTCGCGGTATAGTTTTATTTATTAATAAGACTACAAATTACTATTTCAGAGTACAGTAACAAACATACATTTTGGTCTTAAGGCCTAAGACTACGTTTCGTTCACTAAGAAAATATTGGATTTTCTGGAAGTACACTATAACATTTTCTAAGAACAAAGACAAGCTTTCCATCTCAAATATATACTTATGAACTCACCAACTTAAATGATGATACACTTTCAAAACCACTTGTATTCTCAGGGAACCGGTAGACAGGTACACCCGCAGGTTTTAAGAAGACAAAGATTTTAGAGTCGTGTCTTTTATACTTTGGCTATACACTTTTGATGTCATACAAATTATGTATTAAACAGATGTAAATACTATATTCTATCAATGTAATGGTTGTGTTTGCTTTGATTACTATTATGAAATCGTTGTGATACTGTACATGACGTCCTCCGCCCCCGAACGTTTCCGCCGTTCCGGTTTGGGGGTGTGACACTCTCCCTCCTCAGGATCTCCAAAATCTCTTGCAATTGTTCCTCGTGTTGCTCATTGGTCTTAGAGTAGACCAAAATATCATCGATAAACAAAATCACCACCTGATCCAACATCGATCTGCATACTCGATTCATGAGATCCATGAACGTTGTCGGTGTATTCGTAAGCCTGAATGGTATCACCACAAACTCTTAATGACCATATCGAGTTCTGAAGTTCGTTTTCTGCACAACCTCGTCTCGGACCCTCATCTGATGATAACCAGACCGCAAATCAATCTTAGAGAACCAAGATGCTGATGGATTTTATAGGTTACAAAAATCTTATTTTGGCGGAAAAACTAAAACTGTAATTCACATGCAACCTAAATGATCTATGTTCTCACTATGATTTGCAATCAACTCTTGAATATCAAGAACCCTAAAAGTACATTGCTATTTTTGAAATTAAGAAAGGGTTATTTTAAATTACACACCTTTAGTTTATTATAGAAAATAAACTAGTATTCCTTCTTGATTGGTCTTTTGAAAGCAAGCACCAGAAGTCTCGTGCATCTAATGGCTCACGCCCAAAACCTAGCAATTGGAAGCTAAAGAGGAGAGAGGAGGAGAAGGATTATTTTCGGAATTAAGGCTCTTGATATGTTGAATATGAAATACTAAACCCTTAGGGGTTTACATAAGTGTTAGGGAAGTTGTAGATAAGGCAGGTTTCCTTTTAGATAACCCTTACCGCATTGCTTCCTCCCTAAGGCATTCTAAGCTTCCTTAAAGCCCAAAAATACCTCTAGAAACCTCTCTAGAATCGTCCCCCTATTGGGAGGTTCTAGAATTGGTCAATGTTCAACTTTTGAACATTGTCACCTTTAGTCCTTATACTTTTAATTAATCTAATTAATCCCAAAATTAATTCCAGTAGTTCTCCAAAGCAACTGTCTCCCACTTGGATAAGTCTAAAACTAAATTACAGGTATAACTTCTAGATCAAACAACAAAGTATGCTTTCCAAAGCAACTGTCGAACTCTGATTCGTTCAAATATTGGTCCTTAGATAAGTGATAAAATAATCCTCCATTCTTCAAGATATCATATGGACATGAGACATGGACCAGAATCAATTTCATTGTCCAAAATTTGTTTCCTAATTTCCGATTTGTGATGACGTCATAAGACTTCTAATTGAACACATCAATTTAGTCCTGGCTGGGACCAACACTATAAGTCAACACCAAATCACCGAGGGGCCCAAAGATATCGCTTTTACCGTCAGGGCAAAAGGAACGAATAAACTTTGACTCATATGCTTGTGTCCTTTACTCACCAAATTATACATGACATTACGTTTTATAACATCAAGTTATTGATGCAGTTTCGCAATACCAATGTACAACCGACTTGTAAATTACAACTTATATATCTCCATTTTAAGTATATATGATATTACCGTCTCGTAATTACTCGTGATATAATCCATCAAGTAATTCTATGAGCGTGGGTTTATCGAATACTCAAATCTCCATTTCCTAAGTACTCATGAACGTTGTAGCAACATAATTGCTATGTATAAACTCCTTAGACAACATACAATCCAATTCATGGAAATCTTTATTCACTACTTACTTCCTGAAGCATGAGCGGCTGTGGAGATTTGAATAATCAAATTATTTAGGAAGTAAAAAATGCAAAACGACACACAAGAATAAATAATTGACAAAGGCAGTAAACAAACTCATAAATAATCTCTATTATTCAATCACCAAAATCAGTTACATTTATTTTGTTATAAGTTTCAAACTGATCATCTAACTACTAAAACTATTGTCATCTCTCAAACCAATGCTCCTAGCATGTTGACTGTGTTTAACCCTACTCAGAGCCTTTGTGAGAGGATCTGTAGGATTGTCTTCTAATAAAACTCTCTTTACTATGAGATGACCTTCTTCAACTCTATGTCTGATATAATGGTACTTTCTATTGATATGTCTTGATTTACCATGATATCTCGGTTCTTTGGTTGAAGAAACTGCTCCTTCATTATCGCAGAAAAGTTCCATTGGCGCTTGAATGGTCGGAACTACTCTGAGATCACCGATGAAATTCTTCAGCCAAGCCGTTTTGCTTTGATGCTTCATCCGCTGCTATGTACTCTGAGTCACAAGTACAATTAGCCACCATGTCCTTCTTAGAACTTTTCCAAGTGACTGTTCCTCCATTTAATAAACACCCAACCAGATTAAGAGCGAATATTGTCTCTATCTGTTTGAAAGTTGGCGTCACTATACCAACTTACTATCAATGTATCACTGTCACCAAGGACTAGAATCAAATCCTTTGTCATTCGCAGATATTTGAGAATATTCTTTACTGGTGTCCAATAAGCTCTGCCAGGATTTCCCTGAAAGCGAATGACCATGCTTACAACAAATGACACATCAGGGAGAGTACATGTCATAGTATACATGATCGATACTACACCCGAAGCATATGGGACTCGACTCATTTCCGCTACCTCTTCATCTGTAATAGGGCTTTGAGTCTTACTCAGCTTGGCATTACTCTGAATAGGTAGCTCTACTTTCTTGGAATTCTCCATACAAAAATGTTTTAATACCTTATCCAATTATGTACTTTCACTAAGACCAATTAGTATTTTCTTTCTATCCCTTAAGATTCTTATCCCAAGAATATAGGCTGTCTCTCCTAGATCCTTCATAGAAAAACAATTTCCAAGCCAAGACCTTACCTCTTGCAAATTTGGAATGTCGTTTCCTATAAGGAGTATGTCATCAACATACAATACTAGAAATGTTACTATACTCTTACTACCCTTCACATACACACATGACTCATTTTCACTCCTACGGAAACCAAATTCTTTGAATTTCTCATGGAAGCAAAGATGCCAACTACGAGACGCTTTTTTCAATCCATAAATGGATTTCTCAAGCTTACACACCATATTAGGAAGCTTTACATCCACAAACCCTCTAGCTGACTCATGTAAACATCTTCAACCAACTTCCTATTTAGGAAAGTGGTTTTGACATCCATTTTCCATATTTCATAATCATGAAAGGTAGCTATGACAAGCATTATCCTAATATACTTTATCTTGGCCACTGTTGAGAATGTCTCATCATAGTCAATCCCTAGGGTTTGAGTAAAGCCCTTCGCAACCAGTCATGCCTAGAAAGTGTGTACCTTTCCATACATGTCGATCTTCTTCTTGAAGATCCATTTGCAACCAACTGTATTTCGACCAGGTTCTTGATCAACCAAATTCCAAACTTGGTTATCATACATGGACTTGATCTCGCTATCAATTGCCTCTTTCCACTTGGTAGCTTTAGGGTCTGCCATTTCTTCCTTGTAGTTTGCTGGCTCATCCAAATTTACCAGTGTACGGTCACTGACAATGTGTCACCCTCTGTAGTTATATGGAAACCATAAAACTTAGGTGGCATGCTAACTCTACTACATCGGTGAAAAGGTAATGATTTGTCAATGGGTTCAACAGGAGTCTAATCCTCTGGTTGAGCGCTAGTATCTTCTAAGGTTCCTTTATTGGTTGATTCTTAAATGTCTTCAAGGTCAATTGTACTCCCACTGTACTCTTTGCATATGAGCTCTCTCTCGTGAAAGATTCCTCTTCGTGCTACAAAGACCACATTCTCAGTAGGTCCATAGAAAAAATATCTAAAAGACTTTTATGGGTTGCTAATGAAAATACATATCTCATTTCTAGGTTCTAGCTTGTCATGAGTCTCTTGTGTAACAAAAGTTTCACAACCCCAAACCTTGATATGTGCTAACGAGGGAACTTTCCCTGTCCACATCTCATGAGGTGTTTTGGGAACCTTCTTGGTAGGGACAAGATTAAGGATATGGGCGGCTGTCTCTAAGGCATACCCAGAGAAAGAAATAGGAAGAGAAGCTCGACTCATCATGGAACGAACCATGTCTAACAAGGTCCGATTACGCCTCTCAGCCACACCATTAAGTTGTGGTGTCCTAGGAGGAGTGAATTGTGAAACAATTCCACATTCCTTGAGATAGTCGTGGAACTCGATACTAAGATACTCTCCGCCTCTGTCAGATCGAAACATCTTTATCTTCCTGCCTAATTGATTCTCGACTTCATGTTTAAACTCTTTGAACTTTTCAAAGGTTTCTGATTTTTGTTTGATTAAGTAGATATAACCATATATGCTATAATCATCTGTAAATGTCACATAACATCGATTAGCTTCCCTTATGGTGGATCTGAAAGGCCCACACACATATGTGTGTATGAGATACACTATTACATAGCTATCAACACAAATCAATATGAAATACACTATTACATAGCTATCAACACAAATCACAGTTTCATACACACCATTATAAGGTAAAGCTTCAAACATAAAAATGCCATTTTTATAAACCAAAATTGATCCATTCATATCATTAAACTAATATCGAAAACATTGTCTAAAAATTACATGAAAACAAATAATGTTTCGTGTCATTTATGACGAATAGCAACAATTAACTAAATCAAATCTAACATCACCACTAAGCATAACACTATAAGTTCCAGTCTTCGTAACAGGTGAAGATCACATATTTCCCAGGATTAGATTCATCATTCCATGCTCCATCTCTTGAGTTTCTCTTAGTCCCTACAAATCAGAACAAATATGAAAACCACATCCTGTATCAAGGACACAAGAATGAGTAGGTTGTGAGTTATTAGTTTGAATAGTGTAAATACCTGTCGACGATAGCTTCACTTTACCATCTGTGATGTCCTGAAAGTACTAGGGGCAGCTTCATTTCCAATGGCCCTTATCGTTGCAATACAAGGAAATGGCCTCTTTGGGATCACTGACAGAAGGAATGTCAGAACTAGGCTTCGCTTTTGGTTCATTGCTAGACGACCCAACATGGGCCTTGCCCTTCTAGTTCTACTTAGGAGCACCTTTCCTTTTCTTTCCTTTTTTCCCAATGGAAAGGACTAAGAGTATTAGTAGAGGTAGGAGTTTGATTCTTCTTCATTCCTGACTCAGACATTCGCAACAGGTTGTGGAGGTGGGTCAATGTGGTTTCTATTTTTTTCAAATGATAAGCCAAAATAAACTAATCATAACAATGTGGCAAAGAGTTAAGGACCATGTCTATGGCTGACTCCTCGTCGAAATTCACATTTAGCCTTTCAAGGCGCTCCACATATCTTTGCATTCTTTGCACGTGGTTGCAGACAAACTCTCCTTCCTTTAATTTGCAAACCATTAGAGTTTTGACGAACTCATACTTTTCTTGAGGAGCTCTCTTGTGAAACTTTTCCACAAGATCCAAGTTCATCACGTATGGCTAGTAGTCCTCATAGAACTTTTGTAACTCATGAATCATGGTGGCAACCATGATGCAAGCAACCTTAGTTGCGTCGTCATAATGTTTCTTGTAGGAGGCTATTTCTTCAAGAGTAGCAATGGCCTCATCGATCTCAACAAGTTTTTTTCTCAAGGATATACTCTTTGCCCTCGTATTGAAGAGCCATCTTGATGTTTCACATCCAATCATTGTAGTTGGTGCCATCCAATGTCACCTTGGACACGATCGAGAGGAGTGAAAATTTATGGGTAGAGTTTTGAGAAGCAGAAACATCACCAGGATTAGACATCTATAGATAAAATGAAGTTTTAGTTAGATGATATAAATCCTTAATATTTTAACCCATAATTAATATTTAAGGATAGGATCCAATATAACAATTCACGACTAAGAAGAGGGATGCCGTAATCTTATTGCAAATTTATGAAAGGTAGGTAAAAGTAATTCACCAATTTCGAACTATGAAATTCCTAGATCTTTTGAGATTCATTGAATCTTATCAATGACATCTTTAATCTCAAATTATGCTCTTCTATTTGTGACTGGGATGCCGAGGATCACAAACAAGATGTGAATAAACATACAAATATGTTTGGCACTCTCGATGTCATTTATCATCTCCAATTAATGTGTCAGTTAACCACACGCGCTCCATTAACAATGATAGTTTTTTAGATGCCCATTATTACTCTTTATAGTCACTATTAGTGTGCCGGTTAACCACACACGCTCCACTAACTACATATAAAGCATAATGTGCAATTTTATGGATTAGCTTACTTTTCACATATTTCTTAAAGTAACTAAGAGTGAGATTTTTAAAAATGGTTTAGTTACTTTATATAAATATACTTATTAATAAGATTATGTCCTATCAAATCTGTTTGGCTAACGACCCTCCACCATACAAAAGAGTGGTGGGTAAAAGTGGATACCCAATGACGGTTATTTTATAGGTCGATTCCTTAAACTACCCTTATAGTATGACTTCGTGAATGAGGCGTACTAGCGATTTGAATGACTTGTCTTATACATATAATATATTAATATTTTAATTGTATATAGTATAAGGTGTATTTTAAAACTTTTCTAAAATACTAGGTTTAAATTTAAAATTTTGAAATTAATATAAACTTAATTTAATTTAAAAATAAACCAATTTTGATTTAATCTTTATCTTTTAATTAAACAATTAGTTAAATTAATTAAATCATTATGGATTAAATAATTATTTACAATTAACCAATTAATAAAATAATTCAAATTTAATCCCAATCCTAAGCCTTCTAATTTTCGAAAACATGCTAGGGTTTATCACGTTTTAATTGTTCATATTTTAAGGCTTTTAAAATAACAAATAAGGAATCAAGGTAAACCCTAAAAGGGACTCTTCAATTTTTCGAAAATGCCTAAGGAGGCTAGGGTTTCTTAAACCCTTGCAAAAATCAAAAATATGAGGGTGGAGGGTAGGGTTTCAGGAACCGTAGTAAATTTCGAAAATTGCCTCCTTAGGGTTTAGTTTCCATAAACCCTAATTTTCAAATATTCAACTTTGTGCAAAATCAATGAGAACAATGGCTCTGATACCACTGATGGGTTTTATAGGTTACAAAAATCTTATTTTGGTGGAAAAACTTAAACCCTAAGTTCACATCAACCTAAGGATCTATGTTCTCACTATGATTTTCAATCAACTATTGAATATCAAGAACCCTAAAAGTACATTGCTATCTTTGAAATTAAGAAAGGGATATTAGAAATTACATACCTTTAGTTTATTATAGCAAATAAACTAGTATTCCTTCTTGATTGGTCTTTAGAAAGCAAGCACCAGAAGTCTCGTGCCTCTAATGGCTCACACCCAAACCCTAGAAATCGGAAGCTAAAGAGGAGAGAGGTGCAAAATGAGTATTTTTGGATTTAAGGCTCTTGATATGATGAATCCAAAATACTAAACCCTTAGGGGTTTATATAGGTGGCAGGGAAGTTGTAGATAAGGCAGATTTCCTTTTAGATAACCCTTACCCATTGCTTCCTCCCTAAGGCATTCTAAGGTTCCTTAAAGCCCAAGAATAACTCTGGAAACCCCTCTAGAACCATCCCCCTCTTGGGAGGTTCTAGAATTAGTCAATGTTCAACTTTTGAACATTGTCACCTTTAGTCCTTCCACTTTTAATTAATCCGTTTAATCAAAAAATTTATTCCATTTAATTTTTTATTAATTCTTAATTAAATAATAATATTTCTAATTAATATATTATTCTCATAATATATTAATAAATCATTTATTTTTATTTGTAATTAATTTATTAATCATACACTCCCCCCGTCCTAAAATTATTGTCCACGTTTGACTTTTTAAGTCTCTTTTGTTCAACTTTGACCTTAAATAATTTACTTTTTGTTATATAATTTTTTATGCAAGATATATGAATAGATTGTTTTTTAAATATATTTTCATTGTTATAAGTTTAATAAAAAATTATATAACACAAATAAAGTTATTTAGAGTCAAAGTTGACATGGAAAGACTTCAAAAGTCAAACATGGACAATAATTTTGGGACGAAGGGAGTAATAAATTAGTAAATTAGTCTCTCTCTCCAAAAAACATTCAAACCAATTACTAGGTTTGAGGGCAAACGAAAAGGACTCTGCTAATAATTCAAGATTATACTAATTTAGTTATTGGCTTAGACACCTAATCCAACAGCTGTACCCTGAAGCTGGTTAAATAAGTCATCAATCCTCGGGAGTGGGTAAAGATTCTTCACTGTCAGCTTATTCAACTCCCGGTAGTCAATGCACATCCTGTGCGAGTTCTCCTTCTTTTTTCACGAATAGGATCAGTGCTCCCTATGGCGAACTACTCAGTCTGATAAACCCATTGTCTAGCCGCTCCTGTAGCTGCATAAATAACTACTGCATCTCTGGTGCTGCTAACTGATATGGTGCTTCGGTTATCGGAGTCGCACCATGAACTAAATCAATTCGGAACTGAACATGCCTCTCGAGAGGCACTCCACGAAAATCCTCAGGAAAGACAATAGGAAAATCTCGAATGATGGACACATCACTCATGGTCGTTGTGTCCCTAACTCGAGTATCCGCCACATAGGCCAAAAATCAAGAACAACCCTGTTGAAGATATATCCTTGCCCTCGTAGATGAACAAAGAGCTGGTCTGCGTTGAGCACCCTCTCCATGAATAATCAGTTCTCCTCTACTTAGTGTTCTAACTCTCATTAACTGGTGCTTACAATCAATCATGTCCTCATTAGGACCCAACCAATCTATCCCTATGGTAACCTTCGACCCGGGTAGAGGAATCGGAACAAGATCAATAGAATATCTCTCGCTGAACATGTTTAGAACACATCCTCGATGAACCCTCGAAGCACTCACAAAACAATCTTCCACAATTTCTACCTCCCATGGATAATCCAGAATCCCGGAAGCATCGCTAAAATTCTTGCTAAGCGCAGGAGATACAAAAGATCGGGTAACACCCGAATTAAATAGGACATGACCCGTCATACCATTGACTAAGAAAGTCCATATACATGATAAAAAAGATACAAGCATAAATAAAGAAAGCATTAAAAGATATGGTAAAGATATGTACCGATAACCCATCCGGTGCTGCTCGAGCCTCAACGATAGTCATCTGAAATGCCCTGCTTTTCACGACAATTGCCTCCTCCTTGCCTTGGTGGCCATTATTGATCCTCAGAGTAGCTGGTGCAGGCACCGCCACTGCCCCTCTCGTCAGCCTCGGATAATCGGCCTTTTTATGACCCGTCTGATTGTAGTGGAAACATATCAATGCTCCACGAGGGCAATTCATACTAAAATGGCGTGTCTGGTCGTATCAGAAACAACTTCCTCCCTTATTTCGACATCCACCCTCATGATTCTTCCCACACTTGGCACAACGGCCTCGACCTTGTTGGCCCCTCGGTCTCGTGTCAACAGTCTTGTGCCTCTTAGCCTGTCCCTCTGATGATGGTGTCTGAACTGACCTTCGCATCCCCAGAAGCTCCAAATCAATATCCCTCTCCCAAACTCTAGCAATCACATCTTTCAGGGTTTTGCACCCCGATAAATTCACAAACTTACGTATACCATCCCTCAACATGTCATTGTATATAACCTTATTCATCTCCTCATCAATTGCATATTATGGAACCAATAGAGACCTCTCCCGGAACTTGGAGGTGATCTCCGCCATAGTCTCTGTGGTCTGGCGAAGGTCCTGAAACACCCTCGCCGGGTGCTGCACCTCAATTTCCAGTGCAAACTCCTTCTGTAATCTTGTCATAAACTCCTCCCAAGTCATGGCCACCACAGCTGCAAATCACAATGCATGACCGACCTCCTCCTGTCAATCACATGCTCGGTCCCTCAGAAGGCAGGATGCAAATCACACTTTCGCCCCTTCATGGAAGAAGCTCGTTCGCTGAGCATTCTCCATGTCAGTGATCCATCGGCGGCTAGCAATGTGGTCCTTAACCCCAAAGAACTCCAGAGATCCACATGCCTTGAACTCCCGAAAAGAGGGAGTTCGTTCTCCGAACTATCTTGCCACGATCTCGTCCCGGAAGGCCCCGAGTCACTCATCCAGAATCTTCATAATCCCCTATTTGACGGTACCTAAAATACCAGGGGTGACCTCCATAATACCGCGAGTAATCTCTGATGTAATAAACTCATGTAATCGTTCATCAATCGATTCTAGACCAGAGCCATAACCGGAACCAGAAGTTCTTCCTCGAGTGGTCACCATACTGAAATACAAAACATACAAAACTCGAGAGAACTCCCACTATGTAGGCTCCTTGGAATCCTCGAGACCGTCCTTGATGCAAGTACAAATCATGTGCTTTTAGTAGTACGGGCCCAATACTACATTCCACACCTATCTGTACTTTCCTCAAGAACCGTCCCGGATCCTCTGAGTCACCCATTAAACCCATACACACAATCCCTATGCTAAGTAGCATAGAAATCCCACTATGACATTTGTTAGGCTCTCATAGAAATTCTCAGCTCACCAGCCTCTACACTACTAAGAACCTCAACCAAAACCGTTGGTTTCCTTATGCATGCAAATTGTACATAAAATGGGACCATATAGATTGTCGAATAATGATTATACCCTAAGCCCACAACTAGAGAAGGAACATGAAATAAGGCCAAACCAATCATTCTAAGGCTATATGATCCTAAATGTATACAATTTTTAAAGCATACACTTAGCCATTAACTGAGTCGATATAAATTCTGAGTAATACACTTAGCCATCACACAAATCAGACAATTCTAGCATACGATTCCTGAAGGTATTCTTAGCCCTACTATAGCATGCAATTCACAAATGAAGCATACAAGTAATAATACACTGATATGAGTATTTTGGGAATCACTTACTCGAGCTCAGTTGATTGCACGCATTGCACCCATTTTTCCTTTATAGAATCTTTTTAGAAAAGTTTATTTTCCATTTTCATAAAAATTACCAAATCCTCAGTTTCAGTTCAGACATACCCGAGAGTGTGCCCAAATCCCTCAAACCAATGTATTTTTCTTAATAGACCATCACCGTCAACAACGTTTCCAAAAGAACATCAGAGTATCAAAAAAACATAAATGTGAATCTCCAGTAGATGCGATGCAATCATGTCGGACCCTTCCCTTTCAAACTGGAAGTACCTGAAAATGTAAACCATAAAACTGCTTAGTGATTTTCCCCAAAATACCACATATCATATAAATGGGCCCATTCCAACACATAAATAAATGGGCCCAAATTAAAATACATAAATGGGCCCAACCCAACATAATCATGGGCCCAACCCAACATAATCATGGGCCCAACCAACCTACATGATAATGGGCCCAGCCCAACATGTATAATAATAGGCCCAACCCAACATACAAATGGGCCCCACCCAGCATACAAATGGGCCCGACCCAACATAAATAATAATGGGCCCAGCCCAACAAAAACATGCAAGAGTCACAAAGACATTTAGGAAAATCAAATGGGCCGACATTGGTGCCTTAGACCCATTAGTACAATGAGAAGACTCACATCAACATGATTTTAGACAAACGAATAACACACCCGAGTTGCCTAAACTAAAACTCCCCACACTCAATAACAAATCATAAACCCTAATTAGAATTAGGTAACAACTCCAAACACAAGTCTTGGTTCTGATTGACCTACTTCAGTAAAGCCCATTTTAACCTTCTGTGACTAGGACCCACCCTACGGGACCTAACATCGAAAAAGACCAAAAATTAGTCTTATGGGGTTATTCCATGTGTACCCGGACTCTACGCCGGACTCTACGCACAGTGTAGAGTCTTTTGAAGGAAAATGGGGCCAAACCAAGCTATGCGTTGCGTAGCTAAGATTACGCCCTGTGTAATATGGTTGTTTGCCAACTTTCTTATTAAGACCTTAATGCCTTAAGTCCAAACGTCCAACTCTTAGATCGGAACCTCATGAACGTCTTAAATGATAAAATCACAACCTGTATTCCTTTGCATGGATACAAGGAGTACAAAACCAAACCCTAAGGTGTTGTTTGTTTTTTGTCTGTAGATCCTTTTGTTCACGTCTATCTGTGCAGAACAGACCACACACATACATTAGGCTTCCCAGACTGTTTGTTTTTTTGAAGACTGCAGACCTAAAAAGGTATGCGCGTCCTCTTCTTGGTGCAGATGTGGACCAGAGTCTTCAAACATCTTTAGCCATCTTCTACTCTAAAAAAAACACATATATCTTTGTTTTTTAACTTAGATTTATTACAACTTTATCTATTATAAACGGTTTTTTTTTTAAATTACAATATTAAAAGAAAAAAGTTCGGTGACACAATAATAACTTTTATGACAAATTTATAAATAAAGATTTAATTACAATAAGGTCATTGAAGCTGTTTATATAGACATGAAAAAAAATCTTAATATTGTTTTATATTTTTTGTGTCAAATTTTATAAAACATTATTTAATGCAATATCATTCATTTTTTGGGAAAAATATTTATGCCCAGTTTTTAATTGATTTAATTGAAAAAGTAAAATGAAAATTTTGAAAATTTTCATTTAAAAAAAAGTTTGTTTCCATCCAATTTATGCGCTAAATATTTTATCCCTAATTACAATGTTTAGGTATAACTTTACGACCAAAGTTTGTTGGTTTTTATCAAATATATACGTTAATTCATACCATTTTATTTTCACTTTTATACAATAATACATAAAAGTTGATCAAAAATTGTTAATTATCTATAATAAATTCATAAAATTATTGAAAAACATTTTGAAAGTTTTTAATAAGTTTAATTAGATTTTAGTTTATTCTAACAGTCTGCAGATATTAAAAAACAAACAGTCTTTTTCTTTCAGACTGCAGACGTTTGGTCCACCTCTTCTACTGCAGAAGTCTGCAGATATGGTCCGCAGACTGCAGACATTTTGCCTCAGAAAAAACAAACAACACCTAAGTCTTAATCATGACCCAAAAGCTAAATAGATCAAGCATGGCTAAATGGGAGTGACCAAGATCCTATTTTTATGGTTCACAAAGCTCAGAAATGACGAGAGACACTTTTCATGAGGCCTGGAGTTGTTCAAACTCCCTAGATCCAATATTAAGGGATGAAAACTGATACAAAATCACCACAAGCTAGATCTGACAAAAGGATCAGCAATGTTTAGACTTTATACCTTCTAGAAGATGTTGAAGAAGAGTAGAGTCTGAATCTACAAGCTATGGACTCCAAGCACACCTTCCAAGTTCTCATTCACTAAAAAATATCAAAATATCATTTCAAGTTTTCGAGGATCACACTAGAGGCTAGTTTCGAAGTTAGAGAAGGAAAGGGTGGAGGTTGAGCATGGGGAGGCTCTCAAGAGATTAGAGCCTTTAAATAGGGCTCACAATCCATAATTAGGGTTTAAACTCTGCGTACCTACGCCCTTCGTAACTAAAAGTTACTCCCTGTGTAGGGCGCCAAGTGCCCGCATGTATATATTGACTTACACCATGCGTAAGTTGTTCTTTCCATTGTTCAAGAATACAAACATGGTTAATTTGTTAAAGTTAGTCAACATACATTTAGTGGAGGATCTTCTGTTACCTCTTCAAGCGGTAAGTTTTTTTTTTAACTTTTTTTTTCATTTCAAATTTTCATTATATAATTTTGTTTATTATGCATCATTTACCTAACAACATTTAACCATTAAGGCATTGCTTTCTAACCTATTAATGAAAGCATGTTCTTTGGTAAAAAAAAGATGTATGAGATCGTATAACTTTTTACCATTTAACAAAACCTAAAAAACATAAGTATCTAATTAACTTGCAACTTCCATCATAACATTTTTCTTTGTCAATAATATTTTTTCTTAAATTAACATAAAACAAAAGACCCAAATCTAATTCATAAAAGTAAAAAATTTATCCATACCAAGTGTAATTTTTCCTATCAAACCACACTTACCGGTAAAATTCTAAAATCACTAACACTGATGACTATAGTTTTTTTTTATTATTTTATTATAAAAATTCATTTATATGATTTTGTTTATTGCACATCAATTTATTAACAACATTGTATTGCTTTCTAACCTCTTAATGAAAGCAACTTGTTTGGTATAATAAATGTGTCATCGTATAACTTTTAACCATTTTAACAAAACATAAAAAATAAGTACCTAATTAATTTGCAACTTGCATCATAAACACAAATGTTTTTCAAGTTAACAAATTGTAAAAAAAACTCCAATCTAATTCATATAAGTGGCAATTTTGTCCTTTCAAAGTGTAATTATTCCAATAAAAGTACACTTATCGGTAAAATTGTAAAATTACTAACACTGATTACTATGATATTTATTTATTTATTTCCTTATAAAATTTTCATTTATATCCTTTTATTTAGTGCACATCATTCTCGTAACAAAATGGGGTTACTTTCTAACCTCTTAATTCCAGTATGTTGTTTGGTAAAAAAGATGGTTGAATTTGTATAAATTCTAACCATTTTTTCAAAACGTAAATATAGCCCGTATAATTAATATATTGCATAAAGGGTTCATGTTTAATAACCTTACAAAAAAAGTGTATAGAAATAAACAAAATAGCAATAATAGTCCATATGTAATAGTAAAATTACATATATGGTCTATAAATAATGAAAACAAAATATTTAATCCCTGTGAGCAGCTTAATATTTATGACAGATTTGTTTATCTATTGTATTACTTTACATAAACAACAAAAGAAATTAGTGTTATTAGCAATGTAATAAAAGTAGAAACTCCCTTTTCTTACCTATCAATATATCATCTTTGCAAAACATGTATAAACATTAACTTATCAACTCTCGAGTAAAAAAATATTTTATGAAATGTTATGTTTTATAGTGACCATAGTTTACACACCCATTCTGACTCATGATTCTTCTAATACATTGTATGATAGGGTTAATATCAAGTTTAATATATTGTTCATCATATTTAAACAGATCAAAGATCTGGCAAGTTATAGTTTGACTTCTAACATCACCTCACCCGGTCTAGGCCCGTCATTAGGCCTGCCTATACCCTCCGATCAGCCCAGTTTCTCTTAGGTCCCCAACTGTCCTTTTTATTGCAGTCACTCTGTCCATGTCCCTTATCCGGTTTCACATTCCATTCCGACTCTCCTCTTGGTATCTTCATCGCATATGAGCGGGGGGCCAAGGAGAGAAAATAATGGAATGGGAAACCGGATAAGGGACAGGGACATAGTGGCTGGAAGAAGAAGGCATGTTGGGGACCAATGAGAGATCGGGCTGCTAGGCGGTATGGGCAGGCGCAATAACGGGGAAAGACCGGGTGCGGTGGTGTTGGACCATTAACTACAACCCATCAAATATTTGATCTGTTTAAATATGATGAACAACATATTAAAGTTGATATTAACCCTATCATACAATCTATTAGAAGAATCATGAGTCAAGACGGGTGGGTGAACTAGGGTTACTATAAAACATAACATTTCATAAAATATTTTTTTATTCGAGAGTTGATAAGGTAATGTTTTTACATGTTTTGCACAAATTATATATTTTAAGGTAACAAATGGGGATGTATATTAATTTTATGTTGCTAATATCATTGTTTTTTTTTGTTGTTTTTGTGAAGGTATGATGATGTCTATTTGTGAAGATATGATGATGTCTATCGTATCGTTGAATAAAAAAGATTTTCATGTAAGTATTTGAAACCCTATTTGATGAAGGTGATGTTAGGGATATAGTAACTTTGTTATGGCTAGAAATGAGGGAGATTTCAATATTACCAAAAAACGGGAAGTCTAATTATGTTAATTTATCTTTTTTTTTAATTATTGTGTCAGCTTTTTAACTTTCTATGTTGTTTTTATATGTTCCCCCACATTTTACACGAGTCATAATCTAGTATAAATATGAAAGTAATTTACAAAGTTAGTCCTCATAAATATTTAATTATTCCACCTTTATTTAAAAAATATAGGATCTCTCAAATTGTGTAACACCCGTTCCATCTATGAATTAATCCATTATATTTTAAGTCTTCATTTTGGGTGGCCATGACATGGTGGAGCATCACCACGACGCGGCGATGTTTTCATGGATAGTGGTATTTAAAGACCCGTCACGGCGTGGCCATATCTGCCACGACATGGCAGCTGATTTTTATGAAACCCTAATTTTTGGGCTTCGTGCCTTATTTAAAGGAATAAAGAGGCTAGAGTTTTATCATCCTCAGCCTCCATCACTCTCAAACCCCCAAAAACGCTAACCCTTATCTTTCTTTAAGCTTTTGGAGTTCATTTGCTAGTTTTGGTGATTTTGAAGGAATTAGAAGAAGATTTTGTGCAAGAGACCAGCAAGCAACACTCCCTAACCTCCGAAAGCACTTTGTTAGACCATTTAAGGCTCTTGATCTAGTCTTTTATCTTCTCCTTAGATACCTAGAGTTATTTTGCTTAATAAACTCTTTTATTGGATTTTGAGTGGAGTAAAGAGATAAAGTATGCAACTTTATGACTCTTAGGAATCTCAAGGACATTATATCTTATAGATCTGATAAATGGTTGTGATTTGGAAATCTTGCATGAGCTTTAGGTCCCATTTGTTCTTTTTGACCTAGATTTGAGGAAGGACATGCATGGAGCATGCATGTCCATAAAGTTTACATTTTTAGGGATCAATATGACCCGTAAAAGCTTTTCTAGAAATTTTGGGCTTGCATCTCTTGTGATTAAGGACTTAATTAATGAGTTATACCTCTTAAATGACCTTTAGAACCTAGGTTTCAAGATCTTGTCTTAATGGATATAGTTGGAAACTGTATCCATCAAGACGTTGGGAAGGAGTAGATCTGGGCTTTTCATCCCCTGAAAATGAGTTAAGAGAAGCTTAACTTGAATAGGCTATCCAGACTGGTCCCCACGACGTAGCACTAGGTCGCTACAACGTCACACTAGGTCACCACGGTGTGGCGACCAGAGATCAGTTGACAGTTTCGTCGTTTTGTGCCCATAGCGGATGACATCTTGACTTCTTTTCCTTTGACTATTGGCTCTTTGACATGAGTTGAATTTTGGTCAACTCTTAGTTTTGGAAAGGTGGACTAAGAGTTTACCTTGTATGAATGTGTAGGTTGGGTATATCACCTGTGATTCGGCAGTGAGAGCAGTAGCAGTTGATTATCGTCTGAGAGGCGAGTCTCTTCACTGTACTACTAGGTCTAAGGCACCAATGTCGGCCTAATAGTTTATTTCTATAGAATGCTAGTTGTCTTTATGACTCTTGCATGTATTTGTATATATACCGGGTGGCGGCCAATGAATGTCGGGCAGGGCCCGATACTTGTATGGTATATGGTATTTTAGGGAACTCACTAAGGTTTGGTTTACACAAAAGATCCACCGCATGCATGAAAATTGTAAGTAAACAAATCTATCCAAATAAACAACATATGAATGAAAAAAAAAAAGAATTAAAAGACAATATTGTAAAAAGCATATCAAGCGATTAACACACAATTAAACGAAATTAAGTTAAAAATAGGAAACTGAAATCTAATGTTTAATTACTTTAAAGTCAGTTAGGAATATTATCATCAGTAGACTCCTCACATAATTATGGAAGCCGATGCTTCTTTGGTGTTATTGAGGGTCCGATAGAAGATTTTGCCGAAGAATCAACTTCAATATCAACAGAAGCTGCCTAGTTGAACAAAATACAAACTCGACAATAAGAATCATGATTTATGAGAAATAAACATAATATAAAAGAAAAGTTGACAATAACTGTTGAATTAATAAAAGTTTCATATCATAAGAAATATAGAAAATGTAAACAATAGTTTATATCTTACGTGAATGTCTTCACAATCTTGTAAAGTAGAAATAGAGATGGACGTGTTACAAATATGATCTTCAATATTACCATGATCAACCTAATTTTCAATATCGATCAAAATAATAAGGAAACATACCAAAAACCATAATCTAACTTTATAGAAATAACATAAATTAACCCATACGTTATCACTTCCTTGTTCGTCTTCCGCATCGTTGATTTCATATTTACATTTTTGAATACCATCATTTTCTTTATTATTAGAAGCAACCTATGTATATTAAGACAAACAAAGTTTACTACACATAAAGTATAACTTTTACATACAAATGATAATATGAAACAATAATTACCATTGTTGAGATTGATGATCGTATCAAATCAATACATGGTCCCCATAACACTGGTCTGACAACTCCCACTCATATTCAGTGATTTTAGACAAACATTCATATTCATATTCGACTATATAATAATCTTGAAAATTTGTTACAACCACCTTACTGTTCTCAATGGTGGGAGCAATCTTAAATCCACTATTAATATGCTTATTGTCACTATGATTTTTAGTTATAGTAAAACGGCGCATGTTGTTTGGAGACAAATTAAATTTATCTACCTCAATAGTAAAAATGACCTTATAAGCAGATAAACTTTTGAAAATAAACTTTTGTATCCATTTAGGACCACCTTCACCATAAGAAAACATGAGAAATATATTAATATACATACCAACAAAAACCCATACACATCTATGTGTGTGAGTATATATATATATATATATATATATATATATATATATATATATATATATATATATATATATAATTAAACCTCTAATAAACTCTTGTTAACTAATTCATCAACAGTAAAACTAATAAGAGGAATAGCAACTTTGTTGAAAAGAAAACATGTGATCTCTTCACCTTGATCATCATTCGTTCAACCAATTTATACCTATATAAATAATGTTGATAAGAATAACATATAAAAACTATTTTAATAAAAAATACTTAGGATTGCCAAGGGTTATCAACATTTTTTGACAACTTAAACAAAAATAACGACCATCACGTATAGTAACCTTCTTACGACATGTTGCACATTGGTCAAATTTCTAATCACTAAACATCTCTATATCGATGATGGTCCCCTTAAAAGTATATTGTGTTCCCCTTACAAAGAATAAAATAATAAAGTGAATTCGGGAATCACATGGAATTTCAGTTGTAGATATCTATAATAAAAAATACCTTATCGACACCATGTTGTAAATGACTATAAACATCAGATAATCTGGTTGGGTAGAAGGCCTCTATTTTTCCTTTGCTCTGATATATAAAACGTACCGGTTGTGCTACACTATAAAACAATGACATGACATGTGTAAGATAAATTGATCAACATGGCATATTATGATTAAATTTTATGAAAATATACAAGTAATTACATAATTTTGTAAAACTCAATCTCCTTCACTGTAAGGTTCAAATACATTTGAGATGAACCTGCTGTTTGTAATGTTGGAACACCTGATAAAAACAAATAGCCATATTACATATACAAAAAAGTGTAAGTAATTTTGTCTTGTAAAAAAACATACCTCTCAAAAGAGAAACTTTGCAAGAAGTGAGAATGACAACTACATTATCATTGTAGCTTCTTATATCTTCATCGGTATACTGTGTAGCAAGTGTTCCCCATATCGAGACAGTAACTTTCATACCCCTGTATGTTATTTTTCAAAGACAATAGAATTAATATATAAACTTATAAAATAAAATAATGGAATAAATTGTTTTATAAAACAAACATTTCATCGGGTATAACTATTTTATGCATGTATGATTAAACGCACAACCTTTTCCAACATTTTTTTCTACAAAACACCACTCACAAATACGTCTAAAAAAGAGATATGGTAGAAACACATACAGATTTGAATAGAAAAATAAATAATTCAATGTTAAACCTGATAGATATTTAACATCATTAACACATGAAGAAAGGTTGCAGAATGGAATGGAATTGAAAGAATATCATTGGAACAACGACAATGGAAGGTAAGAATATGAAACTAATGTTTCAGACAAGAACTTAGTGTGTTTATATATATATATATATATATATATATATATATATATATATATATATATCCTTCTATAGTGGCTGATAAAATGTACCATATACAAGAACTTCAAACTTATGTATCCTGTAGACCCCTCCTTCTTGATTTTGTTTTTGAATGAGTCTATCAATATATAAGGAATGATTTCTTGGATGCAACAATTCTAAAAATAATAAAGAGTTAGAAAAATAGATATTTTAAACTAATAATAATTTATGTTGATATAAAGAAGAAACTTGCATGTTCACTGGATAAGATTAGGTCAAAAGATATGACCCGATTGTTGTTAGGATTGTATGTTGTCCACACACGGGAAACAGTTACATTCACTTTCCACTTGTTTGTTACATTAGGACGTAAATCGCTCACCAAACGATAAACGTGTTTCATATTGTCAATTGTTTCCTACATTTTTAATCATGAAATACATAGGAATAAATGAATATAAGCATGGTTCTATAAGCATACATGTAGTGTATATATATATATATATATATATATATATATATATATATATATATATATACACACACGAATGACAAAATAATGCAACATGTTATGATTTATTGTTTCCAAAATATGAAAATTATGTATTAAAAGATGACCAAAAAATGCAACATGTTAAGCTTAAACTATTAAACATCAAAGGAGTAGTTGTAAAACAATTATATTTAAGTATTAAGAGTCAGGCAAAACAAAGTAAAAAAAATACCAAACCATATCACTTTCTTACACTAAACAACAAATACTGTAGAATTTGATCAAAACATTAGCAATAAGTGGAATTTGATGAATATATCAGCAAGGGTACAATGGGAAATCAAGGGCAAGCGGGCCACAAATTGTACAATGGCAAAGTAAAGATGTATGGATGAACTTACAATAGTCATGCACAACCTACCATAGAAGGTATTTTCTTATTTACTGGTTTCTGTTAAAAATCTAAAAATGTTGGCCTTTATAAATCTATAAAGGAAAAGATGGATAATTGGGAACCATAACCTGAATCATAATGCTCAGAAGATCAAGATCGTGAGAGAGAAAACCGACATAATGATGTGAGAAAAGCATGGAGAAGTGGTCATACCGGTTATTCAAGATCGAAAGAGTGATGTGAAGGATAATTTTGATAATTTAGGAGGAAGATAGGTTTGACGACAACATGGACATAATCAGATATAAATGACAAAGGAAATTCCATATTTAATTAGTCCATATATTTAGATGAATCAAAAAGAAAAATAATGCACAAATTTCCTTTCACATAGTAATCATATAATAGTATCGTTTCCTCAAAAGAAATATGCAAAGTAAAGCAAAAAGAAAACCAACACAAAAATACTTTT
This sequence comes from Lactuca virosa, assembly GCF_052849685.1. Classification (NCBI taxonomy): domain Eukaryota; kingdom Viridiplantae; phylum Streptophyta; class Magnoliopsida; order Asterales; family Asteraceae; genus Lactuca; species Lactuca virosa. Next base: position 320,497,316 of record NC_136429.1, read on the forward strand.
AAAAAATTAAGAATTAGAAAAAAAATATATTGTATTTATAATATTTCCAAGATTTATCTGACAAATTTAAGAAAAACAACTCGGTTTATATGTTTAATGGCTGATACTGATATGCAGATGGTTCAACAACATTTAACAGGGGCAACATTGAAATTGTAGGTATTGTTTCTTGGTTTTTATAGAGGATATACAATATAATGTGAACTTTGCTAAAATTGAGTTTTCAATTTCCATGGATGTCTATAATAATATATATTATCATAATACCAACATACTTTACTTATTTACCCATGATAGCATCACACTTATAATACCTGCCCATAATATAAACTTAGTTAACTTACATTACTGATGTAGATAATGTACCATGTTTCTTACATATTAATCCTATCATTAAAGAAATATAATTAGCTCGATATTATTGGTGAGAAATGGAAAGCACAAAGCCAATATGTGAAAAACAAAATGTATGCATGTTGTTGCTATAACTTGAATAAATCTCTTATTGGTAAAAGTTAAGTACAATGCTATTTTGCTTAAGAATATGTAAGTATATTGCTATCATTGATAGGGTATTGTTACCACACTTGCCGTTGTTTTCAATATTAACGTCAGTTGTGAAAAATAACCATTTTGAAAATGAACTTAAAGATTAAATCCCACACCGATATTGAAAATTCTTGAAAAATGGGAAAATGGTATATAAAATAAAACAAACACTTCATTACATCAATGTTGACAATTCAATGTAGAGGTAAATTATAAAAGTTTTCAATCCCACACCGATATTGGCACACTTTTCATTGTTTTCAATGTAAAATCCCACACCGATATTGGCACACTTTTCATTGTTTTCAATGTAAAATCGAAGTCCATTACGAGAGGTTACATGAGATGTTGCCACGTAAAGTTGACCATGAGCAAAAACCGGTTTTGACAAGTACACACAAACATTATTAAAAGTTTGGCCATGACTTTTTTTTTTATTGTCATAGCGAAGCAAAATTTTATTGGAAGTTGTCTTCTCTTAAATCTAAAAGGCCATGATATATCATTTGGAGTCATATCAACCCTTCCAATTAGAACTTTTTCTCCATCACAAGTACTAGTAATAATAACTGCTTCAAGAACCCTTCGACTAATTTGCGTGACCACTAACCGAGTCCCATTGCACAACTATCTTTGAAAATTCAAGTTACATAACAGTATGATTGGTGCACCAACTTTTAGGTATAATATATGGCTTGGAACACCTGAGAACCGCAACGTGTTAATAAATTCAGTTGGGTACGTAATTTTCATTTCTTTAAAGTTACCTGTAGTCGCACATATAGCATCAGCACTTAACATTTCATGCATGTCGACTGGCATACTTTCAAGAACATGTAAATTCATTTTATCAACCTCATCATTTTTAGGACAAACGATGCATTGTTCCTTCAAATAAGAGAAGTCGCTAATTTTATTCAAAATATCAGTGAATATATTGGATAACATTGTCTGAATAGGATTGTCAACAATAGGAATCAAAAGTTTATCAAGTATAGTGATCCATGTAGAATCATCTTCGCGTTCAACTGAAGTTGTAGGAAGCTTACTAGATCCCGTGTCAAGAAGCCATGTATTAAATGCATGAATGCATATCAGTTCAGCCCCAATGATGGTTGGATCATGTAAACGCATGTGAGTTGTCAACACAAAAACAAGACAGGCATTCCATAGAGTACATGACTTGTTATTAGCAGCTCTAACGACATCACAATGTGATCCATGCGGACTAATCGACAAGATTTGACGAAAGTCACCACCAAGTACTAAAATCTTCTCCCCGAAAAGTTGATTTTCAGAACCAGGAATGTAATACCAATAGACATCATGAAATGTACGATCAACAGCTTTAAAACAATATCAATGTTGTAATGGAGCTTCGTCCCATATAATCAGCTCTATGACATTAATCAACTTTGCAAGATCCGTGCCAACGTTGATTGAACAACATGAGTCGTGATCAAGATCTGAAGGAATATTGAACTTGGAGTGTGGTGTACACCCGCCAGGCAATAATAGAGAAGTAATGCCAGAAGACGCAAAAACCAACATAATCTTTCCCTGGGAAAGAATCAAAGCAAATAGTGTTCTCCATAAGTATGTTATCACTGTCCCTCCATAACCGGATACAAAAAAATCCTCCTTTTTTTTTCAGTAACATCATTCGTTATAGCAGTATACATCTCGTTTTGTTGCATATTTAAAGCACTATGTAAAGCATTGAAACACAATATTTCTTTTTTTCACATTTTATGTACGCTCCCCAACAATCAACCTATTTGAACCAATATTCAGCAAACGGCGGTCTATCTGAGCTAGATTTGGGAAATCAACCAATGATCTACCGTTACCATTTAAAAAATTGTTTATATGGAGCAGAGTGTAATTTAGCAATTCTTCATACCAAAAGAACACTTCTTCGTTTTGAAGTAATCTACATTGATTATAAGCAACATCATCTGATAAAAAGGGAAAACAATCCCAAAAGAACTTTGTTTGATCAGTAACGGTACAGAACAATAAAATTATTAGTAATAATTCTCAGAGTTGATCCTAACTGCCATTGTGATGCTTCTTGAATTGATTCAATCCATTTGGTATCTTCTCCTAATAACCTCAATGGTTTGCATACAGACATATAGGTTGGATGCTCAACACCATCAACAGTGCGAATATCTTTAAAGCTAACGGGGCCACTCACAACACCGCCTTATTGTGGCATTCATTCGTTATCTTTTGGATACCATGTAATTTTTTATGGAAACTCTGCATATGTTAACAATCTAGCATATGAATACAACTGATTTGATGTCATCCACTCAGTAAAATTGGACATTGACCTATAGTACTTTATACAACATTTGCAACATCATCCCTATCTCTAGAATAAACTCTATTACAATATTTTGCATGAAAGGGTAATATTTCTATTGTAACTGAACGATAATGCATCTCAAATCCCAACAAATTCCTACATACTTCAGATACTAAAATGTAAAGAAAATTAATGTATTTTTCAATCTCATTTTCGTGTTGCAACATTGATACAAATGATTGTGTTCTATTTGGGCCTTCTAAAATAGTTGTAACACGATCATGGCCTTTATTCAGGTAATTAAAAAGATATTTAGCCAAGGTACCTTGGTTACAATACTCAATGTAGATATGGCACCCGTATTTGACAAGCAACTTTACATTATGTGGAACGACATAACGGTTATCAAGCATAATATCATGCTAACCAACTTTAGCTTTTTATCTATTGTTAGACCTTCTATAGCACACCCATCAAGTCTTATGAAAGTTGTATCACAATATTCCTTTGGATATCCTTTCGAGCATTGTTCATTTTGCATACATGGGCTTGAATGGTTAAACTGACCGCAAGGGCTATGTATCATGTGAGTACGAACAACTTCAAATGCAATGGGTTCATTTTCCTCAAAAGGAAACTCTGCTGATATAAATTGATCAATATTATCATTTGTGGAGATTTTATCAGGACCATGAAGAAACACAAGGCAATGAAAATATGGCAATCCCCGTTTTTGAAAACTCGATTGTGTAAATAATTGTGTACATATAGAAGTAAGGTTAGAAATAAATCGGCAAATTTATGTAAATTTAATCAGGGTACTAAAGTGTTAAAAAACATACCAACTTTTGTATGAACAAAATGATGTTTTTTTCTTATGTCATTCATCAGCTCATCGAGCTTAATCTTTAAAATACTTGCAACAATGTCAGGTCTATCAATAGTTGGCTGACTATGTATAGTTCGTTCAAGATGTCATTCAATCTCAATCCATCTTGGGTTACACGTCATCGTAACAAAGAGATCTGGACTTCTAGCCCAACGACATATGGCCATTGCTTGATATTGTTGTATCATATGCCTCGGACCACCCGTAAACAATGATGGTAGTATAACACGTCTACTGACATGTGTAGCACTTCTTTCTCCCTTGGATAAGCTGTCCTCCAAACCATTATATAATTCTGAATGAATTGTATTTTGGTTTCTTTTATACCAATCTAAGTTTTCTTCGAGCACTACAACATATGCATCAACAACATATGTATGAAACAAACGACCCGATTTAAGTAGAGTTTTACCTTCATTATTTCGAGACTGTAAAGAAAAACTATAGTATTCCCTCATACTAACATTTTTTCTTTGTTTTTTGTAGAAGGTGTTGCTAGAGGGATATTTAAATAAAACCCGTCTTCTCCATATGGGAAAAGTAACGGATACTCCAACGCCATGAAAGAGGGATGACGTTCAGATATCCTCTTCACAATTCCGTTACCACGCGCTTCAATAAGTACATCACGGGAATTTATAGGGCCACCATCACCTGGAATCAAAGCAACAACTTCAGATATAGTCGGTAAATTATATTGTCTGCCATCTTTGTTACGTTGACCAATCAAACAAAGTTTAACTGGCTGCATCGATGAGTCATGGAACCTATCTTTAGCCATCCTAAATTCCTTGACCAACGAGTCACTCTCATCTTGCATAGGAATGATTTCTTCAATGAAACATCGAAGAATGGACTGATATGATGTCGATCTCATCGTCGGTATCGATCTCGTTGTCTGTTAATGTAAGGCATAAAACTGATTTTCGATCTCATTTTCAGTATCATAAATGTACAAATGGGCAAATCTTGGACAACCATAGTCATGGGTAGGAAACAAACTTCCAATTCTATTATGATTATGTCCATTCAAATGAAATGTATACGGACCTCTTCCGTCATTAAAATTCGTATGAATTTTTCCTCCAGTCGAAGTGAACAAAAACATTGCATTTACTCTCTTAATGTTTTCTTTGAAGACTTTTGATCATTGATCACCATTGTAATCCAATAAGTTGTGCAATAGTGGAGGAGGATCCCTAAGAAAATGAAGTTTTATCTTTCCATCACTACAACATATGGAGAAAATAGGATTCGGAGGAGAACAATATTTAATAGTTCGCTCTTCATACCATAACATTGCTTCACAATGTATGCATTGTTGGGTTTTTATTCAAAAACTAGTTTCAAAAACATAATATTTAGCAACGGAAGACTTGATAATTTGAATAACATAAAAAAAATTATAACCAACCATGGATCATCTTGCAAAGTTTGGAAAGAAAAACAAACACAACCAAAGGAGAAGAAGAACAAATAACAACCTTTGTAGTTCTTTGCATCCTCATGGGAGGCTTGGAAGTTGACGAAAAATATTGAACTTTAGATATACCAACAATATATCAACTTGATGTAGAATGCTAGTTATTTTTTATAAAAATCTTAAGACTCTTAAGCTTTATGTGCTTATCAAAATAAGAACATAAAGAGAGCATCAAGAAGCAAGTGTTCTTCAAGATATGATCAAAAGTGAGAGAGAAATCCCCATATCATGCATGTTACGATTTTGTGTATATGTGTGTATAAGAAATGAAATCCTTCATAAAGGAGCTCTTTTACACACAAGTTCTTAACCATTTAAGCCCTCTCATGTCACTAGACCACCATGTCCCCCATGCTTATATGGCTAGACATTACTTTTGAATAAATTAACATGAAAGCCATACTCTTGTCTTTTGACTCTTATTTTATAAAAAAAATAATAAAATAAAGAAGACAAAACCTTTATATTTTATAAACCAAGTTTATTAAATATAAACTTTAACTTTTTGGTAAAAGACAAAAGAATTTATCTAGTCCAAAATGTTGTGCATGACTTATTAATTCATATAATATGAATTATATATAATGTTCCTTGCTAATGGAAATTATTATTTCCAAGAAATAAATAATTTCCATTTAATTATAAGAGTTTATTGAATATTTATTAAAATTAATTTCTAATAAATAATCAATTATATCAAGTTGTTGTTAGTGTGACCCATCTTGACTACATAAGCCTCTTGCATAGTTCATACCATACCTGAAAATGGATTTTATAACTTCCCGGTTAAGGACCAGCATTTGGCCATATCTAAGCACAGTACTCCCTATACTTAAGTCTCACTATGTATCTCAGGTGTTAAGGATACAAAGATAGTACCTTTTAATCAAGTATCATACACGATAGCCCTCCATGAGATGATCTTGATGCGGGTAAGTTCAATACCAGTTCTCTGACCCTATAAAACTTGGTTACAACCCATTTCCTACCTTCATCTAATGAAATCCAACCAATCCAATTCATATTAGTCTTATTTCATAATTGCTCCCACAATTATAACCGAATATGAACTTTTATAATAATAAGATTATTTATGGATTAAACATGTTAATATAGAACACAACAAGTATTGATTTTATGATCATATCCCAGTATATCAAAACATTATATAATAGTTGTTGTTACAATGTTCCAATATCCAAATACTAAATCCAAATCAAAATCCCATTTCTAGAAAAATAAAGTCTTATAGCTGAAGTGTTACCATTCATACTTAGCTTATAATAAGGACTTTATTAAATGGGTTCCACTAAACTTAATTTGTATGAATTCTACGAATACTATCATCTCCATATTTGACTTTACTCTAGGCATAGTTAAATATATTAGAGTATATGATTGTTGTTCTTTTGTGACATAGAGTCCCTTAGCTTGATTAAGTATACTCTCGAATTCACTAAGATTTCTATGTGATCCGTGAATGGAATAAATGAACATAGTTTTTTAATGAACACATTCATCCAATCATATTAGATTTCAACTTATAAAACAATGTATTCTTATTTTGTAGTATATTGTGTTATTTTGTTTTGGTTGGACCTCATTCCAACAAAATTGACTCTTTATCCCATAATGAAGTCATAATCCAATTATAATTCATATATATATATATATATATATATATATATATATGTGTATATATATATGTATATATATATATATATATATATATATATATATATTTGTTTAGAACTTATAATCTTATGTAGCTCTTTACATACAGATTTTATTCTAAACTAATTGTCCTATATACATTCTCTTAGTTCTTCTAAAGTATTCTTAGAATGTTCCTATGGTCATCTAGTGAGTTAACCATGTATTTAATTGGTATATTATGATATGCTCATAGCATGATCATATACCAAGTATCATGCATAATATAGCAAAAATGATGGATTCATTTGCCAAGAAAATCAAATATAAATCATTTCAGCTAGTTCAAACCTATGAGCAAGGTTCTTTTGAGACTGGCTCAAAACTTAGTGCTATATGACAATACCAAGATTCCTCCAAAGGAATTTTGTATATTGATCAATTTCAATATATTGTCCATATATATTCATAAAGATATAAAACTTTTAACATTCATTTTATCCATCTCTATAGATTTTACATTCCAAGAATGTATCTTGTCCTTCCTAAGTATTTCATTCTAGAAACACATTTCGTGTAAAGGCGAAAAGGGTTGGCATGGTCATAATGTAATTTCTTATGATTAAGTATGTCTCATTCATACAAGAATAGTAATGTCACTATGCTTCCACTAGTTCTTAGTAATCATACATGTTCTATTCATTTTTATATAAAAACATACCTTATGGTTTCATATAAAAATGATGATTACAACACTGAGATGCATGCTTTATGCCTACAAGTTGATCTCAAGCTTTACACAATTTATTAGGATAACATGGATTAAGAAAACCTCCAGGCTAATCTATATAGATATCGTCTAGTAGATGTCTATTAAGAAAAGCGGTCTTTATTGAAATCTATTTGCTATATTTCATATTGAGAATATGTATTTATAGTAAACAATATCCTTAATTATCTAATCATATCTACTTTTGGAAAAGGTTTGATCATAGTCAATGTCATGAGTATGATAAGGAGTATAGTAAATGACATGAGTATGAGAAAATCCTTTTATAACAAGTTTTGCTTTAAATGTGTATGGTTATCCATGTAATGTATTCTTTATAGAAGACTCACCTTCTCCTTCTAGCCTTTCTATAGGGAGAAAATTCAATCAAGACCAAACTTGATTATCATACATGAATTACATCTCATGTTCATGACTCTAAGTCATTTATCAGATTCGAGATCTAATAGCATGTTGGTATTTGATGGATTTGCCAGAAACCATCAATAAAAGCTCATCAATGAGTGATTCCAAATTTCTCAAGTCATAGATGATTTCTACAATTAATGTAAACCATTTGTGTTTGTGAACATCTATTATTCAAGTTTAACAATCCTTGTTAAAAACTAGTACCAACTATTACTACATTAGGTAATGGTTCTTGAGTTGCTTCAAGTTCCATGTACCTCCCACTTGCTTTGTCGTTAGAATCTTGCTTTCTGCTAACTCAACTATAAGAAAAACTTATTCTTGGTGGGTTTGCTTATAATAATCTAAGTCACATTTAGAGTATTATATACAAATATGTATTTAGTATTTTGGGTCTAAAAGATTTAGTCCAACATAGGCTTTAAATCCATAAAACATTTAAGTAAGATAGGGATGGAGCCTTTCCATACAAATCTTATGAAGAAAATGTTATATCTACTAGTCAGTTGGTGTTTGTACTCAAGGTACAATTGATAGTGTCTTATATATTATCCCAAGGAAATAAAAGGAGGATATTTCTACCAATTAGAAAGTAAATCATATCAAGTAAGATTTAATTCATCCTTTATTATCATTAAGGCCTTAAATAGTTCTTAACGGTTTATATCCCAAATTTATATTTGAAAGCTTCACCAAAGATCTCATAATTATGCTTTACCATGTAAAATATACTTATAACAACTATAGTTGTCAATAAAGTTGATTTGGTATCTTGTGCTAAATCTTAGACATTCATTAGAAAGGAAGTCATACACCATAGTGTATAGTTTCTTAATAATTATTTTCTCTACTACTTAGTGAAAATATCATTAGGAATATTTTATATATAAATAATATTTACATATGTCAAATAAAGCACATTATTTGCCTTCAAAGATCCCTTTCTTGAAGTCGGAATATGTGAATGTCATTTATATAATAAAGATAACAATGTCAAAGTGAAGTTTGATTTAAAACAAGTTTAAGTCAACAGTATTTTGCATGTAGAACTTGTTATTTATAAAACATTGAAATTTACTTTGTAATTCTTATTAAAAGATCTAGTATCATAAAAAGAATTTTAATCATTTCCGAATATGGAGGTGATCGTTATGAAAAACGATTTAAGTAAATAGTCAATCATTCATAAACTAAACTGAGACATATATTCAGGCAAGCTAAATTAAAACATACATTGTTCCAAAACAAACATTGTTTTATATGACAAGTACATTATGTTCCTAGCATAATTAATAAACTAAACTCCGAGAGTGTAGTTCTAACTTCATTATGCTAAACTGGTTACTCTTTTGTAAATATTTGCAAGCCAATTACAAATGTTAGATTAACATTTAAGTACCAAGTACCTAAGTGTTATATGAAAAGCATGAGTTCTATCTAATAAATACCTGAAGTACTAGTCACTTCCAGACTTTCTTTCCAGATAAGAGGAGCGGATCCTCTTACAGTTTCCAACTTCTCCACAAAAGAAACAAGATCCATCTATGTGGGCCCTATTGGATTTTTTGGGCTTAAAGGTGTTCAATCCATAAAACATGGGCCTCCTAGATCACATAAGGTGACTCTTTTTGGCCTTGAACTATTCCTAGTTTGATGTTAGAAACATCTTTAACATCACAATTGCCTTTACTAGGTATGATGTTCAGGTTTATTACTCAAAGCAAATAGTTTAGGACTAGGACCTTTAAGTGTATACAATTTCCTATCTCTCACGAGATTGTATCTTAAGACCTGAACCAATTCATTGAAGTTGTATATAGTAAATGTTATTGTTTCATTAAGTTATTAAAGAAGTTGACAATTTCATGGTAATGAGAATGGATTATTTAACTACAAAATTTTAAGAAAATTCATTTAGTATTTTCAATATTTAAACTCTTTAATAATTAATACCTTTAAGTTTCCAAAAAAAATTAATTATCAAAGTCTAGGATCCAAGTTGCAAAACAAATAAATGGTTAGGTATCCTTTATCTCATCCATTTGAGTTCAACCCGGTAGATATCGATTATCAATTTTATCTTACTATATAATTCCTAGATTTATGGGATCGCTAATAACAAATTTAATTAGACATGTTTGATCCCATCTATGCCTCGAAACTCTTTTGCTTAGGTATCCTTTATCATCAAAGATTTCCAATCAAATCATCCAATTTGAAAAACATGTGTAATCGGCCTAGAACTTGGTTATAGATATCGCGAATACACCCCGACCATCAAAAGATAACACTAAGCGGTTAGGTATCCTTTATCCCACTAGAGCATTCAATAGATGTGTGAGTGTTCTTCAAGATGGATTGCATAGATTTGAAGTTTGTAAAAGGGTCTTTTCTAGGTTTTATAATTTTAGTTTTAAAAACATATGATATCATGGTTATTACATGCATATAATAAACCATGGTACCAACTTTCAAAAGAAAATCATTTTCATGGTTATTACATGCATTTGTATCTTTTATATCTTTAATAAAACTTCATTTTATTACTTTTATATATATATATATATATATATATATATATATATATATATGGAGTTTCTATAAGTTAAAAAAATCACCATTATAAAAATTATATTTGAGTATCTCAAAATTTGACGTTATTATTGTTTTTATAAAACTAGATTTTATTTTAAACCAATAACTTGTTACATCTTATGTCCACATTATAAATTTTAAAAATCATACTCCATGTGATGTTTATTTTGACCAAAAAATATTTTAGTATGTGAAAAACTAATTTATCAACCACACATAATAATTGCATAAAATAAACAACACAAACATGCATAAAATATATGTGCATAAACATAACCAACTAATGACATTTTTTGTGTGCCAACACAAAAAATGTCAAGTCCATTAATAAAGGGACATTTTAAGGGACCAAAAATCTTTTTATAACTGTTTTACAGAAGCTCTCACTTGAGAAAACAACCCTTGCTTGCAAAAGATTGGAAAAACTTCTTTAAAACAATATTTCAGCAATATGCAACACTTTCAGAAACTGTTGCAGAAAGTGTCGCAAATGCTCAACAACCCTTTGAGAAATCTGCCAACAACAACAAAAACAACATTTAGCGACAGGTTACAAACTGTCACTGAAAATCCTGCACACCTTTTACTTGCGAAAATTGCACTTTGGTCTTCAAAAAATGGTTCCAACTTCATCTCTTGTTAGATTTTTGTACAAATAAATTAATTCGAAAATCTAATCTCTTACTTACAAGAATAAACCAAGAAAACTAATATATTTAATTTATTACATACCATATGAATAAATAGATTATTACAATCATTTTTCTAAAACAACCAACACAACAAACACAATGGTCCCTAGCTAGTTTATGTACATCATACATATCAATATACACATTAAACAAACTTTGTTTTTCTAAGGCAACTTTAAATGACAAAAGATACATGAAAAACTTTTGTCACATAAAATAACAATTATAAAGTTGTCATAGAAAATATGTATGAACTTGTTTTTATACAAAACCAAGTTTTCCATATTCTCTAAAAACTAAGATTTCCAAAAATAAAAAAAATCTAACCAAACTTGCAAGGTGGCACTCTGATACCAATTGTTGGGTTTTTATTCAAAAACTAGTTTCAAAAACATAATATTTAGCAACAGAAGACTTGATAATTTTAATAACATAAAACAAATTTATAACCAACCATGGATCATCTAGCAAATTTTGGAAAGAAAAACAAACACAACCAAAGAAGAAGAAGAACAAATAACAACATTTGTAGTTCTTTCGATCCTCTTAGGAGGCTTGGAAGTTTGTGAAGAATGATGAACTTTAGGGACACCAACAATATATCAACTTGATGTATAATGCTAGTTCTTTTGTATAAAACTCTTAAGACTCTTAAGCTTTATGTTCTTATCAAAATAAGAACATAAAGAGAGCATCAAGAAGCAAGTGTTCTTCAAGATATGATCAAAAGTGAGAGAGAAATCCCCATAACATGCATGTTACGGTTTTGTGTATATGTGTGTATAAGAAATGAAAGCCTTCATAAAGGACCTCTCTTACACACAAGTTCTTAACCATTTAAGCCATCTCTTTTAACTAGACCACCATGTCCTCCATGCTTGTATGGTTAGACATTACTTTTGAATAAATTAACATGAAAGGCATACTCTTGTGTTTTGACTCTTATTTTATAAAAAAAAATAATAAAAGAAAGAAGACAAAACCTTTATATTTTATAAACCAAGTTTATAAAATATAAACTTTAACTTTTTGGTAAAAGACAAAAGAATTTAGCTAGTCCAAAATGTTGTGCATGACTTATTAATTCATACCATATGAATTATATATAATGTTACTTGCTAATGGAAATTATTACTTCCAAGAAATAAATAAATTCCAATTTAATTATAAGAGTTTATTGAATATCTATTAAAATCAATTTCTAATAAATAATCAATTATATCAAATTGTTGTTAGTGTGACCCTTTAGTATCATATGTTAATTAGCAATATCACTTTAATATGATTCTTGAGCATACTAGATCTTTCATGCATGTGCGACTCACGTCACCACAATCCCAATATGACATCATTAGGCCTAAAGGACATTAACTGAAAACGAAATAACGTAAGGAAACGACGTTATATTTCAATTCGAATAATAAATGCACAAATATTCGAGTATTACGTTATGAGTGTATACTTTGACAAAAATCAGGAGTAGAACTTCTGGTGTTGGCCAAAGTATATGTTGGTATGGTCGAATGTGAAATATAATTATTTTTTGTAACCGGAAGAACAGAGATACTCAATCTCGACAAATGTATTGCATTTCTTTCAATATTAACAATGGTACGTCACGAAAAAATCATATGAGGTGTTGCACGGTTGGAACCACAACTCTCGACATTGCTAACATGGGAGGCTAATACAATAAAAATCATATACATGTTACAAATTGTCGGTTAATGTGACCAAAAAAGTTACTAAAAAATAGACAAACCTGATGACACTATCATGCTTGATTGAGAAGGCAGGCGAACATTGTCACAAACCGACGGGGGAGAGACAAAAAGAAACGGGCTTACCAGAACGTCATCTTGGCACATTGATGTCGTCAACACTAAAAGTTACATGACATCCTCTTGAGCGAGGACGACCTCCCCGTCCCCGTCGAGTAACTTGTGGTGTTTGAACAGTATTAGAAGGTAAAGTAGCAGAAACATCGGTTGTTGAGACTAAATTAAAATCACTTGAGGGAGCATATGTATTATCGAGACTATCCATTTTTAGTATATATGTTTTATAAACGTATGGTACAACATTAAACACATAAACAAAGATTATCCGTTGAAGTTGATATAAAATATATTAATTAATAACAAATAGTATTCATTATGTTACACAAACAACATAAACAAAAGTCCAAATTGTTAAAATGTTAATTGAAAAGAATGTATAAATTAATATTAGAATATGGTAAACTTAATCAAAAGGACATGTCAAGTAATTAACATCTGAAAAATGTAAAAGTTACCCATTATATATATATATATATATATATATATATATATATATATATATATATATATATATATATATATTATTTTTTATTGTGGAAATTAAGTTTCATTGTTGGTTAGGTCCTTGTGTTTTATGTTAAAACATACAATTAAAATTTAATTCTTATGTTTATAAATTATTAAATTAGTATATATAACAAACTTCATGCATTCACTCTAATATTGTAATACCAACACAAATCCAATAATTTTAAAAATAAGACAAAACCATACAAAAAAATAAGGTCAAATTAACAATTTAATAAAAAACTACATTTATAACTGATATAAAAAATCTAAATCTTGTGTGCTTCATGTCCGATTTAAATACAATCTTCCAAAATTTTGTCGATAACAAAAGACACATTGCACAAAAGTTTTAATATATATTATACATAAAAGAAAGGGTTTTAAAAATGTGAAATACTAAAACGATTGTATAATAGTGAAAAATATATAATTTATAACATACTTTGTGGTAAGTGAACCAACTTGACCCCAGTAACAAAAATTATATATTTCCTTGATATTGCACGATAGGTTGGAATAATAAGTGATGCACTTGTGTAATACAACTTCATTTGTATCTTGTATCCCCTACAAATAATTTTAATTTTAATAAGTAAATGTTAATTTATAATATAATACTACATACAACATACTTCTAAAATAATGTAATAAAAACATTACTTACGTTTCATCTTCCAAATGTATTATAAATTTATCTTGCAATCTAATCCATTTGCCCAATATAATTTTTCCAACAAAATCTACAAAAAATTAAAACAAATTTTAATGAAAAATATATCATATATTTATGTGAAAAAAATAATCGTATGGTTTTATATGTAGTGATTAAAACTTTTCGGACAAGACAACGATGTAAAAGTCTTTTTATAGGAAACACTAATGGATACAAAGGCAATCCATTTTGTTAATTCACCGCTACCGGAGTAAGATGTGTCTTTTCATTGATACTGATCTTTAAATCATCATAAATGAAACAGTAGTTTTTATATTTCAGATATTCATGGAAGTGAAACTTTTCTACTTTAAAAGACGATAGCAAAAAAACACCTCCCATCAAGTCATCATCATACAAATGAAACAACTCTCATGGGACAAAACCTGCCATTTTTTCTCTCTAAAAAATTTTACATTTAGTACAAAGTTATCAAAATAAAAATAAAAGTAATAAGAATCATGTTTACTAACATATTTGTCAACAAATATAACCAGTTTTATATTTCCCCCGATGTCATGCAAAATAAAGTCAACTCAAACAAATGGCATCTTATACGATACTCCAGTATATTGGAATGAAAGAGATTGAAAAACTTCAACATTCATATACCCATCCATGGTCTATCAACATTTGCATGTTAATTTAAAAAATATATATATG
The DNA here is from genome assembly GCF_052849685.1 of Lactuca virosa. Taxonomy (NCBI): domain Eukaryota; kingdom Viridiplantae; phylum Streptophyta; class Magnoliopsida; order Asterales; family Asteraceae; genus Lactuca; species Lactuca virosa. The sequence goes on from NC_136429.1 coordinate 320,512,415, forward strand.
AAAATATAATATAATGTAAGAAGATAGTAATACAATTTTATTATATAGAGTATGTTAATTTTTATATGTATTCATAATTTCAATTGTATCAATTAATTAGAAATGAATGTATATTTGTTTGGTTACTTTCTTATTCTATTACAACAAATGATAAATTTGTTGGTGAATTTGGTATCTCGAAACTTAAAAAACTTTCTAATTTTCATGGTTCATATTCATAGTAGTTGTATTGAAATCTAGACGCAAATTGTCAAAGAGGTTTAAACTATATTATTATGTTCTATATGTTGATTATTTGTAATGAATATTTCATCTCAAGTAACATTGAATAACAAATATATTTTATATGCATATCTTACAACATATTATCATAATAATAATGTTCTAAATAGTAAAACATAAAAAGAATTAATCATCTTGATAATATTGAAATACAAAAAGTATAAGATGATATTGTAATGTTGAAGAGAACTGCATACCCTAGGAGAGTTTCAATTACACTTGAGATATATAAGAGAAACATATATAAACCTGAATAAAAAAATTGATACAAAATTAAAAAAAAAAAAAAAAAAAAAAAAAAAAAAAAAAACTGATCTACCAAGTTTACCTAATAACATAGGCATTGATTTCAAGAAAAAAAAATTCAATTATTATACTAAATAATGTATTATTCGTCCATATAACAATAATCAAAATGTAACGACCCAAAAATCAAGAGTAAAAAATTCATTTTTAATTGAACAAAATGCATGTTTTTCATTCACGAAATCAGCTATAGTTTTTTTCAAAACATGTCAATTACAACTTTATTTCCAAACTATCAGAGTGTCCCGTAAAACATCCGCGTGAGAGTGCACGCCACACCATCAAACCTTGCTCTTGCCCTTGGGCTTAGATGTACCTGAAACAAACTCACAAACTGTAAGCTAATGCCTAGTGAGTTCCCTAGAGCATACCACACATACAATTCAGTTACCACATATCATATTATCCCTACGGCTACATACATCACATAAGTCATGCACACAACATATAGGGATGCCCTGGAAACCCACCAAGGTCTTACTCCAGGTGCCTCGGGAACCCCCCGAGGTCTTAGCTCATGTGCCTCGGGAACCTCCCGAGGTCTTTACCGAGGATGCCTCGGAAACCCTCCAAGATCTTATACCAGGTGCCTCGGGAACCCCCCAGGTCTTTCATGCAAATGTCACAAATAATCAAGCATAACACATCACATAACAATTAATGGGCAGGCCTTGGTGCCTTAGACCCATTGGTATGGTGAGGAGACTCACTTCGGTCTGTTGAACTGGCAAACTGTAGTCGAATATATCCCACGTTGCTCCTCCCAAACTGTCTATAATCAATGAGTAAAAACTTAGCATAATCCCATAAATACCCCCAGGGCCAACCCTGGTCAAAGTCAAGGTCTATAGTCAAGGTCAACAGTCCATATTGACCTTGACTCGTCGAGTACTATCAGTCACTCGTCGGGTTCCCTGGTTACTCATCGACTCGCCGAGTCACCCGAGGGACTCGTCGAGTTCCTTGATGTTTACTATCGTAAACTACCAACCGTACACCCCTGACCGTGAACCCATGGTCGTGAACCCTTGCCCGTTAACTCATGGCCGTGAATGAGAAAATCCTCTCGACTCGCCGAGTCTTTTGCACGACTCGTCGAGTCCCCCTTAGTCCATTATGTTTACGGCTTTTTCAGTGGGACTCAAGGTCCCAAACTTCAGATCTATCCTTTACTAGTGTGGATAACACGTAAAGTTGCAAACTTTATGTGCATGCAAGGACTCACATGGACATAACACACAAACTAACCTTCAATAAGGTTTTCATGCATGGAGAGGGAATGAGCTTAATAAAAGGTGCAACTTTTGTTGGATTAGGTGTCTAAGTTCATAACTATTTCTGGGATGTACTTGACCCGGTTGGCATGGTCCATTTGGGTTGCATGGCATCATGCTTTTGGATAGACCAAAATGAGAGAAATAACACTTAAGGCTTATTAATATATTATAAGTTCTAATATATTAATAATATTATTTAATTACTATTGATCAACAATTAATTTGGAATTAATTAAGTGATCGAAAGAAGACTAATTAAATATATGGGTTGATTGTGTAAATCACCCATACTTGTATAGTGGGCTAATGCTCCATGGATTATCAAGTTGGGCTAAAACCCATAGGATACTCCATGGATGCTCCATGGTGTCTTTGAACCCATGGATCATGGAAATGAAGATCCATGTCGAGTTAGGGCTTACATGGTGTAACCCTACCTATGACACACTATAAAAGGAATAGGTGAGCAACCAAAATTGGCACTAGTGTGCGAACAAGAGGGCATAGCCGATTTTAGAAGTGTTCTATTTCTCTCAAGGTTATTCCAAGTGTATTTGGTGTTGTGTGAGACATTTGAGGCATCACACTCGAGGTGCTAGGCTCACAAGGTTCTCAAGGAATCCAAACCACAAAAGGTATGTTCTTCTTCTAGAATTTATGTTTAAAAGTTCCCCATGCCATGCTAGATAGTTGAAGAACCTTGGAAAATCAATTTTGCATGTATCATAGTAAAACATAGATTCAAGGTTTCTAGGGTTGCATGTACACCTTAGGAGTGTTAGAATGCTCAAAACCCTACAGTGGTATCAGAGCCTAGGCTTGTTTGCTTGATATTTGATGCAAAATTATGAAAAAAAGATGAAAATCTTGCTGTCTGGACAGTGGACTCGCCGAGTCCATGGGGGGACTCGATGAGTCCAAGCAAAAATTCATCCTACTCGTCGAGTAGGTTCATGCACTCAACGAGTAGGAGCCCCTAAATGCAGATTTTCGAGTTTTGCAGTCGGAAATGGACTAGAAACATTACCCTAAACAGTTTTGGTATTATAAAACTTGTTTTAGATGGAGTAATGGTTATACTAATCCATTTTAAATGGCTATTATCAAAATTTCAAGTTTTATATGGTTTATTTATGATTCTTGAAATTGTTGATATGAACATTCATGAACTTATGAGTTTAGAAGATCATAAGAATTATTTGTAACTTGCTTGGTAGTTTAATTCTTGATCTTGATGTGTCTTAATGGAATCCATAATTTGCCCTCAATTTATGGATTACAAAAAGTCATTCTTTTAAAATCCATTATTAAACACATAGGTTACATAAATTGAAAAGTCTCTCATTTTATTAATCCATTAACTCATAAGTTATGAAAGATGAAAAGTTTTGAAAGTTACAAAACTTGCCCTCAAGTTTTGGAACATGTAAAGTCACTTTAAAAACTTTAGTTCCAACCCCTAGAATTTTAAAAGTTAAAATTCAACCCTTATACTTTATAATATTATAAGTTTAATAATAATTATATATGTATAAGAACAAGTCGTTTTACCGTTGGTAGGCCTCATTCACGAAGCCGGTCTATAAGGGGGGTATAAGGTTGTTGCCTATAAAATGGCAGCTTAATGGGTGTCCACTCTCACCCACCGCTTCCTTGATTGGTGGAGGGTCGTTAGCCGAACGGGTAAGACAAGGAATTTAAATCCTCATTAAAAGTATGATGGAATATAAAGTAACTAAATGTTTTATGAAATTCCCAATCTTAATTACTTTAGGAAAATGTGAATAAGGTGCTAACCCATGAAATTACACTTTGCACTTTTCTTAAGTCAGTTAGTGGAGCGTGTGTGGTTAACCGGCACACTACCTGGACTTAACAAGGTAGGCAAAGGGTAACTTAATGTTTATCATAGTATCGATGAATCGTGTGTGGTTAACCGACACATCGATTTTGAGGTAAATATTAAGGATACCAAGTAATTTGCATGGTTACTTCACACCTTGTTTTCTGATCCTTGGCATCCCAGTCACAAAACCTGAAAGGCACACTCGAGATTGAAACATGCCATTGGAAAGTTCAATGAATCTCAAAGGATCTAGGAGTTTCAAAACCAATTAAAACGTACTAATTTATTTCATTTTTTCATGGTGGAAATTGGTGAATCGTCATTCGCCTACCTTCAAATATTTTATAGCTTGGATTACGAAATCTCTCTTCTAAGTTATAAAGTATTGTGTTGGGTCCTAGCTTTAATATTTCATATTGGGTGTTATATTAAGGACTTTAAATCAACTGTCTTGAATATCTCCCAAAAGATGTCTGGTTCAGACATTTAATATCTTCCCAAAACTCTTGGAACAAGCTTTCCTAATGAAGATGATGTCCCAGAAATCATTCTTCACTCCCTCCACTTCCTCCAATTATTCTTTCTAACCCACAAGTTCTTGAATAGTTCAAAGTCACTCAAGCCCTATTGGCAAGCAAGGTCTATGTGTGATCACATCTTGGAGATGAAGTCACATATTGACAAGCCGGGAGAGTTGGGTGTCAAAGTCTTGAGAAAGTTGGTTGTTCAATCACTTTCTAAGTCTCATAGTGAGTGTCCTTTTGGGACTACTATGTAGAAGACTATGACATGACCTTAATGATCTTATCTATTTGCTTCGTGCTGCTGAATCAGTAATGATTTGGAGCACTCGTAGAGCAAATTTGATTAAGAAGATCAACTTCCCAGACTTCAATGGACATTGACAATAGGTAACATTGGATATCCAGAAAAGCTTTCTCTTCTCAATGGAAAGGGATCGGCCATAGTCAACTTGGTTGACCAAATGGTAGAGAGAAAGGCTAAGTCTGAGATAGTCATGTGTGTCATTCCCAAAGGGTCCATATATTTCTGTTGCCAAAGGAAAGGGCATTGGTTGCGAAGCTGCCTGAACTACCTGAAAGATCTGAGAGAAGGTCAAGTCAAAATTTGACTCTGCTTCAGGTAAGTCCACTATCTAACTCTATTAAGTTCCTATTTGGAGATTCTTATTACATTATGTGACTGGGTCACATGTTGAAGTTTTAAGAATCAAAGAAAAGAGAGGAAGCTTAAAGAAGAGTAAGCTAATTCTGATCGTGAAGATGGATTTCGATCGCATGGTTCAGTGATCAGAATGTTTGAGCTGCTGCTTAAGAGTTTGATAGATTGCTTAGGAATAGATAACAACATAGTTTTCATATGCATTTCATTGTAAGGATAAGTTTTTCCGCAAGTTTTAAAATAAAAGAAAATGTTTGATTTTATTTTAAATATCCTTACAATGCCATTTGTGAAAAATTGTTGTTTATATGATTCCATTGACAGCAACATTGGAAAATGGATTTGATTCTGTCGTGTGTGGTAGTGTCATAATTTACCAAATAAGGAAAGATTCTCATCGACCAAGTTTCAATTGGAAAGAATCTTGGAATCATGCAAGTTGTATTGTATGATGAATGAGAATTTTCATCCTTGGAAAATTAAGACTAGTTCCTTGTTCACATGTATATGTGAGTCAAGTGAAGGACTAAGGGATCGAGTACATATTCTTGTGAATTGGTCAAGTCCACCAAAAAAGATCGATAATACTATTCATCATGATTTAATAAAGCTTAGTAAATATGGTTATACTTAAAAGCTTAAGTATAATTCTGAAACATTGGAAAATTTTCAATGTATGGCAGGACGAATGAGAAGAATCAAATTAAGCAGAAAGATAAAAGTTTCTCAAATCTGAAAAGATGGGAGAGTACTTTAGTATCATGTTTTGTGATCATCTTAATGGTTTAGAAATCATATCACAATTAGTCCTCTAAGGACATCGTAGTGCATTCCTATGGCTAAGAAGAGGAATCGTGAATTGTTGAAATGGTTAAATCAAGAAGATGAGTCATACTTCGTTCCAAAAACAAGTCTTAGAGTAATACTCCAAAATTGTAACTTGAGTGACATATCTTAAAGAAAGGTTTATAACACTTGTCAAATGTAAGAGTAAAAGTTTCCTACTCTTGTACATTTGAAATTGGTAAGTTGTGATGTTTTGGATAAAACAAAGACCAACTACGGCCAATTGCGTGAAGTGTTTGTCTTGGTAAAGAATCTGCACTGTCTCTTGAATATTTGGCAAGAGAGTCTTATATGTCAAGAGGACAGTGGGAGTCTTAAAGATCTTGAAAAGGCTTCTAGATCTAATCAAGAAGAAAAACCTATAGTTTATCACTAGCACACGACTTGAGGTTTATAACCTATCGTGTTGAAATATTCCTATTTTTGTGCCCATTCCAGTTAAAGTTGGCTTTGCATATGAGTTCTGAGAGTTCTCAATTGCTTGCATAACAACTTGGAAGCAATGGCAGGCCCTTGTGCTGCCAGGTGGCAAGAAATTAAGACTGCACAAGTTCAATGCATATGAGTTTGGATTTGTCACTAACCTTGTCTTGTGATTAATGTTTTGACAAATTCACATGGATAGGAACACATACACCATAAAATCTAAGTGTCATAAGGTTTCTCTCCGATTCATGAAAATGATGGTGAGGAAATGCTTTCACTAAGTAGATTTTAAGTAGATAGCAATTGTGACTTTTGCATTCTCAAAGTCGTTAGTGGAGCGTGTGTGGTTAACCGGCACACTAACATGGACTTCTGAGAAATGGAAAAGGTCTAAATAATTGAGACTATGATTACGACATCCCTTTTCATAGTTCTTAAATTGTTTAGACACACATGTGTGCGATCTAAGGAAAGGTGTAAGATTTTGATAAAGTTTTATCAATGTATCTTGTGTCAGAGATATGAACTTTGGTAAGAAGGTCAATAAAGTATTGATTTGTAGAAGTCCAACAGATTTCTGAGTACATGTCAAAGCTAGTGGGAGCATAAGCTTCATGCTAATACTCATCATGCTAGTGGGAGCGTGATCATTTTAATAAGTGTTGCAAGTTAGCAATGTTAATTATAGAAAACAAAAGGTTTCAATTGGAAAAAAGTTGTTTTTCTATAATTAAGGGAGAGGAAATTATACTTCACTTCAATTCTAAAAGTTAGATTGAGGTTTTAATCATCTTTAGTCAAGGATATATATATGAGTTTTATGTTGGAATGGATCAACATAAGGAAATTCTATATATGGGTCCATTATTTGCGTTCTAAAAATTCGATTATGATTACGACATTCCTTTTCATAATCTGAATTATGAGAACTTGGAAAATAAAAAAAATAGAAATATTATAGCAAAAGAATGGTCTAGTATCACGTCTTTATGAATCGTGTCCCATATGCTACGGATATAGGATCGATTGTCGATGCTATAATATTCATCTGTTCTAAATTTTTCCAAATGCCCATAGCATTAAGAGGGAAAAAGTACTAGAACTAGATATGACAAATTTGATTAAGCAATTGTTGAGGACAATCTGAGGTTTACCAAAGTTTGGTTGCTCAGGGACAGTTGGAAGTATGGTATTAATTTTGGAAGGACCATATTGACATATTCTGGAAAGAGGTAACTCTTGTTCAGGAGTAATAGTCAAAAGGGGAATATGGAAATATTCCCATAGGTGGAAGTTAATCATTAAATCTGTGTAAGATTAGGAAACTTAATGCAAGAAGAATGTTCAAAGGAAATGAACTTTGAATATGAGACTTCTGTTCCATGGAGTTGATCTCCATTGGAACACTCTGTAATGTCTGTTGACAAGTCTTTGTGACTTTGTGCATAATCATTACAAGAGGACCAATGCATATAAGTTTAGAATCTAACAAATTTAGGTAAGTGGCAGGAATTTGGAATTCTTGCATTTGTGGTAAGGATTTGGGATTATGAAATGAGTATCATTGGAATTATGTTCAATCGATATATTTCACAGAGTAAAGATCATATACAAACTTAGTGTGCATACTTGGTGTATGGCAAAACTAATGTTTGGAAAAACATAGTGTGCATACTTGGTGTATGGCATGACTAGTGTTTAGAAAAACATAGTGTACATGCTTGGAGCATGGGACAACTATTGTTTTTAAATTCAAGTATAAAGTTGATAGTTTGAAACAGTATGGAATCAATGATGGGTAATCAATATGGTGATAAATAAAAGATGTTTTATTTATATTCATAAGTTCTGAGAACATATTGGATTCGATTATTCTTGTGTTTCACTTTGCATGTTTTGACTTCCAGAATAACTAAGTCGCTCTTCCTGAATGACTAAGTTATTCAAACCATCCACAGTTGGTCATATGTTGGAAGTAGATATGAATCAAGACTGTCATGAAGCTGGATTGTAGATGTCCAAGGTATGGGACATAGCAAGGATTGCTGCAACATTCATGAGTGCTCATAAGTTCTGAGTATTGGATTCAACCCACGCTCGCTGGTATCACTTCATGGAATTTATCTCGAGTGATCGCGAGACGGTAATATCATATAAGTCTTCAAACCTAGAGATATGACTTGTTGCCTATGAGTTGGTTATACATTGATTGTACGTAAACGCCTTGGTAACTCGATGTTATAAAACGTGCCTTTGTGTATGATTCAAAAAGTAGTAGAACAAGCATATGAGTCGAAGTTTATCTGTTCCTTCTTGGATTAGAAGCGATATCTTGGCCCCTCGATGATTTTGTGTTGACCCATGTAGTGCGCCCGGTCAGAACTAAGTTGATGTGTTCAAATAAGTTCTATGTCAAACAAATCGGAAATCGGGAAACAAACTGCTGGACAATAAGTAAGACATTGTCCCATGTATTTTTTCGGCTGATATCTAGAACAGAGGATTATATGATCACTTATCTTAAATGGAGTATCATCATCATCTCAGTTCCGCGAGACCTTGAAAGAGCTACGATTGCTGATCGGTTCCTGAAGTTATTCTTGCAGATATAGTTATTAGACTTATCCAAGTGGGAGACTGTTGGATTAGGTGTCTAAGTTCATAACTATTTCTGGGATGTACTTGACCCGGTTGGCATGGTCCATTTGGGTTGCATGGCATCATGCATTTGGATAGACCAAAATGAGAGAAATAACACTTAAGATTTATTAATATCTTATAAGTTCTAATATATTAATAATATTATTTAATTAGTATTAATCAAGAATTAATTTGGAATTAATTAAGTGATCAAAAGAAGACTAATTACATATATGGGTTGATTATGTAAATCACCCATACTTGTATAGTGGGCTAATGATCCATGGATTATCAAGTTGGGCTAAAACCCATAGGATACTCCATGGATGCTCCATGGTGTCTTTGAACCCATGGATCATGGAAATGAAGAGCCATGTCAAGTTAGGGTTTACATGGTGTAACCCTACCTATGACACACTATAAAAGGAATAGGTGAGCAACCAAAATTGGCACTAGTGTGAGAACAAGAGGGCATAGCCGATTTTAGAAGTGTTCTATTTCTCTCAAGGTTATTCCAAGGGTATTTGGTGTTGTGCGAGACATTTGAGGCATCACACTTGAGGTGCTAGGATCACAAGGTTCTCAAGGAATCCAAACCACAAAAGGTATGTTCTTCTTCTAGCATTTATGTTTAAAAGTTCCCCATGCCATGCTAGATAGTTGAAGAACCTTGGAAAATCAATTTTGCATGTATCATAGTAAAACATAGATCCAAGGTTTCTAGGGTTGCATGTACACCTTAGGAGAATGCTTAAAACTTTACAACATTATGATATTTGGGACCTAAGAAGGTCCAGATCTGGAACCATATCCTTGTGATAGGTCCAGATCTAAGTTTGCTTCCATTTCCTCAAAGTTGGTCATAACCCTCAAATAGAAGCTAGGCTTAAGGTAACAGATTCATACCTTAATCCAATGCCCAAGACGAACTAGATGCTAGATCTAGTGTTTTCCCCTTGATACTTCTTCTTCAAACTTGGAATTCCTTCCACAATCCAAAGGTTTAAGCCCCCAAAGCTCTTACTTCACACACCCAAGTGTTTGCGGCCGTAAACACTCTCTTATGATGCTAAGGGAGGATACAAAGGCGTATAATGTTGTTTATATAGGGCGCAAACCCCAAAATTTAGGGTTTTCTTTAAACAGCTCGGACTTGCCGAGTCGACCCGTCGACTCGCCGAGTCAGTCCTGTTCCACGTTCCATGATACCACGATCCTACTCGACTAGTTGATCTCCTAACTCGCCGAGTCCATGCATAAAACCTTTCCAAATTAAACCAGGTGTTACAAGTCTCCCCCACTTGAACTAGACTTCGTCCTCGAAGTCTGCTGACTCAAACAAATCGAGGTAATGTTCTCGCATCTCCTCTTCCGGTTCCCAAGTCCATTCGGAATCCTTCTGATGTTTCCATTGCACTTTCACCAGTCTTACTTCCTTATTTTGAAGAACCTTCGTCTTCCTATCCAAGATGGAAACGGGCTTCTCTATGTAGTTCAAGCTCTCATCCACCTGGATATCACCCAACGAGACAGCCGCAGCCTCGTCTGTGACACACTTCCGAAGTTGCGACACATGGAATGTGTTGTGAATCTGGCTAAGCTCCTCTGGCATATCCAAGCGATATGCCACCTTGCCCACCCGGGCCGTGATCCTGAACGAGCCTATATACCGAGGCCGCAGCTTGCCCCTCTTCCAAAACCTGATGATCCCTTTCCAGGGCGACACCTTTAGAAACACGAAATCCCCCACCTGAAACTCAAGATCTGTTCGCCGTCGGTCAGCATAACTTTTCTGACGGCTCTGCGCGACCCGCAACCGGTCGCGCACCTGCTGAATCAACCCAGTAGTCTTGAGCACTACTTCAGTGCTTCCCATGACCCGATGTCCGATCTCATCCCACCAAACCGGGGTCCTGTACCTTCGACCGTATAACATCTCGAACGGAGCTCGATCGATACTGGCATGATAACTGTTGTTGTACGAAAACTCTTCCAGTGAGAGATACGTATCCCAACGCCCTCCAAAATCCAACACGCATGCCTGCAACATATCCTCCAATGTATGGATCGTTCTCTCACTCTGACCGTCGCTCTGGGGGTGGTACGCCTTGCTAAAATGGAGCTGAGTGCCCAGCTCCTCGTGGAATTTTTTCCAGAACATGGATGTGAACCGAACATCACGATCAGAGACTACCGAAACAGGAACCCCATGTGTAGCCACCACCTCACGCACGTAAATATCCGCCAACTTCTCTGCGGATATACTTTCTGATATCGGAATGAAATGGGAACTCTTCGTCAGTCTATCCACAATCACCCATATGGCATCCACACCCCTCGCCATCCTTGGCAACTTCGTAATGAAGTCCATCGTCATCTCCTCCCATTTCCACATGGGAATGGGTAGCGGCTGGACCTTCCCATGAGGTCGCTGATGCTCGGCCTTCACCTTCCTGTAAGTCAAGCACCGCTCTACAAACCAAGCAATTTCCCGCTTCATGCATGGCCACCAATAACTCAACCCCAAGTCCCTATACATTTTCGTAGCTCTTGGATGTACAGAGAACTTGGACTTATGCGCTTCCTCTAATATCTTCTGTCTCACTCCCCCGGTCACCGGTACCCACACCCGGCCACACTGCCTCAAGAGACCACGACTATCCTTAACAAACAAAGGATATTGTCCTCGAATACTCTCTATCTTCAAATTCTCTTTCTTCACTTCCTCAACCTGAGCCTCTTTGATCATCTCCAACAATTGAGTGATCACCGTTATCCTCAAACACACACTCCCAATCTGGGAACCTGTCGTGTTACGGCTCAATGCGTCGGCTACTACATTGGCCTTCCCTGGGTGGTATAGAATCTCGCAATCATAGTCCTTTAGCACGTCCAACCACCTTCTTTGCCGCATGTTGAGGTTCTGTTGGTCCATCAAATACTTCAGACTCTTGTGGTCGGTGTAAATGGTACACCACACCCCATACAAGTAATGCCTCCAAATATTGAGGGCAAACACCACTGCCCCCAGTTCCAGATCGTGAGTAAGGTAATTTGCCTCATGCGGCTTCAACTGACGCGAGGCATATGCTATCACGTGCCCTCTCTGCATCAGTACCGCACCTAACCCTGATATCGATGCATCACAGTACACCACCAAATCATCTAATCCTTCCGGCAGTACAAGGATTGGAGCCTCGCACAATCTCCGCCTCAAGGTCTCGAAGGCCAACTGCTGATCCGTACCCCACCGAAACGTCACATTCTTCTTGGTCCGACGGGTCAATGGCACAACAACCTTGGAGAAGTCCTGAATAAACCTCCTATAATAACCCGCTAAACCCAAGAAGCTACGAATCTCTGATGTATTTTTCGGTACTTCCCATCGCATCACAGCCTCAACCTTGGCTGGATCAACCGAAATACCCTTCTGGTTGATGATATGCCCCAAAAATTGTACCTCTCGCAGCCAGAAATCACACTTGGAGAACTTGGAATACAAATTCTCCGCCCTTAGGGTCTCCAACACCTCTCGTATGTGTTGATCGTGCTGCTCTCTGGTCCTAGAATAGACCAGGATATCATCAATGAAAACGATCACCGACCGATCTAGCATTGGTCTACACACGCTGTTCATAAGATCCATGAATATTGTTGGGGCATTGGTGAGCCCAAACGACATGACTACAAACTCATAATGCCCATACCGAGTCCTGAAAGTCGTCTTCGGTATATCCTCATCCTGAATCCTCATCTGATGGTATCCTGACCGAAGATCAATCTTGGAAAACCAAGACGCACCCTGCAGCTGATCGAACAAATCATCGATCTTTGGCAACGGATAACGGTTCTTCACCGTTAGCTTGTTCAGCTCCCTATAATCGATGCACATTCTATGCGATCCATCTTTCTTTTTCACGAAAAGAATCGGTGCTCCCCACGGGGAGCTGCTCGAACGAATGAACCCTCGGTCTAGTAGCTCTTGAAGCTGCGTAGAGAGTTCCTACATCTCTGGTGGTGCCAACCAGTATGGTGCCTTTGCTATCGGAGCGGCACCCGGCCCCAAGTCAATACGAAACTCCACCTGCCTCTTCGGAGGCACTCCTGGTAACTCTTCGGGGAAAACATCCCGAAAATCTTGAACAACCGGCACACTGCCTACATCCTTTGTGATCTTTACCCTTGTATTCGAGATATAAGCCAGGAATCCCAAACAACCCTGCTGCAGGAATCTCTTAGCCCTCGCAGCCGAACAGAGGATCGGATCCTGCGATGCCCTATCACCATGTATCACCAATTCTCCCCCACTTGGGGTTTGAACCCTCACCAACTGATGCTCACAGTCAATCATGGCCCCATTGGCCCCCAACCAATCCATTCCAATAATCACTTTCAGCCCTCGCAACGGTATCGTGACTAGGTCGACACGAAATCTCTCACCAAGCACATTCAGGACACAGTCCCGATACACCCTCGCAGCACTAATGGTGCAGTTATCTGCAATCTCCACCTCGAGCGGGGAATCTAAAGTTCCCGACGCATCCCGAAACTTCTTGCTAAGCGCAAGAGATACAAACGATCGGGTAGCACCCGAATCAAATAAGACGTGAGCAGACATACCATTCACCAAAAAGGTCCCTATACAAGCATATAGTTCACATAAACGATACAGATCCATAGAGTAGAGAAGAATAAATACGTACCAGCCACAACGTCTGGCGCTGCCCGTGCCTCCTCGGTGGTCAACTGGAAGGCGCGACTCCTTACCGCTGGAGCATCCTCCTTAGCAGGGCGGCCATCTGTGATCCTCATTGTGGCGGGCGCGGGCGCCACCACTGCTCCTCCCCCTCCCTGCAACCTCGGACAATCGGCCTTTTTATGGCCAGTCTGGTTGCAGTGGAAACATATCGAACCCTTCCTGGGGCAATCCCTGCTCACATGGCCCTGCTGATTACATGTATAACATGTCAGAACCGTCCCCCGGCATGCTCCACCATGAGATCTCCCACACTTGGCACACCGGCCACGGCCCTGCTGGCCCCTACTCGATGAATCCGAGGTCTTAGGCTTTAAGCCTGACCCACTGTTGTCTGAACCTGCTCCGACTTCTGCTTGCTGCGGAAGTCCAACTCCATTTCCCGCTCACGGGCCTTCTCCACCATCTCATTCAAGGTTTTGCACCCTGTAAAACTCACAAACTCCCGGATATCATCCCTCAGCATGGAATGATATCTCGTCCTCCTCATGTCCTCGTCAGTGGCATACTGCGGAATCAACAGAGCTTGCTCGCGAAACTTGGCGATGATTTCTTCCACCGTCTCGGTAGTCTGCTGCAAATCATGGAGCTCTCGCACTAGACGTTGCACCTCAATGGGTGGTGCAAACTCCAAATCAAATCGCCGAACAAACTCGGCCCACATCATCTCAGCCACCCCGGGCCCCATCTGTCTAGTAACCTCGCCCCACCAATCCCGGGCCCCATCTCTCAGCATACATGAAGCAAACCCAGTGTTTTAAAAACCGGTTTGAACCGGCCGGTCAAACCGGTTGGACCGGGAACCGGAGGAGGGACCGGTTCAACTATCACCGGTTTTACATTGATTTCTGAACCGGACTGAACCGGCCGTTTTTTAGAAAAACCTGGTTGAACCGGTCAAAATAAACCGGTTGAACCGGTTAAACCGAATAAAAACAATGAAAAAGAACCATTTACATAATAAACTTTGGTGATTTTTTTCAAATCTATTTAGCTTCCTCTAAATAAAAACATATGACAAATATTATAAAGTTTTTTTATGTGTTTATATTCATATAAAACTATATTTTGTTTCGGTATTATTTTTTATTTTTCTTTTTAACGTATATGGATTAATGTAAAACACTAAAACTTATGGTTATGTGTTATTTTAGTGTATTTGGATTCATCTACAATTTATTTTTATGTGTATTTTTAGTGTTTGAACTTTTAAACATCAAATTCATGATTTATATATGTATGTATGTGTAGGAAAATTGAAAAAAAATTAAAAACATGAAAAATATAGAAACCGGTTCACCCGGCGGTCGAACCGGTTGAACCGGGAACCGGTCACCATACCGGTTCAACTAAAAAACCGGTTTTTAAAACATTGAGCAAACCCAACCTTTGCCGCATCCGGGAAAGAACTCATGCGTTGGGTATTCTTAATATCCGCCACCCAACGTCGGCTATCAATGGGGTCCCTAACCCCAAAAACTATGGCGCCCCACACGCCTTGAACTCCCGGAACGAGGGAGTTCGGGCCCCAATCTGGCCCGAAGCAATCTCATCCCTGAATGATCTGAGTCTCTCCTCCATGATCTCCATAATCCCCTCCTTAACCATCCCAAAAATGACTGGGGTAGCGTCAAGGATTCCCTTCTTAACCTTGGCTGCGATGATATCACACAACCTCTCATCAATAGGCTCCACACCACTTCTCGATCCTGATCCAGATCCCGGTCCTGATCCCCCTGTCCCGAATCGTGTCGTCACAATAATGAACAGGAATATTACAAACCATAATAATCAAGACATATATACAGGGGATCTTCCCAAGTCGGACCTTCTTAGAGTTGTCAGATCTAACCTTGGTTCGGGTATAGGTCTTGTGCTTTCAGTAGTACGGGCCCAATACTACCTTCCACACCTACCTGTACCTTTCCCCAATGCTCTACCTAATAACTCCAATTCATCCCCAAAACAAATCATAACCCACAACCACTGCATAACCCAAATCCCAGGCTGTCCTAAGATTTGCTCTACCCATATCAATCAGACCAATCATAACAGGTTGCCTTTATGCATGAAAATTATACACAGAAAAATGATCAAATTGACTTTCAAATAAAAGATTCTACCCTAGGACCACAACCAAACAAGGAACAGGAAATAAGGCCAAATCAATCATTCTGAGGCTATAAGCTCCTAACCGTATACAATTTTTAAAGCATACACATAGCAAGTCTCATACGATCATCAAGTTCAAATATCAGTATGACATGGCTAACACATTGGGAATTACTAACTTGGCTCGACCGATCGCGTGCGTTGCACTCTCTTCTTTTCATATCTCAAAAGTTTTTAACTTTTATTTTTTGAAAACATTTTATCATTTCCTTAGTTTGAGTCCCGACACACCCGAGAGTGTGCCCGGATCTCTCAAACCAAGGCTCTGATGCCAACTTATAACGACCCTAAAATTAAGGGTAAAAATTTCATTTGTAATTGAACAAAATGCATGTTTTTCATTCACGAAATCAGCTACAAAACATGTCAATTACAACTTTATTTCCAAACTATCAGAGTGTCCCGTAAAACATCCGCGTGAGAGTGCACGCCACACCATCAAGCCTTGCCCTTGCCCTTGGGCTTAGATGTACCTGAAACAAACCCACAAACTGTAACCTAATGCCTAGTGAGTTCCCTAGAGCATACCACACATACAATTCAGTTACCACATATCATATTATCCCTACGGCTACATACATCACATAAGCCATGCACACAACATATAGGGATGCCCTGGAAACCCACCAAGCTCTTACTCTGGGTGCCTCGGGAACCCCCCGAGGTCTTAGCTCATGTGCCTCGGGAACCTCCCGAGGTCTTTACCGAGGATGCCTCGGAAACCCTCCAAGGTCTTATACCAGGTGCCTCGGGAACCCCCCGAGGTCTTTCATGCAAATATCACAAATAATCAGGCATAACACATCACATAACAGTTAATGGGTCGGCCTTGGTGCCTTAGACCCATTGGTGTGGTGAGGAGACTCACATCGGTCTGCCGAGCTGGCAAACTGTAGTCGGATATATCCCACGCTGCTGCTCCCAAACTATCTATAATCAATGAGTAAAAACTCAGCATAATCCCATAAATACCCCCAGGGTCAACCCTGGTCAACGTCAAGGTCTATAGTCAAGGTCAACAGTCCATATTGACCTTGACTCGTCGAGTACTATCAGTCACTCGTCGGGTTCCCTGCTTACTCATCGAATCGCCGAGTCACCCGAGGGACTCGTCGAGTTCGTTGATGTTTATGGCCGTAAACTACCAACCGTACTCCCCTGACCGTGAACCCATGGCTGTGAACCCTTGGACGTGAACCCTTGGCCATGAACTCATGGCCGTGAATGAGCAAACCCTCTCGACTCGCCTAGTCTTTTGCACGACTTGCCGAGTCCCCCTTAGTCCACTATGTTTACGGCCTTTTTCAGTGGGACTCAAGGTCCTAAACTTCAGATCTATCCTTTACTAGTGTGGATAACACGTAAAGTTGCAAACTTTACGTGCATGCAAGGCCTCACATGGCCATAACACCCAAAACTAACCTTCAACAATGTTTTCATGCATGCAGAGGGAATGAGCTTAATAAAAGGTGCAACTTTATGATATTTGGGACCTAAGAAGGTCCAGATCTGGAACCATATCCTTGTGATAGGTCCAAATCTAAGCTTGCTTCCATTTCCTCAAAGTTGGTCATAACCCTCAAATAGAATCTAGGCTTAAGGTAACAGATTCATACCTTAATCCAATGCCTAAGACGAACTAGATGCTAGATCTAGTGTTTGCGGTCGTAAACGCTCTCTTATGATGCTAAAGGAGGCCACAAAGGCGTATAATGTTGTTTATATAGGGCGCAAACCCCAAAATTTAGGGTTTTCTTTAAACAGCCCGGACACGCCGAGTCAGTCCCGTTCCACGTTCCATGATACCACGATCCTACACGACGAGTTGATCTCCCAACTCGCCGAGTCCATGCATAAAACCTTTCCAAATTAAACCAGGTGTTACACAAAATGTACACAAATGTAAATTGGTAAGTATCATAAATTGCAAACCTGTGTTTAATGCATTAAATTCTTCAAATATGAGAGAAAAGATAAAGTTTTTGGACAATGTGAAAGAAAGTAGTAGACACAACATGTGTTGTGCCTTAAGATGAACGGGAGTCCTTATATAACTCAATAGAACGTGACTTGGAAAACTAGAATGTGCAAGTTAGTCAAGTAACCGTATTCCCCACTTCCCTAAATGTTCGTGGATATTCTTTAGGATTTAAATAATTATTCAATTCGAATTACAATCTTTATCCTCTACTACTAATAGATAATTACCAAAAGAACCATTAATAAACTTACCATCACACGTTCCATCCATACCAACCCATTACTTAATAAGTTTATATAAATTACAAACCATTACTTAATAAAAGAAATAACCAGATACCAAATCATACCATTATAAGTCGTTGTGAATCAGAAAATGAAAGGGAAAGATATGAAATCGATGCTTTAAGGTCTCATTTACCAAGTCCAGAAGAACAAAAATGCCATGGCTACATTCCAAAAGAAACTGGAGAAGGATTACGACGCCAAGAGAGTAATGTATGAAAAGATGGAGAATAGACCATGTTTTATGAACTACATTTAATCACAAAAGATTATGCATAATGCAAAAAAGCATAACGTCAAGATGATGGATTACGTTTACAACATGCAGTAGAAGATAACAGAAGTAATCGAAGACTACAAAAAGAAGATGAAAACCATAAATTATGAGTAAGCCCGTCAATAAAACTTTTTAAAGTAAGTCTATGTTTGGAATATGAATGCAAAACATCTTTTGCTATTATCTATGTATTGGAATGTAATGAAATATGAATATTGTATTCTACAAGTTATGTGTATTTTTGTTTTTCAGTATCATAAGTTGATATTTTATTTTGAAGTTCATCAACAAAAATACCATTCCTATTTTTTGATTTGGGTTTATATTTTGAATAACATATGTCCCATGATCATTCATTCACATATTCAGTTCAAAAAACCATGTTGGACGAAATTACCCCTCGTTTTTAGCAAAATATTGATTTATTGTTAGTCTATTCAAGGTTATTGGCCTTATGTGTCTTATATTATCTAGTTAAGATTTTGTTTTTCACAAAATATTGATGTATGTTTTATTTCATTATCATCTGTTCATTTTGTATGTTGAACATCATTTACCAAAAGATCATTCCTATTTTCTGATTTGAGTTTATACTTTCAATGTCCATAATCAAATGATAATTGATCAAGATATTCAGTTCTGTTTTGAATATATATATCAACTAATCATTCATCCACATATTCAGTTGACAATAGAATGTTGCACGAAATTACCCCTTGTTTTTTCCAAAATATAAATTTATTCTTAGTCTCATCAAGGTTATTGGCCTTATGGTTTTTATACAGTACAATTAAGTTTTTTAGTGAATACTTTGGTGTTGTGGGTAGTTTTTATTGTGCATAATTTGATTATAATTGGTTATCACAGATTTATTTGATGTTATTAGGTACTTGTTGATAGGTACTTCATTGATCACTTTAGGAAAGTTGGATCCTATGGTTTCACAGGTCATTATGAAAGTATATTCATAATATAATTGTTAGAGTGGTAAAGTATATTTACACTTAAAAAATGTCCATAAACAGTGTTGGTGATACGAATACGAGGGGTAGATTTCTTTTTGGGTTTTCTGGTTTTATGAACGCAACGGATAACAAGAACAAAGACAAGAAAACAAGAACAATGACAACTTAATCGATAAGAAAACAAGAAAAGATAGATTTGATAGACAATCTAGACCTATAGATTGAATATTGGTGAAGACAAATCAGTACCTATTTATTTGAATTCGAATCAATCTAGAATATGTGTCCTAGAATTGACAAAGGGGTGAGTACGCAACTCAACAGAACAAAAGTTCTTCAATTCAAAATTCATTCAATTATACTTAAAAATGTTCGACATTGGGGGCTATTTATAGCCTAGCAGTGATTACAAAATAAAAGGAAACTAGTAAATAAAAGGAACTCATTAAATAAAAAAAGAAACAATTAAATAAAGGCTAAAAATAACTCAAAGCGTCTCTAGAATCTTCTAGCTCTATCCGACATCAATATGCATGAAAACTTCTCGTAAAAATTCACTGAATTCTGAGAATCGCAACTAGAGTTCCGAAGTTCGCATCTGATAGCTTTGTGAGGTTCGCATCGAATCTCACTTGGAGAATCGCAACCAATAACAAAAGACTTTGTCATACCGATATCTCAAGACTCTGATTCGTTCTGACGGTTCGAAGTTAGTCGCAGCCTGTCAAACAAAATTGGAATCACGTCGAAAATATTCACATTAACTATTACAAGAGATTACGATGTTCTTGCGATCGTTCACAGCCAGTCGCATTCAATCGCAACCAACATTCTTCTCATATCCAACACCCCATTCACACTCATCAACCTTTTCGCATGCAACAACCCATTTGCACTTAGGATCCTGTTCCCAATCAACATCCTTTTCGGACTCCAACCATTCACATTCTGAACCCGGTTTGGAACTTAAGAGGCATCCTTTCACAATCATATCAGTTGGTGTTTGACTTTTAATAGTCAAACGATTTCCTTACTTGAAATTTCACATGTATTATAGCTACTGTCTTTGCAAGTTCAGAAATGAGTGGATTTTGGTGAAATGAATTGAAAGAATGAAGTTTTACAAAACCAATACGACAAAACCAATATAATCAATATGTACAAAAAATTGTAACGCCCGATTTTCAACCTAAGTTTTCCATTTTTATTCATTAAAATATTCAGTTACACCTGAGTATAACGCGGAAACATGATTGTGAATGTGCATGAGTATAATCAAATTTCCCTTCTCACGAACTAGTGAAGTTATTGAAAAACATTTACATCAACTGGGTAAGCGCTACGCTTAGTGAGTTCCCCAAGATACCATATACCACAATACATATACATATATACAAATAGGCCCTGCCCGAACTACATAATGGGCCCCACCCTAGCTACCGAATGAGCCCCGCTCAAACAACTTATTGGGCCCCGCCCAAACTACATAATGGGCCTTTCCAAAACTACATGGCGGGCCCCGCCCAACATGAATAACTAGACATAAAGACTAGACATTAAGTTCTACTAATACGGGCACATAGAGGCTATACTATCGGCTCTATTCAGTTAACTCCTATGTCCTAACATGTATAGATATATACTATAACACATGCTATACTGAGATAACTCAACTTGACAATGACTCGGAAGATTGACAGTTATCTGGGCAATTCTACTGGCGATCCAACTGGCGGATAGCGCACCGAACATGTATTAACCCATAATACTTTAACCTATTAATTTATATAATGATTTGGTAGTGAAATCTAGATCCTTAACTAATCCCAATGAATACCGAGAGTTCTATTAAATAAAGATAAGTCAGGACGGACAATTAGGAGGCAAGATCATTTCGGCGTATAGCCTTTCTGAAATCTAACAACCAAGCCAACATTACCATTCTATACACCTTTCCCGTAAGTAGATCAATCAACATTATAACTGGAGTTACTGATAATTCTTATTTAAACATTCATAACAACGACTATGAAGGAAATGAATGAAAATCGTTGCCTATTTATAGTTGATTTTGGGGTGCGTGTCGTGCATGATCGGGTGCGCACCGCGTTATTGGTCGGAAGTACTAACGTGGCAACGTCTGGGTGGTGACATGTGGCTGAAATCTAGTGGAGTGTCAGTGCACGCCGCACATGTTGTCTGCGCACGTGGTTGTGTGCGAGAATTTTCAATTTCTTAAAACAATCATATATTCTCCATATGAGCTCCGTTTTCAATGGGTTTTATATCCACACGTAGCTATCGATGAGATCTACAACTTTCATTTAAACTCCGTCGTCTACTGTGACTTTATTTTTAAAGTTATATTTTTAACAAACTTATACTCTTAAAGCCCGAATAAAAATCATAACTCTCTCATATGAATTTCGTTCTCGATTGTCTTTATATCGACGAAATCATATGGACGGGATCTTCAACTCTCGTTTAGATTGTTTTCCTAACAATTGACTAATCTATATTTTGGTTTCTGCGTCATACACCGCTACACTGAAACTTCTAAAAATCATAACTTCCTCTTATAAAGTCATAGTTAGACGTTCTCTATACGCACGCTCTTGGTTTTGCGATTACTATGACTTTCGTGAAGACTATTTACCCTAAATAGTCTTCTATCAAATACGTCTATTTACATGACTGGTTGCTTTTACGATAAAGTGAAAATGGGTTGTTACAGCTCTCCTCCACTTATAGAGATTTCGTCCCCGAAATCCTACTCCTAGCATACCTTAAGATAATTCCTATGCTATCCTACTAGGGTTTCATGAGATCAACTCAGTATCTAGCCGACGATGTTGCATCGAATTTTCCCATCCCTACTTATTTGGATATAGAACTTCATTTTGTACCATAGGCGTACTCCCGAACTCCTCGTGAAGTGTTCCAAAACTGAGAATTCATCGGTTTAGACTACGATTGACAATCGCCTTCAGACGCGTAATGTCGACATGAGTAACTACGAATAGTTATCTACGACATCCTAACTTGATTCACTTTTCTGAACATGCCTCCCTAAAGGATTAAACACAAACGAATCTAGATTACAAATGTTATTCCGATCTAGTTCAGGTGTTCTAACATCCTGCATTTTAACCAAAACTACTATCACGGGTTTATTGATTTGAAAACACTAGAACCAATATTCTAATATTTGAGACAGACTCATAATAAGGCTTTCTTATCTACTAGATTATAATAAACACTAGGTCATCTAATGGCCCTCTCACAAGGCTCTAATTACATTACCTATATCGAGGTACAACTATTGTTCGATCAATTCATTCACGATAGGTCGTGACGCTTATCCAACTATTGGGATTTTGATGCCAAATCTCTCTTGTCATCACCCCCAGCTTGAAGACTCGCGAACAACCTTTCGGTGTTCCTAAAGACTCACACTCATTTTTTCACTGTCATAGTCCTCATCCTTTCTTGATATCTACTTATCACCATCAATATTTGTTTTCTAAATTTTTGAGGCTACAACTAATTTAGAGGTCCTTAATGTACACTATACGGATGTTAAACTCTAACTGTCGTCTTATGTCACCCTTTGAATGTTGAAATTTGATCCTAGTTTTTTGTTAATTCTTACGCTTATCGACTAAAGGAATAACTAAACTAAATACGTAGTCTACCCTGAAGCCTAAAATAACACTGAAGTACTAATGGGTATAGTCCTTTTCGAATGGTCTTCTCCTATGGGTCTCTATTCGTACTTACAAAAACACTATATCCTTTGATTTCGATCCTACTGCTTAAATCCTTTGGTATGGGTTAACTAATTTCTTACTATGGGTGAAATTAATCAAATCTCTAAGTCTGGTGTATCCCTTGAGTACTTGACACTTTCTATGGCAAGATATACTACCTATTGAATTCCTGATCCTCTGCTACGAGGATAACTTCTGCATCCTCAAAGGCACAAACATATATATGGTTCTCTTGGATATCTGAACCGCACCTGAGAATTTGAAAATTTCCTAAATTAGACATTTGGAAGGAAAGACTAACCTTTCCTCGAGAAGCGAGAAACTCATAACCTAGGGGTAATCTAATAGAAAAATTTCCTATTTTGTTACCCACTTAGCGAAAATGAAACTAACAAAATCTTCCTACTCGTGCTACTAATCTCCTGGACCTTGACATGGAAATCAAAAATCGAACTACTTTTCACACTTTCTCCTTAAGGGTTGGTTCTCCCCCACTTGGGTTCGTCCCATCATTTGTTGATGCTCGTAACTAGCTGAAGTCTAAGCTGGCATTGCCTACGCGAATTGTAGCTACTTTTGACTTAGAAGAAACTCGTGGTTGTTATATCTACCGACCTTCGAAATTCTCTTCAAAGTACTAATAATTGTGCCTACCGAAAGGGGTCTTCTTGTAAGGTACGACTAAAACATGATAAGGTCGTGACAAGCACAATGTTGTCTTGAAACACATTAACGCATACATACAACTAATTCATATAAGGAGTTCTAATAACATAGTCGAACTACTAGCTGATGGGTTTTGAGCACTACATCAATCATATGGTGTACATGCAAACCCTAAAGCTTTGGATCTAGTTTGTCTAATTAACATGCAATAATCATCCAAAGCTCATATACCCTAGATCTAGCATATAGTAATCGATATCATCATAATAAAGGGTTTAGATCTTACCTTTATTATTATGTAGCAATAACAATCTCAATTCCTCTTGATCTTGACTCTTGAAAGCTTAGTGTCTCAAATGTTGCACCTCTAATGGAGTCACAAACACCATGAGCAACAATATGACTTAAGAGAAGGAGGAGGGGCACCAAAAACGTCTAAGAACCCTTAGGAATTACTTCTACATGTTTTTTTGGGCCTTAGGGGTTCCTTATATAGTGAGGCTATTAGGGTTTTAAACTAGGAAACCCTAATCTGACTGCTTAGGCCCTAAGCAGCCCATGGACTCCCTCCTTAGAAGCCTTGGACGAATTCTTATGGGTTTCCCCATAGATTTCATCCACTCCAACTTCTATGGAGTCCATTAGCCCATTCATGCAGTTATCTTATAATTACAATATCAGTCCCCTTTATTTAATTAATCTCTTTTAGCCACAAAATTAATTCTTAATTAATTCTTGACTAATATTAATTAAACAATATGATTTCTCTTTTAATATATTATTCATATAATATATTAATAAATCATAATTAATCCTCTTTCTCCTTAATTCATCCTTTCATTTGCTATGGTGAAGGCAACCCAAAAGGACCATGCTAGCAATCGGGTCAACTACATACCATAATAGTTTTGGGCTTAGACACTTAATCCAACAGTCTCCCACTTGGATAAGTCTAATAACTATTTTACAGATACGACTTCGGAACCTGAGCAGCAATCGTAGCTTTCAAAAGCCGTTGTCGAACTCTGATCTTATCAGAAATGTGTCCTTTAGATAAGGGATCATATATTCCTCCATGCTAGATATCGTATGAACCGAGACATGGATTTTAATCATACTCTCTGTTCATGTGTTGTTTCCCGATTTCCGCTTTATGACGACTGACACATACTACAATTGAACACATCAACTTAGTCCCGGATTGGCCAAGCGCTTAGGGTGTCATCACTAAATCATCGAGGGCCCACATATATCGCTTTTATCCCACATTGGGTAAAAGGAAAGGATAAACTTCGACTCAATGCTCGCTTGTACCTACTCATCAAATCACACACAACAATATGTTTTATAACACCAAGTTACTGGTGCATTTACATATTATCAATGTGCAACCGACTTGTAAATTACAACTCACACGTCTCGGTTTCAAGAATATAAGATATTACCGTCTCACCAATCACTCGTGATAGAATACATGAAGCGATCCAAGTGAGCGTGGGTTTAATCCAATGCTCAAATCTTAATTCATAAGCACTCATGAACGTTATAGCAAACTTTTGCTATGTCTAATACACTTTAGACAATCTACAAGCCAATTCATCACAGTCTTCTTTCATACCTACTTCCAAAGTATGAGTGACTGTGGATGGTTTGAATAATCATATTATTCGGGAAGTCAAAACATGAAAAGTGAAACATAATAATAATTGAATCCAATATGCCCCCAAAGTTTTGAGTATAAATAAAACACCTTTTATTTAGTCACCATATTGATTACACATTATTCATTGTATAATGTTTCGAATAATCAACTTATTACTTGAATTATAACAACTGTTGTCCCTTGCTCCAAGCATGCACACTATGTTTACCTATGGTCCATACTTTGTGAAATAGATCAATTGAACACATTTCCAACGATACTCATTTCACAACTCCTAATCCTTATCGTTAGTGTAAGAACACAAAAATCCCGCCACTACTAGAATATGTTAGATTCTAACAATTTATGCAATGATCATTTTGTAATCTTACTGTACAAAAGTCACCAAGACTTTTCCTAATGCAATTACAAAGTGTTCTGTTGGATATTGTTACAAGACAAATCCATAGATTTGAAGTCTCACATTTAAAGTACATTCCTTTGAACATCCTTCTTGCATAAAATTTTCTAATCTAGACATAGATTCTTAACGTCCAACTCCCAATATGGAAACATTTCCATATTTGCCATATGACAACTAATTCTTAATAGAGTCTTATCTATTCATAATAACGTCAATATGTTCCATTCAATACTTTACTTCCAACTGCGCACAAGCGACCAATCCTTAGCGAATCTCAGATTGTCCTTGACAGTTGTTTAATCAATTTAGTCAAATCCGGTTATGATCCTTTTCCATCTTAATGCCCTAAGCATTTCGAAAATCATAACGTTCGGATATTATAGCATATGCAATCGATCCTATACACAAAGCGTATGGGACGCGATTCATAATGTCTTACATAAAGACGTGATACTTTTCCAGTCTCCTGCTATAATATTTCTAGTTGCCTTATTCTCATAATTTTGATTATGAAGAGGGATGCCGTAATCATAACCAAATTTTGAGAAAGCAATTATCCTTTCCATATATAGAATTTCCTTACGTTGAACCATTTCAACATAACATTCATATATATTTGACTAAATTTGACTAAAATTTCTCGATCCAAGCTTTTAGATTTTGAAACGAAGTATAACATTCTCTCCCTTAATTATAGCAAAACAACTTTTCATCCCTTGGAACTTTGCAAAGTGAAACTTTTGTTTTCTATAATTAATATTGCTACATTGCAATACTTGACATAATGATCATGCTCCCACTAACATGATGATTATTTTCTTACCAGCATAACACTTATGATCTCACTAGCTTTGACACGTATTCAGAAAACAATTGAACTTCTAGAAATCAATACTTATTGACTTCCGAAAGTTCATATTTCTGATACGAGATGCTATGATAAGCCTTTATATAAGCTTCTCAAACTTATACACCTTTCTTTAGATAGCTCACATGTATGTCTAAACTAATTCAGAGCTTATAGCAATAAGTGTTAGGTTTTGGGCATTCTAACACTCCTATGGTGTACATGCAACCCTAGAAACCTTGGATCTATGTTTTACTAAGATACATGCAAAATTTATTTTCCAAGGTTCTTCAACTATCTAGCATAGCATGGGGAACTTTTAAACATAAATGCTAGAAGAAGAACATACCTTTTGTGGTTTGGATTCCTTGAGAAACTTGTGAGCCTAGCACCTCAAGTGTGATGCCTCAAATGTCTCACACTACACCACACCACACCACTTGGAATGATCTTGAGAGAAGTTCACTTACATCTCAAAATCGGCTTGCCCTCTTTCTTGTACAAGTAGTAGTCATAGCACCGATTTTTCTTGCATAGGGTTCTTTATATAGTTGTGGCACAAGTAGGGTTACACCATGTAAACCCTAAT
Organism: Lactuca virosa; assembly: GCF_052849685.1. Lineage (NCBI taxonomy): Eukaryota > Viridiplantae > Streptophyta > Magnoliopsida > Asterales > Asteraceae > Lactuca > Lactuca virosa. Next base: position 320,539,593 of record NC_136429.1, read on the forward strand.
TGTCATGGTTTTCCATATTCCATGATCCATGGGTTTGTAACCTCCATGGATTATCCATGGAGCACCTTATGGGTTTTAACGCAATCCATACAAACCATGGATCATTAGCCCACTATACAAGAATAGATGATTTACACAATCAATCCCATATATTTAATTAGTCTCCTTTTGATCACTTAATTAATTCCAAATTAATTCTTTGATCAATACTAATTAAATAATATTATTAATATATTAGAACTTATAATATATTAATAATCCTTAAGTGTCCTTTCTCTCATTTAGTCTATCCAAGTGTTGCGATGCCATGCAACCCGAATGGACCATACCAACCGAGTCAAGTATATTCCAGGAATAGTTATGAACTTAGACACCTAATCCAACAGTATCCCACTTGGTTAAGTCTAATAACTATAACTGCGAGAATGACTTCAGGAACCGATCAGCAATCGTAGCTCTTTCAAGGTCTCGCGGAACTGAGATGATGATGATACGCCATTTAAGATAAGTGATCATATAATCCTATGTTCTAGATATCAGACGGACAAATACTTGGAACAATGTCTTACTTATTTTCCAGCAGTTTGTTTCCCGATTTCCGATTTGTTTGACATAGAACTTATTTGAACACATCAATTTAGTTCTGACCGGGCCCGGTACATTGGTCAACACAAAATCATCGAGGGGCCCAGATATCGCTTCTAATACAAGAAGGAACAGATAAACTTCGACTCATATGCTTGTTCTACTACTTGTTGAATTATACACAAAGGCACGTTTTATAACATCGAGTTACCAATGCGTTTTCGTACAATCAATGTATAACCAACTCATAGGCAACAAGTCATATCTCTAGGTTTGAAGACTTATATGATATTACCGTCTCGTGATCACTCGAGATAAATTCCATGAAGTGATACCAGCGAGTGTGGGTTGAATCCAATACTCAGAACTTATGAGCACTCATGAATGTTGCAACAACTCTTGCTATGTCCCATACCTTGGACATCTATAATCCAGCTTCATGACAGTCTTGATTCATATCTACTTCCAACATATGACCGACTGTTGATGGTTTGAATAACTTAGTCATTCGGGAAGAATGACCTAGTTATTCTGGAAGTCAAAACATGCAAAGTGAAACACAAGAATAATCGAATCAAATATGGTCTTAGGACTTATGAATATAAATAAAACATCTTTTATTTATCATCATATTGATTACACATTATCCATTGCATACTGTTTCAAACTATCAACTTTATACTTGAATTAAAACAATAGTTGTCCCATGCTCCAAGCATATACACTATGATTTTTTTAAACACTAGTCATGCCATACACCAAGTATGCATACTATGTTTTTCCAAACATCAGTTATGCCATACACCAAGTATTCACACTAAGTTTGTCTATGATCTTTACTTTGTGAAATAGATCGATTGAACATAATTCCAATGATTCTCATTTCACAATCCCAAATCCTTATCGTAAATGTAAGAATTCCAAATTCCTAACATTTACTGAAATCTGTTAGATTCTAAACTTATATGCATTGATCCTCTTGTAATGATTATGCACACTACTCACAAAGACTTGTCAACAGACATTACAGAGTATTTTAACGGAGATCACTCCATGGAAACGAAGTCTCAAATTCAAAGCACATTCCTTTAAACATCCTTCATGCATTCAGTATCCTAATCTTACACAAATTTAATGAATAACTTCCACCTACGGGAACATTTCCATATTCCCATTTTTACTATCACTCCTGAACAAGAGTTGCCTCTTTTTAGAATATGTCAATATGGTCCTTCCAAAATTAACACTATACTTCCAACCATACCTGAGCAACCAATCTTTGGTAAAACTTAGATTGTCCTCGACAATTGCTTAATCAAATTAGTCACATCTAGTTCTAGTACTTTTTCCCTCTTAATGCTCTGGGCATTTGGAAAATTTTAGAACAGATGAATATTATAGCACATGCAATCGATCCTATATCTGAAGCATATGGGACATGGTTCATGATGTCTCACATAAAGACATGATATTGGACCAGTCTTTTGCTATAATATTTCTATTTCTATTTGCCAAGTTCTCATAATTCAGATTATGAAAAGGGATGTCGTAATCATAATCGAATTTTAGAACGCAAATTATAGACCCGTATATAGAATTTCCTTGTGTTGAGCCATTCCAACATAAAATTCATATATATATCCTTGACTAAAGATGATTAAAACCTCAATCTAAGCATTTAGAATTGAAATGAAGTATAATTTCATCTCCCTTAATTATAGCAAAAAAACTTTTTCCCAATTAAAACCTTTTGTTTTCTATAATTAACATTGTTAACTTGCAACACTTATTATAATTATCATGCTCCCACTTGCATGATGATTATTAGCATAACACTTATGCTCCCACTAGCTTTGACATGTACTCAAAAATCAGCTGGACTTCTAGAAATCAATACTTTATTGACCTTCTTACCAAAGTTCATATTTCTGATACGAGATGCTTTGATAAAACTTTATCAATATCATACACCTTTCCTTAGATAGCACTCATGTGTATCTAAACAATTTCAGACTATGAAAAGGGATGCCATAATCATAGTCTCAATTGTTTAGACCTTTGCAATTTCTCACAAGTCCATGTTAGTGTGCCGGTTAACCACACACGCTCCACTAACGACTTTGAGAATGCAAATCTACTTAAAATCTACTTAGTGAAAGTGTTTCCTCACCATCATTTTCATGAATCGGAGAGAAACCTTATGACACTTAGATTTTATGGTGTATGTGTTCCTATCCATGTAAATTTGTCAAAACCATAATCACCAGACAAGGTTAGTGACAAATCCAAACTCATATGGATTGAACTTGTGTAGTCTCAACTTCTTGCCACCTGGCAGCACAAGGGCCTGTCATTGCTTCCAAGTTGTTATGCAACCAATTGAGAACTATCAGAACTCATATTCAAAGCCAACTTTAACTGGAATGGGCATAGAACGAGGAATATGTCAACACGATAGGTTATAAACCTCACGTCGTGTGCTAGTGATAAACTACAGGTTTTTATTCTTGAATAGATCTTTGAAGCTTTTCCAAGATCTTTAAGACTCCCAGTGTCCTCTTGACATATAAGACTCACTTGCCAAATATTCAAGAGATAGTGCGGATTCTTTATCAAGACAAACAATTCACACAATTGGCCTTAGTTGGTCTTTGTTTTATCCAAAACATCACAACTTACCAACTTCAAATGTTCAAGAGTAGGACTCATTTTACTCTTACATTTGACAAGTGTTATAAACCTTTCTTTAAGATATGTCACTCAAGCTACAATCTTTGAGTATGACTCTAAGAATTGTTCTAGAACAAAGTATGACTCATCTTCTTGATTTAACCATTTCAATAATTCACAATTCCTCTTCTTAACAATAGGAATGCACTAAGATGTCCTTAGATGACTAATTGTGATATGATTTCTAAACCATTAAGATGATCACAAAACATAATACTAAAGTACTCTCCCATCTTTTCAGATTTGAGAAACTTTTATCTTTCTGCCTAATTTGATTCTTCTCATTCGTCCTGCCATACATCGAACCTTTTCCAATGTTTCAGAATTATACTTAAACTAGTAAGTATAACCATATTTACTAAGCTTTAGTAAATCATGACGAATGGTCTTATAGATTTGTGGTAGACTTAACCAGTGCAAAAGAATGTGTACTTGATCCCTTAGCCCTTCACTCGACTCACATATACATGTGAACAAGGAATTAGTCTTAAATTTCCAAAGATGAAAAAATTCTCATTCATCATACACTACAAGCTGCATGATTCCAAGTTTCTATCCAACTGAAACTTGGGTGATGAAAATCTTTCCTTATTTGGTAATTTTAGACACTACCACAAAAGAAGGAATCAAATTCATATTTCCATTATTGCTATCAATGGAATCATATAAACAACAATTTTCCACAAATGCCACTGTAAGGATATTTAAAAATAAATAAAACGAAACTTTTCTTTTATTTAAAACTTGCGGAAAAAAAACTTATCCTTACAATGCAAATGCATATGAAAACTATGTTGTTGTCTATTCCTAAGCAATCTATCACAACTCTTAAGCAGCAGCTCAAAAATTCTGATCACCGAACCATGCGATCGAAATCCATCTTCGCGATCAGAATCAGCTTGCTCTTTTTTAAGCTTCCTCTCTTTTCTTTGATTCTTAAAACTTCAACATGTGACCCAGTCACATCATGTAATAAGAATCCCCAAATAGGAACTTAATAGAGTTAGATAATGGACTTACCTGAAGCAGAGTCAAACTTTTGACTTGACCTTCTCTTAGATCTTTCAGGTAGTTAAGGCAGCTTCGCAACTAATGCCCCTTCCTTTGGCAATAGAAACATATGGACCCTTTGGGAATGGCACACAGGACTATCTCAGACTTAGCCTTTCTCTTTACCATTTGGTCAACCGATTTGACTATGGCCGATCCCATTCCATTGGGAAGAAAAAGCTTTTCTAGATTTTCAATGTTGCCATTGTCAATGTCCATGGAAGTTTGGGAAGTTGATCATCTAATAAAATTTGCTTTACCAGTGCCCCAAATCATTGTTGATTCAGCAGCACCTAGCAAATAGACAAGATCATTAGGGTCATGTCATAGTCTGTTACATAGTAGTCCCAAAGGAACTCACTGTGTGACTTAGAAAGTGATTGAACAACCAACTTTCTCAAGACTTTGACACCCAACTCTCCCGGCTTGTCAATATGTGACTTTATTTCCAAGATGTGAGCACATATAGACCTTGCTTGCCAATAGGGCTTGAGTGACCTTCAACTATTCAAGAACTTGTTGGTTAGGGAGAATGATTGGAGGAGGTGGAGGGAGTGAAGAATGATTTTCGGGACATAATCTTCAAGAGTTTTTGGGAAGATCATAATTGTCTGAACCAGACATCTTTTGGGGGAAATTCAAGATAGTTGATTTAAAGTCCTTAATATAACACCCAATATGAAATATTAAGGCTAGGACCCAACACAATATTTTATAACTTAGAAGAGGGATTCCGTATTCCAAGCTATAAAATATTTGAAGGTAGGCGAATGACGATTCACCAATTTCCACCATGAAAAACGAAATAAATTATTAGGTTTTAATTGGTTTTGAAACTCCTAGATCATTTGAGATTCATTGAACTTTTCAATGGCATGTTTCAATCTCGAGTGTGCCCTTCAGGTTTTGTGACTGGGATGTCGAGGATCATAAAACAAGGTGTGAAGTAACCATGCAAATTACTTGGTACCCTTAATATTTACTCCTCAATCGATGTGTCGGTTAACCACACGCGCTCCATCGATACTGTGATAAACATTAAGTTACCCTTTGCCTACCTTGTTAAATCCAGGTTAGTGTGCCGGTTAACCACACACGCTCCACTAACGACTTAATCAAAGTGCAAAGTGTAATTTCATGGGTTAGCACCTTATTCACATTTTCCTAAAGTAACTAAGATTGGGAATTTATAAAACATTTAGTTACTCTATATTTATCATTATACTTTTAATGAGAATTATTCTCCTTGTCCTACCCATTCGGCTAACGACCCTACACCAGTCAAGGAAGCGGTGGGTGAGAGTGGACACCCATTAAGCTACCATTTTATAGGCAGCAACCTTATACCCCCTTATAGACCGGCTTCGTGAATGAGGCCTACTAACGGTAAGACTGACTTACTCTTATACATATATATTATTAACTTATAATATTATAAATTATAAGGGTTGAATTTTAACTTTTAAAATTCTAGGGGTTGGAACTAAAGTTTTTAAAGTGACTTTACATGTTCCAAAACTTGAGGGTAAGTTTTGTAACTTTCAAAACTTTTCATCTTTCATAACTTATGAGTTAATGGATTAATAAAATGAGAGACTTTTCATTTTATGTAACCTATGTGTTTAATAATGGACTTTAAAAGAGTGACTTTTGGTAATCCATAACTTGAGGACAAATTACGGATTCCATTAAAACACATAATGATCAAGAATTAAACTAACAAGCAAGTTACAAATAATTCCTATGATCTTCTAAACTCATAAGTTCATGAATGTTCATATCAACAATTTCAAGAATCATAAATAAACCATATAAAACTTGAAATTTTGATAATAGCCATTGAAAATGGATTAGCATAACCATTACACCATCTAAAACAAGTTTTATAACACTAAAACAGTTTAGGGTAATGTTTCTAGTCCATTTCCAGCAGCAAAACTCGAAAATCTGCATTCAAGGGCTCCTACTCGTCGAGTACATGAACCTACTCGACGAGTAGGATGAACTAACTCATGGACTCGTCGAGTCCCCCCATGGACTCGGCGAGTTCATGCTGCAGAATGCAGAAAAATGAGTTTTTTCAACAAGTTTGCATCAAGTATCAAATAAACAAGCCTAGGCTCTGATACCACTGAAGGGTTTTGAGCATTCTAACACTCCTATGGTGTACATGCAACCCTACAAACCTTGGATCTATGTTTTACTAAGATACATGCAAAATTGATTTTCCAAGGTTCTTCAACTATCTAGCATATCATGGGGAACTTTTAAACATAAATGTTAGAAGAAGAACATACCTTTTGTGGTTTGGATTCCTTGAGAACCTTGTGAGCCTAGCACCTCAAGTGTGATGCCTCAAATGTCTCACACAACACCACAACACTTGGAATGACCTTGAGAGAAGTTCAATTACACCTCAAAATCAGCTTGCCCTCTTTCTTGTACAAGTAGTAGTCATAACACCGATTTTGCTTGCATAGGGTTCTTTATATAGTTGTGACACAAGTAGGGTTACACCATGTAAACCCTAATTGTCATGGCTTTCCATATTCCATGATCCATGGGTTTGTAACCTCCATGGGTTACCCATGGAGCACCTTATGGGTTTTAACCCAATCCATACAAACCATGGATCATTAGCCCACTATACAAGAATAGATGATTTACACAATCAACCCCATATATTTAATTAGTCTCCTTTTGATCACTTAATTAATTCCAAATTAATTCTTTGATCAATACTAATTAAATAATATTATTAATATATTAGAACTTATAATATATTAATAATCCTTAAGTGTCCTTTCTCTCATTTAGTCTATCCAAGTGTTGCGATGCCATGCAACCCAAATGGACCATACCAACCGGGTTAAGTACATTCATGGAATAGTTATGAACTTAGACACCTAATCCAAAAATAAGTCCTAAAGGTTTAGACTAATTGCCAAATCTCACAATTCGAACTATGAAGAGGGATGCCGTAATCATAATCGAATTTGAGAATGCAATTTACATAATTGCTAACTCCTTAACATCTCTCTTACTGAAAGAGTTTCCTCACAATCATTTTCATGAAGGAGAGAAACCTTATGACACTTATATTTTATGGTGTATGTGTACCTATCCATGTGAATTTGTCATAACCATAATCATAAGATAATGTTTGTGACAAATCCAAACTCTTATGGACAAAACTTGTTCATTCTTAATTTCTTACCATCAAGGTTCCTACCATTGCTTCCAAGTCTTTAAGTAGCTCACCCCTACCTATCAATGTACTTTCCATTGATCAGGGTGCTTTGCCTCTATGTAATCAATTGAGAACTTATAGAACTCATATGCATAGTTTACTTAAAACAGGAATGACACAGAAATAAAAATGTGTCAACACGATAGGTTACAAACCTCAAGTCGTGTGCTAGTGTTAAACAATAAGTTTATTCTTGATTACTTCTTGAAACCTTTCAAGATCATTAAGACTCCTACTGACCTCTTGACATATAATATTCTCTTGTCAAGAATCATTTCTTGACTAACAAATATTCAGGAGTTAGTGTAGTCTCTTATCAAGACAAAACACTACACACATTGGTCTTAGTTGGTCTTTGTCTTATCCAAGACATCACTGTTGGATATAGTGTCTAAGTCCATAACTTTATTTGGTATGTACTTGACCCGACCCGGCATGGTCCATTTGGGTTGCATGGCATTGCAATACTTGGATAGACTAGATGAGAGAATAAGGCACTTATGATTATTAATATATTATAAGTTCTAATATATTAATAATAGTATTATTTAATTAGTATTGATCAAGTATTAATCTAGTATTAATTTGGTGATCAAAGTGAGACTAATTAAATATATAGGGTTGATTATGACAATCATCAATTCTTTTATGGTGGATTAATGATCCATGGTTTATGGGTTTGGTTATAATCATATGGAGCTCCATGGATAGTCCATGGGAGTTACAAACCCATGGGTCATGAGAAATCAAGAGTCATGACAATTAAGGGCATTCATGTGTAAACCCTAATTGTGACAACATTATAAAAGGAACCCTATGGCTAGCAAAATCGTGACCTAGTGTTACTAGAGAGGGCATAACCGATTTTGAGTGCTAGAAGTATTCTCTCAAGTTATTCCAAGTCTTGTGGTGTTGTGTGAAGCATTTGAGGCACAACATTTGGGGTGCTAGGCTCACAAAGTCTTGAAGGAATCCAAGCAACAACAAGGTATGTATTTCTACTAGTTTTATGTTCTATGTAATCCCCATGCCATGCTAGTTAGGAAATAACCTTGAAAAGAAATTTGCATGTATATAGAGAAAACATAGATTCAAGGTTATTAGGGTTGCATGTACACTTAGGAAGTGTTAGAATGCTCAAAACCCATCAGTGGTATCAGAGCCTAGGATTGTTTTCTGTATACTTGTTGCAAAACTGCTTAAAAATCGAAAATTCTGCACTCTGACGACTGGACTCGCCGAGTCCATGGGGAGGACTCGCCGAGTCCATGAACAAATTTATCCTACTCGACGAGTAGAATAATGCACTCGGCGAGTAGGAGCGTGCTGGGCAGTTTTTTCGAGTTTTGTTGCTGAAAATGGATTAAGATCATTATCCCAATCTGTTTTGGACTTGTAAAATCTGTTTTCAAAATGATAATGATTATGTTAACCCATTTTACATGACTTTTATCAATTTTCAAGTATTGTATATGTTTATATGATTTTCTTGAAATTGCTTGACATGAATTTGTGTTCTTATGAGTTTTTAGAAGATCATAGCAATTATATGTAACCTCCATGTATGTTTAATTCATGATCTTAATGGCTATGATGGTGTCCATAACTTGTCCTCAAGTTATGGATAACCAAAAGTCACTTCTTTTAATTATGATTAAAGAACTAAAGAGGTTTCATAAAATGAAGAGTCTTCATTTTTATGAATCATTAAAACTCATAAGTTACAAATTGAAGAGACTTGGAATAGTTTCAAATCTTGCCCTCAAGTTTTGGAATTTGAAAAGTCTTACACTTCAATACTTTAATTCCAAATTAAACCTTAGATTTTTAAAAAGTTTAAAAATCAACACTTATACTATTATTATAATTTTATTATATAGATATGTATAAGAATATGTCATTCTTACCGTTAGTAGGCCTCATTCACGAAGCCGGTCTATAAGGGGGGTATAAGTTTGTTGCCTATAAAATGGTGACTTAATGGGTGTCCACTCTCACCCACCGCTTCCTTGATCGGTGGAGGGTCGTTAGCCGAACGGGTAGGATACGACTTTAAATACTCGTTAAAAGTATAATGAATTATAAAGTAACTATACATTATAAATTCCCAATCTTAGTTACTTTAGGAAAATGTGAAATTGGTGCTAGCCCATAAAATTACACTTTGTACCTTACCAAGTCGTTAGTGGAGCGTGTGTGGTTAACCGGCACACCAACATGGACTAGTAAGAGTGGCAAAGGGTAACTTGACTTTATTATAGATCGGTGGAGCGTGTGTGGTTAACCGGCACATCGATTAGGTAATATTGTTGAGGGTACCAAGTCAATTTGTATGGTTATTCACACCTTGTTTGTGATCCTCGGCATCCCAGTCACAAACTTGAGAGGGCACAATCGAGATTCAAACATGCCATTGAAAAGTTCAATGTATCTCAAAAGATCTAGGAGTTTCAAAACCAATAAAACCTAATAATAAAATATTTCGTTCTTATGGTGGAAATTGGTAAATCGTCATTTACCTACCTTCAAATATTTTATAGTATGGATTACGGCATCCCTCTTCCAACTATAAATAGTTTGTTGGATCCTAGCCTTAATATTTCATTTGGGTGAATTATTAAGGATTCCTAATCTAATGAAACTTGTCTTTCTTTCCTTTCAGATGTCTTCCAACAATGTTTCTGGCTCAAACCCAACAGGCTCCTTTTCCCTTATGAACTTGTGTGGTAAGGTCATCTTTGATGGATCCAATTTCAATGAGTGGATCAGAAACATCAGAATGATTACCCGCTATGAGGACAAAGAATATGTCCTCGATAAGGAGCTTAAGGTTGTGAATGAAGCCACTGCTACTCCTGAAGAGTTTGCGGAGTTTGTTGCACATGAAAAGGATGCTACTAAAGTAGCATGCGTCATGATGGCCACCATGACTCCTGAACTTCAAAAATCCTATGAAGATTTCTACCCCTATGAGATGCAGCTGGATCTGATGGAAAGGTACCATCAGAGCGCGCGTCAGGAGAGGTATGAAATCATCTCCTCCATGATAACCGCAAGGATGAAGGATGGTGAACCCATCACCGGTCACTTGCAGAAGATGCAAAGGTTCGTTGACCGGTTGCTGAAACTAATGTTGACTTTCCTGAGGAAATGACGATTGACATCATTCTCCATTCCTTACCTCCAAGTTATGATCAGTTTCGTATGACTTATCATATGAACAAGGAGGAAGTCACACTTAGCAAACTTCAAGGACTCTTAAGGACAGCTGAAAATGGCCTTAAGGGTAAAGCGGTTGCTACTTCTACTCCTTCAACAGCCCCTGTTCTGGCTATTGGGCAGGGAAAGGGTAAGAAGAGGAAAAGCCCTTCGAAGGGTACCAAGGGTAAGACTCTTGATGGTTCCTCTTCAAGTGGGACAAAGAAAGGTCCCATTACTCCTTCTTCAAACCCAAAGGAAGCACAATGCTTCTATTGCCAGGATAAGGGACACTTCAAGCGAAGCTGCCCTAAATATCTGCAAGATGTAAAGGATGGGAAGGTTAAACCCACCCATGCAGGTATTTACACAATATTGTCTAATAACTCATCTAATGCTAATTCTTGGGTGCTTGATACAGGTTGTGGTATTCACATTTGTACTGATTTGCAGGCACTAAGAAGAAGTGAGCAAGTGGAGCACGGGAAGATAAACTTAGTCATGGGCAACAGGAAAGCATCACCTGTTACCAAGATAGGAGTTTATTCTTTATTGCTTAATAATGGGTTAATGTTAGATTTGAATAAGTGTTGTTACTCGCCCGAAATGGCGAGAAATATTATTTCTTTTCATGGCTTGTACAAACAAGGTTTTTCATTTTCATTTGATAATAAAAATGGTGCTATTAATGTTTATTACAATGATGTATTTTACTTTAAAGCATTACCTTGTGATGGTGTATATGAAGCCGTGAATGTTGTAGACAATCTAGGAAATAATGTGTTGTATATTGATTCTTCAGATAGCTTGGATAAAGCATCCTTGTGGCATTGTCGTCTTGGACATGTTAACAAGAAGCGCATAGGCCAACTCCAAAAGGCTGGAGTCTTGGAATCATTTGACCTCAAGTCAGATGATAGTTGTGAGTCTTGTTTACTTGGAAAAATGACAAAGTCACCCTTCACAGGTACTTGTGATAGGGGTGAAGGTTTGTTGGACCTTGTACACACGGATGTGTGTGGGCCCTTCAGAGTTGCTACAAGGGATGCTAATCGCTATTATGTGACTTTTACTGATGATTACAGTAGATATGGATGTATTTACTTAATCAAGCATAAGTCAGAAACCTTTGAAAAGTTCAAAGAGTTTAAGCAGGAAGTGGAGAATCAATTGGGCAGGAACATCAAGATGCTCCGATCCGATCAGGGAGGAGAGTATCTTAGTATTGAGTTCCTTGACTATCTTAAGGAATGTGGGATTGTCTCACAATTGACACCTCCCAGAACACCACAGTTGAATGGTGTAGCTGAGAGGCGCAATCGAACCTTGCTGGATATGGTTCGTTCCATGATGAGTCGAGCTTCGTTACCAATCTCTTTCTGGGGGTATGCCTTAGAGACTGCCGCCCATATCCTTAATCTAGTCCCTACTAAAAAGGTTGCCAAAACACCTCACGAGATGTGGACTGGGAAAGTTCCCAATTTGGACCACATCAAGACTTGGGGTTGTGAAGCTTTCGTGAGGCGTGAGACTCATGATAAGCTTGAACCTCGAAGTGAGAGGTGTATTTTCATCGGCTACCCACAGAGATCCTTTGGTTACCTCTTCTACAGACCTAGTGATAATGTGGTCTTTGTAGCAAGAAGAGGAGTCTTTCGTGAGAGAGAATTCATAAGCCAAGCGGACAGTGGGAGGCAAATTGACCTTGAAGAGCTTCAAGAGTCAAGTGGTGAAGGAACCTCAAATGCTATCGACCAACCTGAGGAGGAAACTCCTGTTGATCCGATAGATGAGTCTGTACCTCCAAGACGTTCCACTAGGGTGAGGAACACACCTGATTTTTATTATGGTTATCACATCACCACTGAAGGTGATACATTTATTAGTGATAGTACACTAATGGATTTGGATGAACCTCATAATTACAGGGAAGCCATGGCAGGCCCTGAGTCTGCTAAATGGAAGGAGGCTATGGACAGCGAGATTCAGTCCATGTATGACAATCAAGTTTGGAACTTGGTTGACAATGTACCAGGTCGTAAGACAGTTGGGTGCAAATGGATCTTCAAGAAGAAGACCGACATGGATGGGAAGGTACACACTTATAAAGCGCGACTGGTTGCGAAGGGCTTTACTCAAACTCCGGGAGTTGACTATGATGAGACCTTCTCACCAGTAGCTAAGATTAAGTCTATTAGAGTATTGTTAGCCATAGCTGCATTTCATGATTATGAAATATGGCAAATGGATGTCAAAACCGCTTTCCTTAATGGAAAGTTGGCTGAGGATGTTTACATGGCTCAACCAGAGGGTTTTGTCGATACAAGATACCCTAATAGAGTGTGTAAGCTTGATAAATCCATTTATGGATTGAAACAAGCATCTCGCAGATGGAATCTTTGCTTTGATGAGAAAGTCAAAGAGTTTGGCTTTTCTAGGAGTGAGGATGAGTCTTGTGTGTATGTCAGGGCTAGTGGGAGCATAGTTAGCTTCTTGGTATTGTATATGGATGACATACTTCTCATAGGAAACGACGTCCCAACCTTGCAGGAGGTTAAGTCCTGGCTTGGGAAGTGTTTCGCTATGAAGGACCTTGGGGAAGCTGCCTATATCCTAGGGATAAGGATATTGAGAGATAGGAGTAAGAGACTAATTGGACTTAGTCAAAGTACTTACTTGGATAAGGTGCTGAAGAGGTTCAGCATGCAAGAATCCAAGAAAGGGGAATTACCCATCCAGGGTAATGCCAAGCTGAGTAAGACTAAGAGTCCAAGTACAGAGGCTGAGATAGCTGAAATGAGTCATATACCATATGCTTCTGCTGTGGGCTCGATCATGTATGCTATGACTTGTACTCGCCCTGATGTGGCCTTTGCTTTGAGCATGGTCAGTAGATATCAAGGGAACCCTGGCAAGGCACACTGGACAGCCGTAAAGAACATTCTTAAGTATCTGCGGAGGACTAAGGATTGGGTCCTTACCCTCGGAGGCAGTGATGACTTGAGAGTGGAAGGATATAGCGATGCTAGCTTCCAGACTGATAGGGATAATTTCCGCTCTCAGTCAGGCTGGGTCTTTATCCTAAATGGAGGGGCAGTTACTTGGACAAGTTCCAAACAGGAGACAGTAGCTGATTCTACTTGTGAATCAGAATACATAGCAGCAAGTGAAGCAGCTAAGGAGGCGATATGGCTAAAGAACTTCATCGGAGACCTTGGAGTTGTACCAGCTATAAAGGAGCCAATGGAAATTTTCTGTGACAGCGAAAGTGCAGTTGCTTTGGCTAAGGAACCGAGAGATCACGAGAGATCTAGGCACATTGACAGAAAATACCATTTCATCAGACATCGAATAGAAGAAGGACTCCTCGTGGCTAAGAGGGTATCATCAGATGAGAACCCGGCAGATCCCCTCACGAAGGGACTGCAGGGTTAAGCATTTACAGCATGCGAGGCGCATTGGGCTGAAGGATGATATTAGTTTCAATAATTAGATTCCTGAAACTTGTAAAATGTAATTGACATTTGATGATAAATAAAAGTTGTTATTTATTTATGAGTAAGGTGTTACTATCTTGTGTTGATTGTTTATTATGTTTCAATTTTGCATGTTTTTACTTCCAGAATAATTATGTTATTATTCAAACCATCCACAGTCAGTCAAACTTTGGAAGTAAGTATTGATTTAAGACTGTCATGAATTTGGCTTGTATGATTTGTCTAAAAGTGCTTTGGACAATGCAATGGTTGCTACAACATTCATGAGTACTCATAAGGGCTGAGTATTGGATCCAACCCACGCTCACTTGCATCACTTCATGGAATTTATCTCGAGTGATCGTGAGACGGTAATATCATATAAATCTTCAAACCTAGAGATATGAGTTGTTGACTATGAGTTGGTTATTCATTGATTGCACGAAAACGCATTGGTAACTCGATGTCATAAAACGTGCCTTTGTGAATAATTCAACAAGTAGTTAGTACAAGCATATCAGTCGAAGTTTATCTGTTCCTTCTAGAAATAGAAGCGATATCTGGGCCCCTCGATGATTTGGTTTTGACCTATGTACCGGGCCCGGTCAGAACCTAATTGATGTGTTCAATTTAGTTCTATGTCGAAACAAATCAGAGATCGAGAAACAAATGCTGGACAATAAGTAAGACCATGTTCCATGTGTTTGTCGGGCTGATATCATGAGAACAAAGGATTATATGATCACTTATCTTAAATGGCGTATCATCATCATCTCAGTTCCGAGAGACTTTGAAAGAGCTACGATTGCTAGTCGGATTTTGAAGTCGGATTTTGAAGTCGGATTTTGAAGTCATATTTGCAAATATAGTATTATTTAATTAGTATTGATCAAATATTAATCTAGTATTAATTTGGTGATCAAAGTGAGACTAATTAAATATATAGGGTTGATTATGACAATCATCAATTCTTTTATGGTGGATTAATGATCCATGGTTTATGGGTTTGGTTATAACCATATGGAGCTCCATGGATAGTCCATGGGAGTTACAAACCCATGGGTCATGAGAAATCAAGAGTCATGACAATTAAGGGCATTCATGTGTAAACCCTAATTGTGACAACACTATAAAAGGAACCCTATGGCTAGCAAAATCGTGACCTAGTGTTACTAGAGAGGGCATAACCGATTTTGAGTGCTAGAAGTATTCTCTCAAGTTATTCCAAGTCTTGTGGTGTTGTGTGAAGCATTTGAGGCACAACATTTGGGGTGCTAGGCTCACAAAGTCTTGAAGGAATCCAAGCAACAACAAGGTATGTATTTCTACTAGTTTTATGTTCTATGTAATCCCCATGCCATGCTAGTTAGGAAATAACCTTGAAAAGAAATTTGCATGTATATAGAGAAAACATAGATTCAAGGTTATTAGGGTTGCATGTACACTTAGGAAGTGTTAGAATGCTCAAAACCCATCAATCACAACTTACCAATTTCAAACGTGCAATAGAAAGACATTTTCCTACTCCACATTTGATGAGTGTGATCAACCTTTTTCTTAAGATTATATCACTCAAGTCACAATCTTGGAGTATGACTCTAAGACTTGATTTTGGAACGAAGTATGATTCACCTTTTGATTTAACCATTTCAACAATTTATGATTCCTCTTCTTAGCCATACTAGTGTACCAAGGTGTCCTTAGAGGATCAATTGTGACACGGTTATATAATCACGAAGTTAATCATAAAACAGATACTTAAGTACTCTCCCATCTTTTCAGATTGGAGAAACTTATATCTTTCTGCCTAATTGATTCTTCTTATCCGTTCTTCCATTCATTGAAACTTTTCAATGATTCAGAATTATACTTAATCATTTAAGTATAATCACATTTACTAATCTTGTAGCAAACTATGACGAATATTTTATCGTTCTTTGTGACGGACTTGACCAGTGCACAACATTGTGTACCAAATCTCCTAGTCCTTCACTTGACTCACATACTTATGTGAACAAGGAATTAGTCTTAATTTCCCAAATACAAAGGATCTCATTCATCACATAATACCAGTTGCATGATTCCAAGTTTCTGTCCAATTGAAACTTGGGCGATGAGAATCTTTCCTTATTTGGTAAATTTCTGACATTACCACAAATAACATAACTAAGAATCAACTCCATTCACAATATTGATAACAATATAAACATTCAAACACCAATTTTCATGAAATCCATCGCAAGGAAACATAAATAAGACAAAAACAAAATTTATTTTATTGCGGAAAAATCTTGTCCTTACAATGCGATTACAAATGAAAACTATGTAAATATTATTTAGCAATCTATCCTAACTCTAAAGTAGCAGCTAAAAATCCGATCTTTGAATCATGCGATTGAAATCCATTTCTTCACGACCAGATTCAGCTCAATTCTTTCTTTTAAGTTTCCTTTTTCTTCGATCCTACAAAATACCAAATGTAATCATATCACATCATGTATTAAGAATCTACAAATAGGAACTTAATAGAGTTAGATAGTGGATTTTACCTAAAGTAGAGTCATACATCTTGACTCTCCCATCTCTTAGATCTCTCAGGTAGTTAGGGTAGCTTCGTGACCAATGCCCCTTCTCTTGGCAGTAGAAACACACAGATTCTTTTTGAATGGCACAAGGGACTATCTCAGACTTAGCCTTTCTCTTGCGTAGAGAAAACTTTTCTGGACTTCCAATGTTGCCATTGTCCATAGAAGGTTGAGACATTGATTTACCAGACAAATTTTGCTTGACCAGTCCACCAGATTATTTCTGATTCAGCAGCAACGAGCAAATAAGTCAAATAAATGATGATCATGTCGTGGTCCATCATATAGTACTTTCTAATGAACTCACCATATGAGTTAGGAAGTGATTGAAGAACCACGTCAACAGCCAGCTTCCTAGAGACTTCAACATTCCCAATCTGTCAATATGCAACATCATATCCAAGACATGAGCACATACAGACTTTCCATCTTCGTGTTTGCTTACCAATAGGGCTTGAGTGACCTTAAACTTTTCAAGTCTTCGAACACGTGGGTCAGGGAGAATTATTGGAGGAGGTGGACGAAGTGAAGCATGATTTCCATTTCCACAATCCAATCGTGGAACACCATCTTCAAGTGGAAAACTTTTCCCAATGGATTCAGGAAGACCATAGTTGTTAGATTTTGACATCTACAAAACGGGAGAAATTCAAGTTAGTTGATTGGGTCCTTAATAAAACACCCAAATTAGATATTAAGGCTAGGACCCAACACAATATTCGACAACTTGGAAGAGGGATGTCGTAATCCAAATTGCAGAACATTTGAAAGTAGGTAAATGATGATTTACCAATTTCCACCATGAAAAACGAAAATTGAAGGTTTAATTTTTAAATGAATTGAAACTCCTAGATCTTTTGAGATTCATTGAACTTTTCAATGACATGTTTAATCTCGATTATGCCCTTCATTTGTGACTGGGATACCGAGGATCACAAATAAGGTGTGAATAACCATGCGAATGTACGTGGTGTACTCAATGTCATTATCACCTAATCAATGTGCCGGTTAACCACACACGCTCCATTGATCTATGACAAACATTCCCTTCGCTACCAATGCCAATCCCAACTTAGTGTGCCGGTTAACCACACACGCTCCACTAATTGTCTCGGCAAGGGTACAAAGTGTAATTCCATGGAATTGCATCAAATTCACTTTTTCCTAAAGTAACTAAGATTTGGGAATTTATAGAAGCGTTTAGTTACTTGTATTTCATTATACTTATAATGGAAGGTTGTTTCCTATCCTACCCGTTCGGCTAACGACCCTCCACTAGTCAAGAGTGTGGTGGGTAAGAGTGGATACCCATTCAATTGCCATTTTATAGGCAATTTCCTTAAACACCCCTTAGAGACCAGCTTCGTGAATGAGGCCTACTAACGGTAAGACTGACTCTTTACTCATACATATATAATATTAGACCTTTAATTTTATATATAGTATAAAGGTGTATTTTACACTTTTAAAATACTAGGTGGTCTAATTTAATAAATTATACCTTTTAATTAAATTAAATATAAACCACATCATTATGGATTTATTAACTCTCTTTTAATTATACATATAATTAACTTAATAAAACCACAATGTAGACCTGTCAATGGGGCGGGTTTTGACCCTGATTCGCTCCAAACCCGTAAGAATTTTACGGGTTTGGATTGTAATTTTCGATTCGTTTACCCGTTTACCCTTTTAATAAATGGGTCGGGTATGGATCATTGTCGATCCGCTCCACTTATAACCCGCCCCATTATATATATATATATATATATATATATATATATATATATATATATATATATATATATATATATATATATATATATATATATATGACAACAAAATATACCACTCGTTGTCTAAGTAAAATATGATTTTTATTGTATTGGACTTTGAGTATTAATTAATGTACATCTTGTTTAAGTAGACATTTTATCTTTTTGAGAAATATTACTTTGTGGAACACATAAAAATTATGAAAATTTAATATTATAAAAGGGTCGGGTTAATGGGTCGGGTATTCGTTGATTCGGTGGATACGGGTATGGATTCGACTATTCAAGACCCTGAGGGTTATTGGAGCGAGGCGGGTCATGTTTTTATTTTTTTAAACGGGTTTGGATCAAGGGTGATTCGCTCCAAACCCGCCCCGTTGACAGGTCTACCACAAGGGTGTAATTTGAACTTTTCAAAACTAGGGTTTTAGAATTTAATATTTTAAAATTAAACTTTTAATCAAAACTTTAAATTCCAAAACTTGAGGGCAAGTTTTGAAACTTTTCAAAACCTTAGGGATTAGAATTTAAACATTTCAAAATTAAACCTTTTAATCAAAAATTTAAATTCCAAAACTTGAGGGCAAGTTTTGAAACTTTTCAAAACTATCTAGATCAAATTACAAATAATTTAATTAATCAAATAATTGGTAATTATCTAAATTTGACCTAATTCAATTTTATGGCAAGATAATCCAATCAAATAATTCAAATAAATCAATTTTATCATATAAGGCAATGATTATCTAATTAATTGACAATTATCTTCTATTTTGGCAAGGATAATCACTCCAAATCAATAAAAATCGGATTTTATCAACAAAAAACGTTTTTGGTAATTATCCCAAGCCAAAACAGCTCAAAAACCCAAAAAACCCTCTGTCTGACCCTCAGACTCGTCGAGTCAGGGCTGAACTCGTCGAGTCAGGGCTGAACTCGTCGAGTACCCAGTGAACTCGGTGAGTCCATCTATGGACTCAGCGAGTCCATGCATCAGAAAGTGATTTTTTGCGCTTTTTCATCCATAAACGATTATGAAAGCATCAAATACATCAAACAAGCAACCAGACTCTAATACCACTGATGGGTTTTGAGCACTACATCAATCCTATGGTGTACATGCAAACCCTAAATCTTTGGATCTAGTTTGTCTAATGAACACGCAATAATCATCCAAAACTCATAAACCCTAGATCTAGTATATAGTAATCGATATCATCATAATAAAGGGTTTAGATCTTACCTTGATTGTTATGTAGCAATAACAATCTCAATTCCTCTTGACCTTGACTCTTGAAAGCTTAGTGTCTCAAATGTTGCACCTCTAATGGAGTCACAAACACCATGAGCAAAAAGATGACTTAAGAGAAGGAGGAAGAGCACCAAAAACGTCTAAGAACCCTTAGGAATTACTTCCACACATTTTTGGGGCCTTAGGGGTTCCTTATATAGTGAGGCGATTAGGGTTTTGAATTAGGAAACCCTAATCTAACTGCTTAGGCCCTAAGCAGCCCATGGACTCCCTCCTTAGAAGCCTTGGACGAATTCTTATGGGTTTCCCCATAGATTCCGTCCACTCCAACTTCTATGGAGTCCATTAGCCCATTTATGCAATTATCTTATAATTACAATATCAGTCCCCTTTATTTAATTAATCTCTTTTAGCCACAAAATTAATTCTTAATTAATTCTTGACTAATATTAATTAAACAATATGATTTCTCATTCAATATATTATTCATATAATATATTAATAAATCATAATTAATCCTCCTTCTCCTTAATTCATCCTTTCAGTTGCTATGGTGAAGGCAACCCAAAAGGACCATGCTCGCAATCGGGTCAAGTACATACCAAAATAGTTTTGGGCTTAGACACCTAATCCAACACTAGCAACAACGACGGTTGTTGAATTTTCTCCATCCTTCTTGTTTCTCTGGATGATCACCTTGTCGCGTTCCAATTATCCTTCTTCATTCTCACAACTATAATTGATACTACATCAGACAAGGTTCTCAGACCCTAGCTTACTCATACAAATCTACTTTATTCAGATTCAATCCTATATGGCCACTTGGGCCCAAACTAGATTCACCCTCCTAGACATTACCATACAACATATAATGATGGAAATGAAACGAATTCATAGTGTTAACCACACTATCTTCCTAACTACCAGTGCCTTAGCAATTTTATGACTCTTCCTGATCAAAGTGTGAGTCATGTGCTTTGAGTAGTATAGGCCTCTACTGCCTTTCACACCTACTCATACTTGTCTCAAAAATTGTCTCGCGGTTTCCAAGTCACTTCCAATACTACATACGTTGACCGCTATATATATATATATATATATATATATATATATATATATATATATATATATATATATATATATATATATATATATATGCATATGTCCATGAGGACATACAATATGTTTTCCTAGACTCCACTAGGAATTTACATCTTTACCAGATGCCCTACTTTACGAATATATGCCCTATAAAGCATTTAAACTTCCTAGACTATCTTTATAGGTTTCCTTTCCACTTTACCATACTATTAGCTGAGGAAGAAATTCTACCAATATTAATTAATTATCAGACGAATATGATTACATGCTGCTAAAATCAAACAGTCTGTTGACTGAAGATCTCACACTACAACGGTTAGACTCATACGAGAGCTGCGGAATAGGGCCAAATCAAGCAATCTAAAACTATTCAATTTTGGGAGCATGTAACCTAACGTATTTTTTAAATAACCAACTAATATCAATAGAGGTTCTAAGCAACAATCAATAAGAAAATCCCTATGCTATAAGGCATCTAATTTATTAGGAAATTATAATATGCAATTCCTAAAATACTTCTTCTAGGATTTTTTCCACTTCACCGAACTATTTACCGAGGAAAACTTCTACTGTTGGGTTTAAGTGTTGCGTCTGTGGGCTCGTTTAATAGTCCATGTTATTTACCCGGTTTGGGCCTGTCCAACCGTGGATTATCATTAGGGTTAGCGTATATATTATGCATGCATGTATAGCTTTCAGGTTATCGTTCTCATTAATAGCTTTTGCATTGTAACCCTAGCACACCTCTACAGTCGAAGTTCTTCATCGAGCTCTTCTGAGGTGTGAGTTATTAATCATTCGACATCATTTGATTCATTCTTGTGTTCTCTACTCGATTAATATTGTTTTTCTGTTTAGAATCTATCGATCTAATAGCGCAATAATCTCATCATCTACCAATATTAACTAACTATTGGATGAATACGATTGCATGCCTCTAAAACCAAACAGTTTGTTGATTGAAAGAACCGACACTACAATGGTTAGACTCATACGAGAGCCGCAAAATAGCGTCAAATCAGGCAATCTAAAACTATTTAATTCTGGGAGCATGCAACCTAGCGTTTTTTTCAAGTAACTAACTAATATTAATATAGGTTCTAAGCAGAAAATAATACACAATTCTTTAACTTACATACTAAAATGCAATTCTAAAATTTCACATATCAGTAAACATAACAAATGTGGATATTTTGGGAATCAATTTCCTTTCTGAGCTTTGGCTGATTGTACACATCACATTCTTTTCTTTTTGGTATTATTCTTTCTATGAAAAGATTTATTAAGATATTTAGATCCTCGATTTGAGTCTGGAATCACACGGGTGTTCATCCAGTTCGCTCAAACCAGGGCTTTGATACCAACTTATAACGTCTCGATTTTCAACCCAAGTTTTTCATTTTTATTTATTAAAATATTAGGTTACACCAGAGTATAATGCGGAAACATGATTGTGAATGTGCATGAGTACAGTCGAACATTACCCTTTCTCACGAACAAATGAAGTGCCCGAAAAACATTTATAACAACTTGGTAAGCGCTAGGATTAGTGAGTTCCGCAACATACCATATACCATAATACGTATACATGCATACAAATGGGCCCCGCCCGAACTACATAATGGGCCCCGCCCTAGCTACCTAATGAGTCTTGCCCAAACAACATAATGGGCCCCGCCGAACATACATAACCATACATAGAAACTACACATTAAGTTCTACTGATACGAGCACATAGAGGCTATACTATCGGCTCTATTATGTTAACTCCTATGTCCTAACATACATGGATATATACTGTAACGCATGATATAGTGATATAACTCACCTTGAAAATGACTCGAAAGATTGACAACTATCTAGGCAATTCTACTTGCGATCCAACTAGCGGATAGCGCACTGAACAAGTATTAACATGTAATACTTTAACCTATTAATTTCTATAATAGTTGGTAATTAAAACTGGATAATTCACTAATCCCCATGAATATCGAGAGTTCTATCAAATAAGAATCAGTCAGGCCGAACAGTTGGAGGGAAGATCATTTCGACATATAGCCTTTCTGAAATCCAACAACCAAGCCAACATGACCATTCTAGACACCTCTGTTGTAAGTAGATCAATCAGAATTATAACTAGAATTACTGATAAATCTTATTTAAACATTCATAACAATGACTATGGATAATAATATAAGTTAAACTTAAAGCAGAGTAAGTGCAGCCTAACTTACATATAGTTTCTGACGAAAAACCCGAAAAGTCACGGGCAGGACCCTGATACCGAGCACTTTTATCTGCCCGACTCACTGCCTCAGAGATTTGCTAATGTAGTCGGGAAAATAAGAGAGAAAAAGTACGAGAGACACGAAGGAGTTCCAGAGAGGTTCTGGATGAAAGGGATGAAGGAAATGAATGAAAATCGTCGCCTATTTATAGCTGATTTTGGGGTGCGCGCCACGCACATGGTCGGGTGCGTGCCACATAATTGGTCGGAATTGGTGATGTGGCGTCGTCTGGGTGGTGACATGTGGCAGAAATCTGGTGGAGTGTTAGTGCACACCGCTCATGTTTTCCATGCGCGCAGCTGCACACGAGAATTTCCTATTTCTTCAAAATTTCATATCTTCTCCATATGAGCTCCATTTTCGACGGGTTTCATATCCACACATAGCTATCGACGAGATCTACAACTTTTATTTAGACTCCTTCGGCTAATGTTGACTTTATTTTTAAAGTTAAATTTTTGACAGACTTAGACTGTTAAAGCCCGAATAAAAATCAAAACTCTGTCATATGAATTTCGTTCTCGTCTTTCTTTATATCGACGAATCATGTGGACGGGATCTTTAACTCCCGTTTAGATTGTTTTTCCTAACAATCGACCGATATATATTTCGGTTTATGCGTCATACACCGCTACGTTGAAGCTTCTCAAAATCATAACTTCCTCTTATGAAGTCAGATTTGGATGTTCTCTATACGCACACTCTTGGTTTTGCGATTACTAGGACTTTAGTTAAGACTATTTATCCTAAATAGTCTTCAATCAAAGAGGTCTATTTACGTGACTAGTTGTTTATACAATAAGGTGAAAATGGGGTGTTACAAAAAGACATCTATATCATTGGTAAAGTGATGTATGATATTCCTTATAATCAACATGAATGTAGCCAGAATAAGCTTTCAAAATGATTTTTCTAACAATATACCTTGTACTTTCAAGTCAACACGAAATAGCAACAGAGAAATGGAAGTTCAACAAAATAGTACCCAAGTAATTGATTTCTGAGAAAACTTCAAAAGAGATACAAATATTTTTCAATGTCTGTATATCATGGAGTTCACCGTTAAGGGTAAAATTGTCCAAATGTCCCAACAAACCACCTAAAGTATGCTTCAATGAAAATAACAATGATGTTTGAACCTCCCACCAACATTAGCACCCTACTTTAAGAGAGAAGATTCTACTTTCAGATAAAAGATACATATTTTTGGTAAGTAATAAAAAAATAATTACCCTTGTTAGTTTGGAAGGGGATAAAAAGGTGAGAGTAAAATTATCTGAATTTGAAAGGGGATAAAAAAGCAAGGGAAAATTTGGTAATTTTATACGAAGTGAGAGTTTGGAACAACCGATTGGTTGATGATGATATTCATATGATTTTGTGTCATTTTTGGATGAAATGCAAAACTTTCAACTTTATTCAATTATTTTGTTAGGTGTTCTGATAAAGTCAATCTTCTCATCATATTGTAGAAACAAAACGCATGTGGGTGGTTAGAGCAAGACCAAATCAAGTGGAAGTAAAATAATAATTTGACCAAACGAAATGGATTGGATAGGGATGATGGTGCGTCGGGTTTTGAGAGGAAAGGGTATTTTTCGTCCTAATGATAATTTTTTTGTGATTTTTCTTGAAAGTAAGTTTATTTTGAAGATGAATAAAAAAAATACCTTGGTTTTGGCATGAGATACAAAAGAAAAATATAATACATAGAAAGTAAGTTGCTATTTTTCAATGCGTCACAATAGTTGTAAGAAATAAAGTTTTGAATAATGTTAGATTTAGATAATTTTCATCAAGTGCTGATTTAGTTGGTCTTTCATTTATGTGTTGAGTACTTGAGTTAAATATAGGAAAAATAAAAAATACTTTCTTAAGACATTTATGACAATGAACAATACATGAATGAGACATTTATGACAATGAACAATACATGAATGAATTAGGGATGTAGTTAAATACATGAAGTTATGTGTTTATCATGTTGATTGACTTGGGGTGTCACAATCCTTTTACAAATTTTATTATGTTTATTGACTCGGGGGAATCAATTTGTTGCCAAGAATGTCATGTTAACTCGGACACTTCCAAAAATGTCCCTAGAGTGTTGATGTTTGATTTTTAAAAGCCAAAGGATATCCTTACTTGCAATTTCACATGTATTATAGGTAATGTATTTTCAAGTTCATAAATAGGTGGATCTTGGTCTGAAAATTGAAATAGTGAAGTTGTAAAAAAAATTAAACGACAAAACCAAAATAATAAACCTATAAAACAATAAAAAAAATCGTGTATATAACTCTTAAATTGATGTATGATATTACTTATAAGCAATATGTATGTAGCAAGACTAATTTATTAAAATCAATTTTTTATGGTAACAATACAATAGTGTACTTTCAAGGGAACAACAAATGTCAATAGAGAAAACAACAAATTACTGAAATCATTCCTGTGGTTTGGTTAAAATTGCACGTTTGGTCCCTAATTTTTATTTTGCACTCGGAACATCCCTATAGTTTCTTTTGTTACGCTTTTCGTCCATACTAGACATAAAAAGACTATTATATCCTTACTATTTTTTATTTATATTTAAAAAACTCTAAAAGATTATTAAAAGTATTTTATAGATTGTTAAACAGGTTGGGATCCACACGTCCCTACCACCCCCGGTCTATCCATTCCCCTCTAAACTCCATCTTAAATCAACGATCTTCACCTTAACTCCCCATCGGAGCCTTCTCCTCCCGAAAGTCGCAGCCTCCATCAGCCATCATGTGAACAGCTCATCCAGATGACTGTAACCCTAATGCCTGAAACCTGCAACTGTAAAGATGCTGAAACCTACAACCCTAACGCCTCCGGAAACCTGCAACTGTAAAGCCACCGAAAACCTGTAACTCCATTGTTCTTCTCCGCCTTCGCACATTCCCGTCTAACCCCATTTCTTCTTGTTCCGCTGACCTCGTGGATTTCACCTGGAAAAATCGATTTCATCATCTTGAAAATTGGTCTTTGATTTATGGATATCTGGTGAGGTGTTTCATTTTCGAATTAATCCCAATGTGTTTAATCCGGCGACGTCATCGATTTCAAATACAAGAATTTGACTCCATTTGTTTTTCGATTTGATTTTTGGGATTTCATCACCGATTTTAGGTTAGGTTTACATTTTAGGTTATGATTTTCGGATTTGATTTTGATTTCCATTTTTGTTATGATTTTACGATTTCTGGATTTGACTTTGGCTAGGTTTTAATTTCAGAATTTGATCTTGGTTTGGTTTTGATTTATGGGTTTTGATCATGGTTTTGGTTTGATTTTGATTTGGTCAAGGTGATGATCAATTGTGGTTGCATGAAGTGAATGCTAGTTATTGTCGGAGGTGAACATGGTGGTTGTTGGATGTAAATGGGGTGTCACCTGATGAAATCGATGATGTGGGCGGACTGAATAGGCGGGTGGTGTTGCCAGAGTAGGTGTGTGGTGGTGTTGGTTATCGGAGGTGATGAGTGAGGGGTTGGCAGCTGGTAGCTAGTGGTCATCGGTGATGTTTTCTAGTAACTGGTGGGTTTTTGATGGTAGTAGGTGGTGGTGATGGTGATGGTGTATTAATAATCTAGGGGTGGAATTGGTAAGGTACCGAGTATTTTTTTCCCAAACCGTGTACCGTACAAATTATAATTGGTATGTAATTTTAGTTACCACTACCGTACCAAGTACAGTTGGTACCAACTTAATTGGCTACCCGTAAGTTCGGTTGGTACATGTTGGTAAAGGTATATACCAACATGTATGGGTGTTTTTGGAATTAAGATTTATGTGTTATTGTGCACTTAAAAGATAAATGTAGGTTTTGTAAATAAGAATTTTCTGAATGGTTGGATTGGAAATTCGATACAAAAAAGATTTTATAATTTTGTACCATGAGTTTATGCTAAACAATAGAGTTAATGGGATATGTTAATATGAGTTTAAACTTTAAAAGCTACTAGGCGGTAAATGCTAATATCAAAGCACTTGAACTCTTAACCGTCAAATACATTTAAAGTTAAAATATAAAATACTTTATATATATGAAAAATAACTTGGTTGGTACGGTAATACCGTGGCATTTAAAACCTTGTACCATTACCGTACCATTATTAATTAATTGGTACGGTACTACCAGCCAAAGTTGTTGGCTACCAAACATATTGGCTACCAACATAATTGGTTCGGTTGGTACACATGTTGGTTGGTTTTCCATGGTACATATTTGTCACCCCTAATTAATACATCTTTTAATAATTAATAAATAATATCAAAACATAAAAAAAATGAAAAAAATAAATATAAAGGGTATTATAGTCTTTTTATGTTTATGAGGGACCAACAACGCAACAAAATCAAACAGTAAGGACGATCCGAGTGCAAAATAAAAGTTAGGGTGCAAACGTGCATATTTAACCAAACCACAGGGACGATTTCAGTAACTTCAACATAATAGCACAAGTAATTAATTTGCAAGAAAACTTCCAAAATAACTTCAAAGAATATTCAACCTTCTCCATTGAGGGAAATACTATCCAAATTTCCCAAAAACCAGCTAAAGCAATCCTCAACGAAAATAGCAAAGAAGTTTGGACCTCCAACCAACATTAGTACCATATTTGTGATAAAAGATCGTATTTTCTGATTAAAGATACATATAATATGTAAACAGTGAAAAAGCATTACCTTTGTGATTACCAAAAAACACAAATATGTCTCATGTTGCTCCTACATTAGTAACAATAGGAACAACATTAGTAACAATAGCAAATAACAAAAATAAAATTTACAAAATTTACTTGTCCACCGGTAGTCCAGTACCAAAAAACGGACTGTAATGGTCGATGTGAAATTGTATCCGTTGATTGGTCGTCTCTGAGGGCCATTATACCCCTTGTCGTTTTTCGCTCGGTAAATGATGTTGGTAAAAACTCATTGACATGGGTCACATTTAGTGACAAATAAAAAATTTTGGTTGGTATATATGGCAAAGTCCTTATACTACATTGCTATTATCCGGGGTTAAAAATCGTATTTTATGAAATCATGTACGTCCTCTTTTTATGTATTTTCTTAATAATCCTGTAATATGATCCCATATCTATAAAAATTTTAGAATTACCAAATTTAAAAATTAAAAGAAATTTAATTACAACAAAAGCCAATTAAATAAGGATACATCATATGTGAATTCCTAAAGTTCATTTAGAAATAATACTTCAAAAAAACATTATAATGTAACCTGTTTCAATGCCAATGGCCCTGCCTAGAAATAGCACATCAATATAGCACATCAATGATATACATTACATTTAAATATAGCACATCAATGATATACATTAACATAAATGTAAGCATAAATAAACATGTAAAAAATTATAGATCAAAGAAACTATAGTTGGGAAAACAGAACAAATATCAATTACATAATTTTTGCCACTGATATTGTAGTTTCAAGTGAAAATTACATAATTGAGAAGCTTAAATTCAGTTCAGTTGAAGTATTTCCAATCCATTGCCAATAAGTATTGGGCATTTTCAGATTAGGTATTTGATTAAAGAAACAATTTGTACCTCCAATGTCAGCTACCATTCACCCATATATTTTTCTACCATATCAATCACTTTTAACAAATAGAATTACTTTTTTCATAATTAGAATATATTAAAATGGATATAAATCATGAATGATTCAAATAAAGCTACCACAATGATGTTGTTCGTTCTCTCTCAATGGCTACTACATATGACATTGTTTAGAACAACCTTTTTACCCTTCTTGGGTCTTGCAATTAGATACTGTTGGGTTTTATAGTGTTGCGTCATGGGCTCGGTCCTTAGCCCAATTTTGCTATCCAGTTTGGGCCTGTCCAACTGTGATTGTTTTATTTAGGGTTTAGTATATAAGGTGCATGCATGCAGCCTTTGAAAAGGGCGCTTTTGATAATTATTGTTTTGAGTTGTACTACGAAACCCTAGCTCGCCTCTACAGTGGAAGTTCTTTGTCGAGCTCTGCTGAGGCATGACTACGTTTGAATCATTCAACATTATTTGATTCCATGTTGTGTTCTCTATGTTGATTTGATTTTATTGTTTAATATGTTGAAGATCTAATCGATCTAAGAGTTTTTCAACTCAACAATTGGTATCAGAGCAGGAGACTGTGTAATTCATACACATCTCTTCTGTTGAAGAAGATCTTAGGGTTTTCCGCTTAGATTAATATTTATAGAGCCGTCATCTGCTATTGATGTGGTTCTTTGAATATTTGATCTTACCCTAACGTTATTTACAAGTCTGATCTTAAGCAGGTTTAAAAAAGCTTCAACATATCCATGGACGATTCTCAGTCAAACCCAATCAACATCTCAAACAGCATAGGATCGACAACAAGGATTCCTATCTTATACACTCAAGATTATGAAGTCTGGGCAAATCACTTTGAAGACTACGTGATTGGCTCAGAAGATAATGGATACTTAATCTGGGAGGCGATTACTGTTGGTCCTTTCGTACATGCAAGCACCTCAAGAGTTGTTAAAACTCAAAAGGAATATAATCAACTCATCAGTGACGTGAAAGATATACCTCAGGACGAGAAAGAAAAGTTTCAGTGCAACATCAAAGCTTTAAGGATGATAAGGTTTGCATTACAGTCAGACACATTTTGGCTGGTGAGCTCATGTACGACAACAAAGGAAATATGGGTCAGGTTGAAGGAACTGTACTCTACGGATGAAGATCTTGAGCACTCTATCCAGACCCTACTACTCTCAGAATTTGGTGACTTTAAGCAGAAGCCTGAAGAGAAGCTAGTTCAATCCTTCGATCGCTTCAATCATCTCTTAAGCAAGATGATTAAACATGGAATCGAGAGGAAGGTCATTGAACAAAAGGTAACATTCATGAATGGGCTTAGATCGGAATGGATGGCTGTAGTGTCAACAGTGAAGGCTCATGAACAGTTCAAAAGTTATTCTCTTGCCAAATTGGTGGGAATACTTAAGTCACACGAGAGTGCCTTGACTAAAGAAGCTAATGTGGTTTCTGGCATGGGATCATTGGCTCTAATATCCAAAGGTAAGAATGCTGTTGAGGAAGAGGAAGATTTAGATCTCTCTGAATATGATCTAACAAGCGAAGAGTATTCTCTGATGGTGTCAAATCCCAAGAAATTCATCAAGAGAAGATTTCCAACAAACTAAAACCGAAACTGGCAAGGCAGTTACAGTGCAGAGAAAGCAAAGGAGGAACCGAAAAGTGTTTCTCAGACGGAAGAACCGAAGAAGGAAACGAAACTTGGAGGCGACTCGGGCTTTACCTGTCACTATTGTGGATGCAAAAATCACTTCGCAAAAGACTACATGCTCAGAAAGATGTCTGAGAAGAACGAAGATGAGGACGAGGAAGCGAACCTCACAAGGCGTTTGGAGGAAATAAGGAAGAAGAAAGCAGGATCTAACAACACCATGAATGCTCTTATTATGCAGGGAAATACGATCGATGATGAATTTGGAGGCGTTGAAATTTGGTCGGCTGATTCAGAGGACGAAGAAGTGAGGAAACCGACTCATGGCAAGGCTCTGTTGGTGAAGGAAGAGAACAACACAGGAAGATGTTTGATGGTGACGTCTGGAGTGTCACACATGCGAGGCTATACCACTGATGGAGGAAATGATGGAGAGAAGGAAAGAGAAGACCGTTGTTTTGCTGCAAAGCCTGTCAGTCAGCAGATCAACGATTGTGATGAGTTGATCCAGAAGGTACAATCTATTCTTATCTCTCTGAAAATTCCAATAACTAACTACGAAAATGAACTCAATAGTTTAAAATCTAAATTTTCTAGTTTAAGTGGAAGTTTAACTCAAACTCACGTCACAAACTCTAACCTAACTGATCAAATCAGCAGGGTGTCATCAAAGAGTGAGGAGAGGCGAATGTGGATTGAGCAGAAGGAGAAGGAGTTGATTAGGTCTAGGGATGAAACAATTTATTTGAAAAGAGATCATTTGAAGCTTTTAAAACAACAAAATGTGTTTTGTTTAATTGCTAAGCGTTTATACACCAATATTACTCAATTGCATCTTGATTGTGAGATAGGAAGAAGATACATCGTATGATTTTACCCTTCCTTGAGTTAAAGGAGGATGAAATAGATGCCGACGCATACGACTGTGAAAATGTTGTTTCTTCTGAGGATATTTCTCCTGCCTACATAATCGGTCTTGACAAAATAGAGTCCTTTATAAAGTCCAAAGACCATAAGGACATGCTCAAAAATTTGTTGGATGAAAATGACAAATTGAAAATCCAAACTGAAACTGTACAGAAATTTGACTTGTTGAATGCTAAGTTGAGTTCAGGAAATAAAATTGTTGTTGAAAATACTTCTGAATTCGATGAGGATGATGATATGAGTGACATTTCTGTAGATGATGTGGTTGATTGTTCAGAATTTGTCAAGAGCGAACCCGAAACTAACAAAAATCTTATTTCTGAAAATTCGGTTGAGTTTGCTCGTTTATCCAAAGACAAGACCAAAGTCCTTAAAGAAAAGGCCATGGTGTATCAAAAGGTCCAAACCACTCCAAATCAGGTATACAAAGTCAATGGAGTTTCTTTGCAACAAACAGTCGAACTGACAACAATTGTTGCAGAAGATAATGCTGAGGGCTGTGATGAACATTTCTGGTCAGCACCCATTGAAGATGCAGATGAAACTGTGGGTTTGTCTCAGAAAACTTCATGGAGAGCGAAAGGAAGATATGTAGCCGAACCTCTTAATGATCCTACTCGTTTTGATGAGCCTAGTACAAGTGGTACCAAAAAGCCTTCAGCCGAACAAGTCGCAGTCTCAAGCGAAACCTCTTCACTTAAAAGTGAAGCTTGTGCTAAAAAATCTGAGAAAAAGGCTAACATTCACAGAAATCCAAAACAGGTGAAAGACCGAAAGCATCAAAGGAATGTGAGATACAAGAAAAACCTTACTGAAAGGAAGCAGTTCTGGCGTTCTCAAAATCCCAACTATGTTCGCTATGAAAAATCTTCTAAGCAAAAGGAGGTAGGAAAAGAAAAATCCAGCACTCACACTCAGGGAGAAAACAACCGAAAACAGAGTTTCGGTCCTCAACATCAAACCAACCGAAAGCAGAGTTTCGGTCCTCAACATCAAACCAACCGAAAGCAGAGTTTCGGTCCTCAAAATCAAACCAACCAAAAACAGAGTTTCGGTCCTCAACATCAGACAAACCGAAAACAGAGATTCGGTCTGCCAAAGGATGTCAACCAAACACAAGGCTTCGGTTCTCGAAATGAGAAAAACTGAAATGGTGGTTTCGGTTCCAGTCTAAGCAGTGAGCAGAAACGAAAGGAAAGCAATCTTCACTCTCAATCACAAACGAGCCATATCGAAAAGGCTAACTTACTTTCCAAATCTCATTTTCCTAGCTCTAACCTCCTCTCACAGAATAATCAAAAAGGAAAAGAAAAGCTTTGTCCAGCAAATTCAAAGGATTCGTCAACTAAGCCTAATGTTGATTGAAAGTATGCTAACGTAGATTACACATATTCGACAACTCCACCCAAAAATAAAATTAAGGTTTTCACATTAACAAGAAAAGATGAAACGACGTTAATAAAAAGAACCTTTTTAGTTGATGTTTCACTAACAAATCCCTGTTCTGTGAAAAGCTCACGAGGGCCCAAGACACTTTGGGTTCCTAAATCTGCTTAACTTTTGCAGGTTATACGTGACGAGCAGTCTGATGATGAATGGTACATAGACAGTGGTTGCTCACGTCACATGACAGGTAGAAGGGAAGAACTGAGGGAATTTCGGTCTCTTACGAATGGTGGAAGTGTCAAGTATGGTCACAACTCCTATGACACGATCAAAGGTTATGGTATGATTACCAATGGCGAGTTCTCGATAAGAAAAGTGGCATATGTTGAGGGTTTGCAACACAACCTTATCAGTGTTTCTTAACTGGTTGTTGGAACGGGACTAAAGGTGTCTTATGATGACGAGGGATAAGAGATTACTGAAAAGAAGTCAAACATTGTTCTGCTGAAATCAAAGCGAAAAGGAGAGATGTACCCTTTGAATCTCAATCCCATACGGGGAAAACTAGCTATCTGCCTGTTGTCAAAGGCTCAATCAAACGAAAGCTGGCTTTGGCACCGAAGACTCTCCCATCTGAATTTTAAAGACATTAACAAATTGGTGCTTGGAGATCATGTTCGGGGTCTTCCTGTTCTGAAATTCGATAAAGAACACCTCTGTGCTGCATGTGAAATGGGGAAGCTAAGTCGACAGAGTCATCCTTCTCGCGTCAACACAAAAATAATCGAACCACTTGAATTACTTCATATTGATTTGTGTGGTCCATCTTCAATCGAAAGTGTTGGGGGCAACAAGTATATACTTGTCATTGTAGATGACTTCTCCCGATTCACCTGGGTATTCTTTTTAAAACAAAAATCAGAGGCCACTCCTAAACTAAAGCTCTTCATCAAGCAGGTCGAAGTCTAGTTGAGAAAGGTTGTTCGTAACATAAGAAGTGACAATGGGTTGGAGTTTAAGAACAAAGAATTCGAAGAGTTTCTTGCAGAAAAAGGGACAACTCACAACTTCTCGGCCCCATACACTCCACAACAGAACGACATTGTCGAAAGGCGAAACCGCTCTCTGAGTGAAGCAGCCCGAACAATGCTGAGCTTCGCTTCACTACCTCTCTATTTATGGGCTGATGTCATTGCTGTTGCTTGCTTTACACAGAATAGATCCTATCTCAAAAAACGTTTTTCGATCACTCCTTATGAGATCTTAAACAACCGAAAGCCAAATGTCAAGTTCTTTCATGTGTTCGGTTCAAGGTGCTTCATCTTTAATTCAAAGGAGCACCGAAATAAGTTTGATGTGAAAGCAGATGAGGGAATCTTTCTAGGTTATTCCTTAACCTCCAAAGCATATAGGGTTCTCAACAAACGATCAAAGAAAATCGAGGAGACCTATTATGTTACATTCGATGATAATTACGTCAAGAGGCTCAAAACCACCGAAGATTCTGCTGGGGACATATTTCTAAACTCTGGTCAGGTTACAATACCTATTTCAAACCTATTTGAACAATACATGCTGCTGTTTGATGAGCCCGAAAAGGCTATTCTCTCTGAATCCAAAGCTGCAGACAACAAGGTAGATAACTTGAAGAAGATAATCGATGACGCTGCAGCGAATATGGAAGAAGAACAACTTATGGAATCCGGCAGATCAGGCACAAGTGACCCTCAAAAAGATTACTCTCAGTCTCAGGGGGAGGGTTGGTTTGATCTTCCCAATCAAGATCCAACATTCCAGGGGGAGAATTCTACAACCGAAAGTCTAGTCCAAACGGAAAATTCTGATCCTGAAACTGAGGAAGTCTCATCTTTCGAAGTAAAGAACTCTAATCCTGCGACTGAGGAAGTATCATCATTCGAGGGGGAGAAGACGAACACAAACGATGATGACACTCAGTCGGAGTGTGAAGTAGAAGCGAATGCTGAACTGGATCCCTCATACGATCCCAATTATCCTCCACTCATCAAATGGACCAAAGATCATCCCCAGTCACAAGTTATTGGTGATTCCACAGAAAAAGTTCTCACACACTCTCAACTAAAAGAGAAACGAACAGCACTCTTCTCTAAAGTAGAATTTTGCATGTTTAATTCCTTCGTCTCTAAAGTTGAATCGAAAACAGTCAAGACAGCACTTGATCACTCTGATTGGGTGCAAGCAATGCAGGATGAATTACATGAATTTGAACGAAATAGAGTGTGGAGACCGATTCCAACACCAAAAGATGCTTCTGTGGTCGGATTAAAATGGGTGTTCAGAAATAAGATGGATAAAGAAGGGAACGTGATACGCAACAAGGCAAGGCTGGTCGTGAAAGGTTATTGTCAAGAGGAGGGAATAGATTATGAAGAGACCTTCGCTCCAGTGGCAAGGCTAGAATCGGTTCGTATATTTCTCGCCTATGCTGCACACAAAAACTTTGAAGTCTTTCAAATGGATGTAAAGTGCGCCTTCTTGAACTGGGAACTGGAAGAAACCGTGTATGTAGAGCAACCTCCGGGCTTTGTAAACTAAAATTATCCAGATCACTGCTACATCCTGGACAAGGCAGTCTATGGTCTCAAACAAGCTCCACGGGCCTGGTATGAAACTCTAACTAGATTTTTGAAAATGTCCAAATTTAAACAAGGTTCGGTTGACCCAACCTTCTTTCGTAAGAAAGAGGGTAACCACCTTATGATCGTTCAAATTTATGTTGATGACATCATTTTCGGCTCCACAAATCCAAGCTTAACTGCTGAGTTCAGGAAGCTGATGGAAACTAAATTTGAAATGAGTTCAATGGGTCCTATTAACTTTTTCCTTGGTCTGAATATAAGACAGGGACCAGAAGGAATTTTCATTAATCAAGAGGCCTACACGAAGACATTGCTTGCCAAGTTTGGTATGATGGGAGATTCAAAAGTGAAGGTTCCTATGGCGTTCGGCACAAAGTTAACGCCTTCCCTGGACAAACCGGCCGCTGACATGACTCTTTATCGTCAAATGATTGGGTCTCTGATGTATCTAACTGCTAGTCGGCCAGATATAATGTTCTCTGTTTGTTATTGTGCCAGGTTTCAAGCAAATCCATGCGAACCTCATCTAATGGCAGTAAAGAATATCTTTCGGTATCTGAAACGAACTACGTCTCTCGGGTTGTGCTACCCAGCCAAATCAGGGTTCTTTGTTCAAGCATTTTCAGATGCTGATCTTGGGGGATGTGGACTCGACCGGAAGAGTAGCACTGGAGGATGTCAATTTCTGGATGGCAAACTCGTAAGCTGGCAATCGAAGAAACAAACATGTGTATCTCTCTCCACTGCCGAAGCAGAATACATTGCCGCAGCATCATGCACATCTCAGGTCATCTGGATACAAAGTCAACTTCGTGACTTCGGCCTGAATATGAAGAAAATCCCTCTATATTGTGATTCTGAAAGCGCAATTAGGATTTGTCACAACCCCGTGCAACACTCAAAGACAAAACACATAGCACTGAGGTATCATTTTATCAAAGATCATGTGGAAGATGGTAACGTTGAAATTCATTTTGTAAGAACCACTGATCAATTGGCTGACATCTTCACTAAGGCCTTGCCTGAAGCAAGTTTTAATAAAATACTGCAAGGCTTAGGAATGATGGAAGCTGAATCCGTACCAAAATCTCCAACGTTTCAATAAAAGTTAGAAGCGAAATAGAGCGAACGTTCGGTCCATTTCGGGTTCGGTCCATTTCGGGTTCGGTCCATTTTGGGTTCGGTCCATTTCGGGTTCGGTCCATTTTGGGTTCGGTCCATTTCTAGGAACCGAAATACCCCAAACGCTCGGTCCATTTCGGGTTCGGTTTCATCGGGCTCGTCTCGCCTCTATTTTCTATCTTATGGTTTCGGTTGTATAGTATGTATACTCTTTTCCAGCAAGTTCCTGTGTGCATTTCTTCTATATTATATAAAATCCAAAAATATTTTCTTTCTGTTTTTAATTCTTTTTCAGTATATTTTATAAAATCCAAAAATATTTTCTTTCTGTTTTTAATTCTTTTTCAGTATATTTTATAAAATCCAAAAGTATTTTCTTTCTGTTTTTAATTCTTTTTCAGTATATTTTATAAAATCCAAAAGTATTTTCTTTCTGTTTTTAATTCTTTTTCAGTATATTTTATAAAATCCAAAAATATTTTATTTCTGTTTTTTTTTAATTCTTTTTTAGTATATTTTTTTTTCAAAAATATTCTCTTTCGTTTTTCTGTGTACAAGAATATCTTTCACTAGTGCAGCTGGGGCAGGTATCAATCTCAAACTATGTACTAGCTAAGTGTCCCTAGAAGCATGTTGTTGTATGTTGACCAAAGCCTCAAACGATTTTGAGTAAAGCCTTAATGACTAGATACATACAAATCTTGTCTTACCAATCAGGCTGTCGCATTTACTCTAATCATGAGCTGCCTTACTCTTCTCAAATTGAGTTAAGAGTTTTCTGCTTTGTCACTCTTTTCTAGCAGAGGCACATTCGGTTCTCTTACCCATCTTATTTTTCTCCATCACGGTTCGTATCATATTAAGTAACCCTTGAGACTCTCAGAAATAACCACTGAGGTTTATGGTTACACAAGTTCTGTGTTAATGATCTTTGATTTGTCCACCACGAATCAAGTGAAACCCAAAATCCAACTCCCATAATGAATTAACGGTGTACTCTTCAAAGTTCTAGCTATTATTTGTCACCTTAGGAAATCTCAAATTTTATTTTTGCGAGATCTTTATGAAATTGTTTTTCACCAAGACTATTTCTTCCAAAAGGATCCAGTTTTATTTTTTTTAGATTTCCTGTTATCATAATTCCAACAAGTCACTAAATATGACTCCTACCTACTTGTTAAACAGGCTACATTGGCCTCACAAGTACTTCGTTCTGTTTCGGTCTTATATCAAGTTCCGAAATCATGAATTGAAGCGAAAGCCACCTGTTATAGCCTTAATTAAAAAGATGCCTTTCAACGCTTCTTAACAAGTACTTGATCGTTATTCAACGGGAAGCCACACAAGCACTTTGAAGTCTCTCTTGACTTTGAAGGAAGAGATTCATGCCCGGGATCAATAGCTTTATGTCTTAATAGACATCACACCTTCCCGCAAACACTTTGCTTTATTTCTTTCTCATTTACACCCTTATGCACACACATTCTATATTCTCAAAGAGTTTTTCAACTCAAGTTAATGCAGATGGGTTCGAAATTAAAAGCGACGATTTGGTGTAACGCCTTTTGAATCTTATGGTAATCGCTTTTTATTGAAGATTGATTCGATGACTCAGCGGGAAGTTTAAACGGCTAACGATTTGAATTAAGGATAAGATTAAAAGGCGCCAAAATTTGATTTGGTCAGCATGCGTCATCTCTACTTTATCAAGGATGCAAGCTGTCAAAATCACGCCTTTTAAGCAGCCATTTCCAAGATTTCAGCAATCATCACTTACGATTTTTCTCTCTCCACGATCGTATATAAGGACCATTTTCACTGCGACTGTTCCTTACCACACTTCTATTCACTAGAGCAAACGCAGGCGATCAATTTCTCACTGTTCATATTCTTCCTCAACAAGCTTCATCAATGGCAGAATCATCATCAGTTCAAGAGACTACTGCACGCTCCACTCTTCTTGCGATCAAGCCTAATCAGAACCTGCTGATCGATCTCTCTCCTTTTCTTTATGATACGTACATGTATCAAGTGGTGGAATGTCTGAAGTAATCCCCACTCGTCAAAGCCCTAACCACAGTTGAAGTTGTTCTGATGTCTTGTCTCTCTCAAATCTACTCGTCTGCAACATATGACAAAGGGACAGACAAAATTTTCTTCGATATTCTCAATCAAAAAGCTTCAATCTCAAAGAATCGTTTCTGTATTCTTCTAGGGCTTGCAATCGAAGACTCCATGGTTAATCATGATTCTATTGCCACAGGCCAACTCTTCTCAATGTTCTACAACATGGGTTATACTGAAACCCTAACCACCGTAACTAGGTTCAAAAAGTCCTGCCTTCCTCCTCAATGGAATGGCCTCTTCACACTACTCTTCAAAGGGCTTTCTGAAAGAAGTGCTGGTTCTGACGGTGCGAGTAAGTACTTCATGTCTCTTCTTTATGGTGTGTACCACGGTCTTAATCTAGATTTTGGAACGGTTCTATGGCATCAACTGATTCAGAGTTTATCATCTTCATCCCGCCACACCGAAATTTCCTGTGCTCGATTCTGGACTATTGTTACTCAGTGGATAATGGATCGGTTTCATGTTCCAATCATGGCAGACTCCATGCTCTCTTCCATCGCTACATTTCACACTACCAACATCATCGTTACTCATGCCTCAAAATTCGTTTTCACTGGCTCCATTCCTGAGTCGATGTATGCGTTTGTGCCTCCTTCAAGCAAAATTATTCAGGAATACAAGAAGCTTCCCTCCTCTGGTCCAAGGGAACTCACTGCTGATATGGTAAAATCAATCGAAGACGCAGACATACCTGCGAAAAGAGGCAAAAAGCCCGAAGTGAAAAAGGGGGATAAGGGGGGCCAAGTCTCCAAAG
Organism: Lactuca virosa; assembly: GCF_052849685.1. NCBI lineage: Eukaryota > Viridiplantae > Streptophyta > Magnoliopsida > Asterales > Asteraceae > Lactuca > Lactuca virosa. Next base: position 320,579,105 of record NC_136429.1, read on the forward strand.
TTCAAACCCCTAGGAAGCGAAAGTTGGAGAAAGCAGCGCCAGCTCAGCCTAAAGCGAAGAAAGCCAAGAAACCTACTCGTCGGCTCATTCTCCAATCATCAAGTGATTCTGATTCAGAGTATGTACCTCCTAATCAATCAACGAATCCTCCAAGCGCATCTGACAGCGAAAGCTCAGAAGATGAAGGTTCGGGTCGTGGTAATACACCACCACGTTCGCCTACACCAGAGGTACCCGTTCAGTCCCATGCTCCTTCTCCTCCACTGGTTTCTATTCCTGTCTCCATCCCTCCGATTTTTCCTATCATTACTTCTCAACCATCCTCTACTATTCCCATTCCTACACCCATCTTCACTGAGTCTACTACTACTACCACCACTACTGGAGTTCGAACCAACGTATCTGATACGGGGGCTCATTCTTCAGCACCCGAACCTCCAATCACAACTGAACCCCCTGTCACTACCGAACCTCCAGTAACAACCGAACCACAATCACCAACCCCATCTACCGAAACCAACACTGTTCTTGGCGGTAAGGACTTGGAGTTTGATTCTACTTACTTCAGTCCCTACCGTGTTCAAAGTGATGACGATGACGATGCATCTGTTACCAAGCGCCATTTAAAGGCTGTTACTGACAAACTTGATCAGCTTCTTTCCTCTTCTTCAGCTGTGTCTTACTCCGAAGCTGCTCTCAAGACATTATTTTCTTCTGTTGTCAAAGAGCATGATGCATCTCTCTCCGCTGCAGCAAAGGCCATTGATGCCTCCTCTTCCCAATGTCAGAAGACCTCGCTTGCTGTTGAGGCCTCATCTAAAGAATGCAAAGAAGCGACCGCAAAAGTCGAAAAACTAATTTCTGAGGCTAACTTATTCCTAGATTCATTGCAGGCTGCCGTTCAGACAGTGAATGCTTCGGTTGAGAATCTCCAGCGGTCTCTTCAAACCGAAAGGGCTAATCTTGAGGTCGCTCGACTGGCCATTGAAGCTGCCAATGAGAATCTTCATAATAATGTCAAGGAGCGTTTGACTCATTTGGAAGCCGAGCTGGCTGTTGAAAATCGAATTATGGATGAGCTTGACAAACGCACATCTCAGCTCAAAATTCAAAATCTTAAGCTTCGTTCTGCCACAACCGAGCTTAATGATTTGAAGTCTGAGAGGGAAATAATTCGATGTTCCGTGGGAGACGTTCATTCCATCCTCTTACATCTTCTTGATGCTCACGACTCTATTCTGACTATATCTATTAGACGCCATTTAGCTGAAAAACTCAGACCTGCGTTGGATATTCTTAGTCGGATAGAGGGTGTTTCGGTGACCTCTGCTCAGCCGAAACAAGGGGGAGAAACAGAAAAGAAAAAGGAAAAGGTGCATACTCAACCTCCTCCCGAACCCAAATCAACTGCTGCACCGAAGGATAATGTAGCTTCGGGCAGCAAAATGGATAAAAAGAAGAAGAAAATTGGAGAAGATGATGAAAATGATGATGATGATATTGAAGATATTTTCAGAGCAGATCCCACTAACCCTTTTTAGAAAACCAAACCGACTGATAAGGAGCTTGAAGAAAAGCTTATGAGGGAATCGGTAGAGCTTGAAAAGAAGCAGAAAGAAAAGGAGCTCTTGGAGAAAAAGAAGTCGCTCTTTCCTGAATGGACCATTACTTCGCTCCAGAGAGAAGCTATAGATGAACCGAGTACTCATTGGCTCGAACCTGTAATGTCGTTCGGCCTTGAAAACTCGAAGGACGATCAATTTGATATGCCAATCACTCGAAAGGCATTTATCTTTCATTGCTTCAACTCCATTGTTGCCATTCCTTCTCCGGACCCGAAGGTAGATCGGGATCTGTTGGAGTTTTATCTGGAATTCGCTCAGCCACAGTACCTGACATGGAGCTCAAAGAAAATCACTACTGTTAAGGTGCTGAAGCCTTATTCAGCTGGGAAATTTGTCAATGTCAAATTCAAAGTGACTCGAGGCTCTGAAGGCTCGGTTCATAACTTTTCCCTGGCTGATCTACCGAACCTTAACCCTCACGACTGGATACTCCTCAACAACATTCTGCTGTCCAATCCTCAGGAGTATCAGCCGATAATAGACCATATCAAGCGAATGCTTGTTTGCTACATTCATGAAGTTGCGAAGATGGACCAAGAAATCGCCTTTGCCATTCACAAGCGTCCAACGATCAAACCTTCCGGCAGGATTGGCAATGTGAATGTCATGGTCAAGGGTAAAATCGATCCCCAATTTCACACTGTGATGTTCGTCAGGGGTGAAAAGCAAAAATGTATCTTCGATCTTTGTGATAAGCACCTATTCTCAACTGCTTGCTTGGAGCATATTTTGGAGATAATCCACAAGTGCAATCAGAATTCTGCAGCTGACAAGAAGTTGTTTACTGACATGCTTCGATGGTACATTCAGTTTCGGCAGACACTTCTTGCTATTATTCCTAGGCTGTTCAAAGTTGTGAAGACGGTGAAAGCTACTCAACAGAAATAATCTCTCGCTTCCTTCGACGCAAAGGGGGAGATTGTTGGGTTTTATAGTGTTGCGTCATGGGCTCGGTCCTTAGCCTAATTTTGCTATCCAGTTTGGGCCTGTCCAACTATGATTGTTTTATTTAGAGTTTAGTATATAAGGTGCATACATGCAGCCTTTGAAAAGGGCGCTTTTGATAATTATTGTTTTGAGTTGTACTACGAAACCCTAGCTCGCCTCTACAGTGGAAGTTCTTTGTCGAGCTCTGCTGAGGCGTGACTACGTTTGAATCATTCAACATTATTTGATTCCATGTTGTGTTCTCTATGTTGATTTGATTTTATTGTTTAATCTATTGAAGATCTAATCGATCTAAGAGTTTTTCAACTCAACAGATACAATGAAAAGAAGGATCACAACAGGAGGAAGAAAGCAACTTATTTTTTTATTAATAAATAACTTAGAATAAATATATTCATGCGTCATTGCCTCATAACTTAGAGCACAACTTTTCAACACCATATTAAGAAAATACAGCTAAAGAAGTCCGAAATAGTAACAATACCAACAAAAACCAATATGATCTGACAAATAACTTCATACTTCCCACAAAAAACGCAAAACATTTATAAAAAAACAAACTTATATTATAATTCATAAAGTTGCTAACATAGATTGAAAACAACAACAAAACATAATACTAACAAACTTAAGAGAAACATATTAAAAGCAACTTATAGAACTATCAATCCTCTACATACGACTCATCAAGGAGTTTAATGGGATGATTTCGATTGTGAATGGAAACCCTGACTTTCTTTTTTTGCTTGTATGGGTACATCAGCTTCCCCATCATCATCTGAATAGAGGTCCACAACTTCATCCCACACTATGTTACAACTAAAATCCTTTTTCTTTTCCTTTCGAATTCTTCATCTTCTTTAGCATTGCATAAACTTCAAAGAATAAATAAAACATCATAAACTATTAACCACTGATGAAAAGCCAAACAATTTTACCTCCTCCAAAATAACCCTTTCCATAATGGATTTATAAGGACTAAAGTTCAGAGAAAAGTCAAATATCCCCACAGTGTCACTTTCAGAATCAAATGTGGATTTCGTTGCTATTGTTTAAAGCTTTGCATTTTCATGAACAACTTCAGCGTTCTTCATTATGCAAGCGATTAGAAATTGGAATCAGATATCAAAAAACATAGCAAATTCCCAAATTAAACGATAGTTACATTCTACAATATAATCAAATCAATGATTGAATCGATTTTTAATTCAAATATCTACAATTCAGAAGTAAAAAAAAAAGTATAAATTTCCAAAGACGAGAATCAAAAACCATACGATTGTTTAAGAAATTTACCTTGGGTGCCATTTCTTCAAATAGAAAAGCATTGTCAGCCAATTTGTGCTCCATGATTGATCAGACGATAGACATATTTCAACCAACTGATGTGACGATTCCATTCAAATTGACCTCTTATATAGGCAGGATAGTTACGTACAGTTAGCCAATGTTTAGGGATTATGGAGAAGTGGAGGGTTGAAGACATAATGGAAGGAGGTTGAAGCCATATAAACAATTCAATTCCTGGTTGAGGAGACAACCAATAATGATTAAGAACGTGTGGGCCCAAAATCCTCAAACGACGATGGTTTTAGCAATGGGCAACTGAAATTTAGGGTTCATGGGGGAGAGGGATCATTGGATCGTTTGCGCTCAATGGATTCAACTGCTTGGAGGTTAGAAGTTTGACATTGATCTTGATCGATGGAGGTTGAAGAACATGGGAAGGAGACGCCGTGCTTGGATGGATGCGTGAAACAGGAGGAATGAAGAAACTGAAAAAAAACTGTAATTAGTGAGTTTATGCGGCCATGATTTGATGTTGAAGAAATCGGACAAACGAAATAATAACATCGGTTATTTTTAGACATGGCAAAACATGACGCAACACGAAAACCCGACACGAACCCGAAACGAAATTAGCAGGTTAAGGTCAGAGATTTCGACACGTTTATGTAAACGGGTTGACACGACCCGACACGATAATTAAACGGGTAGGGTTAGGGTCAAGACTTTCAACTCGAAGATGACTCGAATATGACCCGTTTAATTATATATTATTTATTATAAATTTCATATTTATATATATATATATATATATATATATATATATATATATATATATATATATATATATATATATATATATATATTATATGTTATACACTTGTAGTGGGCCAAACTCAATAATTAGAAGTAATATTCATATTTTCAAAGTTACTTAATTTTAGTCATCCTCACCACTTATCCATTTTGCTCCCCAACTTTAACTCTTTTCATTTTTCCTTCTAAACTTACTATAAATTTTGTCATTCCATATAATAACTCCAGTGTTTCACTTTTTCCTTTTTGCCTCCACAACTCCTACTTTCCAACCTTTAAAATATTTCAACTCGACATGACACAACATATTTACAATGTCTAAACCTTAACCCGAAACCCGACACAAAAATAAACGGGTTGACACGGCACGACACGATAATTAAACGGGTCGGGTTAGGGTCAAGCCCTCTCAACCTGTTTAATGTCTTGACACGACACGAACCCGACACGACACGACACGTTTGCCAAGTCTAGTTATTTTGGATCCCCTGTTAGTAATAATAATAATTAATGAAAAGCCAATAAACTTGAACACTCACTTAAACCGAAGTAAAGTTCGAACACGCAATAGAGATTTTGATGTTACAAAGTTCTATACCATAAATAAAGCAATTAATGAAAGCAAGCACATTAGCCCTGTCAAAAATACCCGATACCCGAATTACCCACCCCGATTTTTTCGGATAGCGGGTTAATTTTTTCGGGTATTCGGGTAAACCGGTTTTTTCAGGTCGGGTATAGGGTATGTTTGTTGGGTTTCGGGCATACCCGAATTATCCGAATTATTTTAATTTTTTTTCGTAGAGCAAATAATGATGATAATAATATTTTTGGTATCCAAAAGCATAACCCAATAAATATTATTAAATAGAGATGGTGTTTAGTCACAATGCTCTAGGTGTACGTTCATGCATTTCTCTACACGAGTTTCTTAGCATTGAAATATAAAAGAATCAAAGCAACAAGAGGCTGAATTTATTAGATTACTTAAATCGCATCTTACACCTCTACAGCACCACCTCCCTTTACAACAGAAATCAAAGAAGTTGATTTCAAATTCAAAGATTTGCCCCGAGTTCTTCTGGTTGTCACACAAAACTTTGCACTTCTGAGTTTAATTATTCATTTATTTGGATATTGAAGTTTCTATCCAACGACAGGAAGCACCAGATGTTGGAACCGACTCCAGAAATTTTTTTTGTTAGAAATGAAGTTTGTATGTACAACTCTCTTTTACAAGTAATACTGAAACATATTATATCAAAAGTTGAACTTGTACTATTTTTATAGTTTCAGGAGTGTGTATAACATTGTTAATGGATTGTGTTATTTTAATGACTTTTCCCTTATTAACCAGAATGGTCGAAAGTTATCTCAATGTTCAAAGTTTGAGTAACTTCGTGTTGGTGATTTTATATCACTAATGTTATTTAAGTGTAATGAGGTTAATTTGTTGATCAATGTCACTGACAATTATTGAACAAATCGGCATGGTGTGGAGTGCACGTTTGTTTAATTTTGTCTTTGTTGAAAGTATACTGCTATTTAGGGGCGAAGCCCCTAAACCGACGAGGGTCCGGGGGCAGCGCCCCTGGGAGCGGGGTCCAAGGGGCAGAGCCCCAGGTCAGCGCAGAAATTTTTTATATATATTATGTTACTATATTAAAATTGCATCAGAAATCCGGATTTTTGATAAATGTACCCGGTTTTGTGATCCATATTCTAGACCCGGATTTAAGGTTGTTTATGACCGTTTGTGGACAGTTTTAGGACATAAAACTGTCATGTGGCAGTTTTAAGACAGGAAGTTTTTTCTGTTATATGATCATATCCGAATCTGTGTTGGTACACTTCTTCTTCATAACATCAAAACATTCTTTCTTCTGTTTTCTTTCAATTCTGAGTCTTATCCGATTAAAGATTGGGAGTACCACCAAAATACTTTAATCTGAAAGTGAAAACCACAATTCTCAGAATTTCCAAGGCTATTTTATCCCGAATTTGCTTACACTTCGTTTATGCCTCGTTTGTTTATATAACAAGATTAATAGAGTACGACATATTTATTTCATTAAATTTATTTTTAGGTTCCATTTAAAAAAAATTATATATTTCGGGTAATACCTGAATTACCCACACCCGACCCATTACCCGAATTACCAAAACCTGAATTACCCGAATTTAATTTGGGTCGGGTAACCGGTATTTTTTTTAATATGAAAAACCCGAATTATTCGAAACCCGAAAAAATTTACCCGATCAACACCCCTAAAACACATAATCAAAATATTATCAACTAGTTTATAACCCGTGGGAACCACAATTACAAAATGAATTAAACTTTCATAGTAAAAATTCAAAATTATTAATCAATTATTTTAAATAAATTATTAATTAAGAGATATTTTTTTAGTTATATAAAATTATAATCGTTGATTTAAATAAATACATGACCTTATAATTTGTATTAATTTAATTTAATTTTTTATTCTAATGTTATTAATTTAATGTAATTAGTGTGAGAAATTTAAATTTTGAAATTCGAAATGGAGAATCAATAGGTTGACGAGTGACATGATATTAATTAGGAGACCTAATAGGGTGACACATGACAAAAAAATTAAACTTATTCTTTTATTAGAATAAAGAGAAGTGTGTTAATGATTTTAGGGCTTAGAAACAAAATTTCGAGAGAATTTTACCTCGATCATATATATATATATATATATATATATATATATATATATATATATATATATATATATATATATATAAAAGCTTAAAAAGTTGGGAACAGTATATTTCTTTCTCTTTCTTTTTTTCCACTAAAGTTTTTTTTTTCGTTTCCAGGCCACACATTGTACCGTCTTCTTTAACCGATCACAACGCCACCGCCATTGACCTACGTCCTCTTCTTCAACAAAAAAAAACCCAATGTTACATTCAAACACCTGCAATCTTGTATATCCTTCTCATATCCTTTAATCTCCCATCACTGCACCGGAGGTTGCCTCGTCTTCTCCCAATAAAATCACACCGATCAGAGAGACGGGTGGGTATCGACTGTCACGAGCATCCTTTTGTTTCTTCCCGTCGTCCCTTTCCGTACGTTAGGGCTACCAACAGGATACCCTAAACTAACAAATACCACCACCTTCTGAAGATGGTAACTAAATCTACCAGAGAGAGATACCGAGCGACAGAAACAACGAGAGTGAGAGGTGAGGCTGTGGCGGATTTTTCCCGAGAGGGTAGCGATTCCGGCGAACACCTCGTGGTCTGGGGTTCTGTCGACTTTACATAGAGCTGCGATTTTGGTGTGTGTTTAGGCCATACATCGCGGAGGTAACTTTCTAGCCTCATGTATGTTTTTTTTTTTTTTTTGGTTCGATTGTACTCTTTTTTTTTTTTTTTTTTTAATTTTAGTAGATTGATTTGAACGGGTTGTTATTCAGTCATGGATGGAAGCATGTAGGTATTGGTTTTATTTTTCTTCAATTTGGTACTGAATGTTTTTTTTTCATCGATTTTACAGCTACATAGCCCGACCTCAGCATAGATGCCTCCAATTTCAGACCTTTTTGTTCACGACGGCTTTTGGCGGAATCTGACCACCTCATTATTGCGAACAATCTCAGGTAAGTCTGCGTGCTTTTGGAAATTGCGACTATAGCATTTTATCTCCATTAAATTATTTGTCATTTGGCCTTTTTTATCTTAAATTATAGGGGATTGACTGATCTTTTCTACTTTTGCATACACTTTGTACTCTCCAACCCTTCAATTTTGGGAAGTCTTTGGATCAGCAATCTTTGACAAGTTGGAAATGTTAAGACTGTTCAAAAGAACAAAGTAGGGGGTCTTGGAGGAAGGAAAGCACTGAGCCACATCTGAAACTCTGGTGTTTAGCAGTTCAAGTTACGTTTTTTGTTAATGGAGTTTCATTTATGTATGGTTAGAACTGGTGTTATGTGACCATCTTTATTATACTATAAGAAGTTGATGGTATTGGTTTGTACTCAAGTGACTGATATATTTTCTCATTGAAAATATTGTAAAAGGTGTTTTTCAGGGAAGTTGGAAAGGGTTGCAACTTGGATGTGGTTCTGAGGCGGTGGATATGGGACGGCCACCAGTCTTGATTACTCTGCCTCTGAAGGTTCAGGTAACAAATAAATGGCTTTTTCTTTATATGATGGTGAAACATGGATTCCATATGTCAAAGGACTAAGCCTTTTTTTGGTTAATGGGCTTCAAATCATTCCATGTTGCTACTCATGGCATCAACTTATTTTACTATTATACTCACTCACTTATGAAAGTTGCCCGTTTTTTATGGAGGGTTTTAGGCTTGAAACAGTGACTCATTTGCACAGGATGACTGGAAACTGGTGCAGTTGGTGGTCACTTTATTTGACAACTTTTTTTTTTTGTTCAAGATATCACTGCACATCGTGATAGCTTTGATTTTACTTTTGAATTTTTACACAATAACAAATTTTTATTAGTTGTTTTACCGTTAATTTGTTTTATGGGGGTGATTTGCAGGATTTGTTTAACCCCCATTGGAAAGGAATGTGCTAATTTGTTGTGTAGAGTTTTCAGTGTTGCCAATGTGTTGTGTACCTTGGTGAGTTGGTTTTTTGTATCAGTAATTTTTGCAATTTCACTTATTCATTTTTCTCTTATATCAGTTTTTTATAAAAATCTTGAAATAGTGATGTTTTTTTATTAGGTTTGCCTTCTTAAATTGATCTCCACATCATTTTACTCTTAAAAACTACATAGAATTTCCTTAATTATCTATTCGTAATTTCTGGAACTTGAATTTTGTATATTCAAGTTTGACTTTAGTTTGTTTCATACACCAATTAACTCTTAAAAATTCATGTTTATTTATTAGCTATTCATAATTTGTGCAGGTTAGAATTTTTAAAATATTTCTCATTTATTTGCCCTGCTCTTCCATAAATGGGTATGTATTTGCATATGTTTTGTTGACTCAATACTCAAAAGATTTAACTCTTTATTTTCAATGGTTAAATTAAGTTTACTGCTCTATGTTTACCTTGTAGTTATTTGAAGTTGAACTTCATAGTGCAGGTGTCCTCCTTCGTTACACATTAGCTCTTATGCAAGGTGCTGCAAATGCCTTCTGGTATGAATTTTGATGGATTGCCTTTTTGGTCTAAATTCACTCCATTTAGGTTAAATTTTTCTTTACATTTGACACGTTTGTATTCTTATTTGTTGGATTGATGTCCAGACAAACAGAACATGCTTCCGATCTCTTTTCTTCGTATGAGGGTTTTTAATTTGTACTATTTATAGTTCATCACTTATAAGATGTTTTAGGTCGCACATTCTTATTAATCTTTTTTGTAGTATCTTCTTGAGGATGTTGTATTGGTTCCTGAACGGTTGAAGAAAATCCCTTTACAGATTAACAAACATGAACCGACTCTATTACATGTGTTAGTAACACCTGCATCAAATTTCTAAAAAAATTATTGGACCTTTGAAAAGTATTTATAAAATTTATTCCCTTTTTTATAATGTATATATCTTGGATAAATATCAAGTATAGCCAATGAAGCGGTAATTTATTTCAGTTCTTTTTTGTTTTTTATTTTAATAAAATGATTTTTTTTTATGAGTTTAATTTGGTTTGTTTGAAATTAATCATTGGAAAAGAATTTTGTTTGTATCCTCATAATCATATTGATATCACTACTTTGTTTCACTCTTGGTGGATATGAACATACATTATGTGCCAAGTTAGTATTTTCACATGAGTTCCATGGTACGTTTTCTAAAACTGAATAGAAACTTTTAGATATATTGTTTTTTTGTCAGCTTTATTTTTGGTTTTATGTCGTAAACTGAACCTAAACTTGGTTACCAACTTTTGCATAAATAGGTAATATAACAAAATTAGTTGCCCTTGTGACCATGATCTCCACCACACGGATGTACAACTACTGAAGTCTCCAGGTAAGAACCAAGGAAAACATGAGATATTAATTTTTAGTTTTTCTTGGACATGATTTCTTTATTGTAACTTCAAAATTTGTTTTGCTTAAAACAATTTTCCTTTTTAGATGTTCAATGCACACTCATTGAGGTTAGCAACGACCGGAGGTGGAGCATATCTCCTATATAAGTATAGATGGAGGATAAGTTTAAAATTTGTTTCTTTCTTAAACTGATAAAATCTTGTGAAGGAGAGTAAATGACAATTTGTGCGTTTTATACTTAATTGCTTCGGTAATCTTAAATCTTAAAACACATGGTTTGATATTCACTTTCTGCCACTTTTGTTGCCTTTATCTATGAAATTTATATCCTTACAATATAATAAAAACGGTTAAAAAAGAAATCTTTCCGAAACTTTTATAGTTTCATTGGAAAAAAATATTAGGTATAAAATAAAGGATGAATTCAGTTTCCTCATACCTAACCATACGAATGGTAAAACCCTTAAAACACCAAATTTGAAGAATTTGACAACCATACACGATTACAGACCACGGAATGGAGTCTCCAATTCCAGTTTTGTTGGAATCCACATATCAAACACGTCCCTTCGATTCATCTTCTGATAAAAAAAATATCTTATAATTATTCAACTCATGAAACAGCAGAATGCACTGCTGTTGTTGATGCTTTCCAGTATGCAGGTGACAATATAGAGCATGTTGATCACGGTATTATTACTTCTGAAATTCTCATATTTTTTTTCCATATTTATGTATGGATATAATTTAAATTCAATTCCATTCTTATGTTTTTTTTCTTAATTGTTTCTTACAGCATTATCATAATTTATAACAGGAAATGGGAAAGTAGGTCACGTGAATCAAGCAAATAACATGTACCTCTTCCCCGGCTGAGTGCTTATTTTGTTATTTTTATAAATGTTGTTATAGAAATATGTTCAATATTTATTTATTCGTTTAATTTTTTTATTATATTTGTTCAATATATTTTGCGTATACAGGCTTGGTTCAGGATCTCTATTATCCGGTGCTCATTATATCCGATGGAATGTTGCAAGCTGCTTCTTAATGGTAATTTACAAATTAAATTAAAATAACTAATAAGATAAACAATATATGTTTATATTTAATCTTTTATGAATTATCTGGAATTAAAAATAATGGTATCATAATATTTGTTATATGCCAGGTAATATAATTTTTAATTTTTTTTTCATACAGTCTTGCTTCTTAATATGACAGAAGAAGAAATTCAGATGGGCAGAGTTTATCCGTCATACATGATGTCTCTATTTTTATTAGGAAGTGTGTTTTAGATATTTAACTAGGGTACACATGGTTTTTATATATATTTTTTCTTTATTAAAGGGTAGGCATGATTTCTTTGTTACTTAAAGGTTGTTACAAGTATGATTTCTGTACTTTTGTCTTTGCTGAAGGATATTTTGGACATTTAATATATAGTTAAAACATTTTTCTAAAGGGTACACATGATCTATGCAGGAGATGCGAAAGAAACATGAACATCTTATCGAAAACCTCAAAAAACAAATCAACAAACTCCCCAACGACATCCATCCCTACATGTAATGCACTCCTATGTTTACTGCATCTTCCCTGAAACCATCTTTTGCTAATGTAGTGGTCTGATGCGATCATCTTTTGATAATCTACTCCTTCCTATGTAACTGATATCAACAACCGTTTCATATATGTAATATCCTTTTATAAATATTATAATATGGTTGCTTATCTACTACAGTTTCAAATAACGAAAGAAAACAAGGTACACAGCGCCAACGGCGCATCTATTTCCATCTAGTTAGCAGCAAGTTATGAAAATAGTGCAATAGTTTTGAGTATGAACTTCAATAAGTTTTATCATCGTCCATAACAATTTCTAGTGAAATTAGCAATACTATTCAGAATTTGTTTGTTTCAAATAATTGGAGTTGGATTTTCGATGAATCTTAGAGCATCTCTCCAATATAAGATTATTTGAGTTTTTTACTATTTGCTTAAATGGTCAAAATTAATTTTAAACCATCGGAGAACATAAGTTTTTTGGTAATTTTCATTAACAACTCAATATATATTGACAATGAAGATTTGACATTTAACCTCCTTATCTTTAACAATATTTTATATTACCCGCTTATTATATTTTATTTTTCTAGTATTTAATTATTTTATTTTGTTTAATAGATGATAAATATAATACATTTATATATCTACGTTTATTTTAATGATCACACAATTAAGAGCATTACCATTTTCTATATTTCTAACATCTAATTAAAAATGAGGTTTTTATATAACATTTTAGATAGATGATGCTATATTAGTTAAATTCTTAAAAAAAAACTATATGAAGAGGTCAACTATTGGTGATGGTATTTAATAAGAGGTTAAAGCTAATATAATATTGAGGTTGCAATGTTTTTAAGCTATAGTAAAGTTTTACCATCGGAGATGAATGGACCCGACCACCAACAAGACTCTGTTTGTATAATAAAACAAACATGATAAGGGTATTGGAAGGACTATTATGAACTACTGAACATGACAGTTTCTTGTTCGGCCTCATGGGCTTCTAGTATACCATCAAGTATCAAACTATCATATCTAACTTCCAACATCCATTAACTTGAAATTTGTTTTTGCGGTTACCTTTGGGCTTTGCAAAGGATTTAGATAAAAAAATTAATTAACATGTTTCAATAAACTAAAAAAAATGTAAAGATTCATAGATGATAGAGTTGTTTTCTAATATTATCACTGATACGTTATATAAAAAATTAATTATTTAATGGGTACTACTTTAGACACACCAATCTAACCATCTACATACATTATTATAGGTTATTATTATTATATTTATTAGATAATCATTACATTGTTTTCTGAAAAAGTTAATTTTCTCTCTCTATCTCTTTCATATAAATATACTAACTGTTTTACCCGCGTCAAACAACGAGTGCAATTGTCTTTTCAGAAATTAGTTTCTAGAGACGATTAGTTCTTTTGCGCAAATAGATTACTACATCTAAACATTTATCAATAAAAGTAATGCTAGCAAATACAAAATCAAACAGAATAAAAATTGAAGATTTATGATTGTTTACAAATGTGTACGAACACGATTGATTGCACATTATTTACCGCACAATATTTTTTTATACACCATATTTGATGTATATACTTCATTGTCGTTGAATTGTTCGTCGTGATTCACTAATACTTTTGTATTGGCACGTAATATCCCTTTGGATAATCTCACAGATTGGCATGTGATATCCCTTTGGATAATGCCACATAAATTTGGTCATATAAGAAAACTGATTCTAGAAGATAAATAACTACATTTGGAATTGTTTGTCCTAGAGCTTTATTAAATGTCATCGCGATACATAAATACCGTTGAACCTATTTTTAAAGAAGTATTAAATTAAACATAATTAATTAAAAAAATTCTTTCAATACCTAGTGTTATTGAATGTTGACTTCTCACCATTCCAATTCTTAATTTTCTATAACAATGTTACGCTATTGAAGAATTAAGATACAACTTTTATTGCGTTTGTATCTATATTACAACATATAATCCTTCCATGCCGAACATCCTTTAATAAGAAGTCTTCCGGTTTTTGTTGAGAATGTTAAAAGAAATGATTTGACTTAAAAAGTCTCAATAAAACATATCTAATAGTCGTCTTTTTGTTTGTTATCTATGAATTTGTATTAATAAGTTACTTGCAGACATTTAAAGTGTTTACTATATAAAATTTATTTATGTTTTACAAATTTCAAAATACAACAAAATGGATTTCTGGAATCATAATCAGAACTGCCGGTTCCGGTTTCGGTTACAATTGTAAGGGTCAAATATGTTGTAATTAGTCGAAGTGTGTTTTGTACTCTTCGTATATTCTGTAATCTATTTTACTAAGGCGCTTTTATACGAAACTTAAATGTCTATGTCTTAGTATATTTTTTGTACGCTTTCTATTTCCTATAAATAGGGATATTTACTAGAGTTATATAAGAGTTTTTACAGATCTGTCTTTGTACTCTGTAAACATTCGAAAGCGTAATAGAGCTGAAACAAGATCATATTTACATCCGTTGTTCAATCTCGCATTCTTACTTCAATTTTAACTCTGATTCATTTTATACTTGATTCATTGGTTCATCAATTGGTATCAGAGCAGGAATCACATCTGTGATCTAATTTTCACCTATTCAAAAAGTTTTTGAATCAACTTTTTGGTTCAAAAGTTTACGCACTTTTTGATAAGTGAAAAATTTGTCTAGATTTTAGTTTGTGATTCGATTCTGCATTTGAATTGTTGAATCGAGTGTTCTTCTTGTAATTCTGATTTGATTCAACTAGTTTGTTCTCAAATTTTCAAATTTTCTTCAAAATTCTCAAAATCATCTTCCGTACAACAATGGCGAGCTTTAATCTCAATTCTATGACCTCGTTTTCTCATCTGTTAGGATCATCGACCAAAATTCCAATGCTAATCCCTGAATATTATGATTAGTGGGCTGATCGTATGCAGGATTATCTGAATGGTCTTGATGAAGAATTATGGTAATGTATCTCTGGAAATGTCAATCCTCCGGCGAATGTTCAAGCAATTGGATCATCTTTTGCAAGTTCTGGTGTTGAAAATCAAACTGATCGTCTGAAGAAACTGGAGAAGAGATGTATGAGGGAATTACGAGGAGCTTTACCTCCAGTTGTGTACAATTACGTAAGGAGTTGTACAACTGCTAAGGAGATCTGGAACAATCTAAAAGAAAAGTTTCAAGGAAGTGAGAAGACGAAAATCAATTCAGTCAAACAGTGCTTGGTTGAGCTGAAAGATTTCAGACAAAAAGAAGGTGAAACAATTGAAGTGTACTATGATCGTCTGAACGAGTTAATCTACCGTTGCAATCGCTATGGAATCACCAGGACTTCAATGGAATTCAATCTCATCTTTGTGATGAGTCTTCGAAAAGAATGGAGAAGCGTGAGTATGATGGTGAAGAATCAGCAAAGTTTTGATACATCATCTCTCAATGATCTGTACAATCAGTTGAAGACACACGAAAGTGAGGTTAATGAAATGGCTGAGGAATCGAAGCTGAGTTTGGGAGGTCCATTGGCACTTGTGTCCAAGATATCTGAGAAAGAAGCTGAAAAAGGTGATTCAGAGGAAGAAGAGGGATTCATCATGAATTCGGATAATGAGGCAATAGCATTTTACTCGAATAATCGTGTTAAGAAGTTTTTCAAAAAGCCGTTCAATTCGAAGGCTAAGCTAGCTGAGGTGAAAGGAAGTGCTGTGAGTAAAGCTGTTGTTGAGGAGAAGAAGAAGGTTGAGAAGAAAGATTCGAAGGTGTCTGAGGGGAAGAGTGAGAAGAAGCTGAAAGGTGATGCTGGAGTAGATTGTCATTATTGCAATGGAGCCAATCATCTTGCGAATGATTGTATGCTTCGAAAGAAGGATGAGAGGAAGAATAAATTAAAAGATGAGGCTTATTATGTAGAGAAGCTTGAGGAGTTTTGTGCGAAAGCTAAGAATTTGTCGCTGGTCGCAAGGGGTGAACAGGAGGAAGATGGAACCTATCAAATCTGGTCATCTGGATCAGACAATGAAGAAATGAGTAATCCAACACATGGAGCAATGTATGCGAAGATGGAGGACTCAGATGAAGAGGAATTCGAAGTGAAAGGTAGATGCTTCGTATCCAAGGCAGCAGACAAATCTCCAATGACGACAAAGGTACGTAATATTCTCGAATCTTTTAATATTCCTAAACATGCTTATGACTCTGAACTAATATCTTTTGATGAGACTGTTACTTATTTTGATTCAATTGTTGTGTTTGCTAGCAATGAGGCCAACAAGTTTTCCATGGAGTTATTAGAGACCAAAAAGCGATTAGACATGAAAATAAGTAAAATTGATTGTTTAGAATTACAGATAACGAACATTATGTGTGATAGGGATACTTTATCAAATGAAGTCAAACTTTTGCTAGCACAAAGAAACATCTACTGTAATTCTGCTAAGAGACTATATGGCAAATTAACTGATTTACATCATTCATGTGAAATAAGTAAATAGCAACATAGAAAATTACTGCCTTTTCTAGCATACGAAAAAGCCAAAGTAGATAATGTTTCGTATAATTGTGAGAAGATAATAGCTGAATTTGACAAAGTTCCTGATGATAGATATAAATATGGAATTGTCAAAATTGATGAATGTCTTGATACGAATGAATTAGTTAACATAGTGAATGATACTTTGACTAAATCTGAACAAATCCAAATTTTGAAAAAGACTGAGAATTCAACATCTGATTCTCAATATAATTTTGCTGATATTGAAGATAATTCTGACAATATTAGTGAAATTAGTGATCTTGAGGATGTTGTTTGTTCCCAGTTGTCTATTGTTAATGTTGCATCAACATCTAAAGGTAAAGAAAAAGTTAAGGACTTGATGGTTAAGATAGAAACTGATAAACCCTCAACTTCGAAAGTTTGTGATTTGGACTTCGTGGATATCAGAGATAGTCAAACTGATGATAGCGATGATGAAAATGAAGAGAAAATTTCGAAGAAAAAGAAATCTTCAAAGGAAGAAGAAATTCCTCGAATTGTGGTTGATCAAGTGTATGGTGATACACAAAAGTTAGAAAAGGTGATGAATGAACAAGGTGCTCACTTTCTTGAAACGAATACTGTGGTTTATCCAAATTTCAAGTGTACAGATGATGTCATCTTCCCAAATCAAGTGTTCGTAACTACTGGAAATGTTGAGAATGTCAAACCAGAATTAAAGAAGTTAGTTGAAGAAGATAATTTGAAAACAACAGATGAAGGTTTCTTCGCAAATCAAAGCACAGTTGAAAACAACCTAACAAAGAATTCGTATGTTTTTCAACGTCAAAAACCACAAAGAAAATGGGTTGAAAAATCAAAAATTGAAAAAGAAATTTCAAAACCAGTTGTAGTGGAAAATGAAAATGTTGTCAAACTAAACTCCAAGGAATTCAAAGATCAAATTGACAAATTTTCGAAAGAAAATAACATTTCAAAAAGACAAGCTAGGGAGAAAATATTTTGGCAGAATATTGAGTCTCAAAAGATGTCAAATGAAACGACAAAACCTGTTATGACTGTGAATTCAGCAACTTTTTCAGACAAAAAGAAAAATCCCGCTCAAACAAATAAATATTTGTCTGAATCACAATCACCCAAAAATGTTTTCAAAGCTAAAAATTTATCTTTTTCAACAAATAAACAACCTTCATCTCAATCAAATCATTCAAGGTCTGAAGTGAATAAACAACCAAAGTTTTCGAAAGTTTCAAAAACTACTATTCCAAGGAAATTTTCAAATGAATCAAATCCACTACAAACATTCTCTCAACGTCAACATTTTAAATTGACTGTTAATACATCTTATGCTCAATCTTTTCTAACGAAACCAAAAGTTGATTTCATTCCTCAAAAGCCAAATTTTCCTAATCACACGAAGAAACAAACTTTGAAAATTTCACATGAAAAAGGGATAACTTCAAGGAAGAATATTGATCATTGGCTTGAAGGCAAATGAAAAATGTATCAGTCGAGTACATTTTCAAAGGAGAAAATTCACGAAGCCTATGAGAAGTATGTGAATACTTCATCAAACGGAAGTTCATCTTCTAAGGATTCGAACATATTAGTCAAAGCATGGAAACCAGTAGTGAAAGCAAAGAATGTACAATCACAAACTCAGAATACGAAGGATAATGTCAGTGAACATCCGAAACCATCAAAATCTTATGTTTCGGTTCCTTTAAATGATGATGTGAACTTAATTGATAGTCTCAAAACCAAAGTTTTTGATTGGGTTAAAAGTTCTTCATTACATTCGAAATTGAAATCTAATTTCCAAGGAACCAAAAAGCCTTGGGTACCTAAATTTTTTCACTGATTGCAGGTAATATCTGACGAGCAATACGATAACAAGTGGTATATTGATAGTGGTTGCTCTCGTCACATGACTGGGAAAAAGGAGAATTTACGAGATTTTCGAAGCCTAAAAAAATGTTGGAGTTGTGAAATTTGGTAATAATAAAAAATGTCAAGTCAAAGGATATGGGAAGATCACGAACGGACAATTCACAGCGAATCGTGTTGCTTATGTTGAAGGTCTTCAACATACCTTGATAAGTGTTTCACAACTTGTTGTGGGCACTGGCAATCAAGTTCCTTTCAACGAAGAGGGAAGCATCATTTCGAATGTTAACACAAAAGAAGTTTTGCTCAAATCAAAAAGGAAAGGTGTCATGTTCACTTTGGACATCAATTCGACAGTAGGCAAACCTGATGTATGTCTTCTTTCGAAAGCTTCATCAGACATAAGTTGGCTTTGGCATCGAAGACTTTCACATCTCAACTTTCGAAACATCAACAAACTTGTTGTACAAGATCTGGTAAGAGGTTTACCTGTACTTAAATTTGATAATGATTCTTTATGTGCAGCTTGTGAAGTTGGCAAGCAACATAAACAAGGTCATCCGATTACGATAGATTCGAAAATTGTCGAACCACTGGAGCTCTTACATATTGATTTGTGTGGTCCATCGACAGTTTCATCACTCAACAAGAAACGATACATTTTAGTAATTGTTGATGACTTTTCAAGATTCACGTGGGTTTATTTTCTCAGGCTTAAATCCGAAGTTGCACAAATCATGATTGACTTCATAAAAAGGATGGAAACAACGTTGAAGAAGACTGTTCGAAAAATTAAGAGTGATCATGGAACTGAATTTAAGAACAATGTTCTTGATTCATTTTTGGTGGACAAAGGAATTTCGCATAATTTTTCGTCTCCTTATACACCACAACAAAATGGTGTAGTTGAACGAAGAAATAGATCTCTATGCGAAGCAGCAAGGACTATGCTGGCATATGCGAATCTTCCACAATACCTTTGGGCTGAAGCAGTATCCACCGCATGTTTTACTCAAAACAGATCTTTCATCCATCGGCGTTTTAACATCACTCCATACGAGATTCTCAACAATCGAAAACCTAATGTGAAATTTTTCCATGTTTTCGGATGCAGGTGATTTATTATGAATCTCAAGGATAATCTTACGAAATTTCAAGCTAAAGCAGATGAAGACATTTTCTTGGGATATTCGCATAATTCAGTCGTATATCGTGTGTTGAACAAAATAACACGAAAAATGGAAGAAACTTTTAATCTTAAATTTGATGATTACTATATTAAACAAACTGAAACGCATTTTGAAAATCATCCTATTCTAAAAGAAATACAAGATGAATCTGAACCTTCACAAACGTTGGATATTGATTATGATCTAATTTTTGGTATTTCAGATCATGCTGTTGATGCTGAAATTAATGCCAATGATAATCATCTCCCTGGATTAACAAAGCTTACTAATGATTCAACATCAACTTCTCAAGAGATAGGCGAAAGTATGCAAAATAATCCAGTGGATGGGGAGCACTTGGATTCGAACACTCTTGTTGAGGGGGAGCATTCTTTCGAGGTGGAGAATGAGAGATTGGATGCTGATATTGAGGGGGAGCATAATGTTGAGGGGGGCATTTAGAATATAATGAAAATAATAATGATTTTAATGATGTTTGTTCGATTGCAGGTTCATAGAATGATGATTTATACGAAGATGCACCTTTGGACTTTGATCCAGCTTATCCACCAATGGAAAAGTGGACAAGAGATCATCCGAAGGATCAAGTAATTGGGAATCCGCAAGAGGGCGTTTTAACAAGAGCTCAAATTCGTGCAAAGAATGAAGTATTGAATACTCATCAAGAATTTTGCATGTTCAATGTTTTCATCTCTAAAATTGAACCAAAGACAGTTAAGGTTGCAATGGAACACTCAGATTGGGTTGTTGCGATGCAATCTGAATTGTCTGAATTTGAATGAAACAAGGTTTGGAGATTAATTCCTAAACCTGAAAATGTTTCGATTGTCGGGTTAAAATGGATTTTCAAAACCAAAAACCGACAAAGATGGAAATATCATTCGAAACAAAGCCAGACTTGTTGTTAAAGGATATTCACAACAAGAAGGAATTGACTATGAAGAAACTTTTGCTCCTGTCGCAAGACTCGAGGCTGTTCGTATATTTCTGGCTTATGCAGCTCACAAAGACTTTGATGTTTATCAAATGGACGTGAAGTGTGCATTTTTAAATGGAGAGCTTGAAGAAACAGTTTACGTGGAACAACCCCCAGGTTTTATTAACGAAGAACATCCTGATCATGTTTATATTTTAGATAAGGCAGTTTATGGATTAAAACAAGCACCACGAGCATGGTATGAAACTCTTACTTCATTTTTGAAGAAATCTAAATTTAAACAAGGATCTGTTGACCCCACATTATTTCGAAAGAAAGTTGGGAATAATCTAATGCTTGTTCAAATTTATGTTGATGATATTATTTTTGGCTCAACTGACCCTGCCTTGTCTAGAGAATTCGAAGATCTGATGAAAAGTAAGTTCGAAATGAGCATGATGGGAAAAATCAATAATTTTATTGGACTGAATATTCGTCAAAGCAGAGAAGGAATTTTTATTAATCAAGAAAAATATACGAAGAATCTGCTAGAGAAGTTTTGATTGACGAATAACACAAAGTTACGAGTTCCTATGGCAACTGGCATAAAGTTCACACCTTCGTTAGATAAACCTGCAGTTGACCTAAATCTTTACAGGAGCATGATTGGTTCATTACTTTATCATGTTTTCTATGTGTAATTGTGCTAGGTATCAGTCAAATCCACGAGAACCACATCTCACTGCTGTGAAGAATATCTTTCGTTATCTTAAGGGAACAATTTCGTTAGGATTGTGGTATCCTTCGAAAACTGGGTTCTTTGTTCAAGCTTATTCGGATGCAGACTTGGGTGGTTGTAATCTTGATAGAAAGAGCACAAGTGGCGGATGTCAATTGCTCGATGGCAAATTGGTGAGCTGGCAGTTGAAAAAGCAAACATGTGTATCAATTTCAACAGCTGAAGCAGAATATGTGGCTGCTGTTGCTTGCACATCACAAATTATATGGATCCAAAGTCAATTGCGTGATTATGCAATTAATATGAAAAAGATTCCATTATATTGTGATTCTCAAAGTGCAATAAGAATTTGTCATACTCCTGTGCAGCATTCGAAGACTAAACATATAGCTCTTCGTTATCATTTCATCAATGATCACGTGGAGGATGGAAATATTGAAGTGCATTTCGTGAAAACAACTGATCAGTTAGCTGATATTTTCACGAAACCTTTAGATGAAAAATCCTTTGTAAAAATTTTAGAAGGACTTGGAATGATCGATGAAAATTCTGTTCCATGCGAAAAAGGAGAATGATGGTTGACCAGGAATGATTCAAAGGCGCTGAATAAAAGACAAAGCAATGTCATTCAGCGTTCAGAGGTTACTGTTCACAGTCAACGCTTCGACCCCTTCGAATTTGTAAATTTGTCACTTTTCAGGGGTTGATAAGATTTCGTGTATTTGCAACAAGTACATTTCGTTTGTCATTTAATTTTCGAAAAATCAAAAATCCAAAAAGATTTTCGTTTGTTTTGTCATTTATTTTTCGAAAAATCAAAAATACAAAAAGATTTTCATTTGTTTTGACATTTTATTTTTGAAAAATTCAAAATTCCACAAATATTTTCGTTTGTTCTGTCTTTATTTTTGAAAAATTAAAAAAAAACCCATCAAAAAGATTTTCTCTTAATTTCGTTCTTTATTTTCCAAAAATCAAAACAACAAAAATATTTTGTTTCTTATTTCTTTTTAGTACTTTGTTGCAGATATTCATGATGATACACAGTGGATAATGCTTGCAGTTCTAGGGTCAGGTAAAACTATCATACGAATCTTTAAATTTTTGAATATTTTGAACTAGTTAAGTTGTCCCTAGAAGCATGCTGCAGCATGTTGTCCAAAGCCTCCATTGACTCAATGTGTGTGTACGAAAGCCTTAATGAAATCTTTCATACGAAAATTTCTTCCCAATCAGGCTTGTATTCACATTAGTCTCCTGAGCTACCTGACTCTTCTCACAATGAGTTAAGAGTTTACTGTTTTGTCCAAATATAACAGAGGTACATTTCGTGTCTTACATCAATCTTTTTCATCCAAATAGTTCTTACACGATCACACACGAAGACATATGTCCTAGAGGTCTCTGATCAAACCAATCGAGACTTAGACATATCAAAAATCTGTGTTTGTGATCTGACATCATGAGACCGTGATGAAAGTGAAACCCAATTTTCTAAACTTTTAAGGAATTGACGGGGAACTATGTTCTAGATTTTCATGAAACATTTGTTTCAGTACCCAAATTCGAAACTCCAAATCATATTCATTTCGTATGAGTGGTCTTGATCAAACATTCGAAACCCATGATGTTTGTTACCCAACAAGATCCAGCAAATTTTTTTTCATGAATATGATTTCCGTGTGAGTTTCATTCGAAATCCAAAGTCGCTTAAAATTTTTCAAAGCAAACTTGTCACTGACTACACTGGTCAAACAAGTAATTTCTGTTACAATTTATCACCTTATGTTTAGGTTGATATGTAACGAAAATTTTATAGCTACCCATGAAGCCTTATAAAAGAAGCCCAGTAATCGATTGTATTTCACGGGAACATACAAAAGCTGTTGATCATCTCACTTGATGTTTAACAAAGCAATCTTTGTCCGGGGTTTTATCTGCCTTCGTGTCAAAATGATATTTTGACATCATAGTATCCCAAATTTTTTTATTATTGCTTCTCGTCTAAATTCTTTGGAACACTGTACTTACGAAATCCTTGAGGTTCTGAGTAATACCAACTCAGGCTGATGATTTCAAACATCTGGCATATGACTTCGCTTTTCATCCCAAAACTGAAAGAGCCTTACTTCCATCCGAAGGGTTCTGACGGTTACAATTCTCTTGGGGCAAACAATACAGGTTGTTTTTCAATGACGTATAGTGTTCTGTCCGGGTTTCAAGGAGAAGTGACAAATACTTTTTGACGCATGGCTACTTTTACGGAGTAGTGGTCCGACTTTCAAGGTGCCACGTCGGATCTCATTATATGCACATCCCGCTTCAAATTCAAACTCCAGGGTTACATATAAAAAGGGGATACAAGGGTCTATTATCGGTTTATGCGTTCAGAGAAACAATTCCCAAATTCTCTCTGATCTTCAAAGCTTTCAAACCCTAACAATGGCGACTTCTGCTCATGTCGATGATGACCCTTCTCAAACCACTGATGATGTGTCTTCATTACCGATTATGAAGATTCAAGGAACTAACTATCAAGTGGAGGCCGATGTTTCTCAATACCCTGAAGAATTAAAGATGTTAGTTGTTGCTTTGAAGAGTTCTGTTCTGTCAAAGGCAATGTTCAGTTCGTTTTCAGTTCCGATGTCATGGCTTTCTCAAGCAGGATCAACAGCTACATACACCAAAGCTTTTGATGCCATTACTTTCAATTTGGTGAATGACAAAAATGTCAGATTGTCCAAGAAACTCTTTTGCCAAATTCTTGAAATTCCAAATTCACCACCGTATGTTGATTTTTCATTCCCTGAAATTGTACATATGTTCAATGAGATGGGTTATCAACCTCAACTATCCAAGATCAGTGATTTCAAGAAATCTGGTCTTCCTAGTATCTGGAATTTTTTATTTGGTATTTTTCTGAGGTGTTTAACTGGTAGAACTGTTGGTCTCGATAAAGGACGAATGGAGGTATATGCCATGGTTGTTGGGCTATACTATGATCTTCAAGTGGATTATTCTACACAGTTATGGAAGGAATTCCAAAAGAGTGTAGAAAACACGAATGCTCTTCATGGTATTTCATGTGCGAGGTACCGGAGCTTGATTCTACAATATTTCTACAACAAGGAGGGGATTTTGGTACCCAATGATGAAGAAAAAGCTGTTTTTCAGACATACCACTATCCGAAGGATGTCACAGATAATGCTGAGGAGTTTCCCTTTGTGGCTCGTATTCCTGATGCTATGCTAAAACGAGTTGATCCTACGAATTCAGTCTTGGTGGCTTATTTGAAAAACATTGATTCTAATATTGAAACTGGGAAATTATTGCCAAGAGAAGAGAAGAAATCCAAGCGTTCGAAGAAGAATGAACCTGGTTCTTCTGAAAAGAAAGTCAAGGAATTGAAATCTACGAAATCTCCAAAGAAGAAGCCAATTACAGTTGAAGAGCCAGTGGTACACGAAGTGTCTGTTGCTGAGACTAAATCGATTGAGCCTGTTGTTGACGATACTCAAGAGAAAGTGGTCATTCCTTCGAAGACCGGTGTTTTTCGAAGAATCAAAATGAAGTCTACGCATATACGCAAGTCTCCAACAACTAACGTGGTACGAAATCCTCAGGCTACTCATCAAGGTGTCTTAATTCGTGAAATACCAGCACTTGTTTCTCCATCGTCAAAGAAACGAAGGGCTGAAGATATGGCCAAACATCTTTCACAGAAGAAAAAGAAGAAGACAAGAAAGCTTGTGATCTCCACAGAAGATGAAGATGAACGAATTCCTGAAACACCAGAAGCAACTCTTAATAAAGAAAGTTCAACTCCTGAGCAGACAATAGTCATACCACTCGAAGTCTCGGTTGCCAAATCAGTTCCTGAGGAGGTACGAACTTCAGGCATCACTCCAAACGTATCTGATACGGATGCAAATGTCACTATGGGTGAAGGAGATTCGAAGAAAGAAGATCAAGGTCATCCTACTTCTAATTCCTTCGAAAATATTGTTTCTTTACCTCCACCAATCATTCGAATTACTTCAACCACTGATTTAACTACATTTGAAAATATTATCAATCAACCCTTTACTTCCATTTTTTCTTCTCAATCCACTGATCCACCCAAAATTAATTCGCCTGTTCAATAAACCATTCTTATGGAAACCGAAACTGATAACGAGGGTTTTGGAGGCACGTTTGATGAATTAGAGCTTGATGATGATGAAGAAGATTTTCCAGATCATATGCTGATGACGATGAAGCAGTTTAAAATTTTGAATACGAAGTTGAATTCCATAATTCAATCTCAAGCTGATATGGGGGGTGGTTCGTCAGTTTCGAGTTTGGAAGTTGATACGATGTTGAAAATGTTCGAAGCCAAGTAATTGAGTAAAGTCTCTGGGATGGTTACAGACTTGGAGTCGAGAATTTTGGAGAAGGTTGATCTTATTGATCAAAACAATGAGCTACGAATAAATTCTCAAAATTCGAAGTTTGTAGGAGACTTGAAAGAATTGAAGACAGTTGCAAAGGAAATACATGTTCTCTTTGTTCAGGAAGTTAAGAAAGTCAGGGAGGATGTTAATCTGCAGATTCGTGAACTTCGCGAAGATATGCAAAAAGGGATTGCTAGTGTCCAACAAGATTATGCGTCTCTGAATCAGAAGATTGACATTATTTGTGATGCTGTCACAAAATTTGTCAAGTTGTACGAAAGTATGAGTCCTCAACTTACTCAACTTTCTACAATGGAAAGTACAAACTTTATGGAAGTGATTACGTTGCTGAAGGAGTTAAAAGATATATCTGTCAAGCCAGTTTCGTCTTCTCTGATTACTCCAGAATTCTTATCCCAGAAATTCACACAATTCGAATCTATTCTACACAAGCAACTGGCCCCTCTTTCTCGTATATCAAGCCTTCTACCAACAACAGATGCCCCACCTGTTTTCACAGGGGTGCAAGTGGGAGAAAGAAAAGTTGAAGATACGAAGGCTGGTGGTGAAGATGCGAAGGTTGTGGGAAAGATGTTTTCTTCGAAGATCCCAACAACGAAGCCAATCTTAGCATCTGCTGGGCCGATTACTTCAACAGTTGTAACAACTATGCCAATTACAAGACCAATTTCAAAAGGAATTGTGATTGGTAAATCTGCTAATACTAGTGGGAGTGGTTCGAAAACAAAAGAGGTAATAGATGATTCAGCTTCGAAAGATAAAGGGAAAACTAAAGTTGAGGAAAAGTCGAAAGAAGAAAAGAAAGCTGAAGCAGAAGCTGAACTTGAAAGGCCAAGGTTGATACAAATCATAATGATTCAACGTGCTAGTGATCCTAAGGGTATGGACAAAGGTGATCCGTCCAAACACTACAATTACGAAACAATTGAAGCCAAGGTTGCATATAATCATATGTATTCGTTTGAGAAGAAACCAAAGCAGAGTTACATGGTTACGAATACTGATACAAGTCAGCTTGACTTTCCAGTGAATGAGATGATGTTCATCATGCCACAATTTAAAGCAGAAGGAAATTTCAAAGTGAAGGATGATGGTACTCACATGAAGATTAGATTTCACGCTGTTCTTGCAAAAGCCCCTGAGGAAGTTTGGTCTTTGGTGAAGATCAAGAAAGTTATCAGTATGAAGAAGGATGTGGTGTTCGAAAACACAGTCCAAAATATCAAATACGTGGTGGCCAGGGCAAATAGAAATATTTGCGATTTCACAATTGCAGATTTTCCATTAATGAACTTGTATGATCTTATACAAGTTGCATTGATTCTAAAAGACAAATCTTTTTCATATCTTCAAAACACTGAACCTGATGAATTTAAGCTTGGGGTTGCTCACATCAAAATTTTCATCGAAAATTATTATGAGTGCTTAGCTCTAACTGATGTGGAGTTAGCTACAGCTAAAGGTATCGAAATAAAAGCTCCAATGGCACCTATGAAGACTCAAGCTGATTTGAAAAAGTATGCTGATGGGGAAATCTGCTTGAAGACTTTTGGGTTAGTCTTCGCAGGAAAGGACAAGGCTGGAAAAGCAAAACGTTTCTTGTTCCAGGCATGTGAAGTGGAGAGATATGCAACGTCTCAATATACGAACTTAATTGTTCGTATGAATCATTGTAAGAAGAACAATGAAGGAGATAAGAAAGAGCTAAAGAAGATAATATCCTGGTACACGGAAATTCGAAGAGTGATGCTGTATTCCATCCAGCTTATTATAAATTAAGATGTTCGACTATGATTACAAAGGGGGAGATTGTAAGGGTCAAATATGTTGTAATTAGTCGAAGTGTGTTTTGTACTCTTCGTATATTCTGTAATCTATTTTACTAAGGCACTTTTATACGAAGCTTAAATGTCTATGCCTTAGTATATTTTTTGTACGCTTTCTATTTCCTATAAATAGGGATATTTACTAGAGTTAAATAAGAGTTTTTACAGATCTGTCTTTGTACTCTGTAAACATTCGAAAGCGTAATAGAGCTAAAACAAGATCATATTTACATCCGTTGTTCAATCTCGCATTCTTACTTCAATTTTAACTCTGATTCATTTTATACTCGATTCATTGGTTCATCAACAATATCTATGGAACCGATCTCACGATGCCCAGTCATTCATGGAATAGTCGATATGTGAGTCAAATAATATTCTGTAACGTCAACTCATATAATTAACACATTTACATAATTTTTTTCAAAAGAATTTTAGTTTATAAACTTTCAAAAAGAGATTGGTAATTTTCTTATATGATTTCAAAACCACTTATAAATATTAGCATATAATTTATGTCTGAAAAAAAGTAAATTAAAACAAATAAGTATTTTTAAAGTATTACAAAAGAGATAATTAAATGACATCCCATTACGAATTACAAACTGCCTCTCAAGCTTAACTTTAACTTTGAAAAAACATGTAATAAAATAATTACATAAGAAACTGCTCTTATTATAAAATTCAACATATACAACTTTAATATAATGAAAAAGCTTTGAACTTGGAATATATGAAACTCATCCAAATGCGCATCTTAGGCATATCGTATGTAAAAAAAAATGGTTTCTGAAGAGTCATGTTAAAATACAAAAAACCAATAAAAAATTGATTAAAAAAGATATAATCCATTAACCCATTATACATACAAAAATAGATGAACTTAATGACAACAGATTAAAGAGTCTTGTAACTAAAAATTATAATTGTAGCTTCTGTTTAAATGTAAGCATTACATCTCACATTTACAAAAATAAAAGAACGAAAGTCATTTACTTTCGTATTCTTTGTTTACTTCACTTCCATATGTCCATCCCTAGGAATGCTCATATTAATGCTATCAATAATCATTGTTGTTTATGGATTTTAGCTCTTTAATCCTTCCTGCTCATTTGTTAGTCATTGTCCCATCATCACTCAGCCAAAGTTCTCATCATCTGTCATCATATGTTTAAGAATACCTAATAAACTTAAACATAAAAACATCAGGTTCTTAAAAACAGAAGCTTAAATATTTTATCAATTTAAACTTCTGGTCTAGAATGTTCACATTTTTTTGTACTATTTTTTCACCCCTAAAACTTTTGGCCCAAAATGGTCAAGCTGTAACAAAGGCTAAATGCCAAATCTATGATTTTAAATCTCAACCTTAAATATTTTGATTTAGAAACAGAGTTAATTTCATGTCACACTATTATGTATCATTAAAACCTAGGTCATCATTGGCTGAGGTCTGATAACATTCAAAATAAAGAGAAAATCTCAGCATCTAATCTATAAAATGAAATGCCTATATGGATAATTATCATTTATATTGTTGACTTCTTGGAATATTTAATGTAAAAAATAATAACTATCAAGAAAATGAAAAAAAGGTGCAAAAATCAGATAAAGGATGTTACCTTGAAACATGAGCCTTGGGGAGTATGCAAGCACAACCAACCACTCACATTAAAATAGCAACCTACTTTTAGTTTCTTTCCTGTCAGAGCTACATACTTTGTCAATATTCATGATTATAGAATAGTTTCAGTTTGTTGGTTGTTATAATCAGGGGAAATGTAAGCACTTTGATTGTGTTAGTAAAAATTAAAGTGGATTGCTATGATTTGGTATTTGGGTAAATACATTGCTATTTCTTGAGCACTACACTCATGTTCTTTTTGAACTACTATCAACATTTCTTCTGTTTATGTGAAATGTTATAAGTAGCTGGAAGAGAAATGATAGAAAAAAAAACGTAGTCAAAACAAAAGCTATTTCTTACCAGGATGATTTGGATTTCCATATTGGTCCTAATGACCCCTTACAAGGTATGGTTTTCCAGATCATGTGTATCAACAGAAGGTCATGGTAGTAAATCTGCATGAAAAGCATTTATGAGCATAATCTATATGATTTTTTTAGCCTAATTTCGAAGCAAAAGCATGTAACTGACCTGTTGGAGTTGTCGGATCAGATTTGATGAGCTATTGGATTGGATTATACAATAACAAACTCTACAAATAATATAAACCTGAAATCAAAAGAACAAAAAATAAAAAATCACATCTATGAAACAATTAGTCATTAAAAGTACATACAACTGATTGAAAGACCTCATTTCTAGCAATTTTAGGAGCACATGATGGATAGAAAGAAAAGTTGAATTGACACAATCTTGAGAATTTTAAACCTTCATCGTTTAATGTTATAGTTGATTATGATACCCTTTTGAAATGAAAGAGAGATGTTGTGATCTCGCTTTTGCTCTAAATGTGAATTCAGTATGTTTCATATTGAATTCATTATGTTTCATCAACTTCATATTAGTAATTATGAATGTATTCGTATGCCATCTGGAATAATTGAAATAATGTTATCTATAATCAAGTTGTACTTAGGATGCTTGTTATTTTTGCAATATTATCAGGACCTTCACATTGCAAGTAGTGGACATGGAACAAAAAATAAATCATGATTAGAATATTAGGAGAAACCATTACTAAAACATAAAAAAAAACACACAATTATTCCCAATTGCAAACACAATGCTACTAAAAGATATTTTGGCAAGCAAGTTCACATAGCATTAGATAATAACAAAAACAATTATAAGCTATGAAACTTGTGAATATAAACAAATAGAACATACAATACCTTCAAGCAATTTAGTACCTGAATATGATAAAAGTTCAATAAATTCAATTGTGAAGTCTAACAATACAACCAACAACTTTCACAATCTTGATTTTATCTGCAATAAGAATTTAATACAAAACAATAAACCTGTAGGTATAGAGATGCTTACTGATGCAACTCGAGAGGCGAGAAAATGGTGCAACAAATCCCAGTGACATTAAGTGTGATTTAGACCCAACTTCCCATTTGTAGCCTTACTTAGAATAAACGTAGCATGACATTATTCAGTGCTTGGACCGACTCGCATTAGGGATATGCAATATAAAACCCAAATCTCCTTCTTCAAAGTTTACTGATTTCGAGGAAAGAAAGAATGTTATTAATAAAAGCAACCAAAAACAAAATAAAAATAATTCATAAATCGGTAAGCTTGGGTTAGGATTTACAATTAAAATCGAGATTTAAATGTAAAATAATTATGTAAAAGCTTACATGCTTCAGGTTCTGATGATCAATGGGGGTTTAGGCCGCCAATTCAGGGTTAGGTCACCGGTGAACCATAGTTAGCAGATTTTGAACCCTCCATGAGAGTTCAGTTCCAAATCATTTCAATTGTAATCTATTTTTTTCTTATAAATTCAAACAAAAGACACCATCAGCAGATGGCGTGACTGGCGGCTAATTAGGGTTAGAGAGAAGGAGAGATGATTGAGAGAAGGGGAGCATTTTATAGAGAGGAAAGATTTCTAAATTTTAAATAGAAAAGAGCGTGAGAGCCAGAAAAAGAAGGCCGAAAGGATTTGAATACAGGGGAAGGCGTAGAATCAGTTTATTTAGATAACCATAGATCCGTGAATAAAGGGGACTGAGTCGTTTGCTGATCGGATACGATTTTAGTGCATAAACTCATTGTACAAATAGCATAAATAATTGTACCTCTTAAAATTCAGCATTTGAGGCTAAATGCTCATTAAGGTATATATATATATATATATATATATATATATATATATATATATATATATATATATATATATATATATATATATATATATATATATATGTTCAAATGTTTCTCACATCTATTATGTGCTAGAATGCACCAATAGGAATTTAGTATTAATTATATGTATATTTAATGCTATCCATACTTATAACTCATTTTTATGGAAACTAAATAAATTCGTCACAAATGTCAACAATAATATTCATTCAGAATGAATTCATATCTAGAAGAATGAAAGTGTATTACAGCATAATAAGAATACACTCTCGTTCTTCATATTTCATTCAACTTTATTGTATTTCAAGTGAGTGAGTCCTTAAAAAAATACAAACTCATATAGTCATATATAAAAACCTAGATGCGAATTCATTCTGAAAGAATATTATTGTTGACATTAATGACGGATTTAATTAGTTTCTATAAAAAGAGAATTATAATTATGGATATCATTTAATATACATATAATTATGGAAATCATTTAATATCTATATTTATTTAATTAAATAATTATTTAATTTACTAAATTTCTTTTGGTGCATTCTAGTACACAATAAATGTAAGAAACAAAATAACTTAGCTCTCTCTCTCTCTCTCTCTCTCTATATATATATATATATATATATATATATATATATATATATAATTGTTTTATTTAATTATTAAAATTAATTGAAAGATACTCCAAAGCTTCTTAAAAATAAAAACGTTCGTATGATTTTTTCGATTGTGCAAAAAATTGGCATGCTTCAAATGTTTATATCCATTATAAAACATTTTTCTTGAAGCTTTTCTAAAAAAAAAATTCTTGATTCTTCATAAAAAATATTACGATATATTTATCGAAGTTGATGAAAATCGATGTAACAATGAAGTTATTTATTTATTTATTATTATTTTTTATAAAAATAAAAACATTAAACATCCCGAACTAAATTAATCAACCAATAATGATGTTACAAGTGAACTATACCTACGTATGTCACAATTATGATTAAATCAACCAACATCAACTGAACATATAATGAAACATATAAATGTAGTTATAACCAGTGGCGGATCCAGGATCAAAGTAAATGGGGTATCCCCGACAAGTAAATGGGTATCCCCAACAAAAAAAATCGCTTAATACACAATAAAAAAAATCCTGAAAAAATTACACTGCTAAATTTTTTTTGAGGGGTATCTCAGGTTACCCTGGGACATATACTAGATCCGCCTATGGTTATAACGAATACAAGATGGTAAACGATATGTTTTTTTAATAAAAGAAAATAGGACCTTGCAATTTTATTTCCGCCGTTAAAAAGAAATTTAATAAAAGAAAAGTAATATATCTAACAAACTGTTTTTTTTATCTTTTTTGGATTTTATAAAAATATCATTTTTTAATAGTATCATGCATAAAAAACTTTATAACGAACTGAATTGTTACCTCCAAATTAAAAGACAAAAATATTCCAAACAAATTTACCCTCATATTAACTTAAATATCCTAATTTATGAAAATTACATTTATAGTCTCTAACATATAAATATCTCAATTTTATTTCGTATAAGTATAGACGAAAAAATAAATATAGGTAAAATTAAACTAACACTGATATATTATTTTAGTTTTATTTATAATTCTATGATTGTAAAAGTATTTTAGTATATTAACATGAAAGTTTGAAGATCAAAAAAAAAATATTGGGTTAAATACATGTTATATTGCAACGTTATTTTTACTGAAATGTAAAAAAAGAAAAATTTGTTTTATATATATATATATATATATATATATATATATATATATATATATATATATATATATATATATATATATATATATAAAAGAGAGAAAAAAAAAGGAAAAGAATTTACATTTTCGGAAAACAATGTATGAAATAATTAACTGGGAAATCTTCGGAAAAGTCATAATATTTCACCATAATTTACGAAAAAGTCCCAAACTAAAATTGGTTTATGAAAAAGTCCCGACTACCGGAAAAAATGACGATTTGACCATTTTTTTCCGGTTTCAATACTTACTCGGTTTCATTAAAGTCCCATTAATTTACCATAATTTTCATTAAAGTCCAATTATTTTACCATAATTTAGGACTTATTCATAAATTATGGTAAAATAATGAGACTTTATTAAAACCGGGTAAGTAATGAAACCGGTAAACCGGGAAAATAGGGCCAAATCGTCATTTTTACCGGTAATTGAGACTTTTTCGTAAACAAATTTTAGTTTGGGACTTTTTCGTAAATTAGGGTAAAATATTAGGACTTTTCCGAAGATTTCCCATAATTAACTAATGGGAATGATTAGCTTACGTATATTAGATTGGTGTTTAATTGAGTGGTGTGTAGAAAGAAATTACCTTATTTAATTTGATAGTCGCAGACCTAGTAATATATGCTTGAATCAATGTCTAACCGGGTCAGACCTAGTCCAACAAATGGTATATTAAAGGAATTTTGACTTGTATATTAAAGGAATTTTGACCAAGGCAAGACTTCTAAGTTTGGTATAAAAATCGGATCTAATCGGGTCACACAAAACCTCTTAGCAGACCCAGCAAAAAGACATATTAAATAGCCCCTTAGATACCGCTTCGAAATGACCTTTGAACAAACCAGAAGTGTCTAAACGGTCTTTAACCGATTAGAAAATTCTATTTATAACGAACTATTAAAATATTAAAATATTTCATTGTTAAATGCTTTATATTGATATTATACAGTTTTATAAAAAAAAACCTCTAAATACCTATCTGCCTTCATACCTAATATTTAAAAGATAAATAATTAACAAAAATAAAGCCTCCTTAACAAACTAATTTAAAAACTCGAAGCATTTGGATAAATAGAAACTTCAATACAGTTAACTTAAAAAAAAAAAAAACAAACTTGTTGGATCAATTTACTTTTTTTCGGAAAATAATAAATCATAAATACCACCTATAAGAATCGAACCCCCGCCACTTCAGCAAAAACTGTTCTATATAATTTAATTTTTTAAAAAAGGTATTAAAATAATCAATAGGAACATTAAAGTTAGACCGTAAATTTATAACCGTATTGAAACTTTGAAAGTCAAACGCCTATTAACCAAGTAACAAACTTCTCCTGACAAGGTTAATTGTAACAAATGGTTGACTTAAGAGATCATATTTGTATAATTAAACAACCCATAATGATTATATAATGATTACCTACTTTATGTTTGTTACAAGGGTGCTGCTAATAAGAATAAAAAAGTTAATAAAATAGGTAATCAATATGTAAAATATCATTTAAAAAAGGGTTAACAAACATAAATGCATATTAAACAAGTAACAAACCACCTATAAGAATCCAATCCCTAACCTCTCATATACACTTTAAAACCCTAAATATGATGGGTTAGGCCGCATAGTCTACGCGCTGTATGAGTGATGACATGGAGTAGAGTTGAATGATCGTGGTTTAATAGAAGAAATAAAGTGGTGATTAGGATTGAATAGATGTTTAATGAGTTATGGGTGGTGTTATATAAATGTTTAATGTATGATGTGACAATCCATTGAACTGTATAGAGTTCAAGAGATTGTGGATGCCCTTGATCCCACTACTACTTGTCTCGCTTTTGGTCTAAAGCCTCGTCCTTAATAGTCCAATACTAGTCTTTATTTAATTAAATAAAAATTTGCTAAATTTAGAAACATATGAGGAGAAGATGCTACATTAATTCCTTAAAAAGGAAAATCATGAGAGTGGGTTTTCCAATATATCAAAATGTCAGCCTTTTACCTTATCATTTTATGTCACTGTGTAAATTTATTTAAAATGGATAATTTATATATTCGGCGTATTATTAAGATTCTATAAGATAAAGATTGATCACACTACAATATATTTAAAGCAAAATTATACTTAGGTCATATTTGAACTTAAGATTTTAACAAAATATCAGGTATTGACAAACCATTTAAGAAATTAGGATAAGTGTCTTTTATTTAACATATATGATAAAGAGGATCCTATCTAACTACAAACACTAGAGGTCTACTTG
This sequence comes from Lactuca virosa, assembly GCF_052849685.1. Classification (NCBI taxonomy): domain Eukaryota; kingdom Viridiplantae; phylum Streptophyta; class Magnoliopsida; order Asterales; family Asteraceae; genus Lactuca; species Lactuca virosa. Next base: position 320,614,806 of record NC_136429.1, read on the forward strand.
CGTAATGCAGCGAAACACAAATTAGGGACGATCACATCGTGGTTCAGTTTGATGTTTAGTTGTTTACCATGGCATATCATTGAATTCAAATGAATAATTGCGATAAACTATAATAGGTCGGTAGATCTGACTTGAGATTACATGTCATTGAGATGGACAATGGATTGGAAATATACGGTGCTTGGTTTAAAAACAAGCTATTACGTAAAGAAATTATGACATTCGTGTAGCTCAATGTTTTATTGTAAAATTTGTCATTGAAATTTACATATGATATGTTAAAGATAACTAACTCTTACAACCTCAAGGTTAAAATTTTTAAAATAATCTCCTCTAGACTAAAGAGTATCAAGTAAGAAGTTGGTTGTGGGATGCAATTTTATTGTTAAAAATTAAGTCGATGTACAATATAATAAAGTGTATGAGATGTAAGAGTTGCAATTAAAACAATAGAAGTATATAAGAATGCACCACATAAAAAATGTAATAATACATGATTCACTGTACAATATTAATCAACATTGTTGTTGGTCCTTAAATCCCTACGACTCATGTATGAATCAAATAAGAAACACGGAAGAATAACACAAGTGTTTAGATAAACAAATGTTATTTTATTTAACGGGGTACGATTTAGAGGACAAACTCTAAATACATATTATGAACCAGAGTACACACCATTGGTTCTATCAGAACACACTCTACAAAAAACTCAAATCTTAAAATAGAATATAACTTAGATACCTTCGACATATGAAGATCAAGAATATATATATATATATATATATATATATATATATATATATATATATATATACACACACACTAATGATTTGTTTCTATACGACTATTTTTAAATTTCTAAAATGTACTTAATCACAACTAGGGACTGCTACACAAGTAGGTAAGTGAACCTATTTATTTGACAATATAGAGATGGTAAGAACGGGTTGTCAAACACTTGGGAAACGAGGTATGATTCCAAATTAAAATATCTACCACTAATTAAACTATAAAATGCTATTAAAATGAGATTTTTTTGATTTTAAAGTTCAACAACTTCTAACATCAATTTAAAAACAACTAATTAGCAAACAAATGCTTAAACTAAGCAGAACGGAACAAATACCGATTTAAAACAAGATATAAAGAGTACTTCTGTAAGAACCTAAAATTTAGAGAAAGTTAACGTTTAGTCAAATATTGACCAAAATGGCAAAATGGTCAATTATGAGAAAGAAATGGGAATATGAAGTTGTGACTTCATAAAAATGGCCAATAAGAGTTTAAGTCACTTACAAAATGTTAGGTAAGTAATTTCAAGAGAAAAAAATGCATGAGAAGATACATTTTATCCAAAAGTGTAAAATGGGAAATTTTAAGTTTTTGGGCTAACTTTGTGACTTAATAGATTAAGAACCATATTTAGTCAGTGAGATATGACTTAATATAATTATAAAGTACGTTCTCAAATTCGCATGGATATAAAGATCATAGAAAACGGTTAAAAAATGAAGACGATACGAAGGTTAGAAGTTAGGACAAAGTTGCCCCAAAACTGGAATGGAATCAGCTCAAGAGGCTGCTGTCAAGACGGTACCGTGATATGGAAAATAGATGTTTGTGATGCGGTTTTGAGAGTTTAAGTTAGGTTTCAAACCTATTAGAGCTTAAAGGGGGAGATTTTGCTGCCCAAAATGGTGCCAATAGAAGCTATGGATTGTGGGTTGTTAGGATTGTTATCATATCCACATCAAGGCAAGATTTCTCTATTTTGGTGAAAAGTTTGATTAGAGTAGATTGGTTGAACTGATCAACTTAAAACTTGATTATGATGTTAATGATAGTGTTTAGATGCTTTAATCAAGCTTAAAAAGTGATTTCATGGTGACATCTATGTATGTGAAGTTAGGGTTTGAAACCCTAACTAATAAGGTTATAAATTGATGCATTAGAGTAGAATATAATGAATTGAGTAGTATGGGATGCTTAATTCATTAATTAGATTGGTAAAGAGTTAGAGAATACAAATATAGAATTTTGATATATTAAGTGGTTATGGTGACTTTAAGAGTCATTAATCTCTTAATAGGCTAAGACAAGTAGTAAGAACTTGTATGTATATATGATTAGGCCTAATAGAAAGAAGATGGATCTAGAATACATCAATGGCATAGTAGAGGTTAATAGGACAATTATTCTTCACTAACTGATAAGGTGAGTTATAACTCTCTCTCTCTCTCACACACACACACACACACTCTCTCTCTCTCTTTAAGTTATTTTATACATTTTTATGTATATATGTATGTATGTTTATGTATGTTAGAGTCATGTACCTTGGCATGACAAATAGGAAGAAAAGAAAGGATTATGTATATTATAATCCTATGTAATATTAAGTGCTTCTGATTATATATGTACGACCATGTACCTAGGCATGTATGTATTAACCAAAGTATGTGTATATGTATAAGGAAGGGATATAGTTATTATGAGTAATACCCATAAGAGTAGATAAAGAAAGAACATGATTATATGAAATATAATCCTATGTATCGTTAGAGATGGCAAGGGTATTTATTAAAATACCTAATACAATGTAGATAGAGATAGAAGATGAATATGTGTAATATAATCATAAGAGTATGTATGTATCTCTATATATGATGGTATTATGTAGCATACCTATTGAAGAGTGTTAGAAACAATGTTTGAATCAATCAAATATATGAAAGTAATAACGAACACCGAGATGTAAATATGATACGTTTAGCTATGATTAAGTCTGAATGAGTACAAAGGGTTTTCGAGTACAAAGAGTGTAAACGGAGAGTTTTCCTTACTCTAGACCTAAGTACTTACCCTATTTATAGGGTACATCATACATACACAAAATACAAGCACTAGTCTATACATATCGAAACCTGAAATGCCTTGTAAATAGCTTAGATAACGAAAGTGCTTAACTTTCGTTATTTACTGACACAAACTCTAAAGATATAGCTTTTGACTCTCACTACAACTTTTGACTCTACAATCACCCCCTTAGTGAGAATAGTAGAAACATCTAGCTATAATCTTCATTGCTTGTAACAATTCCCTTCGAATCTGCATATACCAAAGAATGATTTTTCGGATATCCGCTTTGTCTTCATTTTCATTCCTCTTGCAGCTATTGATGTGGATTAAAAGATTCGAAAAATGAGAGTTTGAGTAACTCTCAATGTCATTCACATGGAACAAAAATTTCATCAACTTGCCATTCTTGTTCTTTCCTTGGAACACTACGCCAAAAGGATCATGAATAATCTCACCATCTTCAAACTTATCAATGTTCATCCTTCCCTTCAACAAATATTAAGGCACCTTTAAGGTTTATTGATTGCCATAGTAAGATCTATATTTGTAATCGCCAAATACTCGTAGTAGCAATCAAGATATTCTTTTATGTGACCATATCCAAGAATAAATGCATCTTTATTCACCTCTGCCACTTTCGAAACATCAACATTGCACAAAATATTTGATATAGTGATGAGATCATTCAAATCCATCAACAGAAAGTCTATAATTATGAACTCGAATGCCACATTATTTGCACTTACGATTGAGTATAGGAAGTTCTGCAACAATCCTTCGCACAACACATTAGGCACTATTGACATTACTTTGAAAATCTTTACCAACGACCAAACTTCCTCTTCACTCTTTCCCAAGACTACATGAAATCTAATCTTCAATATCTTGTATTCATCGTTGTCATTGAAGTTGTCATCTATTTTGAACTGAGTAGACTTGAATAACATATGACTGATTGGGAAATCGATTTGATTGAATTTTGAGTTTTCGGTGTCATAAAGTTTCTTTGGCCTTTTCAAGAATTCATCATTCTTGCCAATTACTGCAATTTCTATTGTTTCGTAACACCAATGCTTTTTAGGATCGCCTTTGTTAAAGCCTGGTAGATCATTCTTCCTTTGACTCAGAATACTGTTAATTTTCCTTTGTCTTTCCATCTCTATTGCTTGTAACCTCTTCTTCTCCTCGACAATTTGTTCAATTTAAATACTTTTCCCTTTGTATTTGGGATCAACATTTGAGGTTGATTTGACAAGGGAAGAACTCGAACCTCTAACTCCTTCATTAATCGAAATTCCTTTATTGTGAACTTTCGGCTGATTAAGATTCCCTTGTGAAAGATTCCATGTTGTAGTACTTGTTGTTGATGATGTGACAATTAGCTATATTGGAATTGTTATTGGAATTTGTGTAGACATAACTTTCCCCACAACTACTCTTGAATCTTCTCCAGATCCCTTAGATGAACCAACACCAACATCTCTATCTCCCCCCTTGCGAGATGTGCATAGGACGTAGAGCATATGTTAGTAGTCGAAGTATCAAATTCGGGATAGGAGCCAACTCAGCCTTAATACTCGACTCAATGTTCGAAACCATAACAGAAATGGAATCTTGAGAAATAGAAGATTGAGTCAAAAGATCAACTTCCGATAATGTCTCTTTAAAATTAGATAAAAATTCTTCAAATTTCTCAAACACCTTGTTATCCTTCTTAGTATTGACTTTTAGATCTTTTGAATAGTCTTTGTTGAAGGTAGTGATATCTTCGATCAGGCGAGTTGTTGCATTTTCTACGACATCAACCTTTTTTTTGCAGCAAGTTGTAGTTATCATCTATATTCTTAACCTCTTTAGCCATCAAGGTTCGAAGCTCATTAACCTGGAGCTCAAGAGAGGCTTTCAACTCAGACACTTGTTGCACAAAGAGCTCATGATGCTCTTTCGCGGATTCACGTAGCTTAGTAATCTCATAATCAAGATTGCGAGGCTGATTAGCCTTTCTCTCTTCATGTTTATTATCAACACTTTTAATGATTGTTCTCAAACGAGAGTCTTGAGACGAGAAGATATTCAACTTCAACCCCACTAACTAACTTCTTGCCTCCAGTATCAGCCAAAAATTAAAGAATAGAATTCATTTTGGAGTTAAGAATTTTGAATTGTTTACACGACATGATTAACTCATACAGTATATCTTCTTCTTCTGGATTGAATTGTAACTCAGCAAATGAAACCATGACATCATCATCATCATCATATATTCAGCTTCAATAATGGTTTTCTCAGGTTCGGTTGATTCAGATGTAAAAAGAGTAGCAATAGGTTCTTGCTTTACACCAGCAAAAGTCAGAGAAAATGTTGTAGTAGATGAAGGTGGAGTAACTGATGTAGGTGATGGAGAAATTGGTTCTGGTGGAGGAACAAAGGTTGTTTTGACAATTATGGTAACAGTTGAAATTTTGACTGTTGTTGGTGTTGCTGTTGCTGTTGTTTCGACAGTATGAATCCCTTCACCCATATTGACATTTGTGTCCTTATCAGATAATTTCACAGTGATGTATGGAATTTCGACCTCCTCCATAATGGACTCAGTATTCAAAACCTCAGGTGGTGTGACTTTCGTCTACTCAGGGATTTTTGTACTCTTTTATGCACCATAATTGATGTTTACATCCATATTAGATACATTTGCAATGACATCAGTTTACTTGTCTCCTTAAAAACCGACTTGACAGAGGTATCCTTTTGTGGTGACACTTGAAATGAACCTCCCATTGCTGTATCTGAGCCATCACTGTCATGATCAGATCGACAACAACATCCTCCATTTTATCCTCAGCAGGAGTTGGATTTCGTTTCTTTAATTTTTGAACCACATCTAAAGCATTCCTATTTCTTAATGCAGGAGAAATAGGAGACGAAACCTCTCTAATAACAACTTCTTTTCTTGTAAACTGTAGTTTCTTAACCCTCTTGGAAACTGAAGGGTCCAGTTAATGGTTTGGTCTAGGCTTACATTGTATTTCTTCTTTTGAGTCTTTAAAAGTAATTTTGTGGGTTGTTTAGCAGTTTACGGTCCAAAGGTGAGTTTACGGCCGTAAACACGTTTACGGCCGTACACCCAGGTTGCGGCCCAGTCGAGTATATATAGTGGTGGTGTAGGTCTTTGTCTAGTTGTTGATGCCAGAGAGTTTACGGTGTACTGTGTCGAGTTGTACAAGACGTTTTATGCTATAAACGTGTCCAAGCTTGATTTCTTTTCTTCTTCTACTTCTATTGTGATTGTTTGCTGCTTGAGCATTGGTAAAGATCCGTTTCAGGACCTTACAATTGGTATCAGAGCAAAAACCGGTGTCAAAGCTTCATTCAATCGAGTTCTAGGCTGTTTAGACTGACATTCTTATTGTTCGAGATTGGTTTTAGTGTTTTCGTGGTTAAAGGGATTGAATCTACTCCAAAATCGCGTTTTTGAAGAACTTCTGGGAGTTTACTGCCGACCGTAAACTCTGTTTACGGCTGTAAACTCAAGAACCTTAATCAACCGTAAACTGTGAATCTTCATTAACCGTAAACAAAGCTTCAATAATCGTAAACACTTAAACCGTAAACATCCAAATCGTAATCATCCAAACCGTAAACGCAGTTTACGGTTGTAAACTCTTTAACCGTAAACCCAGTTTACGGTCGTAAACACCTCAACCGTAAACCAAGCTTACGGTCGTAAACTCATTAACCGTAAACCCAGTTTACGGTCGTAATCTCATCAACCGTAAACTCTTTTCTGACTTTAATTTGCTTTAATTTCAAATGGAATCTCAAAGTCGAACTCATTTTCACGAACTTCATACTGTCATGGGCACAACTATGCGTATTCCAAGATTAATGTCTGCAGATGGTTTTCCTGAGTGGAAATACAGGATTGAAAAGTACATTAAAATGAAGGACTTTAAAGTCTGGAGAAGCATTCTTAGAGGCCCTGTTAGAATCACTATGACGGTTGGAGGACAAGTAATTGACAAAGCTGTTGAGAATTACACAGATGAAGAGTTTGAAAAAGTGGAAGAACAGGAAAGGGCTCTAGCCACTCTAACCATGGCATTATCTCCCGATATTGCTCAAGGTTTCCGAGAGTACACTTCAGCTAAAGATTTGTGGGAAGCCCTAATTGAGGTATATGAAGGAAATGAAGATATGAAGGAGAGTCGCCAGGACATGTTGCGACAAAAGTTCAATATGTTCAACTACATTCCCGGAGGGACTCTTGAGGCACAACTGCAGCGGTTCACAACTCTCACCACTGACATGAATATATCTGGGATTTTCTTGACCAAGTCGGAGATTAACAAGAAGCTTCTGAATGCTCTTCCCAGGTCATGGGACATGAATGTTGCTGTGATTAAGAAGACCAAGGATCTAAATCGCCTCACTCTTGCTGAAATCATGGCGATCATCAAAGCTTGTGATATTGATGAAAAACAGAAAGAAATTAACCATGTGAACTCGTACTCTATTGCAAATCTTGGAATCTCATCCAACAATGCTCTCTCCTCAATCATGTCTTCCTCAGGTCAAGCTTTTGCTGCTCAACAACCTCAGATTCAGACCTTCACTGCTGCATCATCCATTCCTTATTATCAAAGCCAGCCATTTGTCACTCCACAAGCTGTTCCCCCTCCAAATGTGCCAGTTGTAGCCTCTTCCTCAAACACGAAAGACACTGATGATAATCTGGCTCTAGCCACTGGGCTTGTTAACTGCTAAAATGCCTTTGTAGCTGGAGAGCTTCCACCTCAGCTGTCATTTGCTGACCTGGATCAGATTCATCCAGAAGACGTGGAAGAGATGGACATTACATGGCAGATTGCTATGGCTGTTTTCAGGGCCAAGCAGTTTGCTAAGAAGACAGGGAAGAACAACTGGGGCATGAATGCAGACAAGAAGGTGGGATTCAACAAGGGCATGCTGCGATGTTTCAACTGTCACGAGCCCGGTCACTTTGCTCGTGAGTGTCCAAAACCATATCGTAGGACGAACAACAACAGGACGATGGTTGCAGTGGGAAACAACCGTGCAGGTGCTGCGGTTAATGGTGAGACTGCTATGGTCGCTCAGTCCTTTGACTGGGAGGACTAGATGCAGGCTTTGAATATTTCAGGGCCAGAAAACGCTCACCTAGCTCAAATTGATGATGATCCCCTGAAGAATGATGCAGCTGATCCTGAAGCAGAAATGATGGAGCTGTAGTTTGCTCTGATGGTGTCTTCTACTTCCGAGCCCAGGAAGAATGAGGTAAATCTACCTTCTTGCTCTCAGGCATGTAATGAGTATGTTAAACTTCTTCATGATGAAATTCAATTATTACGTAGAGAAGTAGAGGACCTTAGATATGAGGGCTATCAGCTTAGGAAAGGACAGAAACCCCTTAAGGCCCAGTTAGAGACAAAAATAAAAGATTTTAAAAGAATTCAGACAGAATACAGTGAAAAATGTGAGCTTTATGATTATGTTAAGAGACAAAATGATGAGTTAATTACCGAGCTTGATATATTAAAAAGACAATTTGAAACTGAAAATTTTGATTTTAGAAAATTTGATGGATCAAGCGAGGTAGTTGCCAACATGATTGATCACTGTATGCAGTTCAAACGAAACCAACAAAAGGGTTTAGGATATGATAGTGTACCTCCTCCTTATAATCATACATATCAGTATCAACCCCTATTCAAGGATGAGATTGCCAACGAACCATTTATGGTTTATGGCAAACCATCTGGTTTCGTATCAGGAGGATTTATTAATGTTGAAAGTACTAACATTTCTACTTCCCCTGCAGATCAACCCTTAGATCAGGCAAAGCGTGAAGTTGGAGATTCTGTTTCTGTTTCTGATTCTGATATTTTTGTTTCAAATGAAAAAGTTTTTGTTTCTAATGTTAAGACTGAGAATGTTTCGTGTGATGTTTCCACATCTGCTACTGTTGAACTTAATTTCTTTGATATGTTTGATGAACTGTTTGGTAATTCTGATGCTTGTGATTCTCATGAAAACCCATCAATTCCACAAGTCACACCATCTGAGGCACCCTCACTTATCTCACAACCTATTTCTCATGCATGTTCTTCTGAGAAGAGTAAGAGTGTCTGTCAAGAAAATAAATCTGAAAAATGCAGTACAAGTTCAAATAATAAACAGATTTGTTTTAATTGCGGTGTTGGTGGTCATATAGCTAGGAATTGTCAAAATAGGATCTTTGTGAACTATATGTCACCAAGAGGAGAGAACGAATCTCGAGGAAGGTCTTTAATTAGAAAATCCTCAAGAACTCGTTCTCGAAATGATGATTGGAAAGATGATCGAAGCAGAAAAAGGGTTGTTTTTCAAAATAATAAAAAGGTTTTTCGTAACAAAGCTCTAAATAGTTTGCCAAAACCGAACAAGGCTCCGCCAAGATCGGTTTTGTCAAAAAGCAATTCTGGATCTTCAACCACTTCTAGTAGAACATCTAGAAGCTCAGTGCAAACTAATAAGAAACCTATTTCAAAACCACCTGAGAATGTTATAAAACCTAAATATCATTGGATGCCCAAATCAATTTCCAATCCATCATCATCATCCTCTGAAGTGATTAGGAATGAGGATCCTAATTTGAAAACATTAAAAGATAAATCAGAGAAAGCGAAAAGGAAACCCAGGACAGTGATGACCTGGGTTCCCAAATCTAAATGATCCCGCTCATTTTGCAGGGACAGTTGCGGAGGAATGTCGTCCGTCCTTGGTATGTCGACAGCGGCTGCTCCCGGCATATGACAGGAGACATCTACCAATTGAGCGACATTCAATCTTTTAATGGGGGGTATGTTTCCTTCGCGGGCGGAGATGGTGGCAAGATCACTTAAAGAGGAACCGTTACAAATGGAGTGCTAAGCTTTGAAAATGTCAACTTTGCTCCTGAGTTAAAGCATAGCTTGTTGAGTGTTTCCCAAATTTGCGACAAAGGCTATTCTACCCATTTTACCGATAAAGAATGTATGATTCTCAAGCCAGGCATTGTCATCCCGGAAGAATGGATTCTCGTCAAATCTAAGCCGGATGGGAATGCTTACATTATTGACATGAACAGTAACATACCGGAACAAGTCACTTGCCTATTTTCAAAAGTGTCCGAACAAAATGCAATGCTGTGGCACCGACGACTCGGTCATGCTAACGCGAAAAACCTGAATCGCCTTACTAAGAATGAGATGGTCCGAGGCTTACCTGTCAGAGACTTTATTACATTTGAGAAGTGTGTGTCCTGTGCCCAAGGAAAACATCATAGAAAACCACACCTGCCGAAGCAAGTTAACTCAATCAGTCAGGTGCTCCAATTATTGCATATGGACTTATTTGGTTCGGTCAACGTCCTGAGCATCAACAGAAGTTCGTACTGTTTAGTTGTGATCGATGATTTCTCTCGTTTTACGTGGGTCTTCTTCTTATCCAACAAAACTGGGGTTGCTGATCTGATAAAGAAGTTCATTGTGATGATTGAGAATCAAACCAACAATCAGGTGAAGGCGCTTCGTACTGACAATGGAACTGAGTTCAAGAATGCGGTTCTTGACCATTTTTGCGCAGAAAAAGGGATCGTGCGTCAATACAACTCTGCTCACACGCCTCAACAAAACGGTGTTGCTGAAAGGAGAAATAGAACTTTAAAAGACGCTGCAAGGACAATGCTTTGTGATTCTAAATTACCTGTTTTCTTTTGGGCCGAAGCGATTAACACTGCTTGCTACGTGCAGAATCGTGTTCTAATCAACAAAGCTCAGATGAAGACACCGTATGAGATTCTCTATGGACACAAGCCTTCAGTCATCCATTTCCGTGTATTTGGCTGCCCTTGCACCCTTCTTCACTTGGAATCCAACCCTAAATTCAATGCCAAAGCCGATGATTGTTATTTCATAGGGTATGCTGCGCGCACCGCATATAGGGTTTACAACAAGAAGACTAAGCAGATTGTTGAATCCTATGACGTGCGCTGGTTGGAGGAGAATGAAACAGACGCTCGAGTGGGTCCTGACTGGTTATTTGATTACACATCGCTTTTCAAATCCTTAAATGTGTCTTTAGATGGTTCAAATGGATCCTCTTCTGGTTCGAAGATTGTTTCTGTAGACGAAGACGAAGAAGTTGTTTACAGACCTCCAACGGTTGAGGGGGAGTCCTCTGCTCCATCTGAGGGGGAGTCCTCTACTCCACCTGAGGGGGAGTCATCTGATCGACTTGATAGTCCAGAGTCTAAAGTTGAAAATGGAACTCCTGATGCTGACGCTACACCTCTTACCCCTATTGAAAGAGAGTTCATGTCTAGAGATGCTTCCGCTGTCACTCCAGCTTTTATGGAACTACTCTTTCCTGAAGAAATTGCTAATGAGTTTGTAGCAGATTCATCTAATGTGGATCAATCAGCAAATGATGGAGGTTTCAACATTCACACTCTTCCTGTTTCACTCAATGATATCAGCCAAGACATACCTTCGAGAATTCAACACGATCATCCTATTGATAACGTCATTGGTCAGCTGGGTGATGGAGTTAAAACCAGAAGTCAGAGTGGAGATGTCAATGCATGTCTCTACTCTTGCTTTATATCTCAAATAGAGCCCAAGAACGTTGACATGGCTTTGAATGAGCCCAGCTGGGTAGATGCGATGCATGAAGAGCTAAATCAGTTTGAAAAACTCGGGGTTTGGAAATTGGTTGAGTTACCAAAGAGCAAAAGGTCTCTTGACACGCGTTGGGTCTATCGTAACAAGCAGGATGATTCTGGTGTAATAGTGCGCAATAAAGCAAGGTTGGTGGTTCGCGGGTTTCGACAAGTTGAGGGTCTTGATTATACTGAGGTTTATGCTCCCGTGGCTCGCTTGGAGGCTATTCGTATCTTCCTTGCATATGCTTCCTACATGAAATTCACGGTTTACCAAATGGATGTCAAGACTGCCTTCTTGTATGGCAAGGTGAAGGAAGAAATCTACGTTGATCAACCCCTTGGGTTCGTTAATTCAAAGTTTCCTAATCATGTCTACAAGTTGGACAAGGCGTTGTATGGGTTACATCAAGCTCCTCGAGCATGGTATGAGACTCTCACAAAGCACTTGCTCGAGCATGGACTCTCGCGGTACTATTGATCAAACTTTATTCATCAAGCATGTTGGTAATGATCAGATGCTAGTTCAGATTTACGTTGACGACATTATCTTCGGGTCTACCAGTCCACAACTATGCAAAGAGTTTGAAGGCGTGATGAAAAAGCGGTTTGAGATGAGTTCACTGGGTGAAATGACCATGTTTCCGGGGCTTCAGGTCAAACAAAATTCAACCGGAATCCTGCTACATCAAGCTAAGTATATGGAGGATATTCTTGAGAAGTTCGGGTTTCAAGACACAAAACCTGCATCGACACCAATGGCTAAAAGACCCCTGCTGAATCCAGATATTGATGGCGAATCCGTAGATCAGACACACTACAGATCGATGATCGGATCGTTGATGTATCTCACTGCAAGTCGTCCCGACATCATGTTTGCAGTTTGTCAATGTGCTCGCTATCAGGCTAATCCTAAACTTTCTCATCTTATTGCTGTCAAAAGGATTTTTCGGTATATCAAAGGTAGCCCAAAATTGGGTCTTTGGTATCCGAAGAATTCTGAATTTGATTTATATTCTTTTGCTGACTGTAATTATGGAGGCTGTGAGCTTGACAAGAAATCTACATCAGGAGGGTGCCAATTCCTTGGAGATAGGCTGGTGTCGTGGCAGTGCACGAAACAACATACCGTCTCTACCTCAACAGCAGAAGCAGAATACGTTGCTGCATTTGCTTGCTGTTCTCAAGTTATCTGGATCCAACATCAGCTGTTGGACTACAGTTTGAATTATCTAGAAACCCCCATTCACTGTGATAATGAGGCCGCAATTCAAATTACTAAGAATCCCGCCCAACATTCCAAAACCAAGCACATTGATATCAAAATTCACTTTATCAGAGATTGTTATGAGCGCTCGCTCATCCGGCTGGAACAGGTTCCCACTGCTAATAATGTGGCGGTTCTGTTCACCAAGCCTTTTAACAAAGCTCGATTCGATGTGCTTGTGGGATTTTTGAAAATGATTCGTTTTGAGGATTAAATTTTTTTTATTGGTTAGGTTAGTTTAAATTTGTGCATTTTAGTGATTTCATTCTCACCCATGCACAAATTTAGGGGGAGAAATAAACAAAAATCCAAAAATATTTTATTTCTGTTTTATTTTTTTCAGAAAATAAGAAAAATCCAAAAACATTATAAAACAAATAAAAAAAACAAAAATATGTTTCTATTAGTCTTGCTTGTGGATGTTGTACTGGGAAGTGATATTATCAAGTGATAACAGGCAATCTGAGTCTGCGTAACGTACCCAAAATTAAGTTGTCTATGCTCTGTGTTTGATGTGCTGGTAGCACGAAAGATTCTAAAAGGACTTGACTAGGCAGAGTTGAACTTAAGGAATTCATAGACTTGACAAATCTTGACCTAGTTAGATTTGTTTAGCCCGACAATACGACGCTTGGATAGGTTGAGCAGGGAGACAAATATGGGCATCTACTGGTCACATTAAAAGAACCCGTATCTGGAACCGTGGATTAACTTTTCCTCGATGTGCGGATTCTGTCCTTAATTCCGGTATTGATGGGGTGACTGGTGAATTCCGATAAATTAGGTCTGTAGAAAATTGTTTTCTCTCTATCTGTCTGTTAGTCATATGTTGCTTCCTTTGCGTGATCGAGAGATCCGACCTGGACTATAACATATGAAACTCTATTTCTCTGCATCCTCTATCTATGCAATTCTTTCTATCTGTTAGCCATATACTGTCTCCTTTGCGTGACTCACAATCCGACCTGGTACACAGTATATGCATCATTCTTTTCTCAATCCCTCTAAAAACTTCAGTTAGTCATATGTTTCACCCTCTGCGTGATTGGAAGAGATCCGACCTGGGTGTATAGCATATGCATTCTAAATCTATCTTCTCTCTTAATAATTGTCTGCTCACCCGATGTAAGGAGTATTCTGAAAGTCCTTGATTACTGGAGCATATCAGGAACCGGGAAACATGTTCTAGTACAATTAAAATTGAACACTTACAGATTGTCTATAGATCTCGCTGCTCAATTTAGGTGGACAACAATATCCCTGGTCGTCGTCAGCTGAATGGTCCTTAAGAAATATTATCTAGGAACTTAGGATCACTTTGTCTTGTAACTAATGGTATGTCCTAATTCTGTCACAATTTTTCGTGTTTAAGTGGACCACAATACCGGCGATCGACCAGACAAAGACGTGAAGATAAAGGTACCGACAAGTGGATTAAGGCTGTCTAACAACTTTGATCCCAGTATCACAAGATTATTTTCAGTGACTTTTGAGATAAATTTTGCCTGTATTTATTTTATCTCATTTTTATTTTTATTTTACTTTTATTTTATTTTTATAATTGTCAAAATATAATTTTTTAAATTCTTTAATTCTTAAATTTTAGAAATTATTTTATTTTATTTTTAGTTTTATTTTAATTTTATTTTAATTTTAAAATCCTCAAAAGGTTTTATTTTTGAAAATTTAATTGGGATTTGGACTGTGCCTTATACTGTGTGGGAGACAGGTAAAATTCAAAAGGGGTATAAAAGGTGGAGTTTACTGCTGTAAACTCTTTTCACCTCACTGTTCATCCTTCCACTCTCTCTCTCATCTTTCCGGCCGCAAATCCTCTCCACTCTCTCTCATCCTCGAAATTTTTTTGTGTGTTTTTGCAAAATCGCTTAGTCCACATCAAAGGTATGCTAAAACCGACTGAGGAAATGGTGTTTGTTCATCGATTCGACTGAAACTGGGGGATTAATCGAGGTTTTACAGTTCGTCGGCGTTTACGGTTTAGGGAGGGCTTACGACCGTAAACGGTCTGAGCTTACGGTCTAGAAGCTTACGACCGTAAACTCCCTTTGAGGCTTACGACCGTAAATTCCTTTGGAGCTTACGACCGTAAACTCCGTTTACGGTCAGGAGATTACTGCAATGGGTTTACGGCCGTAAACCCAATTTGGACCGTAAACCCGATGTTGACCATTTTTGACCGTAAACCCTATTTGAACCGTAAACTCAAATTTTGACCATGTTTGACCGTAAACTCAAAAATCGTGATCAAAATAAATTTTAAGGCTAAAAATGAAATTGATTAATTAAGAGAACTTAAAGCTTTAACTGCTCAAATATTTTGTTTTCTTACTTGGCCTGGTTTAGTGCAGATCAATGGCGAGTTTGAAGTTTGCTGACATGCATAACCTGGATATTGTACTGGATGATCCTCCTGCTGCTCATGGAGATTTCAGATCGATGATTTACAGGCTGAGAGAATGCTGCCTAGCCTTTGCCATTACTGTGAACCCAGTTATTTATTAGAAGATTGTTAGGGAGTTCTGGCAGACTGCTAAGATGACAAAAGCTAATGGAGTGATTACCGTTGAAACTGTGGTAAAATGATGCAAGATTATGATCACTGAGCAGTACTTCAGAGAAACATTGCTGATTAACGATCAACCTGATTTTCCTACTGAAATTGGGATTGAAGATGTGCAAAAGATTCTCAAGAAAATGGGGTATGAAGGCATCTACCCTCCCACAGTGAAAAAGCTTCTGCCACCCTACTGGAGATTCTTGGCGCATGTGTTTGCGAGCTGTATCTCGGGCAGAAGATCAGGTGCTGATGAAATCTCACTCAGGAACACAGGGGCAATTGTTTCACTGGCTGCTGGTATCAAATTCAACTTCTCAAAGTTCATTTTGGATGAGTTCTTGGTAAACATCAATGCTATAAGCCGGGAGACCAGAGATTCTTTCTTGCTGTATCCTAGGTTTATTCAGCTGTTCGTTGACAACCAATTGCCGGAGATGGTCAAAGAGGGAGACACGCTAGACATGAAGTCATTAGGCCCTCACACTATTGGTCTTATTAAGCAGAATCGCAAGGGCAAGGTTGTCTTCCAAGGATTACATCCTCTTGTGAAATTCGGAAAATTTGCTGAGATAAATGAATCCTCCGAATCTCATGGAACGTCAGACAAAATGTCATCTGAGCCCACTTCTTCTGAGAGAGTCATTTCGGAAGATGATGTTATTACAGTGTCAGATCGCGCTGAAGAAGAAGACACTCCAGCTCCTAATGCACAAGTAGCTGAGGAACATGAACTGACATCTATTCAGGTCCAAAGCGATTATAACGAGGGGTCTTCTAAAACTGGAACGGAGACTGATTTGTATGAAGACCTCGATCTCACAGGGTTTGATAACGATGAAATTCCTTTAAATTTTGGTAGTAATGAAGACTTCATGACCGGTGAAAACCTCAACACGCTACTTGACAATATCGATGAAGTTGCTCAACCAGCAACAGAGATAAGGGAAAATGAAGACGTTCTCGAAGCCACGCCTCCTCTTACCAATCCAATGGCGGAAATAGCAATTCCTATGGTGACAGTGTCAGGGACTCCTCCCCTTGATGTTGTTCTACCTACTTCTGAGCCATTGGAAAGTGATCGCGCAACTACACAGGCCTCTCAACCTCAAACAAAAAGACGAAGACTTGACCCTAGACAGGGAATTCCTGATTCGGGTGTATCTCAAAGCTTTACAACTCCACCAACAACTACTCCCGCCATTGTTTCATCTGAACCCGTCAGTGAAGGTCCTAGCACCTTCCATGAAGCTGGTGGCTCTTCCTTCCCCACATGTTTCTCTCCTCCCAGTCCAGACCATGATGCTGCCTCTGTTAAGCTAGCCAGGTTTTTGGCCGAAGAACAATTTACAATGCCTCCCTCACGTGGCAAAGGAATTTCTATTGGGGGTGGCAGCTCAGGAGAAGAGAATCCTTCAATACTTGGACTTCAGAAGGAGATCGATGCACTGAATCAGAAAAATATTGATTTAGATCAGAAAAATATTGAGCTGGATATCAAGGTTGCAGACCTTCAGACTGAAAATGCAAAGCTCAATATTCAAGTTGCCGAACTTATTGAAGATAAAGCTCTGAAGTCGAAGCAGATTACTAATCTTCAGACGCATTTCGGCTTATTGACCGCCAGCTACTACGATCTAAAGAAAAAGCTGGAAGAAGATTTTGGCGACAAATTCAAGTCATCTGTCGATGAGCCAAAAATCTATCTTCCTGATCAAGATGCTCCCATAGTTCCACAACCTACCAGAAAAACCACCATTGTTGACCGTTTTGACAAGGAACCAGCGCAGGCTCCGAGTATAGTGGCATTGAAACGTGCTAAATTGGCCAAGTCAGCTGAAAAGGGTCAATTCTTATTCAAAAGGAGCTCAGATCACAATGCTCCATGGGATCAATCAAAGATTACCTTTACAGATCTGGGAGAAAATCGTTTCAGAGACGTTTATGGTGATAGGTCAGGGATCATTTCGTGGGGATTCCATGACACTATGAACATGTGGATAGTGAGAAGAAAGAGCGGCAATACTGAAATGTACAAAGATGCTCACAATTTTCACTCTTTTACTAGGGTTGATCTTACGGAGCTGTCTAATGCTCCTTTCTCAAATCCATCAAATAATCCCATGGCAACTCAGTTCAAGACATTTTTGGAAGATCAAGTGGCTAAGGGCTTTACTTCAATGAAGACTGCCGAGTCTATAATCAAGGTTTACTCGAGTGTCATTGATCCCAAAACAAATCAGCCACTTCGGTCAGTGATGTGGCCCACTACTGCTCAAGTAAAGCAGATTCCCGTTCTTCAAAATCATCCAGATGGTTCTCTCGCATCCATGCAATACTGGGTGTTTGATGAAACTACAACTTCTGCTGTCATCAAGCTTAAAGACGATTGTATCCGCTTGTATGACAAGAAGGATTTGCTTCAATTTGGTAAGTGGGATATACATCAGCTCTCCATTCATCAGATCAAGGTGGCTGAAGACCTTTTTGAGTCCGCTGCAAAGGAGTACACTTCAATGGTTGCTGAGATTATCGAGAAAGAGATGTGGAACGGAGCTATGGGAAAATCTGATGTGCTGGTGATCGACAAAAACTGAGTCCAAGCTAGCACCAAACCAAGGGGGAGATTGAAGGGTCCAGTTAATGGTTTGGTCTAGGCTTACATTGTATTTGTTCTTTTGAGTCTTTAAAAGTAATTTTGTGGGTTGTTTAGCAGTTTACGGTCCAAAGGTGAGTTTACGGCCGTAAACACGTTTACGGCCGTAAACCCAGTTTGCGGCCCAGTCGAGTATATATAGTGGTGGTGTAGGTCTTTGTCTAGTTGTTGATGCCAGAGAGTTTATGGTGTACTGTGTCGAGTTGTACCAGACGTTTTATGCTATAAATGTGTGCAAGCTTGATTTCTTTTCTTCTTCTACTTCTATTGTGATTGTTTGTTGCTTGATCATTGGTAAAGATCCGTTTCAGGACCTTACAGAAACCCCCTTTTTCACAGCATGTTCACTTTGAGTAGGAATCTCCGTGGCAACTGTCTTAGCTTGAGTCACAACAGTTTCGACAATAGGCTCTTCTGTGGGTGTCATGGTTTCAGATTTAGATGGTTTCTTAGCAGGTTTCTTTGTTCTTTTGAGTACCCCTTTTCCAGTCTTCGTGGGTACAATCTCTTTAACCACTTCTTCTGCTACTTCTTTTGGCTTCACATCTTGTCTCTTTTTCTTATGACCCTTAGATGCTTTCGATGAACCTTCAACACCTTTAGATAGAACCTTTGGTGGTAGAAAACTAGTTGGAGTAGAATCCATTAAAGCTCGATACTTAACCAACAATTAATGAGTAGGATTCACCAGTTTGAGCATCGAATCAGAAATTTGAGCCACATTTGGGAAAATCTTAGCATCATCCACCAAAATTTTAGGAACCTTCATTGATGCTAACTTAGCAGTATCAACATCAGTAGGAAAAAGAACATCTTCCTAAGTATATACCCCCCCTAAAAATTAATCCCCAAAACCTAGCACTCGAAACTCCAGTTGCTAGATTGGAATGAGAAATTGAATTTCCAAATTCTTCCCACAACAAGGATGCATAATCATCCAATCTATAATACAACCAAGCCACAATAGAATATACTACAATTTTCGCCTTATCCAACCCTGAACTTCTTCCAGTTAAGCACCTTAGAATAATGCCGAAAAAGAAACTCCAAATACATGGAAAACTGGACTTCTTGAAGTGATTAATAATAAATAAAGTGTGTTGATGACCCATCTCATTGAACATATGAATTACTTGTTCAGTGGCCACATCATAAAACATACCTATAGAAGGTAACTTCAAGATTTGGGCAAGTTGCTTCTTGGTAAGTTTCTTCATCTTATTTGACATCAAGTAAAACGTAACAATCTTCGTGGTTTGTTGTAAATGGCAGTAGAAGCAGCTAACGATAACCATTGCATCGGAATTGAGAATGAAGATGATAAAGCATGATTAAGAACAAAGTCGTTCAAAACCAATACAATCATTCTTAGTTCTTCAGGATAAACATCAAGCGAGGGATTAAACCAACAATTCGTGTGTTGAATATTCATCATCGGTTGTGAAACCTCTTCGTCATTGGTATTGAATTGATTAGCGATGTTTTGCTCAACAACCATTTGAGTAGATTGAGAGAATTTTTGAGAGAAAATTTGTGATGAAAAGTTAGGGTTCTTGAGAGAATTTTGAGAGCATAAAATTGGAATTGGAATGAGCAATTTCTTTAATTAACTGGCGTGAAATTTGAATTCAAACCGTTGCCTAGTGAGATAACGCCACGTGGAATATTGGTTACTTAACTGTCACTATAGAAAACTGCCACGTATAAAAGTGATTATCACTTTTTTCCTTGAGTCTCGTGAAAATCTTGAACCGTCCCATCCAACAGATATTTCACATGCCCGAATTAAAACCGAACTGCCATGTCTTTCTATACAACGCTAGAACCATCCTTCATTATGGAGGCTGGGCTCATTCACTGTGGGAAGGATAAGAGAAATCATTTTCTAGACTTTGCAAAATCTAAGTTTTGAGTTGGTAATACTCAAAACCTCAAGGATTTCAGTGCTAATGTGTTTAAAAAAAAGATAGAAGCAAAATAAATTTTTTTTTGGGCACTGTGATATCAAAGAATCTTTGATATAAAAGCAGATAGATCTTGGGCAAAAGATATGCTTCATTCGACATCAAGAGAGATAACGAACTGCTTGTGTGGTTTCCCTTGAATTACAATTGAAAACTCATTGAGGAGTATCGAAGGGCCTCTTTTTCATAAGGTTCATGGGTGATTTCATTTTCACACAAATTTACAACTTAACATAAGTGTAAAGAGTTGTGCAAAAATACTTAGATGACCAGTGTAATCAAGAACAAGTAAGCTTTGAGATAACTGAAGTAACGAAAGTTAGAGAAAGATGTTCAAATGGAAATATCATTTATTGAAAATTTAAAAACTGGATCTATTGGGTAGAAACAACTTGGGATGCACATATTTCATTAAGATCTCACACTGGAAATGAAAATGACATTTTGAACATCGAAAGTGGTAGTTTGAAACAAATGTTTCGAGATAATCTTGAACATAAAAATGTTCACCATGAATTCATTAAGTTGAGATTTGTTAGGTTTCACCTTCATCACGGAAAATTGATTTAGGATCATTAACACATATTTGTGACATACCTATATCCTGGATGGTTTTGACCAGAGATGTCTTGGGCATGTGTCATTGTGTGTGATCATGTTAGAAATTTTGGGTGAAAAAGATTGGATACGAAGACTCATTGTACCTCTACGAAAATTAGACTTAAAAAAAATCTCTTTACTCAACATGAGAAGAGAAAGGTAGCTCGTCAACTATTGTGAATACAGCCTGATGGGGAAGAAACTTTCGTGTGAAAATTTCCTTAAGGCTTCAAACGCAAAGAATCTATGAGGCTTGTGGACAACATATTGCAACATGCTTCTAGGGACACCTAACCAGGACAAAAGTTTCGTGTCATACATGTGCCCTTTGAATATGTGCATTTAGCATGTGAAAGAACAACATATTGTTACAATGAGCTCCCCAACAGAAATAACGAAAATATTTATGTATTTTTCAATTTTTCTGAAATAAAAGTTCAAACAAAACAAAAATGTTTTTGGATTTTTGATTTTGTAAATGCAAAAACAAAACAAAAAAATCTTTTTGGATTTTTGAATTTTATAAACGAAATGATAAAAATAAGAAAATCTTTTTGTATTTTTGAATTTATAAAAAAAGTACAAAAATAATAAAATCTTTTTGTATTTTTGACTTTTATAAACGAAAGGACAAAAATAAGAAAAAGATATTACTAACACTGTTTATTTGTTAGAGATAAAAAATATTTCCCACGCGAACCAATGTTTTCTGATATCCAAAGAAATGTCCCATAGTCTCGCTCACCAAAGATATGTACTTCCCATCAAAAGACTAACTCCATAAACGAGACTGGTACTGAATGAATTAGTGGGATACTGAACGCGAATGCTGAATGTGAACAGTACCCTTCGAACGACTAGCATACAAGTAACGAAAGTTAGTAAAACACTCGAAAGTTATACCAAATAGTCGAAAGTGAGATAAACAGTCGAAAGTTAACATAACAATTGAAAGTAAGATAAACAATCGAAAGGTAACCTAACATTCGAAAGTAAGACCAATAAATTCACATTGTAAATCCAAGACAATTTATGTAGAATGTGGAACATAACAAGTTTCCATCATTCCCAATTCATTTAAATTTCTTAAAAATGATTTTTTCGTCCATTAGTTTTGTAAAAATATTAGCAAGCTGATAAGTTATTTTGACAAAATGGACTTCAATATTCCCATCTTCAACGTGGTCTTTGATGAAATGGTAACGAAGAGAAATATGCTTAGTTTTCGAATGTTGAACTGGATTATGACATATGCGAATTGTGCTTTGAGAATCGCAATACAAATGAATTTTCTTCATGTTAATCGCATTGTCACGTAGTTGACTTTGGATCCGGATCAATTGAGATCTACACGCTGCAACAACAATGTATTCAGCCTCAGCAGTCGAAATTGATATGCATGTTTGCTTTTTCGATTTCTAATTCACAAGTTTTCCGTCTAGATACTGACATTCTCCTGTTGTGCTCATTAGATCTAATTGACAACCCCCTATATCCACATCTGAGAAAGCTTGAATGAAGCATCCTGTTTTTGACGGATACCACAAACTGAGAATCTTTGTTCCATGTAGGTATCAAAAGATGTTTTTCACTGTAGTAAGATGAGGTTCTCTTGGATATGATTGATATCTGGAACAATTACACACAGAAAAAATTATATCAAGTCGACTTGCAGTTAAATACAAGAGTGAACCGATCATGCTTCTATATGTTTTGATATCAATAACTGGTTAATCCAGCGAAAGATCTAAATGAGTGCCAACTACCATGGGAACTTTAGATTTCGTGCAATTCGTCATTCCAAATCGTTCAAGCATGTTTTGAGTGTAACTTTCTTGGTTGATAAAAATTCCTTCCCTTCTCTGATGAATATTTAAATCCAAGAAATGATTTATCTTTCTGAACATGCTCATTTTGAATTGACTCTTCATAAACTCCTTAAATTTCTTTGACAACGAAGGGTCAGTTGAACCAAATATAATGTCATCGACATAAATTTGAACGAGAATTACATGATCCCCTACTTTCTTTCGAAATAAAATGGGTTCAACTGATCCTTGCTTAAATTTTGTGATTTTCATAAAATTGGTAAGAGTCGCATACCAAGCATGATGTGCTTGTATTAACCCATAAACTGCCTTGTGAAGAATATATCAATGGTCAGGAACCTTATCATTGATGAAACCAGGTGGTTGTTCAACATAAACAGTTTCTTAAAGAGCACCATTAAGGAAAGCACACTTAACATCCATTTGGTAGACGTCGAAATCCTTATGAGCTGCATAAGCCAGAAAAATTCGTACAACCTCGAGTCTTGCAACAGGGGCAAAGGTTTCTTCATAATCAATTACATCTTGTTGACAATAGCCTTTTACGACTAATCTAGGTTTTTTTGAACAATATTTCCTTCTTTGTCCATTTTATTTTTAAAAACCCATTTTAGATCAACTATCGAAACATCATCAGGTTTAGGAACCAATCTCCAAACCTTGTTTTGTTCAAATTCTTCCAGTTCAACTTGCATTGCAACAACCCAATCAGGATGTTCTAATGCATTCTTAACTGTTTTTGGTTCAATCCTCGAAATAAAGACAATAAACATACAAAGTTCCTTATGAACATTTAAAACCTCATTTTTGGTTCAAATCTGTGCTTATGTCAAAACCCCAGAATTTGGATCACCAAGAATTTATTATTTTTGATTATTCCTTGTCCATTTCTCCATTGGAGGAAAAGTAGGATCAAACTCGAAATGTGTATCCTCGTATGTTTCTTCAGATTCTGAAATTTCATCTAAAATAGAAATATTATCATTAGTATCAAAGACTTCATTACCTCTATCGTCATCATCATGATTCAATCCACGTTGCCCCCCCCCCTCAACTAATAGATTCGTTGTCTGATGCTACCCTCGACACCAGCTTGAGTAGTCAATTGCTCGCCTTGATATTAGATTGATAAACCAATTTTTTTCGTTCGTCATGGGATGTAGTCATCAAGTGCTCTCCCTCCACTTGACCATCAGTTGAATTATGTATTCTTTCGACATTGACTCTCTACGTTGATGATGAATTTGCTTCTTTGTCTTCGTTAGTGAGTGTAGAATCATCTGAGTGTTTTAATGCCTCAGGAACTTGATTGTCTTTAATATTGACTTCAACATCAATTGTGCTGTCAGGAACATCTAAATTAAATCAATTTAATATCAAAAGTAAGCATTTCCCCATATTCTTCATTTGTTTAAGAGATTATCGGTTTCTTCGAAAATTCTTGTTCAATTATCTTAACATAATAGTAATCAAAAGTGAGACTAAAAGTTTCTTCAACTTTTTGAGTCCTCTTGTTCATCACCCTATAAGCAACAAAATTTTGTAAATATCCCAAGAAAATCCCCTCATAAGTTTTCGTCTGAAATTTGGAAAGATTGTTCTTGAGATTCATTATGAAGCATTTGCAACCAAAAACATGGAAAAATTTAGCATTAGGTTTCCATTTGTTTATGATTTCATAAGGTGTGATGTTAAAACGACGATGAATAAAAGAATGATTTTTCATAAAGCAAGCAGTCAAAACCACCTCTGCCCAAAAGTATTGAGGCAAGTTCGCATATGTAATCATCATCCTAGCCGCTTCACATAAGGACCTATTCCTTCTTTCGACTACACCATTTTGTTGTGGTGTGTAAGGAGACAAAAAAATTACGTGAAATTCCCAATTCAGTCATAAATGAATCCAGAACTCGGTTCTTGAATTTTGCGTCATTTTACTTTTTATCTTTCGAACTTTCTTTTTCAAACTAAGTTCAATGTTCTTGATAAAATCAATCATCACTTGAGTTGTTTCAGATTTTTGTCTAAGAAAGAAAACCCAATTAAATCATGAAAAATATCAACAATAACAAGTATGTATTTCTTCTTATCGAGAGACTCAACAGTCGAAGGACCACACAAGTCAACGTGAAGAAGTTCCAACGGTTCAGTGATCTTTGAATAAATTGTGATTGGAGAACTCTGACGATGTTGTTTGCTTTGTTCACAAGTTGTACACAATGAATCATTGTCAAATTTTAAAGCAGGTAAACCGCGAACAAGATTATTAAGAACAAGTTTGTTTATATTTTTGAAGTTAAGATGAGAAAGACGTCGATGCCATAACCAACTAAGGTCTGAACAGTCTTTCGATAGTAAACACACAGAAGGTATGCCCACTATTGGTTTTATGTCGAGAGTGAACATATCACCCTTTCTCTTAGACTTCAAAAAAACTTCTATCATTTCTTTATTTGATATTACGTTTCCTTCCTCGTCAAAAAGAACTTGATTTCCTGTGCCAACCACAAGTTGAGAAATGCTTATCAGGTTATGCTTTAACCCTTCGACATAAGCAACTCGTTTAACCGTAAACTTTTTCCATTTTTGACAATTCCATATCCTTTAACTTTGCACTTTTTGATTGTTTCCAAACTTTACTACTCCAGCATTCTATAAAGAACAAAAATCTCACAAATTTTCCTTCCTCCCAGTCATGTGACACGAGCATCCACTATCAATATACCAGTTTTCGTCATATTACTCGTCACATAGTACCTGCAATCAATTAGAGAGATTTATGTTGCCAAGACCTTTTACGTCCTTGGACATTAGCATGGAAAGTAGTGTGCAATGATGAACTAAAAATCCAACTTCGAACTTTAGTTTTAATGTTGTCAATTAAATCAACTTTGTAACATCCGGATTTCCAGTATCATAATTGAGTGTTTATTTTTGAGTCAAGGAGAGGGACTCGACGAGTTGACGCCTAAAGTCGTCGAGTAGGATCGCGACTGCTGACTGGGATTAATGAACGGACTCGACGAGTCGGCGAGTGGACTCGGCGAGTCCGCGCTGTGGACAGAAACCCTAAATCTTTGGGCCTGAGCCCTATTGAAGGAACCTTATGGCCCTCATTGCGGCCACCCATACCCTTGAGAAACCCTAAGAGACCAGAGAGCATAGAGAGTGAGGGAAAGAGCTAATTGCACCACCTTTAGTTCATTCTTGCAAGAAGAAGAGAGGGGATTCAAGCTAGGCTGATTGAGGAGCTCAGATCTACCATCATTTCATCAAGGGCTTCTGGTTGAGGTATGGATCCATGTCCATTTTCGCGTATAAAGTAGATTTATGGAATCTAGGGTTTCCTTACCCTTTCTTGAGTTGGATTATGGAAGCATGTGAAGTCCCATTGTGGAATAGACCTTAGATCTGGACCTTGAGAGGTCCAGAGTGTCCCAACAACCAAGCTTTATGCTGTTACATGAGAGTATTGAGCCTAGGGCTCCATTTTTAGAGCTATTTCACCATATAGAGCCATATGTGCAATGAATGAACGTAAAGTTTAGACCTTTACGTGACTTTTGGGTGTTAGAAGGTCATATCTATAGGTTAGAGAAACAGATCTGACCTCAGAACGTCGTTTGAGCATTCTCATGGAAGGAACTCACCGAGTGCATGAGAGGACTCGACGAGTTGGATCGTTTTGCACCACGATTCGTGACCAGTGGTAACACGTCGAGAGAAGAGTTAACTCGACGAGTCGAGTAATTCCTTAGGAGGATTCAGAGGACACGCATGGACTCGCCGAGTCACCCGAGTGCACTCGACGAGTCTGGTTAAAGTTGGACCGTTGACTGAGGTTGACTTTTAGGATTTGGTCAACATTTGGACATTGGACCATTGGAGGGGTAAAATGGTCTTTTCCCCTTCTGAGAGGTTGTAGGAAGGAAGTAGTCTAGCCTATGAGAATCATTGTTGATTAAAAAGTATTATCGTTTTGATAGATGGAGGCTAGATCAGGGATATCAAGCACGAGAGTTTTCTAGACGTCATACGAGGTGAGTCTTCTCACTATACTTTACTTGGATTGGTAACTATGAGTGACCGGAAGGTCTTATGTGTATAAGTTATGAGACTTTATGTGATATGTGACCGAAAGGTCTTATCTGCTATGACGAGTATGTGATATATGTTCCTATGTGATATGTATATGTTATGTATGTTATGAGTAGCATGGTAAGGACCGGAAGGTCAGTATGGTATGGACTGGAAGGTCAACATGGTATGGACCGGAAGGTCAGCAGTGTATGGACCGGAAGGTCAACATGGTATGGACCGAGTGGGACCGGAATGTCTACTCAAAGGGTGGGACCTGAAGGCCCCTGAGACACATTGACCGAAAGGTCTCGTAGAGTTATAGCCTCGAGTGGCTAGTGTATGTGCGTGGTATTTTGGGGAACTCACTAAGCATGCGTGCTTACCGTTTATGTGATATGTGTTTCAGGTAGTTCAGAGGACCGCGGGAAGGCACCGGCATGATTGTACACACACACTATGGTTGGGAGGAGCTACTGTGGATCCTGGATTTTATGAGATGATTCGAAAATTTGTTAAATGAATATTTGATGTTGAACAATATGATATATGTTTTTATGAATTAAAAATGAAAAATTTGGTTTGAATTTTCACGACGTTACAAACTTCATCAACTTTATGCATAGAAATGTAATCATGTAATAACGAAGTTTCAACTTTGATTTTCCCTTTTTCAACCTTTTCTTGTGAAACATCGACTTTCATTGCTTTAACTTCTTTCCATTTGTAGACTTTCAACACCGATTCTTGAAAAGTGGTACTTCCGTTTAGAGACTCGTACAAGTAGTTCTTATAAGCCTCACAGACTTGTTCTTGAGAATACTTTTTCTATTGAAATTTTCGACTTTTTCCTTCCAAGCAATGATTTAGATTTTTAGTGTCATTTCTTCCTTTGACAAAAGATACTTTCGATTTTTGATTCAAATCAGGATTTGGAATAGACGGACCAACAGGCTTAAAAGGCACATTCTTCTTTACAACATTTGTCATCTTTGTAAAATTCATCTAAGATGATGATCTTTGTGGTCGACGTTGAAAGCAATTTTGACATCGATACTGATAACCAAAATGTCAATCTTTCTGAAAAATCTTTTTATTTTGAGAAAAATTTCTTTGAACATTATTTTGAAACTCCTCCATCTTATGAACATTTTTGTCAACATAATTTTGATGAAAACGTTTTTGTTCTTTTTTTTGAGTTTGAGTCGAACTCTTCATTCTTATTTTCTCATTCACTTTTTAAGCAACTTTCGCTTTTGGTGAAAAACTTATATTATTTTCAACATTCCTTCACTCATTATTCGAATTATATTGAGAGAAATGTTTTGAAGTATAAATTTTTGATGTTTGTGAAAACTTCTTTTTAGAATTTTGCTTATTCTTGTATTTCAAATACTTAGCTTTCTGTTTTTCCTTTTGTTGCAACCAATAAGCCTTGTTTTGAGGTTTCTTTCCAGAAATTTCGTTTCTCAAATAAGATTTCACATCCTTTTCCTTTTGATGTTGAAAATTCTCATTTTGATTTTTGTAAGGAACTTTTTGTGCAACAGATTTTTCTTTCTTTTTGAAATCAAGAATTTTTGCCTTTTGATTATTACAATCATTAGGAAAAACTTTCTTTTTTCTTTCTTCAGTTTTACTTCCAACTTTTACTTTTCCTATTTTCACAACCCATACTTTGTTGGATTTCATTTCATTTTCATTTTGAAAAGGATTTTCGACTCTGTTGCCTTTGAAAAACATGTGACCTTTTGTTTAACCTGTTTTCCTCCATATTCTTATTTCCATAAAAACCTTCTTGAGTCACCATTTAATTAACCTTTTTCAATAATTCATTTATTTTTGGATCAAAATTTTCAACATTTCCTTTCATCACAAAGACTTGATTTGGAAAACCTTTAATACATGATGGATAAAGAACATAATTTATCTCCAAATAATGTTTTCCCTTTTCTTTCAAAATCTTTAAAAATTCTTTATATCATCATACACTTGAGTTTCTACAACTCAAGGAATTTCCTTCTCATTCGAATCATCATCACAATCACTTTCTTTATTAGTAATATCCTCAACAACAACTTCCTCCTATTGTGAGTCACAAGATTTGGTTGTCGAAGATGACTTATTGTTTAATTTAGCATTAGAATCAACATTATCTTTGTCTTAAGCCAACGAAGTGACATTAATGACAAAAAAATTCGAGCAATCAACACATTCCTCTTCTTGAATTTCACTGATATTCTCATAATCATCTTCGATATCAACAAAATTTTGATGAGTACTTTGTGTCTAATTCTCAGTCTTGTTTAAAGTCTTCATCTGTTCATTTTTGGTCAAAGTCTCATTCACAATTTTAACATGTTCATCAGCATCCAAACAATCATTTATGTTAATTACACCATAAGCATATGAATCATTGGGGATAGTGGTATAGGCAGCTACTTTACTTTCACAATCGAAAGTAGTCTCATCAACTAACTCTCATTTAAAAGTAATTAAGGGAAGAAACTTCCTATGTTTTTCTACACAGATGTCAGCCAAATGATAAAGATCTGTAAGTTTTCCATACAGCCGTTTAGCGGTATTACAGTAAATGTTTCATTGTTTGATTAGCATCTTATTATCCATCCAAAGCGAGTCCCTATCACACATAATGTTTGTAATGTAAAGCTCTAAACGTTCGATTTTAGATTTATTCTCTTCAAGCCTATTACGAGCTTCATACAAGGATGCCTTAGAATTTTCTACCTCGCTAATCATTGAAACAAGTAAGTCATTCAGGTAAGAGCACGTTTCGTCAAATTCACACAAGACATAATGAAAAGAATTGGAAGGAATATTAAATCAGATTAGAAGATCATGCACCTTTGCAGTCAATGGAGCTTTTGCACTTGTTGACACAAATCATCTTCTAGTCATATTTTGATCTTCTTCGTTACTTTACTCTTGAACGTTCTCATACTCCTCCAAATCTTTATCAACTTTTCCTTCTTTGTACCTTGCGTACAAAACCTCGTGTGTAGGATTACGCATCTCTTCGTCATTAGATCTAGATGACCAAATTTGATACATTCCATCATTCTCATCCCCTCCTCTAGCCATGAGTGAAATATTTTTCGTTTGAGCATGAACTTCTTCCAATCTATTCGTGTAATACACCACATATTTCACATTCTCTTTCTTCTCTTCCATCGTCCGCAACATGCAATCCTTAGCCAAATTATTATGACCATTATAGTAATTGTAGTTATATCCAGAATCTCCATTCAATTTCACTTCCATCTTGTTCTCATTTTCTTTCTTTTCTACTTTCGCTTTCGCATTCTGACTTCAACCAGCATTCGACACTTCCTTCTTGTCAACATTGTTCTTAAAACCTCCACTGATTGTTTTTTTTTAAAAAACTTCTTCACTTTATTATTAAGGTAATAAGCAACTGCTTCATCATCATATTTGATTAGAAATCCTTCTTAATCTTCTTTCACATCACCCTCAGACTCATCTTCCTTCACGTTTTCTTTCGACACCAAAGCCATTGGACCATCATAGTTCAACTTGTTTTCCTCAACAATTTCCATTATCTTTGTCTCATGCGTTTTGAGAATATTATACAAATTTTATAACAAAAGAGTATCAAAATCCTCATGTGTCTTTATTATCAAGCATATGTCTCTCCATTCCTTTCTAAGTACATATACGAAAGTAAGATTGAATTCAAGTGTAGTACATTTTACCCCATATCGATTGCATCTGAAAATCAGATTATTCATCCTATTATAATAAGCTTCCATGTTTTTGTTTTCTTTCTACCTGAAATCAGTAAGTTCAGACAGAAATTTTGTCACAAAACTCTTCCTTGTTCTTTCATTAACATGATATTTCTTTTTCAGAGTGTCCCATATTTCCTTTGCATTTGTGCACCCACAAACGTAGTTGTAGAGGACAGGAGGAAGAGAACATCTCAGTTCACGAAGAGCTTTCTTATCACAAGCCTTTCTATAGTTTGCTCGAGTAACCATGTTTGCAGCTGTTCCAACAGTACCAACATTCTCAACCAAATCTTCATGATAATTTGCATCTTTGACAGACATCCCCATATTTTCATCTAAGCCATTAAGATAATCTTCCATCTGATCGGCCCCCTGATCATAATACTCGAGAATCAACATCAGAATCTTCGTTGCAGATCCACGAAGATTGGCATAATTCATCATCGTTTTGACATTGAGATTTGGCATTTGATTTGATTTGATGAAAAGGTAAATTACTAGAAGAAAATTAAGATGATTAACAGATCGATTGATAGAAACAATAGCATAATCAAGAGAAAATTATGCGAATGGTACATGTGATTTAGTATAAATTGCACACTTGGTCCCTAACTTATTTTTCTAACTCGGACTATCCTCATGTTTTAATTATGTAACGTGCCTAGTCCCAATTTTAACAACCTGTCAATTGTTTCCAATAGACACCCCACATGCCTTGCACGTTGGGGGTATAATAGTCATTTACCATTTCCAATGATCTTCAAATACTAGTTTTTTCATTAGGGTCAACCCTAATTTTGAGTTTCTTTCAATTTCTTCATCGTTGAATTGGTTATACATTTTCTCCTTCAAATCAGGAATGGTTAAATATGATTGTAGGATTGCTTTTGTAATTCGAACTTCAACTACTAACCATAATCTAGGAGGACCCTTTTATGCATGTTCAAGTAAGGTATGTTGTATTTAAGTATTTTGTATTCGTAACCCTAGTTGGAGATAACATTGTATGCGATTGTGGGTATTGTAATCATGGCTTTTGAATTTTACAGGGACCACATAAAGGATTTATTACTTGGGTAGATGATGATGAAAAGGATCATGGTGATGGTTTAGCAATCTCCTGGCTTGTGAGGTTGAACAAGAAGCTGCAAAACAAAAATCTATTCTTGAATATATGTTTATTTATTAGTTAGGTATTCTTCTTGGTGATACTTGTTTACAAGTTGTAAGGTGAAGATTAGTTGGTATTGTAATGATAAAGTCTTTTGTAATGGTTAGGTTGTAGTAGTGAATGTAACGGTATCGTCTTCTGTAATGGTTAGGTTGTCTAAGTATTTGTAATGAAAATGGTTAAGTTCTTTAAGATCAATGAAAATGGTTTTAGTCCTAGCAACAATAACATGTTGTATGTTAGTAAACCTAAATCAAAACCAAAAAACTACAAAACCTAGTTTGAATAGACTTAAATACCTTTTGCATGTCACTCATAAACGTGGAATTAGAATTGGTTCCCAAACCTAATTCATCAACCAAATTACTTAAAAACCAAGTCCAATAATTCAATGTTTCTGATTCAACCATAATGTAGGCTATAGGATATATCCCATTATTACCATCCAATGCCTTTTATTACAAACATAAATTACGAAAAAACATAGGTTAGTTAAGACCAATTTCAATAAATAACAGATAATAAAAACTTAGTAAAGTGATTCATAACCCGAATGAAGTTTATAAGAAGTTCTTACCACGATATACAAAAGTAGGCATGAATAAGAACCTTTAATGAAGGCTCCATCAAGTCCAAGAAAGTCCTTACTTCCCACTTCAAAACCCCTCTTCAAAGATCCAATGCAACCATAGATACGTCTCAATGTTCTTGTCTGAACAGTTGGATTCTCTTCACTTTCAACATCAATTTTTACTGTAGTATCTAGGTTACGTGCATGTACCTATAAAACATAATCCATCAACAACCTATATTGGCTTGCATAATCTTCTTGAACATGCTTTAAAGCTTCTTGCTTTTCCCTAAAAGTTTTCATATGTGAAATGTCCATCTGGTACTCATGTTGGAGTTGCTCTCGTAAATCCCTAATGGGAATCTTTGGGTTTGTTTCAGTAACTTGCACTATATCTTGTACCATATGCTCTGAAAGGAACCTGTAGTCACATGCTTTGACTTTCTTTGTTTGTAGACATCGATGCTCTTTCGTGTATGTCTTAGCCATCCAGTCTATGTCATGCTTGCACTTACTACAGTAGATAACCCATGGGCATTTCTCTTCTTCATTAGTAGCAAGATTTGGTATAGTACCCTTACACACAAACCTAACCCTATTCTTATCATTTTTCTCTAATTGTATTTATTTCTTGTCCTTATTGAATGTAGTTTCACTTGTGTCCTAAAGGACTTAGATGAACTGAAAGTTTGAAAAATGTAGAAAGGCTCACTAACCAAAGATGCATCATTATCATAAGACCTTTGTATGGCTCTAATAGTTTTCCTTCACTTACCATAATTTTCCTCATCCGATGAAGACCCAGACAACAAAACCTCTACGTCGATCACTTCCAAGTCACCTTCTTGTGTATCTTCAGGTACATAACTTTTAGAAGAACCTCCAACCCATTCTACATCCTTGTCAATGTTCATATGGAAATCTTTCATATCCACATCAGCATCGTGCATGATATTTTCCAAATCAATAAAAAAATCACTATCTTGACTATCACTATCATCACCAAACTCATCACTCCCATTGCCATTATTGTGTCCACTACCATCATCATCATCCTCATTCTCTAAATTCATTTCAAAATCAACATAGTCAACCATAGATGGTTCTTTGTCCAAGTGACTATCATTCTCAACTTGTTATTGGTCTGGAACACTCTCATGCTCAACTTGGGTTAGTTCTGGAACACTCTCATGCTCAATTGGAGAGTCATGCCACTCCAAGAACAACCTTTTGGAGCAAGCTGGTGGCTCTTTAATTTCGACAATTCTAACATTACTAGGATTGGGGGACATAGACTAAGTATGTAAATTTGTTTTCCCGTGCTCAATATATATGTCTATTATCTTATGGTTACCAACATACGTACCCAGATGGTGAACAACCTGATCAGAACCGAAAGCAACTAACCAAAATTCCAAATCGCCAAATGATCTCAGAAAATGATAGTAGAGCAGCGTCTGGTCTGAATCAATATGCCTAAGTTCCTCTATCATCTCGTCAATGTTGTGAATGGAAAAGGTGTCAATGTATAGTGAATCAACTTAATTTTGCTTCCCTTTGATGTACTTTCTTCCAGGGAACTGCGTAAACTGTCCACCATGGTGTAATCAGATAGAGAATATCGTCGAATGTCTAGCTGTATATTGAGGGGAAGTTGCGTTAGTCACATAATTTTCTGTTTAAATTACTCACATATTGAGGGAGTAAACACTTACCATACCTACGAGTAACGTCAATATCGTCCATGGTAGCACTATCCTCCAAGGCACCATCGTTGTCTTCAAATGTAGGGTTCTCTCGATCAAGAGTTTTCAAAGGTTTTGTCTGTGAATGTTTGTGTCCGATCATACTGATAATCGATTCATATTTTATTTCTTGGCGGTAGAACGTTGTCAATGGTAAATGACTATTATACCCCCAACATGTAAGGTATGTGGGGCGTCTAACAGAAACAATTGACGGATTGTTAAAATAGGGACTAGGCACGTTACATAATTAAAACATGAGGATAGTTCGAGTTAGAAAAATAATTAAGGACCATGCGTTCAATTTATACTAAACCACATGAACCATTCACACAATTTTCTCCAGAATCAATTAATCACTTATTGATTAAGTGAAGAATTGCATTTTCAAATTGCGGAACAATAAACCAGAATGAGCAATTCAAAAAGATGAAAAACGCTATGAAGATTCTTCAATCAATGAAGTGAATCCCGCTCTGATACCAATTGAGGAGTGTTAGAAACAATGTTTGAATCAATCGAATTATGAAAGCAATAAAGAACATCGTGATCTCAATATGATATGTTTAGCTCCGATTAAGTCTGAATGAGCACAAAAGGTTTTTTGAGTACAAAGAGTGTAAATGGAGAGTGTTCCTTACTCTAGACCTAAGTACTTACCCTATTTACAGGGTACATCAGACATACAAAAAATACAAGGACTAGTCTATACATATCGAAAGGTGAAATGCTTTTTAAATAGATTAGATAACGAAAGTGCTTAACTTTCGTTATTTGCAGACACAAACTCTAAATATATGGCTTTCGACTCTCACTACAACTTTCGACTCTACACCTATATGTTATTGGAAATAGATACAGATTAATTACTTAATGAGTTAAGTACCAGTATAGAAATATTATATTTTTCTCTTAATGAGAAAAAAGGTAGATGTCCACGGGACTAGTGTTATGTGATGAGTTACATAACAAGGATAGAGATGTAGAGATGGATGGTTCCTTAGGGGACAAGAGATAGAGGTTCCTTTGAGGACAAGAGATAAAGGTTCATTCGGGGACAAGAGATAGAGGTTCCTTCATGGAAAGAGATAGAGGTTCCTTCATTGAAAAGAGATAGGGTTCCTTTGGGGACAAGAGATAGAAGTTCCTTCGGGGTTAAGAGATAGGGGTTACTTCTGGGAAATGAGACAGAGCTTCCTATGGGAACAAGAGTACGATTCCTTCCAGAATGAGATTATGTCCCTACGGGGAAAGAGATAATGATTCCCTTTGGGAATGCAGATATATGATTCATGCGGGAATCGATATTAAGTGTGGTTAGCGAAGATAAAGAAAGGTTCCTTAAGGGGAAACAAGGTAAAAGAGTTCTTTATAAGAACTTAGATATAATAAGTAAGGGATTAAGAGTATGAAATCCATGATGGATTCAAGAATAAGAATAAAGATTAAGGATACCCGAGAGAGAGAGAGAGAGAGAGAGAGAGAGAGAGAGAGAGAGAGAGAGAGAGAGAGAGAGAGAGAGAGAGAGAGAGAGAATACCCGATAATTTAATGGGATGTTGTTTTCCTAAAAAGATATAGAAGATTAGAGTATGAGATGTGAACTTTGGTTCTAGATGAGAACAAAGTGTTGAGGCACTAGAGATGAGAATAGAGAAGAGAAAGAGTAGATAAAATATAGAACAAAGAATATAGTAAGAGTTAGAGCAGAGAAGAGATAGAGTTAGAGATAAAGCTAGAGTAAGTATAGAGTATGAGAAGAACCTGAGAAGTGGCTAAAAGAAGAGTATGACAAATAGAGTAGATGTGTAACGCCCGGTTTTCAGGTAAATTTCCTAAAATATAAAATGTTTATTGATTTTGTGAATTCGCCTAGTACGTTGGGCGTAATCATGGTACACTGGGCGTACCATGGCAAACCTTGGACATAGGACTTTCCCCCTAGTACGTTGGGCGTACTTGAGCCAAAGGAAAACCCTAAATTTTAGGGTTTGGACCCTATTTAAGAACCTTATGCCCCAAGGTTTCTCTCATTACCATCCTCCATTGTCCCAAAGCACTATCTCGAAACCCTAATCCCTTTTTTAGAGAAACTTGAGCCTTGTGTGTGTTTTGTTGCAACTTTAAGAAGAATAGCTCATTGGAGGAGGATTAGTTTGCTTGGAGCTTGGAGATCCAAAACTCTCTTCACCTTTGCAAGCTTCTGGAGGTATAAAGCTTCAAAATTTATGACTCCTTAGCTTAGATCTAGATTTGGGACTATGTTTGGTATGTATTGGTCCCTTGGTTTCGTTCTTGTGAGTAGAAGCTGCTCCAGAACTTGTATTGGTCATTTATTGGTAGTTTTGGAATTGTAGAATCATAAAAATGGCATATTTATTGGTTAAGCTTAACCATGCATGAGTTGATGGTCTTAATATGAAGTTAGAATGTTAGAAAGGCATGTTGGGCCTCTTTGAGCCATGAAAAGGAATCAAGTAGATGAATTTATCGTTTAAGACATTTCCCTTGAGCTAGATCTGCAATTTGGACGTTTAGACTTAAGCATTAAGTGCTTAATGTGAGTTTTGCCATTCTGAGGAGTACACAGGGCGTACAAAGGGGTACGCTTAGCGTAGTGCATTTAAGCCCCAACTTCCTTTTGCTATGTAGCTTAACTGGTGGTACGCGGGGCGTACTCACCAGAACCCGTCTTGGGTCGTTTCTTGGGCTTTAGGTCTTTTGGGCTTGGGCCATGGCTTGTTGGGAATAAGGTAGGAAAGGTAAAAGGGTCTCTTACCCTTTATGAGAGGATGATGATTGGACTTTAGTCATGGCTATTACCCTGATTATTTATTAGATTTAGTTTGAATGTGTTTAGTTGAGGAGCGATTGTAGCAGCAACATGTGAGTGTGTATGTCTGAGCATCATTTGATTGAGGTGAGTCTTCTTATAGTGTTTTGGTGGGTCGAAGGCACCAATGTCGGCCCATTTATTATTTTTATTATAATGCTAGCTGTCTGTGTGACTCTTGCATGTATTGTATGTGTTTGCATGTATCCCGGGAGGGGCCTGATGAGTGTGTTGGGCGAGGCCCATAGTATGTTATCGACAGATTTGTGCTGGGCCGGGCCTAATCCCTGGCGAGGCCCGATGGATGTCGGACGAGGCCCATTGTATGTATGGTATGAGGTTATTTGGGGAGGTCTCACTAAGCTTTGTGCTTACAATTTAAGTTTTGTTTAAGCTACTTTCGGTTCGAAGGGGAAGTGCCCGACTTGATCACAACACATCCACCCATGTTTATGCACTTTTATGATTTTAAGATAGATTGTACTCTGATAACTATTTTTACTTTGACATGTTTCTGGATGGTTGATATGAATATTTGATGGTTTTGGGTTGAACTAAAAATGATTTTTAGAATCTTACAAGTTGGTATCAGAGCCTTGGTTTGAGGGATTCGGACACACTGTCGGGTGTGTCTGAACTCAAACTGAGGATTTGGTAAAATTTTCATAAAAATAAATGATTTCTAAAAATGATTACTAGAAAAAGGTGGTGGGATGCATGCAATCCGCCGAGCTCAAGTAAGTGTTCCCAAAATACCCATGCATGTTTGTTTGATTTAGTATGTGAATATGTGAATAACATGCTAGATTAGGGTAATGATCTACTAAGTTTTTTTTATGATAGGAGAGATGCCTTTTATGCTTACTGTATGAACCCCTAAAACAACATGTTATTTGGATTACAAATGATATGTTAGGATGGTCTGTTAGACAGTGCTCTGGTTAGAACTCGATGCCTGAATGTTGCTTGCTTTGTGCTTTATAGGAACCACTGCTAATACTAGTTAACTATCAAGCGAATATGCTAGGTTACATGTTGCGTAAATTAGAGATTTTAGAAGATTAAGTTTAACTCTATTGCGCAGCTCTTGTTTGAGTCCAACTATTATAATGTGAGACCTTTCAGCCGAAGAATTATCTAACGTCTGTGATATGTAATTATATTCATGACATAGTTAGCGGGTGTTAGTGGGGGTTTCTTCTACAGCTGATGATGGAGAGTAGTGGGAAGGGAATCTTAGGAGAACCTAGGAAGCATGTTAGCATTAACATATGCAAGTGTTAGTGGAATATGGAATTTTGGGGGTTACTTAGAGAAATCGGGACGAATCTTTAGGAAAGTACGCATAGGCGTGGAAGGTAGTATTGGGGCCGTACTACTGGAAGCACAGGATCCACACTCCAGTCAAGGGAGTCACAAGGATACTAAGGGACCCGCTTGGTGTGAGATTCTTTGAGTGTTTTCTGATGGTTTGTATGGTTTATTTTTTGTATGGTGGTCACTTGAGGTGGTTCAGGTCTGGATGAGGGATCGAGTTCGGGCTCTGGAGCCGGACCCTTGGATGATCAGATGCGGGAGTTCATTTCGTATGATATTACCCGCATCATTTTGGAGCAGACTCATGTGATCTTTGGTACAATCAAGGAGGGTATCATAGAGATTTTTGATGAGCGTATGGGCGCATGTCAAATTGAAGGGATAACTATGGTGGGTGCACGCTCTCTGACGTTCCGAGAGTTTCATGCCTGTGGGGCTCCTGAGTTCTTCGGAATGAAGGACCCGATTGCGACCAGAAGGTGGTTGGCGGCCATCAGGAATGCCTTCCGGACTAGCTTTTGTCCCGAGGGATCGAAGGTCAGATTTTCATCCAGTAATCTAAAGGACAAAGCTCGCGATTGGTCGGAGGAGGAGATGAGGTTTTATACAAAATATAAGTTTGTTTTTCACAAAAACCGCAACAGAAGACTTTAAAAAATAACAAGTTTATTTTTAGTTTATAACAAAACCAAACCATCAATAATCCATTTATAGAGGTCAGAATGAAATAAAAACAACGAAAGAGTTTTTAGAATGATAATCTTTGAAGCCTTTGAACCCAATTGGTTTTGGGGTGTTGACGAATATAACAAAAAATTAAAGAGCATGATTTTCTCTATGTCCACCATCAAGAGTAAGGCACTTGGAATGCTAGTTCTTTCTTGTATTAAAGTACTTATTAAGCCTTAAGTGCTTAACTCAAATACGCACTAAAGGAGAAGAACTTTAAGCCATAAAATCTTCAACACACTTCAAAATACAAGAAGAAGAGGCGAAGGGAGAGAGGTTTCGGCCATGGAGAAGAAAAGAGAAGGTTTCACCAAAAAAGTAGCAACTTTTGCAAGCCTCTTACTCTCCTTTATATACTACCATGAAAAATAAAGCCTACACATTATTTAAATATAAAGTATGAGCTGCTAAAGCAAGCATGGGGAACAAGAGGAGGGAGCTTGATAAGAAACCTCCCATGCCTCTAAATTTTGGCCATACCTTTACAAAAGTGAAGGATTCTTTAAATTTTATAAACTCAAAGTTTATAAAATATAAAGTTTGTCTTTAGGTAAAATACAAAAATATCCAACAAGTCCAAAAGGTTGTGAATGGCTTATTAATTCATACCATATGAAGTAATAACTAGTTATATTTTCTTATAATTATTATTTTCATAAAACAATAGTTATTCCCTAATTAAAATACAAGAATTTATATTATGTATTAATAATCACATTAATAATAAATATACAAAATGTGCCAACTTGATAAAGGTTTCACCCTATAGGATCATATATTAGCAATGTCGCTCAATAATGATTATTGGGCATATAGATTCAACAATCTCCCATTTGCACAAGATTCATTAACGACTGACATAGACAATAGCTAACATCTAGCAACGGGCTACTGCCCTAACAACATATGAAGGGTGTCATCTCATCAACAACCAATTCCACGAGCTCTAAGCTACAATTGTTAATAAAGGTGTGATATCAATTATTCCTTTGTCTCAGACATCATGTCAGACATGAGATATGGATCACCATCAATCTTATTTAGTGTTCAACTTTTAGTAAGGCCTTAGATGTCTAAATCTCAATTAATAAGAGGGACAAATCCCATCTTGACTACATACGCCCATCAATGTAGTTCATGTCATACCCAACGATGACCCTTATGACTGCCTTTTACGGAACAACGTTAAACCATGTCAAAGCATAACAATTCCTCCACTTCAAGTCCCCAATATGTATATCAGCCCTAAGAATACAAAGATATAACCTTGATCAAAACATCACTCTTGACTACGATCCATAAAGTGATTTTGATGCGGGTCAAGTCCAATACTTATTCTCCTAATCAAGTACCTGTGAAGTTGGTAGCTGGGCTTGCTATTCTCAGCTCCATGAGAATCCACTAATCCACTCATATTAGTCTTACCTCATATATGTTCCCACAACTATGAATGACTATGGGCATTTAGAATAACCTAGTTATTCAAGGATTTAGATATTCTAATATA
Organism: Lactuca virosa; assembly: GCF_052849685.1. NCBI lineage: Eukaryota > Viridiplantae > Streptophyta > Magnoliopsida > Asterales > Asteraceae > Lactuca > Lactuca virosa. The sequence continues at coordinate 320,654,973 of NC_136429.1, forward strand.
GAACACAAAAATTATTCAATGAAAGACTCATATCCAATATATCAATTCATTACAATACATGTTGCTTGTATTGTTTCAATATCCAAATACTAAATTTAATCAAATATATATACTTATATCAACAAGGCCCTATAGCACAAGGTTGACTTTCATGCTTTAGCTAATGAAGGATCTTTGTTAAGTAGATTTGACAAACTTGATTTGTATAATCTTTGCGAATACAAACATCTTCAGTTTTATATATAACTCATATATAAAGAAAACTAATGAGAATGTATTAGATGCTTAAATATGACTTAGATACCATTACTTACGTAATGGTATTACGCATAGTCATAATGAACTAGACATTAAGCATCTTTGTATGTTTTTCTCCAAACCACAATGTATTATAACTCTAATGTGTAACTGTAATTAAAATCTACATGTAAACACTATCCATGTAACTTTCTCTTCATTCATAATGAGGATACGCCCAATTATGAATGAGAGTCATCTCAATCTATTTGAAAGTTTAAGACATGTGTAACAGGATTAAACATAGTTTTATTTCAAATACTCCACAGATTAGGAATATTTCTCAAGTTCTCACAAGTACTTTAGAATGTTCCGATAACCCACACAATGACTTGTTCTCGGATGATACTGGTATCAATCCACATGCTCTAAACATACGACTTATTTGGCCTTTATGAATAATCATGACATATATGATTAATCCAATTGCAGCAACATATTGAATACAATCATATTATCTAGTTCAAATCATTTGCACTAGGATTTTGCTCAAAATCATGTCATGTGGTATTTGACAAGGTAAACTCTCTTAGAGTCATTTATCTTAAGCTCTTTAAGATCCTTGACAATTAATGCAATTTTACTTAATTTTGTAAGTTTCTGTGATCTATCTATATAGATCTTCATTCCAAACTTAGTTTGTCGACTACATATGAGACTAGGAATGTTACCGTACTCCCACAAAATTCATAGAAACATAAGAGTCATCTTTATTTATAAATTATAATTAAATCACACTACGTAATTATCTTATAAGAAATAAGATTCTTACTTTGAGATGTTAGCTTAAATCTTGGAAATTTTTTCATTCATGTATGTTTTATCCTCTGAAAAACTCACTTACACTTTATATTCATAATATATCGAGGAATATTAATCAAGCCCATACTTGATAATCATACATGAATGCATCTCTATATGTTTTATTAGTTTCTGATCAACTATTGAGCAGATTCAACAATAGTTGAAAACTAGCTAGTTCCAAATTATGTTGCATTTAGTTTATGGATCTTTAGCTCTTAAAGTTCCAAATTGCTCCCATTTAGAAAAAGAACTTTCTAACCACTTGTCTTCTGGAATGACAATTAGTGGGATTATTGGATACTTCATCTTAAACAATCATTTAGAATAGTCTACATAAATGCAATTAGTAGATACTTGAGTGGTTAAGCTCATTTTCTAACATAAGCTCCATAACTCCATACCTTTTAGGTAAGGATAAACCATTACATCCTTAGTCTAATGAAAGTATTTAATCCACTTGTTTGGTTGGAATATATATATATATATATATATATATATATATATATATACATATTTGTTGCAGTGAGCATAATTACAAATTTTTTTATAAAGTAAATAGTTCTTTTAAAACATCATATAATAGACTGCAAGGTCTATGTTTTATCCTCTTCAAAACTTGTACCATCGACATTCAACTAGTGGCCAGGTGACCCTATCCCCCTAGAGAATTCAAAAGGCTACCTCGAACATCAAAATATATATCCAAGTGACCAGGTGATCCTGTGCCACAAGAACCATACTAATGACGAGTCAATTTCTTTATCACAACAAAAGATTAATGATGATTTCATTAAGTTGTATTTCAGTCTTCACTATGAAACAATTCGATCAAATCAAAGGTTTCAACAATAGCGAATAAAAAATCATCAGTGAAATTGATTAAGCATCTATCACCAATTCTATTCATGGATTGAAAAGATTACATACATCACTTATGTATAATTCTTTGTCAAGACTTTTGTTCTTTAGCTACTAAAAGATAAAGACACTTGCGAATCATCTTCCCATATAAATAGGATTCACATAAATCAAATGAATCAAGCTCATTTACCTTCAAAATTCCATCCGTTTGAAGTTGGTATATATGTTTCATATTTATATAGTCATGATGATTATGACATAGATAAGTTTGAACCAAATATCATTTGATTAATTAGGTGTAATGATTAGAACCATCACTTTAATGAAAGCTTATAGATTTACTTCATAATTAAAATTATGAGAAAATATTCTTTAACACAGAATACATCATTTCAGAACATGAATGTGAACATCCATTAAAAGATAAGCAAATCTAGATTTATTCATAAATTACAACTGTTACATGTCCCTATAAGAATATGTACAAAACATCTATTGTTTAAATAACGACTATAACATCACTTGCTACATCTTTAGCACAATATATCATTTGTTTGTAATCAGTTGATTATTTCTTCCAATCATCAGCACATAATATCAATTATTAGTGTTACGTGAAGTATAACATAATCAAGTGAATGACGGAAAAATAAATATATCTATCATATAGATATTTGAAGTCTTATCCAATTCAGACTCATTCAGCTCAATGATATTAGAGAAGAAATTTCTCTTTCAATGTCTAGTTTCATCCACAATAGAAACAACATCAATCATTTAGATCTTTTCTTGATTTTTGGGTTCATGCTGTATATCCCTTAACTGAACTATAAGTCTTTTTCAGTACACAATCTCTTACACTCCCTCTATTCAATTCTTGAACAGACTTGAAATACTTTCTAGTGTTTTGATTGAATATTTGCTTTACTTGATGAGACATCTGATATGTTTCATAATTATCCAAGACGTTATGCAAGTCAAGACTAATTACTCCAGTATGATGTGAGACACATCAATATCATCACAATAATGCTTCCATCAAAGCATCATGATCAGAATGACTGGTTTGTGGAGGTTGTTTAGGTATGGGATCTTTTAGTATATATAATTTCTATTTATCCTTAAGGTAGAACCTCAAGATATTATACCGGTTATATAAATTATAATCATCAAATGTTACTGTCTCTTGAAACTCAACAAGAGGGAGGTTTTGCAGGGCGAAAGAGTACTAAAGTTATCAACATAATTTAACAAAGTTTCATTTAGTATTTTCAATATTTAGTCTTTAAAAATTAACACCTTTTATTGTTTCTTAAAACATTAATTTATTAAAGTCTAGGATCCAATTAATGAAACAAGTAAATGGTTATGTGACCTTTATCCCATAAACTTAATCAAACTCGGTAGGTAGCGATTACCAATTGCATACGAAATGTAGCTCCTAGATTATGGGATATTAAATAACTATTGTATAACTTTGCATGTTTATCCCATCTATGCCTCAGACCACTCATGCTTAGGTGACCTTTATCACACAAGATTTCGATCAAGTCATCCTACTTGAAACAACTTGTAGTATTGTAACTAACTAGTGACAATGTGACCCTTTAGAAACCAGAAACTACAAAACTACCCCAAACATCATAAGACAATCCTAATGACCAGGTCACCCTGCGACACTAAGACCATACAAATGATAACGAGTGTTCTTCAAAAGGACAACAACGACTTGCATTTTTTAGAAAACGTTTTATATATGTTTTACAATTATAGTTTATAAAAACACGGTCTCATGAATATTGCATGCATCCAACAATTCATGTACCCTTTTGTAAAATTCATATCACTTGTTATGAGGTTCTTTAGGTGTCAAATAAAACTTCATTTTATTTTTCATTAACCGCGATCAATTATAAACTAAAATCCGGAATTTTAAAATTTTGTCTTAGATCGGTTTTAAGAACCGGTAAAGTCTAAAATCAAAATTTTAAATATCTTTTTAATAATCAAAATCTTATGACTTTATGAATTTATAGAATAAACTAATTTTATTTTATAAATTCAATTTTATGCATCTTATGATAAAAGTCATATTTTGATAAACGAATTCAATTTCATCGAGCCGTCATTATTAGTAGCTCACCTCTCGAATAAGATTATTTGATTAATGGTAACAACTGAGTGAAACTTGATTCTATAAAGAAAGGGCTGCTTAATCAAGAAGTAAGATAGATGAGATGCTTCATTCCCCTGATTATTAGGATGGATAAGGCGGACTAGCTTTTCATCCGTATTGTGCCAGCATATTTTTTTGGCTTTATTAGGATTCATCCAGCAATCAGACTTAAAGAGAAAACTTGGATGATGATACTTATGTTTTAAATCTCATTTGGCATGCGTAAAGCATAATATCAACATATTGCGTTATGTTTAAAACACCAATATCATATATAAAATTTTGACGCCAAAAATAATCAGTAGTTTTTTAATTTTCCGTTATAACGCTATAAACCGATTTTTAGTCTTTTTAAAAAAACTCTTATTTATTATAAAGACATGAATTTTATATAATGTTTAAACACCTTTTAAACCATTTCAAATATTTTAAAGTTGGTTCTTTATAAGTTTTACAATAAAACAATTTTCAACGAAAATCGATTTTTAACCGGTAAACCGGTAACCGATAAAAATGTTTTTAAAAATATCTATTTATAAACATCTTATGTTATCTTTTAACTATTTTTTACTCAAACTCCATATGATATTATTTTATGATAACATGTTATTTAACATTTAAAAACAATTTTCATACATCAAACATAACATACAAGAACATAAAATAAACATCACAATCATGCATTAAAACATATGTGCATAAATCAACCAATTCTAATGACATTTTGTGAGCCAACACAAATTGCCAAGTCCATTCCTAAGGGACATTTAAAGGGACCAAAATCTTCTTGAAATGTTGTTGTTGAAGCTCCCACTTGATGAAACATCCATTGCTTGCAAAGGTAGAAAAGCTTCTTGAAAGGTAAATATTAAGAAATGCAACACTTTTCAGAAAAGGTTGCAGAAAGTGTTGCATCAGGAGCAACAACCCCTTTGCAACAACCATCAGTGACAGCTTTACCCACACTTTTCAAAAAACTGTCACTAACATTGTTGTATACTTATTAAGGCCAAAAGTCACCTTTTGGTCTTCAAAAAATGGTTCCATCTTCATTTCTTATTACATTTTTGTACAAATAATTATTTCTAAAAACTAATCTCTTACTTTACAAAATAAACCAAGAAAACTAATCAATTTAATTTATTACATACCATATGAATAAATAAATATTACAACCATTTTTAACAAAACAACCAACACAACAAACACAATGGTCCATGGTTAGTTTATGCACATAATACACATATCAAATATAATTACAAACAACTCTTTGTTTTTTCTAAGGAAAATTTTATATAACCAAAATGCATGAAAAATGGTTATATATAAAAATACACAATTTTAACCAAGAAGTTGCACAAGAAGACAAATATGGATATTTATTAACCAAAAGAAATTCATGCTTATTTTCCAAAAACCAAAGAATATAAAACATAAAAATCATTCTAACATATAAAAGATGGTTCTGATACCACTGATGGGTTTTGATACAAAATATAAGTTTGTTTTTCACAAAAAACTACAACGGAAGACTTTAAAAAATAACAAGTTTATTTTTAGTTTATAACAAAACCAAACCATCAATGATCCATTTATAGAGGTTAGGATGAAATAAAAAACAGCCAAAGAGCTTTTAGAATTACAACGTTTGAAGCCTTTGAACCCACTTGGTTTTGGGGTGTTGACGAAGATAGCAAAAAATCAAAGAGCATGATTTTCTCTATGTGTATCCACCATCAAGAGTAAGGCACTTGGAATGCTAGTTCCTTGTTGTATTAAAGTACTTCTTAAGCCTTTAAGTGCTTAACTCAAACAAGCACTAAAGGAGAAGCACTTTAAGCTGTCAAATCTTCAACATACTTCAAAAGACAAGAATAAGAGGCAAAGGGAGAGAGGTTTCGGCAATGGAGAAGAAAAGAGAAGGTTTGACCAAAAAACTAGCAACTTTTGCAAGCCTCTTACTCTCCTTTATATACTACCATGCAAAGTAAAGCCTACATACTATTTAATATAAAGTATGGGTTACTAAAGCAAGCATGGGGAACAAGAGGAGGAAGGTTGACAAGCACCCTCCCATGCCTCTAAATTTCGGCCATACCTTTAGAAAAGTGAAAGACTCTTTAAATTTTATAAACTCAAAGTTTATAAAATATAAACTTTCTCTTTAGGTAAAAGACAAAAAGATCCAACAAGTTCAAAAGGTTGTGAATGACTTATTAATTCATACCATATGAAATAATAACTAGTTACATTCTCTTATAATTATTTTTTCATAAAACAATAATTATTCCCTAATTAAAATACAAAAAGTGATATTATTTATTAATAATCGCATTAATATGAAATATACAAAATGTGCCAACTTGATAAAGGTGTGACCCTATAGGATCATATATTATTAGCAATATAACTCAATAATGATTCTTGGGCATATAGATTCAACAGGAGGTGGACTATACCATGGGAGGTGAGGCAGTTGAGATGATGTCTTGGGATGATTTTGTTACTAGATTCAGGGCTGAGTTTTTCCCCGTGATTGAGGTTCAACAGTTGTCGAGGGAGTTTCAGGACGTTCGCCAGACTACGAAGACAGTGGTGGAGATCACCACCATGTTCCATGAGAGGGCTTTGTTGGTTCTGCAGTATGTTGCGAACGAGGAGATGAAGAAAGCTCGGTACCATGATATTCTGAAGGATGATATTTAGGAGTTTGTGAGTATGTCTAGATGGAAGACATTGGATGATATGATCGCTCGGGATCGCAAACAGGAGATTGATCTGGAGACTGTGAGAAAGAGGAAGCCGGTTCAGGCGTAGGTATCGAAGGACTTGGGGAAGAAGCCCAAGATTGTGGGTTTGAGGTCGAGGGGATAATAGGGTCAGGGTCAGTGCGGCCGGTGTGGCCAGACGTACGAGGTAGCTTGTAGGGCGTGTTGTTCCGGCTGCTTTAAGTGTGACAAGACTGGTCACTTCAGCATGGATTATACTGTCACCACCACCATCCAGGGATCGAATTTGATTTGCTTTCATTACAATCAGAGGGGCCAAAAGAAGGCTGATTTTCTGAGTTAGATAGCAGGGGGAGCGGTGGTAGCACCCGCTCCGATGACATTAAGGATTACTGACGGCCTCCAGTTCAAGGCGGATGCGTTAGTGGTGAGGAGCCGATCTTTCCAGCTGACAGCCGAGGAGGTCGCGCAACACCACATGTGGTTATGGGTATGTATTTCATTCCTATTTAATTATTTTCTCTATTGATTATGCTTATTATTATATAATTGTTGTTATATAGGCGCGTTCCTAGTGAATAATGTTCCATCTTTAGTTCTGTTTGATTCCGGCGCCTCCTAATCGTTTGTGTCTCTTATGCTTAGCAAGAGTTTTGGTGACGCTTCGGGGGAGCTTGATTAACCACTAGAGGTAGAGATTGTCGATGATCGTCTAGTGCGAGTATCGAGGGTACATCGAGGTTACATTATAAAGTTATTTAGCAAGCGTAATCCGATTGAGTTGGTTCCTATTCCATTGCGTGAGAGCAAGGTGATCGTAGGAATGGACTGGTTGAGCCCTAATGGGGCAGTAATTGACTGCGGACATTAGTTAGTTCGGGCTCAAACCCAAAGTGGGGGAGAACTGATTATTCAAGACGAGGGTGCTCAACGCGGACATACTCTTTGTTCAGTTGCGAGAGCTAGGATATATTTTCAGCAGGGATGTTTTGGTTTTGTGGCTTATGTGTTGGATACCAGAGAGGAGAAGAAAAGGACGATTGATGATGTTTCAGTTGCTTTGGGGTATACAGATGTGTTCCCAGAGGACCTGCCTAGAGTGCCTTCGAAGAGGCAGATGGAGTTTCGTATTGATTTAGTTACTGGTGCGGCTCCGATAGGCAAGGCACCTTATCGATTCGCACCGCCGGAGATACTGGAGGTGTCTACAAAGCTGCAGGAGCTGTTAGAAAATGGATTTATCAGACCGAGTAGTTCACCCTGGGGGCAACATATATTATTTGTGAAGAAGAAGGATGGCTCCCACAGGATGTGTATTTATTATCAGGAGCTGAACAACCTGACGGTGAAGAACCGTTTTCCGCTTCCAAGGACTGATGATTTGTTCAACCAGCTTCAGGGTGCGTCTTGGTTCTCCAAAATTGATTTGCGATCAGGCTATCATCAGATGATGATTTGAGATGAGGATGTTAAGAAGACGACCTTTAGGAGTCGTAATGCCTTTTGGGTTCACCAATGCACCGGCAGTGTTCATGGATCTCATGAACTGGGTTTGCAGACCAATGTTGGATCGGCCAGTCATCATGTTTATTGATGACATCTTACTCTATTCTAAGACCAAGGAGTAGCATGAGGATCATCTGTGTGAGGTTTTGGAGACTCTGAGGAGGGAAAGGCTATATGCCAAATTCTCCAAGTGCGAGTTTTGGTTGGGCGAGGTGCAGTTTTTGTGGCACCATGTCAACCAGTAGGTTATATTGGTCGATCCGGACAAGATTGAGGCTGTGATGTATTGGGAGGTTCCAAGGTATCCATCTGAGATTCGAAGTTTCCTTGGTTTCGCTGGAAATTATCAGAGGTTTATTGAGAATTTCTCCAGGATTGCAGTTCCATTGACTAGGTTAACAAAGAAGTCTTCTACTTTTCGTTGGGGGCCTGAGCAACAAGCAGCGTTTGTGACTTTGAGGCAGAAGTTATGCGAGGCTCCGATCTTGACCCTTCCACAAGGTGTGGATGATTTCGTGGTATATTGTGATGCATTGATCTTGGGATTGGGTGCAATTTTCATGTAGAGGGGTCGTGTTATAGAAAATGCTTTGAGGCAGCAGAAGCCTCATGAGGCGAATTATACCACTCATGACTTGGAGCTGGGGGCGGTTGTGTTCTCGCTCAAGATTTGGCGTTATTACTTGTATCGGGTTCGCTGTATCATTTGCACGGACCACAAGAATTTGAAGTACTTGATGGATCAGCTAAATCTGAACATGAGGTAGCGTATGTGGCTATATGTGGTGAAGGATTATGATTATGAGATCCTTTATCATGGGGAAGGCCAGCATGGTGCCCATTGCTCTTAGCTACAATTCGGCTAGCGCATCGATCATGGATGTTTTTTTGAGGATGACAGTGATTACCCCACTCTTAGAGTAGATTAGAGAGCCTGAGGTTGAGGCTATTAAAGAGGAACACTGGAAGAGTGATCGTATAGTGGGTCAGGTGTCCACTTTTCATTATGACAGTCAGGGATTAATGAGCCTTCATCAGCGAGTCTGGGTTCCATATTGCAGGTGTGTGTGACAGATTTTGATGGAAGAGTCACACAAGTCAAGATTTTATATTCATTCGGGAGCGACAATGATGTATAGAGACCTCCGTCTCGATTGTTGGTGGCCCTACATTAAGATGGATGTGTCTTGGTACGTGGAGAGGTGTTTGACTTGCAGGAAAGTCAAGGTCGAGCACCAACGACCACACAGAAAAATGGAGCTATTGGGTATTCCCGTTTCGAAATGGGAGGAGATTATAGTGGATTTTATCACGAAGTTACCATGGACCGCACGGGGGGTGGATTTGATTTGGGTCATCGCGGATCGATTGACCAAGAGTGTACATTTCATTCCTATTCAGGACAACATTTCCATGGAGAATTTAGCGGATGTCTATATTTTGGAGGTTGTGGCACGACATGGCGTCTCCGTCTCAGTAGTTTTTGATCGGGATGTTCGATTCACTTCCAGGTTTTAGAAGAGGTTCCTTGAGGAGTTGGATACTTGTTTGCATTTTAGCACAACTTTTCATCTGCATACTGATGGTCAGAGCGAGTGGACTATCCAGACCTTGGAGGATATGCTTCGGGCATGTGTGCTGGATTTTGGTGGTAGTTGGGATACGTATCTCCCATTGGTTGAGTTTCCTTACAAAACAACTACCACGCCAGTATCGATGACCTTATTTTGAGATGATTTATGAGAGAAAGTGTCAGACCCCGATTATCTAGGGTGAGGTCGGTCATGAGTTATGGGTAGCTCGGAGGTGGTGCTCTGGAATACTGACTTGATCCAATAGGTGTGTGGGAGATTGCAGACCACACATAGTCATCAAAAGAGTTACGTAGATACACGCCAGTCAGATTTGGAATTTCAGGTTGGGGATATGGTACTCCTCAAGGTGTCACCTTGAAAAGGTGTTATCCGGTACAGGAAGCGAGACACGCTGGGCCCCAAGTATAGAGATCCTTTCAGAGTTATTGCCAGAGTGGGTAGGGTTGCTTATCGCTTGGATCAGCCCGAGGAGCTCAGTCAGATTCACATCACTTTCCACGTCTCTCAGTTACGGGAGTGTTTGGTTGATGATTCCACAATGGTTACTTATGAGGATATTCAGGAGGATGAGCACCTGAATTACATAGAGAGACCGGTTGCGTTCCTATACAAGAAGACGAAGACCTTACGAAACAAGGTTGTAGGTCTGGTAAAGGTGTAGTGGCAGCACCGACAGGGGTCAGAATGGACATGGGAGCCTGAGCAGGAGATAAGAGAGAACTACCCATAGTTGTTTGTGGAGGTGGACTTCAGGGACGAAGTCTGATTCAAGCGGGGGAGAATTGAAACGCCCGGTTTTCAGGTAAATTTCCTAAAATATAAAGTGTTTATTGATTTTGTGAATTGGCCTAGTATGATGGGCGTACCATGGCGAACCTTGGACACATGGCTTTCCCCCTTGTACGTTGGGAATACATATGGTACGCTGGGCGTACTTGAGCCAGAGGCAAACCCTAAATTTTAGGATTTGGACCGTATATACGCACCTTATGGCCCAAGGTTTTGAAGGGTTTTGAGCATTCTAACACTCTTATGGTGCACATGCAACCCTATAAACCTTGGATCTATGTTTTGTCTATTATACATGCAAATATTCAATATTCCAAGGTTTCATCCTAACTAGCATAATATGAAGCAACTATACTACAAAAGCCTAGTTAGATAACATACCTTTTGATGGAGCTTGAAGTCTTGATCTTTAAGAGCTTAGCCCCAATAATGTGGAAGCCTCAAGTCGAATCACAAATCACCAAAACCACCTTGGAAAACTTGAGAGAATAGTAAGCACACTAGAAATTGGCCCACTCTTGTTTACACACACACTAGTACCATTTCATGTGCCAAAGACCTCTTTATATACTATGGAGGAGTAGGGTTAGATTCATGTAAACCCTAATACCCATGACCTTTCATTTCCATAGGATCCATGGGTTAAAAACTCCATGGACTATCCATGCAATAAGAGTCCATATTTAATTAGTTCCTTTTGATCACTAAATTAATTCTAAATTAATTCTTGATCAATACTAGTTAAATAATATGATTCCATATTAATATATTAGAACTTATAATATATTAATATAAATCATAAACATACTATTCTCAAAAGACTATCTATATAAATTGTTCCGGTGAAGTGCAACCCAAATGAACCATGCTACTCTCGAGTCGAATACATACCAATAATAGTTATGGGCTTAGAAATCTAATCCAAGAGTCTCCCACTTGGATAAGTCTAAAACTATTATTGCGTATCAAAAACCCGACTAGCAATTGTAGCTTTTAAAGCCGCTGTCGAACTCTGATCTAGTCTATGACTTGTCCATTAGATAAGGGATCATATATTCCTCCATTCTAGATATCATATGGACTGAGACATGGATTATAATCATTCTATCTGTCCATCTGTTGTTTCCCGATTTCCGATTTAAGACGATTGACTAATTGAACAAATCAAATCAGTCCAGGCTTGGCCAAGCACTTAGGGTTGTCATCACTAAATCACCAAGGGGCCCACATACATCGCTTTTATCCCTTTAAGGGTAAAAGGAATGGATAAAATTCGACTCATATGCTTGTTCTACTACTTGTTGAATCATACACAAAGGCACGTTTTATAACATCGAGTTACCAATGCATTTTCGTGCAATCAATGTATAACCAACTTATAGTCATCAACTCATATCTGTAGGTTTGAAGAATATAAGATATTATCGTCTCATGATCACTCGTGATAAAATCCATGAAGTGATTCAAATGAGCGTGGGTTTAATCCAATACTCAGAACTTATGAGCACTCATGAATGTTGTAGCAACTCTTGCTATGTCCAATACCTTAGACATCTACAAACCAACTTCATGATAGTCTTGCCTTAATACCTACTTCCACCTTATTATCGACTGTGGATGGTTTTAATAACTTAGTCATTCAGGAAGAATGACCTAGTTATTCTGGAAGTCAAAACATGCAAAGTGAAACACAAGAATAATCGAATCCAATATGGTCTCAGAACTTATGAATATAAATAGAACACCATTTATTTATCACCATATTGATTACCCATTATTCATTGTATAATGTTTCAACTAATCAACTTTGTACTTGAATCAAAACAATAGTCATGCCATGCTCCATGCATGCACACTATGTTTATCCAAACAATAGTCATGCCATACACCAAGTATGCACACTATGTTTATCTATGATCTTTTACTTTGTGAAATAGATCGATTGAACATAATTCCAATGATTCTCATTTCACAATCCCAAATCCTTACTGTAAATGTAAGAATTCCAAATTCCTACCATTTACCGAAATCTGTTAGATTTTAAACTTATATGCACTGATCCTCTCATAATGATTATGCACAAAGTCAAAAAGACTTGTCAATAGTCATTACAGAGTATTCCAATGGAGATCAACTCCATGGAAACGAAGTCTCATATTCAAAGTACATTGCTTTGAACATCCTTCTTGCATTGAGTTTTTCTAATCTTACACAGATTGAATAACATCCACCTATGGAAACATTTCCATATTCCCATTTTGACTATCACTTCTGAACAAGAGTTGCCTCTTTTCAGAATATGTCAATATGGTCCTTCCAAAATTAACACTATACTTCCAACTGTCCCTGAGCAACCAATCTTTGGTAAACCTTAGATTTTCCTCGACAATTGCTTAAGCATTTTAGTCATATCCAATTCTAGACCTTTTCCCCTCTTAATGCCCCCAGGCATTTGGAAAATTTAGAAAGGATAAATATTATAGCACATGCAATCGATCCTATACCAGAAGCATATGGGATACGATTCATGATGTCTCACATAAAGAGATGATACTAGACCAGTCTTTTTGCTATAATATATCTATTTGCCATGTTCTCATAATTCAGATTATGAAAAGGGATGCCGTAATCATAATCGAATTTTAGAACGCAAATAATGTTCCCGTATATAGAATTTCCTTATGTTGAACCATTCCAACACAACATTCATATATATACTTGACTAAATTTGATTAAAATCTCAAAACTATGCTTTTTAGAATTGGAATGAAGTATAATTTCCTCTCCCTTAATTATAGCAACACAACTTTTTCCCAATTGAAACTTTTGTTTTCTATAATTAACATTGCTAGCTAGCAATACTTATCATAATTATCATGCTCCTACTAACATGATAATTATTAGCATAACACTTATGCTCCCACTAGCTTTGACATGTATCCTGAAATCAACTGGACTTCTAGAAATCAATACTTTATTGACTTTCTTACCAAAGTTCATATTTCTGATACGAGATGCTTTGATAAGACTTTATCAAAATCATACACCTTTCCTTAGACAACTCATATGTGTATCTAAACAATTTTCAGAACTATGAAAAGGGATTCCATAATCATAGTATTAATTGTTTAGACTTTTGGCATTCCTCACAAGTCTATGTTAGTGTGCCGGTTAACCACACACGCTCCACTAACGACTTTGAGAATGCAAATATCACAATTGCTATCTACTTAAATCTACTTAGTGAAAGTGTTTCCTCACCATCATTTTCATGAATCGGAGAGAAACATTACGAAACTTATATTTTATGGTGTATGAGTTCCTGTCCATGTGAATTTGTCGAAACCATAATTATAAGACAAGGTTAGTGACAAATCCAAACTCATATGGACTGAACTTGTGCAATCTTAAATTCTTGCCACCTGGCAGCACAAGGGCCTGCCATTGCTTCCAAGTTGTTATGCAACCAACTAAGAATTCTCAGAACTCATATGCAAAGCCAACTTTAACTGGAATGGGCACACAAATAAGAATGTGTCAACACGATAGGTTATAAACCTCAAGGCGTGTGCTAGTGATAAACTACAGGTTTTTATTCCTGATTAAATCTTGAAACACTTTCAGGATCTTTTAGACTCATACTGTCATCTTGACATATAAGACTCTCTTGCCAAGACCCATTCCTTGACAAACAAATATTCAAGAGATTGTGCGGATTCTTATCAAGACAAACACTTCACACAATTGGCCTTAGTTGGTCTTTGTTTTATCCAAAACATCACAACTTACCAATGTAACACCCTGATTCTCAGGTATCGATTTTAAAAGAATTTTCTTGTTTTCAAGGTCTACTCGATGAGTTGGTTGCCCTAATCGTCGAGTAGCAGCGGGTTGGGTCGCGTGTTTTAGTGACCTACTTGCCGAGTCCAATAAGGGACTCGACGAGTAGGAGCTGGAGGATGAAACCCTAAATTCCGGGGTTTTGCATCCTATTTAAAGGACCATTTGCCCCTTAGCCTCCCTTTGCAGCCTCTAGAGAGTTCAGCAAAACCCTAATACGTGTGTGTGTGCTCCATTTGTGTGTTTCAAGCATTGGAGGAAGATTCTAAAAAAAAGGAGCTTGAAGATCAAGTAGCAAGCAACAAGGAGCTTGTGTGGACCTGAAATCTACCTCTGATAGCATCATTTGAAGGTATCAAGTCGTTACCTTGACCTCCTTTCCTTTTAGATCTCCTTTGGGTTGAAGATTAGGGTTTTTCATCATGTTATGAAGCTACTCTTGGGTATGAGCTAAGATCTGAAGTTGCAACTTCAGATCTGAACTCTCCTTGGTATTTAGGTCCATAAAGCTTACGACTTTAGCTAGTATGAACCCTTCCTATTGAGTTAAACCCCATTTCAAGTTTATATTTGGCATTATGAGTCATTAGAGCCTTGCATGCACGTAAAGTTTGCAACTTTTCGTGATACACGGACATTGGGAAGCTGGATCTACAATTTGGAGCCTTGGCATGGCTTAAAACCGTCTGTATGAATAAAGGACTGAAGAGACTCGGTGAGTTGTATGAACAAATCGGCGAGTCATATGAAGATAGTCATGTACTTGACGAGTTGAATTAACAACTCGGCGAGTCAGATGAAGAATGACTTGGACTCGGCGAGTCAGTCGAATGACTTGGCGGGTCGGCTAGGGTTCTCCCGAGCCTTTGGACACGCATGGACTCGGCGAGTTGTAGGGAACTCGACGAGCCAAAGAAGGATTTCACGACTTCTCGAGTTCAGGAAGGACTCGACGAGTCGGTGAACTACACTCGACGAGTCGAGTCAACATGGACTGTTGACTTTGACTGTGGACTTTGACTTTGACCAAGAGTTGACCAGTTGACTTCTGAGGGTATTTTGGTAATTTGGAAACTTATGAAAAAGGGTTTTATGGTAGCTATAGGTGGGGGAGTTCGTGTTGGTGATCCGGGAGTTGAGCTTTCTAGTTTTGAGACGATAGTTGCAAGGTGAGTTATCCTCACTATACTAAGGGGTCTAAGGCACCAAGGCCGGCCCATTGGATATATTATTCTAGCAGTGTTAGATGTTGAGTATGAGTTAGTGTTGTATGCTAGTGGCTATGTCTGTTAGGTAGACCTGTAGGACTACCTGTTATGTTATATGATTATTGCATGTTCAGTGGTGATGTCGTATGTTATATGTTATGTGGGATGGGTTGAGGTCGTACCGCTCCGTGTGGTAGCCAACAAACCCTAGGAGCATTTCAGTTACGAGCTAAGGGAGACTTGTACTGTGGGCTCGAGAGCAAACTAGCTACGGGCTAAGGGAGACTCGTACTGTGGGCTCGATGGCAAGCCAGATGTGAGCTGTGGGCCCGTAAGGCAATCCAGACTCACACTGTGGGCCCAGGGGTAATCCATTCTGTAAAGCTGTGGACCTAGTACATGATGTTGTTTATATATATGTGTTATGTACAAGATATCGGTATTTTGGGGGAACTCACTAAGCTCTCGGGCTTACAGTTTCAGTTTATTGTTACAGGTACATCAGGGGATCGCGGCAAGGCGAAGGCGTGATCGTACAACTCCTCATGTTTTGTCTATGTTTCTGGGAAAACTCTGATATTATACATTTTGAAAACAAAGTTGTAATGATTTTTAGTGGTTTGGAAATGTTTTTAAAAGTTTAAATTGGCTTGAATTTTTGGGGTGTTACAACCAATTTCAAATGTACAAGAGTAGAATACATTTTACTCTTACATTTGACAAGTGTTATAAACCTTCTTTAATATATATCACTCAAGTTACAATCTTGGAGTATGACTCTAAGAATTGTTTTGGAATGAAGTATGACTCATCTTCTTGATTTAACAACTTCAACAATTCATGGCTCCTCTTTATAGCAATAAGAATGCACTAAGATGTCCTTAGAGGACGAATTGTGATATGGTCTCACAATCATTAAGATGGTCATAAAACATGGTACTAAAGTACTCTCCCATCTTTTTAGATTTGAGAAACTTTTTATCTTTCTGCCAAATTTGATTCTTCTCATTCGTTCTGCCATACATCGAAACTTTTCCAATGCTTTAGAATTATACTTAAACTTGCAAGTATAACCATATTTACTAAAATTTAGTAAATCATGACGAATAGTCTTATCGACTTTTTGTGGTGGACTTGACCAATGCACAAGAATGTGTACTCGATCCCTTAGTCCTTCACTTGACTCACATATACATGTGAACAAGGAATTAGTCTTAGTTTTACAAAGATGAAAATTCTCATTCATCATACTATACAACTTGCATGATTCCAAGTTTCGGTCCAATTGAAACTTGGGTGATGAGAATCTTTCCTTATTTGGTAAATTTAGACACTACCACAAATGAAAGAATCAAATTCATATTTCCAATATTGCTAGAAACATACAAACATCAATTTTTCATAAATGCCATTGCAAGGAGATATAAAATAAAGTAAAAAAATTTTTTTATTTATTTATAAAATACGGAAAAACTTTTCCTTACAATGCAACTTTAAATGAAAACTTATGCTATTACATATTTCCTAGCAATCTATCATAACTCCTAAGTAGTAGCTCAAGAATCTGATCTTTGAACCATGCGATTGAAATCCATCTTCGCGATCAGATTCAACATACTCTTCTTTTAAGCTTCCTTCCCTTTGCTTGATCCAGCCATACATCAAAATGTAATCTTGTCACATCATGTATTAAGAATCAACAATTAGGAACTTAACGGAGTTAGATAGTAGACTTACCTGAAGCAGAGTCAAACTTTTTAATTCTTCCTTTTTGTCTTAGATCTTTCAGGCAGTTAGGGCAGTTTCACAACCAATGGCCCTACTCTTGACAATTAAAACATATAGACTCTTTGGGAATGGTACATGGGGCTATCACAGACTTAGCCTTTCCCTTTACCTTCTGGTCAACCGGGTTGACCAAGGCCGATCCATTTCCATTGGGAAGAGAAAGCTTTTTCGGACTTCCAATGTTACCATTGTCAATGTCCATGGAAGTTTGAGAAATAGATCTTCCACCCATATTTTCTTGACCATTGGGCTAAATCATTGCTGATTCAACAACAACAAGCAAATAAGAAAGATCTATTAGGGTCATGTCGTGATCTGTCACATAGTAGTCTTTAATAAACTCGCTATATGACTTTGGAAGAGACTGAAGAACCAAGTCAATATCCAAATTCCTTGGAACAACGACACCCAACATTCTCAACCTGTTAATGTGTGACTTCATTCCTAAGACATGAGTGCACATAGGTCTTCCATTTTTATGTTCTATTGCTAGTAGGGCTTGAGTGACCTTGAACTTTTCAAGTCTTCGAGCTTGTGGGTCAGGGAGAATAAATGGAGGAGGTGGAGGAAGAGAAGTATGATTTCCATGAACCAACCATGGGACATTATCTTCATTAGGAAAGCTTGTTCCAAGGGATTTGGGAAGATCATAGTTGTCTGAACCAGACATCTACAATGGGAGATATTCAAGTTAGTTGATTAAAGGTCCTTAATATTATACCCAACATGAAATATTAAGGCTAGGACCCAACACAATATTTTATAACTTGGAAGAGGGATGCCGTAATCCAAGCTATAAAATATTTGAAGGTAGACGAATGACGATTCACCAATTTCCACTATGAAAAACGAAATAAAATATTAATGTTTTAATTGGATTTGAAACTTCTAGATCTTTTGAGATTCATCGAACTTTTCAATGGCATGTTTCAATCTCGATTGTGCCCTCTCAAGTTTTGTGACTGGGATGCCGAGGATCACAAAACAAGGTGTGAATAACCATGCAAATATACTTGGTACCCTTAATATTTCTCACTTTATCGATGTGCCGGTTAACCACATGCGCTCCATCGATTCTATGATAAACATTAAGTTACCCTTTTCCTACCTTGTTAAATCCAAGTTAGTGTGCCGGTTAACCACACACGCTCCACTAACGACTTAAGCAAAGTGCAAAGTGTAATTTCATAGGTTAGCACCAAATTCACATTTTCCTAAAGTAACTAAGATTGGGAATTTATAAAACATTTAGTTACTTTATATTTATCATTATACTTATAATGAGAATTATATTCCTTGTCCTACCCGTTCGGCTAACAACCCTCCACCAGTCAAGGAAGCGGTGGGTGAGAGTGGACACCCATTAAACTGCCATTTTATAGGCAGTAATCTTATACCCCCCTTATAGACCGGCTTTGTGAATGAGGCCTACTAACGGTAAGACTGACTTTGTTCTTATACATACATATATATATATATATATATATATATTATTAACTTGAAATACTATAAAGTATAAGGGTTGAATTTTAACTTTTAAATCTCTAGTGTTTTGAATTATAGTGTGTGTGAGACTTCACAAATTCCAAAACTTGAGGGAAAGTTTTGAACTATTCAAAAACTTTTGGATTTTCATAACGTATGAGTTTAATTAAGGTTTTAAAAGCATTAATGAAGAGACTCTTGAACATCCATAACTTGAGGACAAGTTATGGAGTTCATAAACAAAAAGACTCTTCAATTTTGTAACCTATACAGTTTAATGGATCTTTAAAAGAAATGACTTTTGGCAATCCATAACTTGAGGAAAAATTATGGACTCCATTAAAAACACATTTAGATCAAGAATTAACTAACAAACAATTTTGCAAATAATTCTTATGATCTACCAAAACTCATAAGTGTATGAACAATCATATCAACAATTTCAAGAATTACATAAACAAACATAAAGCTTGAAATTTTGATAACAACCTTGAATTTGGTTTACCATAATCATTACCACATCAAAAACAGGTTTTATATGTCCAAAACAATTTAAGGTAATGATTCTAGACCAATTCCAACCTTAAACCTCGAAAATATGCTGTTAGGGGCTCCGACTCGTCGAGTGTATGAACCTACTCGATGAGTAGGATGATTTTCTTCATGGACATGGCGAGTCCATCAGTGGACTCGGCGAGTCCAATGCCTAGACAACCAGAAAATCGATTTTTTCCAGCTTTTTCAGCAATTTTCATCAAGTATAATCGAAAACAAGCCTATGCTCTGATACCACTAAAGGGTTTTGAGCATTCTAACACTCCTATGGTGTACATGCAAACCTATAAACCTTGGATCTATCTTTTCTCTATTATACATGCAAATATTCAATATTCCAAGGTTTCATCCTAACTAGCATAATATGAAGCAACTATATTACAAAAGCCTAGTTAGATAACATACCTTTTGATGGAGCTTGAAGTGTTGATCTTTAAGAGCTTAGCCCTAATAGTGTGGAAGCCTCAAGTGGAAGCAGAAATCACCAAAACCACCTTGGAAAACTTGAGAGAATAGTAAGCACAATAGAAATTGGCCTACTCTTGTTTACACACACACTAGTGCCATTTCATGTGCCAAAGACCTCTTTATATACTATGGAGGATTAGGGTTACATTCATGTAAACCCTAATACCCATGACCTTTCATTTCCATAGGATCCATGGGTTAAAAACTCCATGGACTATCCATGTAAGCTTAGCCCAACCTAAATGAACTTGGCCCATCCTATATATAAGAGTCCATATTTAATTAGTTCCTTTTGATCACTAAATTAATTCTAAATTAATTCTTGATCAATACTAATTAAATAATATGATTCCATATTAATATATTAGAACTTATAATATATTAATATAAATCATAAACATACTATTCTCAAAAGACTATCCGTATAAATTGTTCCGGTGAAGTGCAACCCAAATGGACCATGCTATTCTCGGGTCGAATACATACCAATAATAGTTATGGGCTTAGACATCTAATCTAACAGGTTTCTCTCATTACCAGCCTCCATTGTTTGTAAAGCATTATCTCAAAACTCTAATATCTTTTTAGAGAAACTTGAGCCTTGTGTATTTTTTGGTGTGTGTTTTGTTGCAACTTTAAGAAGAATAGCTCATTGGAGGAGGATTAGTTTGCTTGGAGCTTGGAGATCCAGAACTCTCTTCACCTTTGCAAGCTTCTGGAGGTATAAAGCTTCAAACTTTTTGACTCCTTAGCTTAGATCTAGATTTGGGACTATGTTTGGTATGTTTTGGTCCCTTGGTTTGGTACTTGTGAGTAGAAGTTACTCCCGAACTTGTATTGGTCATTTATTGGTATTTCTGGATTTATAGAATCATAAAAATGGCATATTGATGGGTTAAGATCCACCATTCCTGAGTTGATGGTCTTAATATGAAGTTAGATTGTTAGAAATTCATGTTGGGCCTCTTTGAGCCAGGCAAAGGCATCAAGTGGATGACTTTATCATTTAAGACATTTCCCTAGAGCCAGATCTATAATTTGAATGTTTGGACTTAAGCATTAAGTGCTTAAGATGAGTTTTGGCATTTTGAGGAGTACGTGGGGCGTACAAAGGGGTACGCTCACCGTAGTGCGTTTGATCCCCGATTACCTTTTGTTGTATAGCTTGTATGTGGGGTGTAACTGGTGGTATGCAGGGTGTACTCACCAGAACCCTTCTTGGGCCATTTCTTGGGCTTTAGGTATTTCCGCACTTTAGGATTGTACTCTGATAACTATTTTTACTTTGACATATTTCTGGATGGTTGATATGTATATTTGATGGTTTTGGGTTGAATTAAAAATGACAATTTCTACTTATAATTTTTGGGATGTTACAAGATGAAAGAGAAAGATATAGATGAAATAAGTGAGAGTAAATAGATGAGATTGGAAAAGAAGAGATAGATACGAAGAGAAAAGATAGAATTGTATGTTATGAAAGAAAGAATAGATGGCAGAGTATGAGAAAGATAAAGAAAGATGAAAGATAAGAAAAGACAGAAAGAATGACTTCTGTCTGATATTACATAAATGTTATGTTTTGCAGGTTCAGGTTGTAGCAGCCGTGGTACCAGAAGAAAAGATAGGAGCACAAGGAAGAAATAGATAGTAGGTTGTTATTTATTGTATTCCTTTGTTGTTCATGTATATTGATAGAATTTATTATAAACCCATGATTATTCTTGTGATTTAAATTGTTTTGATTAGAGTAGAATTTTGCACCATAGATCTAACTCTAATAATTCCCATAAATTAGATGTTAGAGACTCCGGGTCATTACAACTTCTGTTTAGATTCGATTCACCTCTCTCCTATAGTTGGTTACGCTAATAGTGAAATGGATTTAATTTCATCGTTTACTGATTCCTAATTTGACTACCATCATGGTGAGACTACTAATCCTTAGATTTTAACAAATTATTAATTACAATGATAGAGTGAACTAATATTAAAAAAAACCGGTGTTAAGTTCGAATTATAAAAAACTATAATATTAAATTGACATCAATGATAATGATTACTAATTATTCATATGTGAATGATCATCACATATGTTCTCATACATAAAAGTTACCAACTTTCTATTTAACCCTAGGTTTTGGTCAAACTCTAGTCAGACAGTTTTATAGATCATAAAATCAAATGATACAAGTATATAAAGATAGGATGGTCATCTAACCCTAATAATACTCAACAATAAACAGAAAAGATGATTACTTTAGAACATGAGGATCTTTATCAAGCAAACATAATGAATAAACAACTAGATTAAATATGAAATTATTGAATTTAACACATAGGTTTATGAGGGTTCTCTGTTTGTCGAAGTTTGAATAATAATCGAAGCATCCTCTAGAGAATGCAACAAGTTTGTATTTATAGAGTTTTCAAAAATTACGTCACCCCATAATGGTGGCAACTCCTTCTCATATCCTCCAAGTAATCTATGTTGTACTATATCTGGTAAACATATCGATCACGACACATCACCCGTGGTATGGCAGCTGTGTTGTTCTGACATGGTAGTCTTCATTTGTCGATATTTCTTATTAGATGATTGTTTTTAGTTCTCCAGCTTCCAACACAACATTTCAAATCCTTTTATTCCCAGTGTAACGCCCCAAAAATAATGAAAAAAATTTTCGTTTAAAAAAATCAAAACCATACATCATGTGTTGCAAAACCAAACATAGTAAAATGTATCAAAATCGTCAAAGTAAAATAATCATCGATGCGGAAATGATAAGGGGATGTTGTGCAGTAAAGTTGTGCCTTCCCTTTAGAACTGGAAGTACTAGAAAATGTTAAACCACAAAACCGTAAGCATGAAGCTTAGTGAGTTCCCCAAAATACCACATACCATATATACATTGCCACAGGCTACCCCATGGTCTTGCATACAAGTACCATAGGCTACCCTGATGGTCTTTCATACCATTGCCATGGGATGCCCCCATGATCTTCCTTTGCAGTGCCTTGGCTACCCCAAGGTCTTAGAAACAAGTACCATGAGCTACCCCCCATGTTCTTTCATACAAATGCCATGGGCTTCCCTCGGGGTCTTCCATGCAAGTATCACAAAGACAACTAGCATACTACATATTGTAGTGAGAAGACTCACCTCACAAATGCAGTCAAAAGTCAATGGCTTAGACAATCAGGAAATAGGTGCTAAACACAACCTAGATAACTTAACAAGATAAATCCTCGATTTACTTATCAAAACTATCAATTTAACCAAAAGTCAACTAGGTCAAAGGTTAAACCTCAAAGTCAACAATCAAAGTCAAAGTCAAAATTGACAACATTAAGCCTCTACGTTGTGGCCCTCCTTTGGCCACGTCATGGGCACTAAATGCCAAAACAGTCGGCTATTTCCCCAGTCGCCACGTTGTGGCAGCCTAAGGCCACGTCATGGGAATTGGTCTAAACAACTTAATCGCGCTAAGCTGTTTTCTTCCTAATCTAAGGTCTCCAAAGCCCAGAGCTGGTCCTTCCCCAGGTCTTGATGGATAACGTGTCCAACTTAATTCATTAAGACATACCAATGATTCAAGATCTCAAAAACTAGGTCCTTAAAGGCTTTAAGAAGCAAGACATAGCCATTAAGCCTTTAATCACCAAAGAAACTCCTCCAAACTCTCCAGATGGTTTTCCTTCACTTAATGGACCATAAAGATTGGTGCTTTATAGACATGCATGTCCAATTCCTGTCACTTCCGTTTTAGGTCAAAAATGTGGATGAAAAGGACTCAAACCATACATGAATTCCAAACCACAACCAACTCCTAAATTTATGAGATATAACGTTCTTGGGACTCATAGAAATCATAAAGTTGCGAACTTTATCTCTTTGCTTCACTCAAAATCCACCAAAGGGTTCTAACATGCAATATAACCTTAGAGCTGCTAATAAGGAACTAAAAGATTAGATCAAGAAACCTTACAAATGGTACAACAAGGTATTTTCAAAGGTTAGGGAGTGTTTCTTGATGGCTTCTTGCACCAAACCTTCCTCTACTTCCTTCAAAATGCACCAAAACACCGAAGAGATATTAAGAATCACCAATATGAACTCGTAGATCACCAAAAGGGATTAGGGTTAGGGTTCTCAGGTTTGAGAGTGATGGAGGCCGAGGGTAAACAAACGCTAGCCCATACTTTCCTTTAAATACTCGAAAATTAGGGTTTTCTCATCAGATGGTCGCCACATCATGGCCAACATGTTGTCACGCCGTGGGAACCAACTTAAGACCCACAAACATTCCAGATATGCCATGTTGTGGTGGTGCCTCCACCACATCATGGTAACTCAGACTCAACATTTTATATTATAAAATAAAATAAGAATACCTCAAGGAATCCGGATGTTACACCGAGCATGTCGTCCCTACTACAAAACGAAATTTAAAGATTATAACTATCAAATATCTTCATTTAGGACTAAAATGTAGCTAAAAAACTAAGATACCACGTAAAAATATATGACTAAATATGATGATATCAAAATACCCTACAGTTATCTTTTGATTGTCCCCAAGCAAAACCGATTCATATCATAATTTCATTTTAATATCACATATCAAAACCTTGCTCACTAACATCACACATAAGAAACCAAATTGCATTTGCCAATTATACACAACGATAATGCATATATTTGTGTCTAGATCCTAGTTACTCCCCAAATCCTAAATACTCACATTCCTCATAAATGTGCCCCACTCATGTTGAACAATATTGATTTTTGCATTCTTTCAAAATATATCCTTCAATTACCCCTTTGCTTCAAAAGTTATTACCAAGTTCCCAAGTGACACGACTAAAAAGAAAATATTATAAAATATATATCCTAAAAAATATCATTGTTTATTGATTGCATTTCTCTCCTTTTTTGGTACTCTTTTTTTGTTTTTTCACCTTTTTCGTTCTTTTTTCACAACTATTTTTCTCTTTTTTTTCCTCAATTTTCTATTTTTTTCTTGGATTTCTATATATTGACTTCACACATAACCAACTAATAAACTAAACTTCATTTTCTACTTTTACTAGAGTTTGTGACTTTCTAAGAAATTTATTGCAGTACTCGAAATCTCTTAAGCCACTAGTGGAGTATATGACTTTCGATGAAACCAATTTAACGACTTTTTCCCTGATCCGATCCAAATTTTTATACTTTTAGGTGGATAGATGTAAACATTTTGCGGGGGTACTAACCGAGTTCCAATGACCACAGATTAACTCCACTCCCGAAGTGTTACTTTATTCAATATATAAGCCTCAAAGCTAATAAAACTTAGAAACATGACTCACTCTATTTAGCAAAGACTCGACTGAATTTTAAAAACTAAAAAGTATTTTTCAAGAATACTTGTCAGCATATAGGTTTTTAAGGGATTTATTTAAATATACGCAATGCAAAACTTATTATATCCCTCAAACTACAAAAGTTTTCATTTTTGGCTATTGATTTAACTATAAATTAGAAGCCACAAATATACTATAACATATTAGCTAAACAAAACCTTAGCATTCGCCTCAAATTATCCAGCATAACACTAACAAACTCAATTTTAACGTAATAATATCAAAAAAAAAAAAATTTAAATTTAAAATTTTCTTTTTAGACCATTTTTTCAAGTCTCAATCATTTTTCAAATTTTATCATTTTTTCAATTTTTTCAATCTAGCATGTTTTTTCCTTATTCGACCCCTTACCCCACACTTATTTCATGCAATGACCCCATTATAGGCATAAATAATAGTAATAAAGCACTTAAAAAGCTAAGAGGGAGAAAAAGGAACAAACTACCCTGGGATAGTAGTGGCGATATCGAATCAATTGTCGTGGGTAGATGTTGACATCTCCTACAAATGCTGGAAATTTGAAATTCTAAACTACTACATAAATGACCAGATCATGTACCAAGTAAACGGACTACAACATGTGTTGCTCCATAAAGTGGAAAGTTGCAAGAGCAGATATTGCGTCGTGGTAAAGTGTTGACCATGGCTTGGTGACGAGGTATGAACTGGGTTAACATCGCGATGAAAGACAGTAACACGACGTGGTGAAGGTGTTGTTGCGTTGTGGTTACACACATTAGTCAAATACTCGTAGAAAAATAATAAGAAAGGGTTGTGTCGGGATGACATTCGTTACTCATATTATAAACGTCATACACCCAACTTTAAGTCTATATAGTCACAAATTTGGTCAAATTTCTCTTGATTTCTAACATCACACCCTCACTTGAATATCGTCACGCCTCTCACATGAATATTGTCATGCCTCCCGATCATTGCTTAATAACCCTCTCGACTTATTTGCCAAACTTACTGCCAGCATTCTACATAATATTCTGCGAGATCAAAAACATAACCAAGAGTAATAAAAAAGGAAAAACATTTGCATTACAATCCAAAAACCAAAAACACATAAACAAAGCTTAGTGAGTTCCCCCAAAATACAACCACACAAACATATAACAACATGTATGATGGGTCCACAACCATCAAACTGGATTACCCCTGAGCCCACAACATAAGTCTTGTTTGACCTCCCAGCCTACAAATTATGTATGGATTGATCCCGAGCCAACACCATAAGTCTGGCTTGCCTTACCGTCCCTAAGCTTATGTATGGATTGCTCCTAGGTTAGTTGGCTTCCACACAAAACAATATTGCCTCAACCCAACCGCACTATGTCGACATATGCAATATGTAAACATATAACCAGCAAATCGATAATCATGGAGACCTACCCGTCTAACAGAACACTACAACATAGGAACATCCTATATACCAAGATACATAATAAAAACTAGTGGGCCGACATTAGTGCCTTTTACCTGAGAGTATAGTGAGGGAAAACTCACCTTATAGTCTAGAAGATAGTTGAATGGATCACTGCTCCAACCAATGGCTCTACATGTCACCTTTAAAACACGCATGGACCAGGCCTCAATCGACTACTCAAAATACCCCAAATGACCTAAAGTTAAACTTGGTCAAAGTCAACAGACAATGGTCAAAAGTCAAAGGTTAACCTTTAGCTGGTCTCCACATCGTGACCATCCTTGGCCATGCCGTGGTAGCAAAATGACAAAACAAATGAATCTTGCCCAGTCGCCACGCCGTGGCGACCTAAGGCCACGCTGTGTGCACTGGGTTCCAAACATATTAGTAGGTTAAGTCGTTTTCTTCGATTCTAAAGGCTCCAAAGCTCAAATATGGTCCATTCTATGGTCTAAATGGATAAAGTTTCCAAATTTATCCCTTAAGACTCTTCAAGAGATAAAGATTTCAACACCTACGTCCAAAAGGGGAAAACACAACAAGGGTTAATCATTAAGCACGTAATCTTGAAGGTCTCTTGTCCAACAATTCCTAGCACCATTACTAAAATTTGTGCTTTTCAGACATACATATCTAATGCATGTCTTGAACTCCTAATAGGTCAAAACAAGAGTTAATGACCAAAATTCCATGCATGACATCAAAACTCATTCCTACTTCAGATCGAAAGCACCAAATACTCCAAATGGCCTTGAGACTCATAAATTTGAAAACTTTATGAGTTCTCACCACTCAAACCCATCAAGACATGATGAAAAGGGACAAAATCTAAAGATATAGAAACTTAGCAAGGAAAAGGTTGGGTCTTGGACACTCACCAAAGTTCTGAAGATATGATAGAAGATGTAGATGATGATTGCAAGGTAAATGACCACACCAAAGGCTTCCTTCTCCTTCTAAGATCAACAAAAACACCAAAATGAGTTTAAAATTGGAATGTAAGTAGGGTTAGGGTTTATGAGCTTGAGAGGGTGATGGAGGCTGAATGATCACGAAACCCTAGCCATAATGTCTTTTAAATAAGGCCCAAAGTCGAAGAACTAATGTTTTCTCCAAAAGTGCTTGCCCGGCCATGGTGGGTCATTTAAATCTACGATCAAAAAAATACTGACACACTGTGGTGAAGCTCCACCATGCCATGGCCACCGAAAATAAAAGTAGAACATTTATAAATTAACTCATACCTTGAACGAGTGTTATAATTCTCCCCACTTGAATCAAACTTCGTCCTTGAAGTCCTCGGCCGCAAATAACTCTGAAATGGTTTTCTCTGAAGCTTGAATTGTCTTGGTCGAGTATTCAAGGAGTTTCACATTTTCCTTCGTGAGCATCTCAACGGTTGCTTGATGGGATTTCAGCATGTACTCATAGTCAGAAGTGGATTTGGAAGATTTTAACAGAGAATCCAAATTTTCATTGAGCTGTTTAATCTACCCTTTAGTCATTGGCACTTCATCATCATCACTGGTTAGATTGATGGTGAAGGAGCTGAAAACAAAATGTTGAAAATTGTCTTGATCATCTCCGAACAGAATATCAGGATCAAAATCAAAAGTGGGAGAAGCTGTAGAGGTGTCTGGTTCCTTAGTCACACCAATGTTGGCATCTGCCCCCGTATCAGATACGTTGACATGAATTCTGGAAGTAGGTACCTCCTCTGAAACGTATTTGGTGACAATGACTTCTGGTGTACTTGTGATTGTTGAAGCAGGAGGAACAGTGGAATCGGTAAAGACATGTGTAGAAAGAGGAAAGGATATTTGTGGAAGAGAAACACCCACATAAATCTTCGGTGGTGGTGGAGCAATGGTGATCGGAATTGTAGTGCTAATCTGTCACACCCCCAAACCAGACGGCGGAAACGTCTGGGGGTGGAGGACTTCAATTGTATTATCACAACACATGCATCATAGTAATCAAAGTACAAACAACCATTGTATTTAAAAAGTGTAAGTATTTACATGTGTTCAATCATTGTATATTGAACCAAAATATAGTTATACAAAAGAAGATATGACTCAAAGTAGCTCCATCTTCTCAAAAAGCTCGGGGAGTACCTGTATATTATTTCCCTGAGAATACAAGTAATTTGAAAAGAGAGTATCAACATAAAGTTGAGTGAGTGCATAAGTGTTTATGTTTGAAAGAGTATCTCTGTATCTAGTATATGTAAATTGTTCCAGAAAATCCTATATTTTCTGTTGTATATGAAAAGTAGTTTTATTCCCATAAAACCGTTCTCTTTGTATCAATGTTTTGTATTTGTATTCCTTTATGACAACTTGTAACTGAGAGTGTGCCTGGCTCCGCCAGCTGTTATTGAAAACTGTATTGAACCATTGTAGTTTGTATTATGTAAACTGGTACTTTGAAGGTGTACTTTCGTTTAGTTGTTTATACACTAACGTATTGTTAATATCTTTTTAATGAGTTATTATAACCATACTATGACGGATGGCCTGAAACAAACGCTTTGTGGGCGTTTAAACTGGTGATAACAATTGCCACTCATCGGCGTGTATGCCTGACTGTAGCTAGCAGCCTGAGTGCGGGGTTGTCACTCCCGATATAGATCTACACACAACTTGTTTCGATCCCCGACTGGAGATTCTGGTTATAATGTCAGGACTTTTCCTATGTTGTCTAAAATGAATTAAACAACCTGAATAGAGTGTCTCATAAAAAGCATATAAACGTTACATGTATATTAATTATGAAAACCCAATCATTCTTAAATAAATGATTGACAGTATGTTCTTGAATCAAAACCCAATCATTCTGAAATAAATGATTGACAGTATGTTCTTGAATTAGAATTTCTAACATGTATTTGATAAGTGTAAACCCTTGATTTGTTCTGTATCAAAACCCTTGTTTCTTGTAAGACTGTATATTCTAGTATAATTGAATCATGAATTATTGTTCTATGTATAAATTATACCTATTATAATTTATATGTACTTTCTGAATGTGTATTTAACCATGTTTTCATGTAATCCCTTGCTCAACATATTAGAAAGGTAGTTAAACTGATGAAATAACTATTATATTTATATACATATACAATTTTATATGTAAGTAAAATTTAAACGACACTCGGACAAATAACCGGTACTATAAGCCCACATCCAAACAAGGAAAAGGACCCAGAATGAGTTATCAGTCTTAAGCCTTTTAAATCTTAGTTATATATATATATATATATATATATATATATATATATATATATATATATATATATACAAACATGAATTTTGGGGAAAAATATAAGATGATAAAAGAGTTTAATGTTTTGAGTATTTTTAATGATTTAATGTCGTTTTATCATGATTTGAAATCATGATTTTATAACACAAAGTTCTTGTGTTATGCTTGTATTCCCCCCCCCCCCTTAAAACAGTAGAAATTATGAAAATACGGGGGTATGTACTCACTTGATAGGTGGTGAATCGGACAGAGTTTCGTTTCACGAAAATGAGTTTATTTGTCGAGAAACCGGATCAAATCGGGCAGAGTTTCGACAGGAGAGAGGTTACTTCATGGGAATCTCGGGGCTTCGAGGCTTGCTTGGGGTTTGAGACTTGATACCGGGGCTTTAGGGGTTGTAAGTGAGTTTATGGGAGTGAAAAATATGAAAGAGGGTGAAATTTAGGGTGAAATATGTAAAATAATTCGGAACCCTCGCATGCCTTATATAGGCCGAAGCCTCGGATCCGAGGCTATGCGAGGCTGACGCGTGTCGGACAGGTGGCGAAGGAATAGCTTACTTCGGACAGCAGGCTCGCAAGGTGGGAGGCTCGGATTGGACCAGACCTCGGTCCAATGGGAAGAAGGCACGTGCGAAGGGGGGTGTCCGAGGGGTGTCTCCGGTGTGTCTCCAGGGTGTCTCTTGCGAGGTTATCCGAAGATGACTGGACCGCGGAGTTGGTCGAATCAGAAGGTGCCACGCAAGGCTTCGGTCCAATCAGCAGCCGACACGTGCGAGGATGACGTGTCATGCGAAATTGCCCGATTTTTTCTATTTTTCTTTATTTTTGTGTCAAAAACTTGCGAAAATCATAACCTTCGCATACGAGCTCTGTTTTTGGCGTTCTTTATATGCACGCGTAGGTAAGATCATACTCTACGACTTTCGTTTAGACTTCGTCGGCTAATTTTTAATTTATTTTAATATTATTATTTTAAACAGACCGGGACTGGAATTTGTTAAAAATTCATAACTTCTTCATCCGACGTCCATTTTTGTCTGTCTTTTTACCATTGTACTACTACCGACGAGACCTTCAATTCTCGTTTAGGTTATGTCGGCTAAAAATCGCTCGATCTTTATTTCGAGTTTTTAGCTGTACACTTTTATACTGAAAGGTAGAAAAATCATAAATTACTCATACGAAGTCAGATTTTTCCGTTCTTTTTATGAAAGTTCTCAGTTTAACATAAACTACAACTTTCATGTAGATTGTTAAGGCTAAAAAGCCTTTTATTATAAATTCAGTTTTTACACTGAACAGTGTTTTGCCGGTTTTGACGCGGATTTTCGATTGGTCATAACTTCTTCGTTATAACTCGGATATTGGTGTTCTTTATGTTTTTGGAAACCTTGTTACAATCTCTATCCCTTGGTTCATCCCAATCGAGATTGTTTAATAATTTATTTTTGAGGGTCAATTATGTAAATATACAGAATATGCTAAAATTTCTCTTTATTATTTAGAAAGAAATACAAATTGACCTACATTATTACATAGGTTTGAAATAACGATTTGCTACATTATCCCCCCGTTAGAGAGAATTTCGTCCCGAAATTAGAATTTCAGATAGACTAGGGAAAAAGATGTAGATATTTTTGTTTCATTTGATCCTCCCGCTCCTAAGTGAATTCAGGTTCCCGTTTTGCATTCCAGCGAACCTTCACTATCGGGATACGACTTTGTTTGGTTTTCTTAACTTCCCTGTCTAGAATCTCTACGGGTTCTTCCACAAAGTTGAGGCTCTTATTTAACTCGATGTCCTTGAGTGGGATCACAAGAGTCTCGTCGGATAGACACTTTTTCAAGTTCGAAACGTGGAAGGTAGGATGAATGTTATTTAGTTCTTGGGGTAGTCGAAGTTTGTAAGCTACAGGACCGATTCTAGCAAGAATTTCGAACGGTCCTATGTACCTTGGATTCAATTTGTCACGCTTTCCAAAGCGTAGCATGCCCTTCCAGGGTGAGACCTTTAACAAGACGCGGTCACCAACCTGGAATTCCAAGGGTTTTCTCCGTTTGTCAGCGTAGCTTTTCTGTCTATCTCTAGAAGCTTTAAGTCGCTCCCGAATTTGTACGATTTTGTCGGTGGTTTCTCAACTGATTTCCGGACCAGTGAGAGCACTGTCAGGAGTTTGACCTCTAGCTAGCTGCGTGTCACCCACTTCAGCCCAGCACAGAGGGGATCTGCACTTGCGGCCATAGAGGGCTTCGAATGGAGCAGCCTTTATGCTAGTGTGATAACTGTTGTTATAAGAGAATTCAACAAGGGGTAAATGAATATCCCATGCTTTTCCAAAGTCTATCACGCAAGCTCGCAACATGTCTTCTAATGTTTGGATCGTCCTCTCACTTTGTCCGTCGGTTTGTGGATGGTAGGCTGTGCTCATGTCCAGCCTGGTTCCCAAAGAGTTTTGTAAAGACTGCCAGAAACGAGAGGTGAATCTACTATCTCGGTCCGAGATAATAGATATTGGTACACCATGCAGTTTAACAATATCCCTGAGGTAAGTTCTGGTTAGTTTCTCCATCTTGTCGGCTTCTTTTATTGGCAACAAGTGTGCGGATTTGGTTAATTTGTTGACGATTACCCAAATAGTATCATAACCACCCGAAGTCTTGGGTAATTTAGTTATGAAATCCATTGTAATCCGCTCCCACTTCCATTAAGGGATTTCAGGTTGTTGTAATAAACCTGAAGGTTTTTGGTATTCTACCTTGACTTTGGCACAAGTAAGGCACTTGGCCATAAAGGTAGCGATTTTGGCCTTCATGTTAGGCCACCAATATAGTTTCTTAAGGTCTAGATACATCTTGTCTGAACCTGGATGAATGGAGTATCGGGTTTTGTGTGCTTCATTCATAACCACGTCTCTGTAACCACCAAACTTCGGTGTCCAGATCCGGTTCATGAAATAATAGACTCCATCATCCCTGACTTCTAAGTTTTTATCCATTCCTCTTAGGGTTTCACCTGCCATGTTTTCGGGTTTCAAGGCTTCAAGTTGAGCTTCTTTGATTTGTGTGGACAGATGTGAATGGATTGTCATGGTCAACGACTTTACTCGGCGTCCCGAGTTATCTTTTCTGCTAAGAGCATCAACTACTATGTTTGCTTTACCAGGGTGATAAAGAATTTCACATTCGTAGTCGTTCAGTAGCTCCACCCATCTTCGTTGTCTCATGTTCAACTCTTTCTGATCGAAGATATGCTGGAGACTTTTATGGTCCGTGAATATCGTGCATTTCGTGCCATATAGGTAATGTCTCCAGATCTTCAGAGCAAACACCACCGCTCCTAGTTCTAGGTCGTATGTTGTATAGTTGACTTCATGCGTCTTAAGTTTTCGGGTAGGGACAAGATCGTTGCACTGCACAAGGCTTGTTTGAGCGTTTGGAATGCAGTTTCTTGCTTCTCTCCCCAACTAAAAGTTACACCCTTTTGCGTCAGGGTAGTAAGAGGCTTAGCTATTCGGGAGAAGTTTTGGATGAATCTGCGATAGTAGCCAGCAAGACCTAAAAATTGTCGGATTTCTGTAGGAATTTTGGGTGCTGGCCAGTTTTCAATTGCTTTGATTTTGGAAGGGTCCACGTGTATTCCTTCTGAGCTAACCACGTGACCTAGGAATTCAACCTTCCTAATCCAAAACTCGCACTTTGAAAACTTCGCATAGAGTTTTTCTGTCCTAAGGGTTTGTAATACCTGACGAAGGTGTTGGCCATGCTCCTCTTTGCTTCTTGAATAGATAAGGATGTCGTCAATGAAGACTATGATGAATTTGTCCAGGAATGGATGACACACTCTGTTCATTAGGTCCATGAACATAGCAGGTGCATTCATCAATCCGAATGGCATCACTATAAACTCGTAATGACCATAACGAGTTCTAAACGCGGTATTGGGAATGTCTTCCTCCAAAATCTGTAACTAGTGATACCCGGATCTTAAGTCTATTTTCGAGAAGTAGTTCGTACCTTGAAGTTGGTCGAACAGATCGTCAATGCGAGGTAAAGGATATCGATTTTTGATGGTAAGTTTATTCAGCTCGCGGTAGTCTATGCACATGCGGAATGATCCATCCTTCTTCTTTACGAACAAAATCGGTGCTCCCCATGGTGAGAAGCTTGGTCTTATGAAACCTTTACTAAGGAGTTCGTTAAGTTGGCTGGATAATTCTTGCATTTCAGAAGGTGCAAGACGATAGGGGGATTTGGCTACAGGGTTAGCTCCAGGGATTAAGTCGATTCGAAATTCGACTTGTCGTTCAGGAGGTACTCCTGGAAGATCATCGGGAAAGATATCGGGAAAGTTGCAAACCTCTGGAATGCTCGCGATATCTTTTACTTCTTGCGTTTTGTCTACGACGTGAGCTAAGAAAGCACAATACTCTTTGCAAAGGTATTTGTGCCTTGATGCAAGAAATGATCCGAAGGTTCGTTCCGGGTTTGTCGCCATAGATAATAAGAGTTTCGTTAGTTGGCAAGTTCAAACGAATAGCTCTTTCATAACATAGGATGTCGGCATGGTTGGGGCACAACCAATCCATACCTATTATGATGTCAAAACTTTTGATAGAGACCGGCATAAGGTCTATTGGGAAAGACAAGTCATTCAAGGTAAGGATACATCCTATGTATATATCGTTGGTGGATTCAGATTTCCCGTTAGCCATTTCTACTGTAAACGTTTCATTTAGTGGTTGGGAGTTTTGATTTAGTAGATGTTTAAAATTATGGCTCACGAAGCTCCTCTAAGCACCACAATCAAATAGAATGCATGCATAAGTATTGTTGAGAAGGAACGTACCCGTGACCACAACAGGGTCTGCCACCGCTTCTTCATGACCCAGGGCTAGAATTCTCCCAACTCCACCGGCATTTCCAGCTTTTGGACAATCTTTCATTAAATGCCCCACATCACCGCATTGGTAGCATGCTCGGCCTACTCCAGCAGCATGTACTTGGGTAAGTGGTTGAGGTGGTATTCTACAGAATCGGGCAGTATGCCCTTTCCTGTTGCAGTTACGGCACTGCATTTCTCGGCAATTTCCGTTGTGGTGAAAATTGCACTTGTTGCATTTAGGGAGGGTACCAACATAGGGATTAGTTGGTACAAGGTTATTAGGGACAGCAGCAGGTACAGTAGGTATGGTAGCAGGTACAGTAGTAGCATGGACTGCCACTACTTGTTGCTTCTTGGAAGGTTCCAGAGGAGATTTGCCCTTCCTCTTGTTCCAAACCTTCTTCTTGCTATTGTTGTTGTTCTCCTTAGGTTGTTCTGGAGCAGTAACCACAGAATTTTGACGATTTTCGTGGTCAATAAGTGACTGTGCCAATTCCTTGGCACTGTCAAAGGTAGCAGGTCTAGAGGCAATGACACTTGCCTGTATCTGGGGCGACAGTCCCCAAATATACATTTCGATCTTTTTGCTCTCCAGAGCAACCATTTCAGGACACAAAATCGCCAAGTCACAGAACCGATTCGTGTAAGTTGTTATGTCTGCACCGGCCATGATAAGACCCCAGAACTCTTGCTCAAGTTTTTGAATTTCTCCGCGCGGACAGTATTCCCGCATCAGCATGGCTTTTAAGTTCTCCCAGTTCATCGAATTAGCCACAACCAAAGTTAGTGACTTAACATGGCCATTCCACCATGTTAGGGCCCTATCTGAGAAAGTACAAGCAGCAAATTTAACTTTGCTACTTTCCGAACAGGAGCAAATTTCAAAGATTGCTTCTGTCTTTTCAATCCATTGCCTTAAAACCATTACACCTCCAGTTCCACTAAAGGTCCTGGGTTTGGCGTTCGAGAAGTCTTTATAAGTGCACTCTCGTGAGTGCTCATGACCCTTGCCATGGTTAGAAGGACGTGCACCAGCTCCCGACCCACTAGCACCAGGAGCATTCATTTGAGAAATGGCAGCCGCTACAGCCGCCGCGACCGCCGCTTGGAACATAGCGGGGTCGAACTGAGGAGGTGGTGGTGGCGTCGGTGCTTCATTGTCACGTCTTGGATTTCTACGAGGAGGCATCTTTTCTATACAAGTTAAAAGATAAAAGATGATAAGATATCAAGAATGAATATGAATTTGATATCTCTGAACAAAACACTTAACTCAACACGAATCTTGCAAAGAATTGGAAATAGAAATCCACTGTAAGTACAACTTGCAACAGGATAATATGAAATTGAATGGTTATTTTTCGAAGGGTATGAAAGTACATGTCGACTGTATTGGTATATTAAGTAATTAAGGTTCAGAAAACTCGACCTTAAGGCAAGATTATAATATACCCCAATACTGAGAAAGCATCGACATCAAACCGACCTACCGAAAATAAAATTTCCGCGGTCGTATTGTGTCAGAACTGACAAAATTGGATCAAGATCTAAACACCTTTAAAAGGGCATAGTGGGCCCAAAACTCCATCTCAGCATTTTTAGGGCTAAAACACTTTTAATGGATCAAACCCTTCTTATTGGGCCCTAGTGGGCCAATAAGCCCTTAACTTAGTTCTTTTGCGCCATAAGACTCTCTTAGTGGGCCTTATTGGGCCGTAAACAACCTTCTTGACCTTATTGGGCCCAAATGGGCCGATAACCCCTCCTTTAGGGCCCAATGGGCCGAAAATTATTATTAAGCTCCATAAATTCGAGCAAGCCAAGAAAAAGGAGCCCAAAACCATTTCATCTCCATCCTTAAGCCCAATTCTCGGCCCATTTAGTTAATTAAACAAAAAAAAAATAGAAAATAAGGGATTTTATGCATATGACACCTCCATATTATACATCATATATCAATGTATTTACACACCATACATCTAGGCACACTTGTATTAACCAACATGCATTATACATTAATTTCTCTCCCCTCCTCCTTAAATTCGTCCAAACCACCCCAACCCTCCCCATTTTCACCTCATTCTTCCCTTCAAACAACACAAGAACTCTCTCATATCCCTCTCTAGAACACAAAGAAGTTCTTCCTTTTCTCATCTAAAAATCGTGACTTTGGTGGGTTATTTCAAGAGCTTTGCATCAAGTATTATCATCTTGGTAAGTTTACTTCACACTTAAGATGTTTAACTCCATTCTATGCTAAGATCTTTCCTTAAAACCCACTTTATTTTCGGGTTTATGCTCTTAGATCCACCACCATTTTGAGATCTCACCAAAAACTCAAGCTAGGTTCAAAGTTCCATCTTCTTCTTCATCCACATCTCAAAAACTCCCAAGGTGAGTTCATACCCCCTTGTTTTTCGGTTTTATAATGTTTTTGGGGGAGAATACAAGTGCTTTTGTGTTATATGTATGTATATATGCACGTTTTTGTGTTTAACTTTTAGATCTTTACTTGAAAATGAAGTTTATCACTTGGATCTTCATATAAACCTTGAAAAAAGTATGTGTCCTCACATATAATACTTGTAAACTTGTAGATCTGGGATTTATCCACTTAAAATAGCAAAAACAAGTGTTGTGAACAAACTTGGATAACTTAAACTCAAAAATCAGCCCTTGACAGAAAAGTTTTAGTCCAATCTCGAACAGTTTTGACCTCCTTAATGGTAATATTTTTCAAAACTGTTTTACATGCAAAACGTTCAGGTTATTACCTTTAAAATGACTACTCTCACATTTTCATACGATTTTTCTACTATTTTTGGAGAATTTTACAAAACTGCCTATCAGATTTGAAATAATTTCGGACCAACCTGTGAAGGTGAGCAATTTCACACTTGTTACAGGCCAATAAAAATTATGAGAAAAATTGTAAACAAAGTAGACAAAATTTCCAAACTTCCAGAATTTACGGATCCAAATTTGGAGTTACGATGATTTTTCTACAAATTTTCCAACAATTAGGTCAGAAAAGCCAAAACCCAGAAAAATGTGTATTTCACAAAAATCAAGCCAAAAATGATATTTTTGACAAAAATGAGTTTAAAATGTTATTTTTACCACAAACTAGTCAAAAACACAAGTTTTGAATAAAATGGGGGCTAAAGTGTTATTTTTACTATAATTGGGCCTTAATTGAAAACTTCGTGGCTTATTGGGCCAAGAACGTCATTTTTAGAAAAAGTGGGCTTTTTATATCAATTTTGTAAATAATCGAGCTAAAATAAACAAAACAATAACAAACGGGTTAAAAACGATATTCTTATTCTTAGTGGGCCTTAGTGTCCTTTTACATGTATATTGGGCTCAGGGTAGACATTCACATTCCTTTTGTGCCTGGAAATAATAGATACGTATAGTGGGCGTTAGTGGTCCACTTACATGTTTATTGGGCCTGGGAATGAGTTTTATATGTGTTCTTCTTTCTTTTCCGTGTAAATTTTCGATTAAGGATCTAGTGAGACCTGTCGGTTGGCACCTTTGAGTGTACAATCGTAGCCTGTAGTTATAACAAGAGTTTCCTGGAGGGAAAGCGGGAGTTTGTGTATAGATCTATACGGGGGTGACACCCCACACCTGAGCTGTTCGCTACAGTTAGACTAGGCCAGTCTAGGGTGACAAAAACCTTATCCTATTCCGTCGGCATCCCAAAGACGCAAAGACAGGCAAATTGTCATTATATAGTATGGTTGTAACGAATCACTTAGAGGAATTAATGTGATAAGATTTACAGGAAACTATTCTATTTTCTTTTTGGGATAAAACAACAAACCATTCTATTTTCTTTTTGGGATAAAACAGGAAATCATTATATTTTCTTTTTGGGATAAAACAAGAAACCATACTATTTACTTTTTGGGATAAAACAGGAAATCATTCTATTTTCTTTTTTTGGGATAAAACGGGAAACCTTCTTTTTGATAAAACGACAATTTATAAGCACCGGTACTCAACCACCGGGGTTAAGATTCCAGCATCAGCTATCGCAGACAACATCGGGTTGTCTGGAAATCATTGTCTTTCTATTTTCATAAACATTAACACACATGCATTAATATAAGATCAAACACAAACATTTCAAACCATTTCTTTTTAGAAAATATCGGATTTCTGA
Source organism: Lactuca virosa (assembly GCF_052849685.1). NCBI lineage: Eukaryota > Viridiplantae > Streptophyta > Magnoliopsida > Asterales > Asteraceae > Lactuca > Lactuca virosa. The sequence goes on from NC_136429.1 coordinate 320,694,240, forward strand.
AAGCGCTATGAAAACTATTCTAAACAAGTACAAAAACCATTTTTATACAAAACTGCTTATGAACTTACCAAATTTTTAGTTGACGCTTTTCAAAACGACTTGTATTCTCAGGGATCCAGTAACAGGTAGTAAGTTCGACTAGGAGATCAAGTGGTGCGACTTCAAGAAATTTTACTTTCTTACTTTTGTGTAACTGTTGAACAAGAATTCAATATGTAAACTAAGTAAGTGTGTATTTCCAATGTATGATGTTTGGTTGCTATGTTTCATTCATATTCAATTGTTATGATACTGTACACGAAATCATCCGCCCCCGGACGTTTCCGCCGTCCAGGTTTGGGGGTGTGACAGGTTGGTATCAGAGCATTGTTTATAGTGAACTAGTATATCTAACCATACAAGATATACAACTATAAATACAATGGGACTAAAAACACTCTGACTAAAAGTATACCTTAAGAATATAAGTATCTTCTAAAAGTATACATACTTGCTAGAACCGTATCATAATAATAACAAAACAAAAGTATTTAGATGTTGAACACTACAGTCAAACCTGGGCAGTTATGTAATCATATCTGGAATAAATAGAGCCTGATCAACTGTATTTATTCGAGATACGACCAACATGTGTTTGGGAGTGATGGTGGTGTTGCAACAAGGCTAAAACTTACAAACCCTACATGCAAAGGAGCATTAGAACCAAACCTAAGGTTTAAAATACTATAGGAGTATTTTATGATACTAAACAATAAAAACAAGTCTAAAAACGTATCGATTTCGTACATCCGGAAGTCCTAGGATCAAACATGTAATACTATAGTAGCATTTTAGAATACCATATGACCTCCACACTTAAATCTTCTACATGTATCTCATACCTCCACTCTCGCGAAGAAAACATAACTGAGCTTCACCCCGAAGACCCCTACTACCCTACGGTAATAGCCAACGAATTGATCGAGGAAGAGCCCGAGGAAGTGCAAAGGGAGAACCCATAATTGGGTCCTAAAGAATACCAAGAGAGGAACCACGAGGGAGAGGATTCTGATGAGGAGTCAGACATGGATGGAGGTGCCAGAGAGATCCTTAGCGAGCCTTACCCCTCGGAAGCAATACCGAACCAACACATAGAACATGAAGACCTTACCAATCATCTTCGCCCCTTAGAAGAGAAGGTGACCACCCTAAGGCAACAGCTCATGGAAGTTGAGGCTAGGGCAGCCTTAGCAGAGCAGAGAGTGGAAGAGGTCACTCGTGAAATGAGCGAAATGGTTGGACACCTTTACGCTATTTGGGCATATTAGAGTCATCACACTATTCGCATTAAGTCCTAGGTTTACAATGTAATTCGTCACAACTAGTAGTAGTAAATCAAGAGAGGTACGCCCTACAAGAACTCATGTAACCTGAGCCAACTTAAGGATCTGATATCTATAATATATTAGGGTAACTTAACATTTGTACAATACCTATTTCTACATACTACCATTAATACATCATAGGGATGTAGGTCGAAACAACGAGAATCGTACAACAAAACATGTGATTCATATGCGTACATGCATAAGTTCATATCTATAATCATAGATGAGATACGAGTAGAAATAACCATAGTTACTCATGAACCTGTTTCTCATCACGCAACAAAATCATGTCTTTCCATGGAAACAACCAGCTAGCCGACGATACACCAGTTCTTCAGATGAACCCTGCAACCTTCCAAGCCGTTGTAATAGCTGTCGTGGCAGCCATCATGGCGCAACTCAACGCCGACAATCCAAATGGAAATGGAAATGGTGTCGATAACTCCAACCGTAGTATCAACCAAGGAAACCAACGAGGGAAAACTTACCCAGACGCCCCAAACTCCAAACCTAAGGTCATGAAGCGAAAGCTAGGGAACAAGAAAGGAAGTGGATCGACTCAAGAGCCTACCAAAAGGAAACAAGTTGTAGCAGCCCCTAATCCCACTAGCCCCCCTACCCCAGCACCGAGAAAACCGTATCATGGAAACCTCTCGCTCTGCAGCAAGTGCCGCTACCATCATCATGGAGTCTGCCGGGAATTGCATTGCAATAGGTGCAACAAGAAGGGGCACATCTCCCGCATCTGTAGGGCCCCGGCCCCATGCGTCACTCCAACCCTCAACCCAGAAGTAAGTCCAGTATGCCATGCATGCGGTGATACGAGACACTTCAAGAGGAATTGTCCAACAGTGAAGAATGACGAAGGACCAGGAGGAGTTTAACAACAGGACATGATGAAGCAACAAGGAACCCTACTGGGATTACCGGTACGTTTCAAAACAACAAAAATTAAGCATCACATTTTCACAAAATTTTTGCCAATAAAAAATCATAATCATAAAGTACTCCCTCATCCGAACTAATCATACCCTTCGTAGGAAAACGAAAGAGCATTGCGAAAGTTATGATAACTTAGTGTAAACGTAAGGCCGTGTGTAATCAAGATTCTACAAACTTAGAGTACGTGGACCCGCCTTAATTCTTATTCCTTGGTTGACTATGGATTTAGGGCATAACCACTCAGTCTACAACCTTTTAAATCTTGAATTACGTACGAATAAGCTACATCGAACCATCATAGAGAGGTCTAATATAAATCAAACTATGAAATCACATCGTTTATACCAAGACACTCGTATTGCTAGGGCACCCAAAAATTCAGACCGAGACAATCAAAGTAGTAATACTAAGAACGAAATGGGTGACATTACAAACATATACATAGAACACACTATCATTTCAAACAACTATCCCTTTTCAGATCTATCCAACGTCTATTACAATAAGGAGCCCAACGGTGTCAATTGACATGGACTGACTTGATCCTCACCATATGAAATTCATGTGCCAACGAGGCTCTTCACCTTAACCAACCGATTAACGAAACCCCTACAACTTATAACGACAATCCTCGAATCATCCCGAGCATCTAGACCCTTAGGAACCCATGCAAGTAATACCACACTCATTTCTAGCCCATAATATGGATAAGAAACAAGGAGCAAAGGACACCAAGGGTAACCTAGAGATTTATAAACCCCCCTAAGATGTTTCCAAGGCCCTTTCGGAAACATCACCTACATGCCAAGTTGAGTTCGAAGATCGACTCAACTCATGGAGCCATTCTCGTAGCCATACCACCAAGACTACTTAGCACCAACATAAACACTGAAGGTATCTAGTCGATGGAACGACCCAGTAAGTAGGAAGTTATCAAACCAATACTTGAACCTCAGAGAACGCCTATCCAACTCATAAATAGGAAAGGCTAAGTGTCCATAGGACCCCTGACTACTAAGGATCAAATGAACCCATCCTCAAGGATCGATATCTCTTATCCCAAATCAAGGATTTACTAGACCTACTTGTAGAAACAGGCAAAGATCAACCTCCCACTAGTTCAAAACATCGTAGTAAGAAACTCCCATGGCAACCTAAGAAGTATGAGTCCAACTATACCACACGCAACCGTAACTTGGTGACAATAAGTGTTCGCCTTAAGGTTTAGGAGACTACTTAGGGAGCGTCAAGAACGTGATCCTCATTAACCGTAACCATCCATTCACTTCGCCATATAGGGCGCAAAGGCAGAATACCTCTGTGTTGGGCCGAGATGACCAACACCTAACTAACCAAAAGAGCAAGGTCAAAGGCTAGTAGCAAAGGTCCGCTAGAACACTAAGCAAAGACTTCAATTCTCCAAAGAACGAAGAGACTAGACATAACAGAGACACTCACACCTTTTTCTTAGCACTTGGGATGCTGCTTTATAACGAATTTCAGGATGAAATTCTCTCTAACGGGGAGATGATGTCACAACTGACAAAATTAGATCAAGATCTAAACACCTTTAAAAGGGCATAGTGGGCCCAAAACTCCATCTCAGCATTTTTAGGGCTAAAACACTTTTAATGTACCAAACCCTTCTTTTTGGGCCCTAGTGGGCCAATAAGCCCTTAACTTAGTTCTTTTGCGCCATAAGACTCTCTTAGTGGGCCTTATTGGGCCGTAAACAACCTTCTTGACCTTATTGGGCCCAAATGGGCCGATAACCCCTCCTTTAGGGCCCAATGGGCCGAATATTATTATTAAGCTCCATAAATTCGAGCAAGCCAAGAAAAAGGAGCCCAAAACCATTTCATCTCCATCCTTAAGCCCAATTCTCGGCCTATTTAGTTAATTAAACAAAAAAAAAGAGAAAATAAGGGATTTTATGCATATGACACCTCCATATTACACATCATATATCAATGTATTTACACACCATACATCTAGGCACACTTGTATTAACCAAAATGCATTATACATTAATTTCTCTTCCCCTCCTCCTTAAATTCGTCCAAACCACCCCAACCCTCCCCATTTTCACCTCATTCTTCCCTTCAAACAATACAAGAACTCTCTCATATCCCTCTCTAGAACACAAAGAAGTTCTTCCTTTTCTCATCTAAAAATCGTGACTTTGGTGGGTTATTTCAAGAGCTTTGCATCAAGTATTATCATCTTGGTAAGTTTACTTCACACTTAAGATGTTTAACTCCATTCTATGCTAAGATCTTTCCTTAAAACCCACTTTATTTTCGGGTTTATGCTCTTAGATCCACCACCATTTTGAGATCTCACCAAAAACTCAAGCTAGGTTCAAAGTTCCATCTTCTTCTTCATCCACATCTCAAAAACCCCCAAGGTGAGTTCATACCCCCTTGTTTTTCGGTTTTATAATGTTTTTGGGGGAGAATACAAGTGCTTTTGTGTTAGATCTATGTATATATGCATGTTTATGTGTTTAACTTTTAGATCTTTACTTGAAAATGAAGTTTATCACTTGGATCTTCATATAAACCTTGAGAAAAGTATGTGTCCTCACATATAATACTCGTAAACTTGTAGATCTGGGATTTATCCACTTAAAATAGCAAAAACAAGTGTTCTGAACAAACTTAGATAACTTAAACTCAAAAATCAGCCCTTGACAGAAAAGTTTTAGTCCAATCTCGAACTGTTTTGACCTCCTTAATGGTAATATTTTTCAAAACTGTTTTACATGCAAAACGTTCAGGTTATTACCTTTAAAATGACTACTCTCACGTTTTCATAAGATTTTTCTACTATTTTTGGAGAATTTTACAAAACTGCCTATCAGATTTGAAATAATTTCGGACCAACCTGTGAAGGTGAGCAATTTCACACTTGTTACAGGCCAATAAAAATTATGAGAAAAATTGTGAACAAAGTAGACAAAATTTCCAAACTTCCAGAATTTACGGATCCAAATTTCGACTTACGATGATTTTTCTACAAATTTTCCAACAATTAGGTCAGAAAAGCCAAAACCCAGAAAAATGTGTATTTCACAAAAATCAAGCCAAAAATGATATTTTTGACAAAAATGAGTTTAAAATGTTATTTTTACCACAAACTAGTCAAAAACACAAGTTTTGAATAAAATGGGGGCTAAAGTGTTATTTTTACTATAATTGGGCCTTAATTGAAAACTTCGTGGCTTATTGGGCCAAGAACGTCATTTTTAGAAAAAGTGGGCTTTTTATATCAATTTTGTAAATAATCGAGCTAAAATAAACAAAACAATAACAAACGGGTTAAAAACGATATTCTTATCCTTAGTGGGCCTTAGTGTCCTTTTACATGTATATTGGGCTCAGGGTAGACATTCACATTCCTTTTGTGCCTGGAAATAATAGATACGTATAGTGGGCCTTAGTGGTCCACTTACATGTTTATTGGGCCTGGGAATGAGTTTTATATGTGTTCTTCTTTCTTTTCCGTGTAAATTTTCGATTAAGGATCTAGTGAGACCTGTCGGTTGGCACCTTTGAGTGTACAATCGTAGCCTGTAGTTATAACAAGAGTTTCCTGGAGGGAAAGCGGGAGTTTGTGTATAGATCTATACGGGGGTGACACCCCACACCTGAGCTGTTCGCTACAGTTAGACTAGGCCAGTCTAGGGTGACAAAAACCTTATCCTATTCCGTCGGCGTGCCAAAGACGCAAAGACAGGCGAAATTGTCATTTTTTAGTATGGTTGTAACGACTTACTTAGAGGAATTAACGTTATAAGATTTACAGGAAACCATTCTATTTTCTTTTTGGGATAAAACAGGAAACCATTCTATTTTCTTTTTGGGATAAAACAGGAAACCATTCTATTTTCTTTTTGGGATAAAAGAAGAAACCATACTATTTACTTTTTAGGATAAAACAGGAAATCATTCTGTTTTCTTTTTTTTGGGATAAAACGGGAAACCTTCTTTTTAATAAAACGACAATTTATAAGCACCGGTACTCAACCACCGGGGTTGAGATTCCAGCATCAGCTATCGCAGACAACATCGGGTTGTCTGGAAATCATTCTCTTTCTATTTTCGTAAACATTAACACACATGCATTAATATAAGATCAAACACAAACATTTCAAACCATTTCTTTTTAGAAAATATCGGATTTCTGAAAGCGCTATGAAAACTATTCTAAACAAGTACAAAAACCATTTTTATACAAAACTGCTTATGAACTCACCAACTTTTTAGTTGACGCTTTTCAAAACGACTTGTATTCTCATGAATCCAGTAACAGGTAGTAAGTTCGACTAGGAGATCAAGTGGTGCGACTTCAAGAAATTTTACTTTCTTACTTTTGTGTAACTGATGAACAAGAATTTAATATATAAACTAAGTAAGTGTGTATTTCCAATGTATGATGTTTGGTTGCTATGTTTCATTCATATTCAATTGTTATGATACTGTACACGAAGTCATCCGCCCCCAGACGTTTCCGCCGTCCAGGTTCAGGGGTGTGACATATTGGAAGCATGAAAAATAACACTCGGACATTTCTGTGATCCAAGACTTTGGAATAAGATGTTTATGAGAACTGTAATAACTCTTGTTGAAGTAAAGTGCTTATTGTTTTATTGATACTCGGTTTTGTACATAACGTGAAAAGTAGTATATACATTCGATATAGAAAGTAGAAAGTAGAAGTAGTGCGAACACTACTTGCGACGGTTGCTACACCGGTTGCTGGGTTCCGCTTCGTCTTGTGCTTTCCAACGCCTTTCTTGGGCAGCTTGCTGCTCCCTCAGTTCCCTTATCTTTGATTCAGCAGCATTAAGTTGCCTTTGAAGGGCTTCAGTATGGTGCTGGGTGTCATCTTGCATTTCGTCAAGACGAAGGATATTTGCAGTGTTCGCCTGCGCAACCGTATTCACTTCTAGGATTCGATTGATTGACATCCTAGATTGGTCAGCTTGTCGAGCTATTCGGTTTACTATAACTGGAAGAGCCCTATCGGCTGTTCCTCCTCTCGAGACGTTATAGAAACCTCGTGCCATTCCGTAAGGAGGGCGTTGGCCGTTTTGTCGACTCCAATGGTTGATGTATTGGCCCCACTCGGGTATGGGCTCTGCCTCATCTTGTCTCAGGGGACGCTCCCCAGGGTTGCAAACTTGTGGCTTTGTATCTGTACCACTTGATTCGCTGTCCTCAGAGGGTTCTTCATCTGAGTCTGCGATCTATCCTGCATTTTATGGATTGTAGGGGTCTCCTGGTAGATTGTGTTCAGCCATAGGTTCTGTATTAGAAGTAAGGTTAGTAAAATACTCTCCGTAGTATTTTAATCTTTGTATTCTGTTCAATAGTTCTTCTGAATATGTAGGGTAAGTTTTAGACATGTCACAACACCACTATCACTCCCAAACACATGTTCGTCATATCTCAAATCAATATAGTTGATCAGGCTATATTAATTCCAGATATGATTACATAACTGCCCAGGTTTGACTGTAGTGTTCAACATCCAAATACTTTTAAGTTCTTATGACTGTGATATTGTACTTGTATGTATGAGTGTTAGTATACTTCTTATAAAAATACTTAAATCTTTAAAAAGTATACTTGTAGTCAGAGCTCCTTGCCCCGATGTATTTATAGTTTGTATATTTTTATGGATTGATATACTGAGTTCACTATAAACAATGCTCTGATACCAATCTGTCACACCCCCAAACCAGACGCCGGAAACGTCTGGGGTGGAGGACTTCAATTGTAGTATCACAACACATGCATCATAGTAATCAAAGTATAAACAACTATTGTATTTAAAAAGTGTAAGTATTTACATGTGTTCAATCATTGTATATTGAACCAAAATATTGTTATACAAAAGAAGATATGACTCAAAGTAGCTCCATCTTCTCAAAAAGCTCGGGGAGTACCTGTGTATTATTTCCCTGAGAATACAAGTAATTTGAAAAGAGAGTATCAACATAAAGTTGAGTGAGTGCATAAGTGTTTATGTTTGAAAGAGTATCTCTGTATCTAGTATACGTAAATTGTTCTAGAAAATCCTATATTTTCTGTTGTATATGAAAAGTAGTTTTATTCACATAAAACCGTTCTCTTTGTATCAATGTTTTGTATTTGTATTCCTTTATGACAACTTGTAACTGAGAGTGTGCCTGGCTCCGCCAGCTGTTATTGAAAACTGTATTGAACCATTGTAGTTTGTATTCTGTAAACTGGTACTTTGAAGGTGTACTTTCGTTTAGTTGTTTATACACTAACGTATTGTTAATATCTTTTTAATGAGTTATTATAACCATACTATGACGGATGGCCTGAAACAAACGCTTTGTGGGCGTTTAAACTGGTGATAACAATTGCCACTCATCGACGTGTATGCCTGACTGTAGCTAGCAGCCTGAGTGCGGGGTTGTCAGTCCCGATATAGATCTACACACAACTTGTTTCGATCCCCAGCTGGAGATTTTGGTTATAATGTCAGGACTTTTCCTATGTTGTCTAAAATGAATTAAACAACCTGAATAGAGTGTCTCATAAAAAGCATATAAACGTTACATGTATATTAATTATGAAAACCCAATCATTCTGAAATAAATGATTGACAGTATGTTCTTGAATCAAAACCCAATCATTCTGAAATAAATGATTGACAATATGTTCTTGAATTAGAATTTCTAACATGTATTTGATAAGTGTAAACCCTTGATTTGTTCGGTATCAAAACCTTTGTTTCTTGTAAGACTGTGTATTCTAGTATACTTGAATCATGAATTATTGTTCTATGTATAAATTATACCTATTATAATTTATATGTACTTTCTGAATGTGTATTTAACCATGTTTGCATGTAATCCCTTGCTCAGCATGTTACAAAGGTAGTTAAACTGATGAAATAACTATTATATTTATATACATATACAATTTTATATATAAGTAAAATTTAAACGACACTCTGACAAATAACCGGTACCATAAGCCCACATCCAAACAAGGAAAAGGACCCATAATGAGTTATCAGTCCTAAGCCTTTTAAATCTTAGTTATATACATATATACATATATATACATATATATATATATATATATATATATATATATATATATATATATATATATATATATATATATATATATATATATATACAAACATGAATTTTGGGGAAAAATATAAGATGATAAAAGAGTTTACTGTTTTGAGTATTTTTAATGATTTAATGTCGTTTTATCATGATTTGAAATCATGATTTTCTTACACAAAGTTCTTGTGTTATGCTTGTATTTCCCCCCTTAAAACAGTAGAAATTATGAAAATACGGGGGTATGTACTCACTTGATAGGTGGTGAATCGGACAGAGTTTCGTTTCACGAAAAGGAGTTTATTTGTCGAGAAACCGGCTCAAATCGGGCAGAGTTTCGACAGGAGAGAGGTTACTTCTCGGGAATCTCGGGGATTCGAGGCTTGCTTAGGGTTCGAGACTTGATACCGGGGCTTTAGGGGTTGTATGTGAGTTTATGGGAGTGAAAAATATGAAAGAGGGTGAAATTTAGGGTGAAATATGTAAAATAATTCGGAACCCTCGCATGCCTTATATAGGCCGAAGCCTCGGATCCGAGGCTATGCGAGGCTGATGCGTGTCGGACAGGTGGCGAAGGAATGGTTTACTTCGGACAGCAGGCTTGCAAGGTGGGAGGCTTAGATTGGACCAGACCTCGGTCCAATGGGAAGAAGGCACGTGCGAAGGGGGGTGTCCGAGGGGTGTCTCCGGTGTGTCTGCGGGGTCTCTTGCGAGGTTGTCCGAAGATGACTGGACCACGGAGTTGGTCAAATCAGAAGGTGCCACGCAAGGCTTCGGTCCAATCAGCAACCGACACATGCGAGGATGACGTGTCATACGAAATTGCCCGGTTTTTTCTATTTTTCTTTATTTTTGTGTCAAAAAATTGCGAAAATCATAACTTTCGCATACGAGCTCCGTTTTTGGCGTTCTTTATATGCACGCGTAGGTGAAATCATAATCTACGACTTTCGTTTAGACTTCGTCGGCTAATTTTGACTTTATTTTTAATATTATTATTTTAAACAGACCGGGACGGGAATCCATTAAAAATTCATAACTTCTTCATCCGACGTCCGTTTTTGTCTGTCTTTTTACCGTTGTACTACTACCGACAAGACCTTCAATTCTCGTTTAGGTTGTGTCGGCTAAAAATCGCTCGATCTTTATTTCGAGTTTTTAGCTGTACACTATTATACTGAAAGTTAGAAAAATCATAATTTCCTCATACGAAGTCAGATTTTTCCGTTCTTTTTATGAAAGTTCTCGGTTTAACATAAACTACAACTTTCATTTAGATTGTTAAGGCTAAAAAGCCTTTTATCATAAATTCAGTTTTTACACTGAACAATGTTTTGCCGATTTTGACGCGGATTTTTGATTGGTCATAACTTCTTCGTTATAACTCGGATTTTTGTGTTCTTTATGTTTTTGGAAACCTTGTTACAATCTCTATCCCTTGGTTCATCCCAATCGAGATTGTTTAATAATTTATTTTTGAGGGTCAACTATGTAAATATACACAATATGCTAAAATTTCTCTTTATTATTTAGAAAGAAATACAAATTGACCTACATTATTACATAGGTTTGAAATAACGATTTGTTACATAATCGGAGAGGATGGTGGAGTGTTCATCTGGAAGAAATAAGAGAAAGGAGTAGAAGAAGTAGTTGAAGTGGATACCTTCAGAATTGGTGCGGTTGTAGGTGGTTCCGAAGTTGCAGTTGTGTCTTCTACCTCATTCCAAACAGTAGTATCATCCTGAATGTCTGTATAAGTTATGGATTCTAAAGCATCTTGAATAACCAGAGATGGTGATCTCGGTTTACGAGCTTGCTTCTTGATCTTCTTCTTTGGTGTTTTGACAACTTCAGAAGGACTAGCTTTTCCTTTTCGCTTTGCACCCTTCTTCGTTTTGTTAGCCTCGTCAATCGCCTTTCGCAAGTCATCAGGCATAGGGCGAGCACCAGAAGGAGATAATTTCCGATATTCATTCATTATAACATTTTTTGAGGCACCTTTGCTAGCATAGCCTTCGGAATCGAACCAATAAAACTAAACTTGATTGGGTCAGACATCATAAATGTCGACATCTGATGAATCAAAATTGCAGCAACAACAGAATCATCTAGTGTAGGAACCTTGAAGTGAACTTGGGCTTTTTTGACGACGATCGACCAAAAACGAGCGCTACCGGTTATGAATCTGAACTAGACGAGAAGGTCATCGAAAAGATACACTCTATACTCAAATCTCTTAAAATTCATGTTACCCGTTATGAATCAGAACTAAACGATTTAAATTATACAGTTTCTAACTTCAGTGATAGTTTAAAAATAACTCGTCTGAGTAATGCTAATCTAAATGACCAAATCAACAGGGTAACGTTTAAAAGTGAAGAGAAGAGGTTAAGGATTGAGAAGTTGGAAGTAGAGCTTACTAGAACTAGAGATGACATTATTTATCTTAAGAGAGATAGTCTTGCTTTATTAAAACAAAGGAATATTTTTTGGTTGATTGCCAAGCGCTTATATTTCAATATTACTCAATTTCATCTTGATTGTGAAATAGGAAAGGGATTGCACAAAATAATTTTGCCCTTTCGTGAATTGAAAGAGGATGAAATTGATGTAGATTGTTATAAGTGTGAATCCATTGTTTCTTCTGATGATGTTTCTGATTCTTATCGTGTTGGACTTGATAAAATAGAAGAATACATTATGTCCAAAGAACACAAAAATATGTTGAAAGAAATTTTAATTGAAAAGGATAAGGAAGAAATCAAATTGACTTCGATGCAGAGATATAACTTTTTATGGAAGAAGTTGAATTCGGAAAGTACTCTTGATTATGAGAATACTTCTGAATTCGATGAAAGCGAAATGAGTGAGAATTCTGTAGAGGACGAAGTTGATTTTTTGGAATTTGTATAAAATGATGTTGAACCAAAGAAAAATTTGATTTCTGAAAATTAAATCGAATTCGTTCATATAGTAGAAAATAAAGGTCCAAGTGTTTTAAATGAAAAAGTAACAGTTTTTCCGAATGTACAAACTGTTCCGAACCAAGTTTTTGTAAAAATTGGATTGTATAAAAATCAAACTTCAGAACTAACGTCCCTGGTTGATAGTGATAATGCAAAAGAGACATAATAGGTTTCTTCAATCCTTCTTGATTTCTTGTTCAGAACCCTATATGCTTTCGATGTTAATGAATAACCCAAAAAATGCCTTCATCAGCTTTCGTATCGAGTTTGTTCCTTTGTTCTATAGAATTGATTATAAAACACCTGCAACCAAAGACATGAAATAATTTTACGTTAGGTTTTCTTTTGTTCAGAATCTCATAAGGTGTAATTAAGAATCTTTTGTTAATGAATGAACGGTTCTGCGTGAAACAAGCAATTGCTATAGCATCAACCCAAAAGTAGAGTGGAAGATTCTCAAATGATAACACAGTCCTTGCAGCTTCGCAAAGAGAGCAGTTTTGTCTTTCAACGTCACTGTTCTGCTGTGGGGTGTAAGGATCAGAGAAGTTCTGAGATATCCCTTTGTCAGTTAAGAATTCTTCAAACGCTTAGGTTTTGAATTCCGAACTGTTGTCACTGCGAACTTTCCGAACAGGCTTTCGTAATTGAAGCTCAATCAGCTTGATGAAATCTTTAAGTTTCAGAGTTGCATTTGATTTCTGTCTAAGAAAGAATACCCATGTATATCAAGAAAAATCCTCAACAACAACCAAGATATATTTATTACCACCAATATTTTCGATGGCAGATGGACCACACATATCAATATGCATTAATTCCAGTGGCTCAATGATCTTGGTATTGAAGATGGTTAAGTGACTCTTCCTACTTTGCTTTCCAAGCTCACAGGCAGCACACAAATGTTCCTTGTCGAACTTCAGAAGAGGTATACCATGGACAAGATCACCTAGTACGAGTTTGTTTATATCCTTGAAATTCAGATGGGAGAATCTTCGGTGCCACAACCGACTTTCATCCGAAGATGCTTTCGTAAGAAGGCAAATGGATGGCTTCCCTTTGATCAGTTTCAAGTTCAGAGGATACATTTCTCCCTTTCTTTTAGATTCCAGAAGCACCGCCTTAGATTTCTTCTCTATAATCTCTGAACCCTCATCATCAAAAGAAACCTTTACCCCGATACCTAAAACCAATTGCGAAACACTTATTAGGTTATGTTGCAAGCCTTCTACAAAAGCTACCTTCCGAATAGAGCATTCTCCATTCGTAATCATCCTGTAGCCTTTGTTTCTCCGGTAGCGTTGTTTCCTAACTTTACTTGACCGCCATCCTTTAACGATCTGAATTATCTTAGTGACGAGAACAACCACTGTCGATATACCATTCAGAATCGTACTGTTCCTCAAAAATTACCTACGAGAATTAGAGAGATTTAGGTACCCAAACCATCTTGGGTCCTTGTGATGATTTCTTAACAATAGGAAAAATCATAGTCTTATCAGCCCAGAAATATTTTCTTTTCAAAACAATATTCTTCCCAATTTTGATTTTGAAAACTTCCACTTTGTGATCGCAAAGATTTATTTCAACATGAATTGTTTTTCTTTGAATAAATTCTTTTTGTTTCTTAGCCATCTTTTTCGCAAAAGCATTTTCCTCCTTTTTCAAATTTGCTTTGTATTATTCGAGAGAAACCTCTGCTTCCGAAACAAATTTACTTTTGCCCTAAACATCCTTTGATGTGTTGACAGGTTTTGAAAATTGTGGTTTTGGAGAACAATTAGATTTTGGCTTTTCAAAAGGTATTGAAACGTGCGATTTTGAAACCTATTGTGTTGATTTTTGAAGTTTTGAAAAGGATTTTGGTAGTGATTTCGGAATGGGAGAAGAATTATTATTTTGATTTGAAACTCTTTCTGAATTAACAGAACTTTTATTTGAATTCTTATTTTTACAGAAGCATTTGCTTTCTTATAGATTCTTCCTATATCCAACATTCAACTGCCTTTTCTTCTCAATCAATTCAACACCAGATTTATGAATGTTAGACTTTCGTTTTTCCTTTTGGATTGGCGTATCAATCTATTTTGAAGAGGTTTCACTCGGAATATCTTTAGTACCACTAGGACCAGCCTTATCGTAACAATGGTTAACATGATTCAATGGTTCTGAAACGTATTTTCCCTTTGTTTTCCATGAGGTCATTTTGGAAAGACCTTTTGTTTCATCTGCATTATCGATTGGTCCTGATCAGAAGAATTCGTTGCAACCTTTTGCATTATCACTATCAACCAGGGACGTTAGTTTTGAAGTTTGATTTTTGTTCAATCCGATTTTTTACAAAAACTTGGTTTGGAACAGTTTGTACTTTCGGAAAAACTATATCTTTTTCATTTAAAACACTTGAACCTTCACTTTCTACAATACGAACGAATTCGATTGAATTTTCAGAAATCAAATTTTTCTTTGGTTCAATATCATTTTGTACAAATTTTGAACAATCAACTTCGTCCTCTATAGAAATCTCACTCATTTCGCTTTCATCGAATTCAGAAGTATTCTCATAATCAAGAGTATTTTCCGAATGCAACTTCTTGCATAACAAGTCATATTTCTGCATCAAAGTCAATTTGATTTATTCCTTATCCTTTTCACTTAAAATTTCTTTCAACATATTTTTGTGTTCTTTGGACTTAATGTATTATTCTATTTTCTCAAGTCCAACATGATAAGAATCAGAAACATCATCAGAAAAAACAATGGATTTCGCACTTATAACAATCTACATCGATTTCATCCTTTTTCAATTCAAGAAAGGGCAAAATCATTTTGTGAAACCCCTTTCCTATTTCACAATCAAGATGCAATTGAGTAATATTGAAATATAAGCGCCTGACAATGAAACAAAAAATATTATTTTGTTTTAATAAAGCAAGACTGTCTCTCTTAAGATAAATAATGTCATGTCTAGTTCTAGTAAGATCTACTTCCAGCTTCTCAATCCTTAACCTCTTCTCTTCACTTTTAAACGTTACCCTGTTGATTTGGTCATTTAGATTAGCATTAATCATACGAGTTCTTTTTAAACTATCACTGAAGCTAGAAACATTACAATTTAAATCGTCTAGTTCAGATTCATAACGGGTAACATGAATATTAAGAGATTTGAGTATAGAGTGTACCAATTGGTGTTAGAAAGGACGCAATATTACCCATATAGCGCATGCAGCCCTCCAGGACCAGGCATTCGATTGCGGCACTCCAGGCCATCGGTAGCATAACCTCTTTGTTTCGAAACGCTGTTCTGAACCATCAGACACCTGCTCTCATAGACTGGCTCTTCTGAATTTATCACAAAGCACCCACCATGTGTGGGTTTCCTGACCTCATCATCTTCAGAGTCCGTAGACCATAACTCGACTCTTCCATCTTCATTGCTTCCTTCTTGCACGATCAATGCTGGTTTTGCACTCTTCTTCCTGAGATCTTCTATCTTCTGAAGATAGTAGGCTTCATCCTTCTCAGTTTATTTCTTTTCATTCATCAGCCTAAGCATGCATTCCCTGGAAAGGTGATTCTTCCCATGACAGTAGTTGCAATCATAGCCTGGATTACCCAACAACTTCTTATCTTTCTTCTCCTCGTCGTTTTCTGAGTTCTTGAAAAACTCATCCCATGTCTTCTCAGAACTGAAATTACCACCGTGCCTATATTTGTTCCTGTAACGAGAGAAGTTTTCCTTGAAGAACTTCTTAGGGTTGGTAACTAATGAAGCCTTCTCTTCATTAGAGATCTCACTATCTGAGAGATCAGATTCCGAATCATTTTCAGTTGCCTTCTTTCCCTTCGCAACTAATGCTAGGGATCCCATAAGAGAAACCATCTTCACCTCCTTCATAACTTCATCTTCGTGGGATCTTAAAATTCCCACATGCTTTGCCAATGAGTAGCTCTTGAACTGTTCATGTGCTTTCACATTAGACACAATAGCTTTCCACTCGGATCTCAATCCATTCATGAACGTGACTTTCTGTTCTACTACTTCACGCTTGAGATTATGCTTAAGCATCCTGATCAACAAATGATTGAATCGACTGAATGTCTGATCTAATTTTTCATCAGACTTTTGTGAAAACACTCCAAACTCTGATAAGAGAAGTGTTTGCACACAGTGTTCCAAATCAGCATCACTCGAATAGAGTTCCTTGAGCCTATCCCATATCTCCTTAGCACTAGTACACAAACTCACGATGCGGAAAGTGTCTGGAGGAAGAGAAAACGTTATGATTATCATCGCCTTTATGTTGCACATAAGTTTATATTTTTCATCTTGAGGAACGTGTGTATGTTCCAGAATGAGTGCATTGAAGTGGGATAAAGTCTTGATTTGTTTTTCTGGTGCCTGTATGTGTGAATGTCACTTGAGTCATTTCCTGCCATATCATAGCGCCATGTTTTTCAATACCTAGAACATAGTCTTCAAAGTGCAGCACCCAGACTTCATAATCTTGAGGAAAGAGTATCGAAATCCTAGTAGGAGATCCAATACTACTAGAGAGATTGAAAGAAAGAGTAAGAGGAACTTCGTTTTGCATGATGTCAAGAATTCACTAAAACAGGTATAGAATCAGAAGTGTAATACATGGATCGAGATCTAGAAAAAACGAGAGATTTAGACCTGGAGCCTACATCCGATTGAAACGATTAAGACACCAACAACAGATCCAAGAAAAACGATAAACCCTAGTGAAAACTGTTGGATTAGTGTCTAAGTCCATAACTATATTTGGTATGTACTTGATCCGACTCGGCATGGTCCATTTGGGTTGCATGGCATCGGAACATTTGGATAGACCGTTTGTGAGAAGGGGACATTTGTGACATATTAATATATTAATATGAAATCATATTATTTAATTAGTTTTGATCAAGAATTAATTTGGAATTAATTTAGTGATCAAAAGAGACTAATTAAATATATGGGGATTGATTGTGTAAATCATTCATTCTTATATATGTGGGTTTATGATCCATGATTCCTTATGTTGGGTTTAACCCATGTGGTGAACCATGGATACTCCATGGAGGTTAAAACCCATGGAGCATAAGGAATGGGTAAAGTCATGGGTTACATGGTGTAACCCTAATGTGCACACTATATAAGGACCCCTTTAGCTCAAGAAATTGGTACTAGTGATACGTAGATGAGGGCTAGCCGATTTGAGCATGAGTGTCTTCTTCTCATGGTTATTCCATGTGTTGGTGATGTTGTGTGAACCATTTGAGGTGTCACACTTGGGGCACTCAGCTCTTGAGCTTCATGGAGTCAAGCTACATCAACAAGGTATGTATTTCTATCTAGTTTATTACCCAAGTATCAAAAGATTGTATGGTAGTTAGGGTAATACCTTGGAATGTTCATATTT
Organism: Lactuca virosa; assembly: GCF_052849685.1. Classification (NCBI taxonomy): domain Eukaryota; kingdom Viridiplantae; phylum Streptophyta; class Magnoliopsida; order Asterales; family Asteraceae; genus Lactuca; species Lactuca virosa. The sequence goes on from NC_136429.1 coordinate 320,712,061, forward strand.
GCATGTATAATAGAGAAAACATAGATGCAAGGTATTTAGGGTTGCATGTACACTTAGGAGTGTTAGAATGCTCAAAACCCAACAGTGGTATCAGAGCCAAGGCTTGTTTTCAATTATACTTGATGCAAATTGCTGAAAAAAAGCTATTTTTTGGCTGTCTGGGCACTGGACTCGCCGAGTCTAGTGATGAAATCACCGAGTCCATTAAGAAATTCATCCTACTCGTCGAGTACGTTCATACACTCGATGAGTAGGAGCCCCTGACAGCATATTTTCGACTTTTAAGGCTGGAATTGGACTAGAATCATTACCCTAAGCTGTTTTTGAACCCATAAAACTGTTTTTGATGTGGTAATGTTCATTCTAATCCAATTCAAAAGATAATTGCCAATAGATTCATGTTTTGTATTAGTTTAATGATTAGGCTAATAAATGAAAAAGTTTGATTTGAATTATCTTGTTCTTATGAGTCGCTTAGATTAATAGAAAAGTTATGTGAAATTGTTATTTTCAATCCAAATTAATCTAAGAGTTGGTTCTAAAATGTGTTTTTGAAACTTGTCCTCAAGTTATATGAAAAGTCACATTTAAGATTCATAAAACTCATAAATATTTCGATAGGTTATGAATAAAGAAAATTCATATTCTTTTAATAGTTTAAGGTCTTCCATAACTTGTCCTCAAGTTATGGAACTTGAAGAGTTTTTTGAATTAAAACTACTTTAAACACATAATTTATGGAATTGAATAGTTTTGAATAGTTTCAAAACTTTCACTCAAGCTTTGGAATTTGTAAAGTTTTCCCTTATGAATACTTTAATTCCAAGTTAAGCCCTCAGAATTTTAAAAAGTTAAAATTCAACCCTTATACAGTATAGTATTATAAGTTAATAATATATATATATATATATATATATATATATATATATATATATATATATATATATATATATATATATATATATATATATATATATATATATATATGTATAAAAGCAAGTCAGTCTTACCGTTAGTAGGCCTCTTTCATGAAGCCAGTCTATAAGGGGGGTATAAGGTTACTGCCTATAAAATGGCAGTTTAATGGGTGTCCACTCTCACCCACCGCCTCCTTGACTGGTGGAGGGTCGTTAGCCGAACGGGTAGGACAAGGACTAGAATTCTCCCTTCATTAAAATTATTAATGATAAATATAAAGTAACTAAACATTTTATAAATTCCCAATCGTAGTTACTTAGGAAAATGTGAATTTGCTGCTAACCCATGAAATTACACTTTGCACTTTGCTTAAGTCGGTTAGTGGAGCGCGTGTGGTTAACCGACACACTAGCTTGATTTAACAAGGTAGGCAAAGGGTAACTTAATCTTTATCATAGTATCAGTGGAGCGCGTGTGGTTAACTGACACATCGATTGAGGGGTAAATATTAAGGGTACCAAGTATATTTGCATGGTTATTCACACCTTGTTTTGTGATCCTCAGCATCCCAGTCAGAAAACTTGAGAGGGCAGAATCAAGATTGAAACATGCCATTGAACAGTTCAATGAATCTCAAAAGATCTAGGAGTTTCAAATCCAAGTAAAACCTAATTAACTTATTTCGTTTTCATGGTGGAAATTGGTGAATCGTCATTTGCCTACCTTCAAATATTTTATAGCTTTGATTACGACATCCCTATTCCAAGTTATAAAAGTATTGTGTTGGGTCCTAGCATTAATATTTCATATTAGGTGTTATATTAAGGGCCTTAGATCAACTATCTTGAATATCTCCCAAAAGATGTCTAGTTCAGACATCTATGATCTTCCCAAATATCTTGGAACTTCACTTCCTCCACCTTCTCCAATTATTCTCCTTAACCCAGAAGTTCAAGGTCACTCAAGACCTATAGCAAGCAAGGTCTATGTGTGATTTCATCTTGGAGATGAAGTCACATATTGACAAGCCGGGAGAATTGGGTGTCAAAGTCTTAAGAAAGTTGGATGTTCAATCACTTTCTAAGTCACATAGTGAGTTTCCTTTGGACTACTATGAAACAGACTGTTACATGACCCTTAATGATCTTATCTATTTGCTAGGTGCTGCTGAATCAACAATGATTTGGAGTACTGGTAAAGCAAATTAGAAGATCAACTTCCCAAACTTCCATGGACATTGACAATGGTAACATTGAAAAATCCAGAAAAAGCTTTCTCTTCCCAATGGAAAGGGATCAGCCATAGTCAAGTCGGTTGACCAAATGGTAAAGAGAAAGGCTAAGTCTGCGATAGTCCCATGTACCATTCCCAAAGTGTCCATATGTTTCTATTGCAAAAGGAAGGGGCATTGGTTGCGAAGCTGTCCTAACTACCTGAAAGATCTGAGAGAAGGTCTAGTTAAAAAGTTTGACTGTACTTCAGGTAAGTCCACTATCTAACTCTATTAAGTTCCTATTTGGTGATTCTTATTACATGATGTGACTGGGTCACATGTTGAAGTTTTAAGAATCTAAGAAAGGAGAGGAAGCTTAAGATGATTCTGATCGCGAAGATGGATTTCGATCGCATGGTTCGGTGATCAGAATTTTGAGTTGTTGCTTAAGAATTGTGATAGATTGCTTAGGAATAGATAACAACATAGTTTTTCATATGCATTTGCATTGTAAGGATAAGTTTTTACCACAAGTTTTAAAATAAAAGGAAAATTTTTGATTTTATTTATTTTAAGTGTCCTTACAATGGCATTTGTGAAAAAATTGTTGTTTATATGGTTCCATTGATAGCAATATTGGAAAATGGATTTGACTCTTTCGTTTGTGGTAGTGTCATAATTTACCAAATAAGGAAAGATTCTCATCACGCAAGGTTTCAGTTGGATATAAACTTGGAAATCATGCAAGTTGTATAGTATGATGAATGAGAATTTTCATCTTTGGAAAATTAAGATTAATTCCTTGTTCACATGTATATGTGAGTCAAGTGAAGGACTAAGGGATCGAGTACACATTCTTGTGCACTGGTCAAGTCCACCACAAAAGATTGATAAGACTATTCGTCATGATTTACTAAAGCATAGTAAATATGGTTATACTTACAAGTTTAAGTATAATTCTGAAACATTGGAAAAGTTTCGATGTATGGCAGAACGAATGAGAAGAATCAAATTAGGCAGAAGGATAAAAGTTTCTCAAATATGAAAAGATGGGAGAGTACTTTAGTATCATGTTTTGCGATCATCTTAATGATTTAGAAATCAAGTCACAATTAGTCCTCTAAGGACATCTTAGTGCATTCTTATGACTAATAAGAGGAATCTTGAATTGTTGGAATGGTTAAATCAAGAAGATGAGTCATACTTCGTTCCAAAACAAGTCCTAGAGTCATACTCCAAGACTGTAAGATGAGTGACATATCTTAAAGGAAGGTTTATAACACTTGTCAAATGTAAGAGTAAAATGTGTTCTACTCTTGTACATTTGAAATTGGTAAGTTGTGATGTTTTGGACAAAACAAAGACCAACTAAGGCCAATTGTGTGAAGTGTTTGTCTTGATTAGAATCCACACTATCTCTTGAATATTTGACAAGAAAGTCTTATAGGTCAAGAAGACAGTGGGAGTATAAAACATCATGAAATAGGTTCAAGAACTAATCAAGAATAAAACCTGTATTTCATCACTAGCACACGACTAGAGGTTTATAACCTATCGTGTTGACATTTCTGTGCCTATTCCAGTAAAGTTGGGTATACATTTGAGTTCTACATGTTCTCAATTGGTTGCATAACAACTTGGAAGCAATGACAGACCCTTGTGCTGCCAGGTGGCAAGAAATTAAGATTGAATTCAGTCCATATGAGTTTGGATTTGTCATTATCCTTGTCTTGTGATTATGGTTTTGACAAATTCACATGGATAAGAACACATACACCATAAAATCTAAGTGTCATAAGGTTTCTCTCCGATTCATGAAAATGATGGTGAGGAAACACTTTCACTGAGTAGATTTTAAGTAGATAACAGTTGTGATATTTGCATTCTCAAAGTCGTTAGTGGAGCGTGTGTGGTTAACCGGCACACTAACATGGACTTGTGAGAAATGGCAAAGGTCTAAATAATTGAGACTATGATTACGTCATCCCTTTTCATAGTTCTGAAATTGTTTCGAGACACATGTGTGCTATCTAAGGAAAGGTGTATGATTTTGATAAAGTTTTTATCAAAGCATCTCGTATCAGAAGTCTGAACTTTGGTATGAAAGTCAATAAAGTATTGATTTCTAGAAGTCCAGCTGATTTCTGAGTACATGTCAAAGCTAGTGGGAGCATAAGTATTATGCTAATAATCATCATGTTAGTGGGAGCATGATAATTGTTATTAGTATTGCAAGATAACAATGTTAATTATAGAAAACAAAAGTTTCAATTCGTGAAGTTGCAGGGGTTGAAAAGTTCTTTTGCTATAATTAAGGGAGAGGAAATTATACTTCATTTCAATTCTAAAAGCTTAGATTGAGGTTTTAATCATCTTTAGTCAAGGATATATATGAATTTTGTGTTGGAATGGCTCAACATAAGGAAATTCTATATATTGGTTCATTATTTGCGTTCTAAAATTCGATTATGATTACAACATCCCTTTTCATAATCTGAATTATGAGAACTTCGCAAATAGAAACATTGTAGCAAAAGGACTGGTCTAGTATCATGTCTTTGCGTGAGAAATCATGAATCATGTCCCATATGCTTCGGATATAGGATCCATTGCATGTGCTATAATATTCACCTGTTCTAAATTTTTCTAAATGCCCAGAGCATTAAGAGGGAAAAAGTACTAGAACTAGATATGACTAATTTGATTAAGCAATTGTCGAGGACAATCTAAGGTTTATCAAAGATTGGTTGCTCAGGGACAGTTGGAAGTATAATTTTGGAAGGACCATATTGACATATTCTGAAAAGAGGCAACTCTTGTTCAGAAGTGATAGTCAAAATGAGAATATGGAAATATTCCCATAGGTGGAAGTTATTCATTAAATCTGTGTAAGATTAGGAAACTTATAGCAAGAAGGATGTTCATAGCAATGTACTTTGAATTTGAGACTTCGTTTCCATGGAATGATCTCCATTGGAATACTCTGTAATGTCTGTTGACAAGTCTTTGTGACTTTGTGCATAATCATTACAAGAGGATCAATGCATATAAGTTTAAAATCTAACAGATTTAGGTAGATAGCATGAATTTGGAATTCTTGCATTTGCGGTAATGGATTGTGAAATGAGTATCATTGGAATTATGTTCAATCGATCTATTTCACAAAGTAAAAGATCATAGACAAACTTAGTGTGCATACTTGGTGTATGTCATAACTAAAGTTTGGAAAAACGTAGTGTGCATACTTGGTATATGGCATGACTAGTGTTTAGAAAACATAGTGTACATGCTTGGAGCATGGGACAACTATAGTATAAAGTTAATAGTTTGAAACAGTATACAATGAATAATGTGTAATCAATCTGGTGATAAATAAAAGGTGTTTTTATTTATATTCGTAAGTTCTGAGACCATATTGGATTCGATTATTCTTGTGTTTCACTTTGCATGTTTTGACTTCCAGAATAACTAGGTCGGTCTTCCTGAATGACTAAGTTATTCAAACCATCCACAGTCGGTCATATGTTGGAAGTAGATATGAATCAAGACTGTCATGGGTTGGCATGTAGAGGTCTAAGATGTTGGACAAAGTGGTGCTACAACACTCATGAGTGCTCATAAGTTCTGAGTATTGGATTCAACCCACGCTCATTGGAATCACTTCATGGATTTTATCACGAGTGATCATGAGACGATAATATCCTATATTCTTCAAACCTAGAGATATGAGTTGTTACTATGAGTTGGTTATATATTTATTGCATGAAAACACATTGGTAACTCGATGTTATAAAACTTGCCTTTGTGTATGGTTCAACAAGTAGTAGAACAAGCCATATGAGTCGAAGTTTATCCACTCCTCTTACCTTCGGGATAAAAGCGATATCTGTGGGCCCCTCGATGATTTAATGATGATACATGTGAATGCTTGGCCAAGCCATGACTGATTTGATCTGTTCAATCAGTCAGTCATCATGAATCGGAAATCGGGAAACAACAAATGGACAGAGAGAATGATTTATAATCCATGTCTTAGTCCGTATGATATCTAGAATGGAGGAATATATGATCCCTTATCTAATGGACAAGTCATTGACGAAGGTCAGACTTCATCGACTAGGTCAGAGTTCGACATCGGCTTTTGAGAGCTACGATTGCCAGTTGGTTTTTTGAAGTAATACGCAATAATAGTTTTAGACTTATCCAAGTGGAAGACTGTTGGATTAGTGTTTAAGTCCATAACTATATTTGGTATGTACTTGACCCGACTCGACATGGTCCATTTGGGTTGCATGGCATCGGAAAATTTGGATAGACCGTTTGTGAGAAGGGGACATTTGTGACATATTAATATATTATAAGTTCTAATATATTAATATGAAATCATATTATTTAATTAGTATTGATCAAGAATTAATTTGGAATTAATTTAGTGATCAAAAGAGACTAATTAAATATATGAGGATTGATTGTGTAAATCATTCATTCTTATATATGTGGGCTTATGATCCATGATTCCTTATGTTGGGTTTAACGCATGTGGTGACCCATGGATACTCCATGGAGGTTAAAGCCCATGGAGCATAAGGAATGGGTAAAGTCATGGGTTACATGGTGTAACCCTAATGTGCATACTATATAAGGACCCCTTTAGCTCAAGAAATTGGTACTAGTGATACGTAGATGAGGGCTAGCCGATTTGAGCATGAGTGTCTTCTTTTCATGGTTATTCCATGTGTTGGTGATGTTGTGTGAACCATTTGAGGCGTCACACTTGGGGCACTCAGCTCTTGAGCTTCATGGAGTCAAGCTACATCAACTAGGTATGTATTTCTATCTAGTTTATTACCCAAGTATCAAAAGATTGTATGCTAGTTAGGGTAATACATTGGAATGTTCATATTTGCATGTATAATAGAAAAAAACATAGATCCAAGGTATTTAGGGTTGCATGTACACTTAGAAGTGTTAGAATTCTCAAAACCCAACAAAAACTTGATAGAAGAATAGGGAATTGTGATAAACAATAAAGATGATCGATAGATTCTATAGTGAACAATGTGAAATAAATGACAAGAATAATGATCAAAATAGTGCCGAATGCTTTGATTATAATAACCCTAGAAGAGTTCAATGAGAACTTCTCTGTAAGAGCTATGTAGGACGACTAAACGTTAACCCTAATAATACATGCATGCAATATTTATAGGCTAGACGATAAGCATAAACACGAGAATGGACCGGCCCATATCGGGATAAATAAACCTATACACAACATATTTGACACAACATTAATAAGCACAACAATCTCCCCCTCAGAAATTGCTCCCTGAGGGAATCGAACCCTCACCACTGGCTCTGATACCAAATTTGGAGAAACAATAAACAAGATCGATAGATTTTATAGTGAATAACGTGAAATAAATGAAAAGAACAACGATCAAAATAGTGACGAATGATTTGATTATAATTACCCTAGAAGAGTTCAATGAGAACTTCTATGTAAGAGCTATATAGGACGACTAAACGTTAACCCTAATAATACATGCATGCAATATTTATAGGCAAGAGGATAAGCATGAACATGAGAATGGAGAGGCCCATCTCGGGATAAATAAACCTATACAAAACATATTTGACACAACATTAATATGCCTAATAGTTTGTGGCGCTCAGTCGCTAATCGACAAGACCCCTCATGAGTCTTCCCACACTTGCCACAAGTGCTGCCCCTCTGACCTCCAGATCGCGAATCAGCAGGCTTGAACTGATTTGCAGTCGGCTGAGACTGACTTATAGCTTGCCTCCTCCTCCTATAGCTCTCTCTTTCTCTCTCTCTCTCTCTCTCTCTCTCTCTCTCTCTCTCATCTGGATCTCAATCTCAATCTATCTCCTCCGAGCAAAAGACTGTAACTCGGAGAGGGAACTATACCTATGGGTCGATACAAACTCTCGAATCTCTGTCTTGAGTATGCTCAAGTAACAGGACTTCTAAAGCTGCTCCGAAGAGGCATACTCAGGGTAGAACATGGCTCTCTCGTTAAACATCTTGGTGATCTCTTTCACCGACTATGTTGTCTGCTTTAACGATAGATACTCATGGGCTAACCTCTTATCTCCACCAATGGAACATACTCAATACAAAAAATCTCTGAAAACTTCTCCCATGTCACTACGGCCTTTTCCACAGGAGAATAAGCACCGATCACCAGCTTCCACCAGTCCTTCACCCCTAAATAAAGAACGTTCAGGGCACACCTACCTTCTGGTCCTCCAGATACAAACAAGTGAATAAACAACCCTTCATACCGAATAACCACATCATAGAAACAATCGGGTCCTTGAAACCATCAAAATCTAGTGGAATCTTGTTTGTTGAAGTCCTGGTACTAAAAGAAACCTCTCCCCTAAAGTCCCGCAGCAGCAACAACTGCAGTAGCCACGACAGCAGCAGCTTCAGCGACGAAAATATAGCGCTAGTCAAACATCTTGATCACGACGGTCTTAATAGACCCAAATACCTATAGGATTGCCTCCCTAACAGTCATGGTCACCTGGTTGGTGATCATCTCACAAATATCATCTTCAATCAATCTTGGCCTCGCGGGTCCGCCAGCTCCTCATCCAGAACCGCTAGTGATCGACATATTGAAAAACAAACCAGAATACATCAGAAAATCCACAATTCATAATATTACATAATTACGAAATTCCTAAACGCCCAGGGTTTGTGACTTCATTGATATGTGTACGGGTCCTATGCTTCTAGTAGTAGGGGACCATATTACCTTCCACACATACCTGTATTTGTCTGAAGGGGTCGTCACAGACCACCCGACCACCATGCCCAACATTGAGGATATGCACACATCCTGCACATACTCTTCTAAAAATGGGTTATCCTTCCTCACGCTGGCCAACTAAAAACCATACTCCCTCATGGAAGTTCCACCGACCCTGCAACCGCTCGTTCATGCTAATCATACATAACGCTTGATTTAATAGACAGTCGAATACTTGATTCTACCCTGAGCCCACAAATAGACAAGGAACAGGAAATAAGGCTAAATCAAACATTCTCTGGCTATAAAATCTTTGTTATGTACAACCATAATGCACACACTAAGCAATCACAGTAACAATGTTAATTCCATCTAAGATAACAAGAAATTATCCTAGGCTATCAGGATATCATAGATCATGCAATTATGTTATGCAGTTCCTAAAGATCCTTATCCTACCAACTAGAGTGCAATTCTATCATATCATCTATACACAAACCAAGTGTGGGTATCTTGGGGAATACTTTTCTTGGCTCTGGCTGATTGTACATAACACATCCTCTATGTTGATTATTTTTAGAGTTAATTTGAAAATTATTTTGCAGATCCTTAGTTTGAGTTTGGAATCACATTAGTGTTCATATAATTCTCTCAAACCAAGGATCTGATACAAACTTGTAACATCCCAAAAATCATGACAAAAGTCATTCAAAACATAGTTTCCAAAAGTCATAATCATAATCAGAGTATTTCAAAATCATAAATCAAATAAATACCACCAAACAAACATATAACAACATGCATACTAGGTCTACAACCATCAGACTGGATTACCCCTGAGTCCATAACATAAGTCTCGATTGCCCTCCCGACCCACAACTTATGTATGGATTGCTCCATAGCCCACACCATAAGTCTGGCTTGCCTTCCCAGCCCTCAACTTATGTATGGATTGCTCCCAGGTTTGTTGGCTTCTGCACAGAGCAATATTGCCTCAACCCAACTGCATTATGTCGACATATGCAATAGATAAACATATAACCAACAAATAGATAATTATGCAGATCTATCAGTCTAATAGAACACTACAACATAGCAACATCCTATATACCAGGACACATCATACAACCTAGTGTGTCGACATTGATGCCTTTGACCCACAAGTACAGTGAGGGAAAACTCACCTCACAGTCGAAAAGATAGTTGAACTGATCACTACTCCAACCACTGGTTGTACATGTCACCTGTACAACACGCATGGACCAGGCCTCAATCTACAACTCAAAATGCCCCAAATGATCTAAAGTCAAACTTGGTCAAAGTCAACGGTCAAAAGTCAAAGGTCAACCTTTAGCTGGTCTCCACGTCGTGGCCATCCTTGGCAATGTCATGGCAGCGAAATAAAAAAACAAACAGCTCTTGCCCAGTCGCCACGCCGTGGCGACCTAAGGCTACGTTGTGGGTACTGGGTTCCTAACAGATTAGTGGGTTAAGTCGTTTTCTTCGATTCTAAAGGCTCCAAAGCTCAAATCTGGTCCAGTCTATGGTCTAAATGGATAAAGTTTCCAACTTTATCCCTTAAGACTCTCCAAGAGATAAAGATCTAAACCCCTTGGTCCAAAAGGGGGTAAAAACACAACATGCCTTAATCATTAAGCACTTAATCTTCAAGGTTCCTTATCGAACAATTCTATAAGGGTTCCTAGCACCATTACTAACATAAATAATCATGCTTTTTAGAAATGCATTCCCAATGCATGTATGGAATTCGTATTAGGTCGAAACAAGGGTTAATCACCAAAATTCCATGCATGACACCAAAACTCATTCCTAATTAAGATCCAAAGCACCAAATACTCCAAATGGACTGGAGATTCATAAGTTGAAAACTTTATGAGATCTCACCACTCAAACCCATCAAGACATGAATAAAAGGGTCAAAATCTAAGGATATAGAAACTTATCATGGAAAAGGTTGGGTATTGGACACTCACCAAGGTCCATAAGATATACAAGAAGATATAGATGATGCTTGCAAGGTAAATCACCACACCAAAGGCTTCCTTCTCCTTCAAAGATCACCAAAACACCAAAATGAGTTCACAATTAGAGTGGAGGTTAAGGTTAGGGTTTCCGATCTTTAGAGGGTGGAGGTTGAATGATCATGAAACCCTAGGCATAATGTCCTTTAAATAGGCGCCAAATCCCAAGAATTAGTGTTTTCTCCAAAACACCTAACATGTCGTGGCACCTGACCATGCCGTGGCGGATCATTTAAATTTGCGATCAAAACACCACTTCCACACAGTGTTGAAGCTCCACCACACTATTGCCACCCAAAATAAAAGTAAAACATTTGTTAATTAACTGATACCTGGAACAGGTGCTACAATGGCTTTGAGTTAACCGCTTTATGCACCTCGTTCTCTTGGTGAGAATCTTTCTTAGTGAAATATATCTTTATGATAATCCTTTTGGTCTTATACTTTTCTTTCTTGTTTGTATCCGATCTACGAATTTACAAAGGTTTTGGGACCTTCAATATGAATTTTAGAAAGTTAGAGGTAAAATAATAACATTTTAAAGTTAAAGGTCCGAAAGTGTCAAGTTGGAAAAGTAATTGGACCAAATTGACTCAATTAATGGAAGGGACTACAAAAGTTATATAATAGACGGATGTGACCACCCAAAATTTCTATTATGTACAACCATTCACTTCAATAGAAGTTAGTCTTGTTTTTGCTAACTTTTGAGCTGTTTAGAGTCCGTTTGAGTGTTCTACAGCTTAGACCTTCAAAAAGGAAATTATAAGACGTATACTCTAGAGTTTATTGTGCATCAATAAAGTCTCAAAACTCCAAGAGTTTGGAGTTTACGGCCCAAACATGGAGTTTACGGCCGTAAACTCTAAGGAGTATAAATATGACACTTAGTCATTTTATACACTTTTTACCTTTTCAAGCCTATAAACTCATTTCTCTCTCAAGTAGCATCCGATTTTCCTTCTTGATCTTCAACTTTGTAAGTGTTTCTTGCCTTAATTAGTTGACATCCTTCATCATCTAGTGATCTTACATGATTTCATCCATGAAATTTCTACATTTTGATAGATCTTCAAGTGTTCTTCATTTCACCAAGAACACCAAGAACACACACTAGTGTTCTTGGACTTTAAACACCCTTACAAGCTTCTATATTGTAAGTACTCTTAATTTAGCTTGTTATAGGGTTGATACACTTGTTAAGCAACTAGAAAACATCAAGAAACATAAGATCATAAGTGTTTACGGCCAAGGAAATCTCCTTGGGCCGTAAACTCTAATGAAAGGGCCATTGTGAGCCCTAGTCCCTTCCTTAGCCTTGAATACTAGTCTAGATCACTTCCTTGAAGTGTTTAGGACCTTAAACATCAAAAAGATCAAGAACACATAGAGTTTACGGCCGTAAACTCATGAGGAATGGTCCATGGGCCGTAAACTCTAAAAAGGGGTGCAATGGTGCCACAATCACTTCCTAAGGCTTGGACTTGATCATAGTATGCTTAACCTTGACTTGTAAGACCTTAAAACACCAAATGGTAGAAGTTACCATGGGTTTACGGCTGTTAACCCATTAGGACCGTAAACCCTAAACCGTAAACTCATGAAGAGTTTACCCTTGGACCGTAAACTCAAAAGCAAAGCCCTACAACCCCTAGATGCAATCCTTGGTACTTATAGCACTTGAATGAAAGTTTTTTCCATGTTCTAGGGTGTCTTAACTTGATTAATTAATTATTAAATGACTAATTGGATACATATATGTGTCATTATATGTTAAATAGGATCCGTGTGTGTGTTCAAGTCTTCACTTGACGCTTAGCATCCTATACCATCCGTTCATCCAAACCACTCACTACAGGTGAGTTTATACCCCTTAATCAACCTTTTAAATGATTTTAAATGCTTTTATGGGGGGGGGGAATATAAGTTGAACTACTATGGTTATTATATCAATCACATGTGATTAATAACTACCAAACAAGTGGATTTCTTACTTTTCAAACTGTGTTATCAAACAAACTACTTCAAACTGCTTTTACTAAACTCTTTTACATGTTAATTACTTTTATTAAACTATTTTAAACTTATATTTTGTTAAATGTGTATCTATATAGACATACTTATATAAGTAGGATTGAAAGGACTTAGGACTGATAGCTCACCTTACCTCTTGTTCCTTGTTTGGTTGTGGACTTAGGGTATCAGTTGTTTGTCCAAAGGTCGTTTGAATCCTAGTTATATATTATGTATATGTATATAGATATAAAATTTCCTTCTTTCTATTCAAAACCTTTGGGTAGCAAAGGTATACAAACATGTTCATTCATATAAACAACATTGCTAGTAAACTATAATAGGTATAGTTTAGGAAGTTACTAATACTATTACTAGAGCAATGAAACATACAATGAGTCAGTTCATACATGAGTCAACACATACTATTATGAGAAACAGAGAGAACATAGATACATACTAGACAGAGAAAGAACATACAATACATCTAGTACATACTATACACTATATAAGAGAACATACTATTATGAGAAACAGAGAGAACATACATACATACTAGACAGAGAGAGAACATACAATACAGCTAGTACACACAATACATATACAAGAACACTACTACAGTTATGTGAGCCACGTAACGGGGCATGGCATCACCTGTCATGGCTCGTTTTGTATCCAGAATCTCCTTAAGTTGAGAGCGTTGAGTTTGTGTATAGATCTATACTGGATTGACTATCCTACACCTTGCTGCTCGCTACAGTGGGACTTGCAAGTCTACGGGTGCCAAATGTCATTTCTTCCGACGTCTTTCATCGTCGTGTTTTTAGTCGGTAGTATGGTACAGGCTATCCCATGTTACTTTAAATAACAATTGGTGTTAGGTAATTAGTACATCAGTAGTTACTTAATACAACACTACAGTACTTTATTTATTTCCCCATTGCATTCACTTTGTGATCTTCACACAATGAACGATAATGGAAAAGCTATATTTTTGGTTAATGATAGTCATATTTGGGAAAATACACACTTTTACAAGAAACAAACATACATTTCATTTGATGCCTTGGTAGAAGGTTACGTTTATTAGAAAATATAGGATTTTCTAGGAGATACAAACATATACAAACATTTACAAACATATACAAACATTTACAAACTTATACATCAAGTACATACAAACACGTTCATACAAACAATGACACTAAAATACTTATGAACTCACCAGCTTTAATGCTGATAAACTCTTTCAAAATAACTTGTATTCTCAGGTCATCAGTAGACAGGTACCGATGCCAGGCTTTTGAGAAGATGGAGTTCGTCCAAGACCCATCTCATATTTTTGATTTACATTTTTGGTGTCTTATAACTTTACAGAACACACTTGTATGAAATTATATTATTAATGCAATGTATGATGTTGTTGCTTGTTTACTACTATGCATTGTTGTGATACTGTACATGACGTCCTCCACCCTCGAACGATTCCGCCGTTCCGGTTTTGGGGTGTGACAACGGAGAGCAACTTATTATGTCAAAACTTAAGTTAAATTTACAAAATATGATTTTATGGTGGATATTGGCAAAATAAGCAAACTTGAGGGACCAAATGCTAAACTTTTGGAAAATAAGATGCATTCTCCTTCCCCTCATTCATTAGGACGTGTTTTTCAAGCAAGGAAGGCGCTCCAATGGTGATTTCATTTTCTTCATACTCTAGGGTTTGATTTAAGAGGTTTTTTGAGCAACCAAGCAAAGAAATGGAAGAACAAAGGCGTGCAAGGTAGAATCTCTTTTGCTTTAACCTAAAAAAATGAATTTGCTACGTAGGTTTAACCTCAATGTAGATTCGGTTTAAATTTATGATTATGGTTTGGTTTTTCTAACCTTTATTGGGTAGTTTTGATGATCCAAATCTCAATTCAATTATCCTATTGATGGATTTGAGGACTTGGGTAAAAACCTTAGAAAACCCAAATTGGGGAAATTGCAATTGATGATGAAATGGGATTGGATTTTATGACCTAAGATGATATTTTTTAGCAACAAATCCAATTGGAATGCTAAATTCATCCACGATAGTAGAATCAAGTATCAAAAATGGATTTTAGGTAATTTTGGGAAAATTATGATGAAAACAATGGAATCCTATATATGTGGGCGTTTGATGAGTATATGAAGCTTATAAGCATGTGTTGATACTAGAAATATGATTTGAATTCAAAAACATGAAAACTTGAATAATATTTAGTTGAAGTTATGGAATATTTAACCATAAGGAAATTTTGGGAAATGTACTGATAACTACATGAAGATTGACATCTAAGAACTGAATGACATTGATGAATATGAATTAAAACTCTAGAAATGATATTGTAACATAAACATGAAGGGATTCTTGTGAAGTTCCAACTGTAGTGATTGTTTTGGCGTAAAGGGAAATTTAGGAAACATAGAATGGAATTGAGGATTCCCTTGTTAGTTTATGTACTAAAAATGAGATTAGTGGTGATTTTATAAACTTAACAACTTACATATGAATATTCAATGAGCTAGGAACAAATATATGAGTTTTAGAATGTGTAATTGGAAGCTAGACTAATTAACCCTCCATTTAAAGCTTAAGGATCATCACAATCTTAAAGGTTTCAATGAAAACTTAATGGATTAAGTGTGGTGTATTTGGATGATAAGAAACCTCAAAATCATGTATGAGAACCTATACAAGAGATGGGAAGTGAATTGGAAAGGACTTTCAAGAGTTATGCAAAGTAGAGTGCCATTTTGAGAAAAAAACAGATTAAGAAAAATATGCAGCCACGTGAACACGACTCGTGTTATTTAAGCCTAAATCAACACGGCCTATGTTCCCTATGGGGTTATTTTGATCATTTTTATTGACTTTCACCTACATCTTATATATGTCGTGTTGCTCTAGGGAAAGGAACTAGAAGAGGACTAGCAAATCTTCTTGTGATTGAGGTGAATACATGTTGGCATTTTCCTACTTTGGGGTACATGGCAAAAATGATTTTATGATAATGAAATACAATTGCTTTGATATATGAAATGTTTTGAAATGAAAGTGTTAAATACTATTGAAAAGGATGTTGTGAAAAGAATGTCTTCTAAGCAAGAACATTTTTAAAAACAAATAATGTTTTAGAAGAACAAATGTTTGATATGTGAAATGTGTATTTTTAAAGTATATCTTACTAGTAACCTATGCTATTATAAATGATGATATGAACCTAGATAATGTGGAAAGTGAAAGCAGAGAAAGAAAGTAAAAAGGAAAAGAAATAATGATGAAATGAAAAATGTCCAACCCATGATGCCTCATAAGAGGTTTAGAGGAATCTATTGGATGGTATCTCTCCTTTGCAATGTTGATGTCTTGAGAGCATGATGCCTTGGTGGAACAATTTGTTCCTTCCACCTTGGTCCTGGAAATGAAAGCATGATGCCTTGGTGGAATGGTTGGTTCTTTCCACCTTGGTCTTGGAAATCGAAAATGGAAATGGAAATGAAAGTGGAAAAGAAGCTAATGGAATGATAAGGTAAGAAATGATACTTATTATATGATATGTTATGTTATGTATGATTTTTTTTTCATGTAAATGAATGAAAATGCTTTATGGTATGTATGAAAGGAGTTTTCCTTAAAAATGATTGAAAACGTTTTATGGTCTAAAATCCACGTAGCTCATGAGACATTATTGTCTTACGTATCTCCTTTTTAATGCCATGTATCCTAGGTTGTACTTATGGAGAAGAGATAATAAATAGAAGTTAGAAGTTGAGAGATAGAGAATGGAGTGGATCGGTCAAGTTCCTTATTAATGGTATTGATGTAATCCTTATTTGTTTGATATGGTTTGTATGATGCTTAATGGTAACACCCAAAGTTTTAATTATAAATGTTTTTGTGGGACCAATATTTTAAGTTAATTCCCAAAAAGATTTTATAACCATAGCTTTGAAAAAGTTTGAAATTGTTGGGCAGTTACACTTACAAGCATGAGTTTAAACATTATACAAAGCAAAAAAAAACACAATCCTACCTCCATGATCAAGATCTCAGGCTTCTACCACTTAAAATCATCAAGACAAAGATCACCAGACGTTTATTGAGTTTAAAAGAGATCAGTACACAATATCCTCATTCCGGTTCTTTATGTCGCATAACCTCTAGACGAAGATTGAACAAAATGCTCAGTGGGAGCATTAGGCATATCTTCAGTACGTTGAAAGCATATTTGGTTCTGGCTATGAAGATAGAAGATACCATGTTTTGGTTCCCAAATAAACATGTGCTGAACTGGCTCAACACCTACTGACAGCTTGTTGTTGATGTAAGGAGTGCCATATGGAATAAGAAACTTAATATATTTGGAAATTTTGTGATTTCTAGTTCTTTCTGAGGTAGATGGTTGAGATGGAACAGCTGAAGGCACTAAGTTCAGCTTCTTAACTTTGTTAATTAGGTGTTGAAGTGCCGTTTTTACCTCCTGAGCATCAACACCTTTGTGTCTCCTGAATTTTTATCCACTCGTTGTAGCCATACTTAACCATCTCACGAGTGAATATGACTTACGTGTATTTGTACTCAGTTTTCTTCCTGACCAGATGAACCTTGAGTGATTCATTTTTGGGTTTGGAACATCTGACTTTGATGATAGTATCACGTTGATATCTTTGAATTAGAACATTTCCAAACTTCTTCTGGTTGATTCGATCATTCAGCTCAAAGACTCGGTTTTGTTTGGTCACATAAATATTGATGCGCTGATTATTGTTCTTATGAGCCTCATCGGATACAAGGGTTTGAACAAGCTTGATAGTTCGACGTTCATCTCTTCTTGTTCTAACCGTAGCATTATATTATAACATAATTCCTCTGACCTCCTCAACAGTCATTCACCATTATGCATCTAAATCTTCCAAATCAATTGTTAACTTGCATTTCTTGGGAGGATAAGCTGAAGAGTCACCAGCGGCTGAGGAACTTCCACCTTCAACATTATTTGCTCCCCCTGAGAGAGAAGCCTTTCTTTTTCTAGGATTGAGTTGGTCATTATTAGACTAAATGTCGCTGTTAGTTCCTTGAGGAACCTTCCCCTCAGAATACTCATCAAGGTAGATAATACTTAGAGGAACAACAATTTGTGCCATAAAATCCAAGTCAAGAAACCCTTCATACTCGACAGTATCAAACTGACCATCAGCGTTTGGAATGGGTTGTTCATCATTCATTGCCTCGGACTGAAAAACAACTATTTGTTCTTGATTATCCACCATTTTTTCTTGATTATCCTCCCTTCATGTTTCAGATTCAGAATGTGACAAATTATTCTCCCCCTTTTTGGCATCATTAGTTTAGGGAGGAGTGTTATGAGGTGGAGAGGGAGTGCGAGGAGGAGGATTTATTGATGGTGAAGGAGATTTATTATTGTCAGATGATGATGGGTGTGGATTATTTTTGGGTGGAGGTGGAGGAGGTTGATCAGCACATGGAGAGGCAGGAGTATCTCAAATCAATACAACATCATTGTTGACGAAATCTATTGATCGCTTGATATCAGCTACATCACTTTGAACCTTAGTTAGTCTTTCTCCAAGAGACTGATTCATCTTGACTAAGAGGGAGAGTTGGGAGAGCACAATCATTTGAAAATTGGAGCTAGATTCCCCTTGAAAGGTAGCATAAGTCTGATTTGGCATTGGACGAACATTTGCAGGTTGAGGAGAAGGAGACGCTGATCTTGGAGAATTCACATCTTGAATTAGTGGATCAATAGATTACACTTGAGGTGGATATGATCCATGATGGACTAAGTATTCTGCAAGTAGAGTTATTGGTGAAGTAGATGTCGAGGAGAAGTGAATGTTTTGATTCATTCTTGGTAGAGAATTAGTCATTCCTCGAATAGAGGCTTCTCCCATATCATCGTCTAATTCATCTTCTTCATCAACAACATTATCAACATCATCTTCATTGATTTCCTCATTATCTTCTTCTTTAGAATCAAAAGTTTCAACAACATATGGAATTTCAATCCAATTATCCATACTCCGGGTAAGATGCATATTACCGTCAAAGGGACCAGCATTGATAATATTTGATGAAAGAGTTGAAATAGGTATGGAGACTCCATGATTGACATATTAACCTTCTCCAGTACGAGCCAAAATTAGAGCAAGCCAGCGAGGATGCTAGCTTCTTGTTCCCAGTAACACACTAAATCAATTGATCAAAGAACAGTTGAGAAAAATCTAGTCTTTTGTTACAAGCCATGGCATACAAGATTCATTGCTCAAATAGGTTAACTTACCTAGGCTTCTTGTCTGATGTCCAATACGTTTTCCAAATACTCCTGATAAGTACTTCCACCCTACACAATAACATTAATGGAGGGTGTATTTGGTTGGGTTACGAGAGGTACCCTGAAGAGAGAAGTTATACCCCAAACTTGAATGAAAAGTCTTGCATGTTACTTTAGATGGGGTTTTAGAATAGTTTTCTTAATGGGGAAGATGAAGACCAGTTCGAAAAGATGCAACATTGATAGTAATCCTAGAATGACCATCTACAATGGTTCAAGTAATGGTTTGATCATTAGAATTGAGAGAGCAAGAATAGTAGAACTCACATACTTTCTTCGGGTAGAATAGCTCTGGGAAATCATAAAAAACATAGCGGAGAGGGAAGCTTTTGACATAGTTGACAAAGTCTTCAATTCCTGAGTTCTTGAACATAATTGGGATAACATTGGAGAATGCAACATTTTTTGCTTGAATGATGATCTGAGTATCAGGAGCATGAAAGCTTTTGAACACATTAGCATTAGCAGTAAACAAATGGAGAACCTTCGACATGATGAAAACTTGAGGAAGACGACGATCGAGAGAATTTTTTTTAGAGAGGAATTTGACTTCTTAAATACGTTGAAAAAGTGACCTGGGAGAGAGAGTTCTCCTAATTTATACTTGAATTTTCTTCTCTTTTACGTAATCATGATGGAGAAAGCATAGCCATAAAAATCTCGTATTTCAAGGAATTATTGAAAATCTTTAATAGTAATCCAACACTTACTGTTGAGTAAGACAAAGCGTCAGCAACATGAAATATCAACGGAAGCGGTCAGCATATTGGAATAATACTACCAGTGTATCAAAGTTTCAGCTGACAATGTAGTGAGATTGTGACGTCTCCTCATATCATGGGTTTGAACTATTGTTCACTGACATAGTATTGTGAATCTCCATCAGTGTATGGTTTCATATGCTAAGTCATCAACTTCTTTTATTAGATATATACAGGGTGAGATTGGGATGATGCATGTAATACATTCTGGTACGAAATGTACCCATCGGCATAGAGTGTCAATGTTTAAATAGTGTATGGCTAATACAATGAATCATCAACTTCTTTAATAGAAGATTTATTAGGAGAGAAGGGGTAGGTGGGTGTAATACATCACGAGACGTGACATAGCCATCAACATAAATTTTTCGAATTCTCATCAGCATCTGCTTTCATGCGCTGAATCATAAAATTCTAAAGAAGAAATTAAGGAAAGAATGGATTGGTGCATGTGATAAGCTACGGTACATAGCCTAACCATCGGAACATATTTTTCAAGCTCTTATCAGTGTATGGTATGTTATGCTGAATCAGAAAACTTTTAAGAAGAATTTAAGGGCAAGAAGGGATTGGTGTGTGTGATAGCCTGCGGTACATAGACTATTCATCGGCACAGAGTTTCAAACTTTTATCAGTGTGTGGTATATCATAGTTAATCGTTAAGTTCTTATAAAGAAGACTTCTAGGAAAGAAGTAGGATGTCTCAATCACGGTGAGATGAAATCAACGTGAATCATTGAAAGTGTAAACTTATCAACAAGAAGTGGTTCAACTTTTGTATCATAAAGTTAAGTTTCAGTCTAGAACTTAAAATTCACCATCAGTTCATTTAATATGGTACAATAAAATAATGAAAAAAAAAAAATTAATAAGAGAATAATACAAAAAGTTAGTCAACCACGGTAGTTTTTTAAAAGAAATTTTTTTGCAGCTTTTTCAAAAATGAAGTAAACACCCGATTTAGCAAATATTTTGAATTCAAAGGCCATAAATGCATTCCTCTTTCCAATATATCTTCCATCTAATACTATCTATAAACGAATACATGGATAAAGAACAAATGCATCAACAAAAAACACAACTCACATAAATAAGGAGAGAAGATGCCTTTAATCATTGAAGTATTGCAGATACATTCCAATGTTCACCGAGAACAAGTGAAGATCAAGAACTAGTATTTGTAACCACCAAGTTAATGGGATCCAGTCTTTGTAACCTTTGAATTATGAGACTCAACAATAAAAAACTCGAAGGTTTCATTCATTTAGATCCATGATAGAAGAGATGAGGAGCACTGTCTTGTTGAAGAATCTCTGATGGGAATTGGTGTAGCAGTGATATCATCTATGGAAATTAGACGCGCCAGATTACCTAGATTTACTTCATCCTATTTCAACAAAAATAGGATTGCAGAGAAAGAAGAGATATGTGTCCAAAAGAACGAGTTCGAACACAGTTATCTCCTATTTAGGCTCATCGACATAATGCTTCACGTCGATCAATGTGACCATCAGCGTCAGGTAGAGAGCAGTTGGCGCGGAAGAAAAGATGCTGAGCCAGCTTCAACCGGTTTTACTCAGAAGGTGCTGCTACGAAGGAATAACATGCTGATCCTTTCCAAAGGAAGAAATCACTTAAGTTCATTTTCGGGAGAGCAGAACAAACATAGGCAATGTTAGTAGTATTATATACAATGTGTACTCATTTGGTAAAAAGAAATAGAAAGAATTTTTGAAGCACACACAAAAAAGGTTTTATAGTAAAACAAAAATTCAGCAGCATATGTTTAAAATTTAAGTAGCAAAAAGTAGTGTAGCAGCGTATCTTGTGAAATTTATGTTGGATTAGGTGTCTAAGTTCATAACTATTTCTGGAATGTACTTGACCGGATTAGCATGGTCCATTTGGGTTGCATGGCATCATGCATTTGGATAGACTAAAAAGAGAGAAATAACACTTATGGTTTATTAATATATTATAAGTTCTAATATATTAATAATATTATTTAATTAGTATTGATCAAGAATTAGTTTGGAATTAATTAAGTGATCAAAAGGAGACTAATTAAATATATGGGTTGATTGTGTAAATTATCCATACTTGTATAGTGGGCTAATGCTTCATGGATTATCAAGTTGGGCTAAAACCCATAGGATGCTCCATGGATGCTCCATGGTGGTTATAGAACCCATGGGTCATGGAAATGAAAAGTCATGACAATTAGGGTTTACATGGTGTAACCCTAACTGTAACACACTATATAAGCATCCCAATGTTCACCAAAAATCGGCCACTAAGCATACAAGTGAGGGCTAGCCGATTTCAAGAGTGTATCATTTCTCTCTAAGTCATTCCAAGTGCATTTGGTGTTGTGTGAGACATTTGAGGCATCACACTTGAGGTGCTAGGCTCACAAGGTTTTTCAAGGAATCCAAACTACTACAAGGCATGTTCTTCTAGCTTACTTTTATGTTTAAAGTTCCCCATGTATGCTAGATAGGATTATGAACCTTGGAAAATCAATTTTGCGTGTATCTTAGTCAAACATAGATCCAAAGTTTTTAGGGTTGCACGTACACCTTAGGAGTGTTAGAATGCTGAAAACCCCTTCAGTGGTATCAGAGCCTAGGCTTGTTTGTTTGATACTTGATGCAAAATAGTTGAAAAAGTCAAAATTCTTGCTGTCTGCACAGGGGACTCGCAGAGTCCATGGGGGGGACTCGACGAGTCCAAGCGTATCTTCAACCAACTCGGCGAGTCAGTTCTTGCACTTGACGAGTTGGCCAGGCAGAGTGCAGATTTTCGATTTTTGCTGCTGGAAATGGACTAGAAACATTACCCTAAACTGTTTTGGTGTTTTAAAACTTGTTTTAGATGGAGTAATGGTTGTTCTAATCCATTTACAATGGCTAATATCAAAATTCCATGTTTATATGTGTTAATATGTTCTTGAAATTTTGATATGAATATTCATGTTCTTATGAGTTCTTGCAAGATCATAGGAATTATGTGCTATTGATTGATAGTTAATTCATGGTCATGATGTATTTTAATGGAGTCCATAACTTGTCCTCAAGTTATGGATAACCAAAAGTCACTTTGTAATAAATCCATTAAAAGAACACATAAGTTACAAAAAATGAAGAGTCTTCATTTTTAATAAACAATAACTCATAAGTTACGAATTGAAAAGTTTTGTAAAGTTACAAAACTTGCCCTCAAGTTTTGGAACATGTAAAGTCATCTAGTAAACTTTAGTTGCAACCCCTAGAATTTTAAAATTTAAAATTCAACCCTTATACTTTATAATATTATAAGTTTAATAATAATTATATATGTATAAGAACAAAGTCGTTTTACCGTTAGTAGGCCTCATTCACGAAGTCGTTCTATAAGGGGGGTATAAGGTTGTTGCCTATAAAATGACAGCTTAATGGGTGTCCACTCTTACCCACCGCTTCCTTGAATGGTCGAGGGTCGTTAGCCGAACGGGTAGGACAAGGACTTCTAAATCTTCATTAAAAGTATGATGAAAATAAAGTAACTAAATGTTTTTATAAATTCCCAATCTTAGTTACTTTAGGAAAATGTGAATAAGGTGATAACCCATGAAATTACACTTTGCACTTTGATTAAGTCGTTAGCGGAGCGTGTGTGGTTAACCGGCACACTAACCTAGACTTAACAAGGTAGGTAAAGGGTAACTTAATATTTATCATAGTATCGATGGAGAGCGTGTGGTTAACCGGCACATCGATTGAGGGGTAAATGTTTTGGGTACCAAGTAATTTGCATGGTTACTTTACACCTTGTTTTGTGATCCTCGGCATCCCAGTCACAAAGCCTGAAGGGCACACTCTAGATTGAAACATGCCATTGAAAAGTTCAATGAATTTCAAAGAATCTAGGAGTTTCAAAAACCAATTAAAACCTAATAATTTATTTCGTTTTTCATGGTGGAAATTGGTGAATCGTCATTCACCTACCTTCAAATATTTTATAGCTTGGATTACGGCATCCCTCTTGTAAGTTATAAAATATTGTGTTGGGTCCTAGCCTTAATATTACATTTGGGTGTTTTATTAAGGACTATCTGTATATCTAATCTAAACTTGTCTTTCATATTTTCAGATGTCTTCCAACAATGCTGCTTTTGGCTCAAACCCTACCGACTCCTTCTCTCTCATGAATATTTGTGGGAGAGTCATCTTTGATGAATCCAACTTCACGGATTGGATCAGGAATATCAGAATGGTCACTCGGTATGAGGATAAGGAATATGTCCTCAACAAGGAGCTTAAAGAACTCCAGCCGACTGCTACTCCTGAGGAGGTCGCTGAATATCAGGCCCATGAAAGGGATGCTACCAAAGTGGCATGTATCATGTTGGCCACTATGACAGCTGAGCTCCAAAAGTCCTATGAGGACTACTATCCTTTTGAGATGCACCAGGATTTGATGGACCGCTACCATCAGAGTGCTCGTCAAGAGCGATATGAAATCATCTCCTCCATGATAACGACCAGGATGAAGGATGGTGAACCCATCACGGGCTAGATGCAGAAAATGCAAAGGTATGTGGACCGTTTGCTGAAACTGAACGTGAACTTCCCCGAGGAGTTAGCAATAGATATCATTTTGCACTCCTTACCTTCGTGTTATGATCAATTCCACATGACATACCACATGAACAAGGAGGAAGTTACCCTTATCAAGCTTCAAGGACTCTTTAAGACCACCGAAAGTGGTCTTAAGGGTAAATCGGTTGTTACCACTACCACTCCTACTCCAAACTCCACCCCTGTCTTGGCAATCGGGAAAGGTAGAGGAAAGAAGAGGAAGAACCCTTCGAAGGGTACCAAAGGAAAGTCCCTTGATGGCTCCTCTTCAAGTGGAACCATCAAAGGTTTCGTCACTCCTTCTTCTGACCTAAAAGAGGCTGAATGCTTCTATTGCCATGAAAAGTCGCACTGGAAGCGAAACTGCTCAAAGTACCAGCAAGATCTTAAGGATGGGAAAGTAAAACCCAACCATGCAGGTATTTACTCTATATTGTCTAATAACTCACCCTATTCTAACTCTTGGGTCCTTGATACCGGTTGTGGTATTCATATTTGTTCTGATTTGTAGGGACTAAGAAGAAGTGAGAATGTGGAGCATGGAAAGATAAACTTGATCATGGGGAATAGGAAAGCTTCACCTGTCACAAAGATTGGAGTTTATTCTTTGTTCCTAAGTAGTGGGTTTACATTAGATTTGAATAAATGTTGTTACTCGCCTGAAATGGCAAGAAATATTATTTCCTTTTATGCTTTGTACAAACAAGGTTTTACCTTCTCATTTGATAATGATAGTGGTGGTATTTATGTTTTCTTTAATAATGTTCTTTATTTTAAAGCATTACCTTGTGATGATGTGTATGAAGCTGTGTCGGTTGTAGACAATCTAGGAAATAATGTGTTGTATATTGATTCTTCTAATAAACTTGGATAAAGCATCATTATGGCATTGTCGTCTTGGACATATAAGCAAGAAACACATAGGCCAACTCCAAAAGGATGGAGTCTTGGAGTCATTTGATCTAAAGTCAAATGATAGTTGTGAATCATGCTTACTTGGGAAAATGACAAAGTCACCCTTCACTGGTACATGTGCTAGAGGTGAAGGTTTGTTGTATCTTGTACACACTGATGGGTGTGGACCCTTCAAAACTTCCACAATGGATGCTAATCATTATTATGTGACTTTTACTGATGATTATAGTAGATATGGTTATGTCTACTTAATCAAGCATAAGTCAGAGACTTTTGAAAGGTTTAAAGAGTTTAAACAGGAAGTATAGAATCAATTGGGTAGGAACATTAAGATGCTTCGATCCGATCGAGGTGGTGAGTATCTTAGTAGAGAGTTCCTTGACTATCTTAAGGAATGTGGGATTATCTCACAATTGACACCTCCAAGGACACCGCAGTTGAATGGTGTGGCTAAGAGGCGTAATCGGACCTTGTTGGACATGGTTCGTTCCATGATGAGTCGAGCTTCGCTACCAATCTCATTCTGGGGGTATGCCTTAGAGACTGCCGCCCATATCCTTAATCTAGTCCCTACAAAGAAGGTTTCCAAAACACCTCATGAGATGTGGACCGGAAAAGTTCCCAATCTGGACCACATCAAGATTTGGGGTTGCGAGGCTTTTGTGAGGCGTGAGTCTCACGAAAAGATCGAACCTCGAAGTGAGAGGTGTATTTTCATCGGCTACCCACAAAGATCCTTCGGTTACCTCTTATACAGACCCAGTGATAAGGTGGTCTTTGCAGCGAGAAGAGGAGTCTTTTGCGAGAGAGAATTCATAAGCCAAGGAAACAGTGGGAGGCAAATTGACCTTGAAGAAATTCAAGAGTCAAGTGGTGAAGGAACCTCAAACCCTAGCAATCAACCTGAGGAGGAAACTCCTGTTGATCTGACAGAAGAGTCTGTACCTCTGAGGCGTCCCACGAGTGTTAGGAATGCACCTGAGCATTACTATGGTTTCCATATTACTGCGGAAGGTAATACACTTATAAGTGATAGCACACTGGTAAGTCTGGATGAACCTAACAGCTACATGGAAGCCATGGCAGGCCTTGAGGCTGCTAAATGGAAAGAGGCTATGGACAGCGAGATACAATCCATGTATGACAATCAAGTTTGGAACTTGGTTGACAATGTACCAGGTCGTAAGACAGTTGGGTGCAAGTGGATCTTCAAGAAGAAGACCGACATGGATGGTAATGTACACACTTATAAGGCGCGACTGGTTGCAAAGGGCTTTTCTCAAACTCCGAGAGTTGATTATGATGAGACCTTTACACCAGTAGCCAAGATTACGTCTATTAGGGTCATGCTAGCCATTGCTGCATTTCATGACTATGAAATATGGCAAATGGATGTCAAAACCGCTTTCCTTAATGGAAAATTGGCTGAGGATGTTTACATGAGTCAGCTAGAGGGTTTTGTCAGTGCAGAGTACCCTAATAGAGTGTGTAAGCTTGAGAAATGCATCTATGGATTGAAACAAGCACCTCGCAGATGGAATATTTGCTTCGATGAGAAGGTCAAAGAGTTTGGCTTTTTGAGGAGTGAAGATGAATCTTGTGTATATGTCAAGGCTAGTGGGAGTATAGTCAGTTTTTTGGTATTTTATGTGGATGACATACTACTCATAGGAAATGACATCCCAACTCTGCAGGAAGTTAAGTCCTAGTTTGGTAAGTGTTTCTCTATGAAGGACCTTGGTGAAGCTGCCTATATCCTAGGGATAAGGATTTTGAGAGACCGGAGTAAAAGACTAATTGGACTTAGTCAGAGTACCTACTTGGATAAGGTGCTGAATAGATTCTGCATGCAGAAATCCATGAAAGGAGAGTTACCGATCCAGAGTAACGCCAGACTGAGTAAGACTCAGAGCCTGAGTACAGAGGCTGAGATAGCTGAGATGAGTCGAGTACCTTATGCTTCTGCTGTAGGCTCGATCATGTATGCTATGACTTGTGCTCGTCCTGATGTGGCTTTTGCCTTGAGCATGGTCAGCAGATATCAGGGGAACCCTGGCAAGGCTCACTGGACTGTGGTAAAGAACATTCTCAAGTACCTGCGGAGGACTAAGGACTGGGTTCTAACCCTCGGTGGGAGTGATGACTTGAGAGTATTAGGGTATACTAATGCTAGCTTCCATACTGATAGGGATAATTTCCACTCTCAGTCAGGCTGGGTCTTTACCTTAAACGGAGGCGCAATCTCTTGGAAAAGTTCCAATCTCTTGGGAGAGAAGGGGTAGGTGGGTGTAATACATCACGAGACGTGACGTAGCCATCGGCATAAATTTTTCGAATTCTCATCAGCATCTGGTTTCATGTGCTGATTCATCAATTTCTAAAGAAGAAATTAAGGAAAGAATGGATTGGTGCGTGTGATATGCTACGGTACATAGCCTAACCATCGACACATATTTTTCATGCTCTTATCAGTGTATGGTATGTTACACTGAATCAGAAAATTTTAAGAAGAATTTAAGGGCAAGAAGGGATTGGTGTGTGTGATAGCTTGCGGTAATTAGACTATTCATCGGCACAGAGTTTCAAACTTTTATCAGTGTGTGGTATATCATAGTTAATCGTTAAGTTCTTATAAAGAAGACTTCTAGGAAAAAAGTAGGATGTCTCAATCACGCTGAAATCAACGTGAATCATTGAAAGTGTAATACAAAAAGTTAGTCAACCAAGGTAGTTTTTTAAAAGAAATTTTTTTGTAGCTTTTTCAAAAATGAAGTAAACACCCGATTTAGCAAATCTTTTGAATTCAAAGGCCATAAATGCTTTCCTTTTTCCAATATATCTTCCGTCTAATACTATCTATAAAAGAATACATGGACAAAGAACAAATACATCAACAAAAAACACAACTCACATAAATAAGGAGAGAAGATGCCTTTAATCATTGAAGTATTGCAGATAGGTTCCAATGTTCACCAAGAACAAGTGAAGATCAAGAACTAGTATTTTTAACCACCAAGTTAATGGGATCCAGTCTTTGTAACCTTTGAGTTATGAGAATCAACAATAAAAAACATGAAGGTTTCATTCATTTAGATCCATGATAGAAGCGATGAGGAGCACTATCTTGTTGAAGAATCTCTGATGGGAATTGGTGTAGCAGTGACATCATCTATGGAAATTAGATGCGCCACATTACTTAGATTTACTTCATCCTATTTTAGCAAAAATAGGATTTCAGAGAAAGAAGAGATATGTGTCCAGAAGAATGAGTTCGAACACAGTTCTCTCCGATCTAGGCTCATCGACAAAATGCTTCACGTCGATCAATGTGACCATCAGCGTCAGGTAGAGAGCAGTTGGTGCTGAAGAAAAGATGTTGAGCCATCTTCAGCCGGTTCTACTCAGAAGGTGCTCCTACGAAGGAATGACATGCTGATCATTTCCAAAGGAAGAAATCAGTTAAGTTTATTTTCGGGAGAGCAGAACAAACATAGGCCATGTTAGTAGTATAATATACAATGTGTACTCATTTGGTAAAAAGAAATAGAAAGAATTTTTGAAGCACACACAAAAAAGGTTTTATAGAAAAACAAAAATTCAGCAGCATATGTTTAAAATTTAAGTAGCAAAAAGTAGTGTAGCAGCGTATCTTGTGAAATTTATGTTGGATTAGGTGTCTAAGTTCATAACTATTTCTGGAATGTACTTGACCGGATTAGCATGGTCCATTTGGGTTGCATGGCATCATGCATTTGGATAGACTAAAAAGAGAGAAATAACACTTAAGGTTTATTAATATATTATAAGTTCTAATATATTAATAGTATTATTTAATTAGTATTGATCAAAAATTAATTTGGAATTAATTAAGTGATCAAAAGGAGACTAATTTAATATATGGGTTGATTGTGTAAAACATCCATACTTGTATAGTGGGCTAATGCTTCATGGATTATTAAGTTGGGCTAAAACCCATAGGATGCTCCATGGATGCTCCATGGGGGTTATAGAACCCATGGGTCATGGAAATGAAAAGTCATGACAATTAGGGTTTACATGGTGTAACTCTAATTGTAACACACTATATAAGCATCCCTATGTTCACCAAAAATCGGCCACTAAGCATACAAGTGACGGCTAGCCGATTTTAAGAGTGTATCATTTCTCTCTAAGTCATTCCAAGTGCATTTGGTGTTGTGTGAGACATTTGAGGAATCACACTTGAGGTGCTAGGCTCACAAGGCTTTTCATGGAATCCAAACTACTACAAGGTATGTTCTTCTAGCTTACTTTTATGTTTAAAGTTGCCCATGTATGCTAGATAGGATTATGAACCTTGGAAAATCAATTTTGCATGTATCTTAGTCAAACATAGATCCAAGTTTTCTAGGGTTGCATGTACCCCTTAGGAGTGTTAGAATGCTGAAAACTCTTCAATTTAAGTAGCAAAGAATAGTGTAAACTCAGAAATCAACGTTGTTGTAACATCCCAAATTTCAAGCCCAAAATTTTCATTTTTAATTAAGTAATCCACAGTATAGTTTACCAAAACATTTCCCATGCCATGTCATTTGTAAAAAGAAATATAACAATGTATCTGAAAATCATATTATCAAAGTAAAATAAATCAGAGTACATTCCCTGAAAACTCCATGCGGAAACCATGTGTGTGTGTGATGCGGTGCTACACCGCCGACTCATTCCCCTTAGACGAAGAGGTACCTGAAACCAAAACTAAAACTATAAGCACAAAGCTTAGTGATTTCCCCCATCATACTACATACCATACAATCACATAGCATATAACTGCCGGGCAATTCTGGGGTGCCCGTCCTACCCATGTCAAACCATTTTGGGGTGCTGACCTACCCATGTCAAGCCATTCTGGGGTGCTGACCTACCCATGTCAAGCCATTCTGGGGTACTGACCTACCCATGTCAGGCTATTCTGGGGTGCCGACCTACCCTCCGGTCTTTCCACCGAACACGGGGACTATTTCACCCGCTAACACATAATATCATATCTCTATCATACTGTCAGACGTATCTGGGGTGTCCGACCTACCCGTTGGTCCTAACGACCGATTCGGGGACTAGTCCCCTCCTACTGATACCATCTCACATAACATAGCAAACTAGCATAGTCACATATCAAGCAAACTAGCATACTCGCATATCAAACAATAGTAGACCAGACAATTATCACAAAGACAATCATCTCAGCTAAAAAACTACTAGTGGGTCGGCCTTGGTGCCGTAGACCCAGTTCTACTGGAAGGTAACTCACCTCGATGTCGTGTAGTGTCTGAACTGTCCTCGGCGTGAAGGTCGGCTCTCCTCGACCCCTCAATCCCTACACGACAACCCTCAAGTCATCAAACCGAACATGCAACCCAACCAGGGTCAATACCAAAACCAGGAAAAGTCAACATTGGTCAAAGTCAACACCCAGTTGACCTGACTCGCCGAGTTGGTCTACCAACTCGTCGAGTCCATGCTCCACTAACCCAATTCAACCCCGACACCACTAGTCGAGTCTTACGAGAACTCGTCGAGTTCTCCTTCATTCAAACCATCGGGACTATCTTCATGCGACTCGCCGAGTTCTTTCTTCAACTCGGCGAGTTCATCTCCCTCAAAAGAACGTGTCCGGTCTACGACTCGCCGAGTTGTATGAACAAATCGTCGAGTCCATCTTCAAGGTTGGGAGATTGCCTTGGACTCGCCGAGTCTGTTCATACGCTCATCAAGTCCCATGATTCCCTGGTCCCTTTTGTCACTAAACATCTACGGCTCTTTTCCTTGCTAACAACTGGTCCGTCCACAGAAAGGATTTGGTGGTCAATATACCGCGACTCGCCGAGTCCCAAGAGCGACTCTTCGAGTCCCTTCATGACCATTACTATACAGTCGATTTAAATGGGTCTTAACACCTCAAAACCATAGATCTGGCCTCCTAATGTCCATTTTACACGTAAAGTTCCAAACTTGGTGCACATGCATGGGGTCTTTGGCTCAAAAATCCATGAAAGGTGTTCTACAAGATCCATGGGGCTCTCATGGCCATAGAGTTGGCACCTTTATGCCGTGAGACCCCTCCAATGACTCAGATCTGGAAGTAGAACTCCATGAAACACTTCACAAATCCGAAAATGGCTTGGAAAGCCCTAAATGCACCTAAAATCTAAGCCCTAAAGATGAACAACCAAATGGAAGACCAAAACAGGGGGCATTTACCTTGTTTGAGCTGAAGATGGAATAAGATCTCTGGATCTACAAGCCCCAACTCGAATTCCCAAGCTTCTTCCTTCCTTCCAAGCTTCAAAAACTACCCAAAAGCACCAAAAATGGCCTTAGATCGCTCAAAGCGGCTAGGGTTTCGATATGAGGTGTTCTGAGAGCATAAGGGACGATGGAGGCTACAATAAGATGTTTAAATAGGGTGCAAATCCTCAAATTTATGGTTTCACTCAAACAACACCTACTTGTCGAGTCAGTCTCCGACTCGTCGAGTAGGTCACTTAAACTTACAATTCTTGAATTAAAGACATACCAGGAATCGGGTGTTACAAATCTCCCCACTTATCTTAGACTTCGTCCTCGAAGTCTGCTGCTCGATCCTGAAAAAGCTCGGGGTAATTCTCCCTCATCTCGTCCTCCGGCTCCCAGGTCCACTCCGAGCTCTTGCGGTGCTGCCACTGCACCTTAACCAGCTCCACTTTCTTGTTCCTCAGATCCTTTGACTTCCTGTCAAGGATCGCCACTGGCCGCTCGATATAGTTCAGGCTATCATCAACCTGAATATCCTCCAAAGGGACCACTGCCGAACCGTCCACCAGACACTTCCGCAGCTGGGAGACATGAAAAGTGATATGAATCTGACTGAGTTCGGCCGGCAGATCCAGCCTTCACACCACCTTGCCCACCTGGGCTATAACCCTGAAGGGTCCAATATACCTGGGGCCCAGCTTGCCCCGCTTCCTGAATCGAATGACGCCCTTCCAAGGCGACAGTTTCAGGAGCACCATATCCCCGACCTGGAATTCCAGGTCCGATCGACGCTTTTCGGCATAACTCTTCTGCCGAATCTGAGCAGTCTGAAGCCTGCTTCGAACCTGTTGGATCCTCTCCGTAGTCTTGAGTACCACTTCGGTACTTCCCATGACCCTCTGACTAACCTCACCCCAACATTTCGGGTCCTGCACTTCCTCCCATACAACATCTCGAAAGGAGGACGGTCGATGCTCGCATGATAGCTATTATTATAATAGAACTCAGCCAACGGAAGGTAGGTATCCCAGCTACCTCTAAAATCTAAAACACACGCCCGCAGCATATCCTTTAGCGTTTGGATGGTCCGCTCGCTCTGACCATCCGTCTGCAGGTGAAAGGCGGTGCTAAAATGAAGACGATTACCCAGCTCGTCATGAAACTTCTTCCAAAACCTGGAAGTGAACCGCACATACCTATCGGAAATCACTGAAACTGGCACCCCGTGCCGCACCACTACCTCCCTGATGTAGATGTCGGCCAACTTTTCAGCCGAAATACTCTCCTGAATCGGAATAAAATGGGCGCTGGTCAACGGATCAACGATGACCCATATCGAATCTACTCCACGCGCGGTCCTGGGGAGCTTCGTAATGAAGTCCATCGTAATATCCTCCCACTTCCACAACGGGATATCCAACGGCTGGACCTTGCCGCGAGGTCTCT
Organism: Lactuca virosa; assembly: GCF_052849685.1. Lineage (NCBI taxonomy): Eukaryota > Viridiplantae > Streptophyta > Magnoliopsida > Asterales > Asteraceae > Lactuca > Lactuca virosa. Next base: position 320,745,426 of record NC_136429.1, read on the forward strand.
GGTGCTCAGCCTTGACCTTCCTGCAGGTCAGACACCTCTCGACAACCCAGGCTATGTCCCTCTTCATACAGGGCCACCAATAATAGGGACGAAGATCCCTGTACATCTTTGTCGCCCCGGGATGGATAGAGAACCTGGATTTGTGCGCCTCTGCCATCAATACCTGGCACACACCGCCATGATAAGGGACCCAAACCGTACGGTGAAGAGTCAACAATCCCCGACTATCATAGTCGAAGGAGGAAACCTGACCCACAATTCTCTCACTCTTTCGATGTTCCTCTTTCATGGCTTCCTGCCGGGCCTCCCGAATCTGCTCCAACAGCGGAGTCACAACTATCATCCTAAAAAAGATGTCCCTGATCGGTGCTGCCTTGCGGCTAAGCGCATTGGCCACTACATTGTCCTTCCCCGGATGGTAGTGGATCTCACAATCATAATCCTTCACTACATCAAGCCACTGATGCTGCCGCATATTCAGATTTGGTTGATCCATGAGATACCTCAAGCTTTTGTGGTCCGTGTAAATGGTACAACGAACCCCATAAAGGTAATGACGCCAAATCTTGAGGGCGAAAACAACAGCCCCCAACTCCAAGTCTTGCGTCGGATAATTAGCCTCGTTGGGCTTCAGCTGCCTCGAAGCGTAAGCAATAACATGCCCCCTTTGCATCAATACCGCGATGGACGCATCGCAGTATACAACAAAATCCTCCATTCCCTCTGGCAGGCCCAAGATTGGCGCCTCGCACAATCTCTGTCTCAATGTATCAAACGCAGCCTGCTGCTCAGGCCCCCAACGAAAGATCACGGCTTTCCTTGTCAGCCTGGTCAGGGGCACGACTATGTTGGAGAAGTCCTGAATGAATCTCCGATAGTAGCCTGCCAATCCCAGGAAGCTCCGAATCTCAGATGGAGACCTTGGAACCACCCACCTCATCACGGCCTCAACCAAGAACTCGAAAGGCATCACCAAGAACTCATAGTGGCCTTAACGCGTCCGAAACGCAGTCTTCTGCACATCCTCCTCTCTGACCCTCATCTGATGATACCCTGAACGCAAATCAATCGGAGCCGCACCAGGGACTAGGTCGATCCCAAACTCTACCTGCCTCTCCGGAGGTATCCCAGACAACTCCTCGGGGAATACATCTGCAAACTCTCGTACCACGGGCACATCGCCCACCATTTCCTTACCCATCTCCCGGGTATCCATGACATAGGCGACAAATCCTGCGCAACCCTGCTGAAGGTAGCGCCTAGCTCTCGCTGCTGAACATAAAGCTGGTCCTCGCTGTGGTCTCTCGCCCTGAATCACCAGCTCTCCCCCACTTGGGGTCTTGATCCGCACCAACTGCTGTGCACAGTCAATCACTGCCCCATTGGGGCTTAGCCAATCCATACCAATAATAACCTTGTTCCCCCGCAAAGGTATGAGAACCTGGTCAGATAACGCTCCTCAAACAGCCGCAAAACACAATCTCGGTAGACCTCTGATGCTCGCACTTACCGGTCGTCCGCAATCTCGACCTCTAGAGGGCAATCCAACACGCCCGAAGACTCAGGAAACTTCTTGCTAAGCGCAAGAGATACAAACGATCGGGTAGCACCCGAATCAAACAATACCTGAACAGGGATACCGTTCACGTGGAACGATCCTATACAGAGCACATACATAACATACCAAAATCACAGCGACATAAACAAAAGCGTAAGAAGAATCGTACCCGTCACCACATCGGGTGCAGCGCGTGCCTCCTCGGCTGTCAACTGAAATGCTCGGCTCCGCACCACTGGAGCCTCTGACTTGGCCTTCCGGCCATCCGCAACCCGCGCTGACGCTAGGGTCGGTGCCGCCTCTGGCGCTGCTGCTGTCGCTGCTGTCAATCTAGGGCACTTGGCCTTCTTGTGGCCCCTCTGATTGCAATGGAAGCAAATCAAGTCTGACATCTGCACTATGTGGGCGAGGGCAGTACAATCCCTGCCAAAGTGCCCCGTCTTGCCGCACTTGTAGCAGCCTGGCGATCCCGCTCTACAAGCTCCCTCATGCGGCCTGCCACATTTCCTGCAGCGGCTCTGGCCCGGCTGGCCCTTCGACCTAACATCGGATCCCTTGGGTTTCTTCCCTGAAACCCCTGTAACCTTCTTAGACTCAGCTTTCCTTTTCCTGACATGCTCCAAATCGAGCTCCCTCTCCCGCGCCCTGGCAATCATGGACTCCAGGGTCGGGCAGGCTGAATAGCTGACATGCTCCCGAATATCAGCCCTCAACATATCATGGTAGCGGGTCTTCCGCATCTCCTCATCCCCCGCATACTGGGGTACCATCAGGGCCCTCTCCCTGAACTTGGCGGTGATCTCCGCCACTGTCTCAGTCATCTGCCTCATATCCAAAAACTCCCTGGCCAACTGCTGAAGCTCCACAGGCGGCGCAAACTTAGCCCTGAACATGGTCACGAAATCTGACCAAGTCATAGCCTCGACGGCTGGGGCTCCCAACGAGTCACCAACCGACTCCCACCAGTCTCTAGCTCTATCCCTCAAACATCCCGCAGCAAAGCGGACCTTCGACCCTTCCGGGCAGAAGCTCGTCAACTGCGCAGACTCAATATCTGCGATCCATCTCCTGACAGCAATGGGGTCCTTCACCCCGTTATAATCCGGCGCACCGCTTCCTTAGAAGTCCTTGAAGGACAGTGTGTGCGTACCCGTCTGGCTAGATGCCATATCACTCCTGAATGCCCGGAGGCGATCCTCAATCATCTCAACAATCCCCTCCTTGATCGACCCGAAAATGACCAGGGTCGACTCAAGGATACCTCTCGTTATCGCAGACACGATGAACCCGCATAGCCCGTCATCAACCTGCTCGGATCATGCACCCGAGCCTGATCCTGATCTTGATCCGAAACCTCCTGCTCCATGTCGCGTGGTCACCATACTGAAAATAAACGCATAAATGTCAGGATCATACATGCTCTCGAGAGGTCTCACACACTCTCCAAGTTTCCTGGTTCCATCTCGACCCTCCCTGAATCGAGTACGAATCCTCTGCTTCCAGTAGTACGGGGCTATACTACCTTCCACATCTATCCGTACTTTCCTCAAGGATTGCTTCAACTTCACCAAGTCCCTTTACCGATACCCTTTCCCACTAACTCGTCCTAGGCTTTCCTAGGGCACCCTCCGACCTACTCTCCGCCATTAGGTGTACAAGGGGTCTCTGTTATCCTCCCCTAGCTAGCTTGTGAATATTGTTACATATTCGTTCACTAGATAGTTAAAGCAAGCCAGAACCCTTATAGCACAAATCAAGCAGCATTCGTGCATTGAGTAACCAATTCAGCACTGCTGACTAACAGTCCTAGCATACAGCTCATACCACAGGCATATAAGGCATCCTTCCTAGATCCTTAGCCCTAATCTAGCATGCAGTTCTCAGAATCATATATATCAGGCATACAAGGCATCCTCCTAGATCCTTAGCCCTAATCTAGCATGCAGTTCTCAGAATCATATATCATATAACTTATCATAACAAGTATGGGTATCTTGGGGAAAACATACTTGAGCTCGGCCGGTCGCATGCATCACACACCTTGTTCTTTCTCAAAACTCTCTGAATCAGATTTTTGAAAACCATTTTCCTTGTAAAAATCTTTTAATCCCTCGGTTTGAGTCCAGACACTCCCGAGGGTGTGTCCGAATCCCTCAAACCAGGGCTCTGATACCAACTTGTAACATCCCAAATTTCAAGCCCAAAATTTTCATTTTTAATTAAGTAATCCACAATATAGTTTACCAAAACATTTCCCATGCCATTTCATTTGCAAAAAGAAGTATAACAATGTGTCTGAAAATCGTATTGTCAAAGTAAAGTATATCAGAGTACATTCCCAGAAAATTCCATGCGGAAACCATGTGTGTGTGTGTGATGCGCTGCTACACCACCGGCTCCTTCCCCTTAGACGAAGAGGTACCTAAAACCAAAACTAAAACTATAAGCACAAAGCTTAGTGAGTTCCCCCATCATACCACATACCATACAATCACATAGCATATAACTGCCGGGCAATTCTGGGGTGCCCGTCCTACCCATGTCAAGCCATTCTGGGGTGCTGACCTACCCATGTCAAGCCATTCTAGGGTGCTGACCTACCCATGTCAAGCCATTATGGGGTGCTGACCTACCCATGTCAGGTTATTCTGGGGTGCCGACCTACCCTCCGGTCTTTCCACCGAACACGGGGACTATTTCACCCCCTATTGCTAACACATAATATCATATATCTATCATACTGTCAGACGTATCTGGGGTGTCCGACCTACCCGTTGGTCCTAACGACCGATTCGGGGACTAGTCCCCTCCTACTGATATCATTTCACATAACATAGCAAACTAGCATAGTCACATATCAAGCAAACTAGCATACTCGCATATCAAACAATAGCAGAGCAGACAATTATCACAAAGATAATCATATCACCTAAACAACTACTAGTGGGTCGGCCTTGGTGCCGTAGACCCACTTCTACTGGAAGGTAACTCACCTCGATGTCGTGTAGTGTCTGAACTGTCCTCGGCATGAAGGTCGGCTCTCCTCGACCCCTTAATCCCTACACGACAACCCTCAAGTCATCAAACCGAACATACAACCCAACCAGGGTCAATACCAAAACCAGGCAAAGTCAACATTGGTCAAAGTCAATACCCAGTTGACCTGACTCGCCGAGTTGGTCTACCAACTCGTCAAGTCCATGCTCCACTAACCCGATCCAGCCCCGACACCACTTGTCGAGTCTTGCGAGAACTCGTCGAGTTATCCTTGATTCAAACCATCGGGACTATCTTCATCCGACTCGCCGAGTTCTTCCTTCAACTCGGCGAGTTCATCTCCCTCATAAGAACGTGTCCAGTCTATGACTCTCCGAGTTGTATGAACAACTCATCGAGTCCATCTTCAAGGTTGGGAGATTGCCTTGGACTCGCCGAGTCTGTTCATACGCTCGTCGAGTCCCATGATTCCCAGGTCCCTTTTATGACTAAACATCTACGGGACTTTTCCTTGCTAACAACTGGTCCATCCACAGAAAGGATTTGGTGGTCAATATACCACGACTTGCCGAGTCCCAAGAGCGACTCGTCGAGTCCCTTCATGACCATTACTATACAGTCGATTTAAATGGGTCTTAACACCTCAAAACCATAGATCTGGCATCCTAATGTCCATTTTACATGTAAAGTTCCAAACTTGGTGCACATGCATGGGGTCTTTGGCTCAAAAATCCATAAAAGGTGTTCTACAAGATGCATGGGGCTCTCATGGCCATAGAGTTGGCACCTTTATGCCATGAGACCCCTCCAATGACTCAGATCTGGAAGTAGAACTCCATTAAACACTTCACAAATCCGAAAATGGCTTGGAAAACCCTAAATGCACCTGAAATCTAAGCCCTAAAGATGAACAACCAAATGGAAGACCAAAACAGGGGGCATTTACCTTGTTTGAGCTGAAGATGGAATAAGATCTCTGGATCTACAAGCCCCAACTCGAATTCCCAAGCTTCTTCCTTCCTTCCAAGCTTCAGAAACTACCCAAAAGCACCAAAAATGCCCTTAGATCACTCAAAGCGGCTAGGGTTTCGATATGAGGTGTTCCGAGAGAATAAGGGACGATGGATGCTGCAATAAGACGTCTAAATAGGGTGCAAACCCTCAAATTTAGGGTTTCACTCAAACAGCACCTACTCGCCGAGTCAGTCTCTGACTCGTCGCGTAGGTCACTTAAACTTCCCGCGGATCCCGCCTCTACTCGACGAGTTGGGCCACCAACTCATCGAGTCCCATAGAAAATACATACAATTCTCGAATTAAAGACATACCAGGAATCGGGTGTTACAGTTGTTCAATAAAAAAATAATTAAAGCATGTAAATGTTATTGTCCCTGAATTCGGTGAGCACAATTGTGTTCATTAAGTCGATGACCTTTCCTTCATTGCAATCAAAAGTAACTTTATAACCAGCGTCACATAGTTGAATGATCGTGATGAGATTGTTTTGAAGGCCCTTGACATAGAACACATTCTTCAGCGGGATAGATCTGCACTTAATTGCTCCGACGCCCTTGAATGCACTTTCACTGCTATCTCCAAAAGTAACGATGGGACCATATTTCTTCACAAAATCTGTTAAGAGGAGCTTGAGACCGGTCATGTATATAGAACAACTGTTATCTAGGAACCAAGTATGCTTCAGATCCTGACGAGTAGAGGATACATTCAAGCTTTTCATCTTTGATTCTTTGACAGCTTGAAAGATATTAGCATCGCACTTGCTGGAGCGACTATCCGGGACATCATTGACAAGAGCCACAAGTCCTTTAACGTTCACCCCTTCATCTTCAGATGTCTCCTCCTCTTCAACCCATTTTTCCGATTCCTCATTTTTTGTAATTACAACTTTTGACAGAGAGATGTTTTTCTTCTTCATGTAAGCTAGCAGCTTCTTGTAAAAGACTTCATAATTCTCGAGGTTCTAAGACTCTTTCTTCTCGTTATAATCCCTAGCAAAATGGTCAGGACTCCCACAGTTAAAACAGTTACCTGAACTTCTTTTCTCTGAGTTGTGCTTTCTCGCTGAACTACCTCCCTTGGACAAAACTCTTCTCACTCCATTGGACTTGCTTTCTTCATAGAGTTTAACTATAAGTGCAGCACTAGCAACCAGTTCATCAGTGATTTCATCATTAGGCCTTTCACCCTAACTAGAATCATCATAGTCACTGAAGATATTGGTTTCTTCTTTTCTTGAGACCAGGTCCAACAACTTTTCCTTGTTGGAGTCCTTCATATTGTCCTTACGAAGAGCTTTAGGTTCTTTGTAATTTCTCATATTCCCAAACAACGAATTGAGATCCATGAGGTTTATCTTTTCACTGTTTTTAAGAACATCAGCGTGGTGTTCCCGACTTTTCCGAAGAGAGTCCAGGAACTTTAAAAACCAACTAAGAAGAGTGCTTGACAACTCCCAAGATACGCATATCATTCACCAGACAATTAAACATGTTAAAGGTTTAGGTTAGAGTCTCACCTTTCTAAGAAATGAAATACTCATATATCCGGTTAAGATTGTTTATGGTAGTTGCTTAAACTTCAACAGTGCCCTCATAAGCCACAGTCAGCGTTTCCATCATCTCTTGAGCAGATTCATAGTTGTGAACTAGATTTTATACATGATAGGAAAGAGAATTTCCTGTAGCTACCATTGCTTTGAAATCAAGACTAATAAGTCTTTTTGTCCTCTTCGTTATAGCTAGTCAGTGGCTTTTGATTCAAGGGACCAACATGGGAATTGTTAGCAATAGGCTGGAACATGGGAATATGTGGGCCTTTTTCTACGTTATGAAGCATATCAAAGCCAATGGTTTCAATAACAACCATAGCCTTTGATTTCCACATCACAAAGTTGTGTTCATCAAAAGGAGGGATCTTGTTTAAGGCAGACAAATTGGGGTGAGAAAAAGAAGAAGACGACATGATAAATAGAGTGTATTGTAAACCTGCTTTGATACCAATTGAAGGTCTGAAACGATCGAATACACTCAAGTATGAATAACAAGAATGATTAATCAAAACAAAGATTAAATAGAAAAATGAAGAACACATATAATCACAAAGATGCTTTCACTAATAAGGAAGGGTTCTCACAAAGAGAACGAGGTCACAAAGACAGCCATCAAGACTTACCTTAGGGTTCCATCCTAAGGTTATTTATATACGATTACAATAAGTGATATCCCACTATTTTGGGGTTGTATCCCTATCTAAGTAAAGATGTGATCCTAATCACTAAGATTGCAGATCAAATATCTATTTTATATATACACCGTATATCTGCCTCAAATACAGAGATAACTTAAATTACAAAGTTCACGCTGACGCTGATAGACTTGGGCAAGCGTTGGTGCTGGTGATCAACGTAAAATTTTTGACTCATCAGTTCATAAGGTGTGACCTTACATTATTATTATTATTATTATTATTATTATTATTATTATTATTATTATTATTATTATTATTATTATTATTATTATTATTATTACTCTAACTATTATTATTATTATTATTATTATTATTATTATTGTTATTGTTATTGCTATTGTTATTGTTATTGTTATCGTTATCGTTATCGTTATTGTTATTGTTATCGTTATTGTTATTGTTATTGTTATTGCTATTGTTGTTATTATTATTATTATTATTATTATTATTATTATTATTATTATTATTATTACTACTACTACTACTACTACTATTATTATTATTATTATTATTATTATTATTATTATTATTGTTATTGTGATCATGATGATAATTATGATTATGATTATGATTATGATTATTACTGTTGATGTTGTCGTCGTTGTTGTTGTTGTTGTTGTTGTTGTTGTTATTGTTGTTCTCGTTGTCGTTGTCGTTGCCTTTAACGTTATCGTTATTGTTATTATCATCATCATTATCATTATCATTATTATCATTATCATTATCCTTATTGTGACATCCGTAAAAAATCAAGATAAATTTAAACTGTTTAAATACAACCCAAAGCCATAAAGTGTTTACAAAATAGTTTTCAAAGCATTTCTGACATCAGAGTTTCCCAAAATCATAGATCATAAACAAAGGATGCGTACGATCATGTTTTCGCCTTCCCGCAGTCATCTGAAGTACCTGAAACATAACCTAAAACTATAAGTCAACGCTTAGTGAGTTCCCCCAAAGTACCAACACATAGCCAAATAAAATATACAATAACAACATGTAATGGGTCCACAACTAAAAAATTGGAATACCCCTGAGCCCACAACATAAGTCTGTCATGACCTCGGGCCCACAACTTATGTCTAGCTTGCTCCTCGGCCAGATTAGTCATCAGACTGAATACCATCAGGCCCTCAGTACGAGTCTTGGATACCGCTCGGTCCTCAGCTTGTATATGGAATGCTCATGAGCCCTTAGTATAAATTTGGCATGCCCTACCCGATCCTCAACTCATTTCTGGAATGCACAAGGGTTTGTTGGCCACAGTACAGAGCAGAACAACCTCAACCTAACAATGTCGACATATAAAATATAATAAACATATATAGGTAATCATCCGAACAGAATCACAAGTAGTCCTACCGATCTACCAGACTAGCATATCAATGACTAACATAATCATGCATATATATTCCATACTCAACATATCAGCGAATATCAAACCGATGGGACGGCCTTGGTGCCTTCAACCGGCAAGTGTAGTAAGGAAAACTCACCTGATAAACTTAACAAAAGTTGATGAGGTCTCAACTCTGAATCTCAGCTCCCACCGTCTCCTATTCCAACCATATGACCAATCTCAATCAAAATCCCAAAATACCCAAAATACCTTAAGCTCAACCTTGGTCAAACTTAGTTAAAGTCAAAGTCAAACTGGTCAACCAACTAAGTCAACTGAGTCAACCTAGCCGAGTCAACCCAACCGAGTCAACTCAACCAAATCGACTCAAAGTGAGTACGTGGAAACCGAAGGTACATTGGGCATACTCGCATCCTCGCATGTTGACCACCATCGGGGTGGTTGACCTCGTATGCAGGGCGTACTCCTAGTACGCGAGGCGTACTCCCTGAACCCTAAAACTTCCACTAAGAGCTTAATAGCCAAAGCTCTTACGTCCATATTACAGATCCATGGCTAATATAATCTTACAAGTCATAAAGTCTCCGACTTTATGACTTAGCATGTCCAATAAGTGCTTAACTCAAGGTCTTAATCCATTAAGACCTTCTACATGATGCATGGAGCAAACCTAACCATTTTCAACCCTTTTTATTGTTGGATAAGGTGTCTAAGTCCGTAACTATTACTGGTATGTACTTGACCCGGTTGGCATGGTCCATTTGGGTTGAATGGCATTGCAATACTTGGATAGACCAAATTGAGAGAAAGGACACTTAAAGTTTATTAATATATTATAAGTTCTAATATATTAATAATATTATTTATTTAGTATTGATCGAAGAATTAATTTGGAATTAATTAAGTGATCAAAAAGAGACTAATTAAATATATGGGGTTGATTGTGTAAATCATCTATTCTTGTATAGTGGGCTAATGATCCATGGTTTGTATGCATTGGGTTAAAACCCGTAAGGTGCTCCATGGATAATCCATGGAGGTTACAAACCCATGGATCATGGAATATGGAAAGCCATGACAATTAGGGTTTACAAGGTGTAACCCTACTTGTGCCACAACTATATAAAGAACCCTATGCAAGCAAAATCGACTACTACTTGTACAAGATAGAGGGCAATCCGATTTTGAGGTGTTAGTGAACTTCTCTTAAGGTTATTCCAAGTGTTGTGGTGTTTTCTGAGACATTTGAGGCATCACACTTGAGGTGCTAGGCTCACAAGGTTCTCAAGGAATCCAAACCACAAAAGGTATGTTCTTCTTCTAGCATTTATGTTTAAAAGTTCCCCATGCTATGCTAGATAGGATAAGAACCTTAGAAAATCAAATTTTCATGTATCTTAGTAAAACATAGATCCAAGGTTTCTAGGGTTGCATGTACACCTTAGGAGTGTTAGAATGCTTAAAACCCTTCAGTGGTATCAGAGCCCAGGTTTGTTTACTTGATACTTGATGCAAACTTGTTCTTCAAAAGCCAAAAACTGCCCAGATAAGAAAAATCGACGAGTTCTGGCCAAAAACTCGCCGAGTTCATGAGTTATTACATGAACTCGACGAGTTCCTTGATGAACTCGACGAGTTTGTCATCCAGTGAGCAGTTTTTGGAGCTTTGCTGCTGGAAATGGACTAGAAACATTACCCTAAACTGTTTTGGTGTTATAAAACTTGTTTTAGATGGTGTAATTGTTATGCTTATCCATTTTCAATAGCTATTATCAAAATTTCAAGTTTTATATGGTTTATTTATGATTCTTGAAATTGTTGATATAAACATTCATGAACTTATGAGTTTAGAAGATCATAGGAATTATATGTAACTTGCTTGTTAGTTTAATTCTTGATCATTATGTGTTTTAATGGAATCCATAATTTGTCCTCAACTTATGGATTACCAAAATTCATTCTTTTAAAGTCCATTAAAGAAACACATAGGTTACATAAAATGTAAAGTCTCTCATTTTAATAAACCTTAACTCATAAGTTATGAAAGTTGAAAAGTTTTGAAAGTTAAAAAACTTGCCCTCAAGTTTTGGAACATGTAAAGTCACTTTAAAAACTTTAGTTCCAACCCCTAGAATTTTAAAAGTTAAAATTTAACCCTTATACTTTATAATATTATAAGTTTAATAATAATTATATATTTATAAGAACAAGTCGTTTTACCGTTAGTAGGCCTCATTCACGAAGCCGGTCTATAAGGAGGGTATAAGGTTGTTGCCTATAAAATGGCAGCTTAATGGGTGTCCACTCTCACCCACCGCTTCCTTGACTGGTGGAGGGTCGTTAGCCGAACGGGTAAGACAAGGACTTTAAATTCTCATTAAAAGTATGATGAATATAAAGTAACTAAACATTTATAAAATTCCCAATCTTAGTTACTTTAGGAAAATGTGAATAAGGTGCTAACCCATGAAATTACACTTTGCACTTTGATTAAGTCGTTAGTAGAGCATGTGTGGTTAACCGGCACACTAACCTAGACTTATCAAGGCAGGCAAAGGGTAACTTAATGTTTATCATAGTATGAATGGAGCGTGGGTGGTTAACCGACACATCGATTGAGGGGTAAATATTAAGGGTACCAAGTAATTTGCATGGGTACTTCACACCTTGTTTTGTGATCCTCGGCATCCCAGTCACAAAACTTGAAGGGCACACTCGAGATTGAAACATGCCATAGGAAAGTTCAATCAATCTCAAAGAATCTTGGAGTTTCAAAACCAATTAAAACCTAATAATTTATTTCATTTTTCATGGTGGAAATTGGTGAATCATCATTCATGTAACATCCCAATTTCCAAGCCCAAATTTTTCATTTTTAATTATGTAATTCTCAACGTACTTTACCAAAAAATTTCCCATGCCATATCATTTGCAAACAAAAATATCACAATGTGTCTGAAAATCATAATGTCAAAGTAAAATCAATCAGAATCCAATCCCAGAAAACTCCATACGGAAATCATGTGTGTGTGTGATGCACTGCTACACTGCCGGCTCCTTCCCCTTAGACGAAGAGGTACCTGAAACCAAAATTGAAACTGTAAGCACAAAGCTTAGTGAGTTCCCCCATCATACCACATACCATACAATCACATAGCATATATATATTGTCGGGCCATTCTGGGGCGCCCGCCCTACCCATGTCAAGCCATTCTGGGGTGCTGACCTACCCATGTCAAGCCATTATGGGGTGCTGACCTACCCATGTCAAGCCATTCTGGGGTGCTGACGTACCCATGTCACCCTATTCTGGGGTGCCGACCTACCCTTCGGTCTTTTGACCGGACTCGGGGACTATTTCACCCCTACTTCTAACACATAATGTCATATCTCTATCATACTGTCAGCCGCATCTGGGGTGTCCGACCTACCCATTGGTCCTATCGACCGAATCGGGGACTAGTCCCCTTCTACTGATACCAACTATCATAACACAACAACTAGCATAGCCACATATCAATCAAACTAGCATACTCGCATATCAACCAATAGCCGACCAGACAATTATCACAAAGACAATGATCTCAGCTAAACATCTACTAGTGGGCCGACCTTGGTGTCGTAGACCCGCTTCTACTGGAAGGTAACTCACCTCGCAAGGCTGACTGCTGAAAAGCTGATCGACAAATGTCTAACTGCTGCTCCGGCGATCCTCCGGCTATAAATCCATAAAACACTTAATTAGACACTGATAACTACTCTTATGGTAAAATGACTATTTTACCCCTGACCAAGTCAAAGTCAAATTCAACTTCCAGTTGACCTGACTCGCCGATTTGGGCTGCCAACTCGTCGAGTCCCTACCCTTTCATCTGACCTTCTTCATGCTGCTACTTGTCGACTTTAGCAACGACTCGACAAGTTCTCCTTCTAAAACAACCTCGAATGAACCTTCATTCGACTCGCCGATTTGTATGAACAACTCGTCGAGTTCATCCCCATCCTATGAACAAGTCTGCCCTTTACTCGCCGAGTTGTATGAACAAATCGTCGAGTTCATCTTCGAACGTTGGGAGATTGCCTTGGGCTCGCCGAGTCTGTTCATACACTCGCCGAGTCCTATGATTCCCATGTCCATGGCTAAGTCCAATGCGTTGGGTCATTCCCCCGGACCCCTCTAAGATCATTCTCACACTCACTGGGTTCCTTTGAACCTTAACAGAAAAGGGAACTCAAGCCATTGACTCGTCGAGTCCCAAGAACGACTCACCGAGTCGAGAATTACCATGTCTTATTTCTCGATTTCTGCCGTACAACACTTGACCAAAAGATAGATCAAGGCTTCTAAGATCGATCTAGCACGTAAAGTTACAAACTTTACGTGCATGCATGGGACTATGAGCTCAAAAGGCCTTAAATGAGACTCTTAAGATGCATGGGACTTTCCAAGGCTCCAAGATCAGCCCCTTTCTGACTTGTAACTCCTTAAAGACCTTGGATCTGAAGTCTTAGCCCCCAACCATGCTTGCAATCATGATTGGTCACCAAGAATGGCTCCTAAAAGCCGTAAATCACCCCAAAAAGGGATCTAAAACATGAAAGAGCAAGGTATCAGCTTTATACCTCTAGAGAACTGCAGTGGGTGCACAAACTCGAACTCCTCTAGCCTCCTCTTGATTCCTCAAGCCTTTCTCCTCCTTCTTATGTTCCAAAATCACCAAAAACCACCACAAAGGTCTTAGATCTTAACACAACGATTAGGGTTTCAGTAGGAAGTGTTCTGGGAGAAATAGGGGCGAAGGGAGGCTGAATGAGATGCTTAAATAGGGTGCAATCCCTTATATTAGGGTTTTTTCCAGACAGGGCCTACTCGTCGAGTCTGGCTTCCGACTCGTCGAGTAGGTCATTAAACTCCCAGGTCCAAGTCGCTCCTACTCGTCGAGTTAGCCACCAACTCGCCGAGTTCAAGGCCAAAAATGAATAATACTCGAATGGAATTCATACCGGGAACCGGGTGCTACAATTCTCCCCCACTTATCTTAGAATTCGTCCTCGAAGTCTGCTACTCAATCCTGAAAAAGCTCGGGGTAGTGCTCCCTCATCTCTTCCTCTAGCTCCCAGGTCCACTCCGAGCCCTTGCGGTGCTGCCATTGCATCTTCACCAGCTCCACTCTCTTGTTCCTCAGATCCTTTGACTTCCTGTCCAAGATCGCCACTGGTTGCTCAGTATAGTTCAGGCTATCATCAACCTGAATATCCTCCAAAGGCACCACTGCTGAATCGTCCACCAGACACTTCCGCAGCTGGGAGACGTGAAAAGTGCTTTGAATCTGACTGAGTTCGGCCGGCAGATCCAGCCTATACGCCACCTTGCCCACCCAGGCCATAACCCTGAAGGGTCCAATATACCAGGCCCCAGCTTGCCCCGCTTCCTTAATCAAATGACGCCCTTCCAAGGCGACACTTTCAGGAGCACCATATCTCCGACCTGGAATTCCAGGTCCGATCGACGCTTGTCGGCATAACTCTTCTTCCGACTCTGAGCAGTCGGAAGTCTGCTTCGAACCTGCTGGATCCTCTCCGTAGTCTTGAGTACCACTTCGGTACTCCCCATGACCCTCTGACCAACCTCACCCCAACATATCGGGGTCCTGCACTTCCTCCCATACAACATCTCGAAAGGAGGACGGTCGATGCTCGAATGATAGCTATTATTATACGAGAACTCCGCCAACGGAAGGTAGGTATCCCAGCAACCTCCGAAATCTAAAACACATGCCCGCAACATATCCTCTAGCGTCTGGATGGTCCGCTCGCTCTGACCATCCGTCTGCGGGTGAAAGGCGGTGCTAAAATGCAGACGAGTACCTAGCTCGTCGTGAAACTTCTTCCAAAACCTGGAAGTGAACTGCACATCCTTGTCGGAAATCGCTGAATCTGGCACTCCGTGCCGAGCTACTACCTCTCGGATATAGATGGCGGCCAACTTCTTGGCCGAGATGCTCTGCTGGATCGGTATGAAATGGGCACTCTTGGTCAACCGATCCACGATCACCCAAATCGAATCCACTCCCCGTGCAGTCCTGGGAAGCTTGGTGATGAAATCCATGGTAATATCTTCCCATTTCCACATGGGAATATCTAACGGCTGCATCTTGCCATGTGGGCTCTGGTGCTCGGCCTTGACCTTCCTGCAGGTCAAGCACCACTGTACATACCATGCTACGTCCCGATTCATGGAGGGCCACCAATAGTCAAGTCGAGGATCCCTATACATCTTCGTCGCTCCTGGATGGATAGAAAATCTGGATTTGTGTGCCTCCTCCATCAGTATCTGGCGCACGCCACCATGATAAGGGACCCACACCCTACGGTGAAGAGTCAATAACCCTCGACTATCATAGTCGAAGGAGGAAACCTGACCCACAATACGCTCTCTCTTCCGGTGTTCCTCCTTCATCGCCTCCTGCAGGGCCTCTCGGATCCGCTCTAACAACGGAGCCACCACGGTCATCCTCATACAGATGTCCCTGATCGGCACTGCCTTGCGGCTAAGCGCATCGGCCACGACATTGGCCTTCCCCGGGTGGTAGAGGATCTCACAATCATAATCCTTTACCACATCAAGCCACCGACGCTGCCTCATATTCAGGTTCGGCTGGTCCATGAGATACCTCAGGCTCTGGTGGTCCGTGTAGATGGTACAACGAACCCCATAGAGGTAATGGCGCCAAATCTTGAGGTCAAAAACAACAGCCCCCAACTCCAAATCATGTGTCGGATAATTTGCTTCGTGAGGCTTCAGCTGCCTCGAAGCATAAGCAATAACATGACCTCTCTACATCAAAACTGCGCCCAAACCCAAGATGGACGCATCGCAGTATACGACAAAATCCTCCATGCCCTCCGACAGAGCTAAGATTGGCGCCTCGCACAATCTCTGTCTCAATGTCTCAAATACAGCCTGCTGCTCAGGCCCCCAACGAAAGACTACGGCCTTTTTCGTTACCCGAGTCAAAGGTACAGCTATCTTGGAGAAATCCTGGATGAATCTCCGATAATAGCCGACTAATCCCAGGAAACTCCGAATCTCAGATGGAGACTTTGGAACCTCCCATCTCATCACGGCCTCCACCTTGGCCGGGTCGACCAGAATCCCGTTCTGGTTTACAAGGTGCCCAAGAAACTGCACCTCGCGCAACTAGAACTCGCACTTGGAGAACTTGGCGTACAAGCTCTCCCTCTTCATAGTATCCAAAACCTCTCGCAGATGATCCTCATGCTGCTCCTGCGTCTTGGAGTAGACCAGGATATGGTCAATAAAAACTATCACAGACCGATCCTGCATCGGTCTGCACACACGGTTCATGAGATCCATGAACGCGGAAGGGGCATTGGTGAGCCCGAAAGGCATCACCACGAACTCATAGTGACCATAACGCGTCTGAAACGTAGTCTTCTGCACATCCTCCTCTCTGACTCTCATCTGATGATACCCTGAACGCAAATCAATCTTGGAGAACCAAGATGCTCCCTGTAGCTGGTCAAAGAGGTCATCAATCCTCGGGAGTGGGTAACGGTTCTTCACCGTTACCTTATTCAGCTCCCTATAATCTATACACATCCGATGCGACCCGTCCTTCTTCTTCACAAACAGAATCGAGGCTCCCCAGGGTGAACTGCTCGGTCTAATGAATCCCTTATCTAACAGCTCCTGCAGCTGTGTAGACAACTCATGCATCTCAGGAGGAGCCAACCGATACGGTGCCTTGGCCATCGGAGCCGCACCCGGAACTAGGTCGAGCCTGAACTCTACCTGCCTCTCCGGAGGTATCCCGGGTAACTCTTTGGGAAATACATCCGCAAACTCTCATACCATGAGCACATCGCCCACCGTTGCCTTACCCATCTCTCGGGTATCCATCACATAGGCAACAAATCCCGCTCTACAAGCTCCCTCATGCGGCCTGCCACATTTCTTGCAGCGGCTCTGGCCTGGCTGGCCCTTCGACCTAACATCGGATCCCTTGGGTTTCTTCCCCGAAACCCCTGTCACCTGCTCTATCTCTGCTTTCCTCCTCCTGACGTGCTCTAAATCGAGCTCCCTCTCCCGCGCCCTGGCAATCATGGACTCCAGGGTCGGGCAGGCTGAATAGCTGACATGCTCCCGAATATCCGCCCTCAACATATCATGGTAGCGGGTTTTCCGCATCTCCTCATCCCCCGTATTCTGGGGTACCATCAATGCTCTCTCCCGGAACTTGGCGGTGATCTCCGCCACAGTCTCCGTAGTCTGCCACATATCCAAAAACTCTCTGGCCAGCTGCTGAAGCTCTACAACCGGCACAAACTCAGCCCTGAATCTGGTCACGAAATCTGACCATGTCACAGGCTCGACGGCTAGGGCTCCCAAAGAGTCACCAACCGACTCCCACCAGTCTCTATCTCTATCCCTCAAACATCCCGCAGCAAAGCGGACCTTCGACCCTTCCGGGCAGAAGCTCGTCAACTGCGCAGACCCAATGTCTGCGATCCATCTCCTGGCAGAAATGGGGTCTTTCACCCCATGATAATCCGACGCACCACTCCCTCGGAAGTCTTTGAAGGATAGTATGTGCGTACTCGTCTGGCTAGATGCCATATCACTCCTGAATGCCCAGAGGCGATCCTCCATCAGCTCAACAATTCCCTCCTTGATCGACCCGAAAATGACCACGGTCGACTCAAGGATGCCTCTCGTGATCTCAGACGCGATGAACTCGCACAACCCATCATCAACCTGCTCGGATCCTGCACCCGAGCCTGATCCTGATCCTGATCCGGAACCTCCTGCTCCATGTCGCGTGGTCACCATACCGAAAATAAACGCATAATTGTCTGGATCATACATACTCTCGAGAGGTCTAACACACTCTCCAAGTTTCCCGATTCTGTCTCAACCTTCCTTGTTTCGAGTACGGATTATCTGCTTCCAGTAGTACGGGCCCATACTACCTTCCACATCTATCCGTACTTTCCTCAAGAACTGTCTCGACTTCACCAAGTCCCTTAGCCAATATCCCTTTCAACCTAATCTCATCCTAGGCTTCCATAGGGCACTCTTCGACCTACTCTCCGCCATCAGCTGCACTAGGAGTCTCTACTACCCTTCCCTAACTAACTTGCGGATATTGTTACATATCCGCTTACTAGTTAGTTAAAGCTAGTCAGGACCCCTACAGCACAAAGCAAGCAGCATTCGTGCATCGAGAAACCACATCAAGCATAATCTAACCAGGCTATCCTACTGCTGACTAGACTGCCCTAGCATACAGCTCATACAACAGGTATTCAAGGCATCCTCCTAGATCCTTAGCCCTAGTCTAGCATGCAGATCTCAAAATCGTATATCATATAACATAACATAACAAGTATGGGTATCTTGGGGAAAACTTACTTGATCTCGGCTGATCGCACGCATCACACACCCTATTCTTACTCAAAACCCTTTGACTCAGATTTTAGAAAACAATTTTCTTTGTAAAAATCTTTCAAATCCCTCGGTTTGAGTCCAGACACTCCCGAGGCTGTGTCTAAATCCCTCAAACCAGGGCTCTGATACCAACTTGTAACATCCCAATTTCCAAGCCCAAATTTTTCATTTTTAATTAAGTAATTCTCAACAGAGTTTACCAAAACATTTCCCATGCCATATCATTTGCAAACAAAAATATAACAATGTGTCTGAAAATCATAATGTCAAAGTAAAATCAATCAGAGTACAATCCCAAAAAACTCCATACGAAAATCATGTGTGTGTGATGCACTGCTACAATGCCGCCTCCTTCCCCTTAGACGCAGAGGTACCTGAAACCAAAACTGAAATTGTAAGCACAAAGCTTAGTGAGTTCCCCCATCATACCACATACCATACAATCACATAGCATATATATATATATATATATATATATATATATATATATATATATATATATATATATATATATATTGTCGGGCCATTCTGGGGCGCCCGCCCTACCCATGTCAAGCCATTCTGGGGTGCTGACCTATCCATGTCAAGCCTTTCTGGGGTGTTGACCTACCCATGTTAAGCCATTCTGGGGTGCTGACGTACCCATGTCAGGCTATTCTGGGGTGCCGACCTACCCTTCGGTCTTTTGACCGGACTTGGGGACTATTTCACCCCTTACTGCTAACACATAATGTCATATCTCTATCATACTGTCAGACGCATCTGGGGTGTCCGACCTACCCATTGGTCCTATCGACCGAATAGGGGACTAGTCCCCTTCTACTGATACCAACTATCATAGCACAACAAGTAGCATAGCCACATATCAAGCAAACTAGCATACTCGCATATCAACCAATAGCCGACGAGACAATTATCACAAAGACAATGATCTCAACTAGACATCTACTAGTGGGCCGTCCTTGGTGCCGTAGACCCGCTTCTACTGGAAGGTAACTCACCTCGCAAGGCTGACTGCTGAAAAGATGATTGGCAAATATTTGACTGCTGCTCCGGCGATCCTCCGGCTATAAATCCATAAAACAGTTAATCAGACACTGATAACTACTCTTAGGGTAAAATGACTATTTTACCCCTGACCAAGTCAAAGTCAAAGTCAACTTCCAGTTGACCTGACTTGCCGAGTTGGGCCGCCAACTCGTCGAGCCCCTATCCTTTCATCTGACCTTCTTCACGCTGCTACTCTTCGATTTTAGCAACGACTCGACGAGTTCTCCTTCTAAAACAACCTCGAATGAACCTTCATCCGAATCGTCGAGTTGTATGAACAACTCGTCGAGTTTATCCCCGTCCTATGAACAAGTCTGCCTTGACTCGCCGAGTTGTATGAACAACTCGTCGAGTTCATCTTCGAACGTTGGGAGATTGCCTTGGGCTCGCCGAGTTTGTTCATACACTCGCCGAGTCCTATGATTCCTAGGTCCATGGCTATGTCCAATGCATTGGGTCATTCCCCCAGACCCCTCTAAGATCATTCTCACACTCACTGGGTTCCTTCGAACCTTAACAGAAAAGGGAAGTCAAGCCATGGACTCGCCGAGTCCCAAGAACGACTCGCCGAGTCGAGAATAACCAAGTCTTATTTCTCAATTTCTGACGTACAACACTTGACCAAAATACAGATCTAGGCTTCTAAGATCGATCTAGCACGTAAAGTTACAAACTTTACGTGAATGCATGGGACTATGAGCTCAAAAGGCCCTAAATGAGACTCTTA
Source organism: Lactuca virosa (assembly GCF_052849685.1). Classification (NCBI taxonomy): domain Eukaryota; kingdom Viridiplantae; phylum Streptophyta; class Magnoliopsida; order Asterales; family Asteraceae; genus Lactuca; species Lactuca virosa. The sequence continues at coordinate 320,765,857 of NC_136429.1, forward strand.
AGATGTATGGGGCTTTCCAAGGCTCCAAGATCAACCCCTTTCTGACTTGTAACCCCTTAAAGACCTTGGATCTGAAGTCTTAGCCTCCAACCCTGCTTGCACTCATGATTGGTCACCAAGAATGGCTCCTAAAATCCCTAAATCACCCCAAAAAGTGATCTAAAACATGAAAGAGCAAGGTATCAACTTTATACCTCTAGAGAACTGCAGTGGGTGCACAAACTCGAACTCCTCTGGCCTCCTCTTGATTCCTCAAGCCTTTCTCATCCTTCTTATGTTCCAAAATCACCAAAAACCACCACAAAGGTCTTAGATCTTAACACAACGATTAGGGTTTCAGTAGGAAGTGTTCTGGGAGAAATAGGGGCGAGGGGAAGCTGAATGAGATGCTTAAATAGGGTGCAATCTCTTAGATTAGGGTTTTGTGCAGACAGGGCCTACTCGTCGAGTAGGTCATTAAACTCCCGGGTTCAAGTCACTCCTACTCGTCGAGTTGGCCACCAACTCGCCGAGTTCAAGGCCAAAAATGAATAATACTCAAATAGAATTCATACCGGGAACCGGGTGCTACAATTCACTTACCTTCAAGTATTTTATAGCTTGGATTACGGCATCCCTTTTCCAAGTTATAAAATATTGTGGTGGGTCCTAGTCTTAATATTACATTTGGGCGTCTTATTAAGGACTATCTTTATATCCAATCTAAACTTGTATTTCTTCTTTTCAGATGTCTTCCACAATGTTGCTTCTGGCTCAAACCCTACCGGCTCCTTCTCACTCATGAACCTTTGTGGGAGAGTCATCATTGATGGATCCAACTTTATGGATTGGATCAAGAACATCAGGATGGTCACTCGGTATGAGGACAAGGAATATTTCCTCGACAAGGAGCTTAAGGAACTTGATGAGTCATCTGCTACTCCTGAGGAGATCGCTGAATACCAGGCACATGAGAGAGATACTATCAAAGTGGGCATGTATCATGTTGGCCACAATGACAACCGAGCTCCAAAAGTCCTATGAGGACTTCTACCCTTTTGAGATGCACCAGGACTTGATGGACCGCTACCATCAGAGTGCTCGTCAAGAGCGGTATTAAATCATCTCCTCTCTGATAACAACCAGGATGAAGGATGGTGAACCCATCACGGGCCACATACAGAAAATGCAAAGGTATGTGGACCGTTTGCTGAAACTGAATGTGAACTTCCCAGAGGAGTTGGCAATTGATATCATTTTGCACTTCCTACCTTCGTGTTATGATCAGTTCCGCATGACATACCACATGAACAACGAGGAAGTTACACTCAGAAAACTTCAAGGACTTTTGAAGACCACAGAAAGTGGTCTTAAAGGTAAGTCGGTTGTTACTACTCCTCCTACCGCGGCCCTTGTCTTGGCAATCGGGCAAGGAAAAGGAAAGAAGAGGAAGAGCCCTTCGAAGGGTACCAAGGGAAAGTTCCTTGATGGCTCCTCTTCAAGTGGAACCAAGAAAAGTTTCGTCACTCCTTCTTCTAACCCTAAAGAGGCTGAATGCTTCTATTGCCATGAAAAGCCGCACTGGAAGTGAAACTGCCCAAAGTACCAGCAAGATGTTAAGGATGGGAAAGTAAAACCCAACCATGCAGGTATTTACACTATATTGTTTAATAACTCACCATATTCTAATTGTTGGGTCCTTGATACAGGTTGTGGTATTCACATATGTTGTGATTTGCAGGGACTAAGAAGAAGTGAGAATGTGGATCATGGGAAGATAAACATCATCATAGGAAATAGGAAAGTTACACCTGTCACCAAGATTGGAGTTTATTCTTTATTGCTAAGTAGTGGGTTAACATTAGATTTGAATAAATGTTGTTATTCGCCTGAAATGGCAAGAAATATTATTTCCTTTCATGGTTTGTACAAACAAGGTTTTACCTTTTCATTTGATAATGATAGTGGTGGTATTAATGCTTTCTTTAATAATGTTCTTTTATTTTAAAGCATTACCTTGTGATGGTGTGTATGAAACTGTGTCGATTGTAGATAACCTAGGAAATAATGTGTTGTGTATCGATTCTTCCACTAGTTTGGATAAAGCATCATTATGGCATTATCGTCTTGGACATGTAAGAAAGAAACGCATACGCCAACTCCAAAAGGATGGAGTCTTGGAGTCATTGACCTAAAATCAGATGATAGTTGTGAATCTTGTTTGCTTGGGAAAATGACAAAGTCACCCTTCACTGGTACCTGTGCTAGGGGTGAGGGTTTGTTGGATCTCATACATACTAATGTGTGTGGACCCTTCAGAATCGCCATAAGAGATGCTAACCGCTTCTATGTGACTTTTACTGATGCTTTTAGTAGATATGGATATGTCTACATAATCAAGCATAATTCAGACACCTTTTAAAGATTAAAAGAGTTTAAACAGGAAGTGGAGAATCAGTTGGGCAGGAACATTGAGATGCTTCGATCCGATCGAGGTGGTGAGTATCTTAGTACAAAGTTCCTTGACCATCTTAAGGAATGTGGGATTATCTCACAATTGACACCTCCCAGGACACCACAGCTTAATGGTGTGGCTGAGAGGCACACTCGAACCTTGTTGGATATGGTTCGTTCTATGATGAGTCGAGCTTCGCTACCAATCTCATTCTAGGGGTATGCCTTAGAGACTACCCCCATATCCTTAATCTAGTCCCTACCAAAAAGGTTGTCAAAACACCTCACGAGATGTGGACTGTAAAAGTTCCCAATCTGGACCACATCAAGATTTGGGGTTGCGAGGCTTTTGTGAGGCGTGAGTCTCACGATAAGCTCGAACCTCGAAGTGAGAGGTATATTTTCATCGGCTACCCACAGAGATCATTTGGTTACTTCTTCCACATACCCAGTGATAATGTGGTATTTGTAGCAAGGAGAGGTGTCTTTCGCGAGAGAGAATTTATAAGCCAAGGAAACAGTGGGAGCCAAATTGATCTTGAAGAAATTCAAGAGTCAAGTGGTGAATGAACCTCAAACCCTAGCAATTAACCTGAGAAGGGAACTCCTGTTGATCCGACAGAAGAGTCTGTACCTCTGAGGCGTTCCACGAGAGTTAGGAATGCACCTGAGCATTACTTTGGTTTCCATATTACTGCAAAAGGTGATAAACTTATCAGTGATAGCACACTGGTAAGTCAGGATGAACCTTACAGCTACACGGAAGCCATGGCAGGCCCTGAGGCTGCTAAATGGAAAGAGGCTATGGACAACGAGATACAATCCATGTATGACAATCAAGTTTGGAACTTGGTTGACAATGTACCAGGTCTTAAGACAGTTGGGTGCAAATGGATCTTCAAGAAGAGGACCGACATGGATGGTAATGTGCAAACTTATAAGGCGCGACTGGTTGCAAAGGGATTTTCTCAAACTCTGGGAGTTGATTATCATGAGACATTTTCACCAGTAGCGAAGATTAAGTCTATTAGGGTTATGCTAGCCATTGCTGCATTTCATGACTATGAAATATGGCAAATGGATGTCAAAACCGCTTTCCTTAATGGGAAGTTGGCTGAGGATGTTTACATGACTCAGCCAGAGGGTTTTGTCAGTACAGAGTACCCTAATACAGTGTGTAAGCTTGAGAAATCCATCTATGGATTGAAAAAAGCACCTCGCAGATGGAATCTTTGTTTCGATGAGAAAGTCAAAGAGTTCGGCTTTTCGAGGAGTGAAGATGAATCTTGTGTATATGTCAAGGCTAGTGGGAGTATAGTTAGCTTTTTGGTATTGTATGTGGATGACATACTACTCGTTGGAAATGACATCCCAACTCTGCAGGAAGTGAAGTCCTGGCTTGGGAAGTGTTTCGCTATGAAGAACCTTGGGGAAGCTGCCTATATCCTAGGGATAAGGATTTTGAGAGACAGGAGTAAAAGACTAATTGGACTTTGTCAGAGTACCTACTTGGATAAGGTGTTGAATAGGTTCCGCATGCAGAAATCCAAGAAAGGAGAGTTACCGATCCAGAGTTACGCCGGACTGAGTAAGACTCAGAGCCCGAGTACAGAGGTTGAGATAGCTAAGATGAGTCGAGTACCTTATGCTTCCGCTGTAGGATCGATCATGTATGCTATGACTTATACTCGTCCTGATGTGGCCTTTGCATTGAGCATGGTCAGCAGATATCAGGGGAACCCTGGAAAGGCTCACTGGACTGTAGTAAAGAACATTCTCAAGTACTTGCGAAGGACTTAGGACTGGGTCCTTACCCTCGGTGGGAGTGATAACTTGAGGGTATTAGGGTATAGTGATGCTAGCTTCAAGACTGATAGGGATAATTTCTGCTCTCAGTCAGGCTGGGTCATTACCTTAAACGGAGGAGCAATTTCTTGCTAAAGTTCCAAGCAGGAGATAGTGGCTGATTCAACTTGCGAATCAGAGTATATAGCGGCAAACGAGGCAGCAAAGGAGGCTATATGGCTAAAGAACTTCATTGGAGACCTTGGAGTTGTACCAGCTATAAAGGAGCCTATAGAGATTTTCTGTGATAGTGAAAATGCAATTGCCTTAGCCAAGGAACCAATGGATCACGGGAGATCTAGACACATCGACAGAAAATACCATTTCATCAGACATCGAATAAAAGAAGGACTCTCCGTGGCAAAGAGGGTATCATTGGATGAGAACCCGACAGATCCCCTCACAAAGGGACTGAGCAGGGTTAAGCATCTCCAATATGCGAGGCGCATAGGGCTGAAGGATGATATTAGTTTTAGTAGTTAGATAGCTTTGAAATGTGTAAAGTGTAATTGACATTTGATGATGAATAAAAGTTGTGTTTATTTATGAGTAAAGTGTTGCTATCTTTTGTCAATCGTTTACTATCGTTTCATTTTGCATGTTTTGACTTCCAAAATAATTATGTTATTGTATCTCATATTATTCAAATTCTCCACAGTCGGTCATATGTAGGAAGTAGATATGAATCAAGGCTGTCATGAGTTGGCTTGTAGATGTCCAAGGTACTGGACATAGCAAAGTGTTGCTACAACACTCATGCGTGCTCATAAGTTCTGAGTATTGGATTCAACCCATGCTCGCTGGTATCACTACATGGAATTTATCTCGAGTGATCGCAAGACGATAATATCATATAAGTCTTCAAACCTAGAGATATGACTTGTTGCCTATGAGTTGGTTATACATTGATTGTACGAAAACGCATTGGTAACTCGATGTTATAAAACGTGCCTTTGTGTATGATTCAACAAGTAGTAGAATAAGCATATGAGTCAAAGTTTATCTGTTCCTTCTTGGATTAGAAGCGATATCTGGTCCCCTCGATGATTTTGTGTTGACCCATGTACCGGGCCCGGTCAAAACTAAGTTGATGTATTCAATTAAGTTCTATGTCAAACAAATCGGAAATCGGGAAACAAACTGCTGGACAATAAGTAAGACATTGTTCCATGTATTTGTTCGGCTGATATCTAGAACAGAGGATTATACAATCACCTATCTTAAATGACGTATCATCATCATCTCAGATCCGCGAGACCTTGAAAGAGTTACAATTGCTGATCGGTTCCTGAAGTCATACTTGCAGTTATAGTTATTAGACTTATCCAAGTGGGAGACTATTGGATAAGGTGTCTAAGTCCATAACTATTACTGGTATGTACTTGACCCGGTTGGCATGGTCCATTTGGGTTGCATGGCATTGCAATACTTGGATAGACCAAATTGAGAGAAAGGACACTTAAGGTTTATTAATATATTATAAGTTCTAATATATTAATAATATTATTTAATTAGTATTGGTCAAAGATTTAATTAGGAATTAATTAAGTGATCAAAAAGAGACTAATTAAATATATAGGGTTAATTGTGTAAATCATATATTCTTGTATAGTGGGCTAATGATACATGGTTTGTATGGATTGGGTTAAAACCTGTAAGGTGCTCCATAGATAATCCATGGAGGTTACAAACCCATTGATCATGGAATATGGAAAGCCATGACAATTAGGGTTTACATGGTGTAACCCTACTTGTGCCACAACTATATAAAGAACCCTATGCAAGCAAAATCGACTACTACTTGTACAAGATAGAGGGCAACCCGATTTTGAGGTGTTAGTGAACCTCTCTCAAGGTTATTCCAAGTGTTATGGTGTTGTGTGAGACATTTGAGGCATCACACTTGAGGTGCTAGGCTCACAAGGTTCTCAAGGAATCCAAACCACAAAAGGTATGTTCTTCTTCTAGCATTTATGTTTAAAAGTTCCCCATGCTATGCTAGATAGGATAAGAACCTTGGAAAATCAATTTTGCATGTATCTTAGTAAAACATAGATCCAAGGTTTCTAGGGTTGCATGTACAACTTAGGAGTGTTAGAATGCTCAAAACCCTTCATTTATGACTCAAGACCGTCCCAAAGGTCTAAAAGGACGAACTAATATGTCAAGAACATGCTTTGTTCAAGAATCATCATTTTGGGACCCAAAAGAGACTTTAAAGAGCAAAAACCTAGATCTACAAGATGGAGTGGAAAATATGAGAAACAATAAAGATCGATAGATTCTATATTTATGAGATGAAATAAAGACAAGAAACGACAATGATCAAAAAGGTGTCGAGTGATTATTAATCATAGCAGTAGAATAGTTCTTGAGGCAGAACTATTTTGTACTTGCTTCAAAAGTCGTAACCCTAAACGATACATGTACGCTATATATAGACTAACTAAGTCACTAATTCTGAATATGGACAGGACCATTTCGGAATCCAATAACATACATTTGAGACTACATAATATTATACCTAACAATCTCCCCCTTTGTGTCAATTCGGAAGGAAGTCTTCATTGTTGTCTTTGCGCGTCAAAAATCTACGGCATAATCTTCATAAGTGAGCCTCGGACAGACAAATACCAGCGAATCATATTGGAAACACATTTGATATCAACTGCAGAGTTTGCTTCTTTTCATGTGTAAACAATGCTCCAATGCTTCTTCCAAATGATCCCTGCGTTCAAATGTTGGATGTCTCCGGGTTGTTCTTCTGGTTTCGTAATAGGCCTCTTCTTTAGAATAGATGCGATCTTAATATCCATCTTCGCAATTTTACGGATGTAACACTTGATCATTCTTTTCAAATGTGCAATAATGGGCTCATGCTTCTGAACATCCAATACCACAATGTAGAACAAATATAACCAATCATAAGGGTTCATGAATGGCATATCAGCCAATGTGAACTCATGAAGAATGTGATTGGCACCTCAAAATCCTTTTAACTGGATATTCAAATTCTTCAGTCTGAATCGGTAATCCAACCTTCACTGCCATGATCTGTTTCAAGCTCCATGTGTCATACTACGGTCTTGCATATTTCAATTAAAACGAAAAGAGCTTTCGATTTACTCTATTGTCAGAGACAATGGATTTCTCAATCTTTTCGAAGCACCGAAAGAGAAATGCCCTTGGAGATATGGGAAAATGAAGCGGACATTCCAGATCATTATTTAAGTAAATGAGAATGTTAGCTCTAACCAGTAGAGATTCGGATCATCAATAGCTTCTTTCTGATTCTCAACTCCCACCGTCTCCTATTCCAACCATATGACCAATCTCAATTAAAATCCCAAAATACCATAAATACCCTTAAGCTCAAACTTGGTCAAACTTAGTATAAGTCAAAGCCAAACTGGTCAACCAACTAAGTCAACTGAGTCAACCTAGCCGAGTCAACCCAACTGAGTCAACTCAGCCAAATCGACTCAAAGTGAGTGCACTTAAAACGAAGGAACGTTGGGCATACTCGCGTCCTCGCATGTTCACCACCATCGGGGTGGTTTATCTCGTACGCAGGGCATACTCCTAGTACACGAGTTGTACTCCCTGAACCCCAAAACTTCCATTAAGAGCTTAATAGCTAAAGCTCCTACGTCCATACTGCAGATCCATGACTAATATAATCTTACAAGTCATAAAGTCTCCGACCTTATGACTTAGCAGGTCCAATAAGTGCTTATCTCCAGGTCTTAATCCATTAAGACCTTCTACATGATGCATGGAGCAAAACTAACAATTTTCAACCCTTTTTTATGACTCAAGACCCTCCCAAAGGTCTAAAAGGACGAAGTAATGGGTCAAGTCCATGCTTTGTTCAAGAATCATCATTTTGGGACCCAAAAGAGACTTTAAAGAGCAAAAACCTAGATCTACAAGATGGAGTCGAAAATATGAGAAACTATAAAGATCGATAGATTCTATATTTATGAGATGAAATAAAGACAAGAAACGACAATGATCAAAAAGGTGCCGAGTGATTATTAATCATAGCAATAGAATAGTTCTTGAGGCAGAACTATTTTGTACTTGCTTCAAAAGTCGTAACCCTAAACAATACATGTACTCTATATATAGACTAACTAAGTCACTAATTCTGAACATGGACAGGAACATTTTGGAATCCGATAACATATATTTGACACTACACAATATTAGACCTAACAATCTCCCCCTTTGTGTCAATTCGGAAGGAAGTCTTCATTGTTGTCTTTGCGCGTCAAAAATCTACGACATAATCTTCATAAGTGAGCCTCGGACAGACAAATACCAGCGAATCATATTGGAAACGCATTTCATATCGGCAATAGAGTTTGCTTCCGTTCATGTGTAAACAATGCTTCAATGCTTCTTCCGAATGATCCCTGCTTTCAAATGTTGGATGTCTCCCGGTTGTTCTTCTGGTTTCATAATAGGCCTCTTCTTTAGAATAGATGCGATCTCAATATCCATATTCGCAATTTTAAGGATGTAACACTTGATCATTCTTTTCATATGTGCAATAATGGGATCATGCCTCTGAACATCCACCACCACAATGTAGAACAAATATAACCAATCATAAGGGTTCATGAATGGCAGATCAGCCAATGTGAACTCATGAAGAATGCAATTGGCACCTCAGAATCCTTTGAACTGGATATTCAAATTCTTCAGTCTGAATCGGTAATCTAACCTTCACTGCCATGATCCGTTTCAAGCTCCATGTCTCATACTACGGTATTGCATATTTTAATTAAAACGAAAAGAGCTTTCGATTTACTATATTGTCAGAGACCAAGGATTTTTCAATCTTTTCGAAGCACCGAAAGATAAACACCCTTGGAGATATGTGAAAATAAAGCTGACATTCCAGATCATTATTTAAGTCAAACAAGATTATTGGCTCTAACCAGTAGAGATTCGCATCATCAATAGCTTCTTTCTGAATATGCTCATGAGGCCAAGCAGGAACATGGATTTATAAGTTTCAAGAATTAGTTTCGCATTCTTGGCCTCAACTTCTTCTACCTCGAATTTCTTCCAAAGAGCATTGAGCTCGTTCCGACTCAGTCAAGTTCGCATCTTCATCATTTTCTTCTTCAGAAATACCTTTGCCTTATCTTTTCCTGATCCGAAAGCTTCATTATCCGTCCGATAATCCTCATTCTTTATTTCTTCTTGCTCGTCTCCCCCTTGTTTCGTAGATGACCCTCTTCCCGAAACACCCTGTATCTGATTTAGCATGGCGAAATATGATAAAGATTTATCAAAAGCATTTCCAAAGAAATGTATTTCATTAAAAGACTCGGGATGTCATGTTTGTTACAGATCAAAAGCATAAACAGTACAATATAAGCCTTACTACATTATTTCATATCTACATGCCTATATCCGTAATCCCTCATCCAAAACATCACATCTATGCCCGAACGCCACTACCTGTAATACATGAAACAGAGTGGGTCAGGCTTGGGAGCCTGGTGAGCACATAGGGTTTTCAACCCACAATAAATAAGTTTATTAATTTCATCAATCAACAATAACCCGATTACCCGTTCCTGTTATCCTTACTTTACGTCCCTAAACACCTGTCATAAGGGACCTAGCCTAAGGATCATCATCGGGATGGACACTACTGCTAAGGGGGTTCCTCAGCAATAAATGTCCTAAAGGCAACCACGAGGGGGATGGAGTACACTTGTGAACACATCGTTCACAAACACCTACAGGTTGCGAGCCTGCTAGCGTTCCACTGGATTGTCTAGAAGAGTCTGTGGTCGTCATCTATACTCCGCTAGATGACTGGATCACCAACAACATCGAGGCCTCTCATCATTTTAGCACACATCGTCTTATTACATCTACCCATGTTTTACCCCAACATTTTTGTAGATATAAAATACATATACAGTTTAAATCATGAAAAACGTGTATAAAATCATTCATTCAACATAGACAGCAAGTATCCAGATAATATGCACACATAGCACGTAATTTATATAAAATACTTCATATCTATGTGTAAGATGAAGGTAACTATGCACTCACCTGAAAGGTGGTGACTCGGTACTCGAACAACACTTCGTTATCTCAAAACAATTTTTCCTTGACCAAAACCTAGTATCAATATCACTAGAGTTTAGTTTTAACGTTAACCGCGACTAATTAATAGTCTAGCTATTATTATTATTATATAAGCGTTAAATAACACCCAATATAACTCATAATAATAACCCAAATAATTATTTGAAGGACCTAATAACATTACTATAATTATTTAAAAGTTATATTATAAATTGCGTAGGCGTAGGTCACTTACAGCGGATTTTAAAGAAAACCGGGCTTTGCTCGGAGCAGCATTTCCGAACCGAAAGACCCTTTTTCTCGGGACTCCGGGAGCCTCGGGACTTCCTTAGGGTGCTAGGGATTTTTCCTAGGGTTTAAGGGGTTAAAATGGGTAGTGAGAGAAAGTAGAGAGAGAAAGGAATGAAGAAATGAGTGATTTCCTTGGCAGCCCTTGCAGGGTATTTATAGCCGCGAGCCTCGGACGTACGTTGGGCGTAGTCCTTGGCTACGCGGGGCGTAGTCCTTGGCTACGCGGGGCGTAGTCTTCGGATAAGGTCACCAGCTCGGATCCAGCTGGCTCGCACGCACCTACTCTCGGAAGTGGATAAGGCTAAGTACGCCAGGCGTACCCAGCTTCGGACGCGGGGCGTAGTGCGAGGCTACGTGGTGTTCATCGGATGCGAGGCCGTGCTTAGCAAGCGACGGCTGAGATTTGGCCACGTCACCACCCCCTTGCAGATTTCGCAATTTTTCTTCCCGACTTCTAAAAATCATAACTTTCGCATACGAGCTCCTCTTTCGACGTTCTTTATATCCACGCGTAGGCAGGAACGTACTCTACAACTTTGGTTTGGACTCCGTCGGCTAATTTTGAATTTATTTTAAAAGTTATATTTTTAACAGGCCGGGACAGGATTGGTCTGTTAAAAATTCATAACTTCTTCATCCGACGTCCGGTTTCGTCTGTCTTTTTATCGATACGCTACTATTAACGATATCCTCGATTCTCGTTTAGGTTGTGTCGGCTAAAAACCGCTCGATCTAAGATTCGAACTTCGGGCTGTACACCGCTAAGCCGAAATTTCGAAAAATCATAACTTCCTCATACAAAGTCAGATTTGGGCGTTCTTTTTATGGACGCTCTCGGTTTAACGTTTTCTACGACTTTCGTTTAGATCGCTATGGCTAAAAGTCGCTCTATCGTAAATTCACTATTTACGCTTCCCGGTGCCGTGTCGGTTTCATCACGAAACTTCGACGGGTCATAACTTCTTCGTTATAACTCGGATTTCGGCGTTCTTTATATCTCCGGAATCCTTGTTTTGACCACTACAACTTTATGTAAAGATATCGGGCTTATCTCACACTTTAATTTTGACGCTTATTTTTATTCTTTATTAATTATACATTATAATTAAATAATAAGCGTATAAATTTACATAATTCACATAATACTCAAATATTTCATCTTTATTTCATCAAAAAGAGTTACAATAGTTGACCTAGACTATTAAATCCTCTAAAAATGCTTAGCCCCGAAACCCGGGCGTTACAATTCTCTCCCCCTTAGGATGATTCCGTCCCGGAATCATGCGTCAGCAAACAGATGCGAATAGCGACTCATCATGTCATCCTCTGTTTCCTAAGTGAGATTCGGCCCATTCGAATGTTTCCACTGGACTAGCACTAAGTCGACCATCTTGCGTCGTAACTTCTTAGTCTTACGGTCAACAATTGCCTCGGGCTCTTCAATCAGCCTCTTGTTTTCATCCATTCTTAACTCTGAGATAGGAATTATATCAGGAACTTCTCCCGTGAATTTCCTCAGATAACACACATGAAAGGTGTTATAAATACCATCTAGTTCTTCGGGTAATTCGAGCTTATAGGCTTGGTTCCCAGTCTTCTGAAGAATTTTGAACGGTCCAATAAACCTTCGACTTAGCTTTCCTCGTTTCCCGAATCTTATAAGTCCCTTCCACGGTGAGACTTTAAGCAAAACCGAATCCCCAACTTCGAAGGTCATCGGTCGTCTTTTCTTGTTAGCATAGCTCTTCTGACGATCCTGAGCTGCTAACATTCTTTCCCTAATCACCTTCAGTTTCTCAGCAGTCTCATGGACTATCTCGGGGATCATAAACTGCTTTTCTCCGGCCTCAATCCAACAAGACGGCGTAAGACACTTCTGTCCGTACAAGGCTTGATAAGGTGCCATCTTGATGCTCGAGTGGAAACTATTGTTGTAGGAAAATTCTACCAGAGGTAAGTATTCATCCCAGTTACCTTGGAACTCGAGGGTACATGCTCTCAACATATCTTCAAGTGTTTGAATCGTTCTTTCGCTCTGACCATCAGTCTGCGGATGGTAAGCCGTACTCAAACATAACTTCGTACCCAATTCCTCTTATAGACTTCTCCAAAATCTTGACGTGAAACGACTATCACGATCCGATACAATCGTTAAAGGAACACTGTGAAGTCTCATAATTTCCTTCACGTAAGCATTTGCAAGCTTATCCATAGACCACCTTTCGTTGGCAGCTATGAAGTGTGCACAATTTGTGAAACGATCCACGACCACCCAAATCATGTCGTGACTGTTCTTCGTCTTGGGTAGTTTAGTCACAAAATCCATGGTGATGTCCTCCCATTTACCCATGGGTACATGTAAGGGTTCTAAACTCCCATACGGTTTCTGATGTTGTGCCTTAACTCTTGCACAAGTTACACACTCGGTCATATACTTTGCAACATCGAGCTTCATCGTCGGCCACCAGTAGTAGGGTTTTAGGTCCCTATACATTTTTGTGCTACCGGGATGAATCGAGTACATGGTCTTGTGAGCTTCTTCTATCAGAAGATCTCTTATTCCTCCCGTCTTAGGTACCCAAATCCGATCTTGGAATACCTTCAGTCCTTGACGGTTTGTACCGAATACCAACGTCTTTCCCAAACGTTCTTCCTTTCGGTCATTCTTTTCTGAGGCTTTTTCTTGAGCTTTCTTGATACTTTCCACAATTGTCGAGACAACTTCAATTCTCAATGCTCTTGGCCTTTTCCTTTCAAGATTGACTTTCCGATTGAGAGCATCAGCAACAACATTTGCTTTACCGGGGTGGTAAAGTATCTCACAGTCGTAGTCCTTGAGTAATTCTAGCCAGCGTCGTTGCCTCATGTTCAATTCTTTCTGATTAACGAGATACTGGAGACTCTTATGATCAGTGAAAAGTTTGCACTTCGTGCCATAGAGGTAATGCCTCAATATCTTTAGAGCAAAAACTACCGCTGCCAACTCCAAATCGTGAGTGGGGTAGTTATTTTCATGCTCCTTCAATTGTCGAGACGCATATGCTATCACTTTTTCTCTTTGAGTCAGAACACATCCCAACCCGACTCCAGATGCGTCATTGTAGACTGCGAAGTCTTCAACTCCATCGGGTAGAGAAAGAATCGGTGCTTCACATAACTTTTTCTTTAGCTTCTCGAATGCTTCTTCATGCTTCTCCCTCCATGTATAAGTAGCTCCTTTATGGGTCAAAGCAGTCAACAGAGCAGATATCGAAGAAAAGCCTTGGATAAATCGTCGGTAATATCCGGCTAATCCTAGAAAGCTTCGAATCTATGTGGGACTCTTCGGTCGTTCCCACTTCATTACAGCTTCGATTTTTGCTGGGTCAAGCATTATTCCCTCCTGGTTAACCACATGACCCAAGAATTGGACTTCTCGGATCCAAAAATCACATTTAGAGAACTTAGCGTACAGCTTCTCCTTCTTCAATACCTCCAACACCTCTCGTAGATGCTTGCCATGGTCCTCCTGACTTTTCGAGTAGATCAGAATTTCGTCGATGAACACTATCACGGATTTATCGAGGAATGGTTTACAAACACTGTTCATCAAATCCATGAATGCTGCTTGAGCATTGGTTAGTCCAAACGACATAACCAAGAACTCGTACTGTCCATACCTCGTTCTGAATGCAGTCTTCTCGATATCCTGCTCTCTCACCTTCAGCTGATGATATCCTGACCTAAGATCGATCTTTGAGAAATAGGTCGAACCTTGCAGCTGATTGAATAGGTCATCAATCCTTGGCAATGGATACTTGTTCTTCATTGTTGCCTTGTTCAGCTCTCCGTAGTCTTCACACATTCTCATGCTTCCGTCTTTCTTCTTCACGAGTAGCACCGGAGCTCCCCAGGGTGATGAACTAGGTCGAATGAAATCGTTGTCCAACAACTCCTGAAGTTGCGTCATAAGCTCCTTCATCTCCGTCGGTGCTAATTGGTACGGTACCTTTATTATCGGTGTTGTACCTGGCAACAAGTCTATTCGGAACTCTACTTGTCTATCGGGCGGTAATCCGGGAAGATCTTCGGGAAAGACTTCCGGATAATCACACACGACTGGTATACTCTGCACCTCCTTCTTTTCCTTCTTAGCATGGATAACGAATGCCAAGTATGATGCACAACCCTTGGACAAACATTTTCTGGCTTTCATCAAGGAGATAATTCCAGAATTCACTCTGCGTTTGTCCCCGTACACCATAAATGACTCCTTTCCGGGTGGGTTTACCCTTACTATCTTCTTTCGGCATTGAATTTCAGCATCGTTGGCGCTAAGCCAATCCATTCCCAAAACGATGTCGAAACCGTTCAACTCTATGGGTAACAGCTCCTCGTGGAATTCGTTTCCGTTTATGTCGATGACTATGTTCTTAATACGATTACTAACAGGTACGAACTTGCCACTGGCAAATTCCACAATCAGGGCATTATCAAGTTTTTCTACATGCAATGCTAATTTTCCTCCAAATTTATGCGATACAAAGGAATAGTTTTCTCTCGAATCAAATAGTATATTGGCAGGCAATCTATTTACAAGAAAGGTACCTGAAGCGACGTATGCTGCCACCTTTGCAGCCTCGAGCGTCATCTGGAAGGCTCTTGCCTTCGGCTTCGGTGGAATGTTGGGTCTTCCTGCTTCCTTCTTCTTTGGGCAGTCCCTCGATATGTGCCCTTCCTCGTTGCACTCATAACAGACCTTCTTAGTGAACATGCACTCGTTGGCATAGTGCCTAGCCTTTCCACATTTGAAACAAGTGACTCCTCCGTCACATTTCCCCTGGTGCTTCTTCTTGCACTTGTCGCACCATTTGGCTTCACCTCCTCCAGACTTCTGCGTACCAGACCTTGAGAACTTGCTTTTCTTACTGAATTTCGACGACCCATCAAATTTCCTTTTCTCTCCCACCTCCGCTCTCTCCAGACCCTTCTCTCGTATCTGGGTCTCCACATTCTTAGCAGCCCACATGGCGGCTTTCAGAGTGGTTGTTTGCTTGACCATTGGACCGAAGTCCGCTGGTAATCCGAGGGCAAACTTGTTAACCTTGGGTAGTTCATTTGGGACGAGGTGAGGAACAAGCTTCATTTTCTCTGTAAAGCTTGCAGCGTATTCAGTAACGCTCATTCTTCCCTTCTTCAGATTCTGGAACTCATTGTTGATCTCCAGAAGATCCTGCTCAGAGTAGTATTGCATCTTTAGTTGCACCAGAAAATCCTCCCAAGACATCTTGCTCGCTTCACCCTTGGGCATTGAATCAGCTAGCAGCTTCCACCAGCTTAGTACTCCAGATTTTAACAGAGGAACCGCGAGAGCGGTCTTCTGCCTGTTGCTGCATTCGCAACTCTCAAACATTGTCTCCATCTCGGAGATCCAGTTCATGACTTCCACAGGTGTCGGGTTTCCAGATAGAGAAGGTGGTTTGGATGCCATTAAATCCTTGTATTTGCATCCACGTCTATCATTTCCTCCATCCTGGTGGTTTCGCCTAACTATCGGTGGGTTGGCTTGACCAACAGTCCCACTGTAGTTTCCTCCTTCAGATGACCCATCATTCAGCTCGGGCTCTACGATTGGTATGGTAGCTTCCTCGCGATTTTCTTGGAGCAAACGCCTGGTTTCCTCCATTTGACGATCCAAAATCATCTGGATCATCGCTTGCACTCCGACCATCGTGATTGGCTCAGGAACATCTGCTACAAAAGGTATTTGCTGAATCACTGGGGGTTGATTCCTATTCCCATTTGCATTCCCAGCTCCACTGCGGGTTCTTGCCATTTTGATCTATACACCGAATAAGGTGAGTTTAGATCTTTATTCAGGATAGACGTTTAAATCATCCTTATCTCTCCGAAACATTTATATGCTAGTTCTAATATCGTAGTCGTACGTTTAGAATCCTAAACAAATAAGGTTTCCAGATCCGGTCGGCAACAGACCATAGATCCGAACAATTAACAGCACATAAGGCATAAAACATTTAGCACATAAAAGCATTTTAGGCATAATTCCTAAAATAAGCTAGTGCTCACATCTCACAATCATCGCTTAGAATTCTAAGTTTAAGTCTAGAAATCCTACAAATTCCTAGTTCGCTTAAACTAATGCTCTGATACCAACTGTGACATCCCCATTTTCACGGCCAGAAAAGACCGATTTTGTTTATGCTTGTTTGAAAATCAGAGTAACATTTAAAATAAAAGTGTTGCGGAATTTGTCCCAAAACAAAATATGATAAAGATTTATCAAAAGCTTTTCCAAAGAAATGTATTTCATTAAAAGACTCGGGATGTCATGTTCGTTACAGATCAAAAGCATAAACAGTACAATATAAGCTTTACTACATTATTTCATATCTACAGGCCTATATCCGTAATCCCTCATCCAAAACATCACATCTATGCCCGAACGCCACTACCTGTAATACATGAAACTGAGTGGGTCAGGCTTGGGAGCCTGGTGAGCACATAGGGTTTTCAACCCACAATAAATAAGTTTATTAATTTCATCAATCAACAATAACCCGATTACCCGTTCCCGTTATCCTTACTTTACATCCCTAAACACCTATCATAAGGGACCTAGCCTAAGGATCATCATCGGGATGGACACTACTGCTATGGGGGTTTCTCAGCAATAAATGTCCTAAAGGCAACCATGAGGGGGATGAAGTACACCGGTGAACACATCGTTCACAAACACCTACAGGTTGCGAGCGTGCTAGCGTTCCACTGGACTGTCTAGAAGAGTCCGTGGTCGTCATCTATACTCCGCTAGATGACTGGATCACCAACAACATCGAGGCCTCTCATCATTTTAGCACACATCGTCTTATTACATCTACCCATGTTTTACCCCAACATTTTTGTAGATATAAAATACATATACAGTTTAAATCATGAAAAACGTGTATAAAATCATTCATTCAACATAGACAGCAAGTATCCAGATAATATGCACACATAGCACGTAATTTATATAAAATAATTCATATCTATGTGTAAGATGAAGGTAACTATGCACTCACCTGAAAGGTGGTGACTCGGTACTCGAACAACACTTCGTTATCTCAAAACAATTTTTCCTTGACCAAAACCTAGTATCAATACCACTAGAGTTTAGTTTTAACGTTAACTGCGACTAATTAATAGTCTAGCTATTATTATTATTATATAAGCGTTAAATAACACCCAATATAACTCATAATAATAGCCCAAATAATTATTTGAAGGACCTAATAACATTACTATAATTATTTAAAAGTTATATTATAAATTGCGTAGGCGTAGGTCACTTACAACGGATTTTAAAGAAAACCGGGCTTTGCTCGGAGCAGCGTTTCCGAACCGAAAGACCATTTTTCTCGGGACTCCGGGAGCCTCGGGGCTTCCTTAGGGTGCTAGGGATTTTTCCTAGGGTTTAGGGGGTTAAATGGGTAGTGAGAGAAAGTAGAGAGAGAAAGGAATGAACAAATGAGTGATTTCCTTGGCAGACCTCGCAGGGTATTTATAGCCGCGAGCCTCAGACGTACGCTAGGCGTAGTCCTTGGCTACGCGGGGCGTAGTCTTCGGATATGGTCACCAGCTCGGATCCAGCTGGCTCGCACGCACCTACTCTCGGAAGTGGATAAGGCTAAGTACGTCGGGCGTACCCAGCTTCGGATGCGGGGCGTAGTGCGAGGCTACGTGGCGTTCATCGGATGCGAGGCCGTGCTCATCAAGCGACGACTGAGATTTGGCCACGTCACCACCCCCTTGCAGATTTCACAATTTTCCTTCCTGACTTCTAAAAATCATAACCTTCGCATACGAGCTCCGCTTTCGACGTTCTTTATATCCACGCGTAGGCGGGAACGTACTCTATAACTTTTGTTTGGACTCCGTCGGCTATTTTTGACTTTATTTTAAAAGTTATATTTTTAACAGGCCGGGACAGGATTGGTCCGTTAAAAATTCATAACTTCTTCATCCGACGTCCGTTGTCGTCTGTCTTTATATCGATACGCTACTATTAACGAGATCTTCGATTCTCGTTTAGGTTGTGTCGGCTAAAAACCGCTCGATCTAACATTCGAACTTCGGGCTGTACACCGTTAAGCCGAAATTTCGAAAAATCATAACTTCCTCATACGAAGTCAGATTTGGGCGTTCTTTTTATGGACGCTCTCGGTTTAACGTTTTCTACGACTTTCGTTTAGATCACTAAGGCTAAAAGTCGCTCTATTGTAAATTCACTATTTTCGCTTCCCGGTGCCGTGCCGGTTTCATCACGAAACTTCGACGGGTCATAACTTCTTCGTTATAACTCGAATTTCGGCGTTCTTTATATCTCCGAAATCCTTGTTTCGACCACTACAATTTTATGTAAAGATATCGGGCTTATCTCACACTTTAATTTTGATGCTTATTTTTATTCTTTATTAATTATACATTTATAATTAAATAATAAGCATATAAATTTACATAATTCACATGATACTCAAATATTTCATCTTTATTTCATCAAAAAGAGTTACAATAGTTGACCTAAACTATTACATCGTCTAAAAATGCTTAGCCCCGAAACCCGGGCGTTACAGATTAAGATCAGTATTATCAAGCTTGTTGTTCGCCCAGAATTTGGAGAGAGTTTCTTTCTCAGACTTCAATGAAGTATGAAAACCTTCAATAAGCTTGTTCATATCGGTTGTGCTCTTGTCAGAAGATGTCCTGGAGTCAGCCATAAATTCCTTGACTTCCTTGTGTAACTGCTTGACCTTTTTAGAAGCTTCTGTGATCCTCTTTTTTGAAGCTTGACTTGCCTTTGATGTTTCTTCAAGGACTTTGGCATTCGCCGATGTGAGCATCTCCACAATAGCTTTATGAGATGTCAACATGTATTCCCATTTTGATGAAGAAGATAAGTTGGAAGAGTCCAAGATAGAATCAAGCTTTTCATTTAACTGCTTGAACTGACCCTGTGTAATAGGAGCCTCATCTTCATCAATGTTGAAGTTGAGATTAAAAGGCTGAAAAACAAAGTCCTCGATGGGTTCTTGTTCATCTTCGAACAATATATCTTCATCCTCGTTGAAAGGAGAAGCAGTTGATGTGCCTGGTTTGGAAGTCACACTGATATTGGCATTTTCCCCCTCATCAGATACGTTGACAGGGATGCCAAAAGTTTGTATCACCTACGAAACAGATTTGACTACAAGGACTTCCGGTGGAGTTGAGACAGTTGAGGTTGTGGGTATCGTGGAGTCTGAAAAGATTGGTGAAGAAAGAAGAATTGAGACCCGAGGAAGTAAAGTCTCAATAGAACTTGTTTGTAGGAGTGGAGGGATCGATGAGATCGAAATTATGGTGATGATTGGTGAGGTTGTCATTAGTAACGTTGGTGCAGTAACAAGTGGTGGTAGTGAAGTAGTAGTGAGGTTCTCGTAGAATGGTGTAAAAAATATCAGAAGTAGGAATGGAGAAAGATTGTGGAGAAGATACATTCAGAACATTTTATGTAGGGGCGGGTTCGGAAGTTGCAGTTGTATCTTCCTCTTCAGTTCGGAGTGTGTCATCCTCTTGAACTACAGTGATAGTTCTCTCTTCAGATTCCTCTTCAATGAGCGAAGATGGAGATCTCAGTTTTTGAAGTGAGATAGGGCTTGGTTCACAACTACAGACCAGAAATGAGCACAAGAAATCATTATGTGTCATGTAGATGAAATGGTGCTTTGTACAAATAGATTCCAGAGAACATACCCATAGTCCAAGTTGATTCCATGGTAGAGGCCATAGATTAAGGTATAGAATTGCTTACTGGCACTGTCAGACCCCGTAAACCTTTCGGATAAGCTTTTGAACAGAAGAGTAAATAATCCATTCCACATCGGTGGCAAAAAGGACTTTCTGAACTTGGAGAGAAAGGAGATGTCACCGGTGTAGCCCATCTGGTAAAACATTTCGATTATATAGGTTGCAGGAATTGATTCTGGATCGATACTGAATTCTGATGTAATAAGCCCTAGAATTTTGCAGAAGTGGGTTTTTGAAATCGAGGTTTTGTGCTTGGAAACCTCGAAATGGATAACATCGTCAACCTTGTTGTAGAGAGAATTAGAGAAGGCTTGAGAAAGATGAACCAGTGGAACTTCTTCAACCAATGTTAACGCCTTCATCAGTGGCGAGAAGTTCAGACATTCAATCATAGGCCTTATTGGGGCACTGTAACGAGAAGCATCGCAGTCGATGATCATGTTCTGGTTGGGCTTGACAGTGAGCATGATGACTGATGCAGATTGATCGGCGAAGGAGATGTTCTCAGATGAACCGGCCATTGATGCGTTGAGAGAGATGATGAACAGTAGAGAGATAGGGAGTAGTTTTTGCTTTGAAAATCTGAGAGTTGTGTTTGTAGTGAAGGTGAATGAACCGTTCGAAAACCTTTTATATGAAATATGATGGGTGGAAAGAGAAACCGCCGTTTCACGTTCCTGTAGTGCCAAAAAATTAGCCAGTAATATCGTGCCAGCTCATCAATGACTGTCAAAATCGTTACAAAATGCACGTGGTGTCAAGGAAATTGAAAAGTCACGCCAAGATTTGAAATATCCATTAATACGGCAATGGCGTTTCGGAATCTCGACTTTCAGAATTATTACTCACCCATCGGAATTTAGTGCAAGAGTGTGCCAAAGAAAAAGAAATAAAACAATTTTAAAATGTGGGATTCTATGATATCAAATAATTTTGATAGGAAAAACTGTTGATCCCGGGCAACGATCTCTTCCTTCTGAGTCAAGAGAGACTCTGAAGTGCTTGTGTGGTTTCCCGTTGAATTACAATCATCAGTTTGTTGAGAAACTGTGAAAGGCTTCTTTTCTTAAGGCTTAAAGGGTGGCTTCAGCTTCAAACAAATTCTGAAACTTAATATAAGTTCGAAGATCTGAAAGAAGTACTTGTTTGACCAGTGTAGCCATAAAAACAAGTAAGCTTTGGATATTCTTTTAATGTAACTGGGTATTTTGGGAAAAAATTTATACTGAAATCTCAAAAAAAAAAAATCATGGATCTAGTCGGGAAGAAATGTCTTAGGTCGATAACATTTCATTAAGATCACTCAAAAGAAAAATGAGATTTCAAACACTTAAAGGTACAAACAAAAAGGTTTTATCCGTCAACTCATTAGGTAAATACCTAGAACAAAAAGTGTTCACCGTCAATTCAGAAAAGGAACTCCGATTTTTGGTTTTTACTTGAAATCATGGTGATAATGATTTCAAGATCACAAACAAATATGTTTTATAACCTAAACCTTAGTGGTAAAACTTGAGAGTCTTAAGGGTTATGATATAGAATAATAGATTGGTAGTTGAATGGTTGGGAGTTTCACGAAAATTATGTTGACAATAATTTTACGATCATCAACTAGAGTTTTGTATCCCTATACCGAAACTGGTTTTGTTCCAATAGTCAAGGAAACTACATGAAAGTTGTGATGAGATATGGTGGAAAGAATTAATTAAGTCGACCGTCAATTCCTTGTTGCAGACTTAAATTCAGAAATGAATTTCGATTTTTAGAAAAAAAAAATATTTTTGATGTTTTTGAATTTTGAAAAGAAAAATACAGAAACAAATAAAATATTTTTGGAATTTTGATTTTCTGAAAATAATGAAAATAAATTGTAACTTCAGAATGAAAACAAAGAAGTAGACAAGAGTAAAGAAAATAATAAAAGACTTACAAAGATAGAAGGTTCAGGAATCCTAATGTACAGTAACTTCAGAACCATTCCAAAGATCGGAGCAAGTCAGAAGTGAACAGTGACTTCTGAACCATTCCGAAGCTCAGAACTGTTCAGAATGTGAACAGTAACTTCCAAACATTGATGATTACAAAGTGGATTTCAGAACTGAGTCGGCTTCAATCATTCCCAACCCTTGTAGAATTCGATTAAAGGATGTTTCTGGTAATGCCTTCGTAAATTTATCAGCCAATTGATCCGAGGAACGAACAAAGTGAACTTCCACATTTCCATCTTCAATGTGATCCTTAATAAAATGGCACCTCAATGTTATATGCTTTGTCTTGGAATGTTGCACTGGATTGTGGCAGATGCTTATGGAACTTTCGGAATCACAATGCAAAGGAATTCACTTCATATTGATTCCATAGTCACTTAGTTGGCTCTGAATCCACACTACTTGGGAAGTGCAAGATGTTGTTGCGATGGATTCTGCTTTAACTGTAGATATGGATATACATGTCTGCTTCTTAGATTTCCAACTAAAAAGCTTTCCATCCAGAAACTGACATCCACCTGATGTGCTTTTCCGATCAAGACCACTGCCTCCTAAGTCAGCATCGGAGTACGCTTGCATAAAGAACCCAACAATTGATGGATACCATAAGCCAAGAGAAGTGGTTCGCTTCCGATACTAGAATATGTTGTTAACTGCCAACATGTGAGGTTCTCTATGATTCTCTTGAAATCTGGCACAGTTTCAAACAGCAAACATAATGTCAGGACGACTAGATGTCAGATACAACAGAGATCTGATCATCTCACGAAAAAATGTGATATTCGTTGTCGGTTTGTCTAATGAAGGAGTTAGTTTCGTTCTGAACGCCATTGGTACTTTGACTTTTGAATCACCCACCATTCCGAATTTTACTAGTAACATCTTTGCGAATGCTTCTTGATTTATGAAAATTCCCTATGAACTCTGTCTTCTATTTAAGCCAAGTAAAAAGTTAAGTTAACTTGGGATTAGTTAATCCGAAAATAATGTCATCAACATAAATCTGAACTATCATTAAATGCTTACCTTCTATCTTCCGAAAGAAAGTAGGATCAACAGAACCTTGATTGTATTTAGACTGTTTAAGAAAACAAGTTAGAGTTTCATACCATGCCCTCGGAGCTTGTTTTAGACCATACACTGCTTTGTCTATAATATAAAAGTGATTCGGAAATTTTTCGTTCACAAAACCTAGAGGTTGTTTGACATAAACTGTTTCCTCAAGTTCTCCGTTCAGAAATGCACACTTCACATCCATTTGATACACTTCAAAGTTTTTATGAGCAACATAGGCGAGAAATATGCAAACTGATTCAAGTCCAGCCACAGGTGCGAAGGTCTATTCGTAATCAAATCCTTCTTCTTGATAGTAGCCTTTAACGAGTAATCATTCCTTATTACAAATGACATTTCCTTCTCTATCCATCTTATTTCTGAATACCCATTTCATTCTAAAAACAGATGCATTTTCAAGAGTAGGAACCAATCGCCACACATTGTTACGTTCAAACTCATTAAGTTCTTCCTGCATAGCTTGAACCCAATCTACATGTTCAAGAGCAACTTTAACAGTTTTAGGTGAAATTTTCGAAATAAAATCATTAAACATGCTAAATTCCAATTTAGAAAATAATACAGTTTGCTTCGCTTTTAGCTGAGCACGAGTAAGAACTCCTGATGAAGAATCACCGATCAATTGAGATGGAGGATGATCTTTGGTCCATTTTGTCATTGGTGGATAATTCTGATCATAGGTTGGATCAACTTAAAAAAAAAAAACTTCTTTAAATTTTGATTGTGCATCTGAGTCATTATTTTCCTTATTCTCCCCCCTGGAAATTTGCATGTGACCCGACATTCAAAATTGAATTCTCCCCCTGGAGTGGATCATTTGAGTTAAAGGGGTGAGTGGAACTCTCCCCCTGGATCGGATCATTATGAGGTATTGAGGGAGTTACCTTCAGAATAGGTTGCTCTTGAGGAGTCTCAATTTCTTCAATAGCTTTATCAACAATCTTTATTCTTTCATCTTCTTGGTTATCCTTGGCGTTTGATTCTGAGGAAATTTCCTATTCAGGTTCATCAAACAACTTTAGAAAATCCTCATATAGATTCATAAGAGGAATAGTCTTAGAATTTGTTGATGGGAAGATTTCTTCAGCTCGAAAATCACTCTTTTGATATTTCTTCATGTAATTGTCATCAAACGTAACATAATACCTTTCTTCAATCTTCTTTAATTTCTTGTTCAGAACATGATATGCATTTGATGTCAATAAATATCCCAGAAAGATTCCTTCATCAGTTTTTACATCAAATTTGTTCTGATTTTCTTTTCAAGTGAGCAGAAAGCACCTGGATCCAAACACATGAAATAATTTAACGTTAGGCTTTCGATTGTTCAGAATTTCATATGGAGTAATCATAAATCGTATGTTAATGTAAGAGCGGTTCAGAGTAAAACAAGCGGTTAAAACAGTGTCAGCCCAACAATACAGAGGAAGATTCGCAAATGAAAGCACTGTCGTTGCAGCTTCACAGAGAGAACAATTTTGTCTTTCAACTACACCATTCTACTGTGGAGTGTAAGGTGAAGAGAAATTATGAGAAATTCCTTTGTTTGTCAAGAATTCTTCAAATGCATGATTTTTTAATTCTGAACCCTTATCACTACGAATTTTCCGAACTGCCTTTTGCAATTGTAGCTCAACCTGTTTGATGAAATCTATCAACTTCTGAGTTGTGTCGGATTTCTATCTAAGATAGAACACCCAAGTGAATCTAGGAAAATCATCAACAATAACCAAAATATATTTGTTACCACCAATAATTTCAATGCCTGAAGGATCACAGAGATCAATATGCAATAATTCCAGTGGCTCAATTATTTTGGTATTTATGATGGATGGGTGACTCTTTCTGCTTTGTTTTCCGAGCTCACAAGCAACACATAAGTGTTCCTTTTCCAATTTCAGAGGAGGTAGTCCGCGTACGAGATCACCAATTACAAGCTTGTTAATATCCTTGAAGTTTAGATGAGAAATCCTTTTGTGCCATAACCAACTATCATTCGAAGATGCTTTCGTAAGCAAGCAAATTGATGGTTTTCCTTTGATTGGATTTAAATTCAGAGGATACATTTCTCCTTTTCTTCTTGACTTCAGAAGAACAACTTTAGATTTCTTTTCTTTGATTTCTGAACCTTCTTCATCAAAAGACACCTTTACACCTGTACCTAGAACTAATTGAGAAACACTAATCAGATTGTGTTGCAGTCCCTCAACATAAGCTAACTTCCGAATTGAGAATTCTCCATTTGTTATCATGCCATATCCCTTTATTTCTCTAGTGGTATTGTTTCCATACTTCACTTTTCTGCCATCTTTTAAAGTCCGAAACTCTCTTAATTCATCTTTCCTTCCTGTCATGTCACGAGAACAACCGCTATCGATGTGCTATTTCGAATCATACTGTTCGTCACGCATAACCTGCAAAATTTACAAAGGTTTAGGAACCCAAACCAACTTGGGTCCTTGTGAGAATTTCTTTTGAACGGGGAAATTTTTTGTTTTTTCAACCCAAAAGTATTTTCTTTTCAAAGTACGATTCATCCATTTTTCTATTTTAAAAACTTCAATTTTATTATCACAAAGATTTATTTCAACAAAGTTAGATTTTCACTGAATATATTCTTTGAATTTTGGAGCCATCCTTTTTGAAAAATATTTTTCTTCCTCTTTCAGTTTAGCTTCGTATTCTTTGAGAGAAATTGTTGGTTCCAAAGCAACTTTGTTTTCAACCTTAAAATCTTTTGTTTTAGCAATCGGTTTTGAAAACTGTGACTTTGGTAAATAATTTGATTTTATTTTCTGAATTCGAGATGGATCAGCATTTTGATTAGAAGATCTTGATGTATCGACAAAACTTTGATATACATTCATTTTTTTCCAGAATTGCTTTCTTTTAAGAAAATTCTTTTTATATCTATCATTCATATGTCTTTTCTTTGCAATTAATTCCTCAGTAGATTTATGAAAGTTTGCTCTAGGTTTTTCTTTTCTAACTAGTGTTTCATTCTTTTTCGATGAAGTTTCACTCGATACATCTTTTGTACCACTTGGTCTGGCCTTATTGTAACAAGATTCCACATGATTCAATGGTTCTGAAAGGTATTTCCCTTTTGTTTTCCAAGAGGTCATTTCTGAGAGACCTTTTGTTTCATCAGCATTGTCTATTGGCTTTGACCAGAAAAAGTCATCATACCCTTCCTCATTATCATCAACAACTATGGACGTTAATTCTGATGTGTCAACTTTGTTCAATCATTTCTTTACAAATACTTGATTTGGAACAGTTTGAACTTTTGGAAAAACGGTTGCTTCTTCTTTCAAAACTTATGAACCTTTGTTCTCAACAATTCGAAAAAATTCGATTGAGTTTTCAGAAATTAAGTTTTTCTTTGGTTCATCACGATTTTGCACAAAGGAAGAACAATCAATTTCGTCCTCTACAGATATTTCACTCGTTTCACTTTCATCATATTCAGAAATATTCTCAGAAACAAGAGTATTATTCAAATTTAATTTCTTGCATAATAAGTCATATTTCTGCATAACACTTAATTTGATTGATTGTTTATATTTTCCAGTTAAAATTTCTTTCAACATGTTTTTATGTTGTTTGGACTTGATATATTCTTCAATTTTCTCAAGTCCAACTCTGTAAGAATCGGAAACATCATATGAAGAAACAACTGATTCACATTTATAACATTCAACATCAATTTCATCTTCTTTAAATTCAAGAAAAGGCAAACCATTTTATGCAAACCTTTACCTATTTCACAATCCAAATGAAGTTGTGTAAACATTTAGCAATCAAACAAAAAATATTTCACTGTTTCAAGAGTGCTCTACTATCTCGATTAAGGAAAATAATATCATCTTGTGATCTAGTAAGCTCTACTTCCAATGCTTCTATTCTTATTCTTCTCTCCCCATTCTTAAATGTTACCCTGTTAAGTTTATCATTTATATTAGAATTAGTAATACGAGTCCTTTTTAAGCTATCACTAAAATCAGAAATCGTATAACGTAAATCATCCAATTCAGAATCATAACGTGATGTAGGAATATTAAGATATTCAAGAATAGAATGTACCTTATCGACCGCCTTCTCGCACTCGCTCACCTGCTCCGTGATTGTTTTCACAACAAAACAACTCTCTGAAGTTTTTCCACCATCGGTTTCATATCCCCTCGGTTCCGAACTACCACTCTAAACCATCAAACACTTGCATACATAACCTTGCTTGGCGGGATTCACCACAAAACACCCCCCCTTGAGTGGGTTTTCTTAGTTCATCATCCTCAGAGTCTATGGACCACACTTCGACTCGACCATCATCACTTTCCTCTTGCACCATCAGCACAGGTTTCACATTGGATGCACTTTTCTTCTAAAGTTCATCTATCTTCTGAGAGTAATAAGCTTAATCTTTCTCCTTTTTCCTTCTTCTTAGTCTCCTTACGTAGCATACATTCCTTTGCGAAGTGATTCTTGTCATGACAAAAGTTACAACCATAACCGAAATCACCCAACAACTTCTTCTCTTTCTTTTCTTCGTCATTCTGAGAGTTCTTGTAACTCTCCTCTCTTGGATTTTCGGAACTGGAATTGCCCTGCTTGTACTTGTTTCTGAAATGAGAGAAATTCTTCTTAAAGAACTTCTTTGGGTTAGTCACCATCAACACTTTATCTTCTTTTGAGAGTTCATCATCCGAAATGTCAGATTCATAATCATCAACAACTGACTTCTTACCTTTGGCAACGAAGTCGGCATCACCCGAATACAATTCCTTCAGCCTATCCCAAATACCTTTTGCAGTGTCGCCTGCACTAACAAGACGAAAAATGTCAGGAGGAAGAGAAAATCGAATGATTCTCATTGCCTTAATATTACACATCAGCTTCTCCTTCTCATCCTGTGGAAAGTTAATGTGTTCAATAATAAGTGCATTATATTCCGCTAGAGTTTTGATTTCTTTTCTGGTACCCGTATGCGTGTACGTCTCCTCCATCATTGCATGACATATGCTGGAACCATGTTCTTCATGATGTTATTAAAACCCTAATTGTGATTTGATGAACAAGATGCGGAAAATAAGAACAAACACAATAAAGAAGATATGTCGAATGATCACTCGGTTTATTCAAAACATGAGGAATAAATTACACTTTCAGAATAGACTAAAGAATCTAAGGCTACATAATAAACCTCACAATGTTTGGCGGCTACATTTTGCCTCACTCTTAACCCTAATTATGAATAATACATGACTATTTATAGGGAAAAGACAAGTCTTGGGCTTTTAACCTACACTTCATCAAGGGGGCCCATTTCCATAATCCATGGAGTACTTTGAAACCCTACAATCTCCCCCTCAAAGTATGGAATGGATGACAAGGCTTCAACTTCCAAAACAAGCATCTAACAAATAAGAAATGATCTCGCAACGAGGAATATTTGAAGCGATCCACGAATCTTTATTCTTCAATAGTCTTCGAAAATGGGTTCTAGGATATAGATAAACCAAGCACTGAAGTAATGTTTTTAAACTTCATTTTCTGATGTAATCCCAAAGATTCTTCAATAAAGCCAAACCCGCCATAAAAACCCATTTCAGAATAAAGAAACAAAATCACTTCTTCTCTTTGAAGAACTCCCCCTCCAAGTCACAATGATCTTCAAATAAGCTAATGATATAAGCCACCAAAAAATATCATGTAACAACCTAAATTTTAAGATTCGTAACGCTACTTGATCGAGAAAATACTAGAACTTCTACTGTAAAAGCTACCTTCATAATTCTACCACAAGCTTTATCAAAAATCTTCAAATTTAAAAAATCACAAATCCAATTTCGAATGGCCATAAGAAATTATCCCCTGATTTATAATAAAAAAACGTGATTAAAGCCTTCAAATGGTCATGAGAATGATCTTGAATGGATAAAAATTTACTATGCTCCCCCGCGACAAAATGATATAAACGATGAAGTATAAAATCCGAAATAGTCGAAAAAATTTGACGTTCCGAACCGCCAAGACTTGATGGAATCCTTAATTTTCTGTTCACGAAAAAAATGTGTGCGTTAAAAAATCCAAAACTGCTCACCGCCAAGACAGAAAAGGTAATTCTGCATCAATTTTCCCTTCATTTGTAACAATTTCTGAATATAATCCAAAAGTGCCAAGTCACGAAAAATTCAGGGACCATAACCGTCAAATCCCTGATGTTGCAGGGACCAAAAAGGTAACTTGATTCACCTTCCCCAATTTAACGTCAGATGAATAGATAAATGAACAACTCGTCATTTAAACAACGAACTCAAGAAATCAGTAACCCCCGAATTTATACTTTCGTTCGGAGCACCAAGTTACGAATCCGAGCCATTCACAGTGCCAATTTCAAGTGGTTTCGCTTTTATCATAAACATCGACTACGAGAGGTTCGCTCTAAGTCGTGCAGATGCGAATCAAGAATCGCAGTCAAATCAAATCCAATCATGAGTTCGCTGTGAACGTTCGTGAGAAGGAGTGTGAGCCCAGGTTCGCAGGTATGATATTCACCCAATGTCCACCTCGAATGAGTTTCGATTCGCAATTCATTATTTCGCAGGTTGGTCGATCGACCATAATTTCCGTTTCACAGTCAATTTTTACTTTTCATAATTTGACCAACAGTTCGTTCATCCCGATTAAGACTCGTTCGCAGGTAAGGTTGCGAATCCAACATCATTCGATATGATTGCACTTTCGATCACAAAGCTGATTATGATTGCAATCTAAATTTTGACTTTTTCTGCTTTGACTATTCATAACAATCTCATTTGATTAACGATTAAGAACAAAGACTTAAACACAATCCGATGGCGTGGCCATCTGAACACAATACTTGACAATCCGTTTCCAATATCAAATACTACATCATCTACAAAACTTTATTGTGTTTATCATCGTTCTTCAATAAAACTTCCAACATATCACCGATTTTCAACCAAAAAATCACCCTCATTTGTCAATCCAGTAACAATAGCTAAATAATCTTCGATTTCTAACAATTATTGATTTAATCATGAAACGATCTGAATGAAAAATAAATCTGATGGCTCGATAAAAAAAATGTTGTGAGAAGGATTTCGAATAAGTCAGATCCAGTCATCATATGTGAATCAATTCAGAAATTGAAGGAAACAAATGAATCTCATCAGATAATCGATTATGAGATAATTGAGATTCTACAAGAATGATCGAACATATGGATGTAGCGAACAAAATATGTACAAAAGCAAATGACACAAACGGAAACTCTGTGATATGATATTAGGGCTCAAAAAAAAGATCATGAACAGTAATGAGCAAAAACTTTGGCCCAAATCAAAAGAAATTGATTTACGAGGTAATTGACTGATTTAGTATAAAAAAATCAATCAGATCCAATAGAGAATATGAACAAAATACGATTTGGATTGATATAATAACTAGATGAAGAGTAGCATAATTCAGAAATCTCCATGAACAGTTGCTTGAACAAGAATCTTGATTCCAAACCGCTAAAACACCAATAATCTTCAATAACTTGTGTAGAAAATCATCAAATCAAGAACCGATACTTCAAAAATCAATAGATCTTCAAAGACCCGCTCTGATACCACTTGTTGTGATTAAAACCCTAATTGTGATTTGATGAACAAGATGTGGAAAATAAGAACAAATACATTAAAAAAGATATGTCGAATGATCACTCGATTTATTCAAAACATGAGGAATAAATTACACTTTCAGAATAGACTACTAAATCTAACTCTACATAAGAAACCTCACAATGTTTGGAGGCTACATTTTGCCTCACTCTTAACCCTAATTATGAATAATACATGACTATTTATAGGGAAAAGACAAGTCTTGGGCTTTTAACCTACACTTCATCAAGGGGGCCCATTGCCATAATCCATGGAGTACTTTGAAACCCTACACTTCAATTCCAAGTACATAATCTTCAAAGTGAAGATCCCAGACCTCATAATCTTCTGAAAAAATGATAGGAATCCTTGTTGTTAATCCAATGTTGCTTGAGAGATTGAATGAGAGAGAGTGAGGATCAACGTTAGGCATATTAACGAGAATTCAATGAAACAAATATAGAATCAGATGTGTAAACTTGAATCAGGTTCAAGGGAAAAACTAGAGATCTAGATCTGGGATCTACAGTCGACTGAGACGATTGAGATAACAAGAACATATCTGAGAAAATTGTAAAACCCTAATAAAAAAACCCTTTACTCGATAGAAGAATAGCGAATTAATTACACTATCTCCTGCTCTGATACCAATTGTGAGAAACAATAAAGATCGATAGATTTTATAATTATCAGATGAATTAAAGACAAGAAACGACAATGATCAAAAAGGTGCCAAATGATTATTAATCACATCAACAGAATAGTTCTTGAGGCAGGACTATTATGTACTTGCTTCAAAAGTCGTAACCCTAAACGTTACATGCACTATATATATATATATATATATATATATATATATATATATATATATATATATATATATACTAACTAAATCACTAAATCTGAACATGGGCAGGCCCATTTCGGAATCCAATAACATACATTTGACACAACACAATATTAGACCTAACAGAAAAGATGCAAGCTTTATACCTTTTTGAGGTTGCAAACAGGCTAGAACTCCCAGATCTACAATGCACTCCATTCCAATGTCTTCACACCACCTTCTTCTTTCTTCAAAAACTCTCCAAACTTTCTTAAAGGCTCACAAATTGGCTTCCTTTGGCTCTAGGGTTGCTTGAGGGTCCAAAAATGTGAAAGATGTTGGTTAAGAATAGGGTTTATGTCCATAAAGATGCTTAAATATGAGCCAAGTCCCCAAAATTAAGGTTTTGTATGCCACCCTCGTATGCCCATCATACGAAGTGTACACCCAGCGTACTAAGGCGTGCCTTAGTACACTTAACGTACACACACGTACGCATGACGTACTCATCCGACCCAAATTTCACCTAAAGCCACTTTAGGCCCCTTTTTACCATTTCTCAAACTTATGGACCAAAATGCAATGTAATAAAATCATTATGTCCAAGATTGGAAGTAACTTAACATCGGGATGTTACAATTCTCCCCCACTTGATCTAGATTTCGTCCTTGAAGTCTTCCATGATGAATAAATCACGATAATGCTCCCACGTCTCAGCCTCCGTCTCCCAGTTCCACTCGAAGCCTCTCTGATGATGTCACTGTACATTTACCAAAGGTATCTCCTTGTTGCATAGCACCTTCATCTTCCTTTCTAGAATAGCTACAAGGCTCTAAACATAGTTCAGGCGCTCATCGACCTGAATTTCATCCAACGGAACCACTACCTCGCTCTCCAGCACACACTTCCACAACTAAGAGACATGGAAAGTGTGGTGAATATGACTAAGCTCGCTTGAAAAATCCAACCTGTAAGCTGCCTTGCCAGCCCTGGCAATCACCCGAAAAATAAACCAGGGTCCCAATTTACCCCTCTTCATGAAGCCTATCACACCGTTCCAGGGTGAGACCTTCAGAAGAACCATATCGCCGACCTGTAACTCCAACTCTGATCGGCATCGGTCGGCATAGCTCTTCTGCCAACTCTGAGTGGTCTACATTCTCTGTCTGATCTGTTGGATAAGCTCCATGGTCTCAAGGACTACTTCGGTCCTTCCCATAACACTGTGACCAACCTCCCACCAGCAAACCGGGGTACGACATCTCCGACCATACAAGAGCTCAAATGGCGGAGCACCAATGCTAGAGTGATAACTGTTATTGTAGGAGAACTACGCAAGAGGTAGGTAGGAATCCTAACTCCCACCAAAATCAATAACACAAGCCCGCAACATATCCTCAAGGGTCTGTATAGTCCGCTCACTCTGGCCATTGGTCTACGGATTATATGCGATGTTGAAATGTAATCTCGTGCCCAGTTCCTCATGGAACGTCTGCCAGGATCGAGAAGTGAACCGAAAATCTTGGTAAAAAACAATGGATACCAACACTCCATGGCGAACAATGATTTCCCGGACATAAACATCGGCCAAATTTTTGGCAGAAGAACTCTCCTGGATAGCCAAAAAGTGGGCACTCTTGGTCAATCGATCCATGATGACCCATATACCATCAAAACCCTTTGCCGTCTGCGGCAACTTGGTGATAAAATCCATGGTGATCTGCTCCCATTTCCACATGGGAACCTCCAGAGGCTGCAACTTGCTATGCGGCCTCTAATGCTCGGCCTTGACTATCCTGCATGTCCAGCACCTCTCGACATACCAAGCTATCTCTCTCTTCATGCACGGCCATCAGTAACTTAATCTTAAATCCTGATACATCTTGTTGCCCCCCTCCCCCCTCGGGTGAATAGAAAAGCGATACTTATGAGCTTCCTCCAACACAATCTACATGATCCCACCAGAAACTGGAACCCAAACCCAACCACATCCAGTCAACAACCCTCCATTATCCATGACAAATCTGTCTATCTCACCCCTGATCCGTTCTTGTTTCAAGTTATCCTTCCGAACTCCCTCTACCTAAGCCTCTCTGCTCAATCCAAAAAGTGGAGCATCAACGGATATCCTCATACACATCTCCCCAACCAAAGACCCATCCGACTTGCGGCTCAAAGCATCCGCTACCACATTCGCTTTATCCGGATGGTAAAGGATCTCGCAGTCATAATCCTTGACTACGTCCAGCCACCTGCGCTGCCTCATGTTCAGGTTAGGCTAATCGATAATATGCCTCAAACTCTTGTGATCCGTGTAGACAGTACAACAAACCCTATAAAGATAATGACTCCAAATCTTGAGGAAAAAAACCACTTCCCCCAATTCCAGGTCATGCGTGGGATATCGTGTCTCATGCGGCTTCAGCTTTTGCGAAGCATAAGCGATCACCCGCCCTCTCTGCATGTAGACCGCCCCCAAACCAGTGATAGATGCATCACAAAATAACACAAAATCCTCAACTCCCTCCAGGAGGGTCAATACTATAGCCACGCATAACCTCTGCCAAAGAGTCTCAAACACCGACTGCTGCGCAGGGCCCCATCGGAGATCCACCCCCTTCCTCGTCAGATGAGTAAGGGATACCACAATCTTGGAGAAGTCCCGAATAAGTCTCCGATAATACCCTGCCAAACCCAAGAAACTCCTGATCTCTGAGGGAGATTTCAGAACATCCCACTGTATCACAACCTTGATCTTGGCCGGGTCGACCAAAATCACATCCTGGTTAACGATGTTCGCAAGGAACAAGACCTCTCGTAACCAAAACTTGCACTTCGAGAACATGGAATAAAGTCGTTCCCGCCCTAACACTCCCAGAATCTCTCGAAGGTCCTCCTCGTGCTGCTCTTTGGTCTTGGAATACACCAAGATATCATCAATGAACACAATAATAGATCGATCGAGCATCGGTCTGCATACCAGATTAATCAGATCCAAAAATACAGTAGGCACATTGTTTAGCCCAAATTGCATCACCACGAACTCGTAATGCACATAACGAGTCCGGAACACAGTCTTCTCAACTTCACCCTCTCTCACTCTCACCTGATGATACCCAGACCTTAGATCAATCTTGTAGAACCAAGATGCACCCTACAACTGATCAAAGAGGTCATCAATCCACGGAAGGGGATAACAGTTTTTCAATGTTAACTTGTTCAACTCTTGGTAATTAATGCACATCTGGTGTAACCCATCATTCTTCTTGATGAACAGTATCGGCGCTCCCTACGGAGAACTGCTCGGTCTGATGAACATTTGCCTAGCAACTCCTGAAGCTGATATGAAAACTTCTGCATCTCAGGTGGTGCCAATCGGTACAACACCTTGGCAATCGGAGCCGCACCTAGCAGAAGATCAATCCTGAACTCAACCTGCCTCTCAGGAGGCACACCGGGTAACTCCTCCGAGAACACATTAGCAAACTCTCTAACAAATGGAACCAGTGAAACTAAAATCTGATCTCCAACTCGAGTATCAACCACATAAGCCAAATAAGTTGCACACTCGCGTTGAATATACCGACGAGCCGTGGCTGCCGAACAAAACCCTGAACCAACCATAGTTCCCTCTCCATAGATAACCAGTTCTACCCCACTTGGGGTGTGAACTACCACTCACAATCAATAATGGCACCAAACCTGCTAAGCCAGTCCATACCCACTATCACGCATACATCCCCCATGGGAATAGGGATCAGATCAATCAGATAAGGCACCCCGATGATCTCTAATATACAACCCTAATACATTGCGGATGCAGAAACCCCGTCTTCGTTGGCGATGGAAACACACAACAGACACTTTAACTCCCTAATAGGCATATCAAACTTCCTACTGAAAGATCGAGATACAAAGAACCGACTCGTGCCCGAGTCAAACAACACAAGAGCAGGAAAAAAGTTCATTAAGAACGTACCTATCAGGAGCGTATAAATGAGAATAACATAAAACATCAATAGAAAAATAAATAGAAACATACCGGTCACGACGTCTGGTGCCGACCTGCCTCCTCTGCCGTAAGCTGGAAAGCGCGACCTCGAGCCCTCGGGGGCTCCGCCCTACCTTGACTCCCATTGGTGATCCTTAGAGTAGCTGATGCTGGAGCCTGCACCGGCCTAGCAACAAGAAAGAGACAATTGGCATTCACATGGCTAACCTAGTCGTAGTGGTAACAAATCCTGGAGCTGAGTGTTGGGGACTGTTGACAGCAATCCCTTGCCATATTTCCCTGCCGACCACAATTGTGGCACCCAGAAATGATCGGAAAGCACCCCCATGAACCTTGCAGAACTTCCCACAAGTGTGAATTTTTTCGACCCCCATATCTGACATCAACGACCTTGAACCGCTTCGGCGCAAGCTGTAACTGCGTCGGGGCCGGTCTCTGCTCCCCCGTCTGGAGCTCCATCTTAATCTCATGCCACCTGGCGGCCTCCTACAACTCCAACAATGAACCATAACGCTGAGTGGATAAAAACTGTCTGATGTCTGTCTTGAACATGCTCAAGTAGCAGGTCATCTGAGCTTGCTCAAAAGCAGCAAACTTAGGACAAAATATGGCCCTCTCCGTAAACATCTTGGTGATCTCCGTCACCAACTCCATCCCCTGTCTTAAATCCAAGTACTCCTGAGCCAACTTCTCACGTTCCACTAACGGAACATATCTAGAACGGAACATCTCTGAGAACTGCTCCCAAGTCACTACAGCCCTCTGCTCAAGAGATTACGAACTGGTAACAAGTCTCCACCAATTCTTCGCTCCGGACCTCAGAAGGTTCAGAACGCACCTCACCTTCTGGTCAGCTAGGTAAGAGCAAGTGAAGAAACACCCCTCAATTTCAGACAGCCACCTCATGGCTATGATTGGATCCTAAACTCCATCGAATACCGAGGGCTTTGTATTGTCAAATTCCCGATACTTAAAAACCCTCCCAACACCAACCCCAACAGCGGCAACAGCTGTGGTGGCTGTATCACCAACAACCTAAGAGAGGGCATGTGACAACTGTCGATTTTGGATCCAACAAAAGTCGAACGAGCCAACAAAAGTCAAGTAAAGTCAACAAGTCAACGACTTAGGACCCAAACCATTGTGATTTCGGTTGGTACTTAGGCCGATATCACCATGTGATCTCGGTTGGTACATGGACTGAAATCACCATGTGATCTCGCTGGTGCTAGACCGAAATCACATGTGATTTAGGTGGTTCTATAGGGTTTTCGGTGGGAAGAAGGAAAGAGGGTTGACTTTGTGACATGATGTTTCATCCTTTCCAACACAAAGTTTTACCCAACATGTATCAATGAAATTATCCAACAAATAATCAAGTAAACATCACCTCATCCCTTCTTCTTTAATCACGACCGAGATCATCCACAGACCCCCCACCATTTCCAATTTCTTTCCAATTTCTTCAACTCACTCCATATTCTCTGAAGAACAAAGCTTCTCCTCATTAGGCTAATTACTCCAAGTGATTCTTGACATTTTGGTAAGTGTGTTCTTCAAAATATAGTGTTTCTACACACTTTTATACTAGTTTCATCTCATTTACACACCTTATCATGTGTTAAAACTCTTAGGATAAGACCACTTTCAAAGAGTTCTTCAACCACCTTCAAGTGTTCTAGGTTTGAAGATCTTCACAATCATCTCTTTATCCAACCACAACCACACTCAAGGTGAGTTCATACCCCTTATTTTCAAGATTCTCATGTTTTAGGGGGGGATGACGTCATTGTATTGTATCATAACAATTGAATATGAATGAAACATAGCAACCAAACATCATACATTAAAAGATACAAAC
The DNA here is from genome assembly GCF_052849685.1 of Lactuca virosa. NCBI lineage: Eukaryota > Viridiplantae > Streptophyta > Magnoliopsida > Asterales > Asteraceae > Lactuca > Lactuca virosa. The sequence goes on from NC_136429.1 coordinate 320,803,805, forward strand.
ATACATTATTTACAGATTGTATTTGTTCACAAATTTACACAAAAGTGACATAAAATATGATGTCCCAAAAGGTAGCAAATATCCAAAGTCCATAGCCCAAATACCTGCTCACTGAGTCCCTGAGAATACAAGTCGTTTTGAAAAGCGTCAACTAAAAAGTTGGTGAGTTCATAAGCATATTTGTATAAAAAGCTTTGTAACATTTTTGATTGCAATAATTTGTAAAACTCCAGAAAATCCGATATTTTCTGTGAAAAGTGATTTGTAAGTGTCGTTCTAAACTGTGAATAATTGCATGCATGTCCTTTTTTTCTTTTGTTTGTAATTAAAAAGAGTGTGTGTTCCCATAAAATCCCATATTTCCTGTTTTATGAAAAATTGTAGTCTTAACTCCCTAAGACTGAGGTGGTGATAGTAAGGTACAAAAGTGAAGCGTAGTTTTATATTTTATAAAACTAGTGAAGTGTATAATTTCGTAAATCCAAAATAACATTGTTAATCCCTATGTGAGTCGTTACAACCATGCTTGATATGACTAAAATGTCTGTCATGACGGTTTCGGTAAGATATTTGTCACCCTAGACTGGCGTAATCTAGCTGAAGCAAACAACTCAGGTGTGGGGGTGTCAACCCCGTATATATCTATACACAATTACCTCGCTCTCCCTCCAGGAGACTCTGGTTATAACTACATGACTTAAGGGTGTACACTAGGTAGGTACGAATGAAAGAACGTCTCACTAGAACCTTAACTAAATTTACGCGAACAGTGTATCACATTATAATTACAGGACTTACGGTGTACGCTTGGTAGGTACGATGAAGGAAAGTCTCATAAGTGCCTTAACAGATTTACATGAATAATGAAAATAACATTACTAGTGTAAATTCGTGACTGAAGTTTTATGACATGCGTGTTACAGCTTTATGCAATACAACTTATAACTTGTACTTTTAAAAGCTTTATGATGGACAGATTATGACACGCAAATATATATGCAGTAATATTTCAGTTTTGTATACCGTTTTGATTAAATTATTTATGACACTTTTTATAAATAATCATTAATGGGCTTATCTACTTGAAATATAAGTTTTGTAAATAGCATAATCCTCTAAGTTTTTAAACCCTTAAAATGATGACAACATATTACGACTATTTTACTAGAAAAAACATTTTTTTAGTAAAATAACAAGTTTTGTAGTTTGTTCACCATACCAAAATTTGTTTCAGAGTTTTGTAAAATAACATAATCTATTTTGTTGTGACCTTAATATGTCACGGTTTCCACAAAATACACATAAAGTCTTGAAATTTGTTACATCCAAATATTTGTATAAATATAAGTGTTAAAAATGCATATGTCCAAAAGTCAACCATTTTTTAGTGTAACACCCGTATTTTCGCCGTTTTAGGTGTTTTAACATGACTCTACAAACTTTTACAACACAAATATGTTATTAACATTCTCTTTGATTTTCTAACATACATTAAACCCACTTTTATTTGAGAACTTGTAAATCTCGAGTTTATGGAGTGTTAGCATGAGGTAATCAACATTTCAAACACAAGTAGCTACATAAACACAGAAGTGCATGTAAATATTCAAAGATTTAAACAAAACTTGACTTGTATTCCCCCCCCCCCCCCAAAAGGATGAAAATCATGAAAATAGTGGGGTATGAAGCTCACCTTTGTTGATTTTCGAGATGTAGAAGAAGGAGAAGAAGGAAATTTCGAGCCTAGCTTGTCTTGGAGAGGTCACTATAAAATGGTGTTCTAAAGGCTTAACACACAACAAAATGAGTGTGTAAATGGAATGTTCTTAGCATAAACATGTAATAAAACACTTTGACTTTAACATGGACTTACCAAGAAGCCTAGAATCGATTTTTGATGATGATGAACTCGAGATTTTTGAGAGAAGAATGAGGGTAGTTTTCTTCAGACTAAGTGAAGGAAAATGAGGTTATGAGTTGTATGGAAGGGGGGTTGGCCGATGCATAAAGAGAGAGGGGAGAAAGAGAGTTGACCTCTTTACAACTTGATGAAATGTGCATGGGTGTATGGTGAAAAAAATGCATAGATGCATGCTAGATAAAAATGAGGTGGCAATGTAAATTATCCCTTTCTTTTTTCCTTTTCTTATTCTCTCTTTTTTTTTGTCTTAACCGAACCCTAGGGTTCTAGGCCCAAAGGGTGGACCAAAAATAGTGGGCTTCGATTTTTGGCATGGCCCAATAGGAATTTCCGGCCCAATAGAAGTTTTTGGTCCATTAAAGCCTAAGAAAAAGGTTTTCGACCCAAAGAGGCCCAAAGGAAAGCTCTCGGCCCAATAAGGCCTAAAGAAAAGGTTTTCAGCCCAATAAGACCCAATGAAGGGTTTTCGGCCCAATGTAAAGCCCAATAGAAGTTTTCAGCCCAATAGGGCCCAAAGAAAGGTTTTCGGCCCAATAAGACCAAATGAAGAAGTTATCGGCCCAATAGGGCCCAATGAAGAAGTCTTGGTCCAATAGGGGTTTTGGGCCGAGAATTCTTGGGCTAAGGCCCAAAATTGATGAACTTAGCTATTGAATCGAGTTTTGAACTTACAGGAGGCTGTTTCGACTTGAATCAAATGTATGAACATATGAACTTAAATAACATTGTAGTTTGAATTTCACTAAATGGGATGTTGCAAGGTTACATGGAGGAAATTGTCTTGTACAAGGATCACAATCTTAACCCTAATTTGCTAGTTGTGATAGGGTGTTAATTATACATTTGGTTTACGGGGTTAACATACATTTAGTTAGTTTTATATAAAGATAAGACTTCATAATTTTACAAGGAAAAGTTACCGATTTCTGAAAATATTGGATTTTCTGAAAGCATACTCTATAATTTTACAAGGAAAAGTTACCGATTTCGCTCATACAAAACATCCTACGAACTCACCAACTTAATTGTTGACACTTTTTCAAAATTACTTGTATTCTCAGGAAATTACTAAACAGGTAACCGAAACGGTTTTGAGGATGGGACGTCACAGCATCACGTCATTTATTTTAGTCATATGTATATGGTATCAAGTAAACAATGTTTTTGATACAATGTAAACTTATTATTTATCAATATGATGGTTGTAATGCTTTGATCACTACTATTCATTTGTTATGATACTGTACATGAAAGTCACCCACCCCCAGACGTTCCCGTTGTTTTTTTAGGGGTGTGACAGCTTGGTATCAGAGCATTGTTTATAGTGAACTAAGTATATCAAACCATGTATGATATACAACTATAAATACAATGAGGCTAAAACACTATGACTAAGAAGTATACTTTTAAATTATAATAGTATTTTTATAAAAGTATATGTACATGCATACATACTACAACAGTGTCATAATAAGAACCATATGAAAAGTATTATGATAAGTTGAGCACTACGATTAAGTCTAGATAGTTATGTAATCATATCTGGGATAAATGTAGCCTGCTCAACTCTATTTATGCGAGATATGACTAACATGTGTTTGGGAATGGTCGTGGTGGATAACGAATCTAAAACTTACCAACCCTATATACCAAGAAACTCTAGAATCAAACATCAAGTATAAAATACTATAGGAGTATTTTAGAATATTACAGAGTCATACACTTAAACCCTGCTGGTATTTCTCATTTCCTTTTTCTTTCACGGAGGACCTAGAGAGGTAGAGAAGGCAGCAACACCAACGTTCACTATATGTCATGGAGCGAGGTTTCTATAACCTCAGTCACGGATGATCGGAAGACATGCCCTCCCTGTCATGGTTCAGCAAATCACGCACCTCGGGGATCTGACCAGGGTGTCGGGAATTCGGATCTTGGAACTGGGGGCTGCTGCGGAAGTAACTGATGCACGAGCTCGACGACTGGAGAGGGACTACCCCCAGACATGTCATTGATGGGTTTTTTGTATACTACAACATCCTATAGTGCACATACAACCCTAAATGCCTTGGATCTATGTTTCTCTAATTATACATGTAATAGTATTTCCAAAGCATTAAGCCTATATGTAGCATGCATTTGACATAAACAATATGAAATACTAGTTGGGATGACATACCTTTTATGTAGCTTGAAACCTTGTTGTAATTGGCTTAAGAGCTTAGCACCAATATTGTGGATGCCTCAAATGGAATCATAACACACCATGGACAAAGGTGGCTCTTGAGAGAGAATCTCCATGCACCAAAAATACCTCCATGAACTCCAAGAACATGTGTAGGCGTTTTTTAGCTATATACCACATATTTATATGTAGGATTCCAAGGGTCATGGGTATAACCTAAATCCATACCCATGGGTTTTATGATCCATGGATCATATGGCCCAACTATTTATCTATCCATACATAAAGTTAGTCCAACATGGATCATAAGCCCAACACATATAAATATAACTAATTACCATAATTAGTCACCATAAATTTAATTAGTCTCTATTGATCACTTAATTAATTGCAAACTAATTCTTGATCAATACTAATTAAATCATATGATTTCATATTAATATATTAGAACTTATAATATATTAATAAACCATAAATAACCTCTTCTCAAAAGTCCATCCTAACAAATTGTCCTGATGATATGCAACCCAAATGGACCATGCTACTCTCGGGTCAAGTACATATCAATTATAGTTATCTAATCCAACAGTCTACCACTTGGATAAGTCTAATAACTATTATTGCATGTACGACTCCAAAATCCTAACTAGAAATCGTAGCTCTTAAAAGCCGTTGTCGAACTCTGACCTAGTGAATGACGTGTCCATTAGATAAGGGATCATATATTCCTCCATTCTATATATCATATGGACTGAGACATGGATTATAATCATTCTCTCTGTCCATCTGCTGTTTTCCGATTTCCGATTTATGATGACCGACTAATTGAACAAATCAAATCAATCCAGGCCCGACCGAGTACTTAGGGTTGTCATCACTAAATCATCGAGGGCCCCACAGATATCACTTTTATCCCTCTAAGGGTAAAAACAATGGATAAACTTCGACTCATATGCTTTCTCTATATACTTATCAAATCACACACAACAATATGTTTTATAACACCAAGTTATTGGTGCGTTTTTACATTAGCAATGTGGAATCGAGTTGTAGACTGCAACTCATATCTCTCCGTTTGAAGAATATAAGATATTATCGTCTCATGATCACTCGTGATAAAATCCATGAAGTGATTCAAATGAGCGTGGGTTTAATCCAATACTCGAATCTTTTTCCAGGAGCACTCATGAATACTGCACCTATGTCTAAAACACTTAGACATACTACAGACCTATTCATGACAGTCTTGCCTCAATACCTACTTCCAAAGTATGATCGACTTTGGACGGTTTCTGTCACACCCCGCTAAAGCGGAAATACGGGGCGTGGCAGTACAAAGGGTTTCATAGCAAAAGTTAAAAGACAACACCAACCATAGTATTAAAAATCATTACAAATTTACAATGAGTTTGAACAACTTTTTAAAAGAGATTACAATGTATTTAATAGTCAACACATGAAAATGCTCCTACAAGTGTTGTATATCTACGTGCCTCTTACTAGATAATTCCTGAAAAAGCATGTAAAACGAGCGTCAACTACAAAAATAGTTGGTGAGTACTCACATATTTAAATATAATATTGGTTTCATAAATCGAAATAAAAATTTTGATAAAAGTTTCCACGAATAAAACTATATTGCCAAAATAAGTAAATAAGTTTGCATAAACAAAGTTCGTTGTCATCATGAGAGATAAAGTATGTTGCTCAAATGAGATGCAATGTTCATATTCTCATGGGAAATAAAGTTTGTTACTAAAACGAGTAAACAAGTTTCATTGCTAAAATGAGTATATAAGTTTCGTTGATAAAATGAGTATACAAGTTTCGTTACTAAAATACGATATAAGATTTGTATATGCATCAAGTTTCCATTCATGAGTTCACAACCCAAGCCAAATAACCGTTCCTGCCCCCATTCCATCATGTCCATGGTTCCCATGATGTCAGTTCATGGAAATATGCACTCGCGGTTCCGGGCGAGTGGGGGCTGTCGACCCCAAATAGCGCTATCCATAAGACCATCGGCTCGAATATGAGTTAATAGGTTGTATCGGTTCTCCGGGGACTTAATCGTACAAGTTCATAACACCAAATTCATAGTACAAGTTCATAATACAAGGTTCATACAACAAAGTTCATATCATATAGTTCATAGCACAAGTTGATAAAATAATGTTCATAGAAATTGTAGCATGCTTTCCACCCCAAAACATTAAAAACGTAAAATATGGGCTATGAATACTCACAATATGCAAAATATAGCAACCAAGTTTATACGAGTCAAATAAATATAATGAAAATAGATAGTTTAAGACATGCTTTCTCACCCCCAAAACATTTAAAAGAAACTGAAAATAGGGGAGTCGTAAATACTCACAATACATTGAGATGATGCTATTGGTGCCTTGAACTACGTTCCACGTGTACCACTCCCGATTCCTACAATAATGGTATTCGCTAGTGAGTCTCTAATCGAAATCTAACACTAGTATACTTACTACTACAATAGAATTATGCCAATATTGTGTCAAAATTTAATAATGATAAGTTACAAAAAATTTTCTGTGAAAATTAAACTTCAATGAATCAATTGTTATATAACAATTTAAGTGGAAAATTATCATTATTGAAATGTTAATATTTAACATTTTAAGAAGTGTTCTAATGATTAAATATTCAAAAACTAAATAAATTTATTTTAAATTTCCCAAACTTTGTATTTCAGTTTTAATTGAAGTCAAAGACCTTAAGATAAATTTTCTTGAATTTTTGATTTGTCTAACTATTTTTCACCATTTAATTCCTTGAATAATCATAAAATCATGGAAAAATAGTAAATTATCATGAAAAATTCTTATAATTTTTGTGTAACTGTTTTACAGTGTACATAATCTGGGAAAATTATTAATATGTGTTTTCAAAAAGTTTAACACAATTTTTATGATTTTTGTACATTTAAGTGTATTAAATCTTGGGAAAATAGAAGAAAAATAGCATACAGAAGATAAAAATCATCAAAATTTTTATTTATCATCCTAACATATTATAAGAGTTTCTGGTAATTTTTTATTAATTTTGGATGAGTAAAACTAGTTTTCCTATTTTTAATCCATTATAAACACAAAAATCATGGAAAAATATATATACATTTTGAAAAATTCCCAAAATATTTTTCTGAGTCTGAAATACAGGGTACAAGCTGTGAAAAATAAGAAATAATATTTTCACATTCCCTAAAGTGGTTTTATGATTTATTAGAGCTAAATAAAAAGAAAATTAAAAACCATACTAAACAGTAACAAAAGTCATTGAAACTTCATGGGGAATGTTTATTAACTTAAAGGATCATCCAAGAATTTTTCCAGAACTTATTTACTAGTGTAAGTATTTTATATGATTTAACATTCTATTTTCTTATTATTTTCATATAAAAATAAAGAAAATATATATTGAGCTGAAAATTTCCAGAATGCATCTTCATACAATTTAATAACAATGAAAAATTGTTTTATTATTTTTGATGTTGAAAACCATTTCTAAAGGCTCAATAAATTATAGAGAAAACTTGGTTCTTGTGATTTATGTAAAGATTATTGATGTTACTATGACAATTTTTGCAACATGTTACAAAGACTTTTGAATCAAGATCTTTTTGTACCTATTAATAAATGATATTAAGAGTTCAAAATAATTTTTGAATGACTTTTAGTGATGAATAAGTCCTTTGAACATGCAACACAAAACAAATGTTCATAAGGAAAGTGCTGTTTGAGCACCAGTTTTGTAAAAATTGGTAAAAATCAAAATATTGGAATTTTCCAGTGAGGTCAGATGGGTTTGAAAGCTAACTCAAAATATTATATTTCAGAAAACGAATCACGAATTTTGGTTAAGAAATGAGTGAGATATGACAGTTGAAAGTCAGGTAAAGAAATCTGGCAGATTGCATGCATGCATGATTGGTTAGAAAAGTGAGTTTTCATCATTTCCTTGAGTAAATCTTTTGAAGCATTTTAAATATATCATGATAAACTCATATTTTAGTCATGTTTCCAGAGATCAAAAGATTAAAACTTATCAAAATGTATACATGCATTTATGAACAAAATTTTGTTTCTCAAAAACTCTTAACTTTAGTTTGATGTTTTAATCCTTAAAATCGATTTTTGCACTAAGATCATGAACATACAACCTTGTTTATCATACATGCATGGTGTTAAAACACATCCATCATGTTCTAAAAACCATTTGAACAAAAATAAAACAAGTTTGAAGAAGATGAAAAAGTAGAAAGTGTAAGAAAAAGAGCAAAACTTGAAGGAAAAGTGAAGTAGAAATCGATTTTACCTTCAAGAATACCACAAGATGATGAAGATTTCGAGTTTTAGGAGTGTTCTTGGGATTGTTTTCTGGAAAATTTCATGGTTCTTAGAGGGAGGAAGAGAGAATGGAGTGGTGTTTGGAGAGAAAAATTAGAGAGAAGGTAAAGAGAGTTTTCTAGAGAGAGAAAGAAGAGAGATGTGTGTGTGTTGGAGAATGAGAGTGTGAGAGAGAGATAAGGGGAGAGAGGGATCCGAATTTTTTTTAGTATAATACCCCTTTCTCATTCATTTTCTTTTATAAAATTTAAGTTCTTTTATAAAATATCTCAATTTTTATATAAAATGTGCACTAAAATCAAGTTTTTATTTATAAAACCTTGATTTTTGATTTATAAATTAAGGGTAAATGTTAATGAGTTAAATTTTATTTTCCTTGATTATATTTCCCTGAATTTAATTGTTTTAGGATAATATTATGAGTTTCATAACTATTTTTATAGAATTCTTGATGTCAAGTTTTATAAAATTTAGGTTTTAGGGTTTTTAGGGTTTTGAGAATTAATAAATCTTTAGATATCAAAATCAATAGAATCTTTGAGACTTCAATTTATCTTATGGTATTATAACTCTTTTATAGTTATAAATAATATTTGTAACTTATTTTATCGGTTTATTGGCATTCTATGTAGTGGTTTCGAGATTCAAACAAAATTTAGGAAATCAAGTATACTAGTCCTAGTTTTCAACTCTGACTTAAGTTTCTATGAGACTCCAACCTAATTTCTACTGCTAGGTCAAGTGCATAATGTGTGTATATGATTCATGAAAAGGTGTTTGAGTCAAAGAGTGACCCAAATATGGATAGTCACTACAGTTAAGTAGTAGTAGAATTCACATATCAATGTGAAATCTAAGTACACTATCATCCGATCCTACTTGTTTCCAAGTTTCTAGTAGGTTATAACTTAGCTTCTAGTTACTAAGTCTATTATGTGTCGTGCCTATATGTGCAACTAAGTTTATTCAAATCTAGAACCGACTCGAATTTTGACGGTTGTCACATTCTCCCCCGGTTGATAGAATTTCGCCCCAAAATTCAATTCGTGACGTATTCTATTAGAACTCAGTCGAATACAATTATATAGTTGGAGAGGTGGTGACTTGCAGTGTTCTTTGATTATTCCGGGTTTATTTCCTCAAAGGAAGAACCCAATTCTTTAGCTATAGTCAAATTAATGTTTCCTTAATTTGAGTTCTACAATTTAGATTGCGAGAAATTAGGATCATGGAAATCATGATCCAAAAATGGCGACCTAGTCGAAAAAGATCATCTAGTTAGATATTATCTGAATTAAGAGAGCTATAAGTTTTGCTGAAGCACTAACTGCACTGAGCGTTAAATCCGCATTGATCCTTAAGTCGCGTTCTAAATTAGCACTAAGTGTAAATTCGCCATCTAATAAAGAAGGGATTAAGAACAATTTATTCACTTCCGGGTTGGCTACTGAATATGGAAAATATATATAATCTGAAATAAGAAGGGGTAGCACGAATGAAAAAGAAGCGATCGAGGGTAAGTTCCTAAAGATACGCACTACGGGTAAGCAACGAAGTTTTGGTACCTCTCGAATGTAAAGGCTATTTAAGTGTCGTCTATAAAATAAGTTACGAAACGATCGAGGATTTCCGAAGCAATATTTACTACCACAGTTACTCTTACAATAATAAAACCTTATTCGAAAAATAAATATATTTAGAGAGTCATTTTTGCAAATGGAGGCGATGAAAGTTTATGAGAAATTAAATCACATTGTGTAGATAGCATTTTAAGTGCTTAGAAGTGATAAAAATCTCACTGTTATCAAAATGTGTGTTTAGAAATGATAATTAATCTCACTATTATGAAAATGTGTAACAATTCCAAGATAGTGAAGATACATGTGTGGCGATCCAACAAAGTAGTAAAATAATATAGAGATTAATTAAGGTTAAAGGTTTAAGTCGTCACTAAAGGAATTTGTATAGAAATATTTGTATTAAACTTTTGAGAAATTGTCCAATTGTCTAAGTCAGGACAAATTCAAGTTTACGAGGAGTCAGAATACTTATGAAAACAAGTTTGAGAGTTTAGGAACTCACTAAAAACTGCAAAGTAAAATACTATTTTAAGAAATGTGTAAAAATGTTAATCTTTGAAAATAGTGCATTCATAGTTTAGTATTTCTACAAAAACAATCATTTAGAGAATAGATAATCGTAAAATTCAAAACTTTTGATGTATTTAAAGAAAAGAAGAAACATAAGGAAATATATCCTTCACATATATGTTCCAGATATAGAAAAATTATAAGCATAAGAGTATTCATCTTGTGTATTAATTATAAGGAAAAATACAATGAAACTTACATTTTAAATCAAATTTCCGAATTTGGAATGAAAGAGCAAATGCAAATAAGGATTACTTGTTTACTGTAGATTTCAAAATAAAAACAAGATGTATATGATAAAAGACGTAATTGAATATATTAAAGTTGACTAAATCAAAAGTATGCCTTACGACTATATACGTATTAATCGCTCAAAACGAAAGGGTAGACTTCTAGTCTTTATATATACGAACATGATACTAGGAGAAGCAAAATAGACAGAAACAAAGTTAGACAATGTATTATGTTACTATTATGGGCGTGCGAGATCTAAAATCAAAAAGAGAGCGAGAAATCAAGTTCGGGGGAAAGAAAAAGGAAAGTAGCGGCGGCAATGATTGTTATTGTTAAAATTATAAGAACAATACATATAGGTAGATTTAAAACCAGGTTGAGATATATTTCAAACTTAAATATTTGATGTATGTTGATGATTAAATAGACATGTGGGAGTTTTAAAGTGTTTTCTAAATATTTATGAGTTATCTTATAAGTTAAACTCCATTTGTGAATAAGAAGAAACACTAAAACTTGTAATTGAAAAATCTGACAACTTTGACCTTTTAGACTGAAGTTCAACCGTAGTTAAAACGGATAAGGTAAAGAATCAATATATTTAGAAGAGTAATTATACATTGTTGAGAGTGAATCACTAGAAATTTAACATTGAACACTATGTTTTGCAATGCAGTAAACATCTATAAACTTTATAGATTATATAAATAATTTGTAATAAAATATACAAATATGGTAAGTTTTAAAATGTAGGCATTAGTGATGTCTTGTAAAAAAATTCTGAAGTGAAAGGTTGTAAAAATACCATGTTGGGTTTCAAGAAAACACATTTAAGTAAAGTACAATGCGTAAATGAGAAAGTGGCCAAAAGAGCCAAAACAAAACTGGTTCGAAAGATCTGATGAAACTTATTCATATAATATGAACTTCAATGTCATATGTTTAAGTTTTCTAGCATAGCGTTTAAACACTTTTATAAAAGAAAATGTTTCTATGTTTTTCGAAAACATGTCAAAATGGTAAGCAAGGTTGAAAATGGTTTGTATGCCCTTAAAAGCACATCTATCCATTGAAATGGATTTGAAATAGCAATGTTAAAACAAATATTGGTTAAATTGAGTTTTGAAGAAAGGTGTTAAGTTAAAGCAAGTTGTCAAACGATTTTTAGCGAGAATATGGATTACACTGTTAGGAAATGTCTACTAAGTTGAATGAAGTGGTTATAAAATATTTTATTGATGATAAATAAAACCGATGAAGCAAAATAACTTTTCGATGGAAGATTAAGAAGTAAGGAATAAGTATGTTAGTGTAGCTGATCGTACCTAAATACTAAGGCGAGTACAAGGCGAGTATAAGGCGAGTATAAGGCGAGTACCGATGTCTTTTTCCCCAAGATAAAGGACAAGAAGAATTGTTTGAAAAACGTTTTATGGCGTCAATGCAGTTTACGACCTTTTATAGAGGTCAAAGGGGCATCCTATGTTATGTTTTAAGCTCAAGATGGAAACAACGTAGAACTAAATCATAGCGTAGTAATAAGGTCTCACGTATGGGTTAAACCTCCGTGTCTCCTCGTGAGTCGAATCCGGAATGCCCGCCAATGGTATCCAAGTGATTACTTAGTGGCGACTCATCTACCTCCTTACGCGATGCTCCAATTATCATTCGTGTCGGTATCAAAACGCTTTTTCCTAGTTGTAACTCTAGTAAGAAGACGATGAAGTGGTATCGAGGAATAATTGATATAGGTTTCGACTTAAGATTATTAGTAGTGTGTATCTAGCTACTAACCTTACATCTAAAGTCAAAATCTACCGAGGAATACTCATTCTCAGTACTAAGTGCATTGCTCCTAGAGTGGCAAGTGATATAACCTAAGTGGTTAACCTAGCACTTGATAAGGGATAAGAATATTTCTGAATAAAGGCATTGTTATAAAAGTGCACTTAGTTTCTAAGTGTATCTAGATGAATGCCTATAATATGCAATGCCCGTACGCACATCAAAAAAATTTTGTTTTTCAAAAGTTTAAGTTGAAAATTGTTTTGAACATAATTCTACTATAACCATTCCAGCCTCACATTAACTTTCCTTAATTAAGCATAATTGGCCAGGCTATACTTAATTAAAGTCCAATAATGCGTACTCGAATTAGTTATACCAGTAGTATGTTCAGTATTTAAAAAAAAAACGTTCAGAAATTTTTTGGCTATAGTTGTGGTTCTCCAAAGGAAAACCGGTATTCTCTATAACCTTCGGCTCTGATACCATTTCTGTCACACCCCGCTAAAGCGGAAATACGGGGCGTGGCAGTACAAAGGGTCTCATAGCAAAAGTTAAAAGACAACACCAACCATAGTATTAAAAATCATTACAAATTTACAATGAGTTTGAACAACTTTTTAAAAGAGATTACAATGTATTTAAAAGTCAACACATGCAAATGCTCCTACAAGTGTTGTATCTCTACGTGCCTCTTACTAGATGATTCCTGAAAAAGCATGTAAAACGAGCGTCAACTACAAAAATAGTTGGTGAGTACTCACATATTTAAAAATAATATTGGTTTCATAAATCGAAATAAAAATTTTGATAAAAGTTTCCACGAATAAAAATATATTGCCAAAATAAGTAAATAAGTTTGCATAAACAAAGTTCGTTGTCATCATGAGAGATAAAGTATGTTGCTCAAATGAGATGCAATGTTCATATTCTCATGGGAAATAAAGTTTGTTACTAAAACGAGTAAACAAGTTTCATTGCTAAAATGAGTATATAAGTTTCGTTGATAAAATGAGTATACAAGTTTCGTTACTAAAATACGATATAAGATTTGTATATGCATCAAGTTTCCATTCATGAGTTCACAACCCAAGCCAAATGACCGTTCCTGCCCCCATTCCATCATGTCCATGGTTCCCATGATGTCAGTTCATGGAAATATGCACTCGCGGTTCCGGGCGAGTGGGGGCTGTCGACCCCAAATAGCGCTATCCATAAGACCATCGGCTCGAATATGAGTTAATAGGTTGTATCGGTTCTCCGGGGACTTAATCGTACAAGTTCATAACACCAAATTCATAGTACAAGTTCATAATACAAGGTTCATACAACAAAGTTCATATCATATAGTTCATAGCACAAGTTGATAAAATAATGTTCATAGAAATTGTAGCATGCTTTCCACCCCAAAACATTAAAAACGTAAAATATGGGCTATTAATACTCACAATATGCAAAATATAGCAACCAAGTTTATACGAGTCAAATAAATACAATGAACATAGATAGTTTAAGACATGCTTTCCCACCCCCAAAACATTTAAAAGAAACCGAAATTAGGGGAGTCGTGAATACTCACAATACATTGAGATGATGCTATTGGTGCCTTGAACTACGTTCCACGTGTACCACTCCCGATTCCTACAATAATGGTATTCGCTAGTGAGTCTCTAATCGAAATCTAACACTAGTATACTTACTACTACAATAGAATTATGCCAATATTGTGTCAAAATTTAATAATGATAAGTTACAAAAATTTTTCTGTGAAAATTAAATTTCAATGAATCAATTGTTATATAACAATTTAAGTGGAAAATTATCATTATTGAAATGTTAATATTTAACATTTTAAGAAGTGTTCTAATGATTAAATATTCAAAAACTAAATCAATTTAGTTTTAAATTTCCAAAACTTTGTATTTCAGTTTTAATTGAAGTCAAAGACCTTAAGATAAATTTTCTTGAATTTTTGATTTGTCTAACTATTTTTCACCATTTAATTCCTTGAATAATCATAAAATCATGGAAAAATAGTAAATTATCATGAAAAATTCTTATAATTTTTGTGTAACTGTTTTACAGTGTACATAATCTGGGAAAATTATTAATATGTGTTTTCAAAAAGTTTAACACAATTTTTATGATTTTTGTACATTTAAGTGTATTAAATCTTGGGAAAATAGAAGAAAAATAGCATATAGAAGATAAAAATCATCAAAATTTTTATTTATCATCCTAACATATTATAAGAGTTTCTGGTAAATTTTTATTAATTTTGGATGAGTAAAACTAGTTTTCCTGTTTTTAATCCATTATAAACACAAAAATCATGGAAAAATAGATATACATTTTGAAAAATTCCCAAAATATTTTTCTGAGTCTTAAATACAGGGTACAAGCTGTGAAAAATAAGAAATAATATTTTCACATTCCCTAAAGTGTTTTTATGATTTATTAGAGCTAAATAAAAAGAAAATTAAAAACCATACTAAACAGTAACAAAAGTCATTGGAACTTCATGAGGAATGTTTATTAACTTAAAGGACCATCCAAGAATTTTTCCAGAACTTATTTACTAGTGTAAGTATTTTATATGATTTAACACTCTATTTTCTTATTATTTTCATATAAAAATAAAGAAAATATATATTGAGCTGAAAATTTCCAGAATGCATCTTCATATAATTTAATAATAATGAAAAATTGTTTTATTATTTTTGATGTTGAAAACCATGCCTAAAGGCTCAATAAATTATAGAGAAAACTTGGTTCTTGTGATTTATGTAAAGATCATTGATGTTACTATGACAATTTTTGCAACATGTTACAAAGACTTTTGAATCAAGATCTTTTTGTACCTATTAATAAATGATATTAAGAGTTCAAAATAATTTTTGATTGACTTTTAGTGATGAATAAGTCCTTTGAACATGCAACACAAAACAAATGTTCATAAGGAAAGTGCTGTTTGAGCAACAGTTTTGTAAAAATTGGTAAAAATAGAAATATTGGAATTTTCCAGTGAGGTCAGATGGGTTTGAAAGCTAACTCAAAATATTATATTTCAGAAAAAGAATCACGAATTTTGGTTAAGAAATGAGTGAGATATGGCAGTTTAAAGTCAGGTAAAGAAATCTGGCAGATTGCATGCATGATGATTGGTTAGAAAAGTGAGTTTTCATCATTTCCTTGAGTAAATCTTTTGAAGTATTTTAAATATATCATGATAAACTCATATTTTAGTCATGTTTCCAGAGATCAAAAGATTAAAACTTATCAAAATGTATACATGCATTTATGAACAAAATTTTGTTTCTCAAAAACTCTTAACTTTAGTTTGATGTTTTAATCCTTAAAATCGATTTTTGCACTAAGATCATGAACATGCAACCTTGTTTATCATACATGCATGGTGTTAAAACACATCCATCATGTTCTAAAAACCATTTTAACAAAAATAAAACAAGTTTGAAGAAGATGAAGAAGGAGAAAGTGTAAGAAAAAGAGCAAAACTTGAAGGAAAAGTGAAGTAGAAATCGATTTTACCTTCAAGAATACCACAAGATGATGAAGATTTCGAGTTTTAGGAGTGTTCTTGGGTTTGTTTTCTGGAAAATTTCATGGTTCTTAGAGGGAGGAAGAGAGAATGGAGTGGTGTTTGGAGAGAAAAATTAGAGAGAAGGTAGAGAGAGTTTTCGAGAGAGAGAAAGAAGAGAGATGTGTGTGTTGGAGAATGAGAGTGTGAGAGAGAGATATGGGGAGAGAGGGATCCGAATTTTTTTTAGTATAATACCCCTTTCTCATTCATTTTCTTTTATAAAATTTAAGTTCTTTTATAAAATATCTCAATTTTTATATAAAATGTGCACTAAAATCAAGTTTTTATTCATAAAACCTTGATTTTTGATTTATAAATTAAGGGTAAATGTTAATGAGTTAAATTTTATTTTCCTTGATTATATTTCCCTAAATTTAATTGTTTTAGGATAATATTATGAGTTTCATAACTATTTTTATAGAATTCTTGATGTCAAGTTTTATAAAATTTAGGTTTTAGGGTTTTTAGGGTTTTGAGAATTAATAAATCTTTAGATATCAAAATCAATAGAATCTTTGAGACTTCAATTTATCTTATGGTATTATAACTCTTTTATAGTTATAAATAATATTTGTAACTTATTTTATCGGTTTATTGGCATTCTATGTAGTGGTTTCGAGATTCAAACAAAATTTAGGAAATCAAGTATACTAGTCCTAGTTTTCAACTCTGACTTAAGTTTCTATGAGACTCCAACCTAATTTCTACTGCTAGGTCAAGTGCATAATGTGTGTATATGATTCATGAAAAGGTGTTTGAGTCAAAGAGTGACCCAAATATGGATAGTCACTACAGTTAAGTAGTAGTAGAATTCACATATCAATGTGAAATCTAAGTACACTATCATCCGATCCTACTTGTTTCCAAGTTTCTAGTAGGTTATAACTTAGCTTCTAGTTACTAAGTCTATTATGTGTCGTGCCTATATGTGCAACTAAGTTTATTCAAATCTAGAACCGACTCGAATTTTGACGGTTGTCACAGTTTGAATAACGTAGTTATTCAGGAAGTCAAAACATGCAAAGTGAAACACAAGAATAATACTAATCCTATATGGTCCCAAAACCTTTGAGTCAGATTGATTACTCATTATTCATTGTATAATGTTTCAAATAATCAACTTAATACTTGAACTAAAATAATAGTTGTCTCATCCTACAAGCATGCACACTATGTTTACCTATGGTCCTTTCTTTGTGGAATAGATGAAATGAAAACATTTCAATGATGCTCATTTCACGATTCCAAATCCTTATGATAAATGTAAGAATACAAGATTCTTTTCCATTTACTGAAATATGTTAGATTCTAGACTTATATGGAATGATCCTCTTGTAATGACTATACACAAAAGTCACAAAGACTTGGCAACATACATTACAAAGTATTCCAATGGAGAGTAATTCCACGGAAACGAAGTCTCACATTCAAAGTGCATTCCTTTGAACGTCCTTCTTGCATTAAGTTTTATAATCTTACACAGATTTAAAGAATAACTTCCACTTATGGAAACATTTCCATATTCCCATTTTGACTATCACTTCTAAACAATAGTTGCCTCTTTTCAGAATATGTCAATGTGGTCCTTCCAAAATTAACACTATGCTTCCAACTGTCCATGAGCAACCAATCTTTGGTAAGCCTCAGATTGACCTCGACAATTGCTTAATCATTTTAGTCATATACAGTTCTGGTCCTTTTTCACTCTTAATTCCCTAGGCATTTGGAAAAATTAGAACGGATGAATATTACAACACATGTAATCGATCCTATATCTTCAGTATATGGGACACGATTCATGATGTCACACATAAAGACATGATATTAGACCAGGCTTTTGCTATAATATTTCTATTTGCCATGTTTTCATAATTCAAATTATGAAAAGGGATGTCGTAATCAAAATCGAATTTTAGAACGCAAATAATATTTCCATATATAGAATTTCCTTATGTTGAACGATTCCAACATAACATTCATATATATAGTTGACTAAATTTGATTAAAATCTCAATCTAAGCTTTTAAAATTGGAATGAAGTATAATTTCCTCTCCCTTAATTATAGCTAAACAACTTTTCAAACCCTGCAACTTTGCAAATTGAAACTTTTGTTTTCTATAATTAAAATTGCTAACTTGCAACACTTAACATAATAATCATGCTCCCACTAACATGATAATTATATGGTTAACAGCATAACACTTATGCTCCCACTAGCTTTGACATATATCTAGAAATCAGTTGGACTTCTAGAAATCAATACTTTATTGACTTTCATTACCAAAGTTCAGGTTTCTGATACGAGATGCTCCGATAAGACTTTATCTAAGCTTCCCAAAATCATAGACCTTTCCTTAGATAGCTCATATGTGTGTCTAAAAAATTTTAGAACTATGAGAAGGGTTACCATAATCATAGTCTCAAATGTTTAGACCTTTGCCATGGCTCACACTTCAAATTATGAAAAGGTATGCCGTAATCATAATCAAATTTGAGAATGCAAATATCATAACTACTATCTCCTTAAAATCTACTTAGTGAAAGCGTTTCCTCACCATCATTTCCATGAATCGAAGAGAAACCTTATGACACTTAGATTTTATGGTGTATGTGTTCCTTTCCATGTGAATTTTTCAAAAACATAACCACAAGAGGAGGTTAGTGATAAAACCAAACTCATATGGACTGAACTTGTTCAATCTTAACTTCTTGCCACCTGGCAGCACAAGGGCCTACCATTGCTTCCAATAAGTTATGCAAACAACTGAGAACTCATAGAACTCACATGCATAGTCAACTTTAACTGGAATGGGCACAAAAACAAGAATATGTCAACACGATAGGTTATAAACCTCAAGTCGTGTGCTAGTGATAAACAATACTCTTCATTAGTTCTTTGAAACTTTTCAAGATCTTTAAGACTCCCACTGACCTCTTGACATATAAGATTCTCTTGTCAAGAACCATTCCTTGACAAAGAAAATATTAAAGATTTAGTGCGGATTCTTATCAAGACAAACACTTCACACAATTGGCCTTAGTTGGTATTTGTTTCATCCAAAACATCACAACTCACCAACTTCAAATGTACAATAGTAGAAAACATTTTGCTCTACATTTGATAAGTGTTTTAACCCTTCTTAACATAATGCCACTCAAGGCTCGATCTTGGAGTGTTACTTTAAGACTCAATTTTGGAACGAAGTATGATTCTTCTTTTGATTTAACCATTTCAACAATTCACGATTCCTGTTCTTAGTCAAACAAATGCACTAAGATGTCCTTAGAGGATCAACTGTGATATGGTTTTTCATAATCATTAAGATGATCATAAAACATGATACTCAAGTACTCTCCCATCTTTTCAGATTGGAGAAACTTTTATCTTTCTATGTAGTTTGATTCTTCTCATTTGTGCTGCCATACATTTAAACTTTTCCAATGTTTCATAATTATACTTAAACTTGTAAGCACAACCATATTTACTAAACTTTAGTAAATCATGACGAATAGCCTTATCGTTCTTTTTGGTGGACCTGATCAGCACACAACCTAATGTACCTGATCTCCTACTCCTTCACTTGACTAACATATACATGTGAACAAGGAATTAGTCTTAATTTCCCAAAGATGAAAATTCTCATTCATCATACAATACAAGTTACATGATTCCAAGTTTCTATCCAACTGAAACTTGGGTGATGAGAATCTTTCCTTATTTGGTAAATTACGACACTACCACAAACGGAAGAATCAAATCAATTTTCCAATATTGCTATCAATGGAAACATATAAACAACAATTTTCATAAATGCCATTGTAAGGATATTTAAAATAAAATCAAGACTTTTTCTTTTTATTTAAAGAATTGCGGAAAAACTTATCATTACAATGCAAATACATATGAAAACGTTGTTGTTATCTATACCTAAGAATATATCATAACTCCTAAGTAGCTTAAAATTCTGATCATCGGACCATGCGATCAAAATCCATCTCTTCACGATCAGAATCAGCTTACTCTTCCTTTAAGCTTCCTTTGATTCTTCACAACATCAAAATGTAATTTCATTACATCATGTATAAAGAATCTCTAAATAGGAACTTAATAGAGTTAGATAGTGGACTTTACCTGAAATAGAGTCAAACCTTTTGACTTTACCATCCTTATGACCTTTTAGGTAGTCAGGGCAGCTTCACAACCGGTGTCCCTTTAAATGGTAAAAACATTCCCATAGCCGGCCTTTCTCTTAAGTTTAAACTTTTTGACTTCAGCCAATTCCTCTCTCCTAGGAGAAGAAATTATTTCTGGATTGTTTCATGGAAACTTGGGAAGTAGATCTTCCAATGAAATTTGCTTTACCAGTGCTCCAAATCATTGTTGATTCAGCAGCAACAAGCAAATAGGTAAGATCAATAAGGGTCATGTCGTGATCTGTCATCAGGAGTGACTGAAGAACCAAGTCAACAACCAACTACCTCGATACTTCGACACCCAACTCTCCCAGCCTGTCAATATGTAACTTCATCTCCAAGATGTAAGCACGTATAGACTTTGCTTGCCAATAGGGATTGAGTGACCTTGAACTTGTGGGTTAGGGAGAAATATTGGAGGAGGTGGAGGAATTGAAGTATGATTTCCAGTCCCATTAATGCACAACAAAGGGATTAATCTTTCACATTGATCGCCATTTGGGATATCATCTTCATTAGGAAAGCTTTATCCACAAGGATAAGGAAGACCATAGTTGTCATAACTAGACATCTATGAGGGAGAAATTCAAGTTTAGTTGATTTAAGTCCTTAATATAACACCCAATATAAAATATTAAGGCTAGGACCCAACACAATATTTTATAACTTGGAAGAGGGATGCCGTAATCCAAGCTACAAAATATTTTAAGGTAGGTAAATGACGATTTACCAATTTCCACCATGAAAAACGAAATTCGACATTAGGTTTTAAATGAATTGAAACTCCTAGATCTTTTGAGATTCATTGAACTTGTAAGGTCCTGAAACGGATCTTTACCAATGATCAAGAAACAAACAATCACAATAGAATTAGAAGAAGAAAAGAAATCAAGCTTGCACACGTTTATAGCATAAAACGTCTGGTACAACTCGACACAGTACACTGTAAACTCTCTTGCATCAACAACTAGACAAAGACCTACACCACCACTATATATACACGACTGGGTCGCAAAGTAGGTTTACGGCCGTAAACGTGTTTACGGCCGTAAACTCACCTTTGGACCGTAAACTACTAAACAACCCAAAAATGCATTAAAGACTCATACTAAACTAATACAATGAAAGCCTAGACCAAAACATTAACTGGACCCTTCAATCTCCCCCTTGGTTTGGTGCTAGCTTGGACTCAGTTTTTGTCGATCACCAGCACATCAGATTTTCCCATAGCTCCGTTCCACATCTGTTGAATCATAAAAAGTGACCCTCTTAAACTACAGCTACCGCAGCCATCCAGCACCCGCAGTTAACTTCTTCATCAACAACCGCAACTGGAGTCTCTTCCTACCGCAGTCACTTAACTAGATTACTTTACTTGCATGGCCACTCTTAGAGAGGTAATCTAGTGTACATCGTGAGTCTCTATAAATAGAGCTCATTCTCTTTGTATTAAAAAAAAACAGGCATCTATCTATTCTGAATACACTTCTCTGAAGTTATCTTTTCTATCCCTATATCTACGCATCACTTCTTACTCTCAATTCTTACTAGACCATAACTGATTATAACCTCTCTCCGGAGCAAGTCTTCTGTGACTTAATCACTAAGTTTGATCTTCCTTATTAACTTCGTTTGAATGTATTCCATGTTATGAATCAACTTAAGTGTATACTTGATATAATCATTGATGTCATTTCTATTACTTTACTTTTCCACAACTAACTCTCTAACTTATTAATATTATTGTTGAGCTTTTAGATCCTCCGAGATTAACCATTCCGCAATACTACTCGTTCTAACGTTTGTTCAAGTGTGTCTCTAAGTTTTTCTCTCAACAATTGGTATCAGAGCCATAGTGGTTGCTTTTTGAAAACGGAACTCTAATTTTCAAAAGGCCTTCTATGCCACTAAAGCTCATTTCTTCAAAAAAAAACAATTTCAAATGGCACAATCGTTATCTCTGAACGTTTCCAACAGTGTTGGTGGTTCTAACCGAGCCCCAATACTGGTAGCAAATGAATATCATCACTGGTCACAAAGAATGGAAAGATACTTAAGGAGACTTGGTAGAGATGTATGGCGATCCGTAGAAGAAGGACCTCATGTAACAATCCTTACACCAGTCCAAACTGACGGCGCTACAACCAGACTAGGAGGAGGACAACCAGTCATGAGCCGTCCCACCAAGGATGATCTCGATAAAATGGAAAATGATGTTGTTGCTTTTTATGAAATCTCCTGTGGAGTTGCTCCTGACAACTTCGATATTATCATAAATTGCAAATCACGAAAAGAGATCTGGGAAGTTCTCAAGAATCTGTACGAAGGCTCAGAACAAGCACAAGACAAGAAACTTACTACCGCACTCAATAAGTTCAACAACTTCAAAGCTCATACCGGAGAAAGCTTGGAAGATTCCTTCAAAAGGTTCAACCTGATAGTCACCAAGTTATCCAATGCGGGCACCATCCGCAGTAACCATGAAACAAATCTTCAGTTTCTTAATGGTTTGGGAAGACATTGGACTACGGCTAAGATGATAGTCCAGGGCGATAGAAAGATTCACTCTTTGTCACTCTACAAGCTCTATGGAGAGTTGCAAGCGCAAGAATCCACCGTACTCAAAGACTGTGCTGACTTCGGAGGACCACTTGCTCTCATAGCACAAACCCCACCGCAGTCATCCTACTCTTCCTCGTATGACACTCCACCGCAGTCATACGAAGCAGATTCAGAGTATGACGATGAAGAAGAATTTCAGAAGGCTATCGCTATGGTTAGCCAACAGTTCAACCGTCTACCACCTCCTTCCTACCGCAAGAATCAACATTTCAACAAACCTCCATTCAACCGTAACTTCAGTCCACAGAATAATCATTCTCGGTATCTAAAAGGTTCTCATCCACCACCGCAATCTCAAAATTCTCAACCAAAGGAGGTACCGCAGTCTACTCCAACCACTGACTCCGGTACTACCTCTGAAGACAAGACTGATATTTTGATTTGTCACAAATGCAACAAAGAGAATCACTTTGCAATAGATTGTAAGACCAATGTAGTAAAAGACATAGCATTCTATCTTAGAATGGCTCCAGAGTTGGAAGATAAGGAAAAGGCAAGGGCATACATAGCCCATGTCAAAAGAGACCATCAAGTTTGGTCATCTGGAGATGAAGATGAAGCCATCAGCAGTGTCAAAGGAAAAGAGAAAATCTGCATGCTGGCAACTGCGGATGATGATGAGTCTACAAAGCTGGAAAAGAACTACTGCTACATGGCAAAGGATGGAACTCTAAGCATCGTCGAACAGGTAAAACTCATGATCCAAACTCTAAACTATAGCATGCATGACTGTCAACCATACATAGATGATCTTAATGACACTTGTGTTGCCGTCCTTACAGACTATAACAAAGCCTTAGATGAGAAGAACATTGCGTCCCAAGAAATGTTCCATGTGAGAGGACGCCTGGATAACAAAAGACTCAAAATGGCTATGTTAGAAAAAGACTTAGAGTTAGAGAAAGATGCAAGAATGCTGAGTGAAACACAATTAGAGATAGCTTTGAACCAGAAAGATTTAGCTCATAGTGAAATTGTACGCTTAAATCTTTTAATCGAAAAATTGTTCAATGAAAGTGAAGCTATTGAAAATTTGGTAAATAATGGCACTGTGGACAATACATACAATTGGGGTTGGTCAAATGGATATCCTAACGCAATGGATTCCTCACCCCGGTTCAACAAAGACAGACTGTATGTCCTTCCAGACCGAGAATTTCATTTCCCAGTCAATGACAAGACCTTCCCCGGAGACATCAAAACTCACTTCGGTAGACTCCATAATCTAAGAAATAATTGTGTCATTGAGGAAATTATGCCTGAGGTTTTGGGTCACACAAGTGATCAAATTCCTATCTATGGCACCATTTATCCAAATTCTCAAACCTCACCCGTAGTTGATGAAGAATTTGTCATTGACGGCCCCGAAGTCTCAAAAGACTTTCCATCTCTGCCCTCAGACCGCAGTGTCTCACACTATAGTAAAAAATCCCTCAAGAGTCCCACTAAAGTCCCAACTAAGACTTACTCTGCAGTAGTCAAATCTTCACTACCGCAGTCCTCAGTAAAAGGAACTGTGACCCTTCAGGCGATTCATCATGAATTACCTATACAAAACTTTGAAGTGGGTCAATGCTCACAGACCCCAGCATCTTCAAGTTCGGATGACTCAAGCCCACATTTTCAAAATCATTCTAAGAATTCCAGGAAACCGCAGTTGAACAACAATGACTGCGGTTCACCAAAATCCTTGGCCAAAAAGGCCTTCAAAGAGGAAATTAGATCTCGAGGCACAAATAGACACACTTTTTCAAAAAATAAGAAGCATGTCAGAATTCCAAAGTCTAAGAGTCCAGAAAAATTTGTTTTCTCACACTACTTTTCAAAAAACTCTCCCACCAAGAAAACAAACAAAAGGGAAAGTCCACCTTCAAAAGTCATTCCTACTTCTTCTGACACAACCCAAAAGGGTGTTCAGTCTTTTCAAAACAATGGTTTTCAGGTCTATTCCTCAAATGATCCTAAATGGAAAGGGATTTTAGCCACTCCAACACTTTCAAAGTCACGTCACAATTTCAACAAATGGAAGGGTATTCTACAAAATCCACCAAAAAGGACTCAAAGATTTGCACGTGCTAAACCTTTTAAAAAACAAACTTTTTCAAAATCCAACAACTTTCATGTCAGGGATTACCAACCTCGGACCGGTAACAAGTCCAATTCATCCTATAGACCGCTGACCAAGCATAGTGTCAGATCAAAAGACAAAATCTCTTTTTGTAAATGTCAGTGTAGTTGTCAAAAGGATTCATCCTATGTCAAATCTAGTCGGAGTCATAAACCTCGTACTTTTTCGAAAACTCACAACACTCCAATTCTGCACAAACATCCAGGACTAGGATTAAAAGTTGACAAGAGACCCATCCCTGCAACCTCGGTCCATGCATCATTCTGCAATTCACCAATTGCCCCAGGCTCCAAACTAGTTTGGATGCCTAAACTAACCGTATAATTCTCAGGCTTTGTGCAAGGAGGAACAAGAAGAAGAATGGTTAATTGACAGTGCCTGCTCCTTGCACATGACCGGAAGGTTAGAATACCTTCGGGATTTCAGGCTTATATGCAATGGTGGAAATGTCACATTCGGCAACAATGCGAATGGGGTCATCCGAGGTTACGGTGTTCTCACTACGGGGAATTTCTCTATTCAGAAGGTTGCCTATGTAGAAAGCCTTAAACACAATCTCATCAGTGTAGGCCAACTATGTAAGGGAGGACATCGGGTTGAATTTGATGATCAGTTCTGCTATGTAATGACTAGTGACAGAAACACCTGTCTGATCATATCCAGATCCGAAGGTACCATGTATCCTTTAGATGTCTCTCTGATCATTGGCATATCGCAGTTGTGTTTCCTGTCCAAAGTTGTATCCGAAGTCAGCTGGCTATGGCACCGCAAGCTAGCTCATCTCAATTTCAGGTACATCAACAACTTGGTTACAGGAGAACTAGTCAGAGGTCTCCCTATTCTCAAATTCAGCAACGATACTCTTTGTCCGACTTGTGAATGTGGTAAAAAGTCCAAAGCAAGTCACCCTCTGGTAATGGACTCTTCAATTTCTGAACCACTGGAGCTATTGCACATTGATCTCTGCGGTCCATCTACCGTAGCCAGTCTCCATCATAAAAAATACATACTGGTTATTGTAGATGACTTTACATGCTTCACATGGGTCTTCTTCCTCAGACTCAAGTCAGAAACACCGCAGATTTTCATCAACTTCATCAAAGAGATCGAACTTCAGATCAAGCTTCCAGTAAGAAGGATCCGCAGTGATAATGGAACCGAGTTTACTAATCATCTCCTCAACGGTGTCTTGGTGTCCAAGGGCATCTCTGACAACTTCTCAGCTCCCTACACACCGCAACAAAATGGGGTAGTAGAGAGAAGGAACCGCACTCTAGTAGAAGCAGCCAGATCTATGCTTAACTTCGCACACCTTCCTCTCTAGTTTTGGGCTGAAGCCGTAACCACCGCATGCTTTGTTCAAAACCAAAGCATTGTGTGCAAACGTCTCAATAAAACAGCATATGAGGGCCTTAACAACCGAAAGCCAAATGTTCGCTTCTTTCATATCTTTGGGTGTAGATGTTTCGTGATCAACAACAGAGATCGGCTTAACAAGTTTGCACCGAAGTCTGATGAAGGCATTTTCCTTGGTTATTCCACTAACAAGGTTGCTTATCGAGTGCTCATCAGACGTACAAGGCTGATCATTGAAAGCTTCGATGTGAAATTTGATGATTCTCACATCCGCAACGCCCCTCCATCCACTGAAACCACCGCAATCATGGAAAGCGATATTCCTGCCTCTTCAGGTCCTTTAAATCTAGTTGAAGTCAATTATGATGATCTTTTCGATACTGTTGAAACGGCGAAACTATCCGAAGTTCTTGTGTCACCCGCAGCTCAACAACAACACGCTGATGTTTCTGGACCATCTCTATCTGAAGTAGCATCTCTCAATACTTTCACCTCTCCGGTTGAGGGGGAAAGCTCTACTCTGGATCTAGCAACAACCGTCGAGGTTCCAGTACTTGATGCTACTCAAGTTCCTATCCGGAGAGAATCATTACCATCAAATGTATCTTCGGATTCAGATGATGAACTCATAGAGAACATTGACACGAGAACCGATCCAAGGATTATCTCTCTCCCATCTGCAGTCCAAGGGGAACCTTCTCAGGTTCCAGAGGAACTCCCATCCGCAATCCAGGGGGAACTTCTTCCAACTGCTCAAGAAAATTCCATTCTCGTTCCAACAAACCAAGATGACTCAGCAGGATGTTCTCAAGTCCAGGGGGAACTGCCATCTCCAACCGCAGATTCTTCTGATATTCAAGATATTCCCTCTACCGCAGCTGCTGACCATCTGCAGCCCCGTCTACACGTATGGACGAAGGACCACCCACCAGATCAAATCATTGGCAACCCATCCGCAGGTATCCAGACTCGATCTTCCAAGGACCTATCTGACCACTGCCACTACACAGCATTTATGTCCTCGGTAGAGACCAGAACGATCAAAGAAGCATTGCTCGAACCGGACTGGATAGCTGCAATGCAAGAAGAGCTAGAAGAATTTCAAAGAAACAAAGTTTGGCAGCTCGTTCCGAAGCCACGTGGTCACACCATTGTTGGCACTAGATGGGTGTTCAAAAACAAGCTGGATGAATCTGGTGCGGTAGTCAAAAACAAGGCAAGGCTAGTTGCAAAGGGGTATAGTCAACTTGAAGGCATTGACTACGATGAAACGTATGCTCCGGTAGCACGCATGGAAGCTATCCGGATCTTCCTAGCATACGCAGCCCACAAGAACGTCAAGGTACACCAAATGGACGTTAAGAGTGCCTTTCTCAATGGGGAATTAAAAGAAGAGGTTTACCTTCAGCAACCTCCAGGTTTTGAAAATGTTGAATTCCCAGACCACTGCTACAAGCTTGAAAAAGCAGTCTACGGTCTGAAGCAAGCCCCAAGAGCATGGTATGAGACTCTTTCTGAATTCCTTGCCTCATCCGGGTACAAGAGAGGAGTGATTGACCCCACGTTATTTAGAAAAGCAAATGGTAACCACCTTATGCTCGTTTAAATATATATGGATGACATCATCTTTGGATCAACTGATCAAGAAATGGTGAATGAATTTGCTAAGCTCATAACCAACAAGTTCAAAATGAGCATGAATAGAGAGATTAACTTCTTTCTAGGGCTTCAAGTGAAACAAGTTCCGCAAGGGATATTCATTCATCAAGAGAAATACACCACCGAACTGTTAAAGAAATATTCTATGGACAATTGTTCTTCGGCTAAGGTCCCCATGGCCTTTGGTTATAAGATCTCTGCTGATCCTTCAGGAGAACTTGTGGATCACAAGACTTATAGAGGTATCATTGGCTCTCTAATGTACCTCACCGCAAGCCGACCAGACATTGTCTTTGCAACTGGTGTATGTGCAAGGTATCAGGCTGACCCGAAAGTGTCACATATGACCGCAACCCAACTGATATTACGGTACCTGAAAGGAAGCAAATCTCTTGGTCTGTGGTACCCCGCAGGCAATGACTTCAGCCTACAAGCTTTCACAGATGCGGATCACACCGGATGCAGATTAGACCGCAAAAGTACCTCAGGAGGATGTCAATTTTTGGGTGGAAGACTCGTCAGCTGGTCTTCAAGGAAACAAAGTTGTGTATCTCTGTCTACCGCAGAAGCTGAATATGTGGCCGCAGCCAGCTGTTGTTCACAAGTCCTATGGATGAAGACACAACTTATGGACTACGGATACAGAATGTTGCGGATACCGATATATTGTGACTCTGAAAGTGCTATTTCTATTTCTCATAATCCTATTCAGCACTCAAAGACTAAGCATATTGAACTACGGTGTCATTTCATCAAAGACCACATCTTGAAAGGTAACATTGAACTCATCTTTGTCCATACTCATGAAGAGATTGCTGATGTGTTCACAAAAGCGCTCGACTCCACAAAACTTAACTCCTTCCTGCAAATGTTAGGAATGATGAATCCCGACCCGCAATTCTTCTTGAATTGATAGATACCGCAGACCATCCTTGGTCTCCGTTGCAGTTCTAACTGAAAGTTACTTATGATAGATGGTTTTGGTACCGCAGTCTAGGTACCGCAACCATATATCATACTTATTTTTCATGGGTCCTTATTGTTTGTTATTAATAACCTTTTGTACAAGTGCTCTCCTCAGTTTCTTCTACTACATTCATAAATATACCCATCTGCAATGACATTTATTCATCCGCAATGACATTTGACATTTGTTCATCCGCAATGACATTTGACATTTGTTCATCCGCAATGACACTTGGTCATCCGCAATAAAGTTTCCATCCGCAATCACGTTGATAATTTCTCAACTGTTTCATCTACTCTTGAATCTTTGTGTGCTATTTAATGATCCTTCATTAAATAAAACATTAAGTAACAAAAAAAACATTCCCTTGAGAAACCGTCTCATTCTCTTTCTGAATAAACCTTGTGTCAGACCTATTTTTAGGTATGATGACAAAAAGAACGTTTTTCCATAATCACATCCTTAATTTGTCTTTTCCGCTTACCCAGAACGTCCCATCCGTTACAACTTCCTTTCCCCTCACCACTCTATCACCTGACGTGTTGATGCACGTCTGACATTTCATTAAATGCAAATCCCTTTTTTTGGTAAAATCTCAAAAACCTTTTTAAACTGTTTCATAATTATGTGGCTGAGATTTATTTGCCAATTCAAAAGATTCCCCCCAAACGACCATTTACCTTATCCTTTCTTTTCACCTAGGGTAAACACAGTTACCGTTCCAATTCACCACCTATATAAACCCTTCGTCTTCCCCAAAATCACTTTACGCTTTCTGAACATTGAATCTTTTCTCTCAAATCCTTCAAGAGCTCTGTTTCTCTACTCATTCTCTCAATCTTCAACAATGGTGAAATTCGGTGTCTCCAAGAAATAGTCAAAGGCATCTGGATCAGTGAACCCCACTGGTTCCGAATTTGCTTCACGACAACTCACACCCATGATCGCGTCAAGCACCTTCAGAGCGGTGTTCGAAGATCATCCCTCCTACAATGCCCCGATCAAGCTGATCATCAAGTTCCTGAAGAGTCACCCCTGTTTGGCGCCTTTGATGCTTTCACAGATGTTGTCCCAATCTCAACCCTTTTCAAATGTGCATTCTCCGCTTACCGCCCAATCGAAAACCCCCAAGAAGTTCATCTTAACCTAGTTAATGATTCTTTGGTCATTCTGTCCAAGGAAAAATTTCTTTCTCCCATAAATCTCCTTGTTCATCCCTCCATCAAGATTTTCACCCCCTCCATGACAGATGTCACTTCTGCTCTTTATCAAATGGGATACCAGAAGAAGATTAAGGGGATTGGGGAATTCAAGAAAAACCAATTGCCTGCGGTGTGGCAATTCATTTGCCACTTCGTCATCCGCAGTCTATCCGGCAGAACCGGAGGCACAGACAATATGGGACTAAAGCTTCTAGAGTTGGTATGGAGCATATTCACAGGACACGTTGTAAACTACAGGCAGATCCTATGGGACGACTTTCTACAATACATTCCCAAGGAGAACCCAAGGGAAAACCCAACCGAGCTCACCTTTGCAAGGTTCTGGTCACTCTGCATCTCAGACCTTCATGCGGATGCAGGAATCGACATGGGTAGTGACATCAATTTCTTTGTCACTAAGGATCTTAAAATGTACAATCCATCTTCTGATCAATCTCTTTTTGGACCAATTAGAAGACTTCCCACCCATATTCTTTCTACTCTGGGTCTTGAGATTGCTGATGTCTCAGACCATATTGAGGCTACGGAAGGTATTGCCCAATACCCTCCTACCCCGCCTCTTTAGAACCCATCCGCAATCATTAACCCTGAAGGTACCGCAGTCCCTTCTTCCACTACTCTCTCCAATCTTTCTCAAAGAAGAAAGCAATTGGACACCAAGAAGAAACAAAGAACTCCCAAGAAGGATGCTCCCAAACGAACCGCACCCACTAAGAAACGGAAAACCAAACCCACCATAACCACACCTGATAGTGATTCTGATGAGGATAGGCAACCAATTGTTATCCTTAAGAAAAGAAAAACAGATACCTTTGGCCAAATGCGTGACCGGACCGATACTGAAGCCTCTCAAAAGGCTCCGGTAGTCCTTGGGGTGGCCGCAGACCCATTCATCGTTACCATCATTTTCCAATCAGACTCAGAAAGTGAGTCTGATTCACAACATCGTGGAGACTCCCCCCAGTTCACTCCCAAGAGGATGACACAGGTGCACGCCCTAAGGTCTCCAGGGCTTCCCGACTGCATTTCTTTTCCCCTGAGGAGTTGCACTCCATCCTTTTGAATGTCACCCATACACTACAAACACCTTCCGAACCGCAGGGTACTTCTTCCGCCCATGCCAGAACTGAGCCGAGGCCAAACTTGACCACGGGTCAAGGAGACCAAGGAAGCTCAGGAAATCCTACTCTGCTTACATCCGCAGCAGGTGGTTTAGGCATGGTGAGCACAAACGTGCAAGGATCCGTGGACCCGAAGGACACTTCGATGCGATTTCATGGATTTGACGGCGATGAATCAAACGACTCATGGTTACGCTACACTCCGGTAACGGAGTCAGAAATAAAGAAATATGCCGCTTTCAGAAGGGCATTCCAAGCCCGCAAGGAGCAACAGATCAAGCAACAACAACAGAAGGAGCAAGAAATCCAGTCAGTGGCTAAGTATTGGGCAGATGCAAAAAATAATGCCAATATCGTAGCCACCATTCTCAAAGTTCAAGACTGGATGACCAAGATGACTGAGACAATCCTCAAAGCTCAAGCAACTGGTGAAGGTGCAGGTACCTCCAGAGTAACTCCAACTCCTACTCCAACTCCAAATCTAATTCCAACTCCAACAGTTCATGAATCACAAGACGAAGGAACCGCAATAAAGGTCAGTTCTGCTCCCACCTTCGGTCTTGATGATGAAGACATTCAGGAGGTAAATAAGCCCAGCCCTTCTGATGATGACCTCATGATGTTCGATGAAGAGGAGGAATCCAGTGGCTCTCACCATTCAACTTCTAAACCCAAAGAAAAGAAGAAAAAGAAGAAGAATGCGGTCACGAGAAAGGAGTTTCTGAGCTTACAAGCAAAAGTCGATCAAATCTTAGCTGCGGTCAAGCCAACTCAACCGCAACCAGAAGACACCCCAGGGCCGCAGTCTCTGATCGAACGAATAGAGCGCTTGGAAACGCGTGAGCGCTTGGCTGTTGAGAGAATTTCTCTCAAAGTTGAAATGGGGATCCGGTCCCTTGACAACAACCGCAAAGCAGATCACAAGGACTTTATGGCTGCTGCGGAACGCCTCATCTCTGAGGTGACCCCAATCAAGAAAGATCTCCAAGCAGCCATTACGGATCAAGCCACTCAGTCTCAAAAACTGATAGATGAGACTCACACTGCGTATGAGTCCACTATCTCAGTTCTTCAAGCCACCATAAACAGACTGCAATGATCCCTGTCCTCCAACTTCCACGGTCCTGAAATCCTTCAACTCACCGAAGAGATTCACAAGCTGCTCTTCAACCCCTCCATCCCTAACAATCAACAATTGGCAGAAGCCCTCAAAGCTCAATTTCAAGAAGTCTATGCCAAGGTTGATGGCCTTAAACAATGGCTTGAGGAAGCTCCTCCGTTGCATTCCTCAAGAGGGGGAAGTGAAGAAGAAAAAGTCCATCACTCCGATCAATCAATCTCTCAACATCAGAGCCCCCCCATCATCACAGAAAAAATTCCTACACCGCAACCATCTCACCATACTCCACCTCCTCATACTTCACCACAAAAGGAGAACACTCCTAACCCAGAGACCCCTCCTCACTTTAAAAATCTGGTGGAGCATATGTTCTCTCCAAGCTCAACTGACTCTCCTGCCACCACCCAAAGGAAGAAAGATTGGAAGGCAGCCAAACTGGCTGAGCCAATATGGAGAGAATGCGGTTTTGACATGGCCATGGACGAATCCTTGATCAACTCTTGTATCAATCCTCACCGCAGACCGCTGGATGAAGATTACAGACCTCGCCTCACATATGTTGAACCTCCTTCGGATGGCTACTGGGATGTTCCAATGAAGTTTGATCTACCACCTCTCGATCCTGCACCGATGCCTACCGAAGGTTATGAAGAAATATCCTTAGGTGCAACCAACTTTCCTGAGCTTGGAGTCATTTTCAAAAGGAAGATCGATAATGTCAAATACTTCATTCCAATGACTGCCATGCATCGCCTCACCAAGAAGCAACTTGACATCTGCCGAACTGCAGTTGAAAGATCGAGGCACACTACCGCAGAAGTCAAGTTCGAGATCTTAAGAAGAATCATCTGGCTGGAAAACATCAGGAAGTTTTGGTGGATCCTGATCAAGTTTCTCAAACATGATAACTGATCAGAAGTTAAAGAGGTCACTTAGGGGGAAATTGTTGAATCATAAAAAGTGACCCTCTTGAACTACAGCTACCGCAGCCATCCAGTACCCACAGTCAACTTCTTCACCAGCAACCGCAACTGGAGTCTCTTCCTACCGCAGTCACTTAACTAGATTACTTTACTTGTCTTTTATTGTAACACTCTCTTTTGTCCAGTATGCCTTGCATGGCCACTCTTGGAGAGGTAATCTAGTGTACATCGTGAGTCTCTATAAATAGAGCTCATTCTCTTTGTATTCAAAAAAACCACGCATCTATCTATTCTGAATACACTTCTCTGAAGTTATCTTTTCTATCCCTCTATCTACGCATCACTTCTTACTCTCAATTCTTACTAGACCATAACTGATTATAACCTCTCTCCGGAGCAAGTCTTCTGTGACTTAATCACTAAGTTTGATCTTCCTTATTAACTTGGTTTGAATGCATTCCATGTTATGAATCAACTTAAGTGTATACTTGATATAATCATTGCTGTCATTTCTATTACTTTACTTTTCCGCAACTAACTCTCTAACTTATTAATATTATTGTTGAGCTTTTAGATCCTTCGAGATTAACTATTCCGCAATACTATTTGTTCTAACGTTTGTTCAAGTGTGTCTCTAAGTTTTTCTCTCAACAACATCTCTTTCTCGATAATCTCAGCAACCATTGAAGTGTACTCCTTTACAGCAGACTCAAACAGGTCTTCAGCCACCTTGATCTGATGAATGGAGAGCTGATGTATATCCCACTTACCAAATTGAAGAAAATCCCTTTTGTCATACAAGCAGATACAATCGTCTTTAAGCTTGATGACAACAGACGCTGTAGTTTCATCAAACACCCAGTATTGCATGGATGCGAGAGAACCATCTGGATGATTTTGAAGAATGGGAATCTGCTTTACTTGAGTAGTAGCGGGCCACATCACTGACCGAAGTGGCTAATTTGTTTTGGGATCAATGACACTCGGGTAAACCTTGATTATAGACTCGACAGTCTTCATTGAAGTAAAGCCCTTAGCCACTTGATCTTCCAAAAATGTCATGAACTGAGTTGCCATGGGATTATTTGATGGATTTGAGAAAGGAGCATTAGACAGCTCGGTAAGATCAACCCTAGTAAAAGAGTGAAAATCGTGAGCATCTTTGTACATTTCAGTATTGCCGCTCTTTCTTCTCACTATGCACATGTTCATAGTGTCATGGAATCCCCACGAAATGATCCCTGACCTATCACCATAAAAGTCTCTGAAACGATTTTCTCCCAGATCTGTAAAGGTAATCTTTGATTGATCCCATGGAGCATTGTGATATGAGCTCCTTTTGAATAAGAATTGACCCTTTTCAGCTGACTTGGCCAATTTAGCACGTTTCAATGCCACTATACTCGGAGCTTGTGCCGGTTCCTTGTCAAAACGATCAACAATGGTGGTTTTTCTGGTAGGTTGTGGAACTATGGGAGCATCTTGATCAGGAAGATAGATTTTTAGCTCATCGACAGATGACATGAATTTGTCGCCAAAATCTTCTTCCAGCTTTTTCTTTAGATCGTAGTAGCTGGCGGTCAATAAGCCGAAATGCGTCTGAAGATCTGTAATCTGCTTCATCTTCAGAGCTTTATCTTCAATAAGTTCGGAGACTTGAATATTGAGCTTTGCATTTTCATTCTGAAGGTCTGCAACCTTGATATCCAGCTCAATACTTTTCTAATCTAAATCAATATTTTTCTGATTCAGAGCATCGATCTCCTTCTGAAATCCAAGTATTGAAGGATTCTCTTCTCCTGAGCTGCCACCCCCAATAGAAATTCCTTTGCCACGTGAGGGAGGCGTTGTGAATTGTTCTTCGGCTAAAAACCTGGCTAGCTTAACAGAGGCAGCATCATGGTCTGGCCTGGGAGGAGAGAAACTTGTACGGAAGGAAGAGCCACCAGCTTCATGGAAGGTTCTAGGACCTTCACTGACGGGTTCAGATGAAACAATGGCGGGAGTAGTTGTTGGTGGAGTTGTAAAGCTTTGAGATACACCCGAATCAGGAATTCCCTGTCTAGGGTCAAGTCTTCATCATTTTGTTTAAGGTTGAGAGGCCTGTGTAGTTGTGCGATCACTTTCCAATGGCTCAGAAGTAGGTAGAACAACATCAAGGGAAGGAGTCCCTGACACTGTCACCATAGGAATTGCTATTTCCGCCATTGGATTGGTAAGAGGAGGCGTGGCTTCGATAACGTCTTCATTTTCCCTTATCTCTGTTGCTGGTTGAGCAACTTCATCGATATTGTCAAGTAGCGTGTTGAGGTTTTCACCGGTCATGAAGTCTTCATTACTACCAAAATTTAAAGGAATTTGATCGTTATCAAACCCTGTGAGATTGAGGTCTTCATACAAATCAGTCTCCGTTCCAGTTTTAGAAGACCCCTCGTTATAATCGCTTTGGACCTGAATAGATGTCAGTTCATGTTGCTCAGCTACTTGTGCATTAGGAGCTGGAGTGTCTTCTTCTTCAGCACGATCTGACACTGTAATAACATCATCTTCCGAAATGACTTTCTCAGAAGAAGTGGGCTCAGATGACATTTTGTCTGACGTTCCATGAGATTTGGAGGATTCATTTATCTCAGCAAATTTTCTGAATTTCACAAGAGGATGTAATCCTTGGAAGACGACCTTGCCCTTGCGATTCTGCTTAATAAGACCAATAGTGTGAGGGCCTAATGACTTCATGTCTAGCGTGTCTCCCTCTTTGACCATCTCCGGAAATTGGTTGTCAACAAACAGCTGAATAAACCTAGGATACAGCAAGAAAGAATCTCTGGTCTCCCGGCTTATAGCATTGATGTTTACCAAGAACTCATCGAAAATGAACTTTGAGAAGTTGAATTTGATACCAGTAGCCAGTGAAACAATTGCCCCTGTGTTCCTGAGTGAGATTTCATCAGCACCTGATCTTCTGCCCGAGATACAGCTCACGAACACATGCGCCAAGAATCTCCAGTAAGGTGGCAGAAGCTTTTTCACCGTGGGAGGGTAGATGCCTTCATACCCCATCTTCTTGAGAATCTTTTGCACATCTTCAATCCCGATTTCAGTAGGAAAATCAGGTTGATCGTTAATCAGCAATGTTTCTCTGATGTACTGCTTAGTGATCATAATCTTGCATCCTTTCACCACAGCTTCAACGGTAATCACTCCATTAGCTTTTGTCATCTTAGCAGTCTGCCAAAACTCCCTGACAATCTTCTGATAAATGACTGGGTTCACAGTAATGGCAAAGGCTAGGCAGCATTTTCTCAGCCTGTACATCATCGATCTGAAATCTCCATGAGCAATAGGAGGATCATCCAGTACAATAGCCTGTAAATGCATGTCAGCAAACTTCAAACTCGCCATTAATCTGCACTAAACCAGGCCAAGTAAGAAAACAAAATATTTGAGCAGTTAAAGCTTTAAGTTCTCTTAATTAATCAATTTCATTTTTGGCCTTAAAAATAATTTTGATCAAAAATTTGGAGTTTACGGTCAAACATGGTCAAAGTTTGAGTTTACGGTTCAAATAGGGTTTACGGTCAAAAATGGTCAACATCGGGTTTACGGTCCAAATTGGGTTTACGGTCGTAAACCAATTGCAGTAATCTCCTGACCGTAAACGGAGTTTACGGTCGTAAGCTCCAAAGAAGTTTACCGTCGTAAGCCTCAAAGGGAGTTTACGGTCGTAAGCTTCTAGACCGTAAGCTCAGACCATTTACGGTCGTAAGCCCTCCCTAAACCGTAAACGCCGACGAACTGAAAAACCTCGATTAATCCCCCAGTTTCAGTCGAATCGATGAACAAACACCATTTCCTCAGTCGGTTTTAGCATACCTTTGATGTGGACTAAGCGATTTCGCAAAAACACATAAAAAAATTTCGAGGATGAGAGAGTGGAGAGGATTTGCGGCCGGAAAGATGAGAGAGAGAGTGGAAGGATGAACAGTGAGGTGAAAAGTGTTTACAGCAGTAAACTCCACCTTTTATACCCTTTTGAATTTTACCTGTCTCCCACACAGTATAAGGCACAGTCCAAATCCCAATTAAATTTTCAAAAATAAAACCTTTTGAGGATTTTAAAATTAAAATAAAATTAAAATAAAACTAAAAATAAAATAAAATAATTTCTAAAATTTAAGAATTAAAGAATTTCAAAAATTAAATTTTGACAATTATAAAAATAAAATAAAAGTAAAATAAAAATAAAAATAAAAATGAGATAAAATAAATACAGGCAAAATTTATCTCAAAAGTTACTGAAAATAATCTTGTGATACTGGGATCAAAGTTGTTAAATAGCCTTAATCCACTTGTCGGTACCTTTATCTTCACGTCTTTGTCTGGTCGATCGCCAGTATTGTGGTCCACTTAAACACGAAAAATTGTGATAGAATTAGGACATACTATTAGTTACAAGACAAAGTGATCCTAAGTTCCTAGATAATATTTCTTAAGGACCGTTCAGCTGACGACGACCAGGGATATAGTTGTCCACCTAAATTGAGCAGTGAGATCTATAGACAATCTGTAAGTGTTCAATTTTAATTGTACTAGAACATGTTTCACGCTTCCTGATATGCTCCAGTAATCAAGGACTTCCAGAATACTCCTTACATCGGGTGAGCAGACAATTATTAAGAGAGAATATAGATTTAGAATGCATATGCTATACACCTAGGTCGGATCTCTTCCAATCACGCAGAGGGTGAAACATATGACTAACTGAAGTTTTTAGAGGGATTGAGAAAAGAATGATTCATGTACTGTGTACCAGGTCGGATTGTGAGTCACGCAAAGGAGACAGTATATAGCTAATAGATAGAAAGAATTGCATACATAGAGGATGCAGAGAAATAGAGTTGTATATGTTACAGTCCAGGTCGGATCTCTCGATCACGCAAAGGAAGCAACATATGACTAACAGACAGATAGAGAGAAAACAATTTTCTACAGACCTAATTTATCGGAATTCCCCAGTCACCTCATCAATACCGGAATTAAGGACAGAATCCGCACATCGAGGAAAAGTTAATCCACGGTTCCAGATACGGGTTCTTTTAATGTGACCAGTAGATTCCCATATTTATCTCCCTGCTCAACCTATCTGAGCGTCGTATTGTCGGGCTAAACGGATCTAACTAGGTCAAGATTTGTCAAGTCTATGAATTCCTTAAGTTCAACTCTGCCTAGTCAAGTCCTTCTAGAATCTTTCGTGCCTACCAGCGCATCAAACACAGAGCATAGACAACTTAATTTTGGGTACGTTATGCAGACTCAGATTGCCTGTTATCACTTGATAATATCACTTCCCAGTACAACATCCACAAGCAAGACTAACAGAAACATATTTTTGTTTTTTTTATTTGTTTTATAATGTTTTTGGATTTTTCTTATTTTCTGAAAAAAAAAAATAAAACAGAAATAAAATATTTTTGGATTTTTGTTTATTTCTCCCCCTAAATTTGTGCATGGGTGAGAATGAAATCACTAAAATGCGCAAATTTAAACTAACCTAACCAATAATAAAAATTTAATCCTCAAAAAGAATCATTTTCAAAAATCCCACAAGCACATCGAATCGAGCATTGTTAAAAGGCTTGGTGAACAGATCCGCCACATTATTAGCAGTGGGAACTTGTTCCAGCCGGATGAGCGAGCGCTCATAACAATCTCTGATAAAGTGAATTTTGATATCAATGTGCTTGGTTTTGGAATGTTGGACGGGATTCTTAGTAATTTCAATTGCGGCCTCATTATCACAGTGAATGGGGGTTTCTAGATAATTCAAACCGTAGTCCAACAGCTGATGTTGGATCCAGATAACATGAGAACAGCAAGCAGATGCAACAACGTATTCCGCTTCTGCTGTTGAGGTAGAGACGGTATGGTGTTTCTTGCACTGCCACGACACCAGCCTATCTCCATGGAATTGGCACCCTCCTGATGTAGATTTCCTGTCAAGCTCACAGCCTCCATAATTACTGTCAGCAAAAGCATATAAATCAAATTCAGAATTCTTCGGATACCAAAGACCCAATTTTGGGCTACCTTTGATATACCGAAAAATCCTTTTGACAGCAATAAGATGAGAAAGTTAAGTATTAGCCTGATAGCGAGCACATTGACAAACTGCAAACATGATGTCGGGACGACTTGCAGTAAGATACATCAACGATCCGATCATCGATCTGTAGTGTGTCTGATCTACGGATTCGCCATCTATATCCGGATTCAGCAGGGGTCTTTCAGCCATTGGTGTCGATGCAGGTTTTGCGTCTTGAAACCCCAACTTCTCAAGAATATCCTCCACATACTTAGCTTGATGTAGCAGGATTCCGGTTGAATTTTGTTTGACCTGAAGCCCCATAAACATGGTCATTTCACCCAGTGAACTCATCTCAAACCGCTTTTTCATCACACCTTCAAACTCTTTGCATAGCTAAGGACTGGTAGATGAATAAAGTTTGATCAATAGTACCGCGAGAGTATCCATGCTCGAGCAAGTGCTTTGTGAGAGTCGCATACCATGCTCGAGGAGCTTGATGTAACCCATACAACGCCTTGTCCAACTTGTAGACATGATTAGGAAACTTTGAGTTAACGAACCCAGGGGGTTGATCAATGTAGATTTCTTCCTTCACCTTGCCATACAAGAAGGCAGTCTTGACATCCATTTAGTAAACCGTGAATTTCATGTAGTAAGCATATGCAAGGAAGATACGAATAGCCTCCAAGCGAGCCACGGGAGCATAAACCTCAGTATAATCAAGACCCTCAACTTGTCAAAACCCGCGAACCACCAACCTTGTTTTATTGCGCACTATTACACCAGAATCATCCTGCTTGTTACGATAGTCCCAACGCGTGTCAAGAGACCTTTTTCCCTTTGGTAACTTAACCAATTTCCAAACCCCGAGTTTTTCAAACTGATTTAGCTCTTCATGCATCGCATCTACCCAGCTGGGCTCATTCAAAGTCATGTCAACGTTCTTGGGCTCTATTTGAGATATAAAGCAAAAGTAGAGACATGCATTGACAACTCCACTCTGGCTTCTGGTTTTAACTCCATCACCCAGCTGACCAATGACGTTATCAATAGGATGATCGTGTTGAATTCTCGAAGGTATGTCTTGGTTGATATCATTGAGTGAAACAGGAAGAGTGTGAATGTTGAAACCTCCATCATTTGCTTATTGATCCACATTAAATGAATCTGCTACAAACTCATTAGCAATTTCTTCAGGAAAGAGTAGTTCCATAAAAGTTGGAGTGACAGCGGAAGCATCTCTAGACATGAACTCTCTTTCAATAAGGGTAAGAGGTGTAGCGCCAGCATCAGGAGTTCCATTTTGAACTTAGGACTCTGGACTATCAATTCGATCAGATGACTCCCCCTCAGGTGGAGTAGAGGACTCCCCCTCAGATGGAGCAGAGGACTCCCCCTCAACCGTTGGAGGTCTGTAAACAACTTCTTCGTCTTCGTCTTCAGAAACAATCTTCGAACCAGAAGAGGATCCATTTGAACCATCTGAAGACACATTTAAGGATTTGAAAAGCGATGTGTAATCAAATAACCAGTCAGGACCCACTCGAGCGTCTGTTTCATTCTCCTCCAACCAGCGCACGTCATAGGATTCGACAATCTGCTTAGTCTTCTTGTTGTAAACCCTATATGCGGTGCGCGCATCATACCCTATGAAATAACAATCATCGACTTTGGCATTGAATTTAGGGTTGGATTCCAAGTGAAGAAGGGTGCAAGGGCAGCCAAATACACGGAAATGGCTGACTGAAGGCTTGTGTCCATAGAGAATCTCATACGGTGTCTTCATCTGAGCTTTGTTGATTAGAACACGATTCTGAACGTAGCAAGCAGTGTTAATCGCTTCGGCCCAAAAGAAAACAGGTAATTTAGAATCACAAAGCATTGTCCTTGCAGCGTCTTTTAAAGTTCTATTTCTCCTTTCAGCAACACCGTTTTGTTGAGGCGTGTGAGAAGAGCTGTATT
The DNA here is from genome assembly GCF_052849685.1 of Lactuca virosa. Lineage (NCBI taxonomy): Eukaryota > Viridiplantae > Streptophyta > Magnoliopsida > Asterales > Asteraceae > Lactuca > Lactuca virosa. The sequence goes on from NC_136429.1 coordinate 320,845,421, forward strand.
GACGCACGATCCCCTTTTCTGCGCAAAAATGGTCAAGAACCGCATTCTTGAACTCAATTCCATTGTCAGTACGAAGCGCCTTCACCTGATTGTTGGTTTGATTCTCAATCATCATAATGAACTTCTTTATCAGATCAGCAACCCCGGTTTTGTTGGATAAGAAGAAGACCCACGTAAAACGAGAGAAATCATCGATCACAACTAAACAGTACGAACTTCTATTGATGCTCAGGACGTTGACCGTACCAAATAAGTCCATATGCAATAATTAAAGCACCTCACTGATTGAGTTAACTTGCTTCGGCAGGTGTGGTTTTCTATGATGTTTTCCTTGGGCACAGGACACACACTTCTCAAATGTAATAAAGTCTCTGACAGGTAAGCCTCAGACCATCTCATTCTTAGCAAGGCGATTCAGGTTTTTCGCGTTAGCATGACCGAGTCGTCGGTGCCACAACATTGCATTTTGTTCGGACACTTTTGAAAATAGGCAAGTGACTTGTTCTGGTATGTTACTGTTCATGTCAATAATGTAGGCATTCCCATCCCGCTTAAATTTGACGAGAATCCACTGTTCCGGGATGACAATGCCTGGCTTGAGAATCATACATTCTTTATCGGTCAAATGGGTAGAATAGCCTTTGTCGCAAATTTGGGAAACACTCAACAAGCTATGCTTTAACTCAGGAGCAAAGTTGACATTTTCAAAGCTTAGCACTCCATTTCTAACGGTTCCTTTTTGAGTGATCTTGCCACCATCTCCGCCCGCAAAGGAAACCTACCCCCCATTAAAAGATTTAATGTCGCTCAATTGGGAGATGTCTCCTGTCATATGCCGGGAGCAGCCGCTATCGACGTACCAAGGACGGACAACATTCCTCCGCAACTGTCCCTGCAAAATGAGCGGGATCATTTAGATTTGGGAACCCATGTCATCACTGTCCTGGGTTTCCTTTTCGCTTTCTCTGATTTATCTTTTAATGTTTTCAAATTAGGATCCTCATTCCTAATCACTTCAGAGCATGATGATAATGGATTGGAAATTGATTTGGGCATCCAATGATATTTAGGTTTTATAACATTCTCGGGTGGTTTTGAAATAGGTTTCTTATTAGTTTGCACTGAGCTTCTGGATGTTCTACTAGAAGTGGTTGAAGATCCAGAATTGCTTTTTGACGAAACCAATCTTGATGGGTTTTCATGAGAATCACAAGCATCAGAATTACCAAACAGTTCATCAAACATATCAAAGAAATTAAGTTCCACAGTAGCAGATGTGGAAACATCACACGAAACATTCTCAGTCGTAACATCAGAAACAAAAACTTTTTCATTTGAAACAAAAATATCAGAATCAGAAACAGAAATAGAAACAGATTCTCCAACTTCACGCTTTGCCTGATCTAAGGGTTGATCTGCAGGGGAAGTAGAAATGTTAGTACTTTCAACATTAATAAATCCTCCTGATACGAAACCAGATGGTTTGCCATAAACCATAAATGGTTCGTTGGCAATCTCATCCTTGGATAGGGGTTGATACTGATATGTATGATTATAAGGAGGAGGTACACTATCATATCCTAAACCCTTTTGTTGGTTTCGTTTGAACTGCATACAGTGATCAATCATGTTGGCAACTACCACGCTTGATCCATCAAATTTTCTAAAATCAAAATTTGCATTTTCAAATTGTCTTTTTAATATATCAAGCTCGGTAATTAACTCATCATTTTGTCTCTTAACATAATCATAAAGCTCACATTTTTCACTGTATTTTGTCTGAATTCTTTTAAAATCTTTTATTTTTGTCTCTAACTGGGCCTTAAGGGGTTTCTGTCCTTTCCTAAGCTGATAGCCCTCATATCTAAGGTCCTCTACTTCTCTACGTAATAATTGAATTTCATCATGAAGAAGTTTAACATACTCATTACATGCCTGAGAACAAGAAGGTAGATTTACCTCATTCTTCCTGGGCTCGGAAGTAGAAGACACCATCAGAGCAAACTGCAGCTCCATCATTTCTGCTTCAGGATCAGCTGCATCATTCTTCAGGGGATCATCATCAATTTGAGCTAGGTGAGCGTTTTCTGGCCCTGAAATATTCAAAGCCTGCATCTGGTCCTCCCAGTCAAAGGACTAAGCGACCATAGCAGTCTCACCATTAACCGCAGCACCTGCACGGTTGTTTCCCACTGCAACCATCGTCATGTTGTTGTTCGTCCTACGATCTGGTTTTGGACACTCATGAGCAAAGTGACCTGGCTCCTGACAGTTGAAACACCACAGCATGCCCTTGTTGAATCCCACCTTCTTGTCTGAATTCATGCCCCAGTTGTTCTTCCCTGTCTTCTTAGCAAACTGCTTGGCCCTGAAAACAGCCATAGCAATCTGCCATGTAATGTCCATCTCTTCCACGTCTTCTGGATGAATCTGATCCAGGTCAGCAAATGACAGCTGAGGTGGAAGCTCTCAGCTACAAAGGCATTGTAGTAGTTAACAAGCCCAGTGGCTAGAGCCAGATTATCATCAGTGTCTTTCGTGTTTGAGGAAGAGGCTACAACTGGCACATTTGGAGGGGGAACAGCTTGTGGAATGACAAATGGCTGGCTTTGAGAATAAGGAATGGATGATTCAGCAGCGAAGGTCTGAATCTGAGGTTGTTGAGCAGCAAAAGCTTGACCTGCGGAAGACATGATTGAGGAGAGAGCATTGTTGGATGAGATTCCAAGATTTGCAGTAGAGTACGAGTTCACATGGTTAATTTCTCTCTGTTTGTCATCGATATCACAAGCTTTGATGATCGCCATGATTTCAGCAAGAGTGAGGCGATTTAGATCCTTGGTCTTCTTAATCACAGCAACATTCATGTCCCATGACCTGGGAAGAGCATTCAGAAGCTTCTTGTTAATCTCCGACTTGGTCAAGAAAATCCCAGATATATTCATGTCAGTGGTGAGAGTTGTGAACCGCTGCAGCTGTGCCTCAAGAGTCTCTCCGGGAATGTAGTTGAACATATTTAACTTTTGTCGCAACATGTCCTGGTGACTCTCCTTCATATCTTCATTTTCTTCATATACCTCAATTAGGGCTTCCCACAAATCTTTAGCTGAAGTGTACTCTCGGAAACCTTGAGCAATATCGGGAGATAATGCCATGGTTAGAGTGGCTAAAGCCCTTTCCTGTTCTTCCACTTTTTCAAACTCTTCATCTGTGTAATTCTCAACAGCTTTGTCAATTACTTGTCCTCCAACCGTCATAGTGATTCTAACAGGGCCTCTAAGAATGCTTCTCCAGACTTTAAAGTCCTTCATTTTAATGTACTTTTCAATCCTGTATTTCCACTCAGGAAAACCATCTGCAGACATTAATCTTGGAATACGCGTAGTTGTGCCCATGACAGTATCAACTTCGTGAAAATGAGTTTGACTTTGAGATTCCATTTGAAATTAAAGCAAATTAAAGTCAGAATAGAGTTTACGGTTGATGAGATTACTACCGTAAACTGGGTTTACGGTTAATGAGTTTACGACCGTAAACTTGGTTTACGGTTGAGGTGTTTACGACCGTAAACTGGGTTTACGGTTAAAGAGTTTACGACCGTAAACTGCGTTTACGGTTTGGATGATTACGATTTGGATGTTTACGGTTTAAGTGTTTACGATTATTGAAGCTTTGTTTACGGTTAATGAAGATTCACAGTTTACGGTTGATTAAGGTTCTTGAGTTTACAGCCGTAAACAGAGTTTACGGTCGGCAGTAAACTCCCAGAAGTTCTTCAAAAACGCGATTTTGGAGTAGATTCAATCCCTTTAACCACGAAAACACTAAAACCAATCTCGAACAATAAGAATGTCAGTCTAAACAGCCTAGAACTCGATTGAATGAAGCTTTGACACCGGCTTTTGCTCTGATACCAATGGTAAGGTCCTGAAATGGATCTTTACCAATGATCAAGCAACAAACAATCACAATAGAAGTAGAAGAAGAAAAGAAATCAAGCTTGCACACGTTTATAGCATAAAACGTCTGGTACAACTCGAGACAGTACACCGTAAACTCTCTTGCATCAACAAATAGACAAAGACCTACACCACCACTATATATACTCGACTGGGCCGCAAACTGTGTTTACGGCCGTAAACGTGTTTACGGCCGTAAACTCACCTTTGGACCGTAAACTGCTAAACAACCCAAAAATGCATTAAAGACGCATACTGAACTAATACAATGAAAGCCTAGACCAAACCATTAACTGGACCCTTCAGAACTATTCAATGGCATGTTTAAATCACGATTGTGCCATTCAAGTTTGTGACTGGGATGCCGAGGATCACAAACAAGGAGTGAATAACCATGCAAATTAACTTGGTACACTTAATGTTACAACCACCTAATCAATGTGCTGGTTAACCACACACGCTCCATTGATCTATGACTAACATAAAGCTACCCTTTTCCACACATTGTCAGTCCCAGATTAGTGTGTCCATTAACCACACACGCTCCACTAACGACTTAAGAAGGTCCAAAGTGCAATTTCATGGGTTAGCACCAAATTCACATTTTCCTAAAGTAACTAAGATTGGGAATTTAATAAAGTTTAGTTACTTTATATTTATGATTATACTTTTAATGAGAATTTGAATGTCCTGTCAAACCCGTTCGGCTAACGAACCTCCACCAGTCACGGAAGCGGTGGGTGAGAGTGGACACTCATTAAACTGCCATTTTATAGGCAGTAATCTTATACCCCCCTTATAAACCGGCTTCGTGAATGAGACCTACTAACGGTAAGAATGACTTGTCTTATACATATATATAATTATTAACTTTTAATATTATAATAATATAAGGGTGTATTTTACACATTCAAAAATACTTGGTGGTTTAACCTATTAATTAAACTATACTCTTACTTTAATTAACCTTAAACCATGTCATTATGGAGTTTTTAACTTTCTTTTAATTAAACACTTTAATTAATTTAATAAAGTCCATAAGGTTTGAATTTTAACATTTTAAAATTCTAGGATTTGGAATTAAAGTAATCATGAGCGAGACTTTACAAATTCCGAAACTTGAGGGAAAGTTTTTAAACTTGTCAAATCATTTAAGAGAATAAGACTTTAAAATCATTTAACTTGAGGAAAAGTTATGAAAGACTTTAAAATCATTTAAGAGAATAAGACTCTTCATTTTCATAACCTATGCAACTTTATGAGTTTTAAAATTATTGAATGAGACTTTTCATGTAACTTGAGGACAAGTTACAAAACTCATATCAAGAATATTTTAGATCAACCTTTGAACAATAACTATCATCATACAACTTTCTATTGATAAAAAACAAACGCATAAATTAAGATAATTCATATCAAACAAAATTCAATAATTAGCCTAATCATATAAACTAATACAAGTCTTGAAAGTTTGACAATTATCTATAAATGGGAAGAGAATCATCATTACCATAAAAACAAAATCAAATTTTATGAACAAAACATTTTGTGATAATGATTCTAATCCAAAACAGGCTAAAAAACTCGAAATTTTGTTGTCTGGACGGCCAACTCTTCTAGTCCCTTGATGCACTCGACGATTCCAAGACAATATTCAAGCAACTCGGCGAGTCACCCAGTGGAATCGGCGAGTTCACTAGGCAGAAGACAGAAAAATCGATTTTTTTTGCTTTGAAAACTTATAAAACATCAAGTATATTAAAAACAACCCATGGCTCTGATACCACTGATGGGTTTTTGTATACTACAACATCCTATAGTGCACATACAACCCTAAATGCCTTGGATCTATGTTTTCTCTAATTATACATGTAATAGTATTTCCAAAGCATTAAGCCTACAACTAGCATGCAATTAACATAAACAATATGAAATACTAGTTGGGATGACATACCGTTTATGTAGCTTGAAACCTTGTTGTATTTGGCTTAAGAGCTTAGCACCAATAGTGTGGATGCCTCAAATGGAATCACAACACACCATGGACAAAAGTGGCTCTTGAGAGAGAATCTCCATGCACCAAAAACACCTCCATGAACTCCAAGAACATGTGTAGGCGTTTTTTAGCCATATACCACATATTTATATGTAGGATTCCAAGGGGCATGGGTATAACCTAAATCCATACCCATGGGTTTTATGATCCACGGTTCATGTGGCCCGACTATTTATGTGTCCATACATAAAGTTAGTCCAACATGGATCATAAGCCCAACACATATAAATATAACTAATTACCATAATTAGTCCCCATAAATTTAATCAGTCTCTTTTGATCACTAAATTAATTGCAAATTAATTCTTTATCAAAACTAATTAAATCATAGGATTTCATATTAATATATTAGAACTTATAATATATTAATAAACCATAAATAACCTCTTCTCAAAAGTTCATCCTAGAAATTGTCCTGATGATATGCAACCCAAATGGACCATGCTACTCTCGGGTCAAGTACATACCAATTATAGTTATGGGCATAGACATCTAACCCAACAGTCATATCCTTGACCGCCTCCAGGAGGACCTCACCACCACTCGAGCGGAAACGAGGGAGTACCAGGAGAGACACTCGGCTCTCGAGGAGAGCGTGATCATGGATGAGCGCCAGAAAGCGGAGATGCAGTCCTCCGCCGCGAGTAGGGCTTATACTACTCACGTTTTGTGATCGATTATATTTACGAGTTGCGTTGGTGCTACTCTTTCTTGTAGACCTTCTTAAAGGTTAATTTTCACAAACTATGTACTAATACTATATTATCAATGAAATGGGCATGCATTTTATTTCATTTGGTGTTGCTATCTGTTATGCAATTGTTTACTTGTTATAGTAATTTCCATTTATGAATTGCTTGAAAATTACAATAACAACGAGACTTAATACATACATAATTGAGACCTTTCATTACGGTAATTCCGAACTCATAACCTTTATTGAAGTCTTACCATCATTCCACTTCATGGCATAAAGATGCCACCACGAAGAGTCATCGTCAAGACCTCATCAACTCCACCACCTCCACCTCCACATATGTACTATGTCATGTTCCAGGCTGCTGTAACGGCCAATGTGGCTGCCGTCATGGCCTAAATCAGCAGTAACGGAAACGGAAGCGGAAACGGGACTAACAGTTCCAATCTGGGCGAGAGCCAAGGGCACCCACGGGTGTGCTCCTACAAAGAATTCATGAACTGCAACCCCAGAACCTATCATGGCGATGGCGGGGTCGTTAATTTGACAAGATGGTTTGAGAAAACCGAGTCCATCTTTGAAATTTGTGCATGCCCGGACGAATTCAAGGTCAAATATGTAGTGTGTACATTCGCGGACTCGGCCTTGTCGTGGTGGAACGGCCACGTTAAAACTCTGACCCTAGCTATGGCAAACGACATGAGTTGGGAGGACTTGAAAGTTATGATGCTCGAGGAATACTGTCCAACGAGCGAGATGCAGAAACCGGAACAAGAACTGTGGGGACACTCTATGAAGGGCTCCCATATTTCCACTTACATTGCTCGATTTAACAAACTGGCAACTTTGTGCCCTGGAATGGTCACCCCAGAGGCCAAGAAAGTGGAACGTTACATTTGGGGGCTATCCCCTCAGATGGAATAGTCATATCCGCCAACCCGAGCACCCTCGACAGTGCCAAGCGTTTGGCACAAACTCTTGTCGACCAGGGAGTTCGTCAATGCATTATAACCCCCACGCCCGTACAACCAAAGCGGGGTGACAACAAGAGAAAGTTCTGGAATAAAAAGAAGGGCCAACCGACACAAGAGGCTGCAAAGAAACAACAGATTGTGGCAGTTCATGCCGCTACCTCCCCTACCGCCCCAACAACCGCCAAACCATATGCTGGAACCCTTCCAAAACGCAACAAATGCGATTTCCATCACAACGGAGTTTGCCGAGAGATGCACTACAACAATTGCAACAGAAGGGGCATACCGCCCATTTCTGTAGAACATCCGCCTAACAGGACACCCAAGCCACAAATGTCGAGGTGAGTCAAGCATGTTATGGATGAGGGGAAACGAAGCACTTCAAGAGAGAATGCTCAAAAGCCAATAACATAAATACTATGGGCACGGGGATAGTCTTAGCAATAGGACATGAGGAGGTGATGAACGACCCTACGGTGGTTACTGGTATGTTTCTCCTCAATAACATATATGCATGCATACTATTTGATAGTGGTGCGGAGAGAAGTTTTGTGAGTCATAAGTTTAAACATCCCCTTAAGCAAAAACCTCAAACACTAAATGAAACATTCACCGTAGAAATGGCAAATGGTAAAACAGAACGCACTAAAGATATATACGTAGGATGCACTCTAACTCTAAACAACCATTCCTTCCAAATCGACCTAATTCCGGTCACAATAAGAAGTTTTGACGTTATCATTGGCATGGATTGGTTAAGTCCTCACCATGCCAATATCCAGTGTTACGAAAAGGTCGTTCGCCTTAACCTGCCAAGTAGCGAAACCCTCGTCATTTATGGCGACAAACCCGACACAAATCTACAAATCATCTCTAGCATCGAGGCTCAGAAGTATCTACGCAAGGAATACCACGCCTTCTTAGCCCACGTAGTGGATGAAAAACAAGAAGTGAAAGACATCAAGGATATTGCCAAAGTCTGTAACTTTCCCGATGTATTCCCAGAAGACCTTCCGGGTATACCACCCGTATGCCAAGTCGAGTTCAGAATCGACTTAATCCCTGGAGCCACCCCCATAGCCAAATCTGCATACCGTTTAGCACTGGCTAAAATGCAGGAATTGTCCGGTCAACTGAATGAACTATTGAGCAAAGTATTCATCAGACCGAGCTTCTCACCTTGGGGAGCGCCGGTCTTTTTCATGAAGAAAAAGGATGGATCATTCCACATGTGCATAGACTATCGAGAACTGAACAAGCTCACTATCAAAAACCGTTATCCCTTACCTCGAATCGGCGACCTATTTGATCAACTGCAAGGATCGAGCTACTTCTCAAAGATCGATCTATGGTCGGGGTACCATTAACTACAAATCCAGGAGGGAGATGTTCCTAAAACGGCATTCAGAACACGCTACGGTCACTATGAGTTTGTAGTGATGCCCTTCGGTCTAACTAATGCGCCAGCGGTGTTCATGGACCTAATCAACCGTGTGTGCCGACCTTACCTGGATAAATTTGTGATAGTATTCATCGATGACATACTAATGTATTCACGAAATAAGGAGGAACATAATCAGCACCTACGGCAAGTCTTGGAGACGTTAAGGGCAGAGAAACTATATGCGAAACTCTCGAAATGTGAATTCTGGATTCGAAGGGTAGACTTCTTGGGACACGTAGTCAAGGAGGAAGGGATACACGTGGACCCTTCCAAAGTTAAGGAGATTGAAAACTAGGCAACACCAAGAACACCGACAGAGATACACCAGTTTTTGGGCCTTGTTGGCTATTACAAAAGGCTTATACAAAAATTTTCCATGATCGCAAAGCCGCTCACTACCTTGAATCAGAAGGGAGTGACTTTCAGCTGGGAGAATAAACAAGAAACTGCCTTCCAAACGCTTAAACAGGCCCTGTGCAGTCCTCCAATCTTGTCTCTCCCAGAAGGGACCGAAGATTTTGTGGTCTACTGTGATACATCCAAACAGGGCCTAGGATGTGTGCTCATGCAACGAGGGAAGGTCATTGCGTATACATCAAGACAACTCAAGACTCATGAGATCAATTACACCACGCACGACCTCGAATTAGGAGCAGTGGTATTCGCCCTGAAGATCTGGAGACACTACCTTTACGACACCAATTGCACCATCTTCACAGATCATAAGAGTCTTCAGCACATTCTCAATCAAAAAGAGCTCAACATGAGACAACGGAGATGGGTAGAACTGCTGAATGACTACGAATTCGAAATTCGTTATCATCCACTGAAGGCCACGTAGTAGCAGACGCCCTAAGTCGAAAAGAATACTCGGGCCGCTGAGTAAAATCATTAACCATGACCATCCATTCACACCTGTCCAAACAGATAAAGGAGGCACAACTAGAAGCCTTGAAACACGAGAACATCGCAAGTGAGGCCTTGCGGGGAATGGACAAAAACCTTGAAGCCGAGGAGGACGGAGCTTCTAATCTCATGGACCGAATTTGGACACCGAAATTTGGAGGGTACAGAGACGTTGTCATGAACGAGGCTCAAAAAACCAAATACTCTGTTCATCCCGGTTCAGAGAAGATGTAATTGGACCTCAAGATACGTTATTGGTGGCCAAACATGAAGGCAGAGATCACTACTTATGTGGGCAAGTGCCTAACTTGTACTAAGGTCAAGGTAGAATACCAAAAGCCCTCGGGTTTGATTCAGCAACCGGATATACCCGAGTGGAAGTGGGAGCGGATAACCGGGGACTTCATAACCAAGTTGCCCAAGACAACGGGTGGACTTGACACCATCTGGGTGATCGTTGACAGGTTAACCAAATCCGCACACTTCCTACCAATAAAAGAGACCGACAAGATGGAGAAGCTAACAAGGACGTACATTAAAGAAACTGTACGACTACATGGGGTGCCAATGTCCATTATCTCCAACAAAGATAGTAGATTCACCTCATGGTTTTAGCAGTCACTACAAAAGTTCTTGGGGACCAAACTCGACATGAGTACAGTTCATCATCCTCAAACAGACGGTCAAAGCGAGAGAACCATTCAGATGCTGGAAGACATGTTGAGAGCTTGTATGATAGACTTTGGTAAAGCCTGGGATACCCATTTACCACTTATCGAATTCTCATACAATAACCGCTATCACCCTAGCATCAAAGTCGCGCCATTCGAAGCCCTCTATGGGCGGAAGTGCATATCACCTCTGTGTTTGGCTGAAGTGAGTGACACGCAGCTAGCAAGAGGACAAGTGCCTAATAGCACACTCACTGGCCCAGAAATCATACGGGAAACCACGGAGAAGATCGTTAAAATCCGTGAACGATTAAAGGCATCCCGGGGTCGGCAAAAGAGTTATGCAGATAAGCGACAAAAACCCTTGGAGTTCCAGGTTGGTTACCACGTGATGTTGAAGGTCTCACCCTGGAAGGGAATGATTCGTTTTGGAAAACGTGTTAAATTAAACCCAATGTATATCGGGTCATTCGAGATCCTAGCCAGAATTGGCCCGGTAGCTTACAATGAGATTCTTTTAGTCCCACTCGATGAAATCGAGGTAAACTACAGTCTACACTTTGTAGAGGACCTATGGAAATCATGGAGAGGGAGGTCAAAACAACGAAAAAAGCCTTATACCCATAGTGAAGGTCCGTTAGAATGCCAAGGGAGGGCCAGAATTCACCTGGGAACGAGAAGATCAAATGAAATAGAAGTACAAACATTTTTTCCCTAGCTCATGAGTACCCACTCCAGAACTAATTTCAGGACGAAATTCCCTCTAACGGGGGGATGATGTGACTGTTGGGTTTTGAGCATTCTAACACTCCTATGGTGTACATGCAACCCTATAAACCTTGGATCTATGTTTTCTCTATTATACATGCAAATATTAAATATTCCAAGGTTTCATCCTAACTAGCATATTATAAAGCACCTATACTACAAAGTTCTAGTTAGATGACATACCTTTTGATGTAGCTTGATGTCTTCAAGCTTTAAGATCTTAGCCCCAATAGTGTGGAAGCCTCAAATGGAATCACAAATCACCAAAACACCTTGGAAGTACTTGAGAGAATATGTATGCACACTAAAATCGGCCCACTCTTATTTTCACACACTTGTGCCAATTTTGTGAGTCCATATTTAATTAGTTCTTTTTGATCACTTAATTAATTCTAAATTAATTCTTGATCAATACTAATTAAATAATATGATTCCATATTAATATATTAGAACTTATAATATATTAATATAAATCATAAATATACTATTCTCAAAAGACTATCCATATAAATTATGTCGGTGAAGTGCAACCCAAATGGACCATGCCGGGTCGGGTCAAGTACATACCAAATATAGTTATGGACTTAGACATTAATCCAACAGTCTCCCACTTGGATAAGTCTAAAACTATTATTGAGTATGACTTCAAAACCTAATTGGCAATCGTAGCTTATAAAGCCGCTGTCAAACTCTGACCTTGTCAATGACTTGTCCATTAGATAAGGGATCATATATTCCTCCATTCTAGATATCATATGGACTGAGACATGGATTATAATCATTCTCTCTGTCCATTTGTTGTTTCCCGATTTTTGATTTATGATGACTGACTGATTGACCAAATCAAATCAGTCCTGGCTTGGCCAAGCACTCACATGTGTCATCGCTAAATCATCGAGGGGCCCACAGATATCGCTTTTATCCCGAAGGTAAAAGGAATGGACAAACTTCGACTCATATGGCTTGTTCTACTACTTGTTGAATCGTACACAAAGGCACGTTTTATAACATCGAGTTACCAAATGTGTTTTCGTGCAATCAATGTATAACCAACTCATAGTAACAACTCATATCTCTAGGTTTGAAGAATATAAGATATTATCATCTCATGATCACTCGTGATAAAATCCATGAAGTGATTCAAATGAGCGCGGGTTGAATCCAATACTCAGAACTTATGAGCACTCATGAGTGTTGTAGCACCACTTTGTCCACCAACTTGGACCTCTACAAACCAACCCATGACAGTCTTGATTCATATCTACTTCCAACATATGACCGACTGTGGATGGTTTGAATAACTTAATCATTCAGGAAGAGCGACTTAGTTATTCTGGAAGTCAAAACATGCAAAGTGAAACACAAGAATAAATGAATCAAATATGGTATCAAACCCTATGAATATAAATAAACACTTTTATTTATCACCATACTGATTACTCATTATTCATTGTTTCGGTTTTATCAACTTTATACTTGAATTAAAAACACTAGTTGTCCCATGCTCCAAGCATGTACACTATGTTTTTCTTAAATAATAGCTTTGCCATACACCAAGTATGCACTCTATGTTTGTCTATGATCCTTACTTTGTGAAATAAACCAATTGAACATAATTTCAATGATTCTAATTTCACACTCCCAAATCCTTATTGAAAAATGTGAGAATTTCAAATTCCTATCATTTATCGAAATCTGTTTAGATTTTAAACTTATATGCACTGACCCTCCTGTAATGAATATGTACAAAGTCACAAAGACTTGTCAACAGTCATTATAAGGTATTCCAATGGAGATCAACTCCATGGAAACTAAGTCTCATATTCAAAGTACATTGCTTTGGACATGCTTCTTGCATTAAGTCTTCTAATCTTACACAGATAACTTCCACCTATGGAGACAACTCCATATTCTCATTTTGACTATCACTTCTGAATAAGAGATGCCTCTTTTCAGAATATGTCAATATGGTCATTCCAAAATTAGCACTATACTTCCAACTGTCCCTAAGCAACCAATCTTTGGTAAACCGCAGATTGTCCTCGACAATTGCTTAATCATTTTAGTCATATCCAATTCTAGACCTTTTCCCTTCTTACTGCCTCTGGGCATTTGGAAAAATTTAGAAATGACAAATATTATAGCACATGCAATCGATCCTGTACCCAAAGCAAATGGTACACGATTCATGATGTCTCACATAAAGACATGATTCTAGACCAGTCTTTTGCTACAATATTTTTATTTGCCATGTTTTCAAAATTTGACTATGAAGAGGGATGTCGTAATCATAATCGAATTTTGAAAACGCAATATATAGAATTTCCTTAAGTTGAACCAATCCAACATGAAATTCATATATATATTCTTGACTAAGGATGATTAAGGTCTCAATCTAAGCCTTTAGAACTGAAATGAAGTATATCCTCTCCCTTTATTATAGCAAAACAACTTTTTCAATCCCTGTAGCCTCACGAATTGAAACTTTTGTTTTCTATAATTAACATTGCTAACTTGCAACACTAACAATAATTATCATGCTCCCACTAACATGATGATTATTAGCATAACACTTATGCTCCCACTAGCTTTGACATGTACTCAGAAATCAGCTGGACTTCTAAAAATCAATACTTTATTGACTATCTTACCAAAGTTCAGATTTCTGATACGAGATGCTTTGATAAAACTTTATCAAAATCATACACCTTTCCTTAGATAGCATGCATGTGTGTCTAAACAATTTCAGAACTATGAAAAGGGATGCCGTAATCATAGTCTCAATTGTTTAGACCTTTTGCCATCTGCTTCAAATCTACTTGGTGGAAGTGTTTCCTCACCATCATTTTCATGAATCGGAGAGAAACCTTATGACCCTTAGATTTTATGGTGTATGTGTTCTTATCCATGTGAATCGTCAAAACCATATTCACAAGACAAGGATAATGACAAATCCAAACTCATATGGACTGAACTTATGCAATCTTAACTTCTTGCCACCTGGCAGTACAGGGCCTGCCATTGCTTCCAAGTTGTTATGCAACCAATTGAGAACTTTCAGAACTCCTATGCAAATCCAACTTTAACTGGAATGGGCACAGAATATGTCAACACGATAGGTTATAAACCTCAAGTCATGTGCTAGTGAAGAACCTCAGGTTTTATTCTTGATTAGTTCTTGAAATTCTTTTTAGGATCTTTAAGACTCCCACTATCCTCTTGACATATAAGACTATCTTGCCAAATATTCAAGAGATAGTGCGGATTCTTTATCAAAACAAACACTTCACACAATTGGCCTTAGTTGGTCTTTGTTTTATCCAAAACATCACAACTTACCAATTTCAAATGTACAAGAGTAGGACACTTTTACTCTTACATTTGACAAGTGTTTTTAAACCTTTCTTTAAGATATGTCACTCAAGTTACAATCTTGGAGTATGACTCTAAGAATTGTTTTGGAACGAAGTATGACTCATCTTCCTGATCTAACCATTTCAACAATTCATGACTCCTCTTCTTAGTCATAAGAATGCACTAAGATGACCTTTAGAGGACTAATTGTGATATGATTTCTAAATCATTAAGATGATCACAAACATGATACTAAAGTACTCTCCCATCTTTTCAGATTTGAGAAACTTTTATCTTTCAACCTAATTTGATTCTTCCCATTCGTTCTGCCATACATTGAGACTTTTCCAATGTTTCAGAATTATACTTAAACTTGTAAGTATAACCATATTTACTAAACTTTAGTAAATCAAATAGTCTTAACGAGCTTTGTGGTGGACATGACCAGTGCACAAGAATGTGTACTCGATCCCTTTAGTCCTTCACTTGACTCACACATCCATGTGAACAAGTAATTAGTCTTGATTTTCCAATGCTTGAAAGTTCTCATTCATCATACTATTCAACTTGCATCATTCCAAGTTTCGGTCCAATTGAAACTTGGGTGATGAGGAACTTTCCTGATTTGGTAAATGTAGACACTACCACAAATGAAAGAATCAAATCCATTTTCCAATATTGCTGTCAGTGGAATCATATAAGCAACAATTTTCCACAAATGCCATTGTAAGGATACTTCAAATAAATAAAATTAAACAATTTTCTTTTATTTTATAACTTTTCGGAAAAACTTATCCTTACAATCCACATGGAAAATTGTTGTTATCTATTCCTTAGCAATATATCATAACTTCTTAAGCAACTGCTCAAAATTCTGATGCGATCGAAATCCACCTTCGCGATCAGAATCAGCATATACTTCCTTTAAGATTTCTCTCTATTCTTTGATTCTTAAAACATCAACATGTGACCCAGTCACATCATGTAATGAGGATCTCAGAATAGAACTTAACAGAGTTAGATAATGGGCTCTACCTAATGTAGAGTCAAACTTATTGACTTTAACATCCTTAGGTAAATTTGGCAGCTTTGCAATCAACGCCTCTTCCTTTGGAAAAATAAACATATGGACCCTTTGGTAATGGGACTATCTCCGACTTAGCCTTTCTCTTTACCATTTGGTCAACCGGGTTGACTATGGCCAATCCCTTTCGATTGGGAAGAGAATGCTTTTTCTGGATTTCCAGTGTCACCATTGTCACTGTCCATAAAGTTTTTGGGAAGTTGATCTTCTAATCAAATTTGCTTTACTATCGTTCCAAATCATTGCTGATTCAGCAGCACCAAGCAAATAGATATGATCATTAAGGTTCATGTCATAGTCTGTTTCATAGTAGTCCCAAAGGAACTCACTATGTGACTTAGAAAGTGATTGAACATCCAACTTTCTGAAGACTTTAACACCCAACTCTCCTGGCTTGTCAATATGTGACTTCATCTCTAAGATGTGATCACACATAGACCTTGCTTGCCATTAGGGCTTGAGTGACCTTGAACTTGTGGGTTAGGGAGAATAATTGGAGGAGGTGGAGGAAGAGAAGTATGACTTCCATGAGCCAAACTCGGGAAGTCATATTCATTAGGAAAGCTTGGTTTGGGAAGATCATTGTTGTCTAAACCAGACATCAACAATGGGAGAAATTCACGTAAAGTTGATTTAAGTCCTTAATATAACACCCAATATGATATATTAAAGCTAGGACCCAACAAACTATTTTATAACTTGGAAGAGGGATGCCATAATCCAAGCTATAAAATATTGGAAGGTAGGTGAATGACGATTCACCAATTTCCACCAAGATAAACGAAATGTATTATTAGGTTTTAATTGGTTTTGAAACTCCTAGATTCTTTTGAGATTCATTGAACTTTTCAATGGCATGTTTCAATCTCGAGTGTGCCCTTCAGGTTTTGTGACTGGGATGCCGAGGATCACAAAACAAGGTGTGAAGTAACCATGCAAATATACTTGGTACCCTTAATATTTACCCCTCAATCGATGTGCCGGTTAACCACACACGCTCCAACGATACTATGATAAACATTAAGTTACCCTTTGCCTACCTTGTTAAGTCCAGGTTAGATGCCGGTTAACCACACACGCTCCACTAACAGCTTAAACAAAGTGCAAAGTGTAATTTCATGGATTAGCACCTTATTCACATTTTCCTAAGTAACTAAGATTGGGAATTTATAAGTGTTTAGTTACTTAGTATTTATCATTATACTTATAATGAAGGGAGAATTATAGTCCTTGTCCCACCTGTTTGGCTAACGACCCTCCACCTGTCAAGGAAGCGGTGGGTTAGAGTGGACACCCATTAAACTGTCATTTTATAGGCAGTAACCTTATACCCCCCTTATAGACCGGCTTCGTGAATGAGGCTTACTAATGGTAAGACGACTTGCTCTTATACATATAATATATTAAACTTTTAATATTATAATAGTATAAGGGTGTATTTTAGACATTTAAAATACTTGGTGGTTTAATCTATTAATTAAACTATACTCTTAATTTAATTAAATTTAAACCATGTCATTATGGAATTATTAATTCTCTTTTAATTAAACACTTTAATTATCTATTAATAAAGTCCATAAGAGTTAATTGAATTATTCAATAAAAACATCATAATTCCAATTATTAAATTCAAAATTAAAACCATTTAATTAATTGTTTAAGTTATGAACCCAAGAGTTTTAGAATTCAATTCTTTTTTTTATCATCAAAAAACTTTTTCCAAATTCCAAAACTTGAGGGCAAGTTTTGTAACTCTTGAAAACTTTTGGATTCCATAACTTATGGAGTTAAATACTTGTTTTATGATGAAACTTTTCATGTTCCATAACTTAAGAACAAGTTATGGAATTCTTTAAAACATTAAGACTAAGTTTTGTAACTCCATAAAAAACTTTGAATCAATTTTTTTAAAACCTTTTCATATCCATAACTTATGGAGATTTCAAAAAACTCTTTAGATCAAACTTTAAAAACTAATAAAATAATCATATCATTTTATCTTTTACTAAATTTGACCTAATTCAACTCATATAGCAAATGATTCAAATTTTACAAATAATTAGTTTTTCACAAAAACAAGTAATTATCTTAAAATTTGACAAACGTCATGTTTTTTTTTCTTTTTTTTTTCCAACTTTGAAAATAAAACATTTGCATCAATATAACAGAAAACAACCAATGGCTCTGATACCACTGTTGGGTTTTGAGCATTCTAACACTCCTATGGTGTACATGCAACCCTATAAACCTTGGATCTATGTTTTCTCTATTATACATGCAAATATTAACTATTCCAAGGTTTCATCCTAACTAGCATATTATGAAGCACCTATACTACAAAGTTCTAGTTAGATGACATACCTTTTGATGTAGCTTGATGTATTCAAGCTTTAAGAGCTTAGCCCCAATAGTGTGGAAGCCTCAAATAGAATCACAAATCACCAAAACACCTTGGAAGAACTTGAGAGAATATGTATGCACACTAAAATCGGCCCACTCTTATTTTCACACACTTGTGCCAATTTTGTGAGCCAAGGACCCCTTTATATATTATGGAGGATTAGGGTTACATCCATGTAAACCCTAATACCCATTACCTTTCATTTACATATGATCCATGGGTTAAAAGCTCCATGGACCATCCATGAAAGCTTAGCCCAACCTAATTGAACTTGGCCCATTCCGTATATATAAGAGTCTATATTTAATTAGTTCTTTTTGATCACTTAATTAATTCTAAATTAATTCTTGATCAATACTAATTAAATAATATGATTCCATATTAATATATTAGAACTTATAATATATTAATATAAATCATAAATATACTATTCTCAAAAGACTATCCATATAAATTGTGTCGGTGAAGTGCAACCCAAATGGACCATGCCGGGTCGGGTCAAGTACATACCAAATATAGTTATGGACTTAGACATTAATCCAACAGTGACAACTGCCGATTTTCGAATAGAAGTCAAACGAGCCAACAAAAGTCAAGTAAAGTCAACAAGTCAACGGCTTAGGACCCAAACCATTGTGATTTCGGTTGGTACCTAGACCGAAATAACCATGTGATCTCGGTTGGTACATGGACCGAAATCACCATGTGATCTCGGTGGTGCTAACCGAAATCACATGTGATTTTGGTGGTTCTATAGGGTTTTCGGTGGGAAGAAGAAGAAAAGAGAGTTGACTTCGTGACATGATGTTTCATCCTTTCTAACACAAAGTTTTTCCCAATGTGTATCAATGCAATTATCCAACAAATAACAAAGCAAACATCACCTCATCCCTTCCTTTTTAATGACAGCCGAGATCATCCCCAAACCCCACACCATTTCCATTTTCTTCAACTTACTCCATATTCTCTCAAAAACAAAGTTTCTCTTTATTAAGCTAATTATTCCAAGCGATTCTTGACATTTTGGTAAGTACTTTCTTCAAAATCAAGTATTTCTACACACGTTTATACTAGTTTCATCTCATTTACACGCATTATCATGTGTTAAAAACTCTTAGGATAAGACCCCCTTCAAAGAGTTCTTCAACCACCTTCAAGTGTTCTAGGCTTGAAGATCTTCACAGTCATCTGTTTATCCAACCACGACCACACTCAATGTGAGTTCATACCCCTTATTTTCGAGATGCTCATGTTTTAGGGGGGGGGGGAATACTAGTAACTCCTGTATAATAACTCAAGTTATTATACATCCTTTTTATCTCTTTGTTATGTGTAAAATATTATTTACATGAAATAAGCTTACTACTAGTTATTTGAACCTTTATATGTGTTATGACAGTTTGGAGTTCAACACTATGAAAATCAAGTATAAACATACCATATTTTCTTGAGGTTATAAATACAAACTATAAAAACAAGGATTTTTGTGAACATAGTATGGTTTTCTATCAAAAATGCTCCAAACTAAGTTAGGGCACCATTTTTCTGGATTTTGGCCAAAAGTATATTGTTTCATACATATAAAGTTAACTCTGCTTAAATATCTCAAAAAGGTGGAAAGAAGTTTTTACTAAGTTATTTCACACTACTACCGGTTATTGTTGTTAAAAAGGCAAAAAACTAGGAAAAATATGGTTTTATCATACCAAAAGTTCTTATACTTATGTAGATGTAAGCTATATGACATAAACCTTTACAATATCTAAAAATGCTATCTTATATATATATATATATATATATATATATATATATATATCTACAAATATATAAAATGGACAATACAATACATTTACAATAAACTATAATAGGTATAGTTTATGGGGGCATAACACTATTTTACCATTTTTGGGACGAACAAATAATTATTTAAAGGTATAATTATTTTGCACTATGAAATTTCTATGGAAAGATAATATTTTCCACTCACAAAAGGGGTTTCCATTGCACTACATGTAAATATTTAATATAGTTTTTTTGAGTCATCGTCTTCACGTACCTACCAGAGTACCTACAAAAGTCTTGTATTATAACCTGAATCTCCCGTATGAGAGCGTGATATTTGTGTATAAATCTATATGGGACTGACAATCCCACACCAAAGCTGCTAGCTACAGCTAGACCGGCAGGTCTGGGGTGACAAATGTCTAAACAGTCCGATGCCTGAAGAATGTCGAAGTAGGCCAACTAGTTTTTATCACAGTTATAATAACTCACATGGGATATTAACAATACATTTGGTTTACGGGGTTAACATACATTTGATTAGTTTTATATAAAGATAACTGTAAGTCCCCAAAATCGCTTGATGTATCAATCAGATCCACTAGATGGTGCGGAATCCCAATCAAGTGGATGATGCACGATAGAATGGAGAAGAAGAAGAAGAAGAAGAAGAATAACTTGATGAAATGTCTCATAATAATATTCAATGATGCTCCATGTACACAAAATTCACACATACATATGTGCTCTCTTACTTTCTCTCTGTAGAACATGCTCCTCCTCTAATGGCTTCCCTCCTGACAATATGGCCAACACTTACACTCCTCACCCTTACTTCTATATATAGGTATAGACCCAAAGTACAAGGCTCAAACCGAAAACCAAATTGCTTGACTGAAAACACATGAGTTTTCGGTCCAAGCTAAAACAAAAACCAAGACGGTTTTTGGTCCTAGACCGAAAACAATAAATACTTAGAAAAGCAAAGTAAAAACCAAATTTTAGACCCAACAATCTCCCCCTTGGTTTATAGCTTTCTTTTCTTTTGACCTAACAAACTCCCCCTAGGTTGGTAGCTTGGTTTTCTTGTTAATCTTCATTTTGAGCTTGGCTTCAGCTTTAATATTCAATTTCTTCACAACTTCAAGATGAACCTATCAATCTTCTATGTGAATAACTTCATCGTGAACATTTGGGCTTTTCTTCAAAAATTTGACTTTGAACGCACGTTGGGTGCGGAGGCTTCTTGAAAAGATTCTTGAAAATCAGCACTTTTAGTTTGCGAATCTTTAGAGAGAATAACAGATAGACCGATTCTTCTGGATCACTGCAGTTTCATAGATAGCATCAAATTGATTGAGGAGGCTTCAATGCAATCTGACACATAATCTTCAAGAACAGCTACACCTTGCTTCTCGGTTTGAAAGATTGTATGTTGGACAAATAATATTCATTTCTTGTTCCTTCGAATGAATGTTCTTCAATGATCACTGTTGCGCCTTGAAAAGTAACAAATAACTGAAAAGTCCCTATGGATCACTGAATCATAAAGACCTTTCTCACCACAGTTGTTTAAGGACCCAGCCTTGGCTTAGAAAGTTCGAATACAGTCTCCTTGAGTCTCTTCTTCCTTTGAGTTCTCTGATTTTTAAATTCGCTTTTCAAGACAAAGAAAACTTTGAGATAAAAACAAAACTAAAAACAAACCTAGCACACAATATTTTTGGATTTTTCATATTTTCTGAGAAAGAAATAAAACAGAAATAAAAATATTTTTGGATTTTATAATTTCTGATTTTTGTTTAATTTTTAAAATTTTTAATTTTTATTTCTCCCCCTAAATTTGTGCATAGAGGAAAACTATGAACAAATTTAACAGAAACAAAAATGATAACTAAATTTAAGACTGATTTGGGATCAAAGTTGTCAGGCAATTCAATATCATTTATCAGCACACACCTGCATGTCTAGATCTAGTCAATCACTGGTATTGTGGTCCGCTTAAACACGAAGGATATTGACAAGTTGGACAGATTATAAGTGACAAGTCATTTTGATCTATATTCTTAAATGGACCATTTAGCTGACGACGACCAAGTATATTGTTGTCCACTTAAATTTAACAGTGAGATCTACAGACAACCTATTAAATGGTTCAATTTTATATGTACTAGAACATGTTCCCCACTTCCTGACATACCCCGGTAATCAAGAACTTCCAAAGAATACCATACTTTAGGTGAGTATTCAATCATTAAGAGAGAAGATAGATATAGAAATGCATATGTTGTATCCCAGGTCAGATGTCTTCCAATCACGCAGAGGGAACAGCATATGTGTAACAGATAGAAAGAATTGCATAGATAAGAAGATTCATAGAGATAGAGTTGCATATGTTGCATTCCAGGTCGGGTCTCTTCCAATCACACAGAGGAAGCAACATATGACTGACAGAAAGAAAGCAAGAAAATAATTTCCTACAGACCTACTTTATCAGAACCCCCCAGTCACCCTATCAGTACCGGAATTAAGGACATAAGTCCATACATCGAGGAAACGTTAAGCGACAATTCTAGATACGTATTACTTTTAGTGTATCCCACAGGTTCCCATGTTTATCTCACTGCTCAATCTACCCGAGCGTCGTATGGTCAGTCCAAACGAAACTATCTAAATCCAGATGAGTTAACACAATCAAGTCCTTTCATTGTCAATCTATGTCTCGTCCTTTTGAATCCTTCGTGCCTACCAGCACATTGAGCACAGAGTCTAGACAATTCAGCTTTAGTGCATTATACGAATTTCAGATTGCCCTTTAGTACTAAGCTTCATATCACTTCCCAATTAAACACCTACAAACGAAAAACATAAGTACATATTTTTGGATTTTTGTTTTTCTAATTTTTTTGTATTTTGATTTCTCCCTATTAATTTGGGCACGGGGAAGAAAGAAAATAAAACAAAAAGTGCAAATTTAAGAAGTTGTCTTTGAAACGAATCATTGTACGAAAAACTCAGGAGTATCGAGAATAAAACTCAAACCGTAATTCACCAATGGAAGTTGCAACCAGATGATCTGAGAGCAGCACCCATATTTCAATCTTGGAATAGATCCAAAAGTTATCCACATTGTTAAGCACAAACCCAATTTGTGATCCACTTTCTTCTTTTCCCGCAAAGGACACATACCCTCACTTAAATGAGTGTTGTACAGTTGAGAGATGTCCCCTATCATGTGCTTAAAACAACCACTATTAACAAACCGAAGTCTGATGATACACCTCCATAGCTGCTCCAGCACAGAATGCGGGATTAGTTGGTCTTTGGAACCCAGTCCATTTTGAAACTGGGTTGACCTTTGTCATCAACGCAAGGTACTCTTTCTCATGACATATCATGCTTATCACATGTCACATCCCCAAATTTCTCGGCCAAAAAAGACCGATTTAGTTTATGCTTTTAAAATGAAATCAGAGTAATCTTCCAAAAGATGTTGTGGAATTTGTTCCCAAAACAAAATATAATAAAAATTTCTCAAAACATTTCTTAAAGAAAAATGTTTTCATTATATAACAAAACCTCGGGATGTCATGTTCCGATACAGACCAAAAGCATAAACAGTATATTATAAGCCTTACAACAGTTACTTACAAGTACTGGCCTATAATCCAAAAATCCCTCGTCATCATCCAACTATGCTCTGGGTCCACTACCTGTAATATAAAAGGCTGAGTGGGTCAGGCTTGGGAGCCTGGTGAACATATAGGGTTTTCAACCCACCAATAATAATAAATTTATTAATTTCATCAACCAACAATAACCCTGATTACCCATACCCGTTATCCTCACTTTACGTCCCTAAGCACTTATCATAAGGAACCTTGCTTAAGGATTTTCATCTGGGTGACAACATTGCTTTAGGTATTCCTCAGTAATTTATGTCAAATAAGGCAACCATGTGAGGGATGGAGAATACCATTGAACACTAAGTTCACAAAAACCTACAGGTTGTGAGCCTGCTAGCATTCTACTAGACTGTCTAGAAAGGTCCGTGGTCGTCATCTATACTCCGCTAGATGACTGAAACAACAACAATATCGAGGCCTCTCGTCATTTTAATACACATCAACTATTTCATCTACCCATGTTTTAGCCAACATATTTGTTGATAAAAATACATATACAGTTTAAAACTTGTATAAAACATCTATTCAACACCCATATCAAATAAACAAACAATATAATTACACATACCACGTATTTTATAGAAAATACTTCATATTTATGTGTAAGGTGAAAGTGATTATACACTCACTTTATTTAACGATAATCGGGCAGCACTTCGTTTCTTAAAACGAACATTTCCAATGAAACCGGAGCTTTAATGAAAAACCGGGCCTTTCTAGGGTTGAGCTTCACACCGAAAAGATAAATTTCTCGGGGTCTTCGGACACTTCGGGACGTTCTTCGGGTGTTAGGTATGATATCGAGGCTTCGGGGGTTGTAAAATAGCTTGAAAGAAGGTTTAAAGTGAAAAAGTGTGCAAAAATCCAACCAAAACTGGGAGGGTTCGCACCTCCCTTTATATAGGGTGCGAGGCTTCGGCCAAAGGGATGAGAAGAAGGCACGCGTCAGACAACTGGCAAGGAGGGGGGGCACGCGTCGGCTTCGGATTGGGCCAGCGCTTCGGATCACTCACCTGCTTCGGACACGGGGCGGCTCACAAGGGAAGGGTGACGTGGCTCGCTTCGGTCATGCCATGGACTAGACACGCGTCTTGCGCGCAGGTGCTACGTGCCCAAACCCGGACCATGCACATGCGAATTTTCTCGGTTTTTGTGCCACGAACTTCAAAAATTCATGACATTCGCATACGAGCTCCGTTTTCAACATTCTTTATATGTACGCGTAGGTGAGATTATACTCTACAACTTTCGTTTAGACTCCGTTGGCTAATTTTGAATTTATTTTTAATATTATTATTTTTAACAGACCGGGACAGGAAAATCCGTTAAAAATTCATAACTTATTCATCTGACGTCCGTTTTTGTCTGTCTTTTTACCGTTGTACTACGATTGACGAGACCTTCTATTCTCGTTTAGGTTGTGTTTGCTAAAAGTCACTCGATCTAAAATTCGAGTTTTTAGCTGTCTACCGCTAAGCTGAAACTTAGAAAAATCATAACTTCTCCATACGAAGTCAGATTTGGGCATTCTTTTTATGCACGCTGTCGGTTTAAAGAACACTACGACTTTCGTTTAGATTACTAAGGCTAAAAAGCACTTTATCGTAAATTTACTTTTTACGTCACACGGCGTCATGCCGGTTCTGTCGCGAAACTTCGACAGGTCATAACTTCTTCGTTATAACTCGGATTTCGGTATTCTTTATATCTCCAGAATCCTTATTTAAACCACTACAACTTTCTTCATAGATATCAGGTTTGTCTAACATTTATTTTCGACACTTATTTTTATCCTTAATTCATTAAATTATAATAATTAAGCATAAAACATATAATAATCAAATAATACATCTTATTATTTCAAAAAAAAAGTTACAAAGGTTGGCCTAGACTATTACATGTTTATTAATGCTTAGCCTAGAAACACAGGCGTTACAATTCTCTCCCCCTTAGGATGATTCCGTCCCCGGAATCACACATCAGCAAACAAATGCGGATAGCGACTCATCATGTCATCTCCGTTTCCCAGGTGACATTTGGCCCATTCGTATGTTTCCATCGCACAACCACTAAAGCGACCATTTTGCTTCTGGTTCTTCGATTAACCTCTTGCTTTTATCCAACCTTAATTCAGAAATTGGAATTATGTAGGGAACATCTCCCGTGCACTTCCTCAAATAACACACATGGAAAGTGTTATTAATACCATCTAGTTCTTCTGGTAATTCTAGATTGTAAGCTTGGTTCCCAATCCTCTGAAGAACTTTAAACGGTCCAATAAACCTTAGACTCAACTTTCCCCTTTTACCAAATCTTATAAGTCCCTTCCACGGCGAGACTTTAAGTAAAACCGAATCTCCAACTTCGAATGTTATCGGTTGTCTTTTCTTGTCAGCATAGCTCTTTTGACGATCCTGAGCTGCTAACATCTTTCCCTAATCACTTTTAGCTTTTCAACAATTTGATAAACTATCTCGGGTCCCATAAGCTGCTTTTCCCCAGCTTCAAGCCAACATGACGGCGTTCGACACTTTTGTCCATACAAAGCTTGATAAGGTGCCATATTGATGCTCGATTGAAAACTATTATTGTAGGAAAATTCTACTAGAGGTAAGTGTTCATCCCAGTTACCTTGGAATTCCAGGGTACATGCTCGTAGCATATCCTCCAAAGTTTGAATCGTTCGTTCGCTCTGACCATCAGCTTGCAGATGGTAAGCTGTACTTAGACACAATTTCGTACCCAATTCATCTTGTAGACTTCTCCAAAACCTCGACGTGAAATGACTATCACAATCTAATACAATCGTTAAAGGAACACCGTGAACTTTTACTATCTCTTTCACGTAAACCTTTGCAAGCTTTTCCATAGACCACTTCTCATTGGCTGCTATGAAATGTGCACTTTTTGTGAATCGATCAATGACTACCCAAATCATGTCGTGACCGCTTTTCGTTCTGGGTAGTTTAGTCACAAAATCCATGGTGATATCTTCCTATTTACCCATGGGTACTGGTAAAGGTTCTAAACTCCCATACGGTTTCTGATGTTCTGCATTAACTCTCGCACATGTCACACATTCGGCCACATACTTTGCAACATCGAGCTTCATCGTCGGCCACCAGTAGTAGGGTTTTAGATCCCTATACATTTTCATGCTGCCAGGATGAATCGAGTATATGGTCTTGTGAACTTCTTCCATCGGAAGATCTCTTATTCCTCCCGTCTTAGGTACCCAAATCCTATCTTGGAATACCTTCAGTCCTTGACCGTTTATTTCGAACACTAACGTTTTGCCTAAACGTTCTTCCTTTCGGTAGTTTTCTCTGAAGCTTCCTCCTGAGCTTTCTTTATACTTCCCACAATTGTCGAGACAACTTCAATTCTCAACGCTCTTGGCCTTTTCTTTTCAAGGTTTACCTTCCGACTGAGAGCATCAGCGACAACATTTTCTTTACCAGGGTGGTAAAGTATCTCATAGTCGAGGTCCTTGAGTAACTCTAGCCAGCGTCGTTGCCTCATGTTCAATTCGTTCTGATTAAAGAGATATTGAAGACTCTTATGATCAGTGAAAAGTTTATACTTTGCGCCATAAAGATAATGCCTCCATATCTTTAGGGCGAATACTACCGCTGCCAACTCTAAATCATGAGTGGGGTAGTTTGTTTCATGTTCTTTCAATTGTCTCGATACATATGTTATCACCTTATCCCTTTGGGTCAGAACACAACCTAACCCAACTCCAGATGCATCGCTATAAACTGCGAAGTCTTCAACTCCTTCAGGTAAAGAAAGAATCAGTGCTTCACACAATTTCTTCTTTAGCTTCTCACAAGCTTCCTTATGCTTCTCACTCCAAGTATAAGTAGCTCCTTTGTGGGTCAAAGCTGTCAATGGAGCAGCTATCGAAGAAAATCCTTGGATAAACCTTCGGTAATATCCAACTAATCGTAGAAAGCTTCGGATCTCCGTAGGACTCTTTGGTTGTTCCCAGTTTGTTATAGCTTCAATCTTAGCTGGGTCAACCATAATCCCTTCTTGATTAACCACATGACCCAAAAATTGGACTTCTTGAATCCAAAAATCACATTTGGAGAACTTTGCATATAGTTTCTCCTTTTTTAGAACTTCTAGCACTTCACGCAG
Organism: Lactuca virosa; assembly: GCF_052849685.1. Classification (NCBI taxonomy): domain Eukaryota; kingdom Viridiplantae; phylum Streptophyta; class Magnoliopsida; order Asterales; family Asteraceae; genus Lactuca; species Lactuca virosa. The sequence goes on from NC_136429.1 coordinate 320,873,349, forward strand.
ATGTTTGTCATGATCCTGCTTGCTTTTTGAATAAATCAAAATATCATCTATGAACACTATCACGAATTTATCGAGGAATGGTTTACAAACCCTGTTCATCAAATCCATGAATGCTGTTGGAGCATTGGTTAGTCCAAACGACATAACCAAAAACTCGTAGTGTCCATATCTTGTTATGAATGCAGTCTTTTCAATATCCTGATCTCTTACCTTTAGCTGATGTTAACCTGAACTAAGATCGATCTTCGAGAAATAGCTCGAACCTTGCAACTGATCAAACAGGTCATCAATTCTTGGCAACGGGTATTTGTTCTTTATTGTTGCCTTGTTCAGCTCTCTGTAATCTATGCACATTCTCATGCTCCCATCTTTCTTCTTCACGAATAACACCGGAGCTCCCTAGGGTGATGAACTAGGTCTAATGAAACCATTGTCCAACAACTCCTGAAGTTGCGTCATAAGCTCCTTTATCTTCGTCGGTGCTAATCGATATGGGGATTTTGCTATCGGTGTTGTTCCTAGTAACAAGTCTATTTTAAAGTCCACTTGTCTATCCGGGGGCAATCCAGGAAGATTTTCGGGAAAAACTTTCGGATATTCACACACCACTCGTATACTTTGCACATCGTTTTTCTCCTTCTTATCATCTATCACGAATGCCAAGTATGAGGTGCATCCTTTGGACAAACATTTTTTGGCTTTCATTAGGGAAATGATTCTAGAATTTACTCTGTGCTTATCTCCGTATACCATAAACGACTCTTTTCCAAACGAGTTTACCCTTACTATCTTTTTCTTGCACATTATTTCGGCATCATTAGCGCTAAGCCAATCCAATCCTAGAACGATGTCGAAACCATTCAACTCAATGGGTAATAGCTTCTCAAGGAATTTGTTTCCGTTCAGATCGATGACGATATTCCTAATACAATCGCTAACAGGTATAAATTTGCCACTAACAACTTCTACAATTAGGGCATCATCAAGTTTTTCTATAGGAAATGCTAGTCTTTCACCAAATTTATGTGATATAAAGGAGTAATTCGCTCCGGAATCAAACAATAAATAGGCAGGAAATCCATTTACAAGAAAGGTACATGATGCGACATTTGTTTCATCTTTTGCAGCTTCCAATGTCATCTGGAAAGCTCTAGATTTTGGATTTCGTGGGAGATTAGGCTTTGCTACATCCTTCTTCTTCGGGCAATCCCTCAAAATGTGCCCTTCTTCGTGGCATCCACAGCACACCTTTTTGTTGATTGTGCACTCGCTGGCGTAGTGCCCTGGCTTTCCACATTTAAAATAAATGACCTCCTCGCCACATTTTCCAACATGTTTCTTCTTACACTTGCCACACCACTTCACTTCGGCTCCTCCTCCGAATTTCCTCGAACCAGATTTCGAGAATTTACTTTTCTTGTTGGACCTCGAAGATCCATCGAACTTTCTTTTCTCACCAACCTTTGCCCTCTCCTGACTTCTTTCCTTTAACTTGGTTTCCACATTTTTAGCTGCTCAGACTGCAGTCTTCAGGGTAGCTGCCATCTTGACCGTTGGGCCAAAGTCTACTGGCAGTCCGTTTGCGAACCCCTTAATTTTTGAGAGTTCAGTTGGCACTAAGTGTGGAAATAACATTATCTTTTCGGTAAACGCAGTAGCATAGTCGTCAATGCTCATTTTCCCTTTCTTTAAGTTCTGAAATTCATTGTTTAGATCTATCAGATATATCTCTGAGCAGTACTGCATCTTTAAATGATCCAAGAACATTTCCCAAGACATTTTCAAGGCTTCTCCATGTGGCATCGCGTTTGCCAATAGCTTCCACCAACTTAAAACTCTGGTCTTCAGTTGTGTGACCGCAAAAATAGTTTTCTGCTTGTCGCTACAGTTACAGCTTTCAAATACCATCTCCATTCGGAGATCCAGTCCATAATCTCAACAGGTTTTGGGCTTCTGACAAGACTTGACGGTTTGGCGCCCAAGAAATTCGTATACATACATCCATCTCTGTTGATTTCCCTCTGCGGGTTATTCCTTTCTGCCACTATGGGTTCCACTTAACTGACAGTACGACTATAATTTCCTTCCTCTGACTGACTGTCATTTAATTCAGGTTGTTCAACAGGCATTGAAGGTTCATTCCTGTTGTTCAGTAATAGTTGCCTTATTTCTTCCCTTTATTCAGCCATCATTGTCTGAATCATGGCTTGTACTCCAGCCATTGTGACTGGCTCTGGTACAGCTTCTACTATTGGCACCTGCTCAATCGCTTCGGTTGAGGTTGCTGATTCTTATTCTCGTTTCCAGCTCCACTTCGGGTTCTTACCATTTTGATCTATACACCAAACAAGGCGAATTTAGATCTTTATTCACGATAGATTTTTAAATTCTCCTTATCACTCCGAAACGTTTACATTCTAGTTCTAATATCGTAGTCGTACGCTTAGAATCCTAAACACATAAGGTTTCCAGATCCGGTTGGCAACAGACCATAGATCCGAACAAATAATGGCATATATGGCAAACATATAGCATTTAGCACATAAAAGTATTTTAGGCATATTTCCTTAAATATATTAGTGCGTGTGTCTAAAATATGGTAGACACTCATCTCTCGATCATCACTTAGCATGCTAAGTTTAAGTGTAGAAATCCTACAAATTCCTAGTTCGCTTAAACTAATGCTCTGATACCAACTGTGACATCCCCAAATTTATCGGCTAGAAAAGTCCGATTTAGTTTATGCTTTTGAAATAAAATCAGAGTAATCTTCCAAAAGATGTTGCGGAATTTGTTTCCAAAACAAAATATAATAAAAATTTATCAAAACATTTCTTAATGAAAAACCGGGAGCTTTAATGAAAAACTGGGCCTTGCGAGGGTTGAGCTTCAAAACGAAAAGATAAATTTCTCGGGCTTCAGACACTTCGGGACGTTCTTCGGGTGTTAGGTATGATACCAGGGCTTCGGGGGGTTGTAAAATAGCTTGAAAGAAGGTAAATGAAAAAGTGTGCAAAAATCCAACCAAAACCGGGAGGGTTCGCACCTCCCTTTATATAGGGTGCGAGGCTTCGGCCGAAGGGAGGAGAAGAAGGCACGCGTCGGACAGCTGGCGAGGGAGGGGGGCACGCGTCAGCTTCGGATTGGGCCAGCGCTTCGGATGACTCACTTGCTTCGGACACGGGGCGGCTCGCAAGGGAAGGGAAATGTGGTTCGCATCGGTCATGATGCGGACCAGACACGCGTCTCGCATGCGGAGGTGCTACGTGGCCGAACCCGGACCATGCACATGCGAATTTTCTCGGTTTTTGTGCCCCGAATTTCAAAAGTTCATAACTTTTGCATACGAGCTCCGTTTTCAACATTCTTTATATTCACGCGTAGGTGAGATTATACTCTACAACTTTCGTTTAGACTCCGTTGGCTAATTTTGATTTTATTTTTAATATTATTATTTTTAATAGACCGGGACAGGAAAATCCGTTAAAAATTCATAACTTCTTCATCCGACGTCCATTTTTGTCTGTCTTCTTACCATTGTACTACTATTCACGAGACCTTCGATTCTCGTTTAGGTTATGTCGGCTAAAAATCAATCGATCTAAAATTCGAGTTTTTAGTTGTCTACTGCTAAGCTGAAACTTAGAAAAATCATAATTTCTCCATACGAAGTCAGATTTGGGCATTCTTTTTCTACATGCTCTCGGTTTAACAAACACTATGAATTTTGCTTAGATTGCTAAGGCTAAAAAGCATTTTATCGTAAATTCACTTTTTAGGTCACACGACGTCATGCCGGTTCTGTCGCGAAACTTCGACAAGTCATAACTTCTTCGTTATAACTCGGATTTCGATATTCTTTATATCTCTGGAATCCTTATTTCAACCACTACAACTTTCTTCGTAGATATCAGGTTTGTCTAACATTTATTTTCAACGTTTATTTTTATCCTTAATTCATTAAATTATAATAATTAAGCATAAAACACATAATAATCAAATAATACATCTTATTATTTCAAAACAAGCTACAAAGGTTGGCCTAAACTATTACATCATTAGTAATGTCTAGCCTAGAAACACGGGCGTTACATCACAACCAGAAGATAAAGAAATGTTAGAATCATTTGAATATTTGGGAGTGTGAACCTTCGGTACCCATATGTAGTCGGGTTTAACCCATTTCTTGTTCGAGCGGATGGATGCCTTATCACTTGATTTTGCACTTGAAGCCGATTTCCGAGATGACTTTAACCTAACCGGTCTTGGTTTCACTGGAGCATCTCTTGAATTGGACTTCTTGGCAGACATTCCCTTCTTGTTCTTGGGAGCTTGATTATTGGCCTTTTGCGCGTTCCAGTCACCATTGCGTGATTGTGGCTTTGAAGGGTTTCTTTTGGAAAATATCCCTCTTGGAGCGTTCTGCCATCCTGGTGCATAGTAGGGAACATATGCACAATTTGGACAATTTATGGCAATGTTTTCAGGCGTTCCACAGTGAAAACATGTATGTTTATTCACGTAGGAGTTGTTTCTTCCTGTACCTGGTGGCGTTCCCTTGCCTTGTTTCTGATTGTTCCTACATGCGCACATATAGCAAGCCGTCTGTTTCACTTGTTTTGGTGGCCTATATTTACCAACAGGAGGTTGATTAGAAGGAACAGATTCGGAGTTCAAGGAGACATTGGTTTGACAATCAGTAGTATCAACAGAACTAGAATTAATTATGCTCTCCTTGTTCTCTTCTTCCACTACTTTACCTGCATAGGAAGTGGAAGCATCAGTATCGTTCACCCTAGAGCTATTTTCTGGCACAACCACAGCAGGTTTTCCATATTGAAGATGTGCTTATCTGTCTATTTCTTCTTTAGTCATAGGGATGTTAGTGTAAGTATGGTTAAAAGGAGGAGGAACACTGTCATACCCTAGACCTTTATTTTTATTATCTTTAAATGTTAATTGTTTTTCTATGATGGATGCAACTACCTCACTTGACACGTCAAATTTCTTAAAGTTGAATTCAACATCTTTATATTTAGCTTTTAATGCATCAAGTTCGGCAGTCAAGTTAGCATGTTGTTCCTTAACATATTTATAATTCGCACATTTATTGCTATATTCCTCTTGAAGTTTTCTAAAATCCTTGGTTTTGACCTCTAATTGTTCTTTTGAGGGTTTTTGTCCTTTTCTAAGTGTATATCCTTCATATTTAAGGTCCTCATTTTCTCTTTTTAATATATCGATTTGATCACGAAGAAACTTAATTGTAGCTTCACAAGATTGAGAACATGAAACCTCATTGACTTTGGTGATTGAGAAACTCATTGTTTACCAAAAGTACCCTTTGACTATAAACCTCAAAAGTGAACCTTAAAAGTCAAATTTAAAAAGTCAAACTTGAAAAGTCAAACTTAAAAGTCAAACGTGAAAAGTTGAAAGTTAAACGAGAAAGTCAAAATTAAAATTCAAAGGTCAAACTTGAAACTCAAGGTCAATTTTAAGGTCAAAATTCAAACTAGTAAGTCAAAAATCAAAAGTCAAAGCTTTGGGTCGAAAACGAAACTTCAAAACTGATTTTTGGGCCAAAAATGTCAAAAATTCGAAATATAGACCGAAATCGTGAGGCTTCTTGGTCCAAACCGGGAAGACTCGCACCGACCGAAAACGAACTGCTGACCAAACACGTGCGAGGACCGCAAACGAAGACCGAAAACCTTCGGAAGCCGAAAACGTCCGGGGCCGAAAACTTGCGAGGCCACGCTCCACCGAGAACTGTTTCCGACCGTAAACGAGCCTCCGGCCGAAAACACCTCGGACAAAAGTCCTCCTTGTGCGAAAATGGTTGCTGCATCTCGCCGATTTCGTCAAGAAAACACGATTTTCCACCTTTTTACGCACAAAACTTGATTGAAAACTCATTTTTATGAAGAACACGAAGAACAAACCCCCAATATTTTGTCCGAAACAAATCAAAAACGCCAAAACCTTCAAGAAAAAGTCCAAAAACGTTCAAGATTTTGCCAAAATGATTGATACGATCGAAGCTCTGATACCAACTGTAACTCCCCAAAATCGCTTGACGTATCAATCAGATCCACTTGATGGTGTGGAATCCCAATCAAGTGGATGATGCAAGATAGAATGGAGGAGAAGAAGAACTACATGAATCTTCAATGTTTCATAATAATATTTAATGATGCTCCATTTACACAAGATTCACACATACATATGTTCCTTCTTACTTTCTCTCTCTAGAACATGCTCCTCCACTAATAGCTTCCCTCCTCACAATACGGCCAGCACTTACACTCCTCACCCTTACTTCTATATATAGGTATGGACCCAGAGTACAAGGCCCAAACCGAAAACCCAATTGCTTGACCGAAAACACATGAGTTTTCGGTCCAAGCTACAACAAAACCCAAGACGGTTTTCGGTCCTAGACCGAAAACAATAAATGCTTAGAAAAGCAAAGTATAAACCAAGTTTTAGACCGAATAAGAAGACTTCATAATACTATTTTTCTAGTACAACACTACTTATATTTTTAGTCTTGGATCTAAGACTTACAGTTCATTATCAAAGAAAATATTGGATTTTCTAAAAGCGTACTCTATCATTTTACAAGGAAAAGTTACCGATTTCTCTCATACAAAACATCTTATGAACTCACCAACTTAATTGTTGACACTTTTTCAAAATCACTTGTATTCTCAGGGAATCAGTTAACAAGTAACCGAAACGGTTTTGAGGATGTGACGTCGCAGCATCACGTCATTTATTTTTGTCATATGTATATGGTATCAAGTAAACAATGATTTGGATACAATGTAAATTTATTATTTATCAATATGATGGTTGCAATGCTTTGATCACTGCTATTCATTTGTTATGATATTGTACATGAAATTCATCCACTCCCAAACGTTTCCGCCGTTCTGGTTTGGGGGTGTGACAGGGCAGCATATCTCTCATCAAAGTACTCCAACATGGCGGTCTTAACAGACCCAAACATCTCTGGCAACTGTGCCCGAAAGCGAGCAACAACCTCCTCCTGAAGGATCTCCCTAATCCTATCCTTGGATACAGCTGGCCCATTCTGGTCACATGTCCCTGATCCTGATCCGGATCCTGCCTCGAAACGTCGCGTCATCACCATACTGAAAATAAAGCATGGAGATATCATATAATATGCATATCATACCAGAGGAACCAACTCCCAACAAAGCCTAAGTGGTTGTGACTTCCCTGTTACGCGTACGGTTCATGTGCTTCCAGTAGTACGGGCCCATACTACCTTCCACACCTACCCATATTCGTCTCATAGAATCATTACAATAACCCTAACAATACACACTAGCATACACATACACTCAATTCTCACTCCCTAGAGGAAGGCTAAATATTACGAAACCGGCCGACTGACCCCACACAACACATCCATGAAATTTCTCCCAACCCTACAACACTCGTGTATGCTAATCATATATAGCAGGGGATCCTATAGACAGTCAAATACATGATTCTACCCTAAACCCTTCATCAAACAAGAACATGAAATAAGGCCAAACCAAACATTCTCATGCTATAGAATCTTCGTTATGTACAACTACGATACATACACTAAGAAACTACAGTAATGATGTCAATTTCATATAAGGAAAAACCCTAGGCTATCAGCCATCATATAATTAGGCAATTCTATCATGCAATTCCTGAAGATCCCTATCCTATCACTAGCATGTTTTTCTAACATATCACAAGGTCAAATAACAGTGTGGTAATTTGGGGTCAACTTACTGGCTCCAGCTGATCGTACACAACACGTCCTCTTGGATTATTTTGAAAACAATTTGAAATTTATTTATAAAAAATCTTTTTCCTTAGTTTGAGTAGGATTCACACGAGTGTTCCTCCAATTCACTCAAATCAAGGCTCTAATACCAACTTGTAACATCCGTAAAAAAATCAAGATAAATTTAAACTTTTTAAATACAACCCAAAACCATAAAGTGTTTACAAAATAGTTTTCAAAACATTTCCGATATCAGAGTTTCCCAAAGTCATAGATCGTAAACAGAGGATGTGTACGGTCATGCTTTCGCCTTCCCGCACTCATCTGAAGTACCTAAAACATAACCCAAAACTATAAGCCAACGCTTATTGATTTCCCCCAAAGTACTAACACATAACCAAATAACATATACAATAACAACATGTAATGGGTCCACAACTAAAAGATTGGATTACCCTCGAGCCCACAACATAAGTCTGGCTTGCCCTCAGGCCCACAACTTATGTTTGGCTTGCTCCCAGTCCAGATCAGTCATCGGACTGAAATACCATCATGCGCTCAGTACGAGTCTGGCATACCGCGCGGTCCTCAACTCGTATCTGGAATGCTCATGAGCCCTCGGTATGAGTCTGGCATGCTCTACCCGGCCCTCAGCTCATATCTGGAATGCTCCAGGGTTTGGTAGCTACCGCATGGAGCAGAACAACCTTAACACAACACAATATGTCGACATATAACATATAATAAACATATACAGGTAATCATGCAAACATAATCACGGTTATTCCTAAAGATCTACCAAACTAGCATAACAATAACCAACATAATCATGCATATCTATTCCATACTCAGCATATCATCGAATATCAAACCGATGGGCCGGCCTTGGTGCCTTCGACCCGCAAGTGCAGTGAGGACAACTCACCTCGCAAACTGGACAAAAGTTGATGACGTCTCGACTCTGAATCTCAGCTCCAACCGTCTCCTATTCCAACCATATGACCAATCTCAATCAAAATCCAAAAATACCCAAAATACCCAAAATACCCTTAAGGTCAAACTTGGTCTAAGTCAAGTCAACCTAGTCAGCCAACTAAGTCAACTGAGTCATGAAAGATCTAGTATGCTCAATAGTCATATTAAAATTATATTGCTAAACAACATTTGATCCTAAGGGTCACACTAACAACAAATTGACACAATTGATTATTTATTAGAAATTGATTTTAATAAGTATTCATAAACTCATAATAAATTGGGAAAAATATTTATTTCAAGGAAATAATTATTTTACGATACAAGTAACACATTATTTCATAAGGTATGAATTAATAAGTCATGTATAACATTTTGGACTAGGTAAGCCTTTTATCTTTTAGCAAAAGACAAAGTTTATATCTTATAAACTTTGAGTTTATAAAATATAAACTCTTTCTTATTAGTTTAATAATAAAGAAAAGGGCATGGCTTTCTTATTAGTTTAATCAAAAGAATAGGCATGGCCTTCTTATTAGTTTAATTAAAAGAAATGAGGTATGCTGCATGCATGGGAAAAGCACTTAATGGTTAAGGACTCTTGGTTTATCATTCTTCTATAAATCAAGAGAGAATGCATTCATTTTGAGCAATTCTCTCTTGCAAAACTGAGAGCACAAGCTCCCTCTCCATTTCTTCTCTAGCCTTTGAAGTTCTTGAAGAAATTGTTACTTGTTTTATTCTCTTGGAACATATACTCATGTATTTTGTTTTAAGCTTAAGAGTTAACATAAGAACTAGCATTCTAATCAAGTTGGATCATTGTTGGTGTCTTTTTAGGTTCATCCATCTTCTTCAACATCCAATCCTCCCCTAGAGGACCCAAAGGGCTTCAAAGCTTGTTGCTTCTTCTTCCTTCTATGGTTGAGTTTTTAATATTTCTTCTACTTGCAAGATGATCCTTGGTGGGTGATAAAATGTTTATGTTATTTATAAAAGGCAAAATTGCAAAAATGGTCCCTGTGGTATGCAGATTTTTGGGGTTTTAGTCCAAACCCCGAACTTTTTGGATCCATCGTCCTTTTGGAGTGGTTTGTCTGTGGTTTTGGTCCCTAGACTGAACTCCCGTTAAATAGGATCTGTTAAGCCCCCTCATGTGCCTCACACGTGAGGGTAAATTCGTCATTTCATATGTAAGGGACCATTTTTGCATAAACATACTCTACATTTACCACTAACCGAACCCAATTAACTTCACAAGCAAATGTTTATAAAATAGAAATTGACCAATAATTGTTTGATTTGTTTCAGAATACCATCAATCATAATCCAAACCAATTCTACTAACACCATCAACACAACATCAAACCTATGGAGCTTTGAGCGAGTATTCCACAACAATCACAAACCTATATCTAACATCAGATTTCGACATAGGATCCATTGCAGTGTTCACATAATCCATCGAAATGAGCTCTATATCAGCAGTCACACTATGCTTCGCTGCAAAATCAAGCATTTGAGTTTCTTTCAACCCTCCAATCGCACTCCCACCAACAATTCCCTGCATCAATCCCCTTTATATAACAATATCGTATCAAACGCTACAAACTTTCATACACTAATTACTTACCTGTAATTAAAGAAAAGGGAATAAGCTCAAGTGGTTTCTCTGGTGCACCCACAAGAACAAGCTTCCCATGTGGTTTCAGCACACTTAACAATGGAGCAATAGGGTGAGTTGCAGAAACTGTGTCAATGATCCCATCGAACGAACTCATTGCAGACTGATTCAAAAAAAGAAAAAGACCCATTTATCTAATTAAAGTCTTGATACAAAAATCAAGAAAAGATAACAAATCTTGACAAATTACCCGCATATGGTCTTGATCTTTGTTGACTATAAAACGATCGACTTTAAGTCCTTAAAGTGCTTCTTACTCTTTCGTAGGAGTGGTGCTGAAAACAGTAACTTCTGCACCAAAAGCTTTCGCCATCTTCACAGCGACATGACCAAGTCCACCAAGACCAACGACACCAACTTTCATCCCTGGTTTATCTAGTCCGAAGTGTCTGAGAGGGCTGTAAGTGGTGATTCTGGCACATAGCAGTGGTGCACCTGTATCAAGCGGCAAGTTTTCCGGCCACCGGAGGACGAAGCTCTCATCTGCAACTATGTGATCGGAGTACCCACTGTATGTCTTTGTGTCATCGCGGTAAGGGGAGGCATAAGTGAGAATCTATTTTGGGCAGTAGCTTTCGAGATCATTAGCACAGTTATCACAAGATCCGCATGATCCTACCAAGCATCCGACTCCGGCATTATCGCCGACTTTGAATTTCTCGACTTTGCTTCCTACTTCTATCATAACACCCACAATCTCGTGTCTGCATTCATCGACATGAAGATTAACATTCTTGCAATGATGTTTGTAGAAGAAAGTAGAAGATCGATGTTGAAGAAACACATAGGTTTTTATGAAATCTTAGTGGAAAATCAAATCGAGATAAATAGAAGAAAGCATACCCGGGAACAACGAGATAACTCATCAAGCCCCATTCGTTTTTGGCAAAGTGAAGATCAGAATGGTCCCTTACATATGAAATGACGAATTTACCCTCACGTGTGAGGCACATGAGGGGGCTTAACAGATCCTATTTAACAGGAGTTAAGTCCAGGCACCAAAACCACAGACAAACCACTCCAAAAGGACCATGGATCCAAAAAACTCGGGGTTTGGACTAAAACCCCAAAAATCTGCATACCACAGGGACCATTTTTGCAATTTTGTCTATATAAAATTCAAGTCTTCTGTTATCCATTATTTGTAGTTTTTGAAACTAGTATTTTAAATAAAACCCAACAAGTCAACCCAACCGAGTCAACTCAGCCAAATCGAATCAGAGTGAGTACGCGGGGCGTACACCGAAGGTACATTGGGCGTACTCGCATCCTCGCATGTTGACCACCATCGAGGTGGTTGACCTCGTAAGCAGGGCGTACTCCGAGTACGCGTGACGTACTGCAAGAACCACAAAACTTCCATTAAGAGCTTAATGGCTAAAGCTCTTACGTCCATATGGCAGATCCATGGCTAAAACTCTCTTAAGTCATAAAGTCTCCAACTTTATGACTTAGCATGTCCAATAAGTGTTTAACTCAAGGTCTTAATCCATTAAGACCTTCTACATGATTCATGGAGAAAAACTAACCATTTGGAACCCATTTTTATTACTCAGGACCGTCCCAAAGGTCTGAAAGGACGACTTAATGGGTCAAGAACATGGTTTGTTCAAGAATCATCATTTTGGGACCAAAAAGAGACTTTAATGAGCAAAAACCTAGATCTACAAGATGGAGTGGAAAAGATGCAAGCTTTATACCTTTTTGAGCTTGCAAACAAGCTAGAACTCCCAGATCTATAATGTACTCTACTCCAAGGTCTTCACACCACCTTACTCTTTCTTCAAAACCACTCCAAACTCTCTTAAAGACTCGTAAATTGGCTTCCTTTTGCTCTAGTGTTACTTGAGGGTCGGAAACTTTGAAAGAGGCTGGATAAGAATAGGGTTTATCTCCATAAAGATGCTTAAATATGAGTCAAGTCCCCAAAATTAGGGTTTTGCATGCCACCCTCATACACCCAGCGTACTAAGGCACGCCTTAGTAAGCTTAGCGTATACACACATTCGCATGTCGTACTCATCCGGCCCAAATTCCACCTAAAGCCACTTTGGGCCCCTTTTTACCATTTCTCAACTTATGGACCAAAATGCAATGTACTAAAATTATTATGCCTAAGATTAGAAGTACCTTAACATTAGGATGTTATTATTATTATTATTATTATTATTATTATTATTATTTTTGTTGTTGTTTATCTAAAACTACCTTTTGATTATTTTCTTTAACATTAACTTTAAATATGGTCGTTATGCTGGTACTAACTTTTTATACATTACATCAAGAAACACCACTTAAATGTATGCTTCGGCTGTATAAAAAACTGATAATCAAAAAGTATGCGTGAAATAAATAAGAGATAAGCCATGAAGAAACTACAAGAATAACCACAACCGTAGATTGATTTTACATCTATTAATCAATAAATTAACTAAGAAAACCATAAAAATCGTAAATAAGAAACCTTGGGACCATAAACATGCCTAACCCCTTCGGATTATGTGTTCATCCCTCTCTCTCTATATAGATATGAATCTAATATCTTTTACCTTTCTTTAAAAACCAAAATCAAGAAATTAAAATCGACACTTTCCATCCATATCAACAAATATTATTGATTTTTTCTCACTCCTAACTTTCGTCTGAAGATTCTGGACTTGGGTACTCGTTTAGGTCCGGGTTTAAGCAAACACGACCGGAGTATGATTTTGGCGGCAAGTGGTGGAGCTCTGGGCCGCGGTTTTGGCTCTGGAGGGCGTCGACTTTAGCTCCTACCTCAGTAGCTTTTCTTCGTATCGAGTCAGCGGATAGGTCATGGAGGAATCCCTCGTCTCCTATGGAATCCGGAAAGTTAAGACTGGCGGAAGGGCCGCGGAGGTAAAAGACGGCGGTGTCATACGCACGAGCAGCAGCGACAGGAGAGGAGTATGAGCCAAGCCAAATACGTGAACGTTTGTTGGGTTCACGAATCTCAGCCACCCACTTGCCCCACTTCCTCATCCTTATCCCTCTGTAGGGTTTGTCGACGTCTCTGTTTTTTCTCTTTTCACCGCTGGACGTGGGTGAACATCCGCCGTCTCCTTCCATGTGTGGAGCTGGCGCAGGGTTGCGTTGACTGAAAGAAACAATAGAAGAGAGATTGTTCTGTGAATCTATAAAACAATAGAGTTTTTATATGAGAAAACCTGAGACAAGCATACAAGTAGATATCATATATGACGTCATTTATAGTTTTTATTGTTAGCTTAAAACTGTGTATAAGAGGAAAAGCGGCAACAAGTTGTAGTGGGTTATTTGAATAGAGGTCAAGTGCTCGTGGAGCGGTTGTTTGGTATTTGTCATTGTTAGTGTATGCGTCTATGATGTTGGAACAAGATATATTATGTTTGGGTATCACTTCGCCCTACGAATTCACTCATTGTCTCTCTATTATTCTTTAATCTCTAACACAACGTTTTTAAAAGATATATCTATTATCTAACTAGTTTATAAGCCGTAAGAACCACAGTTAAAAAATTAATTAAATTTTTATATTAAAAATTCAAAGTTATTAATCAATTATCTTAAATAAATTATTAATTAATAGATTTTTTTAGTTATATAAAATTATAATCATTGCTTCAAATAAATATATGAAATTATATCACTTTATAATTTATATTAATTTTATTTTAATTTTTATTTTAATGCTATTAATTTAATGTAAATAAAGTGATAAATTTAAAATTTAAAATTTGAAATGGGGTGACAAATGACAAGTATTAATTAGAAGACATAATAGAGTGACACATGACAAAAGAAGAATAAAATATGCATTAATTAAGAGGTCTAATAAGATGGCACATGTCAAAATGAGAATAAAACTATTCTTTTATTAGAATAGGGAGATAAAATTTAACGAATCAAAAGACGATATTTAATACTTTCTCTATCTATGGTTTTTTTTCAGGGGAAAATGATTTAAAATGACAATCCAAATTTTATTATTTTGGTCAATAAACTTTTAATTGCATACAATAACCAAATCAATTTTTTATTTTGGTTCTAAAGTACCAACAATTATGAATTTTATGGGTTAAATTGACAACGAACATCATCATTGTCATTTTCACGTCTAACTAAAAGCCTATTGTAGTCATTTTCTCAAACCACAACTTCAACTACATAGATTTTCACTTATTAAATGAAAAACTCACGCAACAATAAGGCGTTATTAATGGTTATCGGTTGTCGATTGAGAAATATGATTACAATAGGCTTTTAGCTTAGATATGGCAAGGGAAATGACGGTGTCCGTTGTCCTTTTAACCAATAAAAATCATAATTGTTTGTACTTTAAAACCAAAATAAAAAGTAGGTTTCTTTATTTGATACAATTAAAAGTTTAATGACCCAAAGAACAAATTTTGTGTTATTGATTTGTCATTTTAAGTAATTTTCATTTTTTTTTGAAACTGCAAATAATATATATAAAAAAAATAAACCCCACGATTAGTAAGAAACTAAAACGTGGGGAAAATAAGACAATGTTCGATTGATTACATGATAGGATGTTTAAATGGTGAACAACACCAATCTACCCAACGACCACAATCAAGATTTACACTTCTTTTTGCACCAAATGTATGAAAGGGGAATGACCTTGTCAGCAATCTTGGTGTGAAATCCTTATGTTTTGAACACCTTATCGTTTCTTGTCGTCCGTACATTCCACATTAGATAGTAGAAGATGAAGTTTAGTACCAATTTTTTCCGAGGGCAGTCATTATCTATGGTTTTCTTTGGTATATTTGGAAGGCTAGCTACAACTTGGTTTTTAATGAATCAAAGCCTCCCTATAAAGGTGATCGATAATGTTATCTCTTTGGTTTTTGGGTCGTACAAATTTAGGGGTATTTCTAGAAACTGTAGTTGGACTGATTACGGTTAGGGGTGCAAACGAGCAGAGTCGAGCCCGAGCTTGGCCAGGCTCAACTCGGGCTCATTTAAGTTATAAGGGGCTCGAGCTTGAGCTCGACTTGATACGAGATTTATAGTATGGAGCTCGGCTCGAGCTCGGGAAGAATCATACAAGCTCGACTCGTTTTTTGTCGAATGAGCCTAAATAAGTTAAATCTTGGTTCGAGGTCGTTAAGAAGCTCGTTTACTAATACCCTATATCCCTAATGTAACGCCCTGTCCCGAATCGTTTCCCATTTGGGTGTGGGTGACGTAATTTAGACGATCTGGGTGTTCGGTTTGTGTTTTGGAGCCAATGGGTATTTTTGTAAAGTGTCAGCTCAGGTTTTTATGGAAATTAGATTTTGTTCGGGAAATCTTAAGACAAATATGATTTGATAAAAGCAGAGAGCTTCTCGTTACCTTTTCGGGAATATAAGGAAAATCATATTTATAACGAAGAAGTTATGGCCTTCGGAGTATTTTAGTGTTTAAGGGAAACCCTAGTACGTGGGGCGTACATAGAGCATACACGAGGCGCACATAGGGCGTACGCGGGGCGTACTAGTGTAAAGTGAAGTACGCGGGGTGTACACTGGTGTACGCTAAGCGTACCAAGAAGGAATGAACGCGAAGCCTCGACCTCGTACGTTGGGTGTACGAGGAGTACGCTGGGCGTACGAGGAGTGCAACGAACCCTAATTTTGAGTGTTTTGTACCCTATTTAAACACCTTAAGTCTTTAGGACTAACCTCTTTACCAGATCCCAAACCTCCTAAAACCCTAAATAAATCCTTAAGCCTTATTTATGGTATTATTGAGTTCTTGAGAATATTTTGGTGGTTATTTTGCCCATTGTGAAGGAAGTAAAGAAGATTGAATGTGCTTTGCTTGGTGAAGAGCCTATAGATCCAGAATCATCACCCTTTTTGAAAGAGTTTGGATGTATCAAGTTCATACCTTGTCTTGTAAATGCTTAGATTTCTTTATGGCTTGATTCGTGATGTTTTTTATCCCTTTTGGGTTGGTTGTTGAGTTAAGACGTTTGAGGGACTTATTCTTTTAGATTTGAGCTTATTGGGAGTTTCTTAAGCATAATGGTGCCATCTTTATGGGTATTGGGTCTGATGCATGCATTAAGTCACATATTAAGTCCTTTTTAATCTTAAGAGCTTCATTTAGCCATGCATGAACGTAAAGTTAGTAACTTTACGTGATAAATCAGTCCAAGGAAGTCAGATCTAGGTTGCAAAGTAATGTCCTTACGGAATAAGAGCTTAATATGGAAGTTGGTTGTATGTGAGGGTACGCTGGGCGTACAAGAAGGTATGCTTAGCATACAAGACCTAAAACAAGTACGTTGCACGTACGATCTGAGTACGCCCCATGTACTCACCAGAGTGGGCCTCAGATCTTTTGGTCTTCGGTTTGGGCCATAGTTTGGGCTTTGATGTTCAGGGCCTTGTTGGGCCATCCGAATTTAAGTGTTTTAGACAAAGAATGTTGTTGATCCTTGGATTAAGGGCATGGAAGCATTTGGGCACAATTTGCAAAATTGGGCCATGTTGGGCCTTGTATGATTATTTAGTATTTGGGCCTTTTGGATTATTAGGTTTGGGCTTAAGTCTTGGTCTAAACTAGGTAAGGGGTAAATTGGTCGTTTACGCTAATTATAGTCTGATGGTTATGGATTGGAATCCATTTGTTAATTGGATGTTATTTGATATTGATAGCTCGGGGATTTGTCGGACCAGCAGCCAGGGATTTATCGGTGTGGTTTAGTAATGCGATGTGAGTTTCCTCACTATGTTTAGCAGGTCGAAGGCACCAATGCTAACCCATTATCAATTATGTTAGAATACTCATTGGCTGGGTGACACTGGTATGTGTATGTGCTTGTATGCTTACTGGGCGGGGCCCGTTTGTTATTCCGTCTGCTATTAACTGGCATGCTTATATGAACTGTATGTGGGCGGGGCCCGTTATGCGAGTTAGGATTGGGCCCGTATACTCATTGGGCGGGGCCCGGTATGTGATATATATATATATATATATATATATATATATATATATATATATATATATATATATATATATATATATATGTGTGTGTGTGTGTGTGTGTGTTTGGTATGTGGTAGTTTGGGGAACTCACTAAGCTTTATGCTTACGGTTTTTAGTTTATGTTTCAGGTACTTCTGTTTTTAAAGGGAAGGGCTCGGGATGATTACAGGGAATACACCACTTCGTTCCACATCTTCTTAACTTAATCTGATATGATGTAATGATTGACACATTGTTTTTATCTGGATTCGTATGATGTTGTTTCGAAAATACTGGTTTTATTAATTCAAAAATGAAATTTTTGGGTCTTATTTTGGGACATTTCAAGTTGGTATCAGAGCTTTGGTTTGAGGGATTCAGACATACTCTCGGGTGTGTCTGAACTCAAACTGAGGATTTGGTAAAGTTTTTCGAAAACAAATGTATTTTAAAAAAAAAGAGTTTTCTAAGACAAGAAAGGTTGTGGTGCACGCAATCGTCCTAGCTTAAGTAAGTTTTCCTAAAATACCCATACATGTTATCTGATATGATTTGATCTATGAATTTGTGAATCACATGCTAGTTAGGGCTAAGGATCTGCTCAGGTTTTGCATAATAGAATGCTAGGAGATATGCCTTTGTATGCCTATTGTATGAGCTGGTAGACTTGTATGATGGTGTTAAACGATATTTGTTAGATTGGCTTGCAATGTGATTCCTTGTAGCCTAGGAATCATGGGATGCTGGTTTAGGTATAATTTGTATGCGTAAGGCAGTTAGCAACGACAGTAAAGGTTCCTAACATGAGTTGTGTGAGTTTGAATGTTTTTTTGGTTGTTCTCTGGAGCGGAGTGCTACTTCATGAATGTTTCTTGCTTTGTGCTTTGTGGGACTCTTAAGTGATGTGAGTTAGCTGTTAAGTGAATATGTTAAGTCACATGTAATAAAGGTTGAATAATCTCAGAGTGATGGGTTTGACCCTATTTCGCAGCTCTCGTCTGAGTCTAACCGTTGTAGGGATGAGCCTTTCACTCGAAGGATTATCTAAGCTTTGTTGCATGTGATTGTGTTCACGAAGTAGCTAACTGACATCATGAGGAGTTCTTCAGCAACTGATGGAAGGGTGGGGTCGAGTACCTAGAAAAGCCTAGGGAATGTTTTAGTGGGTTTTGTTGCATTGGTTAGCGAGTGCTTGGGGTATTTGTTTGAGAAGGTGACTTGGAGGATTCGGTAGGATTCTTGAGGAAAGTATGGATTGGTGTGGAAGGTAGTATTACTACTGAAAGTACATGATCCATTCCCGAATCAGGGAGAGTCTTGGAGAATCTAGGAAGCCTATGGGATGAGGATTTTTTGGAATGTTTTTGCATGTTGCTCTTTTTTCAGTATGGTGTTGAGCACTCAGGAAGGGGGTTCAGGTTCTGGTTCTGGCTCAGGTGCAGGTACTAAGTCGATCGATGAGCGGATGCGGGAGTACTCATCGGAGATTACCAGCAGTATTTTGGAATGGACCCCGATGATATTTGGTTCAGTCCAGGAAGGGATTTTAGAGCTTTGGATGGTCATCTCGGGGCCTTTCGGGCCGAGAGTGTATCAGGGCAGTTAGGGGCTCATCTGGAGCCCAAACCTTGTGGATCACTAGAATCCTTCAGGAAGGAAGATCCCGTTGCTAGTTCTCGTCATTTAGGATCGGAGGTGGATTATGCGCCATGTTTTTGTTGGGTTTTGAGCATTCTAACACTCCTATGGTGTACACGCAACCCTATAAACCTTGGATCTATGTTTTCTCTATTATACATGCAAATATTAAATATTCCAAGGTTTCATCCTAACTAGCATATTATAAAGCACCTATACTACAAAGTTCTAGTTAGATGACATACCTTTTGATGTAGCTTGATGTCTTCAAGCTTTAAGAGCTTAGCCCCAATAGTGTGGAAGCCTCAAGTGGAATCACAAATCACCAAAACACCTTGGAAAACCTTTAGAGAATATGGATACTTGGCTCACACTATGAAATCGGTTATTGCCCTCTTTAGTGTATCCACACTAGCCACTAGCATAATTTCATGAACCATAAGACCCTTTATATAGTGTGGAGGATTAGGGTTAAACCCTAATACCCATGACCTTTCATTTCCTAGGATCCATGGGTTAAAGCTCCATGGACTATCCATGAAGACTTAGCCCAACCTAAATGAACTTGGCCCACTACACATATATATATCTAAGAGTCCATATTTAATTAGTTCCTTTTGATCACTTAATTAATTCTAAATTAATTCTTGATCAATACTAATTAAATAATATGATTATATATTAATATATTAGAACTTATAATATATTAATATAAATCATAAATATACCATTCTCAAAAGACTATCCATATAAATTGTGTCAAGTACATACCAAATATAGTTATGGACTTAGACATTAATCCAACAGTCTCCCACTTGGATAAGTCTAAAACTATTATTGAGTATGACTTCAAAAACCAACTGGCAATCGTAGCTCTTAAAGCCGCTGTCGAACTCTGATCTTGTCAATGAACTCTGACCTTTGTCAATGACTTGTCCATTAGACAAGGGATCATATATTCCTCCATTCTAGATATCATATGGACTGAGACATGGATTATAATCATTCTCTCTGTCCATTTGTGGTTTCCCGATTTTCGATTTATGATGACTGACTGATTGAACAAATCAAATCAGTCCTGGCTTGGCCAAGCACTCACAAGTGTCATCGCTAAATCATCGAGGGGCCCACATATATCGCTTTTATCCCGAAGGTAAAAGTAATGGATAAACTTCGACTCATATGGCTTGTTCTACTACTTGTTGAATCATACACAAAGGCACGTTTTATAACATCGAGTTACCAATGCGTTTTCGTGCAATCAATGTATAACCAACTCATAGTAACAACTCATATCTCTAGGTTTGAAGAATATAAGATATTATCGTCTCATGATCACTCGTGATAAAATCCATGAAGTGATTCAAATGAGCGCGGGTTGAATCCAATACTCAGAACTTATGAGCACTCATGAGTGTTGTAGCACCACTTTTTCCACCAACTTGGACCTCTACAAACCAACCCATGACAGTCTTGATTCATATCTACTTCCAACATATGACCGACTGTGGATGGTTTGAATAACTTAATCATTCAGGAAGAGTGACTTAGTTATTCTGGAAGTCAAAACATGCAAAGTGAAACACAAGAATAAATGAATCAAATATGGTATCAAACCCTATGAATATAAATAAACACTTTTATTTATCACCATACTGATTACTCATTATTCATTGTTTCGGTTTTATCAACTTTATACTTGAATTAAAAACACTAGTTGTCCCATGCTCCAAGCATGTACACTATGTTTTTCTTAAACAATAGCTTTGCCATACACCAAGTATGCACTCTATGTTTGTCTATGATCCTTACTTTGTGAAATAAACCAATTGAACATAATTTCAATGATTCTAATTTCACACTCCCAAATCCTTATCGAAAAATGTGAGAATTTCAAATTCCTATCATTTATCGAAATCTGTTTAGATTTTAAACTTATATGCACTGAACCTCCTGTAATGAATATGTACAAAGTCACAAAGACTTGTCAACAGTCATTATAAGGTATTCCAATGGAGATCAACTCCATGGAAACTAAGTCTCATATTCAAAGTACATTGCTTTGGACGTGCTTCTTGCATTAAGTTTTCTAATCTTACACAGATAACTTCCACCTATGGAGACAACTCCATATTCTCATTTTGACTATCACTTCTGAATAAGAGATGCCTCTTTTCAGAATATGTCAATATGGTCCTTCCAAAATTAGCACTATACTTCCAACTGTCCCTGAGCAACCAATCTTTGGTAAACCTCAGATTGTCCTCGACAATTGCTTAATCATTTTATTCATATCCAATTCTAGACCTTTTCCCTTCTTACTGCCTCTGGGCATTTGGAAAAATTTAGAAATGACAAATATTATAGCACATGCAATCGATCCTGTACCCAAAGCAAATGGTACACGATTCATGATGTCTCACATAAAGACATGATTCTAGACCAGTCTTTTGCTACAATATTTTTATTTGCCATGTTTTCAAAATTTGACTATGAAGAGGGATGCCGTAATCATAATCGAATTTTGAAAACGCAATATATAGAATTTCCTTAAGTTGAACCAATCCAACATGAAATTCATATATATATTCTTGACTAAGGATGATTAAGGTCTCAATCTAAGCCTTTAGAACTGAAATGAAGTATATCCTCTCCCTTAATTATAGCAAAACAACTTTTTCAATCCCTGCAGCCTCACGAATTGAAACTTTTGTTTTCTATAATTAACATTGCTAACTTGCAACACTAACAATAATTATCATGCTCCCACTAACATGATGATTATTAGCATAACACTTATGCTCCTACTAGCTTTGACATGTACTCAGAAATCAGCTGGACTTCTAGAAATCAATACTTTATTGACTATCTTACCAAAGTTCAGATTTCTGATACGAGATGCTTTGATAAAACTTTATCAAAATCATACACCTTTCCTTAGATAGCATGCATGTGTGTCTAAACAATTTCAGAACTATGAAAAGGGATGCCGTAATCATAGTCTCAATTGTTTAGACCTTTTGCCATCTGCTTCAAATCTACTTGGTGGAAGTGTTTCCTCACCATCATTTTCATGAATCGGAGAGAAACCTTATGACCCTTAGATTTTATGGTGTATGTGTTCTTATCCATGTGAATCGTCAAAACCATAGTCACAAGACAAGGATAATGACAAATCCAAACTCATATGGACTGAACTTATGCAATCTTAACTTCTTGCCACCTGGCAGTACAGGGCCTGCCATTGCTTCCAAGTTGTTATGCAACCAATTGAGAACTTTCAGAACTCCTATGCAAAGCCAACTTTAACTGGAATGGGCACAGAATATGTCAACACGATAGGTTATAAACCTCAAGTCGTGTGCTAGTGAAGAACCTCAGGTTTTATTCTTGATTAGTTCTTGAAATTCTTTTTAGGATCTTTAAGACTCCCACTATCCTCTTGACATATAAGACTATCTTGCCAAATATTCAAGAGATAGTGCGGATTCTTTATCAAGACAAACACTTCACACAATTGGCCTTAGTTGGTCTTTGTTTTATCCAAAACATCACAACTTACCAATTTCAAATGTACAAGAGTAGGACACTTTTACTCTTACATTTGACAAGTGTTTTAAACCTTTCTTTAAGATATGTCACTCAAGTTACAATCTTGGAGTATGACTCTAAGAATTGTTTTGGAACGAAGTATGACTCATCTTCCTGATCTAACCATTTCAACAATTCATGACTCCTCTTCTTAGTCATAATAATGCACTAAGATGACCTTTAGAGGACTAATTGTGATATGATTTCTAAATCATTAAGATGATCACAAACATGATACTAAAGTACTCTCCCATCTTTTCAGATTTGAGAAACTTTTATCTTTCTGCCTAATTTGATTCTTCCCATTCGTTCTGCCATACATTGAGACTTTTCCAATGTTTCAGAATTATACTTAAACTTGTAAGTATAACCATATTTACTAAACTTTAGTAAATCAAATAGTCTTAACGAGCTTTGTGGTGGACATGACCAGTGCACAAGAATGTGTACGCGATCCCTTTAGTCCTTCACTTGACTCACACATCCATGTGAACAAGTAATTAGTCTTGATTTTCCAATGCTTGAAAGTTCTCATTCATCATACTATTCAACTTGCATGATTCCAAGTTTCGGTCCAATTGAAACTTGGGTGATGATGAACTTTCCTGATTTGGTAAATTTAGACACTACCACAAATGAAAGAATCAAATCCATTTTCCAATATTGCTGTCAGTGGAATCATATAAGCAACAATTTTCCACAAATACCATTGTAAGGATACTTCAAATAAATAAAATTAAACAATTTTCTTTTATTTTAAAACTTTGCGGAAAAACTTATCCTTACAATCCACATGGAAAATTGTTGTTATCTATTCCTTAGCAATATATCATAACTTCTTAAGCAACTGCTCAAAATTCTGATGCGATCGAAATCCACCTTCGCGATCAGAATCAGCATATACTTCCTTTAAGATTTCTCTCTATTATTTGATTCTTAAAACATCAACATGTGACCCAGTCACATCATGTAATGAGGATCTCAGAATAGAACTTAACAGAGTTAGATAATGGGCTCTACCTGATGTAGAGTCAAACTTATTGACTTTAACATCCTTAGGTAAATTTGACAGCTTTGCAATCAACGCCCCTTCCTTTGGCAAAATAAACATATGGACCCTTTGGTAATGGGACTATCTCAGACTTAGCCTTTCTCTTTACCATTTGGTCAACCTGGTTGACTATGGTCAATCCCTTTCCATTGGGAAGAGAATGCTTTTTCTGGATTTCCAGTGTCACCATTGTCACTGTCCATAAAGTTTTTGGGAAGTTGATCTTCTAATCAAATTTGCTTTACTATCGTTCCAAATCATTGCTGATTCAGCAGCACCAAGCAAATAGATATGATCATTAAGGTTCATGTCATAGTCTGTTTCATAGTAGTCCCAAAGGAACTCACTATGCTTAGAAAGTGATTGAACATCCAACTTTCTGAAGACTTTGACACCCAACTCTCCCGGCTTGTCAATATGTGACTTCATCTCTAAGATGTGATCACACATAGACCTTGCTTGCCATTAGGGCTTGAGTGACCTTGAACTTGTGGGTTAGGGAGAATAATTGGAGGAGGTGGAGGAAGAGAAGTATGACTTCCATGAGCCAAACTCGGGAAGTCATATTCATTAGGAAAGCTTGGTTTGGGAAGATCATTGTTGTCTAAACCAGACATCAACAATGGGAGAAATTCACGTAAAGTTGATTTAAGTCCTTAATATAACACCCAATATGACATATTAAGGCTAGGACCCAACAAACTATTTTATAACTTGGAAGAGGGATGCCGTAATCCAAGCTATAAAAAATTTGAAGGTAGGCGAATGACGATTCGCCAATTTCCACCAAGATAAACGAAATGTATTATTAGGTTTTAATTGGTTTTGAAACTCCTAGATTCTTTTGAGATTCATTGAACTTTTCAATGGCATGTTTCAATCTCGAGTGTGCCCTTCAGGTTTTGTGACTGGGATGCCGAGGATCACAAAACAAGGTGTGAAGTAACCATGCAAATATACTTGGTACCCTTAATATTTACCCCTCAATCGATATGCCGGTTAACCACACACGCTCCAATGATACTATGATAAACATTAAGTTACCCTTTTCCTACCTTGTTAAGTCTAGGTTAGTGTGCCGGTTAACCACACACGCTCCACTAACAGCTTAAACAAAGTGCAAAGTGTAATTTCATGGATTAGCACCTTATTCACATTTTCCTAAGTAACTAAGATTGGGAATTTATAAAAGGTTTAGTTACTTAATATTTATCATTAATACTTTTAATGAAGGGAGAATTATAGTCCTTGTCCTACCTGTTCGGCTAACGACCCTCCACCAGTCAAGGAAGCGGTGGGTGAGAGTGGACACCCATTAAACTGCCATTTTATAAGCAGTAACCTTATACCCCTGTTATAGACCGGCTTCGTGAATGAGGCCTACTAATGGTAAGACGACTTGCTCTTATACATATAATATATTAAACTTTTAATATTATAATAGTATAAGGGTGTATTTTAGACATTTAAAATACTTGGTGGTTTAATCTATTAATTAAACTATACTCTTAATTTAATTAAATTCAAACCATGTCATTATGGAATTATTAATTCTCTTTTAATTAAACACTTTAATTATCTATTAATAAAGTCCATAAGAGTTAATTGAATTATTCAATAAAAACATCATAATTCCAATTATTAAATTCAAAATTAAAACCATTTAATTAATTGTTTAAGTTATGAACCCAAGAGTTTTAGAATTCAATTCTTTTTTTTATCATAAAAAAACTTTTTCCAAATTCCAAAACTTGAGGGCAAGTTTTGTAACTCTTGAAAACTTTTGGATTCCATAACTTATGGAGTTAAATACTTGTTTTATGATGAAACTTTTTCCATAACTTTTGGATTCCATAACTTTTTCCAAATTCCAAAACTTGAGGGCAAGTTTTGTAACTCTTGAAATCTTTTACTAAATTTGACCTAATTCAACTCATATAGCAAATGATTCAAATTTTACAAATAATTAGTTTTTCACAAAAACAAGTAATTATCTTAAAATTTGACAAACGTCATGTTTTTTTTTCTTTTTTTTTTCCAACTTTGAAAATAAAACATTTGCATCAATATAACAGAAAACAACCCATGGCTCTGATACCACTGTTGGGTTTTGAGCATTCTAACACTCCTATGGTGTACATGCAACCCTATAAACCTTGGATCTATGTTTTCTCTATTATACATGCAAATATTAACTATTCCAAGGTTTCATCCTAACTAGCATATTATGAAGCACCTATACTACAAAGTTCTAGTTAGATGACATACCTTTTGATGTAGCTTGATGTCTTCAAGCTTTAAGAGCTTAGCCCCAATAGTGTGGAAGCCTCAAATAGAATCACAAATCACCAAAACACCTTGGAAGAACTTGAGAGAATATGTATGCACACTAAAATCGGCCCACTCTTATTTTCACACACTTGTGCCAATTTTGTGAGCCAAGGACCCCTTTATATATTATGGAGGATTAGGGTTACATCCATGTAAACCCTAATACCCATTACCTTTCAATTACATATGATCCATGGGTTAAAAGCTCCATGGACCATCCATGAAAGCTTAGCCCAACCTAATTGAACTTGGCCCATTCCATATATATAAGAGTCCATATTTAATTAGTTCTTTTTGATCACTTAATTAATTCTAAATTAATTCTTGATCAATACTAATTAAATAATATGATTCCATATTAATATATTAGAACTTATAATATATTAATATAAATCATAAATATACTATTCTCAAAAGACTATCCATATAAATTGTGCCGGTGAAGTGCAACCCAAATGGACCATGCCGGGTCGGGTCAAGTACATACCAAATATAGTTATGGACTTAGACATTAATCCAACAGTCTCCCACTTGGATAAGTCTAAAACTATTATTGAGTATGACTTCAAAACCTAACTGGCAATCGTAGCTCTTAAAGCCGCTGTCGAACTCTGACCTTGTCAATGACTTGTCCAATAGATAAGGGATCATATATTCCTCCATTCTAGATATCATATGGACTGAGACATGGATTGTAATCATTCTCTCTGTCCATTTGTTGTTTCCCGATTTTCGATTTATGATGACTGACTGATTGACCAAATCAAATCAGTCCTGGCTTGGCCAAGCACTCACATGTGTCATCGCTAAATCATCGAGGGGCCCACAGATATCTTTTACTTGAGGGCAAGTTTGGTAACTCTTGAAATCTTTTACTAAATTTGACCTAAATTTCATGTTCCATAACTTAAGAAAAAGTTATGGAATTCTTTAAAACATTAAGACTAAGTTTTGTAACTCCATAAAAAACTTTGAATCAATTTTTTTAAAAACCTTTTCATATCCATAACTTATGGAGGTTTCAAAAAACTCTTTAGATCAAACTTTTAAAACTAATAAAATAATCATATCATTTTATCTTTTACTAAATTTGACCTAATTCAACTCATATAGCAAATGATTCAAATTTTACAAATAATTAGTTTTTCACAAAAACAAGTAATTATCTTAAAATTTGACAAACGTCATGTTTTTTTTCCTTTTTTTTTCCAACTTTGAAAATAAAACATTTGCATCAATATAACAGAAAACAACCCATGGCTCTGATACCACTGTTGGGTTTTGAGCATTCTAACACTCCTATGGTGTACATGCAACCCTATAAACCTTGGATCTATGTTTTCTCTATTATACATGCAAATATTAAATATTCCAAGGTTTCATCCTAACTAGCATATTATGAAGCACCTATACTACAAAGTTCTAGTTAGATGACATACCTTTTGATGTAGCTTGATGTCTTCAAGCTTTAAGAGCTTAGCCCCAATAGTGTGGAAGCCTCAAGTGGAATCACAAATCACCAAAACACCTTGGAAAACCTTTAGAGAATATGGATACTTGGCTCACACTATGAAATCGGTTATTGCCCTCTTTAGTGTATCCACACTAGCCACTAGCATAATTTCATGAACCATAAGACCCTTTATATAGTGTGGAGGATTAGGGTTAAACCCTAATACCCATGACCTTTCATTTCCTAGGATCCATGGGTTAAAGCTCCATGGACTATCCATGAAGACTTAGCCCAACCTAAATGAACTTGGCCCACTACACATATATATATCTAAGAGTCCATATTTAATTAGTTCCTTTTGATCACTTAATTAATTCTAAATTAATTCTTGATCAATACTAATTAAATAATATGATTATATATTAATATATTAGAACTTATAATATATTAATATAAATCATAAATATACTATTCTCAAAAGACTATCCATATAAATTGTGTCGGTGAAGTGCAACCCAAATGGACCATGCCGGGTCGGGTCAAGTACATACCAAATATAGTTATGGACTTAGACATTAATCCAACAGTTTTCAGGAGGTTCGATTCCATGATTGGATTGCCGCATAGGTTTCTCTAGCCTTATGCAATGAATTACCCAACATCTTTGAGCGTGTCGCTGATAGGTTGGTCGCCAGATTCAGCGTCGGATCTCAACTTTTCAGGAAGTTGATGGGATGGTTGGGGTAACCCAGGAGCAGGAGATTGGTTCGGATATGTAGTTGGGGAAGAGGAGAAGGACTCATAGTCCATCTAGGAGATCAGAGCAGTTGGACGTTGCCATAGCTTGGGTTAGAGACTCGAGAGGCCGTGGTGGTTGCATGAAGGATAAAGGGGCACAGGAAGATGTGTGCAACAAGTCTAGGTGTGGCAGGTGAGAAAGGAAGGGCCACTTCCATCGCATGTACATTGGCAGGAAGACAGGGTCAAGGTTTCTTCAGTCGATATTGCGGGTTTGTTATCTCTTTCTTTCTTCTTGGTTACTATCAAAATTTATATTGCCTTGGAATTTTGTTCTAGTTTGGGTAAGCATTATCTCTAGTTCGGGTCGCTGCTATTGTTTGGGTTATATCATCAAGAATTGTTATATTCTATTCTACATTCCATGAATCATTAGTGGGTCGTATCTTGCTGAGAGGGTTCCATCGTCTTCGGTTGCAGTTCCAGGTCTTTTTTGGAATCAATTCAGGGGTATTGATGGAAGGGTCTATGACCAAATTAGATGGTTATTTCTCCAATGAAGTCATATTTTAGTTGTGTTAGCAAGTGTTCTAGTATAATCGACAGTTTTCCATGGAAGAACCTTTGGGTTCAATCGCTACCGTTTCTAGGGAAGGAACGGTAGCAAGATGACGATGGTGACAGTTGCATGAGTTGTTTGGTCATTGGAGGTGTCAGGAGAATATTATTTTCGTATGGGCTGTAGATGGTTAGAATTCAGAGGTCCTTTTAAGAATGGGAAGTTTGGGTGAAGATTCGCCAGTCAGAGCAAGGGTGATGGTCTTAAGTCGTCAGCATAAAGGACATTCGGAATTGGTGAGGTATCATGGTAGGGGATTAGAATTATCAGACTTGTTAAATATTTCGAGAGTATTCTACTTGATTTCAAGAGTTGGGAAATCATCAGGTTTGACTAGTAATGGAACGATAGTATTGGTAAGCGCGGGTCATAGTGGGTTCGTGTATATGAAGATAGATGGGATGAGAACCCATCAAGTCTTGTGGGTTAGGTGAGCTTCGACGAGTCCAAGTGGGTGAGTATGAATCGGAAATTTTCTGGGAGTTGGATCAGGTGTGAAATTTGGTTAAGTTTCGCATCCCAGTTAGGAGAAGTGACGACCCTAGTGGCCGTCGAGATGAAAGTTGTGTGAGTTGGGAGTTCAAGAAACTCCCAACAACTAGTCGACACCTTTTGTATAGCACGCTTGTGGTTAGATCCAGGTTGAGGGTAATGTTGGAGTCTCGCTGCATGTTCTTTTATGATGAAGGATTTGGAGTTCGAAGCATGACCCGAACACCTTATTGGAATTCAGTCGGATGCAGGTTTGACACAGGATATTAGGGTTGAGATGATTCGAATGTGGTAAGACCATGGTTGGTTTGTAGTGTTGTAAGGCTGCGAGGGGATCGTAACATTCATCAGTTTGAGGTAATCAGTCATTTGAGGTGGTTATGAGTGTAAAGGGGGATCAGTTTGTGCCTTGGGGATGATGGACATGATTGTCGAGGAGCATTTCTCTGTTTTAGGTTGAGGACCGTTGGGGTCCGAGGCAGAGTCGGGCCTGTCTAGCTCTTGATGGGTGGGACCCGTGGGTGAGGCCGCTCCATAGTATAGTTGGGTGGGACCCGTGGGCGAGGCTCGTATGTATATGGTAATCTAGGTGGGATCTGGTAGAGATCGTTGGGTTGGGTCAAGGTCTTGGATCTTGGTTACAGGATTGTGTGTAGTCTGTGAGTGGTGTAGAGAGATGCTTAGGATAGGATATCCTTGTCTTTTGGACTCTTGGGCACCTGGTGGCTGGATCAGGTGTGAGACTGGTAGTCTCGGTGATGGTTTGGGAACCTTTATATCCTGGTTTAGTGATGGGTTGCTGTGAATCAGGAGTTTTTAGGTGAAATGCAAGTGTAGATCCTTGTATCTCGGGCTATGAGTTAGGTACTGAGTTGGTTTTTGGCGAGAAATCGCGTTGGGAATCGCGGGTGTTGGTGTGCAAGGTCTTCATTTCAGTAGTATGAGAATTAAGGAATATGTATGACAAGGGCATTAGTATAAGGGTCCAGGCTTAAAGGATGGTTTCATATTTGAGGGGAGATCAGGCTCTTGTGATAGTGATTTGGATTGGTCCTATCTGTGTGGCGGTCAGGCAAGAATGGGGTTTTAGAATTTCAGCAGCGGTATGTCGGTTCGACGGTTAAGGGAAGCAGTGTCTTGTTCAGCCATGGAAGGTTCATTTCTCAGTTCGTCTCACGTGCTTATTATGTTCATGGAATTGTTATCATCCCGATGAGTCTCTCTCGAAGGAATATCTAATCCCTTTAGTCAAGGGAAAGGTTGTCGGCAGCAGCGTATGATCTATGATTCTGCTTATAGTCGGAACCTCAGGTAATCAGAAATTGAGTATTCAGTTGGGATGTAATTGGAATGGAATTAACAACGGATCGGTGCCGGCGGTCTGTTAGGGAGTCAGACCAATTCGAGATTTCAGATTTCATCTTGAGTAGATGTGGCTATTCTCCATGGGATTTTTTTAGACTGGGAAAGGATTCATTCATTTTCGGGTGTGAAGATCCCTGCTAGGGCTGGGCTTGGTCGCCTTGGGAAAAGGGTGTTGTGTACTCGGGATTGTGGTTGTGTAGCTCAAGTCATCTGGTGCGTGGGATTGTAAGGAATCATTTCTAGGACAAAATCTAATTTAAGTGAGGGAGAGTTGTAACGCCATGTCCCGAATCGTTTCCCATTTGGGTGTGGGTGACGTAATTCAGATGATCCAGATGTTCAGTTTGTGTTTTGGAGCTAAGGGGTATTTTGGTAAAGTATTAGCTCGGGTTTTTTATGGAATTTAGATTTTGTTCGGGAAATCTTAAGATGCGTATGGGTTGATAAAAGTGTAGAGCTTCTCGTTACCTTTTCGTGAATATAAGGATCGTCAAAATCGGATTTATAATAAAGAAGTTATGGCCTTCGGAGTATTTTAGGGTTTAAGGGAAACCCGAGTACGGGGGTAGTACATAGGGCGTACTAGTGTAAATTAAAGTATGTGGGGCGTACACTGGTGTACGTTAAGCGTACCAAGAAGGAATGATCGCGAAGCCTCGACCTCGTACACTGGGCGTACGAGGAGTACGCTGGGCGTACGAGAAGTGTAAGGAACCCTAATTTTGAGTGTGTTGTACCCTATTTAAGCACCTTAAGTCTTTAGGGCTGCCCTCTTTACCAACCCCTAAACCTCCTAAAACCCTAAATTGAACCTTAATCTTTCTTTGTGGTATTCTTGAGCTCTTGAGAAGATTTTGGTGGTTATTTTGCCCATTGTGGAGGAAGTAAAGAAGATTGAATGTGCTTTGCTTGGTGAAGAGCCTATAGATCCATAATCATCACCCTTTTGCAAGAAGTTGGAGGTATCAAGTTCATACCTTGGCTAGTAAATGCTTAGATCTCTTTATGTCTTGATTTGTGATGATTTTGATCCCCTTTTGGGTCGGTTGTTGAGTTAAGATGTTTGAAGGAATTAGTCTTTTAGATCTGAGCTTATTAGGAGTTTCTTAAGCATAAAGGTGCCATCTTTATGGGTATTGGGTCGGATGCATGCATTAAGTCACATATTAAGTCCTTTTTAAGCTTAAGAGCTTCATTTAGCCATGCATGAACGTAAAGTTAGTAACTTTACGTGATAAATCAGCCCAAGGAAGTCAGATCTAGGTTGCAAAGTAATGTTCTTATGGAATAAGAGCTTAATATGGAAGTTGGCTGTATGTGAGGGTATGTTGGGCGTACAAGCAGGTATGCTTAGCATACAAGACCTAATGCAAGTACGTTGTGCGTACGAGCTGAATACGCCCCACGTACTCACCAGAGTGGGCCTCAGATCTTTTGGTCTTCGGTTTGGGCCATAGTTTGGGCTTAGATGTTCAGGGCCTTGTTGGGTCATCTGAATTTAAGTGTTTTAGACTAAGAATGTTGTTGATCCTTATATTAAGGCCCATGGAAGGATTTGAAACCAATTTGGAAAATTAGGCCATGTTGGGCTTTGTATGATTATTTGGTATTTGGGCCTTTTGGATTATTACGTTTGGGCTTAAGTCTTGGTGCAAACTAGGTAAGGGGTAAATTGGTCATTTACCCTAATTATGGTCTGATGGTTATGGATTGGAATCCATTTGTTAATTGGATGTTATTTGATATTGATAGCTCGGGGATTTGTCGGACCAGCAGCCAGGGAGTTATCGCTGTGGTTCAGTAGTGCGATGTGAGTTTCCTCACTGTGTTTAGCAGGTCGAAGGGACCAATGCTAACCCATGATCAATTATGTTAGAATACCCATTGTCTGTGTGACACTGGTATGTGTATGTGCTTTTATGCTTACTGGGCGGGGCCCGTTGGTTATTTCGTATCTTATTAACTGTCATGCTTATATGAACTGTATGTGGGCGGGGCCCGTTATGCGAGTTAGGGCGGGGCCCGTATACTCATTGGGCGGGGCCCGGTATGTGATATATATATATATATATATATATATATATATATATATATATATATATATATATATATATATATATATATATATATATATATATATATATATATATATATATATATATATATATATCTGTGTGTGTGTGTGTTTGGTGTGTGGTTGTTTGGGGAACTCACTAAGCTTTGTGCTTACGGTTTTTAGTTTATGTTTCAGGTACTTCTGTTTTCAAAGGGAAGGGGTCGGGATGATTACAGGGAACACACCACCTCGTTCCACATCTTCTTAACTTAATATGATATGATGTAATGATTGACACATGGTTTTTATCTGGATTCGTATGATGATGTTTCTAAAATACTGGTTTTATTAATTCAAAAATGAAATTTTTGGGTCTTATTTTGGGACGTTTCAAGTTGGTATCAGAGCCTTGGTTTGAGGGATTCGGACATACTCTCGGGTGTGTCTGAACTCAAACTGAGGATTTGGTAAAGTTTTTCGAAAAGAAATGTATTTTTAAAAAAAGAGTTTTCTAAGACAAGAAAGGTTGTGGTGTATGCAATCTGCCTAGCTCAAGTAAGTTTTCCTAAAATACCCATACATCTTATCTGATATGATTTGATCTGTGAATTTGTGAATCACATGCTAGTTAGGGCTAAGGATCTGCTCAGGCTTTGCATGATAAAATGCTAGGAGAGATGTCTTTGTATGCCTAGTGTATGACCTGGTAGACTTTCATGCTAGTGTTAATCGGTATTTGTTAAATTGATGTGTTATATGATGCCTTGTAGCCTAGGAAGGGATGCTGGTTTAGGTATAATTTATATGCGCAAGGCAGTCGGCAACGAGAACAAAGGTTCCTAGCATGAGTTGTGTGAGTTTGGTTGTTTTTTTGGTTGTTCTCTGGAGCGGAGTACTAATGCATGAATGTTTCTTGGTTTGTGGTTTGTGGGACTCTTAAGTGATGTGAGTTAGTTGTTAAGTGAATATGTTAAGTTTTATGTAATAAAGGTTGAATGATCTCAGAGTGATGGGTTTGACCCTATTGCGCAGCTCTCGTCTGAGTCTAACCGTTGTAGGGATGAGCCTTTCACTCGAAGGATTATCTGAGCTTTGTTACATGTGATTGTGTTCATGAAGTAGCTAACTGACATCATGAGGATTTCTTCAGCATCTGATGGCAGGGTGGGGTCGAGAACCTAGAAAACCCTAGGGAATGCTTTAGTGGGTTTTGTTGCGTTGGTTAGCGGGTGCTTGGGGTATTTGTTTGAGAAGGTGACTTGGAGGATTCGGGAGGATTCTTGATGAAAGTATGGATTGGTGTGGAAGGTAGTATTGGGCCCGTACTACTGAAAGTATAGGATCCATACTCGAATCGGGGAGAGTCTTGGAGAATCTAGGAAGCCTGTGGGATGAGGATTTTTGGGAAGTTTTTGATCTTTTGCATGTTACTCTTTTTTCAGTGTGGTGTTGAGCACTCAGGAAGGGGGTTCATGTTCTGGTTCTAGCTCAGGTGCAAGTACTGAGCCGATCGATGAACGGATGCGGGAATACATCTCATCGTAGATTACCCGCAATATTTTGGAATGGACCCCGATGATATTTGGTTCAGTCAAGGAAGGGATTTTAGAGCTTTTGGATGGTTGTCTTGGGGCCTTTCGGGCCGAGAGTGTATTAGGGCAGTTAGGGGCTCATATGGATCGGAGGTGGATTATGCGCCAAGTTCTCAGGAGGTTCGATTCCATGATTCGATTGCCGCAGAGGTTTCGCTAGCCTTACGCGAGGAATTACCCGACATCTTTGAGCGTGTCGCTGATAGGTTGGTCGCCAGATTCAGGGTTGGATCTCAACTTTTCAAGCGGTTGATGGTATGGTTGGGGTAACCCAGGAGCAGGAGATTGGTTCGGATATGCAGCTGGGGAAGAGGAGGAGGACTCATAGTCCAGCTAGGAGATCAGAGCAGTTGGACGTTGCCATAGCTAGGGTTAGAGACTCGAGAGGCCGTGGTGGTTGCGTGAAGGATAAAGGGGCATAGGAATATGTGTGTAACAGGTCTAGGTGTGGCAGGTGAGAAGGGAAGGGCCAGTTCCGCTATGAATGCACACTGGAAGTAGTATTGTCCCATCATTGTCATCAGTCGAGTCATATCAGGGTGATTTCCCCCGCTTAGTGGGTGGGGCAGCACGGGTTCCATCGCATGTACTTTGGCAGGAAGACAGGCTCAAGGTTTCTTCAGTCGATATTGTAGGTATGTTATCTCTTGCTTTCTTCTTGGTTATTATCAGAATTTATATTGCCTTGGAATTTTGTTCTAGTTTGGGTAAGCATTATCTCTGGTTCGGGTCGCTGCGATTGTTTGGGTTATATAATCAAGAATTGTTATATTCTATTCTACATTCCATGAATCATTAGTGGGTCGTATCTTCCAGAGAGGGTTCCAGCGTGTTCGGTTGCTATTCCGGGTCTTTTTTGGAATCAATTCAGGTTATTGATTGAAGGGTCTATGACCAAATTAGCTGGTTATTTCTCCAATGAAGTCAGAGTTTAGTTGTGTTAGCAAATGTTCTAGTATAATCGACAGTTTTCCATGGAAGAACCTTTGGGTTCAATCGCTACTGTTGCTAGGGAAGGAGCGGTAGCAAGAAGACAATGGTGATAGTTTCATGAGTTGTTTGGTCATTTGAGGTGTCTAGAGAATTTAATTTTCGTATGGGCTGTAGATGGTTAGAATTCAGAAGTCCTTTTAAGAATGGGAAGTTTGGGTGAAGATTCGCCAGTCAGAGCAAGGGTGATGGTCTTAAGTCGTCATCATAAAGGATGTTCGGAATTGGTTCGATATCATGGTAGGTGATTAGGATTATCAGACTTGTTAAAGATTTCGAGAGTATTTTTTTGGATTTCATGAGTTGGGCAATCATCAGGTATGACTAGTAAAGGAACGCTAGTATTGGTAAGCGCAAGTCATAGTGGGTTCATGTATATGAAGATAGATGGGATGAGAACCCATCAAGTCTTGTGGGTTAAGAGAGCTTCGACGAGTCCAAGTGGGTGAGTATCAATCGAAAATTTTTTGGGAGTTGGATCAAGTGTGAAATTAGTTTAAGTTTCGCATCCCAGTCAGGAGGAGAGACGACCCTAGTGGCCGTCGGGATGAAAGTTCTGTGAGTTGGGAGTTCAGGAAACTCCCAACAGCTAGTCGACATATTTTGTATAGCAGGCTTGTGGATAGATCCATGTTGAGGGTTGTGTTAGAGTATCGCTGCATGTTCTTGTACGATGAAGGATTTGGGGTTCGTAGCATGACCTGGACACCTGATTGGAATTCAGTCGGATGCGGGTTTGACACAGGATATTAGGGTTGAGATGATTCGAATGTGGTAAGACCATGCTTGGTTTGTAGTGTTGTAAGGTTGCGAGGGGATCGTAACATTCAATAGTTTGAGGTAACCTGTCGTTTGAGGTGGTCATGAGTGTAAAGGGGGATGATTTTGTGCCTTGGGCATGATGGACATGATTGTCGAGGAGCATTTCTTTGTTTTAGGTTGAGGACCGTTGAGGTCCGAGGCGGAGTCGGGCATGTCTAGCACTTGATGGGTGGGACCCGTAGGTGAGGCCACTCCATAGTATAGTTGGGTGGGACCCGTGGGCGAGGCCCGTATGTATATGGTAATCCAGGTGGGACCTGGTAGAGACCGTTTGGTCAAGGTCTTGGATCTTGGTTACAGGATTGTGTGTGGTCAGTGAGTGGTGCAGAGAGACGCTTAGGATAGGATATCCTTGTCTTTTGGACTCTTGGGAACCTGGTGGCTTGACCAGGTGGGAGACTGGTAGTCTCAGTGATGGTTTGGAAACCTTTCTATCCCGGTTTAGTGATGGGTTGCTGTGAATAAGGAGTTTTCAGGTCAAATGCAAGTGTAGATTCTTGGATCTCGGGATATGAGTTAGGTACCGAGTTGGTTTTTGGCAAGAAATCGCGTTGGGAATCGCGGGTGTTGGTGTGCAAGGTCTTCATTTCAGTAGTATGAGAATTAAGGATTATGTATGCCAAGGGAATCAGTATAAGGGTCCAGGCTTAAAGGATGGTTTCAGATTTGATGGGAGATCAGGCTCTTGTGATAGTGATTTGGATTGGTCCTATCTGTGTGGGGTTCAGGCAATAATGGGGTTTTAGAATTTCAGCAGCGGTATGTCGCTTCGACGGTTAAGGGAAGCAGTGTCTTGTTCAGCCATGTAAGGTTCATTTCTCAGTTCGTCTCACTTGCTCATTATGTTCATGGAATTGTAATCATCCCGATGAGTCTCTCTTGAAGAAATATCTAATCCCTTTAGTTAAGGGAATGGTTGTCTGCAGTAGCGTATGATCTATGATTATGTTTATAGTGGGAACCATAGGTAATCAGAAATTGAGTAGTCAGTTGGGAGATAATTGGAATGGAATTAGCAACGGTTCAGTTCGGGCAGTCTGTTAGGGAGTCTGACGAATTCGAGATTTCAGATTTCAACTTGAGTAGATGTAGCTATTCTGCATGGGATTGTTATAGACTGGGATATGATTCGTTCATTTGCGGGTTTAAAGATCCCTACTAGGGCTGGGCTTGGTCGCCTTGGGAAAAGGGTGTTGTGTACTCGGGATTATGGTTGTGTCGCTCAAGTCATCTGGTGCCTGAGATAGTAAAGAATGATTTCGAGGACGAAATCTAATTTAAGTGAGGGGGAGTTGTAACGCCATGTCCCGAATCGTTTCCCATTTGGGTGTGGGTGACGTAATTCAGATGATCCGGATGTTCAGTTTGTGTTTTAGAGCCAAGGGGTATTTTGGTAAAGTATTTGCTCGGGTTTTTTTTATGGAAATTGGATTTTTTTTCGGGAAATCTTAAGATGCGTAGGAGTTGATAAAAGTGTAGAGCTTCTCGTTACCTTTTCGTGAATATAAGGATCGTCGAAATCGGATTTATAATAAAGAAGTTTTGGCCTTCAGAGTATTTTAGGGTTTAAGGGAAACCCTAGTACGCGGGTAGTACGTAGGGCGTACTAGTGTAAAGTAATGTATGTGGGGCGTACACTGGTTTACGCTAAGCGTACCAAGAAGGAATGATCGTGAAGCCTCGGCCTCGTACGCTGGGCGTACGATAAGTACGTTAGGCGTATGAGAAGTGTAAGGAACCCTAATTTTGAATGTGTTGTACCCTATTTAAGCACCTTAGGTCTTTAGGGCTGGCCTCTTTACCAGCCCCTAAACCTCCTAAAACCCAAAATCAACCCTTAAGATTTCTCTTTTGTATTCTTGAGCTCTTGAGAAGATTTTGGTGGTTATTTTGCCCATTGTGAAGGAATTAAAGAATATTGAATGTGCTTTGCTTGGTGAAAAGCCTATAGATCCATAATCATGACCTTTTTGCAAGAAGTTGGAGGTATCAAGTTCATACCTTGGCTAGTAAATTCTTAGATATCTTTATGGCTTGATTTGTGATGATTTTGATCCCCTTTTGGGTTGGTGGTTGAGTTAAGACGTTTGAAGGAATTTGTCTTTTATATTTGAGATTATTGGGAGTTTTTTAAGCATAAAGGTGCCAAATTTATGGGTATTGGGTCTCATGCATGAATTAAGTCACATATTAAGCTTTAAGCTTAAGAGCTTCATTTAACCATGCATGAACGTAAAGTTAGTAACTTTACGTGATAAATCAGTCCAAGGAAGTCAGATCTAGGTTGTGAAGTAATGTCCTTATGGAATAAGAGCTTAATATGGAAGTTGGCTGTATGTGAGGGTACGCTGGGCGTACAAGGAGGTATGCTTAGCGTGCAAGACCTAAGGCAAGTGCGCTGCACGTACGAGCTGAGTACCCCCCAAGTACTCACCAGAGTAGGCCTCAGATCTTTTGGTCTCCGGTTTTGGCCATAGTTTGGGCTTAGATGTTCAGGGCCTTGTTGGGTCATCCAAATTTATGTGTTTTAGACTAAGAATGTTTTTGATCTTTGGATTAAGTCCCATGGAAGCATTTGGGCCCAATTTGGAAAATTGGGCCATGTTGGGCCTTGTATGATTATTTAGTATTGGGCCTTTTGGATTATTCGGTTTAGGCTTAAGTCTTGGTCCAAACTAGATATGGGGTAAATTGGTGATTTACCCTAATTATGGTCTGATGGTTATGGATTGGAATCCATTTGTTAATTGGATGATATTGATAGCTCGGGGATTTGTCGGACCAGCAGCCAGGGAGTTATCGTTGTAGTTCTGCAGTGTGAGGTGAGTTTCCTCACTGTATTTAGCATGTCGAAAGCACTAATGCTGACCCATGATTAGTTATGTTAGAATACTTGTTGTCTGTGTGACACTGGTATGTGTATGTTCTTGTATGCTTACTGGGCGGGGCTCGATGGTTATTCTGTATGCTATTAACTGTAATGCTTATATGAACTGTATGTGGGCGGGGCCCGTTATGCAAGTTTGGGTGGGGCCCGTTATGTGATATATATATATATATATATATATATATATATATATGTGTGTGTGTGTGTGTGTGTGTGTGTGTTTGGTATGTGGTAGTTTGGGGAACTCACTAAGCTTTGTGCTTACGGTTTTCAATTTATGTTTCAGGTACTTTTGTTTTCAAAGGGTAGGGCTCGGGATGATTGTAGGGCACACACCACCTCGTTCTGCATTTTCTTAACTTACTTTGATATCATGTAATTATTGACACATTTGTTTTATCTGGATTTGTATGATGATGTTTCTGGAGTACTAGTTTTATTAATTTAAAAATGAATTTTTTGGGTCTTATTTTGGGACGTTTCACCTAATTCCTTAAATATGTTTTTATTTAACGTATAACAATACTAAGAAATTATATTATATATAGGTTCGTTTAGGCTCGCGAGCCTAATCAGTCATAGTAATACAGTCTTAGTGATACAGGCTCGAGCTCGAGCTCGTTTAATAAACGAGCCTAATATTAAGCTCGAGCTTGACTCGAGCTCGTTTAACATTGGTCTCGAGTCGAGATTTTAACGAATCAATCTCAAGTAGCTCACGAGTAGTTTGGCTTGTTTGCACCCCCTTATTGTTGGGTTTTAGCATAACATCATTCCTATGGTGTACATGCAACCGTAATTGCTTTGATCTAGGTTTTTCTAATTTGAACATACAACATTGAATACCAAAGCATAAACCCTAAAACTAGGATACTAAATCCGAAAATCACATATGATTAGGGTTTTGATCTTACCTCTCTGGTTATGTAGTAATAACAAGATTAATCCTTCTTGATCTTAACTTCTGAAAGCCTAATGCCCCAAGTGTTGCACCTCTAATGGAGTCACAGACACTCTATGCAAAGGATGATGTAGAAGAGAGGAGGATTTCGACCACTCTAGGGTTTCTGAAATCCTTAGACGAAAATCCCTTGTAATGGGGTCTATTTATACTTGTGGCTACTAGGGTTTTAGGTGGAAATCCTAATGTGACTGCTTAGGCCTTAAGCAACCCATGAACCCCTTCTAGAATAGCCCTTGGACGAATTCCTTATGGGCTTCCCATAGAATTTGTCCAACCTTATTCCAAGGTAATCCATCAGCCCAATTGCAACTATCAAATAATTACAATATCAGTCCCCTTTATTTAATCATTCTCTTTTGATAAGCAAATTAATTCCAAATTAATTTATGATCAATACTAATTAAATAATATGATTTCCAAATAAAATATTAATCTTGTAATATATTAATAAAACCATTTTGAGTATGAATTTATTATTCATATAATAAATTCTACTCTCTCTCGTCTTGTCATCCTATCAAGTTGCATGAGTGAAGGCAACCCAAAAGGACCATGCTCGTGATCGGGTCAAGTACATACCAAAATAGTTATGGGCTTAGACGCCTAATCCAACACTTATTAGGCTTGCTCTCCACTTTTATGTTTTTCAACTCATGTATGTTGTTTTCGCTCCTTCTAGTTCCTTGCTAGTTGAACTTTTAATAAAATTGTCGTATAAAAAAAACAATCATCAAAGAATTTTTATTTTATTTTTTTAAATGCAGACTCTATTATCTTTTGTTTTAAATAGAACATCATAATTTTTTTTTAATTTATATCGAAAACCTTTTAGGTATCATGTATGTCATTCCAAGTTGAAAATTTAATATCAAATTTATTAAAATAAAAATATGAAAATACAATATATATTTTTTTGGAAAATACAATATCAACATAAAAAGGATTTAAAATAAGTTTTTTTTCTTTTGAATGTAATGAAAAGGTCAATGTTTAACTTTAATTTAAATATATGATTTCGATATAAAAAAATGATATTTAGATGATTGATAACCTTTTTATAGGTTGTGTGGAGTTTATAGACTTGTGGAATTGTATTGTGGTTTGGTCGGGAGTTCAGATTCCAAACTTGGTTACCGTTCGGTTTTTAGTTTTGTGGTCAAACTCAATTAGGTTGACTCGCGGTCAACAAAAAACTTTTAATGATGTGGTAATGACAATTTTTTGGTGTATTTCAATTTTCTTAAATCCAATATTTTTGTGACGGTTTTGCCTCAGAAATTCTTGACTAGGTTTGAGTTTTAGTCAAATTAATAGTTTTAGAAGGTAGACTAAGAGTTTACCTTCTATGAATTTGTAGGAGGTATGTAGCACCTGCTTTCCAACTATGTAAGCTTGTTAGATGTCGTCTTTGATTGTAAGGTAGGTTTTCTCACTATACTATGTAAGGTGCTAGCTATCTTCGTGACTCTTGCATGAAAGACCAGGGTTTGGCCCTTGACATATGTATGAAAGACCAGGGTTTGGTCCCTGGTACTTATATGAAATACAAGGATTTGGCCCCTAGCAGTTGTATGGAAGACCAATATTTAGCCCCAGTAACTTGTACAAGTAAAGTCCATGATTTGGCCTATGGCAGAAAGTGATGGTATGACTATGATTCGGCCCATATCATTCATTTGGGGTTGAGATAGACTCGTTATGTTTGTATGGTATTTGGTATTTTGGGGAACTCACTAAACTTTGTGCTTACGGTTTTGTGGTTTAAATGTTTCAGGTACTTCTGGTTCCAAATGGAAGGGCCCAACATGATCGATTAACATCCCCTAAAGATTATTCCACATTTTATTTGATACATTCAAATGTTTGAGAATACTTTTTACGTTGTTTGGTTTCGAAAACAATTGGTTGTATCGTTTTTGGGTGGTTGGAAAATTAAAATTTTACTAGTATTTTGGGATGTTACAAGTTGGTATCAGAACCTTGGTTTGAGAGATCCGGGCACACTCTTGGGTGTGTCTGAACTTAAACTATGGAATTGATAAATCTTTTTGTAAGAAAACAATTTTTTCTAAAAAGATCTTAATAAGGAAAGGGGTGCGATTCGTGTAATCATCCGAGCTTAAGTAAGTGATTCCCATAATACCCATACATGAATGCTATATTTTAGTATGCCATTATGTGAGTTACATGCTAAATTAAGGAGAAGGATCCCTTCAGGAATTTCATGATATAATTGCCTGATATATGTGATGCCTTATAGGCTAGGGAATTGTTTGTTATGTGCTACCTAGAGTTTAGATTGACAATGCTAATTTCTAAGTGTATGTTTTAGAATTGTACACGATAAGGAGTATATAGCCTTAGAATGATTGATTTAGCCTTATGTACTATTCCTTGTTTGGTTGTGGGCTTAGGGTAGAATCATTTATTCGACAGTCTATTTGATCTTGTATTGTGTATAATTTGCATGCATAAGTAAACCATCAGTGTTGGTAGAGATTCCTAGTAATGTAGAAGAAAGTAAGATGTGGATCCCTAGGAGAGCCTAGGAAGTGTTATAGTAAGATATGTATGATGTTAGCATAAGGCTAATAAGAGTGTCGTATTGACGTAACTTACAAGATTCAGGATGATTCTTGAGGAAAGTATGGATAAGTGTGAAAGGTAGTATTGGGCACGTACTACTGGATGCATATGATTCGTAGTCGAATCACGGCGAGTCATAGAAACTCTAGGGAGCTTATAGCGTGATGGTTTTTTTGGGTATGTTATGATCTTTTTTTATTATTTCCTTTTAGTATGGTGGTGATTACCCGAGGTTCTGGTTCTGGTTCCGGTTCAGGCGCTGATGTTGAGCAAATTGATGAGAGGATACGCAAGTTTATTATGTCTGAGATCACATGCGGTATCTTGGATGTGACTCATGTGATGTTCGGTACCATTAAGGAGGGGATCATGGAGATACTGGA
Source organism: Lactuca virosa (assembly GCF_052849685.1). Taxonomy (NCBI): domain Eukaryota; kingdom Viridiplantae; phylum Streptophyta; class Magnoliopsida; order Asterales; family Asteraceae; genus Lactuca; species Lactuca virosa. Next base: position 320,916,342 of record NC_136429.1, read on the forward strand.
TGAACGCCTGGGGACCTTCATGCAGAGAGTGTAACTGGTCAGTTTGGGGCACAGACTCCCACCTTTTGGGAGTTCAAGGCTTGTGGATCCCCAGAATTCTTCGGAAAGAAGAACCCTATTGCCACCAAACAGTGTATTGCAGATATAAAGAGCACTCAACGGACGAGTTTCTGCATTGAAGGGATCGAGGGTGAGATTTACATCTTGCCTTCTGAGGGATCGAGCTCATAACTGGTGGGAAGAGGTTGGTTATGCCTTTAGAGTAGAGGTCGTGGAGGCCATGACCTGGTCTGACTTTATTACGGGATTCAAAGTAGAGTTTTCACTTGCTATCGGGGTACAATAGTTGGTGAGGAAGTTTCAGGACCTTCACCAAATGACGCAGACTATGGCAGAGATCACCGCCATGTTCAGAGAGAGAGAAAGCGTTGTTGGTTCCGCGGTATATGGCGGATATGGATATAAAGAAGACAATATCTCATGATATGTTGAGGGATGACATCAAGGAGTTTGTTAGCATCCCGGGATGTAGGATTTTGGAGGATATGATTGACAAGGCTCGAGAACAGGATATTGAGTTGGAGCTTCGGACAAAGCGGAAGCCAGTTCAGGTTCAGGAAATGGAGGGCCCAACGAAGAGGCCCAAGAATTTTGAATCACGATCTAGAGGCCAGCAGGGTCAGGGCCGTTATGAAAAGTATGATAAATTGTATGATGGAGTCTGTCGATCAGTAGGTTCGGGCTGTTAGAGGTGTGGCAAGACCGGTCATGTTAGCTGGGATTTCCCTTAGGGATCGTGTCTGATTTGCTTTCATTGAAATTAGACGAGCCACAAGAAGGCCGACTGTCCGAGGTTATCCGGAGGGGTGGTGACGGCACCCACTCCGCTACGTTGAGGATCATATATGTTCTCCACGGTAAGGCGGAGGCTCCAATGGTGAAGAGTTGAGATATTCAGTTGGCGGCCGACGAGGCCCAAAAACACTAGATGTTGTCACTGGTATATATCCATATTATATCTTTTCCTGCTTTAAGTATTTATCCTTATGTTTTATCTGGTTATAATTAAAGGTGTTCCTAGTCGATAGTGTGACTGCTCATGTTCTTTTCGACTCAGGGGCTGCACGATCTTTGTGTCTCTTTCGTTTAGCAAGAAGTTCGGTTATGCTCCGGGTGCATTTGACTACCCTTTGCAGGTGGAGATTGTTGGTGATCGTACTGTGAGTGCTCTGAGGGTTCACCGGGGTTGCGTTCTCGAGCTATTCCTTGAGAAATATTTGATAGAATTGGTCCCTATTCCTATGTGAGGGACGAAGATCATAGTGGGTATGGATTGGTTGAGTAAGAATTAGGCTATGATCTATTATGAGAAACAGATAGTGAGATTTAGAACCCCAAGTGGGGGAGAGATGGTTATTAATGGCGACAGTACTTAGTGAGGGCCAACATTTGCTCAACTGCGAGAGCTAGGAGGTATCTCCAGTAGGGATGCTCTGGATTCTTGGCATATGTTATGGATACTCGGGTTGTAGAGAAGAAGACTATGGGTGATGTACCTAGTGTTCGAGAGTTCCCTGATGTGTTTCCCGAGGAATTTTTGGGCGTGCCTCCAGAGAGGCAGGTAGAGTATCAGATTGATTTGATTTTGGGGGCGGCTCGAATAGCCAAGGCACCATACTGATTAGCATCATCAGAGATGTAGGAGTTGTCCACATAGCTGCAAGAGTTATTAGACAAGGGGTTTATTAGGCCCAGTAGTTTACCATGGGGAGCACCGGTATTTTTTGTGAAGAAAAATGATGGGTCTCATTGCATGTGTATCGATTATCGGGAATTGAACAAGATGAATGTGAAGAATCGTTATTCATTCCCAAGATTCGATAATTTGTTTGATCAACTACAATGTGCATCTTGGTTTTCCAAGATTGGATTGAGGTCTGGATATCATCAGATGAGGGTCAAGGATGAGGATATACAGAAGACGACCTTCAAGACTCGATATGGTCATTATGGGTTCATGCTGACGCCTTTTGGGATCACCAACGCACTGACAACATTCATGGTTCTCATGAACCAGGTGTGCAGGCCGATGTTGGACTGATTAGTGCTTGTTTTTATTGATGATATCTTGGTCTATGATTGCTCGAGGTTCAGTTCCTGGGTCACCTCATTAACCAGAATGGTATCTTGGTCGATCTGGCCAAGATTGAGGTCGTGATACAGTGGTAGATTCCGAGGTCTCCATCTGAGATTCAAAGTCTTCTTAGTTTAGCAGGGTATTATCAGATATTTATTCAAGACTTATTTAAGATTGTGGTTCCTTTTACCTGGTTAACGAAGAAGAATGTCATGTTTTGGTGGGGTTCTAAGTAGCAGGCGTGACGAAGTATTGAATCAAGTAATGAAATATAAATCAGAGAATTAAGAATTGAGAACACAAAACGTAAATAAGATCTAGTTTCAGCTCATATTATGCTTCATGATTACAGAGAGAAAGTAGACAAGAACGACTCCAAAACCCTTATCTAACTCTAAGTAACATTCCCTATTTATAGGAAAACAGTAAAACATATAAAAAATTACAAAGGACTAAACATCACAGTTTCGATATCAAATGCCTTTGCAAAATAACATTACATTTCAACACTTTACAATACAACTTCGACCCTTACAATCTCCTCCTTTGTAAGTAGTGTCGAAATCAGTTTATCAAAGCTTGAGCAGCCAAATGTAATGTCCTTCGAATTTCAGCATACCAATTCATCACCTTCTTTATCTCCGCCTTATCTCCTTGTTTATTCTTCTTACAACTATTCATACGAACAATTAAGTTTGTATACTGAGTAGTTGTGTATCTTTCAATTTCGCTTGTTTGGAAAAAGAATTTTGATGGTTTTCCCTTTTTATTCTTCCCAGCAAAGACTATACCAAAAGGCTTCAAACATATTTCACCATCCACATACTTCTTCAACTTAGCTTAACTTATTGTCTTGACTTTGGAAATAGTAACCTCTTTATCCATTGTTGCAGCCAACTCAACGTCAGTCATATCTAGACAATCATAGTAATTGTCTATGAAAATTTTTATATGACCAAGACCTAATTTTAACACATCCTTGCTTGTGTTTTGAAGTTTAGAAGCATCCAAATCTTTGAGTATATATGCAACTTGAATCAAATCATTCAAGTTCCTCAAAGGAAAATCAGCAATGGAAAATTCGAAAGGTACTTTGTTTGCCCTCACCACGTGATATCGAAAATTCCGAATCATATTTTCGAACATTTCCCCTTTCCATATACCAAGGACTTGAACAATTTTCACCAGTGACCAGACCTCCTCTTGTTCCTTCCCCAACACTGTATGAAACCTCAGCTTCATGTGAGAAAAATCATCGTTGTTCTCAAATCTATTCACAACCTTATACTGAGCAGTAAGAAACATCATCTCATTGATAGGAAAATCCAGCTGATTCATATCAGATTTCTCAATTCCATAACTCTTTCTTGGATTTTTCTCGAATTCAAACATTTTGTTTTATGAAACTCTAGCTTCAATATTTTCATAATTGTGCAATTTTGTTGGATCACCTTTATTCATTGTAGGTGGATCACTTGCTCGAAGCATCAAAATACTCTGAATCTGATGCTGTTTCTCCATCTCAGCTTCAATTTCTGCCTTTCTTTCTTCTTTCATCTTTTCAAGAAGAATTGTTTTCCCTTTGTCTGAAATTTTTGATGTTTCCTTAGGTTTTGAACTACTTCCCTATTTAGCAGTTGATCCAATTGCAATGCCCTTTAAGATTGGCCTTGTAGTAACAACAGTTGATGTTACAGGTTCAACTTTCGAAATTATTGGTTTTGAAATGGGAATGTTCGTTGTAAAAACTTTGCCAACTACTTTCAAATTTTCTCTTGTAATACCAGATGCACCTTCTCCTTTACCAACATTCACCTTTTCTCCCCCTTGCACCTCTGTAACAATAGGTGGGGCATTTGTTGGTAAGACATTGGCAAACTGAGATGATGGAGCCAACATATTTTGAATGACAACTTCGAAATAATGAAACTTCTGCTCAATAAACTCAGGAGTAAAAAGTGATGAAAAACCAGGTTTCGAAACAATGCCCTTCAATTCTTCAAGAAGAGAAGTAACTTGTCCAAAACTTGTAGCAGCAGCAGTTGCTTTCTCATCAAACTTAAGATCAAAAGATTGATGAGTTTTAACAAACGTAGTAACTGCATCTACTATAATATCAACTTTCTCAAGAAGAGAAGAGTATTTGTTATCCATCTCATGAAGCTCTTTGGATACATCAACTTTTAGTTCTTCAATCTTGTGATTGACATTCTCACGAACCGTCTTAACATCTTGTACAAAAAGAACATGGAGTTCCTTTGCAAGCTGTTTCAATTCCTTGAGCTCAACATTAAAAGTCGAAGATGCATATTTGACTCGTAACCCATTACTTTTATCCATGGAATCAAGCTTTTCGAAAAGCCGAGATTCAGATTCATTGATCAACTTCTCCACTTTCTTAAACAAGAGAACTTCTTGAGCTTTAAGCATCACATCAACTTCAATACTTGAAATAGAATTCTTACCCCCTGCATCTGCTTGGGATTGAAGTATTGAATTGATATTTTTGTTTAGAATCTTGAATTGTTTCCCGGACATCAGCATATGATCTGGGATATCTTCTTCTTCTGGATCAAATTTGAAATCTGCAAATGATCCTCCAAACCCTCCATCATCAGTATCATCATCATTAAGAGGTTAGGTGGGTCAGTGGATTGGGATGAAAAGAGAGAAGTGATGGGATGATCGATGACCATATCAAAATTAGGAGAATGAGTGGTTGTAGCATCAGAGGTGATTATGGATGGTAACGAAGTAGAAAGTTGAATAGTGACAGGTTCAAGAATATCTTGAGAAGCAACAAGAGGTTCATTGTTCGAAACTCCTTCACCCATATTGACATTTACATCCGTACTTAGATACGTTTGTAGAAATGCCTGAGGTTCGAACCTCCTCATAAAATGATTCAGTTAACGAAACCTCGGGTGGTATGTCTGAAGTCTTCATAGGAATTGACACTTGTGTGGGTGCATCAAAAAGAGTAGATGTGTCAACTATCGAGGTTTCCACAGAGCTACGTACAACTCCTATCATTTCGAAAGTGGACTTGGCAGGTGAGTTCTGTGGAGATGAAGGATTACCTATTGGTGAATCCGGAACAATTTCTTTGTCTTCATCAACTTGAAGAATCAACTTTCGCTTTTTTTGCTTCTTGGTATTGCTAGAGATATGCTTTGCAACATCCTCAGTCCTGCGCTTCTTTGATGATGGGGACACTGGCATAGGAACGTCATGAAGAACAACGCCTTTCCGAGTGACATGAGGCTTGCAAACCATTGATGGTGAGAAAGTGGATGACCTTTCAGGAGATGTTCGAGATCTATAAGACATCTTTTTGAGTCGCTTTAACACACCGGACTTTGTGGGAATAATATTTTTGGTAGAATCAGGTTGTGCAGGTTCCTGAGACTTCTTCGACTTCTTCGAAACTTTCACCATCTCTGAAGGCTGTTTCTTTGGTGACTTAGAAACAGTTGTTTCTTTAGCATTTTTCTCAGGAGTCGAGATAGACTTTGACTTCCGAGATTTCTTCGAAGAGCCTTCATCTTGTTTAGGCAACAAAACACTAAGTCCATCATTTGTGTTGATGGTAGGTAGATAAGCCTCCAACACAGTATTCGAAGGATCAACCTTCTTGAGCATCCCATCAGGAATCCTAGCAACTGTTGGAAAAACATTCAAATCATCTTCAATCGACCTAGGATAGTGATACTTCAAGAATTCAGCTTTTGGTTCATCAGCAGGCACCATAATCCCTTCCTTCTCATAGGCAAATTGGAGAATGAGACTCCAATATCTTGCACATGAAATCCCATCAACCATATTCGTATTTTCCATACTCTTCAAAAATTCTTTCCATAGATGAGTTGCATAATCAACATGTATATCATAATAAATACCTGCAACCATAGCATACACCTCCATACGCCCTTTATCCAAACCAACATTTCGACTGGTAAGACATCGAAGGTAAATCCTAAAAAGAAAATTCCATAAACTGGGAAGACACGACTTCTTCATTTCACTGATCTTTGAGAGAGTAGGTTGATAACCCATCTCATTGAACATGTGCAACACCTGTTTATTCGTGACTTTGTAGAAAGGTGAAGAATTAGGGATTTGAAGAATTTTGACAAATAACTTCTTGGTTAGACGAAACTTCTTCTCATTGACTAAATTGAAAGTCACAGTATCCATCGTCTTGATGTAGGATGCAGTAGAACCCGCCATAGATAACCAGGACATTGGTACTGCAAATGCATTGAACATTGCAGTTGATAAAACAGAATTTTTTAAAGCCACAATAAGCATCTTGTGTTCTTCAGGGTACACAGAAAGATCACCGTCAACTTGGTAATTTGTACTCTGGATCTTCATGATGGGTTGTTGAGAGGATGCATCGTCAGTGGTGTTTGATAGTAGAGCAGCCATGATTAGGGTTTGCTTTGAGAAATATGAAGAATCAAGAAAGAAAGAAAGCACAAATCGTTTGGAGATTGTGTAGAACGCGTAAACTTGGAATGATGATCCAATTACCCTTTATATATGTATCCCCTTTTGAATTTCAAACGGTTATCATAAAAGATCGTGACACGTGGCCCTTGAAATTTGCACCAGTTACCATCATATACTCCATGTCAGAAAAAGTAGAGGACACGATCTCCGAGAAATAAGCACAGTAACCAAACCGTCACACCAATAGTCTCTTCGTGAGTACGAGTGGATAAGGACTAAACCTTCGGAATAGAGGTTGGGCTCTTTCGTTTTAGGGTTTGAAAATGAAGTCATATGCCAGACTGTTGAAATCATCAGCCTGAGTTGGTAATACTCAGAACCTCAAGGATTTCGTGAGTGCAGTGTGTCAAAGAAAAAGATAAGAAACAAGAAAATAAAATTTTGGTTCTGTGATGTCGAAAAATAATTTCGACATAAAGGCAGATAAATCCCGGGCAAAGATTTCTTCACTATTCATCAAGAGAGATGACTAGCAGCTTGTGTGGTTTCCCGTAAATTACAATCAAATACTTGTAGAGAAGTATCGAATGGCCTCTTTTTAACAAGCTTCTTGGGTGAGTTGAGATTTCGTTACATATAAGCACTTAACATAAATGTGAGTAATTGTAACAAAAATTACTTGTATGACCAGTGTAGCCATTTGACAAGTAAGCTTTGGAAGAATTATATGAAGTGACACAGAATTCAAATAAAACTCACACTGAAATCATATTCAATAAAAATATGTTTGTTGGATCCCGTTGGGTAATAAACGTCGCGGGATTCGAACATTTGATCAAGATCACTCAAAAGAATTGAATATGATTTGGAGTTTCGAACGTTGGTACTGAAACAAATGTTTCGTTCAATCTGGAACAAAGTTCCCGTCAATTCCTTAATTGAGTTGAAGATTTTGGGTTTCACTTTCATCACGGTCTCATGATGTTAGATCATTAACACATAAGTTTGATATGTCTAAATCCTGATTGGTTTGTGTCACACCCCCAAACCGAAACGGCGGAAACGTTTGGGGGCGGAGGACGTCATGTACAGTATCACAACAATTGAATAATAGTAATCAAAGCAACAACAACCATTGTATTAATAGTATAGTGTTTACATTACATTTGAATCATACATGATTGACTCCAAAAGTAAATAACAAGTAAAGACTCGACTACGATGCTCCATCTTCATGAACCCGGTGCGTGTACGTGTCTACTAATGTCCTGAGAATACAAGTAGGTTTTGAAAGAGTATCAGCATAAAGCCGGTGAGTTCATAAGAATTTTGTTTTGGAAAACTGTTCTTAGATCTTTCGAAAAGTGCGTTATATTTTCTAGAATACCTTATATTTCCTGATGTAGTTAAGTAATAATGATTCTTACGAGTTCTTCCTGCGAGTACTTAATGTATACAAATCATATACAATCCAGATCGCACAAACAAGCGATTGTGTGGTTCTTCCCCAAACCCACAACCAAACAAGGAACAGGGAATGAGGCGGAAATCACACATTTCACATTCTATCGGGTATTCTTCATACGTAACCCGGATGCATAAAATAAGGAGTCATGGAATTAAAATGAATATTCGTTAGTTGAATAATAAACCATCTGCTTATAAAGTATTGATGTTTACCCTGGAAAATCCTATATTTTCCCTAAGTGTAAGTTATTGAATTATTCGTTCGAAAAGTACAAGTATCTACCATACTGATATTGTTTAAGCATCGTTCTTTTTGAAAACCCTGGCTACCTCTAGTGATGTATATTAGTCTTATTACATAAATAAAACTTGTTGAAAACGTGGTGATCTGAATCCTAAAAGTGTTGTTAATACCCTCCTGTGATCACTTAGTACATACGAGTCATAGAGATTTAGATCGAACAAACAGTCGGTTGGGTGAATCCGCCCTTAGCCCACAACCAAACAAGGAACAGGAAATGAGGCGGAAATCACACATCCCACTGCAAGTCAGATGTTAATTTCATATTACCCTGCTGTATATACTAAATCATCACATAGTTACTAACCCTGATGACTGATTGATAAGTACATTATTACATGGACGAGTCGTTGTTTCACCTGCGGATTCTTATAACCATACTATGGACGTTCAACACTTAGACGTACTCGTACGTACGTCGTGAAAAATGACGTTTTTCACCCCAGGCATGCCTGCCTAATTGTAGCTAGCAGTTCAGGTGCGGGATTGTCACTCCCGTATAGATCTATACACAAACTCACGCTCTCCCTCCAGGAGACTCTGGTTACAAGGCGTCTCACACTGTAGTTCTCTCAATGAATCCACAAATAATACCATGAAAAAAACCTTTTCGTTATTTACATGAATCTTTACAAAATAATATCTTTTATTTCATAATTCATAAGTTCATTTCCTTAGTTTTGAAAACTGATTTTGCAAGGTTTGTATCCTAACACGTTTTCTAAAACAGATTTCTATATTCGATATATATTGATGATGTAAACATATTAATAAAGATAATATATTTGAACACAAGATTACTTGTGCTTTTACTTGTATTCCCCCCTGAAAATATTAAAACTCGGAAAAATGTAGGGGTATGAACTCACCTGTTAGTTGTGTACAAGCGTCGAATCAATGAACTACAATGAAGACCCTCGAATTGTAGTGTGCGGCACTTAACAGAATTCTAATAATAATTAAATATATATATATATATATATATATATATATATATATATATATATATATATATATATATATATATGTATCTAAATTAGCGATTTAGTTAGATAAAGTGTTATAAAAACACTTGTTCTCGGTTAAGGAATGTTACCGGGAATTAATTGAATCGAGAAAATGAGCTTTTCACTGCTTACGAGGGGTGTACGGCCGTGAACAGGGGTGTACGACCGTGAAGAGTAGTTTACGGCTGATAGGCAGTTTACGACCGTGAACTGGGTTTACGGCCTTTGAAGATTCGATGAGTGTACGGCCGTAAACGGGTTTACGGCCTTTAAAGATTTGAAGATATGAAGTGTGTACGACCGTAAACTCAAGAACAGTGATGTTGGATTTCGATGAAAATGTATTCTGAATGCTCCGAAATGACTCCAAATAGTGATTCTCGATGTTTTCCGGCAGAATAAGGGTGTTTTTGGTGTTTACGGCCAGGGGTTCTAGAGAGTGAATGAGAGAGTTTCTGGTCAAAAGTGTTCAAATGAGGGTGGGGGTCTCATATTTATAGGGATTTTGTGGTCGGTGGGTGGGGTCCACCTGGCATAGACCGCAAACAAGTTTACGGCCGTAAACAGGTTTACGGCCATGAACTCTAGTCTGGCCGTGAATTGTTGTTTTGTTCGAAGGAAAACTCGAATTTTGCGGTTTTTGGTCCCTACTCGTATATAAGTTCAATTATATAACTAATGATTTTCAAAACCGAAGGAATTTGACGAGACTCAATAAAAATTTCAAATTTTTATTAACGGAAGTTGATTAACGGAAACAGAAAAAGTTTCGGGTTGTCACAGTTTGATCAGAGATCTCTTGGACATATGTCATCGTGTGTGAAAGTGTAAGAATTTTGTGATGAAAAAGATTGGTTAAAGAATTCCAAAAGTACCACTGCTTTTTGATGGACTTAGCAAACTACTCTAAACTCATTTGAGTAGAGTATGATAGCTCATGGACTAATGTGAATATAGCCTGATTGGGAAAAAAATTTTCGTGATGAAAATTTTATTAAGGCTTCAACCACACACATTGAGTCAAAAGAGGCTTAGGTCGACATGCTGAAGCATGCTTCTAGGGACAACCTAACTAGTACATAAGATGTCGAAAATGTACCTTCCCTTGAAACAGCAAGCATGTTACCTCATAAAACTTGTGTACCCTCTTCTTCTCATTCCAAGATTTCCTACAAAACAAATCAAACAAAAAGAAAATATTTTTGGATTTTTGATTTTAGAAACAATAACAAAAAATAAGAAAATATTTTTGGAATTTTTGGAATTTTTCAAAAAGATAACAAAACAAAAATATTTTTGGTGTTTTTGATTTTTCGAAATGAAAACAACTTAACAATCTAAAATTTTTTTGGTACCATACTATCGAAAAAAAATTGTATGAAAGTAGCAGAATATGGACAAACTATCGAAAATTTTATCCATAAAACAGACTTCACTTTATGTCGAAAGCGAAGCGTGTTGAAGCGCTGAATGTGAACAGTAACCACTGAACACTTGACAAGATTCTTTTGAAGATCATTCAACACCTCTAATTCGACATTTTTTCAATTTGACTCTTTGCTGTTTCGACTGCCAGCTTACTAACTTCCCATCCAGAAGTTGACATCTGCCACTTGTTCTTTTTCTATCAAGATTGCAACCTCCTAAATCAGCATCTGAAAAAGCTTGTATGAAGAATCCATTATTCGAAGGATACCACAATCCTAACGAAATTGAGCCTTTGAGATAACAAAAAATATTATTGACTGCAGTGAGATGTGGTTCTCGAGGATTTGACTGATATCTAGCATAATTACAAACATAAAACATAATATCAGGTCGACTTGCTGTTAAATAATGTAACGAACCTATCATGCTTCTGTATAGAGTTAAATGAATAGCAGGTTTATCTAACGAAGGTGTAAGCCTCGTTCCTGTCGCCATTGGTACTCGTAATTTCGTGCTTTTCGTTAATCCAAACTTTTCAAGTAGTTTCTTGGTATATTTTCTTGATTTATAAAAATTCCTTCTCTGTTTTGACGAATATTTAAACCAAGAAAATTGTTGATTTTTCCCATCATACTCATCTCAAATTTTCTTTTCATCAGATTTTCGAATTCTTTAGACAAAGCAGGGTCAGTAGAGCCAAAAATAATATCATCAACATAAATTTGAACAAGCATTAGATGATCCCCAACTTTCTTTCGAAAGAGAGTGGGATCAACTAATCATTGTTTAAATTTCGATTGTTTTAAGAAAGAAGTTAAAGTTCCATATCATGTTCTTGGTGCTTGTTTTAACCCATAAACAACCCTATCTAAAATATAGCAATGATTAGGATATTCTTCATTTACAAAACCTGGAGGTTGTTCCACATACACTGTCTCTTCGAGTTCTCCATTCAAAAATGCATATTTCACATCCATTTGATAAACATCAAAATCTTTATGAGCTGCATAGGCCAAAAATATTCGAACTGCCTCGAGTCTTGCGACAAGGGCGAAGGTTTCTTTATAGTCTATTCCTTCTTGTTGCGAATAACCTTTTACTACAAGCCTAGCTTTATTTCAAACAATATGACCATCTTTTTCTGTTTTATTTTTGAAAATCCATTTTTACCCAACTATCGAAACGTCTTTTGGCTTAGGAATTAATCTCCAAACCTTGTTTCTTTCGAATTCAGCCAGTTCAGATTGCATTGCAACAACCCAATCTGAGTGTTCCATTGCAACCTTAACTGTTTTTGGTTCAATTTTCGAAATGAACACGTTAAACATGCAAAACTCCTGATGAACATTAAGTACCTCATTCTTTGCACGGAGTTGAGCTCTCGTTAACACACCGTCTTGTGGATTTCCCAGAACTTGTTCCTTTGGATGATTTCTTGTCCATTTATTTAATGGTGGATATGGTGGATCAAAATCCAATGATGCATCTTCAAATAATTCGCCATTTTCTGATCTTGCAACATAAACATTGTCATTTGAATCATGAAAATTTTTCATTATGATCACTATTCGACATAATTGAATCATTTTGCTCCCCCAATAGGATGCTCCCCCTCAACAGGATGCTACCCCTCAACATAATTATCCAATCTCCTATACTCCCCCTCAAAAGTATGCTCCCCCTCAACCTGAGTTGTTGAATTCAAGTGCTCCCCCTCCACTTGATCATTTAGCATGCTATCGCCAATCCTTGGAGAATTCGATGTTGAATTCAAGTCTAAAGTTTTTTGGATAATGTCGAATTCTCATAAAGTGTTAGGGTGCAAAGTCACTCTTGGATGTAGTGTTTTAGGCTTACCCTCTTGTATGTGTAAATGGGTTGATTATTTCGTATAACAGGAAGTGAGTGACTCCCATTATGTAAAGGAACCATTTGGAGTGTTAGACTAGAGAGAGAAACTTTGTACAAACCCATTTGTACAAACCCATTTGCATATCCTTTCTAGATCTAATATGAGCTTAAAAAGATTTATTTACTCCTTGTGTTCTTGATTTTACATGATGATTCACTAGATCTTTCTAATTCCGTACATGCCATCATAACCAACTCAACTACAATTGGTATCAGAGCGGGTGTTCTTGATTTCATCAAGAATTGATCCATGGTGGCGATTTTGATTTGGTGATTCATTTTTTGATCATGGATTTTCGTGTTTAGAGAGTGTTTTGTGTTCTAGAAATCGAATTTTTCTTTGATTTGATCCATAATTCGACTTTCTCTCTCTAGAATACTTGTTTGTATCACTTTCTCTTTCTAGAAAACCCATTTGAAATCACTTTCTCTCTCTAGAAATCTTCAAGTTTTTGTGATCATGGTGAATTTGCCTTACAATTCTTGGATTGTGATCGTTGAAGATATCAAATACAAAGTCAATAAAGATCAATATTATGGGTTGGTGTTAAACAATTGGATATTCTGGGAAACTATGGTTTCTTATGGAGGTTTGAAGGATGATCATGGAAACTTGATATTTCAACCACTTTGTGAGATCAAATGGTTGGCTGAGATTACATGGTCCATATCATCACGTAGTAGTGATAAGATTGGAGCAGAAAAATATTTGTTCAGAAAGAAATATATTTCTCTTATTGAAGACCCAAATGATCTTCGTGCTCTTAAGGTTGTTGAAGTTGTTGACAATGGAGTTCAATGTGATGTTCTTGATGTTCTTGAAGTTCATAATAAGAAGATTCAAGTTGATTTTCAAGATGAAAAAGTTTTTTGCTCGATTGGAGTTCAAACCGATGATATTTTGTGTTCTTGTGATTCGTTTGAAGGAATGATTCCTTATCGGAAGCCGGTGATCCAAGAAATTCACAAGTATCAAACTCCAAAAGATTTGATTCAAACTCATAAAGTTGATGTTGTGGAAAGTGGGTTTGTTCATGAAATCAAGTCTTCAAGATGCAAAAAGATGAGAAAGAAAAAGAAAAAGAAGATTAATCGGAAAAACAAGCGGGTTTACTCACAAAAATTATCAAATGTTGTGAAGTCTAAATCCGTGAAGCAAATTTGGATTCCAAAGCAACAATCTCCAAAGGTTGCATTGATTTTGAAGTCAAAACCCAAAAGTGTTGGTGGTTCTTTTGAAGATGTTCTTGGATCGTTGAAGAACACGAATAACGAGTTGTACACTATGCATCACGGGTGGTACAATGTTCAAATTGGAGATTTTCTCGTTCCGACAAAAGAACCAAGATCTTCTAAATTTGATTCGTTTGTTGCTAATGGATCTCGATTCGTCAAAAAGGTATCTCAAATTCTCAAATGGATTCCAAAACGTCCATGATTTCGATTCGTATTTTGCGTTTTCATTTTTGATCGATTTGTCTCGTTGGATCTAATACGTTTCAACCCCATTGATTGATCCAATATATTTTTTTTAAGATCAAGCCCAAACATCAAAATTGATTCAATTAATTTTTGAGCCCGAACAAATCAAATGATCTTTCATCTATTCAAAATTAGCCCAAATCTCAAAATCTTGTTCCTGATTTGTTTATTAAGCCCAAAAGTTCGAACAGTTACTGTTCATCTTGATTAAGCCCACATCGAAATCTATTTTTTTCCTTATTTCTTTCTTGTGCCTCAGTCGTATAAATCATTTCTTTCAATCGAAGTCTAATTGTTACTCACTGGAATCTAAAGTCTTGTTGCTTGGTAATCAAAGCATACTGGCTTGAAATCACGTGTTTGGAATTGATTGAGTTAAAGATCGAAATCTGTGAAGTATTGTAGATGTTCTTCGATCTTAAGTTGTATGGAATCTATTTTGACTGAAATTGAATTTGGCTTGAGTCATCAAAGCCTAAAATCGAAATCGATTTTGATAATATTTGTTGATTGAATCTTCATCAATGGTGATTTCGTTGATTTTTGTTGTTCATTTGTATCAAAAGTCTTGTACTTGAAAGTCAATCGCGTTTCTGAGAAGTCAAAATCGAAATCAGTTTTGAAATCGAAATCGAGTTCAATGATAGATGTTCAGAATCGACTTGAAAGTGATCGCCAATGTGGTTTGTGATGCGTATTGAAGTGGTAATGCTTCAATCGATGAGTCAAGCTCAAAGTCAAACGTTAATGTTCATGTTAAAAGGGAAAACTGTATTGAAAATTGAATAGGATGATTGATGAATTTTGGGATCAAATTGGTGTTGGGAAGTCGATTTCAATGTGTTTGAAGAAAGTGAGATCGATTTCAAAGGCTTGATTTTTGAAAAGCTAAAGCTTAGAGTCGACAGTTGAAGCTTGAGTTGATTATGATTCCGAATCATATGACTGTGAAAGAGACGAGTTTTTGGATTCATTGATTGTTGTGGATGGTTAAGGAAAAAGTCAAGCATCTAATTTCGATTGATTGAAGAACGAAGGGATGGTTGAATCTGATTTCGAATGGTTAATTTGGGGTCAACCATCGATGTTAAAATGAAGCTAAGAACAAACTAATTTTGATGAATGAATAGATTTTGGGGTCTAAATCGAGTTTGCTGTTGGTGTCGATTTTGGTTGCCTAAAAACGAAGCCCTACTGATCGCTGTGTAAAGGAGTGTTAATTGTCGATGTGCAAAGGATCGACTGTTGATTTTGGTTGTTAACCAGTCAAGAATCGATGTAGACTGGGATATCTTGGAATCAAAGAACGAAGGGTCAATGTTTGTTTACAGTCGATTTGTGATTAGGTTTTTGGTGTTATGGATTCGTACGAAGGGTGCTCTGATTGAACGAAGAGTTACTGTTCATGGATAAGTCTTCGTATGCTTAGTATGATTGAGAATTTTTCGTTTGTTAGGGGAAGATGAAGTTTCATACGAAGAGGAGAGAGAAAATGGAAAGGATGATTTCGTACGAAGGGTAATAAAATTTAAATGAAGGGTTATTTGGGTATCTAAACTGGTGAATATTCGAAGACGTTGTTTGTGTACGCAATTGGGGAAGAAAGAAAGAAAAGTTTCGTATATGGCCCTTATAGTTTCGACTGTTTGACAAATTTTAAACACCCCTTCGTATGATTGGTAAAGGATTCGTATGATTGATCACAATTTCGTATCTTTTGACTAAAGAAGCAAAAGTTTCGAAAACAACCCCTGAACCTTCGAAAATTTGACACTTAGAGAATTAATTGAAGTTTCGAATGTTTGACACTTTTCACCCAAATTCGAAAATTTTCTGAAAATTCGAATGTTGGGTCAAATTTTCGTATGTTTTGTGCACAATGGCAGAATTTTTGAAAATAGTCCCTGAGGCTTCGAATGTTTGGTGGTTCATACCCATTTTCGAAAAGGGACTGTTTTTGCTGAAAATTGAAGAAAATGCATTTCAGGCCCCTGCAGTTTGTGCAAATTGACGCTTTCTACCCAGCTTTGGAAAAGGGGGAGAGTTTTGCATATTTGGCTGTTTTTGGCGCAACGGGTCCCTGCAAGTTTCAGAAAGTGATGATTTTTACCCGGTTTTTGAAAAATCTTGCAACTTTCACCCAAAAAGTCAAAAAAATTTCATAAATTGGAAAATTTTTGTGGCTTTTTCGTGATTGTTTTTCCGTGCAAGATTTTTGGTGATTCATTTTTGGTACACATCAAGGGGGAGTATCTTGAAGACTATTCCTCGGGCGCTTCTCACCCTTAGTGGGTTTTATAATCATTTTTTTTATTATAAAAAGGGGGATAATGATGGGTATTCGAAGCTTCTGGGGTTTGTCGAATATTCATTTGTGGATTTGAAGACCGGTGTTACTTCGAGGGGGAGTTTGGTCTTGATCGCGCTAGCTCGTTGGAGATTGAAGCCGGACATCCAATCCTAACTTTGAGGGGGAGAATGTTAGGGTGTAAAGTCACTCTTGGATGTAGTTTTTTAGGCTTACCCTCTTGTATGTGTAAATGGGTTGAGTCTTTCCTGTAAATAGGAAGTGAGTGACTCCCATTATGTAAAGGAACCATTTGGAGTGTTAGACTAGAGAGAGAAACTTTGTACAAACCCATTTGTATATCATTTCTAGATCTAATATGAGCTTAAAAAGATTTATTTACTCCTTGTGTTCTTGATTTTACATGATGATTCACTAGATTTTTCTAATTCCGCACATGCCATCATAATCAACTCAACTACATAAAGATTTGAAGCTTCAGGAATGCAATTATCAGTTGCATTAACTTCAGCCTCATCAGCCATATCTGAAGTACCAAAGATTAAATCATAATCAAAATCTGTCGAATTTGAAATTTCAGATTCAACATTTGATTCATTAATAATTGGTTTGTGATCAAAACATTTTTCGACTTGTTTAACATAATAATCATCAAAGGTTAGGTTATATGTTTCTTCCACTTTGTGTGTTCGTTTATTTAAAACTCGATATGCAACCGAATTATGAGAATATCCCAAGGAAATTCCTTCGTCAGCTTTGGACTGGAATTTCGAAAGATTATCCTTGAGATTCATGATAAAAAACCTACAACCAAAAATATGAAAGAATTTGACATTAGGTTTTCGGTTATTGAGAATTTCATAAGGAGTAATGTTGAAACTGTAGAGACCCATTTTTATAACGAACGGTGAGCGCGGAAGAAGGATATCTCGAGATTAATCATGTTTTTGGAAGTATGAACACGAAGAACATATTATGAGTTCATAAGAAAAGACTAAGAACAAAGAGAGAATAATATATTTCATGAAGAACATGGTGGGAGAGAAACTCTCCCTGGGTGGGAGAACCCACCAACTTTCTCTCTCTAGAGATTACATTGTGAGAAAAGTGTAACTCTAAGAAAAGTAAAATGAGCTAGCTTTTTTAAATAAATGACCAACTCTCCCTTTATATAAGAGGGAGAGTATTTACACCTAAAATACAATAAAGGGAAAATACAACCTAATAAACACTCATTATTTGTGGAGCATTTCCATGCACCAACATTCTCTCCCTAAATGCTTACAAATGATGAGAGATCCAATAAGTGATACAAGGCTATAATACAGTAATCCGACTAGCAAGTGTGGTAATAAAATGCAATCAAGTGCTGAAATGTCTCTAAAACTCTGAAGTGTCTGTGCAGTCTGAAACTGGTCATGAATCTCTGAAATGAAGGTCTTCGGCTTCAAAGCACAACCAATGGAGCAGAAAAAAAAATAAGATCCAAATCTTCAAACCAGTCATAATCACCCGAAGAAGGAGGTCACCATGAGCAAGTAGAAGATCCAATAAAAGAAACACTTCGTCTTCAAAAATCTGAAAAACATCTCGAGTTCTCGAATCATAATACACCGAAATTCTTCAAAGAATAACCTGCTAAAAATGTGAAGCATCCATAAAATGAAGTCCGGATAAAAATAATGTGAGTCCAAAAACATGGTCTAGCAATGCCGAAAATTTGATCCAAGGACCAAAAATAAGTGCCACATCACATTGCCAAAATAATCTTCGTCTTCAACATATCACAAATCCAAACTCGTGAAACCATAAGATCTGAACCGGATGCGAACACAAAATCAGAGGGGGGGCGCTGGAGGGAGGAGGCTTGCGGGTGTAGGTGATTGCGGATCAGAGGGGAAGGTGGGGTTCTTGGGTACGGGTGGAAGAGGGTGGCTAGGGTGGTTGGTGGTTGCGGTCGAAGAAGGGTTGGGCGCGGATGTTGATCTGGGTGCGGATGTTGATCTGGGTGCGGATGGTGAAGACAGCGGATAAAGGAAGGTCGGGGTCTTGGGTGCGGACGAGGGAGCTGGGTGCGGATGGTGCTGGTCGCGGATGGAGCTGGTTGCAGTAGGCGATGCGGTGCAAGGGAGCAAAGCCATTGCGGTGCGAGCCGGGAAGCCACTGCGGTCCGAGACTGCGGTCCGGGAGCAATTCAGCGCGTGCCTGCGGACGAGGCTGCGGTCCGAGGCTGCTGATGGCTTCGGTTCGGAATAAGCAAATGACTGCAGTCTCTCGGCTGTGGATAGGGACCTGAGAGGACCTCGGCTCAAGGCTAAGAAGTGGCTGCGGGTAGGCTTCTAAGGGGACTCCGGTAGTCAGTTTTTGGCTGCGGTTCTGGGGTCCGGAAAGGGCTGAACAGGTGACGAAAAATGCTATTTTTTTCATGAAAAATGGTACCGCAAAGGCCATTTATTCATATTTTAATGAGGGAATCTTTTTATAAAGCATTCTAAGTCAAAGGTGGGTCTTGGGAAGGCAAAAAGTGGAGTGTGCAGGGGGTTTTTAGGGACAAAAGGTGATGGGAAAGGACAATGTCACATGGTTTTTGTCTTTTTGAGGGAGTAAATAGTGGAGTACTCTTTACCCAAAAGAGTAACAAGGATAATATGCTTTATGTAAACAATACATTACGTCCAAACAATTCAAATTGAAGATCTACAGCAACTAAAAATATGAGAATCAAGAGTTTCATACCTCACAATGATAAAGTTGCTGGAAGATAAAATCTCCAAAAAAAAAATGTTTTTCTCCACTTTCTTCAAGAATAATAAGCCCATTAAATTTGTGTCTTCTCATTTCCAAGAACAGATACCTCCTGGAACAATTTCTTCAACATTTTGGAGACCACAAAAATAATTTCTTCTCCCATTTTTTGTACACTTCTTCAACAGAAAAGTAATAAGAACATGAAGAACATCAATTTTTTTCAGCAATAATAAAACGATCAGCAGCAACAACTTTTATTTTTGCTAAGATAGAATCACCCGGAAGATAAAAATAAGAAAGAACATCATAAAAAAAATTCCGGTTTGCAACCCGAAATTTTTTTTCTTGTAGAAACACGGAAAAAACACAAGATAATCACCGAACGGGAGTCGTTCCCTTGAAATAATCGTGAGATCTTCAAGGTACGGCTCTGATACCAATTGTAGAGACCCATTTTTATAACGAACGGTGAGTGCGGAAGAAGGATATCTCGAGATTAATCGTGTTTTTGGAAGTATGAACACGAAGAACATATTATGAGTTCATAAGAAAAGACTAAGAACAAAGAGAGAATAATATATTTCGTGAAGAACATGGTGGGAGAGAAACTCTCCCTGGGTGGGAGAACCCACCAACTTTCTCTCTCTAGAGATTACATTGTGAGAAAAGTGTAACTCTAAGAAAAGTAAAATGAGCTAGCTTTTTTAAATAAATGACCAACTCTCCCTTTATATAGGAGGGAGAGTATTTACAATAAAGGGAAAATACAACCTAATAAACACTCATTATTTGTGGAGCATTTCCATGCACCAACAGAAACGAAGATGAATAAACGATCTGTTTTGAGTAAAACACGAGTGGAAACAGCTTCAGCCCAAAGATATTGAGGAAGATTCACATATATAAGCATTGTCCGTGCGGCTTCACAGAGAGAACGATTTCTTCGCTCAACCACACCATTCTGCTGAGGTGTGTATGGTGAAGAGAAATTATGCGAAATCCCTTGATCAACTAAAAATGAATCAAGAAAGTTATTCTTAAATTCAGAACCATTTTCGCTTTTGATTTTTTGAACTTTCTTCTTTAAGCTGATCTCAATCTTCTTGATAAAGTCTATCATTACTTGAGAAACCTCAGATTTTAACCTGAGAAAATAAACCCAAGTAAACCGTGAAAAATCATCAACAATAACTAAAATGTACCGTTTCTTGTTGAGTGTCTCAACAGTCGATGGTCCACATAAGTCAATGTGAAGTAAGTCCAATGGTTCAAGAATCTTTGAATCAATAACGACAGGATGACCTTTGCGATGTTGTTTTCCTTGTTCGCAGGCTGCACATAAAGTATAATTATCAAATTTTAACACAAATAAACCTCGGACAAGATCATCAACTACCAATTTGTTGATATTTCGAAAATTCAAGTGAGAGAGTCTTTGATGCCAAAGCCAGCTAACATCAGCTGAAGCTTTCGAGAGTAAACACACTGAGGGTTTTCCGACGATTGGTTTGATATCGAGAGGAAACATGTCTCCATGTCGTTTGGATTTGAGCAATACTTCTTTAGTGTTAACACTGGAAATGATGCTTCCTGCTTCATTAAACTCCATTTGATTACCAGTTCCCACAATAAGTTGTGAAACACTTATCAAGTTATGTTGAAGTCCTTCGACAAATGCAACTCTCTTAACAGTAAATTTCCCATTCGTGACTGTGCCATATCCTTTCACCTGACACTTGTGATTGTTTCCAAATTTAACTACTCCTGCATTTTCCAAACATCGATAATCACACAAATTCTCCTTCCTTCCATTCATGTGACGAGAGCAACCACTATCAATGTACTATTTATCATCATATTGCTCATGACACATAATCTGTAATTAATGAAATAATTTAGCTACCTAAGGCTATTTGGGTCCTTGCTTATTAGCTTTTAAAACAGATTGAAATGAAGAACCTAAAACCCAATCACGAACTTTTGATTTGAAAGTATCAATTAAGTTGACATCATTAGGTAAAGGAGTAGAAATATAAGTTTTCGAAGGTTTAGGATTGTCATTGACATTCGCCTTTTTGTTCTCAGTTTGTTTCTCAACATGTTTATCTTTCAAAACTGATGCCCATTTTTTCACAGAAATATTTGATTCTTTTGAAGACGAACTTCCGTTCGAAGAATCATTCACATATTTCTCATAGGCTTCTCAAATTTGTTGTTGAGAAAAATTTCGAGATTGAAACATCTTTCCTTTTCCTTCTAGCCAATGGTCGATATTCTTCACATTTGACGAACCCTTTGTGTATGACACTTTCGAATTCTGCTTCCCAGAAGGATTTGGAAATTTTGGTTGTTGTGGAGTGAAATCAACATTTGATTTAGGACGAAATTTGTCAAACTGTCGATTTTTAACATTGTTTTTGACATTTGTGTTTCGAGAAAATCGATTTTGAAAATTCTTAGACTGAGTTAGTGGAAAAGTGTGTTTTAAATTTTGATTTTGAGAAAATCTTTGTTGTGAATGAGGAGAAAATCGATTTTGAAAATTCTGATTTTGAAATTGCTGTGAAGATTGATTGAAATTTTTCGAAAATGATGTAGTGGCTTGAGTTTTATTTTTCGAAAATGATGTAGTGGCTTGAGTTTTATTTTTCGAAAATGATGTAATGGCTTGAGTTTTATTTTTTGAAATTGATGTGGTGGCTTGAGTTTTAACTTGAGCGGGATTTTTCTGATTGCCTGTATGTGACGAAGACGTAGACTTGATTTGACCTCTGTCTTTTCAGATATTTTCTTTGACAATCCGTTTTGTTTCTTTCGAGACTCAACAGTTTGCCAGAAAATTTTCTTTCGTGCTTGTCTTTTTGAAATTTCATTATCTTTCGAAAATTTGTCAATTTGATCTTTAAATTCTTTTGAATTAATTTTGACAACTTGTTCAGTTTTCTCCTCAATTTGTTTTGGAATTTCGTTTGAAACTTTTTGTTTTTCAATCCATTTTCTTTGAGGTTTTTGTCTTTGAAAAGTGTATGTATTCTTTGTGATATTATTTTCAATAATACTCTGATTTGCAAAAAATCATTCATCAGATGTTTGTGTATTATCTTCTTCAACCAATTTGTTTAATTCTGGTTTAATGTTTTCAACATTTCCTTTTGTCACAAACACTTGATTTGAAAAAAACAATATCATCTGAGCATTTGAAGTTCGGATACACCACTTGATTAGATTCGAGATAATGAGCACCCTTTTCAGTCATTACCTTGTCGAATTTTTCAGTGTCACCATACACCTGATCAACAAAAATTCTTGAAATTGCTGTTACCTTCGAATTTTTACTTGTTGATGTTGATTTTTTCGAAACTTGATTATCACTTTCATCATCACTGGTATCAGTTTGACTATCTCTGACACTCACATGATCGAAAACAGAAACTTTCGAAGTTGAGGGTTTGTCAGTGTCAATCTTAACCAACGAATCATTACACTTTTCTTTTCCTTTAGACTTAGATGCAACATTAACGATAGACAACTGAGAACAATCAACTTCCTCAAAATCACTAATTTCGCTAACATTATCAAAATTATCTTCAATATCAACAAAATTAGATTGAGAATCAAATGTCGAATTCTCAGTTCTTTTCAAAATTTTAATTTTTTCAGTTTTGGTCAGGGTATCATTTACAATATCAACTAATTCATCTGAATCAAGATATTCATCAATTTTCACAATTCCATAAGCATATCTATCATCAGGAATTTTATCAAATTTTGCATTTGTTTTCTCACAATCATAAGAAATGTTATCAACCTTCTCTCTCTCGTAAGCTAGAAAAGGTAATAACTTCTTATGTTGTTCTTTGCTTATATCAGATGAATGATGCAAATCAGTTAATTTTGCGTAGAGTCTTTTCGCAAAATTACAATATATGTTCCTTTGTGCTAACAACAATTTTACTTCACAACTCAATCAATCCCTATCACACATTATATTTGTAATCTGTAACTCTAGACTTTCTACTTTTATTTTCTTGAAACCTAACTGCTTCTGAACATCTAGCAACTGAGAAGTAGATTTCTTAGCCTCGTTACTAGCAGAGATAACCAAAGTATCGAAATAAGCAATAGTATCATCAAAAGCAATTAGTTCAAAATCATATGCACTTAAAGGAATATTAAAATATTGAGGAATAGAATGTACCTTTGTTGTCATGGGTGATTTATCTCATCCTTTGGTCATAAAACAACGACCAGTCACCGCTTCGTTACTTTCTTCCTCAAACTTGGCATACATTGACCCATGCGTAGGATTACACATTTCCTCGTCATCAGAACCTGAGGACCAGATTTGGTATGTTCCTTCATCATCATCCTCACCTTTTGCCACAAGAGATATTCCTTTCGCTTTCGCCCTTACTTCCTCCAAGTGTTCGACATAATACGCTTCGTCTTTCACTTTATTTTTCTTTTCCTCCTTCTTTCGAAGCATACAATCACTAGACATATGATTTTCACCATGACAATAGTGAAAATCAATTCCAGAGTCTCCTTTCAGCTTTTTGTCAACTTTCTGCTCTTCTTATTTAACATCACTCTTCTCACTCTTCTTTTTCTCTTCTCCTCCTGCTTTTGCCATAAATTTTCCTTTTCCCTCACCAATTTTCGACTTTGAACTAAAAGGTTTCTTGAAAAACTTCTTTACCCTATTATTTGAGTAAAATGCAATAGCTTCATCGTCCGAATTAACCAAAAATCCTTCAATATCAGAATCTTCCTTTTCAACAGACTCTTTCTCATTAACTTTCGACATCAAAGCTAATGGTCCTCCAAGACTCATTTTCGATTCGTCATCAATTTCATTTACTTCTCCTTGATGAGTTTTTAGCATATTGTACAAGTCATTAAGCGTCGAAGTGTCGAAACTCTGCTGAGTTTTCACCATCAATGTCACATTCCTCCATTCTTTGCGCAGACCCATGATGAACGTCAAATTGAACTCCATGGTTGTTCGAGTAATTCCATGGCGATTACACTTTTAGATTAATTCGTTCAACCGATCATAGTATTCTTCTATCGATTCACCATCCTTTTGGTTGAATTCTTTCAATTTAATCAAACAATGTTTTACAGAATTGATCTTAGTCTTTTCACTTCCTTGAAACTTTTCTTTGAGATTGTTCCAGATGTCTTTTGCAGTTGTAGAGCTTCTGACATAGTTGTACACAACAGGAGGCAATGCACCATGCAATTCTCTCATACATATTTTCTCAAGCTTCTTCAGTTAATCAGATTGATTAGTAACACTTGAAGTCTCAGATGAAGATCCAATTGCTTGAATATTTGGTGGAGGAGTACCATTTACAGTAATACATGACTAGAGCAACTCATCCAGCCCATTCAAATAGTCTTGCATGCGATCAGCCCACTGATCATAGTATTCAGGGATGAGCATAGGAATCTTAGTTGAAGATCCTATCAGATGAGAATAGGATGTCATTGAGTTCAGGTTGAAATTCGTCATGAACGTACGGATGAATTTTTCAGAAAAACTTAAGAGTTTTTGGAAACAAATAGCTGAAACAATCAGAGATTTCAAACTATACACTCGATTCAACAAATCGGTTGCAGAATCGAATCATAACTGTAGATCAATAACGATCTTCAAAACAAAAGGCGCGAAAACTTTTGAATCCATAATTTGATTCAAAAACCTTTTGATTCAGAATAAAAACCAGATCGTGGAGAAATGATTCCTGCTCTGATGCCAATTGATGAAGTATTGAATCAAGTAAAGAAATCAAAAGAAGAGAATTAAGAATTGAGAACACAGAACGTAAATAAGATCTAGTTTCAGCTCATATTATGCTTCACGATAACAGAGAGAAAGTAGACAAGAACGACTCAAAAACCCTTACTGAACTCTAAGTAACATTCCCTATTTATAGGAAAACAGTAAACCATAAAAAAAAATTACAAAGGACTAAAAATCACAGTTTCGATATAAAATGCCTTTGCAAAATAACATTACATTTCGACACCTTACAATACAACTTCGACCCTTACAAGGCGACATTTGAGACTCTGAGATAGAAGTTGTGTGAGGCTCTGATTCTAAGACTTCCCAAGGATTTGGATGATTTCGTGGTCTATTGTTACGCATTGATTATGTGGTTAGGTGCAGTGCTTATGCAAAGAGGCTGTGTGATTGAATATGCTTCGAGGCAGCTTAAGCATCATGAAGCGAATTATCCTACTCATGACCTCGATTTTGGGGTGGTGGTATTCGCCTTCAAGATTTAGTGATATTATCTATATGGGGCCCGATGTACTATCTACAAGGATCACAAGAGTCTGAGATATTTGATGGGTAAGTCGAACCTGAATATGAGGCAACGCAGATGGTTAGACGTGTTGTTTGATTATGACTGTGAGATCTTGTATCATCTTGGGAAGGTCAACGTAGTGACTGATTCCATGAGTTTCAAGGAAGCTAGTACTCCAATCAGATATCTATGTATGAGGATGGTCATCATTTCACCACTATTAGATTTGATCAAGGAGGCATAAGTTGAGGGGTTGAAGAGGGAGAATTAGAAGGAAGAGAGAATTAGGGGCCACATTTCTTTATTTGTCATAGATAGGCGATGATTGTTGACTCAATGCGGCATGGTATGGGTTTCGGCTTCTGACGGGGTTAGGAATACATTGTTGGAGGAAGCACACAAGTCAAATTTTTCAATCCATCCAGGGGCCACGAAGATGTATACAGATTTAAGACTGAGCTATAGGTGTCCATGTATGAAAAGGAAGATAGCGTGGTACGTAGAGCGGTGCTTGACTTGTCGGAAAGTCAAGGCCGAACATCAAAGACCCAACGGAAAGATGTAGCCGTTACCCATTCCCATGTGGAAATGGGAGGAGATCACAAGGGATTTAATCATGAAGTTGCCAAGGATGGAGCATGGGGTTGAGTCTGTTTGGGTTATTGTTGACAGGTTGACCAAGACTGCCCATTTCATTCTGATTCAGGAGAACTCATCCGTAGAAAAGTAAGCCGAGATCTACATAAAGGAAGTGGTTACATGTCATGGAGTTCCACTCCTAGTGGTCTCAGATCGTGATGTCTATTTCATTTCCTGGTTCTGGAGGAAGTTTCACTAAGAGTGCCCTTTGAGCTGTTTCATGGGAGGAGATATCGGAGTTCGATCACCTGGGGTGAGGTCGGTTAGTAATGTTGGATATAGTGTCTAAGTCCATAACTATATTTGATATGTACTTGACCCGACCCGGCATGGTCCATTTGAGTTGCATGGCATTGCCATAATTGGATAGACCAAAATGAGAGAAAGGACACTTAAGGTGTATTAATATATTATAAGTACTAATATATTAATAATATTATTTAATTAGTATTGATCAAAGAATTAATCTTGAATTAATTAAGTGATCAAAAAGAGACTAATTAAATATATGGGGTTGATTATGTAAATAATCTATTCTTGTATAGTGGGCTAATGATCCATGGTTTGTATGGATTGGGTTAAAACCCATAAGGTGCTCCATGGATAGTCAATGGGGGTTACAAACCCATGAATCATGGAATGTGGAAAGCCATGACAATTAGGGTTTACATGGTGTAACCCTAATTGTGTCACAACCATATAAAGGCTCGTTGTCTAGCAAAATTGAACTACTACAAGAAAGTAAGAGGGCTAGCCAATTTTTGAGTTTAGTGTAATTCTCTCAAGGTTATTCCAAGAATTGTGGTGTTGTGTGAAGCATTTGAGGCATCACATTTGGGGTGCTTGGCTCACAAAGTCATCAAGGAATCCAAGCTTCTAAGAGGTATGTTATCCTACTTGTTTTGTATTACAAGTTATTATGAACCTTGGAAAAATCATTTTGCATGTATCTTAGTCAAACATAGATCCAAGGTTTCTAGGGTTGCATGTACACCATAGGAGTGTTAGAATGCTCAAAACCCTACACTGGTATCAGAGCCTAGGCTTGTTTGTGTGATACTTGATGCAAAATAGCTGAAAAAATCGAAATTCTTGCTGTCTGCACAGGACACTCGCCGAGTCCATAGAGGAACTCGACGAGTCCAAGCATATCATCAACCAACTCGGCGAGTCAGTTCTTGCACTCGACGAGTTGGCCATGCAGAGTGCATATTTTTTACTTTTGCTGCTGGAAATGGACTAGAAACTTTACCCTAAACTGTTTTGGTGATATAAAACTTGTTTTAGATGGTGTAATGCTTATACTAATCCATTTACAATGGCTAATATCAAAATTCCATGTCTATATATGTTAATATGCTTCTTGAAATTTTGATATGAATGTTCATATGAGTTTTAGAAGATCGTAGGAATTATGTGTAACTTGCTTGTAAGTATGATTCTTCATCTTAATGGCTAATCATGGAGTTCATAACTTGTCCTCAAGTTATGGATTACCAAAAGTCACTTCTTTTAAAGTGTCATTAAAGAATAAAAGGTTACATAAAATGAAGAGTCTTCATTTTAATGAACCATTAAGCTCATATGTTATGAAATGAAAAGTGTTGAATAGTTTCAATACTTGCCCTCAAGTTTTGGAATTTGTAAAGTCTTACACCCTAATACTTTAATTTCCAAATTGAACCTTAGAATTTTAAAAGTTTAAAATTCAACCCTTATACTATTATTATATTAGAAGTTTAAATATATAGATATGTATAAGAACAAGTCAGTCTTACCGTTAGTAGGCCTCATTCACGAAGTCGGTCTATAAAGGGGGTATAAGGTTGTTGCCTATAAAATGGCAGCTTAATGGGTGTCCACTCTCACCCACCGCTTGCTTGACTGGTGGAGGGTCGTTAGCCGAACGAGTAGGACAAGGACTATAATCTTCATTAAAAAGTATAATGAAATTATAAAGTAAATACAATTTAATAATTCCCAATCTTAGTTACTTTAGGAAAACGTGAAATAGGTGCTAACCCATGAAATTACACTTTGTACCTTACCAAGTCGTTAGTGGAGCGCGTGTGGTTAACCGACACACTAACAAGGACTAGTAAGAGTGACAAAGGGTAACTTAATTTTATCATAGATCGATGGAGCGTGTGTGGTTAACCGGCACATCGATTAGGTGGTAAAAAGTTAAGGGTACCAAGTCAATTTGCATGGTTATTCACACCTTGTTTGTGATCCTCGACATCCCAGTCACAAACTTGAGAGGGCACAATCGAGATTCAAACATGCCATTGAAAGTTCAATGTATCTCAAAAGATCTAGGAATTTCAAATCCAATAAAACTTAATAATTCATTTCATTTTCGTGGTGGAAATTGGTAAATCGTCATTTACCTACCTTCAAATATTTTATAGCTTGGATTACGACATCCCTCTTCCAACTATAAATAGTTTGTTGGGTCCTAGCCTTAATACTTCATTTGGGTGACTTATTAAGGACTCTTCATCTAATAAAACTTGTCTTTCTTTCTTTTTTTAGATGTCTTCAGACACTGCTAATGGCTCAAACCCTACAGGCTCCTTTTCCCTTATGAACTTGTGTGGGAAAATCACTTTTGATGGTTCAAATTTCAATGAATGGATTAGGAACATCAGAATGATTACTCGCTATGAGGGCAAAGAGTATGTCCTAGATAAGGAGCTAAAGGTTATCGATGAGTCAACTGGTACTCCTGAGGAGATTGCTGAGTACACTACCCATGAGAAAGATGCCACTAAGGTGTCTTGTATCATGTTGGCCACAATGACAGCAGAACTCCAGAAATCCTATGAAGATTTCTACCCTTTTGAGATGCACCAAGATCTGATGGATAGGTACCATCATAGTGCACGTCAGGAGAGGTATGAAATCAATTCCGCCATGATAACAGCTAGGATGAAAGAGGGAGAATCCCTCACCGGTCACTTGCAGAAGATGCAAAGGTTCGTGGACCGGTTATTGAAGCTTAATGTGGACTTTCCTGAAGAAATGGCGATTGACATCATTCTCCATTCCTTACCTCCAAGTTATGATTAGTTTCGTATGACTTATCATATGAACAAGGAGGAAGTCACACTGAGTAAACTTCAAGGACTTTTAAGGACCACTGAAAGTGGCCTTAAATCAGCTGTTACTCCTACTCCTACTACCACCCCTGTCTTGGCAATTGGGCAGGGAAAGGGGAAGAAAAGAAAGAGCCCTTCGAAGGGTACCAAGGGAAAGTCTCTTGATGGCTCCTCTTCAAGTGGAACCAAGAAAGGTTCCATTCCTCCTTCTTCAAACCCAAAGGAAGCACAATGCTTCTACTGCCAGGAAAAGGGGCACTGGAAACGAAGCTGCCCCAAATACTTGCAGGATGTAAAGGATGGGAAAGTTAAACCCACCCATGCAGGTATTTACACTATATTGTCTAATAACTCATTGAAAACTAAATCTTGGGTGCTTGATACAGGTTGTGGTATTCACATTTGTACTAATTTGCAGGGCCTAAGAGAAAGTGAGAAAGTGGAGCACGGGAAGATAAACTTAATCATGGGGAATAGGAAAGCATCACCTGTTACCAAGATAGGAGTTTATTATTTATTGCTTAATAATGGGTTAATGTTAGATTTGAATAAATGTTGTTACTCGTCTAAAATGGTGAGAAATATTATTTCCTTTCATGGCTTGTACAAACAAGGGTTTTCCTTTTCATTTGATAATGATAATGGTGCTATTAATTTTTATTACAATGATGTATTTTACTTTAAAGCATTACCTTGTGATGGTGTATCTGAAGCTGTGGATGTTGTAGATAATCTAGGAAATAATGTGTTTTGTATTGATTCTTAAGATAGCTTAGACAAAGCATCTTTGTGGCATTGTCGTCTTGGACATGTCAACAAGAAGCGCATAGGCCTACTCCAAAAGGCTGGAGTGTTGGAATCATTTGATCTAAAGTCGGATGATAGTTGCGAGTCTTGTTTACTTGGAAAAATGACAAAGTCACCCTTCGCTGGTTCTTATGAGAGGGGTGAGGGCTTGTTGGACCTCATACACACTGATGTGTGTGGACCCTTCAAGAGTACCACAAGAGATGCTAATCGGTATTATGTGACTTTTACTGATGATTATAGTAGATATGGATATATCTATTTAATCAAGCATAAGTCAGAGACCTTTGAGAAATTCAAAGAGTTTAAGCAGGAAGTGGATAATCAACTGGACAGGAACATCAATATGCTCCGATCCGATCGGGGATGAGAGTATCTTAGTATTGAGTTTCTTGACTATCTTAAGGAATGTGGGATTTTCTCACAATTGACACCTCCTAGGACACCACAGCTGAATGGTGTAGCAGAGAGGCGCAATCAAACCTTATTGGACATGTTTCGTTCCATGATGAGTCAAGCTTCATTACCAATCTCATTCTGGGGGTATGCCTTAGAGACTGCCGCCCACATCCTTAATCTAGTCCCTACAAAGAAGGTTGCCAAAACACCTCATGAGATGTGGACTGGGAAAGTTCCCAACTTGGACCACATCAAGATTTAGGGTCGCGAGGCTTTCGTGAGGCGTGAGTCTCATGACAAGCTCGAACCTCGAAGCGAGAGGTGTATTTTCATCGGCTACCCACATAAATCCTTTGGTTACCTCTTTTATAGACCCAGTGAGAATGTGGTCTTTGTGGCTAGAATAGGAGTCTTTCGGGAGAGAGAATTTATAAGCCAAGGAGACAGTGGGAGGTAAATTGACCTTGAAGAGCTTCAAGAGTCAAGCAATGAAGGAACCTCAAACACTAGCGACCAACCTGAGGAGGAAACTCCTGTTGATCCGATAGATGAGCCCATACCTCTAAGGCGTTCCACGAGAGTTAGGAATGCACCTGAGCATTACTATGGTTTCCATATTACTGCGGAAGGTGATACGCTTATCAGTGATAGTACACTAGTAAGCCTGGATGAACATAACAGCTACACGGAAGCCATGGCAGGCCCTGAGGCTGCTAAATGGAAAGAGGCTATGGACAACGAGATACAGTCCATGTATGGCAATCAAGTTTGGAACTTGGTCGACAATGTACCAGGTCGTAAGACAGTTGGGTGCAAATGGATCTTCAAGAAGAAGACCGGCATGTATGGTAATATACACACTTATAAGGCACGACTGGTTGCAAAGGGTTATTCTCAAACTCCGGGAGTTGATTATGATGAGACCTTTTCACCAGTAGCGAAGATTAAGTCTATTAGGGTTATGCTAGCCATTGCTGCATTTCATGATTATGAAATATGGCAAATGGATGTCAAAAACGCTTTCCTTAATGGAAAGTTGGCTGAGGATGTTTACATGGCTCAGCCAGAGGGTTTTGTCAATACAAAGTACCTCGCAGATGGAATCTTTCCTTCGATGAGAAAGTCAAGGAGTTTGGTTTTTCGAGGAGTGAGGATGAGTCCTGTGTATATATTAGGGCTAGTGGGAGTATAGTTAGCTTCTTGGTGTTGTATGTGGATGACATACTACTCATAGGAAATGACATCCCAACCTTGCAGGAGATTAAGTCCTGGCTTGGGAAGTGTTTCGCTATGAAGGACCTTGGAGAAGCTGCCTATATCCTAGGGATAAGGATATTGAGAGACAGGAGTAAGAGACTAATTGGAATTAGTCAGAGTACTTACTTGAATAAGGTACTGAAGAGGTTCAATATGCAGGATTCCAAGAAAGGGGAATTACCAATCCAGAGTAACGCCAAACTGAGCAAGACTCAGAGTCCGAGTACAGAGACCGAGATAGTTGAGATGAGTCATGTACCATATGCTTCCGCTGTGGGCTCAATCATGTATGCTATGACTTGTACTCGCCCTGATGTGGCCTTTGCCTTGAGCATGGTCAGTAGATATCAAGGGAACCCTGGCAAGGCTCACTGGACTGTGGTAAAGAACATTCTCAAGTATCTGCGAAGGACTAAGGACTGGGTCCTTACCCTTGGTGGCAGTGATGACTTGAGAGTGGTAGGATATAGCGATGCTAGCTTTCAGACTGATAGGGATAATTTCCGATCTCAGTCAGGCTGGGTCTTTATCCTAAATGGAGGAGCAATTACTTGGAAAAGTTCCAAGCAGGAGACAGTAGCTGATTCTACTTGTGAATCAGAGTACATAGCAGCAAGTGAGGCAGCAAAGGAGGCGATATAGCTAAAGAACTTCATCGGAGACCTTGGAGTTGTACCAACTATAAAGGAGCCAATGGAAATTTTCTGTGACAGCGAAAGTGCGGTTGCTTTGGCTAAGGAACCAAGAGATCACGGAAGATCTAGGCACATTGACAGAAAATACCATTTCATCAGACATCGAATAGAAGAAGGACTCCTCGTAGCAAAGAGGGTTTCATCAGATGAGAACCCAGCAGATCCCCTCACGAAGGGACTGACTAGGGTTAAGCATTTACAGCATGCAAGGCGCATCGGGCTGAGGGATGATATTAGTTTTAATAATTAGATAGTTGTGAAACTTGTAAAATGTAATTGGCATTTGATGATTAAATAAAAGTTGTTATTTATTTAGAGTAAAGTGTTACTATCTTATGTTAATCGTTTACTATTGTTTCAATTTTGCATGTTTTGACTTCCAGGATAATTATACTATTCAAACTCTCCATAGTCAGTCATACTTTGGAAGTAGGTATTGAATTAAGACTGTCATGAATTGGGTTTGTAGACTGTCTAAGGTGTATTAGACATAGCAATGGTTGCTGCAACATTCATGAGAGCTCATAAGTTCTGAGTATTGGACTCAACCCACGCTCACTTGTATCACTTCATGGAATTTATCTCGAGTGATCGTGAGACGGTAATATCATATAAATCTTCAAACCTAGAGATATGAGTTGTTGACTATGAATTGGTTATACATTGATTGTACGAAAACGCATTGGTAACTCGATGTTATAAAACGTGCTTTTGTGCATAATTCAATAAGTAGTCAGTACAAGCATATGAGTCGAAGTTTATCTGTTCCTTCTAGGATTAGAAGCGATATCTGGGCCCCTCGATGATTTTGTTTTGACCTATGTACCGGGCCCGGTCAGAACCTAATTGATGTGTTCAATTTAGTTCTATGTCAAACAAGTTAGAGATCGAGAAACAAATGATGGAAAATAAGTAAGACCATGTTCCATGTGTTTGTCCGGCTGATATCTTGAGAGCAGAGGATTATATGATCAGTTATCTTAAATGGCGTATCATCATCATCATCTTAGTTCCAAGAGACTTTGAAATAGCTACGATTGCTAGTCGGATTCTGAAGTCATATTTGCAATTATAGTTATTAGACTTATCCAAGTGGGAGACTGTTGGATATAGTGTCTAAGTCCATAACTATATTTGGTATGTACTTGACCCGACCCGGCATGGTCCATTTGGGTTGCATGGCATTGCAATAATTTGATAGACCAAAATGAGAGAAAGGACACTTAAGGTGTATTAATATATTATAAGTACTAATATATTAATAATATTATTTAATTAGTATTGATCAAAGAATTAATCTTGAATTAATTAAGTGATCAAAAAGAGACAAATTAAATATATGGGGTTGATTATGTAAATAATCTATTCTTGTATAGTGGGCTAATGATCCATGGTTTGTATGGATTGGGTTAAAACCCATAAGGTGCTCCATAGATAGTCCATGGGGGTTACAAACCCATGGATCATGAAATGTGGAAAGCCATGACAATTAGGGTTTTCATGGTGTAACCCTAATTGTGTCACAACTATATAAAGGCTACTTGTCTAGCAAAATTGGACTACTACAAGAAAGTAAGAGGGCTAGCCAATTTTTGAGTTTAGTGTAATTCTGTCAAGGTTATTCCAAGAATTGTGGTGTTGTGTGAAGCATTTGACGCATCACATTTGGGGTGCTAGGCTCACAAAGTCATCAAGGAATCCAAGCTTCTAAGAGATATGTTATCCTACTTGTTTTGTATTACAAGTTATTATGAACCTTGGAAAAATCATTTTGCATGTATCTTAGTCAAACATTGATCCAAGGTTTCTAGGGTTGCATGTACACCATAGGAGTGTTATAATGCTCAAAACCCTACAAGTAAGTGATGGGGGAGCATTGAAGTGGTGCTAAAAACCGTTGAGTTGATTCATAAGGTGCGAGATAGGTTGCGTACCGTGTAGAATAGTCATAAGAGTTACGCTGACCGACGCCTCTCTGATCTTAAGTTTCAGGTGGGAGATCTTATTCTTCTGAAGATGTAACCTTGGAAAGGTGTCATCAGGTTTTGGAAGTGGGGCAAGTTAGGACACAAATTTATTGGTCCTTTCAAAGTTGTCGCCCGGGTGGTCAAGGTTGCATATCGATTGTATTTACTCACTAAGCTTAGCCAGCTTCACGACAAATTTCCTGTCTCTTTGTCGCGTAAGTGTTTAGCTAATGATTTCGTAGTGGTTCCCTTGGATGATATTTAGGTTAATGAAGACCAGAATTATGTGGAGAGACCGATTGCGATTCTAGACAGGAAGACGATGACCTTGAGCAACAAGGTAGTGAGATTGGTGAAGGTGCAATGAAAACACTGGAAGGGTTCTGAGTGGACTTAGGAGTGTAAGAAGGAGATGATAGAGCATTGGACTTTGAGGACG
Source organism: Lactuca virosa (assembly GCF_052849685.1). Lineage (NCBI taxonomy): Eukaryota > Viridiplantae > Streptophyta > Magnoliopsida > Asterales > Asteraceae > Lactuca > Lactuca virosa. The sequence goes on from NC_136429.1 coordinate 320,951,210, forward strand.
AAGTCTAATTCAAGTAGGGGAGAGTTGTAACATCTGAATTTTCAGGTATGAATCTTATAGTAAATTATGAGTTTTTGGATGGCCACAACGTGGTGGAGGAATCACCACGATGTGGAAAGGATGCATGAAACACACATCTCTTTTAGCCTCTACGACATGGAAATGTATGTGCCACAACATAGGGACTGATTATGGGCAAACCCTAAATTTTCGGGCTTAAGGCCCTATTTGAAGGAAGTGATGGTTAGGGTTTCCTCTACCCTAAGCCTCCATCACCTCTAAAAGTATGAAAGCAAAACCTAAACCCCTCTCCTCTATTCTTGAGCTTATTTTGGTGTTTTGGTGCATTTGGAAGGAATAAGAAGTCTCTAGTGCAAGAATCAAGCAGGTAGCTCCACCCCACCTTTAAGTTCACTTTTTGGACCTTTGTAAGTCCTCTTTTTCGGATCTTGATGGACAAATCTCTTTTGATCTAAGTTTTATTGGCTTTTCTTCATATTCTTGGTGATTTGAGTGGTTAGATTCAATAAAGTTTGAAACTTTATTAATATTTGTAGTCTCAAGAGTGTTAAATATTCTAGATCTGAAGAGTTATGTAACTATTGCATGGATCTTGACTCCATTTATTCCATTTTGACCTAGTTGAACAAATGATATACATTGGACATGCATGTCATCAAAGCAATGATTTTTTATGGACCATTAGGGTCCCAAGAAGCCTCTTGGAAAGTATGAGCTTAGGGCTTAACAGATTGAGAGCTTAATCCGTTAAGTTGTCCTTTTTACAGTTGCCACGATGTGGAGACATTCTTGCCACCACATGGTGATTTCTCTCGACATGATTGTTTTGTCGAGAAGGTGCCACGACGTGGAGGTCAAATGACATTGACTTTGACCGTTGATTTTTGAGCGGGTTTGACTTTTAGTCAAATGAATATTTTTAGAAGGTATACTAAGGTTTTACCCTATATGATTCCGTATAAGGTGTGTAGCACCTGTTTTTCAGACGTGTGAGCTTGTTAGCCGTCATCTGCATTATGAGGTGGGTTTTCTCATTATAGTATGTAAGGTGCTAGCTGTCTTCGTGACTCGTACATGAGAGACCAGGGATTGGCCCTAGCATATGTATGAAAGACCGGGGTTAGCCCCTGGCCCTTATATAAAAGACTAGGGTTTTTCCCTGGTAGTTGTAGAGAAGACCAAGATTTGGCCACTGACACTTGTACAAGTAAAGACCATGATTGTCCCATCATAGAAAGTGACGATAAGACTATGATTCGACCCATAACATCCAGTTGGGGTTGAGATAGACCCGTAATGCTTTGTATGGTATGTGGTAAGTTTTTATTTGATTCACTATGATCTTTGAGAATACTTGTTACATTGTTGGCTTTGAAAACATTTGGTTGTATTGTTTTTGGGTGTTTTGAAAAATGAAAAGTTTACTAGTATTTTGGGATGTTACAATTCTAGTAAAAATAAATGTTTTTATGTGTGTGTGTGTATATATATATATATATATATATATATATATATATATATATATATATATATATATATATATATATATATATATATATATATGTGTGTGTGTGTGTGTGTATGTGTGTCTGTGTGTGTGTGTGTGGGGGGGTGTTATAAATGCATAAACCTAGCTTCCTCTAGCTTAGCACACTAAACCATGTTTTAAGTATCAAGTTAAAGACAAAAAATCTTTTATATATATATATATATATATATATATATATATATATATATATATATATATATATATATATATATATATATATATATATATCGGGTTAGGATCAAATATGAATCACAACTATTGTGTGAATGTGTGACCAAATTCTGACTATTAGATTAAAAAGAATGAAAGAATGTGATCTTGACGTACATATTATAAACATGGACTAACATGTATGATATAACTACAATTAATAATTATTAGTGTAATTATTATATTTAATAAATAGAGAGAGAAATGATAATTATCTACATTTTAGGAAACAAAGTAAAATTAATTTATAAAAATCAAATCAAATCTCATATTTTATTCAACATATTTAAATTAAATCAGAATTTTTTTAATAATACTTCTTCATTTAACACATGAACACATATTTTGATTCTTTCATTCTCAAAGAATATGATTTTATTCAATAGTTTTTTTTATTCTTTCGGTTTTAAAGAATACGATTTTTTGAGAAGTAACATTCTTAAATAATGCACCTCATATATAAAACAATAACATATCATTCTTTAAGAAAAATATATTACAATACAATCATTAATATATAATATGAATCCTCTGGTGTATAGCTCAGTTGGTAAGACATTGGGGAGACTTGCCTTGATAACAGATTGGTCATGGGTTCTATCCACGACACCCCCATGATTCCAATCCGTTGAGTGAGTCAAAATATGCCCCTTCATTGAGTACCCTTGGAGGCTACGTTTGATGGGGCTGGTTAGGGTTGCCAGCATCAACCTTTTGCCTTGAATAATATATAATATGAAAACAAGAACTATTTTTATAACATAATACACGAATATATATATTATTTTAAAGAATATACACAAACTTCTATACTAATTCTTTAGGAATCTTTTATCATTTATGATAATATACAAAAAATTATAATATATAATACATTCTTCAAGAATCTTTATTATCCTTGAAGTATAAAGATTCCTTAAGAATCTTCATTATTCTTGAAGAATATGTCTTTGCTGTTTGATGGATTTAGCATGCCCTTTTTTGTGTTTTTTGATGTTTTTTACATGCCTCTGTTTTTAATACCTGTACCATTTTTGAAAAGTTAGTCTTTTTTTATTCAGGTTTTCATTATTAAAAATACACGTTGGTTTCAATCCTTTATTTTCCGGCATCGACAAAAGTGGTTGAACACATACTACACTGAATTTCCATATTCTTTGAAAATAGAAACATAAATAAGTCAAGTGAATAAATTCTTTGAGAATGGGTATATATATATATATATATATATATATATATATATATATATATATATATATATATATATATATATATATATATATATATAAAGCCGGTTCAACTACATGAAAATGATAAACATATTGTATTCTTTAAAAATGTGTAGCTTGAAATGTAATCTTCTAAAAAAAGTAATAAATTCTTTATTCCCATACCGTAATTCTTAAAGAATTGTCGGTGCTAAATTCATACTCGGAAAAAGAAAGTAAAAAATCATTTCTCAACTGTTATTAGGAAAAAATTGTCCATGCCACTTTCATACCCAGGAAAAAAATAATTTGAATTGTGTTACTGATTACAACATAAAATCATAACTATGACAAATAAAAACAAATTTGAGAGAAAAAGATAGATTCACCCACACATATCTAAGTTTTATGCCTAAATAATCTATATTTTCACCAAAGTTTGTTCAAACTAGTCAAATTAGTTTGGATTTAAGTGACAAAGTGTTCATCAAATTAATTATATATTTTTTTGCAAATATTGAATTTGATAATTTTAAAAATAAAAAATGACAATTTATATAGAAACTTGGTCGGATATTAGAAATTAAAAACTAAGTTTTTAAAAGCTAGAAAACACAATTAACATTAAAAAGTGAAGAACTTTTCGGATTATGTGAATTAATATCAAATGCCAATTTTAATAACAAACAAAAATAAATAAAAAATAATAACATTGATTTTACATTGAATAAAATGCTTTCCAGGTTTCATTGGATTTCCCTGGTATGCTAAATTGAATAATTAAAACTATGTAAAACAAAATAAACAAATTAATAATACTTGATAACAAACAATAACAACTTTTTTTTGGCTCCATACATGAACAAGCGAACTATTTATTTATTTATTTATTTTTTGCATAAAGTGATGAATATCAAATGAAGATGTGATATGGCGTAGGGAAAGAAGACGAAGATAAGAAAGAAATATAATTTGTAACTGATAATTTTATCCCTAAATAGTTACAATCTTATTAATTTTTAATTATAAATATATATATATATATATATATATATATATATATATATATATATATATATATATATATATATATATATAGTATTATAAATTTATAATTAAAAATTAATAAGATTGTAACTATTATATAAACCCCTCTCTCTCTCTCTATATATATATATATATATATATATATATATATATATATAAGCGCAACTCAAATTAGAAGCTAAAGTTAGGTTTTGCAACCAAGAAACCCAACTCAGCTTAGCTTTAATACACATATTAGAAATCCAAAAAAAATATCATATCTACCTGCTCATCGAAAATCAAAATTTTCTTAGGCAAAACCGTTCCAAAAATACCGGATTTACGGAAATTTTAAATACACCAAAAATTGTCATTACCATAGCATCAAACGCTTTTCGTTGACCACCAGTCAACCTAATTGAGTCCGACCACGGAACTAAAGACTGAATGGTAACCAGGTTAGAAATCTAAACTCTCTCCCAAACCACAATACGACCCACAAGTCTATAAACTCCACACTACTTATAAAAGTGTGATCAATTGTCTAAGTATCATTTTTTAGATCGAAATCATATATTTAAATTAAGTTAAATATCGACCTTTTCATTACATTCAAAAGAAAAAAAACTTATTTTCACTCATTTCTTATGTTGATCGTGTATTTTCTAAAAAAATATTTATATAGTGTATTTTCATTTTTCCGTTTTTAATAATTTTGACATTGAATTTTCAACTCGGAATGACAAACATGATACATAGAAGGTATTCGATATAAATAGTAAAAATTTAAAAAAAATGATCTTCTATTTAAAACAAAAGATGATAGAGTTTGAAATTAAAAAAATACAATAAAACTTCTTTGATAGATTGTCTTTTTTTTGGATATGAGAATTTTATTAAAAGCTCAATTGGCAAGGAGCCGGAAGGAGAAAAAACAACAAAAAAGGGATCGAAACAAAAAAAATGGAGAGCAACGCCAACCCTAATCGGTCCAACTACAAATGTTAGAAATATCCTTAAATTTGTACGACCCTAAAACAATACAACAAACATTATCAGCCACTTTTATGGGGAGACCTTGATTTCATTAAAAACCAAGTTCTTGCTATCATTCCAAATACACCATAGAAAACCATAGATAATGACTACCCTCGGAAAAAATTGGTACTAAACTCCGTCTTCTACTATCTACTGTGGATGTATGGTGTAACCACCGGTTATTTTGGGTCAATATAGGCCAATAAAAGTCTAACTCTTAATCATGCATATGTGAGACCACATTTTAAACTTGTTACATTAAATCATCTCTGGTAATGAGGGCATGATTTATATATATGTTTATAGATATATGGATTAAGAACCATGCTTATATATGTTAAACAATTATACTTTGAAAACCATGCTTATATGAGTTATATATATACTTATATATTGGAATCAAATCACAATTGGTTTTCGGTTTTGCGGGGACCAAGACCACATGTGTGACCGAAATCTCTTTATGTTGGAAGCAAGGACCGAAATCACCCCTTCCATGTGAAGTGTAGGACCAAAATCATAATCTTTGAGAGTAAGCGAAGTGATTTCGGTCATGCTAGACCGAAATCCTTCCCACTTAGGCCGAAAACTCCCTTTTAGATTTAGATAAGATGCCTTGCCAATGCACTATTACACTTACCAATGTAAATATCACTTCACTGACACTTCTTATCACATCCTTTTATCTCATTCCATATATAATACACGAAATAGAGACTTTCCCAAACTCATTTACAGTTAACACATTTTCATATCATATTCTGTCAAATACAAATCATTCTTCTCTCCAAGTTCTTCACAAACATTTTCCCAGGAAGCTTTATGATCCATATGATTCCTTAGTTCTTCACAAACTCTCATGTTTATTATTGTAAGGCCCTGAAGTCTAGGATCTGAACCAGTGATCAAACAAACAACAATCAAACAAGATTAGAATGGAGTAGAAGAAGATTAAACCAAGCTTTACACACATTTATATCAAAGAAACGTCAGGTACAACTTGGACACGCACACACTATGGTCTATGGACCGTAAATTGTATCAGTCGACAACAACAAATGACAGACTCTGACAAGCCCTATATATTGGGAAAGGATGGTCGTAAACAGGTTTACGACCGTAAACCTGTTTACGGCCGTAAACAGACTTCTGGCCATAAACACATCCAAACAACTCTATTACATTACAAAAGACCCATTAAGACGTATACATCAGATAACCTATCCCAAACCATAAACTAGACCCTTCAATCTCCCCCTTGGTTTGAGGCTAGCTTTGATTTAGTCCTTTTCAATGATAAGCACATCGGACCCCCCCCCATCGCACCACTCCACATCTCTTTTGTGATGATCTCGACAACCATTGACGTGTATTCTTTAGCAGCACTCTTGAAGATCTCTTTAGCCACTTTAATCTGATGTTGTGCCAAATGATGAATATCCCACCTTCCGAATTGAAGTAGGTCTCTTTCTTCGAACAGGCGAAAGAAACCATCTTGAAACTTAATGATAGCAGTCGCAGTGGTTTCATCATACATCCAGTAAAGCATATTTGCAAGAGATCCATCATAGAAGTTCTGTGACACAGGAATCTGCCTAACTTGGTTGGTCGATGGCCACATCACAGCCTGGAAAGGCTTATTTATCTTGGGATCCAGTATGTCAGGGAATCTTTTAATGATGGACCCAACAATCTTCATGTTAGGAAATCCCTTCTTTACTTGGTTCTCCAAATAAAGCTTGAAATGAGTTGTCGTGGATCACCAGATGGATTTGCAAAGCATTGGATAGTTCTGAAAGATCAACCCTTGTCCATGAACTGAAATCATTGAAGTCTTTGTAATATTCCACGTTTGAGCTTTTGTGTCTCACTATCCACAAGTTTAACCTATCATGAAAGCCCCATGAGACAATTCCTGATCTATCACCGTATTTGTGTCTAAATCTTTTCTTTTCAAGATCATTGACAGTGACTTTGGGTTGATCTCCAGGAGCGTTCTGATCTGAGCTTTTCTTGAACAGTAGACAGTAGTTGCTTTTTCTTGGCAGATGCCACTAATTTGGCGCGTTTTAGTGCAGCAACGTTGGGTGCTTGAACTGGTTCTTTTCAAAACGATCAACGATCCGAGTTCTTCTTTCAGTGGGCAGGTCAACAGGAGGATCTTGAGATGACTGGCTAGCATTGAATTTTGGAACGGATGATTTGAAATTGTCGCCAAGTTCCTGTGCTAGTTTGTTCTTCAAATCAAAGTATCATGCAGTCATGGTTCCCAGGTGTGTTTGCAGATGAGAGATTTGCTTTGATTTCAGAGTCTTATCTGCTTCAAGATTTGCAACATGAATGTTAAGCTGGGATTTTTCGGCTTCAAGATCAGTTACATGAATATCAAGCTCAATGTTTTTCTGGTTTAGCACGCCGATCTCCTTTCTAAGTTCGTGCATGGTGGAATCATCCTCTCCTGAGTGGCTTTCCTCTATAGAAATTCCTTTAGTGCGGGAGGAAGGCCCTGAGCTTTGTTGTTGGGCCAGATGCATAGCAAGCCTCTCAGAGGCAGCATCATGAAAAGACCTAGGAAGAGATGATCCCAGGGAATCTGATGAACCACCAACTACAAAAGTGGTGCTTGGTCCTTCGTGGGATGAAAAAGTAGTCGTTGGAGTAGTTGTTGGCTGAGTCTGATGGCCTTGAGATTGTTCTGGAATGAATATTCCCTATCTCGGATCACGTCTTCTCCTTTTCAACGGAGACGGGGAGGTCTGAGTCGTCAATGGTTCACTCACAGATGGCTCAGTAGTAGGAATAACATCTGCAAGGGGAGGAATCTCTGAAGTTGTCTCCATAGGTGTTGTAGTGTCAGCCATTTGGTTGGAAGTAGGAGGCATTGTTTCAAGAACATCTTATGTATCCCTTATCTTTGTTGCTGGATGAGAAACATCACGGATACTGTCAAAAAACGAGTCAAGGTCTTCATTGGACAAGAGGTTATCATTTCCTCCAAAATTCAAGGAAATTTCATCCTTGTCATAACCTGAAAGATCAAAATCATTAAACGAATCAGCATCATCTCCTTCATTTTCAGTTGCATCCTCCATTGTTCCCTCATTGTAGTCACTCTCAACATGCACAAATTACAAGTTATGCTCTTCTGCCACTATAGCAACAGGTGTAACTACATTATCTTTGTGATCTAATACAGGAATAACATCTTCTTCGGAAATGACATTGTCTTCAGAAATTACGCGGTCTGAACACTCATGAGACTCAGATGCCTCGCTTGAATCGACAAACATACCAAACTTCACTAGGGGATACTTTCCTTGAAAAGTACCTTTTCCCCTTCTGTTTTGCTTGATTAGCCCGACAGTGTTTGGCCCAAGAGACTTCATGTCAAGAGTTTCTCCTTCTTTAACCATCGTAGGATATTGCTCGTTGATGAACACTTGAATGAACCTTGGATACATCAAGAACTTGTCCCTTGTTTTTCCTTTGATGTTTACAATCAGCTCATCAAGGATGAACTTGGAGAAGTTGAAATCCAGTCCTACAACAAGTGAAACAATGGCAACTGTGTTCCTCAAAGAAATTTCATCCGCGCCAGATTTTCTTCCTGATATGCAGCTCACAAAGACATGAGCTAAGAACCTCCAGTAAGGTGGTAGAAGCTTCTTCTTTGTCGGAGGAAAATTGCCTTCATAGCCCATCTTGTTGAGAAGTTCCTGAACTTGATCGGTTTCAATCTCAGTAGGGAAGGTAGATTGATCGTCGATTTTCAGATTGTCCCTGATGAATTGTTCTGTTATGATGATTTTGCAACCCTTTGCAGTAGCTTCAACAGAAAGGGATCCATCTTCTCCTTTCTTTACGTCAGTTGACCTCCGAAATTCTTTGATTATGCCTTGATAAATTGCTGGATTCACAGTAAGAGCAGTGGTCAGACAACATTCCCTTAATCCGTGTATCATTGACTTGAACTCTCCATGAGCAACATGAGGATCAGCCAAAAGAATTGCCAAGTTGTGACTGTCAGCGAGTTTTAGATCTGCCATCTCAACCTGCACAAAACAAGCCAAGTGTGAAAACAATATATTTAAACATTTAAAATTGGTGTTTTACTCTTGAAACAATTTAATTAGGCTTTTAAAGGAAACAAATGAAGAAAAATCAAATTTTTTATGACCAAAACTAACTTTACGGTCAAAGGGAGTTCACGGCCGTAAACAGTCAATAACCGTAAACAGCCAATGGCCGTAAACACTGACCGTAAGCTCATGGCCGTAAACACTGGCCGTAAGCTCTGGCCGTAAACTCCGACAGTTCGATTTTTCTTCGATTACACCCTTAATATTGGTCGATTCGATGCGAGAATAGCCTATTGGGGATCGAAATTAGCATACCTTCAGATTCAAACGATCAATTTCACAAAAAAACACAAATTTTTTTTAGAGAGAGAGAGAGAGAGAAAAGGAGTGTTTACGGCCGAGATAGATAAGATGAGGAGGTAAAGAGTTTTCGGCTGGAGCATAAACCTTATATACTCGGTCCATGATCTATGGGCTACAATCTACAATGCATAAAAATAAAGCCCAATAAAAATTTAAAGGCTTTTTAAAAATAATGCATTTTGAGGACAAAAAATAAAAATTAAAAATAAAATAAAAGAAAAATAAAATGAAATGAAACAAATTTTAAAAAACAGACTAAAATATTATTATTTGAAAAATGAAAATAAAATAAAAATAAAAATAAAAAAAATAAAAAAAATAAAATTGAAATTAAAATGAATTAACACTAATTTCACCTTAACTAACGCTAATAATATTTTTGTGATATTGAGATCAAAGTTGTTAGATAGCCTTAATCCACTTATCAGTACTTCTACCTTCATGTCCATGTCTGGTCGATCACCGCTATTGTGGTCCACTTAAGCACGAAAAGTTGTGACAAATTTTTTTTTGGACATGCTATAAGTGAAAGGACATTTTGATCCTATGTTCCTAGATAAACTTCCTAAGGACCATTCAGCTGATGACGGCCACGAATATTGTTGTCCACTTAAATTGAGCAGTGAGATCTACAGACAACCTATAAATGTTCAATTTTAGATGTACTAGAACGTGTTTCCCACTTCCTGATATACCCTAATAATCAAGGACTTCCAGAATACTCCTTACTTCAGATGAGCAGACAATTATTAATGAAGAAGTTAGATTTAGAATGCATATGTTGTACACTCAGGTCAGATCTCTTCCAATCACGCAGAGATTGAAACATATGACTAACTTAGAGTTTAAAGGGATTGAGAAGTAGAAGGTTACATATGTTGTGTACCAGGTCGGATTGTTAATCATGCAAAGGAGACAACATATGGCTAACAGATAGGAATAATAGCATAGAAGAAGATGCAGAGAGACAGAGTTGCATATGTTGCAGTCCAGGTCGGATCTTTTGATCACACAGAGGAGGTAACATATGACTAACAGTAAGAAAGAAAGAAAATAACTTTCTACAGATCTAATTTATCAGAATTCCCCAGTTTCCCCGTCAATAATGGAATTAAGGACAAAGTACGCACATCGAGGAAAAGTTAATCCACAGTTCTAGATACAGATCATTTAATGTATCTGTAAATTCCCATGTATATCTCTCTGCTTAACCTACCCAAGTGTCGTATTGTCAGGCTAAATGGAACTATCTAGGTCAAGATTTATCAGGTCTCTAAAATTCTTAAGTTCATTTGGTCCTAGTCAAGTCCATTTTAAAAACTTTCGTGAATACCAAAGCATCGAACACAGAGCTTAGACAATTCAACTTTTGGTAACTTACACAGATTCAAATTTCCTTTTATCACATGATTATATCACTTCCCAACACATCACCTACAAACAAAAACTATTAGCAACATATTTTTGATTTTCTGATTTTCTAATCTTTTTGGATATTGGATTTTTAAATTTTTGTTTGGTTTTTTTTGTTTATTTCTCCCCTAAATTTGTACATGAGAGAGAATGAAATTAAAATGCGCAAATTTAAACTAACCTAAAGCAAAAATTAATCCTCAAAACGTATCATTTTCAAAAAGCTCACAAGCACATCGAATCGAGCTTTATTAAACGACTTTGTAAACAGATCCGCCACATTATTAGCAGTGGGAACCTGTTCCAGCGGAATGAACGAACACTCAAAACAATCTCTGATGAAATGAATTTTGATATCAATGTGCTTGGTTTTCGAAAGCTGGACTGGATTTTTAGCAATCTGAATTGCAGCCTCATATCACAAACAATAGGGGTTTCTAGATAGTTCAAACCGTAATCCAACAGCTGATGTTTGATCCAGATAGCTTGAGAACAACAAGCAGAGGCAGTAACATATTCCGCTTCTGCTGCTGAGGTTGAGACGGTGTGCTGTTTCTTGCACTGCCACGACACCAGACGATCACCGAGAAATTGACACCCTCCTGAAGTTGATTTCCTGTCAAGCTCACAGCCTCCATAATTACTGTCAGCAAAAGCATATAAATTAAATTCGGAATTTTTCAGATACCAAAGACCCAATTTTGGGTTACCTTTGAGATACCGAAAGATTCTTTTGACAGCAATAAGATGTGAAAGTTTAGGATTGGCCTGATATCGAGCGCATTGACAAACTGCAAACATGATGTCTGGTCTGCTTGTAGTTAGATACATCAACGATCTGATCATCGATCTGTAGTCGGTCTGATCTACGGGTTCGCCATCAGTATCCGGAGTCAGCATGGGTCTTTCGGCCATCGGTGTTAATGCAGATTTAGTGTCTCGGAACCCGAACTTATCCAGCATATCCTCCACATACTTGGCATGATGGAGTAGGATTTCGGTTGACTTCTGTTGGACCTGCAGCCCCAAAAACATGGTCATTTCACCCAACAAACTCATCTCAAACCTCTTTTTCATAACTCCTTCAAACTCCTTGCATAGCTGTGGACTTGTAGACCCGAAGATAATATCGTCAACATAGATCTGAACTAGAATCTGATCATTACCCACATGCTTGATGAACAAGGTTTGATCGATAGTGCCACAAGAATATCCATGCTCGAGCAAGTGCTTTATGAGAGTTGCATACCATGCTCGAGGAGCTTGATGTAACCCATACAATGCCTTGTCCAACTTGTAGACATGATTGGGAAACTTCGAGTTAACAAACCCAGGGGGTTGATCAACGTAGATTTCTTCATTCACCTTGCCATAAAAGAAAGCTGTCTTGACATCCATATGGAAAACCGTGAAGTTCATGTATGAAGCGTATGCAAGGAAGATACGGATAGCCTCCAAGCGAGCCACCGGAGCATAAACCTCGGTGTAGTCAAGACCCTCGATTTTTCTAAAACCACGAACCACCAATCTCGCCTTATTGTGCACTATGACTCCGGAATCATCCTGCTTATTGCGATATACCCAGCGTGTGTCAAGAGACTTTTTGCCCTTAGGTAGTTCAACCAGTGTCCAAACCCCGAGCTTTTCAAATTGATTTAACTCTTCGTGCATATCATCTACCCAGCTGGGCTCATTCAAAGCCATTTCAACATTCTTTGGCTCAATTTGAGAGATAAAGCAAGAAAAGAGACATGTATTAAAATCTCCATTCTGACTTCTTGTTCTAACACCATCACCCAGCTGGCGAATGACATTTTCGATCGGATGATTGCGTTGAAGACGAGAAGGTATCTCCTGGCTGATGTCATTGAATGAAACGGGAAGATTGTGAATGTTGATAACTCCATCATTTGCCGAATGATCCACTTCAAATGAACCTGTCTCGTTAGAAGGATCTGCCACAAACTCATTAGCAATTTGCTCAGGAAAGAGAAGTTCCATAAAAGTTTGAGTAGCAGCAGAAGCATCTCTGGACATGAACTCTCTTTCAACAGGAGTAAGAGCTGTGGCATCAACATCTGGAGCGTGTTGTTGACTTGAAAATTCTGGACTAGTAATTGGAACAGATGACTCCACCGTAGGAATTGCAGAAGGCACTATCGGCGATCTGTAAACAACTTCTTCGTCTTCTTCTTCAGGTACAATCTTCAAACCAGAAGTAGAACCAGATAAACTATCTGAACCCACATTGAACGATTTGAACAAAGATGTGTAATCAAACAGCCAATCAGGACGCACTCTAGCATCCGTTTCATTCTCCTCCAACCAGCGCACACCAAAGGATTCTACGATTTTCTTTGTTCTTTTGTTGTAGACCCTATACGCAGTGCGAGCAGCATACCCCACAAAATAGCAGTCATCAGCTTTGGCATTGAACTTCGGGTTGGACTCCAGGTGAAGAAGGGTACAAGGGCAGCTAAATATGCGGAAGTGACTGACAGATGGCTTGTGACCATATAGAATTTCATACAAAGTTTTCATCTGAGCTTTGTTGATTAGAACACGATTTTGAACATAACATGTTGTGTTGATCACCTCACCCCAAAAGAAAACTTACAACTTTGAGTCACACAGCAACGTCCTTGCAGCCTCTTGCAATGTTCGATTCCTCCGTTCAGCAACACCGTTTTGTTGAGGCGTGCGAACGAAACTATATTGACGCACGATCCCTTTTTCTGTGTAAAAGTGATCAAGAATCACATTCTTGAATTCTGTTCCATTATCAGTTTGAAGCGCCTTCACCCGGTTATTGGTTTAGTTCTCTATCATTACGATGAACTTCTTGATCAGATCAGATACCCCAGCTTTGTTGGATAAGAAGAAAACCCACGTGAAACGCGAGAAGTGATCGATCACAACTAGACAGTATGAATTTCTGTTGATGCTTAGGACATTGACCGGACCAAATAAATCCATGTGCAATAATTGGAGCACCTGGCTGATTGAATTGACATGTTTTGGCAGGTGTGATTTCCTGTGATGCTTTCCCTGGGCACATGACACACACTTTTCAAATGTTATGAAGTCTCTGACAGGTAGGCCACATACCATTTCATTTTTAGCAAGACGATTCAGCGTCTTAGCATTCTCATGACCGAGTCGTCGGTGCCACAACATAGCATTTTGTTCTGAGACTTTTGAAAAGAGGTAGGTGACTTGTTCAGGAATGTTGCTATTCATGTCGATGATGTATGCATTTCCATCCCGCTTTGATTTAACAAGAATCCACTCATCCGGGATGACAATGTCTGGCTTTAGAATTTGACATTCCTTATCAGTAAAGTGAGTTGAATAACCCTTGTCACAAATCTGGGAAATGCTCAAAAGGCTATGCTTTAACTCGGGAGCATATTTGACGTTCTCGAAACTCAGCACTCCATCCGCAAAGGAAACGAATCCTCCATTAAAAGTTTGAATGTCGTTCAACCGGGAGATGTCTCCTGTCATATGCCAGGAGCAGCCGCTGTCGACATACCAAGGTATGACGACATTCCTCCGCAACTGTCCCTGCAAAATGAGCAAGATCATTTAGATTTGGGGACCCGGGTCATTACTTTCCTGGGTTGACCTTTACGATCACATATTTGTCTTTTGAACCTTTTGATTTTGAATCATCATTTAAAACACTTTCAGATGGTGATGATGATTGGCCAGAAGCAGATTTGGGTACCCACTGGTATTTAGGTTTTTGAAAAATCACGGGTGATTTTGAAATATTTTTCCTTCCCGTTTGCTTTGGGAATTTGGATTTTCTACCAGAAGTGGTTGAAGATCTAGATCTGCTCTTTGACGAAACCGACCTCGGCTTAGCCTTGTTCGATTTTGGCAAACGATTTGTGATTTTATTATTGAAAACCTATTTGTTCTTTTGAAAAAGTGCCCTTTTCTTGTTTTGATTAGCCTTCCAATCATCATCTCGAGGGCGAGATCTCGAGGACTTTCTAGTTAAAGACCTTCCTCGAGACTCGTTCTCTCATTTTTGAGACGAAAAATGCACAAATGCCCCATTAGGACAGTTCCTAGCGATGTGACCGGCAGTACCACAGTTAAAACAAATTTGCTTATTATTATTGTAACTGGTACTACCTTTTTCAGATTTCATGCTCTTATGGACCTTTCTGACCTTTCCACATGTGCAATTGTTGAAATTAGAATGTGTGACAGATGTAGAGGATGTGGATGTGTTAGCACAAGAGTCAGTGGATTTTACAAAAACAACATCAAAAAACATCAGAAACGTTTAAGTTTGACATCACTTTCTCACAAGTAAAAACATCAGGTTTAACATCAGACACAGACTCATCACAAATGGGAACACCAAACTTAGACAGCAAATTATTAGACTCAAACTTCTCATCCCCTTGCTTTCCCTTGTTTACTGACACATCTACATTTGAAGTAGAAATGTTAGTATCTAAAACCCTAGCACTAGGTCCTATTTCCTGTTCAGCAGCAGGTTTGCCATAAACCATATAAGGTTCTCTGTCGATCTCTTCTTGTGTTAAAGGAGTAACATAATATGAATGATTAAAAGGAGGAGGGACTCTCTCATATCCTATACCTACTTGTTTTTGGTCTCTCCACTGCATTTGTTCATCAATTATTTTTGCAACCAATTCACTTGACCCATCGAACTTCTTAAAATTAAAATCAGCATTTTCAAAACGAATTTTCAATGTTTCAACTTCCTTGGTTACAGCAACAATTTTGTTTTTAATGTGATCATAATTTTCACACTTGTTGCTATAATCTTCTTGCAGTTTTCTAAAATCATTTGTTTTGGCTTCTAAGTTTTCTTTTAATGGTTTTTGTCATTTTCTGAGTTGATATCATTCGTATTTTAGGTGCTCATTTTCTCTCTTAATCAACTCGATTTGGTCACGCAAAAAATTTGACAGTTTTAATGCATGATTGAGAACAACCATTTTCACTATCCTCCAACTTTGCAGGCTCTGGCGTAGTTTGGACCATGAATGCAAATTGGAGTTCCATCATTTATGCTTCTGGGTCAATTTCAGCTTCCTTTTCAGTAATCTCATTGATCTGGGAAAAATGAGCATTTTCAGGTCCTGAGATGTTCAGGGCCTGAACTTGGTCCTCCCAGTCAAATGAATGAGCTACCATTTCTAGATTAGCAGTCTCACGGATGATAGCAGCACTTCCACGATTATTTACCACTGGAAGCATTATTCTATCATTGCTTATCCTTCTGTCTGGCTTCGGACACTCACGGGCAAAATGACCTGGCTCGTGGCAATTGTAACATCGAAGCTTACCCTTGTTAAACCCAACCTTCTTGTCAGCATTCATCCCCCAGTTGTTCTTTCCCGTGTTCTTTGCAAAATTATTTGCCCTGAACACTGCCATTGTTATCTGCCAAGTTATATCCATTTCTTCCACATCTTCTGGATGAATTTGACCCAGATCAGCAAATGAGAGTTGAGGTGGAAGCTCTCCAGCTACAAAAGCATTGTAGCAATTGACAAGTCCAGTGGCAAGATCTAAGTTTTCATCACTTTCTTTGGGATTGCGAGCAGGAACCATAACTGGTGCTTTGGAGGAGGAAACAGCTTGTGGAATAACAAAAGACTAACTTTGTGGATGAGACATAGATGATGAAGCAACAAATGGTGCAGCTGATGGAGCAACAGAGGTTTGATTATGAGGTTGTTGAACGGAAAAAGCTTGACTTGGAGAGGAGGTAAACGATGAAAAGGCATTATTTGATGAAATCCCAAGATTTGCAGTCGAGTAGGAATTCACATTATTGATCTATCTTTGCTTATCATCAAGATCACAGGCTTTGATGATTGCCATAGTTCAGCAAGACTGAGACGATTGAGATCTTTCGTCTTCTTGATGACAACCACGTTCATATCCCATGCCTTCGGAAGTGAATTCAGAAACTTTTTGTTTATCTCAGACTTAGTCACATAAATCCCAACTGAACTCATTTCAATGGTGAGTGTGGTAAAACGCTGCAACTGGGCTTCTAGAGTTTCTCCAAGAACAGAATTAAACATATTGAATTTCTATCTTAACATGTCTTGACGACTCTGTTTCATGTCTTCATTACCCTCATAGACCTCAATTAAAGCGTCGCACAATGCATTGGTTGAAGTGTATTCTCTAAATCCTTGTGCAATCTCTGGAGATAATGACATTGTGAGTATAGCCAATGCTTTTTCTTGCTCTTCAATTTTTTCAATGTCAGCATCGGTGTAGTTTTCAATTTTCTGGTCAACGACTGTTTCATCTTCGAGTGTTGTGGTGATACGAATTGGTCCTCTTAAAATGCTTCGCCAAACCTTAAAGTCTTTCATCTTGATGTATTTCTCGATCCGGTATTTCCATTCCGGGAACCCTTCTGCAGATAACAAGCGTGGAATGCGAGTGGTTGTTCCCATGATTGAATCCAATTCCTGATGAATTGCTTGGCCTTGAGAATCCACTTTTTGTTGTTTATGTTTTTTTTAAATTGAAAATGACTTAAAAAATAAACTAAAACACCAAAAATCTAGTTTACGGGCACAAGATTACGACCGTAAACAAATTTACGGTTGGCTGATTACGGTTGGAGGGTAGTTTACCGTTGGAAGGTAGTTTACGGTTGGTAGTTTACAGTTGGAAGGTAGTTTATGGTTGGGGAGTTTATGGTTGGTAGTTTACAGCCTTTGAAGATTGCCTCTTTACGGTTTCTGAAGATACACAGTATACGGTTATTGAAGATTGCTAGTTTATGGCCGTGAATAAGAGTTTACGGCCGTGAACTCTTGACCGTAAATGCCCAGATCTTGATGAAAATACAAATTTTAAGCAGATATGATCGCCTTTTCCTATAAAGACACCAAATCAGGCCTCGAACAATGACGAAACTAAGCTCCTTTGACCGTGAACTTGATTGTAAGATGATTTGACACCGGATTTGCTCTGATACCAATTGTAAGGCCCTGAAATCTAGGATCCGAACCAGTGATCAAACAAACAACAATCAAACAAGATTAGAATGGAGTAGAAGAAGATTAAACCAAGCTTTGCACACGTTTATATGAAAGAAATGTCAGGTACAACTTGGACACACACACTATGGACCGTAAACTGTATCACTCGAAAACAACAAATGACAGACTCTGACAAGCCCTATATATAGGGAAAGGATGTTCGTAAACAGTTTTACGGCCGTAAACCTGTTTACGGCCGTAAACAGACTTCTGGCCGTAAACACATCCGAACAACTCTATTACATTACAAAAGACCCGCTAAGACCTATACATCAGATAACCTAGCCCAAACCATAAACTAGACCCTTCAATTATCATCTTAATCACACATTATGTGCTTAAAACCATTAGTATTACGACATCCTTCCCGTATTATAGCTCGAAGCCACCGTTTCTATGTTGTTACCTAACCACAATCACGCCCGAGGTGAGTTCATACCCCTACGTTTTCACGATTTTCAATTATTTTAGGGGGGGTGGAATACAAGTAAAACACAAGAAATCTTTTTTTTTAAAACATAAACCGCTTATTGTTTTTCTTACTATTAATATGCATTTTTACGTGATATTATTAAATATGCAAAACATCGTTACTATCAAATTTACAAACTTTTACAAAACATGTTAAAATGCAACAATTTTCATTTCAGCAGAATATACAGTATAAATTATAATAAGTATAATTTATGGTTCATTTTACAATAATTATACACTTAGGAATATCTATGGAAAAGCTACAATTTCATTTACTAAAGGATATTACATTTCATTTACTAAAGGGTATTACATTTCATTTACCAAAAGGGTTTTCAGTTTATTACTCGTAAACTCGTTGAAGCAATTTGTGAGACGCCTTCAAGTACTTATTTAAGTGCCAACGAAAGTACTGACTTATAACCAGAGTCTCTTGTAAGGAGAGCGATATATTTTTGTATAGATCTATTCGGGACTGACAATCCTGCACCTCAACTGTTAGCTACAGTTAGGCCGGTAGGCCTGCGGTGACAAATGTCGTTAACGTTTCCGACGCCTGAAAAATGTCGTGTTCAGGCCGTCTTAGGTCACAGTATGGTTATAAGAACACACATGGAGAAAACAACGACACATTTACGGAGTAATATATTTTCAGATAGTTTCATTGAACATTAACTTTACATTTGATTTACAAGACAAACATACTTTCAAATAGTTTTACATAACAATAAAACTACAGTACATGACTTCTAAGTACAACACAAATTACATTTCTAGAAACATATATTTAGAAGGTATTACATACTAAGACAACTATAGTATACTATTTTCCTAGTACAGTGCAACTTACATTTCTAAAAAGGACTATTATTGTTTACTTTATGATTAATTAGCGTATACGTTAGAGTTATATATAATAAAAATCCTATAGGCATTTGAATGCGTGTTTCCGCCTTACTTCCTATTCCTTATTTGGTTGTGGACTTAGGGCAGAGTCACTCAATCGACTGTTCGTTCGATCTTGATTATATATAACTTGTATACTCTAAGTGATCATAGGGGGAAACAGTATGGGTCACATCACTTACATGAATTAGAACTTCGAATTACAGATTATAAACGTAAGAAACTTATACATTTTGGTCTTAAGGTATTAAAGACTACGATACATTTACAACAGAAAATGTAGGATTTTCTGGATGAACACACTTACATTTTGAAGGAACAAAGAACATACTTTTATATACGAACTGCTTATGAACTCACCAACTTAAATGTTGACACTTTTTCAAACCACTTGCATTCTCAGGAAATTAGTAGGCAGGTACTGTCACAGGTGTCATGAAGTTTGAGCATAGTAGCATCACGTCTTAGCTTTTGTTATATTTTGATGTCAAACAAACAATGTTTTGAACACAATGTAAATTATATATTTTCAATATGATGGTTGTGTTGCTTTGATTACTATTATTCAATTGCTATGATACTGTACATGACGTCATCCACCCCCGAACGTTTTCACCGTTCCGGTTTGGGGGTGTGACAGATTGGTATCAGGGCATTGTTTATAGTGAACTAAGTATATCAAACCATATAAGATATACAACTATAAATACAATGGGATAAAAACACTATGACCAAGACTTATACTTTTAAAATATAACAATATTTTTATAAAAGTATACATCCATACATACTAGGAACAATGTCATAATAAGTACCATATAAGAAGTATTTAGATAAATTGAACAATGCGGTTACGACCGGATAGTTATGTAATCATATCTGGGATAAATATAGCCTGATGAACAATATACTTTTAAAATATAACAATATTTTTATAAAAGTATACATCCACACATACTAGGAACAGTGTCATAATAAGTACCATATAAAAAGTATTTAGATAAGTTGAACGTTGCGGTTAAGCCCGAATAGTTATGTAATCATATCTAGGATAAATATAGCCTGATCAACTATATTTATTCAAGACACGACCAACATGTGTTTGGGAATGATAGTAGTGTTGTAAAAAGTCTAAAACTTACCAACGTTATATACCCAAAAACTCTAGAACCAAAACTGAAGTTTAAAAATACTATAGGAGTATTTTCTGATACTATACGATAACAACAAGTCTAAAAACTTATCAACTTTGAATACCAAGAAACTATTGAATCAAACATAAAGTTAAGATACTGTAGGAGTATCTTAAGGCGCTATAAATAACTTATGTGAAAATTGAAAGACCCTTACTGGTAGATCTATAATTGCTAAGTATATACGCTAAGGTTATATATAATTAAGATTTTATAGACTTAGAATTTGTGATTTCGCTCTACTTCCTGTTCCTTGTTTGGTTGTGGTCTTAGAGTAGGATCACATATTCGAAGGTCTATTCAATCTTAGTTATGTACAACATGTATACACTACGTGATTATAGGAGGACCCGATAACAATCACCATCAAAATTTCAATAGAAATACTTTTATTAATCTCGTAGATTATTTATACACCCTTATTCTCGCACAAACGACATATCTAGACATCGTAACCCCACTACAACAGCCAACAGAGGAGTTGAGGAAGAACCAAAAGAGGGTTCACGAGGAGGATTCCAAGAAGGGACCAGATGAGGAAAAAGGCGTTGGAAAAATCCTTAATAAACTTTACCCTATCAAGAGTACACATGAAACCCTTTTCATCTTTATCCTTCTAAGATATGTTCACACAACGCACATACACCCATTACACAATACTTCGGACCCTAGCACCTACAAATCAAGCACTACCTCTGATTGTTCCATGAGAGGTTTGCTTGAACATTCAGATTTAGGATCTCAATCGCGAAGTAATGGAGATCAGTAGCAAAGCCCGAAACATGACAATGCAAATTCAACACATCCATGAAGTTCAAAGAACACCATATGGATACAATACTTTTAAATAGATCAGGAAAAGAATACGGACTACGTGCACTCTTTAAAGGGAGAGATAGCCACCATAAGACAACGAATCTTTACAGCTAAAACTAGGGCAGTCATAATAAACCAGAAAAAACAGAAGGGGGCCACTCACGGGATGAGTAAGATGGTGGATCACCATGCGTATCATTTTAATAGCTAATAAAATAATATAACCTAGTGAGTTAGTGACTACACTACTCAAACTATGTGTTAGGCTTATCGAACCTTTCGTCACAACTAGTAGTAGTAAAATCAAGAGAGATACGCCCTTCCAAAACCCATGAAACTGGATCAACTTAAGAATTTGACACCTATATTCTATTTTGTTAAACCTAACATTGGCACAATACCTACTCGCATTCACTACCATAGATACATCATAGGGATGTTGGTCGAAACATTGAGAATTGTACAACAAAACGTGAAATTTATATGTGTATATATAAATAGATATGATACAACTACCAACCACCATAGTTACTTACGAACTCATTTCAGACCATGCAACAGAATCATGCCTTCACATGGAAATAACCATCATACCATCGTAACACCGGTTCTACAAATAGACTCCGCCACATTCCATGCTGCCGTAACAGCTGTCATGGCGCAACTCAATGCTAACAACACAATCGAAAATGGAAACTGTTGGTTTTGTATACTACAACATCCTATGGTGCACATACAACCTAAAAGCTTTGGATATATGTTTTCTCTAATTATACATGCAATATTGTTTCAAAATCTTTAAGCCTACAACTAGCATACAATATGACAATTTGAACTATTCAACTAGTTAGATGACTTACCTCTTATTAGGACTTGTAGTTCTTGGCCACTGAAAGCTTTAGCACCTCAAGTGTGATGCCTCTAATGTGTCACAAACACCATATGCAAAAGGAGGCTTGAGAGAATAAGGTCATCTTGCATAAAATCGTTTCTCTCTCTCAGAATTGCTTAGGCACGATTTTGACTCTACGGGGCTCTTTATATTGTGTTGCAAAGGCTAGGGTTTCATCCATGAAACCCCAAAGCTCCATCACCTTCCATATCCCTTAGGCTCCATGGGCTAAAGCTCCATGGATTATCCATGAACCACTTAGCCCATCCTAATGGATCATTGGCCCACACTATAAGGATGATTGATTTACATAATCAACCCCTTAGATTTAATTACTCTCTTTTGATCACTAAATTAATTCCAAATTAATTCTTGACCAATACTAATTAAATAATATGATTTCTCAGTTAATATATTATACTTATAATATATTAATAAATCACAAATAACCTTATTCTCAAAAGTCCATCGTATCAAACTGCACTGGTGAAGGCAACCCAAAAGGACCATGCTACTATCGGGTCAAGTAAATACCAGTTATAGTTATGGGCTTAGACACCAAATCCAACAGTCTCCCACTTGGATAAGTCTAGTAACTATAACTGCAAGTACGACTTCAAGAACCGATCAGCAATTGTAAGCTTTCAAAAGCCGCTGTCGAACTCTGACCTAGTCAGTGACTGTCCTTAGATAAGTGATCATATATTCCTCTGTTCTTCAAGATATCAGCAGACAAATAGATGGAACATAGTCATACTTATTGTCTTGCAGTTTGTTTCCCAATTTCCGATTAGTTTGACATAGAACATAATTGAACACATCAATTTAGTTCTAACCGACCGGTACATAGGTCAAAACAAATCATCAAGGGGCCCAGATATCGCTTTAAATCCTCTAGGGATAAAAGGAACAGATAAACTTCGACATTATATACTTGTACTAACTAATCGATAAATCATGTACAACGATAAGTTTTATAACATCAAGTTACTGATGCGCTTTCGTATCACCAATGCACAACCAATTCGTAGTCAATAACTCATATATATTGGTTTGAAGATTATATGATATTATCATCTCACAATCACTCGTGATAAATTCCATGAAGTGATTTAGGTAACTGCGGATTGATCCAATGCTTAAATCTTATTTCACAAGCACTCATGAATAGTGTAGCAAACTTTTGCTATTTTAACACCTTAGACATCTACAAGCCAACTCATGACAGTCTTGCTTCATACCTACTTCCAAAGTATGATTGACTGTGGATGGTTTAAATAATCTTATTATTCAGGAAGTCAAAACATGAAAAGTGAAACACAAGAATAATACATAATCCTATATGGCCCCAAAACTTTTGAGTGTAAATAAAACACCTTTTATTTAATCTCCATATTGATTACTCATTTTTCATTGTACAATGTTTCGAATTATCAACTTTATACTTGAATTAAAACAATAGTTATCCCATGCTCCAAGCATGCACACTATGTTTATTTATAGTCCTTTATTTGTGAAATAGATCAATTGTAAACACTTCAATGATGCTCATTTCACAATTCCAAATCCTTATAGTAAGTGTAAGAATACCAAATTCTTTCCTTTTACTACGATCTGTTAGATTCTAAACTTAAATGCAATAATCCTTTTGTAATGTCAATGCACAAAGGTCACAAATGATATTACAAAGTATTCCCTTTGGACATTGGTTACTGAACCAATTCCACGGGAGTGAAGTCTCATATTCAAAGTACATTCCTTTGAACATCCTTCTTACATTAAGGTTTCTAATCTTACACTGATTTTACGATTAACTTCCACTTATGGAACATTTCCATAATTCCATATGACTAGCACTTATGAACAAGAGTTACCTCTTCTCAGAACTTGTCAATATGTACCTTCCAAAACTTATACTATACTTCCAACTGTCCATAAGCAACCAATCTTTGGTAAACCTCAGATTGTCCTCGACAATTACTTAACCATTTTAGTCATATCCAGTTCTGCTCCTTTTTCCCTCTTAATGCCCTAGGCATTTGGAAAATTCAGAACACATAAATATTATATCATATGTAATCGATCCTATACTCGAAGCATATGGGATGCGACTCATAATGTCTCACATAAAGACATTATACTTGACCAATATTTTTCTATAATGTTTCTATTTGCCATGTTCTCACAATTCGGTGTATGAAGAGGGATGCTGTAATCATAATCGAATCTGAGAACGCAATTAACATTTCCATATATAGAATTTCCTTATGTTGAACCATTCCAACATGAAATTCATATATATACTTGACTAAATTTGAATAAAATTTAAATCTAAGCTTTTAGAATTGGAATGAAGTATAATTTCCTCTCCTTTAATTATAGCAAAACAACTTTTCAACCCGTGCATCTTTGCAAATTGAAACTTTTTGTTTTCTATAATTAACATTGCTATCTTGCAACACTTACCATAATAATCATGCTCCCACTAACATGATAATTATTTCTTTACCAACATAACACTTATGCTCCCACTAGCTTTGACATGTACCCAAAAATCAGCTGGACTTCTAGAAATCAATACTTATTGACTTTCTTACCAAATTTCAGATTTCTAATACTTGGTGCTTTGATAAGTCTATACCAGACTTCTCAAGCCCATACACCTTTTAGATTAAATAGCACAAGTTTGTGTTTGAACTTTTCAGAACTTAACCTAATAAGTCCTGAATGTTCAAACTATTTTCCATTTCTCACAGTTCGAACTATGAAAAGGGATTCCGTAATCATAAACGATTTTGAAAATGCAACTATCACAATTGCTAACTCTAATCCTTTAAAATCTACTTAGTGAAAGCGTTTCCTCACAATCATTTTCATGAATTGGAGAGAAACCTTATGACACTTATATTTAATGGTGTATGTGTGCCTATCCATATAAATCTGTCATTTTTAACCATTATCCCAAGATAAGGTTTATGACAAATCCAAACTCATATGGACTGAACTTGTTTAATCTTAGTTTCTTGCCATCTGGTAGCACAAGGTCCTACCATGTCTTCCAAGTTGTTTAGCATCTCACCCTTACAGATCAATGTACCTTCCATTGATTAAGGTGCTTTGCCTTATGCAAACAACTGAGAACTCATAGAACTCTCCTGCATATTCAACTTTGATTGGAATGGGCACAAAAACAAGAATATGTCAACACGATAGGTTATAAACCTCAAGTCGTGTGCTAGTATTAACTAACAGTTTTATTGTCGATTAGTTCTTGAAACTATTCAAAATCTTAAGACTCCCACTGACCTCTTGACATATAAGATTCATTTTCTCAAGGAACACTACTTGACAAACAAATATTCAAGAGTTGGTGCAGTTTCCTATCAAGAGTAACACTTCTAACAATTGGTCTTAGTTGGTTTTTGTTTTATCCAGAACATCACATCTTACTAATTTCAAATGTACAATAGTAAGAAACATTTTACTCTACATTTGATAAGTGTTATAAACCGTTCCTAAGATTATGTCACTCAAGTTACAATATTGGAATACAACTCTAAGATTTGATTTTGGAACGAAGTATGATTCATCTATTAGATTTAACCATTCCAATAATTCACGATTCCTCTTCTTAGCCATACAAATGCACTAAGATGTCCTTAGAGGATCAATTGTGCTATGGTTTTCCATAATCATTAAGATAATCATAAAACATGATACTAAAGTACTCTCCCATCTTTTCAGATTGAAGAAACTTTTATCTTTCTACCTAATTTGATTCTTCTTATATGTCCTGCTATACATTGAAACTTTTTCAATGATTCAGAATTATACTTAAACTTGTAAGTATAACCATATTCACTAAACTTTAGTAAATCATGACGAATAGTCTTACCGATCTCTGTAGTGGACCTAACCAGCATACAACCAAGTGCACCAACTCTCCCAGTCCTTCACTTGACTCATATCTTCATGTGAACAAGGAATTACTCTTAATTTTCCAAAGATGAAAATTCTCATTCATCATACAATAGAAGTTGCATGATTCCAAGTTTCTATCCAATTGAAACTTGGGTGATGAGAATCTTTCCTTATTTGGTAAATTTTGACACTACCACAAACGAAAGAATCAAATCCACTTTCCAATATTGCAATCAATGGAAACACATAAGCAACAATTTTTCACAAATGACATTGTAAGGATACTTTTAAAATAATATAAAAACAATTTTTTTTATTTATAAAACTGTCGAAAACTTGTCCTTACAATGCAAATACAAGTGAAAACTATGTTGTTATCTATTCCTAAGAAATTTATCATAACTCTTTAAGCAACAACTCATAAATCTGATCACCGAACCATGCAATCGAAATTCATTTCTTCGCTATTAGAATCAACATACTCTACCTTTAAGCTTCCTTTGATTCTACAAAACTTCAAAATGTAATCTTATCACATCATGTATTAAGAATTAGGAACTTAATAGAGTTAGATAGTGAACTTTCCTGAAGTAGAGTCAAACATTTTGACTTTACCATCTCTTAGATCTCTTAGGTAGTCAGGCATGGAAACTTGGGACGTATATCTTCCAATCAAATTTGTTTTACCAATGCGCCAAACCGTTTCTGATTTAGCAGCAACAAGCAAATATGTTAGATCAATAAGGGTCAAGTCGTGGTCTGTCATATAGTAGTCCTTAAAGAACCTACTATATGACTCAGGAAGTAACTGAAGAACCTAGTCAACAGCCAACGTTCCCGAGACTTCGACACCAAACTCTCCCGGCTTGTCAATATGTAAGCACCAACATAATTTCCATCTTTGTGTTTGCTTGCCAATAGGGATTGAGTGACATTGAACTTTTTCAAGTTTTTGAACTTGTGGGTTAGGGAGAATAATTGGAGGAGGTGGAGGAAGTGAAGTATGATTTCCAGTCCCATTAATGCACAACAAAAGGATTAATCTTTCACCATGGTTGCCATGTGGGATATCATCTTCATTAGGAAACCCTTTTCCAAAAGGATAAGGAAGTCCATAGTTGTCAGAACTAGACATCTATGAGGGAGAAATTCAAGTTAGTTGATTTAAGTCCTTAATATAACACCCAAAATGAATATATTAAGGCTATGACCCAACACAATATTTTACAATTGCGAAAAGGGATGTCGTAATCCAATTGTAAAATATTTGAAGGTAGGTATATGACGAATTTCCACCATGAAAAACGAAATTTATTATGAAGTTTTAATTGGATTTGAAATTCCTAGATCCTTTGAGATTCATTGAACTTTTCAATGGCATGTTTAAATCTCGATTGTGCACTCGAAAGTTTGTGACTGGGATGCCGAGGATCACAAACACGGTGTGAACAACCATGCAAATATACTTGGTACTCTTAATGTTACAAATCACCTAATCAATGTGCCGGTTAACCACACACGCTCCATTGATCTATGATTAACATCAAGCTACCCTTAGCCACGCACTATCAGTCCTAGATTAGTGTGTCGGTTAACCACACAAGCTCCACTAACGACTTAATAAGGTGCTAAGTGCAATTTCATGGGGTAGCACCATTTTCCACATTTTTCCTAAAGTAACTAATATTGGGAATTTAATAAAAGTTTAGTTACTTTATCATTATCATTATACTTTTAACAAGAATTAATGTCCTGTCCTACCCGTTCGGCTAACAACCCTCCACCAATCAATGAAGCGGTGGGTGAGAATGGACACCCATTAAACTGCCATTTTATAGGCAGTAACATTATACCCCCTTATAGACCGGCTTCGTGAATGAGGTCTACTAACGGTAAGACTTACTTTTTGTTATACATATCTATAAGTATTAACATTTAATATTATAATAGTATAGGGTAGAATTTTAATCTTTTAAAACTCTAGGGTTTTGGAATTAAATGTCTTATTAATGTGACTTTACAAATTCCAAAACTTGAGGGCAAGTTTTGAAACTTTTCAAGACCTTTCACCTTCATAACTTATGAACAATTATGAGTTTTAATATTCATGAATGTGATTTTTCATATAACTTGAGGAGAAGTTACAATAACACATAACATGAATAATTAGATCAAATTTTTGGATCAAACACATTTATCATATAATTCTTCCTATTGATCTAAACTAACTCATAACAAGACAATTCATATCAAATACAACAAATACTTAATTTATTATCTAAACATTTGACAATTTCCTTTTAAATGGATGAAAAACATCATTACCAATTCAGAAAATATAATTTTTATGACTACAAAACAGTTTGTGGTAATGATCCTATCCATTTCTGGCCAAAAACCTGAATTTCTGCACTCTGATCTACCAACTCGTTGAGTCCAAGAACTCTTTATATAGTGTTGCAAAGGTTAGGGTTGATCGAGTAGCTTCATTTCTACATGGACTCGACGAGTCCCCCAATGGACTCGGCAAGTTAATCAGGCAGAATGCAGAAAACTCGATTTTTTTGAACTTTGAAACTAAGCCATGCATCAAATATAACAGAAAACAACCCATGGCTCTGATACCACTGTTGGGTTTTGTATACTACAACATCCTATGGTGCACATACAGCCCTAAGATCTTTGGATCTATGTTTTCTCTAATTATACATGCAATATTGTTTCCAAAGCTTTAAGCCTACAACTAGCATACAATATGAAAATTTGAACAATTCAACTAGTTAGATGACTTACCTCTTATTAGGAATTGTAGTTCTTGGCCATTGAAAGCTTTAGCACCTCAAGTGTGATGCCTCTAATGTGTCACAAACACCATATGTAAAAGGAGGCCTGAGAGAATAAGGTAATCTTGCATAAAATCATTTCTCTCTCTCTCTCTCTAAGAATTGCTTACGCACGCTTTTGACTCTAGGGGACTCTTTATATAGTGTTGCAAAGGTTAGGGTTTCATCCATGAAACCCTAAAGCTCCATGACCTTCCATATCCCTTAGGCTCCATGGGTCAAAGCTCCATGGACTATCCATGAACCACTTAGCCCATCCTAATGGATCATTGGCCCACACTATAAGAATGATTGATTTACATAATCAACCCCTTAGATTTAATTTGTCTCTTTTGATCACTAAATTAATTCCAAATTAATTCTTGACCAATACTAATTAAATAATATGATTTCTTAATTAATATATTATACTTATAATATATTAATAAATCACAATAACCTTATTCTCAAAAGTCTATCCTATCAAATTGCACTGGTGAAGGCAACCCAGAAGGACCATGTTACTATCGGGTCAAGTACATACCAGTTATAGTTATGGGTTTAGACACCAAATCCAACAGAAACAATGTCGAAAATTCCAACTGTAGTAACAACCAAGGAAACCAACGAGTGTCTACCTACAACGATACCCCAAACTATAAACCTAAGAACAAGAAGTGAAAGTTTTGGAACAAGAAGGGTCATTCGATACAAGGACCTACCAAAAGACAACAGTCTGTGGAACTCCCTACCACCACCGTCTTGACTACCTCAGTACTGAAAAGTTCATATGCTAGAAGCCTCCCAAAATGCAACAAGTGCAGCTTCCATCACTTTGGAGTCTGGCAAGAACTGCATTACAACCACTGCAACAAGAACGGGCATACCACTCGTCCATGTAGGGTGCTAGCCCGAGAGACCGCCCAGACCACCGATTCTAGAATGAATCAGGCTTGCTATGAATGTGGTGAAATTGGGCATTTCAATAGGAATTGCCCAAAAGCAAGGAATGTCGGGGGTGTAGGAAGAGCTTTAACCATGGGGCAGGAGGAAGACGTGAACGATCCTACCATAGATACCGATACATTCTTACCTACATAACTCATATGCATGCATACCTTACTATAACGATATGAAGAGGAGTTTTCGCGAGTCACTAAATTACAAACACCTGCAGACCAAAACCACAGTAAAACAATGAAACATTCACAGTAGAAATGGCTAATGGTAAGACTGGAACCACAACAAGACAAATACATAGAATGCACAATAACACTGAAACAACCAATTAGTCAAAATCAGTCTAATAATGGTTACAATAGGAAAATTTTCGATGTGAATACTGGCTTGTATTGGTTAAGTTCTAACCATACCAATATCACATGCTACAGAAAGGACCGTTCGCCTTAACCGACCGACTAACGAAACCCTTTCAGTCTATAACGACAAACCTAACACAAAACTCTGTATCGTCTCTCGCTTCAAAACTCAGAAGTACCCATGCGAGGGGTACCACACCATCCTAACCCACTCCGCAGACAAGAAGCTTGAAGCAAAAAACATTGAGGATGTTCCAGAAGTTTGTAACCTTCGCGGAGTATTCCCAACAGACCTCCCGGGAATACCACTCGTACAGCAAGTCAAGTTAAGGAATAGATACTAAGGACCCATCCGACTGCCTTTTTAATTTTAATTATATATGACTTGTATACACGAGGTGATGATAGATGAACCAAGTATGAGTCCTACCATGAACTTCAGGACAAAGCTGCCCAAGACTACGAGTGGACATGCTACCATTCGAGTGAACGTAGACAAGTAAACCAAACCCACACCCTTCCCCGTCTTAAGTACAATTTACCATCCCTAAACAAACAGTCAGAATAAACGAAATCAAGTCACATACTAATAGTGAAGGTCCGCTAGAACGACAAGCGAGGACTTGAAATCACTTGAAAAAAAAATCTAATTAAACAAAAGTACTCACATCTTTTCTCTAGTTCATGAGTCCCACTTTAGAATTAATTTCGGGACGAAATTCCCTCTAACGGGGGGATAATGTAACAACCGGTTATTTCGGGTCAATATAAGTCAATAAAAGTCTAACTCTTAATCATGCATTAGTGAGACCACATTGTAACCTTGTTACATTAAATCACCTCTAGTAATGAGGGCATGATTTATATATATGTTTATATATATATATATATATATATATATATATATATATATATATATATATATATATATATATATATATATATATATTAAGAACCATGCTTATATATGTTAAACATTTATACTTTAAAAACCACACTTATATAAATCAATACAAGTCATCACAAGTGAAAGAAGTGAATTAAAAAGCATGAATTACACCTTACCATTGTGATTTCGGTATTTGGAATCAAATCGCAATTGGTTTTCGGTTTTGTGGGGACCAAGACCACATGTGTGACCGAAATCTCTTCATGGTGGAAGCGAGGACCGAAATTAACCCTTCCATGTGAAATGTAGGACCGAAATCAATATCTTTGAGAGTAAGCAAAGTGATTTCGGTCATGCTAGACCAAAATCCTTCCCAGTTAGGCCGAAAACTCCCTTTTAGATTAAGATAAGATGCATTCCCAATGTACTATTACACTTACCAATGTAAATATCACTTCACTGACACTTCTTATCACATCCTCTTATCTCATTCCATATATAATACACGAAATAGAGACTTTCCCAAACTCATTTATAGTTAACCCATTTTCATATCATATCCTCTCAAATACAAATATTTCTTCTGTCCAAGTTCTTCACAAACAATTTCCCAGGAAGCTTTATGATCCATATGATTGCTTAGTATTTGGTAAGTTCCTATATAACTCTAGTGTATTTGAAAACATCTCATGTTTATTATCATCATAATCACACATTATTATGTGCTTAAAACCATTAGGATTACGACATTCTTCCCGTATTATAGCTACAAGTCACCGTTTCTATCCCGTTACCTAACCACGATCACACCCGAGCTGAGTTCATACTCCTACGTTTTCACGATTTTTAATTGTTTTAAGGGGGGGGGGGGATACAAGTAAACCACAAGAAATCTTGTGTTTAAAAATATAAACCGCTTATTATGTTTTCTTACTGTTAATCTGCATTTTGACGTGATATTATTAAATATGCAAAACATCGTTACTATCAAATTTACAAACATTTACAAAACATGTTAAAACGCAACGGTTTTCATTTTAGCAGAATATACAATATAAATTATAATAGGTATAATTTATGGTTCATTTTACAATAATTATACACTTAGGAATATCTATGGAAAAGTTACAATTTCATTTACTAAAGGGTATTACATTTCATTTACCAAAAGGGTTCTCAGTTTATTACTCGTAAACTCGTTGAAGCAGTTTGTGAGATACCTTCAAGTACTTATTTAAGTGTCAACGGAAGTCCTGACTTATAACCAGAGTCTCTTGTAGGGCGAGCAAGATATTTGTGTATAGATCTATTCAGGACTGACAATCCCGCACCTCAACTGTTAGCTACAGTTAGGCCGGTAGGCCTGGGGTGACAAATGTCGTTAACGTTTCCGACGCCTGAAGAACGTCATTTTCAGGCCATCTTAGGTCACAATATAGTTATAAGAACTCACATGGAGAAAACAACGACACATTTACGGAGTAATATATTTTTAGATAGTTTCATTGAACATTAACTTTACATTTGATTTACGGGACAAACATACTTTCAAATAATTTTACATAACAATAAAACTACATTACATGAGTTCTCAGTACAACACGGGTTACATTTCTAGAAACATATATTTAAAAGGTATTACATACTAAGACAACTACAGTACTCTAATTTCCTAGTACAGTGCAACTTACATTTCTAAAAAGGACTATTATTGTTTACTTTATGACTAATTAGCGTATACGTTAGAGTTATATATAATAAAAATCTTGTAGGCATTTGAATGCGTGTTTCCGCCTTACTTCCTATTCCTTGTTTGGTTGTGGACTTAGGGCAGAGTCACTCAATCGACTGTCCATTCGATGTTGATTATATATAACTTGTATACTCTAAGTGATCATTTGGGGAAACAATATGGGTCACATCACTTACATGAATTAGAATTTCGAATTACAGATTATAAACATAAGAAATTTATACATTTTGGTGTTAAGGTATTAAGACTACGATACATTTACAATAGAAAATATACGATTTTCTGGATGAACACACTTACGTTTTCAAGGAACAAATAACATACTTTTATATACGAACTGCTTATGAACTCACCAACTTAAATGTTGACACTTTTTCAAACCACTTGCATTCTTAGGAAATTAGTAGACAGGTACTGTCACATGTGTCACGAAGTCTGAGCATAGTAGCATCACGTCTTAGCTTTTGTTATATTTTGATATCAAACAAACAATATTTTGATCACAATGTAAATTATATATTTTCAATATGATGGTTGTGTTGCTTTTATTAATATTATTCAATTGTTATGATACTGTGCATGACGTCATCCACCCCCGAACGTTTCCCCCATTTCGGTTTGGGGGTGTGACATATGGACGACGAGAAACCATAAGGTGTTCAAAACATAAGGATTTCACACCAAGATTGCTCATACATCTGGTGCAAAAACAGGTGTGAATATTGATGGTGGTCGTTAGGTAGATTGGTGTTGTTCGCCATTTAAACACTGCTAGTGTGCATTACTATTATTCTTGTATTATTAAAGGTCCGACCTACTTGTTTTGTATTTAGCCTTGTATTTGTACTATATATATTCAACTAATTAATGAGAAGGGATCAAGGAGAATTATACCAAATAACTTGGTATCAGAGATATCCTAATTTTTCTCACCCTAGTTGTTTTCTTTTCTTTATCCCCACACTATTACTTCCCTTCTCTTCTTTGTTTACTGTTTCTTCTTCACCCCTTTTTTTTCTGGATTTAATCTTCGTCATGGTCAGATCCCCATTTCATGGAACATCTTCAGGAAAAACCCTATGGCATATCAAATATGAAAGCTTCCATCGTCATCAGTCTTGACCTGGAAAAAATCAAATATGATGCATGGCATCAACTATTTCATACCCACTACAAAGGTTTCGGTGTTGCGCATCATCTTCAGCCACCGGATGATAAAACTCCTGCAACATCTGACAAAAAAGAGTGGGAACGCATAGATTCTATCGTTCAAATGTGGATGTATGGAACTATATCCGAATCTCTACTTCAAATGGTTTTGAAGAAACCGTGTTCTGCTGCGGAGATGTGGTAAGATATTGAAGGTATTTTTCACTCCAACAAAGAAGCAAAGGCCATGTAATTAGATATGGAACTCCGCAATATCACTCTTGATGATTCAAAAGTAGTTGTATACCTAACCTGAATAAAAACTATTGCTGACCTCGTTGCAAATATTGAAGGACCTATACCAGAGAAATTTTTTGTAATGTATGTTGTTAACGGCTTCAGTAGAAAGTTTGATCATGTTGCTAGCATTATCCGTCATAGTCGGCCTCTTCCGTCCTTCCTTGAAACTTGGTCCATGATACTTCTTGAAGAACATCGACTTTCAAATCAATCTTCATCCAATATTACAAGTTCCTCTTCACCCACTGTCCTTGTCACTGAACAACAAAACAACAATTATTCGAATCGTGGTGGGTATAATTGATGGGTTTTGAGCATACTAACACTCCTATGGTGTACATGCAACCCTAGAAACCTTGGATATATGTTTTACTATGATACATGCAAATTTGATTTCCAAGGTTCATAACCTATCTAGCATATCATGGGGAACTTTTAAACATAAATGCTAGTTGTAGAACATACCTTATGTTGTTTGGATTCCTTTGAAAACCTTATGTGCCTAGCACCTCAAGTGTGACGCCTCAAATGTCTCATACAACACCACAATACTTGGAATAACCTTGAGAGAAGTTCACTAACACCTCAAAATCGGCTAGCCCTCTTTCTTGCTTGTACAAATGCCGATTTTGCTAGTCTAGGGATCCTTTTATAGTTGTGGCACAATTAGGGTTACACCATGTAAACCCTAATTGTCATGGCTTTCCATATTCCATGATCCATGGGTTTGTAACCTCCATGGACTATCCATAGAGCACCTTATGGGTTTTAGCCCAATCCAACAAACCATGGATCGTTAGCCCACTATACAAGAATAGATGATTTACACAATCAACCCTATATATTCAATTAGTCTCTTTTTTGATCAGTTAATTAATTCCAAATTAATTCTTTGATCAATACTAATTAAATAATATTATTAATATATTAGAACTTATAATATATTAATAACCTTAAGTGTCCTTTCTCTCATTTTGGTCTATCCAAGCATTGCAATGCCATGCAACCCAAATGGACCATGCCGGGTCGGGTCAACTACATACCAAATATAGTTATGGACTTAGATACTATATCCAACAGTCTCCCACTTGGATAAGTCTAATAAGTATAGTTGCAGATATGACTTCAGAACCCGACTAGCAATCGTAGCTCTTTCAAGGTCTCGCGAAACTGAGATGATGATGATACGCCATTTAAGCTAAGTGATCATTTAATCCTTTGCTCTCAAGATATCAGCCGGACAAATACATGGAACAGCGTCTTACTTATTGTCCAACATTTGTTTCTCGATCTCTGATCTGTTTGAAATAGAACTAAATTGAACACATCAATTAGGTTCTGATCGGGCCCGGTACATAGGTCAAAAGAAAATCATCGAGGGGCCCAGATATCGCTTCTAATCCTAGAAGGAACATATAAACTTCGACTCATATTCTTGTACTGACTACTTGTTGAATTATGCACAAAATCACGTTTTATAACATCGAGTTACCAATGCGTTTTCGTATAATCAATGTATAACAAACTCATAGTCAACAACTCATATCTATAGGTTTGAATATTTATATGATATTACCATCTCACGATCACTCGAGATAAATTCCATGAAGTGATACAAGTGAGTGTGGGTTGAGTCCAATACCCAGACCTTATTAGCACTCATGAATGTTGCAGCAACCATTTTTATGTCTAATACACCTTTAGACAATCTACAAACCCGATTCATGACAATCTTAATTCAATACCTACTTCCAAAGTATGACTGACTATGGAGAGTTTGAATAATATAATTATTCTGGAAGTCAAAACATGCAAAGTTGAAACAATAGTAAATGATTAACATAAGATAGTAACACTTTACTCATAAATAAATAACAACATTTATTTAATCATCAAATGTCAATTACATTTTACAAGTTTAAGAACTATCTAATTATTAAAACTAATATCATCCTTCAGCCCGATGCGCCTCGCATGCTGTAAATGCTTAACCCTACTCAGTCCGTTCGTGAGGGGATCTATTGGGTTCTCATCTGATGATACCCTCTTTGCCATGAGGAGTCCTTCTTCTATTCGACATCTAATGAAATGGTATTTTCTGTGAATGTGTCTGGATCTCCTGTGATCCCTTTGTTCGTTAGCTAAAGCAACCGCACATTCGCTGTCATAGAAAATTTCCATTGGCTCTTTTATAGCTGGTGCAAATCCAAGGTCTCCAATGAAATTCTTTAGCCATATCGCCTCTTTTGCTGCTTCACTTGCTGCTATGTACTCTGATTCACAAGTAGAATCAGCTAATATCTCCTTCTTGGAACTTTTCCAAGTAATTGCTCCTCCATTTAGGGTAAAGACCCAGCCTGACTGAGAGAGGAAATTATCCCTATCAGTCTGAAAACTAGCATCGCTATAACCTACTACTCTCAAGTCATCACTCCCACCTAGGGTAAGAACCCAGTCCTTAGTCCTCCGTAGGTACTTGAGAATATTATTTACCGCAGTCTAGCGAGCCTTGCCAGGGTTCCCTTGATATCTGCTGACCATGCTCAAGGCAAAGGCCACATCAGGGCGAGTACAAGTCATAGCATACATGATCGAGCCCACAGAAGAAGCATATGGTACATGACTCATCTTAGCTATCTCAGCCTCTGTACTCGGACTCTGAGTCTTACTCAGTTTGGCGTTACTCTGGATCGGTAATTCCCCTTTCTTGGAATTCTGCATGCTGAACCTATTCAGCACCTTATCCAAGTAGGTACTCTGACTAAGTCCAATTAGTCTGTTACTCATGTCTCTCAAAATCCTTATCCTTAGGATATAGGGAGCTTCCCCAAGGTCCTTCATAGCGAAACACTTCCCAAGCCAAGACTTAACCTCCTGCAAGGTTGGGATGTCATTTCCTATGAGTAGTATGTCATCCATATACAACACCAAAAAGCTAACTATACTCCCACTAGCCCTAACATATACACAGGCTCATCCTTGCTCTTTGAAAAGCCAAACTCTTTGACTTTCTCATCGAAGCAAAGATTCCATCTGCGAGGTGCTTGCTTTAATCCATAGAGGGATTTCTCAAGCTTACACACTCTATTAGGGTACTCTGCACTGACAAAACCCTCTGGCTGACTCATGTAAACATCCTCAGCCAACTTTCCATTAAGGAAAGCGGTTTTGACATCCGTTTTCCATATTTCATAGTCATGAAATGCAACAATGGCTAGCATAACCCTAATAGACTTAATCTTTGCTACTAGTGAAAAGGTCTCATCATAATCAACTGCCGAAGTTTATGAAAAAACCCTTTGCAACCAGTCGCGCCTTATATGTGTGTACATTACCATCCATGTCGGTCTTCTTCTTGAAGATCCATTTGCACCCGATTGTCTTACGACCTGGTACATTGTCAACCAAGTTCCAAACTTGATTGTCATACATGGACTGTATCTCGTTCTCCATAGCCTCTTTCCATTTAGCAGCATCAGGGCCTGCCATGGCTTCCGTGTAGCTGTTAGGTTCATTCAGACTTACCAGTGTACAATCACTGATAAGCGTATCACCTTCCGCAGTAATATGGAAACCATTGTAATGCTCAGGTGCATTCCTAACTCTCGTGGAACGCCTCATAGGTATGGGCTCGTTAGTAGGATCAACAGGAGTTTCCTCCTCACGTTGATTGCTCGGGTTTGAGGTTCCTTCACCACTTGACTCTTGAATTTCTTCAAGGTCAATTTCCCTCCCACTGTTTCCTTGGCTTATGAATTCTCTCACTCAAAAGACTCATCTCCTTGCTACAATGACCACATTATCACTTGGTCTGTAGAAGAGGTAACCAAAGGATCTCTGTGGGTAGCCGATGAAAATACACCTCTCACTTCGAGGTTCGAGCTTATCGTGAGTCTCGCACCTCATGAAAGCCTCGCAACCCCAAATCTTGATATGATCTAGATTGGGACCTTTTCCAGTCCACATCTCATGAGGTGTTTTGGCAACCTTTTTAGTAGGGACTAGATTCAGGATATGGGCAACAGTCTCTAAGGCATACGCCCATAATGAGATTGGTAATGAAGCTCGACTCATCATGGAATGAACCATGTCCAACAAGGTTCGATTGCGCCTCTCAGCCACACCATTCAGCTGTGGTGTCCTAGGAGGTGTCAATTGTGAGACAATCCCACATTCCTTAAGATAGTCAAGGAACTCGATACTAAGATACTCTCCTTCTCGATCGGATCAGAGCATCTTGATGTTCCTACCCAGTTGATTCTCCACTTCCTGCATAAACTCTTTGAATTTTTCAAAGGTTTCTGACTTATGCTTGATTAAGTAGATATATCCATATCTACTATAATCATCAGTAAAAGTCACATAGTAGCGATTAGCATCTCTTGTGGCGGTTTTGAAGGGTCCACACACATCAGTGTGTATGAGGTCCAACAAACCCTCACCCCTGTCACACGTACCAGTGAAGGGTGATTTTGTCATTTTTCCAAGTAAACAAGACTCGCAACTATCATCCGAGTTTAGGTCAAATGATTCCAAAACTTCATCCTTTTGGAGTTGTCCTATGCTCTTCTTATTCACATGTCCAAGACGACAATGCCACAAGGATGCCTTATCCAAATTATTTGAAGAATCAACACACAATACATTACTTCCTAGATTATCTACAACATTCACAGCTTCATATACACCATCACAAGGTAATGCTTTAAAGTAAAATTGTAACATCCGGATTTCCAGGTATTATGTTTTGATCATTTATTTTGAGTTAAAGAGAGGGACTGGACGAGTTGACGCTTAGACTCGTCGAGTAGGATCACGATTGCTTACTGGATTAATGAATGGACTCGACGAGTCGGAAAGGGTGGACTCGACGAGTCTGCGCTGTGGGCTGAAATCCTAAATCCCCGGGCCTGCACCCTATTTAAAGGACCTTATGGCCCTTATTTGCGGCTACCTTCGTCTTTGAGAGTACCAGAGCATCTGTGAGTCTTGTGAGTGAGAAAGGAGGCCATTGTTCACCATTTCTTGTGTGTTTTAGCAAGAAGGAAGGAGGAAGGACAAGCTAGGCGGGTTGGGGAGCCTGGATCTACTTCCATTTGATCAGAGGAAGCTGTTGGAGGTATCAATCTATGCTTATCCTCGTATTTATGATGATTTAGTTGAATCTAGGATTTCTTTATGCATTATTTAGCTTGAATCTGGAGTGTGTGAGGTCCCAAGGTGAAATGATTCTTAGATCTGGACCTTAAGAGGTCCATAGAGCCCCTATCACTCTGCTTTATGCCATTCCTTTGAGGTTATGAGCCTAGGTGGCCATTTTAGTAGTTATTTCACCAAAAGAAGCCTTGGGTGCGTTGCATGTGAGTCAAGATTCGACCTTTACATGGTTATTGGTCGTGGGGAAGTCAGATCTATAGTTTTGAGAAGCAGATCTGACCTCAGAACGTCATTTGAGTATTGTCATGGGAGCAACTCGCCGAGTTCATAAGTGGACTCGACGAGTCGAGTCGGGATTGCCCCGCGATTTGTTGCAGAGAAACCCGGCGAGTGGAAGAGGAACTCGACGTGCAAAGTGAGGCTTAGAAGGATTCAGAGGACCCGCGTGGACTCGCCGAGTCGCCCGGATGCACTCGACGAGTCTGGTTAAAGTTTGACCGTTGACTAGATTTGACTTCGTTGACTTTTAGGGTTGAGTCAATGTTTGGACTTGTGAGCCATTGGAGGGGTAGAATGGTCTTTTAACCTTCTTAGAGAATTTAAAGAGGGACTAGCCTAGTCCTTGAAAATCATATTAATTAGAGTAATTATTTTATGTGATTAGGCGAAGGCTAGATCAGTATTTCCGAGTTCGAGCTTTACCGAGCTATCCGAGGTGAGTCTTCTCACTATACTTTACCTTGAGTGGTAAGTAGAGTTATGTGACAGAGTATCTTGTATGTTATGTATGTGATGTGTTGCACTGCATTATTTCTATGTGATTTGTGCTGTGTGTATTCCAGAGTTTACAGAGTGAGGATCGGAAGGTCCACAGAGTTAGGACCAGAGGGTCCACAGAGTTAGGGCCAGTGGGCCCACAGAGTTATAGCCTCGAGTGGCTAATGTGTTATATGTGGTATTTTGGGTAATTCACTAAGCATTTATGCTTATAGTGTTTTGTGTTATGTGTTTCAGGTACGAGTGAGGATCGCGGTAAGGAGCCAGCATGATCAGTACACACTTGTGGAGTTTTTATGTATTGTGATCTTGGGATAAATTTTATAGATTTGATATGTGATACATGGAGATGGATAATATTTATGAATGAAATTATATTTTTAAAAGTGAAAAATTGTTTTGGAATTTACGATGTTACAAGTTGGTATAAGAGCCTTGGTTTGAGGGATTCGGATGCACCTTCGGGCGCATTTGAACTAAAACTGAGGATTTGAGAAACTTTTCGAAATAAAACAAAATTTTTCTAAAAGAATAAAAGGTTTTGAAAAGAGCAGAGCAGAGCAGTGTGTACGATCAGCCAGCGCCCGAACGGTGATTTCCCAAAATACCCTTATATTATGTGTTATAAGATATGATATGATATGTTATGTATGCTAGAGTAGGCTAGGTATTCTTATTAGGACTAGAGTGGCCTGATTCGTGATGCCTTAGCCTAGGGGTTTTGCTGCTGGGAGATGCTTGAGAGTGAGTAGATAGCAGCGAGGAGCTTATGAGAGGTCTGCTAGAGAGTAGCCTATGCATAGTGAGAGTATAGTACTTGGGATTTGGGATCCTAGGAGGAGGACTTCGGGTGAATACTGATGCGGTGTGGACGGTAGTATTGGGCCCGTACTACTGAAGACATCGGATCAGTGCGCAGTCCAAGTAAGAATCCTTAGGGTACAAAGGAACAAGTAGGGCTGAGTTGCCGAGTGTGAGTATGTTCGAGCGAGTCTCTGATATTTCTTATGTTGTATTTCAGAGACATCATGGTTGGGACACGCCACAAACCAGAGACCAGCAGTGTGAGTGATAAGGAGCTTCGTCAGATGATCCACGAGGAGGTGGCTGCGGCTATCCACGCAGAGATTCCGGAGATGTTTGGGTCTATTAAGACCACATTGATTGAGACCTTTGATGAGAGATACGCAGCGGTTACTGAGGCTGCAGCTACCGCAGCTGTTGCTGCTGCTAGACCTCAGGGTGGTGATGCGTTGCTGTTCCGGGAGTTCAGCAACACGAAGCCACCAGAGTTTGATGGGACGCAGGATCCGATTGCGGCGATGAGGTGGGTTTCTGACATCGAGGGATGCTTCTATACATGTTCTTGTCCGGAGCATCTGAGAGTGCAGTTTGCGCTGAACCAGCTTCGCTTGGGAGCGAAGGACTGGTGGAAGTTTGTAACAACGCACTATTCTTCTGCAGAGCTTGCCGCATTGACCTGGGAGAAGTTCATCGCTATGTTCCGAGATGAGTACGTTCCCCCGGTGGAAAGGGAACGGTTGGCCCAGAATTTCTTGACCCTCAAGCACGGTACTGAGTCTGTTACTGTGATCACCAGGATGTTCCATGAGAGGGCGATGTTCTGCCTTGTGCACGTGTCTTCCGAGCAGGCACGCATGAGTCGGTATTTGAGCATTTTGAGGAGAGACATCCACGAGTTTGTGGCGAAGTCGTCGTACCGGACATTTGTCGAGCTTCAGGCGAATGCTCGTAAGAGGGAGATAGAGCTTGAGACTCAGGCTAGGGAGGAGGCGGAGTCTCAGGGGAGGGATCGGCGACCAGCACAGTCCCAGCCGGCAGCCAAGCGGGCCATGCCCGCTGATTTGAGATTAGGGAACCAGAAGGGCCGCACTTGTGGCAAGTGTGGCAAGGGTCATGAGGGGATTTGTAGAGCAGGGTCTTGCTACAAGTGTGGCAAGGAAGGGCACATGGCCAAGGATTGCCCCAAGGGGTTTGCAGTCTGTTTCCACTGCAACCAGACCGGACACCGGAAGGCCGAGTGTCTGCAGCTGCGGGGGTCAGCACAGGGAGCATCGCAGGGATCTGCCCCTGCTACTGTACGAGCTACCGAGAGTCAGCGGGTGAAGGCCGAGACACCGAAGGCACGAGGGAGAGCCTTGCAGTTGACAGCGGAGGAGGTCCGTGCAGCGCCCGATGTCGTGGCTGGTATGTATTCTTTCATGTATTTATTTTGAGTTTGAGATATTGTGCTTATATTATGATATGCGTAGGTACTTTTCTTGTGAGTTATGTACCTGCCTTGGTGTTATTTGACTCGGGTGCGAGTCGATCTTTTGTATCATTAGCCTTTAATCAACACATCAGTATCCGTCGAGAGGCGTTGACTCGACCTCTGTGAGTTTCCATAGCTGACGAGAGAGCGGTGTATGCCACTGATGTGATTCGAGGATGTGTACTCGAGATCTTCGGCGTTCATTTTCCAATTGATTTGGTCCCGATTGCGATGGGAGATGTCTGTGTCATCGTGGGCATGGACTGGCTGAGCAGATTTAGAGCGGTCATCGACTGCGAGCGATAGCTGGTGACCATACGAGACCCTAGTGGGGGAGTTCTTACGGTGTACAGCGAGGGTACCCGTTCTAGGTCAGCGTTTTGTTCGGCCGCTAGAGCGAGGCAGAGCTTACAACAGGGCTGTAGTGGGTTTGTGGCTTATGTGATGGATACGAGGTTTGACGCGGAGAGGCCGAGATCGGTCGATGAGGTTCCGATAGTGTGTGAGTTCCCGGATGTTTTCCCCAAGGAGTTGCCGGGTGTGCCTCCCGAGAGGCAAGTAGATTTCCGTATCGATTTGGTTCCGGGGGCAGCGCCTATCGCCAAGGCGCCGTATCGCCTTGCGCCACCAGAGATGCAGGAGTTATCCTCACAGCTTCCGGAGCTGTTGGGGAAAGGGTTTATTCGGCCGAGTAGCTCGCCATGGGGAGCGCCGATCCTTTTTGTAAAGAAAAAGGATGGTTCACACCGGATGTGCATCGATTACCGGGAGTTGAACAAGTTAACAGTCAAGAACCGTTACCCCTTACCGAGGATCGATGATTTGTTCGATCAGTTGCAGGGAGCGTCTTGGTTCTCCAAGATCGATCTGAGGTCTGGATATCATCATATGAGAGTGCGTGATGAGGATATCCAGAAGAGGGCGTTAAGGACTCGTTATGGGCATTACAAGTTCATGGTGATGCCTTTCGGGCTCACCAATGCACCAGCGGCGTTCATGGATCTCATGAACAGGGTGTGCAGACCGATGTTGGATTGTTCGGTGATAGTGTTCATTGATGATATATTGGTGTATTCGAGGTCCAGGGAGCAGCATGAGGAGCATTTGAGAGAGATCCTTAGAGTTCTGAGATCGGAAAGGCTTTACGCCAAATTCTCCAAGTGTGATTTCTGGTTACGAGAGGTCTAGTTCCTGGGACATCTCGTTAACCAGAATGGGATATTGGTCGATCCGGCCAAGATTGAGGCGGTGATGAGTTGGGAGGTGCCGAGATCCCCCACCAAGATTAGGAGTTTTCTGGGGTTGGCCGGCTATTATAGGAGATTTATTAAAGATTTCTCCAAGATTGTTGTTCCTCTCACCAGGTTGACCCGGAAGGGTGTGGCTTTTAGTTGGGGCCCAGAGCAGCAGGCCTCCTTTGAGACACTTCGCCAGAGATTATGCGAAGCCCCGGTGTTAGCCCTTCCGGAGGGGATGGAGGATGTTGTAGTGTATTGTGACGCGTCAATATCGGGATTGGGTGCGGTGCTAATGCAGAGAGGGCATGTGATAGCATACACATCAAGGCAGCTAAAGCCTCATGAGGCGAGGTATCCTACTCACGATCTGGAGTTGGGGGCTGTGGTGTTTACCCTCAAGATCTGGCGTCACTATCTGTATGGGGTCCGGTGTACCATATACACGGATCAAAAGAGCTTGAAGTATTTGATGGATCAGCCCAACCTTAATATGCGCCAGAGGAGATGGTTGGATGTGGTAAAGGATTATTAGTGTGACATCCTGTACCACTCGGGCAAGGCTAATGTTGTAGCCGATGCCCTGAGTCGTAGGGCGGAGAGTG
Source organism: Lactuca virosa (assembly GCF_052849685.1). Lineage (NCBI taxonomy): Eukaryota > Viridiplantae > Streptophyta > Magnoliopsida > Asterales > Asteraceae > Lactuca > Lactuca virosa. Next base: position 320,995,661 of record NC_136429.1, read on the forward strand.
CCCCGATACGTGATGTTTGTTTAAGATTGACGGTGATGACTCTGGTGTTGGACACCATTCGGGAGGCTCAGGTTGAGGCCATGAGGCCAGAGAACCGTAAGAGAGAGCGAGTGATTGGGCAGGTGTCTGAGTTCGTTGCCGATAGCCGAGGGCCTATAACCTTTCAGGGTCGAATTTGGGTGCCATTTGAGGGCGGGGCACGTACCATTCTGATGGAGGAGGCGCACAGATCGAGGTTCTCGATCCATCCCGGGGACATTAAGATGTATTTGGACCTGAAGAGAGACTATTGGTGGCCCTGTATGAAGAGGGATGTTGCGTGGTTCGTGGAGAGGTGCTTGACCTGTCGCAGGGTTAAGGCCGAGCACCAGCGTCCGCATGGCAAGTTGCAGCCACTTGAGGTCCCCCAGTGGAAGTGGGAACAGATTTCCATGGATTTTATCACCGAATTGTCGAGCGCTGCGAGGGGTGTCGATGCAATTTGGGTGATCGTTGACCGGCTGACGAAGAGCGCTCATTTCCTTGCCATCAGTGAGAGCTCTTCCGCAGAGAGGCTGGCAGAATTGTATGTGAGACAGGTGGTATCACGACATGGAGTACCGATCTCGATTGTTTCAGATCGAGATGTGCGATTCACTTCCAGGTTCTGGAAGAAATTCCATGAGGAGTTGGGTATGAGGCTGCATTTTAGTACCGCATACCACCCACAGACGGACGGACAGAGTGAGCGGACGATTCAGACGCTCGAGGACATGCTTCGAGCATGTGTATTGGACTTTGGAGGAAGTTGGGACACGTATTTGCCGTTGGCTGAGTTTTCTTATAACAACAGCCACCATTCGAGTATCGGTATGCCTCCCTTTGAGTTGCTGTATGGGAGGAGGTTTCGGACTCCTATCTGCTGGGGAGAGGTCGGGAAGCGAGTGTTGGGTAGCACTGAGATAGTGCTTCAGACGACAGAGCAGATACAACAGGTCAGGCAGAGGTTGTTGACAGCTCAGAGTCGCCAGAAGAGTTATGCAGATAGGCGACGATCCGAGCTGGAGTTTCAGGTGGGAGATTTCGTACTCCTGAAGGTATCTCCTTGGAAAGGAGTGATCCGATTCAGGAAGAGGGGCAAGCTGGGGCCCCGGTACATTGGTCCGTTCAGGGTGACCGCTAGGGTGGGCAGGGTAGCATATCGTTTGGAGCCACCTGCGGAGTTGGGTCAGATTCATGATACCTTCCACGTGTCTCAGCTGAGGAAGTGTATAGCCGACGAGTCGGCGGTGGTGTCGTTGGAGGATATTCAGGTGAATGCGAGCCTGGATTATGTTAAGAGGCCAGTTGCGATTATGGATCGGAAGATCAAGGTTCTGAGGAACAAGGAGGTGCCCCTGGTTCAAGTCCAGTGGCAACATCGGAGAGGGTCCGAGCTGACTTGGGAGCCGGAATTGGAGATGCGGGAGCAGCATCCAAAGTTGTTTGCAGGGCAAGACTTTGAGGGCGAAGTCTGATTCTAGTGAGGGAGAATTGTAACATCCGGATTTCCAGGTATTATGTTTTGATCATTTATTTTGAGTTAAAGAGAGGGACTCGACGAGTTGACGCTTAGACTCGTCGAGTAGGATCGTGATTGCTGACTGGATTAATGAATGGACTCGACGAGTCGGAAAGGGTGGACTCCACGAGTCCGCGCTGTGGGCTGAAACCCGAAATCCCCGGGCCTGCACCCTATTTAAAGGACCTTATGGCCCTTATTTGCGGCTACCTTCGTATTTGAGAGTACCAGAGCATCTGTGAGTCTTGTGAGTGAGAAAAGAGGCCATTGTTCACCATTTCTTGTGTGTTTGAGCAAGAAGGAAGGAGGAAGGACAAGCTAGGCGGGTTGGGGAGCTTGGATCTTCTTCCATTTGATCAGAGGAAGCTGTTGGAGGTATCAATCTGTGCTTATCCTCGTATTTATGATGATTTAGTTGAATCTAGGGTTTCTTTATGCATTATTTAGCTTGAATCTGGAGTGTGTGAGGTCCCAAGGTGAAATGATTCTTAGATCTGGACCTTAAGAGGTCCAGTGCCATTCCTTTGAGGTTATGAGCCTAGGTGGCCATTTTAGTAGTTATTTCACCAAAAGAAGCCTTGGGTGCGTTGCATGTGAGTCAAGATTCGACCTTTACGTGGTTATTGGTCGTGGGGAAGTCAGATCTATAGTTTTGAGAAGCAGATCTGACCTCAGAAGGTCATTTGAGTGTTGTCATGGGAGCAACTCGCCGAGTTCATAAGTGGACTCGACGAGTCGAGTCGGGGTTGCCCTGGGATTCGTTGCAGAGAAATCCGGCGAGTGGAGGAGGGACTCGACGTGCCAAGTGAGGCTTAGAAGGATTCAGAGGACCCGCATGGACTCGCCGAGTCGCCAGGATGCACTCGACGAGTCTGGTCAAAGTTTGGCCGTTGACTAGATTTGACTTCGTTGACTTTTAGGGTTGAGTCAATGTTTGGACTTGTGAGCCATTGGAGGGGTAGAATGGTCTTTTACCCTTCTTAGAGAACTTAGAGAGGGATTAGCCTAGTCCTTGAAAATCATATTAATTAGAGTAATTATTTTATGTGATTAGGCGAAGGCTAGATTAGTATTTCCGAGTTCGAGGTTTACCGAGCTATCCGAGGTGAGTCTTCTCACTATACTTTACCTTGAGTGGTAAGTAGAGTTATGTGACAGAGTATCTTGTATGCTATGTATGTGACGTGTTGCACTGCATTATTTCTATGTGATTTGTGCTGTGTGTATTCCAGAGTTTACAGAGTGAGGACCGAAAGGTCCACAGAGTTAGGACCAGAGGGTCCACAGAGTTAGGGCCAGTGGGCCCACATCGTTATAGCCTCGAGTGGCTAATATGTGTTATATGTGGTACTTTGGGGAACTCACTAAGCATTTCTGCTTACAGTGTTTTGTGTTATGTGTTTCAGGTACCAGTGAGGATCGCGGGAAGGCGCCGGCATGATCAGTACACACTTGTGGATTTTTTATGTATTGTGATCTTGGGATAAATTTTATAGATTTGATATGTGATACATGGAGATGGATAATATTTATGAATGAAATTATATTTTTAAAAGTGAAAAATTGTTTTGGAATTTACGATGTTACAAAAATACATCATTGTAATAAACATTAATAGCACCATTATCATTATCAAATGAAAAAGTAAACCCTTGTTTGTACAAGCCATGAAAGGAAATAATATTTCTCGCCATTTCAGACAAGTAACAACATTTATTCAATTCTAACATTAACCCATTATTCAGCAATAAAGAATAAACTCCTATCTTGGTAACAGGTGATGCTTTCCTATTCCCCATGACTAATTTTATCTTCCCGTGCTCCACCTTCTCACTTCTTCTTAGGCCCTGCAAATCAGTACAAATGTTGTAACGCCCGTAGATCCGGGCTAGTCAATTTAGAGACGATGAGCATCAAAAATGAGTTTTTTATGGAAGAGTATTTAGAAGGATTAATATTAACCAAGTTGTAGTATATGTTACAAGGGTTCCGTACACATAAAGAACGCCGAAATCCGAGTTATAACGAACAAGTTATGCCTAGTCGAAGTTTTACGGCAAAACCGACACGGCACAGGGAGACGTAAATAGTGAATTTACGGTAGAAGACTTTTTAGCCTTAGTAATCTAAAAAAAATTTATTATACGTTAAACCGAGAACATACAAAAAAAGAACGCCCAAATCTGACTTCGTATGAGGAAGTTATGAATTTTCTAAGATTTGGCATAGCAGTACACGGGCCGAAACTCGAATTTTAGTTCGAGCGGTTTTTGGCCTACGCGACCTAAATTAGAGTTGAATATCTCATTAATAGGAACTCAACGGTAAAAAGAAAGACGAAAACGGAGTTCGTATGTAGAAGCTATGAATTTTGCGCGGACATTTAACTGTATAATCTCCTCCTACTGTTAAATTTAAGATCGGTCGAGAATTAGCCGACGGAGTCTAAATGAAAGTTTTAGATCATGTTTTACCTAAGCGTGGATATAAAGAATGTCGAGAGTAGAGCTCATATGTTAAAGATATGGACGAAACTTGGTGCCTACTCTTCGAGCGCGATAAATTCGATACAGTTTTGTAAATCTGAGATAGAATGAGAATTAGCTGACGGCGTCTAACTTAAAGTTGTAGTACTCGTAAATACCAACGCGTGGATATAAAGAACGTCAAAAATGGAGTTCGTATGAACGAGTTACAAATTATAATAGCATATTTACGTATTAAAATAAAGTATAAATCATATATACGTACACATATATATACAAATGTATATATCATTAGAAAGGTATCGACGATGCGGTTATTATAAGACTAGTGTTGAGTACTTTCGACATTAGTTTAGTACAAATATCGTTAAATATATTTAAAATAGTATTATGGAGGGGTGTTTAGTCGTTTATATAACTATAAGGTCATTAAGTAATTATGGAGGGTAGTTTTTGTAAATTCAATTACTACAAATAAGAGGCTTGGGCTCTCATATTTCTTGCACCATTCTCTTGATTCAAGAGTCTTTCTCTTCTTATCCCCTGAGCATTTCGGTCCCTCGTGATTCGACTTCTCTTTTTGTAGTTTTAATATAGTAAGGTGAGCGCTGAAGCGCTGCACGAATCTTTCTTAGAAAGATTCAACGACGAAATTCTGCCCCTGCAGAGGCCGACTCCTAGCTAAAACCCCCTTGTAAGTAAGTTATGCTTACCCTATTTTAATATAGCTTATATTTAAAATTAGTATTGTTATTATGAACTTATAATAAATATTTGGGCTATTATTATGACTTATATAAGTGTCGTTATAATATCTTTTTAACTAATCGCGGTACGGGGAATCTGGTTTAAAGGGCCGCATAGGGTTGTTGGATTTCAGATTGCTATATGCCAAAATGGTCCTGCCCTCCGGTGTTTTATGTCTGGCCCCTGTCTATACATAGTGGTTGAAAAATATTGTTTAAACGCTTATATAATAATAATAATAATAATAATAATAATAATAATAATAATAATAATAATAAGACTAATAATTAGTCACGGTAAATATTAGACTAAAATCTAGTGGTAATAATTGTAGGTTTCGTCGAAGGAAATTATTTTTAAGAAGCGAAGCGCTATCAGAGTTCGGAATCACCACCTTAACAAGTGAGTGCATAGTCCCTTTCATGAACATGATTTTAATACAAGTATTGATTGAAGTATTAAATATATGTTTATGTGCGAGTTATTTGATGTTGCCTGAAATACGTGTTAAAGAACATACCTGATTATTTATGATGATTTAGGATAAAGAGTAAACCTAAATTAATTATGAGGAATATTGGGTAGTATCTTCTTACGATTACGAGTGAGTTATACTTAGAGAATAGAAATTTAATATATGTCATTGATCCAGGAGCATGGATTAGACATAGTCATTGTCCCTAGTCCGAGAGTATGGATTGGACATAGTCAAATGTCATTAATCCGGGAGTATGGATTAAGACATAGTCAGTTGTCCTTAGTCCGGGAGTTTGGACAGGACAGAGTTATCCGTCATTAATCCGGTAGTATGGATTTAGACATAGACACTTGTTCCTAATCTGAGAGTATAGAATGGGCACAATTATTGATCCGAGAACATGGATTAGATCTGGGAGTAAGAGGTAAAAGTTGATTATAAATATGGGGAAATTGTATATTTTGTGAGTTCTAGATTATATATATGATATAACATTGTGGGATTGAAATCCGTATGTACTCACCAGGTTTCCCAACCTGACCCACTCAAGCTTATTTGTATCACAGGTGTCGATATGAAGTTACATTACACTGAGAGATTAAAGAGATGTAGATCACTAGTGTAAATAAATGTAGGTTATGTTTATGCTTATGTTTATGTACTGACGATGACATCCCAAATATTTTAAAATGAATAAAATACATTTCTTAGGAAATGCTTTGATAACGTATTTATCATGTTTTTCTGGGAACAAATTCCGCAACACTTTTATTAAAAGAGGTACTCTGATTTTTATAAAGCATAAACAAAATCGGTTTTTTCTGGCCGTGAAAATGCGGATGTCACAAATGTGAATACCACAACTTGTACCAAGCACCCAAGAATTAGTATTCAATGAGTTGTTAGACAATACAGTGTAAATAACTGTGTGGGTGGGTTTAACTTTCTCATCCTTTACATCCTGCAAGTATTTGGGGCAGCTTCGCTTCGAGTGCCCTTTTTCCTGGCAGTAGAAGCATTGTGCTTCCTTTGGGTTTGAAGAAGGAGGAATGGAACCTTCCTTGGTTCCACTTGAAGAGGAGTCATCAAGAGACTTTCCCTTGGTACCCTTCGAAGGGGTCTTCCTCTTCTTCCCCTTTCCTTGCCCAATTGCCAGGACAGGAGCAGTAGTAGGAGTAGGAGTAACAGCTGATTTACTTTTAAGACCACTTTCAGCGGTCCATAAAAGACCTTGAAGCTTACTTAGTCTGACTTCCTCCTTGTTCAAATGATAAGTCATACGAAACTGATCATAACTTGGAGGTAATGAATGGAGAATGATGTCAATCGCCATGTCCTCAGGGAAGTCCACATTAAGCTTCAATAACCGGTCCACGAACCTTTGCATTTTCTGTAAGTGACCGGTGAGTGATTCTTGATGAATCAAAGAATCGAGTATTGATTTAATCAGAGTATGAATTTAGGTAAGAATGCGAGATTGAACACCGGATGTAAATATGATCTTGTTTCAGCTCTATTACGCTTTCGAATGTTTACAGAGTACAATAGATAGGTCTGTAAAAACTCTTATCTAACTCTAGTAAATAACCGTATTTATAGGGAACCGAAAGCGTACAAAAAACATACTAAGGCCTAGACACTTAAGCTTCGAATAAAAGCGCCCTAGTAAAATACATTACAAAACATTCGAAGAGTTCAAAATACATTTCGAATAATTACAACAATTCGACCCTTACAATCTCCCCCTTTGTAATCATAGTCGAAGTACTCAATTAGTAAGAAGCTGGATGGAATACAACATCACTCTTCGAATCTCCGTGTACCAGGAGATAATCTTTTTCAGTTCTTTCTTATCTCCTTCATTGTTCTTCTTACAGTTATTCATACGAACAATTAAGTTCGTATATTGAGATGTTGAATATCTCTCCACTTCGCATGCCTGGAATTAGAATCGTTTAGCTTTTCCAGCTTTGTCTTTTCCTGCGAATACCATTCCAAAAGGCTTCAGGCAAATTTCACCATCAGCATACTTCTTCAATTCTGCCTGAGTCTTCGTAGGATCCATCGGAACTTTAATTTCCATACCCTTAGCCGTAGCTAACTCCACATCTTTAAGAGCCAAGCACTCATAGTAATTTTCGATGAAAATCTTGATGTGAGCAACTCCAAGCTTGAATTCATCAGGTTCTTTGTTTTGAAGGTATGAAAATGATTTGTCTTTTAAAATTAATGCAACTTGTATAAGATCATACAAGTTCATCAATAGAAATTCAGCAACAGTAAACTCACAAATATTTCCATTTGCCCTGGCACACACATACTTGAAATTTTGGACTGTGTTTTCGAATACCACATCCTTTTTCATACTGATCACTTTCTTGATTTTAATCAATGACCACATTTCCTCAGGGGCTTTTGCAAGAACAGCATGAAAATGAATTTTCATGTGTGTACCTTCATCCTTTCCTTTAAAATTTCCTTCTGCTTTGAACTAAGGCATGATGAACATCATTTCATTTATTGAAAAATCCAACTGACTTGCATCAGTATTTGTGACCAAATAACTTTGTTTTGGTTTCTTCTCAAACGAATACATGTGATTGTATGCTACCTTGGCCTCGATTGTTTCGTAATTGTAGTGTTTCGATGGATCACCTTTATCCATTCCCTTCGGATCACTAGCACGCTGAGCCATAATACTTTGAATCAACCTCAGTTTTTCGATTTCAGCTTCTACTGCAGCCTTCTTTTCTTCTTTTGACAACTCCACTACAATCGATTTCCCTTTATCTTTCAAAGCTGGATTGTCAATTGCCTCTTTTGGTTTCGAACCACTGTCACCAGTCTCCATAGATTTACCAATTACAATTCCTTTCGAAATAGGTCTTGTAATAGGTAGCGTTGTAACGACTGTTGAAGTAACCATCCCAGCAGAAACTATAACTGGCTTTGTTGTTGGGATCTTCGAAGAAAAAACTTTTCCTACAACTTTCGCATCTTCACCACCAGTATTCGACTCACTAGTTTTTCTTTCTCCCCCTTGCACCCCTGTGAAAACAGGTGGGGAATATGTGGTTGGAAGAAGGCTTGATATGCGAAAGAGAGGAGCAAGTTGCTTGTTGAGAATGGCTTCGAATTGGATAAACTTTTGTGATAAAAATTCTAGAGTAATCAGGGAAGAAGAAACCGGCCTTTCTGAAATTTCTTTTAACTCCTTAAGCAAAGTAATCACTTCCTCAAAGTTTGCATTTTCGGATGTTGAAAGTTGAGTAAGTTGAGGACTCAACCTTTCATACAATTTGACAAGTTTGGTGACAGCATCACAAATTATATCAACCTTTTGATTCAAGGATGCATAATCTTGTTGAACAGAAGCAACTTCTTTTTGCATGTCTTCACGAAGTTCACGAATTTGCAAATTAACATCCTCCCTTACTTTCTTCACTTCCTGAACAAAAAGAACATGCCTTTCCTTTGTGACATTCTTCAACTCTTTCACATCACATGTAAACTTTGAATTTTGAGAATTGATCCGAAGTTCATTATTTTGATCATTATGATCAACTTTCTGATGGGTTTTGAGCATTCTAACATTTCCTAATTGTACATGCAACCCTAATAACCTTGGATCTATGTTTGTCTAATAATCATGCAAAGTTGAATTCCAAGGTTATATTCCTATCTAGCATACATGGGGAACATTTTTAACTTGAATGAAAGATAGAATAACTTACCTTGTTGTTGATTATGATCCTTGAAACCTTGTGAGCCTAGCACCCCAAGTGTGATACCTCAAATGCTTCACACAACACCAAATGCAAAGGAGTAAACTTTGAGAGAATCTTACACTTGCAAAATCGGCTCTAGCCCTCTTGTTTCTTAGTGTAGCCTATTTTGGTGGAGAATGGCTTTCTTATATAGTGTTGACACATCTAGGGTTACACCATGTAAAACCTAATGTGTCATGACTCTTCATTTCCATGACCCATGGGTTTGTAACTCCCATGGAGCATCCATGGAGCATCCTATGGGTGGAACCCAACTTGATAATCCATGGAGCCTCTTAGCCCACTATATAAGATATGGAAGATTTACATAATCTACCTATATATTTAATTAGTTATCTTTTGATCACTTAATTAATTCTAAATTAATTCTTGATCAAACTAATTAAATAATATTATTAATATATTAGAACTTATAATATATTAATAAACCATAAGTGTTATTTCTCTCATTTTAGTTTATCCAATTGCATGGTGCCATGCAACCCAAATGGACCATGCCGGGTCGGGTCAAGTACATACCAGAAATAGTTATGGACTTAGACACCTTATCCAACAGTCTCCCACTTGGATAAGTCTAATAACTATAACTGCAATACTTCAGGAACCGATCGGCAATCGTAGCTCTTTCAAGGTCTCTCGGAACTGAGAAGATGATGATACGCCATTTAAGATAAGTGATCATATAATCCTCTGTTCTAGATATCAGCCGGACAAATACATGGAACAATGTCTTACTTATTGTCCAGCAGTTTGTTTCCTGATTTCCGATTTGTTTGACAAAGAACTTAATTGAACACATCAACTTAGTTCTGACCGGGCCCGGTACATAGGTCAAAACAAAATCATCGAGGGGCCCAGATATCAGCTTCTAATCCAAGAAGGAACAGATAAACTTCGACTCATATGTTTGTTCTACCACTCATTGAATTATACACAAAAGCACGTTTTATAACATCGAGTTACCAATGCGTTAACGTACAATCAATGCATAACCAACTCATAAGTAACAAATCATATCTCTAGGTTTGAAGACTTATATGATATTACCGTCTCACGATCACTCGAGATAAATTCCATGAAGTGATTCCAGTGAGCGTGGGTTGAGTCCAATGCTCAGAACTTATGAGCACTCATGAGTGTTGTAGCCATGTCCAACAACTTAGACCTCTGCAACCAATCATGACAGTCTTGATTCATACCTACTTCCGACATATGACCGACTGTGGAGGTTCGAATAATATGATATACCAAACATAATTATTCTGGAAGTCAAAGCATGCAAAAGAAATATAGTAAACAATCGACAAGAGATAGCAACACTTTACTCATAAATAAAACACCTTTTATTCATCATCTAATGTCAATTACACTTTACAAATTTCAAGGTTATGTAACTACTAAATCTAATAGCATCCTTCAGCCCTATGCTCCGAGCATGCTGGAGATGCTTAACCCGAGTCAGTCCCTTCGTGAGGGGATCTACTGGATTCTCATCCGATGATACCCTCTTTGCCACGAGGAGTCCTTCTTCTATTCGATGTCTGATGAAATGGTATTTTCTGTCGATGTGTCTGGATCTCCCGTGATCCCTTGGTTCCTTGGCTAAGGCAACTGCACTTTCACTATCACAGAAAATTTCCATTGGCTCTTTAATAGCTGGTACAACTCCAAGGTCTCCAATGAAGTTCTTCAGCCATATCGCCTCCTTTGTTGCCTCGCTAGCTACTATATACTCTGATTCGCAAGTTGAATCAGCCACTGTCTCTTGCTTGGAACTCTTCCAAGAAATTGCTCCTCCATTTAAGGTAAAGACCCAGCCTGACTGAGAGCGGAAATTATCCCTATCAGTCTGAAAGCTAGCATCACTATACCCTACAACTCTCAAGTCTTCACTCCCACCGAGGGTAAGGACCCAGTCCTTAGTCCTCCGTAGGTACTTGAGGATATTCTTTACCGCAGTCCAGTGTGCCTTGCTAGGGTTCCCCTGATACCTGCTAACCATGCTCAAAGCAAAGGCTACATCAGGTCGAGTACACGTCATAGCATACATGATCGATCCTACAGCCGAAGCATAAGGTATTCGACTCATTTCTGCTATCTCAACCTCAGTACTAGGGCTTTGTGTCTTACTCAATCTGGCATTACTCTGGATGGGTAACTCTCCTTTCTTGGAGTCCTGCATGCCGAATCTCTTCAACACCTTATCCAAGTAAGTACTCTGACTAAGTCCAATTAGTCTTTTACTCCGGTCTCTCAAGATCCTTATCCCTAGAATATAGGCAGCTTCTCCTAGGTCTTTCATAGAGAAACACTTCCCAAGCCAGGACTTAACTTCCTGCAGAGTTGGGATGTCATTTCCTATGAGTAGTATGTCATCCACATACAATACCAAAAAGCTAACTATACTCCCACTAGCCTTGACATATACACAAGATTCATCTTCACTCCTAGAAAAGCCAAATTCCTTGACTTTCTCATCAAAGCAAAGATTCCATCTGCGAGGTGCTTGCTTTAACCCATAAATGGATTTCTCAAGCTTACACACTCTATTAGGGTACTCTATATTGACAAAACCCTCTGGCTGACTCATGTAAACATCCTCAGCCAACTCTCCATTAAGGAAAGCGGTTTTGACATCCATTTGCCATATTTCATAGTCATGAAATGCGGCTATGGCTAACAGAACCCTAATAGACTGAATCTTGGCCACTGGAGAAAAGGTCTCATCATAATCAACTCCCGGAGTTTGTGAGAAACCCTTTGCAACCAGTCGTGCCTTATAAGTGTGTACATTACCATCCATGTCGGTCTTCTTCTTGAAGATCCATTTGCACCCTACAGTCTTACGACCTGGTACATTCTCAACCAAGTTCCAAACTTGATTGTTATACATGGACTGTATCTTGCTGTCCATTGCCTCTTTCCACTTGGCTGACTCAGGGCCTGCCATGGCTTCCGCGTAACTGTTAGGTTCATCCAGACCTATAAGTGTCTCATCACTGATAAGTGTATCACCTTCCGCAGTAATATGGAATCCATAGTAATGCTCAGGTGCATTCCTAACCCTTGTGGAACGCCTCAGAGGTACAGACTTGTCAATTGGCTCAACAGAAGTTTCCTCCTCAAGTTGAGTGCTAGGGTTTGAAGTTCCTTCACCACTTGACTCTTGAATTTCTTCAAGGTCAACTTGCCTCCCACTGTCTCCTTGGCTTATGAACTCTCTCTCTCGAAAGAAAGCCCTCCTAGGTACAAAGACCACATTCTCATTAGGTCTGTAGAAGAGGTAACCAAAGGATTTATGTGGGTAGCCGATGAAAATACACCTCTCACTTCGAGGTTCGAGCTTATCATGAGTCTCGCGTCTCACGAAAGCCTCGCAACCCCAAATCTTAATGTGGTCTAGTTTGGGTACTTTACCAGTCCACATCTCATGAGGATTTTTGGCAACTTTCTTTGTGGGAACTAGATTAAGGATATGGGCGGCAGTCTCTAAGGCATACCCCCAAAATGAGATTGGTAGCAAAGCTCGACTCATCATGGAACGAACCATATCCAACAAGGTTCGATTACGCCTCTCAGCTACACCATTAAACTGCGGTGTCTTGGGAGGTGTCAATTGTGAGACAATCCCACATTCCCTAAGATAGTCGAGGAACTCTGAACTAAGATACTCACCACCTCGATCGAATCGAAGCATCTTAATGTTCCTGCCCAATTGATTCTCGACTTCCTGTTTAAACTCTTTAAACCTCTCAAAAGTCTCTAACTTATGCTTGATTAAGTAGACATATCCATATCTACTGTAATCATCAGTAAAAGTCAAATAATAACGATTAGCATCCCTTGTGGCATGTTTGAAGGGCCCACACACATCCGTGTGTAAGAGATCCAACAAACCTTCACCCCTTTCACAAGAACCTGTGAAGGGTGACTTTGTCATTTTTCCAAGTAAGCATGATTCGCAACTATCATCTGACTTTAGGTCAAATGACTCCAATACTCCATCCTTTTGGAGTTGGCCTATGCGTTTCTTGCTTATATGTCCAAGACGACACTGCCATAATGATGCTTTATCCAAGTTATTATCATTAACAGAATCAATACACAATACATTATTTCCTAAGTTATCAACCATAGATACAGTTTCATACACACCATCACAAGGTAATGCTTTAAAATAAAGAACATTATTAAAGAAATCATTAATCGAACCAACTTCATTATCAAATGAAAAGGTGAAACCTTGTTTATACAATGCATGAAAGGAAATAATATTTCTTGCCATTTCTGGCGAATAACAACATTTATTCAAATCTAAACTAAACCCACTACTTAGCGATAAAGTATAAACTCCAATCTTGGTGACAGGTAAAGCTTTCCTATTCCCCATGATTAAGTTTATTCTTCCATGCTCCACATTCTCACTTCTTCTTAGTCCCTGCAAATCAGAACATATATGAATACCACAACCGGTATCAAGGACCCAAGAGTTAGAATGGGGTGAGTTATTAGATAAGATAGTGTAAATACATGCATAGTTGGGTTTAACTTTCCTATCCTTCACAACTTGCTGGTACTTTGGGCAGTTCCGCTTCCAATGTGACTTTTCATGGCAATAGAAGCATTCAGCCTCTTTAGGGTCAGAAGAAGGAGTGAAAAAACCTTTCTTGGTTCCACTTGAAGAAGAGCCATCAAGGGTCCTAGCCTTGGTACCCTTCGAAGAGCTCTTCCTCTTCTTCCCTCTACCTTTCCCGATTGCCAAAACCGGGGCGGAGTTTGGAGTAGGAGTGTTAACAACCGACTTACCCTTAAGACCTGTTTCTGCGGTCTTGAGGAGTCCCTGAAGTTTGCTGAGTGTGACCTCTTCCTTATTCATGTGATATGTCATGCGGAATTGATCATAGCACGATGGTAAGGAGTGCAAAATGATATCTATTGCAAGCTCCTCAGGGAAGTTCACATTAAGCTTCAGCAACCGATCCACATACCTTTGCATTTTCTGCATGTGGCTCGTGACGGATTCCCCGTCCTTCATCATGGTTGTTATGATACAGCATATGATTTCATACCTCTCTTGTCGTGCACTTTGATGGTATCTTTCCATCAGATCTTGGTGCATTTCAAAAGGGTAGAAGTCCTCATAGGACTTTTGGAGTTCCACTGTCATGGTGGCCAACATGATGCATGCCACTTTTGTAGCATCCCTTTCATGTGCCCGGAAGTCAGCAATCTCCTGGGGAGTTGCAGTGGTCTCATCAATCTCCTTAAGCTCCTTGTCAAGGACATATTCTTTGTCCTCGTAGCGGGTAATCATCCTGATGTTTCTGATCCATTCATTGAAGTTGGATCCATCAAAAGTGACTTTCCCACACAAGTTCATAAGGGTAAAGGAGCCATTAGCATTAGAGCCAGAAGCAGCATTGTTTGAAGACATCTGAAAGAAGAGAACAAGATTAGTTTAGATATTAAGAGAGTCCTTAATAAAACACCCAGATGTAATATTAAGGCTAGGATCCAATCACAATATATTATAACTTAGAAGAGGTATGCCGTAATCCAAGCTATAACATATTTGAAAGGTAGGTGAATGACGATTCACCAATTTCCACCATGAAAAACGAAATATAAATATTAGGTTTTTAATTGGTTCTTAGAAATTCCTAGATTCTTTTGAGATTCAATGAACTTTTCAAAGGCATGTTTCAATCTCGAGTGTGCCCTCCAAGTTTTGTGACTGGGATACCGAGGATCACAAAACGAGGTGTAAAGTAACCATGCAAATCACTTGGTACCCTCAAGGTTTATCACTCAATCGATGTGCCGGTAAACCACACACGCTCCACCGATGCTATGGTAAACCTTAAGTCACCCTTTACCTACCTTGTTAAGTCCAAGTTAGTGTGCCAGTTAACCACACACGCTCCACCAACGACTTAAACAAAGTGTAAAGTGTAATTTCATGGATTAGCACCTTATTCACATTTTCCTAAAGTAACTAAGATTGGGAATTTAATAAAAGCATTTAGTTACTTTATAATATTCATCATACTTTTAATGAGAATTTATAAGTCCTTGTCTTACCCGTTCGGCTAACGACCCTCCACCGATCAAGGAAGCGGTGGGTGAGAGTGGACACCCATTAAGTTGCCATTTTATAGGCAACAACCTTATACCCCCTTATAGACCGGCTTCGTGAATGAGGCGTACTAGCGGTAAGACGACTTGACGTTATACATATATAAATTAGTAACTTATAATATTATAAAGTATAAGGGTTGAATTTTAACTTTTAACATTCTAAGGGTTGGAACTAAAGTTTTAATCAAGACTTTACATGTTCCAAAACTTGAGGGCAAGTTTTGTAAACTTCCAAAACTTTTCATTTCTTATAACTTATGAATTAATTGAGTAATAAAAATGAAGACTCTTCATTTTTATAACTCTTGTGTTCTTTTAATGGCTTTAATAAAAGTGAGACTTTTGGTTTTCCATAACTCGAGGACAAGTTATGGACTCCATTAAAACACATTACGATCATGAATTAAACTACCATGAAGGTAACAAACAATTCCTATGATCATCTAATCTTCATAAGTTCAAGAACATGAATATGAACACTTTCAAGAATCAAAAAATTACACTTAAAAAAAACTTGTAATTTTAATAATTGCCATTGTAAATGGATTAGCATAAACATTACACCATCTAAAACAAGCTTTAAAACATCAAAACAGTTTAGGGTAATGTTTCTAGTCCATTTCCAGCAACAAATGTGCAAACTTTCATACGAGCAGAAAACAGAAAAACGATTTTTTTTCAAGCTGTTTGCACACAAAAAAAAAACAACAAACAAACCTAGGCTCTGATACCACTGATGGGTTTTGAGCATTCTAACACTTCCTAAGTGTACATGCAACCCTAATACCCTTGGATCTATGTTTTTCTAATAATCATGCAAAGTTGAATTCCAAGGTTATATTCCTATCTAGCATACATGGGGAACATTTTTAACTTGAATGAAAGATAGAATAACTTACCTTGTTGTTGATTATGATCCTTGAAACCTTGTGAGCCTAGCACCCCAAGTGTGATGCCTCAAATGCTTCACACAACACCAAATGCAAAGGATTAAACTTTGAGAGAATCTTACACTTGCAAAATCGGCTCTAGCCCTCTTGTTTCTTAGTGTAGCCTATTTTGGTGGAGAATGGATTTCTTATATAGTGTTGACACATCTAGGGTTACACCATGTAAAACCTAATGTGTCATGACTCTTCATTTCCATGACCCATGGGTTTGTAACTCCCATGGAGCATCCATGGAGCATCCTATGGGTGGAACCCAACTTGATAATCCATGGAGCCTCTTAGCCCACTATATAAGATATGGAAGATTTACATAATCTACCCATATATTTAATTAGTTATCTTTTGATCACTTAATTAATTCTAAATTAATTCTTGATCAAACTAATTAAATAATATTATTAATATATTAGAACTTATAATATATTAATAAACCATAAGTGTTATTTCTCTCATTTTAGTTTATCCAATTGCATGGTGCCATGCAACCCAAATGGACCATGCCGGGTCGGGTCAAGTACATACCAGAAATAGTTATGGACTTAGACACCTTATCCAACACTTTCTCCAAATTCTTGATTCAGAGTCAGTAAGCATTCCAGATACTTTGATCACAACTCTGGCTTCGAACATCTTCAACATAGTATCAACCTCCAAACTTAAAATACATGAGCCACCCCCCAAATCAGCTTGAGATTGAATTATCGAATTCAACTTCTGATTCAGAATTTTAAATTGCTTCATGGTCATTAGCATATGATCTGGAAACTGCTCTTCTTCATCATGAAATTCCAATTCCTCAAACATGCCTCCAAACCCCTCTGTATCAGTTTCTGTCTCCATAAAAATGTTTTCTTGAACATTCGAAGTCGGTTTGGGTGTGTCAGTGGATTGAGAAGAAAATATAGAAGTGAATGGTTGATTGATAATATGTTCGAATGTAGGAGAATCAGTGGTTGAAGTAGTGGGAATAATGAATGGTGGTAAAGAAACACGACTTTCGAAGGAAACAGAAGTAGATTGACCTGGATCTTCATTCTTCGCATCTCCATCACCCATATTGACATTTGCATCCGTGTCAGATACATTTGCAGGGATGCCTGAAGTTCGTACCTCCTCAGAAACTGATTTGGCAACCGAATCTTCGGGTGGTATGACAATTGTCTGCTCAGGAGTTGAACTTCCTTCGTGAGGAGTGAACTCTGGTGTTTCTGGAATTCATTCATCATCATCTTCTGTTGACTCAGTAGAAATCACAAGTTTTCGAGTCTTCTTCTTCTTCTTCTTGGACAAATGTTTTGCCATATCCTCAGCCCTTCGTTTCTTGGACACCGGAGAAACAGGTACTGGCACTTCTCTAATTAAAACACCTTGATGAGTGATTTGAGGTTTTCGAACCACTTTATGTATAAGAGACTTTCTTTTATGGGTTGACTTCATTTTTATTCTTCGAAACATACCAGTCTTCGAAGGAATAACTACATTCTCTTGTGTTTCTTCAATAAGAGGCTCAATCACTTGAGTTTCAGCAACATACACTTCAACTATTACAGACTTCTTCTTTGGAGATTTCGAAGATTTTAACTCGGTTTCAGTTTTCTTCGTCTTCTTGGATTTCTTATCATCTCTTCCCAATAGAATGCCAGTTTCGACTGTAGAATCAATGGTCTTCAAATATGCCACCAAGACAGAATTCGAAGGATCAACTCATTTAAGCATTGCATCAGGAATACGAGCAACTGATGGAAAAACTTCAGCACTATCTGTGACATCCTTCGGATAATGGTACGATTGAAAAACGACTCTTTCTTCATCACTGGGTACCAAAATCCCTTCCTTGCTGTAAAAGTATTGCAAAATCAAGCTCCAGTATCTTGCACACGAAATACCATGAATAGCATTCGTGTGTTCTACACCCTTTTGGAATTCCTTCCATAATTGTGTAGAATAATCCACTTGAAGATCATAATAGATTCCAGCAACCATTGCATAAACTTCCATTCTTCCTTTATCAAGACCAACTGTTCTCCCAGTTAAACATCTTAGAAAGATTCCAAATAAGAAATTCCATAGTCGTGGAAGACCAGATTTCTTAAAATCACTGATCTTGGACAATGGAGGCTGATATCCCATCTCATTAAACATGTAAACGATTTAAGGGAATGTGAAAGCAACATATGGAGGAGAATTCGGAATTTCAAGAATTTGACAAAATAGTTTCTTGGATAGCCTGACCTTTTTGTCGTTTACCAGATGAAAAGTAATCGTATCAGAAGCTTTGTTGTAAGTAGCAGTTGATCCTGCTTGAGAAAGCCAGGACATTGGAACAGAGAATGAACTGAACATTGCCTTAGACAAAACAGAGTTCTTCAAGGCAACAATTAGCATCTTCAATTCTTCCTGGTATTGAGAAACATCACCCTCCAAGTGATAGTTTGATGCTTGAATCTTCATTATTGGTAATGAAGAGGCATCTTCAGTGGTATGAGATTCAACATGAGCAGAAGTGGCCATTGTTAGGGTTTGAAGATTTTGAAGATCAGAGAATTTGGGAATTGTTCTTTTTGATCGCGTAAACTAATAATGAACCCTTGAATGCCCTTTTATATTTAACCGTGAAGTTTGAATTTGAAGCGGGATAGGTATTTAATGATATCCGACGTGGCACCTTGAAAATCGGACCATTACTGCGTAAAAGTAGCCATGCCTTAAAAAGTAGCTGTCACATCGCCTTGAAAAACAGACAGAATACCATACGTCATTTATAAACAGCCTGTCTTCTTATCCCCATGATGATTGTAACCGTCAGAACCCTTCGTATGGAAGCAACGCTCTTTCACTTTTGGGATGAAAAGCGAAGTCATATGCCAGATATTTGAAATCATCAGCCTGAGTTGGTATTACTCAGAACCTCAAGGATTTCGTGAGTGCAGTGTTCCAAAGAATGTAGACGAGAAACAAAGATAAGAAAATTTTGGGATATTGTGATGTCAAACAATTGACACAAAAGCAGATGAAATCCCGGGCAAAGATTACTTCATTAATCATTAAGAGAAATGATCAATAGCTTATGTGGGCTCCCGTGAATTACAATCGAATACTTGTTGATAAGTATCAAAGGGTTTCTTTAATAATGCTTCGTGGGTAGGAAAAAAATTTCGTTACATATCATCCTAAACATAAGGTGAGAAATTATAACAGAAATTACTTGTTTAACCAGTGTAGTCATTGACAAGTGTGTTTTGGAAAATTTTAAGTGACATGGATTTTTGAATGAAACTCACACGGAAATCATATTCAAGAAAAAATTTGTGTTGGATCTTGTTGGGTAACAAACGTCATGGTTTTCAAATGTTTGATCAAGACCACTCATTTGAAATGAATATGATTTGGAGTTTCGAATTTTGATACTGAAACAAATGTTTCGTGAAAATCTGGAACATTGTTCCCCGTCAATTCCTTCAAAGTATATTGAAAATTGGGTTTCACTTTCATCACGGTCTCATGATGTCAGATCATAAACACAGATTTTTGATATGTCTAAGTCTCGATGGGTTTGATCAGAGACCTCTCGGACATATGTCTTTGTGTGTGATCGTGTAAGAACTTTATAGGTGAAAAAGATTGATGTAAGACACGAAAAGTACCTCTGTTATTTTTGGACGAAACAGTAAACTCTTAACTCATTTTGAGAAGACTCAGGTAGCTCAGAGACTAATGTGAATATAAGCCTGATTGGGAAGAAATTTTCGTATGAATAATTTCATTAAGGCTTTCGTACACACACATTGAGTCATTAGAGGCTTTTGGACTACATGCAGCAGCATGCTTCTAGGGACAACTTAACTAGTTCAAATGAGGAAAAATTTATCGATTCATACGAAAAATGTACCTGACCCTAGAACTGCAAGCATAATCCACTCTGTATCTTCATGATTATCTGCAACAAAATACTAAAAAGAAATAAGAATCAAAATATTTTTGTTGTTTTGAGTTTTCGAAAGTAAAGAGAGAACAAATGAAAATCTTTTTGGATTTTTGAATTTTCGAAAATTAAATGACAAAAAAAACGAAAATCTTTTTGGATTTTTGAATTTTCGAAAATGAAATGACAAAACAAAAGAAAATCTTTTTGGATTTTTAAATTTTTCGAAAATGAAAATAACCAAACAAACGAAAATCTTTTTGGATTTTTGAATTTTCGAAATTTAAATGACAAAACAAACGAAAATCTATTTGGATTTTTAATTTTTCGAAAATGAAAATATACTGTACTTGTTGCAAAAACACGAAATTTTATCATTCTCTGATAAGTGACAAATGTACGAATTCGAAGGGGTCGAAGCGTTGACTATGAACAGTAACCTCTGAATCAACCCTTAAAATAAGTGACAAATGTACGAATTCGAAGGGGTCGAAGCGTTGACTATGAACAGTAACCTCTGAATGTTGAATGACTTTGCATTGTCTTTTATTCAGCGCCTCTGATTCATTCCTTGTCAACCATCCTTCTCCTTTTTCGCATGGAACAGAATTTCCATCGATCATTCCAAGCCCTTCTATAATTTTCACAAGAGATTTTTCATCTAAGGGTTTCGTGAAAATATCAGCTAACTGATCAGTTGTTTTCACGAAATGTACTTCAATATTTCCATCCTCCACGTGATCTTTGATGAAATGATAACGAAGTGCTATATGTTTAGTCTTCGAATGTGTAACATCCTGAGTTCGGGTATGTTAATTTAATTATTTATTTATTGTTTTATTGAGGAACTCGACGAGTTGATGCCTCAACTCGTCGAGTAAAGTCTGATCTATTGGCGCATTTTCACGAACGGACTCGACGAGTCGGGACCTGACTCGCCGAGTCGGTGCTGATTAGGAAAACCCTAATCCCCGGGTTTGGGAGCCTATTTAAAGACCTTTATGGCCTTCATTTGCGGCCACCTTGTTCCAGAGAAACCCTAGAGAGTTGAGATAGTGAGTTTGAGGGCAAGAGGAGGCTATTTCTTCATCTTTTTGTGTGGTTTTGCTTGAAGGAAGATAGGAGCACAAATCTAGAGTGTGAAGGGGACTGGATCTGAGCTAATCATCTCGTGATATCATCTTTGGAGGTATAAACCTTTCCATTTCGTGTTATATTGATGGGCTTCTTGATTTTAGGGTTTTTACCCTCATTTTATGAAAGATCTAGTGAGTATGAGGTCCTCTTTGGGGTTATGACATTAGATCTGGACCATGAGAGGTCCCTAGAGTCATTACCTTCTAGCTTTTTGCAAGCAAATAAGCAATTGGAGACTAGGTTGCCATTTCTAGTGTTATTTCTCCATTTGAGGCTTGAATTGGGTTGCATTCACGTAAAGGTTGCACCTTTACGTGACTTTTGAGTGTTTAAGGGTTAGATCTATGATTTGGCTAAGCAGATCTGACCTCAGGAGGTTGTATGAGCAAGTCCATGGAGGAAACTCGCCGAGTCCATAGGTAGACTCGACGAGTCGGACCGGGTTGCCCCGGGGTCTGACTCCAGTGGTGATCCGGTGAGTTGAGGGGTGACTCAGTGAGTCGAGTGAGGCTTAGAAAGGGAGGAGTTTGTGGGGACGATGGGACTCGCCGAGTCGTCGTATGCACTCGGCGAGTCTGGTCAAAATGGACAGTTGACTTTTGGGTTGACTTTTAGGGTTTGTCAACAAATGGGCCTTGGGCCCGTAGAGGGGTAGAATGGTCTTTTACCCTTCTAGGGATTTGCATGAGAGAATATCCAAATTGTGAAGAGACATTTATTTAGTGAAATTTATTATTG
Organism: Lactuca virosa; assembly: GCF_052849685.1. Classification (NCBI taxonomy): domain Eukaryota; kingdom Viridiplantae; phylum Streptophyta; class Magnoliopsida; order Asterales; family Asteraceae; genus Lactuca; species Lactuca virosa. The sequence goes on from NC_136429.1 coordinate 321,017,585, forward strand.
TGACTAGGTGGAGGCTAGGGCAGTATTCTGATATCGAGATTTTACCGAGATTCCCGAGGTGAGTCTTCTCACTATACCTTACCTAGAGTGGTAATCAAAGCTATGTGACAGTGTATCTTGTATGCTATTTATGTGTTGTGATTCTATGTGATATGTGATATGCATGATTCAGAGTTTACAGAGTTAGGACCAGTGGGTCCACAAAGTTATGGGACCAAGAGGGTCCCACAGAGATATTTGACCAGAGGGTCATCAGAGTTACAGCCTTGAGTGGCTGATATGTGTTTATGTGGTATTTTCGGGAACTCGCTAAGCATTTATGCTTACAGAGTTTTGTGTATGTGTTTCAGGTACCAGTGATGATCGCGGGAAGGCGCCGGCATGATCTGTACACACTCATGGAGCTTTTGTTTATATGATTCTGGGATACGTTTTTCTATGATGACAGTGGATACATTATGTTTATTATTATTTTATGAATGAAAGTATGTTTTAAAATTGTGAAAAATTATTCGAAAATTTGGGTGTTACAGAATGCTGCACAGGATTATGACAAATTCTTATTGCACTTTGAGAATCACAATATAATGGAATCTTTTTCATATTGATTGCATAATCACGCAATTAACTTTGAATCCATATAATTTGTGAAGTGCAAGCAGCAGCAGCCATATATTATGCTTCAGCTGTTGAAATTGATACACATGTTTACTTTTTCGACTGCCAGCTCACCAATTTGCCATCTAGAAATTGACATCCACCACTTGTGCTTTTTCGATCAAGATTACAACCACCCAAGTCTGCATCCGAATATGCTTGTACAAAGAACCCAGTTTTCGAAGGATACCACAATCCTAACGAAATTGTTCCTTTAAGATAACGAAATATATTCTTCACAGCAGTGAGATGTGGTTCTCGTGGATTAGACTGATACCTTGCACAATTACACACAGAAAACATGATATCAGGTCTACTTGCTGTAAGATAAAGTAACAAACCAATCATGCTCCTATAAAGAGTTATGTCAACTGCAGGTTTATCTAACAAAGGTGTCAACTTTATGCCAGTTGCCATTGGAACTCGTAACTTTTTGCTATTCGTCAATCCAAAATTTTCTACCAGATTCTTCGTATATTTTTCTTGATTAATAAAAATTCCTACTCTGCTTTGACGAATATTCAAACAAAGAAAGTTATTGATTTTTCCCATCATGCTCATTTCGAACTTACTTTTCATCAAATCTTCGAATTCTCTAGATAAAGCAGGGTCAGTTGAGCCAAAAATAATATCATCAACATAAATTTGAACAAGCATTAGATGATCCCCAACTTTCTTTCGAAATAATGTGGGATCAACAGATCCTTGTTTAAATTTAGATTGTTTCAAAAATGAAGTAAGAGTTGCATACCATGCTCGTGGTGCTTGTTTCAAACCATAAACTGCCTTATCTAAAATATAAACATGATTTGGAAATTCTTCGTTAATAAAATTTTGGGGTTGTTCCACATAAACAGTTTCTTCAAGCTCTCCATTTAAAAATGCACACTTCACGTCCATTTGATAAACATCAAAATCTTTGTAAGCTGCATAAGCCAGAAATATACGAACCGCCTCGAGTCTTGCGACAGGGACAAAAGTTTCTTCATAGTCAATTCCTTCTTGTTGTGAATATCCTTTAACAACAAGTCTGGCTTTGTTTCGAACAATATTTCCATCTTTGTCGGTTTTATTTTTATAAATCCATTTTAACCCGACAATCGAAACATTTTCAGGTTTAGGAATTAATCTCCAAACCTTGTTTCGTTCAAATTCAAACAATTCAGATTGCATTGCAACAACCCAATCTGAGTGTTCCATTGCAACCTTAACTGTTTTTGGTTCAATTTTAGAGATGAAAACATTGAACATGCAAAATTCTTGATGAGTATTCAATACCTCATTCTTTGCACAAATTTGAGCTCTTGTTAAAACACCCTCTTGTGGATTCCCAATCACTTGATTCTTCGGATGATCTCTTGTCCATTTTTCCATTGGTGGATATGCTGGATCAAATTCCAAAGGTGCATCTTCATATATTTCATCATTCTCTGAACCTGCAATCGAACAAACATCATCAAAATCATTATTATTCTCAATGTTTTCTAAATGCTCCCCCTCAACATTATGCTCCCTCTCAACATCATGCTCCCCCTCAACACTAGCATTCACTTTTCCATTCTCCCCCTCGAAAGAATGCTCTTCCTCAACTAGAGTATTCGAATCCAATTGCTCCCCCTCCACTGGATTGTTTTGCATGATTTCACCTTTCTCTGGAGAAGTTGATGTTGAATCATCAGTAAGCTTTGTTAGTTCAGAGAGATGATTATCATTTGCATTTATTTCAGCATCAACAGCATGATCTGAAATTCCAAAAATTAAATCATAATCAATATCTAATGTTTGTGAGGATTCAGATTCATCTTGTATGTTTTTCAGAATAGGATGATTTTCAAACTGCAATGTAGTTTGTTTAATATAATAATCATCAAATGTAAGATTAAAAGTTTCTTCAACTTTTCGTGTTCTTTTGTTTAACACACGATATGCAACTGAATTATGCGAATATCCCAAGAAAATCCCTTCATCTGCTTTAGCTTGAAATTTCGTAAGATTATCCTTGAGATTCATAATGAAGCACCTGCATCCGAAAACATGAAAAAATTTGACGTTAGGTTTTCGATTGTTGAGAATTTCATATGGAGTAATGTTAAAACGACGATGAATGAAAGATCTGGTTTGAGTGAAACATGCAGTGGATATTGCTTCAGCCCAAAGGTATTGTGGAAGATTCGCATATGCCAACATAGTCCTTGCCGCTTCGCATAGAGACCTATTTCTTCGTTCAACAACACCATTTTGTTGTGGTGTGTATGGAGATGAAAAGTTATGTGAAATTCCTTTATCCACCAAAAATGAATCAAGAACCTTGTTTTTAAATTCCGTTCCATGATCACTCTTAATTTTTCGAACAATCTTCTTCAATGTTGTTTCCATCTTTTTGATAAAGTCAATCATGATTTGTGCAACTTCGGATTTAAGCCTGAGAAAATAAACCCACGTAAATCTGGAAAAGTCATCAACTATAACTAAAATGTACCTTTTCTTGTTGAGAGTTGAAACGGTTGAAGGACCACACAAATCAATATGTAAGAGCTCCAAAGGTGCAACAATTTTCGAATCAATCGTAATTGGATGACCTTGTTTATGTTGCCTTCCAACTTCACAAGCTGCACATAAAGAATCATTGTCAAATTTAAGTATAGGTAAACCTCTTACCAAATCTTGTACCACTAGTTTATTGATGTTTCGAAAATTGAGATGAGAGAGTCTTCGATGCCAAAGCCAACTTAAGTCTGATGTTTCTTTCGAATGAAGACATATAGCAGGTTTCCCTACTATCGGATTGATGTCCAAAGTGAACATGTCACCTTTCCTTTTGTATTTCAGTAACACTTCTTTTGTGTTGACATTCGAAATAACACTTCCTTCTTCGTTAAAAAGAACTTGATTTCCAGTGCCCACAACAAGTTGGGAAACACTTATCAAGTTATGTTGAAGACCTTCAACATACGCCACATGATTCACTGTGAATTATCCGTTCGTGATCTTCCCATATCCTTTGATTTGACATTTTTTATTGTTCCCAAACTTCACAACTCCAGCATTTTTTAGACTTCGAAGATCACGTAAATTCGCCTTCTTCCCAGTCATGTAACGAGAGCAACCACTATCGATGTACCATTTATTGTCATATTGCTCGTCACATAGTACCTACAATCAATGGAAAAATTTAGGTACCCAAGGCTTTTTGGGTCCTTGGAAATTAGATTTGAATTTCGAATCAAATGAAGACTTTTAACCCAATCACAAACTTTGGTTTTGAGACAATCAATTAAGTTTACATCTTCATTTAAAGGAACCGAAACATAAGTTTTTGATGGTTTCGAATGTTCACTGACATTACCCTTCGAATTCTGAGTTTGTGAATGAACATTCTTTGCTTTTATTACTGGTTTCCAAGCTTTGACTGAAATTTTCGAATCCTTAGAAGATGAACTGCCGTTTGATGAAGTATTCAAATACTTCTCATAAGCTTCGTGAATTTGTTCCTTTGAAAATTTATTCGACTGATACATCTTTCCTTTGCCTTCAAGCCAATGATCAATGTTTTTCCTTGAAGTCATTCCTTTTTCTCGTGAAATTTTCATAGTTTCTTTCTTCGTTTGATTTGGAAAATTTGGCTTTTGAGGAACAAAATTAACTTTTGGTTTTGTTATAAAAGATTGAGCATATGATTTATCAACTGTTGAATTAAAATGTTGACTTTGAAGAAATTTTTGATTTGGATTTGAGTTATTTGAAAATTTTCTTGAAATATTAGTTTCTAAAACTTTGAAAACCTTGGTTGTTTATTCACTTCGGACTTTGAATGATTTGATTGAGATGAATTTTGAGGTTTTGTTGAAAAAGATGAATTTTTAGCATTGAAAACATTTTTGGGTGATTGTGATTCAGACACCTTTTGAGACTCAACATTTTGCAAAAATATTTTCTTTCTTGCTCGTCTTTTTGAAATGTTGTTTTCCTTCGAAAATTTGTCAATTTGATCTTTGAATTCCTTGGAGTTTAGTTTGACAGCTTTTTCACTTTCCTTTACAACTTGTTTTGAATTCTCTTTTTCAATTTTTGATTTTTTAACCCATTTTCTTTGTGGTTTTTGACATTGGAACACATACGAATTCTTTGTTAAGTTGTTTTCAACTGTGCTTTGATTTGCGAAAAAACCTTCATCAGTTGTTTTTGAATTATCCTCTTCAACTAACTTCTTTAATTATGGTTTGATTTTCTCAACATTTCCAGTAGTTACGAAAACTTGATTTGGAAAAATGACATCATCTGTACACTTGAAATTTGGATAAACCATTGTATTCGTTTCAAGATAGTGTTCACCTTTTTCATTCATTATTTTTTCGAACTTTTGTGTATCACCATACACTTGATCAACCACTATTCGAGGAGTTTCTTCTTCCTTTGAAGATTTCTTTTCCTTCGAAATTTTCTCTTCATCTTCATCATCACTATCATCAGTTTGACTGTCTTTGAGATCCACGAAGTTCATATCATAAACTTTCAAAGTTGAGGGTATATCAGTTTTATTTTCAACCATCAAATCTGTAACTTTTTCTTTCCCTTTGGATGTTGATGCAACATTAACAACAGACAACTAAGAACACTCAACATCTTCAAGTTCACTAATTTCACTAATATTGTCAGAATTATCTTCAATATCTGCAAAATTAGATTGAAAATCAGATGTTGAATTCTCAGTCTTTTTCAAAATTTGAATTTGTTCAGATTTAGTCAAAGTATCATTCACGATGTTAACTAATTCATTTGCATCAAGACATTCATCAATTTTGACAATTCCATATTTATATCTATCATCAGGAACTTTGTGAAAATCAGCTATTATTTGCTCACAATCATACCAAATATTATCTACCTTTGCTCTTTCGAATCATTATGTAAAATCAAGAACACAAGGAGTAAATAAATCTGTATAAGCTCATATTAGATCTAGAAAGGCTCTGATACTAATTGATGAATCAAAGAATCGAGTATTGATTTAATCAGAGTATGAATTCAGGTAAGAATGTGAGATTGAACCCCGGATGTAAATATGATCTTGTTTCAGCTCTATTACGCTTTCGAATGTTAGAAAAGGTAGTAATTTTCTATGTTGCTCTTTACTTATGTCACATGAATGATGTAAATCAGTTAATTTGCCATAAAGTCTTTTAGCAGAATTACAATAAATGTTTCTTTGTGCTAGCAAAAGTTTGACTTCACTCGTTAAAGTATCCCTATCACACATAATATTTGTTATCTGTAATTCCAAACATTCAATTTTGCTTATTTTCAAGTCTAATCTCGTTTTGGTCTCTAATAACTCCATGGACAATTTGTTGGCCTCATTGCTAGCAGACACAACAATTGAATCAAAATAAGTAACCGTCTCATCAAAAGATATTAGTTTAGAATCATAAGCATGTGTAGGAATATTAAAAGATTCAATAATTTTATGTACCTTTGTTGTCATTGGAGATTTGTCTGCCGTTTTGGATACGAAGCATCGTCCTTGCACATCGAATTCCTCATCATCTGAATCCTCCTCCATTTTCGGATACATTGCTCCATGTGTTGGATTTCTTATTTCTTCATCGTCTGATCCAGATGACCAGATTTGATAAGTTCCGTCTTCATCCTCATGTTCACCTTTTGCAACCAGTGACAAATTCTTGGCTTTCGCACGAACCTCCTCAAGCCTCTCTGCATAATACGCCTCATCCTTGACTTTATTCTTCCTCTCATCCTTCTTTCGAAGCATACAGTCATTCGCAAGATGATTCGCACCGTTGCAATAATGAGAATCTATTCCAGCATCACCTTTCAGCTTTTTCTCAATCTTTCCTTCAGACATTTTCGAATCTTTCTTCTCAACTTTCTTTTTCTCCTCATCAGCAGTTTTACTCACAGCACTTCCTTTTACCTCAGCGAGTTTAGTTTTCGGATTGAACGACTTTTTGAAAAACTTCTTAACCCGATTATTCGAGTAAAAAGCTATTGCCTCATCATCCGAATTCATGATGAATCCTTCTTCTTCCTCAAATTTGATACAAGTGCCATTGGACCTCCCAAATTCAGCTTCGTTTCCTCAACAATTTCATTTACCTCAGTTTCGTGTGTTTTCAACTGATTGTACAAATCATTGAGAGTTGATGTATCAAAACTTTGCTGATTTTTCACCATCATAGTTACACTTCTCCATTCTTTTCGAAGACCCATCACAAAAATTAGATTGAATTCCATTGAAGTCCTGGTAATTCCATAGCGATTACAACGATAGATTAACTCGTTCAGTCGATCATAGTAGACTTCGATTGTTTCACCTTCTTTTTGTCTGAAATCTTTCAGCTCAACCAAACACTGTTTGACTGAATTGATTTTCGTCTTCTCACTTCCTTAAAACTTATCTTTCAGATTGTTCCAGATCTCCTTTGCAGTTGTACAACTCCTAACGTAATTGTACACAACTGGAGGTAAAGCACCTCGCAGTTCCCTCATACACCTTTTCTCCAGTTTCTTCAGACGATCAGATTGATTATCAACACCAGAACTTGTGGAAAAAGATCCGATTGGTTGAACATTCACTGGAACATTGACATTTCCAGTGATACATGACCATAATTCTTCATCAAGACCATTCATATAATCCTGCATACGATCAGCCCACTGATCATAGTATTCAGGGACTAGCATTGGAATTTTGGTTGATGATCCTAACAGATGAGAAAACGAGGTCATCGAATTGAGATTGAAACTCGCCATTGTTGTACGGAAGTTGATTTTGAAAATTCTTAAGAAGATTTGGAAATTTGAAATCAAACTAGTTGAATCAAATCGAAATTGCTAGAAGAACACTCGATTTAACAATTCAAATGCAGAATCAAATCACAGACTAAGATCTAGACAAGTTTTTCATGATCAAAAAAGTGCGGAAACTTTTGAACCAAAAATTTGATTCAAAAACTTTTTGAATGAATGAAAATCAGATCACAGATGTGATTCCTGCTCTGATACCAATTGATGAATCAAAGAATCGAGTATTGATTTAATCAGAGTATGAATTCAGGTAAGAATGCGAGATTGAACACCGGATGTAAATATGATTTTGTTTCAGCTCTATTACGCTTTCAAATGTTTACATAGTACAATAGACAGGTCTGTAAAAACTCTTATCTAACTCTAGTAAGTAACCCTATTTATAGGGAATCGAAAGCGTACAAAAAATATACTAAGGCCTAGACACTTAAGCTTCGAATAAAAGCGCCCTAGTAAAATACATTACAAAACATTCGAAGAGTTCAAAATACATTTCGACTAATTTCAACAATTCGACCATTACAATTCTCCCTCCTTCATCCTAGCTGTTATCATGGAGGAAAGTATTTTATACCTATCCTGACGAGCACTCTGATGGTACCTATCCATCAGATCCTGGTGCATCTCAAAATGGTAGAAATCTTCATAGGATTTCTGGAGTTCAGCTGTCATTGTGGCCAACATGATGCAAGACACCTTAGTGGCATCATTCTCATGGGTAGTGTACTCAGCAATCTCCTCAGGAGTAGAAGTCGACTCATCGATAACCTTTAGCTCCTTATCGAGGACATACTCTTTGCCCTCATAGCGAGTAATCATTCTGATATTTCTAATCCATTCATTGAAATTGGAACCATCAAAAGTGACTTTCCCACACAAGTTCATTAGGGAAAAGGAGCATGTACGGTTTGAGCCAGTAGCAGTGTTGGAAGACATCTGAAAGAAAGAAAGACAAGTTTTATTAGATAAAGAGTCCTTAATAAGTCACCCAAATGAAATATTAAGGCTAGGATCCTACAAACTATTTCATAACTTGGAAGAGGGATGCCGTAATCCAAGCTATAAAATATTTGAAGGTAGGAAAATGACGATTTACCAATTTCCACCATTATAAACAAAATAAATTATGAAGTTTTAATTGGATTTGAAACTCCTAGATCTTTTGAGATACATTGAACTTTGAATGGCATGTTTAAGTCTCGATTGTCCCCTCTCAAGTGTGTGACTGGGATGCCGAGGATCACAAACAAGATGTGAATAACCATGCAAATTGACTTGGTACCCTTAATTTTATCACCAAATTGATGTGCCGGTTAACCACACGTGCTCCACCGATCTATGATAAAACTTAATTCACCCTTTGCCACTCTTACTAGTCCTTGTTAGTGTGCCGGTTAACCACACACGCTCCACTAACGACTTGGTAAGGTACAAAGTGTAATTTCATGGGTTAGCACCTATTTCACATTTTCCTAAAGTACCTAATATTGGGAATTAATAAAGTTTTAGTTACTTTATAATTTCATTATACTTTTAATGAGGATTAATGTCCTATCCTACCCATTCGGCTAACGACCCTCCACCAGTAAAGGAAGCGGTGGGTGAGAGTGGACACCCATTAAGCTGCCATTTTATAGGCAACAACCTTATACCCCCTTATAAACCGGCTTTGTGAATGAGCCTACTAACGGTAAGACTGACTTATTCTTATACATATCTATATATTTAAACTTTTAATATAATAATAGTATAAGGGTTTAATTTTAAACTTTTAAAACTCTAAGGTTTAATTTGGAAATTAAAGTATTAGGGTGTAAGACTTTAAAAATTCCAAAACTTGAGGGCAAGTATTGAAACTATTCAAGACCTTTCATTTCATAACTTATGAGTTTAATGGTCCATTAAAATGAAGACTATTCATTTTCTATAACCTCTTATTCTTTAATAACACTTTTAAGGAAGAGACTTTTGGTTATCCATAACTTGAGGACAAGTTATGGACTCCATCATTAGGCATTAAGATCAAGAATCATATTAACAAGCAAGTTACACATAATTTCTATGATCTTCTAAAACTCATAAGAACATGAACATTCATATCAAAATTTCAAGAATCATATTAACACATATAAAACATGGAATTTTGATATTTGCCATTGTAAATGGAATAGCATAATCATTACCACATCAAAAACAGGTTTTAAGGTTCAAAAAACAGTTTAGGGTAATGACCCTCATCCAATGCCAAACAAAACCCTGAAATTTTGCATACAGGGGTGTCACCACATCGTGGTAAAGACTGTCACGTCGTGGTGAGCAGTCAGATGCAAAAAATGTAGAATTTCAACTTTTGAAAAAACATGTAGCATCAAGTATCAATCAAACAAGCCTAGGCTCTGATACCACTGATGGGTTTTGAGCATACTAACACTACTATGGTGTACATGCAACCCTAGAAACCTTGGATCTATATTTTACTATGATACATGCAAATTTGATTTCCAAGGTCCATAACCTATCTAGCATAGCATGGGGAACTTTTAAATATAAATGCTAGTTGTAGAACATACCTTATGTTCTTTGGATTCCTTTGAAAACCTTGTGAGCCTAGCACCTCAAGTGTGATGCCTCAAATGTCTCACGCAACACCACAATACTTGGAATAACCTTGAGAGAAGTTCACTAACACCTCAAAATCGGCTAGCCCTCTTTCATGCTTGTACAAGTGCCGATTTTGCTAGTCTAGGGATCCTTTTATAGTTGTGGCACAATTAGGTTACACCATGTAAACCCTAATTGTCATGGCTTTCCATATTCCATGATCCATGGGTTTGTAACCTCCATGGACTATCCATGGAGCACCTTTTGGGTTTTACCCCAATCCAACAAACCATGGATCATTAGCCCACTATACAAGAATAGATGATTTACACAATTAACCGCATATATTTAATTAGTCTCTTTTTGATCACTTAATTAATTCCAAATTAAATCTTTGATCAATACTAATTAAATATTATTATTAATATATTATAACTTATAATATATTAATAACCTTAAGTGTCCTTTCTCTCATTTTGGTCTATCCAAGCATTGCAATGCCATGCAACCCAAATGGACCATGCCGGGCCGGGTCAAGTACATACCAAATATAGTTATGGACTTAGACACTATATCCAACAATATCAACGGTGGTGGTACCAATGGAGGGTGGAATAGAGATCGTGGGGGTCGAAGTGGCGACCATGGTGGTGGTCGATGGTCTCAATCGCTAGCCCCAACTCTTCAAACCCTACCGGGCTAGGGTTTTGGATGGTACCCACTACACTCAGTAGGTTACAGGCTACTTCCAACTCCTCAACAACATCAAGATTGTCTCTCGGCCTAACTGTTGGATTAGTGTCTAAGTCCATAACTATAATTGGTATATACTTGACCCGACCCGGCATGGTCCATTTGGGTTGCATGGCATCGGGACATTTGGATAGACCTTTTGTGAGAAGAGGATATTTGTGACATATTAATATATTATAAGTTCTAATATATTAATATGAAATCATATTATTTAATTAGTATTGATCAAGCATTAATTTGGAATTAATTTAGTGATCAAAAGAGACTAATTAAATATATAGGGATTGATTGTGTAAATCATTCATTCTTATATACGTGGGCTTATGATCCATGATTCCTTATGTTGGGTTTAACCCATGTGGTGACCCATGGATACTCCATGGAGGTTAAAACCCATGGAGCATAAGGAATGGGTAAATTCATGGGTTACATGGTGTAACCCTAATGTGCACACTATATAAAGACTCCATTGGTAGGTGAAATCGGCAGTAGTGCACACACAAGAGGGCAAGCCGATTTCTAGAGTCCATGTATCTCTTCTCATGGTTATTACAAATGTTGGTGATGTTGTATGAACCATTTGAGGTGTCACACTTGGGGCACCAGGCTCTTGAGCTCCATGGATTCAAGCTACATCAAAAAAAGGTATGTATTCTATCTAGTTTTGTTATACTAGTACTTATGATTGTATGCTAGTTAGGGTAATACCTTGGAAACTTCAAGTTTGCATGTATAATAGTGAAAACATAGATCCAAGGTATTTAGGGTTGCATGTACACCATAGGAGTGTTAGAATGCTCAAAACCCAACAGTGGTATCAGAGCCTATGCTTGTTTTCAATTATACTTGATGCAAATAGCTGAAAAAATCGATTTTCTGGTTGTCTGGGCACTGGACTCGCCGAGTCCATGAAGAAACTCATCCTACTCGTCGAGTAGGTTCATACACTGGACGAGTAGAAGCCCCTGACAGCATATTTTTGACTTTTAAGGCTGGAATTGGTCTAGAATCATTACCTTAAACTGTTTTGGGCTTATAAAAACTTGTTTTTAATGTGTTAATGATTATGGTAAACCAATTTCAATGTTATTATCAAAGTTTCAAGTTTTATATATGTTTATATGATTTTTTGAAAATTGTTGATATGGATTGTTCATGCTTATGAGTTTTGGTAGATCATAGGAATTATGTGCAAATTGTTTGTTAGTGTAATTCTTGATCTTAATGACATTGTATGGACTCCATAACTTGTCCTCAAGTTCTGGATTACCAAAACTTTTTGTGTGTTACCTTGTTTTATGAGTTAATTCAGATTAATTGAAAAATTATGTGTTAGATGTTTTCAATCCAAATTGATCTAAAAGTAGTTCATAAAATGTGTTTTTTTGTAACTTATCCTCAAGTTATATGAAAAGTCACATTTATGAATCTTAAAACTCATAAAAGTGTCATAGGTTACAAAATGAAGAGTCTTTTTCTCATAAATAGTTTTATGGAATTCATAACTTGTCCTCAAGTTATGGATGTTCAAGAGTCTCTTCATTAAAGTTTTTAATACTTTAATTAAACTCATAAGTTATGAAAATCCAAGAGTTTTGAAAAGTTTCAATACTTCCTCAAGTTTTGGAATGTGTAAAGTTTTGCTTATGAATGCTTTAATTCCAAATCAAACCCTAGAATTTTAAAAGTTTAAAATTCAACGCTTATACTATTATTATAATTTTAGTTATATAGATATGTATAAGATATAGTCAATCTTATCGTTAGTAGACCTCATTCACGAAGCCGGTCTATAAGGGGGGTATAAGGTTATTGGCTATAAAATGGCAGTTTAATGGGTGTCCACTCTCACCCACCGCTTCCTTGACTGGTGGAGGGTCATTAGCCGAACGGGTAGGATAAAGACTATAATTCTCCCTTCATTAAAAGTATAATGATAAATACTAAGTAACTAAACACTTATAAATTCCCAATCTTAGGTACTTAGGAAAATGTGAATTTGGTGCTAACCCATGAAATTACACTTTGCACCTTTGTTAAGTAATTAGTGGAGCGTGTGTGGTTAACCGACACACTAAAATAGGACTGACAATGTGTGGCGAAGGGTAACTTAAGTTTATCATAGATTGGTGGAGCGTGTGTGGTTAAACGACACATCAATTAGGTGATAAAGTTGAGGGTACCAAGTCAATTTGCATGGTTATTCACACCTTGTTTGTGATCCTCGACATCCCAGTCACAAACTTGAGAGGGCACCATCGAGATTCAAACATTACATTGAAAGATCAATGTATCTCAAAAGATCTAGGAGTTTCAAATATAATTAAAACTTAATTATATTTCGTTTTCATGGTGGAAATTGGTAAATCGTCATTTACCTACCTTCAACTATTTTATAACTTGGATTACGGCATCCCTCTTTCGGTTATAAATAGGTTGTTGGATCCTAGCCTTAATATTTCATATTGGGTGTTATATTAAGGACTTTAAATCAACTAAACTTGAATTTCTCCTATTATAGATGTCTAGTTAAGACAACTATGGTCTTCCCAAATCTTTAGGAACAAGCTTTCCTATTGAAGATGATATCCCACATGGCAATCAAGGTGAAAGATTAATCCCTTTGTTGTGCATTAATGGGACTGGAAATCATGCTTCACTTCCTTCACCTCCTCCAACAATTCTCCCTATCCCACAAGTTTCAAGACCTGAAAAGTTCTAAGTCACTCAATCCCTATTGGCAAGCAAAGACTATATGTGCTTACATCTTGGAGGTTAAGTCACATATTGACAAGCCGGGAGAGTCGGGTGTCGAAGTCTCGAGGTAGCTGGCTGTTGACTTGGTTCTTCAGTCACTCCCTGGTGACAGATCACGACATTACCCTTAGTGATCTTACCTATTTGCTTGATGCTGATAAATCAGCAATGATTTGGAGCATTGGTAAAGCAAATAAGATTGGAAGATCTACTTCCCAAACCTATTTGGACATTGACAATGGTGACATTGGAAGTTCAGAAAAGCTTTCTCTTCCCAATAGAAAGGGATTGGCCATGGTCAAGTCATTTGACCAATGGTAAAGAGAAAGGCTAAGTCTGAGACACTCAAGTGTACCATTTCCAAAAGGTCTATATGTTTCTTTTGCCAAAGGAAGGGACATTGGTTGTGAAGCTGCCGAATTTACCTGAAAATTTCATAAGGATGGTAAAAGTCAAAAAGGTTTGACTGTGCTTCAAGTTAAAGTCCATTATCTAACTCTATGAAGTCTCTTTTGGAGATTCTTAATACATGATGTAATGTAATTACATTTTGATCTTTTGGAAGAATCAAAGGAAGCCTAAAGAAAGAGTGTGTTGATTCTGTTCGCGAAGATGGATTCCTATTGCATGGTTCGATGATCATAATTTTGAGCTGCAGCTTAAGAGTTATGATATATTGCTTAGGAATAGATAACAACATGTTTTTAATATGTATTTGTATTGCAAGGATAAGTTTTTTCCGCAAAGTTTTAAAAATAAAAGGAAATTTAGATTTTATTTATTTTAAGTATCCTTACAATGGCATTTGGAAAAAAATTGTTGTTTATACGTTTCCATTGATAAGCAATATTGGAAAATGGATTTGATTCTTTCATTTGTGGTAGTGTCATAATTTACCAAATAAGGAAAGATTCTCATCACCCAAGTTTCAGTTGGATAGAAACTTGGAATCATGCAACTTGTATTGTGTGATGAATGAGAATTTTTATCTTTGGGAAATTAAGACTAAGTCCTTGTTCACATGTATATGTGAGTCAAGAGAAGGACTAAAGGATCGGGTGTACTGGGCTGTGCGCTGATCAGGTTCACCACAAAGAATGATAAGATCATTCGTCATGATTTACTAAAGTTTAGTAAATATGGTTATTCTTAAAAGTTTAAGTGTAATTCTGAAGAGATGGGAGAGTACTTGAGTATCTTGTTTTATGATTATCTTAGTGATTATGAAACCATATGACAATTGATTCTCTAAGGACACCTTAGTGCATTTGTTTGATTGAGGAGAGGAATCATGAATTGTTGAAATGGTTAACTCAAAAGATAAATCATACTTCGTTCCAAAATCAACTCTTAGAGTCATACTCCAAGATTGTAACTCGAGTGACATAATCTTAAGGAAAAGTTTATAACACTTGTCAAATGTAGAGTAAGTTGTTTCCTATTCTTGTACATTTGAAGTTGGTAAGTTGTGATGTTTTGGATATGACAAAGACCAACTAAGACCAATTGTGAGAAGTGTCTTAACTTGATAAGAATCTGCACTAACTCTTGAATATTTGTTTTGTCAAGAAATAATTCTTTACAAAGAGAATCTTATATGTCAAGAGGTCAGTGGGAGTCTTAAAAGACCTTGAGAAAGTTTTAAGAACTAATCAAGAGTATTGTTAATCGCTAGCACACAACTTGAGGTTTGTAACCCATTGTGTTGACATATTTCTATTTCTGTGCCCATTCCAGTTTAAGTTGACTATGCTTGTGAGTTCTGTAAGTTCTCAATTGTTTGCATAACAACCTGGAAGCGATGGTAGGCCCTTGTGCTGCCGCGTGGCAAGAAATTAAGATTGAACAAGTTCAGTCCATATGAGTTTGGGTTTGTCACTAACCCTGTCTTGTGATTATGTTTATGACAAATTCACATGGATAGGAATACATACACCATAAAAATCTAAGTGTAATAAGGTTTCTCTCCGATTCATGAAAATGATGGTGAGGAAACGCTTTCACTAAGAAGATTTTAAGTAGATAGTAATTGTGATTGTTTCATTCTCAAAGTCATTAGTGGAGCGCGTGTGGTTAACCAGCACAATAACATGGACTTGTGAGAATGGAAAAAGGTCTAAACATTATGATTACGGAATCCCTCTTCATAATTGTTTAGACAAACATGTGAGCTATCACAGGAAAGGTGTATGATTTTGATAAAGTCTTATCAAAGCAATATTGTATCAGAAATCTGAACTTTGGCAAGAAAGTCGATAAAGTATTGATTTCTAGAAGTCTAGTTGATTTTTGAGTACATGTCAAAGCTAGTGGGAGCATAAGTGTTGTGCTAGTAAGATAATAATCATTATGCTAGTGGGAGGATGATTATTATGGTTAGTGTTGCAAGTTAGAAATGTTAATTATACAAAACAAAAAGTTCAATTCGCTTTGAAAAGTTGTTTTTCTATAATTAAGGGAGAGGATTTATACTTCATTCCAATTCTAAAAGCTTAGATTGAGATTTTAATCAACTTTAGTAAAGGATATATATGAATGTTATGTTGGAATGGTTCAACATAAGGAAATTCTATATATGTTGCATTCTCAAAATTCGATTATGATTACGGAATCCTTCTTCATAGTTCAAATTGTGAGAACATGGCAAATAAAAAATTTTATAGCATGAATCGTGTCCCATATGCTTCGGGTATAGGATCGATTGCATGTGCTATAATATTTATGCTTTCTAAATTTTCAAAATGCCTAGGGCGTTAAGAGGGAAAAAGGAATAGAACTGGATTTGACAAAAATGATTAAGCAATTGTCGAGGACAATATGAGGTTTACCAAAGATTGGTTGCTCATGGACAGTTGGAAGTATAGAGATAGGACCATATTGACATATTCTGAAAGGAGGCAACTCTTGTTCAGAAGTGATAGTCAAATTGGATATATGGAATTTTCTCCATAGGTGGAAGTTATTCTTTGAATCTGTGTAAGATTAGAGAACTTAATGCAAGAAGGATGTTCAAAGGAATGTACTTTGAATGTGAGACTTCGTTTCCATGGAATTGATCTCCATGGGAATACTTTGTAATGTTTTTTGCCAAGACTTTGTGACTTGGACATAATCATTACAAGGGGATCATTGCATATAAGTTTAGAATCTAACAGATCACAGTAAATGCTAAGAATTTGGTATTCTTACATTTACAAAGTAAGGATTGGGATTGTGAAATGAGCATCATTGAAATATTGTCAATCGATCTGTTTCACAAAGTAAGGATCATATACAAACATAGTGTGCATACTTGGAGTATGGCATAGCTAGTGTTTGGACATACGTAGTGTGCATGCTTGGAGCATGGCATGACTATTGTTTTAATTCAAGTATTAAGTTGATGAATCGAAACATTGAATAATGAGTAATTAATATGGTGCTTAGATAAAAGGTGTTTTTATTTACACTCAAAGTGTTGGGGCCATATATGATTAGTATTATTCTTGTGTTTCACTTTGCATGTTTTGACTTCCAGAATAACTAGGACATTCTTACCGAATGACTAAGTTATTCAAACCATCCACAGTCGGTCATATGTTGGAAGTAGATATGAATCAAGACTGTCATGAAGTTGGTTTGTAGATGTCCAAGGTAGTGGACATAGCAAGAGTTGCTGCAACATTCATGAGTGCTCATAAGTTCTGAGTATTGGATTAAACCCACGCTCATTTGAATCACTTCATGGATTTTATCACGAGTGAATCATGAGATGATAATATCTTATATTCTTCAAACCTAGATATATGAGTTGGTTATACATTGATTGCACGAAAACGCATTGGTAACTCAATGTTATAAAACGTTCCTTTGTGTATGATTCAACAAGTAGTTAGTACAAGCATATGAGTCAAAGTTTATCCATTCCTTTTACCCTTGAAGTGATAAAAGCGATATCTGTGGGCCCCTCGATGATTTAGTGATAACACACTGAAGTGCTTGGCCAAGCCTGGACTGATTTGATTTCTTCAAGTAGTCGGTTGTCACAAATCAGAAATTGGGAAACAACAAATGGACAGAGAGAATGATTATAATCCATGTCTCAGTCCATATGATATCTAGAATGGAGGAATATATGATCACTTATCTAATGGACGCGTCATTCATTTGTTCAGAGTTCGGCAACAGCTTTTAAGAGCTATGATTGCTGGTCAGGTTGGAGTTGTACTTGCAATAATAGTTATTAGACTTATCCAAGTGGGAGACTGTTGGATTAGTGTGTAAGTCCATAACTATAATTGGTACATACTTGACCCGACCCGGCATGGTCCATTTGGGTTGCATGGCATCGGGACATTTGGATAGACCTTTTGTGAGAAGAGGATATTTGTGACATATTAATATATTATAAGTTCCAATATATTAATATGAAATCATATTATTTAATTTGTATTGATCAAGAATTAATTTGGAATTAATTTAGTAATCAAAAGAGACTAATTAAATATATGGGGATTGATTGTGTAAATCATTCATTCTTATATATGTGGGCTTATGATCCATGATTCCTTATGTTGGGTTTAACCCATGTGGTTGTTGGGTTTTGAGCATTCTAACACTCCTAAGTGTACATGCAACCCTAAATACCTTGAATTTATGTTTTCTCTATTATACATGCAAATATCAATTTTCCAAGGTATTGTTCTAACTAGCATACAATCATATGTACTAGGACAACAAAACTAAATAGCATACATACCTCCTTGTTGTAGCTTGATTCCATGGAGCTTAAGAGCCTAGTGCCCCAAGTGTGACACCTCAAATGGTTCACACAATACCATGAACATTTTGGAATAAGCATGAGAGAGGATACTTGACTCATAGAAATTGGCTTGCCCTCTTGTGTATTCACTAGTGCCAATTTCACCACCCAATGGGGTCTTTATATAGTGTGGCTATTAGGGTTACACCATGTAACTCATGACTTTATCCATTCCTTATGCTCCATGGGTTTTAACCTCCATTGAGTATCCATGGATCACCACATGGGTTAAACCCAACATAAGGAATCATGGATCATAAGCCCACATATACAAGAATCAATGATTTACACAATCAATCCCCATATATTTAATTAGTCTCTTTTGATCACTAAATTAATTCCAAATTAATTCTTGATCAATACTAATTAAATAATATGATTTCATATTAATATATTAGAACTTATAATATATTAATATGTCACAAATATCCTCTTCTCACAAAAGGTCTATCCAAATGTCCCGATGCCATGCAACCTAAATGGACCATGTCGGGTCGGGTCAAGTATATACCAATTATAGTTATGGACTTAGACACTAATCCAACAGTCTCCCACTTGGATAAGTCTAGTAACTATTATTGGAAGTATGACTTCATAACCCGACTAGCAATCGTAGCTCTTAAAAGCCGCTGTCGAACTCTGAACAAATCAATGACGCGTCCATTAGATAAGTGTTCATATATTCCTCCATTCTAGATATCATATGGACTGAGACATGGATTATAATCATTCTCTCTGTCCATTTTTTGTTTCCTGATTTCTGATTTATGACGACCGACTAATTGAACAAATCAAATCAGTCCAGGCTTGGCCAAGAACTTAGGGTGTCATCACTAAATCATCGAGGGGCCCATAGATATCGCTTTTATCCCTTTACGGCTAAAAGGAATGAATAAACTTTGACTTATATGCTTGTACTAACTACTTGTTGAATCATACACAAAGGCACATTTTATAACATCGAGTTACCAATGCGTTTTCGTGCAATCAATGTATAACCAACTCATAGTCAACAACTCATATCTCTAGGTTTGAAGAATATAATATATTATCGTCTCATGATTCACTCGTGATAAAATCCATGAGGTGATTTAAATGAGCGTGGGTTTAATCCAATACTCAGAACTTATGAGCACTCATGAATGTTGCAGCAACTCTTGCTATGTCCACCACCTTGAACATCTACAATCCAGCTTCATGACACTCTTGATTCATATCTACTTCCAACATATGACCGACTGTGGATGGTTTGAATAACTTAGTCATTCGGTAAGAATGACCTAGTTATTCTGGAAGTCAAAACATGCAAAGTGAAACACAAGAATAATACTAATCCTATATGGCCCCAACACTTTGAGTGTAAATAAAAACACCTTTTATCTAAGCACCATATTGATTACTCATTATTCAATGTTTCGATTCATCAGCTTTATACTTGAATTAAAACAATAGTCATGCCATGCTCCAAGCATGCACACTAAGTTTGTCCAAACTACAGCTATGCCATACTCCAAGTATGCACACTATGTTTGTCTAATGATCCCTACTTTGTGAAACAGATCGATTGACAATATTTTAATGATACTCATTTCACAATCCCAATCCTCTCTTTGTAAATGTAAGAATACCAAATTCTTGCCATTTAGCGTAATTTGTTAGATTCTAAACTTATATGCATTGATCCCCTTATAATGACTATGCCTAAGTCACAAACACTTGGCGACAAACATTACAAAGTATTCCAATGGAGATCAATTCCATGGAAACGAAGTCTCACATTCAAAGTACATTCCTTTGAACACCTTTCTTGCATTAAGTTCTCTAATCTTACACAGATTCAAAGAATAACTTCAACATATGGAGACAATTCTATATTCCCACTTTGACTATCACTTCTGAACAAGAGTTGCCTCCTTTCAGAATATGTCAATATGGTCCTATCTCTATACTTCCAATTGTCCATGAGCAACCAATCTTTGGCGAACTTCAGATTCTCCTCGACAATTGATTAATCATTTTAGTCAAATCCAATTCTATTCCTTTTTCCCTCTTAACGCCCTAGGCATTTGGAAAATTTAGAATGGATAAATATTATAGCACATGTAATCGATCCTATACCCGAAGCATACGGGACCCGATTCATGCTATAAACTTTTTATTTTCCATGTTCTCAAAATTCGAACTATGAAGAGGGATGCCGTAATCATAATCAAATTTTGGGAATGCAACATATATAGAATTTCCTTACGTTGAACCATTCCAACATAACATTAATATATATCCTTGACTAAAGTTGATTAAAATCTCAATGTAAGCTTCTAAATTGGAATGAAGTATAAATCATCTCCCTTAATTATAGCAAAACAACTTTTCAAAGCGAATTGAACATTTTGTTTTCTATAATTAACATTGTTAACTTGCAACACTAACCATAATAATCATGGTCCCACTAGCACAATGATTGTTATCTTACTAGCACAACACTTATGCTCCCACTAGCTTTGACATGTACTCAGAAATCAACTGGACTTCTAGAAATCAATACTTTATTGACTTTCTTGTCAAAGTTCAGATTTCTGATACAAGATTGCTTTGATAAGACTTTATCAAAATCATACATCTTTCCTTAGATAGCTTACATGTTTGTCTAAACAATTATGAAGAGGGATGCTGTAATCATAATGTTTAGACCTTTTTTCCATTCTCACAAGTCCATGTTAGTGTGCCTGCAATAGTTATCTTCGGGTTTTTGGTTGTCTATGTCATCCGCACATTCCAACCCTTCATAAACTTTCTCCCCGTTCAAAACACCTCATCATGTAATTAATCGAACATTGTCTTATTTTCTCCACGTTTTAGTTGCACTTTATTTTTTACATATATTATTTTCCGTTTTTTTTTGAAAAGAAGATGGAAAAAAAATCTTCCGTTCCAAAAATATAAGTATATTTGTTTGGAAATAGGATTTGTAAATCAAAGGATTTTTGCGATTTGAAGGTTTAAGTAAATCGTGATGCAGTGGTGGCTGGGTTACGACTTACGACAACTTACATTAATCAATTGCGGCTTTGACAACTATTAAAAACAAAATAAAGATGTTACATGTCGTGAAAGGTCGGTGCTGGAATTTGCGTTCCGTATAAGAAACGGAAATCATAAATCCTTTTAACAACTTGCCAAAACGGATTGCCAAGGACGGATGTATCTTCTGCTTCTATTTCTCTCTCTTATTTTCCCATTTATTAAATATATACATACCGACATTCGTTCTTTTTCGTTTCTTTTTCGTTTTCCTTTTCTTTATATTTATTCCGCCTTCCCTTTTATCCCTGTCATCTAATTAGGTAAAAGGATAATATTTTAAAATATTATTTTTAAAATCAACCACATGATTCCTCTAACCTTGATTGTAGTGGATGTTGTGAGTAGCTTTCTCCTTCATTCACATACACACACATGTCGTCACTTAATTTCTCGTTACACCTTTTTACACAAATATTTACTTATAACGAATACATAAAGGGTCCATACATAAATTACTAGGGCTGGTAATTCTCAACACGATCCGCGACACGACACGAAATAAATGAGTTTTAGTTGAATTTTTCAACCCGCCAACCCGCTAACCCGCCAACACGCCAACCCGTTTATTAAACGAGTCATATATGAGTTTCTCAAAAAATAAATGGGTTGACCTGCCAACCCATTTATATATTTAATAAAAAAATTATGTTATTTTTAAATGTATTTATGTATCAACTATTAATATTTAATAAGTATTATATAATAAATTACTTTAACACTTAAATATTTTGACCCGCCAACCCGTGACACGTCAACCCGAACACGACATGATTGCCAAACCTATAAATGATTCCTTAAATGCTGTACAGAAATATAAATATATAATTAAAATATAATAGATAGTTTTTGTTAAAATATGTAAATTGTTAGATTTAAATCTGAAATAATATGTTTTCTATACTAAATCAAAATATTTATGTAAAACATTATATATACTATTAAAACATAATGGTTTATGAGCATGTTACTGTTCATCGACTTCTACTTCTGGTTATATTTTGGAGCCATCTAATTTTACTCCGTCCACCGTCATTGGCTTTCCAACCAAATACATAGATGTCGCTTCTGTCATCCAATCTCTTACTACACCGCCATAGATATCATTCACCGACTTTCTCCCTCGGATAGATTAGTAGACTGCTTCCACTATTCTTCCAAAACCCACCTGCTCCATAATCTGTCATCTTCACCACAAAAACCCTCATGATACATCCTTCACCGCCACCTCGCCTTTCTTTACAATCCTAAATCCAACGGATCTTTTTGATCCTCAAAATTACAAACCCTCGATTCCATTATGCTGCTCTGTGAGGTGGTCTATGGAGAAGATGGACCGAAACGGTAACATCCCAATATATGGTCCCAAAAAATTCAATGTTTTAAAAAAAATAGATAAAAACGTATTTTCAAATATCATCCATACATCTCAACAAAAACCAATGTATCAAATGTCATAGAAATCTGTAACATCCCAAAATTTAAGACCAATAAAAATTCATTTTTAATATAGTGATTCATAAAACAGGTTATAAGAAAACATCATCAAGTAATTTATTTCATAAAAACCATAGTTCACGTGTCTCAAAACCATATCATCAAATAGTAACAATGTCAGAGTACAAATCCCAAGAATCTCATGTGCGGAAATCATGTGTGTGATGCGCTGCTACCGTACCGACTCCTTTCCCTTCGAAAAAGAAGGACCTGAAACTATAAGTACAAAGCTTAGTAAGTTCCCCCATCATACGACATAACATATAGCAACATACTGCCGGGCAATTTTGGGTGCCCGACCTACCCTGGCAATTCTGGGGTGCCCGACCTACCCTGCCAGGTAAATCTAGGGTGTCTGACCTACCCTCCGGTTGATCTCAACCGGCTACGGGGACTATTTCACCCCTACCACTACTATATAATAACATATCATAACATACTGTCAGGCATATCTGGATGCCTGACCTACCCTGCCGGTTTATCTCAACCGGACCCGGGGACTAGTCCCCCACCTACCACTACCACATAATAACATAGCATACTAGAACATAAAACATAACAGATAGTGGCATACCAGACAATTATCACAAAGACAATCATCTCAACTATAATCTCCTACTAGTGGGCCGACCTTGGTGCCTTAGACCCACTTTTACTGGAAGGTAACTTACCTCAATGTCGTGCAGTAATTGAACTGTCATCAGTGTTGCGATCAACTCTCCTCAAACTCCTACACATAACATCTCTTTTAATTTCTCTTTCAAACTTATAACCCCTTTAAGGGTCAAGTCTGGTCAATGGTCAAGTCAAAGGTCAACACCCTAGTCAAAGTCAACCTTCTAGTCCAACTCAACATTCTGGTTGACTCAACTCACCGAGTTGGTCCGTCAACTCATCGAGTTACATGATTCAGAGAATCTCGAACTCGCGATCTAACTCGTCGAGTTACCCTCTAACTCGCCGAGTTTCTCTTTTTGACAGAATCGAGACTTTTCGTTTGAACTCGTCGAGTCCTTCCTTGGACTCATCGAGGTCTCCTTCATAAAAGTCGGAACATTTGCTTTCAACTCGCCGAGTTCATCCTTGGACTTGTCGAGTTCTTTGATCTTCAAGTCCATAAACACGTCCAACTCGCTGAGTCATCTTCTAGACTCAACAAGTTTTCTCAGCAACAGAGAAGGTTGCGGAACTACGACCTAACTCGCCGAGTCCTAAGAACGACTCGTAGAGTTCCCCAAAGTCTAAATCCATACAATCGATTTTAGTCGGGCTTAATGCATCGAAAACGTAGATATGGCCTCATAGGGTCGATATAACAGGTAAAGTTACAAACTTTACGTTCATGCTTGGGTTATCTAGCTCAAAAGGCCTTAAAATGAGGTTCTTATGATGCATGGTATCTCCCATGGCCATAAAGTTGGCACCTTTATGCCATGGAGTCCCTCAAAGGCTCTGGTTCTCAAGTCTTAACCCCAAACATGCTTGCTTCCATGAATGGTTCCAAAAATGGTTCCTTAAAGCCCTAAACTACTCCATGAGGGGATCTAATAGATGAATAGACAAGGTGTAGACTTTATACCTCAAAAGAGATGGAAATGCAGTACAAACTCTAGATCTACTTGCCTCCTCTTGAATCCCCAAGCTTTCTCTTCCTTCTCAAGCTTCAAAACCACAAAAATACACAACAATGGCTCAAGAACACTCAAAATGGGTTAGGGTTTCGAGTTAGGGTTTTCTGGACTAGGGGAGGCGATGAGGGAGGCCAAAATGGGGTGTTAAGGTCTTTAAATAGGGTGCAAACCCAAAAAATTAGGGTTTCACTCTGGCATTCCTACTCGTCGAGTCGAGGCTCCTCGACTGGTCGAATAGACTTCAAGTACACCGTCCGACAATATTCCGTTCCTACTCGACGAGTTTGGGATCTCCAACTCGTCGAGTCCCCTTGCAAAAATGAATAATTCTTATTTAAATACATACCAGGAACCGGGCGTTACAAAATCAGAGTAAAATATCATATGCAGAATCTTAATGGTGTGTGCGATGCAGTCAACCCGAGCTCTTCCCCTTGGAACTCGAAGTACCTGAAACATAAACAAAAAATCGTAAAGTACAAAGCTTGGTGAGTTCCCAAAACTACCCCATACCATACATACTAAATCATACAGTAGGCCCCCACCCGACATCGAGCTCCGCTCGATATACATATCTGTTATTCTCAGGCCTCACATGTCACTGGAGCTCGCCCGCTATACACATACAATCAATATCACATAATCATGCTAACACACATAATGATCATAAACACTAGCATATGTTCCAGGCCTCAGGCCTCGCCTGACATCGAGCCCCACCCGATATATATAGCAGCACATAACACATGAAAGGGTCACGCAGACTCCTAGCATCCCAACATAATCAATAAGGGTCGGCATTGGTGCCTTAGACCTGCCAAACCCAAAGAGGAAACTCACCTCAAATGCTGAATCTCACAGAAAGAAGTCCCTAGCTACTGCCCTGATGACTCCCCGAGCTATTAGTACAAAATAACACCCAATCAATACTTGGGTTCCAATCAATATTCAATACTCCATACTTGGGGTAAAATGGTCATTTTACGCTTGGCCTAATTTGATCCATGAATAAGGCTCAAATCCACAATATAAAAGGCCTAACACTAACTATTCTTTCAAATCCTACCTGAGGCCCACTTATGGCCTAATTTTCCAAATTGGGCCCAAACCCTTATAATGGGCCTTACCCTAAAGCCCAATAATTTTGTTAGTCCAAAAGCCTATTTTCAGATGGCTCACTAAGGCCCAAAGCAACTAGGTCCATGAAATGGCCCATACCGAGGCCCAAATATACAAAGCCCACTTTGACTGAGTATGCAGGGCGTACTTAGTTGTACGCAACACGTTCACGCTTGTTGGCTTGTATGCTACATGTACAGACTTGTACACCCATCGTACTCCTCTATTAAGTCAACTTTTTCCATTAAGCACTTAATGCTTACCCCAAAGGTCCAAACCACAAATCTGAGTCCTAATCAATGTCTAGACCCATAAAGTCACTGACTTGGTGACTTTACAGGCCTCAAATGAACCCAAACTCAATTATAACATTCTACTTTCATAAAAATGGCCCTAACTCATGCATAGATGGATCTCAACCTCAAAAATGGAAACTTTATGACTCAAGGGCCCAAATAACACCAAGATTGGCAACTCTAAGCTTCAGAAACAATATGAACTCATAAGATCTCATCAATGGGACAAAAAGTGTCCATAAACCCAAACCAAAAGAGATCTAAGCTAATAAGCATCAAGTTCAAGACTTTATACCTCAAATGAGTGCCAAAAGATGATGAGGTTCTGGATCTATTAACCTTCACTCCTCCAATGAAGCTACAACGAGGCTGATAAAATGAGGTTTGAATGTAGGGTAAGGAGGACACAGAGGCTGATAAAATGAGGGTTTCAATTCCATAAGCATGCTTAAATAGTGGCCAACCCCGAAAATTAGGGTTTTCATTAAACCTTTCGTACGCCCCGTGTGCGCATCCGGGACCTGATCAACACCATCGCATGAGTACGTTAAGTGTTAACACGCTGTCGCGCACGTATTAAACAAATTAATTTATCACTGCTGGTTGCACTAAAAATATAGCACAGGGAAGCATGGTCGAATCCTCAGGGACACAGCCTAAAAGTCAATGCCTTTTTTGCATCAGGCACATCTAGTCAAGAAACAGAATATAAAGGGGGGGGGGGGTTGATTAAAACTAATAACTAGAAATGCAGTGATAATAAAGTAAACGAAAATCAATAATAAAAATGGTTTCAGCTCTGCTGTGACTTTCCTAATCATGCAACTGATCCAGATCTGATTATTTGAGATGCGTTCTATCTAAGCTGGTACTGAGAAAAACTAACAAGCTCTAGTAATTTCTCTTTTACCTTATTTAGTTAACCAAAACAAGCTCTTCAATTAACCCTAACTTTTTACTGTCTAATCAAACAAGCTCTTAATTAAGATCAGAAAAGTTGCATTAAGTTCTTTGTAAAATTCCCAGCAATACCCATTACTTCTCACAAGCTCGGAAGCGTAAAGGTATGATTTTTACAGTTTATAGTAAAGTTAAATCCCAAACACGGAACCGATTTATTACTTGTTACTTATTACCAATTAATTAGAAAAATTACAGATTCTATTAACTGATTAACTGGAATGATAAAACCCTAGCTAGGTGATCAGACTAACAAGAATGAAAATCAAACATTCATTAAGAACAAAACTGAAGAATCTAGATAGAAACACAAATCAAAAACCAGATCTAATGATCAATCACATGAAAAGTACTTGTCTTTGCAAAACTGAAAACTAGGGTTTCGCTAGACATGGCTAAAATCTGATCTAAAACAATAAAAAGAAACATTAAACTACTAAATCTTACTAAACTAAACGTAGGAGATGATCCACAGTCTTCAGATCTTCAGAAATTGTTGAAATCGGAGAAGAAACACCTCCAAAATCGTATTTTCGTCGTCTGGTACCTCTGTAATCGCCAACTTAGGTTACATGAATGCTATCAGAGTCTATTTATACGTCCAGCAACAAAAACGGCGCACCTGCGATCGCATGTACACCACCTGCGATCGCAGGTTTTAAAATAAACGCGTCTGATGCCTTTTTAATGAAGTAGGATGCTATTTTGACACTTTTTGACCAACCTGCGATCGCATGTACACAACCTGCGATCGCAGGTATTGAGTTTTCACTCCCGGATGAATTTTGGGCACAAAAGAACCTCGAAGGCAACCTGCGACCAAACCTGTGATCGCAAAAAGGGTCACCTGCGATCGCAAGGAGACAACCTGCGATCACAGGTTATGCCTATGACGTCCGAAATTTCGTCTACTTTTCAGATCATTTTGAATCGCGTCAATTGGAGTTACGGTTCTCGAGATATGGTTAAAATACTGACAGGGGGTCAAAGCTTCCAGTAGCATCCTTTATCTTTAGATTGTAGATTCTTTCTTCGTGTGATCAATACGATCGAATGTTTCTTGACCAAAGCATCTTCCAAACATTCCTCAACATACTCCATAAGTCCCAAGCTCCATTTTAAGCTCCAAACACGCATCCAACTGCTCCCAAAGCACTGCTCCACTCGAACTATCTGAAATTGACATAAAAACATGAGCAGTACGAGAATTCTAACGAAATATATGAGCTGAACATTATTTATCTAAATGACATGCAAATGTACAAAATATGATGCTAAAATGATGATAAAAACTACCCTATAAGATGCATAAAATGGCATCTAACACTAAGCGCACCACTTGGTACGCCCCATGTACTCGCTTCACCACATGTACGCTAAGCGTACCTTGTTGTATGCCCCGCCTTTTATCTAATCTCCATATTGATTACTCATTATTCATTGTATAATGTTTCAAATAATCAACTTAATAATTGAATTAAGACAATAGTTATCCCATGTTCCAAGCATGCACACTATGTTTGCCTATGGTCCTTTCTTTGTGAAATAGATCAAATGACAACATTTCAATGATGCTTATTTCACAATTCCAAATCCTTATGATAAATGTAAGAATACCAAATTCTTGCCATTTACTAAAATATGTTAGATTCTAAGCTTGTATGCAATGATCCTCTTGTAATGACTATGCAAAAAAGGCACAGAGACTTGGCAACAGACATTACAAAGTATTGCAGTGGAGATCAATTCCATGGAAACGAAGTCTCACATTCAAAGTACATTCCCTTGAACATCATTCTTGCATTAATTTTTCTAATCTTACACAGATTTAAAGAATAACTTCCACTGATGAAAACATTTCCTTATTCCCATTTTTGACTTTCACTTCTGAACAAGAGTCGCCTCTTTTTCAGAATATGTGAATATGGTCCTTCCAAACTTTTCAAAAACTTCCAACTGTCCATGAGCAACCAATCTTTGGTAAACCTCAGATTGTCCTCAACAATTGCTTTACCACTTTAGTCATATCTTGTTCTAGTCCCTTTTCCCCTCTTAATGCCCTAGGCATTTGGAAAAATTAGAACACGAGAATATCATAGCATATGCAATCGATCATATACCCGAAGCATATGGGACACGATTCATAATGTCTTACATAAAGACGTGACCAGTCTCTTGCTATAATATTTCCATATATAGAATTTCGTTATGTTGAATCATTTCAACATAACCTCCATATATGTTTTTGACTAAATTTGATTAAAAATCTCAATTCTAAGCTTTTTAGATTTGAAATGAAGTATAAATTCCTCTCCCTTAATTTTGTGAATTGAAACTTTTGTTTTCTATAATTAACATTGATAACTTGCAACACTTAGCATAATAATTTTGCTCCCACTAGCATAATAATTACATTCTTATTAACATAACACTTATGCTCCCACTATCTTTGATATGTACCCAGAAATCAGCTGAACTTCTAGAAATCAATACTTATTGACTTTCTTATCAAAGTTCAGATTTCTGATACGAGATGCTTCAGTAAGACTTTATGTAGGCTTCTCAAACTCATACCCTTTTCCTTAGATAGATCACATGTGTGTCTGAACAATTTTACAACTTACAACAATAAGTCTAAAATGTTTAGACCTTTTCCATTTCTCACAATTCGAGCTATGAAGAGGGATGCCGTAATCATTATCGAATTTGAGAATGCAAATATCACAATTACTTACTCTTCAAAATCTTCATAGTGAAAGCATTTCCTCACAATAATTTTCATGAATTGGAGAGAAACCTTATGAAACTTAGATTTTATGGTGTATGTGTTCCTATCCATGTGAATTTGTCATAACCATAATCACAAGACAAGGTTAGTGACAAATCCAAACTCATATGGACTGAAATTGTTCAATCTTAATTTTTTACCTTGCAGCACAAGGGCCTACCATTGCTTCCAAGTTGTTATGCAAACAATTGAGCACTCATAGAACTCACATGCATAGTCAACGTTAACTGGAATGGGCACAGAAACAAGAATATGTCAACATGATAGGTTACAAACCTCAAGTCGTGTGCTAGCGATAAACAATAGGTTTTATTCTTGATTAGTTCTTGAAACTTGTCAAGATCCTTAAGACTCCCACTGACCTCTTGACATATAAGTTTCTCTTTGTCAAAAAACATTCTTGACAAACAAATATTCAAGAGTTAGTTGGGTTTCTTATCAAGACAAACACTTCACATAATTGGTCTTAGTTGGTCTTTGTCTTAACCAAGACATCACAACTTACCAATTTCAAATGTACAAGAGTAGAAAACATTTTACTCTACATTTGATAAGTGTTATATACATTTCTTAAGATTATGTTACTTAAGGCTCAATCTTGGAGTGTGACTCTAAGATTTGACTTTGGAACGAAGTATGATTCACCTTTTGATTTAACCATTTCAACAATTCACGATTCCTCTTCTTAGCCATACGAATGCACTAAGATGTCCTTAGAGGGTCAATTATGATATGGTTTTCCATAATCATAAAACATGATACTAAAGTACTCTCCCATCTTCTCAGATTGGAGAAACTTTTATCTTTCTGCCTAATTTAATTCTTCTCATTCGTGCTGCCAAACATTGAAACTATTCCAATGTTTCAGAATTACACTTAACCTTGTAAGCATAACCTTATTTACTAAAATTTAGTAAACTATAACAAATAGTCTTATCGTTCTTTGTGGTGGACCTGACCAACGCATAACCAAGTGTACCTGATCCCTTAGTCCTTCACTTGACTCACATATACATGTGAACAAGGAATTAGTCTTAATTTCCCAAAGATGAAGTTCTCATTCATCACACAATACAAGTTGCATGATTCCAAGTTTCTATCCAAATGAAACTTGGGTGATGAGAATCTTCCTTATTTGGTAAATTTTGACGCTACCACAAACGAAAGAATCAAATCCATTTCCAATATTGCTATCAGTGGAAACATATAAACAACAATTTTTACAAATGCCATTGTAAGGAAACTTAAAATAAAATAAATTTCAAAATTTTCTTTATTTATAAAAATTGTGGAAAACTTATCCTTACAATGCAAATACATATGAAAACTATGTTGTTATCTATTCCTAAGCAATCTATCATAACTCTTAAGCAATAGCTCAAAATTCTGATCATTAAACCATGCGATTGAAATCATCTCTTCACAATCAGAATCTACTTACTCTTCCTTAAGTTTCCTTTCGATTCTTCAAAATATCAAAATGTAATTACATTACATCATGTATTAAGAATATCCAATTAGAAACTTAATAGAGTTAGATATTGGACTTACCTGAAGTAGAGTCAAACCTTTTTGACTTTACCATCCTTATAATCTTTCAGGTAAATAGAGCAGCTTCGCAACCAATGCCCCTTCTCTTGGCAATAGGAACATATGGACCTTTTTGGGAATGGTACATGGGACAATCACAGATTTAGCCTTTCCCTTTCCCTTAGAAAGTGAAATCTTTTCTGGATTTCCAATGTCTCCATTGTCAATGTCCATGGATGTTTGGGAGATTGATCTTCCAGACAAATTTGCATTACTAGTGAACCAAATCATTGCTGATTCAGCAGCAATTAGCAAATAAGTAGATCAATAAGGGTCATGTCGTGGTCTTTCATATAGTAGTCCTTAATGAACCCACTATATGACTCAGGAAGTGATTGAAGAACCAAGTCAACAAGCAACTTGCTTGAGACTTCAACACCCCACTCTCACAGCCTATCAATATGTAACTTCATCTCCAAGATGTTGACAGACTTCCATCTTTGTGTTTGCTTGCCAATAGGGCTTGAATGACCTTAAACTTTTCAAGTCTTTGGACTTGTGGGTTAGGGAGAATAATTGGAGGAGGTGGAGGAAGTGAAGTATGATTTCCAGTCCCATTAATGCACGACAAAGGGATTAAGCTTTCACCTTGATCGCCATGTTGGATATCATCTGAATTAGAAAGCTTTTTCCAAAAAAAAAAAAGAAGACCATAGTTGTCAGAACTAGACATCTATGAGGGAGATATTCAAGTTAATTGATTTAAGTTCTTAATATAACACCCAAAACGAAATATTAAGGCTACGACCCAACACAATATTCTACGATTGCGAAAAGGGATGTCGTAATCCAATTGTAGAATATTTGAAGGTAGGTAAATGACGATTTACCAATTTCCACCATGAAAAACGAAATAGATTATTAAGTTTTAATTGGATTTGAAATTCCTAGATCCTTTGAGATTCATTGAATTTTTTCAATGACATGTTTAAATCTCGATTGTTGCCTTCAAGTTTGTGACTGGGATGCCGAGGATCACAAACAAGGTGTGAATAACCATGCAAATTAGCTTGGTACACCCAATGTTACAAATCACCTAATCAATGTGTCGGTTAACCATACACGCTCTATTGATCTATGGTTAACATCAAGTTACCCTTTGCCACACATTGTCAATCCCATATTAGTGTGCCGGTTAACCACACACGCTCCACTAACGACTTAACAAGGTGCAAGGTGTAATTTCATGGATTAGCACCAATTCCACATTTTTCCTAAAGTAATTAAGATTGAGAATTTAATAAAAGTTTAGTTACTTTATATTTTTCATTATAATTTTAATGAGGGAGAATTAATGTCCTATCCTACCCGTTCGACTAACAACCCTCCTCCAGTCAAGGAATCGGTGGGTGATAGTGGACACCCATTAAACTGTCATTTTATAGGCAACAACCTTATACCCCCCTTATAGACTGGCTTCGTGAATGAGGCGTACTAACGGTAAGACTGACTTATTCTTATATATATATATATATATATATATATATATATATATATATATATATATATATATATAATTATTAAACTTATAATAATATAATAATATAAGGGTTGAATTTTAACTTTTAAAATTCTAGGGTTTGGAATTAAAGTATTCAAAGGTGAGACTTTACAAATTCCAAAACTTAAGGGCAAGGTTTGAAACTTGTGAAAACTTTTGGAGTTCCATAACTTATGGGTTTAATGTGGTTTTTATGAAAAACCTTTCATGATCCATAACTTGAGGACAAGTTATGGAAGACTTTAAAACCATTTAAAAAAGCAACTTTTCCATTTTTCCATAATCTATGAGTTTTAACGAGATTTTAAAATAAAGACTCTTCATTTTCCTTAACTTATGAAATTTATGAGTTTTAAAGTTCATGAATGGGACCTTTGGCATAATTTGAGGATAAGTTACAAAACTCATATCAAGAACAATTTTGATCAATATTTGATTAACAAAAATTATCATATAATTTTCTAGTGATCTAATGTAACTCATTGCAAGGCAATTCACATCAAATATTACAAATAATCATCTTATTATCTAACATTTGACAATTGACTTTTAAATGGTTGAGGGTTATCATTTCCAACTCAGAAAATACAATTTTTATGTTTACAAAACAGTTTGTCATAATTATCCTATCCATTTCTGGCCAAAAACTCGAAAATCTGTACCCTGAAGACCTACTCGACCAGTTCATCAACTGGACTCGCCGAGTTCATGCCTTACCGAGTGGACTCGTCGAGTCTGTTCATGGACTCGGCGACTCGACGAGTCCATCAGGCAGAATGCAGAAAATCGATTTTTCAAGCTTTGAAAATTATACAAGCATCAAATATAATAGAAAACAACCCATGGCTCTGATACCACTGTTGGGTTTTGGTATACTACAACATCATATGGTGCACATACAACCCTAAATGACTTGGATCTATGTTTTCTCTAATTACCCATGCAATATTGTTTCCAAAGAATTAAGCCTACAACTAGCATGCAATTGACATAAACAACGTAAAAGTGAGTTATAGAATTACCTCTTTGTTGTAGCTTGTAGACATTGGCCTTTTAAGAGCTTAGTGCCTCAAGTGTTGCATCTCAAACAAGTCACAAACATCATGAACAATTGGAGAATATTGAGAGAGAAGTTATGAAGCACAAAAATCCTCCATCTCATGTCATTTCACTCTTGTGTCAATTTTGGCTAAAAAGGGTTATATTTATAGTGTGGGCTTCCTAAGATTTAACTTGTAAACCCTAGTCCATTTACTTAAGCCTTTAAGCAATCCACTAATCTATATGATGGGCCTTATGGACTAACTCTTCATGGACTTCCACATTGAATTAGTCCATCCTAATCAATATGGATTATTGGTCCAAACTATAAATATTACTGATTGACTTAATCAGTCCCCGTTAATTTAATTAGTCTCTTCTGATCACCAATATTAATTCCAAATTAATTCTTGATGAATACTAATTAAATAATATGATTCCTCAATTAATATGTTATACTTATAATATATTAATAAATCACAAATTGTTGGATTAGGTGTCTAAGCCCATAACTATATTTGGTATGTACTTGACCCGGTTGTCGCATGGTCCTTTTGGGTTGCCTTCACCAAAGCAACTTGACTGGATGAATAATAAAGAAAGAGGTTATTATCATTTATCAATATATTGTATGAATAATATATTAAAAGAGAAATCATATTGGTTAATTAATATTGGTCAAGAATTAATTAACAAATTAATTTGGTGATCAAAAGATATTAACTAAACCTAGGGGACTAATATTATAATTATTGGATAGTTGCAAAGTAGGGTAAGGAAACCTTAGAGATAGGGGTGGACGAATTCTTTAGGATAAGGGCATGAGATTTCATCCAAGGTAGGGTATCTAGAAGATTCTTATGGGCTGCTTAGAGCCTAAGCAACCGGATAAGTGTTTGACTGAAACCCTAATTCCTCACATATATAAAGGGACCCTTGGCCACCAATTTTTGGCTACCACTTAACCCTAACAGTTCTAGGAGCCAATTTTAGCCTTCCCTCTCTCTCTCTCTCTATTGTTCTCCAACTTGCTTTGGTGTTTGTGATCTATTAGAGGCACAACATTTGAGGTGCTAAGATTCTCAAAAGCTCAAGATCTTCAATCAACAATCAAGGTAATCATCTAAACTTGTTTTATTTGTTATTTTCGGATTTTGTATGCTAGATCTAGGGTTTATAGCTTTGGATGCTTTTCATGTACAATTAGAGAAACCTAGATCCAAAGCTTTAGGGTTTGCATGTGCACCATAGGATTGTTGTAATGCTCAAAACCCATCAGTGGTATCAGAGCCTAGGCTCTTTTCTATTGTATTTGATGCCTTGTTTAATCATTCACTGCTTGCAAAATCAAAAATTTTGCACTCTGACAGCTTAACTCGTCGAGTCCCTAGATGAACTCGATGAGTCAGATGAATACGGCGAGTCCATCGAGTGACTCGGCGAGTCGGAGTGTCAGGGAGCAAAAATTTCGGGATTTTGACCTAATTTTGATTGGGATAGTTACCAAAAACGTTTTTGAATAATAAAATCCGATTTTTATTATATTGATATGATTATCCTTATCAAAATAGAAGATAATTGCAAATTGAGTAGATAATTATTGCCTTATATGATAATCCTTAATTATTTGAATTATTTAATTGCATTATCTTGCCATAAGTTGAATTAGGTCATATTTAGATAACCTCTAACTAATTATTTAATTAAATTATTTGTAATTTGATCTAGAATGTTTTGAAAAGTTTCAAAACTTGCCCTCAAGTTTTGGGATTTAAATTTTTTTTTAGAAGTTAATTTTGAAAATATTTAAATTCTAAACCCTAGAATTTTACAAGTTTAAAATTCAACACTTATACTATTATAGTATTATAAGATTAATAGTATATATATAAGATTAAGCTAGTCTTACCGTTAGCAGGCCTCATTCACGAAGCTGGTCTATAAGGGGAGTATAAGGTTGCTGCCTATAAAATGACAGTTTAATGGGTGTCCACTCTCACCCACCGTTTCCTTGATTGGTGGAGGGTCGTTAGCCGAATGGGTAGGATAAGGCAACCAATTCCTCATTAATAAGTATAATGATTAAAAATAAAGTAACTACATGTTTTATAAAATTCCCAATCTTAGTTACTTTAGGAAAAATGTGAAATGATGCTATTCCATGAAATTACACTTTGTGCCCTTGCGAAGTCGTTAGTGGAGCGTGTGTGGTTAACCGGCACACTAATATAGACTAGAAAAGGTGGCGAAGGGTAGCTACATGTTTATCATAGATCAATGGAGCGTGTGTGGTTAACCGACACACTAATATAGACTAGAAAAGGTGGCGAAGGGTAGCTACATGTTTATTATAGATCAATGGAGCGTGTGTGGTTAACCGACACATTGATTAGGTGGTTTGTAACATCGAGAGTACCAAATACATTTGCATGGTTATTCACACCTTGTTTGTGATCCTCGGTATCCCAGTCACAAACTTGAAGGGCATATCGAGATTTAAACATGCCATTGAAAAGTTCATTGAATTTCAAAAGATCTAGGAGTTTTGAATACATTTTAAACTTAATTTCCTTTTTGTTTTTCATGATGGAAATTAGTGAATCATCGCTCACTTACCATCAAATTATTTATAGTTTGGATTACGGCATCCCACTTCTAAATTATAAATAATGTTGTTGGATCCTAGCCCTAATTTCTCATTTGGGTGTTTAATTAGGAATTCTTATCTAAACTAAACTTTGTCTCTTTTCTATTTCAGATGTCTACTTCAAACAATGCTTCTGGCTCGACCGCTTCTGGCTCATTCTTACTCATGAACTTGTGTGGGAGGGTGATTGTTTATGGGACCAATTTAAATGATTGGATCCACAACATCCGTATGGTCACCCGCTACGAGGACAAGGAGTATGTTCTCAACGAGAAGCTGAAAAAGGTCAACCCCAACACTGCTACTCCCGACGAAATTGCTGCATTCGACGCTCATGAGTGAGATGCTATGAAAGTTCATTACATCATGCTCGTGACAATGACTGCTGAACTCCAAAAGTCCTACGAGGACTTCTACCCCTACGAGATGCATCAAGATTTGATGGATAGGTACCATCAAAGCGCGAGGCAGGAAAGGTACGAGATCATCGCCTCAATGATCACTACCAAAATGAGGGACAGAGAGTCCATCACGACCTACTTGCAGAAAATGCAGAGATATATGGACGTCTTGCTGAAGTTAAATGTTAACTTCGATGAGGAGCTGGCCATAGATATTATTCTACACTCCTTACCTCCTTGTTACTACCAGTTCCACATGACCTACGACATGAGCAAGGTGGAGGTCACTC
The DNA here is from genome assembly GCF_052849685.1 of Lactuca virosa. Lineage (NCBI taxonomy): Eukaryota > Viridiplantae > Streptophyta > Magnoliopsida > Asterales > Asteraceae > Lactuca > Lactuca virosa. The sequence goes on from NC_136429.1 coordinate 321,054,821, forward strand.
TGAGCAAGCTTCAAGGCCTGCTAAGGACTGCTGAGAGTAGTCTGAAAGACAAATCCATTGCATCAACTCCTACTACTGCTGCCCCTGTTTTGGCTATTGGGAAAGGAAAAGGAAAGAAGAGGAAGGCTCCTTCTAAGAGCCAAAAGGGTAAACCCCATAATGGATCCTCTTATAGTGGAACCAAATCTGGCTCTGCTGCTTCCTCTTCCAACCCTAAGGATGCAGAGTGCTTCTACTGCCACGACAAAGGGCATTAGAAACGAAGCTGCCCGAAATATCTGCAATACATCAAGGATGGGAAGATAAAGCCATCCTTCGCAGGTATTTACACTATACAATCGAATAACTCATCACATTCTATTTCTTGGGTCCTTGATACAGGATGTGGTTTTCACATTTGTTCTGATTTGCAGGGTCTAAAAAGAAGTAGAGATGTGGAGCATGGGGAGATGAACCTGATCATGGGAAATAGGAAAGCGTCGCCTCTCACCAAAATTGGAATTTACTCTTTAGTGCTTAGTAGTGGGTTAGGTTTAGATTTAAATGATTGTTGTTACTCGTCAGAAATGGCGAAAAACATTATTTCTTTTTATGGTTTGTACAGACAAGGTTTTAGATTTTCGTTTAATAATGAAATTGGTTCTATTAATGCTTTATTGAATGGTACTTTTTATTTTGAAGCATTGCCTTGTAATGGAGTATATGAAACTATGAATATTGTTGATAACTTAGGAAATAATGTGCTGCATATCGATTCCTCCAGTAGTTTGGACAAAGCATGCTTGTGGCATTATCGCCTTGGACATGTCAACAAGAAATGCATAGCCCAACTCCAAAAGGATGGAGTGTTGGAGTCATTCGACCTTAGGGAGGATGACGTGTGCGGGTCTTGTTTACCTGGAAGGATGACCAAGTCACCCTTCATTGGTACTTGTGAAATGGGTTTATTGGATCTCATACATACAGATGTATGTGGACCCTTTAGATCCACCACGAGGGATGCAAGCCGCTTCTATGTGACTTTCACTGATGATTATAGCATATATGGGTATATCTACTTAGTCAAGCACAAGTCAGAAACCTTTAGAAAGTTCAAAGATTTTAAGCAAGAAGTGGAGAATCAGTTGGGCAGGAAAATTAAGATGCTCGGATCCGATCTAGGTGGTGAATACCTTAGTCTTGAATTCACGACTACCATAAGGAATGCAGAATTGTTTCGCAATTGACACCGTCTAGGACACCGCAGTTGAATGGTATGGCTGAGAGGCGCAATCGAACCTTGTTGGACATGGTTCGTTCCATGATGAGTCGTGCTTCATTACCTATCTCATTCTGGGGGTATGCCTTAGAGACTGTCGCGCATATCCTTAATCTAGTCCATACTAAGAAGGTTGGCAAAACACCTCACGAGATGTGGACATGGAAATATCCCTCATTGGCTCATATCAAGGTTTGGGGTTGCGAGGCTTTCGTAATACGAGAGACTCATGAAAAGCTCGAACCGCGTAGTGAGCGGTGTATTTTAATCGACTATCCACAGAAGTCCTTTGGATATCTCTTCTATAGACCGAGTGACGATTTTGTCTTCGTTGCAAGGAGAGGGGTTTTCTAAGAGCAATAACTCATAATCCAAGGGGACAATAGGAGGCAAATTGATCTTGAAGAGCTTCAAGAATCAAGAGATGAAGGAACCTCTAACATTGGCACTCACCCCGAGGAGGAAACTCCTGTTCAACCAATTGACGAGTCCCTACCTCTTAGACGTTCCAGTAGAGTTAGTGTTCCACCTGTGCTGTATGGTTTCCATATAACAACTGAAGGTGATACATTTATTAGTGATAGTACACTGACAAATTTGGATAAACCTAACAACTACAAGGAAGCCATGGTAAGCCCGGAGTCTGTGAAGTAGAAAGAGGCTATCGACAGTGAGATTCATTCCATATATGACAATCAAGTTTGGAACTTGGTTGACAATGTGCCAGGTTGTAAGACAGTCGGGTGCAAATGGATATTCAAGAAGAATACCGACATGGATGGAAAAGTACACACTCTTGGTTGCGAAGGGCTTTACTCAAACTCCAGGAGTTGACTATGATGAGACCTTTTGGATTTGGTGTCTAAGCCCATAACTATTACTGGTATGTACTTGACACGATTGTAGCATGGTCCCTTTTTGGGTTGCCTTCACCAGTGCAATTTGATAAGATGGACTTTTAAGAATACGGTTATTTATGATTTATTAATATATTACAAGTATAATATATTGATATCATATTATTTAATTAGTATTGATCAAGAATTAATTTGGAATTAATTTTGTGATCAAAAGAGACTAATTAAATATGTGGGGATTGATTATGTAAATCAATGATTCTAGTAGTGTGGGCCAACGATCCATGATTATGTAGATGGGCTAAACCAATGAAATAATTCATGGCTAGTCCATGGAGGTTAAATCCATGGAGCATAAGAATATGAAAGGTCATTAGGGTTTACAAAGATGTTACCCTAGCACTATGAATAGAACCCCTCATGGCCAAAATCGTTTGCTCTATCATTCCAAGAGAATGATACACAATTTTGAGCTTTCTAACCTATTACTCTCAAGCCTCCTCTTGCATATGGTGTTTGTGAACCAATAGAGGCATCACACTTGGGGCGCTCAAGATTTCAAAGGTCAAGAACTCTACCCTACTCAAGAGGTAAGCATCCAAACTAAGTTTTATTATATAGCTTCATTGTATGCTAGTTAGGAGAATGCTTTGGAAAATTGTGAATGCATGTATAATTAGAGAAAACATAGATCCAAAGCATTTACGGTTGCATGTGCACTTAAGAAGTGTTATAGTGCTCAAAACCCAATAGTGGTATCAGAGCCTAGGGTTGTTTTCCATTATATTTGATGCTTACTAGTTTTTCAAAGCTGAAAAAGTTGAAATTTTTGCCTCTGACTGGTGAACTCATCGAGTACATGAACAGACTCGACGAGTCCACTCAGTAAACAAGGCAACTGAGCGAGTCAGTTTTGCACTCGACGAGTTGAAGGCCCCGTTTGCAGAATTTCGAGTTTCTTGGCCTGTTTTGGATTAGGAACATTTCCACAAACTGTTTTGGGTTCATAAAATTGTTTTTAATGATATGGTAACGTTAATCCCCATCCAATAACATGATATTTGTCAAATTCTATGATAACTACTTGCTTTATGAAATACTAGTTATTTGTACAATTTGAAGTTATCATGAAATATGAATAAAATTAGGTCTAATTGGTAAATGATCATACTATCATAATTGGATTAGATAATTTGATTTATGATTGTTTATTGAATAGTTCCATAACTTGTCCTCAAGTTATGGAATGTGAAAAATCACACCATTCATGAAACATTAATTTTCAGAAGTTATGAAATACCAAGAGCCATGAAAAGTTCATAAATTGTCCTCAAGTTATGGAAAATGAAAGGTCACTTCATTAAAAAACATATTAAACTCATAGGTTATGAATGTGAAGAGTTTTTGACAAGTGTAAAAACATGCCCTCAAGTTTTGGAATTTGCAAAGTCTCGTTAACTGAAACTTTAATTCCAAACCCTAGAGTTTTAAAAGTTAAAATTCAACCCTTATACTTTATAATATTATAAGTTTAATAATATATATATATATATATATATATATATATATATATATATATATATATATATATACACACACATATATGTATGTATAAAAACAAGTCAGTCTTACCGTTAGTAGGCCTCATATAAGGTTACTGCCTATAAAATGACATTTTAATGGGTGTCCACTCTCACCCACCACTTCCTTGACTGGTGGAGGGTCGTTAGCCGAAAGGGTAAGATAGGACATTAATTCTCCCTCATTAAAAGTATAATGATAAAAATATAAAGTAACTTAACTTTTATTAAATTCCCAATCTTAGTTACTTTAGGAAAATGTGAAAATGGTGCTAATCCATGAAATTGCACTTTGCACCATGTTAAGTCGTTAGTGGAGCGTGTATGGTTGACCGGCACACTAATCTGGGACTGACAGTGCGTGGCAAAGTGTATCTTGATGTTAATCATAGATCAATGGAGCGTGTGTGGTTAACTGGCACATTGATTAGGTGATTTGTAACATTGGGTGTACCAATCTAATTTGCATGGTTATTCACTCCTTGTTTGTATTCCTCAGCATCCCAGTCACAAACTTGAAGGGCACACTCGAGATTTAAACATGCCATTGAAAAGTTCAATGAATCTCAAAGATCTAGGAGTTTCAAACCAATTAAAACTTAATAATCCATTTCGTTTTTCATGGTGGGAATTGTTAAATCGTCATTTACCTACCTTCAAATATTTTACAATTGGATTACGGCATCCCTCTTCGCAATTCTAAAATATTGTGTTGGGTCCTAGCCTTAATATTTCGTTTTGGGTGTTATATTAAGGACTTAAATAAACTAAACTTGAATTTATCCCTTTTAGATGTCTAGTTCAGACAACTATGGTCTTCCCGAATCCTATGGAAAAAGCTTTCCTTATAAAGATGATATTCCACAAGATGATCAAGGTGAAATATTAATCCCTTCTTCGTGCTGTAGTGGAACTTCACTTCCTTCACCTCCTCCAATAATTCTCCCTAACCCACAAGTGCAAAGACTTGAAAAGTTCAAGGTAACTCAAACCCTACTTGCAATGAAACATCAAGATGGAAGGTCAGTATGTACTCACGTGTTGGAGATGGAATCACATATTGACAGGCTATGAGTATTAGGTGTCGTTGTCTCGAGGAAACTGGCTGTTGACTGGGTTCTTCAATCACTTCCTGAGTCATATAGTGAGTTCATTAAAGATTACTATATGACATACCGTGACATGACCCTTATCGATCTTACATATTTGCTAATTGCGGCTGAATCAACAATGATTTGGCGCAATGGTAAATCAAACTTGATTGGAAGATCTACTCCCCAAACTTCCATGGACATTGACAATGGTAACATTGGAAGTCCAGAAAAGTTTTCTCTTCCCAATGGAAAAGGATCAGCCATGGTCAAGTCATTTGACCAAAAGTAAAGAGAAAGGCTAAGTCTGAGATAGTCCTGTGTACTTTCTATTGCCAAGAGAAGGGGTATTGGTTGCGAATCTGCCCTGACTACCTGAGAGATCTAAGAGATGGTAAAATCAAAAAGTTTGACTCTACTTCAGGTAAATCCACTATCTAACTTTATTAATTTCCTATTTGTAGATTCTTAATACATGATGTGATAAGATTACATTTTGAAGTTTTGTAGGATCGAAGAAAAGAAAGGATGCTTAAAGGAAGAGCAAGCTGAATCTGATCGTGAAGAGATGGATTTCGATCGCATGGTTCAAGGATCGGATTTTTGACCTGATGCTTAAGAGTTATAATAGATTGCTTAGAAATATGTAGTAACATAGTTTTCATTTGTAATTGCATTGTAAGGAAAAATTTTTCCACGCCGTTTATAAATAAACAAAATTTTGAATTTTTTGTTTTATTTTATATTTCCTTGCAATGGCATATGTGAAAATTGATGTTTGTATTTTTGGAAATATGGATTTGATTCTTTCGTTTGTGGTAGTGTGGAAATTTACCAATTAAGGAAAGATTCTCATCACCCAAGTTTCAATTGGACAGAAACTTGGAATCATGCAACTTGTTTTGTATGATGAATGAAAATTTTCATCTTTAGGAAATTAATACTAATTCCTTGTTCAAATGTATATGTGAGTCAAGTGAAGGACTTGGGGATCAGGTACACTTGATTGTGCACTGTTTAGGTCCACCACAAGGAACGAAAAGACTATTCGTTATGGTTTACTAATGTGTATTAAATATGGTTATGCTTACAAGATTAAGTGTAATTCTGAATCATTGAAAAAGTCTCAATGTATAGCAGAACAAATAACAAGAATCAGAATCGGCAGAAAGATAAAAGTTTCTCCAACCTAAAAGATGGGAGAGTACTTGAGTATCATGTTTTATGATCCTCCTAATGATTATGAAAGCCATATCAAAATTTGATCCTCTAAGGTCATCTTAGTGCTTTTGTTTGGCTGAGAAGAGGAATCAAGAATTGTTGAAAAATGGTTAAATCAATTAAGATGAATCATACTTCGTTCCAAAATCATATCTTAGAGTCATACTCCAATATTCTATATTGAGTGACATATCAGCAAATGTAGAGTAAAATGTTTTTTACTCTTGTACATTTGAAATTGGTAAGTTGTGATGTCTTGGATAGGACAAAGACCAACTAAGACCAATTATGTGAAGTGTTTGTCTTGATAAGAAACCGCACTAACTCTTGAATATTTGTTTGTCAAGTAGAGAGAAAATTTTATGTCAAGAGGTTAGTGGGAGTCTTAAAGATCTTGAAAAGTTTCAAGAACTAATCAAGAATAAAACCTATCGTTTATCACTAGCACATGAATTGAGGTTTATAACCTATCGTGTTGACATATTCTTGTTTTTGTGCCCATTCCAGTTGAAGTTGACTATGCGTGTGAGTTCTATGAGTTCTAAATTGTTTGCATAGGGCAAAACACCTTGGTCAGTGGAAGTTCATTGATCAGTAAGAGTGATCTATTGAACAACTTGGAAGACATGGTAGGCCCTTGTGCTGCCAGGTAGCAAGAAATTAAGATTGAGTAAGTTCAGTCCATATGAGGTAGATTTTGTCACTAACCTTGTGTTGTGATTATGGTTATGAGAAATTCATATGGATAGGAACACATACACCATAAAATCTAAGTGTCATAAGGTTTCTCTTCAACTCATGAAACTGACTGTGAGAAAACGCTTTCAATAAGTAGATTTTACAAGATAACATTTGTGATATTTGCATTCTCAAATTCGATTATGATTACGACATCCCTCTTCATAGTTCGAACTGTGAGAAATGGAAAATGGTCTAAACATTCAGAATTTATTGCTGTAAGTTTCGAAATAGTTTGGACACACATATGAGTATTCTTAAAAGGTGTATGAGCTTAGATAAAGGCTTATTGAAGCATCTCGTATCAGAAATCTGAACTTTTGTAAGAAAATCAATAAGTATTGACTTCTAGAAGTCCAGTTGATTTTAGATACATGTCAAAGCTAGTGGGAGCATAAGTGTTATGCCAGTAAGATAATAATTATTATGCTAGTGGGAGCATAATTATTATGATAAGTGTTGCAAGTTAGCAATGTTAATTATAGAAAACAAAGTTTTTAATTCGCAAAGTTGCAGGGTTGAAAATTTGTTTTGCTATAATTAAGGGAGAGGAACTTATACTTCATTTCAATTCTAAAAGTTTAGATTGAGATTTTTAATCAAATTTAGTCAAAGACATATATGAATGTTATGTTGAAAATATTCGACATAAGGAAATTCTATATGGAAATATTAATTGCATTCTCAAAATTCGATTATGATTACGACATCCCTCTTCATAGTTCGAATTGTGAGAACATGGCAATAGAAATATTATAGCAAAAGATTGATCAAGTATCATGTCTTTATGTAATACATTATGAATCGTGTCCCATATGCTTCGGGTAGAGGATCGATTGCATATGCTATAATATTCTCGTGTTCTAATTTTTTCCAAATGCTAGGGCATTAAGAGGGAAAAAGGATATGACTAAAGTGGTTAAGCAATTATCGAGGAAAATATGAGGTTTACCAAATATTGGTTGCTCATGGACAGTTGGAAGTATTTTGAAAATTTTGGAAGGACCATATTGACATATTCTGAAAAGAGGTGACTCTTGTTCAGAAGTGATAGTCAAAATGGGAATATGGAAATGTTTCCATAAGTGGAAGTTATTCTTTAAATCTGTGTAAGATTAGGAACTTCTATGCCAGAAGGATGTTCAAAGGAATGTACTTTGAATTTGAGACTTCTCCTCCTTGGAATTGTCTTGTAACAATTTCTAGTGGAAAGTTTTGTAATATCGTTGGTCAAGTCTCTTTGGCATCTTGTGTCATTACAAAAGGATCACTGCATATAAGCTTAGAATCTAACAAGATTACAGTAAGTGTCAAGGACTTGGTATTCTCACACTTACAATAAGGATTTGGGATTGTGAAATGAGTATCATTGGAAATGTTTACAATTGATCTATTTCACAAAGTAAGGACCGTAGGTAAACATAGTGTGAAAGCTTGGAGCATGGGATAACTATTGTTTCAATTCAAGTATTAAGTTGATAAATCGAAACATTACACAATGAATAATGAGTAATCAATATGGTGATTAAATAAAATGTGTTTTATTTACAATAAAAAGTTTTGGAGCCATATAGGATTAGTATTATTCTTGTGTTTCACTTTGCATGTTCTGACTTCCCGAATAATAAGATTATTCAAACTATCCACAGTCGATCATACTTTGGAAGTAGGTGTGAAAGAAGACCGTCATTAGTTGGCTTGTGTGATTGTTTAAGGAATTAGGCATAGTAACAAGTTTGCTACACCATTCATTAGTACATATGAAATAAGATTTCAGTATTGGATTCAACCCGCGCTCACTTGAATCACTTCATGGAGTTTATCACGAGTGATCGTGAGATGATAATATCATATAAATCTTTAAACCTATATATATATATATATATATATATATATATATATATATATGAGTTGTTGACTATGAGTTGGTTGTACATTGATAGTACAAAAATGCATCGGTAACTCGATGTTATAAAACATGTTGTTGTGTATAATTCAATGAATAGTTAGTACAAGCATATGAGTCGAAGTTTATATGTTCCCTTTTATCATAAGAGGATTAAAAGCGATATGTTGGGCCCCTCGATGATTCTGTTTTGACTTATGTGTCGGGGCCGGTCAGAACTAAATTGATGTGTTCAGTTATGTTCTATGTCAGACGAATCGGAAATCGGGAAACAAACTGCTATACAATAAGAATGACATTGTTCCATGTATTTTTCCGGCTGATATCTTGAGAATAGAGGAATATATGATCCCTTATCTAAAGGATGCGTCACTGACTGGGTCAGAGTTGACAAAGTCTTTTGAAAGCTTACGATTGCTAAGTCGGATCCTAAAGTGCAATAACAGTAATAGTTATTAGATTTATCCAAGTGGGAGACTGTTGGATTTGGTGTCTAAGCCCATAACTATTACTGGTATGTACTTGATCCGATTGTAGCATGGTCCCTTTTTGGGTTGCCTTCACCAATGCAATTTGATAGGATGTACTTTTAAGAATAAGGTTATTTATGATTTATTAATATATTACGAGTATAATATATTAATATCATATTATTTAATTAGTATTGATCAAGAATTAACTTTGTGATCAAAAGAGACTAATCAAATATGTGGGGATTGATTATGTAAATCAATGATTCTTCTAGTGTGGGGCAATGGTCCATGATTATGTAGATGGGCTAAACCAATGAGATAATCCATGGATAGTCCATGGAGGTTAAACCCATGAAGTATAAGAATGTGAAAGGCATTAGGGTTTACAAAGATGTAACCCTAGCACTCTAAATAGAACCCCTCATGGCCAAAATCGTTTGCTCCATCATTCCAAGAGAGTGATACACGATTTGAGCTTGCTAACCTATTTCTCTCAAGCCTCCTCTTGCATATGGTGTTTGTGAACCAATAGAGGCATCACACTTGAGGTGATCAAGCTTTCAAAGGTCAAGAACTCTACCCTCCTCAAGAGGTAAGCATCCAAACTAAGTTTTATTATATAGCTTCAATTGTATGCTAGTTAAGAGAATGCTTTGGAAAATTGTGAATGGATGTATAATTAGAGAAAACATAGATCCAAAGCATTTAGGGTTGCATGTGCACTTAGGAAGTGTTATAGTGCTGAAAACCCAATAAGACCTTCTCACCAGTAGCGAAGATAAAGTCTATTAGGGTTATGCTAGCCATTGTTGCATTTCATGACTATGAAATATGGCAGATGGATGTCAAAACCGCTTTCCTTAATGGGAAGTTGGTTGAAGATGTTTACATGAGTCAGCCAGAGGGTTTTGTCGATGAGAAACATCCTAAATAGAGTGTGTAAGTTTGAGAAATCTATTTATGGATTGAAACAAGCGTCTCGTAGATGGAATATTTGTTTCGATGAGAAAGTCAAAGAGTTTGGTTTTCAAGGAGCAAGGATGAGTCCTGCGTATATGTCAAAGCCAGTGGGAGTATAGTTAGCTTTCTCGTTTTGTATGTGGACGACATACTACTCATAGGAAACGACGTCCCAACCCTGCAGGAAGTTAAGTCCTGCCTTGGGAAGTGCTTCACTATGAAGGACCTCGGAGAAGATGCTTATATTCTTAGGATAAGGATAGTGAGAAAAAGGAGTAAAAGACTAATACGACTTAGTTAAAGTACTTACTTGGATAAAGTGCTAAAGCGTTTTAGCATGGAAAATTCCAAGAAAGGGGAGTTACTAATCCAAAGTAATACCAGGTTGAGTAAGACTCAAAGCCCGAGTACCAAAGCCGAGATAGCAGATATGAGCCGAGTACCTTATGCTTCCATAGTTGGCTCGATCATGTATGATATGACTTGTACTGGCCCTGATGTGGCCTTCGCTTTGAGCATGGTCAACAGATATCAAGGAAACCGTTGTAGAGCACATTGGATCGTAGTAAAGAATATTCTTAAGTACCTTCGGAGAACCAAGGAATGGTTTCTTATCCTTGGTGGGAGCGATGACTTGAGAGTGCGAGGGTATAGTGACGCTAGTTTTCAGACCCACCGAGATAACTTCCGCTCTCAGTCGGGCTGGGTCTTTACCCTGAATGGAGGAGCAGTGACATGGAAAAGTTCCAAGCAAGAGACCGTAGCTGATTCAACGTGCGAATCAGAGTACATAGCAGCAAGAGAAGTCTCAAAGGAGGCAATATGCTTGAAGAACTTCATCGGAGACCTTGAAGTTATGCTAGCCATAAAGGAGCCTATGGATATTTTCTGCGATAACGAAGGTGCGATTGCCTTAACCAAGGAACCGAGGGATCATGGCAGATCCAGACATATCGACAAGAAATATCACTTTATTAGACATCAGGTAAAAGAGGGACTCCTCGTAGTAAAGAGGGTATCGTCATAAGATAACCCAGCAGATCCCCTTACGAGGGGAGTGAGTAGGGTTAAGCACTTGCAGCACGCTAGGAGCATTGGGCTAAAGAACGATATTAGTTTTAGTGATTAGATAGCTTTTAGAAACTTGTAATAAATAAATTTTAATTAACATTTGATGATTAAATAAAGCTGTTTTATTTATAAGTAAAGTTACTGTGTTATGTTAATTATTTATTATTGTTTCACTTTGCATGTTTTGACTTCCTGAATAATAAGATTATTTAAACTATCCACAGTCGATCATACGTTGGAAGTAAGTATGAAAGAAGACTATCATGATTTGGTTTGTAGATTGTCGAAGCGTTTAGATATAGCAAAGGTTTGCTGCAACGTTCATGAGTGCTTATGAAATATGATTTGAGTATTAGATTAAACCTGCACTCACATGAATCACTTCATGGAATTAATCACGAGTGATTGTGAGATGATAATATCATATTGTCTTTAAACCTAGATATGTGGTTATTGTGTGCAAGTTGGTTGTGCATTTATAATGCATAAACACATAAGTAAATTGATGTTATTCCTTTTATCCTACGAGGGTAAAAGCGATATCTTCGGCCCCTCAATGATTTGGTTTGACTTATGTGTCGGGCCCGGTCAGGACTAAGTTGATGTGTTCAATTAATTTCTATGTCAGACAAATCAGAGATCGAGAAACATACTGCTGGACAATAAGTATGACTATGTTCCATGTGATTGTCTACACGATATCTTGAGAACGGAGGACTGTACGATCCCATATCTAAAGGACGAGTCAGATTTCGACAACGGATTGTAAGAGCTACGATTGCTAATCGGATTTTGAAGTCGTACTTGCATCTACAGTTATTAGACTTATCCAAGTAGGAGACTGTTGGATTAGGTGTCTAAGCCCATAACTATATTTGGTATGTACTTGACTCTGTTGTAGCATGGTCCTTTTGGGTTGCCTTCACCAAAGCAACTTGACTGGATGAATAATAGAGAAAGAGGTTATTATGGTTTATTAATATATTATATGAATAATATATTAAAAGAGAAATCATATTGGTTAATTAATATTGGTCAAGAATTAATTAAGAAATTAATTTGGTGATCAAAAGTATATTAATTAAACCTAGGGACTAATATTGTAATTATTGGATAGTTGCAAAGTAGGGTAAGGAAACCCTCGAGATAGGGGTGGAAGAATTCTTTGGGAGAAGGCCATGAGAATTCGTCCAAGGTAGGGATTCCAGAAGATTCTTATGCGCTGCGTAGAGCCTAAGCAACCGGATAAGTGTTTGACTGAAACCTTAATTCCTCACCTATAAAAAGGGACCCTTGGCCACCAATTTTCGGCTACCACTTAACCCTAAGAGTTCTAGGAGCCTATTTTAGCCTTCCCTCTCTCTCTATTTTTCTCCAACTTGCTTTGGTGTTTGTGATCTGTTAGAGGCACAACATTTGAGGTGCTAAGATTCTTAAAAGCTCAAGATCTTCAATCAACAATAAAGGTAATCATCTAAACTTTTTTTATTTGTTATTTTCGGATTTTGTATGCTAGATCTAGGGTTTATAGCTTTGGATGATTTGCATGTACAATTAGAGAAACCAAGATCCAAAGCTTTATGGTTTTCATGTGCACCATATGATTGTTGTAATGCTCAAAACCCATCACAAATAACTTCTTACTCAAATATCCATCCTATCAAATTGTCCTGATAAAGGCAACCCGAAATGGACCATGCTACTCTCGGGTCAAGTACATACCAATTATAGTTATGGGCTTAGACACCTAATCCAACAACGCCGACCCCTTGCGGTGCTGCCACTACACGTTCACTAGCTCTACAACCTTGTTCCTCAAGGTCTTCGTCCTCCGATCCAAAATTGCCACCGGTCTCTTGATATAATATAGGTGGTCATCCACCTGAATATCCTCCAATGGTACAACTACAGAATCATCTGCTAAACACTTCTGCAGCTGAGAGACATGAAATGTACTATGAATATGACTGAGCTCGGCTGGAAGATCTAGACGATAAGCAACCTGAACCACCCAAGCTAAAACCCTAAAGGGACCAGTATACCTGGGGTCCAACTTGCCCCGTTCCCTGAACCAGATGACACCTTTCAAGGAAACACCTTCAGGAGTACCATATCTCCCACCTGGAACTCCAAGTATGACCGACGCCTGTCAGCATAACTCTTCTGCCAACTCTGAGTTGTCTGGAGCCTGTTCCGAACCTGCTGAATCAACTCTGTGGTCTTGAGCACCACCTCGGTACTCACCATGACTCGCTGACCGACTTCGCCCCATCAAATTGGGGTCCTGCACTTCCTCCCATAGAGTATCTTAAAAGGAGGTCGATCGATGCTGGCGTGATAACTGTTGTTATATAAAAATTCCGCTAACGGAAGATACGTATCCTAACTCCCACCAAAATCCAACACGCACGCACGCAACATATCCTCAAGAGTCTGAATAGTACGCTCACTCTGACCATCAGTTTGCGGATGAAATGTTGTATTGAAAAGGAGACGAGTGCCCATCTCGTCATCAAATCACTCCCAAAATCTGTAAGTAAAACGAACATCCCTGTCCGAAACCACTGATACCGGCACCCAATGACATGCCACTACCTCCCGGACATGAATCTCAGCCAAATTCACTACATATATACTCTCCTAGATCGGAAAAAAATACTCGCTCTTGGTCAAATGATCCACGATTACCCAGATAGAATCCACTCCGCGCGTTGTCCTGGGAAGCTTCGTGATGACATCCATGGTGACGTCTTCCCATTTCCATATGGGAATCTCCAACGACTGCATCTTGCCATGAGGTTGCTAATGTTCAGCCTTCACCGTCCCCATGCCAAGCACCGCTCCACATACCATGCTACGTCCCGCTTCATGCAAGGCCACTAATAATCAGACCAAAGATCCCTATACTTGTGGGCCTCCTACATTAGAACTTGGCGTACACCGCCCCAATAAGGAACCCATACCCGCCGTTGCAGGGTCAACAATCCACGGCTATCATAATCGAAGGAAGCCACCTGACCCACAATACGGTCACTCTTCCGGTGCTCTTCCTTCATAGCCTCGGACTGAGCCTCGCGGATCTGGTACAACAATGGAGTAATCATTGTCATCTTCAAGCATAAATCTCTGATCGGAGCTACGACCGCCTTGCGGTTGAGAGCATCAGCCACCACATTGGTCTTCCCCAGGTGATAAAAGATCTCTCAATCATAATCCTTCACCACATCCAACCAACGACGCTGCCTCACATTCAGGTTTGGCTGATCCATTAAATACCTCAGGCTCTTGTGGTCCGTGTATATAGTACAACGAACCCCATAGAGGTAATTCGGCCATATCTTGAGGGCAAAACAATGGCCCCCAACTCCAAATCATGCGTCAGATAGTTCACCTCATGAGGCTTCAGCTGCCATGAAGCGTAAGCGATCACGCAGCCCCGCTGCATCAACATTGCACCTAAACCCGTGATCGAGGCATCACAATAAACCACAAAATCATCAACACCCTGTGGCAGGTTCAGAATCGGTGCCTCACACAACTACTGTCTAAGAGTCTCAAAAGCTGCCTGCTGATCTGGCCCCCAATGAATCGTCACCGACTTCTTGGTCAGTCGGGTCAATGGAAAAATGATCTTGGAGAAATCCTAGATGAATCTCCGATACTAACCCCCCAGACCAAGAAAATTCCAACTCTCATATGGATACCTCGGAACCTCCCATTGCATCACATCGTCAATCTTTGCCGGATCGACCATAATACCCTTCTGGTTGACAAGGTGCGCCAAAAACTGCACCTCGCACAACCAGAACTCGCATAGAGAAATTTTCAAAAAGTCTCTCCCTCCTCAGTGTCTCAAGTACTTCCGTCAAGTGCTACCCATGCTGCTCCTGAGTCTTTGGAATAGACAAAGGTATCATCAATAAAGACTATCACAGACCGATCCAACATCGGTCTACACACACGGTTCATGAGATCCATGAACGCGGCAGGAGCATCGGTGAGACCTAATGGCATCACCACGAACTCATAACGACCATATCAAGTCCGGAAAGCTGCCTTCTGCACATCCTCATACCAGACCCGCATCTAATGATAACTCGATCGTAAATCAATCTTGGAGAACCAAGATGCACCCTGAAGCTGGTCGAAAAGATCACCAAATCTCGGAAGGGGATAACGATTCTTCACCGTTACTTTATTCAATTCCCGATAGTCGATACTGTTGGATTAGGAGTCTAAGCCCATAATTATAATTGGTATGTACTTGACCCGAGAGTAGGATGGTTCATTTCGCGTTGCATTCACCAGGGCAATTTCATAGGATGGATATTTGAGAAAGAGGTTATTTGTGATTTATTAATGTATTATTAGTATAATATATTAAATAGAGAAATCATATTATTTAATTAGTATTGATCAAGAATTAATTTGGAATTAATTTAGTGATCAAAAGAGACTAATTAAATTAACAGGGACTGATTATGTAAATCAATGATACATATGGTTTGGGCTATTGATCCATGATGGACTAAGTTTATGTAAGTTTCCATGAAGAGTTACTCCATATGAGTTATTGGATCATAAGCCTAAGTGTAAGAATCATGGTTTTCATATGACTCTTGGAATTCTACACTATATATGTATTTCCCTAAGCCTAAAATCGGACCTATGAGTTCAAAGGAAGACCTAGCCATTTTTGTATCTCCGAACCTCTCTCTCATATTCATCCAATTGTTCCTGGCGTGTTGTGAACCGTTTGAGGCATCACACTTGAGGTGCTAAGCTCTTGAAAGGGCAAATTCAACAAGCTACAACAAGAGGTAATATTCTAACTAGTTTTTATGCTTCATATATCAATTGTATGCTAGTTATAGGCTTCATGCTTTGGATAATTTTTTATTTCATGTAGAACTAGAGAAACCTTAGATCCAAATCATTAGGGTTGTATGTGCACCCTAGGAGTGTTATAGTACATAAAACCCAACAGTGGTATCAGAGACAGGTTAGTTTTCTGTTATATAGATGCATTGTTTAATTGTTCAAAGTTGAAACACCTGAAAAAATTACTGTCTGACTAATGGACTCGATGAGTCCCATGAGTGGACTCGACGAGTTGGCTCATATGATTATGAACTCGACGAGTCCATAGCTTGGCTCGACGAGTTGGATCTTTATATGGCAGATTTTTCGAGTTTTTGGCCTATTTTGGATTAGGATCTTTACGAAAAAATGTTTTGGCTCATAAAATTCAATTTCACTGATATGGTAATGATTGTCCCGATCCAATAACATGATTATTGTCAAATTCTAAGATAATTACTTGATTTTGTGTAAACTAATTATTTGTAGAATTTGAAATTATCTAGCCATATGAATTGAATTAGTTCAAATTAGAAAAATATAAAAATATATGATTATTTTATTAGTTTAAAATTTGAACTAAATGGCTTTGAAGAGTTTCATAACTTGTCCTCATGTTATGGAACTTGGAAAGTCTCTTTTTATGACTAAAGAGAGTTATAAAACTTTTCATCAAGTTCTGGAACTCAAAAGTTTTTTAAGGAGTTACAAAACTTGCCATCAAGTTTGGAATTCAAGAGTTTTTAAATTAAGTTTTGGAATTTGAAAATTTTAATTAAAAGGTTTTAATTTGAAATATTGAATTCTAAAACATCTAGTAATTGAAAGGTTTCAAAAAGGTGCAACTCTTGGGTTCATAACTTAATAAATTAATTAAATAGTTTTTAATTTTGAATTTTTATAGCCTTGATGCTTTGAATAGTTCAATTACACCTTATGGACTTTATTAAATTGATTAAAGTGTTTAATGAAAAGAGTATTGATAAATCCATAATTGTATGGTTTGAGTTTAATTAAATTAAAAGTCTAGTTTAATTAATAGATTAAACCACCTAGTATTTTAAAAGTTTAAAATACACCATTATATTATATAAAATTAAAAGTTTAGTATATTATAAATTTATAAGTAAAAAGTTAGTCTTACCGTTAGTAGGCCTCATTCACGAAGTTGGTCTATAAGGGGTGTTTAAGGAAGCGACTTGTAAAATGACCGTCATTGGGTATCCATTCTTACCCACCGCACCCTTGACCAGTGGAGGGTTGTTAGCCGAACGGGTTTGATAGGACACTTAAATCCTCATTAAAAGTATAATGAAATACAAAGTAACTAAACACTTTATAAATTCCCAATCTTAGTTACTTTAGGAAAAATGTGAATTTGATGCTAACCTATAAATTTGTACATTGCACCTTATTGGTCAGTTAGTGGAGCGTGTGTGGTTAACCAGCACACTAATGTGGACTAATGAAAGATGGCAATGGGTTTCTCGTAAATTATCATTGATCAATAGAGCGTGTGTGGTTAAGCGGCACATTGATTAGGTGATTAATGACATCGAGAGTACGAAGGTAATTTGCATGGTTATTCACACCTTGTTTGTGATCCTCGGTATCCCAGTCACAAACTTGAAAGGCATAATAGAGATTAAACATGCCATTGAAAATTCAATGAATCTCAAAAGAATCTAGGAATTTCAAATCATTTAAAACCTAATATTCATTTTCGTTTTTCATGGTCGAAATCGGTAAATTGTCAGTTACCTACCTTAAAATATTTTACAATTGGATTACGACATTCCTCTTCCGAATTGCAGAATATTGTGTTGGGTCGTAGCCTTAATATTTCATTTGAGTGTTATATTAAGGACTTAAATCAATTAACTTGAATTTCTCCCTTGTAGATGTCTAGTTCTGACAACTATGGTCTACCTTATCCTTTCGGAAAAGGCTTTCCTTATAAAGATGATTTTCCACAAGACGATCGAGGTGAAAGATTAATCCCTTCTTCGTGCTGTAGTGGAACTTCTCTTCCTCCACCTCCTCCAATTATTCTCCCTGACCCACATGTTCGTCGGCTTGAAAAGTTCAAGGTCACTCAAACCCTATTGTCAAGGAAACACCAAGGTGGAAGGTCTGTGTGTGCACATATCTTAGAGATGAAGTCACACAGACAAGCTGGGAATGTTAGGTATCGTTTTCTCGAGGAAGTTGGTTGTTAACTTGGTTCTTCAATCATTTCCTAAGTCATATAGTGAGTTCATTAAAGATTACTATACGACAGACCACAACGTGACCCTTATCGATCTTACCTATTTTCTAATTGCTGTTGAATCATAAATGATTTGGCGCACTGGTAATGCAAATGTGATTGGAAGATCTATTTCCCAAACTTCCATGGACATTGACAATAGGAACATTGGAAGTCCATAAAAGATTTTTCTTCCCAATGGAAAAGGGAAATGCTAAGTCTGAGATTGTCCCGTGTGCCATTCCAAAAAAATATGTTTACTTCTATTTCCAAGAGAAGGGGTGTTGGTTGCGAAGCTGCCTTATCTACCTGGAGGATCATAAGGATGGTAATGTCAGAATGTGTAACTCTGCTTCAGGTAAGTCCACTATCTAACTCTATTAAGTTCCTATTTGTAGATTCTTAATACATGATGTGATAAGATCGCATTTTGATTTTTTATAGGATCAATGAAAAGAAAGGAAGCTTAAAGGAAAAGCATGCTTAGTCTGATCGCGAAGAGATGGATTTCGATCGCATGGTTCGACGATCGGATTTTTGAGCTACTACTTAGGAGTTATGATAGATTGCTCAGAAAAATGGAGTAACATAGTTTTCATTTGTAATTGCATTGTAAGGACAAGATTTTTCGCAATTTTTATAAATAAAGAAAACTTTTGATTTTATCTTATTTTATATTTCCTTACAATGGCATTTGTGAGAATTGATGTTTGTATGTTTCTATATGGATTTGATTCTTCCGTTTGTGGTAGTGTATAAATTTACCAAATAAGGGAAGATTCTCATCACCCAAGTTTTAATTGGATAGAAACTTGGAATCATGCGTCTTGTATTGTGTGATGAATGAGAACCTTCGTCTTTGGGAAATTAAGACTAATTCCTTGTTCACATGTATATGTGAGTAAAGTGAAGGACTAGGGGATCGGCTACACTTGGTTGTGCACTGGTCAGGTCCAACAAAAAGAACGATAAGATTACTCGGCATGATGTACTAAAAGTTTAGTAAATCTGGTTATGCTTACAAGATTAAGTGTAATTCTGAATCATTGAAAAGTTTCAATGTATGGCAGAACGAATAAGAAGAATCAAATTTGGCAGAAAGATAAAAGTTTCTCCAATATGAAAGGAAAGGAGAGTACTTTAGTATCGTATTTTATGATCATCTTAATGATTATGAAAGCCATATCACAATTGATCCTCTAAGGACACCGTAGTGTACTTGTACGACTAAGAAGAGTAATCGGGAATTGTTAAAATGGTTAAATCAATTAAGGTGAGTCATACTTCGTTCCAAAATCAAGTCTTAGAGTCATACTCCAAGATTGTACTTTGAGTGACATATCTTAATAGGTTTATAACACATTTAGAATTGGTAGTTGTGATGTATTTAAGACAAAGACCAACTAAGACCAACTTTATGAAGTGTTTTTCCTTGATAAGAATCCACACTAACTCTTAAATATTTGTTTGTCAAGGAGTGTTTCTTAACAAGAGAATCTTATATGTCAAGAAGTCAGTGGGAGTCATAAAGATCTTGAAAAGTTTCAAGAACTAATGAAGAATAAACCTATTGTTTATTACTAGCACACGACTTGAGGTTCATAACCTATCATGTTGACATATTCTTGTTTCTGTGCCCATTCTAGTTAAAGTTGACTATGCATATGCGTTCTATGAGTTCTAAGTTGTTTGTATAAGGCAATGCACCTTGATCAGTGAAAGTTCATTGATCAGTAAGGGTGAGCTGCTAAACAACTTGGAAAACATGGTAGCCCCTTGTGCTGCCAAGTGACACGAAATTAAGATTGAACAAGTTCAGTCCATATCAGTTTCAATTTGTCATAGACCTTGTCTTATGATAATGGTTGGAAATGATAGATTCACATGGATAGGAACACATACACCAATAAATCTAAGTGGTAAGGTTTCTCTCCAATTCATGAAAATGATTGTGAGGAAACGCTTTCACTAAGTAGATTTTCAAGAGTTAGCAATTGTGATAATTGCAATCTCAAATTAGATTATGATTACGACATCCCTCTTCATAGTTCGAATTGTGAGAAATGGCAAATAGTGTGAACATTCGGGACTTACGCCGTAAGTTCTGAAATAGTTTAGACACGCATATGAGCTTTCTTATAAAAGCTGTATGAGCATAGATAAAGGATTATCGAAGCATCTCGTATCAGAAGTCTGAACTATGGAAAGAAATTCAATAAATATTGATTTATGGAAGTCCAGCTGATTTCTGGATACATGTCAAAGCTAGTGGCAGCATAAGTGTTATTCTAGTAACAAAATAATTGTTATGCTAGTGGGAGCATAATTATTATGGTAAGTGTTGCGAGTTAGCAATACTATTGATAGGAAACAAAGTTCTAATTTGCAAAGTTGCAAAGGTTGAAAAGTTGTTTCGCTATAGTAAGGGAGAGGATACTTATACTTTATTTCGAATCTAAAAGTTTAGATTGAAGTATTAATCAAACTTAGTCATGGATATATATGAATACCGTGTTGAAATATTTCAACATTGGAAATTCTATATGTGGAAATATTATAGCAAAAGACTGGTCAAGTATCATGTCTTTAAGTAAAACATTATGAATCGTGTCCCATATACTTCGGATATAGGATCTATTGAATATGCTATAATATTCACGTGTTCTAATTTTCCAAATGCCTAGGGATTAAGAGGGAAAAAGGAATAGAACCAGATATGACTAAAGTGGTTAAACAACTGTCAAGGACAATCTAAGGTTCGCTGAGGATTGGTTGCTTAACGACAGTTGGAAGTATAAGTAATGGATGAACCATATTTACATTATTATGAATAGACAGAATTCTATTAATAATGCATTGTCATATTGCAAATATGGAAATGTTTTCATAATGGGAGTTGGATATTAAGAATCTACGTGTAGATTAGAAAATTTTATGCAAGAAAGATGTTCAAAGGAATGTACTTTGAATTTGAGACGTCGCTTCCTTGGAATTGTTTTGTTATCAATCCCCAGTGGAAAGTTTTGTAATATCATTGCTAAAGTCTCTGTGACTTTGGTAGCATGACATTACAAAAAGGATTTATTGCATGATAGTTTAGAATCTAACACTTGTGATAATGATTTGGAATTGTAAAATGAGCATTATTGAAATGTTTTCAATTGATCTATTTCACAAAGTAAGGACCATATATATAAACATAGTGTGCATGCTTGGAGCATGGGATAACTATTGTTTTTAATTCTAGTATTAAGTTGATTAATCGAAACATTACACAACAAATAATGTGTAATCAATATGGTGATTAAATAAAAGTTGTTTTATTTATATTCAAAAGTTTTGAGACCATATTGAATTCGATTATTCTTGTGTTTCACTTTGCATGTTTTGAATTCCCGAATAATAAGATTATTCAAAATATCCACAGTTGATCATACTTTGGAAGTAGGTATTGAGGCAAGACTGTCATGAATCTGTCTGTAGATTGTCTAAGTGTTAGACATAACACAAGTTTGCTACAGTGTTCATGAGTACTCCTGTAATAAGATTTCAGTATTGGATTTAACCCACGCTCATCTAAATCACTTCATGGATTTCATCACGAGTGATTGTGAGACTATAATATCTTATATTCTTCAAACGGAGACATATAGTTGCAGTTTACAAGTTGGTTGCACATTGATGATATCAAAACGCACCATTAACTTGGTGTTATAAAACGTATCATTGTGTTTGATTTGATGAGTAAATATAGAAAACTTACGAATCAAAGTTTATCCATTCCTTTTACCCTAAGAGGGATAAAAGCGATATATGTGGGCCCCTCGATGATTTAGTGATGACACCCCTAAGCGCTTGGCCAAGCCTGGACTGATTTGATTTGTTCAATTAGTCGGTCATCATAAATCAAAAATCGGGAAACAACACATGAACAGAGAGAATGATTATAATATATGTCTCAGTTCATATGATATCTAGAATGGAGGAATATATGATCCCTTATCTAATGGACGCGTCAGAATTCGACAAAGGCTTTTAAGAGCTACGATTGCTAGTCGGTTTTAAGTCGTACTTGAAGTTATATTTATTAGACTTATCTAAGTGGGAGACTTTTGGATTAGGTGTCTAAGCCCATAACTATGATTAGTATGTACTTGACCCGAGAGTAGCATGGTCCATTTCGGGTTGCATTCACCAGGGCAATTTGATAGGATGGATATTTGAGAAAGAGGTTATTTGTGATTTATTAATGTATTATAAGTATAATATATTAAACTGAGAAATCATATAATTTAATTAGTATTGATCAAGAAGTAATTTAGATTTAATTTAGTGATCAAAAGAGACTAATTAAATTAACGGGGACTGATTATGTAAATCAATGATACATATGGTTTGGGCTATTGATCCATGATGGAATAATTTTATGTAAGTTTCCATGAAGAGTTAGTCCATATGAGTTATTGGATCATAAGCCTAAGTGTACGAATTATGGTTTTCATATGAATCTTGGCATTCTACACTATATATGTATTTTCCTAAGCCTAAAATTAGACCTATGAGTTGAAAGGAAGACCTAGCCGTTTTTGTGTCTCCAAACCTCTCTCTCATATTCATCCAATTGTTCATGGTGTGTTGTGAACCGTTTGAGGCATCACACTTGAGGTGCTAAGCTCTTGAAAGGCCAAGTTCAACAAGCTACAACAAGAGGTAATATTCTAACTAGTTTTTATGGTTCATACATCAATTGTATGCTAGTTATAGGCTTCATGCTTTGGATAATTTTTTATTTCATGTATAACTAGAGAAACCTTAGATCCAAAAGCATTAGGGTTGTATGTGCACCATAGGAGTGTTATAGTACGTAAAACCCAACAGATACACATACGATGAGACCCGTCCTTCTTCTTTACAAACAGAATCGGGGCTCCGTAAGGCGAACTACTCGGCCTAATGAGTCCCTTGTCTAACAGCTCTTCAAGCTGTGTACACAACTCCTACATCTCGGGAGGAGCCAGCCGATATGGTGCTTTGGCTATCGGAGCCACACCTGGAACCAAATCAATCCTGAACTCCACCTGCCTCTCCGGAGGTACCCCTGGAAAATCCTCTGGGAACACATCCATATAATCCCTTATCCCGTGTATCCATGACATAGGCGACGAAACACGAGCAACGCTGATCAGGATAGCGTCTGGCCCTCACTGCAGAACACATAACCAGCCCACGTCGTGGTCTCTCTCCCTGAATCACCAGCTCTCCCCCACTTGGGGTCCAAACCCACACTAACTGTTGTTCACAGTTGATCCAATCCATGTCTACGGTGACCTTGTTCCCACGCAGAGGAATGGGAACCAGATCAACCGGATACCAGTCTCTGAACAACTGGAGAGTACAACCTTGATGAACCCTCACAATCATAACCGTACTATCATCAACAATCTCCAAATCAAGAGAAGAATCCAACTCCCCCAGAGCTCCAACAAAGCTCTTTCTAAGCGCAAGCGACACAAAATAAAACACATAAACATAAGCAACAATTCAATATAAATAAAAAGATATGGAAAAGACACATTCCCGTCACAACATCGGGAGCTGCACACAACTCCTCTCCCGTCAGCTGGAAAGCAATGCTCTTTGCCGGAGGTGCATCTGCCCGACCCTGATAGCCGTCAATAATCCTCAACGTCGTAGGAGCGGCTGCTGACACCAGTCCTGCTGCAGCAAAACTCGGACATTGCGCCTTCTTGTGGCCCCTCTGATTGCAATGAAAGAAAATCAGATTTGATCCATGGGTGGTGGTAGCAGTACAATCCTTGCTATAATGACCAGACCAACCGCACTTGAAGCAGCAAGAACCACAACCACTACAACTCCTGCACGAACCCTCGTGCATCCTGCCGCACATCCCACAACGGCTACGGACCTGATGGCCCCTCAATATGGAACTCGATACCCTGGGCCTCTTGCGCGAACCCCTGATGTCTGAACCTCATCTGGCTTCCTCTTCCTCTCCATCTCCAGGTCAATCTCCCTCTCCCTGGCTCGAGCTATCATATCCTCCAGCGTCTTACAGCTGGATCGGCTTACAAACTGTCGGATGTCACTCCTCAACATCTCATGATATCGGACCTTTTACATCTCCTTGTCCGCCACATACTGCGGAACCAGAAGCACCCTGTCACTGAACATACCGGTGATCTCAGCCACCGTCTCAGTAGTCTAGCAGAGATCCTGGAAGTCTCGCGCCAACTGCTGCATCTCAATAATCAGTGCAAACTCAACTCGAAACTTAGTCGAAAAATCATCCCTATTCATCCCATCATCAACATCATCACCCACAACACTACCAACCTCCTCCCACCAGTCTCGAGCCCGGTCCTTCAAAAGGCAGGAAGCTAGTATGACCTTGTCCCCCTCGAAAGAACGACTAGTGCGGAAAGCGTTAGCAACATTAGCTAACCAACGCCTGCTCTCAATGGGTTCCTTCTCCCCATGATATTTTGGAGCTCCACAAGACCGGAACTCCCTGAATGTCAAAGATTGAGCTCCTACTATAACCATCATCTTATAACGAAATGAGCTCAATCGCTCCTCCAAAACCTCCAAGATACCCTCCTTGACCGAGCCAAAGATTACAAGAGTCTGATCGAGAATGCAACTAGTAATCTATGACGGGAGAAACTCCCTAGTCTGCTCATCTAGCTGCCCGACTCCAGATCCTGAGCCTGAACCCTCCCCGGCACCAGAACTACCGACTGGTCTGCCTCCCAACACCACCATACTGAAAATAAACCAAAAAACTATCAGAATACACATCAAAATATACCAGGGAATCACAATGGCCCAAAAGCCCAATAATTTTGTTAGTCCAAAAGCCTGTTTTCAAATGGATCACTATCGCCCAAAGCAACTAGGTCCATGAAATGGCCCAAACCGAGGCCCAAATATATGAAGCCTACTCTGACTGAGTACGCAGGGCGTACTCAGCTGTACGCAACGCGTACATGCTTGTTGGCTTGTACGCTGCACGTACAGACTTGTATCTATTAAGCCAAATTTTGCCATTTAGCACTTAATGCTTAGCCCAAAGGTCCAAACCACAAATCTGAGTCCTAATCAATGTCTAGGCCCATAAAATCACCGACTTGGTGACTTTGCATGCTTCAAATGAACCCAAACTTAAAATATAACATTCTACTTTCATGAAAATGGCCCTAACTCATGCATGGATGGATCTCAACCTCAAAATGGAAACTTTATGACTCAAGGTCCCAAATAACACCAAGAGTGGCAACTCTAAGTTTCAGAAACGTTATGAACTCATAAGATCTCATCAATTGGACCAAAAGTGTCGATAAACCCAAACCAAAAGAGATCTAAGCTAATAAGCATCAAGTTCAAGACTTTATACCTCAAATGAGTTCCAAAAGATGATGAGGTTCTGGATCTGTAAGCCATCACTCCTCCATTGAAGCTTTAAGGATGGACACCATCCTTCAAAGCACCAAAATACACCTCAAAATGGCCTTCTAAGCTCAAAAACACACAAGATGGAATTAGTGTTTGAATGTAGGGTAAGGAGGACAAGGAGGCTGATAAAATGAGGGTTTCAAGTCTATAAGGATGCATAAATAGTGACCAACCCCGAAAATTAGTGTTTTCATTAAACCTTGCTGTACGCCCCCACGTACGCATCTGAGACCGCGATCAACACCCTCTCATGAGTACGCTAAGCATACCACTTAGTGCGTCCCGCATACTCGCTTCACCAGTTGTATGCTAAGCGTACCTTGTTGTACACCCCGCGTAGAACTCAAGGGTCAAAATGGGAAAAATTAATAGTGCAAGGTCAAAAGAGAAACTTACCAAGATTCAAGCGTTATAGAAACCCAAAAGAAAAGGCGTCATCGAAGTCGTTGTGATCAGCACATACTTAATTTTTGCACCGTTCAAAAATGATCCCTTTGCTACCCTCTCCAGCTTGCTATTTTCAAGAAAAATGTTGACGAACACGATGGTGGAAAAACAAGACGAGTGTCCTTGATCACTATCTCCTGCTTTCTTCTGTAACATCTAGTTTCCATGATGTTTCTAATTTCGGGATATCGTGTCGTAATTTGATCAAGTAAAGGTCTTAGGCTTCAAGGGAATAGATTATAGACCCTATCAGATATTGATAATGTTGATTTAATGATTAAAGCCCTCGAATTGTGCTTTGAAGTAAAAGGTAAAATGGGAATGTGATATTTTGAACTTCTTGTATGAATTAATGGTTTTAGTTCGGTATGTTTTTAGTTAAAAGTAATTTGATGGAATTGTGGGGCTTGTCAATTCCTTCACGTATAGATTTGAAACGAAGAAGTTATGAATGTTTGAAGCTGGAATGAATTTAGGTGAAACCCCGTCTCCACAGGATGCGTAGCAGATCCCCATGGTGTGGTAATCACCATGGAGCGGAGAACTATTTTCCATGAAACGGATGCTGGGCATGCCCAATCCCATGAGGTTTTTTAGGGTTTTAAACATATTTAAAGGTAAAGATTCCTGTTTTAGGGTATTTTCTCATCCTCCATCCATCTAAAACTCCTTCAGAGCAACACTAGCCTCCCTTTTCATGATTTGAGCTCCTCCTCTCTCCTTGAATCTCTTTTGGTGCACATTTTGGATTTTTTGGTGAATGAAGTAAGAAAGGTTATGCTTGGAAGCTTGAAGCTTGTGGATTCCTACCATCATCTATCTTTTGGGACTTTATAAGTCAGAAAGTATCACACTCCCGGCCGGCGGAGGAAACGCTGGAATGTGCGACGTTAGAATGTTGGATCATGATTATTGAACATACATTGAACAATACAATAATATAACATAAATATCGAATATTTCATTACCGAAAGTAGGGGTTAAATTAGTTCGAATGCCTTGAAAATTAAGCTTACATAATGAAACATATTACTAGTCTATATCCTTGCGTCTTGATCTCCTATGATGCAAGCTTCTATCTTTCGATTTCCTAGGAATACATGCGATTTTGAAAACGGCAACATAGTGTTGGTGAGTTCACAAGTTTTGAATTTTTATAACTAGAAAACAATTTTTATTCATAACTTTGTTAAGTTGTATAAGTATATTTAAATTTTAATATTGGAGTATCTTTGTTTCAAAAGTAGCTTTCTATTATTTAGGTACTTATTGTTTTATAATATCTTTTAGTGTTCATTATGAGTTAATAGGATACCGTCCCATTCAGCCAATCCAATTGTGATAGTAGTTTGATTTACATTATCAAGCTACTGTTAACTCATAAGTGGTATTCTACTATTTATAGTTACTGAAGTTTCCATCCGTTATCTGTTGTTCATTATATAAGTTCTATGATAGGCGTTACCCAATCAAATGTTCTTAGTATAAGTATCATATGGATCTATACTTAAATCTCTCGCTCACTTAAGATTTAACGATTATAGGTTTCGGATATCAGCTACAAATTAATTAGCATAATTTGATGAATTTGTTATCTCATTTAACATCTGTTTTGTTTAGTCTTATCGTATACTTTATTTTTCTTTCCATTACTTCACTTAGCTTTTTGTTTGCTTTGTTTTGCTTTTCCATTATTTTGATTACATAATTATATATATATATATATATATATATATATATATATATATATATATATATATATATATATATATATATAATTCTAATATTTTAGTTGTTTTAAAAGAATTTTTAGGTAGAGTAACGACTAGGTACAATGCTATCCGAGAGATTTGGCCATAGTAACAGCTAGGTAAAATATTATCCTTAAAATTTGGGCAAAGTAACTACCAGAAATAATATTTTTCTATGATTTTGTGTAGCATAACAACTAGGCATAATATTATCCATGACATTTGGGCAGAGTAACTAAAAAACATATTATTATCCTTATGATTTGAATATATCTACATTAGATAATAAATTAAGATATAATAATTAGCAAAGGTGTAGCGGCGGGCATGATGATTGCCAAGGCGTAGCGGCGGGTTTCTCTGCGACTGTTTTGTTGGATGGATTCCATGGAGCAGACAGTGGTTAGCCACAACGTGGTGACTGACTGTTGACCATCGACCATTGACTTTTGGTCAAAGCTGAGTATGATTGAGTTTTTCTCTAAGGAATGATGTCATTTTGGTGTTAGGTAGCGTGGGTTAGCTATTATGTTGATGAGGTAGCTTTTGAGCATCTGTTGAGTAGTTTAGGTGAATTTTCTCACTATACTGTGTAGGATGCTAGATTGTCTTTATGACTCTTGCATGTATGTTGGACGGAGCCCGTGATATGGGTGAGGCCTGATATGTGGGTAAGGCTTGATATGTGGGCGGTACCCGTTATGTGGTCGGGGCCCATTAGTTGTGTGTGTGGGGCCCGATGTTATGTATAGTATGTGGTATTTTTGGAAACTCACTAAGCTTTGTTATTACAGATTCATGTTTAAATGTTTTTAGGTAATTTTTGTTCCAAAGGGAAAGGTCCGGCTTGATCGCACTACATCCCATGGTGTTCTATTTCGCACTATAGATTTATGATTTTACTCTGATGTTTGAGAACACATTATACTCTGATTGGATTTTGAAAAAATGAATGATTGGTTTTGGTGGTTGAAAATTGAAATTGTTACTTAGTATTTTGGGACGTTACAAGTTGGTATCAGAGCATTGGTTTGACAGATTGAGGATTTAAGAAAATCATAAAAAAAAATTTCGAAATTTTTTTTTATAAAGAAAGGGTGTGATGCATGCCATTAGCCTAGCTCAAGAAAGTGATTCCAAAAATACACATGCATGTGATATGTTATATTTGTTATAGTGTGTTATGCATGCTAGAAGTTATAAAGAGGATCTACTCAGGGTTGCATGTTAGAAAGCCTGCTTAGGATAAATGCCTTATATGCTTGTTATGTGGACTTCTAGAGATGCATGATAGTTTGTAGGCTAAGGATCTTTAGGAATTGTGTGTTAGAAATGCATGATCTTAATGATGCCTTAATGCATGTTGGTTTTGCTTCTCGAATGATGCTTGCTTTGTGATATGTGAAACCTATATTAATGTTAATTAACTATTAAGAGAATACATTAGGTTGCTTTCCACAAAGATTAAATACGTTTAGAATGATTGATTTGGCTCTATTGAATAGCTCTTGTTTTAGTCCAACCGTTGTAGCGCAAGATATTTTAGTTGAAAGATTGTTTAATTTTTGTTGAATGTGATTGAGTTCGTAAGATAATTAGTTGACATTGGTAGAAGTTTTTTTCCGCAACTGATAGCAGGGCAGGGTGAGAATTCCTAATGCCCTAGTAAAAATGTTAGAATATGTTAGTGGGGGGCACTTGCATAACAGAGATCCTAAATGGAGAATCTAGGAAGATTAGTGGTATGTACTTCTTCGGGTGCGAGTATATATGATTATAATGGTTGGTAGTGGTCATATGTAGTGACTTGGGAACCTCAATACAAATCTTGGGACGAACACGGATATGTGTGGAAGGTAATATGAGCCCATACTATTGAAAGCCCACAATCCGTACGAGGACCGAGAAGAGTCGAAAAGCTTCCTAAGGAGTTGATTAAGGGTATATAACATGGTTTGGAACCATGTTCGTTGCAGTGTGTTTTCGTCTTTATCGGTCTTTTGGTTTTGGTTGTCTAGTATGAAGACGAGTCTCGTATTTCTTTTGGCCTTAGTGGCCATGGCAGTTTGGACCTGAAGGGTACATATTTGTATGAGTTAGTTGATCTTAAGGTGTCGAAGACCTTGTTGAAGTAGTTCCAGTTTGAGTCACGGTACTTATGTAGGAGGCGAATGTGAGCATCGACCAGAGGATTGCAGCCTGATGATGGGTGTTTGGTCGATGGCTAAGGATGTCGTTCTCTATGATGGGCTTATGCTCGTCCAACCTCTCGTGTTTGAGGGAGAAGGTATCAGATGTGTGTCTGTCGATATATAGAAGAAAGGGAGGGTGTTCTTCGTATCGGTTTCTACCGCAAGTGGGTATCGTTTGGTTCGTGGTGAATTCTTTCCATCTTACAGCAAGGGAATGTTCTAGAATCAAGTTTTCTTTTGGTTTGGTGGACTAGATGAAGATCATGTCTCAAGTAGGATATGTGACACACTTTTTAGAAGATCGGGTGTATCCGAGGAGGACTGAGTTGTTTCTGATTGGGAAAGGAGAGATCTACTGATATTCTTAGTTTGTCGGAGCTATTATTTGAGCATATGTAAGGGATTCTTGACCCAATTTTTTTTTAAAATTTTTAGATTAATAAAATAGTAAACCATATCATTGTCATAAAACCAAGGTAAACAAATTGTATCAATACATCATCAATAATCAAAGTAAATCACAAAATGTGGAATCATGTGGTGTGTGATCTGCAATCATCACGGGCTCTTCCCTTTTGGAACAGAAGTACCTAAAACATAAACTGAAAACCATAAGCACAAAGCTTAGTGAGTCCCCCAACATACCACATACCATACGTAAATAAACACATAACGGGCATCGCCCACTGAGTATAACAGGCCCCACCCAAACTCGCATATCGGCCCCGCCCACTGAGTATAACGGGCCCTGCCCAAAATTGCATAACGGCCCCCGCCCAACATACAAATCATATAGGCACTTACACAAACAAGAGTCACACAGACATCTAGTATCCTAGCATCACTGATCATGGGCCGACATTGGTGCCTTAGACCCGCTAAACATGGTGAGGAAAGTCACCTCGCAGTGCTGAATCTCACGGATAAATCTCTGGCTGCTGGCCCGCTAAAAATCCCCGTGCTATAATCACAAAACATCATCCAATTAATAATTGGATCCTGACTCACCCTAAGAGTCCAAACTAGGGTAAAAGACCTGTTTACCCTTCCCTATAGTTTTCCCAAGGCCCAAGCCCAATCCAAATTCTCCAAAGGCCCAAATTCTAAAATAATCACCCAAGACCCACTATGGCCCAATTTTCCAAATTGGGCCCAAACCCCTTCATGGGCCTTAAACCAAGGTCCAAAAATATTCTTGAGCCAAAACAATATTCTGATGGCCCAAAATAAAGCCCGAGACTCCTAAGGTCCAAAATGAAGCCTAATACCGAAAAGCACAACTTCCGCAACCCACAGCTAAGTACGCGGGGCGTAATCAGTTTGTACGCTAAACATAATCGCTTTAGGGCTTGTACGCGGCGCGTACCAGCTTGTATGCCCATCATACTCCCCAATTTGGCCAACTTTCCTTTTCCAGCTCTTAATCGATTAAGACTTCACTCCAAATCTTAGATCTGACTTTCTTAAGGTGGTTTATCACGTAAAGTTGCTAACTTTACATGCATGCATTGGTTAATGAGGATCTTAGAGCTCAAAGGAGCTTGACAAGTAACTTAATGCATGAAGGAGACCACTAATGCCATAAAGCTTGCATTTTTATGAATAAGGAACCCTCAAAACATCTAGATCTACAAGGTTTATCTTCTAGAACGGTCTTAGCTCCTCAAGACCAACCAAAAGGGGACAAAGAAGCATAAAACGATAACATGAAGATATCTAAGCATTCAAAGATCAAGGTTGAGACGTTATACCATCTTGCAAATGAGAAAGGTGCCTAATATCTGGATCCACAAGCTTAAGCTCCAACAAAGCTTCTTCTCCAACTCCTTCTTCTACAAAAGGCACCAACTAAGCCAAAAATGCACCACAAAAGGTCAAGAACACTCAAAGATACTATTAAGGTTCACGATTAGGGTTTTAGGACAATGGAGTCTGATAAAGAGGCCAACTCTTGGGACTTAAGGTGGCTATATAGGGTGCAACACCCTAAAATTAGGTTTTCATTAAACCCCTCGTACACCTAGCGTAACCCTCGTACTCCTAGCGTACGAGGCTCAAACCCGCAATCAATCTCTCCATTAGTACGCTAAGCATACACATGTGGTACGCCCCGTGTACTAGCTTCTCAGCTAGTACGCTAAGTGTACCCTATGGTAAGCCCCGCGTACTAACCTGAAGGACCAAAAATGTAAGAATTTAATTACGGCGGGAAAAAAGAAACATAACCATATCAAGCGTTACAAAAAAGTTCAGTTCATAAGGTGCCTCATCAATCCAATGGTATTATGATCGGTTTTGCTAAGATTGAGGCAACAATGCTGGGTAAAGTTCCAAGGTCTCGATCTGAGATTTAGAGTTTCCTTATGATTGGCTAACTATTATTTGAAGGGTTATCTTGTGTTGTGTTATGCATTATGAAAGTCAAGGTTGGTATGTATCTGGTTGAGCTGGTCTAAGGCTTTGACGTTGTAGGGGTCAGTCGATGACGGTTCAAAACCTAAGTGGGGGGAACTAGGTATTCTACTTGGAGGATCATCAGCCGATTTGATTTTATGGTTTCAGCACATTGGGCCAGAGGAATCTTCAGTTCAGTTGTGCTAGATTTTGATTCGGGTTTATTACTACATAAGAAAAGGAAAGCGGGCTACCATCAAATTTTGTGTGGTTAGGATGTTTCTTATTGCGTTTCATGTGGATCCGTCAGAGTCCTCCATGGTCATAGAGAATTTAAGGATTAGTCAGATTGTGGCTCCATAGCAACTTGCCGTTAGGTTTTTATGTTCAAGTATTCATGCATTTTCCTCGTAGTACGAAGCTGATGGGTAAGGAACTTGTTATGGTCAGTAGTTATGTCTGGAACCGCCATGGATCTTGATAAAAGAGCATTGAGCCACTCAAGTTGTGGATCAGATATAAAGAACACGGTTAGCTCATGGTATGGGTTGGTTATCTTTGGTTGAGATGGGTAATTGTTGATCTTTCGATCGGCCTTAGAGTTCAGTAAGAGTATTTTCGTGTGGGTTGTGTTTATTATGTGTGGGATTATTGGGTTTAGTTTTCGATCGATTGGTCATTTCATTCCTCATTAGGATCTGGGAGTCGTTCGAGGGTCTCCGAGCAGTGCTTGTTAAATTTGTAATTGATGTTTAAACCATTCGTCTAGTTCTATAAGACATATATTTTGGTCTCTATGTATGTGTACTCTTGACTGCTTGGTTGTGGAATTGTTGTTCTTAGTAGGCTTGAGTTGTAGATGTCATTGGTTATTAGGAGTTCAAATGTATTTGCGATATTGTTTAGTTTTTCAGGTGTGTCCATGGCCTACGTAGAGTCTAGTTTTGTCATGTCATGTAACCTTGGCATTGGCAACATTTCTGGATAATTTTCGAATTATTCGACGAATTTGGAATATTTATTGGTCTATTTACACATTGTTGGGATCTATTCAGCTCCATTTAAGGTGTGGGATCTTGTTTGGTTGTTAGGTGGGTGTTTCTATTAAGAGTTGAGGTTTGTCGTTTTGTTCAATCCACTGATTCACCCTTGGGTAAGGTTATGTTAAAGAAGGAACACAGTTGGCCTGATGAGGGTTGTCTTTTCTGTTGGAGAGTGTGAAATGTTTTCAATTCAACAAATATTGTCGAAAGGGGTGTATGAGGAGTGTAAAATGTTGTGTTTTTGAGTTGGAGCAAGCGTTCAATTATCTATCTTATTTTATTGTTATGTGCAACCATGTTTTCGTATGATGATGCGTCAGTGGCAACCTGTATTGTGGAAGAGTTGCGTGTTATAGAATGGTATGGCTCCAATGGTTTTTGGTAGGTGTTGAGTGGGATGTTAACTGGGTTTCTGCAGGTTGGTGGGATGATGGACGTGTTCCTATAGGCCCACTAGGTGCTGGTCGAGAGTCTTCATGTCTGTGGTTAGGTGACGGCAAGACTGGTTAGGAACCATGAACTTCTCATTTTAATGGTTGGATGGTGTCACAACATATTGTAAACATCTTTTATTTCACTTATGTGAGTTGGACCCGACGGTTGTATGGTGGAGACCTATATGTTGTTTTATTATCCGTTTGGCATAGTTGGGTGTTTGAGTGATATGGTGTTTTCACTGGTGGCTTAGTGATCTGCAGGTTGGGTCGGACATCTATAGGATTTTGACTTATTGGAAAAATCACGATTATTTATCGGCAATTCCTCGTGGAGTTTTCTTGGTGGATCGTTGTTTGTTGTTGTGATAACGGTTAAGAGTTAGTTGAGTTGCCGGTGATGGAGTTCGTTGTAGGAATCTTGGATGATTTGTTAGATGGTGGTGCCCCTGAGCGTATAGGAGTATGGATGCCGCCCAAGATTTTCTTATGGATAGACCAATCAGTGGATAAGTGAGGACTTGTCAAATGTCAAGTGTGCAATTGAGTTCATTTAGGCGTAATTTCCGGATTTGGAATTGGTGGGAATTCACGATCGGATTAGCATGAGAGTTCATTCTGCATGGAATAGTGGTGTTCATGGTCAGGGACTGGGGTAGGAATGAAGAGTGGATGATCCTCATCCATTATGTATGCCCCTGGAGTTTTAAGTTGAGGGATTCCCGTTTTGAGTAATTTCACGATAAGCGAGGTCGTATAGTTAGGAAAAGAGAAGTTGTTGTAGTTGACTGTTTTCAAGTGTTTGGATTGTTTCTTGGCATCAATTGGGTTCCGCATGGTCTCTCAAGTTTTTCGTTTAGATGCATAGATGTGTTACTACAGTTTCCAATAATTCTAATTGAGTAAGATTACGAGGACGAAATCAAGTTTAAGTGGGGGAGAATTATAACACCTAGTTTCCATGGTGTTTCTAATTTTGGGATATCGGGCTGTGATTTGATCAACTAAAGGTCATGGGATTCAATGGAATAAATTTTAGACCCTATCGTATATTGATATTGTTGATTAAGTGATTAAAGCCCTCGAATTGTCTTTTGACGCAACAAGTAAAATTGTGAAAGGTGATATTTCGGGTTTCTTGCATTTATGAATATTTTAGTTTGGTATGTTTTTAGTTAAAAGTAATCAGATAGAATTGTGGGGCTTGTCAATACCATTGTGTGCATATAAAGATCGCCGAAAACAAAGTTGAAATGAAGAAGTTATGATTGTTTGAAGCTGGAATGGATTTGGGTGAAAACTCATCTCCGCAGGGTGGAGAGAAGATCTCCACGACGTGGTAATCACCAGGGAGCAAAGAATTGTTTTCCACAGAGTGGACGCCGGGAAGGCCCAAGGCCATGATTATTTTAGGGTTTTCAATGTATTTAAAGGTACGGATTCATGTTTTAGGGCATTTTCTCAGCCTCCATCACATCTAGAACTCCTTAAGAGAAACCTTAGCCTCTCTCGTCATGATTTGAGCTCCTCCTCTCTCCTACCTTCATCTACCTTTTGGACCTTTCTAAGTCACAAAGTTCCTTGCTTTTTGGCATCTTGTCTTGGGATCTTGTAGTATTATAACTTTTAGTCCATGTTGAAGAGTTTTGAGTGAGAGTTGGAAATAAAGTTTGCAAGTTTATTTCTCTTAAAGGTCCAAAGAACATCATACGTTTTAGATCTGTACTCACAAGTTGTTTTGATGTCATGCATGGAGTTTTGAATTTATTTCTTACAATTTTTGCCTAATTTTGGGTGAGACATGCATATGACATGCATTTCCATAAAGTCATGATTTTCATGGTCCTTTGTTACGCAAAGAAGCTTTTGGGAATGTATTAAGGATTTTCTTAACAAATTAAGCTCTTAAGCAAGAAATATATTCCTGACCAAAAACTACGGTGTGGCCAAGGAAGGCCCACAATGTGGTGGCATGATGGAACACGTCTGTTTTGCCCGACGTCCCAACGACATGGCATGATGCTCACCGTGTAATGGCGGAGGGTTTCTCCGTGACTGTTTTGTCGGATGGCTGCCACAACGCGGTATGTGGTTGGCTACAACATTATGGCTGACTGTTTTACATTTGACCAGTTTGACTTTTGGTCAAAGTGAAGTAGTATTTTTGTTTTTGTCTAAGGAATGGTCTCGGTTTGGCGTTTGGTAGTATGGGTTAGCTATTCTTGCTGAGGTAGTTGTTGAGATTCTATTGAGTAGTTCAGGTGAGTTTACTGACTATACTATGTAGGATGCTAGATTGTCTTTCTGACTCTTGCATGTATGTTGGGTGGGGGATGATGTTATGTATCGTATGTGGTATTCTCACTAAGCTTTGTTCTTATAGTTTCATGTTGAAATATTTTCTGGTACTTCTAGTTTCAAAGGGAAGGGTACAACTTGATCACACTACTGGTTCCTTGGAGTTTTATTCTGCACTGTCTATTTATGATTTTACTCTGATATTTGAGAACACGTTATACTCTGATTGGCTTTTGAACAAATGAATGATTGGTTTTGGTGGTTGAGAAATGAAAATTTACTTTGTATTTTTGGACGTTACACCTTCTTTACAACAATTCACAAACACCAAACACAGATCAATTATTCTACTGATGTTTTCACTTTCCACTGTCTCGACCTACATCTTCTTTCATTTTATAATATGATTAGTTGTTTAATTTGTTTATCATCGATTTGAATTTAGTTTCAGTATCATCTTCATGCTTCCCAATTCTCTCATCACCTCTGACAACATCAATACGGTTAGTCAATTCACTTCTATCATTTTTCAATTTAGTTAGGTCTTCCTGTGTCCAATTTCTTGGATATGTGTTTATAGGTATTATTGTCTGTAAATCAGCTGGAATTCAATGTTTCCTTCTTTTCGTCACCATTCAAACTAGTAGCCTTCTTTTTTAATTAGTGAACCTCGATTGATACTCCAATAATCGATCTAATGGAATGGTTGGTGTTGTTGGATTTGGTGTCTAAGCCCATAAGTATAACTGGTATGTACTTGACCCGATTGTAACATGGTCCTTTTGAGTTGCCTTCACCGGTGCAATTTGATAGGATGGACTTTTGAGAATAAGGTTATTTATGATTTATTAATATATTAGAAGTATAATATATTAATATGAAATAATATTATTTAATTAGTATTGATCAAGAATTAATTTGGAATTAATTTTGTGGTCAAATTAGACAAATTAAATATATGGGGACTGATTGTGTAAATCAATGATTCTTATAGTGTGGGCCAATGATCCATGATTTTTATATGGGCTAAACCAATGAGATAATCCATGGATAGTCCGTGGAGGTTAAACCCATGGAGCATAAGAATGTGAAAGGGTTTGCATTAATGTAAGCCTAGCTTAGCAACACTATAAAAGCATACCCCTAGTGCCAAAATTGACAACCCATTGCATTCTAAGAGAGTGAAGTTGATTTTGTGCCAAGTAATCTATTCTCTCAAGCCCCCTCTTGCATATTGGTGTTTGTGAACCATTAGAGGCATCACACTTTGGGTGCTCAAGCTTTCAAAGGTCAAGAACTACAAGTCCTTCTAAAAGGTAAGTCATCTAACTAGTTGTATTGTTCATTTGGCAATTTGTATGCTAGTTAGGGAGAATGCTTTGGAAAATTGAAAAATATGCATGTATAATAGAGAAAACATAGATCCAAAGCATTTAGGTTTGCAATGTGCACCATAGGAGTGTTATAGTACTCAAAACCCAATAGTGGTATCAGAGCCTAGGATTGTTTTCTATTATATATGATGCTTGTTAGTTTTCAAAGTTGAAAAAATCGAATTTTTTTTGCATTTGTCTGATGAACTCGCCGAGCCCACTGGCTGAGTGGACGAGTCCACTCAGTTCATGCACTCGACGAGTTCCAAGCTCTGTTTGCAGAATTTCGAGTGTCTTGGTCGGTATTGGATTGGGAACACTACCACAAACTGTTTTGGATCATTAAAAATGTTTTTTCTGATTTGTTAGTGCTTGTACTCATCCAACCACAAGATAATTGTCAAAGTTTTGAGAAAATTGTTATTTTTTTATATGATAAACAAAGTTGCTTGTAAATTGTTGACTTGATATTATCTTGTTTATGAGTTTAGCTAGATCAATCTTGAAACATATGATTATTTTAGTTGTGAGAAAATTGATCTAAATGAATTTTCATGACCTCCATAACTTGTCCTCAAGTTATGGAAAATGAAATGTATCATACATTAAAATGCGATTAAACTCATAAGGTATGAATATGAAGAGTTTTGACAAGTTTCAAAACTTGCCCTCAAGTTTTGGAATTTGTAAAGTCTCGCTAATGTAACTTTAATTCCAAATCCTAGAGTTTTAAAAATTAAAATTCAACCCTAATACTACATAATATTATAAGTTTATATATATATATATATATATATATATATATATATATATATATATATATATATATATATATATATATATATATATATATATATATATATATATATATGTATCAGACAAGTCCGTCTTACCGTTAGTAGGCCTCATTCACGAAGCCGGTCTATAAGGGGGGTATAAGGTTAATGCCTATAAAATGGTAGTTTAATGGGTGTCCACTCTCACCCACCGCTTCCTTGACTGGTGGAGGGTCGTTAGCCGAACGGGTAGGATAGGACAGTAATTCTCCCTCATTAAAAGTATAATGATAAGTATAAAGTAACTAAACTTTTATTAAATTCCCAATCTTAGTTACTTTAGGAAAATGTGAAAATGGTTCTAATCCATGAATTTACACTTTGCACCTTGTTAATTCGTTAGTGGAGCGTGTGTGGTTAACCGGTACACTAATATGGGAATGACAATGTGTGGCAAAGGGTAGCTTGATGTTAATCATAGATCAATGGAGCGTGTGTGGTTAACAGGCACATTGATTATATGATTTGTAACATTGGGTGTACCAAGCTAATTTGCATGGTTATTCAAACATTCTTTGTGATCCTCAGCATCCCAGTCACAAAATTGAAGGGCACAATCGAGATTTAAACATGCCATTGAAAAGTTCAATGAATATCAAAGGATCTAGGAATTTCAATCCAATTAAAACTTAATAATCTATTTCGTTTTTCATGATGGAATTTGGTAAATCGTCATTTACCGACCTTCAAATATTTTACAATTGGATTACGACATCCCTTTTCGCAACTGCAGAATGTTGTTTTGGGTCCTTGCCTTACTATTTCATTTGGGTGTAATATTAAGGATTATCATCTAATCTAAACTTTGTTCTTCTTCTTTTACAAATCTGTATCCCAAACAATTCTTCCAACCCAATCCCTTCAGGCACTTTCTCCCTCATGAACCTATGTGGGAGGGTCATTTTTGATGGCTCGAACTTCAATGACTGGATTCGAAACATCCGAATGGCTATTCGCTATGAGGACAAAGAATATATCCTAGATAAAGAGCTTAAGGAGATTGATGTCACGATTGTTACTCCTGAACAAATCACTGAACACACTAGTCATGAGAGGAATGCGACAAAGGTGTCGTGTCTAATGATTGCTACCATGACTGTTGAGCTACAGAAGTCCTATGAGGACTACTATCCTTTTGAAATGTATCAAGATTTGATGGAAAGATACCATCAAAGTTATCGACATGAGAGGTATGAGATCATTGCCTCCATGATCACAACCAAAATGAAAGATGGTGAACCCATCACGGCCTACTTAGAAAAGATGTAGATATTTATGGACCGCTTGCTTAAATTGAATGTCAGTTATGATGAAGAGTTGGCCATAGATAATATTCTACACTCTTTACCTTCTTGTTATGATCAGTTTCCTATGACCTATCATATGAACAAGGAGGAGGACACTCTTAACAAGCTTCAAGGCCTTCTAATAACTGTAGAAAGCAACTTTAAAGGCAAGTCGGTTGTGTCTACTCCTACTACTACTACGTTTGCCCCTGTTCTGGCAATTGGACATGGGAAGGGAAAGAAGAGGAAGGCTCCCTACAAGACTCGTAAGGGAAAGTCTCTATATGGATCCTCTTCCAGTGGGTCCAAAGATGGTTCTGCTAATCCTTCTTCCAATCCAAAGGATGCAGAGTGCTTCCACTATCATGAAAAAGGGCACTGGAAACGAAGTTGCCCCAAGTACTTCCAGGACATAAAGGATGGGAAGATCAATCCCTCCTTTTCATGTATTTACACTATTCAATC
This sequence comes from Lactuca virosa, assembly GCF_052849685.1. NCBI lineage: Eukaryota > Viridiplantae > Streptophyta > Magnoliopsida > Asterales > Asteraceae > Lactuca > Lactuca virosa. The sequence goes on from NC_136429.1 coordinate 321,095,076, forward strand.
TAATAACTCATCACATTCCAATTCTTGGGTCCTTGATACAGGTTGTGGTATTCACATTTGTTCTGATTTGCAGGGACTAAAAAGAAGTAGGGATGTGGAGCACGGGAGGATAAACTTAATCATGGGAAATAGGAAAGTGTCGCTTGTAACCAAGATTGGAGTTTATTCTTTATTCCTTAGTAATGGTTTAAATTTAGATTTGAATAATTGTTATTACTCTGCCGATATGGCGAGAAATGCTATTTCCTTTCACAGTTTGTATGAACAGGGTTTTACCTTTTCTTTTAATAATGAAAATGGTGGTATTTATGCTTATTGTAATGGTGTTTTTTATTTTGAAGCATTACCTTGCAATGGTATATATGAAACTGTGATGCTTGTAGATAACTTATGAAATAATGTGTTGACTATTGATTCTTCCAATGATTTGGATAAGGCGTGCTTGTGGCATTGTCGTCTTGGACATGTCAACAACAAGCGCATAGCCCAAATCCAAAAGGATGGAGTCCTGGAGTCGTTCGACTTGAAGTCAGATGACACTTGCAAATCTTGTTTACTTGGAAAGATGACCAAGTCACACTTCACTGGTACTTGTGAAAGGGGTGAAGGTCTATTGGATCTCATACATACTGATGTGTTTGGGCCACTTATAACCACCACAAGGGATGCTAACCGCTTCTATATGACTTTTACTGATGATTACATTAGGTATGACTATATCTACTTAATCAAGTACAAGTCAGAAACTTTTGAAAAGTTTAAAGAGTTTAAGCAGGAAGTGGAGAATCAAATGGGTAGGAAGATAAAGATGTTGCGATCCGATCGAGGAGGAGAGTATCTTAGCATCAAGTTCCTAGACTACCTTAAGGAATGTGGAATTGTTTCACAATTGACGCCACCAAGGATACCACAGCTTAATGGTGTAGCTAAGAGGCGCAATAGAACCTTGTGAGACATGGTTCGTTCCATGATGAGTCGAGCTTCTTTACCTATCTCATTCTGGGGGTATGACTTAGAGACTGCCGCCCGTATCCTTAATATAGTTCCTACCAAAAAGGTTTCCAAAACACCTCACGAGATGTGGACAGGGAAAGTTCCCACATTAGACCACATCAAAGTTTGGGGTTGCGAGGCTTTTGTGAGAAAAGAAACTCAAGAAAAGCTCGAACCTCAGAGTGAGCGATGTATTTTAATGCGGTGAAGGAACCTAATACACTAGCAATCAACCTGAGGAAGAAACTCTGGTTGATCCAATTAACGAGTCCTTACCTCTGAGGCGTTCCAGTAGAGTTAGAAATACACCTGAGTTTTATGGTTTCCATATTACTACTGAAGGTGATACATTTATCAGTGATAGCACACTGGTAAAGTTGGATGAACCTAATAACTACAAGGAAGCCATGGCAAGGCACGAGTCTGCAAAATGGAAAGAGGCTATGGACAACGAGATTCAGTCCATGTATGACAATCAAGTTTAGAACTTGGTTGATAATGTACCGGGTCGAAAGACAGTCGGGTGCAAATGGATCTTCAAGAAGAAGACCGAAATGGATGGGAAAGTACACACATATAAAGCGCAAATGGTTGCGAAGGGTTTTACTCAAACTCCGAGAGTTGACTATGATGATACCTTCTCACCAGTAGCGAAGAATAAATCTATAAGGGTTATGTTGGCCATAACTGCATTTCATGATTATGAAATATGGCAAATGGATGTCAAAATCGCTTCCCTTAATGGAAAGTTGGCTGAAGATGTTTACATGAGTCAGCCAGAGGGTTTTGTCAATGCAAAGTACCCCAATAGAGCGTGTAAGCTTGAGAAATCCATATATGGATTGAAACAAGCATCTCGTAGATGGAATCTTTATTTTGATGAGAAAGTCAAAGAGTTTGGATTTTCGAGAAGCGATGATGAGTCCAGTGTATATGTCAAAGCTAGTGGGAGTATAGTAAGCTTTCTGGTATCGTATGTAGATGACGTACTACTCATAGGAAACGACATCCCAACCTTACAGGAGGTCAAGTCCTGGTTTGGGAAATGTTTCGCAATGAAGAAACTCAGAGAAGCTGCTTATATCCTAGGAATAAGGATATTGAGAGACAGGAGTAAAAGGCTTATAGGACTTAGTCAAAGTACCTACATGGACAAGGTGTTGAAACATTTCAACGTGGAGAACTCCAAGAAAGGTGACTTACCTATCCGAGGCAATGCCAAATTGAGTAAGACCTAGAGTCCGAGTACATAGGCTGAAATAGCAGAAATGAGTCATATACCATATGCTTCCGCAGTTGGTTCGATCATGAATGCTATGAATTGTACTCGCCTTGATGTGGCCTTTTCTTTGAGCATGGTCAACATATATCAAGGGAATCCTATTAAAGCTCATTGGACTTCAGTTAAGAACACTCTTAAGTACCTGCGGAGGACTAAGGACTGGGTCCTTACCCTCGGTGGGAGTGATGACTTGAGAGTGACAGAGTATAGCGACTCCAGCTTTCAAACCGACCAAGATAACTTCCGCTCTCAGTTGGGCTGGGTGTTTACCTTGAATGGAGGAGCAGTGACATGGAAAAGTTCCAAGCAAGATACTATAGCTGATTCAACATGCGAATCATAGTACATAGGAGCAAGCGAAGCATCGAAGGAGGCGATATGGTTGAAAAAACTTCATCGGAGACCTTGGTGTCATTCCATCCATAAAGGAGCCTATATATATTTTCTGCGATAATGGAGGGTCGGTTGCCTTAACCAAGGAACCGAGAGATCATGGTAGGTCCAGGCATATCGACACAAAGTAACACTTCATAAGACATCAAGTAGAAGAAGGACACCTCGTGGTAAAGGTGTTGGGTTTTGAGCACTATAACACGCCTATGGTGCACATGAAACCCTAAATGCTTTGAATCTATGTTTTCTCTTTTATACATGAATATTTTCTATTTTTCCAAAGCATTGTCCTAACTAGCATACAAATTACCAAATGAATAATACATCTAGATAAATGACATACCTTTTAGAAGGACTTGTAGTTCTTGGCCTTTGAAAGCATGAGCACCTCAAGTGTGATGCCTCTAATGGTTCACAAAAACCAATATGCAAAAGGATGATTTAAGAGAATAAGCTACTTATCTCAAAGAGAAGGTGCAACCGATATTGTGTCATGGAGGGTTCTATTTACAGTGTTGCACATGTTAGGGTTACACTTTGTAGACCCTAATGCTCCATGACTTTCAACATTCTCATGCTTCATGGGTTTAACCTCTATGGACTATCCATGGATTAATTTATTGGTTTAGCCCATAATCATGGATCATTAGTCCACACTACAAGACTTATTGATTTACATAATCAGTCCCCATATATTTAGTTAGTCTCTTTTGACCACAAAATTAATTCCAAATTAATTCTTGATCAATACTAATTAAATAATTGCGTATTAATATATTATACTTGTAATATATTAATAAACCATAAATAACATTATTCTCAAAATCCATCTTATCAAATTCCACTAGTGAAGGCAACCCCCAGAATGAGATATGTAACGAAGATCGACTCATCATGGAATGAACCATGTCTAGCAAGGTTCTATTGCGCCTCTCAGCCACACCATGAAGCTGTGGTGTCCTTGGTGGTCTCAATTGTGAAACAATTCCACATTCCTTAAGATAGTCAAGGAACTCAATACTAAGATAATCTCCTCCATGTTCGGATCGCAACATTTTTATCTTCCTGCCCAATTGATTCTCCACTTATTCCTTAAATTCCTTGAACTTTTCAAAAGTTTCCGACTTATGGTTGATTAAGTAAATATACCCATATCTACTATAATCATCAGTAAAAGTCACATAGAAGTGCTTAGCATCCCTTGTGGGGGTTCTGAATGGTCCACACACATCAGTGTGTATGAGATCCAACAGACCTTCACCCCTTTCACAAGTACCAATGAAGGGTGACTTGGTCATCTTTCCTAGTAAACCAGATTTGCAAGTATCATCCGACTTTAAGCCGAGTGACTCCAAAACTCCATCCTTTTAGAGTTGGGTTATGCGCTTCTTGTTGACATGTGCAAGACGACAATGCCACAAGCATGCCTTATCCAAATCATTGTAAGAATAAATATTTAACACATTATTTCCTAAGTTATCTACAACCATCACAGTTTCATTGTAACATACACTTTACTAAACTTGTTCAATTATTATGTTTCATATGCATGTTAGTTTACAAATGAATATTATTAGATATTATGTGGTTTTAAACGTTTAAAGCAGATAGATATAATGGAATAAAATTATGTGTTAAAAACACCATTGTTCGATATGGTTTTGAGTGTCGAGTTATAATGAAATAGTTTTATAATATTTGAAGTTAAACTAAGTTTAGAATCATTTGGAAGGTATTGGAAGTGATGGGGATGTCTTATGTGATTCCGATCAAAAAGTCAACTATCGGAATTAACAAATGTATAACGTCTAAGTTGGAAATAAGTAAAACTGATTTTATTGGAAGATCCTTTCTGGGATATTTTTATTGGAAGTTGTAAATTATCGCGTTAGAAACGTATAGGCAAAAACCTCATCGAAAACGGAGTTCCGAGCGAAAAGTTATGCAATTCTTGGTGTTTAGGGGTAAAACGGGTACCCAAACCGGGTCAAACCCGACCCAACTCGGGTTTTTACCCATTGAAACACGATTTTGAGTCATTTTTTTTCCATTTTCAGTTCCTCACCATCTCTATGGGAGTTTTTCACATACATGATCAATCTTGAACAAGTTTTGAAGATTAAATCAATATTTTTAGTGTTCTTGAAGTATCAAGTATAGTAATCAAGGTATGAACTCTTAATTTTTAGATTAACGCTTGTACTTAGTGAGTTATTAAGAGATTAGGGTTTGATCAAGGTGGGTTTAGCACTGATTTCATGAAATTAGGCATGAGTTTATGTTATTAACCTAGAATCTTAAATGGAAATCAAGTAACTACATATAAAGTTGAGAATTAATCATGGTTTAAGAGTAATTAGTGAAAATTTGTAATGAAACTCATGGTTTATACTTGAATTAGCATGAATTACTAAAATATTCAGTTTTATCATTGTAAAACAAGGACTTAGTGATATTGATCATGAGGTTTGATCATGTAAAGGGTAAAATAAAATCATAAAGGGTATAATTGTCCTGTTTTTTTGTAAAAATCACCAAAAATTGTAGAAAAACCGTATGGATATGTGCTCTATTTCCCTGGAAAACTGAGAATGTGTAATTTGATTTTTCTTTTAAAACCGAAATCTAATTCCAGACTTAATATGGGTGAAAATAGTTATATGTTCAGTGCAGTAAGGCTGAATTTTGACAGCTTTGAGACATTTTGATAGCTTTGGGATGTTGTGTTGTAAAATTCATAGAAAATTATAGAATTTGCTAGTTATTTTGATATTTAAGAAGGGTAAAACATATCTGCAAGTGACAGCTATACAAAGAACAAAAACTAAAATTTCCAAATTGAAAACAACATAATTTGAGATTAGTTGAGTAATTGCTTATGAAATCTGAAATATGAACTCCAGGGGTATAATTGAAGGTTTAAGAGGCCTGAGGATGGTGTAATTTAATCAGAATTCAGAATTCTATAGCAACATTCAGTTACAACACAATAAGTTCAATATATAGGACCAATTGTATGCTATGTGTTATATGTGCTATGTGATTTTCCGTGTTATCATCTCATATTACTATTTCCGCTATTATGATAGCAAAGTTATACCTTTGACCATGTGATCAGTGAAAGGACTTAGATTCACGGTGGTACTGGTATGTAGCCTCTGGCCATGTAGAGCATGTCTCGTAAGAGAATGACTTCTATTCTATGGCATTGGCAGAAGGTTAGATAGGGCTGAAAGCCTGAAATCTACCAAAATGCTTAATCAGAAATTGTATTTCTTCTGTGCCATTTGGGCCGCAGAGTTATTGATGTATATCAAGTATTGAAATTGTTATGTCCCATTGATTGTTATGGAAAGCCTGTCGCATGATTCACCTATGCCTTTGTTGTTCCTTGTTCCCTTTGCTTCAGCCATATTGAAGTATATATATGGCATAAAGTTATATTGTATCTATTATTGAACTCACTAAGCGTCACCGCTTACCCCTCTCGGTGTTTAACAATTGCATGTAATAAGCATCCAGTTTAGTTATATATTGTTGGAAGATTTAGAATAGTTTATACTATTACTTTTGTACTTGGGTTTATGTATTTATAAAACTATAATATCCTGGGTAGTTATGTAATAAATATAGCACTTTGTAATATACTAAAACTTAGTCGTTTTGTATCCAGTCTTTTGTATCCACACTATCAATGTAAAATATTATTTATAAATATGCATGTAGCATGTTTTGGAGTAACAATATTGTGAAGTACGAAAGTTAGGCTTCTTTCAATTATGGTATCAGAGCACTAGTTTAAGTGAACTAAATATCACAGATTGGTATTTAGACTTGAACTGTCTAACGTTCAATATATGAACGGAGTCATTTGTAAGTATATGGATACAAACCATAGGAAAGATTTAAGTGGGATATTGGGTAGTGATAAACCCTAGTATTCTAAAATATTAAGCTACTTCAAAATTTTCAGAAAATTAGTTTAAGTGAACTAGGAATTTTGAGAATTTCTGGACTTAAAAATGGATTGATAAGGGATGATGATATGATGTGTATCTAGTATACTTTAGGTTGAATACCTAAATGGACACAAGCACTAGAATATTAGAGGAGATATGCCTTATATTCTGATATGTACTAAATGATAAATGAATATAGCATGCCTTAGGTTGCTTGCTTATATTGCTATTACTTGAGAAAGTTTAAGGTCTGTTGTCGACCTTGGTCTGGAAGAGGAAATTTTATGTATTTCAGATTCTAAAATTTCCGTGTTATAACTGCTAAGAATTTTTTTTCAAAGTGATAAAGAGATTTATGATAGTTGACATCGATAATTTTATCGATAAACGATTGAGGGATATCATAAAATAATATTTATCAAGTGATATCGTAAATAGTGTATTAATACCTATAGGGTGGTATTGTACATTCAAAGTATAATTGATGAGATAATAACACCTTTAGAAGAATGATGTACGTTTGAAACACATTTGGACGAAATGAATGTTTTGGTGTAATCCATGAAGTTATTCCACCGCTATCCAGATTGAAGCAGTGATTGCTTATAGAGTCGGAAGAACCGAAGATGGTGATAAATACTTTGATAGTATCGGAATTGATGTTGTGTAAGATTTAGAAGAATTAAAAGAAGAAAATATATACCCATAATATTGTATGAGAAGAGATGTTGTTGTTAGAAGATGATGCAGGTAGTTGGAGACCGTTTGTCTCCATGTTGTTGTTGGATATAGTGTCTAAGTCCATAACTATATTTGATATGTACTTGACCCGACCCGGCATGGTCCATTTTGGTTGCATGGCATTACAATAATTCCATAGACCAAAATGGGAGAAAGGACACTTAAGGTTTATTAATATATTATAAGTACTAATATATTAATAATATTATTTAATTAGTATTGATCAAAGAATTAATCTTGAATTAATTAAGTGATCAAAAAGTGACTAATTGAATATATGGTGTTGATTGTGTAAATCATCTATTCTTGTATAATGGGCTAATGATCCATGGTTTTTATGGATTGGGTTAAAACCCATAAGGTGCTCCATGGATAGTCCATGGAGGTTACAAACCCATGGATCATGGAATATGGAAAGCCATGACAATTAGGGTATACATGGTGTAACCCTACTTGTGCCACAACTATATAAAGACCCCTATTCTAGCAAAATCGGCACTACTTGTACAAGCAAGGAAGTGGGCTAGCCGATTTTGAGGTGTTAGTGAACTTCTCTCAAGGTTATTCCAAGTATTGTGCTATTGTGTGAGACATTTGAGGCATCACACTTGAGGTGCTTGGCTCACAAGGTTTTGAAGGAATCCAAACACCATAAGGTATGTTCTACAACTAGCATTTATGTTTAAAAGTTCCCCATGCTATGCTAGATAGGTTATGAACCTTGGAAATCAAATTTGCATGTATCATAGTAAAACATAGATCCAAGGTTTTTAGGGTTGCATGTACACCTTAGGAGTGTTAGAATGCTCAAACCCATTAGACACTACCCGAGAAAGAATTTATATGAAGAATTGGAAGTAAAATTTCTATCGACCTATGAAAAAGTATAAGAATATGCTAGATCGAGCATATGCATGAAAAGGATTCTAGAAGGCGAGTATAATAAATCCAATATATGTTTGATAGAAATGCGAAATCCCCAGTTGAGTCTAGGAGAAATTGTCGTATGTACTTGTTTGAACACATTCATGTGTGATAAGTTCCTTTGTAAAATTCTTGGTATGGTGACTTGGGTACTGCAAAACAATTCTTGGAACGAGTATGAGTAGGTGTGAATGGTAGTAGAGGCCTATACCACCGGAAGCACAAGACTCACGCTTCAATCAGGAAAAGTCACAAGGTTACTAAGGTACTCGTAGTTGATATTGTTTTGTTTGTTTCCGTCATTACCTTCGTTTCGGTGATGACCAAGAAGATGATATTCGTTCACACTTTTGTGGTCATAAAGAATCGACTCCGATTAAAATAAATCTGCGAAGTGAATTGATTGGTTCAGAGAACCATGTCTCGTGTAGTAACGAAATTTCAGTCAGAATGTTGAAGAAGCAGATGGTCAAGGTAGTTATTCATGAAGACGATGATCTTCATTAAAGGATTAAGCAACCATTAGTCAGAGATGCTTCTTGTTATGAAGACGATGAAAATTTAGTTATTCATGGAAGGATTACGGTATGAAATCCGTGAATTAGTAATTAATCGAAATATTCTATCGCTCGACAAAATTATTGAGTATACACGAAAGCATGATCATGACTTAGAAATACGTGGTGCCACTCTTTCTATTCTGAAGCATCCACGTTTTGATCAAACTGACTCTGTTTTCTTTATTCCATCAGCTCGATCTGCTCGATGTGATTCTAGCAGACAAGTACAATCTCATAATACCTTTCGTGACCGCGGTAGGTCACAATCTTTTTCTCTTCAGTCACCATCGTGTCGAAAATGTGGAAAGAATCACCAGGGTCAATGAAGGACATAAAAGGACCAGTGATTTTCTATGGATGCGGAGAAAAGGCTCACGTGAAGCCCGTTTTCCCGAGGAAGAATGTTACATGCTATACTTGTGGTGCTACTGGCCACAGAAAGCGTTTCTGCCCTACTCTTTTTAGTCAGATGGTGGGAAGTCAAGCTTCCGTTCAACAGCCGATGAGTACTTCAACTAAAAAGGAGGAGGTGCCAAGAGCTAAAGGCCATGCATACCAGATTATCGCAGAGGAGGCACGCGAGGACCCAAATGTTGTGACCGGTACTTTTCTCGTCAAATTCTAGACCTGCTCACATCTTATTTCATACCGATGCCTCAGATTCTTTTGTGTCTCGAGAATTCGCGTATTCTTTTCAAATTACCTGTTATGCATTCGTCCAATCATCTCATGTAGATACCATAGGAAGTATATCATTACTTGCTGATGAAGTCTATAGAGATTCTGTCATAGAAATTGAAGGTTATAGTTTTCTTACTAACCTGATTCCTATCTCTTTGCCCAACTTTGACATTATTCTCGGCATGGATTGGTTATCAAAGAACCATGCAGTTGTACTACGAAAAGATGGTATGCATCCCTATCGAAGGGGAGGATTGTATTTATGTCTACGGTGAAAATAAAAATTTCTTTATTAAAAACTCGTAAGTTTATATCGAAGGGATAATCTACTTATCCGGCTTATACAGTTGATATCTCAAAAGAGGGGAAGAAAACTGTAAATGATGTTCCCGTTAATAATGAAAATCTTGATATTTTCCCCGATGATTTGCCTGGTCTTCCCCCGATAGGCAAATAGAATTCTGAACTGGCTTTATGTCTAGTGCTACTCTAATTGCCAAAGTTTTCTAGACAGAATGATAGTATTTGGGTAGTTATCGACCGACTAACTAAGAGTGCACATTTTCTTGCCATACGCGAAACAGCTTCAATGGAGAAATACGCACAAGTATACTTGGATGAAACTGATGCGAGACATGGTGTGCCACTAAAGATTATTTCCAATCGTGATACTTGCTTCACTTCTCATTTTTGGGCAAGTATGCAATGTGAAATGGGATCTCGTGTTACTCTTAGCACAGCCTATCATCCCAGACTGATGGTCAGAAGAAAAGAACAATCCAAACAGTAGAAAATATATTGAAGGTATATAAAGCATTATATAGGCGTAAATGTCATACTATGTTGGCATAATGTAGGACAGAAAGTCCTTAGTGGTCCTGAAATGATTCAAGACACCACTGATAAGATTCAAATTGTACGAGAAAGAATAAAAGCGGCTCATGATCGACAAAAGTCCTATGCAGTAAAGAGAAGACGACCTATAGAAATCCAGGTGGATGAATTCGTAATGTTGAATGTATTCCCATGGAAAGGCATTATGCGATTTGGGAAGAAAGGAAAATTAAGTCCTAAAATTGTTGGACCTTTCAAAATCATCTAGAGAATTGGTAAGCAAGCATACCGCTTGGAATTGCCGGAAGATTTGGCAGGTATTCATGATGCGTTTCATGTAAGTTATCTGCGTAAATGTTCAAGCATATATGACGAAACGGTCCTGTTATCTGTGGTGAAATTAGATAATAAAGTAAGATATGTAGAAGAGCCCGAAGAGATTATAAATGAGAGAACTGTTAATTTACGTAATAAAGAAGTAGAGTTAGTGTTTATTAAGTGGAAACATCATCGAGGCCCAAATTATTCTTGGGAAAGTAAGAATGTGATAAGAACGAAATATCCCCAGTTATTTAAATCGATGTGATTTCGGGGACGAAATCCTAAAAAGGAGGAGGTATTTGTAACATACATTTTACTAAACTTGTTCAATTATCATGTTTCATATGAATGTTAGTTTAAAAATGAATATTATTATATATTATGTGGTTTTAAACGTTTAAAGTATATAGTCATAGTGGAATAAAATTATATGTGTTAAAAACACCATTTTTCGATATGGCTTTGAGCGTCAAGTTATAACGAAATAGTTTTATAATATTTGAAGTTAAACTAAGTTTAGAATCATTTGGAAAGTATTGGAAGTGATGGGGATGTCTTATGTGATTCCGATCAAAAAGTCAACTATCGGAATTAACGAAAGTATAACATCTAAGTTGGAAATAAGTAAAACTGATTTTATTGGAAGATCTTTTCTGGGATATTTTTAGTGAAAGTTGTAAATTATCTCGTTAGAAACGTATAGGCGAAAACCTCATCGAAAACGGTGTTCCGAGCGAAAAGTTATGCAATTTTTAGTATTTAGGGGTTAAACGGGTACCCAAACCGGGTCAAACCCGACCCAACTCGGGTTTTTACCCATTGAAACACGATTTTGAGTCATTTTTCTGCCATTTTCAGTTCCTCACCATCTCTATGGGAGATTTTCACATACATGATCAATCTTGAACAAGTTTTGAAGATTAAATCAAGATTTTGAGTGTTCTTGAAGTATCAAGTCTAGTATCAAGGTATGAACTCTTAATTTTTGGATTAACCATTGTAATTAGTGAGTTATTAAGAGATTATGGTTTGATCAAAGTGGGTTTACCACTGATTTCATGAAATTTGGCATGAGTTTATGTTATTAACCTAGAATCTTAAATGGAAATCAAGTAACTACATATAAACTTGAGAATTAATCATGGTTTAAGAGTAATTAGTGAAAATTAGTAATGAAACTCATGGTTTATACTTGAATTAGCATGAATTACTAAAATATTCACTGTTATCATTGTAAAACAAGGACTTAGTGATATTGATCATGAGGTTTGATCATGTAAAGGGTAAAATGAAATTATAAAGGGTATAATTGTCCTGTTTTTGTAAAAATCACCAAAAATTGTCGAAAAATCGTATGAATATGTGCTCTATATCCCTGGAAAGCTGAGAATGTGTACTTTGATTTTTGTTTTAAAATAGAAATCTAGTTCCGGACTTAAGATAGGTGAAAAGAGCTATATGTTTAGTGCAGTAAGGCTGAATTTTGACAGCTTTGAGACATTTTGACAACTTTGGGATGTTGTGTTGTAAAATTCATAGTAAATTATAGAAAAATCATAAAAATGTGAGGTCAGTGCCATTAGAAATATATAAGAGTCTCTTTTGTTAATATTTAGAATTTGTTAGTTATTTTGATATATAAGAGGGGTAAAACAGATCTGCAAGTGACAGCTATACAAAGAACAAAAACTAAAATTTCCAAATTGAAAACAACATAACTTTAGATTAGTTGAGTAATCGCTTATGGAATCTGAAATATGAACTCCAGGGGTATAATTGATGGTTTTAGAGGCCTGAGGATTGTGTAATTTAATCAGAATTCATAATTCTATCGCAACATTCGGTTACAGCACAGTGAGTTCAATATATAGGAACAATTGTATGTTATTTGTTATATGTGCTATGTGCTTTTCCATGTTATCATATCGTGTTATTATTTCCCCTATTATGATATCAAAGTTATACCTTTTACCATGTGATCAGTGAAAGGACTTATATTCACGGTGGTACTGGTATGTAGCCTCTAGCCATGTAGAGCATGTGTCGTAAGAGAATGACTTTTATTCTATGGCATTGGCAGAAGGTTAGATAGGGCTGAAAGCCTTAAATCTACCAAAATGTTTAATCAGAAATTGTATGTATTCTGTGCCATTTGGGCCAAAGAGTTATTGATGTATATCAAGTATTGAAATTGTTATGTCCCATTGATTGTTATGGAAATCCTGTCACATGATTCACATATGCCCATGTTGTTGCTTGTTCCCTTTGCTTCAGCCATATTGCAGTATATGTATGGCATAATGTTATATTGTATATATTATTGAACTCACTAAGCGTCACCGCTTACCCCTCTCAGTGTTTAACAATTGCAGGTAATAAGCATCTAGTTTAGTCGTATACTGTTGGAAGATTTAGAATAGTTTATACTATTACTTTTGTTCTTGGGTTTACGTATGTATAAAACTATAATATCCTGGGTAGTTATGTAATAAATACAACACTTTGTGATATACTAAAACTTAGTCGGTTTGTATCCAGTCTTTTGTATCCACACTATCAATGTAAAATATTATTTATAAATATGCATGTAGCATGTTTTGGAGTAAGAATATTGTGAAGTACGAAAGTTAGGCTTCTTTCATTCATATATACCATTGAAAGGTAATGCTTCAAAATAAAAAACAACATTACAATAAGCATGCATACCACCATTTTCATTATTAGTGGAAAAGGTAAAACGTTGTTTGTACAAACTGTGAATGGAAATAACATTTCTCGCTATATCGGCTGAGTAACAATAATTATTCAAATCTAATTTAAACCATTACTAAACAATAAAGAATAAACTCCAATGTAGGTCACATGAGACACTTTCCTATTTCCCATGATTAAGTTTTTCTTCTCATGCTCCACATCCCTACTTCCTTTTAGTCCCAACAAATCAGAACAAATGTGAATAACACAACCTGTATCAATGACCCAAGAATTAGCATGTGATGAGTTATTAGACTAAATAGTGTAAATACCTGCAAATGATGGTTTGATCTTCCCATTCCTTAATGTCCTACATGTACTTGGGGCAACTTCGTTTCCAATGCCCTTTTTCATGACAATGGAAGCAGTCTCCTTCCTTCGGATTGGAAGAGGGATTAAAAAAACCAACTTTGGTGCCACTTGAAAAGGATCTATCAAGAGACTTTCCCTTGCGACTCTTCGAGGGTGCCTTCCTCTTCTTTCCCTTCTCATATCCGATTGCCAGAACAGGGGCAGAAGTAGTAGTAGGAGTAGACACAACCGACTTGCCATTCAGGTTGCTTTCTGCAGTCCTAAGAAGGCCTTGAAGCTTATTAAGAGTGACTTCCTCCTTGTTCATATGATAAGTCATACGAAACTGATCATAACAAGAAGGTAAAGAGAGTAGTATAATATCTATTGCTAACTCTTCATCAAAATTGACATTAAATTTAAGCAAGCGGTCTACGAATCTTTGCATCTTCTGCAAGTGGGCCGTGATGGGTTCACCATACTTCATTTTGTTTGTGATCATGGAGGCAATGATCCCATACCTCTCCTGCCGAGCACTTTGATGGTATCTTTCCATCAAATCATGATAGATTTCATAGGGGTAGTAGTCCTCATAGGACTTCTGTAGCTCAGCAGTCATGGTAGCGATCATAAAACACGACACCTTTGTCGCATACCTCTCATGAGTAGTGTGTTCAGCGATTTGTTCAGGAGTAGCAGTGGTGACGTCAATATCCTTGAGTTGTTATCTAGGACATATTCTTTGTCCTCAAAACTAATAGCCATTCGGATGTTTTGAATCCAGTCATTGAAGTTCGATCCATCGAAAAAGACCCTCCCACATAGGTTCATGAGGGAGAAAGAGCCTGAATGGATTGGGTTGGAAGCATTATTTTGGATAGACATCTGTAAAAGAAGAAGAAAAAAGTTTAGATTAGATGATAATTCTTAATATTACATCCAAATGAAATATTAAGGCTAGGGCCCAACTCAATATTCTACAGTTGCGAAAAGGGATGTCGTAATCCAATTGTAAAATATTTGAATGTAGGAAAATGACGATTTACCAATTTCCACCATGAAAATGAAATACATTATTAAGTTTTATTGGATTGAGATTCCTAGATCCTTTGAGATTCATTGAACTTTTCAATGGCATGTTTAAATCTCGATTGTACCCTTCAAGTTTGTGACTAGGATGCCAAGGATCACAAACAAGGAGTGAATAACCATGCAAATTAGCTTGGTACACCCAATGTTACAAATCACCAAATTAATGTGCCGGTTAACCACACACGCTCCATTGATCTATGATTAACACCAAGTTACCATTTTCCACCCATTGTTAGACCTAAATTAGTGTGCTGGTTAACTACACACACTCCACTAACGACTTAACAAGGTGCAAAGTGTAATTTCATGGATTAGCACCATTTCACATTTTTCCTAAAGTAACAAAGATTGGGAATTTTAATAAAAGTTTAGTTACTTTATATTTTTATCATTATACTTTTAATGAGGGAGAATTAATGTCCTATCCTACCCGTTTGGCTAACGACCCTCCACCAGTCAAGGAAGCGGTGGGTGAGAGTGGACACCCATTAAACTACCATTTTATTGGTAGTTACCATATACCCCCCTTATAGACCGATTTCGTGAATGAGGCCTACTAATGGTAAGATAGACTTTGTCTTATATATATATATATATATATATATATATATATATATATATATATATATATATATATATATATATATATATATATATTAAAATTATAATATTATAAAGTATAAGGGTTGAATTTTAACTTTTAAAACTCTAGGGTTTAAAACTAAAGTTTCATTAGTGTGACTTTGCATATTCCAAAACTTGAGGGAAAGTTTTGAAACTTGTCAAAACTCTTCACATTCATAACTTATGAGTTTAATTGGATTTTAATGTATGAGACCTTTCATTTTCCATAACTTGAGGACAAGTTATGGAGGTCATCAAAATTCATTTAGATCATTTTTATAACATCTAAAATTATCACATAATCTATGATCTAACTAAACTCATAATCAAGATAATTTCTAGTCAACAATTTGAAAGCAATTTTTTTTTATCATATAAAACAACAATTATTTTAAAACTTTGACAATTATGTTGTGGTTGGATGAGTACAAGCACTACCATATCATAAAAAATATTTCCAATGATCCAAAACAGTTTGTGGTAGTGTTCCCAATCCAAACCAGGCCAAGAAACTCGAAATTCTACACACAGAGCCTTCAACTCGTCGAGGACATGAACTGGACTCGGCAAGTTGCTCTGTTACTAAGTGGACTCGTCGAGTCTATTCATGTACTCCGCGAGTTCACCAGTCAGAGGCCAAAATTTCAACTTTTTCAGCTTTGAAAAACTACTAAGCATAAAATATAATAGAAAACAATCCTAGGCTCTGATACCACTGTTGGGTTTTGAGCACTATAACACTCCTATGGTGCACATGCAACCCTAAATGCATTCGATCTATGTTTTCTCTATTATACATGCATATTTTCTATTTTTCCAAAGCATTGTCCTAACTAGCATACAAACTACAAAATGAATAATACATCTAGATAGATGACATGCCTTTTAGAAAGACTTGTAGTTCTTGACCTTTGAAAGCTTGAGCACCTCAAGTGTGATGCATCTAATGGTTCACAAACACCAATCTGCAAAAGGATGATTTAAGAGAATAAGCTACTTATGTCAAAGAGAAGGTGCAACCGATTTTGGCTCATGGAGGGTTCTATTTATAGTGTTGCACATGCTAGGGTTACACTTTGTAAATCCTAATGATCCATGACTTTCCACATTATCATGATACATGGGTTTAACCTCCATGGACGATCCATGGATTACTCTATTGGTTTAGCCCATAATCATGGATCATTAGCCCACACTACAAGAATTATTGATTTACATAATCAATCCCAATATACTCCCTCCTTCCCAATATTATTGTCCACAGACAAAAAACACACATATTAAGAAAAGCATTAATTACAACTAACTTTATTTAATAAAATGACAGTTTTGTCCTTGCTTTGCATTTAATGTTCCATTAAATGCTTAGTTGGTTAAGTAATAATGAGGGGGTATTTTGGTAAAAATGTTATTTATTTTTAGAAGTGGACTATTATTTTGGGACAAACCAAAAATGAAAGATGAACTATAATTTTGGGACGGAGGGAGTATTTAATTAGTCTCTTTTGACCACAAAATTAATTCTAAATTAATTCTTGATCAATACTAATTAAATAATTTCATGTTAATATATTATACTTCTAATATATTAATAAACCATAAATAACCTTATTCTCAAAATCCATCCTATCAAATTGCACTGATGAAGGTAACCTCAAAGGACCATGCTACAATTGGGTCAAGTACATACCAGTTATCGTTATGAGCTTAGTCACCAAATCCAACAAAAGGGGATATCGTCAGAGGACAACCCAACAGATCCCCTTAGAAAGGGACTGCCTAGGGTGAAGCACTTGCAGCATGCAAGGGGCATTGGGTTAACGGACGATATTAGTTTTAGCGGTTAGATAAATAGAAACTTGTAGTAGCTAATTTGTAATTGACATTTGATGATAAAATAAAAGGAGTTTTATTTATAAGTAAAGTTACTATCTTGTGCCAGTTATTTACTATTGTTTCACTTTGCATGTTTTGACTTCCAGAATAATAGAATTATTCAAACCATCCACAGTCAATCATATGTTGGAAGTAAGTATAAAAGAAGACTGTCATGAGTTGGCTTGTAGATTGTCTAAGGAGTTAGACATAGCAAAAGTTTGCTACACCATTCATGAGTGCTCCTAACATAAGATTTGAGTATTGGATTCAACCCGCGCTCATCTGAATTACTTCATGGAATTTATCACGAGTAATTGTGAGACGATAATATCATATAATCTTCAAACCAAGATATATGAGTTGTTGACTACGAGTTGGTTGTGTATTGATGGCATGAAAATGCATCAGTAACTTGATGTTATAAAACGTGTCGTTGTGCATGATTTGATGAGTAGTTAGTAGAAGCATATAATGTCGAAGTTTATATGTTCCTTTTATCCTAAGAGGATTAAAAGCAATATCTTGTGCCCCTCGATGATTCTGTTTTGACTATGTGTCGGGACCGGTCAGAACTAAATTGTTGTGTTCAGTTATGTTCTATGTTAGACGAATCGGAAATCGGGAAACAAATTGCAGGACGATAAGTATGACTATGTTCCATGTATTTGTTTGCATAGATATCTTAAGACCAGAGGAGTATATGATCCCTTATCTGAAGGACGCCTCACTGACTAGGTCGGAGTTCGACAGTGGCTTTTGAAAGCTCACGATCGTTAAGTCGGATCCTGAAGTTGCATTAGAAGCTATAGTTATTAGACATATCCAAGTGGGAGACTACTGGATTTGGTGTCTAAGCCCATAACTATAACTAGTATGTACTTGACCCGATTGTAGCATGGTTCTTTTAGGTTGCCTTCAGCAATGAAATTTGATAGGATAGACTTTTGAGAATAAGGTTATTTATGATTTATTTATATATATTACAAGTATAATATATTAATATGAAAGCATATTATTTAATTATTATTGATCAAGAATTAATTTGGAATTAATTTTGTGGTCAAAAGAGACTAATTTAATATATGGGGATTGATTGTGTAAATCAATGATTCTTATGGTGTGGGACAATGATCCATGATTATTTAGATGGAATAAACCAATGAGATAATCCATGGAGTTTAAACCTATGGAGCATAAGAATGTGAAAGCTCATGGAGCATTAGGGTTTGCATGAATGTAACCCTAGCTTAGCAACACTATAAAAGCACACCCCTAGTGCCAAAATTGACCACCCATTGCATTCTAAGGGAGTGAAGCTGATTTTGTGCCAAGTAATCTATTCTCTCAAGCCTCCTCTTGCATATTGGTGTTTGTGAACAATTAGAGGCATCACACATGGGGTGCTCAAGCTTTCAAAGGTCAAGAACTACAAGCCCTTCTAAAAGGTAAGTCATCTAACTAGTTGTACTGTTCATTTGACAACTGTATGCTAGTTAGGGAGAATGCTTTATAAAATTGAAAATATACATATATATTAGAGAAAACATAGATCCAAAGCATTTAGGGTTGCATGTGCACCACAGGAGTGTTATAGTGCTGAAAACCCAACATGTGTTATCTATGGTGTTATTAGTAGTCTCAATAAGCCTTAGGTTCGTTCAAGATGGCATATTTCTTAAAGGCAATGTACACCTCAATCTAATTTCCCCGGTTTACCTGATATTTTCAATTGTCTTTACAAAATTTAACTCATATTTTCTACTTATTGTTCATTCAGGTGGATTTGTTCTATTTTATGGGAGATTGAAACATGAACGCATGATAAGTGTTTATGCTTATGCTTCTAAGAGAATAATGTTTTGCTTATATGATAAAAGATCAAGAACAGTAAGGTATTTAGTAATCTCATTCATGCGTAATTGAAAATAAATGCATTACCATCACTCATGTAATAGAATAATCCCAGGTTCAATATTCAACTTGGCTAAATATCAGAAGCAAAAATACAATGTTTTAGGGCATCTTTTACACAAGAAGTGGTGGTGTGGCATAAATATTATCATCCAAATGTGACTAAGGTATAAAAACTTTCATCTTTAACATAATCATACAAATTTTTATGAAAATTAATGTAATTTATAGTCATCATAGCTACAATTACAAACTGAAAAATTTTCAAATTGGAATCCCAAGCAACGTATGTTGAGTTTGATTCATAATTGTTTTACCAAAAGCGCTAATAATGACAATGGAAGCTTAAAAATAGAATAAACTTAAAACTATTTTTAGCCCACCAAAGATCATTTTGGAAAGCATGTAAAGATTAACAGAACCTTGAAAGAAAGATATACAACCTTTGAATACTTTGATTCCTTTCGGGAGGTTGGAAGTTGAAGAAGATGGAAAATGTAAGTTCAACCCTTAGAATCTAATGATGTATAACAATCACGCTAACTTTATCAAAGCCAACGTCTCAAGCATCGTCTTATAGCCGTTTCAGTGTGTTATGTATATCTTATGAAATTTGTTGTATTTATAGAAGATACGTTGATAGTTAGCAGATTCGATATCTCAATAATATCGAATACACTTTATTATTATTTTAGATTAGGTGTATCTATAGCTTCTAGGGATTCATGATGTCTTTACTTTTCTTTATATACTAGGGTTCTGATAATTGGTTGATCATCGAACCCTAGAGCTTTATACTCGTTCTATTTGTGAGAAAATATTCTTCGTGAATACCTTTGTGATATTTCTTCTACCTTCTTTGTTTACTGTTAATTGATATTGATCAAGAAAATATGCCTACCTCTTCTTCTTCAAACCCCACTAAAACTACCTTCGATAACAAAATTCCATAGTTCGATCAAAACAAATTTACCATGTGGAAATCAAAGGCAACTATGGTTCTTGAAACCATGGAATCAGGGAACGTAATGGTGAGGTTGAATCTTGATAAGTATGGTGTGTATGCAGTGTATGGGCGTTGTGGACACATTGCACTTATTTTGGTTCAATGGAACCATTAAGGTAATTGAGTTCCCTTAGTGATAAAATCGGCTAACACATGCACACAAGGGCATAGAACCGATTTTGAAGCTACAAGTCTTATTGTATTAAGCCTCCTTTGCGTATTGGTGTTTGTGACACATTAGAGGCACAACACTTGAGGTGCTCAAGCTTCCAAGGTCAAGAACTACATAAGAGGTAAGCTACTTAACTAGTTGTTACTTTGAATTGTATGCTAGTTAAGTTATATGCTTTGGAAATTTGAAAATGCATGTATACTTAGAGAAAACATAGTTCCAAAGCATTTAGGGTTGCATGTGAACCATAGGAGTGTTAAAGTGCTTAAAACCCAACAATTTTTTGTCTTAATACAAACAAAACTAGAAGCTCCATGGTTCACAAGTTACTTGACTCACAGTGCAATAGTTGGGAGCATCATGTGGATGTTTTGAAGAACAGTGAAAAAATCGCAACCATGGACCTGGATTCCTTGTTTGGTAATATTTGCAATCATGAAGAAACGAAGATTCTAAGAAAGGAGATCATGTGAGATACTCACAAAAACAGATATGTGGCTCTCTACTCGAATAATTTTCCTAAAAAATGCGACAATGACTTCTCTAATGAATATGATGGTGAAGCCTTGATAGTTAAGCGTTATGTTCGCTTCAACGATAAAAAAAACTTCTCGACTAGAAATAATTCAATAAAGAACTGACTCTATAATGTCTAAGGGTTATTATTGGGTTTTGAGCAAACTAACACTCGTAAAGATGTTCATGCAACCCTAGAAACCTTGGATCTATGTTTGTCTAAAATACATGCAAAATAATTTTCCAAGGTCCATAACCTATCTAGCATGCATGGGGTACTTTTAAACATAAAAGATACTAGAAGAATTACATACCTTTGTTAGTGAGTTGATTCCTTAGGAGTTTGAGAGCCTAGCACCAATAATGTGAATGCCTCAAAAGGAAATTACAAATCACCACAAACTTGGAAAACTTATGAGAGAGTACACAAACACTCTAGAAATCGGCCACTCTTATGCACACACACATAGTGTCTTTTCAAGAACCAAAAGCCTCTTTATATAGTGTAGATTATTAGGGTTATGAACCATGCAAACCCTAATAACCCATGTGTTTTCCTTTTCCAAGGATCCATGGGCTAAAAGCTCCATGGATCATCCATGGACTTCCATTTAAGCTTAGCCCATTTCCTAATGAGTGTTAGCCCACACCATATAAATATAATAGCCCATTATTTAATTAGTCACCTTTTGATCA
The DNA here is from genome assembly GCF_052849685.1 of Lactuca virosa. Taxonomy (NCBI): domain Eukaryota; kingdom Viridiplantae; phylum Streptophyta; class Magnoliopsida; order Asterales; family Asteraceae; genus Lactuca; species Lactuca virosa. The sequence goes on from NC_136429.1 coordinate 321,116,704, forward strand.
CTAAATTAATTCATAATTATATTAAGATCAATACTAAATAAATAATACGATTTCATATTAATATATTATAACTTATAATATATTAATAAGCCGCAAATATACTCTTCCCATAATATTATCCATATAAATAGTTCTGGTGAAGTGCAACCCAAATGGACCATGTCGGGTCGGGTCAAGTATATACCAAATAAGTTATGGACTTAGACACCTTATCCAACAGTCTCCCACTTGGATAAGTCTGATAACTATATTTGCCTATATAGCTTCAGGAACCAACCGGCAATCGTAGCTCTCGAAAACTCTGTTGAACTATGAAGCGCCATTTTAGATAAGTGATCATATAATCCTCTGCTCTCATGATATTGTAACATCCGGATTCCCAGGTATCTTATTTTAAGTATTTATTTTGAGTTTTAAGGAGGGACTCGGCGAGTAGGCGCTCAGACTCGCCGAGTAGGATAGCGAATTCTTGTCTGGATTAATGAGGGACTCGACAAGTCGATGCATGGACTCGGCGAGTCCGCGCTGTAAAGTGAAACCCTAAATCTCAGGGCCTGCGCCCTATTTAAAGGCCTTTATGGCCTCCATTTGCGACTACCAGTCCAGAGAGAGATACCCTAGCGATTGTGAGCGAGTTGTGAGAGAGTTTGAGCCTTTTGATCATTTTTGGTGTGATTTTGCAAAGGAGAAAGTGTTTCCAGCAAGGGGAGGTCAAGAGGATTGCACTTCAGTGGGTTTCCGGCTTGGATCTTCAAGTTTGAGGTAGCTATTTGATCCTATCATTCTGTTTTGCTTAAGGGCATTGAATTTAGGGTTTTCTATACCCTTTTATAGCTTGTTTAGTTGTGTAAAGTGTCCCATTGAGTGCTAAACTCTAGATCTGGCCCTTTTGAGGTCCAGAGAGCCTGAACCATGCTGCTTTTTGTAGTTCTATGGAGGAAATGGACATAGGTTGCCATGTTAGAAGGGATTTCACCGAAATAAGTCTTGGGAGCATTGTATGTGTAGCAAGATTCGACCTTTACGTGTTTATTGGTCATGGGGAAGTCAGATGTATAGATTAGAGAAGCTGATCTGACCTCAAGAGGTCAGATCAGTGTTGTTATGGGAGGGACTCACCGAGCCCATAAGGTGTTGGATAAGGTGTCTAAGTCCATAACTTATTTGGTATATACTTGATCCGACCCGACATGGTCCATTTGGGTTGCACTTCACCCAAACTGTTTATGGATAATTTTATGAGAATTGTATACTTACGATTTATTAATATATTATAAGTTATAATATATTAATATAAAGTCATGTTATTTAATTAGTTTTAATCTTGAATTAATTATGAATTGATTTAGTGATTAAAAGGAAGACTAATTAAATCATGGGCTATTGTATTTGTATGGTGTGGGCTAATGCTCATTTGTTAATGGGCTAAGCTTATATGGAAGTCCATGGATGATCCATGGAGCTTTTAACCCATGGATCCTTGGAAGAGGAAAAGACATGGGTTATTAGGGTTTCACCCTAACCATGTACACTATATAAACAAGCTTATGTTGCATGAAAAAGACTCTAAGTGTGTGTGTAAGTGTGGTGGCCAAAATCAAGAGTTAGTATACTCTCTCATACATTTTTCAAGTTTGTGGTGATTTGTGATTTCCATTTGAGGCATTCACATTATTGGTGCTTGGCTCTCAAACTCCAAGGAATCAACAATCAACAAAAGGTATGTAACTCATCTAGTTCTTTTATGTTTAAAAGTACCCCATGCCATGCTAGATAGGTTATAAACCTTGGAAAATAATATTTTGCATGTATCTTAGACAAACATAGATCCAAGGTTTAATAGGGTTGCATGTACACTTAGGAAGTGCTAGAATGCTCAAAACCCAACAGTGGTATCAGAGCCTAGGCTTGTTTGTTTGATACTTGATGCAAAATAGTGATAAAAAGTCGATTTTTTGCTGTCTGACTGATGAACTCGCCGAGTCCATGGGGGGACTCGCCGAGTTCATGTGTAAACTCATCCTACTCGCCGAGTAGGTTCATGCACTCGGCGAGTAGGAGCCTCAGAATGCAGTTTTTCGACTTTTGCTGCTGGAAATGGACTAGAAACATTACCCTAAACTGTTTTGGTGTTTTAAAACTTGTTTTAGTTGGTGTAATGGTAGTTCTAATCTATTTACAATAGCTTATATCAAAATTTCATGCTTTGTATGTGTTCATATAATTCTTGAAACTTTGATGATCATGTTCATGTTCTTATGAATTTAGAAGATGATAGGAATTATTCGCTGAATTGTTTAGGATTAATTCTTGATCATATATGTGTTTTAATGGAGTCCATAATTTGTCCTCAAGTTATGGATATCCAAAGGTCACTTCTTTTAAACACACACTTAAAACACATAAGTTACATAAAATGAAGAGTCTTCATTTTTATGAACCTTTAATTCATAAGTTATGAAATCAAAAGTTTTGGAGAGTTACAAAACTTGCCCTCAAGTTTTGGAATTTGTAAAGTTTCACACACTTTAATAAACTTTAATTCCAAACCCTTAGAGTTTTAAAAGTTAAAATTCAACCCTTATACTATTTATAACATTAATGGTTAATTATTATATATATGTATAAGATCAAGTCGTTTTACCGTTAGTAGGCCTCATTCACGAAGCCGATCTATAAGGGGGGTATAAGGTTGTTGCCTATAAAATGGCAACTTAATGGGTGTCAATTCTCACCCACCGCTTCCTTGATCGGTGGAGGGTCATTAGCCGAACGGGTAGGACAATGACTTTAAATTATCATTAAAAGTATAATGAATATTATAAAGTAACTAAACCTTTTATAAATTCCCAATCTTAGTTACTTTAGGAAAATGTGAATATGGTGCTAACCCATGAAATTCACACTTTGTACCTTACCAAGTCGTTGGTGGAGCGTGTGTGGTTAACCGGCACACTAACTTGGAGTAGTAAGGATCACGAAGGGTGACTTAATGTTTATCATAGATCGGTGGAGCGTGTGTGGTTAACCGGCACATCGATTAGGTGATAATATTAAGGGTACCAAGTGAGTTTGCATGGTTATTCACACCTTGTTTTGTGATCCTCGGCATCCCAGTCACAAAACCTGAAGGGCACAATCGAGATTGAAACATGCCATTGAAAAGTTCAATGAATCTCAAAAGATCTAGGAGTTTCAAATCCAATTAAAACCTAATAAATTATTTCGTTTTTCATGGTGGAAATTGGTGAATCGTCATTCACCTACCTTCAAATATTTTATAGCTTGGATTACGGCATCCCTCTTCCAAGTTATAAAATATTGTGTTGGGTCCTAGCCTTAATATTTCATATTGGGTGTTATATTAAGGACTTGAATCAACTAACTTGATTTTCTCCCATTGTAAATGTCTGGTTCAGACAACTATGATCTTCCCAAATCGCTTGGAACAAGCTTTCCTCTTGAAGATGATGTCCCTCAACATCATGCTTCACTCCCTCCACCTCCTCCATTTATTCTCCCTGACCCACAAGCCCGAAGACTTGAAAGGTTCAAGGTCACTCAAGCTCTACTAGAAATGAAACATAAAGATGGAAGACCTGTGTGCACTCATGTCTTAGGAATGAAGTCACACATAGATAGGTTGAGAATGTTGGGTGCTGTTATTTCAAGGAAGTTCGCTGTTGACTGGGTTCTTCAGTCACTTCCTGAGTCGTATGGTGAGTTTATTAAAGACTACCATATGACAGATCTTGACATAACCCTAATAGATCTTTCTTATTTGCTTGTTGCTGCTGAATCAGCAATGATTTGGCGCAATGGTCAAGCAAATATTGATGGAAGGTCTAATTCTCAAACTTCCATGGACATGGACAATGGTAACATTGGAAGTCCAGAAAAGCTTTCTCTTCCCAATGAAAAGGGATCGGCCTTGGTCAACCCGATTGACCAAAAGGTAAAGGGAAAGGCTAAGTCTGTGATTGTCTCGTGTACCATTCCCAAAGAGTCTATATGTTTTTATTGTCATGAGAAGGGACATTGGAAGCGAAGCTGCCCTGAATACCTGAAATATTTGAAAGCAAGTAGAGACAAAATGTTTGACTCGGCTTCAGGTAAGTCCACTATCTAACTTTGTTAAAGTTCCTAATTGTTGATTCTTATTACATGATGTGACTAGGTTGCATCTTGATGTTCAGCAGGATCGAGCAAAAGGAAGGTTAAAATAAGAGTGTGCTGAATCTGATCACGAAGATGGATTTCTATCACATGGTTCGAGGATCGGATTTTTGAGCTACTACTTAAAAGATATGATAGATTGCTAGGAAATATGTAATATCATAGTTTTCATTTGAAGATGCATTGTAAGGAATATTTTTCCGCATTTTATTAAGAAATAAAAGTTTTGTTTAGTTTATTTTATATTATATCCCCTTACAATGGCATTTATGGAAAATTAATGTTTGTATGTTTCTAGCAATATTGGAAATATAAGTTTGATTCTCTCATATGTGGTGGTGTCTGAATTTACCAAATGAGGAAAGGTTCTCATCACCCAAGCTTCAGTTAGACAGAAACTTGGAATCATACAAGTTGAATTGTATGATGAATGAGAATTTTCATCTTTGTAAAATTGAGACTAATTCATTGATCACATGCATATGTGAGTCAATTGAAGGACTAAGGAATTAGGCACACTGGGTGTGTGCTGGTCAAGGTCCACCACAAAGATCAATTCGTCATGATTTACTAGAGATTAGTAAATATGGTTACACTTATAAGGTTAAGTATAATTCTGTAACATTGGAAAAGTTTCAATGTATGGCAGAACGGATGAGATGAATCAAATTTGGCAGAAAGATAAAAGTTTCTCAAATCTGAATAGATGGGAGAGTACTTTAGTATCATGTTTTTATGATCATCTTAATGATTATGAAACCATATCACAAATTCATACTCTAAGGACATCTTAGTGCATTGTTATGACTAAGATAAGGGGTTATGATTTGTTGGAATGGTTAAAATCAAGAAGATGGATCATACATGTTTTTATGATCATCTTAATGATTATAAAACCATATCACAAATTCATACTCTAAGGACATCTTAGTGCATTGTTATAACTAAGATGAGGGGTCATGAATTGTTGGAATGGTTAAAATCAAAAAGATGGATCATACATGTTTTATGATCATCTTAATGATTATGAAACCATATCACAAATTCATACTCTAAGGACATCTTAGTGCATTGTTATGACTAAGATGAGGGGTCATGAATTGTTGGAATGGTTAAAATCAAGAAGATGGATCATACTTCGTTCCAAAACAACTCTTAGAGTCATACTCCAAGATTGTAACATTGAGTGACATAAAGTAAGGTTTAAAACACTTATCAAATGTAGTGTAAAATGTTTTCTACTCCTGTACATTTGAAATTGGTAAGTTGTGATGTCTTGGATAAGACAAAGACCAACTAAGACCAATTGTGTGAAGTGTTTATCTTGATAAGAGTCCGCACTATTCCTTGAATATTTGTTTTGTCAAGGAATGGTCCTTGACTAGGGAAACTTATATGTCAAGAGGACAGTGGGAGTCTTTAAGATCCTGAAAGGATTTCAAGATATCAAGAGTAAAACCTGAGTTTTATCACTAGCACACGACTTAAGGTTTGCAACCTATTAAGTTGACATAATTCTTGTTTCTGTGTCTGTTCCTATTAAGTTGACTATGCATATGAGTTTTGTTAGTTCTAAACTGTGTGCATAACAATTTGGAAGCATTGGTGGGCCTTGTGCTACCAGGTGACAAGAAATTAAGATTGAATAAGTTCAATCCATGTAAGGGTAATTTGTCACTAACCTTGTCTTGTGATTATGGTTTTGACAAATTCACATGGATAGAAACTCATACACCATAAAATCTAAGTGTCATAAGGTTTCTCTCCGATTCATGAAAATGATGGTGAGGAAATGCTTTCACTAAGAAGATTTTAAGTAGATAGCAATTGTGATGTTTGCATTCTCAAAGTCGTTAGTGGAGCGTGTGTGGTTAACCGGCACACTAACATGGACTTGTGAGAAATGGCAAAGGTCTAAACAATTAAGACTATAATTACGGCATCCCTTTTCATAGTTCGGAAATTGTTTAGACACACATGTGAGCTATCTAAGAAAGGGTGTACGAATCTAAATTTCAGAAGTCCAGCTGATTTCTGGAAATATGTCAGAGCTAGTGGGAGCATAAGTGTTATGCTGATAATCATCATGTTAGTGGGAGCATGATTATTATGTTTAGTGTTGCAAGTTAGAAATGTTAATTATAGAAAAACAAAAGTTTCAATTCGTAATGTTGTAGGGGTTGAAAAAGTTGTTTTGCTATAATTAAGGGAGAGGAAATTATACTTCATTTCAATTCTAAAAGCTTAGATTGAGTTTTTAATCATCTTTAGTCAAGGACATATATATGAATTTATGTTGGAATGGTTCAACATAAGGAAATCCTATATATATTGCGTTCTCAAATTCGATTATGATTACGACATCCCTCTTCATAGTCGATTTTTGAAAACATGGCAAATAAAAAATATTGTAGCAAAAGACTGATCTAGTATCAAGTCTTTATGTGAGACATCATGAATCGTGTCCCATATGCTTCGGATATAGGATCGATTTCATGTGCTATAAAATTTATCCTTTCTAAATTTTCCAAATGCTTAGGGCATTAAGAAGGGAAAAGTCTAGAATTGGATAACACTAAAATGATTAAGCAATTGTCGAGGACAATCTAAGGTTCTCCAAAGATTGGTTCCTCGGGGACAGTTGGAAGTAGGATATAAATTGTTGGAAAGGACCATATTGACATATTCTGAAAAGAGGTAACTCTTGTTCGGAAGTGATAGTCAAAATGGGACTATGGAAATTTCTCCATAGGTGGAAGTTATTCAATCTGTGTAAGATTAGAAAACCTTAGTGCAAGAAGGATGTTCAAAGCAATGTACTTTGAATATGAGACTTCGTTTCCATAGAGTTGATCTCCTTTGGAATACTCTGTAATGACTGTTGACAAGTTTTGTGACTTTGTGCATAATCATTACAAGAGGAACATTGCATAAAAGTTTAAAATCTAACTGTTTTTTTGGTAAATGGTAGGAATTAGGAATTCTTACATTTACAATAAGGATTTGGGATTGTGAAATGAGCATCATTGGAATCATGTTCAATTGATCTATTTCACAAAGTAAAGATCATAGACAAACATAGTGTGCGTACTTGGAGTATGGCATAACTATTGTTTAGAAAAACAAAGTGTACATGCTAGGAGCATGGGACGACTGTTGTTTTTGTTCAAGTATTAAGTTGATTATTTGAAACATTATACAATGAATAATGTGTAATCAATATGGTGATAAATAAAAGGTGGTTTTATTTATATTCAAAAGGGTTCTGAGACCATATTGGATTCGATTATTATTGTGTTTCACTTTGCATGTTTTGACTTCCATAATAACTAGGTTATTCTTTCCGAATGACTAAGTTATTTAAACACTCCATAGTCGTTCATATGTTGGAAGTAGGTATGAATTAAGACTGTCATGAATCGAGTTTGTAGATGGCTAAACGTGTTTAGACATAGCAATGGTTGCTACAACATTCATGAGTACTCATAAGTTATGAGTATTGGAATTAACCCACGCTCACTTGTATCACTTCATGGAATTTATCTCGAGTGATCGTGAGACGGTAATATCATATAAGTCTTCAAACCTAAAGATATGAGTTGTTACATATGAGTTGGTTGTGCATTGATTGGACGTAAACGCATCAGTAACTTGATGTTATAAAACGTGCCTTTGTGTATAATTCAACAAGTAGTAGAAACAAGTATATGAGTCGAAGTTTATCTGTTCCTTCTAGTCCTTGGAGGATTAGAAGCGATATCTGGGCCCCTCGATGATTTTGTTTTGACCTATGTACCGGGCCCGGTGTGAACCTAATTGATGTGTTCAATTTAGTTCTTTGTCAAACAAATCAGAAATCGGGAAACAAACTGCTAGACGATAAGTACGATGTTGTTCCATGTATTTGTCCGGCTGATATCATGAGAACAGAGGATTATATGATCACTTATCTAAAATGGCGCTTCATAGTTCAACAGAGTTTTCGAGAGCTACGATTGCTGGTTGGTTCCTGAAGTAACATACGCAAATACAGTTATTAGACTTATCCAAGTGGGAGACTGTTGGATAAGGTGTCTAAGTCCATAACTTATTTGGTATATACTTGACCCGACCCGGCATGGTCCATTTGGGTTGCACTTCACCCAAACTGTTTATGGATAATTTTATGAGAATTGTATACTTACCATTTATTAATATATTATAAGTTATAATATATTAATATAAAGTCATGTTATTTAATTAGTTTTAATCTTGAATTAATTATGAATTGATTTAGTGATTAAAAGGAAGACTAATTAAATCATGGGCTATTGTATTTGTATGGTGTGGGCTAATGCTCATTTGTTAATGGGCTAAGCTTATATGGAAGTCCGTGGATGATCCATGGAGCTTTTAACCCATGGATCCTTGGAAGAGGAAAAGACATGGGTTATTAGGGTTTCACCCTAACCATGTACACTATATAAACAAGCTTATGTTGCATGAAAAAGACTCTAAGTGTGTGTGTAAGTGTGGTGGCCAAAATCAAGAGTTAGTATACTCTCTCATACATTTTTCAAGTTTGTGGTGATTTGTGATTTCCATTTGAGGCATTCACATTATTGGTGCTTGGCTCTCAAACTCCAAGGAATCAACAATCAACAAAAGGTATGTAACTCATCTAGTTCTTTTATGTTTAAAAGTACCCCATGCCATGCTAGATAGGTTATAAACCTTGGAAAATAATATTTTGCATGTATCTTAGACAAACATAGATCCAAGGTTTAATAGGGTTGCATGTACACTTAGGAAGTGCTAGAATGCTCAAAACCCCACATAAGGGACTCGACGAGTCGATTTGGGTTGCCCCGCGATTCGCCACCGGTGATGACCCGTTGAGTGTAGGGTTGACTCAGCGAGTCGAGTGAGGACCAGGGGCGAAGGGGACATGCATGGACTCGCCGAGTCATACGAGTGCACTCGGCGAGTCTGGTCAAAGTTTGACCGTTGACTTTTGTTGACTTTTAGGGTTTGGTCAACAATTGGACTTGTGGACCATTGAAGCGTAAAATGGTCTTTTACCCTTCTTAGAGGATATGGAAGAGACTAGTCTAGCCTGTAAAGTCGTTATTGATTCGAGATAATTGTTTATGTGTTTAGGCGGAGGCTAGATCAGTATACGTATGCGAGATTATCCGAGATAGTCGAGGTGAGTCTTCTCACTATACTGTACGTAGATTGGTACCTATGTGTGAACGGAAAGTCTTGTATCCTATGAGATGTATGTGCTATATGTTGTTATGTGATATGTATGTGTTATGTTTGTTATGTATGACATGGACCGGAAGGTCGATACGGGTAGGACCGGAAGGTCACCCGGGATTCGGGACGGAAGTCCCCTGAGACACTTGGATTGGAAGATCCTACAGAGTTATGACGTGGAAAGGCGTATGTTTTGTATATGGTATTTTGGGGAACTCACTAAGCATATATGCTTACAGTTGCTGTTTTATGTGTTTCAGGTACTAGCGAGGATCGCGGGAAGGCGCCGGCATGATCCGTACACACTCATAGAGATTATGTTTTGAGATTCTGGGATTTGTTTGTTATGATAACATTGGACACGGTTGTTTGATATTGTTTTGATGATTGAAAATATGACTTAAAAATGAAAAATTGGTTTTGAAAATTTTCGTTGTTACAAGTTGGTATCAGAGCCTTGGTTTGAGGGATTCGGATGCACCTTCGGGCATATCTGAACTCAAACTGAGCATTTCAGAAAGTTTTTCATAAAAAGGAACAATTTTTCTGGCAGAGTAAAAGATTTTTAGAAAAGTAGAAAGGAGGAGTGTGTACGATCAGCCAGCGCCCGAACGGTGATTTCCCAAAATACCCTTATATTATGTGTTATGAGATATGTTATGATATGCATGCGAGAGTAGGCTAAGTATTCATATTGGGACTAGAGTGGCCTAATTTGTGATGCCTTAGCCTAGGAAGATTTCTGCTGCTATGTGATGCTTGAGAGTGAGTAGGTAGCAGTGAGGAGCTTATGAGAGGTCTACCGAAGGGTAGTCTATGCCAGCGAGATGTAGGGTGCTTGTGATCTGGGATCCAAGGAGGAGGACTTAGGGTGAATACTGATGCGGTGTGGACGGTAGTATAGGGCCCGTACTACTGAAGACACCGGAGCAGTGCGCACTCTAAGTAAGAATCCTTTGGGTACTAAGGAACAAGTAGGGTCAAGTTATCGAGTGCGAGTATGCTCGAGCGAGGCTCTGATATTATTATGTTGTATTTCAGAGATATCATGGTTGGGACACACCACAGACCTGGGCCGAGCGGCGGGAGTGACGAGGAGCTTCGTCAGATGATCCACGATGAGGTGGCAGCGGCGATTCGAGCCGAGATTCCGGAGATGTTTGGGTCTATCAAGACCACATTGATTGAGACTTTTGATGAGCGGTACGCAACATTTACTGAGGCTGCGGCTGCTGTAGCTACTGCAGCTGTGGCTGCTGCCAGGCCACAGGGAGGTGACTCGTTGTTGTTTCTGGAGTTCAGCAACACGAAGCCACCAGAGTTTGATGGGACGCAGGATCCGATCGCTGCGATGAGATGGATTTCTGATATCGAGGGATGCTTCTACACGTGTTCATGTCCGGAGCATCTGAGGGTACGGTTCGCGCTGAACCAGCTTCGCTTGGGAGCGAAGGACTGGTGGAAGTTCGTGACGGCGAGGTTCACTCTTGCAGAGATTTCAGAGGTGACCTGGGAGAGGTTCACCACCATGTTCAGAGACGAGTATGTTCCCCCAGTGGAGAGGGAACGGTTGGTTCAGGAGTTCTTGACCCTCAAGCAGGGTACTGATTTTGTTACTGTTGTTACCAGGAAATTTCATGAGAGGGCGATGTTCTGCCCCGAGCAGGTGTCTACCGAGCAGGCACGCATGAGCCGGTATTTGGGCATTTTGAGGAGGGATATTCGGGAGTTCGTATCGAACTCGACTTACCGGACATTTGCTGAGCTTCAGACAAATGCTAGGAAGAGGGAGATTGAGTTGGAGACTCAGGCCAGGGAGGAGGCCGAGTCTCAGGGGATGGATCGGCGGCCGGCGCAGTCTCAGCCGACAGCCAAGCGGGCAAAGCCCGCCGATTTGTGATCTGGAGGCCAGAAGAGCCGCACTTGTGGGAAGTGTGGCAAGGGACATGATGGGGTTTGTCGATCGGGTGCTTGCTATAAATGTGGCAAGGAGGGGCATATAGCCAAGGATTTCCCCAAGGGATTCATGGTTTGCTTTTATTGCAACCAGACGGGCCACCGGAAGGCCGAGTGTCCGCAGCTGCGGGGGACAACACAGGGAGCACAGCAGGAATCGGCCCCTGCCGTCGTGCGAGCTACTGAGGTTCGGCCGGTGAAGGCCGAGGCACCGAAGGCTCGCGGGAGAGCCTTCCAGTTGACAACGGAGGAGGTCCGCGCAGCGCCCGATGTCGTGGCTGGTATGTATTCTTTCATTTATTTATGCTGAGTTATGAGATCTTGTGCTTATATTATGATATGCGTAGGTACTTTTCTTGTAAGTTTTGTACCTGCTTTGGTGTTATTCGACTCGGGTGCGAGTCGGTCATTGGGGGAGTTCTTACGGTGTACGGCGAGGGTACCCGTTCAGGGTCAGCATTCTGTTCGGCTGCTAGAGCGAGGCAGAGTCTACAGTAGGGCTGTAGTATGTTTGTGGCCTACGTGATGGACACACGAGTAGCAACGGAGAGGCCTAGTTCTGTTGATGATGTGCCGATAGTGCGTGAGTTCCCGGATGTTTTTCCCGAGGAGCTGTCGGGTGTGCCTCCCGAGAGGCACGTAGAGTTCCGTATCGATTTATTTCCGGGGGCAGCGGCTATCGCCAAGGCGCCTTATCGCCTTGCGCCGCCGGAGATGCAGGAATTATCCTCACTGCTTCAGGAGCTGCTGGGGAAGGGGTTTATTAGACCGAGTAGTTCCCCTTGGGGAGCGCCGATCGTTTTTGTCAAAAAAAGGATGGTTCACACCGGATGTGCATTGATTACCGGGAGTTGAACAAGTTGACGGTCAAGAACCGTTATCCTTTACCGAGGATCGATGACCTGTTCGATCAGTTGCAGGGAGCGTCTTGGTTCTCCAAGATAGAATTGAGGTCGGGATATCATCAGATGAGAGTGCGGGATGAAGATATCCAGAAGATGGCGTTCAGAACTCGTTATGGGAATTACGAGTTCGTGGTGATGCCTTTTGGACTCACCAATGCACCTGCAGCGTTCATGGATCTCATGAATAGGGTGTGCAGACCGATGTTGGATCGGTCGGTGATCGTGTTCATTGATGATATTTTGGTGTATTCGAGATCTAGAGAGAAACACGAGGAGCATCTGAGAGAGATTTTCGGGGTATTGAGGTCAGAGAGGCTTTTCGCCAAATTCTCCAAGTGTGATTTGTGGTTGCAAGAGGTCCAGTTCTTGGGGCACCTCGTTAACCAGAATGGGATATTGGTCGATCCGGCCAAGATTGAGGCAGTTATGAGATGGGAGGTGTCGAGATCACCCACCGAGATCAGGAGTTTTCTAGGATTGGCTGGCTATTATCGGAGATTTATCAGGGATTTCTCCAAGATCGTCGTGCCTCTCACCAGGTTGACCCGGAAGGGTGTTGCTTTTTTGTGGGGTCCGGAGCAGCAGACCTCGTTTGAGACACTTCGCCAGAGATTATGCGAAGCCCCTGTGTTAGCCCTCCCGGAAGGGATGGAGGATTTTGTGGTATATTGTGACGCATCGATATCAGGGTTGGGTGCAGTACTTATGCAGAAGGGGCATGTGATAGCATATGCATCGAGACAGCTGAAGCCTCATGAGACGAGGTATCCCACCCACGATCTGGAGCTGGGGGCAGTGGTGTTCGCCCTCAAGATCTGGCGTCACTATTTGTATGGGGTTCGGTGTACCATATACACGGACCACAAGAGCTTGAAGTATTTGATGGATAAGCCCAATCTGAATATGCGCCAGAGGAGATGGTTGGACGTGGTAAAGGATTACGATTGTGAGATCCTGTACCACCCGGGCAAAGCTAATGTTGTAGCTGATGTCCTGAGCCGTAGGGCAGAGAGTGCCCCGATTCGAGACATTTATATGCGGTTGACAGTGATAACTCCGGTGTTGGACACCATTCGGGAGGCCCAGGCAGAGGCTGTGAGACCGGAGAACCGCAAGAGAGAGCGGGTGATTGGGAAGGTACCTGAATTCGTTACCGATAGCCGCGGGCTTATGACCTTTTAGGGTCGGATTTGGGTGCCATATGCAGGCAGGGTGCCCACCACCTTGATGGAGGAGGCGCATAGATCGAGATTCTCGATCCATCCTGGGGCAACTAAGATGTATTTGGACCTGAAGAAAGATTATTGGTGGCCTTGTATGAAGAGGGATGTAGCATGGTTTGTTGAGAGGTGCTTGACCTGTCACAGGGTTAAGGCCGAGCACCAGCGTCCGCATGGCAAGTTGCAGCCACTTGAGGTTCCCCAATGGAAGTGGGAACATATTTCTATTGATTTCATCACCAAATTGCCGAGGACCGCGAGGGGTGTCGATGCAATTTGGGTGATCGTCGACCGGCAGACGAAGAGCGCGCATTTTCTTGCTATCAGTGAGAGCTCTTCTGCTGAGAGGCTGGCAGAGTTGTATGTGAGGGAGGTGGTATCGCGACATGGAGTGCCGATCTCGATCATGTCGGATCGAGATGTGCGTTTCACTTCCAGGTTCTGGAAGAAATTACATGAGGAGTTGGCTACGAAGCTGCATTTCAGTACCACATACCACCCATAGACAGACGGACAGAGCGAGCGGACGATTCAGACGCTCGAGGACATGCTTCGGGCATGTGTGTTGGACTTCTGAGGAATTTGGGACACGTATTTGCCGTTGGCTGAATTTTCCTATAACAACAGTCACCATTCGAGCATTGGTATGCCTCCCTTCGAGTTGTTGTATGGGAGGAGGTGTCGGACTCCCATCTGTTGGGCAGAGGCAGGACAATGAGTGATAGGCAGCACTGAGATAGTGCTTCAGACGTCAGAGCAGATACAGCAGGTTAGGTAAAGGTTGTTGACAGCTTAGAGTCGCTAGAAGAGTTACGCGGATAGGCGACGATCCGAGCTCGAGTTTCAGGTCGGAGACTTCGTGCTCCTGAAAGTGTCTCCTTGGAAAGGAGTAATTCGAATCAGGAAGAGGGGAAGCTGGGGCCCCGGTACATTGGGCCGTTCAGGGTGACTGCGAGGGTGGGCAGGGTAGCATACCGGTTGGAGCTACCTGCGGAGTTGAGTTAGATACATGATACCTTCCACGTGTCCCAGTTGAGAAAGTGTATAGCCGACGAGTCGGCGGTGGTACCAGTGGAGGATATTTAGGTGGATGCGAGCCTGAATTATGTTGAGATGCCAGTCGCGGTGGTGGAACAAAAGATCAAGGTTTTGTGAAACAAGGAAGTGCCACTGGTCCTGGTTCAGTGGCAGCATCGAAAGGGGTCCGAGCTGACTTGGAAGCTGGAGGCGGAGATGCGGAAGCTTCATCCAGAGCAGTTTGTAGAAAGAGACTTCAGGGGCGAAGTTTGATTATAGTGGGGGAGAATTATAACATCCGGATTTCCAGGTATCTTATTTTAAGTATTTATTTTGAGTTTTAAGGAGGGACTCGGCGAGTAGGAGCTCAGACTCGCCGAGTAGGATCGCGAATTCTTGTCTGGATTAATGAGGGACTCGACGAGTCGAGCCGAGTCCACGCTGTAAAGTGAAACCCTAAATCTCAGGGCCTGAGCCCTATTTAAAGGCTTTATGGCCTACATTTGCGGCTACCAGTCCAGAGAGAGATACCCTAGCGATTGTGAGCGAGTTGTGAGAGAGTTTGAGCCTTTTAATCATTTTTGGTGTGATTTTGCAAAGGAGAAAGTGTTTCCAGCAAGGGGAGGTCTAGAGGATTGCACTTCAGTGGGTTTTCGGCTTGGATCTTCAAGTTTGAGGTAGCTATTTGATTCTATCCTTCTGTTTTGCTTAAGGGCATTGAATTTAGGGTTTTCTATACCCTTTTATGGCTTGTTTAATTGTGTATAGTGTCCCATTGAGTGCTAAACTCTAGATCTGGACCTTTTGAGGTCCAGAGAGCCTGAACCATGCTGCTTTTTGTGGTTCTATGGAGGAAATGGACATAGGTTGCCATGTTAGAAGGGATTTCACCGAAATAAGGCTTGGGAGCATTGTATGTGTAGCAAGATTCGACCTTTACGTGTTTATTGGTCATGGGGAAGTCCGATCTATAGATTAGAGAAGCAGATCTGACCTCAAGAGGTCAGATGAGTGTTTTCATGGGAGGGACTCACCGAGCCCGTAAGGGACTCGACGAGTCGATTCAGGTTGCCCTGCGATTCGCGACCGGTGATGACCCGTTGAGTATAGGGTTGACTCAGCGAGTCGAGTGAGGACAACGGGCGAAGAGGACATGCATGGACTCGCCGAGTCACACGAGTGCACTCGGCGAGTCTGGTCAAAGTTTGACCGTTGACTTTTGTTGACTTTTAGGGTTTGGTCAAAAATTGGACTTGTGGGCCATTCAAGGGTAAAATGGTCTTTTAGCCTTCTTAGTGGATATGGAAGAGACTATTCTAGCCTGTAAAGTCGTTATTGATTCGAGATAACTGTTTATGTGTTTAGGCGGAGGCTAGATCAGTATACGTGTGCGAGATTATCCGAGATAGTCGATGTGAGTCTTCTCACTATACTGTACCTAGAGTGGTACCTATGTGTGACCGGAAGGTCTTGTATGCTATGAGATGTATGTGCTATATGCTGTTATGTGATATGTATGTGTTATGTATGTTATGTATGACATGGACCGGAAGGTCAGGAGGTTACGGATCGGAAGGTCGATACGGGTAGGACCGGAAGGTTTACCGGGATTCGGGACGGAAGTCCCCTGAGACACTTGGATCGAAAGATCCTACAGAGTTATGACCTGGAAAAGCGTATGTGTTGTATATGGTATTTTGGGGAACTCACTGATCATTTATGCTTACAGTTGTTGTTTTATGTGTTTCAGGTACTAGCGAGGATCGCGGGAAGGCGCCGGCATGATCCGTACACACTCATAGAGATTATGTTTTGAGATTCTAGGATTTGTTTGTTATGATAACATTGGATACAGTTGTTTGATATTGTTTTGAGGATTGAAAATATGATTTAAAAATGAAAAATTGGTTTTGAAAATTTTCGTTGTTACAGATATCAGCCGGACAAATACATGGAACAATGTCTTACTTATTGTCCAGCAGTTTGTTTCCCGATTTTCGATTTTTTTGACAAAGAACTTCATCGAACACATCAATTTAGTTCTGACCGGGCCCGGTACATAGGTCAAAACAAAATCATCCAGGGGCCCATATATCGCTTCTAATCCAAGAAAGAACAGATAAACTTCAACTCATATGCTTGTTCTACTACTTGTTGAATTGTACACAAAGGCACGTTTTATAACATCAAGTTACTGATGCGTTTTCGTGCAATCAATGCACAACCAACTCATAGGTAACAACTCATATCTCTAGGTTTGAAGACTTATATGATATTACCGTCTCACGATCACTCGAGATAAATTCCATGAAGTGATACAAGTGAGCGTGGGTTTATTCCAATACTAATAACTTATGAGCACTCATGAATGTTGTAGCAACCATTGATATGGCTAAACACCTTTAGTCATCTACAATCCCAATTCATGACAGTCTTGATTCATACCTACTTCCAACATATGACCGACTGTGGAGAATTTGAATAAATTTATTATTCTGGAAGTCAAAACATGCAAAACTGAAACAATAGTAAATAATTGACAATGATAACAACACCTTACTCATAAATAAATCACAACTTTTATTCATCATCAAACGTCGATTACATTTTACAAGTTTCGGTAATAACTATCTAATCTTTAAAACTAGTATCGTCCCTCAGCCCGATGCGTCTCGCATGCTGCAAATGCCTAACCCTCGTCAGTCCGTTCGTAAGGGGATCCGCAGGGTTCTCATCTGACGATACCTTCTTTGCCACGAGGAGTCCTTATTGTATCTTGTGTCTTATGAAGTGATATTTTCTGTCAATATGTCGGGATCTGCCATGCTCTCTTGGTTCCTTGGATAAGGCAACCGCACTATTGCTGTCACAGAAAATCTCCATAGGCTCCTTAATAGTTGGTACAACTCCAAGGTCTTCGATGAAATTCTTCAGCCATATCGCCTCCTTTGCCGCTTCACTCGCTGCTATGTACTCTGATTCACAAGTCGAATCAGCTATCGTCTCCTGTTTGGAACTCTTCCAAGTGATTGCCCCTCCATTTAGGGTAAAGACCCAGCCCGACTGAGAGCGGAAGTTATTCCTATCAGTCTGAAAACTAGCATCACTATACCCTACTACTCTCAAGTCATCACTCCCACAAAGGGTAAGGGTCCAATCCTTAGTCCTCCGCAGGTACTTGAGAATATTCTTTACCGCAGTCTAATGAGCCTTGCCAGGGTTCCCCTGATATTTGCTGACCATGCTCAAAGCAAAGGCCATATCAGGACGAGTACAAGTCATAGCATACATGATCGAGCCAACAGCGGAAGCATAAGGTAATCGACTCATCTCAACTATCTCAGCCTCTGTACTCGGGCTCTGAGCCTTACTCAGTTTGGAATTGCTTTGGATTGGTAATTCTCCTTTCTTGGAATTCTGCATGTTGAACCTTTTCAACACCTTATCTAAGTAGGTACTCTGACTATGTCTAATTAGTCTTTTACTCCTTTCTTTTAATATCCTTATCCCTAGGATATAGGCAGCTTCTCCAAGGTCCTTCATAGCAAAGCACTTCCCAATCCAGGACTAACCTCCTGCAAGGTTGGGATGCCATTTCCTATGAGTAGTATGTCATCTACATACAACACCAAAAAGCTAACTATACTCCCACTAGCTCTGACATACACGCAAGACTCATCTTCACTTCTCGAGAAACCAAACTCTTTGACCTTCTCATCGAAACAAAGATTCTAGCTTCGAGATGCTTGTTTCAATCCATAAATGGATTTCTCAAGCTTGCACACTCTATTAGGTTACTCTGCACTGACAAAACCTTCTGGCTGATTCATGTAAACATCCTCAGCCAACTTTCCATTAAGGAAAGCGGTTTTGACATCCATTTTCCATATTTCATAATCATGAAATGCAGCAATGGCTAGCATAACCCTAATAGACTTAATCTTCGCTACTGGTGAAAAGGTTTCATCATAATCAATACCCTGAGTCTGAGTAAAACCCTTCGCGACCAGTCGCGCTTTATAAGTGTACACCTTCCCATCCATGTCAGTCTTCTTCTTGAAGATCCATTTGCACCCGACTGTCCTACGGCCTGGGACATTGTCAACCAAGTTCCAAAATTGATTGTCATACACTGACTGTATCTCGCTGTCCATAGCCTCCTTCCATTTAGCAGACTCCGGGCCTGCTAAATGATTCTTGAATTCCTTCACCAATTGATTCTTGAATTTCTTCAAGATCAATTTTCCTCCCGCTGTCTCCTTGGCTTATAAATTCTCTCTCTCGAAAGACCCCTCTCCTTGCCAGAAAGACCACATTCTCACTAGGTCTATAGAAGAGGTAACCAAAGGATTTTTGTGGATAGCCGATGAAAATACACCTTTCACTTCGATGTTCGAGCTTATCATGAGTTTCGCGCCTCATGAAAGCCTTGCAACCCCAAATCTTGATGTGGTCCAATTTGGGAACTTTCCCAGTCCACATCTCATGAGGTGTTTTGGTAACCTTCTTTGTAGGGACTAGATTAAGGATGAGGTCGGCAGTCTCTAAGGCATACCCCCAAAAAGAGATTGTTAGCGAAGCTCGACTCATCATACAGTGAACCATGTCCACCAAAGTTCGATTACGCCTCTCAGCCACACCATTCAACTGTGGTGTCCTGGGAGGGGTCAATTGTGAGATAATCCCACACTCCTTAAGAGAGTCGAGGAACTCAGTTCTAAGATACTCACCACCTCGATCGGATCGAAGCATCTTAATGTTCTTGCCCAATTGATTTTCTACCTGCTGTTTAAACTCTTTAAACTTTTCAAAAGTTTCTGACTTATGTTTGATTAAGTAGACATAACCATATCAACTGAAATCATCAATAAAAGTCACATAATAGCGATTAGCATCCCTTGTGGCGGTTTTGAATGGTCCACACACATCAGTATGTATAAGGTCCAAAAAACTCTCACCCCTTGCACAAGAACCAGTGAAGGGTGATTTTGTCATTTTTCCAAGTAGACAGGATTCACAACTATCATCCGACTTAAGGTCGAACGACTCCAAGACTCCATCCTTTTGGAGCTGGCCTATGCGTTTCTTGCTTAGATGTCCAAGACGACAATGTCACAAAGATGCTTTATCCAAACTAGTAGAAGAATCAACACACAATACATTATTTCCTAAATTATCTACAATCGATACAACTTCATACACACCATCACAAGGTAATGCTTTAAAATAAAGAACATTATTAAAGAAAGCATTAATACTACCAACTTCATTATCAAAAGAAAAGGTAAAACGTTGTTTATACAAAGCATGAAAGGAAATAATATTCCTCGCCATTTCTGACGAGTAAACACATTTATTCAAATCTAACTTTAACCCACTATCTAGCAAAAAAGTATAAACTCCAATCTTGGAAACAAGTGAAGCCTTCCTATTCCCCAAGATCAGGTTTATCTTCACGTGCTCCACATCCTCACTTCTTCTTAGGCCCTGCAAATCAGAACATATGTGAATACCACATCCTGTATCAAGCACCCAAGAGTTAGAATATGGTGAGTTATTAGACAATATAGTGTAAATACCTGCATGGGATGGTTTCACTTTCCCGTCCTTGACATCCTCCAAGTACTTTGGGCAGTTTCGCTTCCAGTGCCCCTTATTCTGACAGTAGAAGCATTCAGCATCCTTAGGGATGGCAGAAGGAGTGATAGGACCACTTTTGGTTCCAGATGAGGAGACTTCAAGAGACTTTCCCTTGGTACCCTTCGAAGGGTGCTTCCTCTTCTTCCTTTTGCCTTGCCCGATAGCCAATACAGGGGTAGTAGTAGGAGTTGGAGTAGCAACCGACTTACTTTTAAGACCACTTTCGGCAGTCTTCAGAAGTCCTTGAAGCTTACTGAGTGTAACATCCTCCTTGTTCATGTGGTATGTAATACAGAATTGATCATAACACGAGGGTAAGGAGTGCAAAATGATATCAATTGCCAACTCCTCTGGGAAGTTCACATTCAGTTTCATTAGACGGTCCACATAACTTTGCATTTTCTGCATGTGGCCCGTGATTGGTTCGCTATCCTTCATACGAGTTGTTATCATGGAGGAGATTATTTCATACCACTCTTGACGAGCACTCTGATGGTACCTGTCCATCAGAATCCTGATGCATCTCAAAAGGGTAATAGTCCTCATAGGACTTTTGGAGTTCAGTTGTCATCGTGGCCATCATGATGCATGCCAGCTTGGTGGCATCTCTCTCATGGGCCTGATACTCAGCGACCTCCTCAGGAGTAGCAGTGGACTCATCAAGCTCCTTTAGCTCCTTGTCGAGGACATAATCCTTGTCCTCGTAACGAGTAACCATCATGATGTTTCGAATCCAATCCATGAAGTTGGAACCATCGAAGATGACTCTCCCACAACGGTTCATGAGAGAGAAAGAGCCAGTAGGGTTAGAGCCCAAAGCATTGTTGTTGGAAGACATCTGAAAAGAAGAAAACAAGTTTAGATTAGATATATCGAATCCTTAATAAGACACCCAAATGTAATATTAAGGCTAGGATCCAACACAATATATTATAACTTAGAAGAGGGATGCCGTAATCTAAGTTATAACATATTTGAAGGTAGGTGAATGACGTTTCACCAATTTCCACCATGAAAAACGAAATGAATTATTAGGTTTAATTGGTTTTGAAATTTCTAGATTCTTTTGAGATTCATTGAACTTTTCAATGGTATGTTTCAATCTCGATTGTGACCTTCAAGTTTTGTGACTGCGATGCCGAGGATCACAAAGCAAGGTGTGAATAATCATGCAAATTCACTTGGTACCCTTAACATTATCACCTAATCAATGTGCCGGTTAACCACACGTGCTCCACTGATCTATGACAAACGTTAAGTCACCCTTCGTGATCCTTACTAGTCCAAGTTAGTGTGCCGGTTAACCACACACGCTCCACCAACGAATTGGTAAGGTACAAAGTGTGAATTTCATGGGTTAGCACAATTTTGACATTTTCCTAAAGTAACTAAGATTAGGAATTTATAAAAACATTTAGTTACTTTATAATATTCATTATACTTTTAATGAACATTTAAAGTCATTGTCCTACCCGTTCGGCTAACGACCCTCCACCGATAAAGGAAGCGGTGGGTGAGAATGGACACCCATTAAGCTGCCATTTTATAGGCAACAACCTTATACCCCCCTTATAGACCGGCTTCGTGAATGAGGCCTACTAACGGTAAAACGACTTAATCTTATACAGATATATAATAATTAACCATTAATGTTATAAATAGTATAAGGGTTGAATTTTAACTTTTAAAACTCTAAGGGTTGGAATTAAAGTATATTAAAGTGTGTGTAACTTTACAAATTCCAAAACTTGAGGACAAGTTTTGAAACTATTCAAAACTTTTCATTTCATAACCTATGAATTATGGTTCATAAAAATGAAGAATCTTCATTTTCCTGTAACTTATGTGTTTTAAATGTGCATAAAAGAAAGTGACCTTTGGAAATCCATAACTTGAGGACAAATTATGGACTCCATTAAAACACATAAATGATCAAGAATTAATCAATAAACAATTTAGCAAATAATTCCTATGATCTAACAATAATTCATAAGAACATGAACATCATATCAAAATTTCAAGAACATATGAACACATATTAACATGTAATTTTGATATTAGCCATTGTAAATGGATTAGCATAAACATTACACCATCTAAAACAGGTTTTAAAACATCAAAACAGTTTAGGGTAATGTTTCTAGTCCATTTCCAGTAGCAAAAATTGAAAATCTGCACTCTGCATACAGCTCGTCGAGTGCACTAACTGACTCGCCGAGTTGGATGAAGATTCGCTTGGACTCGTCGAGTCCCCCCATGGACTCGGCGAGTCCCTTGTGCAGATAGCAAATATTTTTACTTTTTTAGCTATTTTGCATCAAGTATCAAACAAACAAGCCTAGGCTCTGATACCACTGTTGGGTTTTGAGCAAACTAACACTCCTAAAGGTGTTCATGCAACCCTAGAAACCTTGGATCTATGTTTGTCTAAAATACATGAAAAATAATTTTCCAAGGTCCATAACCTATCTAGCATGCATGGGGTACTTTTAAACATAAAAGATACTAGAAGAATTACATACCTTTGTTAGTGAGTTGATTCCTTCGGAGTTTGAGAGCCTAGCACCAATAATGTGAATGCCTCAAATGGAAATCACAAATCACCACAAACTTGGAAAACTGATGAGAGAGTACACAAACACTCTAGAAATCGGCCACTCTTATGCACACACACATAATGTCTTTTCAAGCACCAAAAGCCTCTTTATATAGTGTAGATGATTAGGGTTATGAACCATGCAAACCCTAATAACCCATGTCTTTTCCTTTTCCAAGGATCCATGGGTAAAAAGCTCCATGGATCATCCATGGACTCCCTTTTAAGCTTAGCCCATTTCCTAATGAGTGTTAGCCCACACCATATAAATATAATAGCCCATTATTTAATTAGTCACCTTTTGATCACTAAATTAATTCATAATTAATTTTAGATCAATACTAAATAAATAATACGATTTCATATTAATATATTATAACTTATAATATATTAATAAGCTGCAAATATACTCTTCTTATAATATTATCCATATAAATAGTTCGGGTGAAGTGCAACCCAAATGGACCATGCCGGGTCGGGTCAAGTATATACCAAATAATTTATGGACTTAGACACCTAACAAGTTATGTAGGTGAAAAGAAAGAAAGCCCAAAATGCTTCAATCCTGAGGAACCCGATCATTTTTCCAAGGAATGTAGAATAACAAAAAAAAAACACTAATGATGACTATGAAGTGAAATACAAGAAGTTGTTAGCTTCTCTTAAAAAATATCTGTGTTAAAGCATTATCTATGGAGGGGGATTGTTTGAAAGATGTTGAAAGTAGATAAAAGGAAAAGTGTCCAATGGCATGCATTGATGCATTTTTCACTGATAAAGAAAGAAGCAGCGATTCAAGTACTTTTGAAACTGATCTTGCTAAAGTTTCCAAGGATTTCAAGTCACTCAACTGAGACTCTTCATCTATGTATCAGGTAAATAAATTCCTCTCTTACTATGAAAAACAAAAATGTATAATGTTTAAGTACCTATGTCAACATCTCTCAAAGGTTAATCAAGAAAAACACTCACCTAGGTTAGAGATTGGCACTTTAAAGGAACGTTTGTCCGACACTGAAAATACTCTTACTTTAACAAACACTAATGTTACAAATCTACCTCTTACAAATATCAGTCTTCACTCTAAGAAAGATAGAGTTGATATATATGCTAACAAACTTCAACATGTTATTAAAAATTGGGATCGTTCTCATTACACATTAAATAAAATAATTGTTGCCCAAATATATGATCAGTGTAAAACAAATTCTTGGTGGTAGTATTGACGAAACTATTAACATTTATAAACAAATTGAATCTGAACAAAATTTTCCTTCCTATCATGATCTCAAGGATGACTTTATGTCTATGTTTTTCAGTCACTTATTCATAAATCCATCTCTGACTAATAAAGACTACTCGACTAGCCCTAATGGTCTCATTATTTGCACTACCCATCTAACTGCTTTGGATCCTACCATTAAAAATCCTGCATTCGACATACCCACCCCGACCACTGAGATGTATCGTAAGTTTTCCATCTCTAATGTGAATTTCACTCTACACATAAGATAGTTAGTGAGTTTCTAGAATCTACTGTTGAATGTCGTGACACTGGAAAATCTCATTCATCTGACACCGACGAATCTTTGTGTACAACAACGTCTCAGGCCAACTTAAAAACTTGTAATTCTAACAATTCCTATGTTTCCAGGATCTGTTCAAAAATTCATGAAAAATATACATCCCTTTTAAAACGATTTTTTTTTAAAATGTCAACAAAAATAAAAAACATGGAACAAGGATAAGTAATCGATGTGGAGACCCTTCTCATAAGATCAGTGACTATACATTTGGTACAGAAACTAGGAGAGTTGATAATATTCGTTTAAGGAATGAAAAATGGACCAAAAAGGAGAATTCTCTAAATTGTCATCCCACTTCTTGTTATGATGTTCTCTGTTTTATGAAGGAGTCATTGAAAAATGGGTCAGTGTGTCCTAACTTATCTTCTTAGTACTACAAGGTCAAGAGCACGTATAGTATCTCTACAACGGATGCTTTGGGCACATGACAAGATATAAGTCTCTACTGAATGATTTTGTTAGAAATGTGGCCTTGTGGTGACTTATGGAGACAATAGCAAAGAAAAAACAAATGGATTTTAATCAATTAAGTACAAGACCGTTGAATTCAAGAATGTATCATATGTCAAATGTCTCAAACATAATCTCATCACAATTAGTTAACTCTGTGATGCTGATTATGAGGTTCATTTCAATAAGAAATAAGGCAACATTACTGAATCGAAGAAATCAGTTGTTCTCACTGCTAATAGGAAAATGATATATGTGTGTTGGATATGTTTTCGGCCGATTTAGCTCTTAAACATTTCTTTTTTCTCTCAATCTCAAGCTCACTTAAACTAGCTATGGTACAAAACGTTTTCTCATCTAAATTTCAAAACGCTCTGAAAGATTTTTGGAAATGAAATGGTTAGAGGTACGCCCATGAGGAATTTTCACAAATAGAAGGTTTGTTTAGCATGTGTCAAAGGAAAACAAACACAAATCCTCATTCAAGTTAAGATCATGTTTCTCTATTACTGATCATTTCAATCTTCTTTACATGAATTTGTTTGGTATAATTCTAATCAAGTCTAGATCTGGTAATGAATTTACGCTTGTTATTGTTGATGAGTTCTCAAGGTTTACTTGGGTATTGTTTCTCTAGAAAAACAGTCGTGCAGCCGAGGAAATTATCTCCTTTGTTGAAAACAATGACATATTGTTTGATCGAAAGATTAGAGAACCTCGTAGTGATCATGACACTGAGTTTTGAAATTCTATTCTTGAGGATTTTTGTGATGAAAGAGGAATCACTTAAAATTTCACATATGTTCGTAATCCTCAACAAAATGGAGTTGCTAAAAGACGTAATAGGACACTAATTGAAGCTGGACGCACTATGGTTGTAGAAGTTGGTCTACCACTTTCCTTTTGGGCTGAAGCTGTCAACAATGCTTGTTACAACTAAAATCGATCTATAATTTTGATGAAGTGATGAATCAAGTAAGAAACAAATCAGAGTAAAACAAATGTAGATTGGACACGAGATCTAAATATAATATGGTTTAGCTCAATTATGCTCTCAATTCTTACAGAGAGAATGTTTACAAATTCATACCCTAACTTCCTTGTATCTCAAAGTAATGTCCCTATTTATAGGAAACATGAAAGCACACAAAAAATTACAAGGACTAAACATCTAAGCTTCGTTACAAAATGCCTTGTAAAATAATATTAAGTCTTCGACATATTACAACAGGTCTTCGACCCTTAATATCACCCCCTTTGTAATAATGTCGACCTTCTTCAATTTGAGAGAATCTATATAGCATACAGCATCACCCTTCGTATTTCAGAGTACCAGGAAATAATCTTCTTTAACTCTTTCTTGTCCCCTTCATTATTCTTCTTGTAGTTATTCATACGAACAATAAAGTTCGTATACTGAGACGTAGTATATCTCTCAACTTCGCAAGCCTGGAACAAAAATCTTTTGGCCTTCCCATTCTTATCCGTCCCTACGAAGACCAATCCAAATGGATTCAATCATATCTCCCCATCTGCATACTTCTTTAACTCAGTTTGGGGCTTCGTTGGTTCCATGGGAACTTTTACTTCCAATCCCTTCGCATTTGCCAACTCCACATTTAGTTAGTGCCAAACATTCATAATAATTATCTATGAATATTTTGATGTGAGCAAGACCAAGACCAAAAACTTATGGATCAGTTTCTCGAAGATACGAAGCATATTTATCTTTCAAAAGCAATGCAACTTGTACAAGATCATACAAGTTCATCAACGGAAAATCAGCCACAGAGAAATCACATACTTGACCATTTGCTCTTGCAACATGAAAACGAAAGTTCTGCATCATGTTCTCGAACAGAACATCCTTCTTAATGCAGATCACCTTTTTTATTTTCACAATTGACCATATTTCCTCTGGAAGTTTCCCAAGAACAACATGAAACCTGAGTTTCATATATGTGTATTCATCATCATTGTCAAATTTCTTAGCAATCTTGTACTGAGCCATGATGAACATCATTTCGTTGATTGGAAAGTCAAGTTGACTCATATCTGTATTCGAATAATTGTAGCTTGGTTTTGGTTTCTTATCAAAAGCATACATATGATTATATGCAACTCTTGCTTCGATCGTTTCATAGTTGTAATGCTTGCTTGGATCACCCTTGTTCAATCCAGATGGATCACTTGCACGTCCAGTCATAATGCTCTGAACTAATCTTAGTTTCTCCACTTCAGCTTCAGCCTCAGCTTTCTTCTCCTCTTTTGACTTTTCAACTACAATCGTTTTCCCTTTGTCTTTGTGCGAAGAACTATCAACGGTATCCTTTGGCTTCGAACTACTACCACCTTCAGCAGAAGAAACAATCATAATTCCTTTAGAAATTGGCCTTGTAATTGGCATCGTGGTAACAACCGTTGAAGTAATAGGCCCAGCATTTGAGACTATTGGCTTTGTTGGTGGGATATTTGTTTGAAAAAATTTCCCAGCAGTCATAACAACTTCATGCGAAACCTCACCAACCTTCGCATCACCAACCTTCTTTTCTCCCCCTTGCACCCCTGTGACAACGGGTGGGGCATCCGTTGGTACAAGACTTGAGAACCTGGACAATGGAGCCAATTGTTTATGCAAAACAGCTTCGAATTGAGAAAACTTTTGAGATAAGAATTTCGGTGTAATTATCGAAGAGGAAACAGGCTTGACAGATAAGTCTTTCAACTCCTTTAGCAAAGTACTAATCTCCACAAAACTTTGGCTGTTATTCGTAGAAAGTTGATTTACTTGAGGACTCAAATTTTTGTACACCGTAACATACTTTGTGACAGCATCACAAATGATATCCACCTTCTGATTTAGAGATGCATAGTCTTGTTGAGCAATAGCAATCTCTTTGACCATATCTTCACGAAGTTCTTGAAGCTTGAGATTTACATCCTCACGAACTTTCTTTACATCAAGAACGAATAAGGTATGTTTGTGTTTAGCCTCACTTTTTAGTTCTTTTACTTCACGCAGAAAATTCGCGGACTGAGAGTTCATACGTAACTCATTGTCTGATCATTATGGTCTACCTTCTCCAAGATTCTAGACTCCGAGTCTCGAAGCATTCCAGAAACTTTGCTAACCATCCTGCCTTTGAATGCTTTCAGCAAAACATCAATTTCTAAACTTGAGACAGATTGACTTCCCCCCATGTCAGCTTGAGTCTTAATAATCGAATTCATCTTTTTATTCAGCATCTTGAACTGCTTCATCGTCATTAACATATGATCTAGAAAATTTTCTTCTTCTTCATCAAATTCCAACTCGTCAAATGTACCTCCAAATCCTCCTTCTTCAGTATCAGTATCCTCAGTAGATTTGGGTGGATCAGTTGATTGATATGAGAACAGAGTAGTGAATGGTTGATTGAGAATGGTTGCAAAAGTGGATGAATTGGTAGTGTTTTAAACAGGCATGATAAAAGGAGGTAAGGATACAAAAGTATCACCTTGAGTTGTAACAAGAATTTCTTTGTTTGAATCTCCTTCACCTATAGTGACATTTACATCCGTATCAGATACGTGTGTAGTGATGTATGAAGTTCGAACCTCGTCAGGAACTGACTTGGTTAACGAAACTTCGGGTGGTGTGACCTCAGTCTTCTCAGGAGTCGATGTTGGTATTGAAATATTAGCTTCAGGTGTTTTAGGAACTTTCTCACCTTCGGATGATTCCTCTTGAAGAAACAGCTTTCGTTTCTTTATCTTCTTCTTGGAAATATGTTTGGCCACATCTTCAGCTCTTCGTTTCTTTGATGAAGGAGAAACAGGTGCTGGAACCTCACGAATAAGGATCCCTTGATGATTAATATGTGGTTTACGAACCATGGTAGGAGAATACCTAAAAGAGCCATCTGTAGACTTTCGTGAACCACTAGACTCTTCTTAATTCTTCGAAAGATACCAGATTTTGATGGAATGGTTTCCTTTGCATGTTCATCAATAACAGGCTCTACCGGCTTAATCAAAAGAGTTGAAACTTGTTTTTCTGCTTCGTCTGTTTCTTTGGTGACTTTTTTTTCTTGGGCTCCTGAACAGGTTTCTTAGGAGTAGTTGTTGCATCCTTCTTTTATTTTCTTGACTTCTTAGAAGGACCTACTCCTTCGTTTGGCAACAACTTCCCAGTTTCAACATCAGGATTAATTGTTTTCAAATACTCCACGAGTACTAAGTTTGTTGGATCAACACACTTTAACATTGCATCAGGGATTCTTGCAATGTGCGTAAATACTTCAACATCATCAGCAACCTCCTTTGGAAAGAGATAATTCATGAATTCAGCAGTCTCTTCACCAGCAGGCACCTCAATCCCTTCTTTGTCATAGAAATAGCGAATAATCGAACTCCAATACCTTGCACACGAAATTCCTTGAACAACATTCGTGTTTTCAACACTCTTCTGAAATTCCTTCCATAGCTGTATAGAGTAATCGACTAAAATATCATAATACAATCCAGCAACCATAGCATAAAGTTCCATTTGACGTTTATCTAATCCAACACTGGGACCAGTCAAGCAGCGTAGAAAGATTCCAAATAGAAAATTCCAAACAGTCCGAAGTCCAGACTTCTTGAAGTCACTGATCTTGGCGAGTGGGGGTTGATGACCCATCTCATTGAACATGTAGTTGACTTGAGCAGAAGAAAGATCAGCATATGGTGGAGAGTTAGGGATATCAAGAATCTGACAGAATATCTTCTTGGTCAAATGGATCTTCTTATCAGTCACCAGTTGGAAGGTAATAATATCCATTGCTTTGTTGTAAGTAGGAGTGGATCCTGCTTGTGAAAGCCATGAAAGAGGAACAACAAATGAATTGAACATGGTTGTCAATAGAACAGAGCTTTTCAAAGCAACTACCAACATCTTCAATTCTTCTAGATAAAGTGAAACATCTGCTTCGACTTGATAGTTTGTGCCTTGAATCTTCATGATTGGTTGTGAAGTAACATCTTCAGTGGTTTGAGATTGAGCATTGACATCAACAGAAGTGGCCATGATTAGGGTTTGTTGAAGCTTTGAAGAACAACGTGAATTCGCAGAGAAAATTTGGGAATTTTCCTTGTAAAACCGTAAATTGATCAAAACCCCTTGATTCCCCTTTTATATGTAACCCTAGAGTTTGAATTTGAAGCGGGATGTGCAGTAAATGAGATCCGATGTGGTACCTTGAAACTCGCACCCCTATTCCGATAAAGTAGCCATGCGTCAAAAAGTAACTGTCACTTCTCCTTGAAAACCGGAAGAAATACAAGACGTCACAAAAAACAGTCTGTATTGTTTCACACAATGGAATTGTAACCGACACCAACCTTCGGATGGAAGTAAGGCTCTTTCACTTTTGGGATGAAAAGCGAAGTCATGTGCCAGATGTTCGAAATCATCAGCCTGAGTTGGTATTACTCAGAACCTCAAGGATTTCATGAGTGCGGTGTGCCAAATGAATAAGATAAGAAGCAATTTAACAAAAATTTTGGAATCTGTGATGTCAAAAATTTAAAATTTCGACACAAAGGCGGTAAAACCCCGGGCAAAGGTTGCTTCGTTAGTCATCAAGAGAGATGATCAACAGCTTGTGTATTTTCCCGTGGATGACAATCGAATACTTATAGAGAAGTATCGAAGGGCTTCTTTTATAAGGCTTCGTAGGTGGCTTACTAATTTCGTTACATATCAACCTAAACATAAGGTGAGTAATTGTAACAAAAATTACATGTTTGACCAGTGTAGTCAGTGACAAGTATGCTTTGGAATATTTTGAAAGTAACTTTGAACTGGAATGAAACTCACACGGAAATCATATTCATGAAAAAATATTTGTGCTGGATCCTGTTGGGTAACAAACATCGTGGGTTTCGATAGTTTGATCAAGATCACTCATAAGAAATGAATATGATTTGGAGTTTCGAAAATCGGTACTGAAACAAATGTTTCGTTAAAATCTGGAACATAGTTCCTCGTCAATTCCTTACGAAGTTGGAATTTTGGGTTTCACATTCATCACGGCCTCATGACGTCAGATCATTAACACAAAGTTTTGATATGTCTAAATCTTGATTGGTTGTATCAAAGACCTCTTGGACATATGTCTTTGTGTGTGTAAGTGTAAGAAATTTGTAGATGAAAAAGATTGGATTATGAAACGACTTGTACCTCTGTTATGTTCGGACCAAACATAAAACTCTTAACTTAGTTGCGAAGAGTAAGGTAGCTCATTTGACTAATGTGAATATAAGCCTGACTTGGGAAGAAATTTTTGTATGAAAAATTTCATTAAGGATTTCGTACACACACATTGAGTCTATGGAGGCTTCAGTCGACATGCTGCAACATGCTTTTAGGGACCTCCTAACTAGTGCAAAGTTTTCGAAAATTTACCTGACCCTAGAACTGCAAGCATCTACCGAATACAAATCTCCATTGATATCTGCAAGAAAATACTAAAAACAAACAAATGAAAATATTTTTGTTGTTTTTGAATTTTTCTAAAATTAATGACGAAACAAATGAAAATATTTTTGTGTTTTTGTAAGTTTTTCCAAAAAGAAAACAATTAACAAAAGAAAATCTTTTTGGAATTTTTGATTTTTCGAAAATAAAATGATAAAACAAAAATAAAATCTTTTTGATATTTTTGATTTTTCGAAAATAAAACTATTTTACAAACTCACGAAAATTTGAAAAAGTAACGAAAAGTTGACAAACTAACAAAAATTTGACAAACTAACGAAAATTTGTACCCCAAAACCAAAATCCACAATGAGTCGAATTCGAAGCATGTCGAAGCGCTGAATGGGAACAGTAACCTCTGAATGGTTAATATTATCAGCCTCTGAATGAACCATTATGGCCTCTGAATCGACACATTTGTATAACACTTCTTTGTCATACATTCGAAATCATTCCTGGAACTGAACTTGCTTCGATCACTCCCAAACCTGTCAAAATTCGAACACATGATTTTTCATCCAAAGCTTTTGTAAAAATATCAGCAAGCTGATCAGTTGGTTTTACAAAATGGACTTCAATGTTGCCATCTTCCACATGATCTTTGATAAAATGATAACGAAGAGAAATATGTTTTGTTTTCGAATGTCGTACTGTATTATGACAAATGCGTATAGCACTTTGTGAATCATAGTACAATGGAATCTTTTTCATATTAATGGCATAATCTCACAACTGACTCTGGATCCAAATAAATTGTGAAGTACAAGTAGCAACTGCAACATATTCAGTTTCAGCAGTAGAAATAGAAACAAATGTTTGCTTTTTCGACTGCCAACTAACCAACTTCCCATCCAGTAATTGACATCCACCACTTGTGCTTTTTCGATCCAAAGAACATCCTCCTAGATCTGCATCTGAAAATGCCTCAATAAAAAATCCTGATTTCGAAGGATACCACAATCCTAACGAAATTGTTCCCTTGAGATAGCGAAAGATATTTTTCACAGCAGTTAAGTGTGGTTCTCGTGGATTTGCTTGATACCTACCATAATTACATACAGAAAACATGATATCAGGTCTACTTGCAGTAAGATAAAGCAATGAACCTATCATACTCATGTGTAAGGTAAGATCAACCGCGGGCGTTTCTAACGAAGGTGACAGCCTCGTTCCAACCCCCATTGGTACTCTTAACTTCGTGCTATTTGTCATACCAAATTTTTCGAGCAAATTCCTTGTATATTTTTCATGATTGATGAAAATGCCTTCTATGTTTTGATGAATGTTTAAACCCAGAAAATTATTGATTTTACCCATCATGCTCATTTCAAATCGGCTTTTCATCAAATTTTTGAATTCACTAGACAAAGCAGGGTCAGTCGAGCCAAAAATAATATGATCGACATAAATTTCTACAAGCATTAGATGATTCCCAACTTTCTTTCGAAATAATCTGGGATCAACTGATCCTTGTTTAAATTTCGATTGTTTTAAGCAAGGTGGTAAGAGTTGCATACCAGGCTCTTGGTGGTTGTTTTAATCCATAAACTGCCTTATCTAAAATATAAACATGATTAGGATACTTTTCATTTATGAATCCTGGAGGTTGTTCAAGGTAAACTGTTTCTTCGAGTTCACCATTGAGAAAAGCACATTTCACATCCATTTGATAAACATCGAAATCTTTGTGAGCTGCATAAGCCAAGAATATTTGAACAGCCTCGAGTCTTGCGACAGGGGCAAAAGTTTCTTCATAATCCATACCTTCTTGTTGCGAATATCCTTTAACAACCAGTCGCGCTTTATTTCGAACGATATTTCCATCCTTGTCGATTTTATTTTTTAAAATCCATTTTAATCCGACAATGGAAACATCTTTTGGCTTTGGAATTAATCTCCAAACCTTGCTTCTCTCGAATTCAGCAAGTTCAGATTGCATTGCAACAACCCAATCAGAGTGTTCCATTACAACCTTATATTTTTTTGGTTGGATTTTTTAAATGAAAACATTAAACATACGATATTCTTGATGAGTATTCAGTACCTCATTCTTTGCACGAATTTGAGCTCTTGTTAAGACTCCTTCTTGTGGATTCCAAATCACTTGTTCTTTCGGATGATTTCTTGTCCATTTCTCTAATGGTGGATATGCTGGATCAAAATCCAAATGTGCATCTTCGTATAATTCTTCATTTTCTGAACCAGCAACAGAAAGATTATCATTAATTTCGTGAAATTCATCATTCTGATCAAGACTTATCATATCAATGTTATTTTGTTCAATTTCGGCAGAAAGATCATTCTGATGCTCCCCCACAACATGATGCTCCCCCTCAACATCTGCATTCATTCTCCCATTCTCCCCCTCGAAAGAATGATCCACCGCAAGCAGAGTATTCGAATCCAAGTGCTTCCCCTCCACTGGATTATTGTGCATACTTTCGCCAAATTTTGGAGAATTCGATGTGGAATTACTATCTACAATTGTTTGTGGGATTTCCAAGTCAACAGTATGCTTCGTAGATTCAGATTGATGATTATCTTTCGCATAAACTTCAGCATCCACTGCCCTGTCAGGAACACCAAAAAATTAAATCATAATCAAAATCAGATGAACCCACAATTGCAGATTCATCAGTTGATTCATTAATAATCGCCTTTTGTTCAAAAAAAATATCAATTTGTTTGACATAGTAATCATCAAAAGTAAGATTAAATGTCTCTTCGACTTTTCATGTGCGCTTATTTAACACTCTGTATGCAACCGACTTGTGCGAATATCCCAAAAATATGCCTTCGTCAGCCTTAGCATGAAATTTCGAAACATTATCCTTGAGATTCATGATAAAGCACCTACAACCAAACACATGAAAGAATTTAACATTTGGTTTGCGGTTATTGATAATTTCATACGGAGTGATTTTGAAACGTCGATTAATAAAAGCACGATTCTGAGTAAAACATGCTGTTGACACTGCTTCAGCCCATGGATATTGAGGAAGATTCGCATATGTCAACATTGTTCTGGCTGCTTCGCAAAGTGACCTATTTCTTCGTTCAACTACAACATTTTGTTGTGGTGTATATGGTGACGAAAAATTATGCGAAATTCCTTTCTCAACTAAGTACGAATCCAGCATATTATTTTTGAACTCAGAGTCATTATCACTTTTGATTTTGCGAACATTCTTTTTCAAACTCATCTCAATTTTCTTGATAAAATCAATCATTGTTTGAGCGACTTCATATTTTAACCTGAGAAAATACACCCAAGTGAATTGAGAAAAATCATCAACAATAACCAAAATGTACCGTTTCTTGTTGAGAGTTTCAACAGTCGTTGGTCCACAAAGGTCAACGTGAAGAAGTTCCAATGGTTCCACAATTTTCGAATCTATCACAATTGGATGTCCTTTGCGATGATGTTTTCCTTATTCACAAGCTGCACACAAAGTATCATTATCAAATTTTAGTACTGGAAAACATCGAACTAGATCATCAACAACCAATTTATTTAAATTTCGAAAGTTTAAATGGGATAAACGTCGATGCCATAACCAGCTGACATCTGAGGAGGCTTTCGAAAGTAAACACACTGAGGGTTTGCCGATGATTGATTTGATATCAAGAATAAAAATGTCTCCATGTCGTTTGGACTTGAGCAAAACTTCTTCAGTTTCAACCTTCGAGATGATACTCCCTTCGACATATGCAACGCGATTTACAATAAATTGTCCATTCGTTACTTTCCCATATCCTTTCACTTGACATTTATGATTGTTCCCAAACTTCACAACACCTGTACTTTCCAAGCTTCGAAAATCTCTCAAATTTCCCTTTCGTCCAGTCATGTGATGTGAGCAACCACTATCAATATACCATTTCTCATCATATTCCTCGTCACATAGCACCTGCGATCAATGAAAGAATTTAGGTACCCAAGGTTGTTTGGGTCATTGGAAACTAGCTTTAAAAACATAATGAAATGCAGAACTTTTAACCCAATCACAAACTTTAGTTTTGAAACTATCAATTAGTTTTGAAACTATCATAAGTTTTTGATAGTTTGGGATTGTCACTGACGTATGCCTTCGTCTTCTTAGTTTGTGTTTTAACATGCTTCTCTTTCGAAACCGGTTGCCAAGTCTTTAACAAAACATTCGAATCTTTTGAAGATGAGCTTGCAGTTGACGAAGTATTCACATACTTCTCATAAGTTTCTTGAATTTGTTGTTGAGAGTATTTCCTTGATTGATACATTCGTCCTTTTCCTTCAAGCCAATGATCGATGTTTTTGTCACGAGACAACCCTTTTGTGTACGAAACTTTTAAGGTTTGTCTGGCAGATGGATTCAGAAAATTCGGTTTTTGTGGAACGAAATCAACATTTGATTTAGGACGAAATGCCATCGCATATCGACTTCCGTCATTATTTCCAATGCTTGCATTTTGAGAAAATTGATTGTGAAATTTTCGTTTTGAAGAAAATCTTTGTTAATGATTATAAGAAAATCGTTTTGTTGAGGGTTGATTTTGTAATCTCTGTGACTTATTTTTGACATTTGTGGAAAACGTTGTATTTTCAACTTTCGAAGAATTTGTTTTTGGATAAAATTCAGATTTTGTGTTGTTTGATTGACCGGGATTTTTCTTTTGGTCTGAAGAAGATGGTGATTTTGAAGACTTGTTCTCAACAGATTTAGTCTTTATGTTTTCAGATGTTTTCAATGTCAAACCGTTTTGTTTATTTCGAGACTCAACAGTTTGCCAGAAAATTTTCTGTCGTGCTTGTCTTTTTGAAATTTCATTTTCTTTTGAAAGCTTTTCTATTTGTTCTTTAAATTCTTGTGAATTTAATTTGACAACACTTTCATTTTCCACAACAAGTTGTTTTGTAACTTCTTTCTCAGCTTTTTGTTTTTCAACCCATTTGCGTTGAGGTTTTTCTCTTTGAAAAACATATGAATTCTTTGTTAGATTATTTTCGACAGTGCTTTGATTTGAAAAGAATCCTTCATCTGTTGTTTTCTTGTTATCATTTTCGACCATTTTGTTAAATTCTGGTTTAATGTTTTCAACATTCCCAGTAGTAACAAACACTTGATTCGGTAATAGAACATCATCAGTGCACTTGAAATTTGGATACACCACAGTGTTTTTTTCCAGAAAATGAGCTCCTTGTTCTGACAATACTTTGTCGAATTTTTCTGTATCCCCATACACTTGATCAACGACTATTCGTGGAATTTCAGTTTCTTTTGAACCTTTGTTTGATGTGACCTTTTTGTGCGAATTGTCATCATCACTGATATCATTTTGACTATCTCGAATATCCACAAAATCAGGATCACAAACTATCGAAGTTGAAGGTGTGTCAGTGTCGATCTTAACCATCAAATACTTGATCTTTTCTTTTCCTTTAGATTTTGATGCAACATTAATGCAAGACAACTGAGAACAATCAACATCCTCAATATCACTAATTTCACTAATATTGTCAGAGTTATCTTCAATATCAGTAAAATTAGATTGACAATCAGATGTTGAATTCTCAGTCTTTTTCAAAATTTTGATTTGTTCTGATATAGTCAAAGTATCATTCACAATGTTAACTAATTCATTTGAATCCAAACATTCGTCAATTTTGACAATTCCATAAGCATATCTATCATCAGGAATTATGTCAAACTCAGCAATAGTTTTCTCACAATCATACGAAATATTATCAACCTTCTCTCTCTCTCTCATATGCTAGAAAAGGTAATAATTTCCTATGTTACTCCTTGCTAATTTCACACGAATGATGTAATGCAGTCAATTTTCCATAAAGTCGTTTAGCAGAGTTATAGTATATGTTTCGTTGAGCTAATAATAGTTTTACATCACTAGACAACAAATCTCTATCACACATAATGTTTGTAATTTGCAATTCTAAGCTCTCAATTTTTAGTTTCTTGGCATCTAACTTCTTCTGTACTTCTATCAACTGAGAAGTTGATTTCTTAGCCTCATTGCTAGCAGAGACAACCAAAGCATCAAAATAAGCAATAGTATCATCAAAAGCAATTAATTCAGAATCATATGCACTTATAGGAACATTGAAAGACTGAAGAATAGTACGTACCTTGGTAGTCATTGGAGATTTATCAATACTTTTGGTCATGAAGCAATGACCAGTCACCTCTTCGTCAGAATCTTCCTCCAGCTTCGCATACATGGCACCATGCGTAGGATTACGCATCTCTTCATCATCGGATCCGGAAGACCAGATCTGATATGTGCCCTCTTCCTCCTGTTCACCTATAACCACCAATGACAAATTTTTCGCCTCCGAACGCACCTCTTCCAATCTCTCCACATAATACGCTTCGTCCTTCACTTTGTTCTTTCTTTCATCCTTCTTACAAAGCATGCAATCATTTCCTAGATGATTTGCTCCGTTGCAATAATGGCAATATACACCTGAATCTCCTTTCAATTTCTTTTCCTCATTAACATTCCCATCATTCCTCTCAATTTTCTTCTTCTCCTCTCTAACAGCCTTGTTCACGAAACTACATTTTCCCTCACTTTGCTTCACCTTTGGAATGAACGGTTTCTTGAAAAAAAATTTGACTCTGTTGTTTGAGTAAAAAGCTACAGCCTCATCATCTAAATTCATGATAAACCCCTCTTCATCATCAGAATCACCTTTTTCAACTTCTTCCTTTTCAGACACTTTAGAGACAAGTGCTAATGGACCTCCCAGACTAAGCTTCGACTCTTCTGCTATTTCATTCACTTCACTTTCGTGAGTTTTCAGCTGATTGTACAAATCATTTAGAGAAGATGTGTCGAAACTCTGTTGATTTTTCACCATCATACTAACACTCCTCCATTCTTTACGGAGTCCCATAATGAATATGAGATTGAATTTCATAGCAGTCCTCATGATTCCATAACGATTGCATTTGTAGATTAACTCATTCAGCCTATCATAATAGCATTCAATCGTTTCACCATATTTTTGCTTGAATTCATTCAATTCAATTAAACATTGCTTAACTGAATTTATTTTTGTCTTCTCACTTCCCTGAAACTTGTCTTTGAGATTATTCCAGATATCTTTTGCAGTTGTACAACTCCTGACATAGTTATATACAACTGGAGGTAATGCACCGCGTAACTCTCTTATGCATCTTTTCTCAATTTTCTTCAATCGATCAGATTGATCACCAACACTTAAAGTTCCAGATGATGATCCAATTGGTTGAACATTTGTTGGAGGATTAATATTCCCAGAGATACATGACCAGAGCTCTTCATCGATTCCATTCAAGTAATATTGCATACGATCAGCCCATTGATCATAATATTTAGGAATAAGCATAGGAATCTTAGTGGAAGATCCTAGAAAATGGGAGAATTAAGTCATCGAGTTGAGATTGAAGTTCACCATTGATTTACGGATGAAAATGTTTGAGAATTTTTGAGAAATCACAGAGAATTTGAAAGCAAATTGCTGAATTGAATTGAGATAACAAATAGAACACTCGATTCAACAAATCAGTTGCAGAATCGAATCACAACTGAAGATCTAGAACGCTTTTTCACTTCAAAAGGTGTGGAAACTTTTTGCATCAGAAATTTGATTCAAAAACCTTTTGAATCCGAGTGAAAATCAGATCGCAGATTATGATTCCTGCACTGATACCAATTGATGAACTGATGAATCAAGTAAGAAACAAATCAGAGTAAAACAAATGTAGATTGAACACGAGATCTAAATATAATCTGGTTTCAGCTTAATTATGCTTTCAATTCTTATAGAGAGAATGTTTACAAGTTCATACACTAACTTCCTTGTATCTCAAAGTAATGTCCCTATTTATAGGAAACATGAAAGCACACAAAAAATTACAAGGACTAAACATCTAATCTTCGTTACAAAATTCCTTGTAAAATAATATTAAGTCTTCGACATATTACAACAGGTCTTCGAACCTTACAAATTGTAAAGCGTCATGGGAAAACCTCCAATGAAATGTTAAATGGAAGAAAGCCATACACCTTCTATTTTCATGTCTTTGGATGTTTCTACTTCATCTTAAATCAAAATGATCAACACTCAAAGTTTGAAGTTGAAGCTGATGAGTGGTTCTTCCTGGGGTATTCAAATGAGTCAAAAGCCTTTCTAATCTTCAATGCCAATTCTTAAATCATTGAAGAAATCATTTATGTGATCTTTGATGACGACTCTTACCCAAATATTCCCATTGATCATCCAATGTCTATTTTAGATGACCCCACTCAATCGAGATTATATCCGATCGTCTTCTGTCCCTATAGATGATCTTGTTCAAATCAATGTTTCCGATGTTGAAGAAGCTAGTGAAATTCCTTCTGTTGAAAGTCCTAAAATTCCTTCATCTAATTCAGAGGAGCATTCTAGTAATTCAATTGGAAG
This sequence comes from Lactuca virosa, assembly GCF_052849685.1. Classification (NCBI taxonomy): domain Eukaryota; kingdom Viridiplantae; phylum Streptophyta; class Magnoliopsida; order Asterales; family Asteraceae; genus Lactuca; species Lactuca virosa. The sequence goes on from NC_136429.1 coordinate 321,156,436, forward strand.
TGACACCTCATTGAAAAATTTATGTAATGTTCCAGGTCACCCTGTTGACCAAATTTCAGAAAATATAATAGATGGAGTACGTACTGGGAGTCAAGCAACAAACAACTTCTGCATGTATGTGAAATTTTTTTCGCTTATTGAACCTAATATGGTCAATGATGCTCTTAATGATGCTGATTGGATTAAAGAAATGCAAGATGAGTTAAACGTGTTTGGACATCATAAAGGGTGGCATCTTGTTCACTGTCTTGAGAACAACACTATCATTGGTACTTGATGGGTGTTTCGCAACAAAATGGATGAAGATGTAAATTTTATTAGAAATTAGGAACCTTTGGTTGCTCAAGGATTTACTTAGTTGGAAGGCCTTGACTACGCTGAAACTTTTGCTACAGTTGCAATACTTGAAGCTATTCTGTCACACCCCAAAACCGGAACGGCGGAATCGTTCGGCGGTGGAGGACGTCATGTACATTATCACAACAATGAATAGTAGTAAACAAGCAACAACATCATCCATTGCATTAATAATATAATTGAATACAAGTGTTTTCTGTCAAGTTAATAGACACCAAAAATATGAATCAAAATAGAAGATGAGTCTTGAACGAGCTCCATCTTCTCAAAACCTGGCTTCGGTACCTGTCTACTGGTGACCTGAGAATACAAGTTATTTTGAAAGAGAGTATCAGCTTTAAAGCTGGTGAGATCATAAGTATTTTAGTGTCTGTGTTTGTATGAAAGTGTTTGTAAGTATGTGATGTGTAAGTTTGTAAAAGTTTGAGTATGTTTGTAAAATGTTCGAATTTCCTAGAAAACCCTATGTTTTACTACTAAAAGTAGCCTTCTACCAAGGCATTAAGTGTTTGTGTGTATGTCTCTTGTAAGAGTATGTATTTTCCCAAATCTGACTATCATTAACCAAAAATATAGTTTTTGCATTACGGTTCATTGTGTGAAGATCACAAAGTGAATGCAATTGGAAATTAAATAGTACTGTAGTATTGTATTAAGTAACTACTGATGTACTAACTACCTTAAACCAATTGTTATTTAAAGTACCATGTGATCGGCCTGTACCATACTACCGACTTAGAACACGACGATGTAAGACGTCGGAAAAAAATGACGTTTCGCACCCGTAGACTTGCAAGTCCCACTGTAGCGAGCAGCAAGGTGTAGGATAGTCAATCCAGTATAGATCTATACACAAACTCAACGCTCTCCAATTAAGGAGATTCTGGATACAAAACGAGCCATGACAGGTGATGCCATGCCCCGTTACGTGGCTCACATAACTGTAGTAATATTCTTGTATATGTATTGTATGTACTAGCTGTATTGTGTGTTCTTTCTCTTTCTACTATGTATGTATGTTCTCTCTCTGTCTAGCATGTATGTTTATTCTCTCTCTGTCTAGTATGTATGTTTTCTTGTAAAATGTATAGTATGTACTAGCTGTCTTGTAATGTATAGTATGTACTAGCTGTCTTGTAATGTACTGTATGTACTAGCTGTATTGTAATGTATGTTTCATTGTTCTAGTAATAGTATTAGTAACTTCCTAAACTATGCCTATTATAGTTTACTAGTAATGTTGTTTGTATGTATGAACATGTTTGTATACCTTTCCTACCCAAAGGTATTGAATAGAAAGAAGGAACTTTTATATTTATATACATATACATAATATATAACTAGGATTCAAACGACCTTCGGACAAACAACCGATACCCTAAGTCCATCACCAAACAAGGAACAGGAGGTAAGGCGAGCTATCAGTCCTAAGTCCTTTCAATCCTACTTATATAACTATATCTATATAGATACATATTTAACAGAATATAAGTTTAAAAGAGTTAAATAAAAGTATTTGACATGTAAAAGTGTTTGTAAAAGTATTTGACATGTAAAAGAGTTTGTAAAAGTATTTGACATGTAAAAGAGTTTATAAAACAGTTTGAAGTAGTTTGTTTGATAGCACAGTTTGAAAAGTAGGAAATCCACTTGTTTGGTAGTTATTAATCACATGTGATTGATATAATAACTAAAATAGTTCAACTTGTATCCCCCCATAAAATTCTTTAAAATCATTTAAAAGGTTGATTAAGGGGTATGAACTCACGTGTAGTGAGTGGTTTGGATGAACGGATGGTATAGGATGCTAAGTGTCAAGTGAAGACTTGAGCACACACAAGGATCCTAGTTAACATATAATAACACATATATGTATCCAATTAGTCATTAAACAACTAATTAATCAAGTATAGACATCCTAGGACATGAAAAACACTTTGATTCAAGTGCTATAAGTACCAAAGATTGCATCTAAGGGTTGTAGGGCCTTGCATATGAGTTTAAGGTCCAAGGGAGACTCTTTTGGAGTTTACGGTTTTGGGACCAACTCCCATGGAGTTTACGGTCGTAAACCCATGAGTTTACGGCCGTAAACTCATGGTAACTCCACCATTTCAAGTTTTAAGGTCTTCCAAGTCATAAAGAAGCATCCTAACTTCAAGTCTAAGCCTTAGGAAGTGATTGGGGCAACATTTTACCCCTTTGTAGAGTTTACGACCCATGGACCATTTCTCCATGAGTTTACGACCGTAAACTCTAATGGTCCTTGATGTTTTCGATGTTTAAGGTCATATACACTTCAAGGATGTGATATAGACTAGTATCGAAGGCTTGGTAAGGGACTAGGGCACACAATGTCCCTTTCATTAGGGTTTACGGTCCAAGAACATGTTTGGACCGTAAAAACCTTTGATCTTGAGTTTCTTTGTGTTTTCTAGTTGAATAAGAAGTGTAACAAGCCTTATAACACACTAGGGTAAGAGTACTTACAATAGATAAGCTTGTAAGGGTGTTTAAAGTCCAAGAAAACTAGTGTGTGTTCTTGGTGTTCTTGGTGGAATGAAGAATACTTGAAGATCTACACAAATGGAATGATTTCATGGATGAAATCATGTAAGATCACTAGATTAAGGAAGATATCAACTAATTAAGGCAAGAAACACTTACAAAGTTGAAGATCAAGAAGGAAAATCGGATGACACTTGAGAGGATTTTAAGTTTCTAGACTTGAAGTTTGTAAAAAAGTGAGTAAAATGACTAAGTGTCATATTTATACTGCTTAGAGTTTACGGCTGTAAACACCATGTTTGGGCCGTAAACTCCAAACTCTTGGAGTTTTGAGACTTTATTGTTGCACAATAAACCCTATGGTATCCTCTCTCCAGTTATCCCTTGCAGTACTAAGCTTTAAAACACTCAAACAGACACCAAAAACCTTAACAGTTAGCAGAAACAGTTCTGACTTCTAATGAAGTGAATGGTTGTACAGAATAGAAATTTTGGGTTGTCACATCATCCCCCCGTTAGAAGGAATTTCATCCGGCAATTAGAGTTTAAGCAAATAATTAGTTACAAATAACTAAGTAAAAAGACGAGGATATTTCAGTTTCATCTGATCCCCTCGCTCCCAAGTGAATTCAGGTCCTCACTTGGCGTTCCAGCGAACCTTCACTATCGGGATACGGCTTTGTTTCGTTTGCTTGACCTCCCGGTCCAGGATCTCTATAGGTTCTTCCACAAAGTTGAGGCTCTCGTTGATCTCGATATCGTCGAGTGGGATTACAAGAGTCTCATTGGACAGACACTTTTTCAAGTTCGGGACATGGAAAGTAGAATGTACGTTACTGAGTTCGCGGGGTAAGTTAAGTTTGTAAGCTATCGGGCCGATTCTTGCGAGAATCTCGAAAGGCCCTATGTATCTTGGATTTAGCTTTCCATGCTTTCCAAAGCGTATTAAGCCCTTCCAGGGTGAGATCTTCAATAGAACACGGTCTCCCACCTGGAATTCCAACGGTTTCCTTCGTTTATCTACGTAGCTTTTCTATCGGTCTCTAGAGGCTTTCAATCGTTCACGAATCTGAACGATCTTCTCTGTCGTTTCCCGAATGATCTCCGGACCCGTGAGAGTGCTTTCAGGAACTCGTCCTTTAGCTTACTGGGTATCACCCACTTCAGCCCAGCATAGAGGGGATCTGCACTTTCGACCATAGAGGGCCTCGAATGGAGCAACCTTTAAGCTCGTGTGATAACTATTGTTGTAGGAAAATTCGACAAGGGGTAAGTGAGTATCCCATGCTTTCCCAAAGTCGATCACACAGGCTCGCAACATATCTTCCAAGGTTTGGATAGTCCTCTCACTTTGTCTGTCGGTCTGTGGATGGTAGGCTGTACTCATGTCCAGCCTAGTTCCTAGGGAACTTTGTAGCGACTGCTAGAACCTCGAAGTGAACCTACTATCTCTATCCGAGATAATGAATATGGGAACACCATGCAGTCGTACAATCTCCCAAATGTAGGTTCTTGTAAGCTTCTCCATCTTGTCTGTTTCTTTGATAGGCAGGAAGTGTGCGGACTTGGTCAATCTGTCGACGATGACCCATATGGTATCAAGTCTACCCGTTGTCTTGGGAAACTTGGTTATGAAGTCCATAGCGATCCGCTCCCACTTCCATTCAGGTATCTCCGGTTGCTGGAGTAATCCTGACGGTTTCTGGTATTCGACCTTGACCTTGGCGCAAGTAAGGCATTTACTCACGAAGGTAGCAATCTCTGCTTTCATGTTAGGCCACCAGTATAGCTTTTTAAGATCCAGATACATCTTATCGGAACCTGGGTGGACGGAATAACGAGTGTTGTGCGCCTCTGTCATGACCAAGTCTCTAAAACCACCGTGTTTCGGTGTCCAGATCCGATCCATGAGATATATGGCTCCGCCACCCTTGACTTCCAAGTTCTTATCCATCCCTCTCAGGGATTCACCCGCCACATTACCAGGTTTCAAAGCGTCGAGCTGAGCCTCCTTAATTTGTGTGGACAAGTGTGAATGGATAGTTATAGTCAATGATTTGACTCTACGACCAGAGTATTCTTTCCCATTTAGGGCGTCAGCTACTACGTTGGCTTTACCCGGATGATAACGAATTTCACATTCGTAGTCACTGAGTAGCTCGACCCACCGTCGTTGTCTCATGTTGAGCTCTTTCTGGTCGAATATATGTTGTAGGCTTTTGTGGCCTGTAAAGATAGTGCTTTTTGTACCATACAGGTAGTGTCTCCAGATCTTCAGAGCAAACACAACTGCTCCTAGCTCAAGATCATGAGTGGTGTAGTTAACCTCGTGTGTCTTCAGCTGTCTCGAGGCATAGGCGATGACCTTACCTCGTTGCATCAGAACACAGCCGAGCCCTTGATTGGAAGCATCGCAATAGACAACGAAGTCTTCTATCCCTTCGGGGAGGGATAGAATTGGTGCGGTGCACAAGGCTCGCTTGAGCGTTTGGAATGCTCTCTCCTGCTTCTCTTCCCAGTCAAAGGCCACGCCCTTCTGGGTCAAAGTCGTGAGAGGTTTTGCAATTTGTGAGAAGTTCTGAATGAACCTGCGATAGTAGCCAGCGAGGCATAGAAATTGACGAATTTATGTAGGCGTCTTCGGTGTTGACCAGCTCTCAATGGCTTTGATTTTGGAAGGGTCCACGTGTATTCCCTCTTCGCTAACCACGTGCCCTAAGAATTCGACTCTTCGGATCCAAAATTCACATTTCGAGAACTTCGCATAGAGCTTCTCCGAACGCAATGTTTCTAAGACTAGTCGCAGATGTCGATCATGTTCCTCCTTACTACGAGAATAGATAAGTATATCATCGATGAAGACGATGACGAACTGATCCAAGTAAGGACGACACACCCTATACATTAAATCTATGAATACTGCGGGCGCGTTTGTTAATCCAAACGGCATCACTACGAATTCGTAGTGCCCATAACAAGTTCAGAAGGCTGTCTTCGGGACATCCTCCCCTAGCACTCGTAGTTGGTGGTATCCGGATCTTAGATCGATTTTTGAAAAGAAGCTCGCCCCTTGCAGTTGATCAAATAAATCGTCTATACGAGGCAGAGGGTAACAATTTTTGACGGTTAGCTTGTTGAGCTCCCTGTAGTCGATGCACATACGAAACAATCCCTCTTTCTTCTTGACGAACAAGACTGGAGCTCCCCAGGGTGAGAAGCTTGGTCTTATAAAACCCTTGCTGAGTAGTTCGTTAAGTTGACAGGACAGTTCTTGCATCTCTGCAGGTGCTAGATGATAGAGCGATTTGGCTACGGGGGTAGCCCCTGGTACTAAGTCGATTCTGAACTCGACTTGACGTTGCGGAGGTAATCCTGGGAGTTCTTCTGGAAAGATGTCGGGAAAATCGCGTACTACTGGAATGTTCTGAATGTCTTTCGTTTCTTGGCTCACATCTACAAAATGAGCAAGGAATGCGCGACATTCCTTTCGCAAGAATTTCTGGGCTTGAATGCTCGAGATGATACGAAGGTTAGTGTCGGGTTTGTCGCCATAAACGACCAGAATTTCGCCAGACGGCAGATTAAGGCGAACAGCCTTCTCATAACACATGATGTCGGCACGACGTAGACTCAACCAGTCCATGCCGATAATGACGTCGAAATTTTTAATTGAGACCGGTATGAGGTCGATCGAAAATGAATGGCTATCTAGTGTTAGGGTACACCCTATGAATATACTGCTAGTGCTCTCCGTCTTTCCATTAGCCATTTCTACAGTGAACGGTTCTTTAAGTGCTCGTGATTTTTGCTTAAGTAAATGAGCAATTTTTTGGTTCACGAAACTCCTCTCCGCTCCACTATCAAACAATATACATACATAAGTGTTATCGAGGAGAAACGTACCAGTGACCACTGTGGGGTCGGCAACCGCCTCCTCCTGGCCTATGGTCAGAACTCTTCCCACTCCACCGACATTCCCTGCCTTCGGGAAGTTCCTATTGAAGTGGCCCACCTCGCCACAACCGTAGCAAGCTTGGCCCACACCAGCGCCGGGGACTTGGGCGATTCGTTTTGCTGGAGCCTTGCACAAGCGGGCAGTGTGCCCCTTCATGCTGCAGTTAGAGCACTACATTTCACGACAGGCTCCAGTGTGGTGGAAGTTGCACTGGTTGCACTTAGGCAAACTTCCAGCATACTGCCTTACCGGAGCAGCAGCGACAGGTGCTATCACAGCATGTACTGCCACGACCTGCTGCTTTTTGGCAGCCTTCTTCTTTTTGTCCTCCCAGAACTTCCACTTGGAATCAGCGGTTTTGGCGGGTTCTGAGATGGCCAGGGTTGTTGTTGCGGCCCGGGTACGAACCTCATGGTCAATAAGCCGATGTGCCAATCGCTTGGCACTATCGAATGTAGTGAGGTTTGAAGCTAACACATTCCCTTGGAATGGAGGCACCAGCCCCCATATGTATCTCTCTATCTTCTTTCCCTCTGTATGAACCATGTTGGGACAGAGGGCCACCAGTTCACAGAACCTGGCGGTGTAGGAGACTATCTCGGAGCCTTTCATGGTTAGGCTCCACAATTCCTGCTCCAGTTTTTGGATTTCGCCCCTCGGGCAGTACTCTTCGATCATTAACTCTTTCAGAGCTTCCCAGCCCATAGCGTTTGCCACTATTAGAGATAGTGACTTGACATGGCTATTCCACCATGTCAGGGCCTTTGTCTCGAAGGTCCATGCAGCAAATTTGACTTTGCTTCCCTCCGGGCATGAGCAGATCTCGAAGATCGACTCTGTCTTTTCGAACCATTACGAGAGGGCAATGACTCCGCCAGTCCCTTTAAAGGACAGTAGCTTGCAGCTGGTGAAGTCCTTGTAGGAGCACTCTCTCAAGCACATAGGGATTTCACCATGAGTAGATTGAACAGGGGTTCCTCCTCCAGTGGAACCAGAAGAATGATAATGAGCCATGGCTGTTGCCACAGCCGCAGCTACAACAACATTTAGAGCTGCCGTATCGATTTGAGGAGCATGTGGTGTTGAAGTTGATGGAGGATCGCGTCTCGTTGATCGACGTGGAGGCATCTTTCAACTATAATTTTTACAAAGATGAAAATATCGATAAGAATTTAATAGGGAGAATTTGATGAGAATGCCTCATGGACTAACTCTCCATAGTCCAACAACACAATTGAATAGCACGATTGAATGTACATTTAGTACTAACAGATGATAGCATTTGGATAATAATTTCCATGAGATTAGATATATACCAATAATACTGGTATTACAGATGTAACAAGTTCGGGAAAAATGACCTAGAAGTAGGTCTTACATCAAACCAAGATGGGAAATTTTTGACAGATCTACGACCTAATAAAGACCTAACAGGTCCAAGTTTGAACAAAGATAGGAAATTAGACTAGAGTTTTTAAATAACTAAGTTATATCCAAAAGATAAGTCGAGGAGACTCTAGCGGCGACGAGAACTACTAGAGTGAGTTCTTGATTCAGGCAGACGGCGCTCTATGTCTCGCATGTGCCTTTCATACATTGACTGCCTAGCACGAAGTTCCCTAACTTTAGCTTGGGATGCAGTTAGTTGTTGCTGCAGAGTCCCATTGGTTATCCTAGCCCTTTCCTTAGCTACCTCGAGTTGCCGAATGCGGACCGTGTTAACGCCAGAGTTGGCGTCAATCTCCAACACTCGGTCAATAGTTGCTCGACCTTGCTCGGTGTTCCGAGAAATCCTATGGACCATGATGGGCAGGACACGATCAGCTGAACCTCCCTCAGTGAGGTTGTAAAAGCTTCTGTCCCCATTGTAGGGAATGGGTTGACCCTGTTCCAGACTCCATCTATTCAAGTTTGTGGCCCACAAAGGTATGGGTCCTTGAAATGCTGGACGAGGGTTTGGGTTTGGGTCTTGAGCAGCTGGGGGTAGGTTGTTGACTTCTGGCTCTGACTCAGACCCATCAGAAAAGCCTTCAGCTAGGTGATCATCCAAAGGGATTGGGTGATCATCTTCTGGCTCTTCTCCAAGCCATCCAACATTGTCGTTGTTGGGATAGTACGGGTCCCCGGGGATATGGAATCCAGCCATTATATCTATGCGAGAAAAGGGATATAAGAAATAAGCACATAACTAATTTATAGTAACACAAAATACTCCTATAGTATTTTAGGTTTATGTTATGTTCTATACTTTTCGTTGTGGTATTGTTGGTAAGTTTTTAGACTTGTTGCAACCTCACAACCACACTTAGGCACATGCTAGTCACTCCTCGGATAATATAGTTGATCAGGCTATATCTACCCAGGGTTGACCATATGTCTCTAAGTCTGATTGTGTTGTCCAACAATCGTAATACTTTTGTTCTGTCCTAGTGACACTTATTTTAGTATGAATGCAGGCATGTATACTTAGTTAAATTTTTATTATTTAAAAGTATAACTCTTGGTCAGAGTATTTTAATCCCATTGTATTTATAGTCTGTATATCTTTTATGGCTTGATATACTCAATTCACTACAAACAATGCTCTGATACCAATCTGTCACACCCCAAAACCGGAACGACGGAATCGTTCGGGGGTGGAGGACGTCATGTACAGTATCACAACAATGAATAGTAATAAACAAGCAACAACATCATCCATTGCATTAATAATATAATTGAATACAAGTGTTTTCTGTCAAGTTAATAGACACCAAAAATATGAATCAAAATAGAAGATGTGTCTTGAACGAGCTCCATCTTCTCAAAACCTGGCTTCGGTACCTGTCTACTGGTGACCTGAGAATACAAGTTATTTTGAAAGAGAGTATCAGCTTTAAAGCTGGTGAGATCATAAGTATTTTAGTGTCTGTGTTTGTATGAAAGTGTTTGTAAGTATGTGATGTGTAAGTTTGTAAAAGTTTGAGTATGTTTGTAAAATGTTCGAATTTCCTAGAAAACCCTATGTTTTACTACTAAAAGTAGCCTTCTACCAATGCATTAAGTGTTTGTGTGTATGTCTCTTGTAAGAGTATGTATTTTCCCAAATCTGACTATCATTAACCAAAATATAGTTTTTGCATTACGGTTCATTGTGTGAAGATCACAAAGTGAATGCAATTGGAAATAAAATAGTACTGTATTATTATATTAAGTAACAACTGATGTACTAACTACCTTAAACCAATTGTTATTTAAAGTACCATGTGATCGGCCTGTACCATACTACCGACTTAGAACACGACGATGTAAGACGTCGGAAAAAAAATGACTTTTGGCACCCGTAGACTTGCAAGCCCCAGTATTGCGAGCAGCAAGGTGTATGATAGTCAATCCAGTATAGATCTATACACAAACTCAACGCTCTGCAATTAAGGAGATTTTTGATACAAAACGAGCCATGACAGGTGATGCCATGCCCCATTATGTGGCTCACATAACTGTAGTAATATTCTTGTATATGGATTGTATGTACTAGCTGTATTATGTGTTCTTTCTCTGTCTAGTATGTATGTATGTTCTCTCTCTGTCTAGCATGTATGTTTGTTCTCTCTCTGTCTAGCATGTATGTTTTCTTGTAAAATGTATAGTATGTACTAGCTGTCTTGTAATGTATAGTATGTACTAGCTGTCTTGTAATGTACTGTATGTACTAGATGTATTGTAATGTATGTTTCATTGTTCTAGTAATGTTGTTTGTATGTATGAACATGTTTGTATACCTTTTCTACCCAAAGGTATTGAATAGAAAGAAGGAACTTTTATATTTATATACATATACATAATATATAACTAGGATTCAAACGACCTTCGGACAAACAACCGATACCCTAAGTCGATCACCAAACAAGGAACAGGAGGTGAGGCAAGCTATCAGTCCTAAGTCCTTTCAATCCTACTTATATAACTATATCTATATAGATACATATTTAACAGAATATAAGTTTAAAAGAGTTTAATAAAAGTATTTGACATGTAAAAGAGTTTGTAAAAGTATTTGACATGTAAAAGAGCTTGTAAAAGTATTTGACATGTAAAAGAGTTTGTAAAATAGTTTGAAGTAGTTTGTTTGATAACACAGTTTGAAAAGTAAGAAATCGACTTGTTTGGTAGTTATTAATCACACGTGATTGATGTAATAACTTAAATAGTTCAAGTTGTATCCCCCCCATAAAAGCATTTAAAATCATTTAAACGGTTGATTAAGGGGTATGAACTCACCTGTAGTGAGTGGTTTGGATGAACGGATGGTATAGGATGCTAAGTGTCAAGTGAAGACTTGAGCACACACAAGGATCCTAGTTAACATATAATAACACATATATGTATCCAATTAGTCATTAAACAACTAATTAATCAAGTATAGACATCCTAGGACATGAAAAACACTTTGATTCAAGTGCTATAAGTACCAAAGATTGCATCTAAGGGTTGTAGGGCCTTGCATATGAGTTTAAGGTCCAAGGGAGACTCTTTTGGAGTTTACGGTTTTGGGACCAACTCCCATGGAGTTTACGGTCGTAAACCCATGAGTTTACGGCCGTAAACTCATGGTAACTCCACCATTTCAAGTTTTAAGGTCTTCCAAGTCATAAAGAAGCATCCTAACTTCAAGTATAAGCCTTAGGAAGTGATTGGGGCAACATTTTACCCCTTTGTAGAGTTTACAACCCATGGACCATTTCTCCATGAGTTTACGGCCGTAAACTCTAATGGTCCTTGATGTTTTCGATGTTTAAGGTCATATACACTTCAAGGATGTGATATAGACTAGTATCGAAGGCTTGGTAAGGGACTAGGGCACACAATGGCCCTTTCATTAGGGTTTACGGTCCAAGAACATGTTTGGACCGTAAAAACCTTTGATCTTGAGTTTCTTTGTGTTTTCTAGTTGAATAAGAAGTGTAACAAGCCTTATAACACACTAGGGTAAGAGTACTTACAATAGATAAGCTTGTAAGGGTGTTTAAAGTCCAAGAAAACTAGTGTGTGTTCTTGGTGTTCTTGGTGGAATGAAGAATACTTGAAGATCTACACAAATGGAATGATTTCATGGATGAAATCATGTAAGATCACTAGATTAAGGAAGATATCAACTAATTAAGGCAAGAAACACTTACAAAGTTGAAGATCAAGAAGGAAAATCAGATGACACTTGAGAGGATTTTAAGTTTCTAGACTTGAAGTTTGTAAAAAAGTGAGTAAAATGACTAAGTGTCATATTTATACTGCTTAGAGTTTACGGCTGTAAACACCATGTTTGGGCCGTAAACTCCAAACTCTTGGAGTTTTGAGACTTTATTGTTGCACAATAAACCCTATGGTATCCTCTCTCCAGTTATCCCTTGCAGTACTAAGCTTTAAAACACTCAAACAGACACCAAAAAGCTTAACAGTTAGCAGAAACAGTTCTGACTTCTAATGAAGTGAATGGTTGTACAGAATAGAAATTTTGGGTTGTCACATCATCCCCCCGTTAGAAGGAATTTCATCCGGCAATTAGAGTTTAAGCAAATAATTAGTTACAAATAACTAAGTAAAAAGACGAGGATATTTCAGTTTCATCTGATCCTCTCGCTCCCAAGTGAATTCAGGTCCTCACTTGGCGTTCCAGCGAACCTTCACTATCGGGATACGGCTTTGTTTCGTTTGCTTGACCTCCCGGTCCAGGATCTCTATAGGTTCTTCCACGAAGTTGAGGCTCTCGTTGATCTCGATATCGTCGAGTGGGATTACAAGAGTCTCGTTGGACAGACACTTTTTCAAGTTCGGGACGTGGAAAGTAGAATGTACGTTACTGAGTTCGCGGGGTAAGTTAAGTTTGTAAGCTACCGGGCCGATTCTTGCGAGAATCTCGAAAGGCCCTATGTATCTTGGATTTAGCTTTCCACGCTTTCCAAAGCGTATTAAGCCCTTCCAGGGTGAGATCTTCAATAGAACACGGTCTCCCACCTGGAATTCCAACGGTTTCCTTCGTTTATCTACGTAGCTTTTCTATCGGTCTCTAGAGGCTTTCAATCGTTCACGAATCTGAACGATCTTCTCTGTCGTTTCCCGAATGATCTCCGGACCCGTGAGAGTGCTTTCAGGAACTCGTCCTTTAGCTTACTGGGTATCACCCACTTCAGCCCAGCACAGAGGGGATCTGCACTTTCGGCCATAGAGGGCCTCGAATGGAGCAGCCTTTAAGCTCGTGTGATAACTATTGTTGTAGGAAAATTCGACAAGGGGTAAGTGAGTATCCCATGCTTTCCCAAAGTCGATCACACAGGCTCGCAACATATCTTCCAAGGTTTGGATAGTCCTCTCACTTTGTCTGTCGGTCTGTGGATGGTAGGCTGTACTCATGTCCAGCCTAGTTCCTAGGGAACTTTGTAGCGACTGCCAGAACCTCGAAGTGAACCTACTATCTCTATCCGAGATAATGAATATGGGAACACCATGCAGTCGTACAATCTCCCAAATGTAGGTTCTTGTAAGCTTCTCCATCTTGTCTGTTTCTTTGATAGGCAGGAAGTGTGCGGACTTGGTCAATCTGTCGACGATGACCCATATGGTATCAAGTCTACCCGTTGTCTTGGGAAACTTGGTTATGAAGTCCATAGCGATCTGCTCCCACTTCCATTCAGGTATCTCCGGTTGCTGGAGTAATCCTGACGGTTTCTGGTATTCGACCTTGACCTTGGCGCAAGTAAGGCATTTACTCACGAAGGTAGCAATCTCTGCTTTCATGTTAGGCCACCAGTATAGCTTTTTAAGATCCAGATACATCTTATCGGAACCTGGGTGGACGGAATAACGAGTGTTGTGCGCCTCTGTCATGACCAAGTCTCTAAAACCACCGTGTTTCGGTGTCCAGATCCGATCCATGAGATATAAGGCTCCGCCACCCTTGACTTCCAAGTTCTTATCCATCCCTCTCAGGGATTCACCCGCCACATTACCAGGTTTCAAAGCGTCGAGCTGAGCCTCCTTAATTTGTGTGGACAAGTGTGAATGGATAGTTATAGTCAATGATTTGACTCTACGACCAGAGTATTCTTTCCCATTTAGGGCGTCAGCTACTACGTTGGCTTTACCCGGATGATAACGAATTTCACATTCGTAGTCACTGAGTAGCTCGACCCACCGTCGTTGTCTCATGTTGAGCTCTTTCTGGTCGAATATATGTTGTAGGCTTTTGTGGTCTGTAAAGATAGTGCTTTTTGTACCATACAGGTAGTGTCTCCAGATCTTCAGAGCAAACACAACTGCTCCTAGCTCAAGATCATGAGTGGTGTAGTTAACCTCGTGTGTCTTCAGCTGTCTCGAGGCATAGGCGATGACCTTACCTCGTTGCATCAGAACACAGCCGAGCCCTTGATTGGAAGCATCGCAATAGACAACGAAGTCTTCTATCCCTTCGGGGAGGGATAGAATTGGTGCGGTGCACAAGGCTCGCTTGAGCGTTTGGAATGCTCTCTCCTGCTTCTCTACCCCTTTGTAGAGTTTACGGCCCATGAACCATTTCTCTACGAGTTTACGGCTGTAAACTCTAATGGTCCTTGATGTTTACGATGTTCAAGGTCCTATACACTTCAAGGATGTGATCTAGACTAGTATCCAAGGCTTGGTAAGGGACTAGGGCACACAATGGCCCTTTCATTAGGGTTTACGGTCCAAGAACATGTTTGGACCGTAAACACCTTTGATCTTGAGTTTCTTTGTGTTTTCTAGTTGAATAAGAAGTGTAACAAGCCTTATCACACACTAGGGTAAGAGTACTTACAATAGATAAGCTTGTAAGGGTGTTTAAAGTCCAAGAAAACTAGTGTGTGTTCTTGGTGTTCTTGGTGGAATGAAGAACACTTGAAGATCTACACAAATGGAATGATTTCAAGGATGAAATCATGTAAGATCACTAGATTAAGGAAGATATCAACTAATTAAGGCAAGAAAAACTTACGAAGTTGAAGATCAAGAAGGAAAATCAGATGACACTTGAGAGGATTTCGAGTTTCTAGACTTGAAGTTTGTAAAAAAAGTGAGTAAACTGACTAAGTGTCATATTTATACTCCATAGAGTTTACGGCCGTAAACACCATGTTTGGGCTGTAAACTCCAAACTCTTGGAGTTTTGAGACTTTATTGTTGCACAATAAACCCTATGGTATCCTCTCTCCAGTTATCACTTGCAATACTAAGCTTTAAAACACTCAAACTGACTCCAAAAAGCTTAACAGTTAGCAGAAACAGTTCTGACTTCTAATGAGGTGAATGGTTGTACATAATAGAAATTTCGGGTTGTCACATATTTAACTCTTCCTTGCATATGCATCTTATATGAACTTAAAAGTATATCAAATGGATGTCAAAACTATCTTCTTGCATGGAGAGCAACAAGAAGAAGTATTTCTCAAACAAACTCCTGGGTTTGAAAGTGACAAGTTTCCCAATCATGTTTATAGGATGGACAAGGCAGTTTACGGATTGAAGCAAACTCCTAGATCATGGTATTATACTCTTGTTGGATAAGGTGTCTAAGTCCATAAAAATATTTGAGATGCACTTTACCCGACCCGGCATGGTCTATTTGGGTTGCACTTCACCCGAACAATTTGTATGGATAATCATTTGAAACTAGTATGTTCATGATTTATTAATATATTATAAGTTCTAATATATTAATATGAAATCATATTATTTAATTAGTATTGATCATAAATTAATTTAGAATTAATTTGGTGATGAAAAAGGTGACTAATTAAATATGGGCTCTTGTATTTTATCTAGTGTGGGCTAATACTCATTTGGAATGGGCTTGGCATGCATGGGAGTCCATGGATAGTCCATGGAGGTTTTAACCCATGGATCCTTGGAAATGAAGAGTCATGGGTATTAGGTTTTACATGGATGTAACCCTAATCCTCCACACTATAGAAATGAGTCTTTGCACTTGATTTGGACTAGTTGTGAGTGTGCAAGAAGGTGGCCGATTTCTACAAGCAAACATGCACTCTCATAGTTTTTCCAAGTTTGTGGTGATTTGTGATTTCTATTTGAGGCATCCACATTATTGGTGCTTGGCTCTCAAACTCCAAGGAATCAACTCACTATTGAAAAGGTATGTAATTATTCTAGCTTTTTATGTTTAAAGTACCCCATGCCATGGTAGATAGGTTATAAACCTTGGAAAAACAAATTTGCATGTATTCATAGTAAAACATAGATCCAAGGTTTCTAGGGTTGCATGTACACCATAAGAGTGTTAGTATTCTCAAAACCCAACAGTGGTATCAAAGACTAGGATTGTTTTCTTGAATACTTGATGCAAACTGTAAAAAAATGGAAAAATTGAGCTGTCTGGACAGTGGACTAGCCGAGTCCATGGGGGGACTCGACGAGTCCAAGCACAAATTCATCCTACTCGTCGAGTAGGTTCATGCACTCAACGAGTAGGAGGCTATGACTGTAGTTTTTCGACTTTTACTGCTGGAAATGGACTAGAAACATTACCCTAAACTGTTTTGATGTTTTAAAGCCTGTTTTAGATGGTGTAATGGCTATGCTAATTCATTTTCAATGGCTTATATCAATATTCCATGTTTTATATGTGTTGATATGATTCTTGAAGTTTTGATATGATATTCATGTTCTTATGAGTTATTGTTAGATCATAGGACTTACTTGCTAAATTGTTTAATGACTAATTCTTGATCAATTATGTGTTTTAATGGAATCCATAATTTGTCCTCAAGTTATGAATTTCCTAAAGTCACTTTCTTTAATGTATATTTAAAATACATAAGTTACATAAAAACGAAGAGTCTTCACTTTTATGAACCATTAACTCATAAGTTATGAAATGAAAAGTTTTGAATAGTTTGAAAACTTGCCGTCAAGTTTTGGATATTGTAAAGTCACACACACTTTAATTCCAACCCTTAGGTTTTCTAAAACTTAAAATCCAACCCTTATACTATTATAAGATTAATGGTTAATATTTATATATATGTATAAGATCAAGTCGTTTTACCGTTAGTAGGCCTCATTCACGAAGCCGGTCTATAAGGGGGGATATAAGGTTGTTGCCTATAAAATGGCAGCTTAATGGGTGTCCATTCTCACCCACCGCTTCCTTGATCGGTGGAGGGTCGTTAGCCGAATGGGTAGGATAATGACTTTAAATTATCATTAAAAGTATAATGATTATTATGAAGTAACTAAATGTTTTTATAAATTCCTAATCTTAGTTACTTTAGGAAAATGTGAAAATGGTGCTAACCCATGAAATTCACACTTTGTACCTTATCAAGTCGTTGGTAGAGCGTGTGTGGTTAACCGGCACACCAACATGGACTAGTAAGGATAACAAAGGGTGACTTAATGTTAATCATAGATTGGTGGAGCGCGTGTGGTTAACCGGCAAATTGATTAGGTGATAATATTAAGAGTACCAAATGAATTTTCTTGGTTATTCACACCTTGTTTTGTGATCCTCGGCATCTCAGTCACAAAATCTGAAGGGCACAATCGAGATTGAAACATGTCATTGAAAAGTTCAATGAATCTCAAAAGATCTAGTAGTTTCAAATCCAATTAAAACCTAATAAATTATTTCGGTTTGCATGGTGGAAATTGGTGAATCGTCATTCGCCTACCTTCAAATATCTATAGCTTGGATTACGGCATCCCTCTTCCACGTTATAAAATATTATGTTGGGTCCTAGCCTTAATATTTCATATTGGGTGTTATATTAAGGACTTTAAATCAACTATCTTGAATATCTCCCAAAAAGGTGTCTGGTTCAGAAAATTATGATCTACCCAAATCTCTTGGAACAAGCTTTCCTAATGAAGATGATGTTCTGTGGACATCATATTTCTCTTCCTCCACCTCCTCCAATTATTCTCCCTAACCCACAAGTTCTTGAATAGTTCAAAGTCACTCAAGCCCTATTGGCAAGCAAGGTCTATGTGTGCTCACATATTGACAAGTTGGGAGAGTTGGGCGTCAAAGTCTTGAGAAAGTTGGTTGTTCAATGACTTTCTAACTCACACAGTGAGTTCCTTTAGGACTACTATGTAACCTACTATGACATGACCCTAATAATCTTATCTATTTGCTTGGTGCTGCTGAATCTGCAATGATTTGGAGCTTTGGGAAAGCAAATTTGATTAGTAGATCAACTTCCCAAAATACCATGGACATTGACAATTGGTAACATTGGATATCAAGAAAACCTTTTTCTTCCCAATGGAAAGGGATCGGCCATAGTCAACTCGGTTGACCAAATGGTAAAGAGAAAGGCTAAGTCTGAGATAGTCAAGTGTACCATTCCCAAAGGTTCCATTTGGTTCCATTGCCAAAGGAAAGGGATTGGTTGCGAAGCTGCCCTACCTACCTGAAAGATCTAAGAGAAGGTCAAGTCAAAAGTTTGACTTTGCGTCAGGTAAGTCCACTATCTAACTCTATTAAGCTCCTATTTGAAGATTCTTAATATATTTTGATGTATGGCAGGATCAAGCAAAGGGAAGGAAGCTTAAAAGAAGAGTATGTTGAATCTGATCGCGAAGATGGATTTCAATCGCATGATTCGAAGATCGGATTCTTGAGCTACTACTTAGGAGTTATAATAGATTGCTAGGAAATATGTAATAGAATAGTTTTAATTTAAAGTTGCATTGTAAGGAAAAAGTTTTTCCGCATTTTATAAATAAATAAAATTTTGTGTTTTACTTTATTTTATATGTCCTTGCAATGGCATTTATGGAAAGTTAATGTTTGTATCTTTCTAGCAATAATGAATTTGATTCTTTCATCTGTGGTAGTGTCAAATTTACCAAATAAGGAAAGATTCTCATCAACCAAGTTTCAATTGGACTGAAACTTGGAATCATGCAGGCTATATTGCATGATGAATGAGAATTTTCATTTTTGGAAAGTTAAGACTAATTCGCTGACCACATGTATATGTGAGTCAGGTGAAAGACTATAGGATCGGGTACACTGGGTGTGTGCAGGTCAAAGTCCACCACAAAGATCGATAAGACTATCCGTCGTGATTTACTAAAGTGTAGTAAATATGGTTGTACCTACAAGTGTAAGTACAATTCTGAAACATTGGAAAATTTTCAATGTATGCCAGGGCGAATGGGAAGAATCAAATTAGGCAGAAAGATAAAAGTTTCTCAAATATGAAAAGATGGGAGAGTACTTTAGTATCATATTTTATGATCATCTTTATGATTATGGAACCATATCACAATTTGATTCCCTAAAGGACATCTTAGTGCATTTGTATGGCTAAGAATAGGGTTCATGAATTGTTGGAATGGTTAAAATCAAGAATATGAATCATACTCCATTCCAAAGCAATTCTTGGAGTTATACTCCAAGATGGTAACCTTGAGTGACATAAAAGAAGGGTTTAAAACACTTATCAAATATAGAGTAAAATGTTTTCTACTCTTGAACATTTGAAATTGGTAAGTTGTGTTGTCTTGGATAAAACAAAGACCAACTCAGACCAATTGTGTGAAGTGCTTATCTTGATAAGAATCCGCACTGACTCTTGAATATTTGTTTGGTTGTCAAGGAATGGTTCTTGACAAAGAGAAACTTATATGTCAAGAGGACAGTGTGAGTCTTAATGGTCTTGAAAGTTTCAAGAGGTAATCAAGGATAAAAACCTATAGTTTATCGCTAGCACACGACTTGAGGTTTGTAACCTATCGTGTTGACATAATTCTTGTTTCTGTCCCTATTCTGGTAAAGTTGACTATGTATGTGAGTTCTGTGATTTCTCAATTGTGTGCATAACAACGTGGAAGCAATGATGGTGAGGAAACTCTTTCACTAAGTAGATTTTAAGTAGATAGCAATTGTGATATTTACATTCTCAAAGTCTTTAGTGGAGTGTGTGTGGTTAACTGGCA
Organism: Lactuca virosa; assembly: GCF_052849685.1. Classification (NCBI taxonomy): domain Eukaryota; kingdom Viridiplantae; phylum Streptophyta; class Magnoliopsida; order Asterales; family Asteraceae; genus Lactuca; species Lactuca virosa. The sequence continues at coordinate 321,176,213 of NC_136429.1, forward strand.
CACTAACATGGACTTGTGAGAAATGGCAAAAAGGTCTAAACATTATGATTACGGCATCCCTCTTCATAATTGTTTAAACACACATGTGAGCTATCTAAGGAAAGATGTATGAGTCTGAGAAGCTTAGATGAAGTTTTGTCGAAGCATCTCGTATCAGAAGTCCGAACTTTGGTGATGAAAGTCAATAAAGTATTGATTTATGGAAGTCGATTTCTGAGTATATGTCAAAGCTAGTGGGAGCATAATTGTTGTGCTAAATAACTATTATGGTAGTGGGAGCATAATCAATTATGATAATAGTGTTAATTATAGAAAACAAAAGTTTTGCTTGGAAAAGGTTGTTTTGCTATAATTAAGGGAGAGGAGATTATGCTTCATTTCAATACTAAAAGTTTAGATTGAGATTTCAATCATCTTTAGTCAAGGATATATATATGAATTTTATGTTGGAATGGTTCAACATAAGGGAATTCTATATATATTGCGTTCTCAAATTTGATTATGATTACGGCATCCCTCTTCATACTCGATTTTTGAAAACATGGCAAATAAAAAATATTGTAGCAAAAGACTGATCTAGTATCAGGTATTTCTGTGAGACATCATGAATCGTGTCCCATATGCTTCGGGTATAGGATCGATCACATGTGCTATAATATTTATCCGTTCTAAATTTTTCAAAATGCTTAGAGCATTAAGTGGGAAAAAGGAATAGAACCGGATGTGACTAAAATGATTAAGAAATTGCCGAGAACCATCTGAGGTTTACCTAAGATTGGTTTCTCATGGACAGTTGGAAGTATGATGTTGGAAAGGGCCATATTGACATATTCTGAAAAGAGGTAGCTCTTGTTTAGAAGTGATAGTCAAAATGGGAATATGGAAATGTTTTTCATATTGGGAGTTGGATTTTAAGAATCTATGAGAAAGTTAGAAACTTTTATGCAAGAAGGACATTCAAAGGAATGTAATTTGAATGTGAGACTTCGTCTCCATGGAATTGATCTCCACTAGAATACTTTGTAATGTCTGTTGCCGGGTCTTTTTGACTTTTGTGCATAGTCATTGCAAGAGGATCAATGCATATGAGTTTAAAATCTAACAGCTTACAGTAAATGACAAGAATTTGATATGCTTACATTTACGGTAAGGATTTGGGATTGTGAAATGAGCATCATTGGAATCATGTTCAATTGATATACTTCACAAAGTACGGATCATAAACAAACATAGTTTGCATACTTGGAGTATGTCATAACTATTATCTAGAAAACATAGTGTACATGCTTGGAGCATGGGACAACTATTGTTATAATTCAAGTGTTAAGTTGATAAATCGAAACAGAATAATGTGTAATCAATATAGTGATGAATAAAAGGTCTTTTATTTATACTCATAAGTGTTGAGACCATATTGGATTCAATTATTCTTGTGTTTCACTTTGCATGTTTTGACTTCCATAATAACTAGGTTATTCCTTCCGAATGACTAAGTTATTCAAACTTCCACAGTCGGTCATACGTCGGAAGTAGGTATGAATCAAGACTGTCATGAATTGGGCTTTTAGATGACCAAATGTGTTTACCCATAACAATGGTTGCTACAACATTCATGAATGCTCAGAAGTTCTGAGTATTGGAATAAACACACGCTCACTTGCATCACTTCATGGAATTTATCTCGAGTGATCGTGAGACGGTAATATCATATGTCTTCAAACCTAGAGATATGAGTTGTTACCTATGATTTGGTTGTACATTGATTGCATGAAAACACATCAGTAACTTGATGTTATAAAACGTGCCTTTGTGTATAATTTAACAAGTAGTAGAAACAAGTATATGAGTTGAAGTTTATCTGTTCCTTCTGTTGGGTTTTGGTATACTACAACATCCTATGGTGCACATACAACCCTAAATACCTTGGATCTATGTTTTCACTAATTATACATGCAAATGGTTTCCAAGGTATTAATCTTACAACTAGCATGCATTTAACATAAAATTATAATATACTAGTTAGCATGACATACCTTTTGATGGAGCTTGAATTCTTGGTGTATTTGGCCTTAAAGAGCTTAGCCCCAATAGTGTGGAAGCCTCAAATGGAATCACAACACACCATGGACAAAGGATGAACTTGAGAGAGAATTCCATGCACACAAAAGACACCATGAACTCTAAAAAGATACAAGTGGCGATTTTGGGCAATGAAGTATCTATTTATATGTGGGATTTCTAGGGTCATGGATATAACCCAAATCCATACCCATGGGTTTTTTGATCCATGGTTCATGTGGCCCAACTCTTTATGTATCCATACATAAACTTGGTCCAACATGGATCATAAGCCCAACACATATAAATATAACTAATTATCATAATTAGTCCCCATAGATTTAATTAGTCTCTTTCGACCACTAAATTAATTCCAAATTAATTCTTGATCACTACTAATTAAAACATATGATTTCATATTAATATATTATTACTTATAATATATTAATAAACCATAAATAACCTTCTCTCAAAAGTCCATCCTAACAAATTGTCCTGGTGATATGCAACCCAAATGGACCATGCTACTCTCGGGTCGAATACATACCAATAATAGTTATGGGCTTAGACACCTAATCCAACAGTCTCCCACTTGGATAAGTCTAAAACTATTATTCAAGTATGACTCCAAGATCCCGACTAGCAATCGTAGCTCTTAAAGCCGCTGTCAAACTCTGAACAAATCAAATGACATGTCCATTAGATAAGGGATCATATATTCCTCCATTCTAGATATCATATGGACTGAGACATGGATTATAATCATTCTCTCTGTCCATTTGTTGTTTCCTGATTTCCGATTTATGACGACTGACTAATTGAACAAATCAAATCAGTCCAGGCCCGGCCGAGCACTTACGTTTGTCATCACCAAATCATCGAGGGGCCCACAGATATCGCTTTTATCCCGAAGGTAAAAGGAATGGATAAACTTCGACTCATATGGCTTGTTCTACTACTTGTTGAATCATACACAAAGGCACGTTTTATAACATCGAGTTACCAATGCGTTTTCGTGCAATCAATGTATAACCAACTCATAGTAACAACTCATATCTCTAGGTTTGAAGAATATAAGATATTATCGTCTCATGATCACTCGTGATAAAATCCATGAAGTGATTCCAATGAGCGCGGGTTGAATCCAATACTCAGAACTTATGAGCACTCATGAGTGTTGTAGCCCTTTGTCCAACATCTTAGACCTCTACAAGCCAACCCATGACAGTCTTAATTCATATCTACTTCCAACATATTACCGACTGTGGATGGTTTGAATAACTTAGTCATCCAGAACAATGACCTAGTTTATTCTGGAAGTCAAAACATGCAAAATGAAACACAAGAGTAATTGAATCGAATATGGTATCAAAACCTATGAACATAAATAAAACACCTTTTATTTATCACCATATGATTACACACTATTCATTGTATACTGTTTCAGCTATCAACTTTATTCTTGAATTTAAAACAATAGTTGTCACATCCTTCAAGCATGTACACTATGTTTTCTAAACACTAGTCATGCCATACACCAAGTATGCATACTATGTTTGTCTATGATCTTTACTTTGTGAAATAGATCAATTGAACATAACTCCAACGATCCTCTTTTCATAGTCCCAAATCCTTACTGCAAATGCAAGAATTCCAAATTCATGCCATTTACTGAAATCTGTTAGATTCTAAACTTATATGCATTGATCCTCTTGTAATGATTATGCACAAAGTCAGATAGACTTGACAACAAACATTACAGAGCATTCCAAAGGAGATCAACCCCTTGGAAACATCCTTCTTGCATTAAGTTTCCTAATCTTACACAGATTGAATAATTTCTAACTTTGAAACATTTCCATATTCCATTTTGACTATCACTTCTGAACAAGAGTTTCCTCCTTACAGATTATGTCAATATGGTCCTTCCAGAATTATCATTATACTTCCAACTGTCCTTGAGCATCCAATCTTTGGTAAACCTTAGATTGTCCTCGACAATTGTTTAATCCTTTTAGTCATATCCAATTCTAGACCTTTTCCCTTCTTAATGCCCCAGGCATTTGGAAAATTTTAGAAAGGATGAATATAGCACATGCAATCGATCCTATATCCGAAGCATATGGGACACGATTCATGATGTATCACTTAAAGACTAAACCAGTCTTTTGCTATAATATTTCCATTTCAATTTGCCAAGTTCTCATAATTCAGATTATGAAAAGGGATGTCGTAATCATAATCGAATTTTAGAACGCCAATAATGGACCCTATATTAGAATTTTCTTATGTTGAGCCATTCCAACATAACATTCATATATATACTTGACTAAATACGATTAAAACCTCAATCTAAGCTTTTAGATTTGAGATGAAGTATAATTTCATCTCCCTTAATTATAGCAAAACAACTTTTTCCCAATTGAAACCTTTTGTTTTCTATAATTAACATTGCTAACTTGCAACCTTTATCATAATTATCATGCTCCCACTAACATGATGATTATTAGCATAACACTTATGCTCCCACTAGCTTTGACATGTACTCAGAAATCAGTTGAAATTCTAGAAAAAACAATACTTTATTGACTTTCTTACCAAAGTTCAGATTTCTGATACTAGATTGCTTTGATATAACTTTATCAATATCATACACCTTATCTTAGATAGCTCACAAGTGTGTCTAAAAATTTCAGAACTATGAAAAGGGATGCCGTAATCATAGTCTCAATTGTTTAGACCTTTGCCACTTCTCACAAGTCCATGTTAGTGTGTCGGTTAACCACACAGCTCCACTAACGACTTTGAGAATGCAAATATCACAAGTGCTATCTACTTCAAATCTACTTGGTGGAAGTGTTTCCTCACCATCATTTTCATGAATCGGAGAGAAACCTTATGACCCTTAGATTTAATGGTGTATGTGTTCTTATCCATGTGAATTGTCAAAACCATAGTCAAAAGACAAGGATAATGACAAATCCAAACTCATATGGACTGAACTCAATCTTAATTTCTTGCCACCTGGCAGCTCAAGGGCCTGCCATTGCTTCCAAGTTGTTGTGCAACCAATTGAGAACTCTAAGAACTCATATGGAAAGCCAACTTTAACTGGAATGGGCACAGAATATGTCAACACGATAGGTTATAAACCTCAAGTCGTGTGCTAGTGAAGAACTTCAGGTTTTATTCTTGATTAGTTCTTGAGACTTTCAAGACCTTTAAGACTCCCACTGTCCTCTTGACATATAAGACTTTCTTGTCAGATATTCAAGAGATAGTGTGGATTCTAATCAAGACAAACACTTCACACAATTGGCCTTAGTTGGTCTTTGTTTTATCCAAAACATCACAACTTACCAATTTCAAATGTACAAGAGTAGAAAACTTTTACTCTTACATTTGATAAGTGTTTTAAACCTTCTTTAAGACATGTCACTCAAGTTACAATCTTAGAGTATAACTCTAAGAATTGTTTTTGGAACGAAGTATGAATCATCTTCTTGATTTAACCACTTCAATAATTCATAACTCCTATTCTTAACTATCAGAATGCACTTAGAGGATGAATTGTGATAAGGTCTCAAAATCATTAAGATGGTCTTAAAACATGATACTAAAGTACTCTCCCATCTTTTCAGATTTGAGAAAATTTTATCTTTCTGCCTAAATTGATTCTTCTTATTCGCTCTGCCATACATTGGAACCCTTTCCAATGTCTCAGAATTACACTTAAGCTTGTAAGTATAACCATATTTACCGAGCTATAGTAAATTATGACGAATAGACTTATCGATCTTTTGTGGTGGACTCTGACCAGTGCACAAGAATGTGTACCCGATCCCTTAGTCCTTCACTTGACTCACACACCCATGTGAACAAGTAGTTAGTCTTAATTTTTCCAATGCTCGAAAGTTCTCATTCATCATGCTATACAACTTGCATGATTCCAAGTTTCTATCCAACTGAAACTTGGGTGATGAGAATCTTTCCTTATTTGGTAAATTTAGACACTACCACAAATGAAAGAATCAAATTCATATTTCCACTCTTGCTCTTAATGGAATCTTATAAGCAACACAAATTTTCACAAATGCCATTGTAAGGATATTTTAAAATAAATAAAATCAAAAGATTTACCTTTTATTTTAAAACTTTGCGGAAAAACTTATCCTTACAATCCATATGAAAACTTGTTGTTATCTATTCCTAAGCAAAATATCATAACTCCTAAGAAGTAGCTCAAGAATCCGATCTTCAAACTATGCGATAGAAATCCATCTACGCGATCAGATTCAGCATATTCTTTCTTTAAGTTTCTTCACTTTTCTTTGATTCTTAAAACATCAACATGTGACCCAGTCACATCATGTATCAAGAATCTCAGAATAGAAACTTAGCAGAGTTAGATAGTGGACTTTACCTGATGTAGAGTCAAACTTATTGACTTTAACATCCTTAGGTAAATTTGGCAGCTTCGCAACCAATGCCCCTTTCTTTGGCAATATAAACATATGGACCCTTTGGTAATGGGACTATCTCAGACTTAGCTTTTCTCTTTACCATTTGGTCAACAGAGTTGACTATGGCCGATCCATTTCCATTGGCTCTGATACCACTATTGGGTTTTGGTATACTACAACATCCTATGGTGCACATACAATCCTAAATACCTTGGATCTATGTTTTCACTAATTATACATGCAAATGGTTTCCAAGGTATTAATCTTACAACTAGCATGCATTTAACATAAAATTATAATATACTAGTTAGCATGACATACCTTTTGATGGAGCTTGAATTCTTGGTGTATTTGGCCTTAAAAAGCTTAGCCCCAATAGTGTGGAAGCCTCAAATGGAATCACAACACACCATGGACAAAGGATGAACTTGAGAGAGAATTCCATGCACACAAAAGACACCATGAACTCTAAAAAGATACAAATGGCGATTTTGGGCAATGAAGTATCTATTTATATGTGGGATTTCTAGGGTCATGGATATAACCCAAATCCATACCCATGGGTTTTATGATCCATGGTTCATGTGGCCCAACTCTTTATGTATCCATACATAAACTTGGTCCAACATGAATCATAAGCCCAACACATATAAATATAACTAATTATCATAATTAGTCCCCGTAGATTTAATTAGTCTCTTTCGACCACTAAATTAATTCCAAATTAATTCTTGATCACTACTAATTAAAACATATGATTTCATATTAATATATTATTACTTATAATATATTAATAAACCATAAATAACCTTCTCTCAAAAGTCCATCCTAACAAATTGTCCTGATGATATGCAACCCAAATGGACCATGCTACTCTCGGGTCGAATACATACCAATAATAGTTATGGGCTTAGACACCTAATCCAACTCCTTCTAGTCCTTGGAGGATTAGAAGCGATATCTGCGCCCCTCGATGATTTTGTTTTGACCTATGTACCGGGCCCGGTCAGAACCTAATTGATGTGTTCAATTTAGTTCTATGTCAAACAAATCGGAAATCGGGAAACAAAAACTGTTGGACAACAAGTACGACGTTGTTCCATGTATTTGTCCGGCTGATATCTTGAGAACAGAGGATTATATGATCACTTATCTAAAATGGCGCTTCATAGTTCAACAGAGTTTTGAGAGCTACGATTGTCGGTTGGTTCCTAAAGTCATATCTGCAAATATGTTATTAGACTTATCCAAGTGGGAGACTGTTGGATAAGGTGTCTAAGTCCATAACAATATTTGAGATGCACTTGACCCGACCCGGCATGGTCCATTTGGGTTGTACTTCACCCGAACAATTTGTATGGATAATCTTTTGAGAATAGTATGTTCATGATTTATTAATATATTATAAGTTATAATATATTAATATGAAATCATATTATTTAATTAGTATTGATCATAAATTAATTTAGAATTAATTTGGTGATAAAAAAGGTGACTAATTGAATTTGGGCTCTTGTATTTTATGTAGTGTGGGCTAATACTTATTTGGAATGGGCTTGGCATGCATGGGAGTCCATGGATAGTCCATGGAGCTTTTAACCCATGGATCCTTGGAAAGGAATAGTCATGGGTATTAGGGTTTAGATGGATGTAACCCTAATTCTCCACACTATGTAAAGGAGTCTTTGGCACTTGATTTGGACTAGTTGTGTGTGTGGAAGAAGGTGGCCGATTTCTACAAGCAAACATACACTCTCATAGTTTTTCCAAGTTTGTGGTGATTTGTGATTTCCATTTGAGGCATCCACATTATTGGTGCTTGGCTCTCAAACTCCAAGGAATCAACTCACTATTGAAAAGGTATGTAATTATTCTAGATTTTTATGTTTAAAGTACCCCATGCCATGCTAGAATGGATATCGACATGGTGCCATTAACAATACCTTTTTCATCAATCAATTAGGGTCTCATATTATTCTTTCTTAGGTATATGTCGATGACATCATTTTTGCATCAACTAATGACTATCTTAGTAAAGAGCTTGTTGATATCATGGATCACCAGTTTGAAATGAGTATGATGGGTGAATTAACCTGCTTCTTGGGACCCCAAGTCAAACAACTTCCATATGGTATCTTTATTTGTCAAAGAAAATATGTGCACGATATGTTAAAAAAAATCTCTTTTTCTGATTTTAAGCCAACCAAAACTCATATGTCCTCTCCTGTAAAGAATTCCGCTGACGCTGATGGTGTTAATATAAATTTAGCTTTGTATCAAGGAATGATTGCCTCTCTGATCTATCTTACGACAAGTCATCATGACATAATGTTTTCTACCATGATGTGTACTCATTATCAAGCCAATCCAAAAGCATCACATCTTAAAGTTGTTAAACGAATCTTTAGATACCTAAAGAATTCTCCAAATCTTTGACTGTGGTACTCTTGTGACTCCCCATTTGAATTGGTTGGTTTCACTGATTCTAATTTTGTAGGATGTTCTTTAGATCGAAAAAGTACTTTTGGTGGCTATCAACTTTTAGGAAATAGATTGATTAGTTGATTTTGATTCTGATGTTGCATGTTCCACTGCTGAAGCCAAATATTTTGATGTTGCAAGATGTGGTGCTCAAGTTCTTTGAATTCAAAGTCAATTCTTTACTATGGTTTTAAGTTTCTCAAAACTCCCATATGCTATGATAACACCATTGCTATTCTCATTACTCAAAATCCAGTTCAGCACTCCAAAACAAAGCATATAGAGATTCAACATCACTTCATCAAGGACAACGCTCAAAAAGGGAAGTTTAAGCTAATGTACATTCCCTCTGATGACCAACTCACTGATATTTTCACCAAGATGCTAAACGAGTAGTAGATTATTTTTATCACTGGCGAATTAGGCATGCTTTCCATGTCATGTGGTTTTCCAACTTTTTGGTGTTATGAAGAAATTTTTTTTTGGGTTATTTTACTGTGTTTCTAGTACTTATTTTGTTTTATCGTTATAAAAATACAAAAACATATTTTCATTATATGCTTTCAAATAATTACAAAAATAGTTTCTTTTTCCACAAGAGTATACAGTATGTGTCTATTCTTGAGTAATTCTTCTTGTCTATTCTTTCTTTTACACTTATCTCAGTATGGGACATCTTCTCTCTCAAGGCCACATTTTCTAACATTTTCACAACAGATCTTGTCACTTAGTGTTTATATATAAACAATCTTAATGACCATCCATCCCTTCTTAAGTATAAGACTCCTTCAGTCTGAAGGAATTACGTAATGAAGTTAGGCACAACTCATATATTGTTGATTCAAGATAAAGAGGGCATATAACTAGACACAATAGCTTTCTTGCTCTTGGTGTTACATAAGAACCCTTTGATCTGTCGATAACATGTGAAGGAAACGTGTATAGCATGTCCCATTCTATTTGACGTTGCTTTCGTTGCAATCATCCTCTGTCATGTATACAGGCATTCACAGATAGTTCAATGATTATTGTCTACTATCTCTTGCCTTCAAATTCTTTGACTCTTCAAGTATCTCCTTGTTGACTTTGATCTCTCTAGGAATTCATGATTTAAGCTCATTAACTCGTTGGTTACAAATACTGTGATACTTTAGATCTCTTCTCCATGTGATAAATATGAAGCTTAGGATCCATCGGAATGTATTCACTCTTGAAGGATAAGAACACATCCTTCTCCATTTGTGCTTAAAATCTCGGTATTATGATATGTTTTGATGTATGAAATGTGAACTTATTTGTCTTTCTTTCATAGAAAGTAATGGTGTGACAGGTTTCTTGAAAAAAGGAAGTTCATTACAAAAGGAATTGATGGTGAATTTGTCACACATTTTTCTTTTTATGATCTTCCTTAAAAAGTTACACAATTTTCTTTTTAACTACTCTTTTACTATTTCTTTAATGTGCCAAAAGGAATTGATGGTGAATTTGTTGATTCTAGACGGAAATTATAACTCTATGATACTTGACGTAGAACCACTTTATGTTGATGAGCTATGCATTGTCTGTGATTCACACTAATTATACCTCAGTGTCATTGAGACATTCCATTCTCTCATAACAAATATTCTATCATAAAACTTGATGATTCAATGTACGATACCATACAATAATAAAAGTTTGAAATTCAGTGTCGATGGTTAAGCTACGTACCATAGTGCATCACACGCACCAATCCATTCTTGCCCTATTTTTCTTTGTTAAGTTCTTGTGATTTAGCGTATGAAACCAGACCCTAATGAGGACTTGAAAAATCTGTGCCGATGGTTATATCATGTATCGTGATATACTACACATACCTACCCATTATTGCTCTACAAAGCTTCTAATAAAGAATTTTATAATTCACTGTAAAATCCATACACTGATAAAAATACAACATTCTATGACGATGGGTACATTCCGTACAGGAACGTATTACACACATCATACCATTCTCTCCCCAATTATTCTTCAAATAAAAGTGATAAATGATTCTATGTATAGAACGATACATTGATGATACCTCGCAACACTCTGTACATGATCATATATTGCTAAGACACAATAGTGTGATGCACCAAAATCCATCCTATCATTCCATTACGTGTTTCATACATTGGTGCTTCTCTATTGCTATGTTGCTGATTATTGTTGCTCACTGAATAATTAACTTGAGTCAGTTTTATCGAAGCTTTCTCCTACCGCATAAAAGGGAACTTATATAATTGTCAACACCTTTGTGACTTCTCTGTTGGATTAAGGTGTCTAAGGTCCTAAGTAAATTGGTATAATATTGATGAATAAAAGTAAAGTCCTTTTTAGGTTTCCCTCATAACCAAAAAAATTTCTAGATTGATTTTAGAGAGAGATAAATGATGTATTAATATATTATATGACTAATATATTAATTAGAAATAGTTATAATAAATTTATAGTTAATCAGAATTAATTTGGAATTAGTTATGGGTCAATTATAATTAATTAAAAGTTGAAGGACTAGAATTCTAATTATTTAAAAGTTGAGTAGAGGATAGGTTCTACAACCCTCCTGCATGGAATGGTTTTGAGGCTCCTCTTGGAGTCTTCTAGAAGCCTTAATATGGATAATCAAGGAACTAGATAATTACCTTATTTGAAATAATATATTTTTTGTTGTTCAAATTAGGGTTTCTAAGTGTTTCCAAATCAGATATAAATACAACCTTAAGAGTTGGAATTTTCGGCCAAGATTTCTAATAGATCATAGCCAAAAATTTCATACCTCTCCCATCTCTCCAAAATCTTCTAAGGTTCTTGCGTTGTGGGTGTGAACCATTAGAGGATTGCACATAATTGAAGATAGTTTTCAAGAGACCATTAGAGGATTGCGTTGTGGGTGTGAACCATTAGAGTATTGCACAACAACAAATCAAAGGTATACAATCAACCTTGTGATCTTTGATTTCAACTAGGATTATAGTTTTGTTGTTCAACTGTATGTTGCTTCAATAGAGTAATGACATAGATCCAAAATTAGGTTGCATGTACCCTTAAGAGTTTAAGATATTTTCCACATTATTACATGTAAAACCCATCAGTGGTATCAGACCATTAGGTTGTCTAACAATTGAATGTGCATAAATTGACCTTGAAGAACTGGATAAAACAAAATCGACATTTGGTTTCGTCGCCACGCCGTTGCCAACTGTGTGATCCGTGTAATTTTCTTTTGCCATGACGTGGAGCTTATCTACGATGTCGTGGTGGATCTCTTGTTCAACAATTTCTTTTTGACATAATTAAGATCGAGATTAGGATAATTACATTTAAAGATACTGTTTTAATTGAATAAAATCTGAATATTTAGATTGGTAATATGTTCTCCTATATCTAGAATCTTTGAATTATTCTCATGATTTAATTAAATTTAATTATTTGATTATTTAAAAAATATTAATTTCAAAATTGGTAATATAAATTTATGAACTTTATTTTAAATGTTTAAAATACACCGTTATACTTATATATATATATATATATATATATATATATATATAAAGTTTAATACTGTATGTATAACGTGAGTCAGTTGAATCGCTAGTATGCCTCATTCACTAACTCATGCTATAAATAGGGTATAAGGAAGCGGCCTATAAAATGCCCGTTAAATCTGTGTCTATTCTTACCCACCGTTGTCCTGTGTGGTGGATGATCGTTAGCAGAACGGGTTCAATAGGACATAATCACATTAAAACTATAATGTTATATAGTAATAGAACCTTTTATAAAATTTCCCAATCTAGTTACTTTAAGGAAAAATGTGAAAGTGTATGCTAATCCATGAAAACACACATTAATCTTTATGAGTCGTTAATGGAGCGTGTGTGGTTAACCAACACACTAATTAGGGACTATAAATTGTAAGTGATGGCACAAATAAAAAGTTATCATTAATTAATGGACCATGAGTGGTATACCGACACGTTAATTTGACTTAATAAAATACATTGTGGTTGTCAACTAGGTTTGCATGGTTATTCACATCTTATTTCTGATCCACGACATCCCAGTCACAAATTGAAGAGAATAATCGAGATTAAACATGGCATTGATAATATTCAATGAATCTGAAATGATCTAATAATTTCATACAGATTGAAATTGGTAAAATACATTACCTACCTTAAATGAATTCGTGATTAGATTACGACATCCTTTTTTTAATTTCGAATTGCTTTATTGGATCCAAGCCTTGAATATTAATTTGGGTTAAAATATCAAGGGTTGAATCAACTAACTAAAATCTTGTCTTTAATTCAGATAAATGTCTTCAACTGGTGAACTTCCTCCACCTCCTCTTCCTCCATCAAGCCACAACTTCACTCTACTATTAGTCCTTGCTAAGGACAAACTTGTCGGTCCAAACTACATGGACTAAATGAGGAATATGAAGATAATTCTTCACTATGAGAACAAATAGTATGTTCTCACTACTCCAATTCCAGAAATCAACAAAGAAACAACCACTCATGAGGAGATTGTTCGCTATGACAAGCACGTGGATGTTGCCACGAAGATCTATTGGATTATGATTACAACTATAACACCTGAGCTCCAAAAGACTTATAAGGATTACTAGTGATATTAACTTAACAAACCTTGTCATAAATGTTCCACAAGCAAGCGAGACAAAAGCATTATAAAGTGGTCCAGGCCTTGATGGCGTGCAAATTGAAAGAAGGGGAATTTGTGTGTGCTCATGTGTAGAAAATACAGAGGCATATGGAAAGATTGGAAAAGCTTAATGTAAACTTTGATACGGACCTTCCCATTGACATGGTCCTTAACTCTCTGCCTAGTAGTTATGATCAGTTCATATTAGCCTATCATTTGAACGATACAGAGACCACATTGATTGAGCTTCACAATCTGTCTGTCCAACAAATCAAATGGAAAAAGAGAAAGCTCCCTACCCCATCTAAATGGAAAGGGAAGGTCCATCATGGTGATCTTAGTGGAACAAAAACATATCCTAACTTTGACACCCCTCCTGTTGCCGATCCAAAGGAAGTTGTGTGCTTTTATTGTGGCCAAAAGGGCCATTTGAGAAGAAGCTTCCCTAAGGCCAAAGGTGTACCTTCTTTTGGTACATATTATATTCAAATCAATAATACAAGAGGTGGCTTCCATATTCTTTTCTGATATGCAGAGACTAAAGGAAAGCGAATAGGTTGAGCATGAGAAGCTAAACCTAATCACATGGAATAAACAACGAACGATTGTCACCAAGAATGGGACTTATGAGCTTATGTTTGATAGTATTAGGGTTGATTTGGATAATTGTTTCTACTCACTAGAAATGGATCGAAACATAATTTCTTTTCATGCTTTGTTTAGAAAAGGATATCATTATGGTTTTGATAATAATGATGGTACTATTTTAGTTTATTTTAATGGTGTGTCTATTTTCAAAGCTTTTCCTTATGATTGTGTGTATGAAACAATTGTTTGTGTGTATGGAATATGGTGTGTCTATTTTAGTTTATTTTATGGCATATATTTATTGTTCCCTATAAATAATCATTAGGTTTACTTTTGGTGTAAGCGTTTGACCAAGATTAGGATTTTCTCTGTATGTTCATCTCATAATCAATACAAGAAAAACCTTTATCAGATTACTTGCATATGTTGGTGATTGATTCTTGATTGTTCTTGATATTCCGCATTCGTCATCTCGGATTTATTCCCAACAAGTGGTATCAGAGCGGGTTCTTGTAGATCTCAGCGATTTTTGCAAGAATCGATCTTGTTTATGGAGATATTTTATCATGAATCTCACCTTGTTCTTCAAGTTTTGTAAGTTTTCTGAAAAAGAAAAAGTCTTTACCTCGTTTTTATTGGAAAATCTTGTTCAGATATGTTATCTTCTACTCGTTATTTCATCTAATTGGTTCTTGAATCGTGTTTTGGAAGAGAGTTAGAAGAAAATTTTCCTGTTTATTTGAATTTTCGTGTTCAGATCTGTTTTCTCTCACTAAAACCCCATTCAGATCCGTTTTTCTCTCTCTAGAATCTTTATCAGATCTATTTTCTCTCTCTTCAAGTTCTATCATTTGTTGAAGATCTAATTGATTTTTTATTCTGTAACTCCATTTTAAAACTTGGATTAAAGGTCACTAAACCAATCTATGGTGTAAACAAATCAACTTTGTTTCATGTTCTTGGTGATTCTACGTTGAGGAATGTTACTGAGTTATATAATTCTTTTGTTGATAAGAAAATAAATCATTACTCACGTGTTGATGAACGTGAATTGAAAAAGAATGAGAGAATAGTAGAACAATTTCGTGTTATCTATGAACATTTAGATCGGGAACATAAACAGATGTTGAAGATAAAAAGGGCTGAAAAAGAAAAAGAAGAAGTTCATAATGTTCCTCATGTTTCTAAAGAAAAGATGACTCCAGATGTTCTTGTTGAGGGGGAGTCAAGTGGTTCATGTTTTTCAGAAGAGTTACATTCCTAAATCGTGAAAGTGAAGACATTATGTTCTATTGGAACTCAAACAGATGATTCTTTATGTTCTGAAGATGTTTTTGAAGGAATGATTCCTTACAGAAAGCCAATGATTCAAGAAATTCATATTTATCAAACTCCTAAGGATTGTGTTCAAAGGTCTTCTAATGTTCAAATTCAGAATAGTGAAAAGGTTGTTCAGATTCACAATTCGTTTATGAAGCCTAGAAATCAGAAAAGGAAGAATAGGAAGAAGAACAAGAGTAAAATAAAGAAGGTTTGGATGCCCAAGGTACAAGTACCCAATGCTTGTGAAAAGGTTGAGAAAGTTGATGTCAAGCATGCTCAAAGAATCTCTGATTCTCATTTTTCTTCACTTAAAAATCTTAGAAGTTGGAAGGAATAGAAAAGAGAAAATAGTGTTCGGTTGGTTTAATGAAATTTTTGGAAATTTTTGTTTTCCAACTAAGAAGCGGGTATTATTTTCAGAGGATGATAGATTTTCTTCAAATAAGTGGTTATGCAAGAAACACACTTCAATGTTGAATCTTAAATGGGTACCAAAAGTCCCATAAAAGCTTTGTCCTTTATCAAAAAAAAAAAAGGGACAAAATCTTGGTGAAATCTGGTGGATTTGATTCAAAAATATGAAATCTCGTTGAAGAAATCAATTTTATTGATTTTTTAAGTGTTGGAATTGACAAAAGTTGATAAAGGGGTGAAAAGTGTCATTTTTCTGCAAAAAGAAAGCTTACTTCTGACACTTTTCTGCTTAAAGGGTACAAACTGTCAGTTTATTATAACAGGAGGGGTTGCTTTTGGATTTATGGTCAATAGAGGTTTCGCTTGTTTGGTCGTTCACTGAAGCATTGAAGCGAACCTTAGAATTACAAGAGCGAAACTCAGTTTAAGAACCGAACTTAAATTAACAACCGAACTCACAACAACCGAACCCGAATCTACTGTTCACAACCGAACGTTCGGTTGATTTTGCTTTGGTATGAAATTGAAGCGAACTGCAATTCACTTTCGGTCCTTAATCTGCGTTCGGTCCTTGATTACTTTCGGTCCATGTCAATTTGAAATCGGGGCCATAAGGAGCGAACATGCAACTGGAATTGGAGCGAACCTTGGAGTCAAGAGCGAAAGTCTAGTAGAAGCTCAAGAAACGAACTTCATCAACCAAAAGCGAAATTCATAGGAGCGAGAGGTCAACGATTCGGGGCTGCCTTGATTTGCACCATTGGACTTGAAGCGAACCTTGTCGATGTTTCTAAACTGGGTTACTTTCGCTAAAATCAAGAGAGTTCGATTTCAAATGTGAAGACTGAAAGCAAAACGAAACTGAAATCGGGGTTCAAGCATATTGAAATCGGAATTTTTGTTGGAATTGGATGTCAAAAATCGTCGGCATCGTGAAGTCGTTGTTCGATATTTTATACAATCGGCACTCCAAATCTGATAACAGGTCTTCTAGCTTGTGAATTTGACACTGGGAAATAGGAACGAAACATCAGTCGACGTCATTATTCTAAATCGATTTGGATTTTGTTTGAAAACAGAAAGCAGTAGTATCAAAAGCGATTTGGGATCTGAACCGATCAAACTACGATCTGAATTTGATAAACGTGCATTGGTCCTGAAACTCAAATCTGAAACGAATATTAAAATCGAAATAAGAGAAACTACGATCGGAATCTGTTCATCGTTATAAACATCAAAGTTTCGAACATCAAAATTGAAATCAGAATGATGCTATCATGTCGATCGGAACTTCATTTCATTTTGTTATTTGGATTGAATAAGATCGTTCATCAATTTTGACTTTTAAGAGTCAAAGGCGTGTTCTTTTTCATTCATATGAAGAAGATGACTCTATGTTACACATCTAGTCCCCGAGAGTTATCAAACATTACAGTTTCCACCTTCCTCAAAGATCGTTATTTGTTTCAGCGGTACATTGAAGATAATTGGCTATATTTTCATTCTTAGACCCCTGACTTTCAGATATTCAAAGATTTAACCCTATATCCAAAATTCTTTTCAAAATTTTTGGATTTTTACCATTTTTACCCCTTCTTACCAAAATACTTTCATTTCTAATCATTTTCTTTGGTCTTATTCTTTTTAAACCCTTCTAAATAATTGCTTCGTTTCTATTCTTTTGTCTAAATTTAAAAATCGAAAAATACAAAATTATTTTTTTTTTGTTATTTTTCCAGTTTTAATTTTTTAAGATTGGGTTTATTCTAAAGGGATTTATTTCATCTATTCTGACGGGTTTTGAAGATTGTTGGTGATTCTTCTTAACTTTCCTGATTCTCTCCATGGCATTTGTTGAAGATTCAAGGGGGATTGATGATTATTCAAGGGGGAGTTCGTATTTGGAAGATTTTTCTTATTTCTCTCGCTTTAAAGACCCCATGTACTGATGAGTCTTACAATTTAGGGGGAGAACCTTTATTCCGCATTCGTCATCAATACAAGAAAAACCTTTATCAGATTACTTGCATATGTTGGTGATAGATTCTTGATTGTTCTTGATATTCCGCATTCGTCATCTCGGATTCATTCCTAACATGTATAATATTGGTTCTTCTAATAGTTTAGACAAGCCATGCATATGGCATTGTCGTCTTGGTCACATCAACAAGAAACGCATGGCGCAAGTCCAAAAGGATGGAGTGCTGAAATCGTTTAACCTAAAACCAGATGATGAATGCGAGTACTGCATTTTAGGCAAGATGACTAAATCACCTTTCACTGACACATGTGAAAGAGGTGAAGATTTGTTGTCCCTAATCTACATGGATGTGTGTGGACCATTCATATCTGCCACAAAGGATGCAAATCGCTACTACATTACATTTACTGGCGATTATAGTAGATATGGTTATATTTTCTTGATAAAGCATAAATCGGAAACTTTTGAAAGGTTCAAAGAGTTTAAGAATGAAGTAGAGAACCAATTGGTCAAAAAGATAAAGATGTCACGATCTAATAGAGGTGGTGAGTATCTTAGTATTGAGATTAACGACTATGTGAAGGAATGCAAAATTGTTTCACAATTAACACCTAGGACACCACAACCGAATGGTGAGAGGAATAATTAGCCCTTACTTGATATGGTTTATTCCATGATGAGTCATTATTTGCTTCCAATATCATTCTGGGATTATGCCTTAGAAACATCCACACATATCCTCAATCTTTTTTCAATAAATAAAGTTGCTAAGAGACCTCATGAAATGTGGACAGGGAAACCTCCCTCACTTGCACATATCAAAGTCTGGGGATGTGAGGTTCTCGTCAGGTGAGAAGCCTCAGATAAAGTTGAACCTAGAGTCAAGAAGCGTTTATTCATCGGTTATCCATAGAAATCCTTTTGATACTTGTTTCATAGACCCAATGACAACGTGGTGTTTATAGCTCAAAGATGAGTTTTTCGCAAGAGTGAGAGCTCATTTCCAAAAAGGGTAGTGGGAGCACGACTAATCTTGAATAGATTCAAGAGTCATCCAATGAGCAACTTTTGAAGATACTATCTCTCAGCCTGATAATGGAACTGTTGATCCAATTAACAATTTGTTGCCTCTTCATCGCTCTAGTAGGGCTAACATGCCACCTTCATTCTATGGTTTCCATATATTTGCTGAGGGTGATACTTTTATCAATGATGCAAAAATGGTAAATTTGGATGAGCGTGCGAACTATAAGGAAGCGATAGCAAGCCCTGAGGCTACTAAATGAAAAGAGGAAATAGATAGTGAGATACAATCCATGTATGATAACTAAGTGTGGACTTTTGTTGATCAAGCACCTGGTTGAAAGACAATGGGGTGTAAATGTGTCTTCAAGAAGAAGACTGACATGGATGGTAATGTAAAGACTTACAAAGCTAGGTTAGTAGAAAAAGGCTTTACTCAAATCCAAGGGAATGACTACGATGAGACATTTTCACCAGTTTCAATGATTAAGTCAATTAGTGTAATGCTTGCCACAGTTGCTCACTATGACTATGAAGTATCACAGACGGATGTCAAAACTACTTTCCTTAACATGAAACTAGCTGAGGATGTTTACATGACTCAACCAGAGGGTTTTGTGCATACCAAATTCCCTAGTAAGTTGTGCATGGTTGAGAAGTCCATCTACGGAATGAAACAAGCATGTTGTAGTTGGAATCTTTGCTTCCATGAAAAGGTCAAAGAGTTTGGATTTTGTACACGTGAATATGAATCTTGCATGTATGTCAAAGCTAGTGGGAGCATTGTAACTTTTCTAGTTCTATATGTGGATGACATACTCCTAAGAGGAAACAGTGTTCCAAGCTTACAAGAAGTCAAATATTGGCTTGGGAAATGTTTCACTATGAAGGATCTAGGATAAGCTACATATATTATTGGTATAACAATAGATAGTATTAGGCATGAACAATTAGTAGGATTAAGTCAAAGTACATACTTGGATAAAATATTGAAAATGTTCAATATGGAAATTTCCAAGAATGGAGATTTACTCATGCATAATACTATTAAATTAAGCAAGGCTCAATGTCCCAACAGTGATAAGGAGATAGATACTATGAGTCGGATTCCATATGCTTTGGCTATAGTATTGATGATGTATGTTATGTCATGTACTCAACGTGATGTGGCTTATGGTTTGAGCATGGTTAGTAGATATCAAGGAAATCCTGGTTTAGCTCATTGGACGGCACTGAAGATTATTCTTAAGTATTTGTGAAAAACAAAATATATGATGTTAGTTTTTGGCGGTAAAGATAAACTTAAGGTAAGTGGATATAGTGATGGCAGTTTTCAAACAAATCGGGATAACAATTCTTCTCAATATGGATGGCTTTTATTATTAAATGTTGGAGCGGTAACTTGGAAAATTTCCAAGTAACAAAACGTGGATGACTGAACTTATCAATCAGAGTATATTACAGCAAGCAAGGCAACAAAGGATGCTACATGGCCAATGAATTTTATTAGGGATCTTGGAGTCGTTCCATCAATCCAAGAACCAATGAAGATTTTCTGCGACAATGAGGGTGTGGTAGCTTTGACAAAAGAACCTAAACATCAAGGTAGATCTAGGCACATCGAGAGGAAATGTCACTATATTAGACATAAGGTTGAATAGAGTACACTTGTGGTGAGTCGTGTATCATCAGAAGGGAATCCTGCTGATCCTCTCATAAAGGGCCTTAGCAAGATCAAGCGCTTTGAGCATGCTAGAAACATTGGACTGAAAGATGATATCAGATTTTAGATGTTAGTCTTGATGTTATTTTGAAACTATATAGAAATTAAAATTGTAATTGAGTAGTGATTAATTAAATATAGATATCTTTATATTCAATGTGTTTGATGCTATTTGTCGATTAATTTATTATTTCTTTTCTCTTTGCATGTTTTACTTCATGAATATTAAGTTATATGTAGCACCAGAGCCAACCATACTTTGGAAGTACATATTGATTTAAGACTGTCATAAATTGTTTGTAGATTGCCCATAGAGAATGGACATTGCATCGGGATTGCCGCAAAATTCATGAATACTTAGAAATAGAGATTTTAAGTATTAGTTACACCCACGCTTAGAGATTACTTCATGGATTTAATCACGATTAATTCTAAGATGATAATATCCTCTATTCTTACAACGAATATACGTAAGTCTTATTTTACGAATTAGTTGTACATTGGTTTACTCCAACACATCTCATAACCGGGTGCTATAAAGTGTAATTCCATGTCTGACTCGATGAGTAAAATTGTATGATTATATAGTTGAAGTTTATTCATTCTTTTTTCCTTTAATAGGAAAAGTGATATATTTTGGCCCCTCTGTGTTTTCATTTTTACTTTATAGTGATGGGCCCAACCATGACTAAATTGATGTGTTCGATAGGTAGTCTTATGACGTCATCACAAAATGAGATTATCGGGAAACACAATCTTGGACAGAAGGTTGATTCTAGTCCTTTACTCATGTTCATACGATATCAGGAAGAACGAAGGAATAGGTGATCAATCATCTTAGGATTAACAAAATCGGGTAGTGTATTAAAAACACTCTTTATTGGTTATTCAGGGTTTGACGAGCAATTATAGTTAGCGACTTATCCAAGTGGGAGATTGTTGGATTAAGGTGTCCAAGGTCATAACTAAATTGGTATAATATTGATGAATAAAAGTAAAGTCCTTTTTGGGTTGCCCTCAAAGCCAAGAAATTGTCTAGATTCATTTTAGAGATAGATAAATGATTTATTAATATATTATATGAAGAATATATTAAACAGAAATGGTTATAATTAATTTAGAATTAATTATGGGTTAATTAGCATAAATTAAATGTTGAAGGACTATAGTTGTAATTGTTCAAAAGTTGAGCGGACGACATGTTCTAGAACCCTCATGCATGGGATGTTTTTTAGGCTGCTCTTGGAGTCTTCTGCAAACCTTCATATGGATAATCAAGGAACTTGATAATTACATTATATTAAATAATATTATTTTATGTTCAAATTAGGGGATCTAGGTGTTTCCTAATCAGCTATAAATACAACAAGAATTGGAATTTCTGACCAATCGTTCTAAGAGATCATAGTTGAAAATTTCGTATCTCTCCCCTCTCTCCTAAATATTCTAGGGTTCTTACCTTCTAGGTGTGAACCATTAGAGGGTTGCACAAAATTGAAGCTAGTTTTCAAGAGACTATTAGATTGTTCAAAGGTTTTGTTTACAACAACAAATCAGAGGTATGAAATTGAACTTGTGAATTTTGATTTCAACTAGCATTATATTTTTGTTATTCAATTGTATGTTGATTCAATATAGTTATGACATAGATCCAAAATCAGGTTGCATGTACCTTAAGAGTTTAAGATATTTTCCGCATTATTCCATATAAAACCCATCATTCTCCATCTGCTCATTTTACACATGGGATGCTCAATCTGTTGATCAGTCTATTGCTAAGGGGAGGTTTTTGTGATAATGTAAAAAAGGGGAGAAATGACAAAGAAGTTTTTAATATACTTCTGAGGGGAGAAATCGAAGAAGAAATGAAAGAATTACATAACTATCTAAAGGGGAGAAACAAAAGCTGAAGAACTTGGCGACGTTCTGAAGAAGAAGACTTTAGGTTTTGACATCATCAGACTAGGAGAGATTGTAAGCTCAAGCCTTAGAATCTGATGATCTAAAACAATTACGCTGAATTTTCAGCGCCAATGTCTCAAGCATCACTGTTTAACTATGTCAGTGTAATATTTATATCTTTTGTAATATGTTATAGTTATAGAAGACACGCAGATAGTCATAAGATATGATATCTTAGTGATATCATATATACTCTAATATTATAGTAGATTAGGTGTATCCCTCATTACCTTTTCGAGTACATATTATTAGTAAACACCTTTATGATATTTCTTCTGCCTTCTTTGTTTACTGTGGATTGATATTGATCAAGGAACCTACATTAAGTCACTTAGATGAGGTAAGATGAGTAACTTCAAGAGAAAGAATGGACGAGAAGATGCATATTAACCGAAAGGGTAAAGTGGGTATTTTTATGCTTTTTGGGCTAATTTGGTGACTTAATAGATAAAGACCAATGTTACGTTAGTGAGAAATGACTTAACAGAGCTTTAGACTATGTTCCCACATTCGTGTGGATATAAAGAGCATAAAACAGATATAAACAAAGAAGTTACCAAGTTAGAAGACTGAAGAAAAATGCCCCTAAAACTAGAATGGAACCAAAAATGCACTTTGTTGATCTCCAGGTACCGTGGCGCGGTGAGTAGATCTCCATGGCACGGTAGTGTAAGTGAGCTGCCATTGACTGAAGTCAAACGGCCGCTACGATGCAGTAAAGACCCCACCATGACGTGGTGTTACATTATGCCAAAACCTTATTTAGAGTTCATTCTCGTCATAAACACACCTCAACCCTCTACGAATGGTCAATTGGCATTCAACGGAGTTTATGGCTTGGATTGAACATTAAAATATCATGAGGTAATCATCTTCTCCATAATTAAGCTAATTAGGGATTAAGGATGTTTTGATGTATTAAGTTAGTTATGTAAGATTATGTTAAGAGAGCTTGTTATTAATGTTTAATAAAATGTTTAGAAAATACGGACAAGCTCTATATGTGATTTACATGGTGGAATCAACCAATGAGAGTTAGGGTTTTATATCCTAACTAGTGGTAATGTTAAATTGATGGATTAGAGATTAGAGTGTAATGATTTAGTTAGTATGGAATGCATAGTTCATTGTCTGGATTGAATTTAGAAGTTTAAAAAGAAATGTTAAAATTATGATCAATTATGTGATCATATTAACCTTGAAGTAGATAAGCTCTTAATAGTCTATTACATGTTTTAAGGAAATTGAAATGTTTTATGAATATGTCTTGAGAAATAGGATCAGCCAAGATGCATCAATTGAATATTTGGACCTAAATAGTAGTTAGTCCTTAGTAACTAAGAAGGTGAGTTATAACTCTTACTCTCTATCTATGTTGTTATATACATATATATATATATATATATATATATATATATATATATATATATATATATATTTATGTATGTATGTTTGTATGCTTATGAGATATACATTTAAAGTCATGTATCAACGCATAAACGTATATATATATATATATATATATATATATATATATATATATATATATATATATATATATAGAGAGAGAGAGAGAGAGAGAGAGAATATGTATAACGTATACGTTTAGAAACATGTATCATAGCTTGCACATATACCTAGAGTATGTATGGTTAGATGAAAAAGGTATTTTTTAAATACCTCAGAGATATAGAAAGTGATGAAATATGATAATACGAAATATTATCATATAAAAGAGTATATAAGGATATGTAGATGCTAATGGTATTATGAGTGATACGTGTAAGATATAGATGAAAAAAGAATAGGATTATATGCCTTATAATCCTATTTATGTATGTGTTGAATTAGGTGTTTAAGCCCATAACTATTATTGGTATGTACTTGACCCGAGAGTAACATAGTCCAGTTGGGTTGCATGGCACCGGAACAATCTGAAGGATGGATAATTGAGAAGAGGTTATTTATGCTTTATTAATATATTATAAGTTATAATTTATTAATATGAAATCATATTATTTAATTAGTATTGATCAATAATTAATTTGGACTGAATTTTGTGATCAAAAGAGACTAATTAAATATATGGGGATTGATTAGGCAAATCATTCATTCTTATAAAGTGGGCTTATGCTCCATAGTTCTTGATGTTGGGCTAAACCCATGTGGTAACCCATGGATACTCCATGGAGGTTTTAACCCATGGAGCATGAGGGATATGGAAAGTCATTAGGGTTTACATGGTGTAACCCTAGTTATCCACACTATATAAGAATCCCTCTAGCTGATGAAATTGGCACTAGTGGTTACCTAGACCTAAGACAGTGGAAACACAAGAGGGCAAGCCGATTTTATGAGTGCAAGTGACATTTTCTCAAGTTCCTCAATTTGTTGTTGGTGTTTTGTGATTCCATTTAAGGTGCAACACTTGGGGCATTAAGTTATTAAAGGCTCAAGGTTTCAACTATACTAAAAGGTATGTCATCTAACTTGTATTTCATGTTGTTTATACTCCATTGTATGCTGGTTAGGATGATGCTTTGGCAAATTGAAAGTTTGCATGTATAATAGAGAAAACATAGATCCAAAGCATCTAGGGTTGCATGTACACCATAGGAGTGTTAGAATGCTCAAAACCCATCAGTGGTATCAGAGCCTAGGGTTGTTTTCAATTATACTTGATGCTACTTGCTTGAAAATGCTTTAAAAATCGATTTTCTTCTGTTCTGGACAGTGGACTCGCTGAGTCCACTGATGGACTCCCCGAGTCCAAGCACAAATCTAACTAACTCGCCGTGTTTGTTCTTGCACTCGACGAGTTGGTACTCTGGAGTGCAGATTTTCGACTTATAAGGCGGAAATTGGACTAGGATTATTACCCTAAACTATTTTTTGACTTATAAACCTGCTTTTGATGTGGTAATGATCATGCTTATCCAATTTAGAAGATAATTGTCAAAGTTTCATCTTTTGTATTAGTTTATATGATTATGCTAATTACATGAAATTTGTTTGATATGAATTATCTTGTTCATAAGAGTTTAATTTAGATCATGGAGATTATTTGAGATGCATGTTAGTTTATTTGATGATCTTTATGGCCTTTAATGTACTCCATAACTTGTCCTCGAGTTATGGAAAATGAAAAGTTTTTCCTTTTAAAAGACTTCATTAAACTTGTAGGTTATAAACTTGAAGAGTCCTTTTCCATAAATGTTTTTATGAACTCCATAACTTGTCCTCAAGTTATGGATTTTGAAGAGTCTTTTCATTAAAACCTATATTAAACTCATATGTTATGGATTCCAAAAGTTTTTGAAAAGCTCAAAACTTGCCCTCAAGTTTTGGAATTTGTAAATGTAAAAGTCTAACTTTTGAAACATTTAATTCCAAACCCTAGAATTTTAAAGTTTAAAATTCTACCCTTATACTATTATAATATTATAGGTTTAATATTTATATATATGTATAAGAACAAAGTTAGTCTTACTGTTAGTAGGCCTCATTCACGAAGCCAGACTATAAGGGGGGGTATAAGGTTACTGCCTATAAAATGGCAGTTTAATGGGTGTCCGCACTTACCCACCGCTTCCTTGACTGGTGGAGAGTCGTTAGCCGAACGGGTAGGATAGGACTCTAATTCTCCCTTCATTAAAAGAATAATGATAAATATAAAGTAACTAAACACTTATAAATTCCCAAATCTTAGTTACTTAGGAAAATGTGAATATGGTGCTAACCCATGAAATTGCACTTTGCACCTTGTTAAGTCGTTAGTGGAGCGTTTGTGGTTAACCAGCACACTAATCTGGACTGACAGTGCGTGGCAAAGGATAGCTTGATGTTAATCATAGATCAATGGAGCGTGTGTGGTTAACCGGCACATTGATTAGGTGGTTGTAACAATGAGTGTACCAAGCTAATTTGCATGGTTATTCACACCTTGTTTGTGATCCTAGGCATCCCAGTCACAAACTTGAAAGGCACAATCGAGGTTTAAATATGCCATTGAAAGTTTCAATGAATCTCAAAGGATCTAGGAATTTCAATTCACTTAAAACCTAAAATTCTTTTTCGTTTTTCGTGATAGAAATTGGTAAATCGTCATTTACCTACCTTCAAATATTTTGCAATTGGATTAGGGCATCCCTCTTCCAAATTGTAAAGTATTGTGTTGGGTCCTAGCTTTAAACTTCATTTAGGTGTTATATTAAGGACTTAAATCAACTAACTTTAATTTCTCCCATTGTAGATGTCTAGTTCATACTACTATGGTCTTCCCAAATCTTTTGGAATAAGCTTTCCTCTTGAAGATGATGTCCCGTGGTTGGATCGTGGAAGTCATACTTCACTTCCTCCACCTCTTCCAATAACTCTCCGTAACCCACAAGTTCAAAGACTTGAAAAATTCAAGGTCACTTAACCCCTACTTGCAATGAAACATCAAGGTGGAAGGCCTGTATGTACTCACGTCTTGGAGATGAAGTCACCTATTGACAGGCTGGGAGTATTGGGTGTCGAAGTCTCAAGGAAGTTGGCTGTTGACTGGGTTCTTCAGTCACTTCCTGAGTCATATAGTGAGTTCATTAAGGACTACTATGTGACAGACCATGACATGACCCTTATTGATCTTACCTATTTGCTTGTTGCTGTTGAATCAACAATGATTTGGAGCGTTGGAAAAGCAAATTTGATTGGAAGATCTACTCCTCAAACTTCCATGGACATTGATAATGGAAACATTGGAAGTGCAGAAGAGATTTCTCTTTCCAAGGGAAAGAGAAAGGCTATGTCTGAGATTGTCCCGTGTACCATTCCCAAAGAGTCTATATGTTTCTATTGCCAAGAGAAGGGGAATTGGTTGTGAAGCTGCCCTGACTACTTGAAAGATCTGAGAAAAGGTAGAATCGAAAAGTTTGAATCTGATTCAGGTAAGTATACTATCTAACTCTATTAAGTTCGTAATTGTTGATTCTTAATACATGATGTGACAAAGTCGCATTTTGATGTTTTGAAGAATTGAAAAAATGAAAGGGAACTTAAAGGAAGAGTAAGTTGATACTGATCGCGAAGATGGATTTCAATTGCAAGGTTCGAAGAACGGATTTTTGAGCTGCTGCTTAGGAGTTATGATAGATTGCTAGGAAATATGTAATAACATAGTTTTCATTTGTAATTGCATTGTAAGGAAAAAAAATTCGCGTTTTATAAATAAATAATTTTTTTTTATTTTATTATATCTTCTTGCAATGGCATTTGTGAAAATTTATGTTTGTATGTTTCTATGTTAGTAATATGAATTTTATTCTTTCATTTATGGTAGTGTTGAATATTTTCCAAATAAGGAAAGATTTTTATCACCAAAGTTTCAATTGGACAGAAACTTGGAATCATGAAATTTGTATTGTATGATGAATGAGAATTTTCATCTTTGGCAAATTAAGACTAATTCCTTGTTCACATGTATATGTGAGTCAAGTGAAGGACTAGGGGATCGGGTACACTGGGTGTGCGCTGGTCAAGATCCACCACAAAGATCAATAAGACTATTAGTCATGATTTACTAAAGTTTAGTAAACATGGTTATGCTTACAAGTTTAAGTATAATTCTGAAACATTGGAAAAGGTTCAATCTATTGCAGAACAAATGAGAAGAATCAAATAAGGCAGAAAGATAAAAGTTTCTCCAATCTGAAAAAGATGGGAGAGTACTTTAGTATCGTGTTTTATGATCTTCTTAATGTTTATGGAAAAACCATATCACAATTGATCCTCTAAAGGCATCTTAGTGCATTTGTATAGCTAAGAAGAGGAATCGTGAATTATTGAAATAGTTTAAATCAAGAAGATGAGTCATACTCCATTCCTAAAACAAGTCTTAGAGTCATACTCCAAGATTGTAACCTTGAGTGACATAATCTTAAGAAAGATTTAAAACACTTATCAAATGTAGAGTAAAAGTTCTTTACTCTTGTACATTTGAAATTGGTAAGTTGTGATGATTTGGATAAAACAAAGACCAACTACGGCCAATTGTGTGAAGTATTTTTCTTGATTAGAATCCGCACTAACTCTTGAATATTGGTTTGTCAAGTAATGTTCCTTGACAAAGTGAATCATATATGTCAAGAGGTCAGTGGGAGTCTTAAAGATCTTTACAAGTTTCATGAACTAATCAAGATAAAACCTACTGTTAAACACTAGCAAACGACTTGAGGTTTGTGACCTATCGTGTTGACATATTCTTGTTTCTATGCCCATTCCAGTTAAATTTGACTACGCATGTGAGTTCTGAGAGTTATTAATTGGTTGCATAACAACCTGGAAGCAATGGTAGGCCCTTGTGCTGCCAGGTGGGAAGAAATTAAGATTGAACAAGTTCAGTCCATATGAGTTTAGATTTGTCACTAACCTTGTCGTTTGATTGTGGTTTGACAAATTTATATGGATAGGAACACATACACCATAAATCTAAGTGTCATAAGGTTTCTCTCCGATTCATGAAAATGATTGTGAGGAAACACTTTCACTAAGTAGATTTTAAGGAGATAGCAGTTGTGATATTTGCATTCTCAAATTTGATTATGATTACGGCATCCCTTTTCATAATTCGAATTGAGAGAAATAGAAAAGGTCTAAACATTTCAGACTTATGGCTGTAAGTTCTAAAATTGTTAAGACACACATGTGAGCTATCCAAGGAAAGGTGTATGATTTTGAGAAGCCAAGATAAAGTCTTATCGAAGCGTCTCATATCAGAAATCTAAACTTTGGTAATGAAAGTCAATAAGTATTGATTTCTAGAAGTCCAGTTGATTTCTGAATACATGTCAAAGCTAGTGGGAGCATAAGTGTTATGCTAATAATAATTATTATGCTAGTGGGAGCATAACTATTATGGTAAGTGTTGCAAGTTAGCAATGTTAATTATAGAAAACAAAGGTTTCAATTCGCAAATGTCACACCCCCAAACCAGAACGGCGGAAACATTCGGGGGCGGAGGACTTCATGTATGCATCACAACACATGCAGTATAGTAATCCAAGTACCAACAACCATTGCATTAATAAGTATAAGTTTACATAAGTTTTTAAACATTACATATTCAAACACCAAAGTAGGAAGAGTAGAAGACAAGAGTCGCAGTACGGTACTAGGTAGTCTTCTCAAAAGCTTCAGGAGTGTACCTGTCTACTGGATTCCTGAGAATACAAGTTATTTTGAAAGAGTAGATCAACATTTAAGCTGGTGAGTTCATAAGTATTTTAGTTCTATAAAGTATACACTAAGTTCTTTGGAAAAGTTCGTTGTTTCCTCCAGAAAATCTGATATTTCCTGAGAGGATAAACTGATAACCTCAATAGTTCTCTTTGCAATTACTTAGTTTATACTAGTTATATATAACCTAATGTCGAATGGACAGTTAAATGGGTGTATCTGCCCTAAGCCCACAACCAAACAAGGAACAGGAAGTAAGGCGGAAGTCACACATTTCACTGTCAATCGGATATTACTTATGTATAACTCTGATGTAAAAACTAAGGAATTATAGAATTAACCATTAAAGGTCCTTTATGTTATACTCGTTTAAAGAGAGTGAATGACTAAGTTCCATTTGATAAGTAGTTTTAAATCCCCATAAAACCGTTTCTGAATAGTAGTTTTAAATCCCCATAAAACCGTCCCATTTGTAAAAGTAGTTTATTCCCATAAACCGTTACATTTGTAAAAGTGCTCGTAGTTATATTTGTTCTACAGTAAAACATTGGTATTAATCCTGGAAAGTATTATATTATCCATAATACTGATTTGTGGTTTTAAATGTTCCAAAACCAGAAGTACAAATATATTTGCCATACTTGATTTCATGATACGTAGTTTTTACTGTAAGTAAAAACTAAGAGAAGGTATATTTGGTCAGGATGTAATTATCTTTTCTTACTATTTTAAGAGAAGTATATTACTAAGTAATTTACTCGTTGTTTTATCCATGTGAGTTCTATTAACCATACTAATATGACTGATGTGCCTGATGCGACATTCTTCAGGCGTTAGAAACGATATGACATTTGACACCCTAGGCCTGCCGGCCAAACTGTAGCGAACAGTGAAGGTGCGGGATTGTCAGTCCCATATAGATCTATACACAAATTCATGCTCTCCCTACAGGAGATTTTGATTAATAAGTCAGGACTTAAGGTCGTACTTGTTGGATTAGTGTCTAAGCCTGTAACTATATTTGGTAAGTACTTGACCCGGTTGTGCATGGTCCTTTTGGTTTGCCTTCACCATAGTAACTTGACAGGGTGATTTATGAAGAGAGAAGAGATATTATTATATTAATATATTATGAGAATAATATATTAAAAGAATAATAATATTATTTAATTAATATTAGTCATAAATTAATTAAGAATTAATTTGATGACTAAAAGAGGTTATTTGAATAAAGGGGCTTAAACTGTCAATTGTGTGATAGTTAATTTTTGGGCTATGGATCCTTGTGAATATATGGTGGCCGAAATTAGGGAGTATGGGCTCCTTCATTTCGTCCAAGCCTTACTCTAGAAGGATCGTTGGATTGCTTAGGGCCTAAGTTATTCAATTAGGGTTAAGGATGTAACCCTAGTAGCTCATAGTATAAATAGACCCTTAGGGTTGGAGAAATCGGCCACCTTGCTTCCTTGGGAACCCTTGTAACACTCGTGTTTCTAGCCTAGGGATTAATATTAAGGTGATAGTCTAGGTTAACCTTTGTAACTCATTCCGGTGGTGCAGAATATTCCGGATGTACAGCATATCTAGCCTTCGTGATCGATGCTAAGAAGGAGAAGAAGGAGGTGCAGAATATTCCGGTGGTGTGTGATTATCCGGAAGTCTTTCCTGAAGATCTTCCCGGATTTCCCCCCGATCGATAAGTGGAGTTTCGTATCGACTTGTTACCAGGAACGATGCCGATAGCAAAAGCACCGTATCGATTAGCGCCAACCGAAATGAAAGAACTTATGACACAACTTCAGGAGTTATTGGACAAAGGTTTCATTCGTCCTAGTTCATCACCCTGGGGAGCCCCTGTGTTATTTGTAAAGAAGAAAGACGTGAGCATGAGAATGTGCATCGATTACAGAGAGCTGAATAAATCGACGATAAAGAACAAGTATCAGTTGCCGAGGATCGATGACCTGTTCGACCAGTTGCAAGGTTCGAGCTATTTCTCGAAGATCGATCTTAGGTCCGGATACCATCAACTAAAGGTGAGGGAGCAGGATATCGAGAAGACTGCGTTCAGAACAAGATATGGACACTATGAATTTTAGGTTATGTCGTTCGGATTAACCAATGCCCCAGCAGCTTTCATGGATTTGATGAACAGGGTTTGTAAACCATACCTTGATAAATCCGTGATAGTATTCATAGACGATATCTTGATCTATTCGAGAAGCAAGCAGGAGCATGAAAAGCATCTGCGTGAAGTGCTAGAAGTTCTGAAAGAGGAGAAGTTGTATGCAAAGTTCTCCAAATGTGAATTTTGGATTCAAGAAGTCCAATTTCTGGGTTATGTGGTTAACCAAGAAGCGATAATGGTTGACCCAGCAAAGATTGAAGCTGTGATGAAGTGAGAACAACCAAAAAGTCCTACGGAGATTAGAAGCTTTTTAGGATTAGCCGGATATTATTGCCGATTTATCCAAGGCTTTTCTTCGATTGCTACTCCATTAACAGCTTTGACCCACAAAGGAGCTACTTATGCTTGGAATGAGAAGCATAAGGAAGCCTTTGATAAGTAGAAGAAGAGATTGTGTGAAGCACCGATTCTTTCGTTACCTGAAGGAGTTGATGACTTTGCAGTTTATAGCGATGCCTCTTGAGTTGGGTTAGGATGTGTTCTGACCCAAATGGATAAAGTGATCGCATATGCATCGAGGCAGTTGAAAGAGCATGAAAAGAACTACCCAACTCATGATCTAGAGTTGGCAGTGGTAGTATTCGCCTTAAAGATATGGAGGCACTATCTTTACAGTACTAAGTGTAAACTTTTCACTCATCATAAGAGTCTTCAATATCTCTTTAATCAGAAAGAATTGAACATGAGGCAACGGCGCTGGCTGGAACTACTCAAGGACTACGACTGTGAGATACTTTACCACCCTGGTAAAGCAAATGTTGTTGCTGATGCTCTCAGTCGGAAGGTAAATCTTGAAAAGAGAAGGCCAAGAGCGCTGAAAATTGAAGTCGTCTCGACAATTGTGGAAAGTATAAAGAAAGCTCAGGAGGAAGCTTTAGAGAAAAATGACCGGAAGGAGGAACGTTTGGGAAAAACGTTGGTGTTTGATACAAACGGTCAAGGATTGAAGGTATTCAAAGATAGGATTTGGGTACCTAAGACGGGAGGAGTAAGGGATCTTCTGATGGAAGAAGCTCACAAGACCATGTACTCGATTCATCCCGGCAGTACGAAAATGTATAGGGACCTAAAACCCTATTACTGGTGGCCGACGATGAAGCTCGACGTTGCTAAGTATGTGGCTGAGTGTGTAACTTGTGCTAGGGTTAAGGCACAACATCAGAAACCATATGGGAGTTTAGAACCTTTACCTGTACCCATGGGTAAATGGGAGGATATTACCATGGATTTTGTGACTAAACTACCCAGAACAAGGAACGGTCACGACATGATTTGGGTGGTCGTTGATCGCTTCACTAAGAGTGCGCATTTCATAGCCGCTAATGAGAAATGGTCTATGGATAAACTTGCGAATTCTTATGTGAAGGAAATTGTGAGGCTACACGGTGTTCCGTTAACGATTGTATCCGATCATGACAGCCATTTTACCTCAAGGTTTTGGAGGAGTCTACAAGTGGAATTGGGTACCAAGTTGTGTTTGAGTACAGCTTACCATCCGCAAACTAATGGTCAGAGCGAACGAACGATTCAAACATTAGAGGATATGCTGAGAGCATGTACCTTAGAATTCCAAGGTAATTGGGATGAACACTTACCTTTAGTAGAATTTTCCTATAATAATAGTTTCCACTCAAGCATCAAGATGGCACCTTATCACGCTTTGTATGGAGAAAAGTGTCGAACGCCATCATGTTGGTTGGAATCTGGGGAAAAGCAGTTTATGGGACCTGAGATAGTCCATCAAACTGCTCAAAAGTTGAAAGTGATAAGGGAGAGGATGTTAGCTGCTCAAGATCGACAAAAGAGCTATGCTGACAAGAAAAGACAACCGATATCCTTCGAAGTTGGAGATTCGGTTTTACTTAAAGTCTCACCGTGGAAGGGACTTATAAGATTTGGAAAAAGGGGAAAGTTGAGTCTAAGGTTTATTGGACCATTTAAAGTTCTTCAGAAGATCGGGAATCAAGCTTACAAGCTAGAATTACCGAAAGAACTAGAGGGTATTCATAACACATTTCATGTGTGTTATTTGAGGAAGTTCACGGGAGATGTGCCCGACATAATTCCCATTTCTGAATTAAGGTTGGATGAAAACAAAAGGTTGATTGAGGAACCTGAGGCAATAGTTGACCGTAAGACTATGAAGTTGCGACGCAAGATGATTGATTTAGTGCTTGTGCGATGGAAACATACGAATGGACCAATTCTCACCTGAGAAACGGAGAGTGACATGATGAGTCGCTACCCGCAGTTGTTTGGTGATATGTGATTCCGGGGATGGAATCATCCTAAGGGGGAGAAAATTGTAACACTCGTGTTTCAAGCCTAGGCATTAATATTAAGGTGATAGTCTAGGTTAACCTTTGTAACTCATCTTGAAGAAATGAAAAAGGAATTATGTGAATTCTATGTGTTTTATGTGTTTTATGCTTAATTACTAGGAGTTAATTAATTAAGAATAAAAATGAGCGTCGAAAATAAATTTTAGATAAAGCCGATATCTATTAAGAAATTTGTAGTGGTCGTTACAAGGATTACGGATATATAAAGAATGCCGAAATCCGAGTTATAACGAAGAAGTTATAACCTGTAGAAGTTTCACGACAAAACCGGCTCGGTGCTGAATGTCGTAAAAATTTAGTTTTCGATAAACTACTTTTTAGCCTTAGTGATCTAAACGAAACTTGTAGTGTTCGTTAAACCGAGAGTAGGTATAAAAAGAACACCCAAATCTGACTTCGTATGAGGAAGTTATGATTTTTCGAAGTTTCAGCTTAGTAGTAAACAGCTAAAAAATCGAATTTTAGATCGAGTGATTTTTAGCCGACACGACCTAAACAAGAATCGAAGGTCTCGTAAATAGTAGCACAACGGTAAAAAGTTTGACGAAAACGGACGTCGGATGAAGAAGTTATGAATTTTTAACGGATTTCCTGTCCCGGTCTGTTAAAAATAATAATATAAAAATTAAGATCAAAATTAGCCGACGAAGTCTAAACGGAAGTTGTAGAGCATAATTTTACCTACGCGTGCATATAAAGAACGTCAAAAACGGAGCTCGTATGCGAAAGTTATGGATTTTAGAAGTATTGGCGCGAAAAACGAGAAAATTGCTAAAACCGAGAAAATTCGCAAGGTGGACTTCGGCCACCTCACCCTCGCTTAGAAGGTGCCACGTGTCCGAAAAAACTGATGACTCATCCGAGCTCCTGAGCTGATCCGAAGTGGTCCAGTAGCGGTGCGACACGTACCCTCCTTCACATGACCGAGCCCTCGCAAGCTGCCACGGACACCCCCTCCTCGGATCCGGACTTCGGTCCAATCACAAGAGGCCAGCAGCCCCCTCGCATGCGCAGTCACGTGCGAGCCATCCCCCTGCGAGCTTCAGATCTTTGCCACCTGGAGGCTTCTCAGCCGTCCGATCAGAAGCTCTTCCCTATAAATAGAAGGTTGTGAGCCTTCCCGGGTAACTTTGGAAATTTGCCACCTTTCACCCTAAATTTCATATTTCTTTCATTCTAACTTCCCCCAAAGCCCCGGTATCGATTATAAGCCCCGGAATACGCCACGAAGTGCCCATGAAGCCCAAAAAATTTATCTTTTCGGTTTCTAAGCCCGACCTTTGCAGAGCCCGGTTTCTCAATAAAACTCCCGGTTTTATTAAGAACGATCGTTTTAGGAAACGAATTGCTGCCCGATTTTCATCAAAACATGTGAGTGTGTAGTTACTTTCAATTTACACATAGATATGAAGTATTTACCTTAAAATACGTGTTATGTGTAAATATGTTAATTGTTTATTTGAGGTGACTGTTGAATTGATGTTTTGTACAAGTTTTAAACTATATATATGTATTTTATCTACAAATATGTTGGGTAGAACATGGGTAGACAAAATAGTCGGTGGGTGTTAAAATTATGAGAGGCCTCGGTGTCGGTGTTGCTGTTGGTGGTGTTGTAGTCGTCTAGCGGAGTATAGATGACGATCACGAACCTTTCTAGACAGTCCAGTGGTACACTAGCAAGTTCGCAACTTGTAGGTGCTGATGAACTAAATGTTCATTGGTGTACTCCAATCCCCCTCATGGTTGCCTTTATGACATGTATGGTTGAGGAGTCCCCTTAGCAGTAGTGTCCAACCCGATGATATTCCTTAGGCTAAGTCCATTGTGTTAGGTGTTTAGGGACGTAAAGTGAGGACAACGGGAATGGGTAATCAGTGTTATTGTTGATTGGTGAACTTAATAAGTTATTATTATTGTGGGTTGAAAACCCTATATGCTCACCAGGCGCCCAAGCCTGACCCACTCAGCTTTTCATGATTATAGGTAGTGGACCCCGAGCATAGTCGGAGGACGATGAGAGATTTTTGATTATAGGCCAATAGTTGTAAATAATTGTAGTAAGGCTTATAATGTCTTGTTTATGCTTTTGATCTGTATCGGAACATGACATCCCGAGGTTTTGATATATATGGAAAATATATACGTTCTTAAAGAAGGGTTTTGATAAACTTTTATCATGTTTTATTTTGGGGACCTATTCCGCAACATCTTTTGAAAAGATTTCTCTGATTTTATTTTAAAAAGCATAAATTAAATCGGTCTTTTTTGGCCGAGAAATTAGGGGATGTCACAGTTTGTATCAGAGCATTAGTTTAAGCGAACTAAGAAATTATAGGATTTCTAGACTTCAACTTAGAATGCTAAGTGATGATTGTGAGGTGAGTGTCTACCATATTTTAGACATGAGCACTAGTTTATTTTAGGAAACGTGCCTAAAACGCTTTTATGTGCTAAATGCTATATGTTTGCCATATATGCCATTATTTGTTCGGATCTATGGTCTGTTGCCGACCGGATCTGGAAACCTTATATGTGTAGGATTCTAAGCGTATGATTACGAGATTAGAACTAACATGTAAACGTTTCGGAGTGATAAGGGAATTAAAATATCTAACAAGGATAAGACCTAAATTCCCCTTATTCGGTATATAGATTGTAATGGAAAAAACTAAAAGTGGAGCGGGAAATGAAAACAGAAACCAACAACCTCAACCTCAAGTGGTGGAACAGGTGCCTATAGTAGGAGCTGCACCAGAATCCATCACCATGGCTGGAGTACGAGCTATGATTCAGACCATGATGGCTGAACAGAGGGAGGAGTTGAGGCAAATGTTGCTGAACAACAGGGATGAACCTTCAGTTCCTGTTGAACAACGTGGACTAAATGACGATCGATCTGAAGAAGGGAACAACAGCAGATCGGCTGGTCATAGTGAACCGCTAGTGGTTGGAAGGAATAACCATGAGGGCAGAGTGGAGAGAAATGGGTGCAAGTATAAGGACTTTATGACTTGCAAGCCATCAACTTTCACTGGAAAAGAAGATCCCGTCGGAGTAATGGATTGGATCTCGGAAATGGAGTTGGCTTTCATGACTTGTGAGTGCCAAGGCAAGTTACAAACCACCTTTGCAGTGCGTCAGTTCAGGGGTAGTGCTGCTCGTTGGTGGAAGACTTTGGGGAAAACCCTATGCCCTAATGAGCCACTGCAACTGACTTGGGCAGAGTTCTTGGTGCACTTCAAGCGCAAGTACTGCTCGGCCCAAAACGTGCTCGAGTTAGAAAACCAATTTCTAATGTTGAAGAAGGAGAGTATGACTGTTGACGAATATACGAATAACTTCACAGACAAAATGGAGTTTGCTTTGCGTATTTTCCCAGATGAGCTGGCGAAAATTGAAAGGTACGCAAAGGGACTTCCATGGGAGTATGCCCTGCCAGTACGTCAGGCACATACTTTGGAGGCAGCTATCTGGGCTGCCAAGTCTGTTGAAGATATGATAAAGGGGAGAGCCGCCAGCAAGGCTGAAGTTGGCGAAAAGAGAAAGTTTGAAGGAACTTCAGGTTCCAATAAAAAGAACAAATTCTCGAAGTCTGGTTCGAGAAAATTCGGAGGAGGAGCCGAAGCCAAGTGGTGTGACAGGTGCAAGAAGAAACATGTTGGGAAGTGCAACGTGGAACTCACTTGTTACAAATGTGGAAAGCCAGGGCATTATGCCAATAAATGCACCTTCACTAATAGCGTCTGTCATGGGTTCCATGAAGAAGGGCATATTTTGAGGGATTTCCCGAAGAAGAAGGACGCAGCGAAACCCAATCTGCCACCAAAGCCGAAGGCAAGAGCCTTTCAGATGACACTCGAAGCTGCGAAAGAAGAAGCCGATGTCGCTTTAGGTACCTTTCTCGTAAACGAATTGCCTGCCCAAATTTTGTTTGATTCTGGAGCCAATTACACCTTTATATCGCATGAATTTGGTAGAAAACTAGCTTTGCCTGTAGATAGACTAGTTAATGCCTTATTAGTCGAGATTGCTAGCGGCAAGTTGGTACCTGTTAGCCATCGTATGAAAAACATCATCATTGACTTGGATGGGAATAAGTTCCATGAAGAATTATTGCCTATCGAGTTAAATGGATTCGACGTAGTTTTAGGAATGGATTGGCTTAGCGCCAATGATGCCGAAATACTGTGTAGGAAGAAGATAGTAAAAGTAAACCCGCCAGGCAAAGAGTCGTTTATGGTGTATGGAGACAAACGCAGAGTAAATTCTGGAATCATTTCCCTAATGAAAGCCAGAAAGTGTTTGGCCAAGGGATGTACATCATATCTAGCGTTTGTGATGGATGCTAAAAAGGAAAAGAAGGAGGTGCAGAATATTCCGGTGGTGTGTGATTATCCGAAAGTCTTTCCTGAAGATCTTCCCGGATTGCCCCCCGTTCGACAAGTGGAGTTTCGTATCGACTTGTTACCAGGAACGACGCCGACAGCAAAAGCACCGTATCGATTAGCGCCAACCGAAATGAAAGAACTTATGACACAACTTCAGGAGTTATTGGACAATGGTTTCATTCGTCCTAGTTCATCACCCTGGGGAGCCCCTATGTTACTTGTAAAGAAGAAAGACGAGAGCATGAGAATGTGCATCGATTACAGAGAGCTGAATAAATCGACGATAAAGAACAAGTATTTGTTGCCGAGGATCGATGACCTGTTCGA
Organism: Lactuca virosa; assembly: GCF_052849685.1. NCBI lineage: Eukaryota > Viridiplantae > Streptophyta > Magnoliopsida > Asterales > Asteraceae > Lactuca > Lactuca virosa. Next base: position 321,215,387 of record NC_136429.1, read on the forward strand.
CCAGTTGCAAGGCTCGAGCTATTTCTCGAAGATCGATCTTAGCTTCGGATACCATCAACTAAAGGTGAGGGAGCAGGATATCGAGAAGACTGCATTCAAAACAAAATATGGACACTATGAATTTTTGGTTATGTCGTTCGGATTAACCAATGCCCCAGCAGCTTTCATGGATTTGATGAATAGGGTTTGTAAACCATACCTTTATAAATCCGTGATAGTATTCATAGACGATATCTTGATCTATTCGAGAAGCAAGCAGGAGCATGAAAAGCATCTGCGTGAAGTGATAGAAGTTCTGAAAGAGGAGAAGTTGTATGCAAAGTTCTCCAAATGTGAATTTTGGATTCAAGAAGTCCAATTTCTGGGTTATGTGGTTAACCAAGAAGGGATAATGGTTGACCAGCAAAGATTGAAGCTGTGATGAAGTGGGAACAACCAAAAAGTCCTACGGAGATTAGAAGCTTTTTAGGATTAGCGGGATATTATTGCCGATTTATCCAAGGCTTTTCTTCGATTGCTACTCCATTAACAGCTTTGACCCACAAAGGAGCTACTTATGCTTGGAATGAGAAGCATAAGGAAGCCTTTGATAAGTAGAAGAAGAGATTGTGTGAAGCACCGATTCTTTCGTTACCTGAAGGAGTTGATGACTTTGCAGTTTATAGCGATGCCTCTTGAGATGGGTTAGGATGTGTTCTGACCCAAATGGATAAAGTGATCGCATATGCATCGAGGCAGTTGAAAGAGCATGAAAAGAACTACCCAACTCATGATCTAGAGTTGGCAGCGGTAGTATTCGCCTTAAAGATATGGAGGCACTATCTTTACGGTACTAAGTGTAAACTTTTCACTGATCATAAGAGTCTTCAATATTTCTTTAATCAGAAAGAATTGAACATGAGGCAACGGCGCTAGCTGGAACTACTCAAGGACTACGACTGTGAGATACTTTACCACCCTGGTAAAGCAAATGTTGTTGCTGATGCTCTCAGTCGGAAGGTAAATCTTGAAAAGAGAAGGCCAAGAGCGCTGAAAATTGAAGTCGTCTCGACAATTGTGGAAAGTATAAAGAAAGCTCAGGAGGAAGCTTTGGAGAAAAATGACCGGAAGGAGGAACGTTTGGGAAAAACGTTGGTGTTTGATACAAACGGTCAAGGATTGAAGGTATTCAAAGATAGGATTTGGGTACCTAAGACGGGAGGAGTAAGGGATCTTCTGATGGAAGAAGCTCACAAGACCATGTACTCGATTCATCCCGGCAGTACGAAAATGTATAGGCACCTAAAACCCTATTACTGGTGGCCGACGATGAAGCTCGACGTTGCTAAGTATGTGGCTGAGTGTGTAACTTGTGCTAGGGTTAAGGCACAACATCAGAAACCATATGGGAGTTTAGAACCTTTACCTGTACCCATGGGTAAATGGGAGGACATTACCATGGATTTTGTGACTAAACTACCCAGAACAAGGAACGGTCACGACATGATTTGGGTGGTCATTGATCGCTTCACTAAGAGTGCGCATTTCATAGCCGCTAACGAGAAATAGTATATGGATAAACTTGCGAATTCTTATGTGAAGGAAATTGTGAGGCTACGCGGTGTTCCGTTAACGATTGTATCCGATCATGACAGCCGTTTTACCTCAAGGTTTTGGAGGAGTCTACAAGAGGAATTGGGTACCAAGTTGTGTTTGAGTACAGCTTACCATCCGCAAACTGATGGTCAGAGCGAACGAACGATTCAAACATTGGAGGATATGCTGAGAGCATGTACCCTAGAATTCCAAGGTAACTGGGATGAACACTTACCTTTAGTAGAATTTTCCTATAATAATAGTTTCCACTCAAGCATCAAGATGGCACCTTATCACGCTTTGTATGGAGAAATGTGTCGAACACCATCATGTTGGCTGGAAGCTGGGGAAAAGCAGTTTATGGGACCTAAGATAGTCCATCAAACTGCTGAAAAGTTGAAAGTGATAAGGGAGAGGATGTTAGCTGCTCAAGATCGACAAAAGAGCTATGCTGACAAGAAAAGACAACCGATATCCTTCGAAGTTGGAGATTCGGTTTTACTTAAAGTCTCACTGTGGAAGGGACTTATAAGATTTGGAAAAAGGGGAAAGTTGAGTCCAAGGTTTATTGGACCATTTAAAGTTCTTCAGAAGATCGGGAATCAAGCTTACAAGCTAGAATTACCGAAAGAACTGGTGGGTATTCATAACACATTTCATGTGTGTTATTTGAGGAAGTTCACGGGAGATGTGCCCGACATAATTCCCATTTCTGAATTAAGGTTGGATGAAAACAAAAGGTTGATTGAGGAACCTGAGGCAATAGTTGACCGTAAGACTATGAAGTTGCGACGCAAGATGATTGATTTAGTGCTTGTGCGCTGGAAACATACGAATGGACCAAATCTCACCTGAGAAACGGAGAGTGACATGATGAGTCGCTACCCGCAGTTGTTTGGTGATATGTGATTCCGGGGACGGAATCATCCTAAGGCATTAATATTAAGGTGATAGTATAGGTTAACCTTTGTAACTCATCTTGAAGAAATGAAAAAGGAATTATGTGAATTCTATGTGTTTTATGTGTTTTATGCTTAATTACTAGGAGTTAATTAATTAAGAATAAAAATGAGCGTCGAAAATAAATTTTAGATAAAGCCGATATCTATTAAGAAAGTTGTAGTGGTCGTTACAAGGATTACGGATATATAAAGAATGCCGAAATCCGAGTTATAACGAAGAAGTTATGACCTGTAGAAGTTTCACGACAAAACCGGCTCGGTGCTGAATGTCGTAAAAAGTTAGTTTTCGATAAACTACTTTTTAGCCTTAGTGATCTAAACGAAACTTGTAGTGTTCGTTAAACCGAGAGTAGGTATAAAAAGAACACCCAAATCTGACTTCGTATGAGGAAGTTATGATTTTTCGAAGTTTCAGCTTAGTAGTAAACAACTAAAAAATCGAATTTTAGATCGAGTGATTTTTAGCCAACACGACCTAAACGAGAATCGAAGGTCTCGTAAATAGTAGCACAACGGTAAAAAGTCTGACGAAAACGGACGTCGGATGAAGAAGTTATGAATTTTTAACGGATTTCCTGTCCCGGTCTGTTAAAAATAATAATATAAAAATTATAATCAAAATTAGCCGACGAAGTCTAAACGAAAGTTGTAGAGCGTAGATTTACCTACGCGTGCATATAAAGAACGTCAAAAACGGAGCTCGTATGCGAAAGTTATGGATTTTAGAAGTTTTGGCGCGAAAAACGAGAAAAATTGCTAAAACCAAGAAAATCCGCAAGGTGGACTTCGGCCACCTCACCCTCGCTTAGAAGGTGCCACGTGTCCGAAAAAACTGATGACTCATCCGAGCTCCTGATCTAATCCGAAGTGGTCCAGTAGCGGTGCGACACGTACCCTCCTTCACGTGATCGAGCCCTCGCAAGCTGCCACGGATACCCCCTCCTCGGATCCGGACTTCGGTCCAATCACAAGAGGCCAGCAGCCCCCTGGCATGCGCAGTCACGTGCGAGCCATCCCCCTGCGAGCTTCGGATCTTCGCCACCTGGAGGCTTCTCAGCCGTCCGATCAGAAGCTCTTCCCTATAAATAGAAGGTTGCGAGCCTTCCCGGGTAACTTTGGAAATTTGCCACCTTTCACCCTAAATTTCATATTTCTTTCATTCTAACTTCCCCCAAACCCCCGGTATCGATTATAAGTACCAGAATACGCCACGAAGTGCCCGTGAAGCCCGGAAAATTTATCTTTTCAGTTTCGAAGCCCGACCTTTGCAGAGCCCGGTTTCTCAATAAAACTCCCGGTTTTATTAAGAACGATCGTTTTAGGAAACGAATTGCTGCCCGATTTTCATCAAAACATGTGAGTGTGTAGTTACTTTCAATTTACACATAGATATGAAGTATTTACCTTAAAATACGTGTTATGTGTAAATATGTTAATTGTTTATTTGAGGTGACGGTTGAATTGATGTTTTATACAAGTTTTAAACTATATATATGTATTTTATCTACAAATATGTTGGGTAGAACATGGGTAGAAAAAATAGTCGGTGGGTGTTAAGATGATGAGAGGCCTCGGTGTCGGTGTTGTTGTTGGTGTTGTTGTTGGTGTTGTTGTAGTCGTCTAGCGGAGTATAGATGACGATCACGGACCTTCCTAGACAGTCCAGTGGTACGCTAGCAAGTTCGTAACTTGTAGGTGTTGATGAACTAAATGTTCATTGGTGTACTCCAATCCCCCTCATGGTTTCCTTTATGACATGTATGGCAGAGGAGTCCCCTTAGCATTAGTATCTAACCCGATGATATTCCTTAGGCTAAGTCCCTTGTGTTAGGTGTTTAGGGACGTAAAGTGAGGACAACGGGAATGGGTAATCAGGGTTATTGTTGATTGGTGAACTTAATAAGTTATTATTATTGTGGGTTGAAAACCCTATATGCTCACCAGGCTCCCAAGCCTGACCCACTCAGCTTTTCATGATTACAGGTAGTGGACCCCGAGCATAGTCGGAGGACGATGATAGATTTTTTATTATAGGCCAGTAGTTGTAAATAACTGTAGTAAGGCTTATAATGTCTTGTTTATGCTTTTGATCTGTATCGGAACATGACATCCCGAGGTTTTGATATATATGGAAAATATATACGTTCTTAAAGAAGGGTTTTGATAAACTTTTATCAAGTTTTATTTTGGGGACCTATTCCGCAACATCTTTTGAAAAGATTTCTCTGATTTTATTTTAAAAAGCATAAATTAAATCGGTGTTTTCTGGCCGAGAAATTAGGGGATGTCACAACCCTAGAGCCGATTTCTACACCTCTCTCCTCTCTCCAAATCAACCTCTTGCTAGTTGGTGTTTGTAAGCCATTAGAGGAGTGACAATTGTGACTCTAAGCTCCAAGAACAAGAAGATTCAAGCAACCAACTAAAGGTATTCTTCTAGATCTGATTTCATATGTTATATTTCAATTGTAATCACAAGATCTAGGATTGTAAGCCTTGGATACATTGCATGTTCAATTTGAGAAACCTAGATCCAAGCATTAGGGTTTGCATGTGCACATAGGAAAGCTCTTATGGATCAAACCCATCAGTGGTATCAGAGATTAAATTGATTTCTATTGAATTGATGCATTGGTTGATTGTTCTTGACATGAAAAATCATTTTTTGTGCCCCTGACTGACAGACTCGGCGAGTCCCATTGTGGACTCGACGAGTAGCATGAACTCGACGAGTCCATAATGGGACTCGACGAGTCCGAGGGTCTGTCAGAGTAGATTTCGGGATTTCTTGTTGTTTTGCTTGAGGATACTTACCTTAATTGTTTTGGGTCAATAAAATCTGAATTTTATCATATATTTGAATATATCCTTGACAAAACAAAAGATAATTACCATTTGATTAAATAATAATTTCCTTATATGATAATAATTGATTATTTGAATTGATTGGTGAATTGTCTTGCAAGCAATATTGTCTAGGTTAAATTTAGATAGTCATTAAATTAATTAGTTGATTTATATTATTTGCTATTTGATCCTTTGTGTTTTGAAAATGTTCAAAACTTGTCCTCAAGTTTTGAAATTTAATGTTTTTTGATTAAAAGTTTTAATTTGGACTATTTAAATTTCAAACCTTAGAATTTTACAAGTTTTAAAATTCAACGCTATACTTATAATATTATAAGATTAATATATATATATATATATATATATATATATATATATATATATATATATATGTATATATATATATATATATATATATATATATATGTATAACTTAAATGCTAGTCTTACCGTTAGTAGGCCTCATTCACGAAGCCGATCTATAAGCGGGGTATAAGGTTATGGCTTATAAAATGGTCGTTTAATGGGTGTCCATTCTCACCCACCGCTTCCTTGATTGGTGGAGGGTCGTTAGCCGAACGGGTAGGATCGGACAAACCTTTCCTCATTAAAAGTATAATGAATCTATATAAAGTAACTAAATGTTTTACAAAATTCTCAATCTTAGTTACTTTAGGCAAAAGTGAATTTGATGCAATTCCATGAAATTACACTTTGTACCCTTGCTAAGACGTTAATGGAGCGCGTGTGGTTAATTGGCACATTAATTGGGTTCTATGCAAAGGTAGCAAAGGGTGACTCATTGTTTGTCATAGTTCGATGGAGCGTGTGTGGTTAACCAGCACATCGAATAGGCGACTGTAACAATGAGGGCACCATCTACATTTGCATGGTTATTCACACCCACTTTGTGATCCTCGGCATCCCAGTCACAAACTAGAGGGGCATATCGAGATTTAAACATGCCATTGAAAGGTTCAATGTATCTCAAAAGATCTAGAAGTTTTTCAATACATTTAAAACCTAATTCCTTTTTCGTTTTTCATGGTGGAGAATTAGTGAATCGACATTCACTTGCCTTGAAATTATTTACTCATTAGATTATGGCATCCCTTTTCTAATTTGTAAATAATGTTGTTGGTTCCTAGCCCTAATTTCTCATTTGGGTCATTAATTGGGGAAATTCATTTCTAATCAACTTTGTTCTTTTCCTTTCAAGATGTCGAACGCAAACAACAACGCTTCTGGGTCAAACTCCTCTAGTTTATTCTTACTCATGAACTTGTGTGGGAAAGTGATCTTTGATGAGACCAATTTCAGTAATTGGATCCGCAACATTCGCATGGTCACTCGCTACGAGGACAAAGAATATGTCCTCGACGAGAAGCTAAAGGAGATTGATATCGAAACTGCTACTGCCGATGAGATCGCGGCCTACGAGGCCCACGAGCGTGATGCCACAAAAGTCCATTGCATCATGCTCGCGACTATGACTGCAGAACTCCAAAAGTCCTATGAGGACAAGTACCCCTATGAGATGCATCAGGATCTGCTGGAACGCTACCACCAGAGCGCCAGGCAAGATAGGTATAAGATCATCACTTCGATGATCACTACCAAAATGGGTAATGGAGAGTCCCTTACCGCCCATCTGCAAAAGATGCAAAGATATGTTGATCGCCTGCTGAAGTTGAATGTGAACTTCGATGAAGAGTTAGCAATTGACATCATCCTTCACTCATTGCCTTCCTGCTATAGCCAGTTCCGCATGACCTACCACATAAATAAGGAAGAGGTCTCCTTGAGCAAGCTTCAGGGCTTGTTGAGGACTGCTGAGAGCAACCTCAAGGATAAATATGTTGCATCACCTCCAACTCTAGCTGCTGCTCCTGTCTTGGAAATAGGGCAAGGGAAGGATAAGAAGAGGAAGGCCTCCTCAAGGGGCCACCACAAGGTAAAGTTCTAAGATGGCACCTCTTCTAGTGGAACCAAAGTTGGTTCTGCTAAACCCAACTCAAACCCTAAAGAGGCAGAGTGCCACTACTGCCACAAGATAGGGCATTGGAAGAGAAGCTGCCCAGAATATCTGCAGGCCATCAAGGATGGAAAGATCAAGCCATCTTTTGCAGGTATTTACACAATTAAATCTAATAGTTTATCATATGCTACTTCTTGGGTTCTTGATACAGGATGTGGTTTTCACATATGTTCTGATTTGCAGGGACTAAAAACAAATAGGGATGTGGAGTGTGGAACGATGAATCTGATCATGGGAAACAGAAGATCGTCGCCTGTGACCAAGATTGGAGTCTACTCTTTAATGCTTAAGAATGGATTAGATTTAAATTTGAATAATTGTTGCTATTCGCCAGATATGGCTAGAAACATCATTTCATTTCATGGTTTATATAAACAAGGCTTTAGATATTAATTTGATAATGAAAAGGGTTCTATTTATGCTTATTTTAATAATTTTTTATATTTTGAAGCATTTCCTTGTAATGGAATATATGAAACTGTGATGGTTGTAGACAACTTAGGAAATGATGTGTTGTGTGTGGATTCTTCCAATAGTATGGATAAAGCATGCTTGTGGCATTGTCGTCTTGGACATGTCAACAAGAAACACATAGCCCAACTCCAAAAGGATGGAGTGTTGGAGTCATTCGACCTTAGGGATGATGACGTTTGCGAGTCTGGTTGACTTGGAAAGATGACCAAGTCACCCTTCACTGACACTTGTGCGAGGGGTGAGGGTTTATTGGATCTCATACATACAGATGTATGTGGACCCTTTAGATCCACCATAAGGGATGCAAATCGCTTCTATGTGACTTTCACAGATGATTATAGAAGATATGGGTATATCTACTTGATCAAGCACAAGTCAGAAACCTTTGAAAAGTTCAAAGAGTTTAAACAAGAAGTGGAGAATCAGTTGGGCAGGAAAATGAAGATGCTTCGATCTGATCGAAGTGGAGAGTACCTAAGTCTTGAATTCCACAACTACCTCAAGGAATGTAGAATAGTTTCACAATTGACGCCACCTAGGACACCACAATTGAATGGTATAGCTGAGAGGCGTAATCGAACCTTGCTAGACATGGTTAGTTCCATGATGAGTCGTGCTTCACTACCTATCTCATTATGGGGGTATGCCTTAGAGACTGCCGCCCATATCCTTAACTTAGTACCTACGAAGAAGGTTGCCAAAACACCTCACGAGATGTGGACAGGGAAAGCTCCCTCGTTGGCACATATCAAGTTTGGGGTTGCGAGGTTTTCGTAAGACGAGACACTCACGACAAGCTCGAACCTCATAGTGAGTGATGTATTTTCATCGGCTACCCACAGAAATCCTTTGGATATCTCTTCTATAGACCGAGTGACAATGTAGTCTTCGTTGCGAGGAGAGGGGTTTTCCAAGAGCGAGAACTCATAAGCCAAGGAGACAGTGGGAGGCAGATCGAACTTGAAGAGCTTCAAGAGTCGAGCGATGAAGGAACCTCTAACACTGGCGCTCAATCCGAGGAGGAAACTCTGGTTGAACCGATTGACGAGTCCTTACCTCTTAGACGTTCCAAAAGAGTTAGTGTTCCACCCCAGTTTTATGGTTTTCATATTACTATGGAAGGGGATACGTTCATTAGTGATAGTACACTAGTGAATATAGACGAACCTAACAACTATATGGAAGCCATGGCAGGCCTGGAGTCTGCTAAATGGAAAGAGGCTATGGACAGCGAGATCCAATCCATGTATGACAACCATGTTTGGAATTTGGTTGACAATGTACCAAGTCGTAAGAGGGTCGGGTGCAAGTGGATCTTCAAGAAGAAGACTGACGTTGATGGAAATGTGCACACTTACAAGGCGCGATTGGTTGCGAAGGGTTTCACTCAAACTCCTGGAGTTGACTACGACGAAACCTTCTCACCAGTTGCGAAGATAAAGTCTATCAGGGTGATGCTGACCATTGCTGCATTTCATGACTATGAAATATGGCAGATGGATGTCAAAACCACTTTCCTTAATGGGAAGTTGGCTGAGGATGTTTACATGGCTCAGCCGGAGGGTTTTGTGAATGCGAAGCATCCCAATAGAGTGTGTAAGCTTGAGAAGTCCATTTATGGACTTAAGCAAGCGTCTCGAAGATGGAATCTTTGTTTTGACGAGAAGGTCAAAGAATTTGGCTTTCTGCGAAGCGAAGATAAATCGTGTGTATATGTCAAAGCCAGTGGGAGTGTAGTAAGCTTTCTCGTATTGTATGTCGACGACATACTACTTGTAAGGGTCGAATTGTTGTAATTAGTCGAAGTATGTTTTGGACTCTTCGAATATTTTGTAATGTATTTTACTAGGGCGCTTTTATTCGAAGCTTTAGAGTCAATGCCTTAGTATATTTTTTGTATGCTTTCGTTCTTTATAAATAGGGTTATTTACTAGAGTTAGAAAAGAACTTTTACAGACTTGTCTACTATTCTCTGTAAAGAATTCGAAAGCATAATAGAGCATAACAATATCATATTTACATCGTGTGTTCAAATCTCATATTCTTACTTGAATTCATACTCTGATGAATTCACTACTCGATTCATTGATTCATCAATTGGTATCAGAGCAGGAATCATATCTCTGATCTGATTTTCACGCTGTTCAAAAAGTTTTTGAATCAATTTTTTGATTCAAAAGTTTCCGCACTTTTTGAAAGTGAAAAATTTGTCTAGATCTTAGTCCGTGATTCGATTCTGCATTTGAATTGTTGAATCGAGTGTTATTCTCATCAATTCGATTTGATTCATCTAGTTTGTTTTCAAATTCTCAAATCTTTTCAAACTTCTCAAAATCTTCTTCCGTACAACAATGACGAGTTTCAATCTCAATTCGATGACCTCGTTTTCTCATCTGCTAGGTTCATCAACCAAAATTCCAATGCTAATCCCTAAATACTATGATTAGTGGGCTGATCGTATGCAGGATTATCTGAATGGTCTGGATGAAGAATTATGGTCATGTATCACTGGAAATGTCAATGTTCCAGTGAATGTTCAACCAATTGGATCATCTTCTACAAATTCTGGAGTTGATAATCAAACTGATCGTCTGAAGAAACTGGAGAAGAGGTGTATGAGGGAACTGCGAGGTGCATTACCTCCAGTTGTGTACAATTATGTTAGGAGTTGTACAAGTGCAAAGGAAGTCTGGAACAATCTGAAAGATAAATTTCAAGGAAGTGAGAAGACAAAAATCAATTCAGTTAAACAGTGTTTGGTTGAGTTGAAATATTTCAAACAAAAAGAAGGAGAAACAATTGAAGTTTACTATGATCGTCTGAACGAGTTAATCTATCGGTGCAATCGTTATGGAATTACCAGAACTTCAATGGAATTCAATCTCATCTTTGTAATGGGGCTTCGAAAAGAATAGAGAAGTGTGAGTATGATGGTGAAGAATCAACAAAGTTTTGATACATCAACTCTCAATGATTTGTATAATCAATTGAAAACACACGAAATTGAGGTAAATGAAATTGCTGAGGAATCGAAGTTGAATTTGGGAGGTCCATTAGCTCTTGTATCAAAGATTTCTGAGAAAGAAGCTGAAAATGGTTATTCTGAGGAAGAAGAAGGATTCATCATGAATTCGGATGATGAAGCAATAGCATTTTACTCGAATAATCGTGTCAAGAAATTTTTCAAAAAGCCTTTCAATTCGAAGACTAAGCTTGCTGAGGTGAAAGGAAATTCAGTGAGTAAAAATGTTGTTGAGGAGAAAAAGAAAGTTGAGAAGAAAGATTCGAAGATAGCTGATGGAAAGGGTGAGAAGAAGCTGAAAGGTGATGCAGGAATAGATTGTCATTATTGCAATGGTGCGAATCATCTTGCAAATGACTGTATGCTTCGAAAGAAAGATGAGAGGAAAAATAAAGTCAAAGATGAGGCATATTATGCAGAAAAGCTTGAGGTGGTTCGTGCTAAAGCATAGAATTTGTCATTGGTTGCAAAGGGTGAGCATGAGGATGAAGATGGAACTTATCAAATCTGGTCATCCGGGTCAGACGATGAGGAAATGAGGAATCCAACGCATGGGGCGTTGTATGGGAAAATGCAGAAGGACTCAGATGATGAGGGATTCGAAGTGAGGGGACGATGCTTCGTATCCAAAGCAGCTGACAAATCTCCAATGACAACAACGGTACGTAAAATTCTCGAATCTTTTAATATTCCTACACATGCTTATGATTCTGAACTAATTTCTTTTGATGAGACGGTTACTTATTTTGATTCAATTGTTGTGTCTGCTAGCAATGAGGCCAACAAGTTGTCAATGGAGTTGTTAGAGGTCAAAAAGAGATTAGACATGAAAATAAGCAAAATTGAATGTTTGGAATTACAAATGACAAATATAATGTGTGATAGGGATAGGTTCTCGAGTGATGTTAAACTTTTGCTAGCACAAAGAAACATCTATTGTAATTCTGCTAAACGACTTTATAGCAAATTAACTGATTTACATCATTCATGTGATATAAGTAAAGAGCAACATAGAAAATTACTACCTTTCCTAGCATTCGAAAGAGCCAAGGTAGATAATATTTCGTATGATTGTGAGCAAATAATAGTTGATTTTGACAGAGTCCCTGATGATAGATATAAATATGGAATTGTCAAAATTGATGAATGTCTTGATGTGAATGAATTAGTTAACATAGTGAATGATACTTTGACTAAATCTGAACAAATTCAAATTTTGAAAAAGACTGAGAATTCAACATCTGATTCTCAATCTAATTTTGCTGATATTGAAGATAATTCTGACAATATTAGTGAAATTAGTGAACTTGAAGATGTTGATTGTTCTCAGTTGTCTGTTGTTAATGTTGCTTCAACATCTAAAGGAAAAGATAAAGTTAAGGATTTGATGGTTGAAAATGAAACTGATATACCCTCAACTTCGAAAGTTTTTGATATGAACTTCGTGGATCTCAAAAACAGCCAAACTGATGATAGTGATGATGAAGATGAAGTGAACATTTCGAAGGAAAAGAAATATTCAAAGGAAGAAGAAAGTCCTCGAATTGTGGTTGATCAGGTGTATGGTGATACACAAAAGTTCGAAAAAGTGATGAATGAAAAAGGTGAACACTATCTTGAAACGAATTTAGTGGTTTATCCAAATTTCAAATGTACAGATAATGTCATTTTTCCAAATCAAGTTTTCGTAACTACTGGAAATGTTGAGAAAATCAAACCAGAATTAAAGAAGTTAGTTGAAGAGGATAATTCAAAAACAACTGATGAAGGTTTTTTCACAAATCAAAGCACAGTTGAAAACAACTTAACAAAGAATTCATATGTTTTCCAACGTCAAAAACCACAAAGAAAATGGGTTGAAAAATCAAAAATTGAAAAAGAGAATTCAAAACAAGTTGAAAAGGAATGTGAAAAAGTTGTCAAATTAAACTCCAAGGAATTCAAAGATCAAATTGACAAATTTTCGAAGGAAAACAACATTTCAAAAAGACAAGCAAGAAAGAAAATATTTTGGCAAAATGTTGAGTCACAAAAGATGTCTGAATCACAATCACCCAAAAATGTTTTCAAAGCTAAAAATTCATCTTTTCAACAAAACCTCAACATTCATATCAATCAAATCATTCAAAGTCTGAAGTGAATAAACAACCAAGGTTTTCGAAAGTTTCAGAAACTAATATTCCAAGAAAATTATCAAATAACTCAAAACCAAATCAAAAATTCTTTCAACGTCAACATTTTAAATCAACAGTTGATACATCATATGCTAAATCTTTTATAACAAAACCAAAAGTTGATTTTGTTCCTATAAAGCCAAATTTTCCAAATCAAACGAAGAAAGAAACTATGAAAACTTCACGAGAAAAAGGAATAACGTCAAGGAAGAACATTGATCATTGGCTTGAAGGAAAAGGAAAGATGTATCAGTCAAATAAATTTTCAAAGGAGAAAATTCACGAAGCATATGAAAAGTATGTGAATAATTCATCAAATGGCAGTTCATCGTCTAAGGATTCGAACATATCAGTCAAAGCATGGAAACCAGTTATAAAAGCAAAGAATGTTCATTCACAAACTCAGACTTCGAAGGGTAATGTCAGTGAACATTCGAAACCATCAAAAACTAATGTTTTGGTTCATTTAAATGAAGAAGTGAACTTAATTGATAGTCTCAAAACAAAAGTTTGTGATTGGGTTAAAAGTTCTTCATTACATTCGAAATTGAAATCTATTTTCCAAGGACCCAAAAAGCCTTGGGTACCTAAAATTTTCCATTGAATGTAGGTACTATGTGATGAGAAATATGATAACAAGTGGTACATCGATAGTGGTTGCTCTCGTCACATGACTGGGAAGAAGGAGAATTTACGAGATTTTCGAAGTCTCAAAAATGCTGGAGTAGTGAAGTTTGGGAACAATCAAAAATGTCAAGTCAAAGGATATGGGAAGATCACGAATGGTCAATTCACAGTGAATCGGGTGGCATATGTTGAAGGTCTTCAACATAACTTGATAAGTGTTTCTCAACTTGTTGTGGGCACTGGCAATCAAGTTTTTTTTAACGAAGAAGGAAGTATTATTTCGAATGTTACAACAAAAGAGGTGTTACTGAAATCCAAAAGGAAAGGTGACATGTTCACTTTAGACATCAATCTGACAGTAGGGAAACCTGCTATATGTCTTCTTTCGAAGGCAACATCAGACTTAAGTTGGCTTTGGCATCGAAGACTTTCTCATCTCAATTTTCGAAACATCAATAAACTTGTGGTACAAGATCTGGTAAGAGGTTTACATGTACTTAAATTTGACAATGATTCTTTATGTGCAGCTAGTGAAGTTGGCAAGCAACATAAACAAGGTCATCCAATTACGATTGATTCGAAAATAGCTACACCTCTGGAGCTCTTACATATTGATTTGTGTAGTCCTTCGACTGTTTCAACTCTCAACAAGAAAAGGTATATTTTAGTGATTGTTGATGATTTTTCCAGATTTACGTGGGTTTATTTTCTCAGGCTTAAATCTGAAGTTGCACAAATCATGATTGACTTTATCAAAAAGATGGAAACAACATTGAAGAAGATTGTTCGAAAAATTAGGAGTGATCATGGCACTGAATTTAAGAACAAGGTTCTTGATTCATTTTTGGTGGACAAAGGGATTTCACATAATTTTTCATCTCCATACACACCACAACAAAACGGTGTTGTTGAACGAAGAAATAGGTCTCTATGCGAAGCGGCAAGGACTATGTTGGTATATGCGAATCTTCCACAATATCTTTGGGTTGAAGCAGTATCAACCGCATGTTTCACTCAAAACAGATCGTTTATTCATCGTCGTTTCAACATTACTCCGTATGAAATTCTCAACAATCGAAAACCTAATGTCAAATTTTTCCATGTTTTCGGATGCAGGTGCTTCATTATGAATCACAAGGATAATCTTACGAAATTTCAAGCAAAAGCAAATGAAGGGATTTTCTTGGGATATTCGCATAATTCAGTTGCATATCGTGTGTTGAATAAAAGAACACGAAAAGTTGAAGAAACTTTTAATCTTACATTTAGTGATTACTACATTAAACAAACAACAACTCAGTTTGAAAATCATCCAATTCTGAAAAACATACAAGATGAATCTGAATACTCACAAACATTAGATATTGAGTATGATTTAATTTTTGGAATTTCAGATCATGCTGTTGATGCTGAAATCAATGCAAGTGATAATCATATCTCTAAACTAACAAAGCTTAATGATATTTCAACATCAAATTCTCCAGAAAATGGCGAAAGTATGCAAAACAATCCAGTGGAGGGGGAGCGCCGGGATTCGAATACATTAGATAACGAACAACATTCTTTCGAGGGGGAAAAAGAAAGGATGAATGATGATGTTGAGGGGGAGCATTCAGAAAATATTGAAGATAATAATGATTTTGATAATGCTTGTTCGGTTGTAGGCTCAGAAAGTGATGATATATACGAAGATGCACCTTTGGAATTTGATCCAGCATATCCGCCAACGGAAAAGTGGACAAAAGATCATCCAAAGGATCAAGTAATTGGGAATCCACAAGAGGGAGTTTTAACAAGAGCTCAAATTCGTGGAAAGAATGAGGTATTGAATACTCATCAAGAATTTTGCATGTTCAATGTTTTCATTTCTAAGATTGAACCAAAAACATTTAAGATTGCAATGGAACACTCAGATTAGGTTGTTGCAATGCAATCTGAATTGTCTGAATTTGAATGAAAAAAGGTTTGGAGGTTAATTCCTAAACCTGAAAATGTTTCGATTGTCGGGTTAAAATGGATTTTCAAAAATAAAACCGACAAAGATGGAAATATTGTTCAAAACAAAGCCATACTTGTTGTTAAAGGATATTCACAACAAGAAGGAATCGACTATGAAGAAACTTTTGGCCCTGTCGCAAGACTCGAGGCGGTTCGTATATTTCTGGCTTATGCAGCTCACAAAGATTTTGATGTTTATCAAATGGACGTGAAATGTGCATTTCTAAATGGTGAGCTTGAAGAAATTGTTTACGTGGAACAACCCCCAGGTTTTATTAACGAAGAATTTCCAAATCATGTTTATATTTTAGACAAGGCAGTTTATGGTTTGAAACAAGCACCACGAGCATCGTATGCAACTCTTACCTCATTTTTGAAACAATCTAAATTTAAACAAGGATCAGTTGATCCCACATTATTTCGAAAGAAAGTGGGGAATCATCTAATGCTTGTTCAAATTTATGTTGATGATATTATTTTTGGCTCGACTGACCCTGCTTTGTCTAGAGAATTCGAAGATTTGATGAAAAGTAAGTTCGAAATGAGCATGATGGGAAAAATCAATAATTTTCTTGGTTTGAATATTCGTCAAAACAGAAAAGGAATTTTTATTAATCAAGAAAAATATACGAAGAATCTGTTGGAAAAGTTTGGATTGACGAATAGCACGAAGTTACGAGTTCCAATGGCAACGGGCATAAAGCTTACATCTTCGTTAGATAAACCTGCTGTTGACATAACTTTATATAGGAGCATGATTGGTTCATTAATTTATCTTACAGCTAGTAGACCTGATATCATGTTTTCTGTGTGTAATTGTGCTAGGTATCAGTCTAATCCACGAGAACCACATCTCACTGCTGTGAAGAATATCTTTTGTTATCTTCAAGGAACAATTTCGTTAGGATTGTGGTATCCTTCGAACACTGGGTTCTTTGTACAAGCATATTTGGATGCAGACCTGGGTGGTTGTAATCTTGATCGAAAAAGCACAAGTGGTGGATGTCAATTTCTTGATGGCAAATTGGTGAGCTGGCAGTCGAAAAAGCAAATATGTGTATCAATTTCAACAGCTGAAGCAGAATATGTGGCTGCTGCTGCTTGCACTTCACAAATAATATGGATCCAAAGTCAATTGCGTGATTATGCAATTAATATGAAAAAGATTCCATTATATTGTGATTCTCAAAGCGCGATAAGAATTTGTCATAACCCTGTGCGACATTCGAAGACTAAACATATAGCTCTTCGTTATCATTTCGTCAAAGATCACGTGGAAGATGGAAATATTGAAGTACATTTCGTGAAAACAACTGATCAGTTAGCTGACATTTTCACGAAAGCTTTAGATAAAAAAATCCCTTGTGAAGATTGTAGAAGGACTTGGAATGATCGATGGAAATTATGTTCCATGCAAAAAAGAAGAATGATGCATGATAAGGAATGATTCAGAGGCGCTAACTAAAAGATAATGCAAAATCATTCAGCATTCAGAGGTTACTGTTCATAGTCAATGCTTCGACCCCTTCGAATTCGCACATTTGTTACTTATTCTAAGGGTTGATTCAGAGGTTATTGTTCATAGTCAATGCTTCGACCCCTTCGAATTCGCACATTTGTTACTTATTTTAAGGGTTGATTTAGCTGTTACTGTTCATAGTCAACGCTTCGACCTTTTCGCATTCGTACATTTGTTACATATAAGGGGATGATAAAATTTTGCATATTTGCATCAAGTACTATTTCAATTTTCGAAAATTCAAAAATCCAAAAAGATTTTCGTTTATTTTGTCATTTAATTTTCGAAAAATTTAAAAATTCAAAAAGATTTTTGTTTGTTTTGTCATTTAATTTTCAGAAAATTCCAAAATCCAAAAATATTTTCGTTTATTTTGTCATTTAATTTTCGAAAAATTTAAAAATTCAAAAAGATTTTCGTTTGTTAAGTCTTTATTTTCGAAAAATCAAAACATCAAAAATATTTTGATTCCTATTTCTTTTTAGTATTTTGTTGCAGATTCTCATGAAGATACAGCGGATATTATGCTTGCAGTACTCGGGTACGGTACATTTTTCGTATGAATCGATAAATTTTTCATCATTCGAACTAGTTAGGATGTCCCTAGAAGCATGCTGCTGTATGTTGACCAAAGCCTCCATGACTCAATGTGTGAGTAAGAAAGCCTTAATGAAATTATTCATACGAAGATTTCTTCCCAATCAGGATTATATTCACATTAGTCTTTGAGCTACCTTACTCTTCTCAAAATGAGTTAAGAGTTTACTGTTTGGTCCAAACACAACAGAGGTACTTTTCGTGTCTTACATCAATCTTTTTCGTCCATAAAATTCTTTCACGATCACACACGAAGACATATGTCCGAGAGGTCTTTGATCAAACCCATCAAGACTTAGATATATCAAAACTCTGTGTTTATGATCTGACATCATGAGACCGTGATGAAAGTGAAACCCAATTTTCATTAACTTTAACGAATTGACGGGGAACTAAGTTCCAGATTTTCATGAAACTTTTGTTTCTGTACCAAAATTCAAAACTCCAAATCATATTCATTTCGAATGAGTGATCTTGATCAAACATTCAAAACCCACGATGTTTGTTATCCAACAAGATCCAGCATATAAATTTTTTTCTTGAATATGATTTCCGTGTGAGTTTCATTCGAATGTCCTAGTCATTTCAAAATTTTTCAAAGCCAACTTGTCACTGACTACACTAGTCAAACAATTAATTTCTATTACAATTTCTCACCTTATGTTTAGGATGACATGTAACGAAATTTTAAACTATCCTCGAAGCATTATAAAAGAAGCCCTTTGATACTTATCAACAAGTATTCGATTGTAATTCACGGGAACCCATACAAGCTATTGATCATTTCTCTTAATGATTAATGAAGTAATCTTTGCCCGGGATTTCATCTACTTTTGTGTCAATGGTTTGACATCACAATATCCCATATTTTTATTATATTTGTTTCTCGTCTCTATTTTTTTGGAACACATCACTCACGAAATCCTTGAGGTTCTGAGTAATACCAACTCAGGCTGATGATTTCGAACTTTGGGCGTATGACTTCGCTTTTCATCCAAAAGTGAAAGAGCCTTGCTTCCATTCGAAGGGTTCTGACGGTTACAGTTTTCTTGGGGATTACAAGACAGGCTGTTTATAAATGACGTATGGTATTCTGTCCGTTTCTCAAGGCGATGTGACAGCTACTTTTTGACGCATGGCTACTTTTACGCAGTAATGGTCCGATTTTCAAGGTGCCACGTCGGGTATCATTAAATACATATCCCGCTTCAAATTCAAATTTAAGGGTTACATATAAAAGGGAATTCCAGGGGTTCATTGTCAGTTTACGCGATCAAAAAGCAAATATCCCAAAATTCTCTGTTCATCATCATCTTCAAACCCTAACAATGGCGACTTCTGCTCATGTTGATTCTCATACCACTGAAGATGCTTCTTCATTACCAATAATGAAGATTCAAGTAACAAACTACTATTTGGAGGGTGACGTTTCTCAGTTCCCGGAAGAATTAAAGATGCTCATAGTTGCTTTGAAGAACTCGGTTTTGGCCAAAGCGATGTTCAACTCTTTCTCTGTTCCATTGTCCTGGCTTTCTCAAGCAGGATCAACTGCGACATATAACAAAGCAACTGATACGATTACTTTTCATCTGGTGAACGACAAAAAGGTCAGGCTAACCAAGAAAGTATTTTTCCAAATTCTTGATATTCCGAATTTGCCTCCATATATTTCATTTACTTTTCCACAAATCGTTCACATGTTTAATGAGATGGGATATCAGCCACCATTGTCCAAGATTAGTGATTTTAAGAAATCTGGTCTTCCACGAATCTGGAATTTCTTATTTGGTATTTTTCTACGCTGTTTGACTGGGAGATCAGCTGGCCTTGATAAAGGAAGAATGGAGGTTTATGCCATGGTTGCTGGAATCTACTATGATTTTCAAGTAGATTATTCTACACAGTTGTGGAAGGAATTTCAAAAGGGTGTAGAACACACGAATGCTATTCATGGTATTTTATGTGCAAGATACTGGAGTTTAATTCTGCAACACTTTTACAATAAGGAAGGGATTTTGGTAGCCACTGATGAAGACAAAGCAGTTTTTCAATCTTACCACTATCCAAAGGAGGTTACAGATAATGCTGATGTTTTTCCTACAGTTGCTCGTATTCCAGATGCGATGCTTAAAAGAGTTGATTCTTCGAACCCTGTATTGGTATCCTATTTGACAACCATTGATTCTTCAATTAAAACTGGTGTTTTACTGGGAGGAGATGATAAGAAAACCAAGAAGTCGAGAAAGCATGAAACTGAATCCAGATCTTCGAACCCAAAGAAGAAGCCTGAAACAGTTGAAGTGACTGTTGCTGAGACTCCAGTAATTGAGCCCATTATTGAAGAAACACGAGAACATGTAGTCCTTCCTTCAAAGACTGGCATGTTTCGAAGAATTAAAATGAAGTCCAAGTCTCCAACGCACAAAGTGGTTCGAAAACCTCAAATAACTCATCAAGGGATTCTAATTAGAGAAGTGCCTGTACCTGTTTCACCGGTGTCCAAGAAACGAAGGGCTGAAGACATGGCAAAGCATTTGTCAAAGAAAAAGAAGAAGAAGACTCGAAAACTTGTAATCTCTACTGAGTCAAGAAATGATGATAGTGAAAGATTTCCTGAAACTCCAGAGTTTACTCTTACACCGAAAGTTTCACTGCTGAGAAGACAGTTGTCATACCATCCAAAAATTCGATTGCCAAATCAATCCCTATACACGTATCTGATACGGATGCAAATGCCAATATGGGTGAAGGAGGTTCGAAGAATGAAGCTACAGGTCCATCTACTTCTGCTCCTTTTGCAAGTATTGTTTCTTTACCGTTATCTTCTACTCCTCTTACTTCAACAACAGATTCCCCAACATTCGAACACATTCTTGATCAACCCTTTACGTCTATTTTTTCTTCTCAATCTACTGAGCCACCCAAAACAACTTCACCTATTCAAG
The DNA here is from genome assembly GCF_052849685.1 of Lactuca virosa. Taxonomy (NCBI): domain Eukaryota; kingdom Viridiplantae; phylum Streptophyta; class Magnoliopsida; order Asterales; family Asteraceae; genus Lactuca; species Lactuca virosa. The sequence continues at coordinate 321,236,165 of NC_136429.1, forward strand.
AAACTGTTTGTATGGAGACAGAGCCTGATAATGAGGGGTTTGGCGGTATGTTTGACGACTTGGAGTTTTATGAAGAAGAAGAGCAGTTTCCAGATCACATGTTGATGACCATGAAATTGTTTAAGATTTTAAATCAAAAGTTAAATTCAGTCATTCAATCTCAAGCAGATCTAGGGGTTGGTTTGTCTGTTTCAAGTGTTGAAGTTGATTCATTGCTGAAGGTGTTTGAATCCAAAATCATAAGTAAAGTATCGGGGATGCTTAAAGATTCTGAATCTCGATTTTTGGAGAAGATTGATCATAATGATCAAAACAATGAAATTCAGATCAATTCTCAGAGATCGAAGTTTGCTGGTGATCTGAAAGAATTGAAGAATGTTGCAAAGGAACGACATGTTCTTTTTATTCAAGATGTGAAGAAAGTTCGAGAGGATGTCAACTTGCAAATTCACGAACTTCGTGAAGATATGAAAAGAGAAATAGCAACTGTTCAACATGACTATGCATCATTGCATCAAAAGGTTGATATCATTTGTGACACACTCACTCGATTTGTTAAGTTGTATGAAAATTTGAGTCCTCAAATTACTCAACTTTCAACATCCGAAAGTGCAAGCTTTGACGAAGTGCTTAAGTTGCTTAAGGAGTTAAAAGAGATCTCTGATAGGCCAGTTTCTTCTCCATTGATTACTTCTGAATTTTTATCTCAGAAGTTTATCCAATTCGAAGCCATTCTCAACAAGCAACTTGCTCCTCTCTTTCGCATATCAAGTCTTCTTCCAACCACAAATGCCCCACCTGTTTTCACAGGGGTGCAAGGGGGAGAAAGAAAAGCTAGTGAGTCGAAGACTAGTGGAGAAGATGCGAAAGTTGTGGGAAAAGTCTTTTCTTCGAAAATCCCTATAACAAAACCAATAATTGTTTCTGGTGAACAGGTGACTTCAACAGTCGTAACAACAATGCCAATTGCAAGACCAATTTCGAAAGGAATTGTGATTGGTAAATCTTCGGAGACTGGTGGGAGTGGTTCAAAACCAAAAGTGACAACTGACAATCAAGCATTGAAAGATAAAGGGAAATCGATTGTGGTGGAAAAATCAAAAGAAGAAAAGAAGAAACCAAAGCAGAGTTATTTGGTCACAAATACTGATGCATGCCAGTTGGATTTTCCCATAAACGAAATGATGTTTATCATGCCTCAGTTCAAAGCGGAAGGGAATTTTAAAAATAAAGATGAAGGTACACACATGAAAATTCGTTTTCATGCTGTTCTTGGAAAAGCCCCTGAGGAAGTTTGGTCTTTAATAAAAATCAAGAAGGTCATAAGTATGAAAAAGGATGTGGTTTTCGAAAACACAGTCCAAAATGTTAAGTATGTGGTTGCTAGGGCAAATGGAAATATTTGCGAATTCACTGTTGCAAATTTTCCATTAATGAACTTGTATGATCTTATACAAGTTGCACTACTTTTGAAAGACAAATCATTCTCATACCTTCAAAACACAGAACCAGATGAATTCAAGCTTGGAGTAGCTCACATCAAGATTTTTATTGAAAACTATTATGAGTGCTTGGCACTAACAGATGTTGAATTAGCTACTCCTAAAGGAATGGAAATTAAAGCTCTGATGGCTCCTACGAAGACTCAGGTTGAATTGAAGAAGTATGTTGATGGTGAAATTTGCCTGAAGCCTTTTGGAATTGTCTTCGCAAGAAAAGACAAAGCTGGAAAGTCTAAACGGTTCTTATTCCAAGCAAGTGAAGTCGACAGATATTCAACATCTCAATATACGAACTTGATTGTTCGTATGAATCATTGCAAAAAGAACAATGAAGGCGACAAGAAAGAGATGAAGAAGATTATCTCCTAGTACACGGAGATTCGAAGAGTATTACTGTATTCCATCACACTTCTTAAAAATTGAAGACTTCGACTATGATTACAAAGGGGGAAATTGTAAGGGTCGAATTGTTGTAATTAGTCGAAGTATGTTTTGGACTCTTCGAATATTTTGTAATGTATTTTACTAGGGCGCTTTTATTCGAAGCTTTAGAGTCAATGCCTTAGTATATTTTTTGTATGCTTTCGTTCCCTATAAATAGGGTTATTTACTAGAGTTAGAAAAGAACTTTTACAGACTTGTCTACTATTCTCTATAAAGAATTCGAAAGCATAATAAAGCATAACAAGATCATATTTACATCGTGTGTTCAAATCTCATATTCTTACTTGAATTCATACTCTGATGAATTCATTACTCGATTCATTGATTCATCACTACTCATGGGAAACGACATCCCGACACTGCAGGAGGTTAAGTCCTGGCTCGAGAAGTGCTTCGCTATGAAGGACCTCTGAGAGGCTTCCTATATTTTGGGAATAAGGATAGTGAGAGACAGAACTAAGAGACTAATATGACTTAGTCAGAATACTTATTTGGACAAGGTACTAAAACGTTTTAGTATGGAGAATTCTAAGAAAGGGAAGTTACCAATCCAGAGTAATGGAAAGTTGAGTAAGACTCAAAGTCTGAGTACTGAAGTAGAGATAGCAGAGATGAGCCGAGTACCATACGCTTCCGCAGTTGGCTCAATCATGTATGCTATGACTTGTACTCACCCTGATGTTGCCTTCGCTTGAGCATGGTCTGCAGATATCAAGGGAACCCTGGCAGAGTACATTGGATTGCGGTAAAGAATATTCTTAAGTACCTTTGGAGGACCAAGGAGTGGTTTCTAGTCCTTAGTGGGAGTGATGACTTAAAGGTGCGAGGGTACAGTGACGCCAACTTTCAGACCGACAGGGACAACTATCATTCGCAGTCGGGCTGGGTCTTTACCCTCAATGGAGGAGCAGTAACTTGGAAGAGTTCCAAACAGGAAACCGTAGCTGATTCAACTTGCGAATCAGAGTACATTGCAGCGAGCAAAGCGTCAAAGGAGGCAATATGGTTGAAGAACTTCATTGGAGACCTTGGAGTTGTGCCAACCATAAAGGAGCCTATGGATATTTTTTATGATAATGAAGGAGCGGTTGCCTTGACCAAGGAACCTAGAGATCACGGTAGATCTCGACATATCGACAAAAAATATCACTTTATTCGACATCGGGTGGAAGAGGGACTCCTCGTAGTGAAGAGGGTATCGTCAGAAGATAACCCAACAGATCCGCTTACGAAGGGACTGAGCAGGGTTAAGCACTTGCAGCACGCTAGGAGCATTGGGCTGAAGGACGATATTAGTTTAGATTAGATAGTTTGGAAACGTGTAATAGATAAGTTGTTATTAACATTTGATGGTTAAATAAAGGAGTATTATTTATTAGTAATATTAATGTCTTATGTTAATCTTTTACCTGTTGTTTCATTTTGCATGTTTTGACTTCCTGAATAATTGAATTATTTGATAATAATCGAATTATTCAAACGGTCCACAGTCGTTCATATGTTTGAAGTAGATATGAATGAAGACTGTCATGAATTGGTGTGTAGATTGTCTAAAATGTGTTAGACATAACAAAGGTTTGCTACAACGTTCATGAATGCTTATGAAATTGATTTGAGCATTGGAGTAAACCCACACTTGATGGAATCACTTCATGGAATTTATCACGAGTGATCGCAAGATGGTCTTAAAACCTAGATATATGGTTTATTGTTTGTTAATTGGTTGTGCATTCATAATGCGTAAACGCATCAGTAACTTGATGTTATAAAACGCATTGTTGTGTATGATTTGATTAGTGGATAGTAAATGCATATAAGTCGAAGTTTATCTGTTCCTTTTATACTAAGAGGGTAAAAACGATATCAGGGCCCCTCGATGATTTGATTTGACTTATGTGTCGGGCCCGATCAGGACTGAATTGATGTGTTCAGTTAAGTTCTATGTCAAATGAATCTGAGATCGAGAAACCAATTGCTGGACAATAAGTATGACCATGTTCCATGTAATTGTCCGTACGATATCTAGAACATAGGATTATACGATCCCTTATCTGAAGGACATGTTACTGATAAGATCAGAGTTTGACAGCGTCTTTGAGAGCTACGATTGCTAATCGGATTATGCTTGCATAGTTACTAGACTTATCCAAGTGGGAGACTGTTGGATTAGTGTCTAAGCCTGTAACTATATTTGGTAAGTACTTGACCCAATTGTGCATGGTCCTTTTGGGTTGCCTTCACCATAATAACTTGACAGGGTGATTTATGAAGAGAGAAGAGATATTATTATATTAATATATTATGAGAATAATATATTAAAAGAATAATAATATTATTTAATTAATATTAGTCATAAATTAATTAAGAATTAATTTGATGACTAAAAGAGGTTAATTGAATAAAGGGGCTGAAACTGTCAATTGTGTGATAGTTAGTTTTTGGGTTATGGATCCTTGTGAATATAGGGTGGCCGAAATTAGGGAGTATGGGCTCATTGATTTTGTCCAAGCCTTACTCTAGAAGGATCCTTGGATTGCTTAGGGCCTAAGTTATTCAATTAGGGTTAGGTATGTAACCGTAGTAGCTCATAGTATAAATAGACCCTTAGGGTTGGAGAAATCGGCCACCTTGCTTCCTTGGGAACCATAGAGCCGATTTCTACACCTCTCTCCTCTCTCCAAGTCAACCTCTTGCTAGTTGGTGTTTGTAAGCCATTAGAGGAGTGACAATTGTGACTCTAAGCTCCAAGAACAAGAAGATTCAAGCAAGCAACTAAAGGTATTCTTCTAGATCTGATTTCATATGTTATATTTAAATTGTAATCACTAGATCTAGGATTGTAAGCCTTGGATATATTGCATGTTCAATTAGAGAAACCTAGATCCAAGCATTAGGGTTTGCATGTGCACATAGGAAAGTTCTTATGGCTCAAACCCATCAGTACTTAGATAAGTACACCATGAAGAGTCTCACAAATTCATTGTTTGAACGAGATTACGATGTATTATTACCCCGTGATTGCTAACCCTGGTACGTTGTATTTGTACCTTTGTTAATGCAAACCCGGTATGATTTATTATTACCCCGTGATTGCTAACCCTGGTACTTTGTATTTGTACCTTTGTTAATGCAAACCCGGTATGATGTATTATTACCCCGTGATTGCAAACCCTGGTACGTTGTATTTGTACCTTTTTTAATGCAAACCCGGTATGATGTATTATTACCCCGTGATTGCTAACCCTGCTACGTTTGTACCCTTGTTAATGCAAACCCGGTATGATGTATTATTGCTTCTTTAATATATTATCCATATACTAAAAGTATTATACATATCTTGGTATAGGTAAATGAATTGTTAGTAATTTCTTTGGAAAGTATACAATCGTGAATCATACTTGTATATTTAGTTTTGAATCATAAATTATACCTATTATAATTTATATGTTCTATCTGATTAGCATGATTTCTCATGGATGAACACCCTTGCTCAGCATGATACAAAGGTAATGATACTGAATGAAGTAACATTTTATATTCATATATGTATAATATATATATATATATATATATATATATATATATATATATATATAATTAAGAAGGAAACGACCTTCGGACAAATAATACCACCTTAATTCCACATCCAGACAAGGAAAAGGAAATAAGATAAGTCATTAGTCCTAAGCCCATCAAATCTTATTTATATATTTATACATATATAAACATGATTTTGGCAATTATAATTTGAAATAGTTTATAAAACCTTTTTCAAAGAATTTAACAGTATTAAAAGAGTTCACATTACTTTAAAGATTTACCATGGCTTAAAGTCATTTTGGAAGTACTTGGTAATCCTTAAATGCATAAGGAAACCCTTTGTGTGATTATTATCACATACAATTATTAACACAATTTAGATTGTGTTCAACTTGTATCCCCCCCCCCTAAAAAGAGTTTAAAACCATTTAGAAAGGTATATTATAGGGGTATGAACTCACCTGATAAGTGGTGATTTGGGCAGCATTTCGTTTCTATAGATGATCTTTCTCGAAGAAACTGCGAGTTTTTGATTAAAAATCAGGCTTTATGCAGGCAGCACTTCGACTGGAAAGAGGTTATCTTCTCGAGAATTCCGGGGCTTCGGGGCTTGCTTCGGGTTTTTGATACGATATCGGGGCCTTGGGGGTTGTTTGTGAGGTTATGGAAGTGAAAGGGGTGAAAAATGGAGAAATTTGGGGTAAAATGTGTGAAAAATCTGAGAAGTCTCGCACCCTTTATATAGGTGCGAGGGTTCGGTTTGAAGAGAGGAGAAGCTGCCGCGTGTTCGGACAGGTGGCAAGGGGGAAGGCAGGTGGCAGCTTCCCATGCGAGGGGGAGGAGGAGTCAGCAGCCACGCGTCATCAGCAGCGAAGGCCACGAGGCCGAGGTTCGGAAGCTTCCACGGTGGTGTCGGATCAGGAATGGACCGAACTTCTGTCCAATCAGGAGGTGCCACGAGTACTTCGGTCCAATCATAAGCGAACATGTGGAGGACACGGGGAAGCCTCGCATGCGAGGTGACGTGGCCGAAGGGTGTCCATGCGATTTTCCCGGTTTTCAACATTTTTCAATTTTCGTGCCAAAAACTTGTGAAATTCATAACATTCGCATACGAGCTCCGTTTTCGACGTTCTTTATATGCACGTGTAGGTAACATTATACTATACGACTTTCGTTTAGACTTCATCGGCTAATTTAGATTTTATTTTAATATTATTGTTTTTACAAATCGGGACAGGAAATCCGTTAAAAATTCATAACTTCTTTTTCCGACGTCCGTTTTCGTCTGCCTTTTTACCGTTGTACTACTTTTGCGAGACCTTCGATTCTCGTTTAAGTTGTGTTGGCTAAATATCGATCGATTTATATTTCGAATTTTTAGCTGTCTACTGCTAAACCGAAAGTTAGGAAAATCATAACTTCCTCATATGAAGTCAGATTTTTACGTTGTTTTTATGAATGTTCTCGGTTTAACATATTCTACAACTTTCATTTAGATTGTTAAAGCTAAAAAGCCTTTTATCAAAAATTCACATTTTACATTGAACAGTGTTTTGCCTGTTTTGTCGCGGATCTTCGATTAGTCATAACTTCTTCGTTATAACTCGGATTTCAGTGTTCTTTATATTTTTGGAAACCTTGTTACAATCTCTACCACTTGGTTCATCCCAATCATGATTATTGATCAATTTATTTTTGACCTAAATTTGACTGGTGTCACAGCAAAGTTGCAGGGTTTGAAAAGTTGTTTTGCTATAATTAAGGGAGAGGAAATTATACATCATTTCAAAATCTAAAAGCTTAGAATGTGAGATTTTAATCAAATTTAGTCAAATATATATGAATGTTATGTTGGAATGGTTCAACATAAGGAAATTCTATATATGGAAATATTAATTGCATTCTCAAATTTGATTATGATTACGGCATCCCTCTTCATAATCAAAATTATGAGAACATGGCAAATAGAAATATTATAGCGAAAGGCTTATTAAGTATCATGTCTTTATGTTAGACATTATGAATCGTATTCCATCTGATTCGGGTATAGGATCGATCACATATGCTATAATATTCTCGAGTTCTAAAGTGGTTAAACAAATGCTAAGGACAATCTAAGGTTCGCCAAGGATTGGTCGCTTAAGGACAATTGGAAGTATAGTAATGGATGAACCATATTGGCATTATTATGAATAGACATGAGTCTATTAATAATGAGTTGTCGTATGGAAAATATGGAATGTTTCCATATTGGGAGTTGAAGAATAGATGGAAAAGTTAGAAACTTTTATGCAAGAAGGATGTTCAAAGGAATGTACTTTGAATTTGAGACTTCATTTCCATGGAATGGTCTTGTAACAATCTCCAAAGGAATATTTTGTAATATCTTTGGTCAAGTCTCTGTGACATTTGGCACCTAGGCATTACAAAAGAATCTTTGCATTATAGTTTAGAATCTAACACTTTCTAGTAATGACAAGAATTTGGAATTCTTACACTTGCAATAAGGATTTAGAATTTTCAAATGAGCATCACTGAAATGTTTTTCAATTGATCTATTTCTTAAAGTAAGGACCATAGACAAACATCGTGAGCATGCTTGGTGCATGGCATAACTATTGTTCAAACAAACATAGTGTGCATTCTTGGAGCATAGCATGACTATTGTTTTAATTCAAGTACTAAGTTGATTATTCGAAACATTATACAATGAATAATGAGTAATCAATATGACTCAAAAGTTTTTGGGCCACATAGGATTAGTATTATTCTTGTGTTTTACTTTGCATGTTTTGACTTCCCGAATAAGTAGGTTATTCAAACCATCCACAGTCGATCATACTTTGGAAGTAGGTATTGAGGCAAGACTGTCATGAATGGGTCTGTAGTTTGTCTAGGATAAGGTGGCTACAGTGTTCATGAGTACATTTGGAATAAGATTCGAGTATTAGATTCAACCCATGCTCATTTGAATCACTTCATGGATTTTATCACGAGTGATCACGACACGATAACATCTTATATTCTTGAAACCAAGACATGTGAGTTGTATTTGCGAGTCGGTTGCACATTGACATATGCAAACGCACCGGTAACTTAGATGTTATAAAACATATCGTTGTGTGTAATTTGATGAGTAAGTACAAGCGAGCATTTGGGTCGAAGTTCATTCGTTCCTTTTACCCCATGTGGATAAAAGCGACATCTATGGGACCCTCGATGATTTAGTGATGACACCAGGCCTAGACTGATTTGATTTGTTCAATTAGTCGGTCGTCATAAATCGAAAATCGGGAAACAACAGATGGACAGAGAAAATCATTATAATCCATGTCTCACTCCATATGATATCTAGAATGGAGGAATATATGATCCCTTATCTAATGGACGCGTCATTGACTAGGTCAGAGTTCGACAGCGGCTTTTAAGAGCTACGATTGCTAGTCGGGTTGGAGTCATGCTTGAAATGATAGTTGTTAGACTTATCCAAGTAGGAGACTGTTGGATTAGGTGTCTAAGCCCATATTATTGGTATGTACTTGACCCGAGAGTAGCATGGTCCATTTGGGTTGCATGGCACCGGAACAATCTGAAGGATGGATAATTGAGAAAAGGTTATTTATGGTTTATTAATATATTATAAGTTCTAATATATTAATATGAAATCATATTATTTAATTAGTATTCATCAAGAATTAATTTGGATATAATTTTGTGATCAAAAGAGACTAATTAAATATACGGGGATTGATTATGAAAATCATTCATTCTTATAAAGTGGGCTTATGATCCATAGTTCTTCATGTTGGGCTAAACCCATGTGGTAACCCATGGATACTCCATATAGGTTTTAACCCATGGAGCATAAGGGATATTGAAAGTCATTAGGGTTTACATGGTATAACCCTGGTTAGCCACACTATATAAGAATCCCTCTAGCTCATGAAATTGGCACTAGTGGTTACCTAGACCTAAGAAAGTGGAAACACAAGAGGGCAAGCCGATTTTATAAGTGCAAGTGACATTTTCTCAAGTTCCTCCATTTGTTGGTGGTGTTGTGTGATTCCATTTGAGGTGCAACACTTCGGGCACTAAGTTCTTAAAGGCTCAAGGTTTCAACTATACTAAAAGGTATGTCATCTAACTTCTATTTCATGTTGTTTATACTTCATTGTATGCTAGTTAGGATGATGCTTTGGAAAATTGAAAGTTTGCATGTATAATAGTGAAAACATAGATCGAAAGCATCTAGGGTTGCATGTACACCATAGAAGTGCTAGAACGCTCAAAACCGAATAGTATTTACGTATGTCTAAACATTAAGGGTATTGTGTAGAATACATATATGTTAATAGACATAGATAGAGATTAGATACTTAATGAGTTAAGTACTAAATGAGTAGTATATAATCTCTTAATCATATAAAGGGATAGATTGTCCACGAGACATGTGCTATGTGAACAATATTATGTTCACTGTGGAAAAAAAGATGACGATTACTTCGGTAATGTCGATAGATGATTACTTCATGCATAGAGTTATGTGTAGTAAGTTAATATTGAGAAAGGTTCCATGAGTCGAACAAGATAATAATGTTCTTGAGAGAATTTAGATGTGATGCATACAGGATTAAGAGTAAGGAATCCTTGACTGATTCAATAGAAGAATATTGGTTAAGGATTTCCAAGCAATCTTAAGAGAGATGAGATTATAGTGTTGGATTAGGTGTCTAAGCCCATAACTATTATTGGTATGTATTCGACCCGAGAGTAGCATGGGCCATTTGGGTTGCATATCATCAGGACAATTTGTTAGGATGGACTTTTGAGAGAAGGTTATTTATGGTTTATTAATATATTATACGTAATAATATATTAATATGAAATCATATGTTTTAATTAGTAGTGATCAAGAATTAATTTGGAATTAATTTAGTGGTCGAAAGAGACTAATTAAATCTATGGGGACTAATTATGATAATTAGTTATATTTATATGTGTTGGGCTTATGATCCATGTTGGACCAAGTTTATGTATGGATACATAAAGAGTTGGGCCACATGAACCATGGATCATAAAACCCATGGGTATGGATTTGGGTTATATCCATGACCCTAGAAATCCCACATATAAATAGATACTTCATTGCCCAAAATCGCCACTTGTATCTTTTTAGAGTTCATGGTGTCTTTTGTGTGCATGGAATTCTCTCTCTAGTTCATCCTTTATCCATGGTGTGTTGTGATTCCATTTGAGGCTTCCACACTATTGGGGCTAAGCTCTTTAAGGCCAAATACACCAAGAATTCAAGCTCCATCAAAAGGTATGTCATGCTAACTAGTATATTATAATTTTATGTTAAATGCATGCTAGTTGTAAGATTAATACCTTGGAAACCATTTGCATGTATAATTAGTGAAAACATAGATACAAGGTATTTAGGGTTGTATGTGCACCATAGGATGTTGTAGTATACCAAAACCCAACAGTGGTATCAGAGCCATGGGTTGTTTTCAATTATACTTGATGCAAGTTGCTGAAAAAAAAAACTGAAAAAAATCGAATTTTTTTGCTGTCGGGACAGCAGACTCGACGAGTCCAGTGATGGACTCGACGAGTCCATGAACAAATTCATCCAACTCGTCGAGTTGGTTCATGCACTCGACGAGTTGGACCCCCTGACAGCTTATCTTCGAGTTTTTTTGGCCTGTTTTGGATTAGAATCATTACCGCAAAGTGTTTTTGTTCATAAAATTTGTTTTTTGATACTATGGTAGTGTTTATTCTCATCCAAATAAAGGATAATAATCAAAGTTTCAAGGTTTATACATGTTTATATGATTCTTGAAAAATGTTGATTATGAATGTTCATGTTTATTAGTTTGTTTAGATTAATAGGAAAAATTATGAGATAGTTGTTTTCAATCCAAATTAATCTTGAAGTTGTTCATAATATGTGTTTTTGTAACTTGTCCTCAAGTTACATGAAAAGTCACATTTATGAATTTTAAAACCCATAAAAATTCCATAAGTTATGAAAAAATGAAGAGTCACATTTTTAATGCTTTTAAAGTCTTCCATAACTTGTCTACAAGTTATGGAACTTGAAGGGTTTTTTCCATTAAACCACTTTAAAATTCATAAGTTATGGAAACCATAAGTTTTTTGAATTGTTCAAAACTTGTCCTCAAGTTTTGGAATTTGTAAAGTCAAACCCCATATACACTTTAATTCCAAACCCAAGAATTTTAAAAGTTAAAGTTCAAACTTTATGGACTTCATTAAATTAATTAAAGTGTCTAATTAAAAGAGTTAATAATTCCATAAAGACATGGTTTAAGTTTAATTAAATTAAGAGTATAGTTTAATTAATAGATTAAACCACCAAGTATTTTAAATGTTTAAAATACACCCTTATACTATTATAATATTAATAGTTAATACTTATATATATATATATATATATATATATATATATATATATATATATATATATGTATATGTATAAGAACAAAGTCAGTCTTACCGTTAGTAGGCCTCATTCACGAAGTCGGTCTATAAGGGGGGTATAAGGTTACTGCCTATAAAATGGCAGTTTAATGGGTGTCCACTCTCACCCACCGCTTCCTTGACCGGTGGAGGGTCGTTAGCCGAACGGGTAGGACAAGGACTATAATTCTCCCTTTATTAAAAGTATTAATGATAAATACTAAGTAACTAAACCTTTTATAAATACCCAATCTTAGTTACTTAGGAAAAAGTGAATAAGGTGCTAATCCATGAAATTACACTTTGCACTTTGTTTAAGTTGGTTAGTGGAGCGTGTGTGGTTAACCGGCACACTAACTCGTATTTAACAAGGTAGGCAAAGGGTAACCTAATGTTTATCATAGTATCGATGGAGCGTGTGTGGTTAACCGGCACATCGATTGAGGGGTAAACACTTAAGGGTACCAAGTAATTTGCATGGTTACGTCACACCTTGTTTTGTGATCCTCGGCATCCCAGTCACAAAACCTGAAGGGCACACTCGAGATTGAAACATGCCATTGAACAGTTCAATGAATCTCAAAGATCTAGGAGTTTCAAAAACCAATTAAAACCTAATAATATATATTTCGTTTTCATGGTGGAAATTGGTGAATCGTCATTCGCCTACCTTCAAATATTTTATAGCTTGGATTACGGCATCCCTCTTCTAAGTTATAAAAGTATTGTGTTGGGTCCTAGCCTTAATATTTCATATTGGGTGTTATATTAAGGACTTTAAATCAGCTATCTTGAGTATCTCCCAAAAGATGTCTGGTTTAGACATTTATGATCTTCCCAAATCTCTTGAAACAAGCTTTCCTAAATGAAGATGATGTCCCATGGAAATCATACTTCTTTCACCTCCTCCAACAGATTCTCTTCCCAATGGAAATGGATCGGCCATAGTCAACTCGGTTGACCAAATGGTAAAGAGAAAAGCTAAGTATGAGATAGTCCCATTACCAAAGGGTCCATATGTTTATATTGCCAAAGGAAGGGGCATTGGTTGCGAAGCTGCCAAATTTACCTAAGGATGTTAAAGTCAATAAGTTTGACTCTACTTCAGGTAAAGTCCACTATCTAACTCTGCTAAGTTTCTATTCTGAGATTCTTGATACATGATGTGACTGGGTCATATGTTGATGTTTTAAGAATCAAAGAAAAGTGAAGAAACTCAAAGAAAGAATATGCTGAATCTGATCGCGTAGATGGATTTCTATCGCATAGTTTGAAGATCGGATTCTTGAGCTACTTCTTAGGAGTTATGATATTTTGCTTAGGAATAGATAACAACAAGTTTTCATATGGATTGTAAGGATAAGTTTTTCCGCAAAGTTTTAAAATAAAAGGTAAATCTTTTGATTTTATTTATTTTAAAATATCCTTACAATGGCATTTGTGAAAATCTGTGTTGCTTATAAGATTCCATTAAGAGAAAGAGTGGAAATATGAATTTGATTCTTTCATTTGTGGTAGTGTCTAAATTTACCAAATAAGGAAAGATTCTCATCACCCAAGTTTCAGTTAGATAGAAACTTGGAATCATGCAAGTTGTATAGCATGATGAATGAGCACTTTCGAGCATTGGAAAAATTAAGACTAACTACTTGTTCACATGGGTGTGTGAGTCAAGTGAAGGACTAAGGGATCGGGTACACATTCTTGTGCACTGGTCAGAGTCAACCATAAAAGATCGATAAGACTATTCGTCATAATTTACTATAGCTCAGTAAATATGGTCATACTTACAAGCTTAAGTGTAATTCTGAGACATTGGAAAAGGTTCCAATGTATGGCAGAGCGAATAAGAAGAATCAATTTAGGCAGAAAGATAACAGTTTCTCAAATCTGAAAAGATGGGAGAGTACTTTAGTATCATGTTTTAAGACCATCTTAATGATTTTGAGACATTATCACAATTCATCCTCTAAGTGCATTCTGATAGTTAAGAAGAGGAGTTATGAATTATTGAAGTGGTTAAATCAAGAAGATGATTCATACTTCGTTCCAAAAACAATTCTTAGAGTTATACTCTAAGATTGTAACTTGAGTGACATGTCTTAAAGAAGGTTTAAAACACTTATCAAATGTAAGAGTAAAAGTTTTCTACTCTTGTACATTTGAAATTGGTAAGTTGTGATGTTTTGGATAAAACAAAGACCAACTAAGGCCAATTGTGTGAAGTGTTTGTCTTGATTAGAATCCACACTATCTCTTGAATATCTTACAAGAAAGTCTTATATGTCAAGAGGACAGTGGGAGTCTTAAAGGTCTTGAAAGTCTCAAGAACTAATCAAGAATAAAACCTGAAGTTCTTCACTAGCACACGACTTGAGGTTTATAACCTATCGTGTTGACATATTCTGTGCCCATTCCAGTTAAAGTTGGCTTTGCATATGAGTTCTTAGAGTTCTCAATTGGTTGCACAACAACTTGGAAGCAATGGCAGGCCCTTGAGCTACCAGGTGGCAAGAAATTAAGATTGAGTTCAGTCCATATGAGTTTGGATTTGTCATTATCCTTGTCTTGTGACTATGGTTTTGACAATTCACATGGATAAGAACACATACACCATTAAATCTAAGGGTCATAAGGTTTCTCTCCGATTCATGAAAATGATGGTGAGGAAACACTTCCACCAAGTAGATTTGAAGTAGATAGCAATTGTGATATTTGCATTCTCAAAGTCGTTAGTGGAGCTGTGTGGTTAACCGGCACACTAACATGGACTTGTGAGAAGTGGCAAAGGTCTAAACAATTGAGACTATGATTACGGCATCCCTTTTCATAGTTCTGAAATTGTTTAGACACACCTGTGAACTATCTAAGATAAGGTGTATGATATTGATAAAGTTTTATCAAAGCAATCTAGCATCAGAAATCTGAACTTTGGTAAGAAAGTCAATAAAGTATTGTTTTTTCTAGAAGTTCAACTGATTTCTGAGTACATGTCAAAGCTAGTGGGTGCATAAGTGTTATGCTAATAATCATCATGTTAGTGGGAGCATGATAATTATGATAAAGGTTGCAAGTTAGAAATGTTAATTATAGAAAACAAAAGGTTTCAATTGGGAAAAAGTTGTTTTGCTATAATTAAGGGAGAGAAAATTATACTTCATCTCAAATCTAAAAGCTTAGATTGAGGTTTTAATCGTATTTAGTCAAGTATATATATGAATGTTATGTTGGAATGGCTCAACATAAGAAAATTCTAATATAGGGTCCATTATTTGCGTTCTAAAATTCGATTATGATTACGACATCCCTTTTCATAATCTAAATTATGAGAACTTGGCAAATTGAAATGGAAATATTATAGCAAAAGACTGGTTTAGTCTTTATGTGATACATCATGAATCGTGTCCCATATGCTTCGGATATAGGATCGATTGCATGTGCTATATTCATCCTTTCTAAAATTTTCCAAATGCCCGGGGCATTAAGAAGGGAAAAGGTCTAGAATTGGATATGACAAAAAGGATTAAACAATTGTCGAGGACAATCTAAGGTTTACCAAAGATTGGTTGCTCAAGGACAATTGGAAGTAGAATGATAATTTGGAAGGACCATATTGACATAATCTGTAAGGAGGAAACTCTTGTTCAGAAGTGATAGTCAAAATGGAATATGGAAATGTTTCAAAGTTAGAAATTATTCTATTTGTGTAAGATTAGGAAACTTAATGCAAGAAGGATGTTTCCAAGGAGTTGATCTCCTTTGGAATGCTCTGTAATGTTTGTTGTCAAGTCTATCTGACTTTGTGCATAATCATTACAAGAGGATCAATGCATATAAGTTTAGAATCTAACAGATTTCAGTAAATGGCATGAATTTGGAATTCTTGCATTTGCAATAAGGATTTGGGACTATGAAAAGAGGATCATTGGAGTTATGTTCAATTAATCTATTTCACAAAGTAAAGATCATAGACAAACATAGTATGCATACTTGGTGTATGGCATGACTAGTGTTTAGAAAACATAGTGTACATGCTTGGAGCATGGGACAACTATTGTTTTAAATTCAAGAATAAAGTTGATAGCTGAAACAGTATACAATGAATAATGTGTAATCATATGGTGATAAATAAAAAGGTGTTTTATTTATGTTCATAGGTTTTGATACCATATTCGATTCAATTATTCTTGTATTTCATTTTGCATGTTTTGACTTCCAGAATAAACTAGGTCATTGTTCTGGATGACTAAGTTATTCAAACCATCCACAGTCGGTCATATGTTGGAAGTAGATATGAAGTAAGACTGTCATGGGTTGGCTTGTAGAGGTCTAAGATGTTGGACAAAGGGCTACAACACTCATGAGTGCTCATAAGTTCAGAGTATTGGATTCAACCCGCGCTCATTGGAATCACTTCATGGATTTTATCACGAGTGATCATGAGACGATAATATCTTATATTCTTCAAACCTAGAGATATGAGTTGTTACTATGAGTTGGTTATACATTGATTACACGAAAACGCATTGGTAACTCGATGTTATAAAACGTGCCTTTGTGTATAATTCAACAAGTAGTAGAACAAGCCATATGAGTCGAAGTTTATCCATTCCTTTTACCTTCGGGATAAAAGCGATATCTGTGGGCCCCTCGATGATTTGGTGATGACAAACGTAAGTGCTCGGCCGGGCCTGGACTGATTTGATTTGTTCAATTAGTCAGTCGTCATAAATCGGAAATAGGGAAACAACAAATGGACAGAGAGAATGATCATAATCCATGTCTCAGTCCATATGATATCTAGAATGGAGGAATATATGATCCCTTATCTAATGGACATGTCATTTGATTTGTTCAGAGTTTGACAGCGGCTTTAAGAGCTACGATTGCTAGTCGGGATCTTGGAGTCCTACTTGAATAATAGTTTTAGACTTATCCAAGTGGGAGACTGTTGGATTAGGTGTCTAAGCCCATAACTATTATTGGTATGTATTCGACCCGAGAGTAGCATGGTCCATTTGGGTTGCATATCATCAGGACAATTTGTTAGGATGGACTTTTGAAAGAAGGTTATTTATGGTTTATTAATATATTATAAGTAATAGTATATTAATATGAAATCATATGTTTAATTAGTAGTGATCAAGAATTAATTTGGAATTAATTTAGTGGTCGAAAGAGACTAATTAAATCTATGGGGACTAATTATGATAATTAGTTATATTTATATCTGTTTGGCTTATGATCCATGTTGGACCAAGTTTATGTATGGATACATAAAGAGTTGGGCCACATGAACCGTGGATCATAAAACCCATGGGTATGGATTTGGGTTATATCCATGACCCTACAAATCCCACATATAAATAGATACTTCATCGCCCAAAATCGCCACTTGTATCTTTTTAGAGTTAATGGTGTCTTTTGTGTGCATGGAATTCTCTCTCAAGTTCATCCTTTGTCCATGGTGTGTTGTGATTCCATTTGAGGCTTCCACACTATTGGGGCTAAGCTCTTTAAGGCCAAATACACCAAGAATTCAAGCTCCATCAAAAGGTATGTCATGCTAACTAGTATATTATAATTTTATGTTAAATGCATGCTAGTTGTAAGATTAATACCTTGGAAACCATTTGCATGTATAATTAGTGAAAACATAGATCCAAGGTATTTAGGGTTGTATGTGCACCATAGGATGTTGTAGTATACCAAAACCCAACATATAGTACGATTCGGGACCTTCTGGTCTAACTGAGAATACTATGTTGAGTCAGGAGTATATGAAATAGAGAGAGAGAAAGTGTAAGCAGAGTGTGAGACTGACGTTCTAAGAGTAATAGATGAGAAAGAGCAGAGTAAGAGTATGAGAATAATATACACAAGAGAGTAAAGAGTAGGGAAAGATGAGGTTAGAATAAAAGATAAGTAGAAATGAAGTCGATGAGACAGATGAAGGAAGATAAAGTAGAGTGTGTACATATTACGGGATGAGCCTGAGAAGAGTCTAAGGAAGAGTATGAGAAAAGGATTACATGATAGAGAAAGAGATAGATGGGATAAGAAATATAGAGAACAAAGTAGAGCATGAGAAAAGAAGATAGAATGTAGAGTACGAGAATATAGTGAAAGACAAGAGTAGAAGAGATATGTAAAGACATAAAGAGTTCAAAGAAATGTATATGAACATAAATATAGAAAGAATATAACCCAACAGACATTGTTGTCTGATGTTGTAGAGATGTTTCATGTCTTGCATGTTCATGTAGCAGTCGTTGTACATGAAAAAGATAGGATCACAAGGACATAGACTATGTTTTTATTTTAATTGTTTATCCTTGTTGCTTGTTTAATAGATAGATTTTATTGTAAACCCATGATGATTACCTGGGATATAAAATGTTTCATTTTTATGAGTTAATAGAATTCAATTTTTTTAGAAATAACTCTGATAATCCCTTTGATATAATGTGTAGAAAATATGAGTCGTTACACTTAGTTCAAGCACCAAAGTGTAGGAAAGAAGATAGGGAAAGAGAGCTTTAAATGATTAATTTAACATCCCTTTAAAGCGGATTTTAGTGATGAAAAACTAGCTTGTTTTTCATCGTACCACTCCTTTATATCATAATTCCATTAAATGTAAGAACCCTACTTTTTAAGAGTGCAAGAACTGAAAAATGAAGTCAAACACTCAAACCCCATCTCTTATACAAACATATGGCTTTAGGAGAGAGGTAGTGGGGTCTAGCTGTGACTTAGAGTTAAGGTGTAACTAGCTAGTTAAAAGAAAACTAAATGGTTACTCAAAGTCCCCATTTAATTTGTATACAATATATATATATATATATATATATATATATATATATATATATATATATATATATATATATATATATATATATAAGTTTTTTGTTCTCTTTTATTATTATTTCCTAGAAACAATAATTCTCAATATGTTGGTAAGATATTTTGTTCAAAAAAATAATGATTTTCAATTAAGTATAAGTGTTCATTATATTTATTAATAATCAAATTACCCTAATAAAGTATCAATAATTAGTTACTTACTATAAGGTGTGACCCTATAGGATCATATGTCATTAGCAAATATTATTCTATAATGACTCTTGGGCATAAAAATCTTTCGATGTCCCAGTTGAACAATACTCATCATAGATTGATATATAAAGTGGTGAAGGTCTAACAACATTTCAATGCTCCCTACAACATACGATGAATAATGTCATCCATCAACATCCAATTCCTAAAAGCTCAAAGCTAAAATTGGTGTATAAGGTAAGTTTACCAATTATCCCTTTGTTACAGACATCCTGTTAAACATGACACTTGGATCACAATCAATATCATTTTGTGTTCAACTTTGGGTAATGCACATTAGATGTCTAGCTCTCAATACATAATCCTCATGAATAGTTCACACCACACCTGATAATAACCTTTATAACTGCCCGGTTAAGGATCGACATTTGAATACGACAAAGCATAACACTTCTACACTTAACTCCCAATATGTATCTCATGTATTAAGGATGAAATCATAGTACATTTTATCAAGTATCACTCACGAAAGAGATACATGTGGTGATCTTCATGCAGGTCAGTCCAATATTAGTTCTCCGACAAGTACATATGAATCTTGGTTACAACCCATTACATACTTTTATCTTATGAGAGTAAACCACTCGAATCCATCTTAGTCTTACATCATAATTTCTCCCACAATCATGACCAAATATAAACATTTAGAGTAATTAAATTATTCATGGATTAAACATGTTAATATAAAACACATCAAATATTGATATGAAGATCATATCCCATTATTCTTGGAGTAAGGGATTTATGGTCTTAACTAAATTGGTATAGTCTTAATAAATAAAAGAATTGTCCATTTTGAGTTGCCCTAAAAATCTAAAAATAGCTATAAATGACTTTAGGAGAGAGGTAAAAAGATTTGTTAATTTAGTATATAATTAACAAATTAATTAAAAATAGTTGGAACTGATTGAATATTAGTTAGACTTAATTTGGAATTAATTCAGGATTAATGGGAATTAATTAAAGGTGCAAGGGTTGAATTGTAATTGTTCAATGGTTGACCAGAAAAAGAAATTCTAGAACCTACCAAGTCATGGACGGTTTTGTGAGAGTCTTTAGGGTTTATGAAATCCTCCTCGTAAGTGATAAGGAATGGATTTAAAACTCGTGATTAATCTAATATTTAATTGTTTAAATATGGAATTATTTGTAAGTTAACTAAACTATAAGTAGGACCCTTGGGCATCAAAATTTCGTGACTTATCATACCTACAAGGAGAAATACTAATTACACTTCTTTTTTCATTTCTCTTTTTCAATTTCTAGTGTTCTAGGGTTTTGGGTGTAAACAATTAGAGGCATTCACACTATTGGATGGTTGTTTCCATGGAGCATTTGAAGAACTCAAGATTTAGTATATTTGAATATACTAAAAGGTATGTATTCTAATCTCATTGATATTCGATTATACCTAGTTAAATATAGGTTTTCATAGTATCTTGCTATAATGAGAAAATGCTATAGATCCTTAGCTTAAATGTGCCCATAAATTGTTTGTGTGAAATTCCGCTATGAAAATATATTTAACGTAACCTAGAAAACCCATCAGTGGTATCAGAGCGTATGATTTTGTATTATATGCGCATTGTTGAAAAACTGAAGTTGGAAATCTGAGTTGCACCACGGCCATGTGCACTTCTTGCCAATGTGCGGCGCGCCTCCAATAGATTTCCTGGTTTTTGTTTCCTTTTTCAAATTGTAGGATATTTTAAACTAGGTAATTGGATAAACCATAATTTCGAAAATTAAGGAACAAGACAAATAGCTAATATTACTTAATTAAATGTTTAATTTAGTTAATTATTTAATTCTAAAAGATTTAATATAGTTGATTAAATGTTTAGTTAAAGGATAATTATTAAATCATAAATGGTTTCAATATTAATTAATTAAAGGTTAATTGAATTAATATGATTTAAACTGTAGCACCCGATTCCTGGTGCGTATTTAAATTCAAGAAATATTGCAATTTACTCTGGGACTCGGCGAGTTGGGGGCCAACTCGTGGAGCAGACTCGACTGTTGATCGGGGGTTTAAGTGACTTACTCGACGAGTCGGAAGACCGACTCGACGGGTAGGAGCTGTCTAGACAAGACCCTAATATTTAGGGTTTGCACCCTATTTAAATAACTTAACTCATCCCAAACCAGCCTCCATCGTCCCTCTCACTTCCAGAATACCCTAACTCGAAACTCTAACCATTATTGAGTGTTCTTGATCTTGTGGTGCCCTCTTTTTGTGTGTTTGAAGTTGGAGAAGAAGAAGGAGGTTTGGAAGTTCAAGTAGAAGCAAGGAGATCCAGAACTTTTACTTCATTCTAAACTCATCCAAGGTAAAAAGCTGGAACCTTGACCATTTATATCTTAGATTTTATTTTGGGGTTGTTTATACCCTTTTAATGAGTATAGAGAAGCAAAAATGGAATTTGGTGGGTGTGCTTAGAGTTTCACTTCGGATCTGGGGCTATTGGGGGTCTTTATGGCATAAAGGTGCCAACTTTGTTGCCATAAACACCCCATGCATCTTGTAGACCTCCTTTTACGACTTTTTGAGTCAAAGGCCCCATGCATGTGCATAAAGTTTGAAGCTTTACGTATAAAATGGACCCTAAGAGGCCGGATCTATGGTTTTGACGCGTTAAGACCCATTATAATCGATGTATAGTGTTAAACAAAGAGGGACGCGGTGAGTCAATTGGGTGACTCGGCGAGTCGGGACGCTTTTTCCCCAAAAACGACTTCTAGAAATGGTTTAGATTGAGTGGAAGGAACACTCAGCCTGCTAGGGGTTTGTCATGGACCTGGAAATCATAGCACTCGACGAGTGTATGAACAGACTCGGCGAGTCCAAGGAAATCTCCCAACTCATGAAGATGGAGTCGACGAGTAGTTCATACAACTCGGCGAGTCATAGACTGAAAACGTTCGTATGAGGGAGATGAACTCGACGAGTTCAAAGAGAACTGGGCGAGTCAATTGAAGATGGTCCCGGTATTATGGTTGAAGAAGGACCCATCGAGTTCTTGCTAGACTCGACGAGTAGAGTCGGGGGTTGTATCATTTTGAAAGGATAGGGACTCGACGAGTTGGTGGGCCAACTCGGCGAGTCGAGTCAACTGGACGTTGACTTTGACCAAGGTGTTGACCTTGACTTTGACTTTGACCTAAGTTGACCAGGAAGTGGTGATTAAGGAAGATTGTTTTGTGTAGGATCCCAGAGGGGTTGATTTCAGACAGAAAGTTCAGTTCAGACGTTTTTCGATATCGAGGTGAGTTACCTTCCAGTAGCGGTGGGTCTACGGGCACAATGCCAGCCCACCACTAGGAGTTGTATGTTAGATGATTGTTGTTTGTGATATTCTTCTAGGTGTGCTACTACCTGAGATGTTTATGTGCTAGTATGATATGTGTTATGTGGTAGTGGTAGTAGGAGGGGAATAGTCCCCAAGTTCGGTTGTTAGGACCGAGGGGTAGGTCGGACACCCCGATATGTCTGACAGGGGTAGGTTGAGCACCTCAGTATGCTCAGCAGGATAGGTCGGGCACCCAGATATGCCTGACAGTATGTTATTGTATGGTATGTGGTATGATGGGGGAACTCACTAAGCTTCGTGCTTACAGTTTTCAGTTTTGTTTCAGGTAGCTCTTCAGCAAAGGGGAAGGAGTCGGCACGGTAGCGACACATCACACGCACATCGGGATTCCACATGTTGAGATCTATGGGATTGTACTCTGATTTTATTATTATCCGATGATATGTTTTTGAGACACAACGTAATGGTTTCTTGAATTAATATAATATTAGCAATGTTTTGACAAATGATTTTACATGTTACTTAATTAAAAATGAATTTTTTTTTCCTTGAAAGTTGGAATGTTACATAAACCTTGTATTTTTAAAAGGTTTTAAAATGCACCTATATATATATATATATATATATATATATATATATATATATATATATATATATATATATATATATATAAGAGTTATAATACTATATGTAAAATACTAAGTTAGTCAAATCAAGACTATACCTCATTCACGAAGCTACACTATAAGAGAGGTATAAGGAAACAGCGTATAAAATAACCGTTGAATGGGTGTCATTTTCACCCATCGCTTCTTGTGTGGTGGAGGGTTGGTAGCCGAAAGGATTTGGTAGGACACTAATCCTATTAAAATTATAATGTAAAAGTACTAGAATATTCTACAAAACCCAATTATAGTTATCCTAGGAAAAATGTGAAACTATATGTTAATCCCTGAAAACGCACATTGTTTTTTACTGAGTTGTTAGTGGAGCATATGTGGTTAACTGACACACGAATTTGGGACTACAAAGTTGAAATGATGGTACATACTCAAAATTTATGATTTTTGATGGAGTGTGTGTGGTTAATCGGCACGTAAATGTGAGATCATAAATGAAATCGAACGTGTCATGCGGGTTTGCTGTCATATGGGTTTGCAAGGTTATTCTCATCTTGTTTGTGATCATCGACATCCTTGTCACAAATGGCAGAGCATAATATGAGATTAACTTGACATTGATTGTTTAATGAATCTAAAAAGATCTAGTAGTTCCATTATAATTGAAATTGGTAAAGTGCTTTACCTACCTAATATAGATTTGTGATGTGATTACGACATCCCTTTTAATATTACGAATCGTATATAAGGATCCTAGCCTTAATTTAAAATTGGGTTAATAATTAAGGATTGAATCGACTTATGTAAACCTTTTCTCTTAACTTAGATGTAAATTCTCTCCCGTCTCCTTACATGCTTTCAAAACTCTAGCTTCTCTTTGTTCTCTATCGGGAATAACTCATTTGCTATGAAATCTTCCTCGATTTTGATATTTTGAAAGATATTCATGATGAGCATCTCCCTCAAATCAATAATACGTCGACTTTGGAAAAGTTTTTGTTCCCATAATCATATATATTTTTCAAAAAGGTCTCTTGCATCATTATGTCCATGTCATCGATGTTCCAAAATGATCTTTTGTGAACATGTGAATATATGAAATAAATTTTTAATCAAGTGAAATGTTTATCTAAAAGGAAAGACAAGAGTGATTGGAAAATCATCATAAGTTCCTCAATGAGTTCAAGCTAAAGGGTAGAATTTTGTATTTGCTCAATAAGAGCTACATAGACAGATTTGAGAATCTCAATGTTATACCTGATAAGAGTCTTTTGAAAAGATCTTGTGTTTCGATATTTCAATAGTTCTTATGATAATTTCAACTTGATTTATCATATGATTAGTATGGAGAAAAGATTGATGGGATTCTAAAGCCTTCTCCAAACCGAGGAATCTGGAAAAGATTTAGATTTCTTATCCAATTCTAGTTATCGCGTTTCTGAATGTTGTTGGAATGAAGAGGAAACATATGAATCCAAAATGGAAAGGAACAGTTTTGGCCGAAACTTCCCATTATAAAGGAATAGAATTGGTGTGTCCTTTACTCCACACAACCATGATTCAAAAGAGACAAGTTGAAATCAATGCAATGACAAAGATCATTGCAAAGATCATAGGAAACAAAGTTTCCCTAGGTACTTGAAATATATTTGAGATGGTTAAGTCAAATGTTTGAATCTACAATGAGTACTTGAATAATCAAACTCCAAATAAATCTTATTTGTGTTTCCTTGATGCACGATGTGGTAATAACATATGGATGGCGTTCTAGGATATAAAGGAAAGAAGGAAGCTTAACCATCAAGAGTCAAATCCAATCATTGGAATGGATGAATGTCGCATGTTTCAATGATTGAGGATTTATAGCTTGTTCTTAGTAGTGGAGTTAGGATAAAGCTAGTTATTTGCTATTACTCTTCAGAGATGTCTAGGAAACAAAATTTTCATTTTATGCATTGTATAAACATGAATATTAATTTCATTTTATAATGGAAAGGTGATATTCTAGTATATAAAGTTGGTTATTTTATGTTTAAAACACCTTCTTGCAATTGGCATGCATGAAATTATAGTTTGTGTTTCTAATAATAGTAAGGTTAACATTAATATCGATTCCTCTAATAGCTTAGATAAGAGCATGCTTGTGGCACAATCTTTTTTGCCACATAATTAAGAATGACATCACCAAGCTCCAATTGGACCGGACTTGGAATCATTCAACCTTGGATAGATGATTCATGTGAATCTTGCTTGGTGGTAAAGGATCATTGGATCTAGTACTCAATAATGTGTGTAGACCCTTAAAATTCAGAACAAGGGACAACATATAATACAATGTCATATTTTCTGATAGATTTAGTCGATGTGATTATGTTTATATGATTAAGCATAATTTTGATACTTTGAAAACTTTCAAAGAGTATCAAAAGTATGTAAGGAATCGAAATTGGGCATGAGATAGAGGGTTTCCAACATGAAAGGAAAGGAGAATGACTTAGTATCGAGTTCTATGATCATCTTAGAGATTATGGAATGGTTTCCATAATTGGCTTTGCCAAGGACACCATAATGTAATGGTGTTGGAAAAGGAGAATCGAATGCTACATGATTCGATATATGATGAGTCGTGCTTCACTACCAATTAAATTTTTGGGAATATACACTTGAAATAGTAGAGAATTCTTGAACCTTTTAACCAAATAAGTAGGTTTTGAAGACACCTCATGAAATGTGAAGTTGGAATGTTCCCTCACATTTAGGTCTAGTGTTATGAGGTCTTTCGTTAAACAAGAAATCAACGACCAACTTGAATTAACATATAAGAAGTGTTACATTGTTGTGTATTCGCTAAAGGCTTTTGATATTTATTTTAGAGACCTAGGAGAATATGGTGCTTATGGTTCAGAAGGGGTGTTCCTTGAGAGAAAGAACATATACATAACTAGAAGTCAGCGGGAGTCATATTGATTGATGAAATTCAAGATATGACCGAAAATGAACCTATAGTTGGCACTATCTCTCAAATTGAGTTTAAAATACAAGTTGAGTCAAATGACATTGCCTTACCTATTCATAGATGTAGTAGAGTTAGAGCACTTTCAAATTTTTATGAGTTTCATCTAACTGCGGAAGGAGATACATTGATTACTGATAAAAGATTGATCAATTTTGATAAACTAATAGCTACTAGGAAGAAATGGTGGCCCTGAGGCTAACAGTAAGAAGAGTCTTAGGATAACTAAATTTAGTCCGTGAAGGATAACCAAGTATGGGATTAGTTGATCTGAAGCCTAGTCTTATTATAATGGGTTGCAAATAGATCTTCAAAATAAAGACTAACATGAATACGAACGTACACACATTCAAAGCTAGTATGGTGGAAAAGGGTGTCAGTCAAAGTCAAGAAATTGATTTTTAGGAAACATTCTCACCAGTAGCTGAGAAAAGGTCTATTTGGTTATTTGTTACCATTGTTTCCTATTTTGATTATAACATATGGTAAATTAGATGTTTAAACAAATTTCCTTAACATAAAACTTTCGGAGGATGTATGATATATTCTGAAAGAATTTAAACATAAAAAGTACCCAAACAAAAGTGCGTAAGCTTGATAAGTATATTCATAGATTTAGACAAGCATCGCGTAGCAGGAATCTGTGTTTCCATGAGGAAGTCAAAAACTGTTCTTTTCTAAAAGTCCATATGGGTTTTGATTACATGTCAAAGCTAGTAGGAGTGTCGTTGTCTTCCTGGTATTGCATGTTAATGACAATACTACTCATAAGAAACATTGTACGTACGGTGCAAAGTGCAAAAGCTTAGGAATTCTTTCGCTATGATGGATATAGGGGAAATAACATTGTTACTTGGACTTTGGATCTAAAAGTATAAATTGAAATGTTTAATAGGATTCAGTAAAAGAACGTATATGAATAATGTGTTGAAAAGTTTCAATATAGGAAATTCCAAGACAAGTATTGTTCATATGCATCATAGTCAGGAGTTGAGTGAATCTCATACCCTTGTTCTCTAGTCATGAAAATGATAGAATAAGTCGAGTCCCATATGATTATATGTAACGCCCGTATTTCTGGGCTAAGCATTAGTATAGTTATGTAATAGTCAGGTCAACCATTGTAACCTATTTTGAAGTAACAAGGATGAATTATTTGAGTAATACATGAATTATGTGAATTTTTGTGCTTATTACTTGTTTATAATAATATAATAAATAAAGGATAAAAATAAGCGTAAAAAACAAAGTGTTAGATAAACCCAATATCAATGAAGAAAGTTGTATTGGTCGTGACAAGGATTCCGTACATATAAAGAACGACGAAATCCGAGTTATAACGAAGAGGTTATGACCTGTCGAAGTTTCACGACAAAACCGACACAACGCTGTGTGACGTAAATAATGAATTTACAATAGAGGACTTTTTTGGCCATAGTAATCTTAACCAAAGTTGCAGTATACGCTAAACCGAGAGCGTGCATCAAAAGAACGCCCAAATCTGACTTCGTATGAGGAAGTTATGAATTTTCTAAGATTTGGCTTAATAGTGCATAGCGCGAAACTCGAATTTTAGATCGAGTAGTTTTTCGCCTACGCGGCCTAAATGAGAATTGAAGATCTCATTAATAGGAACTCAATGGTAAAAAGACAGACGAAAACGGAGTCCGTATGTAGAAGTTATGAATTTTACGCGAGCATTTAACAGTATAATCTCCTTGTATTGTTAAATTTAAGATCGGTCGAGAATTAGCCAACGGAGTCAAAATGATAGTTGTAGATCTTATATTTACCTACGTGTGGATATAAATAACGTCAAAAACAGTACTGTGCGAAAGTGTACTGTGCGAAAATGGGTGACGTGGCACAATCTTGGCCATTGCTTTCTCCCCAAGTCTTGCCACCAGATGGTGACGTGTGGCACCAAGTTCAGCCATATTTCACCCTATAAATAGAACCTCTCTCACCCTCATTTTCTTCACACCTTTCCCATTCTTTCTTCTCTCTACTCTCTCTCTAAAACTCCCACCCCCCCCCCCCCCGCCCCCGCCCTAAGCCCTAGGGAACTCCCCTAGCGCTAGAAGAAAGCCCCAGAGTGCTCGACGGCTCTGAGAAGAAGAAATTTTCGGCTTGGGAACGCTGCTCCAAGTGAAGCCCGGTTTTCGAGAAAACTCGTTGTAAGTGAGCTACGCCTACGCTATTTTTAATATAGCTTTTAATTAATTATAATATCGTTATTAGGACCTTAAAATAATTATTTGGGCTATTATTATGAGTTATATAAGTGTCGTTATAATATCTTTTTAACTACTCGTGGTACCGGGAATCTAGTTTAAAGGGCAGTATAGGGTTGTTGGATTTCAGAAGTGCTATATGCCAAAATGGTCCTGCCCTCCGGTGTTTTATGTCTGGCCACTGTCTGTACATAGTGGTTGGAAAATATTGTTTAAACGCTTATATAATAATAATAATAATAATAATAATAATAATAATAATAATAATAATAATAATAATAATAAGACTAATAATTAGTCACGGTAAATATTAGACTAAAATCTAGTGTTAATAATACTAGGTTTCGTCGAAGGAAATTATTTTTAAGAAGCGAAGCGCTGTCTGGGTTCAAAATCACCACCTTTTCAGGTGAGTGCCTAGTCACTTTGATCTTACACATAGATATGAAGTATTTAATATAAACTACGTGCTATGTGTGCATATTGTCTGAATACTTGCCGTCTATGCCGATGAAAGATTTTTATACGTGTTTTAAATGATTTAAACTGTATATGCATTTTATATCTACAAAAATGTTGGGGTAAAACATAGGTAGATGTAGTAGACGATGTGTGATAAAATGATGAGAGGCCTCGATGTTGTTGTTGTTGATTCTGTCATCTAGCGGAGTATAGATGACGACCACAGACTATTCTAGACAGTCTGGTGCAACGTTAGCAGGCTCGCAACCTGTAGGTGTTTGTGAACGATATCTTCACCGGTGTACTCCATCCCCCTCATGGTTGCCTTAAGGACATTTATTGCTGAGGAATCCCCTTAGCAGTAGTGTCCATCCCGATGATGATCCTTAGGCTAGGTCCCTTATGATAGGTGTTTAGGGATGTAAAGTGAGGATAATGGGAACGGGTAATCGGGTTATTGTTGGTTGATGAAATGAAATAACTTATTTATTGTGGGTTGAAAACCCTATGTGCTCACCAGGGTCCCAAGTCTGACCCACTCAGTTTCATGTATTACAGGTCGTGGTGCTCGAGCATAGATGTGATGTTTTGTATGAAGGATTACGGATATAGGCTTGTAGATATGAATAAATGTAGTAAGGCTTATATTGTACTGTTTATGCTTTTGATCTGTATCGAACATGACATCCTAAGTTTTTTAATGAAATACATTTCTATGGAAATGCTTTGATAAATCTTTGTCATATTTTATTTTGGGAACAAATTCCGCAACACTTTTATTTAAAATGTTACTCTGATTTTTAAACAAAACATAAACAAAATCGGTCTTTTATGGACATGAAATTGGGGATGTCATATTATATAGGATTGATCTTGTATGATATAACTGATGCTTATTCGGATGTATTAGATGTTTTGAACATCATAAGGCTGTATCAGAAATTTAGTCAACTGAATCGCTAGACAACTGTTAAGAATATTCTAAGGTATTGAAAGATATCAAGGACAGGTTGCTTGTAGACAATAGAGAACATAATAAAGAAAAGCCGTAGTAACACATTTTTTTATGGATGGGTTTGAGTCATAGTCTAAATGCGTTTTCATCTTGAATGGTAGTGCGGTAATATGAAAGGTTTCATATTAGAGATGGTGGTAGACTAAAACAATATGAGTCGGATTACATTAGTAAAAGTGAAGTATCCAATGAGTCGACCTTGGATCTTTTTTGAGTAAAAAATTGCCATTAGAGATATTATGTGAAAGTATAGTTGTGCTAACTAATGATTCTTAAGATCACAGATGGTCAATGCATAAAAGGAGGAAAATCCACTACATCCAAGAAAAGGGTTGAGGATGGAGATCTAGTTTTGAAGTGAATATATTTTCGATGATTCATTCACAATATTTATGACCAAAGGAAAACATGATATACATGCTAAGAGCATTGGCATGATAAATACTTACTATTTTAGTTGTTAAGTCGATTATCCCTAAACATTTATACAATCAATAAATCGATAATTTTCTGGTTATTATATAATAGGGAATTATTTATATTTAGGGGTATGATACCATAGAAAATTATTTTATTATTATGTTTCATTTTGTGTGTTACTTCCTAAATATTAATTTATTTGGAATGCAACAGTTAGTCATACTTCTGGGAGTAGGTATTGATTTAGATCTATCATGGAATATTTGTAGATTTTCCATGGTGATTGGACATTTCATAGAGATTGCTGCAATATTCATGAGTACTTGGAAGTAAGGATTTTAAGTATTGGTTAAATTCGGGCTTAGAGATTACTTCATGGATTGAATCAAAAGTAATTCTAAGATGATAATATATTGTATTCTTTAAACAGAGATATATAAGTAATAGTTTGACAAGTTTGTTGTATATTGGTTTTACATCAACGCATCCGTAACTGGATGTTATCAAATATAATTCCATGTATGTCATGGTGAGTAAAGGGTATGATTATATAGTTGAAGTTTATTCATTCCTTTTTCCTTAACAGGAAAAGCGATATCTTTGGGCCCCTCGGTGATTTGATGTTGATATTCATGTTTTAGGCCTAGCCCAGATTAAATAGATGTGTTCAATTAGTAGTCTAAATTTAGCCATCATAAATTGGAAATCAGAAATCGAGAAACAAAATCTTAGACTATGGGATTGATGTGTATCCATCTCTCGTGTACATACAATATCTTGTAGAACGAAGGAATAACTAATCACTTATCTAAGGGCCAATATTTAATTTTATCAGAGTTCGACAATGGTCGTGGAAAGCACTCTTTACAGCTTATTCAAAGTCTATACTTTCAATTGTAGTTGATGGCTTATACAAGTGGGGGATTCTTGGATTAAGGTGTCTAAAGTCTTAACTAAATTGGTATAATATTAGTGAATTAAAGTAAAGTTATTTTATAGGTATAAATGAATGGAGAGAGATAAAAAGATATTTTAATTTATTATATGATTAATAAATTAATTATAAATAGTTGCAATATATTGATTGTTAATCAAAACTAATCTGGAATTAATTCAGGATTAATTGGAATTAACTAAAGGTGCAAGGGTTTAGTTGTAATTGTTCAATATTTGAACAAAAGAAACAATTCTAGAACCTACCAAGGCATGAACAGTTTTGTTAGGGTGTTTGGAAGCCTCCTGGTAGCTGATAAGGAAAGGATTTGAACTAGGGGTTAATATATAATATTTAATTGTTCAAATATAGATTTATCTACAAGTTACCTAAACTATAAATAGGACCATTGTACATCAAAATTTCATACCTAATCATACCAGAAGGTGAAATATGAATTTCATTTCTTTCTCCTCTCCCTCTTTCAAGTTCTAGTGTTTTAGGGTTTTGGGTGTGAACCATTAGAGACTGTCATGCTATTGGATGTCTACATTCCATGGAGCATTTAAAGCACACAATAGTTAGTATATTTGAATATAGTAAAAGGTATGCATTCTAATCTAGTTGGTTTTCAATTATGCCTAGATTAAATTAGGTTTTCATAGTGTGTTGCAATAATGAGAAACGTCGTAGATCTGTAGGTTGCATGTTCCCATTATTTGTTATGTGAAATTTCACTGGGCAAATATGTTTAATGTAACACAGAAAACCCATCAAATATATCATAACATTACAATAGTTGTTTTTAGAAATTTCCAATATCCAAATACTAAATCCAAATCAAATCTAATTTCTAGAATAACAAAGTCTTACAGCTTAAGTGTGACCATTCACGCTTAGCTTAAGGAAAAACTTTATTAATGGGTCTGACTAAATTTAATCTGTGCGAATTTTGTAAATAATATTTTCTCCATATTTAACATTGTTCTATGTATAGTTGAATACTTTAGAGAATATGATTCGTGTTTTGATTTGATTTAGAGTCTCTTATCTTAATTAAGTAAACTCTTGAAGTCACCAAATATTTTTAGGTTATCCTTGAATCTTAGGAATCAACCTAGTTTTTCAATGAACTCGTTCATCCAATCATATTTGATTAGAACTTCTAACATAGCAGTGTATTCTTATTTTCTAGGGGATTGTTCTTTTATGTTTTTCTAGGACCTCATTCCAACAAAACTTAAACTTCATTCCATAGTGAATCCATAATCCAAATATATTTGATATATATATATATATATATATATATATATATATATATATATATATATATATATATATATATATATATATATATATATATTGAAGTTAACATATTGTATAGCTCTTTACATAAATATCTTCTTCTAAATTGATTAACTCATATACATTCTCTTAGTATTTCTTGTGTATTCTTCGAATTATCTTATAGTTATCCAATGACTTTCCATGTATCTAATTGGTATTTAATGATATGTGTATAACATGATCATATAGCTAGTCTTGTGCATAATATGGCATAGATGATGGATTTATCTTCCAAGCAAATATAATATAAATCATTTTATCTAGCGCAAGCTTAGGCCTGTCGAAAATAACTAAAACCCCATCTACACTCCCGACCCGTTTCGAATTTGGGTATAATAGGTCGGGTAGATTGGGTGTCGGGTATGAACACTCAGGTATTAGGTTATCCCGCTAATACTATAGCTCGGGTATAAGGTATGTATAATAATTTGCGGGTATAACCGAATTCCCGAATTCGTTTGAAAATAATACCCAATATAGTAAAATATTAGTATAGTACCATTTCCTTTTTCACATTCATCTTTATCTATCCTTATAGATTTTACATTCCAAGAATGTAGCGTGTCTTTCCTAACTCGTCCATCTTAGCAACACTTTATGAGTCAGGGTGAAAGAACATTGCATAGTTAGAATGTAGTTTCTAATGATTAAGTATGTCTCATTCATACAAGATTAGGAATATCACTATTGCTCCCCCACTAGTCTTTAGTAAACACAAATGTTATCTTCATTTTGATATAAAATCATACTTTGTGTTTTCGTATTAAATGATGATTCCAACCGTGAGATCTTTGCTTTGTATCTACAAATGGATCTAAATACATACACATTTTGTTAGGATAACCTGAATTAAGAAAATCTCTAGGTTAAGTTATATAGACATCTTCAAGTAGGTGTCTATTAAGAAAATGGTTTTACTAGAAAACTATTTTCCATATCTCATAATCAGAATTTGTAGTTATGGTAAATAATATCCTTGTTGATCTAATCATAGCTACTTTAGAAATTTTTTGCTGATAGTCATTGACATAAGTGTGATTATAGCCTTTAACAACAAGTCTTGCTAAACGTGTATAGATCTCCATGTTTGTACTCTCTCGAAAATAAATATTTACTCTTTCTACCCTTGCTACAGGGAGGATGATTAATCAAGCCCATATTTTTTATTATACATGGATTATATCTCCTTGATCATGACTCTAAGCAATTTATCTGGTTCAAGTACTGATATAGCATTTTGGTAGTTGATGGATTAGCTAGAAACCATCAATAAGAAATCATCAATGAGAGATTTCATATTTTTCATGTTATAGTTGATTCAAATCATATATGGGAACAATTTGTGTTTATAAATAGCTATAATTCATGTTTAACACTACCCTGTTGAGACTAGTGCCAACTATTGCTACATCCGGCTATGGTTCTTGAGGGGCTTGAAGTTCCATGTGCCTCCCACTTTCTTTTTCATTAGAAGCTTTCTTTCTGACAACTCAACTTTCAGTCGAATAAAAACTTATTCTTGGTGGGTTTCTATAAATTAATCTAAACAACCTTTTAGAATATTTTACAAATATTTATTTAGTAAATTTTGGATTTAGAAGCTTTAGTCTAACTTAGGCTTTTCCGTAAAACATTAAGTAAGATAAGGATGGAAGCCTTTCCATACCAAGTATTATAAATTCTTTTATCTACTTATTAGTTAGTGTTTTTATTCATGCTACAAGTGATAATGGTTATAAACAAGGCTTTAGATGGTATTTATGGTTTGTATCTTAACATCATATTTGAAAACTTCAATAAAGGTTTCACAACTATCATTTAATATGTAAAATATAATTACAATGACTATAGTTGTTAATAAAGTTGATTAGGTATCTTGATCTAAATCTAGACATTCAAAAGAAAGGAAGTCATACGTCACATAGTATAGTTCCTTAATAATTATTTTCTCTAGAGTTTAGTGAAAATATCATTAGGAATCTTTTATATAAAAATAAGATTCACATATGTCAAATAAACTACCTTATTATCCTTCAAAAATCTATTTCTTGTAGTTGGAATATGTGTTTTTTTATTTATATAATAAAGATAACAATATCTTAGATAATTTTGATTCAAGTTAAGTTTGAGTCAAAAGTGTTTCTACTTGGAACTTATTATTTAGAAAACATTGGTATTTACTTTACAATTCTCTCAAGAAATCTAGGTCTCAAAAACATATTTTTAATTATTAGATAATATGATGGTGATTTTTATGAAAAACGATTAACTAAATAATCAATTATTTAATAAATTAACTGAGACATATATATATATATATATATATATATATATATATATATATATATATATATATATATATATATATATATATTCAGACATCCTAAATTATGACATACATTGTTCCAAAACAAATATTGTTTTACAATACAAGTACTTTATGTTCTAAACATAAATAATAAACTAAACCCCGAGAGTAACTTGCTTGTTCTTAGCTGCTTACTCTTCTTGAAATATTTGCAAGACATTTATAAATATCAGATTAACATTAAGTATCAAGTACTAGAGTGTTATATGAAAAATATAAGTTCTATCTAGTAGATACATGAAGTAATAGTCTCTGCAAACTTTTTTTTTCAGATAAATGGGAGAGTTCCTCTTGTAGTTTCTTGTTTCTCCACAGTCGAAGCAAGACCCATCTCTCGATGCCTTCTTGGATTTATGGGTCCTAAAGGTGTCCTTTCCATAAATTAAAGGCCTCTTCGATCAGACAATGTAACACCCGCAGATTTAGACTAGTCATCATAAGCGTTATTAATAACTTTTTGATAAAAGATTATTTATGATAAATAATCTTGACCAAGTTGTAGTATAACCGACAAGGATATCATATATATAGAGAAAGATCAAATCTGACTTCATAAGAGGAAGTTATGATTTTTCTAATATTTCAGCGTTGTCGTATATGACTCGGAAACCAAAATGGAAATTAGTCGATTGTTAGGAAAAAAATCTAAACGAGAGTTGAAGACCTCGTCAACACCTATCCACTGATATATAGACAGTCAACAATGGATATAGTATAGGAGTGTTATGAATTTTATGCAGACTTTAAAAGCCTAAGCCCGTTAAAAATATAGCTTTAAAAATGATTTCAAAATTAGTAGACGAAGTCTAAATGAAAATTGTAGAAATCGTCGATAGCTACGTTTGGATATAAACAACATCAAAAATGGAGCCCCTATGAAAAATATATGATTTTTTGGAGAAATCCAAAAATTGCACTTGCGCGCGCGAGGGGCACGACGTGCAGTAGGCTGTCGACATGACGACATAATTGAATCAGGACCAGACACATCGAAGAAAGGGTGGATCTACAATACTCAAATTTCACGCTGCGCATCTTTCTGGTGTGCGGCGCGTACATATCCAACATTAAATACCCGCCCGAATCTCTTTATTTCTCATCCCATTTTCATGCATTCTCTCTGAAAATCTCTATGTCCTTTACGATCCGAATTTTATGGACTTCTGAACCTTTCTAGCTAAGTACTAGGATAGCTAGAAGCTCTCGGATAAGAGTTCTGCTAGTGCAATCTTCCGGTTTCGCTAGAAAATCTCTGTAAGTTAAGCTACACTTATATCGCTTTCATTGTAACTAATATTTATAGTCATAGTCGTTATTATGAACCTATAAATAAGATGGACCAGTAATTCCAGTTATAATACTGATTGATCTACTTATGGGAATGGTGTCTAGAATGGTGACACTGGCTTGGTTATTGGATTTCAGAAAGGCTATATGCTAAAATGGTCCTGCCTCCCAACTATCCTACCTGGTTGATCCTTACTTTATAGATCTTGATGTAAACATTAGGATTAGTGAGGAATCTAGACTATACTTGTTATAGTCACCAGGATTGTGAAACTAAACTAAGGTTTAGTACATAATTCGTCTAGGTCTTTTCAAAGTACGGAACAATGCTCTGCCGAAATCGTCAGCCATCCACTTTTATCAAGTGACTGAATAGTCCCTTTCATGAACATGATTTAATACAAGTATTATTTAAACTATTAAATATTTGTTGGAAGTTGTATGTAAATTATGCACTTATTGCTCGATTATATGGTAGGATATATATATATATATATATATATATATATATATATATATATATATATATATATATATATATATATACATATATATATATATATATATATATATATAACGTGCTATGTGCGAACCAGATATGGTTCTATTTTATGTTAGGATAACTAGATAATATTAATATTAGAAGTAAATTTATTGAGAAGGTAGAAATAATAATACCTAATACACTGTATGGATTATATATATATATATATATATACATATATATATATATATATATATATATATATATATATATATATATATATATATACACTAAAGATAGGTTAGTGTAGCACAAGAAGAAAGTTGGTATTAGATGATAGTTACATGCATAGTAATCTAGTCTAGGGATAAACTTAGATTTATGGAAGATATCTAATTTAATATTGGGTAGTCTCATTAGGATAATGTGCGTAAGCTAGGAACGGAGAGTAAAGTTCTTTTCCATGGCACGTTCAGGTGTCAATGTATGGTAGCTCCGTACGAGAGTACATTATAGTATTCCCTTTGGATGACCAAAAATGGTGGGTCCAAATCAGACTGTTATAATAGTATGTCTGGTCACCTCTCAGAGTAGGAGACACAACTTGATGATTCTAGACGTAGATGAAATGGGATACAATATTCATCAAATATTCTGATGGCTCTTATGCGTTTATGACTTACACTTGCCAAGGAAGCCCCTAAATGTGTAGTCAAACCTTTTAGCTGTTCATCAGGCGAGATAATTTCTCCCTGATAATCTTGAACTACGAAATGTGAGGATCGGTAGGAATAAATCTGTATGAATATAAGCCTATATGGATATTGTATGGTAACGGTTGGTTTTATAGGTATGATAATTAAGGAATATTATCATATCAATATTATGGGACTGAAATCCCTATGTATCTCACCAAGTTTCCCAACTTGGCCCATTCAATTTATATGCATCACAGGTATCAAGACCAAAACTATTGGAAATTGATTAGGATGTTGAGTGATTAAGAGACAACCGACAACTGTATTCAGGACCACCAGGTATGTATACTGTTACTTGTGTATCTATATTGATTATGACATCCTTAGTATTTTACCATATGAAAACAAACATTTGTAATCAAAATGATCTTTTGTACAAGGATTTTCAACAAAAATAAATAAATGATTATAAATCGTACGGAAAAGTTTCAATTGGTTCTTAAAATTCGAGGATGTCATAGTTAGTATCAGAGCATTAGTTTAAGCGAACTATGAATTTTGAGGATTTCTAGACATAAACTTAGAGATTAAGCAAGGATGGTGAGGTGTGTGTCTAGCATATTTTAGGTTGTATACATGAATAGACACCAACACTAGGATAGTTTAGGGTATAAGCCTTAAGTAATATTAAGTGCTAAATATGAAATTATATATATATATATATATATATATATATATATATATATATATATATATATATATATATATATATATATATATATATATACATACTATGACATAGGCTGAATGCCTTATTTGTTATGTTATGAACTAGCATACTTTAGGAAAATGACATATATGCTAAATATGTGCTAAATGATATGTATAGCATGCCTTAGGTTCTTACCTAGATTGTTATTACCTGTGAAAAGCCAAGGTCGGTTGCCAACCAAGAACTAGGAAACCTATGTGTTCAGGATTCTAAACGTGTATTAGAATGTCATGCTAAGAACATGTAGTGGATTAGGAAATGATATCGGAGACCGGAAGCCTGAACCGCAACCCAATCATATGGATGGACACGCGCTAGCAGTCGTATCTGATGGGTTTTGAGCATAACAAACAAATCCTATGTGTGCATGCAACACTAATTGTTGATCTATGTTTTCTCTAATTGAACATACAACTTTAACAACAAAATAGAAAACCCTAATCTCCTAGCATGTGACAACCCGATATTTCGAATCAATATAATGACCTAAAAGCCAAGAATTATAATCTATTTTGATATATTGGAAATAGCGTCAAAAATAAAATGTTCAAAAGTCTCAGTTGGGTTACATAAAATGATTTATATCATGACAAGGTTTACAGAAATGTAAAGAACACTCAAATCGGAGTTAAAACGAAGAAGTTATGACTAATCAAATATTCGTGTCAAAACAGTTAAAACACTATTAAGCGTAAAAAGTGAAATTTCAATAAAATGCTTTTTAGCCTTAAGTATCTAAACAAAAGTCGTAGATAATGACAAACCGTGAGCATACCTAAAAAGAACGTCCAAATCTGACTTCGTATGAGGAAGTTATGATTTTTCTAAGTTACGGATATAGTAGTAGACAGCTAAAAACTCGAAATAGAGATCGAGCGATTTTTAGCCGATGCAACCTAAATGAGAATTGAAGATCTCGACAATAGTAATACAACGGTAAAAAGACAGACGAAAACGGACATCGGATGAAGAAGTTATGAATTTTTAACGGATTTATCCTGTCCCGACCTATTAAAAATATAATATTAAAAATTAAATAAAAATTAGCCGACGAAGTCTAAATGAAAGTTGTAGAGTATATTCTCACCTACGCTTGAATATAAAGAACGTCAAAATCGGAGGTCGTATGCGAAAGTTACGGATTTTACAAGTTCGAGGTACACAAACTGAGACGATTTACGCCCATCGTACCCTCGTACGCCCAGCGTACTCGGGTGCTAGGCTTCGGATCGTCCACATCGCCCCTACGCCTCTATACCCTCCCATCAAATGCTTCGTCCGAGGATGCGGTAAGCCATGACGCATGCGAACGCCCAGCATAACCCGGAGGTACGCCCCGCGTACGCGAGGGTTCTAGCTCCTATAAAAGGGATGCGAGAGTTCCGGATTCCTTTGCTCATTTTCTCTCATTCTCTCACGTTTTTACCTCGTTTTGGGTGCAAGTAATATCCCGAAGTCCCGGTTTCATATCTAAGCCCCGACGAAGGTCCGAAGCTCTGAAATTCCCGAAAAACTCACCACTTCCCGTTCGAAGTGCTGCCCGAGGAAAAGTCCCGTTTTCATCAAATCACCACACTTTCCAGGTGAGTTCAAACCCCTATATTTTCCAGTTTTCTTTAGTTTTCAGCGGGGGGGGGGGGGGGGGAATACAAGTTAAAACACCAAATCATATTTGAAAACTTAACGCGACAGCTTACAACAGAAAAGTTGTGACCTGTTCACGAACTGTTTTACCCAACTTAAACTTAATATTTTTCAAAACTGTTTAATATGCAAATAGTTCAGGTTATACCTTTAAAATGACTACTTGCACATCTCCATACGATTTTTCTATAAATATTCTAAAACAGTGCCAGTTAAGGGTAAAATTGTCAAACACAAATTAAGAGTTATTCACACCTTGTAACACGCTGAGCAAGGTGTGTAAGTTTTACACTTAGTAGTTTCAAAGTTATTTTCGTTGAAACACAAAGTCATGCATATCAAGGTTTCATTAAATCATAGCACACAACTAATAAACTATAATAGGTATAGTTTGAACACCTCATTTAACAAAGAAATGGTAAAACGATTGATTTACAAAACGGATATTCCAATACAAACGACGTGAACTTGTTAATGAATAAATTTGTGAGACATTCTCCTTCGGGGTACTCTTAAGTGCCACATAAAAGTCCTGTAGTTATAATCAGAATCTCTTGGAGGGAGAGCGTGATAGTTGTGTATAGATCTATATTGGGTCTGACAAACCCGCACCTAAGCTGCTTGCAACAGCTAGACCGGCAGGTCTGGGGTGACAAGTGTCATAACATTCCGACGCCTGAAGAACGTTGCATACAAGGCCTTCTAGTTTTAGCATGGTTATAACAACTCACATGGGAAATTAACAAAACACACAGTTCACGGGAATTTAAGGATTTCACAAAAAGGAGTTTTATTTAA
Source organism: Lactuca virosa (assembly GCF_052849685.1). Classification (NCBI taxonomy): domain Eukaryota; kingdom Viridiplantae; phylum Streptophyta; class Magnoliopsida; order Asterales; family Asteraceae; genus Lactuca; species Lactuca virosa. Next base: position 321,276,672 of record NC_136429.1, read on the forward strand.
ATATAAAACCACACATAAGTATGACGATTTACTTACATATATTAAGTCTCGGTTCAGTTAAGACTACAATAAACCTTTTAGAAAATATTGGATTTTCTGGAAACAAGCTTGTAACAAACTTCAAAGAACATCATTCATTTTTTATTCATAAACTACTTATGAACTCACCAACTTTAATGCTGATACTCTTTCAAAAACAACTTGTATTCTCAGGTATTCAGTAATACATGTAACCACAAGATTTTTGAAGGCAAGACGCTTAGGCGTAGATTTCTTTTGAACTATTTTGGCATCATATGTAATTTATTTGGAAACATGTATTTTTGTAACGATGTAACCTTTTAAATTATATTTATGATGGTTGTGTTTACTTTCTTTACAAATACTCAACTGTTATGATACTACATGAAGTCCTCCGCCCCCGAACGTTTCCGCCGTTCCGGTTTGGGGGTGTGACAGATTGGTATCAGAGCTTTGTTTATACTGAACTAAGTATATCGAACCGCATAAGATATACAAACTATAAATGCAAAGGGACTAAAACTCTCTGACTAAACGTTTTCACACAAAACTATACAAAAGTATTAAGACAAGTTGGACACTATGATTAGGCCTCTGAATATGTAATCAGATCTAGGATAAATATAGCCTGATCAACTATATCTATCCAAGATGTGACCAACATATGTTGGGGAATAGTCATAGTGAGCAACAAGTCGAAAATTTACCAAAGAAAACACTAGAATCAAACTTATAAATTTAAAATACTATAGGAGTATTTTGTGTTGCTATAATTACCTACTTAAGAACAAAAAGTCCTTATTAGTAGGTCAATAGTTGCTGAGTGGATACGCTAAGGTTATATGTGGCTAGGGTGTCATAGACTCTGAATTTGTGATCTTTGCTTTACTTCTTGTTCCTTGTTTGGTTGTGGACTTAGAGATTGGAGTCACTTATTCGAAGGTCTATTCTATCTGGATTACATATGGTGGGTATGCACTACGCAAGTATTGAAGTAACTAGTAAGGATCATCCTAAAATTATCTAAGTTATACGTCTATTAGGTATTTCTTACACCCCTTTTCTCGCTTAGATTTCATGACTGGACCCCATCTCCCCGGCGACCCGTACTTTCCCAACGAAGATAATGGTGGACGGACCGATGCGGAGCCAGAAGAGAATCATGCAATTCCATTGGATGACGATTTCGCAGAAAATTTCCCAGAAGATTTTGACTCCGAGCCAGAAGCCAATAATCTACCCCTCGTGACTCCTATCCCAAATCCTAATCCTCGACCAGGATTTCAAGGCCCCACACCCCTGTGGGCAGCAAACTTGAACAGATGGAGTCACAAGCAAGGTCAACCCTTACCCTACAACGGAGACCGAAGCTTCTACAATCTGAGCGAAGGAGGCTCAGCAGACAGAATTCTGCCTGTTCTGGTTCGCAGAGTTGCTTGTAATGAGGAACTGGGAAGGCAAGCCATCAATCGGTTCATGGAGGTTGATGCCGATGCGGGCGTCAATACAGTTCGTATTCGCCATCTAGAGGCTGCTCACAGAAGAACCCTGAACCAGAATATAACCCTGCAGAGAGAACTAACTACAATCCAAGCTGAAGTCAGGCAACTTCAAGGTCATTAGGCAACGTTTGAAAGACGCATGTTGGACATGGACCGTCGTCTGACAGAGTCAAGGACTCATTCGAGCGGTTCTCGCCGTAAGTAGAGTGTACTCTACTCTCTCTTTTGGATATAAAATAGGTCTATGTATAGACTCTAGTATTAATTTCATGCTTATGTTAAGACCTTGAACTTTCAGTCAGTAAGGTCTATGTACTGTCAAAATTTTCTCAATTCTGGTGTGATGTATGACCTACTCCAAGGTCAATTTTCCCGAACTTGTCACATCTTTGCTACCAATGACATCGGCAAACGTCTAATCTCCTAGGGAAATCTTTGTCCAAATACTTTCATCCTTCTATTGTTAGAACTCTACCAAAATCACACTCTGATGTAATGGTTAAACTATGGTGATTGAGTTCATGGATCACTTTCATTATTCTCACTCTTGAATTCTTATCATTATCTCCATCTTCGCAAACTTAGTTGATAGATGCTGCCTCTGAAATTAACACCGTCTGTACTCGCAACCAAGAGGAAACTATAGAGACCATAACATGCCGTTATCTTGTTAAAGACACCGAGGAAAAATTCGCGTGAACTTTCGGGATTCAAACTCTCTGTTATGAAGTAATGGGGATCAGTGTTAGAATCAGAAGTAAGACGACACAGAAATTCTGTGTACCTACAGAAGAGAAGGACACCATGTAGATACCAAGGGAGAATGAACCATTATCGCTCGAATTAAATCATAGAACCGAGGAAAAACCATGCGTGTTCCATACGAAGTGCATGAATACCCCCCCTTCGTCATAGTAATGACTATTAATGCCACCTAGTGAATTAGTGATTACATTTCTCGCGTTAGGTTTTAAGCTTATCGTCTTTCCGTTATGGCTAATAGCAATGTATCGGATCACAGAATTCCAGTCGAGAGTGAATAATTCTCAAACTCATAAGTCTACCTTGTAGAGACTCCATCATGTATCACTTTCAAATCTTTTAGAAAGTGGAAAGCATTATACCTCCAATCAAAGATGATTTAGTTGGATAAACACTCGTCTTGTAACCATTTTAGAAACTTACTCCTACTCTTTACCAAGACTGCATCATAAGGATGTAGGTCGAACCATCGAGAACAATATGACAAAATGAAAAACTTACATTCGCATGAATGATCAAAATACATCTAGAGCCAACCATAATCGCTCACAAACTCATTTTCTTATCGTATAACAGAATCATGCCTCCGAAGAAACATAACCAAACCGCTGGCAAAGCACCAACTCTTCGGATAGATTTGGCTACTTTTCAAGTTGCGGTCACAGCTACCGTAGCAGCTGTCATGACTCACCTAAATGCTAACAACGCAAATGTTAGTGGAAATGTTATCGACAACCCCAATCACGGTGATAACCAAGTACAACAATGAGTGCCTGTTTGTAAAGACACTCGAGGCCTCAAACCTAACATCCTGAAATGAAAGTTTGAGAGCGAGAAAGGGACCAGTTCAACTCAAGGGCCTTAAGAAGAGTGTCACGTTGGGGCAGTCAATATCCCCATCAACCCTGCTATCCCAACACCGACCACGCCGTACCTAGGAAACCTCCCACTCTGCAGTATGTGCAACTACCATCATTATGGAGTCTGCCGAGTGCTGCATTGTAATAGATGCAATAGGAAGGGGCACACGGCCCACTTCTGTAGGACCCCGGTCGAGCTCATCACTTTAACCACCAATGTGGGCGCTAGTCTAATATGCCACCTTTGTGGTGAAATAGGAGACTTCAAGAGGGACTGCCCAACGGAGAGGAATGACGGGGAACAGGGGGAGTGTAACAACGGAACATGAAAAAGCAACAAGGAATTCTACTAGGAAGTTACGGTGCGTATCTAAACCTCAATAATTAGACCCCTGAAAATTTACAAAAATTTTACACGTTATTATACCTTCATGCACACACCGGACGATAATAGAAAAACCTAGTAGGGATTACTTCACGAAAGTTCATTATTTCAAATTATCAGAACCCTCGTTTAGTTTGTACTTGTAATTTGCGATATAATAGGGTTCGTAGTATTAATACCAAGGTTAGTCTTCATCCTAGTAATCATTTCTTCTTCCAGACCAGCATAATATTAAAATCATCAAGAAGTTACGACATCATCATCCGACATGGTTTGGCTTGGTTCTTACCATGCAAAGTTTATGTGCTAGATGAAAAGAACTCTTCCCTTAAACGACCGTCATATGAAATTTTTCCGACCCATAACGCAAAACCCTTCAGAAGTACCCATGCGAGGGGTACCACGCCATTCTAACTTACCCAATAGTTTTTAGACTTAAAGCGAAGAACAACAAATAATATTCCAGAAGTGCGCAACTTTCCCGACGAACGATCAAGATTTTCACCACAACGTCAAGTCGAGTTTCGAATCGACTTAATTCTAGGAACTGCCCCTGTAGCTAAATCGCCTTACCGTCCAGCTCCAACAGAGATGCAGGAACGCTCCGATCAACTTAACGAACCTCTCAGTAAATGATTTATTAGACCAAGTTCTCCCCATAAGGAGCACCGGTCTTGTTCGTCAAGAAGGAAGACGGATCGTTTCGTATGTACATCGACTATCGAGAACTGAACTAGCATACCATTAAGAATAGTTACCCACTATCTCGCGTAGATGACTAATCTAATCCACCAACCGACGAAACCCTGATCCTACACATAGACTCCGCTACGTTCCAAGCCACTGTAATGGCTGCAGTGGCAGTTGTCTTGGCGCAATTCAACCCTAACAACACAAATGAAAATGAAAACGGAGTCGACACTTCGAACCGTAATGACAATCAAGGAAACCAACAAGAAACTCCATCGAAGTAGTCACGTAAGGAGCACCAAATTTTCTATAACTTTGCTCAAGTACTGCCAACAGGGTTTCCAGGAATACTACTTGCACAGAAAGTCAAGTTCACCAACGAAGACCCCAAAAATTTATGCGATTGATCTAATACTATCAAATGTATACATAAGGGTAGTACGTAATTAAGATTCTACAGGCTTAGAATTGATGATTCCACTTTGACTCCTTTTCCTTGTCTGGATGTGGGCTTAGAGATGAATCATTTATTCGACTGCCTTTTCAATCTTAACTATATACTCGTATACACGCAACTGTATTAGATGAATCAGGCATAATCCATGCAATGATTTTCATAACTATGTTAACCAAGCCAACGGTTGGTTATGATACCATTTGGGGTGATTGTCGATAGATTGACCAAATCCACACTTTCTACCAATAAACGAAACCGACAAGATGGAGAAGCAAACAAGAATTTACCTCAAAGAGATTTTTTTTTACTGCACGGTGTACCAATATCTACTATCTCCGCCCGAGATAGCAGATTCACCCCCCTCGTTTCTGGAAATCTTTACAAAAATCTTTGGGAGCTAAGCCAGGGCGTAAGTACAACTTACCATCCACAAACCGACGGCCAGAGTGAGAGGACCATTCAAACTTTGGAAGCTATGCTGAGAGCTTTTGCTATCGATTTTGGAAAAGCATGGGATATCCATTTACCACTAGTAGAGTTCTCGTACAACAATAGCTATCACACTAGCATCGAGGTTGCTCCATCAAAGCCCTTTATGGCCGTAAGTACAGATCACCTCTATGCTGGGCTGAAGTAGGTAACACGCAGCTAGTCAGAGGACTAATACCCGACAGCACTCTCACAGGCCCAGAAATCATAAGAGAAACGACCGAGAAGATTGTCAAAAATCCGGGAACGACTTTGAATTTTCTTTTAGCCTAGCAGAGTGAAAGTGATGAAAAATCCATAGCAGTATGTGTCGGCAATCCTAAATTTCACCACTGCACTCACATTAAAGAACTTCCTCCTCATCATCTTACTCAAATTCAGTGTTTCTTAGAGGATTGTATCCTTAAATGTGCATATAATGTTTTTGTATATTTGCCTTAAGTATTGAAACAAATCTTCTAGTATCTGTTTATTCCCATCAGCTACTAACCAAAACGATACATAAAAAAATTGGCCTCTTTGTGAAGCACGAGCATTTTTACTAGTTATCATTATCTACAAATATATGATAATATAGACATCTATTAAAGTTAAAGTTGAAACATTATAATATTTAATTGTTGAAGTTGATCATGTTCAATAAAATTATTTCATTTTTTTAAACTTATAGTATAATGCTATTTTAATATTAAAGTTAAATAAGAAAATATGTCAAATGGTTAAAAAGTTTTACTTATTAAATTAGTAATTTTTTTTTAAAACTATTAATCTCAAAACATAGTACCAAATGAACTTTTATAAAATAATAAAAAGCTAAAAATTACGTAAAAAATAATATAAAATTATATCAATCATTTTCAAGATGATTAATTTAATATCTTAAAAAATAATAAGATAGAGAGCTAGTTGTGAAAATATTCTTTTTCGACTTAGTGTTAAGACAAAATTGTAAAAATGATCCATGTGTTCGTCAAAAGTATGTGGTTTTGGTAAAAAAAAAAAGTTTAGTCACGCAATATTGGTCCAATTTTAGATTTTTTAGTGATTCATTTAATATGTTACAATAATACATAAGGACGAACGGTATACCATCGACGAGACCGATCGTGATCTACGTGGTAACGAACAACGGTCGTACACACCACCCCGGTCGGTCGTTGTTCGTCGTTTTCGTGCTAATTCGTTGTGTCGAGGACGATACACAACGGCCAATGAAATGTTTTTACTCCCTTTGACCTCTTTGACCACCATGTAATGGTTACTTTCAATTATTTATTTATTTATTTATTTGTAATTTGTCTAATTTTTACCTATATAAATATCACCACACACCTTCTATATTTCACCCAATTCATCTTTACTTTTATTCAATTTCACACATTTGTGTTGCTTGATTGAAAAACCATGGTTCCCAAAATGCAGAATTGGTCGGAAGATGAAGAATAGAAGTTCGCACCGGCATGGATGATGGTTACGGAAGAGCCAGACAGTCAAACTTCCAGGGATTTTTTTGGGAAAGACTGGAAATGTTTTCCATGATTTAATGGGTTGTCGCAGTCGTAATCTTGATGCAATATGTTGTAAATTTCGCTTTATGAGAGCAACATGTCGCGAGTTCGACAGACTTTATAACCATGTTATAAACAATGCACACAAAGGCTGGTTGATGTGGTCATGCATCAATATGAAGAAATCAACCACAAACCTTTTAAACACCTCAAAGCTTGGCAAAAATTTAAGGAGACCCCAAGATGGAATAATTAAAAATTTGGGGTTTAGAAACTAGTTTAAGTTCTGTTTATGCTTGCATTTTAATGCTTTTTTTCTATTTTATTTTAGGTTTTTTTTAAAAAAAAAAAATTATGTAATGTTTTTTTAATTATGTAATGTTTTTTAGTTGAATAAAAATATAGTTTAAAAAAATATGTTTTTATTGTATTTGGATTTTGTATGTATTTTAAATTAAGTTTAATTAAAAAAAATGAGGTGAAATGGTGTGTTAGTGGTGAATTTCTCATAGTTTTACTGGTGGTTAATGATGATGATGTGTCACCCATCACTATAGTGGTTAATGATGGGTATAACGGATGGTCTAAGTTGCAAGATATGACTAGTTTAAGGTGCAACAAAAATGATTAAATTGGATTACAAAATTTAAATCCAGAAGAAGTTATTCTATACATTATAAAGGGTAAGCATCATGAACGTCCCAAGCATCAGATTTAAATATGGTAAAGAATCAAGCTGGCATAGCATTTGTAGAAAAATCCAAAAAGGGTCTCATCAAATGAAGCTTTTGCAAGTTGCTTTGCTTTGTGATACCCAATAGCAAAAGTTGTAATCCTGACATTTGTTTTTTCAGGAAATGGGGTCATCAACCGACCACCCAAAACAAGTCAAATTATTGCTTCTCTCTCCCCTCGATTCATTCACGGTGATCAATCCTTTGGACCATGATCTCAATATCGGTGTGGGTTGGAGCATAAACCTAAACAAAATGAAAAAAAGACCCAAAACAAGGCCGTCATGAGGCCATTTATGGTGCTGGATCTTACTATATATAACTAGTGGGATCATGATGATAAAACAGATCTCACACGGACAGTGATAATATAAGATATTATTCTAAGCATGACACCAAAGGCAAGAAGTACACGAGATAGGTTCAATCATTAGTTGTCGTTCTTCTTTTATATGTGTATCTTCGTATATGTATGTATTAAGCAATCAACTAACTTATTTACGGTGGCGGATGCATAACGTTTTAATAGGGGTGGCACAAAAAAAAATTCCGAAAAAATCTAAATTAGTTGTGGCACTCGTATTTTAAGCCGGTGCACCTAATAGAAAAACCATAAAAAAAACATAAAAAAAAAAAATTTACACTACGTGCCGGAATCGGAGCACCCCCCGGGCACCACAAAGGTCCGCCACTGCTTATTTAATATATCATAACTTATTCTTGAAAGGGTAATCTAGTCATTTTTTAGTATGTCGGTTATTTCTAATAGATATTTAATATTTACAGAGCACTTATTGGTTGAAGTAGTTATTGTCGGTTGATGGAAGTTACAGTTTAATCGTTGTGTTGAAAGGACACAATATATTTTTTTTAACAGTAAACCATATATAAAAAGCAAAGAGAAAAACGCAAACTGACGAACTGGCTTGATGCATTGGGTTTACATCCCCATGTGAGTTTGAGGTCGGGGTTTTAAACCCGATAAAACACAATTTGTGCGCCTCTTGCAAATATACCCCATGTGGGGTGGGGGGGGGGATGTTCCCTGGAAATCCCCTTGGGTTTGCCCGCTTTTCGGAGCTCGAACTCAAGGTCTACTCTGGAATATTGGGTAGAGACATTCGTTGATTCGTTGAATCAATGAGAGTAAGAAATCTACTTCACCACCAGATTCTAAACAGGTCCCGAAGCATCTTTAAAGAAAGTACAAAGTGGAAACAAGAAGAAGGTCTCTTTGAACTCAAAGGTGTGTTAAAATACAAGATGAAGGAAACTGTGGATTACCAAAATAACTTAGCAGGAGGTACTAACATAGGGGAACCAAAAAGAATATACAAAATAAAGGAGATGAACCAGTGGATGGAGTACGATCGTTGGCTGACTGTTGATATGTAACGTCTATTTCCTAAATTTCCATTGAGGAAAAATAATTTAGGTTTGTGGGAAAACCCTTGGTCACAACACGTAGATGCGATGTAGGACGCGATGTGCCATAAGTGAAAGTAGCGAGGCGAAGTCGCAATGTTGCAAAATCTCAGTTCTCGGGCCTTGGGCCCTATTTAAGGGCTCTAACTTTTAGGGTTCTTTTATTTCACCAAGCTTCACCTCGAAAAAAACCCTAGAATGAAACCCAAACCTTCCTTGGTGTGATTTGATGTTTTTTAGGGTTTGAAGTGATTCTTTAAGAAGCACATAAAAGTTCTTGATGCTTAGAGTATGGAAAGCTCTAGGCTTCTGTGTTGATAAATGGTCATTTCTTCACGTAATGGGATAAAAAGAGGGTAACCTTGAACTCTATTTAAGTCATGCCTTTTTGGCGTCATGGTGAATCAAGGGTTAGTGTTGGGCTTTTTTGGGACTTGTGCATGGATAAATTTCGAAACTATATCTGTTAAGAGCATTAGTAGATGGTTTCTGAAAAGTTTGAGCCCTGTATGGTTTAAGTGCTTAACTAGGAGTCTGTTAAGCCTTAGGATGTAGCACACCTATTGAGGGTCACTGGAAGCCTCTCGAGGTCTTTATTGTTTGTGTTGTCGCCTGGTGGCTGCGACACGCCTGGTCGCAGTCGCCGCACACATTGTATTTACTTTGACCATGTACGTTTTGATCAGTTTTACTTTTGGTCAAAATTTCATGGATTTGAGTATTTCAGTAAGGTTTTTTCTCATATTGGTATTATTTGGTCTGTGCAAGTTGTTTTTGTTTCTACAAAGACTGATGTTGAAATTCTGTTGCTTGGCCCATATGGGTTTTCACGCTATACTCTGTAGGACATTAGATGTCTTAATTGATAGATTGTCTTTATGAAATCTATATGAAATAATATGATTAAATAATAGCAACTTCATTAAAGCATATGATTGGATCACAATAGTTATTTAAAAGACTATAGTTGGACTATACCAGGAAATACTATAGTTGTACTATAACATGCAAAACTATAGTTGGACTATAGTTGGCCTATAGCAGGCAAGAATATAGTTGGATTATAGCAAGCAAGACTATAGTTGGACTATAATATTTTTTTTGGGTATGTGGTATCTTAGGGAACTCACTAAGATTCATGTTTACTCGATATGTTTAAACGTTTTTCAAGTTGTTATGGTGACAGAGGGAAGAGCACGGCCTAAGTGTACACACACATTAATATTCTAATTTGATGGAGACTTTCATTGGACTTTTTGTTTCTCTTATGTCAAATGATGTTTTATTAGTTTTTGAACAATTGGATCCTTTATCATTCTTTCGAAAATAGATTTTGGATAACTAATCTTATTTAAAAATGAAAAATTTTAGTTGAAAATGTAGGTTGTTACTATATGATAATTTGGTATTCTTGTGGGTAACCACATACAACTAGATGAAGAAATTAACATTTACCTGACCTAATCGATGGACTGAACTAATCGACATTTATCTACATGTAATTTTGGCACCAAATTTCACATTTGCATTTATTTTGACATACCTACGAAAATTGCAAAAAAAAAAAAAAAAAATATGTGCGATGTGCATATGCACTGTTCTTAAAACGTACATATGTAAAAAAATAATATATATTTCAAAAAAGATTTTTTCAAAAAATAAAACATGTTTGATGCATATTTCGGATTTTTTGGTGCTGATGCACACTTTTAAAATAAATGTGCATATGTATATGTAAAAAAAATTCATTTATAGATTTCTCTTATATAAACCATACTTGATGTTCATGTGAAATTGTGTGTCAAAATTAGTTGTGGATAAAAATTTCATTGATTTACTCCCTTAAGTATAATTTACCATTAAACATGCTTCTATATATATATATATATATATATATATATATATATATATATATATATATATATATATATATATATATAAGTAAAGATTCATTTGAGGCCAATGACATTTAGTCAGACAAGGGGGCAAGATCTTAGCCTTTGATCAAAACCGATCTTATTCATAATTTTCATAATAAAGTTTCATTTTTAAATAAAGATTCATTTGAGACCAATTGTGTAACGTCCCAATTTTCACAATAACTTTTCATTTTTATATAAGATAAATACTCATTTTCATAAAATCATAATCAAGATAAAACCACTTGTTGATAATACCAGAATAGAAAAATATAAGATCAGAGTATAAATAAAATCATTGAGGACGTCTTAGAACATAAAAGTTGTTGATGTTTGTGTACAGTCATGCCTTTGTCTTCCCACGATCAGAAGAAATACTTGAAATGAATTAATCCACAACCGTAAGCCAAAGCTTAGTGAATTCCTCAAAATACCACATACAACAGTATACATACAATACATACAAACGAACTCGTGGCTCTCCTACCGATCCACATACCAACAGGTCTCTCAGCTCTCGTATTGATCCGGCCAACGACAAGTAATGACTAACGGCTCTAGTGCACGTATAGTCACAACCAACAACTTTAGTGTATGTCTAGCCATCCCAAAGATTAACGGCTATAGTGCACGTCTAACCCTGACATGAGTAGTCTAGGATCTCGGTTCTACTACCGATCCATTGTTATGTAACGTCCCAAAAATAATGACATAAAATTTTCGTTTTCGGATTAGTAAATCGTTAACACATAACATTTCCATAAAACCAAGTTAATTGAGATTTATCAAAACAGAGTAAATCATAGAATGCGAAAACATGTGGTGTGTGCTCTACAATTTGTTGGGTTTTGAGCATTCTAACACTCCTAAGTGTACATGCAATCCTAAATACCTTGGATCTATGTTTTCTCTATTATACATGCAAATATGATTATTCCAAGGTATTACCCTATCTAGCATACAATCTTTGATACTTGGGTAATAAAACAAGTTTGAAGACATACCTTTTTTATGTAGCTTGATTCCTTGATGCTTAAGAGCCGAGTGCCCCAAGTGTGACACCTCAAATGGTTCACACAACACCATGAACATTTGGAATAACTAAGGAATAAAAGATACTTGGTCTACATCTCATAAAATCGGTTATCCCCTCACTACTATGAACTAGTCATTTTCTTAGCACCAATTTTATGCACCATTGGACTCTTTATATAGTGTGGAGGTTTTGGGTTAAACCCTAATACCCATGACCTTTCATTTCCATAGGATCCATGGGTTAAATCTCCATGGACTATCCATGAAAGATTAGCCCAACCTAAATGAACTTGGCCCACTACACATATATATCTAAGAGTCCATATTTAATTAGTTCCTTTTGATCATTTAATTAATTATAAATTAATCCTTGATCAATACTAATTAAATAATATGATTATATATTAATATATTAGAACTTATAATATATTAATATAAATCGCTAGTATCCCTTTTTTTCCTCATCTTGTCTATCCAATTGTCTCGATGCCATGCAACCCAAATGGACCATGCCGAGTCGGGTCAAGTACATACCAAATATAGTTATGGACTTAGACACTAATCCAACACAATCATCCCAAGCCCTCCCATTTGAAAACCGAAGTATCTAAAACATAAACTGAAATTATAAGCACAAAGCTTAGTGAGTTCCCCAAACTACCACATACCATACATACACGAATAAACATATAATGGGCCCCGCCCTGTCATCGGGCCCCACCCGGCATCGGACCCCGTCCGACATCGAGTTGTACCCGGTAATCATAAGAACACATACAGATAACTAGCATACAATATACTCACTAGGCCCCGCCTGGCATCAAGTTCCGCCTAGCATCGAGCCCCGTTCGGTAAACATAAAACACATAACACATGCAAGAGTCACGCAGAGAACAAGCATACTAAACATAACAATCATAGGCTGACATTGGTGCCTTCGACCGGCTAATCATAGTGAGGAGACTCACCTCGCACTGCCGAATCTCACAAAAAGAATCTCTGGTTGCTGGCCCACAAGAATCCCCACGCTATCAATCACAAGTTAAACATCCATCAATAATCGGATCCGACCCACATTATGTGTCCAAACCAGGGTAAAAGACCTTTTTTACCCTTTTCATAACTTGGCTCAAAACAAAGGCCCCATTCAAAAATCCAAAGGTCCAATCTCCATATAAACACCCAAGGTCAACCCTGATCACATTTCTGGTCAAAGTCAAAGTCAACAACCCATGTTGACCAAAAACGTCGTGTTGCCCCTTGGACACATCGTGTTCCTCCCTCATCCAGATAATCAGGAAAACTCCAGCCAACACGTCGTGTTGGCTTGCAAACATGTCGTGTTTTCCCGCGTTTCCATAACTTAATTCATTAAGCTACATTCTCCGATTCCAAGAGCTCCAAAACTCAGATCCAGACCAAAATGAGACTTAGAAGGGTAAAGTTTCCATCTTTACCCATAGGGACTACCAAAAAGGGTCCAAACCCAACCAAAAAGGATTGATAGCAAGGGCTTAACCAATAAGCACTTTATCAATAAATACATAGCCCCAAAACACATATCTGACTTCCTTCAGCTAGAAAACTACGTAAAGTTGCCAACTTTACGTTTATGCATGTCTAAATGAAGCTCTTAAGCTTAAAAAGGACTTAGTAATTGACTTAATGCATGCATGACACCATAAATCTCATAAATCTTGCACCTTTATGCTCAAAGGGACCAAAACAAACTCAGATCGGGAATAAAAAAGCCCTTAAACGACTTTACACCCTCACCAACCCGAAAAGGGATCAAAAGCACAACAAGGAACAAAAGGAGAGATCTAAGCATATACAAGATGAGATGAAAACTTGATACCTCAGAAAGCTTCCTCACAAGATGATGATTCTGGATCCAAAACCTTTTCCCCAAACAAAGCAACTTCGAGATCTCCTCTTCCTTCACAAGGACCAACAATGAGCACCAAGAACCTCTTATTAACTCAAGAACACCACCAAGAGACTTAAGGATCGATTTTAGCGTTTTAGTGTCAATGGAGGCTGATATGGAGACCAACCCTTGGGGCTTAAAGAGATAATATAGGGTGCAATATCCTAAATTTAGGGTTTCATTCCCAGTTTCCAACACGCCATGTTTAGACACCAACACGTCGTGTTGACCTTAATGAGAACCGCGTTTTCCTTAACTACACATGTCGTCTTGGTTCCTCCAACACGTTGTGTCCAGTCCTCAAAATGGGATTCATTCCTTACAATTGCTCTGTGACATCCCCAAATTCACGGTCATTTTAAAAATTTTATTTATGCTTATTCAAAAATCAGAGTATTCATTTTAAAAAATAATATTGCGGAATTTGTTCCTAGAAAATAATATTATCAAAGCATTTCCGAAGAAATGTATTTTGTTTATATTAAAACTTTGGGATGGCATCGTCAATATAGAAACATAAGCATAAACAGACCTTACATTCATTTACACTAGTGATTTACATCTCCTCTAATCTCTTAGTGAAATGTAGCTTCGTATCGACACCTGTGATACAAATAAACTGAGTTGGTCAGGTTGGAAAACTTGGTGAGTACATAGGGATTTGAATCCCACAATGTTATACCATATATATATATATATATATATATATATATATATATATATATATATATATATATATATATAATTTAGAACTCACGATATATACAATTTCACATCATATAAGCAATTTCATCCCACCCCGACGATCCTCACAATGATACGATCTATACTCTCGAATCTAAAAATTACCGTATTTCCTAATCCATACTCCTGGATCTAAAATTAACCTCTTTACCTAATCCATACTCCTGGATCTAAAATTAACCTCTTTACCTGATCCATACTCCAAGATCTAAAATTAACCTTTTTACCTGACCCATACTTCTAGATCTAAAATTAAACTTTTTACCTGATCCATACTCCCGGATTTGAAATTAACCTCCTTACCTCATCTATACTCCCGGATCGGGTATGTCTGATCTAACATTAACTCAGAGTCTACTTCATGATCTATCAAGTAAGGAACAACCAGGTAGGATCATATTGTGGGTAGGGTCCGTTTGGTATACGAAGTATACTGTTTGTAAATCCCACTTTAAACACCTCACTAAATCACAGCCTAGACATCATCCCCGTAAGTAGATCAATCAGTGTAATGACTTTGAATCACTGATAAATCTTATTGATAGGTTCATAATAATATTATTATAATTAAATATCAACTATATTTAAAATAGGGTAGGCGTAACTTACCTACGAGAGGGTTTGGCTAGGAGACGGGTTCTGCAGGGGCCGAATTTCTGAGCCGAAAGCTCTTCTTCTCGGAGCCTTTCGGCACTCCGGGACTCACCTCTAGCACTAAGAAGTTGCTAGGGAAGGGGGAAGAGGGTTTGGGGGTAATGGGAGAGAAAGAGTATGAAAGGTGTGAGTTTTGGGGGTGATTTACGCCTCTATTTATAGGCTGTCTGGGCCGATTCACGTTGTGAAAAAGGGTACTCACGTCGTGAGCCTTGCTTAGGTTCCAAGGCGAAGTCTGGTGCTGACATGTGGCGTCGAACGCAGGTAAAACAACCAATCTATATATCTTCATAATATTCGCATACGAACTCCGTTTTTGACGTTCTTTATATCCACGCGTAGGTAAAGACAAGATCTACAACTTTCCTTTTGACTTCAACAGCTAATTCTCGACCAATTTGAAATTTAATAGTATGAGAAGATTATATTGTTAAATGACTGCGCAAAATTCATAACTTCTACATACGGACTCCGTTTTCGTCTGTCTTTTTATCTTTGATCTCCTATTAATGAGATCTTCAATTCTCATTTAGGTTGCGTTGGCCAAAAACCGATCGATCTAAAATTCGAATTCCGGGCTGTGCACTTCTATGCTAAATCTTAGAAAAATCATAACTTCCTCATACGAAGTCAGATTTAGACGTTTTTTTTATGCATGCTCTCGGTGTAACGTATACTATGACTTTAGTTTATATTATTAAGAGTAAAAAGTAATTTATCAAAAATTCACTTTTTACGTTACGCAGTGCCGTGCCGTGCCGGTTTTGCTATAAAACTTCGACGGGCCATAACTTCTTCGTTATAACTCGGATTTCGGCGTTCTTTATATGTACAGAACCCTTGTGACATATACTACAACTTAGTTAAGGTTGTTCATTCTAAATAACCTTCTATCAAAAATTCGTTTTTTTACGCTTATTGTCTTTAAATTGAGTAGCCCGAATTTGCGGGCGTTACAATTATCCCCTCCTTAGGGTGATTACGTCCCGAAATCATTAACAAAACAGGGCTTGTATAATGACTCCATACGTTATGTCTTCATCCTAGGTAACAAGCATAACTTCTATGTTCCTTCAAATGAGTATCTAACTTTTGAACTTCTTGACTACTAGCGATGCTCAATCTTACATGCACTCTCTATCTGGCGTTGGACTTTCAATCGTAACCTTCGATTTGAAAAATAAATATTTATTGGAGACTCTTTCTTCTTCTTAACATACTTAACTTAAGAGAAGTTCTTTACTTCGATTATCATGACAGACCGATGGCTCATGTTCTAATGACCTCTCATCGTATGATGCAACGCTTAGACTCAGGTCTCTTAGAGTCAAATTTCTGAATGGAATATACCTTTCTTCTTGTTCTAATGTGATATAATCACATTGTAGCACTCTAGCTACAAGATTCTTACTTTAACGGCGACCGCGATAGTTCTATTGATTGCTTCGATTATCTTTCACTTCAAGCTTCTGGCTTAAGTCAGATGTTACATCAAACTTGATTCTTTAAACCATGTAACATACCCATCTTAGTTGGACTCGATTTGATATGACAACTAGGTTCGGATTAATAATCATCTTCTCAGTCATTACCGAAATGATGGTAACGACAGACATGAACAAAACAGAATCAATTACTAGCTTCTTGGTAACCTTGTGACCTTCCCTTCCCTGAGCTTTCGGTAGTATAGGCCTCTACTACCTTTCACACATACTCATACTTGTCCCAAGTATCGTCTCGCAGTCCACAAGTTCTTATTTCCTAAAATCACAAAACGATTTAACACATTCGAATGTGTCCAAATATCATAAAAATTTCCCTAGACTCTACTAGGACTTCTTGCATGCGTATCTTCAATCATCAATTCTAGTTCAACTCAATTAGTGGTGGAAATGCCAGACGATGGGATACCTTCATGGATTACGCCAATCGGTCTATCATCCTGCCAATCAAATGTGTACATTCGGATGTACCGTACTTCTCTATACGTACTGTTATTCTTATTAGACGTATTCTAAAGGCAAGATATCACTCTTTCGATATCTTTCTATAGGTATCATTCACTATCGTAAGCCTTCTCATTTCCTCCATTTACTCAATTCACTACGAGTCTTCACCATGATTTTCTGCGCACCAAAATAGTCGTTTAGTGTATCGAGACGAGAATATAGATACAGGGAGGTTTAGACGCGTATTCCTCCTTATTACTTCGAAAAATTACATTCCAGTTCTAATATCGTAATTAAGCGTTTAGAAATCTGAACACATAAAGTTTCCAAATCCGGTCGGCAACAGACCATAGATCCAATCAAACGATAGCATCATAAAGCATCGCAAATCATTTAGCACATAAAAGCAATTTAGACATCTTCCCTAAATGAGTTAGTGCCCGTGTCTATTCAGGTGTACTTCCTAAAATATATTAGACACACTCCTCACGATCATCTCTTAGCATTCTAAGTTTAAGTCGAGAAATAAATCCTTATTCCTAGTTCGCTTAAACTAATGCTCTGATACCAACTGTGACATCCCCAAATTCACGATCATTTTAAAAATTTTATTTATGCTTATTCAAAAATCTGAGTATTCATTTTAAAGAATAATATTGCGGAATTTGTTCCCAGAAAAACATGATAATAATATTATCATAGCATTTCCGAAGAAATGTATTCTGTTTATATTAAAACTTTGGGATGTCATCGTCAATACAGAAACATAAGCATAAATAGACCTTACATTCATTTACACTAGTGATTTACATCTCCTTTAATCTCTCAGTGAAATGTAGCTTCGTATCAACACCTGTGATACAAATAAACTGAGTGGGTTAGGTTTGGAAAGCTGGTGAGTACATAGGGATTTCAATCCCAAAATGTTATACCATATATATATATATATATATATATATATATATAATTTAGAACTCACGATATATAAAATTTCACATCATATAAGCAATTTCATCCCACCCCGACGATCCTCACAATGATACGATCTATACTCTCGGATACAAAATTTCCGTATTTCCTAATCCATACTCCTAGATCTTAAATTAACCTCTTTACCTAATCCATACTCCTGGATCTAAAATTAGCCTCTTTACCTGATCCATACTCCCAGATCTAACATTAACCTTTTTACCTGATCCATAATCCTGGGTCTAAAATTAAACTTTTTACCTGATCTATACTCCCAGATCTGAAATTAACCTATTTACCTAATCCATACTCCCGGATCGGGTATGTCTGATCCATACTTCCGGATCAATAATTATGCTCATTCCATACTCCTAGGGACAATTGACTATGTCTAATCAATGCTCTCGGATCAATGACAAATTTAAAGTTCGACTCTCTGTGTATATCTCACTCGTTCTCATAAAGAGATACTACCCAATATTCCTCTTAATTAATTTAGGTTTACTTTATATCCTAAGTTATCGTATATTATCATATATGCTCTTAACACATATTTTAGGAAATATCAAATATTTTACACACCAACAAACACTTAATACATTATTCAATACTTGTATTAAAATCATATTCATGAAAGGGACTATGCACTCACTTGTTAAAGTGACGACTCGAAATTCGAGCAGCGCTTCGCTTCTTAACAATATGATTTCCTTCGATGAAACCTGGTGTTATTACCACTAGATTTTAGTCTAATTTGCGACTAATTATTAGTCTATATTCATCATTAACTCAGAGTATACTTCATGATCTATCAAGAAAGGAAGAACCAAGTAGGATCATATCGGAGGTAGGGTCCGTTTGGTGTACGAAGTATACTGTATGCGAATCCCACTTTAAACACCTCACTAAATCACAACCTAGACATCATCCCCGTAAGTAGATCAATCAGTATATCGACTTTGAATCACTGATAAATCTTATTTATAGGTTCATTATGACGATATTATATTTAAATATAAGCTATATTTAAAATAGGGTAGGCGTATCTTACCTACGAGGGGGTTTGGCTAGGAGCCGGGTTCTGCAGGGGCAGAACTTCTGAGCCGAAATCTCTTCTTCTCGGAGCCTTCCGGTGCTCCGGGACTCGCATCTAGCACTAAGAAGTTGCTAGGAGGGGGGAAGAGGGTTTGGGGGTAATGGGAGAGAAAGAGTATGAAAGGTGTGAGTTTTGGGGGTGATTTACGCCTCTATTTATAGGCTGTCTGGGCTGATTCACGTCGTGAAAAAGGGTACTCACGGCGTGAGCCTTGCGTAGGCTCCAAGGCGAAGTCTGGTGCTGACACGTGGCTCCGGACGCAGGTATAACAACCAATCTATAAATGTTCATAACTTTCGCATACGAACTCCATTTTTGACGTTCTTTATATCCACGTGTAGATAAAGACAAGATCTACAACTTTCCTTTTGACTTCATCGGCAAATTCTCGACCGATTTTAAATTTAACAGTATGAGAAGATTATACTGTTAAATGAATGCTTAAAATTCATAAATTCTACATACGAACTCCGTTTTCGTCTGTCCTTTTATCCTTGAGCTCCTATTAATTAGATCTTCAATTCTCATTTAGGTTGCATTGGCCAATAACCGATCGATCTAAAATTCGAATTCCGGGTTGTACACTGCTATGCTAAATCTTAGAAAAGTCATAAGTTCCCCATACGAAGTCAGATTTGGACGTTCTTTTGATGCACGCTCTCGGTTTAATGTATACTATAACTTTATTTTATATTAGTAAGACTAAAAGGTAATTTATTAAAAATTCACTTTTTACGTTACGCCGTGCGGTGCCGGTTTAGCTGTAAAACTTCGACGGGCCATAACTTCTTCGTTATAACTCGGATTTCGGCGTTCTTTATATGTACAGAACCCTTGTGACATATACTACAACTTAGTTAATGTTGTTCATCCTAAATAAAGTTCTATCAAAAAGTCATTTTTTTATGCTTATTGTCTTTAAATTGACTAGCCCGAATCTACGGGCGTTACATGCTCCTCAAGATTACGGGTGTTACATGTTAACTCCTTAAACGTAATACATCAACATTTCATACCATATAATATTCAAGAAATTCATCGGCAAATGACTATACTAACACAATCGCCTAATCAACATACTACAACGCTTCTACCATCTAACGTAATGGACATATACCATGACATGTATTATAGTGAGAAAAATGCAAATTTCGATCTTACGAACCACCTAGACATTAAATAAAGTTCAAAACTCAGTTTTTGGCCCAAAACCCTAAAGTTTAACCCAAGGTCAAACTTAGTAGAAAAAACATCTTAGTCAAAAGACCAAAACGTCAAAAACTTCGTCAACAGGCGCCAGTCACTCCATTCTAGGCGCCTCGCGTCCACTACGGGACAAACCAGACAGGCTCCAATTCAATTCATATGTGTCTTAGAAATATTCAGATTCATCCTGATGCCTTTCAAAAGACGCATCGCCTCTAGGCTAGTTTCAAGAGCGTTTTGACTTATTCCATGTAACGTATCGAAAATCCAAGGTAAAATTTTCATTTTAAAACGATAATACATATAACAATTTGTTCTCAAAACCATTCAAGAAGAAAATAGTATTTAAATATCAGAGTAAAAAATCATCAATGCGGAATAAACTCTGGGGGATCCTATGCAGTCACGTCAGGTCCTTCTCTTTCAATCCGGAAGTACTTGAAACCATAAATATGAAACCGTAAGCACAAAGCTTACTGAGTTCCCTAAAATACCACATACCATACATATAATTGGACCTAGCCGGCATATTAGGCCCATCCTACAATAATAAGTGTAGCGCTTCCTAATCAATGGGCCTAGCCCAACATACAAATAGGCCTTTCCCGACATACAATGGGCCTAGCCCATCATATAATGGGCCTATGCCTCTCATGCAATTGGGCGTAGCCCTACATGCATTCCCTTGGGCCCAACCCATCATACGATACAAGAGTCACAAACATAGCTAGCATCCTACATAACATATCCTAGTGGGCCGACATTGGTGCCTTCGACCCACGGGTACACTGAGAAGCCTCACCTCTATCTGAGAAAACTGATGCACACACGCATTGCTGCTGTCGAGATCCTCACACCGAACATATCCAAAAATCATACCTAATTAATAATTAAGACAATCATCCATAATCCAAGGCCCAAATCATATACTATCATTTCAAGGGGTAAAAGACTATTTTACCCTACCCATACATGGCCCAACAAAACAAGGTCCAAGGCTAAAACGACCAAAGGCCCAAAATGGCCCAAAAGACCATCTGGTGAGTACGCCCCTCATACTTCCTTGTACGCCCAACATACTTCAAAGAAGCGTAGCAGGAGGATAGGCATAGTGTAATACTCCGATGTCTAAACTCAACCCCAAGCTTCTTAATGCCTTAAGAAAAAACAACTAACTCCATGATCTGATTCATTTGGGATGTCCTAAGTCATAAAGTTCCTGACTTTATGACTTTGCATGGCTTAATCGTGTCCAAACCAAAGCCCTAAATTCATAATTTCATCAAAAGGTTACTAGCCCATGCATGGAAGGATAATACTCATCAAGATCTGATTTTTATGACTTAATGACCTCAAATGGTCTTTGATCTGGAGTAACTTTTACTCACAAGAACCACAACTATAGGACCAATACATGATAAATCATAACCCAAACTAGATCTACATGAAAGAACAATAAAGATTAGAACTTTATACCTCCAGAATCTTGCAAATGGGAAAAGAGTTCTAGATCTTCAAGCTTCTAGCAAACCAACACTCCTCCAATGAGTTCTTCTTCTTCCAAATACACCAAAAACACACCAAAATCACTCAAAGGCTCAAGAATCAATCAAATGGGGCATGAGTTTCGAATTAAGGGTTATAGAGGATGGACGCTGAAGGTAGGAAGGGTTTGGAATGAGTTAAGGCCTTTAAATTGGGTCCAAGACGCAAATATTAGGGTTGCATCTGACTGACATATGCCCAACTTACGACTGGTATTCCCCGGATACTAGGAAGAAGCTTCGCGACCAACATTTCCTAGTGTGCCCAACGTACTAGGCCAAAGCCCAAACCAACCTAATTTCTAATGGTCATAACTTCTGCGTTCCAAATCCATCTTTGGCTTTCTTTATATGCTTGGAAAGGTAATGAAAATCCCTACAATCATGTCAACTCTCATTTGGCTTAAAACCTTCCGAACTTAAATCTTTAATTCATGAAAGGTCTGAAGCATCACTTTTACCATTATACCCTTGGGCTCCAAAGCACAAACAAAAATATTGGATCACATAATCTACATTACCCACTTCCAATGGGTCTATGCCTCTCTTTTCTTAATGTCTGAAGCCTTAAGATAATTGATTCCCGGGTCACGGCCCATAATTAAGAAACAAATCGAAATAGGGTGTTAGAACTATCCCCCGCTTATATTAGATTTCGTACTCGAATCATCCCTCGCTACTTCTTCTGCCACACTGGCCGATCTGGACAGAGTTTTCTTGAATTCCTTATTAGGCCGCGATGATGCCTCATACCGATGACTACTCTTCCAGCAATGCAATTATGATCCAAGCCTTAGTAGAATTTGTAAACTTCGACGAAGACCGAGCCTTACCAAACCAATTTTAACCAACGAGGAGTAACCATCACTGCCCCTCCCAAAATTTAGAAATCCAATCACTTGCCTGACTTTTCGACCTACTAAGCCATTCTGATACACACTCAAAATGACATTACTTTGAAACTCAAACGAATGAAACTCTTTCAACCCAGAGTTATCTTGTTAATACAACGAGAAAACAGTATCCATGACCATTTATTGTTGCTGACAAAACCTTCTACTATCATGCAATACAGAATCCCCTATCGCCTACTACATCCGACCATTTCGCGCATGGTCACATTATGAGACTCTGCCCAATAGTCTAACTGATAAAGGCTACCCTAGCCTAACTACCACATGGGTTCAGTTCGGTGATCATAGAGCTTCCCAACTATAATCGCAATCTAGCTCCTCAACCAAGCCAATTACAACAGACCCTTGCCCATGGGTTTCACCCATACAATCATAACCAAATGAGCCTCGCCCACGGTCTCACCCATTATTCTCAATAGAACGGGCCTCGCCCACAGGTCTCACTCACTCTAGTGTTGTAAAGGCCAAACCACCTCATATCCAATGATCTTCATTCTAAACAAGGAGTGGTCCATCAACAATATTGTCTGCCTCTACCCAGGCATGCATTGATCCTCTTTTAGCCTACAACCACTCCTACAATTACTTACCTCATCCTATTGAATGATACAACTACATCGCAGACTTACAACACTTCCCTGACAACCTATCATCCTTGTGTATGTTGCGGCTAACCCGTAGTATTACAACACTCCCATATCAACAATGAGCTCGACCCATGGTCTTGCTCCCCATATACCATACCAACCCACAATCAAACATGGGTCAAAACCACATCGATTGTATCCCGATCAGGTGTTCTGTTCATGCTTCAAATCCTAAATCCTACATTAGACAAGAACATGCAGAGATGTTCTAACACAACCCTCAACCTGGATCCAATCACATATCTGCTATGCATCACTACGAATTTTCCATCCTATCTTTGAAAGCTTCTGAACCTCCAATGTTGTGCAGCATCTATCCAGACTGTCACTTGAACTGGCTTCCCTGTCGACTAGGATGCGGAACTCCTCCTTGTTCTGCACCAGATTATATCCCTGAAAATCAAAACGGTTCTCCCCAACTTAGATTTAACTACACCTTGCCAACCTTACTGAATACAATGAATAATGAACCTGTTTATTGGAACTGACGGATCAAAAACCTAACATCCCACTTACCGAAGGATTTATGCATTCTAATCATCTTCAACCAACACAATTTCGAAATTCATTTGACAATTCTAGTGTCTGAACAAATCACGCGCCCAACATCATCATCCACTCACTACCGCTCTTTCCTTAACGATGGTGGCGATCAGAACCAAGAGTCCATTAATAAACAACTGTCATATATACTGAGTGACGCAAGTACCGCTGAATTCTGACTTCGTTATCCAAAGAGGGGATAACCAACTTCCATGAGATCTTTTCCTCAAATCTTCTGATGCGAGGACCACCCTCACGTCCTGAGAATGTCGACCTGGCGGCAACTCTCTTGCACTAAAAACCTGATCAATCCCTTACACCCCACATCTATCTTGAATTCCAATAGTCAAATGAACTTGCACTACCACTTCCTCTGCCTCATTGCCTAAATAACATGCTGATCCGACTACTAATCTTCTAAGAAGTACCCCTAATTTGCCTCCACCGAGACCCATAAGAAATTCCTGACAATCTAAATTTGGATCAACAAGTTGAACCCCACTCATAACTCTCGGCATGGAAAATGAAATATAACAACCCTTGATAATACTAACCAGACAATTACAGGGAAACTAATATGAAGATAATGTCTTATACATACAAACACATGATTCAAAAATCACATAAATACAAACAATAAGGCATGAGGAGAACAAATGAAAACATTCTTGCGATAGCATCTGCTGAAACTCTGGCTTCCCCTGCCTGAAGTTGCAATGCTCGGCTCCACACTGTTGGTGCTTCTGTCATACCCTCACGACCGTCAGTAATCCTCAAAGTAACTAGGTGCGCTCACTGCTCCATTCATCAACCTCGGACAGTCAACCTTCTTGTGGTCCACCTGATTGTAGTGAAAACACCTCGGGTTTGAGCCTCGAGGAAAAACCCTACTGAAATAACCATTCTGAAATCTAAAACAACCCCTACCCTTGTCACGGCAGCTCCCCTCATGGGTTCTCCCACACTTGGCACAACGACCCAATGTGGTCTAGCCTACTCTGGCTTCCTCTTTCCGAGGTGCTTCAAATCAATCTTCCACTCTCGGGCTCTAGCTATCATGTCCTCCAAAGTCCGACAAGCTAAAAAGCTAACAAACTCTCTGATGTCATCTAACAGCATATCATGGCACTGAGTCTTATTTATCTCCTCGTCTGCGGCATATTGTGGAACCAAAAGATCCCTATCCCTGAACTTGGCGGTGATCTCCACCATAGTCTCAGTCGTCTGACGAAGGTCCTGAAACTCCCTCGCCAACTGTTGCACCTCGATAGCTGGTGCAAACTCTATCCTAAACCGCGTCACAAACTCATCCTAAGTCATCATCTCCATGGCCTCCCCTCCTAAAGCGAAATCCACCTCCTCCCACCAGTCACGAGCTCTGTCTTTCAAAAGAATGGAAGCAAATCTAACCTTTGACCCCTCGGGGCTCATCCAGAAAGCGTTCACTATGTCTACTAACCACATCCTACTAGCAATGTGGTCCTTCTCCCCAAAGAACTCGGGAGCTCCACAGACACGGAACCTGTGGAAGGGAAGAGTGCGAGCCCCGACAATAACCAAAATCTCCGTATGGAACATGCCCAGGCGCTCATCCGAAATCTCCATAATCCCCTCCTTGATCGAACCGAAGATCATAGTAATTTGCTCCAAAATAATGTGGGTGATATCTGACAAGACGAATTCCCGCATTTGCTCATCAATCGGCTCAGCACCTGCACCTAAGCCTGAACCAGAACCTGAACCCAAACCTCCTCCACGCGTCATTAACACCATTCTGAAAAGCAATCATGAAAATGAGCAGAACATACCTAAAGAATCCTCATCCTACAGGCTTCCTAGATTCTCTGTGACCCTTCTCTATTCAAGTATTGATCTTGTGCTTTTAGTAGTACTTGCCCAATACTACCTTCCACACCTATCCATACTTTCCTAAAGAATTATTCCTAATCCTCCAAGTCACCTTCTGAAACTGGTACTCTATGTACTCGCTAAATAGCACATCAATACCTACTAAAACACTTCCTAAGCTCTCCTAGGTTCCCAACCTCACCCTGTCATCAGCTGCTGCAGAACTCCCACTAATGTCAGCTAACTACTTCATGAATACAATCACATGCAACACAACTTAGATAATCCTTCAAGTAAAAGAGACAACCCTACAACAGTAGGACTCAAACGAGAGTTGCGTAGTAGAGTCAAATCCAACACTCTGAGATTATTTAACCTTTCCGGCATGTGACTTAACGTATTCACTTAATAGTTAACTCACATCACTAAGGGTCCCACAAAGCACAAATTAAGCAACATTCGTGCAGTAACACTCCATGCTACAAAGAAAATAGCGGACATCCCAAGGTCACTTACTACTACCATGCTAGGAACTTCAACTCTCGCTACGGTTGCCTTATATATGAAAATTATACACAATACATGATCAAATAGACTGTTGAATAAATGACTCTACCCTAGGACCACAACCAGACAAGGAACACGAAATAAGACCAAATCAGTTATTCTAAGGCTATATGATCCTAACTGTATAGAATTTTGAAAGCATACACTTAGCAAGTACTTCTACCAATACATATTTCAAATCTAGTATAACATCCAATTCCTCCTAGGCTACAAGGCATCACATATCAGACAAATCTGTCATGCAATTCCTAAAAGTATCTTTAGCCTTATCCTAGCATGCAAGCATTAATATCATAGAGCTTATCGATATGTATTGGTATTCTGGGAATCACTTACTTGAGCTCAGTTGATTGCATGCATCAGAGTAAAAATCATCAATGCGGAATAAACTCTAAGGAATTTTATGCAGTCACGTCGAGCCCTTCCCTTTCGAACCGGTAGTACCTAAAACCATAAATATGAAACCGTAAGCACAAATCTCAGTGAGTTCCCCAAAATACCACATACCATACATATAATTGGGCCCAAACCATAATAATGGGCCTAGTCCTTCAATCATTTGGCTCATCCCAACACACAAATGGGCCTATCACGACATAATAATAGGCCTAGACCGACATATAATGGGCCCAACCCTCTCATGTAATTGGGCCTAGCCCTACATGCATGCCCTTGGGCTAAGCCCATCATACAATACAAGAGTCACAAAGATAGCTAGCAGCCTACATAACATATCCTAGTGGGTCGGCAGTAGTGCCTTCGAACCACGGGTAAAGTGAGAAGACTCACATTAATCCGAGAAAACTGAAACACACACACACACACACGTTGCTGCTGTCGGGATCCTTACACCGAACATATCCGAAAATCATACCTAAGTAATAATTAAGACAATCATCCATTATCCAAGGCCCAAATCATATACTATCAGATCAAGGGGTAAAAGACTATTTTACCCTACCCATACTTGGACCAACAAAACAAGGCCCAAAGTCAAAACGACCGAAGGCCCAAAATGGCCTAAAAGCCCATCTGGTGAGTACGCTCCGCATACTTCCTCGTACGCCAAACATACATCCCTGAAGCCTGCTACGCACAACGTACCAGGGTGCGTCCAATGTACTACTCTACTGCCCAAACTAAACCCCAAGCTTCTTAATTCCTTAAGACAAAATGGCTAACTCCTAGATCTGATTCATTTGGGACGTCCAAAGTGATAAAGTTCCTGATTTTATGCCTTTGCATTGCTTAATGGTGTCCAAACCAAAGCCCTAAATCCATAAAATCATCAAAAGGTCACTAGCCCATGCATGGAAGGATAATACTTATCAAGATCCGATTTTTATGACCTAATGACCTCAACAAAGACCAGACGTGAGGCTCAAAGGTTCTAGAGTAACTTCTACTCACACGAACCACAACCATAGGCCGAAAACATGACAAATCATAACCTAAACTAAATATATATGAAAGAACCATCAAGATTAGAACTTTATACATCCAGAAGCTTGAAAATGGGAAAAGAGTTATGGATCTTCAAACTTCTAGCTAACCAACACTCCTCCAATGATTTCTTCTTCTTACAAAAGCACCAAAATCACTCAAGGGCTCAAGATCTATCAAATGGGGCTAGGCATTCGAATTTAGGGTTATAGAAGGAGGAGGCTGAAGATAGGAAGGGTTTGAAATGAGTTAAGGCCTTTAAATAGGGTGCAAGACCCAAATATTAGGGTTGTATCTGACTGACGTACGCCCAACGTAC
This sequence comes from Lactuca virosa, assembly GCF_052849685.1. Classification (NCBI taxonomy): domain Eukaryota; kingdom Viridiplantae; phylum Streptophyta; class Magnoliopsida; order Asterales; family Asteraceae; genus Lactuca; species Lactuca virosa. The sequence goes on from NC_136429.1 coordinate 321,304,832, forward strand.
TCCTGGTACGCCCAACATGCTGTGAAGAAGATTTGTGAAAAACCATGCCTAGTACGCCCAACGTACTAGGCCAAAGCCCAAACCAACCTAATTTCTAACAGTCAAAACGTCTGCGTACCAAATCCGTTTTAGTCGTTTTTTATATGCTCGGAAAGGTAATGAAAAGCCCTATAATCCTATCAACTCTCCTTTGGCTTAAACCCTTCCAAACTTAAATCCTTAATTCATGAAATGTCTGAAGCATCATTTTTACCATTATACCCTTGGGCTCCAAAGCACAAACTGAACTCTTGGATCACATAATCCACATTACCCACTTCCAATGGGTCTAGACCTCTCTTTTCTCAAAGTCTGAAGCATGAAGATAATTGATTCTCAAGGCACGACCCCGAATTATGAAATGACTCAAAACAAGGTGTTACATTTCATTAAGTTAGGGCTTCAACTTCTTAGATATGATTCTTAATAGCATCTTAATGAATAAAGTTTCCAACTTTATCCATTGGGATGGTCCAAAAGATCAAGATTTAAACCTTAAGTCTCTAAAATAACTAAATGGACCATAATTGTTGCATGACTTGATGGGAATGCACAAGATCCCATTATTCCAAGTCCAGATAGTATTCCAATATGCTTAAAATGTGTTATAGTTCTCTTGACTCCAACAACACAGTCAAATTTACCAAAAAAAATGTTGAAAACTGCATATAACAAGATCTTAAGAACTAAAGAGCCAGGTATGAACTTTGTACTCATGAAAGTCTGGAAATGGAGTGACTTTGCTAGATCTACACTTAGAACCACCTTTCTTGCAACAGAGTAAACCTTCTTGATCTTTAAGATTCATCAAAACACCTTAATGAACACCAAAAATGGTTCAATGAGAGAAGATAAGCTCACAACACTCAAAGGAAGCTAGGGTTTCTCTCAAGGGATGTTCTAGCATTGTTAGAAGTTGAGAATGACAAACCCTGGGGGTTAATGTGCTTTAAATAGTATGCAAAACCCTAATAAATTGTTCAACCAATGGGCCTAGGCACCCTACACCCCATAAACATCTCCCTAACGCCCTCAGTATAAACAGGATATCTAGATTTCAAAACACTAGATCAAAATCACACATAAAGTATAGTGTTACATGTTACGTAGAATATATTTAGATAAAAAAATCGGAATTAGATTGTGTAGAATGGGACACTTTTGTTGATCGATTGTGTCAATTGGAATCAGAAACACGTTTGTAGTATAATGAAATCTATAGAACTATCTTCAATCTGTTTACGAAGGAAATCACTGATGAATTTGAGCTAGAACCAGAATATCGATCTTGAATTTTCAATGTCAATTTATCGTTAATAACGTTCTAATCGCATCAGATTTAGATTTGTGACAAGGAAGGGTTTTCTCTATGAAAGCCCTTTAGATAAAAGGGTTTTGTCGAATGAACTTTTTTATTAAAAGAGAGGAATGTGTTTAAATAGGCTAAATTATATTAACACCACTTCGTCTACCCGAATTAATTACCAGGTTTGGGTTCTTTACACATCTACCACTGCCTCCCTCATTCTTTTGATTAAATCCGAACCTTAGATCAATTTAGAAGAGTGGCTTAGATCTTATCCCCATGTCTATGTTCGGTTTTGTATACTACAACATCCTATGTTGCACATACAACCCTAAAAGCTTTGGATATATGTTTTCTCTAATTATACATGCATATGGTTTCCAAAGCTTTAAGCCTACAACTAGCATACTGTTGGGTTTTGAGCATTCTAACACTCCTAAGTGTACATGCAACCCTAAATACCTTGGATCTATGTTTTCTCTATTATACATGCAAATATGAATATTCCAAGGTATTACCCTATGTAGCATACAATCTTTGATACTTGGGTAATAAAACAAGTTAGAAGACATACCTTTTTATGTAGCTTGATTCATTGATGCTTAAGAGCCTAGTGCCCCAAGTGTGACACCTCAAATGGTTCACACAACATCATCAACACATGGAATAACCATGAGAAGAAGACACTCATGCTCAAATTCGGCTAGCCCTCATATTTGTATTACTAGTGCCAATTTCTTGAGCTAAAGGGGTCCTTATATAGTGTGCACATTAGGGTTACACCATGTAACCCACGACTTTACCCATTCCTTATGATCCATGGGTTTTAACCTCCATGGAGTGTCCATCGATCACCACATGGGTTAAACCCAACATAAGGAATCATGGATCATAAGCCCACATATATAAGAATGAATGATTTACACAATCAATCCCCATATATTTAATTAGTCTCTTTTTTATCACTAAATTAAGTCCAAATTAATTCTTGATCAATTCTAATTAAATAACATGATTTCATTTTAATATATCAGAACTTATAATATATTAATATGTCTCAAATGTCCTCTCCTCACAAACGGTCTATCCAAATGTTCCGATGCCATGCAACCTAAATGGACCGTGCCGAGTCGGGTCAAGTACATACCAATTATAGTTATGGACTTAGACACTAATCCAACACATACAAATAACATATGTATAATAAGACAAGTTTTAGACATACCTCTTGATGTTGTTGATGTTGCTAGGAATACTTTGGCCTTTTAGAACATAGTGCCCCAAGTGTTGCACCTCAAATGGAATCACAACTGACCTAGGACAAAGGTGACTCTTGAGAGAGAATTTCCATGCACCAAAAACACCTCCATGAAATCCAAGAACTAGAAGTATGGCGTTTTTAGGTTATGGAGCTTATATTTATATGTACGATTCCAAGAGTCATGGGTATAACCCAAATCCATACCCATGGGTTTTATGATCCATGGTTTATGTGGCCCAACTCTTTATGTATCCATACATAAACTTAGTCCAATATGGATCTAAAGCCCAACATATATAAATATAACCAATTACCATAATTAGTCCCCATAGATTTAATTAGTCTCTTTTGATCACTAAATTAATTCCAAACTAATTATTGATCATTACTAATTAAATCATATGATTTCATATTAATATATTAGAACTTATAATATATTAATAAATCATATATAACCTCTTCTCAATAGTCCATCCTAACAAATTGTCCTGATGTTATGCAACCCAAATGGACCATGCTACTCTCGGGTTGAGTATATACCAATAATAGTTAGGGCTTAGACATCAAATCCAACAGTCTCCCACTTGGATAAGTCTAAAACTATTATTGCAAATATGACTCCAAATTCCCGACTAGCAATCGTAACTCTTAAAAGCCGATGTCGAACTCTAACCTAGTCAATGACGTGTCCATTAGATAAGGGATCATATATTCCTCCATTCTAGATATCGTATGGACTGGGACATGGATTATAATCATTCTCTCTGTCCATCTGTTGTTTCCCGATTTCTGATTTATGATGACCGGCTAATTGAACAAATCAAATCAGTCCAGGCCCGGCCGAGCACTTATGGTTGTCATCACTAAATCATCGAGGGGCCCACAGATAATGCTTTTATCCACATGGGGTAAAAGGAATGGATAAACTTCGAGCCAAATGCTTGCTTGTACTCACTCATCAAATTACACACAACGATATGTTTTATAACATCCAAGTTACTGGTGCATTTACATATGTCAATGTCCAACCGACTCGCAACTACAACTCACACGTCTCCGTTTGAAGAATATAAGATATTATCGTCTCATGATCACTCGTGATAAAAATCCATGAAATGATTCAAATGAGCGTGGGTTTAATCCAATATTTGAATTTTATTCCAGGAGCACTCATGAATACTGCAGCGATGTCTAAAACACCTAGACATACTACAGACCCATTCATGACAGTCTTGGTGATGGGTTTTGAGCATTCTAACACTCCTATGGTGTACATTCAACCCTATGAACCTTGGATCTATCTTTTCTCTATTATACTTGAAAATATTCAATATTCCAAGGTTTCATCCTAACTAGCATACTATGAAGCAACTATGTCGCACCCCCAAACTAGAACGGCGGAAACGTTCGGGGGCGGAGGACTTAAGGTAAGTATCACAATACATGTAACATAGTAATCAAAGTACAAACAACCATTGCATTAATAAGTATAAGTTTTACATAAGTGTTTAAACATTACATATTCAAACACTAAAGTAGGTACAGTAGAAGACAAGAGTCGCAGTACGATACTAGGTAGTCTTATCAAACGCTTCTAGAGTGTACCTGTCTACTGGATTCCTGAGAATACAAGTTATTTGGAAAGAGTAGATCAGCATTTAAGCTGGCGAGTTCATAAGTATTTTAGTTCTGTTAAGTATACCCTAAGTTCTTTGGATAAGTTCACTGGTTTCTCCGGGAAATCCTATATTTCCTGAGGTGCTAGATTGATAACCTCAATAGTTTCCCTCTGTAATTACTTAGTTTATACTGATTATACATAACACCATATCGAATGGACAGTCAACTAGGTGTATCTGCCCTAAGCCCACAACCAAACAAGGAACAGGAAGTAAGGCGGAAGTCACACACTTCACTGTCAATCGAACATTACTTATGTATAACTATGATGTAATAACTAAGGAATTATAGAATTAACCACTAAAGGTCTTTTATGTTATACTAGTTTACCTAGATTGAGTGACTAACTTCCATTGGATAAGTGGTTTAATCCCATAAACCGTTCTCTTTGTATTATTGTTTTGTATTTGTATTCCTTTATGAAAACTTGAAACTGAGAGAGTGCCTGGCTCCACCAGGTGTTAATGAAAACTGTATTAAACCATTATATTTTGTATTCTATAAACTGGTACTTTGAAGGTGTACTTTCGTTTATTTGTTTATACACTAACGTATTGTTAATATCTTTTTAACGAGTAGTTATTATAACCATACTATGACGGATGGCCTGAAACAAACGCTTTGTGGGCGTTTAAACTGGTGATAACAGTTGTCACTCATCGGCGTGTATGTCGGACTGTAGCTAGCAGCCTGAGTGCGGGGTTGTCAATCCTGATATAGATCTACACACACTTGTTTCGATCCCCGGCTGGAGATTCTGGTTATAATATCAGGACTTTCCTATGTTGTCTAAAATGAATTAAACAACCTGAATATAGAGTCTCATAAAAAGCATATTAAACGTTACATGTATATTAGTTTTGAAAACCCAATCATTCTGAAATAATGATTGACAGTATATTCTTAGTTTTCCAAACATGTATTTGATAAGTGTAAACCCTTGATTTGTTCTGAGTCAAAACCCTGGTTTCTTGTAAAACAGTGTATTCTAGTATACTTGAATTATGAATTATTACCTCGTGTTTGCTAACTCGGGTACTCTGTATAGTACCTTTGCTAATGCAAACTCGGCAGGATGTATTATTACCTCGTGTTTGCTAACTCGGGCACTATGTATAGTACATTTGCTAATGCAAACCTGACATTACCACGTGTTTGCTAACCATGGTACTCTGTATAGTACCTTTTTTAATGCAAACTAGGTATGGTGTATCTTTACTTCTTTAATATGTTGTTCGTATATTAAAGGTATTATACATATCTTGGTATAGTTGAATGAATTTTGGTAATTTCCTTGGGAAGTATACAGTCGTGAATCATACTTGTATATTTAGTTTTGAATCATAAATTATACATATTATAATTTATATGTTCTATCTGATTAGCATGGTTTCTCATGGATGAACACCTTTGCTCAGCCTGATACAAAGGTGATGATACCAAAAGGAGTAACCTTTTGTACTCATATATGTATAATATATATATATATATATATATATATATATATATATATATATATATATATATATATATATATAATTAAGAAGGAAACGACCTTCGGACAAATAACACCACCTTAACTCCACATCCAAACAAGGAAAAGGAAACAAGGTAATTCATTAGTCCTAAGCCCTTCAAGTCTTATTTATATATTTATACATATATAAACATGATTGTGGCATTTATACTTTGAAATAGCTTATAAAACATTCTTCAAAGAATTTAACGGAGTTTATATGACTTTAAAGATTTAACATGGCTTCACGTCATTTTGAAAGTATTTGGTAATTCTTAAAAGCATACGGAAATTCTTTGTGTGATTATTATCACATACAGTTATTAACACAATTTAATATTGTGTTAAACTTGTATTCCCCCCCTAAAAAGCATATAAAACCATTTAAAAAGGTATATTATAGGGGTATGAACTCACTTTGATAAGCAGTGATTCGGGCAGCGTTTCGTTTCCCGGAGAAAGTTTGTTTGACGAAAAACCGGCTCAAACCGGGCAGAGTTTCGACAGGGGAGAGGATGAATTCTCGAGAATTCCGGGGCTCTGGGGCTTGCTTCGGGCTTTAGACACAATACTGGGGCCTTGGGGGGGCGTGAGAAAGTCGAGGGGGTGAAATGGTGCAAAATGGGGAATTTAGGGGTGAAAAATCCTCTCTAGCCGAGAAGTCTCGCACCCTTTATATAGGGGTGCGAGGGTGCGGTCCGAGGTGGCAGCTGGCGAAGGCGCGGATGAGTCAGCATCTACGTGGCAGTTAGCAGCGAAGCCACGTGCGAAGTCTGAGGCGGTGCGCAATTTCGGACCCGGTGCGAGCACGTGATTTCAGACAGATGCATCCTTCTAAGTGGACCGGACTTCGGTCCAATGGGGAAAGGAGGTGACGACTTCGGACCTATCAGGAGACGACATGCGGGGCTGCGGTCCAGTGAGAAGCGAAAACGTGGAGGCCTCGCATACGAGCTCCGTTTTTGACGTTCTTTATATGCACGCGTAGGTAAAGTCATACTATACGAATTTCGTTTAGACTTTGTCGGCTAATTTTGAATTTATTTTTAATATTATTATTTTAAACAGACCGGGATGGGAATCCATTAAAAATTCATAACTTCTTCATCCGACGTCCGTTTTCGTCTGTCTTTTTACCGTTGTGCTACTTTTGACGAGATCTTCGATTCTCGTTTAAGTTGCGTCGGCTAAATATCGATCGAGTTATATTTCGAATTTTTAGTTGTCTACTGCTAAACCGAAACTTCGAAAAATCATAACTTCCTCATACGAAGTCGGATTTTCACGTTCTTTTTATGAACGTTCTCGGTTTAACATATTCTACAACTTTTATTTAGATTGTTAAGTCTAAAAAGCCTTTTATCGAAAATTCACTTTTTACACTAAATAGTGTTTTGCCGGTTTTATCGCGGATTTTCGATTGGTCATAACTTCTTCGTTATAACTCGGATTTCAGTGTTCTTTATGTTTTTGGAAACCTTGTTACAAACTCTACCACTTGGTTCATCCCAATTACAATTATTGATCAATTTATTTTTGACCAAAATTTGACTGGTGTCACAAACTATACTACAAGAATCTAGTAGAATGACATACCTTTTGATGGAGCTTGAAGTCTTGAACCTTTAACAGCTTAGTGCCTCAAGTGTTGCACCTCAAATGGTTCACACAAGACCAAAAACCACTTGGAATAACTATATAATAAGGATAATTAGGTTCACCCCTTATGAAATTGGCCTTGTCCTCTTTTGTGTATGCAATAGTGCCAATTTCATGAACCAAGGACCTCTTTATATGGTGTGGAGGATTAGGGTTACATTAATGTAAACCCTAATACCCATGACATTTCATTTCCATAGGATCCATGGGTTAAAACACTCCATGGACTATCCATGAAAGCTTAGCCCAACCTAAATGAACTTGGCCCAACCTATATATAAGAGTCCATATTTAATTAGTTCCTTTTGATCACTAGATTAATTCTAAATTAATTCTTGATCAATACTAAATAATATGATTTCATATTAATATATTAGAACTTATAATATATTAATATAAATCACAAGTATCCTTTTTCTCATTTTGTCTATCCGTTTGTTCCGATGCCATGCAACCCAAATGGACCATGCTACTTCGGGTCGAGTACATACCAATAATAGTTATGGGCTTAGACATCTAATCCAACACTTTCCTCAATACCTACTTCCAAAGTATGATCAACTGTGGACGGTTTGAATAACCTAGTTATTCGGGAAGTCAAAACATGCAAAGTGAAACACAAGAATAATACTAATCCGATATGGCCCCAAAACTTTTTAGTCATATTGATTACTCATTATTCATTATATAATGTTTCAAATAATCAACTTAATACTTGAACTAAACAATAGTTGTCCCATGCTACAAGCATGCACACTATGTTTACCTATGGTCCTTTCTTTGGGGAATACATCAATTGAAAACATTTCAATGATACTCATTTCACAATTCCAAATCCTTATGGCAAATGTAAGAATACAAGATTCTTTGCCAATCTGTTAGATTCTAAACTTATATGCAATGATCATCTTGTAATGACTATGCACAAAAGTCACAAAGACTTGGCAACAGACATTACAAAGTATTGCAATGGATAACAATTCCATTGAAACGAAGTCTCACATTCAAAGTACATTCCTTTGAACATCCTTCGTGCATTAAGTTTTCTAATCTTACATAGATTTAACGACTAACTTCCACTTATGGAAACATTTCCATATTCCCATTTTGACTATCACTACTGAACAAGAGTTGCCTCTTTTCAGAATATGTGAATATGGTCCTTCCAAAATTAACACTATGCTTCCAACTGTCCATGAGTAACCAATCTTTGGTAAGCCTCAGATTGTCCTCGACAATTTCTTAATCATTTTAGTCATATAAAGTTCTGGTCCTTTTTCCCTCTTAATGCCCTAGGCATTTGGAAAATTCAGAACACATAGAAATATTATAGCATTTGCAATCGATCCTATACCCGAAGCGTATGGGATACAATTCATAATGTCTCATATAAAGACATTATCCTAGATCAGTCTTTTGCTATAATTTTTTCTATTAGCCATGTTCTTAAAATTCGAACTATGAAGAGGGATATCGTAATCATAATTGAATATTGGGAACGCAATTAATATTTCCATATATCAAATTTCCTTATGATGAACCATTCCAACATAACATTCATATATATATATATATATATATATATATATATATATATATATATATATATATATATATACTTGACTAAATTTGATTAAAATCTCAATTTAAGCTTTTAGAATTGGAATGAAGTATAATTTTCTCTCCCTTAATTATAGCAAAACAACTTTTCAAACCCTGCAACTTTGCAAATTGAAACTTTTGTTTTCTATAATTAACATTGCTAACTTGCAACACTTAACATAATAATCATGCTCCCACTAATATGATAATTATCTTCTTATCAGCATAACACTTATGCTCAAACTAGTTGTGACATGTATCCAGAAATCAACTAGACTTCTAGAAATCAATATTTTATTGACTTTCATTACCAATGTTCAGGTTTCTGATACGAGATGCTTCGATAAGACTTTATCTAACTTCCCAAAATCATACACCTTTCCTTAGATAGCTCACATGTGTATCAAAACAATTTTAGAACTATGAAAAGGGATGTCGTAATCATAGTCTCAAATGTTTAGACCTTTGCCATTGCTCACAATACGAATTATGAAAAGGGATGTCGTTATCATAATTGAATTTGAGAATGCAAATATCACAATTTCTATCTTCTTAAAATCTACTTACTGAAAGCGTTTCCTCACCATCATTTTCATGAATCGAAGAGAAAACTTATGACACTTAGATTTTATGGTGTATGTGTTCCTATCCATGTGAATTTGCCAAAAACATAACCACAAGAGGAGGTTAGTGACAAATCCAAACTCATATGGACTGAACTTGTTCAATCTTAACTTCTTGCCACCTGGCAGCACAAGGGCCTACAATTGCTTCCAAGTAGTTATGCAAACAACTGAGAACTCATAGAACTCACATGCATAGTCAACTTTAACCGGAATGGTCACAAAAACAAGAATATGTCAACACGATAGGTTATAAACCTCAAGTCATGTGCTAGTGATAAACAATACCCTTAATTAGTTCTTGAAACTTTTCAAGATCATTAAGACACCCACTGACCTCTTGACATATAAGATTCTCTTGTCAAAAACCATTCCTTGACAAAGAAAATATTTAAGAGTTAGTTAGGATTCTTATCAAGACAAACACTTCACACAATTGGCCATAGTTGGTCTTTGTTTTATCCAAAACATCACAACTAATCAATATCAAATATACAAGAGTAGAAAACATTTTACTAAGTGTTTTAAACATTTTTAACATTATGTCACTCAAGGCTCGATCTTGGAGTATTACTCTAAGACTCAATTTTGGAACGAAGTATGATTCATCTTTTGATTTAACCATTTCAACAATTCACGATTCCTCTTCTTATTCAAACAATTTCAATAAGATTTCCTTAGAGGATCAATTGTGATATGGTTTTACCTAATCATTATGATGATCATAAAACATGATACTGAAGTACTCTCCCATCTTTTCTGCCTAATTTGATTCTTCTCATTTGTCCTGCCATACATTGAACCTTTTTCAAATGTTTCAGAATTATACTTAAACTTGTAAGCATAACCATGTTTACTAAACTATATTAACTCATGACGAATAGTCTTATCGTTCTTTGTGGTGGACCTGACCAGCACACACCCAGTGTACCCGATCCCCTAGTCCTTCACTTGACTCACATATTCATGTGAACTGATGGGTTTTATGCATAAGAAATAATCCTATGTGCTCATACAAACCCTAATGCTTGGATCTAGGTTTCTCTATTGTACATGCTTTGAATCCAAGACTTACAAACCCTAGATCTATCAAATAAGAACTGAAATAAGGGTTTAGTAATTACCTTTGATTGTTATATAGCAATAACAATCAATCCTTGCTTTGATTAGCTTCAGAAAGCTTAGTGCCTCAAGTGTTGCACCTCTAATGGAGTCACAAACACCACTAAGCAACTTGGATGAAGAAGGAGGAGAAAGGAGGCAGCCAAAACGTCCAGAAACCCTAATCTCAGAGTTGTCCACGTTTTTGGCCATAAAGGGCTCTTTATATAGGTGTAGGCTATTAGGGTTTACAACTAGGAAACCCTAATCTGACTGCTTAGGCCCTAAGCAGCCCATGGATCCCTTTCTTTAGAGTCATGGACGAAATCTTATGGGCTTCCCCATAAATATCGTCCATTCCACTCTATGGAGTCCATTAGCCCACTCTTGCAATTATCTTATAATTACAATTCCAGTCCCTTAAGTTTAATTAATCTCTTTTAGTCACAAAATTAATTCTTAATTTATTCTTGACTAATATTAATTAAACTTATATGATTTCTCCTTTAATATATTATTCTTATAATATATTAATAAATCATAATTCTCCTTAATTCATCCTACATATTGCTATGGTGAAGGCAACCCAAAAGGACCATGCTCATAATCGGGTCAAGTACATACCAAAATAGTTATGGACTTAGACACTAATCCAACAGTCTCCCACTTGGATAAGTCTAATAACTATTTTGCATAACTTCAGAACCTGATCAGCAATCGTAGCTTTCAAAGCCGCTGTCAACTCTGATCTTATCAGATACGCGTGTCCTTTAGATAAGGGATTATATATTCCTCCATTCTACAAGATATCGTATAGACATGAGACATGGTTTGAAATCATTCTCTCAGTCTATGTGTCGTTTCCTGATTTCTGGTTTATGACAACTGACTAATTGAACAAATCAAATCAGTCCTGGCCCGGCCGAGCACTTTCCTTTGTCATCACTAAATCATCGAGGGGCCCATAGATATCGCTTTTATCCCACTTTGGGTAAAAGGAATGGATAAACTTTGACTCAAATGCTTGCTTGCACCTACTAATCGAATCACACACAACAATAAGTTTTATAACACCAAGTTACTGGTGCGTTTAGTTATCATCAATGTGCAACTGATCAGCAAGTAACAACTCATACGTCTTGGTTTCAAGAATATACAATATTATCGTCTCACAATCACTCGTGATAAAACCATGAAGTGATTCAAGTGAGCGTGGGTTTAATCCAATACTTTAATCTTATCAAAGCACTCATGAACTCTGCAGCAAACTTGTGCTATGTCTAAACACTTAAGACAATCTACAGACAGATTCACGACAGTCTTCCTTCATGCCTACTTCCAACGTATGACCGACTGTGGAAGTTCGAATAACCCAGTTATTCTGGAAGTCAAAACATGCAAAATGAAACGCAATAATAATATTAATCCTATATGGCCCCAAAACTTTTGAGCGTAAATAAAAACACTTTTATTTAAACACCATATTGATTACTCATTATTCATTGCTTACTGTTTCAGAAAATCAACTTATCACTCGAATTATAACCACAATTGTCCCATGCTCCAAGCATACACACTTTGGTTTCCTATGGTCGATACTTTATGAAATAGATCACTTGGAAAACTTTTCCAATGAAACTCATTTCACAATCCCCAATATGTCAGATTCTAACATTTTATGCAACGATCTTTTCGTAAAGTCATAGTACAAAAGACATCAAGACTTGGCCAATGAAATCACAAAGTACTCTATCTGAAATTGTTACAAAACAATTATATAGATGTGATGTCTCTCACTCAAAGTACATTCCTTTGAACATCCTTTTTGCATAAAAGTTTCTAATCTAGACATATTTCTTAATATCCAACTCCCATTAATGGAAACATTTCCATATTTGCCATATGACAACTCATTCTTAATAGAATCTTATCTATTCACAATAATGTCAATATAGTCCATCCAATACTATACTTCCAACTACTCACAAGCGACAAATCCTCAGTGAACCTCAGATCGTCCTTTGATAGTTGTTTAATTATTTTAGTCAGAACCAGTTCTAGTCCCTTTTCCCTCTTAATGCCCTAGGCATTTGGAAAATTTTAGAATGGTCAAATATTATAGCATATGCAATGGATCCTATACCCGAAGCGTATTGGACACGATGCATAATGTCTCACATAAAGACATGATACTTCATCGTCCTTCTGCCATAATATTTTATGTGCCATGTTCCCACAATTCGAACTATGAAGAGGGATGCCGTAATCATAATCGAATTTTGAGAATGCACTATGTATCCTTGACTAAATTTATTAACGTTTCTTGATCTAAGCTTTAGAATTTTGAAACGAAGTATAATATTCTCTCCCTTAATTATAGCAAAACAACTTTTCAACCCTTGCAACTTTGCAAAATAAATCTTTGTTTTCCATAATTAATATTGCTAACTTGCAATACTTACCATAATAATCATGCTCCCACTATCATGATGATTATTTTCTTACCAGCATAACATTTATGCTCCCACTAGTTTTGACATGTATTTAGAAAACAGCTGAACTTCTAGAGAACAACGCTTATTGAATTCCTTAAGTTCATATTTCTAATACCCGATGCTTTGATAAACCTTTATCTAAGCTTCTTAAACTCATACACCTTTGCCTTAGAAAGCTCACATGTGTGTCTAAACAATTCAGAATTTAGTTACTAAGTCCCAAATGTTCAGATCAATTGTCAAATCTCACAATTTGAACTATGAAAAGGGATGCCGTAATCATAATCGAATTTGAGAATACAATTTTCTCAATTGCTATATTCTTAAAATCTCTCTTAGTGAAAGCATTTCCTCACAATCATTTTCATGAAGGAGGAAAACCTTATGACACTTAGATTTTATGATGTATGTGTTCCAATCCATGTGAATTTGTCAAAACGAAAGTTTGCGACAAATCCAAAACCATATGGACTGAACTTGTTCAATCTTGATTTCTTGCCTCATTGTAACATGAATGCCCACCATGTCTTCCAAGCAACTCACCCTTTCGTATCAATGTACTTTCCATTGATCAAGGTGCTTTGTCTTTATACATTCAAATGAGAACTTCAAAGAACTCACATGCATAATTAACTCAATTGGAATGGCACAGAAAAAGAGTATGTCATCCACGATAGGCTTTAGACCTCAAGTCGTGTGCTAGTGATGATCAACTAGGTTTACTCTTGATTTGTTCTTGAAACTTTTCAAGACAATTAAGACTCCCACTGACTCCTTGACATATAAGATTCTCTTGTCAAGAAACATTTCTTGACAAACAAATATTCAAGAGTTAGTGTAGCCTTTTGTCAAGTTCAACACTTCACATAATTGGTCCTGGTTGGTCTTTGTCTTATCCAAAACATCACAACTTACCAATTTCAAATATGCAAGAATAAGAAAACTTTTCCAAATTCCACGTTTGTCGAGTGTTATAAACCTACTTAAGACTTGTCACTCATGTCAGAATCTTGACTCTAAGACTTGATATTGGAACGAAGTATGATTGACTTCTTGATTTAACCATTTCTACAATTCTCGATTCCTCTTCTTAGACATGCAATTGTACTAAGACTCACTTAGAGGATCTATTGAGATATGGTTCTTAATCATTAAGACTTATCATAAAACACAATAAAAGGTACTCTCCCTTCTTCTTAGAATAGAGAAGCTTTTATCTTTCTGCGTACTTGATTCTTCTTATTCGTTCTGCTATTGATTGAAACTCTTTCAATCAACTCAGAATTATACTTAATCTTATAAGTATAATCATATTTACTAAACTTTAGTAAATTATGACGAATATCTTTATTACTCTTGTGGTGGACTTGATCAACGCACAACCTAGTGTACTCGATCTCCTGGTCATTCTCTTGACACTTTGCCAAAGAATTAGTCTAATTTCCAAAATACGAAGTTTCTCGTTCATCACGCAACCAAGTTGTATGATTCCAAGTTTCTGTCCAATCGAAACTTGGGCGATGAGAATCTTCCTCTATTTGGCAAATTCTTGACATTTCCACAAATAACATAATTAAGAATCAAATCCATTATAGAAACAATTAAACATTAATTTTTCATACACACCATTGCAAGGATAAATAAATAAGACAAAATCAAAATTTATTTTATTGCGGAAAAACTTGTCCTTACAATGTAATTCAACTGAAAAACTATGCTATTACATATTTCTTATCAATCTATCCTAACTCTAGAGTAGCAGCTCAAAAATCTGATCCTCGAGTCCATGCGATCGAAATCCATTTCTTCATGATCAGATTCAGCACGCTTCTGCCTTAAGCTTCCTCTCTCTTCTTCGATCCTGCAAAAACATCAAAATGTAATCTTATCACATCATGTATTTGAAAATCAAAAATAGGAACTTATAGAGTTAGTTATTGGATTTTACCTGAAGTAGAGCCATGCGTTTTGACTCTCCCATCTCTCAGATCTCTCAGGTAAACAGGGCAGCTTCGTCTCCAATGCCCCTTCTCTTGGCAGTAGAAGCAGATGGACTCTTTTGGAATGGCACAAGGAATTATCTCAGAATTTACCTTTTCTGGATTTCCAATGTCACCATTTTCAATGTCCATTGAAGTTTGGGGGTTTGATTTGCCAGACAAATTTGCTCGATCAGCACGCCAAATCATATCTGATTCAGCAGCTATAAGCAAATAGGTCAAATCAATGAGGGTCACATCATGGTCCATCATATAGTACTCTCTAACGAACTCACTATATGATTCAGGAAGTGACTGAAGAACCCAGTCAACAGCCAATATTTCTGAGATATCGACACCCATCATCCTTAACCTATCAATGTGTGACTTCATCTCTAAGACGTGTGCACACACAGGTTTCCCATCTTCGTGTTTACTTGCCAAAAGGGCTTGAGTGAGCTTGAACTTTTCAAGCCTTTGAACTTGTGGGTCAGGGAGAATAATTGGAGGAGGTGGAGCAAGTGAAGCATGACTCTCATTTCCTTGATCGTATCGTGGAACGTCATCTTCATTTGGAAAGCTTGTTCCAAGGGACTTGGGAAGACCATTGTAAGATTTAGACATCTACAGAACGGGAGAAAAATTCTAGTTGAAAAAAATCCTTGATGTAACTCCCAAATGAAACATCAAGGCTAGGATCCAACACAATACTCTACAACCTAGAAGAGGGATGCCGTAATCTAGTTGCAGAATATTTGAAGGTAGGTAAATGACGATTTACCAATTTCCACCATGAAAAACGAAAAAAGAAAATTAAGTTTTAAATGAATTGAAACTCCTAGATCTTTTGAGATTCATTGAACTTTTCAATGGCATGTTTTAATCTCGATTATGCCCTTCTATTTGTGACTGGGATGCCGAGGATCACAAACAAGGTGTGAATAACCATACGAATCACGTGGTGCACCCAATTGCTACTATCACCTAATCAATGTGCCGGTTAGCCACACACGCTCCATTGATCTATGATAAACATCGAGCCACCCTTCGCCACCAATGTCAATCCCAAATTAGTGTGTCGGTTAACCACACACGCTCCACTAACGTTTCGACAAAAGTACAAAGTGTAACTCCATGGATTAGCATACAATTCCACATTTTTCCTAAAGTAACTATGATTTGGGAATTTATAAAAGCATTTAGTTACTTTGTACTTCATTATACTTATAATGGAAGGTTTCGTCCTATCCTACCCGTTCGGCTAACGACCCTCCACTACTCAAGAGTGCGGTGGGTAAGAGTGGATACCCATTCAATCGCCATTTTATAGGCAATTTCCTTAAACACCCCTTATAGACCAGCTTCGTGAATGAGGCCTACTAACGGTAAGACTGACTCTTTACTCATATATATAATATTAGACTTTTAATGTTACATATATATAGTATAGGGTGTATTTTACACTTTTAAAATACTAGGTGGTTTTATTAACTTTCTCTTTTAATTAAACTTTTAATTAACTTAACAAAACCATGAGGGTGTAATTTGAACTTTTCAAAATACTTGAGTTTTAGAATTTAAATATTCAATAATTAAACTATTAATCAAAATTTTAAATTCCAAAACTTGAGGGCAAGTTTTGAAACATTTCAAAACATTAGGGTTTAACTATTTAAATTTCAAAAACAAACTTTTAGGTTCAAATTTAAACTATAAAACCTAAAGGGAGTAATTTGAAACTATTCAAACTTACTAGGGATCAAATAACAAATAATATAAATCAAACAATTAATTTAGTGATTATCTATATTTGACCTAATTCAATTTCTTGCAAGATAAGTTACCCAATTGATACAAATAATCAATTTTAATCATATAAGGAATTTATTATCTAATCAATTGGTAATTATCTTGTGTTTTGGCAAGGATAATCATTTAATTAAGATAAAATTCAGATTTTAACTTCAAAAAACGATTTAGGCATCAAATCCAAGTCAAAACAGCAACAACATCTCGAAATATTCTCTGTCAGACTCCCGGACTCGTCGAGTCAGTCCTGAACTCGCCGAGTAGGGCCAACTCACCGAGTCCAGATACTGACTCGCCGAGTTGAGTCGGGCAGAGACAAAAAAATCGATTTTCAGCAAGCAAAACAGTTAAGCATCACATACAATTGAAACCAATCAAGGCTCTGATACCACTGATGGGTTTTATGCATAAGAAACAATCCTGTGTGCTCATACAAACCCTAATGCTTGGATCTAGGTTTCTCTATTGTAGATGCTTTGAATCCAAGACTTACAAACCCTAGATCTATCAAATAAGAACTGAAATAAGGGTTTAGTAATTACCTTTGATTGTTATATAGCAATAACAATCAATCCTTGCTTTGATTAGCTTCAGAAAGCTTAGTGCCTCAAGTGTTGCACCTCTAATGGAGTCACAAACACCACTAAGCAACTTGGATGAAGAAGGAGGAGAGAGGAGGCAGCCAAAACGTCCAGAAACCCTAATCTCATAGTTGTCCACGTTTTTGGGCATAAAGGGCTCTTTATATAGGTGTAGGCTATTAGGGTTTACAACTAGGAAACCCTAATCTGACTGCTTAGGCCCTAAGCAGCCCATGGATCCCTTTCTTTAGAGTCATGGACGAAATCTTATGGGCTTCCCCATAAATATCGTCCATTCCACTCTATGGAGTCCATTAGCCCACTCTTTCAATTATCTTATAATTACAATTCCAGTCCCTTAAGTTTAATTAATCTCTTTTAGTCACAAAATTAATTCTTAATTAATTCTTGACTAATATTAATTAAACTTATATGATTTCTCCTTTAATATATTATTCTTATAATATATTAATAAATCATAATTCTCCTTAATTCATCCTACATATTGCTATGGTGAAGGCAACCCAAAAGGACCATGCTCATAATCGGGTCAAGTACATACCAAAATAGTTATGGACTTAGACACTAATCCAACAGTCTCCCACTTGGATAAGTCTAATAACTATTTTGCATAACTTCAGAACCTGATCAGCAATCGTAGCTTTCAAAGCCGCTGTCAACTCTGATCTTATCAGATACGCGTGTCCTTTAGATAAGGGATTATATATTCCTCCATTCTACAAGATATCGTATAGACATGAGACATGGTTTGAAATCATTCTCTCAGTCTATGTGTCGTTTCCTGATTTCTGGTTTATGACAACTAACTAATTGAACAAATCAAATCAGTCCTGGCCCGGCCGAGCACTTTCCTTTGTCATCACTAAATCATCGAGGGGCCCATAGATATCGCTTTTATCCCACTTTGGGTAAAAGGAATGGATAAACTTTGACTCAAATGCTTGCTTGCACCTACTAATCGAATCACACACAACAATAAGTTTTATAACACCAAGTTACTGGTGCGTTTAGTTATCATCAATGTGCAACTGATCAGCAAGTAACAACTCATACGTCTTGGTTTCAAGAATATACAATATTATCGTCTCACAATCACTCGTGATAAAACCATGAAGTGATTCAAGTGAGCGTGGGTTTAATCCAATACTTTAATCTTATCAAAGCACTCATGAACTCTGCAGCAAACTTGTGCTATGTCTAAACACTTAAGACAATCTACAGACAGATTCACGACAGTCTTCCTTCATGCCTACTTCCAACGTATGACCGACTGTGGAAGTTCGAATAACCCAGTTATTCTGGAAGTCAAAACATGCAAAATGAAACGCAATAATAATATTAATCCTATATGGCCCCAAAACTTTTGAGCGTAAATAAAAACACTTTTATTTAAACACCATATTGATTACTCATTATTCATTGCTTACTGTTTCAGAAAATCAACTTATCACTCGAATTATAACCACAATTGTCCCATGCTCCAAGCATACACACTTTGGTTTCCTATGGTCGATACTTTATGAAATAGATCACTTGGAAAACTTTTCCAATGAAACTCATTTCACAATCCCCAATATGTCAGATTCTAACATTTTATGCAACGATCTTTTCGTAAAGTCATAGTACAAAAGACATCAAGACTTGGCCAATGAAATCACAAAGTACTCTATCTGAAATTGTTACAAAACAATTATATAGATGTGATGTCTCTCACTCAAAGTACATTCCTTTGAACATCCTTTTTGCATAAAAGTTTCTAATCTAGACATATTTCTTAATATCCAACTCCCATTAATGGAAACATTTCCATATTTGCCATATGACAACTCATTCTTAATAGAATCTTATCTATTCACAATAATGTCAATATAGTCCATCCAATACTATACTTCCAACTACTCACAAGCGACAAATCCTCAGTGAACCTCAGATCGTCCTTTGATAGTTGTTTAATTATTTTAGTCAGAACCAGTTCTAGTCCCTTTTCCCTCTTAATGCCCTAGGCATTTGGAAAATTTTAGAATGGTCAAATATTATAGCATATGCAATCGATCCTATACCCGAAGCGTATTGGACACGATGCATAATGTCTCACATAAAGACATGATACTTCATCATCCTTCTGCCATAATATTTTATGTGCCATGTTCCCACAATTCGAACTATGAAGAGGTATGCCGTAATCATAATCGAATTTTGAGAATGCACTATGTATCCTTGACTAAATTTATTAACGTTTCTTGATCTAAGCTTTAGAATTTTGAAACGAAGTATAATATTCTCTCCCTTAATTATATCAAAACAACTTTTCAATCCTTGCAACTTTGCAAAATAAATCTTTGTTTTCTATAATTAATATTGCTAACTTGCAATACTTACCATAATAATCATGCTCCCACTATCATGATGATTATTTTCTTACCAGCATAACATTTATGCTCCCACTAGTTTTGACATGTATTCAGAAAACAGCTGAACTTCTAGAGAACAATGCTTATTGAATTCCTTAAGTTCATATTTCTAATACCTGATGCTTTGATAAACCTTTATCTAAGCTTCTTAAACTCATACACCTTTGCCTTAGAAAGCTCACATGTATGTCTAAACAATTCAGAATTTAGTTACTAAGTCCCAAATGTTCAGATCAATTGTCAAATCTTACAATTCGAACTATGAAAAGGGATGTCGTAATCATAATCGAATTTGAGAATACAATTTTCTCAATTGCTATCTTCTTAAAATCTCTCTTAGTGAAAGCATTTCCTCACAATCATTTTCATGAAGGAGGAAAACCTTATGACACTTAGATTTTATGATGTATGTGTTCCTATCCATGTGAATTTGTCAAAACGAAAGTTTGCGACAAATCCAAAACCATATGGACTGAACTTGTTCAATCTTGATTTCTTGCCTCATTGTAACATGAATGCCCACCATGTCTTCCAAGCAACTCACCCTTTCGTATCAATGTACTTTCCATTGATCAAGGTGCTTTGTCTTTATGCATTCAAATGAGAACTTCAAAGAACTCACATGCATAATTAACTCAATTGGAATGGCACAGAAAAAGAGTATGTCATCCACGATAGGCTTTAGACCTCAAGTCGTGTGCTAGTGATGATCAACTAGGTTTACTCTTGATTTGTTCTTCAAACTTTTCAAGACCATTAAGACTCCCACTGACTCCTTGACATATAAGATTCTCTTGTCAAGAAACATTTATTGACAAACAAATATTCAAGAGTTAGTGTAGCCTTTTGTCAAGTTCAACACTTCACACAATTGGTCCTGGTTGGTCTTTGTCTTATCCAAAACATCACAACTTACCAATTTCAAATGTGCAAGAATAAGAAAACTTTTCCAAATTCCACGTTTGTCGAGTGTTATAAACCTACTTAAGACTTGTCACTCATGTCAGAATCTTGACTCTAAGACTTGATATTGGAACGAAGTATGATTGACTTCTTGATTTAACCATTTCTACAATTCTCGATTCCTCTTCTTAGACATGCAATTGTACTAAGACTCACTTAGAGGATCTATTGAGATATGGTTCTTAATCATTAAGACTTATCATAAAGCACAATAAAAGTTACTCTCCCTTCTTCTTAGAATAGAGAAGCTTTTATCTTTCTGCCTACTTGATTCTTCTTATTCGTTCTGCTATTGATTGAAACTCTTTCAATCAACTTAGAATTATACTTAATCTTATAAGTATAATCATATTTACTAAACTTTAGTAAATTATGACGAATATCTTTATTACTCTTGTGGTGGACTTGATCAACGCA
The DNA here is from genome assembly GCF_052849685.1 of Lactuca virosa. NCBI lineage: Eukaryota > Viridiplantae > Streptophyta > Magnoliopsida > Asterales > Asteraceae > Lactuca > Lactuca virosa. The sequence goes on from NC_136429.1 coordinate 321,326,295, forward strand.
CAACCTAGTGTACTCGATCTCCTGGTCCTTCTATTGACACTTTGCCAAAGAATTAGTCTAATTTCCAAAATACGAAGTTTCTCGTTCATCACGCAACCAAGTTGTATGATTCCAAGTTTCTGTCCAATCGAAACTTGGGCGATGAGAATCTTCCTCTATTTGGCAAATTCTTGACATTTCCACAAATAACATAATTAAGAATCAAATCCATTATAGAAACAATTAAACATTAATTTTTCATACACACCATTGCAAGGATAAATAAATAAGACAAAATCAAATTTTATTTTATTGCGGAAAAACTTGTCCTTACAATGTAATTCAACTGAAAAACTATGCTATTACATATTTCTTATCAATCTATCCTAACTCTAGAGTAGCAGCTCAAAAATCTGATCCTCGAGTCCATGCGATCGAAATCCAATTCTTCATGATCAGATTCAGCACGCTTCTGCCTTAAGCTTCCTCTCTCTTCTTCGATCCTGCAAAAACATCAAAATGTAATCTTATCACATCATGTATTTGAAAATCAAAAATATGAACTTATAGAGTTAGTTATTGGATTTTACCTGAAGTAGAGCCATACGTCTTGAATCTCCCATCTCTCAGATCTCTCAGGTAAACAGGGCAGCTTCGTCTCCAATGCCCCTTCTCTTGGCAGTAGAAGCAGATGGACTCTTTTGGAATGACACAAGGAATTATCTCAGAATTTACCTTTTCTGAATTTCCAATGTCACCATTTTCAATATCCATTGTAGTTTGGGAGTTTGATTTGCCAGACAAATTTGCTCGATCAGCACGCCAAATCATATCTGATTCAGCAGCTATAAGCAAATAGGTCAAATCAATGAGGGTCACATCATGGTCCATCATATAGTACTCTCTAACGAACTCACTATATGATTCAGGAAGTGACTGAAGAACCCAGTCAACAGCCAATATTTCTGAGATATCGACACCCATCATCCTTAACCTATCAATGTGTGACTTCATCTCTAAGACGTGTGCACACACAGGTTTCCCATCTTCGTGCTTACTTGCCAAAAGGGCTTGAGTGAGCTTGAACTTTTCAAGCCTTTGAACTTGTGGGTCAGGGAGAATAATTGGAGGAGGTGGAGCAAGTGAAGCATGACTCTCATTTCCTTGATCGTATCGTGGAACGTCATCTTCATTTGGAAAGCTTGTTCCAAGGGACTTGGGAAGACCATTGTAAGATTTAGACATCTACAAAACGGGAGAAAAATTCAAGTTAGTTGATAAAAATACTTGATGTAACTCCAAAATGAAACATCAAGGCTAGGATCCAACACAATACTCTACAACCTAGAAGAGGGATGCCGTAATCTAGTTGCAGAATATTTGAAGGTAGGTAAATGACGATTTACCAATTTCCACCATGAAAAACGACACACACGCTCCACTAACGTTTCGACAAAAGTACAAAGTGTAACTCCATGGATTAGCATACAATTCCACATTTTTCCTAAAGTAACTATGATTTGGGAATTTATAAAAGCATTTAGTTACTTTGTACTTCATTATACTTATAATGGAAGGTTTCGTCCTATCCTACCCGTTCGGCTAACGACCCTCCACTAGTCAAGAGTGCGGTGGGTAAGAGTGGATACCCATTCATTCGCCATTTTATAGGCAATTTCCTTAAACACCCCTTATAGACCAGCTTTGTGAATGAGGCCTACTAACGGTAAGACTGACTCTTTACTCATATATATAATATTAGACTTTTAATGTTACATATATATAGTATAGGTTGTATTTTACACTTTTAAAATACTAGGTGGTTTTATTAACTTTCTCTTTTAATTAAACTTTTAATTAACTTAACAAAACCATGAGGGTGTAATTTGAACTTTTCAAAATACTTGAGTTTTAGAATTTAAATATTCAATAATTAAACTATTAATCAAAATTTTAAATTCCAAAACTTGAGGGCAAGTTTTGAAACATTTCAAAACATTAGGGTTTAACTATTTAAATATCAAAAACAAACTTTTAGGTTCAAATTTAAACTATAAAACCTAAAGGGAGTAATTTGAAACTATTCAAACTTACTAGGGATCAAATAACAAATAATATCAATCAAACAATTAATTTAGTGATTATCTATATTTGACCTAATTCAATTTCTTGCAAGATAAGTTACCCAATTAATACAAATAATCAATTTTAATCATATAAGGAATTTATTATCTAATCAATTGGTAATTATCTTGTGTTTTGGCAAGGATAATCATTTAATTAAGATAAAATTCGGATTTTAACTTCAAAAAACGATTTAGGCATCAAATCCAAGTCAAAACAGCAACAAAATCTCGAAATATCCTCTGTCAGACTCCCGGACTCGTCGAGTCCGCCAAGTAGGGCCAACTCGCCGAGTCCAGATACTGACTCGCCGAGTTGAGTCGGGCAGAGACAAAAAATTCGATTTTCAGCAAGCAAAACAGTTAAGCATCACATACAATTGAAACCAATCAAGGCTCTGATACCACTGATGGGTTTTATGCATAAGAAACAATCGTATGTGCTCATACAAACCCTAATGCTTGGATCTAGGTTTCTCTATTGTACATGCTTTGAATCCAAGACTTACAAACCCTAGATCTATCAAATAAGAACTGAAATAAGGGTTTAGTAATTACCTTTGATTGTTATATAGCAATAACAATCAATCCTTGCTTTGATTAGCTTCAGAAAGCTTAGTGCCTCAAGTGTTGCACCTCTAATGGAGTCACAAACACCACTAAGCAACTTGGATGAAGAAGGAGGAGAGAGGAGGCAGCCAAAACGTCCAGAAACCCTAATCTCAGAGTTGTCCACGTTTTTGGGCATAAAGGGCTCTTTATATAGGTGTAGGCTATTAGGGTTTACAACTAGGAAACCCTAATCTGACTGCTTAGGCCCTAAGCAGCCCATGGATCCCTTTCTTTAGAGTCATGGACGAAATCTTATGGGCTTCCCCATAAATATCGTCCATTCCACTCTATGGAGTCCATTAGCCCACTCTTGCAATTATCTTATAATTACAATTCCAGTCCCTTAAGTTTAATTAATCTCTTTTAGTCACAAAATTAATTCTTAATTAATTCTTGACTAATATTAATTAAACTTATATGATTTCTCCTTTAATATATTATTCTTATAATATATTAATAAATCATAATTCTCCTTAATTCATCCTACATATTGCTATGGTGAAGGCAACCCAAAAGGACCATGCTCATAATCAGGTCAAGTACATACCAAAATAGTTATGGACTTAGACACTAATCCAACATGAACAAGGAAGTAGTCTTAATTTCCCAAAGAGGGAAAACCTCATTCATCACACAATACAAGTTGCATGATTCCAAGTTTCTATCCAACTGAAACTTGGTTGATGAGAATCTTTTCTTACTTTGTAAATTATGACACTACCACAAACGAAAGAATCAAATCTATTTTCCAATATTTCTATCAATGGAAACATGTAAACAACAATTTTCACAAATTCCATTGTAAGGATACTTAAAATAAATAAAATTAAAAATTTTCCTTTTATTTTAAAATTGTGGAAAAACTTATCCTTGCAATGAAAATACATATGTAAACTATGTTTTTATCGATTCCTAAGGAATCTATCATAACTCTTAAGCAGCAGCTCAAAATTCTGATCTTCGAATCATGCGATCGAAATCCATCTTCGCGATCAGATTCTGTTGGGTTTTGAGCGTTCTAACACTCCTATGGTGTACATGCAACCCTATAAACCTTGGATCTATGTTTTCCCTGTTATACATGCAAATATTTGATATTCCAAGGTTTCATCCTAACTAGCATAATATGAAGCAACTATACTACAAGAATCTAGTAGAATGACATAACTTTTGTTGTAGCTTGATTCCATGGAGCTTAAGAGCCTAGTGCCTCAAGTGTGACACCTCAAATGGTTCACACAACATCACCAACATCTTGGAATAACTTGAGAGAAAAGGTTCCTATGCTCAAATCGGCTAGACCTCATGTGTACACACACTAGTGCCAATTTCTTGAGCCATGGGGTCCTTATATATGGTGGCTATTAGGGTTACACCATGTAACTCATGTCTTTCCATATTCTCCATGGTCCATGGGTTAAAACCTCCATGGAGTATCATGGGTTACTCCATGGGTTTAGCCCAACACGAAGAACTATGGATCATAAGCCCACATATATAAGAATGAATGATTTACACAATCAATCCCCATATATTTAATTAGTCTCCTTTTGATCAGCATATTAATTCCAAATTAATTCTTGATCAATACTAATTAAATAATATGATTTCATATTAATATATTAGAACTTATAATATATTAACAAATCATAATTATCCTTTTTGTCGCAAAAAGTCTATCGAAATTGTTCTGATGCCATGCAACCAAAATGGACCATGCCAATCGGGTCAAGTACATACCAATTATAGTTATGGACTTAGACACTAATCCAACAGATTCAACATACTCTTCTTCTAAGCTTCCTCTCCTTTTTTCGATTTTACAAAACATCAAAATGAGACCTAGTCACATCATGTAATAAGAATCTCCAAATAGGAACTTAATAGAGTTAGATAGTGGACTTTACCTGAAGCATAGTTAAATTTTTGACTTTTACCATCCTAGTGAACTTTCAGGTAAATAAGGAAGCTTCGCAACCAATGCCCCTTCCGTTGGCAATAGAAACATATGGACTCTTTTGTAATGGTACATGGGACTATCTCATACTTAGCCTTTCTCTTTACCATTTGGTCAACCGGGTTGACTATCGCCGATCCCTTTCCATTGGGAAGAGAAGACTTTTCTGGACTTCCAATGTTTCCATTGTCAATGTCCATGAAAGTTTGGGAAGTAGATCTTCCAATCAAATTTGCTTTGCCAGCGCTCCAAATCATTGCTGATTCAGCAGCAACAAGCAAATAGGCAAGATCGATAAGGGTCATGTCGTGATCTGTCACATAGTAGTCCTTTAAAGAACCTGCTATATGACTTAGGAAGTGATTGAAGAACCTAGTCAATAGCTAACTTCCTTGAGACTTCGACACCCAACTCTCCCAATTTGTCAATATGTGACTTCATCTCCAAGATGTGAGCACATATAGACATTTCTTGCCAATAGGGATTGAGTGACCTTAAACTTTTCAAGAACTTGTGGGTTAGGGAGAATAATTGGAGGAGGTGGAGGAAGTGAAGTATGATTTTCAGTCCCATTAATGCACAACAAAGAGATTAAGTTTTCACCTTGATTGCCATTTGGGATATCATCTTCATTAGGATAGCTTTATCCAAAAGGATAAGGAAGACCATAGTTGTCATAACTAGACATCTATGAGGGAGAAATTCAATTTAAGTTCATTAAGCCCTTAATATAACACCCAATATGAAATATTAAGGCTAGGACCCAACACAATATTTTATAACTTGGAAGAGGGATGACATAATCCAAGCTACAAAATATTTGAAGGTAGGTAAATGACGATTTACCAATTTCCACCATGAAAAACAAAATTTAACATTAGGTTTTAAATGAATTAAAACTCCTAGATCTTTTAAGATTCATTGAACTATTCAATGGCATGTTTAAATCACGATTGTGCCCTTCAAGTTTGTGACTGGGATGCCGAGGATCAAAAACAAGGAGTGAATAACCATGCAAATTAACTTGGTACACTTAATGCTACAACCACCTAATCAATGTGCCGGTTAACCACACACGCTCCATTGATCTATGATTAACATCAAGCTACCCTTTTCCACACAGTGTCAGTCCCAGATTAGTGTTTCGGTTAACCACACACGCTCCACTAACGACTTAACATGGTGCAAAGTGCAATTTCATGGGTTAGCACCAGATTCACATTTTTCCTAAAGTAACTAAGAATGGTGAATTTAATAAAGTTTAGTTACTTTTTATTTATCATTATACTTTTAATGAAGGGAGAATTAATGTCCTGTCCTACCCATTCGGCTAACGACCCTCCACCAGTCAAGGAAGCGGTGGGTGAGAGTCGACACCCATTAAACTGCCATTTCATAGGCAGTAACCTTATTCCCCCCTTATAAACCGACTTCGTGAATGAGGCCTACTAACGGTAAGACTGACTTACTCTTATACATATATATAAATTATAAACCTATAATATTATAATAGTGTAAGGGTTGAATATTAAACTTTTAAAATTATATGGGTTGGAATTAACTATACATGGGGGGTAACTTTACAAATTCGAAAACTTGAGGGCATGTTTTGAACATTTCAAAAATTTTTGGTTTCCATAACTTATGAGTTTAATATGGTTTTTATGGAAGACTTTTTAAGTTCCATAACTTAAGGATAAGTTATGGAAGACATAAAACTATTTTAGGATGACATTAAAATAAGACCTTTCATTTTTTTCATAACCTGTGAATCTTAATGAACTTTTAAAAGAAAAAACTCTTCATTTTCCATAACTTGAGGACAAGTTATGAAGTTCATAAAAACCATTTAGATCAAATATTCCAATTAACACAATAACCAAATAATTTTTCCATGATGTTGATTAAACTCATAATAACAAGATAATTCATATCAACTATTTTACAAGAAATTAGTCTATTACATAAACTAATTAAATCTTGAAACTATGACAATTATCTTTTATTTGGATGAGGATAATTATTTTCACAACATAAAATCGAATTTTTTAACAAGAAAACATCTTATAGTAATTATCCAAACCCAAATTAAGCCAAGAAGTTCAAAAATCTACCAGACCCATCACCACCTCGTGGTAATTTTGACCACCTCGTGGTGATCAGGCAGGATAAAAAAACGATTTTTTTAAGCTTTGAAAATAAGTAGCATCAAGTATGATGGAAAACAACCCTAGGCTCTGATACCAATGTTGGGTTTTGTATACTACAACATCCTATGTTGCACATACAACCTTAAAAGCTTTGGATCAATGTTTTCTCTAATTATACATGCATATGGTTTCCAAAGCTTTAAGCCTATAACTAGCATACAAATAAAATATGTATAATAAGACAAGTTTTAGACATACCTCTTGATCTTGTCGATTTTCCTAGGAAGACTTTGTCCTTTAAGAACTTAGTGCCCCAAGTGTTGCACCTCAAATGGAATCACAACTCACCTAGGAAAAAGGTGACTCTTAAGAGAGAATTTCCATGCACCAAAAACACCTCCATGAACTCTAAGAACTAGAAGTATGGCGTTTTTAGATTATGGAGCTTATATTTATATGTAGGATTCCAAGATTCATGGGTATAACCCAAATCCATACCCATGGGTTTTATGATCCATGGTTCTTGTGGCCCAACTCTTTATGAATCCATACATAAACTTAGTCCAATATGGATCATAAGCCCAACACATATAAATATAACCAATTACCATAATTAGTCCCCATAGATTTAATTAGTCTCTTTTGATTAAATTAATTCCAAAGTAATTCTTGATCAAAAATCATATGATTTCATATTAATATATTATAAGTTATAATATATTAATAAATCATATATAACCTCTTCTAAAAAGTCCATCCTAATAAATTGTCCTGATGTTATGCAACCCAAATGGACCATGCTACTCTCGAGTCGAGTACATACGAATAATAGTTATGGGCTTAGACATCTAATCCAACAGTCTATGGTCTCATAGGAACTTCACAGTAACGACCCATAAATTTCAAAATCGATTTACTCTATGCAAGAGTAATATTAAGAAAATTGTATTTTAGTCTGAGGCAATTCCGTGGATATAATGTTTGTCAAAAACGGAGTTCATATAAGAAAATTTATGTCCGATTGAAGTTAAGATAAAAGTACGTTGTTATTCTGAGAATTTCAACGAAATTCAAAGTCAAACAGTCAAAGGTTGGTGTTGCGTGGCATGGTCACCCTGGTTGCCGCGATGTGGAGATGAAGTGAGTCACAAGAAAACGTGTAAACTCGAGTGACACGTGAGGAATAGTAGGACACGTGGAATGTGCGGAGTTCAACACGCGACCAAGGCACATTCACATGATTGATGCACCGCAATAGCTATATATATATATATATATATATATATATATGTATATATATATATATATATATATATATATATAGATATATATATGTATGTGTGTGTGTGTGTGTATGTGTGTGTGTGTTTTCGTCATTCATTGTGCGTTTTTTCGGGAGAGCTCAAAATGGTAACAAAATGTCTTGTAGCCTTCGAAAGCACGTTTTAACGTTGATATATAGGAATTAAGATAAAATTAGGGGAGAGGTAATTACGAGATAGAGACAGAGGTCATGAGGCCGGTTAGTGGGGGAACGTTGAATGTGATAAGGTATTATGTTGATCCAGTAGTACATAATTGTGTTTACGTAGCATTAATAGTGAAAGGTTGTTAGAACCTGATGTAATTGCTAGAGTCATGATATGGTGCGATTATGAACTCAATGGTAATGTTGACAGATGCATTCCCTTATAGGATTCTTGATTTGGATGACCAGGGTTGCGAGCCCTAGTCTTTAGATATATGAGATTGAACTAACAGCTTATGGCGTTAGGTTGTTTAGCAATTGTGAGATGGATTTTAATTAGCCTAGTGAAAAATGGTTACTAAGGTTAACTCCTTCTAGATTGTGACAACTCCTGAGGATCTTGGTATATTTTCAAAACAAGTTTACGTAAGCGGTTGAGTTTCTAACTCGCACAAGTAGATGCGAGTTAGTTTTCATAGTTGACCAGGTAAGTTCATGTATATATTTATGACTTCAAAGAAAATGAGTTTTCCTATGTATAATTGTTCATTTAAGTGTTTTATCACATAAATGGTTATGTTCTCAAGTTGAGATTAAAAAGGGTATTGTGAGTACTTTTGTACATTACTTTTTTCTTTACAGGGCATTGCTACTAGCTCTCTTATGAAAGTTTTAACATGACATATGGTTTATACAAAATTTTGGTACAATTGATGTTATTATGTGTAAAATTATGAATGAGCTTATTGGTGATAAACGAATGGGTATTATAATGCATTTTATATGCTAGTGGTGTGATATACTCCAAAGTGAGTATTAGAGATCATAGTTTCGTATACATGACAATTATTGAGATTTTATTTTTCGTTAGTAGTATTTGTCAATAAATGTATTCATGTTATAAAACCTAATGACAGGTTACGGTCACGCGTTACTCGGTGACAGGTTACGGTTACAAGTTACCTACTGATAGGTTATGCCTATAATTCTTATAGAGAAAATCAATTTATTGATCCTCGTAGCAGGACAAAGTGACAGGAGGTAATTATTCCTTATTGGATTTGTGATAATTTGTGTTCCCTTGGATAATAAAGATTTGATTATGGACTAACTAGGGGTTTTGATTCATGTATATCCATGTTATTGTATTGCAATGTTATATCTGTGAGTGTAGTATTATCTGCAAGGTTATATACGTGAGTGCAGTTTATCTACAAAGTTATATCTGTGAGTGCAATTTTATCTTCAAGGTTATATCCGTGAGTGCAGTCTTATCTGCAAAGTTCTATTTAAAGGTGAAGTCTTACCTATAGCATTACGTTTTGTAGGGTAGTTTTATGTGCAAGCCTACGTCTTGGGATATGAAATCCTAACGTGTAAAATTTTATTTGTAAGGCTATGTTTTAGGGATGTGGGATTCCCATATTTGTTAACGTGACAAGTTAAATGTTAAAAGGTTGACAATATATTTTAATTGTTATATTAAAAGCATGTCTGGATTGTTTTGTTGGGTTAAAACCCATGTATCACACATGTATTTTCAAATTAGGTGTTATTTTTAAATGTGTTATGTACTTAGGTATCAGAGTAAAGCTTAGAGAGGTATTGACAAATAAGGCTTATAAAAGGCTTAGTGATGTCTTCATGTGGTTTGATCCCTACTCTTTTAATATGGTTGTTGATATTATTTTGTAACACCAAACAAGTGTAAAATCTAATAAAGAAATTAATTGTTTTTGTAAAACCACATTTTACTACTATCTATTTTCACAGTAATTAGACAACAATGCTTAATTTTGAAAAGAAAAAAGTCTAGGTGTTACGATTTGGTATCAGAGCCATAATTTAAGCGAATTAGGTGGGATTCTCCTTTCTATGCTTAAACTATGTGAATTAGGGTTCATGTTTCATTAAGAATGATATAACTGCTTTTAGACTGTTGTTTATGAAGTAATGTGATGTATATTAGAAAGATATTTTCTTATAAGCATTCAATGAATTATGTGTCCATGTATAGGAATGTTGAAGTCATGTTATATAACTGACATTTTACTTTCACCATGATAAGGTGCTTGTAGATTAGTTGTTGATAATTAACCACAGGTTAGATTGTTTATCAAATAGTTAAGATTTTGTGCATAGAATTAGATTTTCAAAATTCCTAAGAGATACGAGCTTTCATAGCATAATATTAGGAATGACTGGTAAATGTGAAATACATAAACAGTGAATAAATGCTCGAGGTTTTGGGTGGGACCGAGAGGAATAATTGGCATTGAGGGAGAATGATGAGTCGATCCAGGAGCGAGTTGGATTTGGTGGCTAATGCATGAGTTACTAAGAAAGAAAAGGTCTAATGTTATATGAAAGGCCTTCCCTCAGAATGTTCCTTTCATGTGAGGAGAAACGTCACACTGCTACCAATATGAAGCAGAAGAGCATAAAGAGAGAGAACATGAATCAAAGCTTCCAGTGGGTGCAGGATGTAGTATATGTCATCGAAGAAGACACATTCAAGACTTGTACACGGAATGATGCACAAAAGGTTGGATAAGGTGTCTAAGTCCATAACTATTTCTGGTATGTACTTGACCCGATTCGGCATGGTCCATTTGGGTTGCATGGCATCATGCATTTAGATAGACTAAATGAGAGCAATAACACTTAAGATTTATTAATATATTATATGTTCTAATATATTAATAATATTATTTAGTTAGTATTGATCAAGAATTAATCTAGAATTAATTAAGTGATCAAAAGGAGACTAATTAAATATATATGGGTTGATTGTGCAAATCATCCATACTTGTATAGTGGGATAGATGCTCCATGGATTATCAAGTTGGGCTAAGGTCCATAGGATGCTCCATGGATGCTCCATGGGAGTTACAAACCCATGGGTCATGGAAATGAAGAGCCATGTTACATTAGGGTTTACATAGTGTAACCCTAATGCAACATACTATATAAGCATACTTATAGCAACCAAAATCGGCTACACTAGTGAGACAAGAGGGCAAGGCCGATTTAAAGTGTTAGACAATTCTCTCAAAGTTTATTCCAAGAGCATTTGGTGTTGTGTGAAACATTTGAGGCATCACACTTGGGGTGCTCGGCTCTCAAGGTTTTTCAAGGAATCAAATCAACTACAAGGTATGTAATTCTAGCCATCTTTTATGTTTAAAGTTCCCCATGTATGCTATATAGGATTATGAACCTTGGAAAAAGTATTTTGCATGTATTTTAGACAAACATAGATCCAAGGTTTTCTAGGCTTGCATGTACACATAGAAGTGTTAGAATGCTCAAAACCCATCAGTGGTATCAGAGCCTAGGCTTGTTTGTTTGATACTTGATGCAAAATAGTGAAAAAGTCGAATTTCTTGCTGTCTGCACAGGGGAATCGCCAAGTCCATGGGGGGACTCGACGAGTCCAAGCGTATCTTCAACCAACTCGGCGAGTCAGTTGCTGCACTCGGCGAATTGGCCAGGCAGAGTGCAGATTTTCGATTTTTGCTGCTGGAAATGGACTAGAAATATTACCCTAAACTATTTTGGTGTTTTAAAACTTATTTTAGATGGTGTAATGATTGTTCTAATCCATTTACAATGGCTAATATCAAAATTACATGATTATATGTGTTCATATGTTCTTGAAATTTTGATATGATTATTCATGTTCTTATGAGTTCTTGATAGATCATAGGAATTACTTGTTTAATGTTGAATTCATGATCTCTATGTGTTTTAATGGAGTCCATAACTTTTCCTCAAGTTATGGATAGCCAAAAGTCTCTTTGTATTAAAGCCATTAAAAGAACACATAAGTTACAAAAATGAAGAGTCTTCATTTTAATAACTCATAAGTTATGAATTGAAAGGTTTTGTAAAGTTACAAAACTTGCCCTCAAATTTTGGAACATGTAAAGTCATCTAGTAAACTTTAGTTCCAACCCTTAGAATTTTAAAAGTTAAAAATTCAACCCTTATACTTTATAATATTAAAAGTAAATAATATATATATATATATATATATATATATATATATATATATATATATATATATATGTATAAGATCAAAGTCGTTTTACCGTTAGTAGGTCTCATTCACGAAGTCGGTCTATAAGGGGGGTATAAGGTTGTTGCCTATAAAATGGCATCTTAATGGGTGTCCACTATCACCCACCCCTTCCTTGACTGGTGGAGGATCGTTAGCCGAACGGGTAGGACAATGACTTAAAATTCTCATTAAAAGTATAATGAGTATTATAAAGTAACTAAATGTTTTTATAAATTCTCAATCTTAGTTATTTTAGGAAAATGTGAATAAGGTGCTAACCCATGAAATTACACTTTTCACTTTGATTAAGTCGTTGGTGGAGCGTGTGTTGCTAACCCATGAAATTACACTTTGCACTTTGATTAAGTCGTTGGTGGAGCGTGTGTGGTTAACCGGCACACTAACTTGGACTTAACAAGGTAGGCAAAGGTTGACTTAAGGTTTTTTGTAGGTCGGTGGAGCATGTGTGGTTAACCGGCACATCGATTAAGTGAAAAACATTAAGGGTACCAAGTAATTTGCATGGTTACTTCACACCTTGTTTTCTGATCCTTGGTATCCAGTCACAAAACACGAAGGGCACACTCGAGATTGAAACATGTCATTGAAGAGTTCAATGATTCTCAAAAGAATCTAGGAGTTTCTAAAACCAAATAAAACCTAATAATTTATATATTTCGTTTTTCATGGTGAAAATTGGTGAATCGTCATTCACCTACCTTTCAAATATGTTTTAGCTTAGATTACTGCATCCCTCTTCTAAGTTATAATATATTGTGATTGGATCCTAGCCTTGACATTACATTTGGGTGTTTTATTGAGGACTATCTTTATATCTAATCTAAACTTGTTTTCTTCTTTTCAGATGTCTTCCAACAATGTTGCTTCTGGCTCAAACCCTACCGGCTCCTTCTCTCTCATGAACCTTTGCGGGAGAGTCATCTTTGATGGATCCAACTTTACAGATTGGATCAGGAAAATCAGGATGGTCACTCGGTATGAGAACAAAGAATATATTCTCGACAAGGAGCTTAAGGTACTCGAGCCGACTTCTACTCCTGAGGAGCTTGCTAAATATGAGGCACATGAAAGAGATGCTACCAAAGTGGCATGCATCATGATGGCCACTATGACAGCCGAGCTTCAAAAGTCCTATGAGGACTACTATCCTTTTGAAATGCACCAGTATTTGATGGACCGCTACCATCAGAGTGCTCGTCAAGAGCGATATGAAATTATCTCCTCCATGATAACAACCAGGATGAAGGATGGTGAACCCATCACGGGCCACATGCAGAAAATACAAAGGTATGTGGACTGTTTGATGAAACTTAATGTGAACTTCCCCGAGGAGTTGGCAATAGATATCATTTTGCACTCCTTATCTTCGTGTTATGATCAATTCCACATGACATACCACATGAACAAGGAGGAAGTTACCCTCAGCAAAATTTAAGGACTCCTAAAGACCGTAGAATCAGGTCTTAAAGGTAAGTTGGTTGTTACCACTCCTACTCCTACTCCAAACTCCGCACCTGTCCTGGCAATCGGGAAAGGTAGAGGGAAAAAGAGGAAGAAACCTTCGAAGGGTACCTAGGGTAAGACCCTTGATGGCTCCTCTTCAAGTGGAACCAAGAAAGGTTTCGTCACTCCTTCTTCTGACACAAAAGAGCCTGAATGCTTCTATTGCCATGAAAAGGCGCACTGGAAGCGGAGCTGCCCAAAGTACCAGCAAAATTTGAAGGATGGGAAAGTAAAACCCAACCATGGAGGTATTTACACTATATTATCTAATAACTCACACTATTCTAACTCTTGGGTCCTTGATACGGCTGTGGTATTCATATTTGTTCTGATTTGCAGGGACTAAGAATAAGTGAGAATGTGGAGCATGGAAAGATAAACTTGATCATGGGGAATAAGAAAGCTTCACCTGTCACCAAGATTGGAGTTTATACTTTGTTGCTAAATAGTGGGTTTACTTTAGATTTGAATAAATGTTGTTACTCGCCTGATATGGCAAGAAATATTATTTCCTTTCGTGCTTTGTACAAACAAGGGTTTACCTTTTCTTTTGATAATGAAGTTAGTGGAATAAATGCTTTCTTTAATAATGTGTTTTATTTTAAAGCATTACCTTGTGATGGTGTGTATGAAGTTGTGTCTGTTGTAGATAACTTAGGAAATAATGTGTTGTGTATTGATTCTACTAATGATAATAACTTGGATAAAGCATCATTATGGCATTGTCGTCTTGGACATGTAAGCAAGAAATGCATAGGACAACTCCAGAAGGATGGAGTCCTGGAGTCATTTGACCTAAAGTCAGATGATAGTTGTGAATCATGCTTACTTGGAAAATTGACAAAGTCATCCTTCATAGGTTCTTGTGCTAGGGGTAAAGGTTTGTTGGATCTGGTACACACAGATGTGTGTGGACCCTTCAAAACTGCCACAAGGGATGCTAATCATTATTATGTGACTTTTACAGATGATTATAGTAGATATGGATATGTCTACTTAACCAAGCATAAGTCAGAAACTTTCGATAGGTTTAAAGATTTTAAACAGGAAGTAGAGAATCAATTGGGCAGGAACATTAAGATGCTTCGATCCGATCGTGGTGGTGAGTATCTTAGTACAGAGTTCCTCGACTATCTTAAGGAATGTGGGGTTGTCTTACAATTGACACCTCCCAGGACACCACAGTTGAATGGTGTGGCTAAGAGGCGTAATCGAACCTTGTTGGACATGGTTCATTCCATGATGAGTCGAGCTTCGCTGCCAATCTCATTCTGGGGGTATGCCTTAGAGACTGCCGCCCATATCCTTAATCTGGTCCCTACAAAGAAGGTTGCCAAAACGCCTCACGGAATGTGGACTGGAAAATTTCCTAATCTAGCCTACATCAAGATTTGGGGTTGTGAAGCTTTCGTGAGACGCGAGACTCATGATAAGCTCGAACCTCGAAGTGAGAGATGTATTTTCATCGGCTACCCACAGAAATCCTTTGGTTACCTCTTCTACAGACCTAGTGAGAATGTGGTCTTTGTAGCAAGAAGGGGTGTCTTTCGAGAGAGAGAGAGAGTTCATAAGCCAAGGAAACAGTGGGAGGCAAATTGACCTTGAATAAATTCAAGAGTCAAGTGGTGATGGAACCTCAAACCCTAGCAGTCAACTTGAGGAGGAAACTCTTTTTGATCTAATTGACGAGTCTGTACGTCTGAGGCGTTCCATAAGGGTTAGGAATGCACCTGAGCACTAGTATGGTTTCCATATTACTGCGGAAGGTGAGACACTTATCAGTGATGAGACACTGGTAAGTCTGGATGAACCTAACAGCTATACGGAAGCCATGGCAGGCCCCGAGTCTGCTAAATGGAAAGAGGCGATGGACAGCGAGATACAGTCCATGTTTGACAATCAAGTTTGCAACTTGGTTGACAATGTACCAGGTCGTAAGACAGTTGGGTGAAAATGGATCTTCAAAAAGAAGACCGACATCGATGGTAATGTACACACTTATAAGGTGTGACTGGTTGCAAAGGGCTTTTCTCAAACTCCAGGAGTTGATTATGATGAGACCTTTTCACCAGTAGCCAAGATTAAGTCTATTAGGGTATTGTTATCCATTGTTGCATTTCATGACTATGAAATATAGCAAATGGATGTCAAAACCGCTTTCCTTAATGGAAAGTTGGCTGAGGATGTTTACATGTGTCAGCCAGAGGGTTTTGTCAGTACAGAGTACCCTAATAGAGTGTGTAAGCTTGAGAAATCCATCTATGGATTGAAACAAGCACCTCGTAGATGGAATATTTGTTTCGATGAGAAAGTCAAAGAGTTTGGCTTTTCGAGGAGTGAAGATGAATCTTGTGTATATGTAAAGGCTAGTGGGAGTATAGTTAGCTTTTTGGTAATGTATGTGGATCACATACTACTCATAGGAAATGACATCCCAACCCTGCAGGAGGTGAAGTCTTGGATTGGGAAGTGTTTCGCTATGAAAGACCTAGGAGAAGCTGCCTATATTCTAGGGATAAGGATTCTGAGAGACCGGAGTAAAAGACTGATTGGACTTAGTCAAAGTACCTACTTGGATAAGGTGCTGAAGATCAGCATGCAGGATTCCAAGAAGGGAGGGTTACCTATCCAGTGTAACGCCAGATTGAGTAAAACTCAGAGCCCGAGTACCGAGGCTGAGATAGCAGAAATGAGTCGAGTACCTTATGCTTCCGCTGTAGGATCAATCATGTATGCTACGACTTATACTCGTCCTGATGTGGCCTTTGCCTTGAGCATGATCAGCAGATATCAGGGGAACCCTGGCAAGGCTCACTGGACTGTGGTAAAGAACCTTCTCAAGTACCTGCGGAGGACTAAGGACTGGGTCCTTACCCTTGGTGGGAGTGATCACTTGAGAGTTGTAGGGTATAGTGATGCTATCTTTCTGAATGATAGGGATAATTTCCGCTCTCAGTCAGGCTGGGTCTTTACCTTAAACGGAGGAGCAATTTCTTGGAAAAGTTCCAAGCAGGAGACAGTGGTTGATTCAAATTGCAAATCAGAGTATATAGCGGCAAGCGAGGGAGGAAAGGAGACTAGATGGCTAAAGAACTTCATTAGAGACCTTGCAGTAGTACCAGCTATAAAGGATCCTATGGAAATTTTTTGTGATAGTGAAAGTGCAGTTGCCTTAGCAAAATAACAAAGGGATCACGGGAGATCCAGACACATTGACAGAAAATACCATTTCATAAGACATCGAATTGAAGAAGGACTCCTCGTGGAAAAGAGGGTATCATCGGATGAGAACCCAGCAGATCCCCTCACGAGGGGACTGAGTAGGGCTAAGCATCTCCAGCATGCAAGGAGCATATGGCTGAAGGATGATATTAGTTTTAGTAGTTAGATAGCCTTGAAATTTGTAAAGTGTAATTGACATTTGATGATGAATAAAAGTTGTGTTTATTTATGAGTAAAGTGTTGCTATCTTTTGTCAATCATTTACTATTATTTCTTTTGCATGTTTTGACTTCCAGAATAATTATGTTGTGTTTTACATATTATTCAAATTATCCACAGTCGGTCATATGTTGGAAGTAGATATGAATTAAGACTGTCATGAGTTGGTTGTAAAGGTCTAAGATGTTGGACATGGCCTCAACACTCATGAGTGCTCATAAGTTCTGAGTATTGGATTCAACCCACGCTCGCTCGTATCACTTCATGGAATTTATCTCGAGTGATCGTGAGACGGTAATATCATATAAGTCTTCAAACCTAGAGATGTGACTTGTTGCCTATGAGTTAGTTATGCATTTATCGTACGAAAATGCATTGGTACCTCGATGTTATAAAACGTGCGTTTGTGTGTGATTCAACAAGTAGTAGAACAAGCATATGAGTCGAAGTTTATCTATTCCGTCTTGGATTAGAAGCGATATCTGGGCCCCTCGATGATTTTGTTTTGACCTATGTACCGGGCCCGGTTAGAACTAAGTTGATGTGTTCAATTAAGTTCTATGTCAAATAAATCAGAAATCGGAAATCAAACTGCTGGACAATAAGTAAGATATTGTTCCATGTCTTTGTCCGGCTGATATCTAGAACAGCGGATTATATGATCACTTATCTTAAATGGCGTATCATCATCTTCTCAGTTCCGAGAGACCTTGAAAAGAGCTACGATTGCTGATCGGTTCCTGAAGTCATACTTGCAGTTATAGTTATTACACTTATCCAAGTGGGAGACTGTTGGATAAGGTGTCTAAGTCCATAACTATTTCTGGTATGTACTTGACCTGACTCGGCATGGTCCATTTGGGTTGCATGGCATCATACATTTGGATAGACTAAATGAGAGAAATAACACTTGAGGTTTATTAATAAATTATATGTTCTAATATATTAATAATATTATTTAGTTAGTATTGATCAAGAATTAATCTAGAATTAATTATGTGATAAAAAAGAGACTAATTAAATATATGGGTTGATTGTGCAAATCATCCATACTTGTATAGTGGGCTAGATGCTCCATGGATTATCAAGTTGGGCTAAGGTCCATAGGATGCTCCATGGATGCTCCATGGGAGTTACAAACCCATGGGTCATGGAAATGACGAGCCATGTTACATTAGGGTTTACATGGTGTAACCCTAATGCAACATACTATATAAGCATACTTATAGCAACCAAAATTGACTACACTAGTGAGACAAGAGGGCAAGGCCGATTTCAAGTGTTAGACAATTCTCTCAAAGTTCATTCCAAGAGCATTTGGTGTTGTGTGAAACATTTGAGGCATCACACTTTGGGTGCTAGGCTCTCAAGGTTTTTCAAGGGATCAAATCAACTACAAGGTATGTAATTCTAACCATCTTTTATGTTTAAAGTTCCCCATGTATGCTAGATAGGATTATGAACCTTGGAAAAAGTATTTTGCATGTATTTTAGACAAACATAGATCCAAGGTTTTCTAGGGTTGCATGTACACTTAGGAGTGTTAGAATGCTCAAAACCCATCACAAACTTCATTGAAGATCAAGATCATGCATAAAGGAAAGAGAAAAATGAGTAGGAGTGGAGATATAACTCCTAAAATGAGATAATAGAAAGGACTGGTAGGTCATAGTAAAAAATTATGATTTGTGTCTGTAATAAGAATGGGATCGAGTTATCCTAGTTAATATACTATATATTGCATGGATGCAGGTAAATGTTAGAATTTCATATATGAAAGTAATTACCCATGGAAATATGAAGACCATCGGTGTAAGTGCCTCATTGAGAAATTAAATTAAGCCATATATTGGTAAAGAGTGGTAAAAAGGGTAATATACTTTGAGATCGTTGTGCGATGATAAATGGTACACGATGCATAAGATAATTAAGTTTCTATACGTAGATAGTAACTATAGATGTGATGCGACTAAGAGATGGTGTCAGTATGGTGATGTCGATTTGGTAAAACCTAAAAAAATGTATATTAAATAAGTGAGGTATGAGTATTTGTGTTAGAAAGCAAACCTATTTTGTGAGGATATGAAATCGATAGACCATGACATGATGGTTAGCTTGTTGATATTAAAATGAATGATATACTTCCTAAATTCTCAAATAGAGAACGTGCTGGAATATAGAAAAGATGAACTTGTTTGAACTTCTGAATTGGTAAAACAGAATGGGTGAAGTTGAGACTATATGAGTATAGTGTGCATGCAGGGTTATGGGTACATATCACTAGAGACACATGGAACTCATTGTGACTTGATCAAATCATAAGGTTTTTCGAGAATCAAGCTTTTGGAAGAGGGTGACACTATTGGGATGGTTTTTCCAGTTGAAAAGTAATGTCATAGAGGGTATGAATTTCCTTGATGATTATTATAAGGTTAGATATCTCAATATTCATAGATATCTATGATTAAACAATTGGGTTAGTGATCGATATGAGGACTAACTATAGCTCCTTGCTAGGATGATTGTTTTTAGAAAGAGGTTAATGTTTTAAGTCATGGAATATGATTGAACTCGTACGAAGTGTTAGAAGACCTTGTCTAGATTACTGATTAGTATGCAGGTCATAGAATATGATCATGTATATAAGAGATAATGAGTGGGTTTTCGTGATACCCCATGAAAGGATATAGAGTTAGTAATATCCTGAGGAGGGATAAGAGACAACTATACCTAGGATTATACATCCTCTGTAAGGTAGAATTTGAGG
Source organism: Lactuca virosa (assembly GCF_052849685.1). NCBI lineage: Eukaryota > Viridiplantae > Streptophyta > Magnoliopsida > Asterales > Asteraceae > Lactuca > Lactuca virosa. Next base: position 321,346,379 of record NC_136429.1, read on the forward strand.
GATACCTTATGAGTTGAATTGTCTTCTCAAATAATAAGGTTTGATAAGGTATCCTTTTTTGATGAAGCCTAAGGGTTGATTGTATGTAACAGAAAGATTATATGAATGATATTTAGCAGTTATGTAAAACTTTCTATAAAAATGTAAAGAACGAGAATTTATTTAATTGGAATGAAAAGAGGTCATTTGGATGACCAGGAATAGCAGATTTAGTAGTTTACTCAAATGATAATAGGATGTTGGATAGAAAGGGTTACTTCTTGGTAGGAGTATTTTTAGAAGGGATACTACTAACAATAATCGATGCTCTGTTGGAAGGGTTACTTCCAACGGTGATTGGTGCTCGTTTATGAGCTTCTTAGGAAGGGTTACTTCATGACTAGTGATATTGTTGGAAAGGGGTTACCTTTTAAGGGAAGTGTAATGTTAGAAGGGTTATTCTAATAGTAATTAGTATCATGTTGGAAGGATTATTCTAACAGTGATTGAGAGCTTGTTAATAGGGGTACTTCTAACAATGATGGTAGCTTTGTTGAGAAGTGTTACTTCTTAGCGGGGAACTTTATTGGGAAAGGTCTAATTTTCGATAAAGTGATGAATAGGAATGGTTAATTCCTAGAAATTAATAATGTTTGTATATATATGACTTTATTAGGAAATGATTACTTTTTAACAAGGACATAGATTGCAGAATGGTTGCACTGTCGGGAGAGTTACTTCCAATAGTGATGGTTGCTTTGTTGGGAGGGTTTCTTCCAACAGTGATGGTGGCTCTGTTGAGAGGGTTACTTCTAATAGTTATGGTTTCACTATTAGTAGGGTTACTTCGAAAAGTGATGGTTTCTCTATTGAGAGGGTTACTTCCAACAGTGATGGGTTGCTCTGTTAGGAGGGTTACTTCCAACAGTGAAGGTTAAGGAATTGTTTATTTGAAGGGTTGCTTCCAATAGTCATGTATGTTCTATTGGAAGGGTTACTTCCATTGTCAAGGAATGGTATGTTAAAAGGTGTACTTCAACAGTAAGTAATAGTTGGTTGGAAGGGTAACTTCCAACAACAATGGTGGTCCGTTAGAAGAGGTTACTTCTAACGATAATGAATAATCTGTTAAAAATGATTATTTTAATAGTGGTAAATGTTTGATGTATGAGTTACTTCCAATAATAACTAATATGTTGTTAAAAAGTTTATTTCTACTAGTGGATAATGCTTTGTTGGAAATATTAATTCCAACAGAGATTGTATTCTTATCAAGAAAGTTAACTGAGAAGGGTTACTTCCCAATATCTTTATATGGAGTGTGACATTTAGGATCATGTGATACTCCATAAAAGAGTATGATTTATTCATTGTGATCATGAATCATATTGAAATTCTGTTGGGTAGATGGAATATGGAATCAGATGATTCCAATGAAAAGACTTGATTGGAGGAAAGATCATGGATACATGAAAAAAGATGAGCTTTTGGTTGAGTATTTAAAGAAGAATAGCCATGGAAGTTTGCAAATTTTTCTTAAGCTCACAAGAAAATGTTAAGGTACTTTAAGTACAACCAGAGGAAACTCTTGGTTAACATATGAATGATGTTTGCTCGATATTAATATCGGAAGTATGGAAAATGATGATGATGATGATGATGATGATTGGTAGTAAATAGTAAAGTTTTCCTACAACGCCCTCAGTTGTGAATATTATGCGGTTTTATATTCCACTATGTGTAACTAAATATAATCCTTGGTATATGTAAACTATCACATGGGGATATTGGTTAAATCTAATATCAAGAGAGATATTAGTAGATTAACAGTGGTTATAATTTTTTAGAGTTTTTCCTTAGCATGCTATTTTATAATGCTCTAAGGAGGAATAGGATATTTAAGTGTAAGTGTTGTTGTTACTCTTTTGGCTATGACTATAGTACTATTAGTGCCTACATGTCATGGATAGTGAGATATATTTAATAAACTATCTTGAAAATGATGTTAATTTTTAAGATTTTTTTTAGAATCTTAGTGTAAATGAATATGTTAGAAATGTGTATAAAGGGCGTATGATAGTAGGGTACACTAAATGTGGTATATTATATCGGTTATGATTAGATGGATGACATGATGCTGATAGGTTTTACTAGTCCTAACAATAAAATGCATACATGGGCAATGGAAGCAATTAAAATTTATTCTAAGGCAAATTAAGATCTAAACCCTATAAGGAATATTATATAATAATATGAATAGTAAAGGTAGTCAAGAAATACCAACCGTATAGCAAAAAAAAAAATTTTTTTTGCTAACTTGAAGATCCCTTGAGTTGATTTCTTGATGCTTGAGGAAATTGGAGCACCCAAAGTTGAGCGCGATAAGGTATTCTCTTCACCCGGTAGTACGCAATTGTGTTTACATAGTGTTAATTTTTTAGGCTTATTAGAACTCGATTTAATTACTAGAGACATGATATGGTGCTATTATGAACTCAACGTTAATGTTGATAGATGAATTATGTTATAGGATTCTTGATTTAGATGACCAGGGTTGCGAGTCCTAGTCTTTAGATATATTAGATTGAACTAACGACTTATGGAGTTAAGTCATTTAGAAATTGTGATATGGAGTTTAATTATCCTGGTGAAAAATAGTTACTAAGGTTAACTACAAGTAGATTGGGACAATTCTGAAGAAACATGATATATTGTCCAAACAGGTTTTAGCAAGCGTTTGAGTTGCTAGATAGAAAAATTAAAGGACAAAGCAAAAGTTAGTTTTCACTAAATGGTCAGGTGAGTCCATGTGGATATTTATGAGTTTTCTTATGCATAAATTTGATATTAAGTGGTTTATACTTCAATGATTATGTTCTCAAGTTGAGATTAAAAAGGGTATTGCTATAATTTTGGCATATATTATGTTGATTGTTTACACGACATTGCTACTAGTTTTGTTATGAAAGTTTTAGCATGCCAATTATTTGATTCCAACTGTTGGGGACAGTTGATGTTATTGTGTGTATAGTTGTGAATGAGCTTATTGGTGATAAACGAATGGGTATTAAAATGCATTATATATGCTAGTGGTGTGATATACTCCAAAGTGAGTATTAGAGATCAAAGTTTGGAATATATGACAATTATCAAGATGTTAGTTATTCTTTGTTGTAGTTGTCAGTAAATGTATTCATGTTATAGAACCTAGTGATAGGCTATGGTAATAAGTTACCTAATTATAATTTATATTTATAGTTTTTATAGAGAAACCGAGTTTATAGGTCCTTATAACCGGACAAAGTGATAGGAGGTTATTATTCCTCATTTGCTTCGGGATAATTTGTGTTCCAGTGGACAGTAAAGATTTTGTTATGGACTAATTAGGGGTATTGATTCGCATATATCCAAGTTTATGTTTTGCAAGGTTATATTCTATGAGTGTAGTTTATCTACAAGGTTATATCCGTGAGTGCAATTTTATCTTCAAGGTTATATCTGTGAGTGTAGTCTTATCTACAAAGGTATATTTAAAGGTGCAGTCTTCTCTGTAGGATTATGTTTTGGAGGATACTTTTATATGCAAGGCCACGTCTTGGGATATGAAATCCAAGTGTGTACAATTTTATCTGTAAGGCTATGTTTTGGGGATGTGGGATTCCCATATTTGTTTATTATGACAACTTAAATGTTAAAAGGTTGACAATATGTTTTAACTGTTATATTGAAATCATGCTTAGATTGTTTTGTTGGATTAAAAGCCATGTATCAAAAATGAATTTTCTACTTAAATTGTATCTCTAAATGTGTTATATACTCAAGTATTAGAGGAAAGTTTAGAGAGATGCTGATAGAGAAGGCTTAATGATGTATTCAAGTGGTTTGATCTCTTCTCTTTTACTATGATTGTTGATATTACTTTTGTAACACCAAACAATTGTAAACTCTGATAAGAAAGGAAAGGATTTTGTAAATCCATATTTTACACCGATCGATATTCATAGTAAATGGACAACTATGGTAAATTTTGAAAAGATAAAAGTATGGGTGTTACATTAACCACATGCGCGCGCACACACACACACACATGTGTATATATATATATATATATATATATATATATATATATATATATATATATATATATATATATATATATATATATATATATATATATATATATAAGTTGGATCGAGTGGGGCTCAAAAATTGGTGAGGAGTGCGATGACATTTTTTAGCGTTAAGACTGAAAAATAAATGGCCATGATTTAACTTTATTTATCATCAATTTCTTGGGAGATGATATGACTTTTTGGTAATTATTTACAAGATTTTGGTATTTTCCAGTAAAGGTTAATCGTTTGGAGAGTACAAATGAAATATAAAAAAAAAAGGAATTCTCATAGGGTCTAATAGGTTGGCACCCGCCCCTTCCCCTTATCGACAATTTTTGTTGTAGCCCTCACTAATTTTTTCCACTCATTTTGTTTTTTCGACCATAACTCTTTTTTTAAAAAAAAAATAAACTGAAAACACCAAATTTCTTAAAATTTATTTCTCTATAAAATGAACATAGTTATGAAAATTTGAAAAAAAAAATTATTTTTTATTTTTGTTGCAACCCAAAATAGAAATATAAAAACTTGAGGGATATTTTTACTCACTATATTAGTGTCTTTAAAAAAAATTCAAAAATATTATTGTTAAGCGTACTCACTAATTATTTAATAATTCAATTTTTTATTAAAATCGATAAAATATGAAAATTATCATTGTCCAAATTAAAAAAAAAATTAAAGATTTAATATAAATCAAATATTATGAACTTCCTGAAAAGAAATCTTAAAAAAAATATAATAATAATAAGATTGTTTAGATACCAACTATTATTTTAAAAGATCACAAGTTTTATAAATAAAATATTGAGCATAATTTGATCCGAAATGAGATGATTCGAAATATTTATGATTCAATATGTTTATGAACCTTAATATGTTAAAATCTAAAACCAATAATTCGAATATTTTATAATCATTAATTATATTTTTCTATAATTTAAAATTTAATTTATAAAATATATAAAGATCCAAAAGTTGTTACGACCAAAAAATTTATTTAATTGAATATATTATTGATCCTAAATCATATGATTAAAAAATGTTACGATCCAAAATTCTATGATCCAAAAATTATATGAACCGAAAACAGTATGATCCAAAAATATTATGATATTTAATATCTTTATAATTCAAAGCTTTTATAGTTGTTAAACACCAAAAACTATAACCGACATTTAGTTCAAAAAAATTAAAAAGTAAAAACAATAATCAGAAAAGTAAACAACAAAAACAGAAAACACACTAGTAACTTCAAATATGTAATAAAAACATTAAAAAAAATTAAATGAAAAAGTAAAATAAAATAAAAAAAGAAAAAATAATAAAATAAAAATGAAAAATAATAGATAAACATTAAAAACTAAATGTGTGTATGTTTGTGTGTGTGCGCGTGTATGTGTGTGTGTGTATATATATATATATATATATATATATATATATATATAACGAAAAAAAGAAAAGAAAAATAAAAGAGAAAAACTCACTTAAATGTAGGGCTGTCAAATCGGGCAGTCGTGTGTGTTTTTGTCTGACACGACACGACACGATAAAGTTTTGTGTAACACGAACACGACACGACACGATATCGTGTTTTTTTCACTAACACGAAAACGAACAAATTAAAACACAACAACACGACACGACGCGACAAAGATAACATTACATAACTATTAGTTTATTTAATTCATACTTAATCATATATAACACGACAAAAACGACAAACATGAAAAACACGACAAACACATGCTCAATCATTTCAATTTCATGTCGATTTATGAACACGAACACGACACGACATCGTGTTTTTTAAACTTGACACGAAAACGACACGAACACAAATTCGAATTTTGATTTCATCCTGATTTCATTTCGTGTCATGTATTTTTGTCGTGTCGTGTCATAAATTGACACCCCTACTTAAATGGAATTCCATGAATATTAGGTGTGCGTGATTAAATCATCGAGTCCCTATGACATTCAACGGACATGTGTCGCATGTAAACGCCTCAACTCGAAGTATTGGGTTTGATGCTTATGCCTTTACCGAAATAGGTGGTGGAGATATGTTCTCGCAATCCTCACCATATCTATATCTATGTGTGTGTGTGTCTGTTTTCTCCACATCTATTGTGTGGTAGAATGGACCGATGAGAATTTAATAAGAATTCAATTATTATTTAATTAAATAAGGTAGATTAGTAATATTGTATGTATATTAAATGATATTGAAAATTATAATTCATACTTTATGAAAACTAATTATATTTAAATTTAAAAAATTCAAGTTTTATCTTTATATTTGATTTGTTAATTAGTTAAAAACAACTGTTAAAAAACTCTATGTTCATTCTTGCTTCAAAACCCGCAGTCAGTTCGTCACCATTGCTTCAATTCGAATCGTTTATGCCTCTTATGATTATACAAGTTTCTTATTTCATTCTTTGTCATTGGTGATGTAACATTCCAAAAATTGTGATGGAATATTTCATTTATAAAATCATCAAATCCATACACCAGGTGTCTCAAAATCAACGACAATACAGTGTATCAAAATTATCAGAGTAAAATAGTCATAAATGTGGAATCATGAGGGGGATGTTATGCTATCACGCCGGGCCCTTCCCTTTCGAGATCGAAGTACCTGGAAATGTTAAACCACAAAACTGTAAGCACAAAACTTATTGAGTTCCCCAAAAATACCACTGACCATACATATAATTTCCATGGCCTACCCTCATGGTCTTTTCCCAGGAATGCCATGGGCTACCCCCAGGGTCTTACAACCAAGTGTCATGGGCTACCTCCATGGTCTTTCCTTGGAATGCCATGGGCTACCCCCATGGTCTAACATCCAAGTGTCATGGGTTACCCCGATGCTCTTTCATGCAATTGCCATGGGCTACCCCCATGGTCTATTCATACAAATGTCATGGGCTACCCCCAGGGTCTTCCAAGCAAGCATCATAAAGACAACTAGCCTTCTACATAACACAATCTAGTGGGCCGAAATTGTTGCCAACGACCTACGAGCACAGTCAAAAGACTCACCCTAACAAACGATAACCAACTGCTACCGCTCTTACTGTCCAGAATGTAGATGCTATATAACACCTATATATCCACACAAGGTAAAACCCTTGGATCTCCTTGCAAAACTAAGGGTTTGACCAAATGTCAACTCAAGTCAAAAAGTCAACGGTCAAGTTAACTTCAGTCAACTATCCACGTTGTCTCCATCCTTGACCACATCGTGGCCCACCAGTGACAAAACAAATGTGGATTCCTCAATCGACACGACGTGGCAGCCTAGGCCCATGTCGCAGGCATTGGGTTCTAAACAGCTTAATGAGTTAAACCATTTTTTACAATACCAAGAACTCCAAAGCTCAAATCTGGTCCTTTTAATGGTCTAAATGGATAAAGTTTTCATCTTTATCTCTTAGGACTCTCCAAGAGAACAAGATCTCAAACCTTAGGTCCCAAATAAGCAAAACATGAAATGGACTTAACCATTAAGCACTTAATCTCCAAAGTCCTTAGTCCATCAGTTCTAGAAGAATTTATAGCACTAAAACTAACTTCAAAGTAGGTGCTTTATAGATATGCATGTCTAATGCTTGTCTTAAGCTCATTAGGTTAAAAATGAATATTATTACCAAAATCCCATGCATGGTTCAATCTACCAACCATACTTTAGATCCAATCCATCAGTTACTCCAAATGATCCTGAGATTCATAAATTTGCAACCTTTATGGGATCTTACCATCCCAACTAATAGGAAGAAGAAGAAAATGGAACAAAACTAAAGATCTAACAACCTAGTAGCACAAATGTGGAGTCTTGGACACTTACAAGGGTCCCAAAATGTGATAAGAAGATAAATGGGAACTTGCTTGCTGATTCTTGGCTTGCTCCTTCTTATTTTTCCTTCAATATCTTCCAAAAGCACCAATGTAAGCTTCAACAATGGAGGAAAAGGAATTAGGGTTTCTTCAGAACTAAGGATGGTGGTGAAGGTTGACGATGAGCAAACCCTAGCCTCATCATTCCTTTAAATAAGGTGAAAAACCTAGAAAATTAGGGTTTAAGTCATCAGCGGAGGTCATGTCGTGGCCTATACCCTCCACGTCGTGGTGGATCAAAGGAAGTTTGTGACCAAAAATTCATCGCCATGTCATGCCGATCCTTCACCACGTCGTGGCAACGCCTAAAAAGCCAAATTTAATAAAAATAATGTGTACCTCAAGATTCGGATGTCATAACTCTCCCCCACTTGAATTAGACTTCATTCTCGAAGTCTGCTGTTGCAAATAATTCTGTGTAATGCTCTCTCACCTCCTCCTCAGGCTCCCACATCCACTCTGAACCCTTCCAATATTTCCATTGCACCTTAACTAAGCCTATCACCTTGTTGCACAATGTCTTCGTTTTCTTATCAAGAATGACAATCGGTCTCTCCACATAATTTAGGCGCTCATCCACCTGAATATCATCTAAGAGAACCATTGCAGAATCATCAGTTAGACATTTCCGCAACTGAGAAACGTGGAATGTGTTGTGGATTTGACTAATCTGATCAGGCAAGTCCAACCGGTAAGCAACCTTTTTCACACCGGCGATAATCCTAAAGGGACCAATATATTACGTGCCTAGGTTGCTCTGCTTTCGAAATCAGATGACACCTTTAACTCGAGGTCTGATCGCCGCCGGTCAGCATAACTCTTTTGGCGACTCTGCGTGGTATGTAGTCGAGCTCGCACCTCAGTACTCACCATAATCTGATGCAGTCGACCTCGCACCTGATGAATCAACTCGATCGATATTGGCATGATAACTATTGTTGTAGGAGAACTCGGCCAGTGTAAGATAAGTATCCCAAATCCCACCAAAATCCAGCCTACACACCTTGAGCATATCCCCGAGCGTCTGAATAGTCTTCTCACTCTGACCATCCCTCTGGGGGTGGTATGTGTTGGATAAAGTGTCTAAGTCCATAACTATATTTGCTATGTACTTGACCTGACTTGGCATGGTCCATTTGAGTTGCATGGCATCACAACAATTGGATAGACAAAATGAGAAAAAAAAGGACACATATGATTTATTAATATATTATAAGTTCTAATATATTAATATGAAATCATATTATTTAATTAGTATTGATCAAGAATTAATTTGGAATTAATTTTGTGATCAAAAGGAGACTAATTAAATATATGAGGATTGATTGTGTAAATCATTCATTCTTATATGATGGATTTATGATCCATGGTTCATAAGATTGGGCTAAAACCCATAGGGTGCTCCATGTATTCTCCATGGAGGTTAAAACCCATGGATCATTGAGTAAGTGAAAGGTCATGCACATTAGGGTTTGCATGGTGTAACCCTAATTGCATGACACTATAAGGAGCCTCAGATGGAGCAAAATCGGCACTTAGAATAAAAGAGAGAGGGCTAGCCGAAATTTGCATACAAGTGTTCTATTCTCAAGTTATTCCAAGTGTTTTGGTGTTATGTGGAACATTTGAGGCATCACACTTGGGGTGCTAGGCTCACAAGGTCTTAAGGAATCAAGCAACAATAAAAGGTAAGTCATTCTACTAGTTTTTATATTACATATACCTCTTGATATGCTAGATAGGATGAAACCATGGGAAAATCAATATTTGCATGTATAATAGAGAAAACATAGATCCAAGGTTTCTAGGGTTGCATGTACACCATAAGAGTGTTAGAATGCTCAAAAACCCAGTGGTATCGGAGACTAGGCTTGTTTTCTGTTATATTGTTGTTTATATGTGATTTTGCAAAGCTGGAATGCTGTCTGACAGATCAACTTGCCGAATCCATGAACAGACTCGACAAGTTGATGGTTTTATTCATGGACTCGACGAGTCTGTTCTTGCACTCGGCAAGTCTGATGAACAGACAACATGTTGTTTGAGTTTTTTGGCCAAAATTGGGTTAGGATCATTACCTGTAACTGTTTTCAATCATTTAAACTGTTTTTTATGATATGGTAATGATTATCCTGAAGGGTCTAATTAGTGGTTTGGTCTAGGCTTTCTATGTAATAGGTCTTTTGTGTCAATTTATAGCTTTTGGTAGATTGTGTGTAGTTTACGGCCCAACAATGAGTTTACGGCCGTAAGCCTGTTTACGACCGTAAACCCAAGGCCGGCCTAGGTCCAGTATATATAGAGGTGTGCTAGGTCTTTTGTCAGTTGTTGATGCCACAGAGTTCACGGCTGTTATTACCACAAGTTGTACCAGACGTTATTCCTAATAGAAAGCGTGTGCAAGCTTGTTATCATTCTTGTTTCTACCTGTTCTTTATTGTTATTGATTGTGTTTGCTATTTGATCACGGGTAAGATCCGTTTCAGGACCTTACAATTGGTATCAGAGCAAAACCAGTGTCAAGGCATCCTACAATCGAATTTTTGACCGTGTTCTTCTTTGTTTACGACTGAAGTTGGTGTTTGCTGCGAAAGGGTTTCAAGCTTAATTCAAAAAACTGTGTTTCTGGGAGATTACGACCATAGCTTACGGCCGTAAACTTAGACTACGACCGCAAACTCAAATAAGTTCTTGAACCGTAAATTTGGTTATTGGGCCGTGAATAAGGATTTTTTAACAACCGGAAACTTGGATTCTTAGACCGCAAACTTAGACCGCAAACACCTTTACGACCGTAAACATCTTTTGACCGTGAACAGAGTTTACGACCGCAAACTCTCTTTTGACCGTGAACATAGTTTACGGCCGCAAACTCTCCTTTGACTGTGAACTTGTGTCTGACCGGAAACTTAATTTATTTTTAATAATTTAATTTCTATTTAATATTAATGGATTCACAAAGTCAAACACACCACCACAAACTGGATTCTGTAATGGGCACCACCACTCGAATTCCAAGACTGTTGTCCGCTGAAGGTTTCCCTGAATGGAAGTACAGGATTGAGAAGTATATCAAGATGAAGGACTTCAAAATTTGGAGAAGCATCATAAAAGATCCTGTCAGAATAACCACCACTGTTGCAGGGCAAGTGGTTGACAAGAAGATTGAGAATTACACAGATGAAGACTTCGAGAAGGTTGAAGAGCAAGAAAGGGCTTTGGCCACTCTGACTATGGCCCTATCTCCTGATATAGCTCAAGGTTTTAGGGAGTACACTTCTGCTAAGGCTTTGTGGGAAGCCCTAATCGAGGTTTATGAAGGGAATCAAGACATGAAGGAGAGTCGCCAAGATATGCTGCGACAACGGTTTAACATGTTCAACTACGTTCCTGGAGAAACTCTTGAAGCACAGCTGCAACGATTCACAACTCTTACCACTGAGATGACTGTAGCCGGGATCTTTTACACCAAGTCTGAGATAAACAAGAAGCTACTGAATGCTCTCCCAAAGTCATGGGACATGAATGTGGCTGTTATAAAGAAGACTAAGGATCTAAGCCGACTCTCTCTTGCTGAAGTGATGGCAGTCATCAAGGCCTGTGATATTGATGACAAGCAGCGGGAGATAAATCATGTGAATTCATACTCAGCTGCAAAGCTTGGGATCTCTTCTAACAATGCTCTTTCATCTCTCACTTTTTCTTCTGCAGGTCAACCCTTTGCTGCTCAGCAAGCTCAGGTTCAGCCTTTTTCTACTCCATCAGCTTCTTCTCTTCCTGCTGCAACAGCCATCCCTCTCTCTCAGAACCAATCATTCATGGCTTCTCAAGCTGCTTCTTCCTCCAATGTGGCTTCCTCATCAAAAGGAAAGGAGGGTGATGAAAATCACGCTCTTGCTACAGGGCTTGTTAACTGGTACAATGCACTTGCAGCTGGAGATCTTCCACCCCAATTGTCATTTGCCGATCTCGATCAGATTCACCCTGAAGACGTAGAAGAGATGGATATCACATGGCAAATTGCCATGGCGGTTTTCAGGGCGAAACAGTTTGCCAAGAAGACCGGAAAGAACAACTGGGGGATGAGTTATGACAAGAAGGTTGGATTCAGCAAGGGAAAGCTGCGTTGTTTCAACTGCCACGAGCCAGGGCATTTTGCTCGTGAGTGTCCGCAGCCGGATAGAAGATTGAATAATGACCAGACAATGGTTGTAGTTGGGAACAATCGAAGCGGTGCTCAGGTCAACAGCGAGAGGGCCATGGTTGCGCAATCGTTTGACTGGGAGGATCAGATGCAGGCCCTGAACATATCAGGACCTGAAAATGCTCATTTCGCACAGGTTGGTGATGATGCTCAAGCAGAGATTGTTGCAGCTGAAGATCAAATGATGGAGCTGCAGTTTGCGTTGATGGTATCTTCTTCTCATGAACCAAATAAAAACAAGGTAAATCTACCCTCATGCTCTCAAGCTTGTATTGATTATGTTAAAATTCTCCATGAGGAAATTGAGACACTACGTAAGGAAGTAGAGGACCTTAGGTATGAGGGTTACCAACTTAGAAAAGGACAAAAACCTCTTAAGGCCCAGTTAGAATCTAAAATAAAGGACTTTAGGAAACTTCAGGAAGACTATAGTAATAAATGTGAAAATTATGACTTCATAAAGAAACAGAACGCTGAGTTAGTGACTGAAATTGAAACATTAAAGGGCAAATTTGAAACTGCTGATTTTGATTTTCGAAAATATGATGTGTCAAGTGAGGTAGTTGCCAATATGATAGACCACTGCATGCAATTTAAACGTAATCAGTCAAAGGGTCTAGGGTATAATCAAGTGCCTCCTCCTTTCAATTATTCATATCAGTTTCAACCTTTGTCCAAGGAAGAGATTGCCAATGAACCATCAATGGTTTATGGCAAGCCATCCGGTTTTGTTTCGGGAGCATTTATTAATGTTGAAAGTACTAACATTTCTACTTCTCCTGCAGATCAATCCTTAAATCAGTCAAAGCACGAAGTTGAAGGATCTGTTTCTGAAAATAAAACTGAGTCTGAACCTGAAGTTTTAGTTTTAAATAAAGACTTTAATTTTTCTGATGTTGCTAGTGACAATGTTTCTTGTGATGTTTCTACATCTTCTGATACCTTTTTGAATGGTTTTAAAGTGTTTGATGATGTGGTTGGAAATTCTAATGTTGTGATGTTAATAATGAAAAACCACCAGTTTCACAAGTTTCTCCATCTAATGCACCCTCACTTGTCTCACAACCTAATTCTTGTTCTTGTTCATGTGAGAGAAGCAAGGGTGTTGGTATGGAAAACAAATCTGAACAATGCAGTACAAGTTTTAACAATAACAAACAGATTTGTTTCAATTGTGGTATTGGTGGTCATATAGCTAGGAATTGTTCTAATCGAATGTTTGTACATTTTGGGTCACCAAGAGGAGAGAACGAATTCAGAGGAAGGTCTTTAACTAGAAAGTCCTCTAGAAATCGTTCTCGGAATGATGATTGGAAGGATGATCGGAGTAGAAAACAGGCTGTTTTTCAAAAGCATATAAAGGTTATTCATAACAAAGTCCCAAGCAGTTTGCCAAAACCGAACATGGCCAAGCCAAGGTCGGTTTTGTCAAGAAGAAGCAATGGGTCTTCAACCAATTCTGGTAGAAAACCCAAGTGCTCCAAGCAAACTGATAAAAATCCAATTTCAAAACCACCCGGGACTGTTAGAAAACCTAATTATCAATGGTTGCCCAAATTAGCCTCCAATCCATCATCTGTGTCCTCTGAAAGGTTATTAAATAATGATAGATCTGAAAAGGCATCGGGACAACCCAGGAAAATAATGACCTGGGTTCCCAAATCTAAATAAACCCGCACACTTTACAGGGACAGTTGCGGGGGAATGTCGTCAGACCTTGGTTCGTCGACAGCGGCTGCTCCCGGCATATGATAGGAGATATCACCCAACTGCATAACATTCAATCTTTTAATGGGGGATATATTTCCTTTGCGGGTGGAGAAGGTGGCAAAATCACTCAAAGAGGAACCGTCACAAATGGGGTGTTAAGTTTCGAGAATGTCAACTTTGCTCCCGAATTGAAGCATAGTTTGTTGAGTGTGTCTCAGATATGCGACAAAGGCTATTCTACACATTTCACTGAAAAGGAATGCATGCTTCTCAAGCCAGGATTTGTCATCCCAGAAGAGTGGATTCTTGTAAAATCTAAAAGGGATGGAAATGCTTACATCATTGATATGAATAGCAATCTTCCAGAACAAGTTACGTGTCTCTTTTCAAAGATCTCAGAACAAAATGCAATGTTATGGCACCGAAGACTCGGTCATGCTAACGCGAAGAACTTGAATCATCTTGCAAAGAATGAGATGGTCTGTGGTTTGCCTGTCAAAGACTTTATAACGTTTGAAAAGTGTGTGTGATGTGCCCAAGGTAAGCATCACAGAAAACCACACCTGCCAAAACAGGTCAACTCAATTAGTCAGGTGCTTCAATTGCTACATATGGATCTGTTTGGACCAGTCAACGTTCTCAGTATTAACATAAATTCATATTGTCTGGTTGTTATTGATCATTTCTCTCGTTTTACGTGGGTTTTCTTTCTGTCCAACAAAGCTGGAGTTGCTTATCTAATTAAGAAATTCATTGTGTTGATTGGGAACCAAACTAACAACCGGGTGAAGGCGCTTCGTACCGACAACGGAACAGAGTTCAAGAACTCTGTATATTTTTGCACAGAAAAGGGTATCATGCGTCAATACAGCTCCTCTCACACACCTCAACAAAATGGTGTTGCTGAGAGGAGAAACAGAACTTTAAAAGACGCTGCAAGGACGATGCTGTGTGACTCCAAACTACCAATTTTCTTTTGGGCCGAGGCGATAAACACTGCTTGCTATGTTCAAAATCGTGTGTTGATCAACAAAGCTCAGATGAAGACCCCGTATGAGATTCTATATGGTCACAAGCCTTCAGTCAGTCATTTCCGTGTATTTGGCTGCCCTTGCACCCTTCTTCACTTAGAAACCAACCCGAAGTTTAATGCCAAAGCCGATGATTGTTACTTCATAGGGTATGCTGCTCGCACCGCTTATAGGGACTACAATAAGAAGACAAAGCAGGTTGTAGAATCTTATGACGTGCGCTGGTTGGAAGAAAATGAGACGGATGCTCGAGTAGGTCCGGATTGGTTGTTTGATTACACATCTCTTTTCAAGTCCATAAATGTGTTTTCAGGTAGCTCATCTGGATCTGTCTCCAGTTCGCAGAATGTTTCTGAAGACGAAGACGAAGAAGTTGTCTACAGACCTCCAACGGTATCCTCTTCACAACCTGAGGAGGAGTCCTCTGCTTCTCCTGAGGGGGAGTCTCCTGCTTCGCCTGAGGGGGAGTCCTCTGCTTCGCCTGAGGGGGAGTCATCTGTACATCATGATAGTCCAAAATCTCCAGTTCAGAGTGATACTCCTGATGTTGAAACTACACCGCTCACTCCTATAGAAAGAGAGTTCATGTCTAAAGATGTTTCCGCTGTTACTTCAACCTTTATGGAGCTACTCTTTCCTGAAGATATTTCAAATGAGTTTGTGGCAGAGTCGTCTGGCGCGGCTCAATCAGCAAATGAAGGAGGTGTCAATGTTCACAATCTTCCTGTCTCGCTTAATGATGTCAGCCAAGAGATACCCTCCAGGATTCAACGCGATCATCCGATCGAAAACTTCATTGGTCAGCTGGGAGACGGCGTTAAAACCAGAAGTTAGAGTGGAGATGTCAATACTTGTCTTTACTCTTGCTTTATCTCTCAAATAGAGCCCAAGAATGTTGAAATGGCTCTGAATGAGCCCAGCTGGGTAGATGCAATGCATGAAGAATTACATCAATTTGAAAAACTCGGGGTTTGGAAGTTGGTTGAGTTGCCAAAGGGCAAAAAGTCTCTTGACACACGATGGGTCTATCGAAACAAGCAGGATGATTCAGGGGTTATAGTGCGAAATAAAGCTAGATTGGTGGTTTGCGGGTTTCGACAAGTCGAGGGTCTTGATTACACTGAAGTTTATGCTCCAGTAGCTCGCTTGGAGGCTATTCGTATCTTCCTTGCATATGCCTCTTACATGAACTTCACCGTTTACCAAATGGACGTCAAGACTGCCTTCTTGTATGGCAAGGTGAAGGAAGAAATCTACGTTGATCAACCCCCTGGGTTCGTTGACTCGAAATTTCGTAATCATGTCTACAAGTTGGACAAGGCATTGTATGGGTTACATCAAGCTCCTCGAGCGTGGTATGCGACTCTAACAAAGCACTTGCTCGAGCATGGTTACTCTCGTGGCACTATCGATCAAACTTTGTTTATCAAGCATGTCGGTAGTGATCAGATTCTGGTTCAAATCTATGTTGACGACATTATCTTTGGGTCGACCAGTCCGCAGCTTTGCAAGGAATTCGAAGGTGTTATGAAAAAGAGGTTCGAAATGGGTTCATTGGGGGAAATGACCATGTTTTTGGGGCTTCAGGTCAAACAAAATTCAACCAGCATCCTGCTACATCAAGCCAAGTATGTGCAGGATATTCTTGACAAGTTCGGGTTTCACGACGCTAAATCTGCATCAATGCCAATGGCTGAAAGACCTCTTCTGACTCCAGATACTGATGGCGACCCCGTAGATCAGACTCCCTACAGATCGATGATCGGATCGTTGATGTATCTTACTGCAAGCCGTCCAGACATTATGTTTGCAGTTTGTCAATGCGCACGTTATCAGGCTAATCCAAAACTTTCACATCTTATTGCTGTTAAAAGAATTCTGAATTTGATTTATATGCTTTTGCTGACAGTAATTATGGAGGCTGTGAGCTGATGGGTTTTGAGCATTCTAACACTCCTATGGTGTACATGCAACCCTAGAAACCTTGGATCTATGTTTGACTAAGATACATGAAAATAATTATTTTTCCAAGGTTCTTATCCTATCTAGCATGGCATGGGGAACTTGAATCAAATAAAGCTAGTAGAATTACTTACCTTGTAGTTGTAGTTGATTGCTTGGAGTTTTAGAGCCTAGCACCAATAGTGTGGATGCCTCAAATGGAAATCACAAATCACCACAAACTTGGAATTTTGAGAGAATAGTAATCACCTTTCTTGAAATCGGCCCTCTTACTTTACTCACCACAACTAGTATGATTTCTAGAACCAAAGCCTCCTTTATATAGTGTGGTGGATTAGGGTTACACCTATATAAACCCTAATACCCATGTCTTTTCATTTCCATGAGATCCATGGGTTAAAGCTCCATGGAGTATCCATGGACTTTCCATGCAAGCCTAGCCCATTCCAAATAAGCATTAGCCCACACTATATAAATACAAGAGCCCATATTTAATTAGTCATACTTTTGATCTCTAAATTAATTCTAGATTAATTATAGATCAATACTAATTAAATAATATGATTTTATATTAATATATTAGGACTTATAATATATTAATAAATCATAACTTATACTATTCTCAAACGATTATCCATAAATTGTTCGGGTGAAGTGCAACCCAAATGGACCATGCCAGGTCGGGTCA
The DNA here is from genome assembly GCF_052849685.1 of Lactuca virosa. Classification (NCBI taxonomy): domain Eukaryota; kingdom Viridiplantae; phylum Streptophyta; class Magnoliopsida; order Asterales; family Asteraceae; genus Lactuca; species Lactuca virosa. The sequence goes on from NC_136429.1 coordinate 321,363,974, forward strand.
AGTACATACCAAATATAGTTATGGACTTAGACACTATATCCAACATGAGCTTGACAGGAAATCTACTTCAGGAGGGTGTCAATATCTTGGTGACAGACTAGTCTCTTGGCAGTGCAAGAAGCAACACACTGTCTCAACCTCAACAGCGGAGGCGGAATATGTTGCTGCATCTGCCTGTTGTTCTCAAGTTATCTGGATCCAACATCAACTGTTGGACTAAGGTTTGAATTACTTAGAAACCCCCATTTACTGTGATAATGAGGCCGCAATTCAAATTGCCAAAAATCCAGTACAACATTCTAAAACCAAGCACATCGATATTAAAATCCATTTCATCAGAGATTGTTATGAACGTTCTCTAATCCGGCTGGAACAGGTTCCCACTGCTAACAATGTGGCGGATCTGTTCACTAAGCCTTTTAATAAAGCTCGTTTCGATGTGCTTGTGGGATTTCTGAAAATGATTCGTTTTGAGGATGAAGTTTTTTTTGTTTTGTTTTCCTGTTTTCTTAATTCTTCTTAATTTTTTAAATTTATTTCTGTTTCTGTAGGTTGGATAATTTAAATTTGCGCATTTTATTTCCTTTTATTTTTATTCTCACCCATGCACAAATTTAGGGGGAGAAATAATCAAAATCCAAAAACAATAAAAATTTCAAAAATCCAAAAACATACAAAATCAGAATATAAAAAATATTGTTGATAGTCTTGTTTGCAGGTGTTGTGACGGGAAATGATATTAGCAAGTGATAACGGGCAATCTAAATCTGTGTAACGTACCTAAATTGAATTGTCTACGCTCTACTGGTCACACTAAAGAACCCGTATCTAGAACTGTGGATTCACTTTTCCTTGATCTGCGGATTCTGTCCTTAATTCCGGTTTTGATGGGGTGACTGGGGAATTCCGATAAACTAGGTCTGTAGAAGGTTATTTTCTTGCTTTCTGTCTGTTAGTCATATGTTGCCTCCTCTGCGTGATCGAGAGTTCCGACCTGGACTGTGACATATGCAATTCTATCTCTCTGCATCTTCTCTCTATGTAATTCTTTCTATCTGTTAGCCATATACTGTCTCCTCTGTGTGACTCATAATCCGACCTGGTACACAGTATATGCATCATTCTCTTCTCAATCCCTCTAAAACTTCAGTTAGTCATATGTTTCATCCTCTACGTGATTGGAAGAGATCCGACCTGGATGTATAGCATATGCACTCTAAATCTTTTTTCTCTTTTAATAATTGTCTGCTCACCCAGTGTAAGGAGTATTCTGGAAGTCCTTGATGGCTGGAGCATATCAGGAACCGGGAAACACGTTCTAGTATAATTAAAATTGAACACATACAGATTGTCTGTAGATCTCGCTGCTCAACTTAGGTGGACAACAATATCTCTGGTCGTCGTCAACTAAATGGTCCCTAGGAAATTTATTTAAGAATAAGGGCTAAAAATGTCATGTTATTGGTAAATTGTCCAAAATTATGTCACAAATGTTTCGTGTTTAAGTGGACCACAATACTGGCGATCGATCAGACGAAGAGGTGAAAATAAGGGTACCGACGAGTGGAATAGGGCTGTCCAACAACTTTGATCCCAGCGTCACAAATTTATTCTCAGTAATTAAATTCTTTAAGTTTTATATTTTATTTGATGTTACTTTTATTTATTTTTATTTTTATTTTTGTTTTTTAATTTTTAATCTTATTTTTATATTTATTTAATTAACTGTTAAAATTTAACGATTATTTTTTAATTTTTAAATTTTGCAGATTAATTGTATTTTATTTTATTTTGTTTTATTTTTAATTTTAGTTTTAATTTTAATCCTCAAAAAGATTTGTTTTTTAAAATTTTTGAAAAACTTGGACTGTGTCTTACACTGTGTGGCCAATAGGTAAAGGGTTCTTGGGTATTTAAGGAGTTTACATCCGGAATCATCCTCATTTTTCTATTTCCGGCCGCAAACTCTCCTCCTCTCTCTCTCTCTCTCTTCGAATTTTTTTTTCTTGAAATTGCTCCAATAGCTTCGAAGGTATCATGTTTTCGACCGTGGATATGTGTTTATTTCAGAGATTAAACGATTTTTGAGCCTAAAATCGACGAAAATGGGTTTGTCGGAGTTTACGGCCCAAGCTTACGGCCGTGAAGAGCTTACGACCGTAAACTCAGTTTGCGGCCGCAGGCTTACGGTCACGAGTTTACGGCCGTAAACTCCTCGTTGACCGTAAACTTCCATTGACCGTAAACTCCCCATTTACTTGAAATTTAATTTTAAAAATTAATATTTCACTTTTGGGCTCGAAATTAAATTATTTAAAATATTATTTGCTCAAATTTTTCTCTTGTCTTACTTGGTGTATTTTAGTGCAGATAAAATGGCAGCATTAAAATTTGCAGATATGCATAACCTGGCGATGATTCTCGCTGATCCTCCAGTGGCTCATGGAGACTTCAAATCAATGATTCATGGATTACGAGAATGGTGTCTAGCCTCTGCCATCACTATGAACACTGTTGTCTATCAGAAAATCATTCGGGAATTCTGGCAGACTGCCAAAATGACAAGAGACGATGATGGAGCTGTGACTGTGGATGCGATTGTTCAAGGATGCAAGATTGTTATCGATGAGCCTTTTGTGAGAGAGACCTTGTTGATCAATGACCTTCCAAGCTTTCCCACGGAGATTGGTACTGAAGATGCTCAGAAGATATTAAAGAAGATGGGGTACGAAGGTGATTCTCCACCTACAATGAAGAAGCTTATGCCGCCCTATTGGAGATTTCTAGCCCACGTGTTCGTGAGCTGCATCTCCGGCAGAAGGTCCGGTGCTGATGAAATATCCCTGAGAAACACTGGTGCTATAGTTTCTCTTGCTGCGGGGATCGGCTTCAATTTTTCTAGGTTTATCCTGGACGAATTTGTGGTCAACATTAATGCCACTACTCAGGATACCTTCCTAATGTACCCTCGGTTCGTTCAGCTCTTCATCAATAAACAATTTCCTGACTTGGTAAAGGAGGGAGAAACGCTCGATATGAAGTCATTGGGCCCTCATACCATTGGGCTCATCAAACAAAATCGCAGGGGGAAGGTGATCTTTCAAGGGTTGTATCCTTTGGTTAAGTTCGGACGATTTGTTGAACCAAATGAAATAACCGAGTCACACGGATCTTCAGATAAGATATCATCGGAGCCCACTTTGTCAGAAAAAGTGATCTCGGAAGGAGATGTGATCACTGTGTCAGATCAAGAAGGAGAAGAGACTGTTGCTCCTGCTGTGTCAGTAGCCGAGGAGCGTGACCTACAAACAGTCCAAGTTGAAGGAGATTACAATGAACGGTCTTCCAAGAATACTGCTGAGCCTAATCAATATGAAGACCTTGATCTCACAGGTTTCGATAGAGATGAGATCCCAACTAATTTTGGAACCAATGATGACTTTCTGTCAAATGTCAACCTCAACTTGCTGCTAGATAATCTCAGTGATGTTGCTCACACGGCAACGGAGAGTAGGGATACAGAAGACGTTCTCGAATCAACACCCATAACTACAGAACAAGTGGTTGTTTCTACAATTCCAATGGTGACAGTATCAGGGATTCCTCCCCTTGACGTTGTCTCACCTACATCTGAACCACTTCAGGGTGATTTCTCAACATACCAGACTTCGTAGCCTCCATTCAAAAGAAGACGACGAGATCCTAGATTCGGGCATCTGGATTCTAACTTGTCTCAGGGCTTGCCATTTACTCCAACTACCACTCCTGTAATTGTAACTACGGAACCTTTACGTGAAGGCACTAGCATATTTTTTGAAGCCGTTGGCTCTTCTATTCCACCAGGATTCTCTCCTCCAAGAACTGATTTCAATACAGCCTCTGTGCGTTTGGCCTTGCATCTTGCTCAGGAACAAGCTGCCGCACCTTCCTCTAAGGGCAAAGGAATTGCTTTTGGAGAAGGTCAGTCAAGAGAAGATGACTCTGTGATAGACGAGCTTCAGAAAAGAGTGAATGTGCAGGATCAGAAAAATATTGAGCTAAGCATTCGTGTTGAAGAACTCTTGAGTGAGAATACAAATTTGAGGATTCAAGTTTCTGATCTCCAAGAAGATAAAGCAATCAAGTCCAGGCAAATCTCTGAGCTCCAAGATCATTTCAATCTTCTGACCTCCAGCTACTTTAATCTCAAGAAGAAGCTTGAAGAAGACTTTGTTGCAGAGATTATTTGAGATAAACAAGACAAAGTCGCCGAGAAGGGACAACTCCTGTTCAAGAGGAGTTCCGAAAAGAATGCACCAGGAAATCAATCCACAATCACTGTTACTGATCTCGAAGTCGTAAGGTTTAGAGACACGTATGATGATAGGTCAGGAATCGTTTCTTGGGGTTTTCATGATCCCCAGAAAATGTGGATTGTTAGCAGAAAGAGCGGCAAGACGGAGCTCTACAAGGATTGTCATGATTTTAACTCTTGGACCAGGGTGGATCTTTCAGAGCTGTCTCAATCTCCATTCTCAAATCCGACAGACAATCAGCAAGAAACTAACTTCAAACACTTTCTGGAAGATCAAGTAAAGAAGGGTTTTCCATCTATGAAGACTGTTGAATCTGTGATAAAGCAGTATCCTGATGTCATTGATCCCAAAACTGGTAATCCCCTCCAGGTGGTGATGTGGTCTGCTACAAATCAGGTCAAACAGATTCCTGTGCTTGAAGATTACTCGGATGGATCCTTAAGCTCTATGCTCTACTGGATATTTGATGAAACCACAGCATCTGCTGTCATCAAACTTAAGGAGGGTTGCATTCGTTTGTATGATAGAAGGGATTTGCTCCAGTTTAGAAAATGGGACATTCATCATTTAAGTCATTTTCAGATCCAGGTTGCTGAGGAGATATATGAGTCTGCTGCGAAAGAATACACCACTATGGTTGCTAAGATTATAAACAAGCGGATGTGGAATGGGGCTATGGGGCTAGATGATGCGATGATCGTGGACAAAGATTGACTTCAAGCTAACATCAAACCAAGGGGGAGATTGAAGGGTCTAATTAGTGGTTTGGTCTACGCTTTCTATGTAATAGGTTCTTTTGAGTCAATTTATAGATTTTGGTAGATTGTGTGTAGTTTACGGCCCAACAATGAGTTTACGGCCGTAAGCCTATTTACGGCCGTAAACCCAAGGCCGGCCCAGGTCCAGTATATATAGAGGTGTGCTAGGTCTTTTGTCAGTTGTTGATGCCACGGAGTTCACGGCTGCTATTACTACAAGTTGTACCAGACGTTATTCCTAATAGAAAGCGTGTGCAAGCTTGTTATCATTCTTGTTTCTACTTGTTCTTTATTGTTATTGATTGTGTTTGCTATTTGATCACTGGTAAGATCCGTTTCAGGACCTTACATATCCTAACCTAATGACAAGGTAATTGTCATAATTTCAAGAATTGGATTAATATGATTATGCTAATGTCTTGAACTTTGATGATATGAATTGTCTTCCTTCTATGAGTTTGAATATGATCATGCTTGCTTGTTTGATGATTATGGTTAATTGAAATCCATGATGCATATGTTTTAATGGAGTCCATAACTTCTCCTCAAGTTATGGATAACCAAAAGTCTTTTTCCTTTGAAGAGCCATTAAATTAAACTCATAGGTTATAAAATGAAGAGTCTTCATTTTATGAGCCATTAAACTCATAAGTTAGAGAATTGAAAGGTTTTGAATAGTTTCAAAACTTGCCCTCATGTTTTGGAATTTGTAAAGCCACTTGGAAAAACTTTAGTTCCAAATCCCTGGAATTTAAAAGGTTAAAATTCAACCCTTATACTTTATAATATTACAAGTTAATAATATATATATATATATATATATATATATATATATATATGTATGTATAAGATCAAGTCAGTTCTTACCGTTAGTAGGCCTCATTCACAAAGCCAGTCTATAAGGGGGTATAAGGTTGTTGCCTATAAAATGGCAGCTTAATGGGTGTCCATTCTCGCCCACCGCTTCCTTGACTGGTGGAGGGTCGTTAGCCGAACGGGTGGGACAAAGACTATAATTCTCATTAAAATTATAATGATAAATATAAAGTAACTAAACCTTTATTAATTCCTATTCTTAGTTACTTTAAGAAAATGTGAAATAGGTGCTAACCCATGAAGTTACACTTTGCACCTTGCTAAGTTGTTAGTGGAGCGTGTGTGGTTAACCGGTACACTAACTTGAACTTAACAAGGGTGGCAAAGGGTGGCTTAAGGTTTGGCATAGATCGATGGAGCGTGTGTGGCTAACCGACACATCGATTTGGTGATAAAATTAAGAGTACCAAGTTAATTTGCATGGTTATTCACACCTTGTTTTGTGATCCTCGGCATCCCAGTCACAAACTTGAAGGGCACAATCTAGATTTAACCATGCCATTGAATCGTTCAATGAACCTCAAAAGATCTAGGAGTTTCAATCCAATTAAAACTTAATAATTTATTCTATTTTTCATGGTGGAAATTGGTAAATCGTCATTTACCTACCTTCAAATATTTTGTAGATTGGATTACAACATCCCTCTTCCAAGTTATAAGATATTGTGTTGGGTCCTAGCCTTAATATTTCATTTGGGTGACTTATTAAGGATTCTTTATCTAATCTAAACTTGTCTTTCTTTCTTTTCAGATGTCTTCCAACACTGCCACTGGCTCAAACCCTATAGGCTCCTTTTTCCTCATGAACTTGTGTGGGAAAGTCACTTTTGATGGAACTAATTTCAATGATTGGATTAGGAACATCAGGATGATTACTCGCTATGAGGGCAAGGAGTATGTCGTTGATAAGGAACTGAAGGTTATTGATGAGTCATCTTCTACTCCTGAGGAGATTGCTGAGTACACTACCCATGAGAAAGATGCCACTAAGGAGTCTTGCATCATGTTGTCTACCATGTCAACAGAACTCCAGAAATCCTATGAAGAGTTCTACCGTTTTGAGATGCACCAAGACCTGATGGAAAGGTACCATCAGAGTGCTCGTTAAGAGAGGTATGAAATCATCTCTTCCATGATAACAGGCAAGATGAAGGATGGTGAACCCATCGCCGACCACCTGCAGAAAATGTAAAGGTTTGTGGACCGGTTGCTAAAGCTAAATGTGGACTTTCCTAAGGAGATGGATATTGATATAATTCTACACTCCTTACCTCAAAGTTATGATCAGTTCTGCATGACTTATCAAATGAACAAGGAGGAGGTCACACTTAGAAAACTTCAAGGACTTTTGAGGACCGCTGAAAGTGGTCTCAAAAGTAAATTGGTTGTTACTTCTACTCCTACTACTACCCCTGTTCTGGCAATCGGGCAAGGTATGGGGAAGAAGAGGAAAACCCCTTCGAAGGGTACCAAGGGAAAGTCTCTTGATGGCTCCTCTTCAAGTGGAACCAAAGGTGGTCCCATCACTCCTTCTTCAAACCCAAAGGAAGCACAATGCTTCTACTATCAGGAAAAAGGACACTGGAAGTGAAGCTTCCCCAAATACTTACAGGATGTTAGGGATGGGAAAGTAAAACCCACCCATGCGGGTATTTACACTATATTATCTAATAACTCATCGCATACTAATTCTTGGGTTCTTGATACAGGTTGTGGTATTCACATTTGTACTGATTTGTGGGGCCTAAGAAGAAGTGAAGAAGTGGAGCACAGGAAGATAAACTTAATCATGGGCAATAGGAAAGCATCAATTGTTACCAAGATTGGAGTTTATTCTTTATTGCTTAGTAATGGGTTAACATTAGATTTGAATAAATGCTGTTACTCGTCTGAAATGGCAAGAAATATTATTTCCTTTCATAGTTTGTACAAGCAAGGATTTACATTTTCATTTGATAATAAAATTGGTGCTATTGATGCTTTTTATAATGGTGTATTTTATTTTAAAGCATTGCCTTGTGATGGTGTATATGAAACTGTGTCGATTGTAGACAACTTAAGAAATAATGTATTACATATTGATTCTTCCATTGGTTTGGATAAAGCATCCTTGTGACATTATCGTCTTAGATATGTTAACAAGAAGCACATAGGCCAACTCCAAAAGGCTGGAGTTTTGGAATCATTTAACCTAAAATCAGATGATAGTTGTGAATCTTGTTTACTTCGAAAAATGACAAAGTCACCCTTCAATGGCACTTGTGCTAGGGGTAAAGGTTTGTTGGACCTCATACACACTGATGTGTGTGTGGACCCTTGAGAACCGCTATAAGGGATGCTAACCGCTTCTATGTGACTTTTACTGATGATTACAGCAGATATGGCTATATCTACTAAATCAAGCATAATTCGGAAACCTTTGAAAAATTCAAAGAGTTTAACCAGGAAGTGGAGAATCAGCTGGGCAGGAAGATGAAGATGCTCCCATCCGATCGGGGTGGTGAGAATCTTAGCATCGAGTTCCTTGACTATCTTAAGGAATGTGGAATTGTTTCACAGTTGACACCTCCTAGGACACCACAGCTGAATGGTGTGTCTGAGAGGCGCAATCGAACCTTGTTTGACATGGTTCATTCCATGATGAGTCGAGCTTCGGTACCAATCTCATTCTAGAGGTATGCCTTAGAGACTGCCGCCCATATCCTTAATCTAGTCCCTACTAAAAAGGTTGCCAAAACACCTCACGAGATTTGGATTGGGAAAGTTCCCACTTTGGACCACATCAAGATTTGGGGTTGTGAGGCTTTCGTGGGGCGCGAGTCTCACGACAAGCTTGAACCTCTAAGTGAGAGGTGTATTTTCATCGGCTACCCACAAAAATCGTTTGGTTACCTCTTCTACAGACCCAGTGATAATGTGGTCTTTGTGGCAAGGACATGAGTCTTTCATGAGAGAGAGTTCATAAGCCAAGGAAACAGTGGGAGGCAAATTGACCTTGAAGAGCTTCAACAGTCAAGTGGTGAAGGAATCTCAAGCCCTAGCAATCAACCTGAGGAGGAAATTCCTGTTGAATCAACTGACGAGCCCGTACCTCTAAGACGTTCCACTAGAGTTTGGAATGCACCTGAGCATTATTATGGTTTCCATATTACTGCGGAAGGTGATACATTTATCAATGATAGTACACTGGTAAATCTGGATGAACCTAACAACTATAGGGAAGCCATGCCAGGCCCCGAGTCTGCTAACTGGAAAGAGGCTATGGACAGCAAGATCCAATCCATGTATGACAACCAAGTTTGGAACTTTGTGGACAATTTACCGGGTCGTAAGGCAGTCGGGTGCAAATGGATCTTCAAGAAGAAGACCGATACGGATGGGAAGGTACACACCTACAAAGCGCGACTACTTGCGAAGGGTTTTACTCAAACTCCGGGAGTTAACTATGATGAGACCTTCTCAGCAGTAGCAAAGATTAAGTCTATTACAGTTGTGCTAGCCATAGATGCATTTCATGACTATGAGATATGGCAAATGGATGTCAAAAATGCTTTCCTTAATGGAAAGTTGGCTAAGGATGTTTACATGAATCATCCAGAGGGTTTTGTCAATGCCAAGTACCCTGATAGAGTGTGTAAGCTTGAGATATCCATCTATGGATTGAAACAAGCATCTCGCCGATGGAATCTTTGTTTCGATGAGAAAGTCAAAGAGTTTGGCTTTTCGAGAAGAGAAGATGAGTCCTGTGTATATGTCAAAGCTAGTGGGAGCATAGTTAGCTTCTTGGTATTGTATGTGGATGACATACTACTCACAATAAATGACATCCCAACCTTACAGGAAGTAAAGTCCTGGCTTAGGAAGTGTTTTGCTAAGAAGGATCTTGGAGAAGCTACCTATATCCTAGGGATAAGGATATTGAGAGAGAGGAGTAAGAGACTAATTGGACTTAGTCAAAGTACCTACTTGGATAAGGTGCTGAAAAGGTTTAGCGTGCAAGATTCCAAGAATGGAGACTTACCGATCCAGAGTAACACCAAACTGAGTAAGACTCAGAGTCCGAGTACAGAGGCTGAGATAGATGAGATGAGTCATGTACCATATGCTTCCGATGTGGTCTCGATCATGTATGTTATGACTTGTACTCGCCCTGATGTGGCCTTTGCTTTGAGCATGGTCAGCAGATATCAAGGGAAGCCTGGCAAGGCTCACTGGACTATAGTGAAGAACATTCTCGAGTACCTGCGGAGGACTAAGGATTGGGTCCTTACACTCGGTGGGAGTGATGACTTGAGATTGGTGGCGTATAGCGACGCCAACTTTCAGACTGATAGGGATAATTTCCGCTCTCAGTCGGGCTGGGTCTTTACCATGAATAGAGGAGCAATTACTTGGAAAAGTTCCAAGCATGAGACAGTAGCTAATTCTACTTGCGAATCAGAGTACATAGCAGCTAGCGAGGTAGCAAAGGAAGCAATATGGCTGAAGAACTTCATTGGAGACATTGGAGTTGTACCAGCTATAAAGGAGCCCATGGAGATATTATGTGATAGCGAGAGTGCAGTTGCCTTAGCCAAGGAACCAAGGGATCACGACAGATCTAGGCACATCGATAGAAAATACCATTTAATTAGACATCGTATAGAAGAAGGACTCCTCCTGGAAAAGAGGGTATCATCAGATAAGAACCCAGCAGATCCCCTCACGAAGGGACTAAGTAGGGTTAAGCATATACAGCATGCGAGGCGCATCGGGCTGAAGGATGAGATTAGTTTTAGTAGTTAGATATCTTTCGAAACTTGTAATAGTTGGAATGTAATTGACATTTGATGTTTAAATAAAAGGTGTTTTTTATTTACTAGTATGGTACTGTCTTGTGTCATTCATCTACTATTGTTGCATTTTGCATGTTTTGACTTCCAGAATAATTTTATTATTCAAACTATCCACAGTCGATCATACTTTGGAAGTAGGTATTGAAATAAGACTGTCATGAATTGGGTTTTGTAGATCTGTCCATTGTATTAGACATACCAATGGTTACTGCAACATTCATGAGTGCTCATAAGGTATGAGTATTGGATTCAACCCACGCTCATTTGTATCACTTCATGGAATTCATCTCGAGTGATCGTGAGACGGTAATATCATATGAGTCTTCAAGCCAAGAGATATGAGTTGTTGAACTATGAGTTGGCTGTACATTGATAGTACGAAAACGCATTAGTATCTTGATGTAATAAAACGTGCTGTTGTGTACAATTTGATGAATAGTTACTACAAGCATATGAGTCGAAGCTTATCTATTCCTTCTAGTCCTTGGAGGATTAGAAGCGATATCTTGGGGCCCTCGATGATTTTTTTTGACTTATGTGTCGGGCCCGGTCAGAACTAAATTGATATGTTTGATTAAGTTCTATGTCAAACAAATCGGAAATCGGGAAACAAACTGCTAGACAATAAGTATGACAGTGTTCCATGTATTTGAACCACCACCTCCCGGATGTAAATGTCGGCTACCCTCTCTACAGATATACTCTCAGTGTTCGGTATGAAATGAGAACTCTTGGTCTATCTATCAACGATAACCCTTATAGAATTAACCCCACGTGTCGTCCTTGGCAACTTCAAGATCAATTCTATGGTGATCTCCTCCCATTTCCACCTGAGAATGGGTAACAGCTGCATCTTGTTGTGGGGTCTTTGATGTTCGAACCTGAATTTCCGGTAAGTCAACCACCGATCCACAAGCCATGCCACCTCCAGCTTCATACAGGACCACCAGTAGCTCAACCTCAGATCCCTATACATTTTCATGTCCCTCAGGTGGATCGAAAACTTTGATTTATGAGCCTCCTCATGTAGTGTCTGTCTAAACCCACCATCAATCGGGACCCAAACCCTACCACACTAAGTCAATAGCCCATGGTCATCCCTGACAAATAAAGGAATGTGACCCCTATTTCGTTCTGCCTTCCAATTTTCCCTACTCAACCCTTCCACCTGAGCCTTCTTGGTCATATCTAACAAGGGATAAATAATAACCATCCTCAAATACAGATCCCAGATAGGTGTACTCATCAGGGCATCAGCCATAATGTTGGCCTTTCCTAGGTGATGCAGAATCTCACAGTCATAGTCCTTCACTACATCCAACCACCTTCGTTGCCTCATATTCAGATCCGGATGATCCATCAGGTACCTCAGGCTCTTGTGGTCGGTGTAAATAGTACATGTAACCCAATACAAGTAATACCTCCAAATCTTGATGCCGAAAACTACCGCCCTAACTGAAAATCGTGTCTCAGGTAATTCTCCTCAGGAGGCTTTAATTGCCTCGAAGCGTAAGAAATCATGTGACCCATATGCATGAGAACTACACCTAATCCTAAATCGATGCATCATAATAAACCACAAAATTATCCATGCCCTTGGGAGAGTGAGAATCGAGGCCTCATATAATCTCTGTCTCAGCGTCTCGATAGCTGCCTGGTGATCAGGCCCCCATCGGAAAGTGACATTCTACTTCGTCAAACGGTTCAATTGTACTGCAATCTTGGAGAAATGTTGAATAAATCTCCAATAATAGCCCACTAAGCAAAGAAAACTCTGAATCTTAGAGATGTTCTGGGAATTTCCCACCGCATCACCCCCTCAAACTTGGTCGGGTCGGTCAATATACCCTTTTGGTTGACGATGTGCCCCAAAAACTGCACCTCGTGCAAGCAGAACTCACATTTGCAGAATTTGGCATAAGGCAGTCTCTTCTAAGGGTCTCCAATACCTCCTATAAATGTTCCTTGTGTTGCTCTTTGGTCTTACCGTAGACAAGAATATCATCAATAAACATAATCACCAACCGATCTAGCATCGGTCTGCACACCCGGTTCATGAGATCCACGAATGGTGTTAGTGAGCCCAAAAGGCATCACCAAAAACTCGTAATGTCTATAACGACTCCTGAAATCCGTCTTCTGCACATCCTTGTCTCTGACCCTCATTTAATGATATCCCGATCGCAAATCAATCTTAGAGAACCAAGACGCAACCTGAAGTTGGTCGAATAAATCATCTAGCCTCGGGAGCGGATAACGGTTCTTCATCATTAACTTATTTAACTCCCAAAAGTCAAAGTACATTCTATGTGAATCGAGAACACGAAAATGAATATTGTCCATATAAAATCATATGTGATTATATGTATCTAGTCATATATGATTTACATTTATAAGATTCATATGTGACTAGATACATATAAGCCAATGTAATTATATATGAATCTAATGACATACGATTATTTTTCACATAAATCATATGTGATTAGATACATATAATCACATACAATAACATGTGACTATATGTATCTAATTACATTAGAACAATTATTGAATCAAAAAAATGTGAATATTATTATTGTCCACATAAATTATATGTGGATAGTAATCATTTTTTTCATTTTTGATTCAGTAGTTAGTTTCTTGTATTTAATCACATGTGATGATAATCACATATGATATATGTAGAAATTATTTGTTTTCATGTTCTTGATTTAATATATGTTCCGGTGTATATAATCACATGTGATTATATATATCCAATCACATATGATTTATATAGAGAATATTTGTTTTTGCGTTTTCGGTTTTATAATTTTTATCATGTATTTAATCACATGTGATTATATGTATTCCATCACATATGATTAATGTGGATAAATATTTGTTTTCGTGTTCTTAATTCAATATTTGTTATTGTGTATATAATCACACGTGATTATATGTATTTAATCATATATATATATATATATATATATATATATATATATATATATATATATATATATATATATATATATATATATATATATATATATATATATATATATATATATATATATGCACAACTTTCAACTTGTTCTATATAAATCATATGTGAGTATATATATATAATCACATATGATTACATGTATTTAGTCACATATGATTTATATTGACAATATTCACTTTCTGGTTTTCAATTCAATAGTTGGTCTCGTGTTTTCAATCATATGTGATTACATGTATTTCATCAAATACGATTTATGTGGAAAAAATTAAATTTTTACGTATAATCACATATGATTAAACACATTTGAAAAATTATTGAATCGAAAACATGAAAATTAATTTTGTCCATATAAATCATATGTTATACGAATCTTGTCCACATAAATCACATGTGATTAAATACACAGGAGCAACTATTGAATCGAAAATGAAAAAATTAATCTTGTCCACACAAATCATATGTAATTAGATACATATACTTAAATGTGATTATATGTATTTAATCGCGTATGATTTATGTAGACAATATCTTTTTCACGTTTTAAATTCAATAGTTAGTCACGTGTATTTAATCACATATGATTTATGTGGAAAAATATTTGTTTTCGTGTTTTTCATTCAATAGTTGTTCTCGTGCATATAACCATATGTGATTATATTTATTCAATCACATATGATTTATGTGCACAATATTTATGTTCGTTTTCTCGATTCAGTAGTTGTACTAGTGTATTTAATCACATGTAATTACATGTATTAAATCACATATGATTTATATGGATAATATAGTTTTTCTTGTGTATTTTATCATATGTGATCATATATATTTAATCAAATATGATTAATGTGCACAAAGAAAAACTATTGAATTGAGAACGCAAAAATGAATCTTATGAGCAAAAATAATAAGTGATTAAATACATGATAACAACTATTTAATAGATAATGTGAAACCAATTTCATCTATATAAATCATATGTGATTAGATACATATAATCACATGTCACAGGTGATTATATATATTTTTCACATATCAATGATATGGAAAAGATTTGTTTTCACGTTTCTTGATTCAATATGTATTCTCGTGTATATAATCACATGTAATTATACGTATCTAATCACCTATGACTTGTATGAATAAGATTTGTTTTTACATTTTTTATTCAATATTTTTTCTTATGTATTTAATCATATGTGATTATATGTATATAATGACATATGATTAATGTGGGCAAGAACAACTATGAAATAATCACATGTAATTGTATGTATCCAATCACATATGATTTGTATTAACAAGATTCATTTTTACGTTTTCGATTCTATTATTTTTCTTATCAATTTAATCATATGTGATTATATGTATTTAATAACATATGATTAATGTGGACAAGAACAACTAATATATATGTGTGTGTGTATATATAATAACATATGATTAATCGTGTCTAGATAAATCATATGTGATTAAACACATGTAATCACATCAAATAAAAGAGAACAGTTATTGAATCAGGAATGCGATAATGAATCTGGTCTCATATGTGATTCAATAATTGTTCTCGTGTATTTAAACACATATAATCATATAAATCATATGTGATTAAATACATATAATCACATGTAATTACATGTATTTAATCACATATGATTTATGTGGACAATATTTATTTTTGTGTTTTCGATTGAATAATTGGTGATGTGTATTTAATCACATGTGATTATATGTATTTAGTCACATATGGTTTACATAGACAATATTCGTGTTAACGTTCTTTATTCAACAGTTATTCTCATGTATTTAATCAAATATGATTATTTGTATTTAATCTCATATGATTTATGTGGAAAATATTTTTTTCGCTTTCTTGATTCAGTAGTTGTTCTCGTTTATATAGTCACATGCGATTATATATATATATATATATATATATATATATATATATATATATATATATATATATATATATATATATATATATAATTTATATGGGCAATATTCATTTTCACGTTGTTGATTCAATAACTTTTCTCAAGTATTTAATGACATGTGATAATATGCATTTATTTAATCAAGTATGATTCAATAATTCGTATATACCTCAATTCAATAGTTGTTCTTTGTCAACTTTAATAATACATGATTAAATACATTTAATCACATGCGATTATATGTATCTAAAGACATATGATTTATATGGAAAAAACGAGTATTTTCTATAAAAATCATGTGATTAAATTTATATAATCATATGTGATTTTATGTATCCAATCACATATGGTTTAATAATATATGATTTAATACAAAAATTATATGTGATTTAATCACATTTGATTTAATAGTTGTTCTTGTGTATTTAATCACATATGATTTAAAACACGAGAAAAAATTATTGAATCAAGAATATATAAAAACAATTCTTGGGTAATAGGTGGTAGGTGGTGGGTGGTGGGAGGTGGTGGGTGTTGGGAGGCGGTGGTGGTGGTGGTGGTGGTGGTGGTGGTGGTGGGTTTAAGCACATGTTATTATATGTACTTAATCACATATGATTTATTTCAAAAATGTTTGTTTTCACGTTCTTGATTCAATACTCATTCTCATGTATACAATCACATGTGATTATATATATCTAATCACACATGATTCAACAATTTTTATCATATATTTAATTACATGTGATTATATGTATTTAATCACATATGATTAAGTGAACAAAGAACATTTACTAAATCGTGAACGCTAAAACGAATCTTGTGTACATAAATCATATGTGATTAGATACATATAATCACATTAAACTAAAGATAAGAACAAATATTGAATAAAGAATGTGAAAACGAAACTTGTACATATAAATTATATGTGATTAAATACATATAATCACATATGATTAAATACATATATACACAAAATTCGTTTTTGGGTTGTCGATTCAATAATTTTTCTCATGTA
The DNA here is from genome assembly GCF_052849685.1 of Lactuca virosa. Taxonomy (NCBI): domain Eukaryota; kingdom Viridiplantae; phylum Streptophyta; class Magnoliopsida; order Asterales; family Asteraceae; genus Lactuca; species Lactuca virosa. The sequence continues at coordinate 321,380,685 of NC_136429.1, forward strand.
TTTATTCATATGTGATTAAATGTATATAATCACATGATCTTATAGCCCATTATATTTAAGTTAATAAATTTAAGCCTACAACTAAGCCCGCGAAATAATCCAATCTTAATATTAAGAGACCACCACCACATTTAAGGTCCAGTTGCATATTAACCAAATTATGATGTCAAAATAATAAAAAAGGTACCCATTCCAAACATGTAGTGTTGTTTCTAGAGCCTGATGGTGGCTTCCCATGAACCACTTGTTTATTCCATCTGGAAATAAGCTTATTGTTACTTTGTTAGATTGCTATAAATGCTTGCTTATTCCATCTGTAAACATTTTCATTTACATATGAAAGAAGAATACCAATTGCAAGGTCAACAAGCTTCGCTGCAACTACAACAACTGAACCATTAGACGATCCACTAGGAGCATAAATTAGCTTTACAGGGTTTGTCAGGGTTCCATAATGTGAATTTTTTCTAGTTGCCCTGAAACCATAGTCCATAATTCACTTTCAAGCTCAGCTATTCCAATAAAAGATTCTTTTATTTATTTATTTATTTATTTACAAAAGTTAAAGTGTTGAAAATGCCTAACTAACTAGCTATAGGGAATATGTTTACATCATACATAAAAAAGGGATGATTTAACATATAAACCATATAACACACCAGCATATTTCTCCAATCAACAACTAAAGAAGTTCTCTTTAACCTTCCTAAAATTAGAAGAAGTTTAACATTGAATTTAGGAAAGTCTAATTTAACAATTTCAGATGTAATTACCTGGCAAAGATTAGTTGGACTAGTTCTAAGATGAAGAGAAGCTTTTGGACAGAAAGAAAGCAAAGGCATCTGAACATGCTACATTCAGAATTAAGGTTTGTTAAGTTGGATGAAATATAATCACGAAGGAATGGCACCAACTACTCCTTTCCTTCCCTGATTCTATCCATTACCTATCGTTAAATCAAATTTAACCATTGCCAAATGATTGAAAGCCACAATGTTCTTTAATCTTAAGGAATCTTCTCTTTTTAAAGATCTTCTAAGAAGCACAATTAACTGTTCTTGAACAGAAAATGATGTGCCTGTATTTTTCACTTGTGAATATGATGCTCCCATAATTCCAGTCATATTTGATATACCAAATTCAGATGCTAGGGGGTTAGAATATTCACTGAAAAGGTATCTCTCGGCCTTCCGTTTTCCCCTTTGTATGGTCTGTAAACATTATCACACTAGCAGCCAAGAGAGTTTATTAAAATAATTAAATATGGTGGTTTTATGGTCGGAATATGGCTGGTAACCAAACCTGAAATCTGTAACACCCTCAAAAAATCATGCCAATTTAAAACTTTTTCAAACATTTAAAAACCAGTAATTATTACAAATTTGTTTTCAAAATGGTTTCATGTCAGAGTATCACAGAATCATATCATAAAAATATAAGGAGGTACACGATCACGCCTTCGCCTTCCCGCGATCATCAGAAGTACCTGAAACAAAATCAACAACTGTAATCTTGAAGCTTAGTGAGTTCCCCCAAAATACCAACGCCATACAAATATAACCATATCATAACAAACAACATGCATAATGAGCCATCAGCCTTACTGGACCGCCTCGCAGGGCCATCAGTCTATCTGGACCGCTCTTCAAGCCATCGGCACATCTGGACCACCTCTCAGGGCCTTCAGCCTATCTGGACCGCTCGTCGGGCCTTCGGCCTGACTAGTATGCCCTAACCGGGTCTACAGTTTATCCGGTCCGCCCTGGGTATGTTGGCACAAGCACAAAGCATGACCGCCTCAACCCAACCCCCAATCATGTGCACATAAATATCATATGCTAGCTAGCATGTACAGATAGTCATACAGATCTAACAGATCACTAACATAGCATGATCCTATAACCAGGATACCCGTCTAACAGATCATTAACCATAGCATCATCCTATATACTAGGATACCGACCTAACCGGTCACTAACATAGCATTAACCTGTATACCAGGATACTGAGCTAACAGGTCACTAAGCGTATCATCATGCAATAACCAGGATAACAATGTTGGATTAGGCGTCTAAGCCCATAACTATAATTGGTATGTACTTGACCCGAGAGTAGCATGGTCCATTTGGGTTGCCTTCACCAAAGCAATTTGATAGGATGGACTTTTGAGAAGAGGTTATTTATGATTTGTTAATATATTATAAGTTCTAATATATTAATATGAAATCATGTTATTTAATTAGTATTGATGAGGAATTAATTTGGAATTAATTTACTGATCAAAAGACACTAATTAAATTAACGGGGACTGATTATGTAAATCAGTGATATATATATATTGTTTGGGCTATTGATCCATGATGGGCTAAGTTTATGTAAGTATCTATGAAGAGTTAGCCCACACGAAATATGGATCATAACCCAAGTGTATGGATTAGGGTTTACCCATGACTCTTGGTTTCCTACACTATATATATGACACCCCTTTGGCCTAAAATTGGTTGAACATGTATTCTTGGAGAAGCATAGCCAAATTTTAGTGCTCCATATTCTCTCTCAAAAAGTCCTCCATTTTTTCATGGTGTTTGTGAACCATTTGAGGCATCACATTTGAGGTGCTAAGTTCTTAAAGGCCAAAACTACAAGCAAGAATAAAGATGTAATTATATAACTCAATTCTATGTTGTTTATGTCAATTGTATGCTAGTTGTAGGCTTCATGCTTTGGAAACAATATTACATGTATAATTAGAGAAAACTAGATCCAAAGCAATTAGGGTTGTATGTGCACCATATGATGTTAGAGTACATAAAACCCAAAAGTGGTATCAGAGCTTAGGATTGTTTTCTGTTACATTTGATGCTTGCTATTTTTCAAAGTTGAAAAAATCGATTTTCTGGCCTCTGACTGATGAAGTCGCCGAGTCCACTGGCTGACTCGACGAGTCCACTTAGTAAAAGGGCAACTCGACGTGTCATGATCATGCACTCGACGGGTCATGATCATGCACTCGACGAGTAGATACCTCTGGTTGCAGAATTTCGAGTATTTGGCCAAAATTGGACTACGATCATTACCACAAACTGTTTTGTAATCATAAAAAATGTTTTTTTTATTTGGTAATGATGATCCTCATCCAATTAAAGGACAATTGTCAAATTTAAGATAATAAGATAATTATTTGTATTATTTGATATGAATTGCCTTACTATATGAGTTAATTTAGATCATGAAAAATTATATGATAATTTTGCTTGGTAAAATTGATCTTAAATCTTTTTTAATGTCCTCCATAACTTGTCCTCAAGTTATGGAACATGAAAAGTTTTTCCATAAAAACCACATTAACTCATAAGTTATGGAAAACCAAAAGGTTTTAAAGAGTTAAAAAACGTGTCCTCAAGTTTTGGTATTTGAAAAGTCTCAAATTAAGAAACTCTTGTAATTAAAAGGTGTAACTCTTGGGTTCATAACTTAAAAGTTAATTAAATAGCTTTAATTTTGAATTTTTAATAACCTAGTTGCTTTGAATTGTTCAATTACGCCTCATGGACTTTATTAAATTAATTAAATAGTTTAATCAAAAGAGAAGTTTAATAAATCCATAATAACATGGTTTAAGATTAATTAAATTAAGAGTATAATTTATTAATAGATTAAACCACCAAGTATTTTAAAAGTTTAAAATACACTCTTATACTATATAAAATTAAAAGTTTAATATATTATATATGTATAAGTAAAAAGTCAGTCTTACCATTAGTAGGCCTCATTCATGAAGCCGGTGTATAAGGGGGTATAAGGTTACTGTCTATAAAATGGTGGTTTAATGGATCTCCACTCTCACCCACTGCTTCCTTGACTGGTGGAGGGTAGTTATCCGAACGGGTAGGATAGGACATTAATTCTCATTAAAAGTATAATGAAAATATCAAGTAACTAAACACTTATAAATTCCCAATCTTAGTTACTTAGGAAAAATGTGAATTTGGCGCTAACCCATGAAATTGCACTTTTCTGTGGTTAACCGAGACACTAATCTGGGACTGACAGTGTGTGGCAAAGGGTAGCTTGATGTTAATCATGGATCAATGGAGCGTGTGTGGTTAACCGGAACATTGGATGAATGATTTGTAACATTAAGTGTACCAAGCTAATTTTCATGGTTATTCACACCTTGTTTGTGATCCTCGGCATCCCAGTCACAAACTTGAAGGGCACAATCGAGATTAAACATGTCATTGAAAACTTTAATGAATCTCAAAAGAATCTAGGAATTTCAATTCATTTAAAACTTAATAATCAATTTTCGTTTTTCATGGTGGAAATTGGTAAATCATCATTTACCTACCTTCAAATATTTTGCAATTGGATTACGGCATTCCTCTTCCGAATTGTAAAATATTGTGTTGGGTCCTAACCTTAATATTTCATTTGGGTGTTATATTAAGGACTTAAATCAACCAACTTGAATTTCTCCCTTGTAGATGTCTAGTTCTGAAAACTATGGTCTTCCTGAATCTTTTGAATATAAATCTTCTTATAAAGATGACATTCCACAAGACGGTCGAGGTGATAGATAAATCCCTTCTTCGTTCTGTAGTGGAACTTCTCTTCCTCCACCTCCTCCAATAATTCTCCCTGACCCACAAGTTCAAAGACTTGAAAATTTCAAGGTCACTCAAGTCCTATTGGCTAGCAAACACCAAGATGGAAGGTCTTTGTGTGCACATGTCTTGGAGATGAACTCACACATTAATAGGCTGGGAATGTTGGGTGTTGTTGTTTCAAGGAAGTTGGCTATTGACTTGGTTCTTCAATCACTTCCTAATTCATATAGCGGGTTCTTTAATGACTACTATATGGGAGATCACGACATTACCCTTATTGATCTAACATATTTGCTTGTTGCTGCTGAATCAGGAATGATTTGGTGCACTGGTAATGCAAATTTGATTGGAAGATCTATTTCCAAAACATTCATGGACATTGACAATGGCAACATTGGAAGTCTAGAAAAGCTTTCTCTTCCCAATGGAAAGGGATCGGCCATGGTCAAGTCATTTGATCAAATGGTAAAAAGAAATTCTAAGTTTCAGATAGTCCCGTGTACCATTCCCAAAGATTCCATATGTTTATGTTGTCAAAAGAAGGGGCATTGATTGCAAAGCTGCATATTTACCTGAAAGATCGCAAGGATGGTAATGTCAAAAAGTTTGACTCTACTTCATGTAAGTCAACTATCTAACTCTATTAAGTTCCTATTTGGAGATTCTTAATACATGATGTAATGTAATTACATTTTGATGTTTTGTAGGATCGAAGAAAAGAAAGGAAGCTTAAAGGAAGAGTAAGTTGATTCTGATCGCGAAGAGATGGATTTCGATCTCATAGTTCGATGATCAGAATCTTGAGCTACTGCTTAAGAGTTCTGGTAGATTGCTTAGGACTAGATAACAACATAGTTTTCATATGTATTTGCACTGTAAGGAAAAGTTTTCCACAATTTTAGTAAATAAATTTTGATTTTATCTTATTTTAAGATTCCTTGCAATGGCATTTGTGAAAATAGTTGTTTATGTGTTTCCATTGATAGCATATTGGAAAATGGATTTGGTTCTTTCGTTTGAGGTAGTATCAAGATTTACCAAATAATGAAAGATTCTCATCGCCCAACTTTCAGTTGGATAGAAACTTTGAATCATGCAACTTGTATTGTGTGATCAATGAGAACCTTCGTCTTTGGGAAATTAAGACTAATTCCTAGTTCACATGTATATGTGATGTAACATCCCGTTATTTTCTGTTTGTAAAGTCAACTCTGGTCAATCAAAGTCAAACAAAGGTCAACTAAAGTCCTTTTGATTAATTGGGTTTTTATTTAGGTTATGATAATAACCTTTATTTGTTAAAATCCTTATAATAACCATAGTTGAAATTGGAATGAAAATGTTTGAAAACCGAGAAACTTCGCATACGATTTATTGCCTCGGACGGCAAACACTTCGGGCCACAAAGAGCTTACGGCCGTAAACTCGTCGGACCGTAAACTCCTCGCAAGCCGTAAACGAGGCTACGACCGTAAACACCTCGCCGACTTCGGACCGCAAACTAATCGGCCGTAAACCCTCGCATATATATATATATATATATATATATATATATATATATATATATATATATATATATATATATATATACATATAGATTTTCTTTATTTTTCTCCATTTCTCACACTTTCAAAACAAGAAACTCGACTTTTCCTCTCAACTATCATCAAGACTTATACCTTGAACTTCAAATAAGTAAGTATTCCTTTCATTCATTTGTTGATACCTTGCTTAATCTAGTAAAACCTTATGATTTCATCCATGAAATCATCTCTTTTGGCTAGATCTTCAAGAACACCAAGAACACATACTAGTTCTTTAGACCGTGAATACCCAATTCAAGCTTCAAAACGTAAGCATTCATCCGTATACTAGTTTGTCACACCCCCAAACCAAGGATGGCGGAAACGTCCGGGGGTGGAGGACTTCATGTATAGTATCACAACAACGAGTATAATAGTGCTCAAAGTAATTACAACCAATCATAAATATAATTGGAAAAGTTACACCAAAGCATATGTTTACATGATTCAAATCAATTACATTATGATGACAAAATGAACTGTTTGACGATTTATCGTCCCATCCTCAAAACGCTGTTGATTTCCTGTTTCACTGAATTCCTGAGAATACAAGTAGTTTTGAAAAAGTGTCAACAATTAAGTTGGTGAGTTCATAAGCTTTTGATAGTAAGAGTTTGAAAACCGATCTTTTTTAATGAGTTGTATGTTACCAAGAAAAATCCAATATTTTCCTTAATGTGTAAATGTAGTCTTAAATACCAAGACTGAAAGTGTATAGTAATATCCGTACTTAGTGATAATAAAAGTGATTTTAAATCGACATAAAACCCCTTTTGATTTATAAAAATTCCAGTAAACTTTATGTGTTGTTAACTCCCTATGTGAGTCGCTATAACCGTACTATGACTGAATGAACCTGCCACGGCGTTTCTCAGGCGCCGAAAATTGTTATGACATTTGTCACCCGTAGACCTGCAGGTCCCACTGTAGCTAACAGCAAGGTGTGGGGTGTCAAACCCAATATAGATCTATACACAACTATCATGCTCTCCCTACAAGAGACTCTGGTTATAACTACCAGGAATTTTAAACTGTACTCTAGGAGTACTAAGAAGATTGTCTCACAATTTAAGTTAACAAGTTTACGTGTGGTGTGCATGAGTGTAAAGCCTTTTTCTGTGGGAATAAAACCTTCCGAAATGTGTTTGTTGTGTTGATGGAAACACAAACCATACCTATTATAGTTTATCAAAACAAGGGTAGTAGTAGTAATGTATGTAAACTATACTTAACATAGTTTATCCAAATGTTTGTATGTAATGGATGTACTTTGATTATAACAATTTGTTATTTCTATGCTTTATCTAGAAAAATCCATTTGTTAACTGTTGTATGTCCTTATACTAAGACAAAATGTCATATATTGCAATAACATCTAATCACATAAAGATATACACCTCTCTCAACATGTTATAAGGTGTGATGAAGTTGATAGCATTTTTCTGTTGTTAACAATTTCTATTACTGTTGTTAGGAAATTTGTAAAAAAATCATCAAAGGTCCAAATCAGAATCCGTAAACTCTGACAGTTTGGAAAATGAGTCTAGTTTGTTCATATATTTTATTATGATTTTTAATGACCTCCAACTTGTGTGAAAAAGTCCATAACCACAGACTGGTCCGGATTGATGTTTGAAATGATAGGCAGTTTTGTAAAAATCACCATAAATTGTAGAAAAATCTTATGGTGATGTGCAAGTAGCCATTTTAAAGCTAAGAACTTGAACTACTTGCACCTTGTACAGTTTTGAAAACAAAAATGTTTAAGTTGACCAAAACAGTCCGTGAATGGAGTCTAACTTTTCTGATGAAATCTGTTAGAAGAATTTAGTTGTGTTCTTAGTGTTTTAACTTGTATTCCCCCCTTAAAACGTAAGAAAACATGAAAATGTAGGGGTATGAACTCACCTTGTGTGATTTCAGTGGATGAGTGTTGGAGAAGGGAAGTGTTCAACTCAAGAACACTTGAAGAAGCCTTGAAGATTTCTAGAATCTAACACCAAAGGGATGGAATTTGTGTGAGCAACCCATGATTTGAGTAGAATGAAGTGTAATAATCACAAGGAGGATGAGTTATACTTACCAAGAGTGGAAGAAAACTTGATGATCAGACTTGAAATCCCGAAATTGAGAGAGAAAGTTGGAGAGAAAAGTTATGTTTGATCTTTGGTGGAAATGAGTGAAGTGGGTGAAATGAAGAGAGAGAGTGGGAGTCTTTCAGCTCTTTGGACGAGATAATGGCTGAAACCATAGTCCATAATTCACTTTCAAGCTCAGCTATTCCAATAAAAGATTCTTTTATTTATTTATTTATTTATTTACAAAAGTTAAAGTGTTGAAAATGCCTAACTAACTAGCTGTAGGGAATATGTTTACATCATACATAAAAAAGGGATGATTTAACATATAAACCATATAACACACCAGCATATTTCTCCAATCAACAACTAAAGAAGTTCTCTTTAACCTTCCTAAAATTAGAAGAAGTTTAACATTGAATTTAGGAAAGTCTAATTTAACAATTTCAGATGTAATTACCTGGCAAAGATTAGTTGGACTAGTTCTAAGATGAAGAGAAGCTTTTGGACAGAAAGAAAGCAAAGGCATCTGAACATGCTACATTCAGAATTAAGGTTTGTTAAGTTGGATGAAATATAATCACGAAGGAATGGCACCAACTACTCCTTTCCTTCCCTGATTCTATCCATTACCTATCGTTAAATCAAATTTAACCATTGCCAAATGATTGAAAGCCACAATGTTCTTTAATCTTAAGGAATCTTCTCTTTTTAAAGATCTTCTAAGAAGCACAATTAACTGTTCTTGAACAGAAAATGATGTGCCTGTATTTTTCACTTGTGAATATGATGCTCCCATAATTCCAGTCATATTTGATATACCAAATTCAGATGCTAGGGGGTTAGAATATTCACTGAAAAGGTATCTCTCGGCCTTTCGTTTTCCCCTTTGTATGGTCTGTAAACATTATCACACTAGCAGCCAAGAGAGTTTATTAAAATAATTAAATATGGTGGTTTTATGGTCGGAATATGGCTGGTAACCAAACCTGAAATCTGTAACACCCTCAAAAAATCATGCCAATTTAAAACTTTTTCAAACATTTAAAAACCAGTAATTATTACAAATTTGTTTTCAAAATGGTTTCATGTCAGAGTATCACAGAATCATATCATAAAAATATAAGGAGGTACACGATCACGCCTTCGCCTTCCCGCGATCATCAGAAGTACCTGAAACAAAATCAACAACTGTAATCTTGAAGCTTAGTGAGTTCCCCCAAAATACCAACGCCATACAAATATAACCATATCATAGCAAACAACATGCATAATGAGCCATCAGCCTTACTGGACCGCCTCGCAGGGCCATCAGTCTATCTGGACCGCTCTTCAAGCCATCGGCACGTCTGGACCACCTCTCACGGCCTTCAGCCTATCTGGACCGCTCGTCGGGCCTTCGGCTTGACTAGTATGCCCTAACCGGGTCTACAGTTTATCCGGTCCGCCCTGGGTATGTTGGCACAAGCACAAAGCATGACCGCCTCAACCCAACCCCCAATCATGTGCACATAAATATCATATGCTAGCTAGCATGTACAGATAGTCATACAGATCTAACAGATCACTAACATAGCATGATCCTATAACCAGGATACCCGTCTAACAGATCATTAACCATAGCATCATCCTATATACTAGGATACCGACCTAACCGGTCACTAACATAGCATTAACCTCTATACCAGGATACTGAGCTAACAGGTCACTAAGCGTATCATCATGCAATAACCAGGATAACAATGTTGGATTAGGCGTCTAAGCCCATAACTATAATTGGTATGTACTTGACCCGAGAGTAGCATGGTCCATTTGGGTTGCCTTCACTAAAGCAATTTGATTGGATGGACTTTTGAGAAGAGGTTATTTATGATTTGTTAATATATTATAAGTTCTAATATATTAATATGAAATCATGTTATTTAATTAGTATTGATGAGGAATTAATTTGGAATTAATTTACTGATCAAAAGAGACTAATTAAATTAACGGGGACTGATTATGTAAATCAGTGATATATATATTGTTTGGGCTATTGATCCATGATGGGCTAAGTTTATGTAAGTATCTATGAAGAGTTAGCCCACACGAAATATGGATCATAACCCAAGTGTATGGATTAGGGTTTACCCATGACTCTTGGTTTCCTACACTATATATATGACACCCCTTTGGCCTAAAATTGGTTGAACATGTATTCTTGGAGAAGCATAGCCAAATTTTAGTGCTCCATATTCTCTCTCAAAAAGTCCTCCATTTTTTCATGGTGTTTGTGAACCATTTGAGGCATCACATTTGAGGTGCTAAGTTCTTAAAGGCCAAAACTACAAGCAAGAATAAAGATGTAATTATATAACTCAATTCTATGTTGTTTATGTCAATTGTATGCTAGTTGTAGGCTTCATGCTTTGGAAACAATATTACATGTATAATTAGAGAAAACTAGATCCAAAGCAATTAGGGTTGTATGTGCACCATATGATGTTAGAGTACATAAAACCCAAAAGTGGTATCAGAGCTTAGGATTGTTTTCTGTTACATTTGATGCTTGCTATTTTTCAAAGTTGAAAAAATCGATTTTCTGGCCTCTGACTGATGAAGTCGCCGAGTCCACTGGCTGACTCGACGAGTCCACTTAGTAAAAGGGCAACTCGACGGGTCATGATCATGCACTCGAGGGGTCATGATCATGCACTCGACGAGCAGATACCTCTGGTTGCAGAATTTCGAGTATTTGGCCAAAATTGGACTACGATCATTACCACAAACTGTTTTGTAATCATAAAAAATGTTTTTTTTATTTGGTAATGATGATCCTCATCCAATTAAAGGACAATTGTCAAATTTAAGATAATAAGATAATTATTTGTATTATTTGATATGAATTGCCTTACTATATGAGTTAATTTAGATCATGAAAAATTATATGATAATTTTGCTTGGTAAAATTGATCTTAAATCTTTTTTAATGTCCTCCATAACTTGTCCTCAAGTTATGGAACATGAAAAGTTTTTCCATAAAAACCACATTAACTCATAAGTTATGGAAAACCAAAAGGTTTTAAAGAGTTAAAAAACGTGTCCTGAAGTTTTGGTATTTGAAAAGTCTCAAATTAAGAAACTCTTGTAATTAAAAGGTGTAACTCTTGGGTTCATAACTTAAAAGTTAATTAAATAGCTTTAATTTTGAATTTTTAATAACCTAGTTGCTTTGAATAGTTCAATTACGCCTCATGGACTTTATTAAATTAATTAAAGAGTTTAATCAAAAGAGAAGTTTAATAAATCCATAATAACATGGTTTAAGATTAATTAAATTAAGAGTATAATTTATTAATAGATTAAACCACCAAGTATTTTAAAAGTTTAAAATACACTCTTATACAATATAAAATTAAAAGTTTAATATATTATATATGTATAAGTAAAAAGTCAGTCTTACCATTAGTAGGCCTCATTCATGAAGCCGGTGTATAAGGGGGTATAAGGTTACTATCTATAAAATGGTGGTTTAATGGGTCTCCACTCTCACCCACTGCTTCCTTGACTGGTGGAGGGTAGTTATCCGAACGGGTAGGATAGGACATTAATTCTCATTAAAAGTATAATGAAAATATCAAGTAACTAAACACTTATAAATTCCCAATCTTAGTTACTTAGGAAAAATGTGAATTTGGCGCTAACCCATGAAATTGCACTTTTCTGTGGTTAACCGAGACACTAATCTGGGACTGACAGTGTGTGGCAAAGGGTAGCTTGATGTTAATCATGGATCAATGGAGCGTGTGTGGTTAACCGGAACATTGATTGAATGATTTGTAACATTAAGTGTACCAAGCTAATTTTCATGGTTATTCACACCTTGTTTGTGATCCTCGGCATCCCAGTCACAAACTTGAAGGGCACAATCGAGATTAAACATGTCATTGAAAACTTTAATGAATCTCAAAAGAATCTAGGAATTTCAATTCATTTAAAACTTAATAATCAATTTTCGTTTTTCATGGTGGAAATTGGTAAATCATCATTTACCTACCTTCAAATATTTTGCAATTGGATTACGGCATTCCTCTTCCGAATTGTAAAATATTGTGTTGGGTCCTAACCTTAATATTTCATTTGGGTGTTATATTAAGGACTTAAATCAACCAACTTGAATTTCTCCCTTGTAGATGTCTAGTTCTGACAACTATGGTCTTCCTGAATCTTTTGAATATAAATTTTCTTATAAAGATGACATTCCACAAGACGGTCGAGGTGATAGATAAATCCCTTCTTCGTTCTGTAGTGGAACTTCTCTTCCTCCACCTCCTCCAATAATTCTCCCTGACCCACAAGTTCAAAGACTTGAAAATTTCAAGGTCACTCAAGTCCTATTGGCTAGCAAAGACCTAGATGGAAGGTCTTTGTGTGCACATGTCTTGGAGATGAACTCACACATTAATAGGCTGGGAATGTTGGGTGTTGTTGTTTCAAGGAAGTTGGCTATTGACTTGGTTCTTCAATCACTTCCTAATTCATATAGCGGGTTCTTTAATGACTACTATATGGGAGATCACGACATTACCCTTATTGATCTAACATATTTGCTTGTTGCTGCTGAATCAGGAATGATTTGGTGCACTGGTAATGCAAATTTGATTGGAAGATCTATTTCCAAAACATCCATGGACATTGACAATGGCAACATTGGAAGTCTAGAAAACCTTTCTCTTCCCAATGGAAAGGGATCGGCCATGGTCAAGTCATTTGATCAAATGGTAAAAAGAAATTCTAAGTTTCAGATAGTCCCGTGTACCATTCCCAAAGATTCCATATGTTTATGTTGTCAAAAGAAGGGGCGTTGATTGCAAAGCTGCATATTTACCTGAAAGATCGCAAGGATGGTAATGTCAAAAAGTTTGACTCTACTTCATGTAAGTCAACTATCTAACTCTATTAAGTTCCTATTTGGAGATTCTTAATACATGATGTAATGTAATTACATTTTGATGTTTTGTAGGATCGAAGAAAAGAAAGGAAGCTTAAAGGAAGAGTAAGTTGATTCTGATCGCGAAGAGATGGATTTCGATCGCATAGTTCGATGATCAGAATCTTGAGCTACTGCTTAAGAGTTCTGGTAGATTGCTTAGGACTAGATAACAACATAGTTTTCATATGTATTTGCACTGTAAGGAAAAGTTTTCCACAATTTTAGTAAATAAATTTTGATTTTATCTTATTTTAAGATTCCTTGCAATGGCATTTGTGAAAATAGTTGTTTATGTGTTTCCATTGATAGCATATTGGAAAATGGATTTGGTTCTTTCGTTTGAGGTAGTATCAAGATTTACCAAATAATGAAAGATTCTCATCGCCCAACTTTCAGTTGGATAGAAACTTTGAATCATGCAACTTGTATTGTGTGATCAATGAGAACCTTCGTCTTTGGGAAATTAAGACTAATTCCTAGTTCATATGTATATGTGATGTAACATCCCGTTATTTTCTGTTTGTAAAGTCAACTCTGGTCAACCAAAGTTAAACAAAGGTCAACTAAAGTCCTTTTTATTAATTGGGTTTTTATTTAGGTTATGATAATAACATTTATTTGTTAAAATCCTTATAATAACCATAGTTGAAATTGGAATGAAAATGTTTGAAAACCGAGAAACTTCGCATACGATTTATTGCCTCGGACGGCAAACACTTCGGGCCACAAAGAGCTTACGGCCGTAAACTCGTCGGACCGTAAACTCCTCGCAAGCCGTAAACGAGGCTACGACCGTAAACACCTCGCCGACTTCGGACCGCAAACTAATCGGCCGTAAACCCTCGCATATATATATATATATATATATATATATATATATATATATATATATATATATATATAATTACAACCAATCATAAATATAATTGGAAAAGTTACACCAAAGCATATGTTTACATGATTCAAATCAATTACATTATGATGACAAAATGAACTGTTTGACGATTTATCGTCCCATCCTCAAAACGCTGTTGATTTCCTGTTTCACTGAATTCCTGAGAATACAAGTAGTTTTGAAAAAGTGTCAACAATTAAGTTGGTGAGTTCATAAGCTTTTGATAGTAAGAGTTTGAAAACCGATCTTTTTTAATGAGTTGTATGTTACCAAGAAAAATCAAATATTTTCCTTAATGTGTAAATGTAGTCTTAAATACCAAGACTGAAAGTGTATAGTAATATCCGTACTTAGTGATAATAAAAGTGATTTTAAATCGACATAAAACCCCTTTTGATTTATAAAAATTCCAGTAAACTTTATGTGTTGTTAACTCCCTATGTGAGTCGCTATAACCGTACTATGACTGAATGAACCTGCCACGGCGTTTCTCAGGCGCCGAAAATTGTTATGACATTTGTCACCCGTAGACCTGCAGGTCCCACTGTAGCTAACAGCAAGGTGTGGGGTGTCAAACCCAATATAGATCTATACACAACTATCACGCTCTCCCTACAAGAGACTCTGGTTATAACTACCAGGAATTTTAAACCGTACTCTAGGAGTACTAAGAAGATTGTCACACAATTTAAGTTAACAAGTTTACGTGTGGTGTGCATGAGTGTAAAGCCTTTTTCTGTGGGAATAAAACCTTCCAAAATGTGTTTGTTGTGTTGATGGAAACATAAACCATACCTATTATAGTTTATCAAAACAAGGGTAGTAGTAGTAATGTATGTAAACTATACTTAACATAGTTTATCCAAATGTTTGTATGTAATAGATGTACTTTGATTATAACAATTTGTTATTTCTATGCTTTATCTAGAAAAATCCATTTGTTAACTGTTGTATGTCCTTATACTAAGACAAAATGTCATATATTGCAATAACATATAATCACATAAAGATATACACCTTGCTCAACATGTTATAAGGTGTGATGAAGTTGATAGCATTTTTCTGTTGTTAACAATTTCTATTACTGTTCTTAGGAAATTTGTAAAAAAATCATCAAAGGTCCAAATCAGAATCCGTAAACTCTGAGAGTTTGGAAAATGAGTCTAGTTTGTTCATATATTTTATTATGATTTTTAATGACCTCCAACTTGTGTGAAAAAGTCCATAACCACAGACTGGTCCGGATTGATGTTTGAAATGATAGGCAGTTTTGTAAAAATCACCATAAATTGTAGAAAACTCTTATGGTGATGTGCAAGTAGCCATTTTAAAGCTAAGAACTTGAACTACTTGCACCTTGTACAGTTTTGAAAACAAAAATGTTTAAGTTGACCAAAACAGTCCGTGAATGGAGTCCAACTTTTCTGATGAAATCTGTTAGAAGAATTTAGTTGTGTTCTTAGTGTTTTAACTTGTATTCCCCCCTTAAAACGTAAGAAAACATGAAAATGTAGGGGTATGAACTCACCTTGTGTGATTTCAGTGGATGAGTGTTGGAGAAGGGAAGTGTTCAACTCAAGAACACTTGAAGAAGCCTTGAAGATTTCTAGAATCTAACACCAAAGGGATGGAATTTGTGTGAGCAACCCATGATTTGAGTAGAATGAAGTGTAATAATCACAAGGAGGATGAGTTATACTTACCAAGAGTGGAAGAAAACTTGATGATCAGACTTGAAATCCCGAAATTGAGAGAGAAAGTTGGAGAGAAAAGTTGTGTTTGATCTTTGGTGGAAATGAGTGAAGTGGGTGAAATGAAGAGAGAGAGTGGGAGTCTTTCAGCTCTTTGGACGAGATAATGGCTGAAAATGATGAGAAAGTACCTTGACATGACCAAGGTAGGGTGGGAGGAGTGGCTGGCCATAGAGTGGGTGGGGGGGTTGCTTGTGTCATAAAGTAAAGCAAGGTCTACACTCCACCTTAATTACTCCAACCACTAAATCTTGGATAAGATTTGCATTAAAAACGTGATTAATTAAGACATATGGGTCTTAATATGTTAAAATAAAGTTTTGGGTGGAAATCCCTCGTTAAAATAATTAAAGACGGGCTTAAAACTGAGTCGGGGTCGAAAAACGCAAAATCCGAAGTCAGGAGGTGATTCCGGTCTTGGTCGCTGAAGTGGACCCGAAGTGGAGCTCAGTCGCGGATGCAGAAGGAAGGCGCTGCGGTCCGAAGTTAAGAGGCTGCGGTCCGAAGTCAGGAGAACCGGAAGCGAACATCAGATGCGGGCTCCATGCCGCTGCGGTCGGTGGCTGCGGTCGGCGGCTGCTGGCTGCGGCTTGCTGGTTGCGGCTGCGGCTGCTGGCTGCGGCTAGATGGCCGCGGCTCCTCAAGGAGACTCCGGTTCAAGGAGGGTTTGATCCCTATAGAAGGGCTCCGGCCCTAAGAGGCTATTTTCCAAGGTATCTTCCCGTTTCGCATGGTTTTTCACCAAGTCAAGTGTCGGGACGCCCCAATTGATTACAAAAAGATCAAGAGAGGTTTTGAGAGAGATTTGGAAGAGATTTGACATACTTGGAGAGATTTCTCATTCAGAGAGAGATTTGGGAGAGATTTCACATTCTTGGAGAGATTTCTCATTCAGAGAGAGATTTGGGAGAGATTTCACATTCTTGGAGAGATTTGGGAGAGATTTCACATTCTTGGAGAGATTTGGGAGAGATTTCACATTCTTGGAGAGATTTCTCATTCAGAGAGAGATTTGGGAGAGATTTCACATACTTGGAGAGATTTGGGAGAGATTTGTCATATAGAAAGATAGAGTGAAAAAGATTAAGAGAGGTTCCATTTATGACCTTTTTGAGTGTCCGGCTTCGCAACGCAAGGTCGGTAAACCCCGTTAAGCCATGTTTTAGTGTCCTACACACTCCCGATGAGTGTGCAATAGTGTTTTTATCTCTTTGGTTCATTGTTTAGCACTATCAAGGTTAAGGAAAATTAAACACACGAATTTTCCAATTGATGTTTTCTCATTAAATTAGCGAATTGTTCAGTAGTTACATAACGTAAACCCTAATATACAAGGGTTGACTGCGTTGACTGGTTTGACTTGTTGACTTAGTTCGACTTTGACTTGACCAGAATTTGACGGTTGTCACATCATCCCCCCGTTAGAAGGAATTTCGTCCCGAAATTTGCATTTTGACTGGGACTTCAAGAGTTTGGGAAAAGATGCGGGTATTTTTGTTTCATTTGATCCTCGCGTTCCCAGGTGGACTCGGGTCCTCGTTTTGCATTCCAACGAACCTTCACAATGGGAATACGACTTTGTTTTGTTCTTTTGATTTCCCGATCCATGATCTCGACTGGTTCTTCCACGAAGGTGAGGCTCTTGTGGAGCTTGATCTCGTCGAGGGAGATTACAAGAGCCTCGTCGGATAGATACTTCTGCAAGTTCGAGAGGTGGCGGGTAGAATGTACTTTACTAAGCTCGTGGGGTAGATTGAAGTTGCGAGTTACAGGGCTGATTCTGGCAAGAATCTCGAAGGGCCTAATTATCTTGGGTTTTAGCTTTCCACGCTTTCCGAAGCGTACTAAGCCTTCCCAGAATGAGACTTCCAGAGGAATTTGGTCTCTCACTCTGGAGTTCTAATGGTTTCTCCCTCTTGCTTCTCTTCCCAGTCAAGGGTTGCTCCCTTCAGGGTCAAAGTCGTAAGAGGTTCCGTCGACGCCTTTGGTGCTGACAAATTCTCAACGGTTTTGATTAATTGAAAGGGTCCTCAAGAATTCCCACATCACTAATAATGTGTCTTAGGAATTTGACTCTTCAATTCCAAAACTCGTATCTAGAGAACTTCGGGTAAGGCTTCTCTGATCGTATTGTTTCCACGATTTGTTGTAGCTGCTCTCTTTGGTTTCCTTCTTACTACGAGGGTAGATAAGCAAGTCATTTATAAGGACAATGACAAACTGATCCCAGTAAGAATGGCGTACCCTATTCATTAAGTTCATGAATACTGCGGGCGGGTTGGTCCTATCCGAGGGGTATTACTACGGACTCGCAGCGTCTGCATCGAGTTTGGAAGATTGTCCTCAGACATCCTTCTCCAATACTCGCGACTGGTGATATTCGGATCTCAGGTCCATTCCTGAAGGGTAGCTCGTTCCTTGCGGTTGGTCGGCCTAGTCGTCTATGCGAGGCAGATAGTAATGATTTCTACTGGAGATATTGTCGGGGCCTCTGAAGTCGAGGGACCTACGAACAATTTGCCTTTCTTCTTGAAGAACCAGACTGGAGCTCTCCATGGTGAGAAGTTTGGTCCTTCAATTCCATTGTTGAGTAGTTCGTTAGGTTTGACCTGACAGTTCTTGCAGCTCGGTAGGGGGTTAGACTGTAGGGCGATCTGGTTACTGGAGTCGTACCGGGTCCTAAGTTTGTTCGTATGACGATGCGATTACCCGTAGTCTTGGGCAGTCTCCGTCCTGAAGTTCATATTAGATTGAACTTGACGTACCGCCCGAGTGGTACTTCGGGGAGGTTTGTTGAGGTTTCTTCGGAAAGGATAAGAAACCTGAGGTACTCTACGCATGAGTACTTCGAAGTTCTGGAATGACGGCTTCGCTAGAAAGATGATTTCGGAGGAAGAGATTTACGCACGAAACTGGTATTGTGAGGATCGGATGGACTCCAGTCGTATGATAAAAATCGGAGTCACTTGGAAATAAAGGCACTAGATTCGATCATAAAGGCGTTACAGACAAAACACAATTGTGCAACTTTTAACAGAGTTACAGTACCATAGATTTAGTACAAGACTATTGTTGCGAACTAGGTATACTACAAAAGACAAGTATACGCAGCACGAGGGTCCCTTTACTGACGGGGTCTCGCAAAAGACCAGACTCTAGTTGCACTAGTTTTAAACAGTTTATGAGTCTGTTACTACGAACGCCTTAGATACTTTATATCATGATTTCTGACAGGTCACTCTATGATCGAGCGGTATATGCATGTCGTATGAAATTTGATATTGGTGAAATCGTCGAGTGGGTGGCTCCACCCTAATCCCACTACTAGACATGGAATAGGAGTCAGGATGGAATTATTTGTTTCAAGTCTTTAGTATTTTGATTATAATTAACGCCGATGTATGTACAATGTCATCACAGCTTACAGGTAATGATCCTAAGGTCATATATGAGTGTCTTTGGTTTGATTTGAACGAGAGAGTATTTTAACTACTTTTAGAATGACGGTGATTTTAGCAAGCATACCAAATTCATTACAAACATATGGTACTTAAACGTTTTGTCGTCGGGAACATTACAAAAGTCCTAGTAAGATTCTTTGTTACCCTTGTTGGTTAGTCTGTCACACTCCTTCGGCTCCCCCGTCATTCTTCTCAGTCGGACAGTCTCTCTTGAAGTGTCCTGTTTTGCCACATAGGAAGCACACTGGACTTACCTTGGTATTGGTGGTTGAAGTGATGTTCTGAGTCGGGGCCTTGCAGAAACGGACGGTATGTCCTTTCCTGTTGCAGTTGTTACAGTGTAAAATCCAGCAAGCTCCTGTGCGATGGTAGCCACACTGGTTACACCTTGGAAGTGATCCCTCATATGGTCTGGCCGGTGTTTGGGTGACAGACCTTGTGGCTAGTGTCGAGGCGTGTGTCGCGACTGCTGTTGTAATTGTAGGGGTGGCCATGGGTTGTTGTCTTTAGCGAGTGTTTGAGATTGGTTGCGCTCCTTTTTGTTCCAAAACTTTCGCTTCTTGTTCGTAGGTTTGTGGCCTGAGGCATGTTCGTTGGTAGACGCCCGCTGGTGTTCTTGATTGTTAATGCAGTTAGTATTTCCGACACCATCTCCGTGCCTGCTGGCGTGGTTAGCATTGAGCTGCGCCATGACGGCTGCCACGGCTGCCGTGACTGCAGCTTGAAAAGTAGCAGAGTCTATCTGCAGGGTTGGCGTCTTGCTAGTTGGTTGGTTGCCTCTTGGTGAAGACATAACTCTGTTTCATGATGAAAAACGACTTCGTGAGTGGGGATAATTATCTCAAGTGCATTCTTACGATTTATATTCACATATATAAATTTTTGCACATTGTTGTACTATTCTTAGTGTTTCTGCTAACGTTCCTGAGATGGAGTTATGGTAGTGAGTAAAAGTAGGTTTCATACCGGGTCCTAAGTTTGTTCGTATGACGATGCGATTACCCGTAGTCTTGGGCAGTCTCCGTCCTGAAGTTCATATTAGATTGAACTTGACGTACCGCCCGAGTGGTACTTCGGGGAGGTTTGTTGAGGTTTCTTCGGAAAGGATAAGAAACCTGAGGTACTCTACGCATGAGTACTTCGAAGTTCTGGAATGACGGCTTCGCTAGAAAGATGATTTCGGAGGAAGAGATTTACGCACGAAACTGGTATTGTGAGGATCGGATGGACTCCAGTCGTATGATAAAAATCGGAGTCACTTGGAAATAAAGGCACTAGATTCGATCATAAAGGCGTTACAGACAAAACACAACTGTGCAACTTTTAACAGAGTTAAAGTACCATAGATTTACTACAAGACTATTGCTGCGAACTAGGTATACTACAAAAGACAAGTATACGCAGCACGAGGGTCCCTTTACTGACGGGGTCTCGCAAAAGACCAGACTCTAGTTGCACTAGTTTTAAACATTTTATGAGTCTGTTACTACGAACGCCTTAGATACTTTATATCATGATTTCTGACAGGTCACTCTATGATCGAGCGGTATATGCATGTCGTATGAAATTTGATATTGGTGAAATCGTCGAGTGGGTGGCTCCACCCTAATCCCACTACTAGACATGGAACAGGAGTCAGGATGGTATTATTTGTTTCAAGTCTTTAGTATTTTGATTATAATTAACCCCGATGTATGTACAATGTCATCACAGCTTACAGGTAATGATCCTAAGGTCATATATGACTGTCTTTGGTTTGATTTGAACAAGAGAGTATTTTAACTACTTTTAGAATGACGGTGATTTTAGCAAGCATACCAAATTCATTACAAACATATGGTACTTAAACGTTTTGTCTTCGGGAACATTACAAAAGTCCTAGTAAGATTCTTTGTTACCCTTGCTGGTTAGTCTGTCACACTCCTCCGGCTCCCCCGTCATTCTTCTCAGTCGGACAGTCTCTCTTGAAGTGTCCTGTTTTGCCACATAGGAAGCACACTGGACTTACCTTGGTATTGGTGGTTGAAGTGATGTTCTGAGTCGGGGCCTTGCAGAAACGGACGGTATGTCCTTTCCTGTTGCAGTTGTTACAGTGTAAAATCCGGCAAGCTCCTGTGCGATGGTAGCCACACTGGTTACACCTTGGAAGTGATCCCTCATATGGTCTGGCCGGTGTTTGGGTGACAGACCTTGTGGCTAGTGTCGAGGCGTGTGTCGCGACTGCTGTTGTAATTGTAGGGGTGGCCATGGGTTGTTGTCTTTAGCGAGTCTTTGAGATTGGTTGCGCTCCTTTTTGTTCCAAAACTTTTGCTTCTTGTTCGTAGGTTTGTGGCCTGAGGCATGTTCGTTGGTAGACGCCCGCTGGTGTTCTTGATTGTTAATGCGGTTAGTATTTCCGACACCATCTCCGTGCCTGCTGGCGTGGTTAGCATTGAGCTGCGCCATGACGGCTGCCACGGCTGCCGTGACTGCAGCTTGAAAAGTAGCAGAGTCTATCTGCAGGGTTGGCGTCTTGCTAGTTGGTTGGTTGCCTCTTGGTGAAGACATAACTCTGTTTCATGATGAAAAACGACTTCGTGAGTGGGGATAATTATCTCAAGTGCATTCTTACGATTTATATTCACATATATAAATTTTTGCACATTGTTGTACTATTCTTAGTGTTTCTGCTAACGTTCCTGAGATGGAGTTATGGTAGTGAGTAAAAGTAGGTTTCATACCGGGTCCTAAGTTTGTTCGTATGACGATGCGATTACCCGTAGTCTTGGGCAGTCTCTGTCCTGAAGTTCATATTAGATTGAACTTGACGTACCGCCCGAGTGGTACTTCGAGGAGGTTTGTTGAGGTTTCTTCGGAAAGGATAAGAAACCTGAGGTACTCTACGCATGAGTACTTCGAAGTTCTGGAATGACGGCTTCGCTAGAAAGATGATTTCGGAGGAAGAGATTTACGCACGAAACTGGTATTGTGAGGATCGGATGGACTCCAGTCGTATGATAAAAATCGGAGTCACTTGGAAATAAAGGCACTAGATTCGATCATAAAGGCGTTACAGACAAAACACAACTGTGCAACTTTTAACAGAGTTACAGTACCATAGATTTACTACAAGACTATTGCTGCGAACTAGGTATACTACAAAAGACAAGTATACGCAGCACGAGGGTCCCTTTACTGACGGGGTCTCGCAAAAGACCAGACTCTAGTTGCACTAGTTTTAAACAGTTTATGAGTCTGTTACTACGAACGCCTTAGATACTTTATATCATGATTTCTGACAGGTCACTCTATGATCGAGCGGTATATGCATGTCGTATGAAATTTGATATTGGTGAAATCGTCGAGTGGGTGGCTCCACCCTAATCCCACTACTAGACATGGAACAGGAGTCAGGATGGAATTATTTGTTTCAAGTCTTTAGTATTTTGATTATAATTAACGCCGATGTATGTACAATGTCATCACAGCTTACAGGTAATGATCCTAAGGTCATATATGAGTGTCTTTGGTTTGATTTGAACGAGAGAGTATTTTAACTACTTTTAGAATGACGGTGATTTTAGCAAGCATACCAAATTCATTACAAACATATGGTACTTAAACGTTTTGTCGTCGGGAACATTACAAAAGTCCTAGTAAGATTCTTTGTTACCCTTGCTGGTTAGTCTGTCACACTCCTTCGGCTCCCCCGTCATTCTTCTCAGTCGGACAGTCTCTCTTGAAGTGTCCTGTTTTGCCACATAGGAAGCACACTGGACTTACCTTGGTATTGGTGGTTGAAGTGATGTTCTGAGTCGGGGCCTTGCAGAAACGGACGGTATGTCCTTTCCTGTTGCAGTTGTTACAGTGTAAAATCCAGCAAGCTCCTGTGCGATGGTAGCCACACTGGTTACACCTTGGAAGTGATCCCTCATATGGTCTGGCCGGTGTTTGGGTGACAGACCTTGTGGCTAGTGTCGAGGCGTGTGTCGCGACTGCTGTTGTAATTGTAGGGGTGGCCATGGGTTGTTGTCTTTAGCGAGTGTTTGAGATTGGTTGCGCTCCTTTTTGTTCCAAAACTTTCGCTTCTTGTTCGTAGGTTTGTGGCCTGAGGCATGTTCGTTGGTAGACGCCCGCTGGTGTTCTTGATTGTTAATGCAGTTAGTATTTCCGACACCATCTCCGTGCCTGCTGGCGTGGTTAGCATTGAGCTGCGCCATGACGGCTGCCACGGCTGCCGTGACTGCAGCTTGAAAAGTAGCAGAGTCTATCTGCAGGGTTGGCGTCTTGCTAGTTGGTTGGTTGCCTCTTGGTGAAGACATAACTCTGTTTCATGATGAAAAACGACTTCGTGAGTGGGGATAATTATCTCAAGTGCATTCTTACGATTTATATTCACATATATAAATTTTTGCACATTGTTGTACTATTCTTAGTGTTTCTGCTAACGTTCCTGAGATGGAGTTATGGTAGTGAGTAAAAGTAGGTTTCATACCGGGTCCTAAGTTTGTTCGTATGACGATGCGATTACCCGTAGTCTTGGGCAGTCTCCGTCCTGAAGTTCATATTAGATTGAACTTGACGTACCGCCCGAGTGGTACTTCGGGGAGGTTTGTTGAGGTTTCTTCGGAAAGGATAAGAAACCTGAGGTACTCTACGCATGAGTACTTCGAAGTTCTGGAATGACGGCTTCGCTAGAAAGATGATTTCGGAGGAAGAGATTTACGCACGAAACTGGTATTGTGAGGATCGGATGGACTCCAGTCGTATGATAAAAATCGGAGTCACTTGGAAATAAAGGCACTAGATTCGATCATAAAGGCGTTACAGACAAAACACAACTGTGCAACTTTTAACAGAGTTAAAGTACCATAGATTTACTACAAGACTATTGCTGCGAACTAGGTATACTACAAAAGACAAGTATACGCAACACGAGGGTCCCTTTACTGACGGGGTCTCGCAAAAGACCAGACTCTAGTTGCACTAGTTTTAAACATTTTATGAGTCTGTTACTACGAACGCCTTAGATACTTTATATCATGATTTCTGACAGGTCACTCTATGATCGAGCGGTATATGCATGTCGTATGAAATTTGATATTGGTGAAATCGTCGAGTGGGTGGCTCCACCCTAATCCCACTACTAGACATGGAACAGGAGTCAGGATGGTATTATTTGTTTCAAGTCTTTAGTATTTTGATTATAATTAACCCCGATGTATGTACAATGTCATCACAGCTTACAGGTAATGATCCTAAGGTCATATATGACTGTCTTTGGTTTGATTTGAACAAGAGAGTATTTTAACTACTTTTAGAATGACGGTGATTTTAGCAAGCATACCAAATTCATTACAAACATATGGTACTTAAACGTTTTGTCTTCGGGAACATTACAAAAGTCCTAGTAAGATTCTTTGTTACCCTTGCTGGTTAGTCTGTCACACTCCTCCGGCTCCCCCGTCATTCTTCTCAGTCGGACAGTCTCTCTTGAAGTGTCCTGTTTTGCCACATAGGAAGCACACTGGACTTACCTTGGTATTGGTGGTTGAAGTGATGTTCTGAGTCGGGGCCTTGCAGAAACGGACGGTATGTCCTTTCCTGTTGCAGTTGTTACAGTGTAAAATCCGGCAAGCTCCTGTGCGATGGTAGCCACACTGGTTACACCTTGGAAGTGATCCCTCATATGGTCTGGCCGGTGTTTGGGTGACAGACCTTGTGGCTAGTGTCGAGGCGTGTGTCGCGACTGCTGTTGTAATTGTAGGGGTGGCCATGGGTTGTTGTCTTTAGCGAGTCTTTGAGATTGGTTGCGCTCCTTTTTGTTCCAAAACTTTTGCTTCTTGTTCGTAGGTTTGTGGCCTGAGGCATGTTCGTTGGTAGACGCCCGCTGGTGTTCTTGATTGTTAATGCGGTTAGTATTTCCGACACCATCTCCGTGCCTGCTGGCGTGGTTAGCATTGAGCTGCGCCATGACGGCTGCCACGGCTGCCGTGACTGCAGCTTGAAAAGTAGCAGAGTCTATCTGCAGGGTTGGCGTCTTGCTAGTTGGTTGGTTGCCTCTTGGTGAAGACATAACTCTGTTTCATGATGAAAAACGACTTCGTGAGTGGGGATAATTATCTCAAGTGCATTCTTACGATTTATATTCACATATATAAATTTTTGCACATTGTTGTACTATTCTTAGTGTTTCTGCTAACGTTCCTGAGATGGAGTTATGGTAGTGAGTAAAAGTAGGTTTCATACCGGGTCCTAAGTTTGTTCGTATGACGATGCGATTACCCGTAGTCTTGGGCAGTCTCTGTCCTGAAGTTCATATTAGATTGAACTTGACGTACCGCCCGAGTGGTACTTCGAGGAGGTTTGTTGAGGTTTCTTCGGAAAGGATAAGAAACCTGAGGTACTCTACGCATGAGTACTTCGAAGTTCTGGAATGACGGCTTCGCTAGAAAGATGATTTCGGAGGAAGAGATTTACGCACGAAACTGGTATTGTGAGGATCGGATGGACTCCAGTCGTATGATAAAAATCGGAGTCACTTGGAAATAAAGGCACTAGATTCGATCATAAAGGCGTTACAGACAAAACACAACTGTGCAACTTTTAACAGAGTTACAGTACCATAGATTTACTACAAGACTATTGCTGCGAACTAGGTATACTACAAAAGACAAGTATACGCAGCACGAGGGTCCCTTTACTGACGGGGTCTCGCAAAAGACCAGACTCTAGTTGCACTAGTTTTAAACAGTTTATGAGTCTGTTACTACGAACGCCTTAGATACTTTATATCATGATTTCTGACAGGTCACTCTATGATCGAGCGGTATATGCATGTCGTATGAAATTTGATATTGGTGAAATCGTCGAGTGGGTGGCTCCACCCTAATCCCACTACTAGACATGGAACAGGAGTCAGGATGGAATTATTTGTTTCAAGTCTTTAGTATTTTGATTATAATTAACGCCGATGTATGTACAATGTCATCACAGCTTACAGGTAATGATCCTAAGGTCATATATGAGTGTCTTTGGTTTGATTTGAACGAGAGAGTATTTTAACTACTTTTAGAATGACGGTGATTTTAGCAAGCATACCAAATTCATTACAAACATATGGTACTTAAACGTTTTGTCGTCGGGAACATTACAAAAGTCCTAGTAAGATTCTTTGTTACCCTTGCTGGTTAGTCTGTCACACTCCTCCGGCTCCCCCATCATTCTTCTCAGTCGGACAGTCTCTCTTGAAGTGTCCTGTTTTGCCACATAGGAAGCACACTGGACTTACCTTGGTATTGGTGGTTGAAGTGATGTTCTGAGTCGGGGCCTTGCAGAAACGGACGGTATGTCCTTTCTTGTTGCAGTTGTTACAGTGTAAAATCCGGCAAGCTCCTGTGCGATGGTAGCCACACTGGTTACACCTTGGAAGTGATCCCTCATATGGTCTGGCCGGTGTTTGGGTGACAGACCTTGTGGCTAGTGTCGAGGCGTGTGTCGCGACTGCTGTTGTAATTGTAGGGGTGGCCATGGGTTGTTGTCTTTAGCGAGTCTTTGAGATTGGTTGCGCTCCTTTTTGTTCCAAAACTTTCGCTTCTTGTTCGTAGGTTTGTGGCCTGAGGCATGTTCGTTGGTAGACGCCCGCTGGTGTTCTTGATTGTTAATGCGGTTAGTATTTCCGACACCATCTCCGTGCCTGCTGGCGTGGTTAGCATTGAGCTGCGCCCTGACGGCTGCCACGGCTGCCGTGACTGCAGCTTGAAAAGTAGCAGAGTCTATCTGCAGGGTTGGCATCTTGCTAGTTGGTTGGTTGCCTCTTGGTGAAGACATAACTCTGTTTCATGATGAAAAACGACTTCGTGAGTGGGGATAATTATCTCAAGTGCATTCTTACGATTTATATTCACATATATAAATTTTTGCACATTGTTGTACTATTCTTAGTGTTTCTGCTAACGTTCCTGAGATGGAGTTATGGTAGTGAGTAAAAGTAGGTTTCATACTGGCGTTAGGCTTTACTCATCTAGGGATCATGTTTGCCCAAACACACTTAGCTGAGGAGTTTTGATGGGATCCGGTGTATTAGTGCTCGTATGATCGCACCCTATAGGTCTACGAAGAAAGCACCTTTCCTCCAAAATGTTTAAAGGTGAGACGATAATGAGTTTTTAGAATGGCTATACGTCGTGAGTTTTCTAACTAAGTTTATCTTAGTTCATTTTGTAATGTATTTCGGTTGTTTTATGGTGTTCTGAAAGCATTTCATAATGAGAACCTATTTATGATAAACTCATGTATTTTAGTAGTTCTGTATCCAAGTGAAACCTTGAAATTTGATCCAACCTTTGAAAGAGAATTGGGAGTGATCCCGTAGCTAAATTACCCTAGTCCAACAACTTGACTAGAGTGGGTTTCAGATAGACTCCTATGATAGTATGATGGAAGTATTTGAACAAAGAGTGACATAGAATTTAGACGACTGACAATGTCATTGATGTTTAAGATGTAACAAGCTTGGGAAAATTGACCTTGTAGATGGTCTTACATCACATCCGGAGTAGGAAAGTTTTGGCCGCCTAAGGGCCTAACTAAAAGTACTTACAGTACAAGATAGTTTCATAGAGAATGCCACATAGGACATAGATAGGAAAAACGATTCCTTTTTAACAGGGAAAGAAAGTAAGGCATCTACTACTGGCGGCGGTCATCCCTCTGGTGAACCCTCAGTTCAGCCAGTTGCCGCTCCATATCAAGCATGTGCCTTTCGTACACCCTTTGGCGTACTCGGAGTTTTATGACTCCGGCTCGTGTTTCAGCCAGTGCTTGCAGCAGGGTTTCATGGTCTCTCTCAGATTTTCCACGAGTGTGCTCAAGGCGATTGGTGCGGATTGTATGCATTCTTGCATTTGCATCAATCTCTGCGATACGATGGAGAGCTGTTCTGCCCTGAATCTCGTTTCGGGCAACTCTACGGACCAGAATTGGAAGAATTCTGTCTGCCGAGCTTCCTTCGCTTATGTTGTAGAAGCTTCGGTATCCATTAAATGGCATAGGTTGGTCTTGCTCTTCGCTCCAGGTTTCCAAGCTCTCTACCCAAGGAGGCGTCGGGCTTTGAAAATCCGGACGAGGGTTAGGATTCGGAACAAGATCTATCGGGGTAGGTTCTCCACTTCAGGTTCGGAGTCAGAACTATCAGCAAAGCCTTCAGCTTGGTGACCATCCACATGGATTGGGTGATCATTCTCTGGCTCCTCTCCGAGCCATCCAGCATTGCCATGGTTAGGGTAGTACGGGTCGTCGTGGGGATGGAATCCAGTCATGATATCTACGCGAGAGAAGGGAATATAGGAAATAACTAAGTAGACGTACTAATTAGATAATTATAAGATGATCTTTATCAGATACTTCAATACTTGCTTAGTGCATACTAGTTATATGTATTCGGGACAGGATAGACCTTCGAATAAGCGACCCTAACCCTAAGTCCACAACCCAACGAGGAACAGGAAGTAAAGCAAAGATCCACAAATTCTAAGTCTATGACGTCCTGGATACATATAATACTTAATGTATCCACTAAGCAATTATTGACCTATTGATAAAAATCTATTTAGTTCTCAGATAAGTAATTATAGTAACACCAAATACCCCTATGGTATTTCATTGTGGTAGTGTTGGTAAGTTTTTAGACTTGTTGCCACATCACAACCATTCTTGGGCATATGCTAATCACTCCTCGGACCAGCATAGTTGATCAGGTTATGTCATTCCCAGGACTGACCATACATCCCCAAGCTTATTTGTGATATTCAACAATCGTAATACTTTTGTTCTTGTCATTGTGACACTGATTTTTGTATGAATGCAAGCACGTATACTTTATATAAGAAACTTTTTACTTCTAAAAGTATAGTTATTCGAAAATGTTAAATCAGAGACCTTAGTCCCAATGCATTTATAGTTTGTATATCTTATGTGGTCTGATATACTTAGTTCACTATAAACAATGCTCTGATACCAATCTGTCACACCCCCAAACCAAAGATGGCGCAAACGTCCGGGGGTGGACGACTTCATGTATAGTATCACAACAACGAGTATAATAGTGCTCAAAGTAATTACAACCAATCATAAATATAATTGGAAAAGTTACACCAAAGCATATGTTTACATGATTCAAATCAATTACATTATGATGACAAAATGAACTGTTTGACGATTTATCATCCCATCCTCAAAACGCTGTTGATTTCCTGTTTCACTGAATTCCTGAGAATACAAGTAGTTTTGAAAAAGTGTCAACAATTA
The DNA here is from genome assembly GCF_052849685.1 of Lactuca virosa. NCBI lineage: Eukaryota > Viridiplantae > Streptophyta > Magnoliopsida > Asterales > Asteraceae > Lactuca > Lactuca virosa. The sequence continues at coordinate 321,410,322 of NC_136429.1, forward strand.
AGTTGGTGAATTCATAAGCTTTTGATAGTAAGATTTTGAAAACCGATCTTTTTAATGAGTTGTATGTTACCAAGAAAAATCCAATATTTTCCTTAATGTGTAAATGTAGTCTTAAATACCAAGACTGAAAGTGTATAGTAATATCCGTACTTAGTGATAATAAAAGTGATTTTAAATCGACATAAAACCCCTTTTGATTTATAAAAATTCCAGTAAACTTTATGTGTTGTTAACTCCCTATGTGAGTCGCTATAACCGTACTATGACTGAATGAACCTGCCACGGCGTTTCTCAGGCGCCGAAAATTGTTATGACATTTGTCACCCGTAGACCTGCAGGTCCCACTGTAGCTAACAGCAAGGTGTGGGGTGTCAAACCCAATATAGATCTATACACAACTATCACGCTCTCCCTACAAGAGACTCTGGTTATAACTACCAGGAATTTTAAACCGTACTCTAGGAGTACTAAGAAGATTGTCTCACAATTTAAGTTAACAAGTTTACGTGTGGTGTGAATGAGTGTAAAGCCTTTTTCTGTGGGAATAAAACCTTCCGAAATGTGTTTGTTGTGTTGATGGAAACATAAACCATACATATTATAGTTTATCAAAACAAGGGTAGTAGTAGTAATGTATGTAAACTATACTTAACATAGTTTATCCAAGTGTTTGTATGTAATGGATGTACTTTGATTATAACAATTTGTTATTTCTATGCTTTATCTAGAAAAATCCATTTGTTAACTGTTGTATGTCCTTATACTAAGACAAAATGTCATATAATGCAATAACATATAATCACATAAAGATATACACCTTGCTCAACATGTTACAAGGTGTGATGAAGTTGATAGCATTTTTCTGTTGTTAACAATTTCTATTACTGTTCTTAGGAAATTTGTAGAAAAATCATCAAAGGTCCAAATCAGAATCCGTAAACTCTGAGAGTTTGGAAAATGAGTCTAGTTTGTTCATATATTTTATTATGATTTTTAATGACCTCCAAATTGTGTGAAAAAGTCCATAACCACAGACTTGTCCGGATTGTGCAAGTAGCCATTTTAAAGCTAAGAACTTGAACTACTTGCACCTTGTACAGTTTTGAAAACAAAAATGTTTAAGTTGACCAAAACAGTCCGTGAATGGAGTCCAACTTTTCTGATGAAAGCTGCTAGAAGAATTTAGTTGTGTTCTTAGTGTTTTAACTCTTATTCCCCCCCTTAAAACGTCAGAAAACATGAAAATGTAGGGGTATGAACTCACCTTGTGTGATTTAAGTGGATGAGTGTTGGAGAAGGGAAGTGTTCAACTCAAGAACACTTGAAGAAGCCTTGAAGATTTCGAGAATCTAACACCAAAGGGATGGAATTTGTGTGAGCAACCCATGATTTGAGTAGAATGAAGTGTAATAATCACAAGGAGGATGAGTTATACTTACCAAGAGTGGAAGAAAACTTGATGATCAGCCTTGAAATCCCGAAATTGAGAGAGAAAGTTGGAGAGAAAAGTTGTGTTTGATCTTTGGTGGAAATGAGTGAAGTGGGTGAAATGAAGAGAGAGAGTGGGAGTCTTTCAGCTCTTTGGACGAGATAATGGCTGAAAAATGATGAGAAAGTACCTTGACATGACCAAGGTAGGGTGGGAGGAGTGGCTGGCCATAGAGTGGGTGAGGGGGGGGGGGGGGTTGCTTGTGTCATAAAGTAAAGCAAGGTCAACACTCCACCTTAATTACTCCAACCACTAAATCTTGGATAAGATTTGCATTAAAAACGTGATTAATTAAGACATATGGGTCTTAATATGTTAAAATAAAGTTTTGGGTGGAAATCCCTCGTTAAAATAATTAAAGACGGGCTTAAAACTGAGTCGGGGTCGAAAACCGGGTAGAAAAACGCAAAATCCGAAGTCAGGAGGTGATTCCGGTCTTGGTCGCTGAAGTGGACCCGAAGTGGAGCTCAGTCGCGGATGCAGAAGGAAGCCGCTGCGGTCCGAAGTTAAGAGGCTGCGGTCCGAAGTCAGGAGAACCGGAAGCGAACATCGGATGCGGGCTCCATGCCGCTGCGGTCGGTGGCTGCGGTCGGCGGCTGCTGGCTGCGGCTACGGCTGCTGGCTGCGGCTTGCTGGCTGCGGCTAGATGGCCGCGGCTCCTCAAGGAGACCCCAGTTCAAGGAGGGTTTGATCCCTATAGAAGGGCTCCGGCCCTAAGAGGCTATTTTCCAAGGTATCTTCCCGTTTCGCATGGTTTTTCACCAAGTCAAGTGTCGGGACGCCCCAATTGATTACAAAAAGATCAAGAGAGGTTTTGAGAGATATTTGGAAGAGATTTGACATACTTGGAGAGATTTCTCATTCTGAGAGAGATTTGGGAGAGATTTGACATTCTTGGAGAGATTTCTCATTCAGAGAGAGATTTGGGAGAGATTTCACATTCTTGGAGAGATTTGGGAGAGATTTCACATTCTCGGAGAGATTTGGGAGAGATTTGACATTCTTGGAGAGATTTCTCATTCAGAGAGAGATTTGGGAGAGATTTCACATACTTGGAGAGATTTGGCAGAGATTTGTCATATAGAAAGATAGAGTGAAAGAGATTAAGAGAGGTTTCATTTATGACCTTTTTGAGTGTCCGGCTTCGCAACGCAAGGTCGGTAAACCCCGTTAAGCCATGTTTTAGTGTCCTACACACTCCCGATGAGTGTGCAATAGTGTTTTTATCTCTTTGGTTCATTGTTTAGCACTATCAAGGTTAAGGAAAATTAAACACACGAATTTTCCAATTGATGTTTTCTCATTAAATTAGCGAATTGTTCAGTAGTTACATAACGTAAACCCTAATATACAAGGGTTGACTGCGTTGACTGGTTTGACTTGTTGACTTAGTTCGACTTTGACTTGACCAGAATTTGACGGTTGTCACATAGTTATTCTATAGAAGCTCATAACAAAACCCTTGAAAACAACCATTTCCCAAGAACATAAGAGTTTACGGCCATGAGCATCTCCCTTGGCCGTAAACTCAAGATCTTCTTAGGCCGTGAACATCATTGGCCGTGAACACATTGTGTGCCCGTAAACCCCTTTAGACAATCACATGTGATTGTAACACTTAAATTCAAGTGTTTCCTAGTCCTTAAAGTGGTTTCCTATCATAATTAGTTGTTATATACACTAATTATATCCATATATGTATCATTATATGCTAAATAGGATCTGTTGTGTTCAAGACTTCACTTGACACTTAGCATCCTACACCGATCTTACATTTGAATAACTTACTACATGTGAGTTCATACCCCCGTATTTTCATAATTTTTACTGTTTTAAGGGGGGGGATACAAGTCTAACACAAAGTTTTTGTGTTATAAATAAGTGATTTCAAATATCTTATCAAAATGGATTTCAGTTATCATCAAATCAAATGGTTTTCATTGATTGTTTCAAAACGACATCAAGTCACCAAAATGAATTTCAAAATATTAAACTTCTTTTAAAATGTTTTTATAAACTTATATTTTTCCCCAAAAATCATACTAGTATACATATATTTATATAAATAAGATTTAAAAGATTTAGGACTAATAACCCACTTTGGTTCCTCTTCCTTGTTTGGATGTGGGATTACAAGTATCAGTTATTTGTCCGAGTGTCATTTAAATTTTACTTATATATAACTGTATATGTATGCAAGTATAAAAGTCTGTTCATTTAGTTTCAATTACCCTTTGTAACATGTGGAGCAAAGGGTTACATTCATGAATACTCGTTATCAAATCAGAAAGTACATATAAATTATAATAGGTATAATTTATGATTCACAGAACATTAATTCACAATTCAAGTATACTAGAGTACATTGTTTTACAAGAACAAAGGTTTAATTCAAAACTATTCAAGTGTATACATTTTTTCAGATACATGTTAATAGTACTAATTCAAGAACATACTTTCTATCATTTAATTCAGAATGATTGGGTTTTTCATAATAATTATACATGTAACGTTTATATGCTTTTATGAGTCAAGTAGTACAGGTTGTTTAATTCACTTAAACAATATAGTAATGTCCTGACACTATAACCAGAATCTCCAGCCGGGGATCGAAACAATGTGTGTATAGATCTATATTGGGATTGACAACCCCGCACTCGGACTGCTAGCTACAGTCAGGCATACACGCCTGTGAGTGACAAATTGTTATCAACATGTGTTCAGCGCACTCATAGCGTTGGGTTAGGCCATCTAGTTAGTATGGTTATAATAACTCATTAAAAGATATTAACAATACGTTAGTGTATAATTAACTAAACTTATGTACTATTTCAAAGTACTAGTTTACAAGATACAGCTTACAGTATTACATTACAGTTTACAATACAGTTGATGAATTCAAACATACTCTCAGATACACGTTTACAAAAGGATTACAAATACAGAACATTGGTTTACAAATAGAACAGTTTTATGCAATTAAAACTACTTTTCACATACAGCAGAAAATATAGGATTTTCGGTAACAGTTTACTTATTCAAGAAACAGAAAACATTCTTTCAAAACATAAAGACTTATGCACTCACTCAACATTATGTTGATACTCTCTTTTCAAATTACTTGTATTCTCAGGGAACCAGTAGACATGTATTCCCCATGCTTTTGAGAAGATGGAGTTGTTTATGTCTTGTCTTTCTATTTTGTATAACTATTTGGTTTTAGTATACTATAATGAAACACATGTAAATACTTATACTTTTTAAATATAGTGGTTGTTTGTACTCTGATTACTATAACGCATGTGTTGTGATACTACAAATGAAGTCCTCCACCCCCAGACGTTTCCGCCATCTGGTTTGGGGGTGTGACAGATTGGTATCAGAGCAATGTTTATAGTGAACTCAGTATATCAATTCATAAAACATATACAGACTATAAATACATTTGGGGCTTAGAGCTCTGACTAGAAGTATACTTTTCAAAATTTAAGTATTTTTACAAGAAGTATACTAATATTTATCCATACAAGTACAGTATCACAATCATAAGAACTTAAAAGTATTTGGATGTTGAACATTACAGTCGAACCTGGGCAGTTATGTAATCATTTTGAAATTAATATAGTCTGATCAACTATATTGATTTGAGATATGACCAACATGTGTTTGGGAGTGATAGTGGTGTTGTGGCATGTCTAAAACTTAACATACATATTCAGAAGAATTATAGAATAGAACATAAAGATTAAAATACGATAGGGGTATATTAGGCACTATATACTAATAACAAACATGTGAAAACAATAGAACAATTAAGGGTAGAACTATAAATATTAAGGGTATATCACAGTTATATATAATTAAAGTTATATAGACTTAGAATATGTGATCTAGCTTCATTTCCTGTTCCTTGTTTGGTTGTGGATTTAGAGCCAAGTCATTTAATCAAAGGTCGAATATACCCTAGTTATATATAATTAGTATAAACTTTATAGTTATAGTAATATCTAGAACAAGTCAAACAGAATACATTATTTGTTAATTGTAGGTCTCTCACGTAGAAACCTGTATCCTTAATCAATCGTTACTAACTATAGTATATATCTCTTATCCCTATTCTCGCTTAGATATCAATGGCTGGATTTCACTTACCCGGAGACCCTTACTTCCCCGATCAAGAACAAGACGCAAAGCTAGAAGAAAATCACGAAACTCCCTTAGATGATGATTTTGCAGAAAACTTTCCTGAAGACAATGATTCCGAATCAGAAGCCTATAATTCACCACCAGTTGCCCAAAATCCTAACCCTCGTCCAACTTTCCAAGGTCCGATGCCTCTGTGGGTAGAAAATTTAGAAACATGGAGTCAAGAACAAGGTCAACCCATACCATAAAACGGAGACAGAAGCTTCTACAACCTGAGCAAAGGAGGCCCAGCTGACAGAGTCCTACCGATTCTAGTCCGCAGGGTTGCTCAAAATGATATTCAGGGTACAACAGCCATCACCCAAATCAGGGAGGTTGATGCCAATGAGAGAGTTAATACAGTCCGCATTAATCGTCTTGAATATACTCGGGAGAGAACTACGAGGGAAAATGAGTCTCTACTGCAAGAATTAGCTGAAACTCGAGTTGAAGTCATAGAACTCCGAGCACATCACACGGTGTATGAAAGACATTTGCTTGCTATGGAGCATCAGCTGGCTGAGTTGAGGTTTCGTCCAAGAGATACCCGTCACCAGTAGAAGATACTCTACTTGTTTCCTATTCACTCTTCTGGTTATAGTTAAGTCTACGGATAGGTTCTAGCGTTATTTTTCATGTTTTTCAGTAAGACCACGAAAATTTTATTTTTTCGGTAGGTCTGTATGATGTTGATATTTCCTCAGAATTTTGTGTATTGTAGACCTGTTTAAGGTCAAGTTTTCTAGAGTCTATGTATTCAATATGCCAATTTAATCAACATGCATTTTCACAACCTTTGAAAAATAACCATTCAATTTCATATCTTCCTGTTACAAGTTGTATTTGTCGTAGACTTCTATTTCCAATTCATTACAAGATTAGTATTGAACTATATGTTTTAGTTCAGAGATATCAAAATTCATATTCACTCTTGATATCTTACCTTGTTTGTATCTTTTGACTGTTATAGAAAAAGATGCCTCCTCGTAGAAATCCAAGACGTCACAATGTAAATGAACCACCGGTGCCACCTCCGCCACCACCTCCTCAATTCGACCCCGCTATGTTCCAAGCGGCAGTCACGGTAGTTGTAGCTGTTGCCATGTCTCATATTAATACTCCTGGTGCTAGTGGGTCGGGAGCTGGTGCACATCCTTCTAACCATGGCGAGAGTCATGGGCACTCGCGAGAGTGCACTTATAAAGATTTTTCCAATGCTAAACCTAGGGCTTTTAATGGAACTGGAGTAGTTATGGCATTAAGGCAGTGGATAGAAAAGACAGAAGCAATTTTTGAAATATGCGCCTGTCCAGAGAGCAGCAAAGTCAAATTCGCTGCTTGTACTTTTTCGGAAAGAGCTTTGACGTGGTGGAATGGCCACGTTAAGTCACTTACGCTGGTAGTGGCTAATTCGATCAGCTGGGAGAACTTCAAAGCCATGTTAATGCGGGAATATTGCCCGCGAGGAGAAGTTCATAAACTTGAGCAGGAACTCTGGGGTCTCTCAATGGTTGGTTCTGATATATCAACCTATACCAGTAGATTCTGTGATTTGGCAATTCTTTTCCCGGATATGGTTGCTCTGGAGAGCAAGAAGATTGAGAGATATATTTGGGGACTGTCGCCCCAAATTCAGTCAAGTGTTTTAGCTTCGAGGCCTTTTACTTTTGACAGTGCCAAAGAGCTGGCACAATCTCTTATCGACCACGAAGCCCATCAACACTCAGTGGTTGTTGTACCAGAACAACCAAAGGGAAACAACAACAAAAACAATGACAACAACAACAGCAAGAAGAAGGGAAAGAACAAGAGGAAGGGCAAGTTCTCACAAGATTCATCAAAGAAGAAACAGCCAGTAACAGTTAATGCTGCTATGGTACCTGCTGCTGTTCCTGTTAACCCAGTACCAGCTAAGCCTTATGCTGGTAATATCCCCAAGTGCAACAAGTGCAACTTTCACCATAATGGAAATTGCAGAGAAATGCAGTGTCGTAACTACAACAGAAAAGGGCATACTGCTAGATTCTGTAGAGCACCACCCCAACCACTTAACCAAGTACCTGTTGCCGGAGTTGGTCAAGCATGCTATCAATGTGGTGAAGTGGGGCATTTCAAGAAAGATTGTCCTAAAGCTGGAAATGTTGGGGGAGTGGGGAGAATTTTAGCTTTGGGTCATGAAGAAGTTGTGGCAAATCCCGCAGTCGTCACGGGTACGTTCCTTCTCAACAACACTTATGCATGCATTCTATTTGATTGTGGTGCTGAGAAGAGCTTTGTGAGCCATAATTTCAAACACTTGCTAAATAAAAACTCCCAACCATTAAAAGAAACATTCACAGTCGACATGGCTAACGGGAAATCTGAATACACCAACGATATATACATAGGATGTACTCTTACTTTAAATAACTTTTCGTTCCCAATAGACCTTATGCCGGTCTCTATCAAAAGTTTCGACGTCATAATAGGTATGGATTGGTTGTGCCTTAACCATGCTGACATCCTATGTTATGAAAGTGTCATTCGTCTAAACTTGCCAACTAAAGAAACTCTTGTTATTTACGGCGACAAACCTGCACTACAAGAAAAAGTTGAAATAACTACGGAAATTTTCTACGAAAGTAAAATCCGTAGTTATTCTGCTACGGATTATGCTACGGAATGGCTTGTCGTAGCTATTTTGCTATGGAACTTGCTACAGAATTACATTCCGTAGGTAATATTTGAATAACTACGGAATTTTGCTACAGAATTAAAAACCATAGCTATTCTACTATGGAATATACTACAAACTAGTTAGACGTAGGTATATTTGCTACGAGATTAACTACAAAATTGCATTCTATAGCTAATATTTGAATAACTACAGAATTTTGCTACGCAATCGGAGTCCGTAGTTATCATGCTACGAAATTTGCTACAGAATTATAAGGTGTAGGGATTTTGCTACAACTATTGCTACAGATTAAAGTTTGTAGTTACTTTGCTACATAAATTGTTACGGAATCAAAATATGTAGCTATTTTGCTACAAAATTTGCTACCGCATCTAAGTCTGTAGCTAGCTTGCTACGACATTTGTTACGGAGTCAAAATCTGTAGTTATGTCGGTACAGAATTTGCTACAAGATCATAGGTCATAGCTATTATACTATAATATAAAAACCATAAATATTATACAATAGAATTTTCCAGTATGCAATTTTAAGTCACCATGGCTTATTTTTATAGAAAATGTATTGAAATGGAAATAAACCTGTAATGCTCTATTTTTTATGATAATTGTTTCAAGAATCGAATGCTAGTTAAATTAATAATTATATAATTAAGGAGAATAATTTTAAGGAATTTTGTCGGTGATAAAAACGAATAAAAAAGATCCGATAAATATTAAGTGGCTAAATAATAAATAAAGAAAATAATAATAATAATAATAATAATAATAATAATAATAATAATAATAATAATAATAATAATAATAATAATAGTTAAGATGAAATAACATCCATGAATCAATAATGGAAGATAATGAAGAATTAGGGGCTAAAAGTGTCACAGTTGAAAACCTTCTGTGAAAATAAATTTGTTTTGAGGGTATTTTCCGTCATTATGCGAAAAATCATGGTCTAAATTGAAAATTTGAGGTTTTTCTTCGTTATACTCGACTGGATAAATTAGGGAGGATCGGGATTGGATTTTTGGCAGCCCACGATTTCAAGAAACATGTTTATAAGCCCTAATCTAACCCTAATCGATCTAGGACCAAATTATGTGCTTGTTTTCATTTGCCGGTCGAGAAAAGGGTTAACATGAAGGACAGTTGCGATCGGAAGGAGGGTACTATCGGACTTGGTGTTACCGGAGGTGCTACTTGTAGGGAAAAGGGTGTCGGGAGGAGTGTTCCAGTCTCATTTTAGCTATTGGGTAATTCTTCATCTCTTTTTCTTCTTTCCACTGTGAAACCACCAAGGACCGCCACTGGCAGCCTCCTACCGCCAGTGTGAGTCAGCTCCTGCCACCACAGGCCACCATGGGTTGGTGGTTGTGGTATTTTGGTCCAGGGAAGTCCTAGGCTAAAACATGAAATGAAGCTTTATACATTTTTATTATTATTTTGTTAAGCCCTAACTTTATACTCCATTAAGTCATGCATTAAGACTTTTTAGTAAAGTTGTTTCGTATATTTTCGAAACCTCATATGTAGTCAATAATTGTATTAAAAATGTTAAACTATAAACTTAACCATTAAGTCCTTAATAAAACACCAAAAATGAATGAAAAGCTAAAATGGCATATTTTTCCAATTCTGCCCTTCAACTTTAAAAATCTGTTTGAGGCAATCCGAACATCTAAAAATTATGAGACTTACTTTTCTGGAATGCTTAGTATGTCTAGTTTGTTCAAACTTTGAATCAATTTTCCAAATTCTTGAAAGCAAGTTGTTGTTGGAGGACATGATTGCAAGAAAAGAGTTTATGAGTTTGGATCATATGACAGATCCATTTTTCTTGAAAACTCTTCTCAAATATGCATTTCACTAGATAGTAGTTCGGAAAATCATCATCTCTATTCAAAGATCCAGAAACTAGAGGAACCCATACATAAACAAATGATAGAGTTGGGTGATGTGAAAAACATGGTCAATGATATGAGAAGCACAAATAATTAATGATATATTTTTTATTGATTGCATGTTTAGGATTTCTAGTTGAGTTTGACTATTAGATTAATTTGATTGGTGTAACGCCCCGGTTCATGGTACGTGAATTTATTATACTTTATTTATCATTTCTGGTAGACTTAACTATATTAAAAATAATAATAATAGGGTGGGGTAATTAGGGCTAATTATGGACCCATTGTGCAATGGAATTGTTTCTGGGTTAGAGGAGTCGTTATGTCAAACTTGAAGGGCCAAATGCTATGTTTTTGAAGCCTTGGACCCCCCTTGATCGGACACCAACTTAGGGCAGCCCATAATCACGTCCAAAAGGCCTATTAAGCCTCAAAATTTCGGCCTAACCCTATGAAGTTAAGGGGTGTCGTTTTTCTTTGTGTAGCCGTGAGTGAGAAGGGAGAAAAGAAAGAACGGGGGTGGAGAAGAAGGGAGCATCGAAAGTGAAGGTTGGAAGGAGGCTACGGCATCTTCATCAAGGGAGAAACATTCATCATTCTCAAGTAAGTCATGCAATCTTATTCTCCTTCTTTCTCTTCTACCTTTAAACGAAATCTTCACCACCACCACCGCCGCCAAGGTGGTGGCAGTCACCGCCAGCCACCACTGCCACTATGGCAGTGGGTAGTGATGCTCCAAGGTGTTTTGAGGGCTAAGTGGTGACATGGGTTGTTTTGGTCCCAAACCTTAAACCCTAGTTGGTATTCTTCCCATGAGGGCATTGTACTTATTTTGATGGTTTATGCAAGAAATCTCAAGAAAAGGGGTTGAGATTTTCATTGAATTCTATATCAATGAAGTAATCTACTGTTATGAACTCATTTTACTGATTATAAGCCTCATTGGATAGGTCTTAATGGGTTAAGAGGTCAAATTAACCCAAAAAAGATAAAGCTGTGATTTCAGGATTTTACCCTAATATGTCCATATCTTTGAGAGATGATATCTCGATCATGCGAAAACCTTTTTAGTCGAAACCAAAAGCCAGGATTTCGTTTTTGAGTCCTATACATTTCATTAGTTTTGACCAAAGGCCAGAAATGCCCCTAACTAGGGTGAAATTGACCATTTACCCAGACTGGTCCGTAATGAATTGTTTTGCGAGGCAGTTTTGTAAAAATCTTCAAAACTTGTAGAAACATCGTACAGGGGTGTGCGAATACTACTTTTAAAGCTAATGACCTATACTTAATTCAAATAAAACAGTTTTGAAAAATAAGGCGTTTAAGGGGGGTAAAACAGGTCCCGAACAAGACTATAATTTTTATGTATAAATCTGAAAAAAATAATAATAATAATAACACTCAAGCCATTATACTTTTGAGATATCTAAGTACCATAACTTAACTCTTTTTGGTCATTATTAGGAAGTTGAAGGTTAACCTGGTGCGAAGGGGTGTTTGTATTATTTGAAGGGTGTTTGACTACTAGAGGTGAGTTCCTCACTTCATAACCTTAGCGTATTATATGCCTACGGTTAGGTCGGGTGAGACTAGGAACTATATGGTTGATAGTTAAAGTAATACTTGTTGCATTAGTTATGTTTGATGTACTTATTTGTTATGTGGAATGTATATGCATGATATGTTTGGGCTCGGCGGCTGAATACCGAGTCGATATTTTGGGGCTCGACGGCTGAATACCGAGCCGACTGACCGAAGGCCATTGTGCCAAGTCAGGGAGACCGAAGGCGGAAACGCCAAGTCCGTGGACTCGACGGCTGAATACTGAGTCTTTATTTGGGTGTTGTTTGGGATTTGTTCCCAAATAGACACGGGATATATGATATTAATGTTTATATGTTATATGGATGTTTGCATATTTTGTTTGTGGCATGATAAGTAGGAGTAGGGTGTAATATTTCTAATGTTATGTTGTGTTGGAAGCCACTAAGCTTTGTACTTACCCTTTTATTCTATAAATGATTATTACAGGTACATCAGGTACCAACAAGGGTAAGGGTTCGACTTAACTGTACACTGACGCGGTTGAAGATTGGGTCCTTGTCATAAATTTTATTACGGATTTTAAGGCTTTTATTATTCTATTATAACCGAGTTACAAACAAATGAGTTTATCTAAAGTATGTTTGGAATTACTAAATTGGGGATTTGAATTTTATAAATTGGTTAAGTTATATTATGGATGGATGCTTTTTTTACAAAATAAATGTTTCGAAAAGTTTAAATTTATTGGAAAATTTTGGGATATTATCATTGGTGTTTTGGACAAAGTGAAATTTTATTTGATGATAAACTATGTTTTTATTAAGAGTTTATGTAATTTCTTTTACTGTTTAATGCAATTTTATAATGTTGATTTTGTTATTAATTTACTTTGGAAAAAGTCGACTCATTTTTGTATTTATTTTAATTAATTTTGTCACATTTTTGTAGTTGAATTGTTATGGATGTTGCTATGAAACATATTCTGTCAAATTTTTTCTGCAACAGAAGTAGGTTGTGGTAAATTTACTACAACATATTTGATACATCATAGTAAATTCACTATGGAATGTTTGCTACAATATTACCCATAGTTGATTTGCTACAAAAATTAGCTACGGGGCTAGTTTGTAGTTAATTTGTAACAAAATGAGCTCATAGTAAACTTACTACGAAGTACTAGGTACGAATTTAGTTTGTAGTTAATTTGCGACAGATTTACTACGGATTGGGGCGTAGTTAATTCACTACGAACATGCTACGGAAATAAATTGTAGTTAATTTGCTACGATGTTGCTACGGATGTAGTCCATAGCAAGTTTTCTACGAAATAAGTCTGTTGTAAATTCCGTTGTGAAGCTGCTACGGATTCCGTAACGAACCTTTACTAACGAAGAATTTCCCTACATAATGGATCCGTAGCAAGTTCCGTCGCTAATCGATTTTAACTACGGAATATCATGTTTTAGCTACGGAATTTTTCCGTCGTTATTTCGACTTTTTCTTGTAGTGCTGGAACGAACCTTCAGATCATTTTTTGCATCAAGGCACAGAAGTACCTTCGCAAAGAGAACTGTGCTTTCTTAGCTCACGTGGTAGACAAAAAGCAAGAAGTGAAAGATATCGCGAAAATTCCTGAAGTCTGCAACTTTCTCGACGTTTTTCCCGATGATCTTCCAGGAGTTCCTCCCAAACGACAAGTTGAGTTCAGAATCGATTTAATTCCAGGGGCTACCCTAGTAGCCAAATCTCCCTATCGTCTTGCACCTTCTGAAATGCAGGAATTATCCAGCCAGCTTAACGAACTCCTTAGTAAAGGTTTCATAAAACCAAGCTTCTCACCCTGGGGAGCACCGGTCTTGTTCGTAAAGAAGAAGGATGGATCATTCCGTATGTGCATAGACTACCGCGAGCTAAATAAACTTACCATTAAGAATCGATACCCTCTGCCTCGCATTGATGATCTGTTCGACCTACTTCAAGGTGCGAGCTACTTCTCAAAAATAGACTTAAGATCCGGGTATCACCAGTTACGGATTTTGGAGAATGACATTCCCAAAACCACGTTCAGAACTCGTTATGGTCATTATGAGTTCGTAGTGATGCCATTCGGATTGACGAATGCACCTGTTGTGTTCATGGATCTAATGAACAAAGTGTGTTGTCTATTCTTGGACAAATTCGTCATAGTCTTCATTGACGACATCCTTATTTATTCAAGAAGTGAAGAGGAACATGGCCAACATCTTCGTCAAGTATTGAAAACTCTTAGATTAGAGAAACTCTATGCCAAGTTTTCAAAGTGTGAATTTTGTATCAGGAAGGTTGAGTTTCTAGGCCACGTGGTCAGTTCTGAAGGAATACACGTCGACCCTTCCAAAATTAAGGCAATTGAAAACTGGTTAGCACCCAAAACACCTACATAAATCCTTCAATTCTTAGGTCTTGCCGGCTATTATCGCAGATTCATCCAAATTTCTCTCGAATAGCTAAACCTCTTACCACCCTGACGCAAAAGGGTGTAACTTTTAGCTGGGGAGAAAAACAAGAAACAGCGTTCCAAACGCTAAAACGAGCTTTGTGTAGTGCACCAATCCTGTCTCTTCCTGAAGGGACAGAGGATTTCGTAGTGTACTATGATGCTTCTAACCAAGGGCCTGGATGTGTTCTTATGCAAAGAGGAAAGGTTATATCCTATGCCTCAAGACAGCTAAGGACACATGAAGTCAACTATACAACACATGACCTTGAACTAGGAGCAGTAGTATTTGCTCTGAAGATCTCGAGACACTACTTATATGGCACGAAATGCACAGTATTCACGGACCATAAAAGTCTCCAACACATCTTCAATCAGAAAGAGTTGAACATGAGACAACGACGATGGGTGGAGCCACTGAACAACTACGATTGTGAGATTCTATATCACCCTGGTAAAGCTAACGTAGTAGCTGACGCCGTTAGCAGAAAAGAATACTCGGGACGCCGAGTAAAGTCGTTGACCATGACAATCCATTCACATCTGTCCACACAGATCAGAGAGGCTCAAATTGAGGCCTTAAACCCTGAAAACGTGACAGGTGAAACTCTGAGAGGGATGGATAAAAACTTCAAAGTCAGGGATGATGGAGTCTATTGTTTCATGAACCGGATCTGGACACCAAAGTTCGGTGGTTACCGAGGTGTGGTCATGAATGAAGCACACAAAACCCGATACTCCATTCATCCAGGTTCAAAAAAGATGTATCTGGACCTTAAGAAACTATACTGGTGGCCTAACATGAAGGGCGAAATTGCTACCTTTGTGGGCAAGTGCCTTACTTGTGCCAAGTCAAGGTAGAATACCAAAAACCTTCAGGTTTATTACAACAACCTGAAATCCCTGAATGGAAGTAGGAGCGAATTACAATGGATTTCATAACCAAGTTACCCAAGACATCAGGTGGTTATGATACTATTTGGGTAATCGTCAATAGATTAACCAAATTCGCACACTTCTTACCATCAAAGAGACCGACAAGATGGAGAAGCTAACAAGAACTTACCTCAAGGAAATCGTTAGACTGCATGGTGTGCCAATATCTATTATTTCTGACCGAGATAGTAGATTCACTTCTCGTTTCTAGCAGTCTTTACAAAAATCTTTGGGAACTAGGCTGGACATGAGTACAGCCTACCATCCACAAACTGACGGACAAAGTGAGAGGACGATTCAAACTTTAGAAGATATGTTGAGAGCTTGCGTGATAGACTTTGGTAAGGCATGGGATACTCATTTACCCCTTGTCGAATTCTCTTACAACAATAGTTATCATACTAGTATAAAGGCTGCTCCTTTCGAAGCTCTCTATGGCCGCAAGTGCAGATCACCTCTACTCTGGGCTGAAGTGGGTGACACGCAGCAAGCTAAAAGTCAAGTTCCTGACAGAACTCTCACTGGTCCGGAAATCATTCGCGAAACCACGGAGAAAATCGTACAAATCCGGGAGCGACTTAAAGCTTCCAGAGATAGACAGAAAAGCTGCGCTTACAAAAGAAGAAAACCTTTGGAATTCCAGGTTGGCGACCGCGTCATGTTAAAGGTCTCACCCTGGAAAGGCATGATACGCTTTGGAAAGCATGACAAGCTGAATCCAAGGTACATAGGACCATTTGAGATTCTTGCTAGAATCGGTCCTGTGGCTTAAAAAATCAGTCTACCTCAAGAAGTAAGTAACATACATCCTGTTTTCCACGTCTCAAACTTGAAAAAGTGTATGTCCGATGAGACTCTTGTTATCCCACTCGATGAAATCGAGATCGACGAGAGCCTCAACTTCGTGGAAGAACCAGTAGAAATCATGGACCGAGAGGTCAAGCAAACAAAGCAAATCCGTATTCCTATAGTGAAGGTTCGCTGGAATGCCAAGCAAGGACCTGAATTCACTTGGGAGCGCAAGGATCAAATGAAACTGAAATATCCTCATCTTTTCGCTTAGTTATTTGTAATTGCTTAATTTCTTAAACTCTAATTTCGAGACGAAATTCTCTCTAACGGGGGGATAATGTAACATCCCGTTATTTTCTGTTTGTAAAGTCAACTCTGGTCAACCAAAGTCAAACAAAGGTCAACTAAAGTCATTTTTATTAATTGGGTTTTAATTTAGGTTATGATAATAACCTTTATTTGTTAAAATCCTTATAATAACCATAGTTGAAATTGGAAGGAAAATGTTTGAAAACCGAGAAACTTCGCATACGATTTATTGCCTCGGACCGCAAACACTATGGGCCGCAAAGAGCTTATGGCCGTAAACTCTTCGGACCGTAAACTCCTCGCAGGCCGTAAACGAGGCTACGACCGTAAACACCTCGCCGACTTCGGACCGCAAACTAATCGGCCGTAAACCCTCGCATATATATATATATATATATATATATATATATATATATATATATATATATATATATATATATATATATATATATATATATATATTGATTTTCTTCATTTTTCTCCATTTCTCACACTTTCAACCCAAGAAACTCGAATTTTCCTCTCAACTATCATCAAGATTTATACCTTGAACTTCAAATAAGTAAGTATTCCTTTCATTCATTTGTTGATACCTTGCTTAATCTAGTAAAACCTTATGATTTCATCCATGAAATCATCTCTTTTGGCTAGATCTTCAAGAACACCAAGAACACATACTAGTTCTTTAGACCGTGAATACCTAATTCAAGCTTCAAAACGTAAGTATTCATCCGTATACTAGTTATTCTATAGAAGCTCATAACATACACCCTTGAAAACAACCATTTCCCAAGAACATAAGAGTTTACGGCCATGAGCATCTCCCTTGGCCGTAAACTCAAGATCTTCTTAGGCCGTGAACATCATTGGCCGTAAACTCCATGGCCGTGAACACATTGTGTGGCCGTAAACCCCTTTAGAACAATCACATGTGATTGTAACACTTAAATTCAAGTGTTTCCTAGTCCTTAAAGTGGTTTCCTATCATAATTAGGTGTTATATACACTAATTATATTCATATATGTATCATTATATGCTTAATAGGATCTGTTGTGTTCAAGACTTCACTTGACACTTAGCATCCTACACCGATCTTACATTTGAATAACTTAGTACAGGTGAGTTCATACCCTCGTATTTTCATAATTTTTACTGTTTTAAGTGGGGAATTCAAGTCTAACACAAAGCTTTTGTGTTATAAACAAGTGATTTCAAATATCTTATCAAAATGGAGTTCAGTTATCATCAAATCAAATGGTTTTCAATGATTGTTTCAAAACGACATCAAGTCACCAAAATGAATTTCAAAATATTAAACTTCTTTTAAAATGTTTTTATAAACTTATATTTTTTCCCAAAAATCATACTAGTATACATATATTTATATAAATAAGATTTAAAAGATTTAGGACTAATAACCCACTTTGGTTCCTTTTCCTTGTTTGAATGTGGGATTACAAGTATCAGTTATTTGTCCGAGTGTCATTTAAATTTTACTTATATATAATTGTATATCTATACAAGTATAAAAGTTTGTTCATTTAGTTTCAATTACCCTTTGTAACATGTGGAGCAAAGGGTTACATTCATGAATACTCGTTATCAAATCAGAAAGTACATATAAATTATAATAGGTATAATTTATGATTCACAGAACATTAATTCACGATTCAAGTATACTAGAGTACATTGTTTTACAAAAACGAAGGTTTAATTCAAAACTATTCAACTGTATACATTCTTTCAGATACATGTTAAGAGTACTAATTCAAGAACATACTTTCTATCATTTAATTCAGAATGATTGGGTTTTTCATAATAATTATACATGTAACGTTTATATGCTTTTATGAGTCAAGTAGTACAGGTTGTTTAATTCACTTAAACAATATAGTAATGTCCTGACACTATAACCAGAATCTCCAGCCGGGGATCGAAACAATGTGTGTATAGATCTATATTGGGATTGACAACCCCGCACTCGGACTGCTAGCTACAGTCAGGCATACACGCCTGTGAGTGACAAATTGTTATCAACATGTGTTCAGCGCACTCATAGCGTTGGGTTAGGCCATCTAGTTAGTATGGTTATAATAACTCATTAAAAGATATTAACAATACGTTAGTGTATAATTAACTAAACTTATGTACTATTTCAAAGTACTAGTTTACAAGATACAGCTTACAGTATTACATTACAGTTTACAATACAGTTGATGAATTCAAACATACTCTCAGATACACGTTTACAAAAGGATTACAAATACAGAACATTGGTTTACAAATAGAACAGTTTTATGCAATTAAAACTACTTTTCACATAGAGCAGAAAATATAGGATTTTCTGGAACGGTTTACTTATTCGATAAACAGAAGACATTCTTTCAAAACATAAATACTTATGCACTCACTCAACATTATGTTGATACTCTCTTTTCAAATTACTTGTATTCTCAGGGAACTAATAGACAGGTACTCCCCATGCTTTTGAGAATATGGAGCTGTTTATGTCTTGTATTTCTATTTTGTAGAACTATTTGGTTTCAGTATACTATAATGAAACACATGTAAATACTTATACTTTTTAAATACAGTGGTTGTTTGTACTCTGATTACTATAATGCATGTGTTGTGATACTACAAATGAAGTCCTCCACCCCCGGACGTTTCCGCCGTCTGGTTTGGGGGTGTGACATGCGAGCAAGTGAAGGACTAGGGGATCGGTTACAGTTAGTTGTGTGCTGATCAGGTCCACCACAAAGAACGATAAGAGTATTCGTTATGATTTACTAAAGTTTAGTAAATATGGTTATGCTTACAAGATTAAGTGTAATTCTGAATCATTGGAAAAGTTTCAATGTATGGCGGAACGAATAAGAAGAATCAAATTAAGCAGAAAGATAAAAGTTTCTCCAATCTGAGAAGAAGGGAGAGTACTTGAGTATCGTGTTTTATGATTATCTTAGTGATTATGAAACCATATCACAATTGATCCTTTAAGGACATCTTAGTGCATTTGTATGGCTAAGAACAGGAATCGTGAATTGTTGAAATGGTTAAATCAAGAAGATAAATCATACTTCGTTCCAAAATTAGGTCTTAGAGTCATACTCCAAGATTGTAACATGAGTGACATGGTATTAAGAAAGCTTTATAAGACTCATCAAATGTAGAGTAAAATGTTTCCTACTCTTGTACATTTGAAATTGGTAAGTTGTGATGTTTTGGATAAGACAAAGACCAACTAAAACCAATTGGGTGAAGTGTTTGTCTTGATAAGAAACCACACTAATTCTTGAATATTTGTTTATCAAGTAATGTTCCTTGACAAAGTGAATCTTATATGTCAAGATGGTCAGTAGGAGTCTTAAAGATCTTGAATAGCTTCAAGAACTAATCAAGTGGAAACCTATTGTTAAACACTAGCACATGACTTGAGGTTTGTAACCTAACGTGTTGACATATTCTTGTTACTATGCCCATTCCAGTTAAAGTTGACTATGCATGTGAGTTCTATGAGTGCTTAATTGTTTACATAACAACTTGGAAGCAATGGTAGGCACTTGTGCTGCCAGGTGGCAAGATATTAAGATTTAACAAGTTCAGTCCATATGAGTTTCGATTTGTGACTAACCTTGTCTTGTGATTATGGTTATGACAAATTCATATGGATAGGAACATATACACCATAAAATCTAAGTGTCATAAGGTTTCTCTCCAATTCATGAAAATGATTCTGAGGAAACAGTTTCACTAAGTATGTTTTAAATAGTTAGCAATTGTGATATTTGCATTCTCAAATTCGATTATGATTATGGCATCCCTCTTCATAGTTCGAATTGTGAGAAATGGCAAAAGGTCTATACATTTGAGACTTATTGCTGTAAGTTCTAAAATTGTTTAGACACACATATGAGCTATCTAAGGAAAGGTGTATAAGTTTAAGGAGCCTAGATAAAGGCTTATCAAGGCATCTCGTGTCAGAAATTTGAACTTTGGTAAGAAATTCAATAAGTATTGATTTCTAGAAGTCCAGCTGATTTCTGGGTACATGTCAAAGCTAGTGGGAGCATAAGTGTTGTGCTAGTAAGATAATAATTATTATGCTAGTGGAAGCATAATTATTATGGTAAGTGTTGCGAGTTAGCAATGTTAATTATAGAAAACAAAAGTTTCAATTCGCAAAGTTGTAGGGTTTGAAAAGTTGTTTTGCTATAATTATGGAAGAGGAATTCATACTTCATTTCGAATCTAAAAGCTTAGATTGAGATTTTAATCGAATTTAGTCATGGAAATATGTGAATGTTATGTTGAAATGATTCAGCATAAGGAAATTCTATATGTGGAAATATTATAGTGAAAGACTGGTAAAGTATCATGTCTTTACACTACAAGAAAAAGACCCTTTTACGACGCGCAAACCACGACACTCGTTGATTTATGTTACGCAAAATAAAGTGAAACTAAAAATGTGTCGTCTCTTCAAAAAATTTAAGGATTTAGGTCACGCATTATTGCGTGCCCTTAAATTAGTGTCTAAACAAACAAAAAAAAAACACGGAGGGCACATGTGTGTCATCTAAGGATGTCGCTTTATAAATTTTAATGGAACGTGCGTTCCATCCTTTAATATCAGGGGGGAAATGAAATCCTAAAAAATTAAAAACCCCACATTTCATCCATCTTTTAGGGTTTCCATGTAAACCCTAGACCTCATTTGCAGGTTTCGTTCTCTGTTCAAGTTGTTGTTGTTCGGGAAGGAATAACGAATTCATCCTCTCCACCAGCCGACAACCTTCACTCTCTGCTTCTCCTTTTCTCTGTAAGTCCTGGACATCATTATGAGGCTGTAACTATTCCTTCCTTTCGTAGTTTTGGAGCTTGGATCCATACAGTGGTCAAGGATGTCGACTATCCTATTTTATCCACCATTTTCTCCCTCTGAGACGTTAAAGACACGCCATCCCAAAATTGGAAGAACTATGGATTTTGTGCTCTGGATCTCACAGGAAACAAGTTTTCCTCGTCCCCACCCTCACCTATCCAAATTCCTTCTTCTTCAAATGATTATATGTTCTTACCTCTCAACCGTACCTGAATCAATATCTCTGTCTCTCTTGTGTCTATTCTCTCAATATCTCTCGCGCTTTCCTATTTATAGCTAGAGTTTGAGAGCGAAAAGAAAAAATAATAAAGAAAAGATGTGCCTATTCTTCTTCTTTCTTCCTCTGGTTCGATCACAACCCTTCTTCTCCCTTCTTAATTTTACCTATAATTAACATCTCTTGATATCCCAAAAGATAATAATGAGATTATATTTGTTTGAATTACAGATATTTTACAATCTTGTGATGAATTCAACAATGGTGTTGCATTGCCAAATTTAGAATTCAATTCTCCACTTCAAGTGACTACATTGTTTAGATCAATGGTTGCAGGGATTCCAAGTCCATAATTTTAAAAAGTGTAAGTACATTACAATTTTACGTTTTTTCCCTTGTTGTTCAATAATCTTATACTTAAATCACATCATGTGACATCAATCAAAGGGAAAACTATAGTTAAGAAAACATTATAGATCAACCTTTTTGGTTTTTCTCAAAAATACCCTCACATATTACAAACCTTTTTAGAAAAAATGACTATAATTTGTTAGTTGCAAGGCATCTGTTTAGGAGATGTTGAATGTTTCAACATAAGTTTTCTTTTCAAATGGCAAAAAGTCTGGGACCAGACCCAATTCCATTGGTGATATTCATAATTTTTAATAGATCAAAGCACTGGTGGAACATTGTGATACATGTGTGGCCATTTTTTCATAAGGTGTATTCAATTTAACGATCATGTTTTCAGAATGAAAACCTTTTTAAAGCCACCTAGTTACCCTTCCCATAATTTATAACCCAATGAGAATCAGTGGAATCAAATGAGAATCAGTGCATCTTGTTTTTAGTTTAGATCTGTTACGCCATCTCTCACCAAAAAAAGCTATAATTTGATTTCTAGTTTTCATATATCTGACTTACTCAATGGATTTCATCCCATCAGGGAACCAAATAGAACTTTGGTAATGGCTGCAAGTATCATATTTAAAACATAAGATTGACATTTAAGAATATTGATTTACAAAAGAATGTGATTACCCAATCATAACAAGAATGTGGTTTCATTTGATTCAGAAGCACATCCACATCCACTGTACATATTGCTAAGTGTTGAATCCTATTTCTTGCATGCTTGTTTACAGGAGAAAGAAGCAAAGAAAGAAGCTTTTAGAAAGTATTTAGATTCTAGTGGCATTCCAAATGCAATGAAGGCTGTAAAAACTAGCAGCATGAGAAAATGTGAATCATCAACATTAAGTTTAGTCTCTGGTATTCGGGCTTCTTCTCTTCCTCCACTTCCCAAACTGAGCACATTGTTATGGATCCTCCATCTAACATGAAAAAATTTGTTGATAAAATAGTAGAGTTCATCATCAAGAATGGGAGGCACTTTGAAAGAGTTCTTATAGAACAAGATCATGGTCATGGCAGATTCCCTTTTCTAATTCCAAATAACATATTCCATCCATACTATCTAAAAGTTCTTCACACAGATCACGAGGTACTTTCTTTTTTCTTCTGTCTTCTTAGCAATCTGTTTATTTACATT
This sequence comes from Lactuca virosa, assembly GCF_052849685.1. Taxonomy (NCBI): domain Eukaryota; kingdom Viridiplantae; phylum Streptophyta; class Magnoliopsida; order Asterales; family Asteraceae; genus Lactuca; species Lactuca virosa. The sequence continues at coordinate 321,433,286 of NC_136429.1, forward strand.
ATTTAAGTTGATATATTTTCTCATTTTTTTCCTATCTTGTAGTCGAAGTCAACTGTCAAGAGTTTCCACAATGAGAAAGGAAATGTTTCCATAATGAGTTTCCCCTTGGGTCTGTTTTATTTTTCTGTTCTGACTTCTTTTCCCTTGGGCCTTGTTCAGGTGCATCGTATTTGTTCAAGACATTCTGGATGTTGGTACTTGTCATTGTGTATTTGGATTTGAACTTGGAAATAAATGGTTAATATCCTAAGGAGCCAAAGTTTTGAGGTGAGACTTCTGGGTTTGTTGAGCTCCTGTTACTCATGTTGTATTCTTTCTTCTCTTGAAACTACAAGGCTATTTTTGGTTTCTATAATGAAAAATATATCATTTGTAACTATATATGTGTTCACAGGACCAAAAAGTTGCTATTTCTTGTGACATCTTAACAAATAATTTTCTTTTAATTGAGTTCCAACTATGCTTTGTTTTTTTTTCAAATATTATATTTGGAAGTGTAGATATTTGAAGTAGGTGATGTAGCATTGTTGGATGAGTCAAAAGATGTTGGGGAAAGAAATCAACGCCAAATCGAAACCCTTTACTGTGGTGTTGCTTCAGGTTTTGAGGGAAAGCCTTCATTCCTTGACTTTCTCTATTAAGTCTTTTTTTGTGCATTAAGTAAAAAACAAAGTCATTTGTTATTCAACCTCACTTCCACACAAAAGGGTAAAATAATGGTCATTTTCTATTTCAGACCAGAACTACTATTACTGACTTGAAAAAAACATGATTTAATTTTTTTTCCTGTTATTTGCAGAGGTTTGGGAATATTGCTGGTGTATTCCTGATTGTTCAAGCTATCTTTGTTCCAAAATGTATTCCTGATTGTTCCAAAATGTATCTTTGTTCCAAAATGTATTCCTGATTGTTCAAGCTTTCTGATTTACTTCCATAGATTATGGAAGAACTATTTCTTCACTTATCTGCACAAAACTCAGCTCTTCCAACTATGGTTCAAATACTTGCAGACTTTGCTACTTCTGATGGTTAGTCCTCTATCCAACTCTTTGGCATCCTTATGAGTCTTTTTTCATGTGTCAGAACTAAGTCCTGAAACTGAATATCTTTTGGTGCTATGATCATTTATTTCAATCTCTGCAGTTTACCCCAAGACTTAAAGGTGTGCTTTCCTAAGTTCTTCCCATTTTAAGGAATGTTAAAGATCAACATCGGCCAATTTTTGAAAATGGTATGCTGAAAGACCCTTTCACTCATTGTTTCCATGATTCTTTTTCACTAATTCTATCATCTATTGGTTCTTTCATACACATGCATCTGTTATCTCAAATCTTACATTTATTTTTATTTGTGTTATTGTTTTTTCCAGCTTTCAGGTGTTGGTGTCAAGCATGTTGGCAATACAGTGTGGAGTACCCTCTTTCATCAATTCTTGATAGTGATGTCACGTGAGAAATCATTTTTCTTTTTTATTGTTGTTTTCTTTTGATACTATGATATATGTAAACACTATTTTCTTTCTTTTTGATCTTTTGGGCAACTTCACGTGATCTTAAGGTTTGCAATTGTGAATTACAACATCATTAAAATTACCCAACGTGGGACTAAAAAACATAGTAATGTGGGTGTTTCTTTTAATGAAAAATTCTGCTAATATTGCTTTTTCTTTAGGTTAGGACATCTACTGTAGAAGCATTGGGTCAGTTGGTTGGGCTTGTTACAAGAACATTGATGAAGGCAGCTTTACCAAAATTTGTTCCAACATGAAAGAAAGAATAAAATACCATCACATCAGGAAGAAACTCATACCTACCTGCTGAGTTGTGCTTCAGATTTATCTATAATAGTGGATTCCCCTTTGCATTCTGGACAGTAATAGTCCATCTCCTCCAAAACAATGAAGATCTTCTTACCAATTTTCTTGGTCAGCCTAACGTTGACTTTCAACACTATGTTGACAGTAAATGAAAATAATGGAAGAGCACTGTTTTATTGGTTCTATGAAGCTTGTACTCTCCCAGATGAGAAGCCCTTGGTGATTTGGCTTAATGGAGGTAAGAAAATATCAAATTAAAGAAATAAGCTTTTCAAAGGAATAATTTATTGTACAAAGAAGATATTCTTCTGATAATTTTTTTTCATGACTTATTATTTTTTTTAATTTGAATTTATTAGCTTGTAAACAATTAAGAAGTGTTGGTGTGAGGTCAGTCTTTATTAATATCCAATTCACCCACTTAGTTATGAATAGTTATTAGTTTGGAGTTTGATTCTCCTTTTGTACCCTTTTTTGGTGACACTACATGGCTAAATGTTACAGGTCTCGGGTGTTCTTCTTTGGGATATGGAGCTACACAAGAGATTATGCCATTCATTGTGGGTACAGATGTAAGTGATCTTCAGTTAAATCCATACTCATGGAATAGAGGTATAATTTTAGAATAATTATCAGATTAATTGGGATGCACATTTTTGCTGATGGATTATGATTTTTTTTTTGTTCCTAATAGTAAAAGATTATATATTCTTTACGTAATGGGCATCGTTTAAAACTTGTTAATTTGTGGTGCAGAATCCAATATGTTGTTCCTGGAATCGCCTGTTGGAGTTGGCTTTTCCCTGATTATAGTCATTTTTTGTGATTTTGTTCCTAGATATATAGTTATGCAGTTGAATAAGGGACAAAAAATGCTACAGACCTCAAATAAGGAATAAAATCAATGATTTTTGGCATAAAAAGATTACAAAATATATTAATAAAACTTAAACATCATGAATGACAATTATATGGCGTTTGAAACAAAGAGAAATGTGGTAGGGTATAACCCGATCAAAGTTACAAAAAAAAATTGGAAAATTTTGTGTTAGGCTTGTTTGTTTCAGATTTTGTGAGAATCTACAATTAGTAACAAAGTTCTGTATATATACAAATAGTTACATGTAATTGGATAAACATCATGAATGACAATTATATGGCGGTTGACAGTTTTCTTGACTGTGTATAGATTAATAACTTTTTCTGGCATATTTAAAGCATATATGGCTATTTTGCAGGTGAATCTGGTGGTCAAGATGTGATTGCTTTCTCTATTATAAGTGATATGCTTTACTTGTAACTTGTAAGTAATTTTCTATATGACATGCTGACCTGCAGGTAATATTTACCATTTGTATGGGGTATTCTTGTCATGTTGATATCAGGTAATTCATATTGTAGTGTATTTATTCCAAATCCCACATTCTTTGGATGGAGCAAAGGGTAATTTTGTCTTTTACAACTAACATTCCATGTTTGATTCTTCTAATAATTATATTAGCATATTAATTTTTTAACTTTTATTTGATCCGGTCACAAGAATTATCAGAGCAGGGGTTCATTAGTCTTAAAGAATTATGAAAGGCAAGATGCAACCCTACTTAGTTGGAATTTGATGTTTATCATCTTTTTGTATATCTTTTTAGTTTGTATATCATTACATTGCAGAAGGTGTCCCTTAATAACAATGTAGTATTAGGTTATATAGTTAGGGAAAAACCTCTTAATAACAATGTACAATTAGATGCCCTTAATATCAATGTATTACAATTTTTTGACATGATGTTATTGGATGAAACTGATTGTTTTGGCATATATTTGTTTACATATTTTTGTGTTATGCGTAAATAAGTATCGTAAAGACGCGTTGTAAATTCATATCGTAAATGGTTATAGAAGTTTATGACACGCAAATGTGTGTCATCTTTATTTATGACAGGGGCTTCCTTGATACGCATTGTGTGTCATAAACATGCACGTCGTAAGGTTACGACACGCATATGCGTGTCGTCTTCCTTTATGACAGGGCCTTCCTTGATACGCATTGTGTGTCATAACTGCGCATCGTAAATGCGTGTCATAAATGCGCGTCGTAAATAGACGACGCGCAAAAGCGTGTCGTCTCTCGTTATGACAGGGCCTTCCTTGACACGCATTTGTGTGTCGTCTGAGCATTTTACGACACGCATTTCGCGTCGGAAAAGGTTGTTTTTCTAGTAGTGTTATGTGAGACATTATGAATCATATTTCATATGCTTCGGATATAGGATCGATTACATATGCTATAATATTAATTTGTTCTAATTTTCCAAACGCCTAGGGCATTAAGAGCGAAAAGGGATTAGAACGAGATATGACTAAAATGGTTAAGCAATTGTCGAGGACAATCTGAGGTTTACCGAAGATTAGTTGCTCATGGACAGTTAAAAGTAAAGTGTAAATTTTGGAAAGACCATATTGACAAATTCTGAGAAGAGGTAACTCTTGTTCAGAAGTGCTAGTCATATGGAATTATGGAAATGTTCCATAAGTGGAAGTTAATCATAAAATCTATGTAAGATTAGGAAACTTAATGCAAGAAGGATGTTCAAATGAATGTATTTTGAATATGAGACTTCGTTTCCATGGAATTGCATTCCATTGGAATACTTTGTAATGTTTGTTTCCAAGTCTCTATGACTTTTGTGCATAGTCATTACAAGAGGATCATTGCATATAACTTTAGAATCTAACAGATTTTAGCAAATGGCAAGAATTTGGTATTCTTACATTTACGATAAGGATTTGGAATTGGGAAATGAGCATCATTGAAATGTTGCCCATTGATCTATTTCACAAAGAGAGGACCATAGACAAACGTAGTGTTCATGCTTGGAGCATGGCATAACTATTGTTTTAATTCAAGTATTAAGTTCATTAATCGAAACATTATACAATGACTAATGTGTATTCAATATGGTGATTAAATAAAAGGTGTTTTATTTATATTCATAAGTTCTGAGACCATATTGGATTCGATTATTCTTGTGTTTCACTTTTCATGTTTTGACTTCCCGAATAACTAGGTTATTCAAACTATCCACATTCGATCATACTTTGGAAGTAGGTATTGACGCAAGACTGTCATGAATCTGACTGTAGATTGTCTAGGTGTTTTAGACATAGCACAAGTTTGCTACAGTGTTCATGAGTACTCCTGGAAGAATATATGATCCCTTATCTAATGGACGCGTCATTGACTAAGTCAGAGTTCGACTGCGGATTTTAAGAGCTACGATTGTTGGTCGGGTTGTGGAGTCGTACTTTCAATAATAGTTATTAAACTTATCCAAGTGGGAGACTGTTGGATTAGGTGTCTAAGCCCATAACTATAATTAGTATGTACTTGACCCGAGAGTAGCATGGTCTATTTGGGTTGCCTTCACCAAAGCAATTTGATAGGATGGACTTTTGAGAAGTGGTTATTTATGATTTGTTAATATATTATAAGTTCTAATATATTAATATGAAATCATGTTATTTAATTAGTATTGATCAGGATTTAATTTGGAATTAATTTACTGATCAAAAGAGACTAATTAAATTAACGGTGACTGATTATGTAAATCAGTGATATATATATTGTTTAGGCTATTGATCCATGATGGGCTAAGTTTATGTAAGTATCCATGAAGAGTTAGCCCACATGAAATATGGATCATAACCCAAGTGTATGGATTAGGGTTTACCCATGACTCTTGGTTTCTACACTACATATATGACACCCCTTTGGCCTAAAATTGGTTAAACATGTATTCTTGGAGAAGCATAGCCGAATTTTAGTGCTCCATATTCTCTCTCAAAAAGTCCTCCGTTTGTTCATCGTGTTTGTGAACCATTTGAGGTGCTAAGTTCTTAAAGGCCAAAACTACAAGCTACAATAAAGAGGTAATTCTATAACTCAATTCTATGTTTTTTATGTCAATTGTATGCTAGTTGTAGGCTTCATGCTTTGGAAACAATATTGTATGTATAATTAGAGAAAACATAGATCCAAAGCAATTACGTTTGTATGTGTACCAAAGGATGTTAGAGTACATAAAACCCAACAAACAATCCAAAAGAAGGGTCGTCATTGGTGCCTTCGACCCTGTTAGTATAGTGAGGACAACTTACCTCACAAGTAGGTCGGGATGATGATGTCAAACTCCCCAATTAGAGCTCCAAACTCAAACACCTACATCCACTAATGATCCACTTCCATAAATTTTCAAATTACTAAAATACCCCTAGAAGTCAAACTGCTCAACCCTTGGTCAAAGTCAAAGTCAAAGTCAATGGTCAAGGTCAAGAGTCCATGTTGACTCAACTCGTCGATTACATCCACTGACTCGTCGAGTTCCTTCCGAAATCCAAGAATCGTGAGGACCCCAGTTGACTCGCCGAGTTTCCAGACAACTCGTCGAGTCCATGTAGTGTCCAAAATGTCGGGAAAACCCTAACCAACTCGTCGAGTCATCTTACTGACTCGCCGACTCCATGCATAACCAAAAACAGGCAATCTTCATCCGACTCGTCGAGTTGACCATGCAACTCATCGAGTACCTTCAGTCCTTTTCTTATTCAGATGCTTTTAAGCAAGACCAAGGCTCCAAATTGTAAATCTAGCCTCCTAGGGCATGGTTACCACGTAAAGTTGTAAAGTTTACGTGAATGCAAGGCCTTAAATGCCAAAACCAAGCTAAGGAAGACGTTTAAGCCAAAGAGAAGGGCCAAAGCATGATAAATTCAATAACTTTATGACTATGAGGGCTTAGAGGAGTCCAGATCTGTAGTTACAACTTCAAATCAAGCTCAATACCAGAAATGACCCATAAATATGCTAGTAATGGATTTAAACCCTTGAATGAGGAAATCTAACACTAGAATGATCAAGGTAACAACTTGTTGCCTTCAAATGGAAGCCAAAATGGAGTAGGTATTGGATGTACGAGCTTCTCCTTGATCCAAGCTCTTGAGTCTTCAAGTTCCTTTCTCTAAAACAACCTTTCAAGCTTTTACACACACACAATGTGGAGTAATAAACTATTAGGGTTTTCTGAGGTCAAGGGGGGAGATACGAGAGGTAGAGGGTGGCTAATGTGCCTTTAAATAGGGTACAAAACCCTGGAAATTAGGGATTCATATTCCAGCTCCAACTCGTAGAGTTGGGTCCTCCAACTCGTCGAGTAGGTCCCTTAAGTCACGCGGCCATATCCGTTTCTACACGACGAGTTGGGGCATCCAACTCGTCGAGTAGGCCTTTAAATATGAATATAAAGCTGTAAAATTTATACCTGGGATTCGGGATGTTACAATTCTCCCCCACTTGGACTAGATTTCGTCCTCGAAGTCTGCTGCGGTGAACAACTTCGGATAATGCTCCCGCATCTCTGCCTCCGGCTCCCAAGTCCACTGGAATCCCCTCCGGTGCTCCCATTGTACCTTTACCAAAGGTACTTCCTTGTTCCATAGAACCTTCACTTTCCTCTCCAGAACAGCCACTGGCCTCTCCACGTAATTCAGGCGCTCGTCGACCTGTATATCATCGAATCACACCAGTGCCTCCTCATCTAATATGCACTTCCGCAACTGTGAAACATGGAAAGTGTTGTGGATCTGACTAAGCTCCTCCGGGAGATCCAGTCTGTACGCCACTTTTCCAAACCTGGAAATGATTCTGAGTGGCCCAATGTATTCGGGACCCAACTTCCCCCTCTTCCTGAAGCGAATCACACCCTTCCAGGGTGAGACCTTCTGGAGTACCATGTCGCCGACCTGAATCTCCAACTCAGGTCGGCGTCAGTCGGCGTAACTCTTCTGCCGACTTTGTGCGGTCTGCAACCGCTGTCTGATCTGCTGAATCATCTCGGTAGTCTGAAGGACTACCTCGATCCGACCGATCACCCTGTGACCAACCTCACCCCAACAGACTAGGGTGCGGCATCTCCGTCCATACAACAGCTCATAAGGTGGAGCACCAATGCTAGAGTGATAACTGTTATTGTAGGAAAACTCTGTAGGGGTAGATAGGATTCCCAGCTCCCACCGAAGTCAATGACGCAGGCCCTCAACATATCCTCGAGGGTCTGAATGGTCCGCTCGCTCTGGCCGTCTGTCTACGGATGGTATACGGTACTGAAATGTAGTCGCGTGCCCAGTTCCTTGTCGAACTTCTGCTAGAAATGGGAGGTGAATCAAACATCACGGTCTGAAATGATAGATATCGGAACCCCATGGCGAGCAATAATCTTGCGTATATACACATCGGCCAGCTTCTCAGCCGATGAGCTCTCCCGAATGGGTAGAAATGAGCACTCTTGGTCAATCGATCCACAATGACCCATATAGCGTCGAAAACCTTTTCCGTTCTTGGCAATTTGGTGATGAAGTCCATCATGATCTGCTCCCATTTCCACATGGTAATCTCTAGAGGCTGCAGCTTGCCATGCGGCCTCTCGTGCTCTGCCTTGACCATCCTGCAGGTCAAGCACCTCTCCACGTACCAAGCGATCTCTCGCTTCATGCACGGCCACCAGTAACTCAAGCTCATATCCCGATACATTTTAGTGGCCCCCAGGTGAATAGAGAAGCGAGACTTGTGAGCCTCCTACAGTACAATCTGTCTGACCCCACCAGACATCGAAACGCATACCCGACTACAACGGGTTGATAACCCCCGACTCTCCTGCACAAATTGGGTGATCTCGCCTCTAATCCTCTCAAGCTTCCAGTTCTCCTGTCGTACACCCTCAGCCTGAGCTTCCCTAATCAAGCTCACAAGTGGATAATCCACTGATATCCTCATACATGTCACTGGTGTAGAAGATCCAGCTGGCTTGCGGCTCAGAGCATCCGCAACCACGTTTGCTTTACCCGGATGGTAAAGGATCTCGTAGTCATAATACTTGACTACGTCCGACCACCTACGCCGCCTCATGTTCAGGTTCGGCTGATCCATGATGTGTCTCAGACTCTTGTGGTCCGTGTAAATGGTACAACGGACCCGGTAGAGATAATGTCTCCAAATCTTGAGAGCGAATATCACCGCTCCCAACTCTAAATCTTACATGGGGTATCTCGTCTCATGTGGCTTCAACTGTCGCGACGCGTAGGCTATCACCCATCCTCTCTGCATAAGGACCGCTCCCAGTCCCGTGATGGATGCATCACAGAACACTACAAAATCCTCAACTCCCTTTGGGAGAGTCAAGACTGGAGCCTCGCAAAGTCATTGTCTGAGGGTCTTAAATGCCCTCTGCTGCTTAGGGCCCCACCAGAAATCCAAATCGTGCGTGGGGTATCTCGTCTCATGCGGCTTCAACTACCATGACGTGTAGGCTATCACCCGTCCTCTCTGCATGAGGACCGCTCCCAGTCCCCTGATGGATGCATCACAGAACACTACAAAATCCATAACTCCCTCTGGGAGAGTCAAGACTGGAGCCTCGCAAATTCGCTGTCTGAGGGTCTCAAACGCCCTCTGCTGCTCAGGGCCCCACCAGAAATCCACCCCCTTCCTCGTCAGACGAATGAGGGGTACTGCAATCTTGGAGAAATCTTGTATGAATCTCCAGTACTACCCAGCCAATTCCAAGAAGCTCCTGATATTAGAGGGAGATTTCGGAACCTCCCATGACATAACCGCCTCGATCTTGGTCGGATCGACTAAAATCCCCTCCTGGTTAACGAGATGTCCAAGGAACTGAACCTCTCGTAACCAAAACTCGCACTTTGAGAACTTGGCATAAAGACGTTCTCGCCTCAAGAATCCCAATAGCTCCCAAAGATGCTCCTCGTGTTGCTTTATGGTCTTGGAGTACACCAAGATATCATCTATGAACACGATGACCGAGCGATCGATCATCGGTCTGCAGACCCGATTCATCAGGTCCATAAATAATGTCGGTGCGTTGGTGAGCCCAAACGTCATCACCACGAACTTGTAATTTCCATAAGGAATCTGGAATGCGGTCTTCTCCACGTCCTCCTCCCTAACCCTGACCTGATGGTACCCGTACCTCAGGTCTATCTTGGAGAACCAAGATGCTCCCTACAACTGATTGAAAAGATCATCTATCCTCGGGAGTGGATAATGGTTCTTCACCGTCAACTTGTTCAACTACCGGTAGTCAATGCACATCCGGTGTGAACCATTCTTCTTCCTAACGAAGAGAATCGGCGCTCCCCACGGAGAACTGCTTGGACGAATGAACTTCTTGCCCAGCAGTTCCTGCAGCTGTGATGACATCTCCTGCATCTCTGGTGGTGCCAATCGGTACGGCGCCTTGGCGATAGGGGCCGCACCTGGCACAAGGTCGATCCTGAACTCGACCTTCTTCTCCGGAGGCACTCCAGGAAACTCTTTCGGAAACACATCAGCGAACTCTCTGACAACCGGAACATCTGAAATCGAGACCTAATCCCTGACCCATGTATCTACCACATACGCTAAATAACCCGCACACCCGTGCTGAATGTACTGTCGAGCCTTGGCAGTTGAGCAAAACCTTGATCCCAATCTGGTGCCCTCTCCGTAGATAATTAGTTCTCCCCCACTTGGGGTTCGAACTACCACCCGCTGACCCTCGCAGTCGATCATGGCATCGAAGCGACTAAGCCATTCAATACCCACAATCACACCTACATCCCCCATGGGGATCCGAATCAAGTCTATAAAGAAATATACCCCGAAGATCTCCAACACGCAACCCCGATAGACCAAAATCTCGGGTTCATTGGCGATAGAGACTCGCAACGGTGACTCTAGCTCTCATACTGGCAAACCGAACTCCCTACTGAATGACTAAGAGACAAATGACCGACTCACCCCCGAGTTAAATAATACCAAAGCAGGTAAGGAGTTCACTAAGAACGTACATAATCATAGAAAACAGATAAGCATAAAACATATATAATCAATAAGATAAAGGGTAAAAACATACCAGCAACCACATTTGGTGCTGTCCTGGCCTCCTCAGCTGTATGTTGGAAGGCACATCCTCGAGCCTTCGGAGGCTCTGCTCTACCCTGACCCCCGTCAGTAATCCTCAGTGTAGCCGGCGCTGGAGCTTGCGTTGGCCTGGCAGCGAGCTATAGACAGTTGGTCTTCACGTGACCAACCTGATGGCATTGGTAGTAAATCCTCATATCTTGAACCGGGGCTGACTGGCGGCAATCCCTCGCAAAGTGCCCCTCCTGGCCGCATTTGCAGCCCGCACTACCATATCTACAAACCCCCGAGTGACCCTTCCCGTACTTGCCACAAGTGCGGCCATGCTGGCCTCCCGACCTAGAATCGGCGGTCTTAGACCACTTTGGCTCCGGATGTGACTACGTCGGAGCCTGCCTCTGCTCCCGTAACAGTAACTCGATCTCCAGTTCACGCCGCCTAGCGGCCTCCTATAACTCCAGCAGTGTATCACAATGATGGGTAGCAACAAACTGACGGATGTCAGTCTTGAGCATGCTCAGATAACGCGTCATCTGAGCCTTCTCGGAAGCAAACTCCGGGCAAAACATCTCCCTCTTGATGAACATACGGGTGATCTCTGTCACCGTCTCAGCATCCTATCTCAACTCCAAGAACTCCTGAGCTAACCGCTCCCGCTCGACCCACGTAATGTAGCGAGCGCGGAACATATCCCTGAACTGCCCCCAAGTAACCGCAACTCTCTGATCATCTGTATATGACCCTGTCATCAACCTCCACCAATCCTTTGCCCCGGACCTCAGCAGGTTCAGGCATATCTGAACTTCTGGTCAGTAGGACATCGACATGTGAAGAAACATCCCTCCACATCTGATAGCCACCTCATGGAAACAATCAGGTCCTGAATCCCATCAAAAGTCGGGGGCTTTGTGTTATCGAAGTCCCGGTACAGGAAAACCCGGCTACCGCTGCGGAGGCTGCAACGTCAGCTGTCTCAGCAAGAGCTACATATAGCTCATCAAAGTACTCCACCATAGCAGTCTTGATAGACCCAAACATCTCTGGCAACTGTGCCCGGAACAGAGTAGCAACCTCATCATGCACGATCTCTCGAATCCTGGCGTCCAACTCCTCCGACCTCATCTGAGCAATGACCTAAGGCACTGCTAGTCCCTCCTGACCGCCATCTCCTGATCCTGATCCGGATCCAGTTACAAATCGTCTAGTAACCACCATGCTAAAAATATACCAGGAGGATATCAGACATTCCATATAATAATCCGGAAACCAACTCCCAACAAAACCCTAGGGGTTGTGACTTCCTTGCTACGTGTATGGGTCATGTGCTTTCAGTAGTACGGGCCCATACTACCTTCCACACCTACCCATATTTGTCTCAAGCATAATGATGTTTATCCTGTAAAATCCTATATTTTTCTTAAAACCGAATTGTAGTCATAAATGTTCCAAGACCGAAAAGTACAAGTATAATTGCCATACTTAATTTAATGATACGTAGTTTTATTCATAAGTAAAACTAGCTGAAGACGTGTTTGCACTGTAACTGGATGTGATGTTAATATCCTCCTATGATCGCTTTGTACATACGAGTTATGTAAAATCAAGATCGAACAGACAGTCGAATGGGAGATTCTGCCCTAAGCCCACAACCAAACAAGGAACAGGAAATAAGGCGGAAATCACACATTTCACTGTCTACCGGACATTAATTTTATATAGCCCTGATGTATATACTAAGTAATCACATAGTGAATACCCCTTTAAGACTGTTTGAAAATATATCATTACGTAAATATTTAGTTAATGCTTATTGTGAGTGTTCATTCTAACCATGATGATATGACTAATGGCCTGCATGACGTTCTTCAGACGTCGAAAAGTTATGATATTTGTCACCCTAGACTTGTTGGTCTAACTGTAGCGAACAGCTGAGGTGTGGGGTTGTTAATCCTATATAGATCTATACACAAACTCACGCTCTCCCTCCAGGAGATTCTCGTTATAATTCCGGATTTTAACGGGTACCATGTTTGGTACAACGAAGGAATGGCTCACAATCCTGTATTAACTAGTTTACATAAAGTATGTTGAAGTTATCTTTTCCTTGTTATCGTATGTATTATCCTTTTATAGTATTTAAAATGTATAAAATAATCATATTTTTATACAATTATTCCTTTGATCCAAAAGAGTATAATAATGTGAATGTTCCCCAAACTATACCTATTATAGGTTAAAAGTGTATGTTTCGATGAAATGGTAAAACTTTAGTATTTTTAACAACTTTATACGCAAGAGTTTATAAGTTTCGTAGTAACGAGTTTAGCATGTTTGCGTAAACTCTATATAAGTACGTGAAAACATAATAAACGATTTATGTTTTTAAACACAATATTTCTTGTGTTTTACTTGTATCGCCCCCCCCCCCCCCCCCCTAAAACATAGAAAAGCTTGGAAAAATGTGGGGGTATGAACTCACCTTGAGTGGTTGATGTATGTAATTGAACTGATGAGATGATGTTTTTGAGCCTAAAACACTTGGAGTGTTTGATGAACTCTTGAAGATTATGATACCAAGGATCTAGCCATGATACTTGGAGAATGTTGAGCTTGAACGATCCTAGGTTTGTTCTTGAGAAGGTTTTGGATTGTTTGCTAATTGAAGTGAGGGAGGGATTTGTTGGGTTTTGAGCATTCTAACACTCCTAAGGTGTTCATGCAACCCTAAATACCTTGGATCTATGTTTTCACTAATTATACATACAAATGGTTTCCAAGGAATTAAACCTACAACTAGCATGCATTTCATATAAACCATATAATATACTAGTTAGGATAACATACCTTTTGATGGAGCTTGAAGTCTTGATGTATCTAGCCTTAAGAGCATAGCCCCAATAGTGTGGAAGCCTCAAGTGCAATCACAACACATCATGAACAAATGATGAACTTGAGAGAGAATCTCCATGCACCCAAAACCACCATGAACTCCAAGAATACACTTCTAGCGATTTTGGGCAATGAAGTATGTATTTATATGTGGGATTTCTAGGGTCATGGATATAACCCAAATCCATACCCACGGGTCTTATGATCCATGGTTCATGTGGCCCAACTCTTTATGTATCTATACATAAACTTGGTCCAACATGGATCATAAGCCCAACACATATAAATATAACTAAATGTCATAATTGGTCCCCATAGATCTAATTAGTCTCTTTTGATCACTAAATTAATTCCAAATTAATTCTTGATCAATACTAATTAAAACATATGATTTCATATTAATATATTATAACTTATAATATATTAATAAACCAAAAATTACCTTCTCTCAAAAGTCCATCCTAACAAATTGTTCTGATGATATACAACCCAAATGGACCATGCTACACTCGGGTCGAGTACATACCAATAATAGTTATGGACTTAGACATCTAATCCAACAGTCTCCCACTTGGATAATTCTAAAACTGTTATTGAAAGTACGACTTCATAACCTGACTAGCAATCGTAGCTCTTAACGCTGCTGTCGAACTCTGAACAAATCAATGACACATCCATTAGATAAGTGATCATATATTCCTCCATTCTAGATATCATATGGACTGAGACATGGATTATAATCATTCTCTCTACCCATTTGTTGTTTCCCGATTTTCGATTTATGGCAACTGACCAATTGAACAAATCAAATCAATCCAGGCTTGGCCAAGCACTTAGGGTGTCATCACCAAATCAACGAGGGGCCCATAGATATCGCTTTTATCCCTTTAAGGGTAAAAGGAATGGATAAACTTTGACTCATATGCATGTACTAACTACTTGTTGAATCATACACAAAGGCACGTTTTATAACATCGAGTTACCAATGCGTTTTCGTGCAATCAATGTATAACCAACTCATAGTCAACAACTCATATCTCTAGGTTTGAAGAATATAAGATATTATAGTCTCATGATTCACTCGTGATAAAATCCACGATGTGATTCAAATGAGCGTGGATTTAATCCAATACTCAGAACTTATGAGCACTCATGAATTTTGCAGCAACTCTTGCGATGTCCAATACCTTGGACATCTACAAACCAGCTTCATGACAGTCTTCCCGTAATACCTACTTCCAACGTATTATCGACTGTGGATGGTTTGAATAACTTAGTGATTCGTAAAGAATGACCTAGTTATTCTGGAAGTCAAAACATGCAAAGTGAAACACAAGAATAATACTAATCCTATATGGCCCCAAAACTCTTTGAGTGTAAATAAAAACACGTTTTATCTAAGCACCATATTGACTACTCATTATTCATGTATAATGTTTCGAATTTATCAACTTTATACTTGAATTAAAATAATAGTCATGCCATGCTCCAACCATGCACACTATGTTTGTCCAAACAATAGCTATGCCATACTCCAAGTATGCCCACTATGTTTGTCTAATGATCCTTACTTTGTGAACCAGATCAATTGACAATATTTCAATGATGTTCATTTCACAATCCCAATCCTTATTGTAAATGTAAGAATACCAAAATCTTGCCATTTACTATAATCTATTAGATTCTAAACTTATACGCAATGATCCCCTTGCAATGAATATGCACACAAGTCACAAAGACTTGGCAACAGATATTACAAAGTATTCCAATGGAGATCAATTCCATGGAAACGAAGTCTCATATTCAAAGTACATTACTTTGAACATCCTTCTTTGCATTAAGTTTTCTAATCTTACACAGATTCAGAGAATGACTTCCACCTATGGAAACAATTCCATATTACCATTTTGACCATCACTTCTGAATAAGAGTTGCCTTTTTTCAGAATATGTCAATATGGTCCTTTCCAAATTTTACACTATACTTCCAATTGTCCACGAGCAACCAATATTTGGTAAACCTTAGATTGTCCTCGACAATTGTTTAATCATTTTAATCATATCCAATTCTAGACCTTTTCCCTTCTTAATGCCCCAGGCATTTGGAAAATGTAGAAAGGATAAATATTATAGCACATGTAATCGATCCTATACCCGAAGCATATGGGACACGATTCATGCTATAAAATTTTTATTTCTATTTGCCATGTTCTCATAATTCAGATTATGAAAAGGGATGCCGTAATCATAATCGAATTTTAGAACGCAAATAATGTTCCCATACATAGAAATTCCTTATGTTGAACCATTCCAACATAACATTCATATATATACTTGACTAAATTTGATTAAGTGGTTGGGTAAAATAGAAGGGTGGAGGTCACGAGTTCGATCCCTCCCCCTAGAAATTTAATTATATTTCTCTTTCAAAAAAAATGATTAAAATCTCACGATCTAAGCTTTTAGATTTAAAATGAAGTATAATTTCCTCTCCCTAATTATAGCAAAACAACTTTTCCCAATTGAAATTTTTGTTTTCTATAATTAACACTGCTAACTTGCAACACTTATTGTAATTATCATGCTCCCACTAACATGATGATTATTAGCATAACACTTATGCTCCCACTAACTTTGACATGTACTCAGAAATCACTTAGACTTCTACAAATCAATACTTTATTGACTTTCTTTACCAAAGTTCAGATTCTTGATACGAGATGGTATGATAAGATTTTATCAAAATCATACACCTTTCCTTAGATAGCTCACATGTTTGTCTAGACCTTTTGCCATTCTAACTAGTTAGTGTGCCGGTTAACCACACACGCTCCACTAACGACATGAGAATGCAAATATCACAATTGCTATCTACTTAAAATCTACTTAGTGAAAGCTTTTCCTCACCATTATTTTCATGAATCGGAGAGAAACCTTATGACACTTAGATTTTTATGGTGTATGTATTCCTATCCATGTGAATTTGGCAAAAAACATAATCACAAGATAGGGTTAGTGACAAACCCAAACTCATATGGACTGAACTTGTTCAATCTTAATTTCTTGCCACTTGGGAGCTCAGGGGCCTACCATTGCTTCCACATTGCTATGCAAACAATTGAGAACTCATAGAACTCACAAGCATAGTAAACTTTAACTGGAATAGGCACAGAAATAAGAATATATGGCAACACGATAGGTTACAAACCTCAAGTCGTGGGCTAGTGATTAACAATACTCTTGATTAGTTCTTGAAAACATCTCAAGTTTTTTAAAGACTCCCACTGACCTCTTGACATATAAGATTCTCTTTTGTCAAGAATCATTCCTTGACAAAACAAATATTCAAGAGTTAGTGCAGATTCTTATCAAGTTAAACACTTCTCACAATTGGTCTTAGTTGGTCTTTGTCTTATCCAAAACATCACAACTTACCAATCTCAAATGTACAAGAGTAGAAAACATTTTACTCTACATTTGACAAGTGTTTTACACCTTTTTAAGATTATGTCACTCAAGGCTCAATCTTGGAGTATGACTCTAAGATTTGATTTTGGAACAAAGTATGATTTATCTTTTGATTTAACCATTTCAATAATTCACGATTCCTCTCCTTATCCAAACAAATGCACTAAGGTGTCCTTAGAGGATCAATTGTGATATGGTTTCATAATCACTAAGATAATCATAAAACAAGATACTCATGTACTCTCCCATCTCTTCAGAATGGAGAAACTTTTATCTTCCTGTCTTATTTGATTCTTCTCATTCGTTCTGCCATACATTGAAACTTTTCCAATGTTTCAGAATTACACTTAAACTTGTAAGCATAACCATATTTACTAAACTTTAGTAAATCATGACGAATAATCTTATTATTCTTTGTGGTGGACCTGATCAGCGCACAACCTAGTGCACCCGATCCTTTAATCCTTCTCTTGACTCACATATACATGTGAACAAAGACTTAGTCTTAATTTACCAAAGATGAAAATTCTCATTCATCACACATTACAACTTGCATGATTCCAAGTTTCTATCCAACTGAAACTTGGATGATGAGAATCTTTCCTTATTTGGTAAATTATGACACTACCACAAATGATAGAATCAAATCCATTTTCCAATATTGCTTATCAACGGAGACATATAAACAACAATTTTTCACAAATGCCATTGTAAGGATACTTAAAATAAATAAATCAAAACCTTTTTTTATTATTTTAAAACTTGTGGAAAAATCATATCCTTACAATGCAAATACATATGAAAACTATGTTGATATCTATTCCTAATCAATTTATCGTAACTCTTAAGCAGTTGCTCAAAATTCTGATCAGAATCAGCATACTCTTTCTTTAAGCTTCCTTTGATTTTCTAAAACATCAAAATGTAACTAGATTACATTATGTATTAAGAATCTCCAAAAGATACTTAATAGAGTTAGATAATGGACTTTATATGAAGTAGAGTCAAACTTTTGACTTTACCAGATCTTTCAGGTAAATCTGGCAGCTTCGCAACCAATGCCCCTTCTTTTGGTAAAAGAAACATATGGACTCTTTGGAAATGGTACATGAGACTATCTCATAATTATCCTTTCTCTTTACCATTAGGTCAAATGACTTGACCATGGCCGATCCCTTTCCATTGGGAAGAGAAAGCTTTTCTGGATTTCTAATGTTACCATTGTCAATGTCCATGGAAGTTTGGGAAGTTGATCTTCCAATCAAATTTTGCTTTACTAGTACCCCAAATTGTAACGCCCGTAGATCCGGGCTAGTCAATTTAGAGACGATAAGCGTCAAAAATGACTTTTTGATAAAAGATTATTTAGGATGAATAATCTTAACTAAGTTGTAGTATATGTTACAAGGATTCCGTACATATAAAGAACGCCGAAATCCGAGTTATAACGAAGAAGTTATGACATGTCGAAGTTTCGCGACAGAACCGGTACGACACAGCGCGACGTAAATAGTGAATTTACGTTAGAGCGATATTTGGCCTTAGCGATCTAAATGAAAGTCGTAGAATACGTTAAACCGAGAGCGTGCATAAAAAGAACGTCTGAATCTGACATCGTATGAGGAAGTTATGATTTTTCGAAGTTTCAGCATTAGCAGTATGCAGCCCGAAGTTCGAATATGAGATCGAGTGATTTCTAGCCGAAACGATCTAAACGAGAATCGAAGATCTCATCGATAGTAGTCTAACGGTAAAAAGACAGACGAAAACGGACGTCAGACGAAGAAGTTATGGATTTCTAACGGAGTTTTCCTGTCCCGACCTACTAAAAATAATATAATAAAAATAAATTCAAAATTAGCCGACGAAGTCTAAACGAGAGTTGTAGAGCATAATCTCACCTACGCGTGGATACAAAGAACGTCGAAAACGGAGTTCGTATGCGAAAGTTATGAATTTCTGAAGTTCGGGACGCGAAACCCCAAAACTGTCAGAGTTCACGACGTGAATACAGTGTTCACGACGTGAACTCAGTATTTATGACTTCTAGAGCCTGACAGACGCAAGTGGCGATGACGCACCTGATGACTATTGAACTCACAACGTGAATATTTGAGATTCACGACGTGAATCCAGAAAAATGGCTCTATAAATAGAAACCGAAGGTCAGCCGGCCATGGTTGCTAATTCCTTCAATCTCTCACTTCCTATACTCTCTCTAAGCCCTCTTTTAACCCCACGAAGCCACGGTATCATCCCGAGACCCGAAGCGAGTCCCGAAGCCCGAAGATCCCGAGAAGAAAAGAGTTTCCGAGCCGAAGCTCTGCCCGCGAGAAGTCCGGTGTGTGAAGAGATCACAGTTTCACCGAAGGATACTACTTCTACAAGTCGTAGTGCTGCCCGATCATCTTCTGATCAAGTGAGTGTGTACTCACTTTCTTCTAACACATAAATATTAAGTATTTGCTATGAAATACGTGCTATGTGTATAATATATTGTTGTTTATTTGAGATGATTGTGGAATGGATGAATTATATAAGTTTTAATGAGTTAAACTATATATGTATTTTGTATCTAAAAATATGTTGGGTAGAACATGGGTAGATGAGGTTGTTGGTAGGTGATAAAAGATGGGTTGGACCATGAGATAAAAGGATAAAGAGATAAACTTGTTTTAGATCTGGATGTATGGATCAGATCAGGAGGTTAGTTTTAGATCCGAGAGTATGGATCAGATCAAGAGGTTAGTTTTAGATCCGAGAGTATGGATCAGATCAAGAGGTTAGTTTTAGATCCGGGAATATGGATTAGGTAATGAGGCAAATTTAAGATCCGGGAGTACGGATTATGTATTTTTGAACTACGTGTTCATTCGATAAGGTATCATGTGTATAGTCCCTTTTAGGAACGTGATTTTAACAAGAGTATTGATTAAAGTATGAAATATACATATGTATGTGAAGTATTTGTTATTGTCCAAAATACGTGTTACATATATTTGATGATATACAACGTGCGAATCAGATATGGTTCAATATGTGTTAAGATGTGTACATATGATATTATTACTTAAAACCTTGTGTTAAGTATACACTAGTTGGCGTTGCCTAAACGGAGATAGTATCAAAAATTGATTATAGGCATTGTAGGCATGCCTAGTGATGGGTTAAGACTTAAATAGGGATGTTTAGTTCAATTAAGATTGGACTTTGGGTAGTCTCTTATTAAGAGTACGTGTGGGGTGAGATTGATGATCGGTGGAGTACGTCCTACGTATAGAAGTACATTTTATGTACGAAGTGCTTTTCAAAGCACTGTGTCTTGGGTGCTGCTTGTGCTAGGGTACTATTATGTTCTTGGGTACGAGACTTTCGCATACCAGAGTACTATAATGTGCCAGAAGTACTATCATGTACAAAGTCTTTTTGACAATTTTGTGTGTCGGTTACGGGAGCGTACGGGAGTAATCTAGTAGTATTTCCCCATACTTTTATTTTGAGAGAGCTTTGGAGTCAGCGTTTCTTTTATGAAGTGATCGACCGAGCTTCATATGTCAACGTTTTCGTTCACGAAGTAATTAAGGGAACTTCGTAGACTGCCTAATAAAGTGTGTCGGTAATAGACCACTGCTAGGTATGTCTGGTGTTATATTGCTGGATAGGGTGCGTCTGGGGGTGAAATACCTCATGTATTCAGGCCACTGCTAGGCAAAGTTCGATGCTGGATAGGGAGAGTCTAGAGGTATAATACCTCATGATAGTCGGACCACGCCTAGGCATTGTTATCTAGATAACTACCCCTGACTTAATTGTCTTGTGGTTCTTTCTTTTACGAACGAAGGTTCGTGTTGAAACTTATTCCATTCCCCTCATTTGATGTCTTTATTGATCCTCGTTTGCTGCCAGGGAATTTCCGAAGCAGCTTCGTCAGTTGTTGTTTATATCGATTCCTTAGGCTAGATCTCGTAAGATCATTGTATAGGGTTAGTGTGTGGGGATCGACGGGATGGGATAGATTGTTTTAGAAATATGATTTATCTGTGTTAATAATATTAGTGGTTTTGCAAGATCGAGATATACATTATTATCACGTGGTTTGAACTAAGAGCTTTCGTACTCTGTGTTCCTTAGGTGATTGAGTTCACCAAGGATATTTGAACTAAGTGTTCACTAGATGTTTTTGAACTAAATGTTCATTAGGTGTTTTTGAACTAAGTGTTCATTAGGTGTTTTTGAACTAGGTGTTCATTAGGTATTATTGAACGGAGTGTGTTCAATGGGTGTTCTTGAACTAGGTGTTCATTAATTATTTTGAACTGCGTGTTCACCAGAGGTGATCTAAGAACCATGGCAGCACTAGACTTTGTGCCAATTCCTTAGGGCAATTATTAGGAATGAATGGGAGAAGGGTAATCGGTTCTTAGGGTAAATCTTTATGAAATAAAGGAAGATAATGGGGGTGGGTAATTGGATTGATTGTTTGATAATTAAATATAATAATTATATTATTGTGGGTTGAAAACCCTATATGCTCACCAGGCTCCCAAGCCTAACCCTCTCAGTTTTCTTTATATTACAGGTTATGGCACGAGAGCATAAGTTGGCTGACATAATGAGAGATTTTGGATTATAGGCCAGTAGTTATGAATAACTGTTGTAAGGTCTATTTTGTTCTGTTTATGCTTTTGGTCTGTATTGAACATGACATCCCGAGATTTTGTTATATAATGAAAATACATTTCTTTAAAGGAATGCTTTGATAAATTCTTATCATATTTTTGTTTTGGGAACAAATTCCGCAACTGTTTTCTTTAAAAGATTACTCTGATTTTAAAAATAAAGTATAAACAAATCGCTCTTTTCTGGCCGTGAAATTGGGGATGTCACAGTTGGTATCAGTGCATTAGTTTAAGCGAACTAGGAATTTGTAGGAAATTTCTAGACTTAAACTTAGAATGCTAAGTATTGATCGTGAGGAGTGTGTCTAAAATATGTTAG
The DNA here is from genome assembly GCF_052849685.1 of Lactuca virosa. Taxonomy (NCBI): domain Eukaryota; kingdom Viridiplantae; phylum Streptophyta; class Magnoliopsida; order Asterales; family Asteraceae; genus Lactuca; species Lactuca virosa. The sequence continues at coordinate 321,455,427 of NC_136429.1, forward strand.
GTAGTACACCTAAATGGACACAAGCACTAGTTTATTTTAGGAATGATGCCTAAAATGCTTTTATGTGCTAATTGTTTTGTGTGATAGCTAAATTGATGCTATTATTTGTTCGGATCTATGGTCTGTTGCCGACCGGATCTGGAAACCTTATATGTGTAGGATTCTAAGCGTATGACTACGATATTAGAACTAGCATGTAAACGTTTCGGGGTGATAAGGAGATTTATACGTTTATCGTAATTAAAGCTTTCTTATCTTAAAATTCTCGCTTGGTACACCGAATGTCTGCTTGGGTGTACAAAGGGTCATGGTGAAGACTCGTAGAGAAATTAAGTAAATGGAGGAAATGAAGAAGTCTTATGATAGTGGATGACACATATCAGAAGATACCGTAAGAGTGGTATTTTGCCTTTAGAGTATGTCTTATGAAATAACAGTACGTTTAGAGGAGTACGGTACGTCTGAAGTACACCTTCTATTGGCAGGATGATGGAGAGATTGGTGTAATTCTTGAGGTTGTCTCATCACCCGGTATTTCCATCACCAATCGAGTTGAAGTAGAATTGATGATTGAAGATACGCAATGAAGAAGTCCTAGTAGAGTCTAGGGAAATTGTTTATGATTATTTGGACACATTCGTATGTGTTAAATTGTTTTGTGATTTTAGGACTTGGGGACTGCGAGACAATACTTGGGACGAGTATGAGTAGGTATGAAAGGTAGTAGATGCATATACTACCGGAAGCACAGGACTCGCACTTGGATCAGGGAAAGTCACAAGGTTACCAAGAAGCTGGTGATTGATTTCGTTTTATTCGAGTATGTCATTACCCTTGTTTCGGTAATGATTAGTGAGGTGGTTGTTATTCTGACCCTAGTGGTCATATAAATTTGAGTTCGACTGCGATGAGTATGTTACGTAGTCTAGAGGACCAAGTTAGATGTAACATCTGACTTAAGTCAGAACGTTGAAATTAATGCGATCGATAGTATCGCGCTCGTTGTTGAAAGAAGTTTGCAGGTAGAAATGATACATGCTGAAATGTGATTATATCACATTAGAATATGAAGGAAGGTATATTCCATTATGGAATTTAACTTTAAAAAGACCGAGTCTAAGCGTCGCATCGTGCGATGAGAGGTCGGTAGAGCACAACCCATCGGTCTGTTACAATAGATAAAGGAAAGTATTTATCCTAAGAAGAAGAAGGATTCCACAATAAGGACTTATTTGGTAACTTGAAGGTTACGATTGAAAGTACAACATAGTACGATAAGCAGATGCAAGATTGGGCATCGTCAGCGGTCAAGAAAGCCATAGAGTTAAATACTCTTTCGAGGAAACATAGAAGTTACCGTTATTACCTAGGATGAAGAGATAGCGTATGGAATCATTATACAAGTCCTATTTTCTTTGATGATTCTGGGACGTAATCATCCTAAGGGGGAGATAATTGTAACGCCTGTAGATCCGGGCTAGTCAATTTAGAGACGATAAGCGTCAAAAATGACTTTTTGATAGAAGATTATTTAGGATGAATAATCTTAACTAAGTTGTAGTATATGTTACAAGGATTCCGTACATATAAAGAACGCCGAAATCCGAGTTATAACGAAGAAGTTATGACCTGTCGAAGTTTCGCGACAGAACCGGTACGACACAGCGCGACGTAAATAGTGAATTTACGTTAGAGCGATATTTGGCCTTAGCGATCTAAATGAAAGTCGTAGAATACGTTAAACCGATAGCGTGCATAAAAAGAACGTCTGAATCTGACTTCGTATGAGGAAGTTATGATTTTTCGAAGTTTCAGCATTAGCAGTATGCAGCCCGAAGTTCGAATATGAGATCGAGTGATTTCTAGCCGAAACGATCTAAACGAGAATCGAAGATCTCATCGATAGTAGACCAACGGTAAAAAGACAGACGAAAACGGACGTCAGACGAAGAAGTTATGGATTTCTAACGGAGTTTTCCTGTCCCGGCCTACTAAAAATAATATAATAAAAATATAATAAAAATAAATTCAAAATTAGCCGAAAAAGTCTAAACGAGAGTTGTAGAGCATAATCTCACCTACGCTTGGATATAAAGAACGTCGAAAACGGAGTTCGTATGCGAACGTTATGAATTTCTGAAGTTCGGGGCGCGAAACCCCAAAACTGTCAGAGTTCACGACGTGAATACAGTGTTCACGATGTGAACTCAGTATTTATGACTTCTGAAGCCTGACAGACGCAAGTGGCGATGACGCACCTGATGACTATTGAACTCATGACGTGAATATTTGAGATTCACGACGTGAATCCAGAAAAATGGCCCTATAAATAGAAACCGAAGGGCAGCCGGCCATGGTTGCTAATTCCTTCAATCTCTCACTTCCTATACCCTCTCTAAGCCCTCTTTTAACCCCCCGAAGCAACGGTATCATCCCGAGACCCGAAGTGAGTCCCGAAGCCCGAAGATCCCAAGAAGAAAAGAGTTTCCGAGCCGAAGCTCTGCCCGCGAGAAGTCCGGTGTGTGAAGAGATCACAGTTTCACCGAAGGATACTACTTCTACAAGCCGTAGTGATGCCCGATGATCTTCTGATCAAGTGAGTGTGTAGTCACTTTCTTCTAACACATAAATATTAAGTATTTGCTATGAAATACGTGCTATGTGTATAATATATTGTTGTTTATTTGAGATGATTGTGGAATGGATGAATTATATAAGTTTTAATGAGTTAAACACTATATATATGTATTTTGTATCTAAAAATATGTTGGGTAGAACATGGGTAGATGAGGTTGTTGGTAGGTGATAAAAGATGGGTTGGACCATGAGATAAAAGGATAAAGAGATAAACTTGTTTTAGATCTGGATGTATGGATCAGATCAGGAGGTTAGTTTTAGATCCGAGAGTATGGATCAGATCAAGAGGTTAGTTTTAGATTCGAGAGTATGGATCAGATCAAGAGGTTAGTTTTAGATCCGGGAATATGGATTAGGTAATGAGGCAAATTTAAGATCCGGGAGTATGGATTATGTATTTTTTAACTACGTGTTCATTCGATAAGGTATCATATGTATAGTCCCTTTTAGGAACGTGATTTTAACAAGAGTATTGATTAAAGTATGAAATATACATATGTATGTGAGGTATTTGTTATTGTCCAAAATACGTGTTAGATATATTTGATGATATACAACGTGCGAATCAGATATGGTTCAATATATGCAAAGATGTGTATATATGATATTATTACTTAAAACCTTATGTTAAGTATACACTAGTTGGCGTTGCCTAAACGGAGATAGTATCAAAAATTGATTATAGGCATTGTAGGCTTGCCTAGTGATGGGTTAAGACTTAAATAGGGATGTTTAGTTCAATTAAGATTGAACTTTGGGTAGTCTCTTATTAAGAGTACGTGTGGGGTGAGGTTGATGATCGGTGGAGTACGTCCTACGTATAGAAGTACATTTTATGTACGAAGTCCTTTTCAAAGCTCTTTGTCTTGGGTGCTGCTTGTGCCAGGGTACTATTATGTTCTCGGGTACGAGACTTTCGCATACCAGAGTACTATAATGTGCCAGAAGTACTATCATGTACAAAGTCTTTTTGACAATTTTGTGTGTCGGTTACGGGAGCGTACGGGAGTACTCTAGTAGTATTTCCCCATACTTTTATTTTGAGAGAGCTTTGGAGTCAGTGTTTCTTTTATGAAGTGATCGACCGAGCTTCATATGTCAGCATTTTCTTTCACGAAGTAATTAAGGGAACTTCGTAGACTGCCTAATAAAGTGTGTCGGTAATAGACCACTGCTAGGTATATCTGGTGTTATATTGTTGGATAGGGTGCGTCTGGGGGTGAAATACCTCATGTATTCAGGCCACTGCTAGGCAAAGTTCGATGCTGGATAGGGAGAGTCTAGAGGTATAATACCTCATGATAGTCGGACCACGCCTAGGCATTGTTATCTAGATAACTGTGACAACCGTCAAAATTCGAGTTAGTTTTAGATTTGACTAAACTTAGTTGCACATATAGGCACTACACATACTAGACTTAGTAACTAGAAGCTAAGTTATAACCTACTAGAAACTGGAAACAATTCGAATCAATGGATAGTGTACTTAGATCTCACATTGATATGTGAATTCCACATCTACTTAACTATAGTGAATATCCATATTCGGGTCACTCTTTGACTCAAACACCTTTTCATTAATCATATACACACATCATGCACTTGACCTAGTAGTAGAAATTAGGTCCGAGTCTCGTAGGAACTTAAGTTAAAGTTGAAAACTATGACTTGTATACTTGACTCCTCAATTTCGGTTTGGATCTCGGAACCACTACATAGAATGCCAATAAATCGATAAAAATAAATTAAAAACATTATTTTTAACTAGAAAAGAGTTTGAAACTCTATTATAATTTGAAATCTCGGATAATTCAATTTATTTTGATATCCAAATATTTATTAAATCTCAAGACCCTAAAAACCCTAAAAACTCAAATTTATAAACTTTAACACCTAAAAATCCATAAAATTTGGTATGGACTATATAATATCAATTTAAAATAACTCAATTTAGTAAAATATAACCAAGGAGAAATAAAATTTAAGTCATTAGTATTTAACCTTATTTTCTAAGCCAAAAATCAAGGTTTTGTGAAGGAAAATTAGGATAAGGCACATATTTTAGAAAAACTTGATATTTTTATAAAATCAAGTTATATTTTATAAGATTTAAAAGAGGGAGACCCTCTCTCCATTCAAAAGTCGGATTCCTCTCTCTCTCCTCTCTCTCCTCTTCCCAAAACACTCAATCAATTCCCCTCCACACTCCATTTCTCCATACTTCACTTTCTCTCTCACACTCCCTCACTTTATTTTCTCTATATTCTCTCTTCCTCTCTCTAGGAACCACGAAAATTTCCAGAAAACAAGTCCAAGAACACACCTCAAACATAAAATCTTCATCATCTAGTGGTGTTCATTAAGGTAGAACACGATTTCCTTTCATTTTCCTTCAAGTTTTTAACGTTTTTCTTGCATTTCCTTCTTCTTCTACACCTTTCTCTTAGAAAATTTGTGTGAATATTCATTCACTTTAGTTTTGATGATGATGGTGGTAGGATTTCATCCAAAAACAACATGCATGTTGTAAATGGTGAAATCCAAGGACCAAAACCTAAGTCAAAATCAACATAATGCACTTTTTCTACAAGTTTTGTGTGAAAAACACCACATGCATCCAAAGTTTTCTATCAAAAACGATTTTTGAACATTTCAAACTCATGAATGGTCTTCAAACCAACATGCATGTGATGATCTTCAAGCTTAGATGCTTGATGATCAAAGTTTGTTGTTAAAAAGCTTTCAAATAGGTTCATGAAGGATTTATTTCCAAATAAATATATATAAAACTCCTTTTCTGATCAAATCCGATTTTTCCCTGTATTCCACCAACAAAATGAGATGTTCTACAAATTTTCAGAGAATAATTCATTTTTCTCGAATTATTATAATTATTGCAATAAAATAGGGCAATAAATCATATAAAATACTTTCTGAAGTCTATAAATCCTAGGTAAATTCTTGGATGACCCCTATGCAAAATAATTACTTGTCATTAAGTTTCATCGATTTTTGTTACTGTTTAGTGTGGTTTTGAATTTTCTTTTTGTTTAGTCCCAATAAATCATAAAACCACTTTAGAAAATGTGAAAATGATATATAACAATTTTCGCAGTTGCTACCAGAGGTATAAGACTCAGAAAAATATTTTCAGAATTTTTCATAATGCATTCCTATTTTTCCTCGATTTTTGTATTTATAATGGCCTAAAAATAGAAAAAATAGTTCTACTCATCCACAATTGATGAAATTTTACCAGAACACCTTGTAGTACATTTGGATGCTACATACAAATTTTGATGATTTTTCTCTTCTGTATACTATTTGTCTCCTATTTTCTAAGATTAAATACACTTAAATACACAAAATCGGATTTCAGTAGATAAAAACCACCTTTGGGATTTTTCCCAGATTATTTACACTGTAAATGAACTTTACAAAAATTTTGGTAATTTACTTTAACTGTTTAATAATTATTCTCCAACTAATGATTATTTAAGAGGATAAAACAAAAAAAATAGAAAGACTAATTGAAAAATATATTTTATACTTTTCACAGCTTCTACATGTATAATAAAAATGTTACAAAAATTTTGGGCAATTTTGGAAACTGTTTTCTATTTATTTCAATTTTTATTCGAATAAATGCTCAAAAATCATAAATTTGGGTTAAATAGTTTGGAAATCCATTTTTATATTTTTCCCAGCTTAAGTATGTTTAATAACAGCATTACAAAAAGTTTAGGGTATTTTCTTAACTGATTGCTATTTTTCATGAATTTTTATCTATTAAGATAATTAAATATAAGAAAAATGGTTATACATATTTATAATCCATGATTTATCTGGAAGTCTTTTAATACTGTTGGAACCAAAATCTGAAGTTTTGTAATTTTTACTAACCGTTTAGTATTTATCAATGATTTTATGGTTATTCAAGAAACTAAAATGGTGAAAAATAGTTAGACAAATCAAAAATTCAAAAAAATTTAACTTAAGGTTTTTGACTTCAATTAAAACTGAAATGCAAAGTTTGGGAAATTTTAGAACTAAATTGATTTAGTTTTTGAATATTTAACCATTGGAACGCCTCTTAAAATGTTAAATATTAGCATTTCAATAATGAGAGTTTTCCACTTAAATTGTTATATAACAATTGATTCATTGAAATTTAATTTTCACAGAAAAATGTTTGTAACTTATCAATATTAAATTTTGACACATTATTGGCATAATTTTATTGTAGTAGTAAGTATACTAGTATTAGATTACAATTAGAGACTCATTAGTGTGTAACATTGTTGTAGGAAAATGATAGTGGTACGAGTGGAGCGTAGATCAAGGCATCATTTGCATCATCTCAATGCATAGTGAGTATTCACGCACTCCCCTATTTTTGGTTTTTATGTTTTGGGGTGGAAAAGCATGTCCGAAAATCTATTTATTGTTCGTTGTATTTAAATTGATTTGTATCAAAATTGATTGCTATATTTTGCTATGTATGTTTATGAAACTTGAAACATGAGGTCTTATCGTCTTAAGTCCCTTCCCTTATACTTTAATCCAACCATTAACTCTTTGAGCCAAAAGTCATTATGGATAGCGCTATTAGGAATTGACAACTCCTCACTCGCCCGATTACTGGAGTGCATGATACCATATTAATCTATGGAACGATAAGCATAGATCTTGATAGGGCATCAGTCATAGGCTTGGTTGTGAACTCATTGTTTGCTCATATACATACAAATTCGTTTATTACTTATAGCAATGAACTTTGTTTCACATTATAGCAATGAACTTTGTTTCTCATTATAGCAACGAACCTTTATTATTGAAAACTTATATACTTGTTTTAGCAATGAAATTGTTTGCTCCTGGTAACAACGAATATTATTTCGATTCTTGAAAACTCATTTTAGCAATATAGTTTTAATTATAGAAACTTTTATCAAAACTTTTATTTCGATTCTTGAAACCAATTTTATTTTTAATCTGTGAGTACTCACCAACTATTTTTATAGTTGACGCTCGTTTTACATGCTTTTTCAGGAATCATCGAGTAAGTGGCACTTAGGGACACATCACTTTTAGGAGCATTTGCACGTGTTGTATTTCAATTTACATTGTAATTTCTTTTAAAAGTTGTTCAAACCCATTGTAAATTTGTAATGATTTTTAATACTATGGTTGGTGTTGTCTTTAAACTTTTGCTATGAAACCCTTTGTACTGCCACGCCTCGTGTTTCCGCTTTAGCGGGGTGTGACAATAACTACCCCTGACTTAATTGTCTTGTGGTTCTTTCTTTTACGAACGAAGGTTCGTGGTGAAATTTATTCCATTCCCCTCATTTGATGTCTTTATTGATCCTCGTTTGCTGCCAGGGAATTTCCGAAGCAGCTTCATCAGTTGTTGTTCATATCGATTCCTTAGGCTAGATCTCGTAAGATCATTGTATAGGGTCAGTGTGTGGGGATCGACGGGATGGGATAGATTGTTTTAGAAATATGATTTATATGTGTTAATAATATTAGTGGTTTTGCAAGATCGAGATATACATTATTATCACGTGGTTTGAACTAAGAGCTTTCGTACTCTGTGTTCCTTAGGTGATTGAGTTCACCAAGGATATTTGAACTAAGTGTTCACTAGATGTTTTTGAACTAAGTGTTCATTAGGTGTTTTTGAACTAAGTGTTCATTAGGTGTTTTTGAAATAGGTGTTCATTAGGTATTTTTGAACGGAGTGTGTTCAATGGGTGTTCTGGAACTAGATGTTCATTAATTATTTTGAACTGCGTGTTCACCAGAGGTGATCTAAGAACCATGGCAGCACTAGACTTTGTGCCAATTCCTTAGGGCAATTCTTAGGAATGAATGGGAGAAGGGTAATCGGTTCTTAGGGTAAATATTTATGACATAAAGGAAGATAATGGGGGTGGGTAATTGGATTGATTGTTTGATAATTAAATATAATAATTATATTATTGTGGGTTGAAAACCCTATATGCTCACCAGGCTCCCAAGCCTGACCCTCTCAGTTTTCTTTATATTACAGGTTATGGCACGAGAGCATAAGTTGGTTGACATAACGAGAGATTTTGGATTATAGGCCAGTAGTTATGAATAACTGTTGTAAGGTCTATTTTGTTCTGTTTATGCTTTTGGTCTGTATTGAACATGACATCCCGAGATTTTGTTATATAATGAAAATACATTTCTTTAAAGGAATGCTTTGATAAATTCTTATCATATTTTTGTTTTGGGAACAAATTCCGCAACTGTTTTCTTTAAAAGATTACTCTGATTTTAAAAACAAAGCATAAACAAATCGGTCTTTTCTGGCCGTGAAATTGGGGATGTCACACAAATCATTGCTGATTTAGCAGCATCAAGCAAATATGTAAGATCATTAAGGGTCATGTCTTGACCTGTCATCAGGGTGTGACTGAAGAACCAAGTCAACAGCCAGCTACCTCGAGACTTCGACACCCGACTCTCCCGGCTTGCCAATAGGGATTGAGTGACCTTGAACTTTTCAAGTATTTGAACTTGTGGGATAGGGAGAATAATTGGAGGAGGTGGAGGAAGTGAAGCATGATTTCCATTCCCATTAATGCACAACAAAGGTATTAATCTTTCACCTTGATTTCCATGTGGGATATCATCTTCAATAGGAAAGCTTGTTCCTAAAGATTTGGGAAGACCATAGTTGTCTTAACTAGACATCTATAATGGGAGAAATTCAAGTTTAGTTGATTTAAAGTCCTTAATATAACACCCAATATGAAATATTAAGGCTAGGACCCAACAACCTATTTATAACTGAAAGAGGGATGCCGTAATCCAAGCTATAAAATAGTTGAAGGTAGGTAAATGACGATTTACCAATTTCCACCATGAAAACGAAATATAATTAAGTTTTAATTGGATTTGAAACTCCTAGATCTTTTGAGATACATTGAACTTTCAATGGCATGTTTGAATCTCGATTGTGCCCTCTCAAATTTGTGACTGGGATGCCGAGGATCACAAACAAGGTGTGAATAACAATGCAAGTTGACTTGGTACCCTCAACTTTATCACCTAATTGATGTGCCGGTTAACCACACGCACTCTACCAATCTATGATAAACTTAATTTACCCTTCGCCACACATTGTCAGTCCCATGTTAGTGTGTCGGTTAGCCACACACGCTCCACTAACGACTTAACAAAGGTGCAAAGTGTAATTTCATGGGTTAGCACCATTTCACATTTTCCTAAGTAACTAAGATTGGGAATTTATTAGTGTTTAGTTACTTAGTATTTATCATTATACTTTTAATTAAAGGAGAATTAGAGTCCTATCCTACCCGTTCGGCTAACGACCCTCCACCAGTTAAGGAAGCGGTGGGTGAGAGTGGACACCCATTAAACTGCTATTTTATAGGCAGCAACCTAATACTCCCCTTATAGACCGACTTCGTGAATGAGGCCTACTAACGGTAAGATTGACTTTATCTTATACATATCTATATAATTAAAAATTATAATAATAGTATCAGGGTTGAATTTTAAACTTTTAAAATTCTAGGGTTTGATTTGGAATTAAAGTATACATGGGGAGGTAACTTTGCAAATTCCAAAACTTGAGGGCAAGTATTGAAACTTTTCAAAACTCTTGGATTTTTATAACTTATGAGTTTAATTAAAGTTTTAAAGACTTTAATGAAAAGACTCTTGAACATCCATAACTTGAGGACAAGTTATGGAGTCATAAAACAATTTATGAGAAAAAGACTCTTCATTTTGTAACCTATAACACTTTTATGAGTTTTAAGATTCATAAATGTGACTTTTAATATAACTTGAAGACAAGTTACAAAAACACATTTTATGAACAACTCTTAGATCAATTTGGATTGAAAACAACTAACACATAATTTTTCCATTAATCTAAATTAACTCATAAAACAAGGTGACACAAAAAACTTTAGGTAACCCATAACTTGAGGAAAAGTTATGGAGTCCATACAATTTCATTAAGATCAAGAATTACACTAACAAACAATTTGCATATTATTCCTATGATCTACCAAAACTCATAAGCATGAACAATCCACATCAACAATTTTCAAGAATCATATAAACATATATAAAACTTGAAACTTTGATAATAACTTTGAAATTGGTTTACCATAATCATTACCACATCAAAAAACAGGTTTTATAAGTCCAAAACAGTTTATGGTAATGATTCTAGACCAATTCCAGCCTTAAATGTCGAAAATATGCTGTCAGGGGCTTCTACTCGTCGAGTGTATGAACCTACTCGATGAGTAGGATGAATTTCTTCATGGAATCGGCGAGTCCATCAGTGGACTCGACGAGTCCAGTGCCTATGAAGCCAGAATTTTTGATTTTTAAGCCATTTCAGCATGTATAACTTGAAAACAAGCCTAGGCTCTTTTGAGCATTCTAACACTCCTAAGGTGTTCATGCAACCCTAAATACCTTGGTTCTATGTTTTCACTAATTATACATACAAATGGTTTCCAAGGTATTAAACCTACAACTAGCATGCATTTCATATAAACCATATAATATACTAGTTAGGATAACATACCTTTTGATGGAGCTTGAAGTCTTGATGTATCTAGCCTTAAGAGCTTAGCCCCAATAGTGTGGAAGCCTCAAGTGGAATCACAACACATCATGAACAAAGGATGAACTTGAGAGAGAATCTCCATGCACCCAAAACCACCATGAACTCCAAGAATACACTTCTAGCGATTTTGGGCAATGAAGTATGTATTTATATGTGGCATTTCTAGGGTCATAGATATAACCCAAATCCATACCCATGGGTCTTATGATCCATGGTTCATGTGGCCCAACTCTTTATGTATCCATACATAAACTTGGTCCAACATGGATCATAAGCCCAAAACATATAAATATAACTAAATGTCATAATTAGTCCCCATAGATTTAATTAGTCTCTTTTGATCACTAAATTAATTCAAAATTAATTCTTGATCAATACTAATTAAAACATATGATTTCATATTAATATATTATAACTTATAGTATATTAATAAACCATAAATTACCTTCTCTCAAAAGTCCATCCTAACAAATTGTCCTGATGATATGCAACCCAAATGGACCATGCTACACTCGGGTCGAGTATATACCAATAATAGTTATGGACATAGACATCTAATCCAACAGGATTTTTGAGAGAGTATGAGTTAATCAGAAACAAGATAAAGGAGTGGTGAGGTTTAGTGAGGATAACCTTATTCAAATAAGAGGAGTAAGGTGGATGTGAAGTTTACTTTGAGGATTGTTGGTTGTTTCTGTTGGATAAGGTGTCTAAGTCCATAACTTATTTGGTATATACTTGACCCGACCCGGCATGGTCCATTTGGGTTGCACTTCACCCGAACAATTTATATGGATAATCTTTTGAGAATAGTATGTTTATGATTTATTAATATATTATAAGTCATAATATATGAATATGAAATCATATTATTTAATTAGTATTGATCTTAGATTAATTGAGAATTAATTTAGTGATCAAAAAGGTGACTAATTGAATATGGGCTATTATATTTATATAGTGTGGGCTAACACTCATTAGGAATGGGCTAGGCTTGCATGGGAGTCCATGGATGGTCCATGGAGCTCTTAAACCCATGGATCCTTGGAAAGGAAAAGACATGGGTATTAGGGTTTACATGGATGTAACCCTAATCCTCCACACTATATAAAGATGCTTATATTTCTTGAAATGGCACTAGTTGTGGGTGAACAAGAGTGGTGGCCAGATTTCTAGAGCACATATACTATTCTCTCAAGTTTCCAAAGTTTGTGGTGATTTGTGATTCCACTTGAGGCATTCACACTATTGGTGCTAGGCTCTCAAACTCCAAGCAATCAATCACTATCAAAAGGTATGTCATTCTTCTAGTGTATTATGATTCTAGTTTTCCATGTTATGCTAGTTAGGATGTAAACCTTGGAAATTCTTATTTGCATGTATTTTAGAGAAAACATAGATCCAAGGTTATTAGGGTTGCATGTACACCTTAGGAGTGTTAGAATGCTCAAAACCCATTAGTGGTATCAGAGACTTGGCTTGTTTTCTTGAATACTTGATGCAAATTGCTGAAAAATGTCGAAAAACTACATTCTGCCCAGCTGACTCGCCGAGTCCCTCATGGAACTCGCCGAGTTCATGCATATCTTCAACCAACTCGTCGAGTCAGTTCATGCACTCGACGAGTTGTCAGGCCTGAGTGCAGATTTTCGAGTTTTGGTGCTGAAATTGGTCTAGAATCATTACCTTAAACTGTTTTGGACTTGTAAAAATGATTGTGGTGAACCAATTTCAAAGTTATAATCAAAGGTTCAAGTTTTATATATGTTTATATGATTCTTGAAAGTTGTTGATTATGAATATTCATGCTTATGAGTTTTGGTAGATCATAGGAATTATGTGCAAATTGTTTGATAGTATAATTCTTGATCTTTATGATATTGAATGGACTCCATAACTTGTCCTCAAGTTATGGAATTCAAAAGGTTTTTCTTTAAAAGAAGTTATAACTTACACTTTTGAAGAGTTTTTCTCATAAATGGTTTTATGGACTCCATAACTTGTCCTCAAGTTATGGATGTCCAAGAATCTCAAGTTATGAAAATCCAAAAGTTTTTGAATTGTTCAAAACTTGCCCTCAAATTTTAGAATTTGTAAAGACTCACACACACTTTAGTTCCAACCCTTAGAGTTTTAAAAATTAAAATTCAACCCTTATACTTTATAGTATTATAAGTTAATAATATATATATATATATACATATATATATATATATATATATATATATATATATATATATATATGTATGTATATATATATATATATATATATATATATATATATATATATGTATAAGAGCAAGTCAGTCTTACCGTTAGTAGGCCTCATTCACGAAGCCGATCTATAAGGGGGTATAAGGTTGTCGCCTATAAAATGGCAGTTTAATGGGTGTTCACTCTCACCCACCGTTTCCTTGACTGGTGGAGGGTCGTTAGCCGAACGGGTAGGACAAGGACTATAATTCTCATTAAAAGTATAATGATGAATATAAAGTAACTAAACCTTTTAAAAATCCCAATCATAGTTACTTTAGGAAAATGTGAATTTGGTGCTAACCCATGAAATTTACACTTTGTACTTTACCAAGTCGTTGGTGGAGCGTGTGTGGTTAACCGGCACACTAACTTGGACTAGTAAGGATGGCAAAGGGTGACTTAATGTTTATCATAGATCGGTGGAGCGCGTGTGGTTAACTGGAACATTGATTAGGTGATAATATTAAGGGCACCAAGTGAATTTGCATGGTTATTCACACCTTGTTTTGTGATCCTCGGCATCCCGATCACAAAATATGAAGGGCACAATCGAGATTGAAACATGCCATTGAAAGTTCAATGAATCTCAAAAGATCTAGGAGTTTCAAATCCAATTAAAACCTAATAATTTATTTTGTTTTTCACAGTGGAAATTGTTGAATCGTCATTCACCTACCTTCAAATATTTTATAGCTTGGATTACGGCATCCCTCTTCCAAGTTATAAAATATTGTGTTGGGTCCTAGCCTTAATATTTCATATTGGGTGTTATATTAAGGACTTAAAATCAACTAACTTGAATATCTCCCATTGTAGATGTCTGGTTTAGACAACTGTGGTCTTCCTAAATCTCATGGAAATCATACTTCTCTACCTCCACCTCCTCCATTTATTCTCCCTGACCCACAAGCTCGAAGACTTAAAAAATTCAAGGTCACCCAAGCCCTACTAGCAATGAAACATAAAGATGGAATACATGTGTGTACTCATGTCTTATGAATGAAGTCACACTTTGACATGTTGAGAATGTTGGGTGTCGTTGTCCCAAGGAAGTTGGCTATTGACTGGGTTCTTCAGTCACTTCCAGAGTCATATAGTGAGTTCATTAAGAACTACTATGTGACAGATCACGACATGACCCTAATAGATCTATCTTATTTGCTTGTTGCTGCTGAGTCAGAAATGATCTGGCGCACTGGTCAAGCAAATATGGGTGGAAGGTCTAATTCTCAAACTTCCATGGACATTGACAATGGTAACATTGGAAGTCCAGAAAAGCTTTCTCTTCCCAATGGAAAGGGATCAGCCTTGGTCAACCCGGTTGACCAAAAGGTAAAGGGAAAATCTAAGTATGTGATAGTCCCGTGTACCATTCCCAAAGAGTCTATATGTTTTCATTGTCAAGAGAAGGGGCATTGGTTGCAAAACTGCCCAAACTACCTGAAAGATCTAAGAGAAAATGAAAAATCAAAAGGGTTTGACTCTGCTTCAGGTAAGTCCACTATCTAACTCTGTTAAGTTCCTTATTGATGATTCTTAATACAAAATGTGACTCGGTTACATTTTGGTGTTTGGCAGGATCAAGCAAAGGGAAGGACACTTAAAGAAAGAGTATGTTGAATCTGATAGCGAAGATGGATTTCAATCGCATGGTTCGAAGATCGGATTCTTGAGCTACTACGTAGGAGTTATGATAGATTGCTAGAAGATATGTAATAGCATAGTTTTCATTTAAAGTTGCATTGTAAGGAAAAAGTTTTTTCCGCATTTATAAATAAATAAAATTTTGTTTTATTTTATTATATCTCCTTGCAATGGCATTTTTTGAAAAAATTGATGTTTGTATGGTTCTAGCAATAATGGAAATGTGAATTTGATTCTTTTATTTGTGGTAGTGTCTATATTTATCAAATAAGGAAAGATTTTCATCACCCAAGCTTTCAATTGGACCGAAACTTGGAATCATGCAGGCTGTATTGCATGATGAATAAGAATTTTCATTTTTGGAAAGTTAAGACAAATTCCCTGACCACATGTATATGTGAGTCAGGTGTAAGACTAAAGGATCGGGTACACTGGGTGTGTGCATGTCAAAGTCCACCACAAAGATCGATAAGACTATTCGTCATGATTTACGAAAGTATAGTAAATATGGTTGTACCTACAAGTTTAAGTACAATTCTGAAACATTGGAAAAGTTTCAATGTATGGCAGGGCGAATGGGAAGAATCAAATTAGGCAGAAAGATAAAAGTTTCTCAAATCTGAAAAGATGGGAGAGTACTTTAGTATCATGTTTTATGATCATCTTAATGATTAGAGAACCATATCACAATTTGATTCTCTAAGGACATCTTAGTGCATTTGTATGGCTAAGAAGAGAATTCATGAATTCTTGGAATGCTTAAAATCAAGAAGATGAATCATACTCCATTCCAAAACAATTCTTGGAGTTAACTCCAAGATGGTAACCTTGAGTGACATAAAGAAGGGTTTAAAACACTTATCAAATGCAGAGTAAAATGTTTTCTACTCTTGAACATTTGAAATTGGTAAGTTGTGATGTTTTGGATAAACAAAGACCAACTAAGGCCAATTGTGTGAAGTGTTTATCTTCATAAGAATCTACACTGACTCTTGAATATTTGTTTGGTTGTCAAGGAATGGTTCTTGACAAAGAGAAACCTATATGTCAAGAGGACAGTGGGAGTCTTAAAGGTCTTGAAAGTTTCAAGAGCTAATCAAGGATAAAACCTATGGTTTATCGCTAGCACACGACTTGAAGTTTATAACCTATCGTGTTGACATAATTCTTGTTTCTGTGCCTATTCCGGAAAAGTTGACTATGTATGTGAGTTCTGTGAGTTCTCAATTGTGTGCATAACAACTCGGAAGCAATGGTAGGCCCTTGTGCTACCAGGTGGCGAGAAATTAAGATTGAACAAGTTAAATCCATATAGTTTTGAGTTTGCCACTAACCTTGCCTTGTGATTATGGTTGTGACGAATTCTTATGGATAGGAACACATACACCATAAAATCTAAGTGTCATAAGGTTTCTTTCCGATTCATGAAAATGATGGTGAGGAAATGCTTTCACTAAGTAGATTTTAAGTAGGTAGCAATTGTGAAATTTGCATTCTCAAAGTCGTTACTGGAGCGTGTGTGGTTAACCGGCACACTAACATGGACTTGTGAGGAATGGCAAAGGTCTAAACAATTGAGACTATGATTACGGCATCCCTTTTCATAGTTCTGAATTTGTTTAGACACCCATGAGAGCTATCTAAGGAAAGATGTATGAGTCTGAGAAGCGTAGATAAAGTTTTGTCAAGCATCTCGTATCAGAAGTCAGAACTTTGGTGATGAAAGTCAATAAAGTATTGATTTCTAGAAGTCGTTTTCTGAGTACATGTCAAAGCTAGTGGGAGCATAATTGTTGTGCTAAATAATTATTATGCTAGTGGGAGCATAATCAATTATGATAAGTAGTGTTAATTATAGAAAACAAAAGTTTTGCTTGGAAAAGGTTGTTTTGCTATAATTAAGGGAGAGGAGATTATACTTCATTTCAATCCTAAAAGTTTAGATTGAGATTTCAATCATCTTTAGTCAAGGATATATATATATATATATATATATATATATATATATATATATATATATATATATATATATATATATATATATATATATATATATATATATATATACGAATTTTATGTTGGAATGGTTCAACATAAGGGAATTCTATATATATTGCGTTCTCAAATTCGATTATGATTATGGCATCCCTCTTCATAGTCGATTTTTGAAAACATGGCAAATAAAAAAATATTGTAGTAAAAGACTGATCTAGTATCATATCTTTATGTGAGACATCATGAATCGTGTCCCATATGCTTCGGCTATAGGGTCAATCACATGTGCTATAATATTTATCCATTCTAAATTTTCAAAATGCCTAGAGCATTAAGAGGGAAAAAGGAATAGAACCGGATATGACTGAAATGATTAAGCAATTGCCGAGAACAATCTGAGGTTTACCTAAGATTGGTTTCTCATGGACAGTTGGAAGTATGATGTTGGAAAGGGACATATTGACATATTCTGAAAAAATGTAGCTCTTGTTCAGAAGTGATAGTCAAAATGGGAATATGGAAATGTTTTTTCATATTGGGAGTTGGATTTTAAGAATCTGTGAGAAAGTTAGAAACTTTTATGCAAGAAGGATAAGGGAATATACTTTGAATGTGAGACTTCGTTTCAATGGAATTATTCTCGACTGGAATACTTTGTAATGTATGTTGCCAGGTCTCTGTGACATTTGTGCATAGTCATTGCAAGAGGAACAATGCATATGAGTTTAAAATCTAACAGGTTACAGTAAATGACAAGAATTTGATATCCTTACATTTACGGTAAGGAATTGGGATTGTGAAATTAGCATCATTGGAATCGTGTTCAATTGATCTACTTCACAAAGTATGGATCATATACAAACATAGTTTGCATACTTGGAGTATGGCATGACTATTGTTTAGAAAACATAGTGTACATGCTTGGAGCATGGGACAACTATTGTTTTAATTCAAGTGTTAAGTTGATAAATCGAAACAGAATAATGTGGAATCAATATGGTGATGAATAAAAAGGTGTTTTATTTATATTCATAAGTGCTGAGACCATATTGGATTCAATTATTCTTGTGTTTCACTTTGCATGTTTTGACTTCCATAATAACTAGGTTATTCTTTCCGAATGACTAAGTTATTCAAACTTCCACAGTCGGTCATAGGTCGGAAGTAGGTATGAATTAAGATTGTCATGAATTGGGCTTGTAGATGACTAAAGGTATTTAGCCATAGCAATGGTTGCTACAACATTCATGAGTGCTCAGAAGTTTTGAGTATTGGAATAAACCCACGCTCACTTGCATCACTTCATGGAATTTATCTCGAGTGATCGTGAGACGGTAATATCATATAAGTCTTCAAACCTAGAGATATGAGTTGTTACCTATGAGTTGGTTGTACATTGATTACACAAAAACGCATCAGTAACTTGATGTTATAAAACGTGCCTTTGTGTATAATTCAACAAGTAGTAGAAACAAGTATATTAGTCGAAGTTTATCTGTTCCTTCTAGTCCTTGGAGGATTAGAAGCGATATTTGGGCCCCTCAATGATTTTGTTTTGACCTATGTACCGGGCCCGGTCAGAACCTAATTGATGTGTTCAATTTAGTTCTATGTCAAACAAATCGGAAATCGAGAAACAAACTGCTGGACAATAAGTACGACGTTGTTCCATGTATTTGTCCGGCTGATTGTTGGGTTATGAGCATTCTAACACTTCTAAGTGTACATGCAACCCTAAATACCTTGGATCTATGTTTTCTCTATTATACATACAATTATGAACATCCAAGGTATTATCCTAATCTAGCATACAAAATAATAAATATAACAAGATAGAATACATACCTCTTTGATGTAGAATGTCTTCATGAAGCTTGAGTGCCTAGTGCCCCAAGTGTGACACCTCAAATGGTTCACACAACACCAAATACACTTGGAATAACTTGAGAGAAACTTGAACACTCCTTGAAATCGTCTAGCCCTCACACTCACACATTAGTGCACGATTTCTTGAGCCATGGGATTCTTTTATATGGTGGCTATTAGGGTTACACCATGTAACTCATAACTTTACCCATTCCTTATGCTCCATGGATTTTAACCTCCATGGAGTATCCATGGGTCATCCCATGGACTTAGTCCAACATAAGAAATCTTGGATCACAAGCCCACATATATAAGAATGAATGATTTACACAATCAACCCATATATTTAATTAGTCTCCTTTTGATCACTTAATTAATTCCAAATTAATTCTTGATCAATACTAATTAAATAACCTTATTAATATATTAGAACTTATAATATATTAACCAACCTTAAGTGTTATTTCTCTCATTATAGTCTATCCAAATGCATGATGCCATGCAACCCAAATGGACCATGACGGGTCGGGTCAAGTCTTACCAATTATAGTTATGGACTTAGACATTAATCCAACAGTCTCCCACTTGGATAAGTCTAAAACTATTATTGCGTATGACTTCAAGAACCGATCAGCAATCGTAGCTCTCAAAAGCTTCTGTCGAACTCTGACCTTGTCGATGAACTCTGACCTTTGTCAATGACTTGTCCATTAGATAAGGGATCATATATTCCTCCATTCTAGATATCATATGGACTGAGACATGGATTATCAATCATTCTCTCTGTCCATTTGTTGTTTCCCGATTTCCGATTCATGATGACTGACTGATTGAACAAATCAAATCAGTCCTGGCTTGGCCAAGCACTCACATGTATCATCTTTAAATCATCGAGGGGCCCATAGATATCGCTTTTATCCCGAAGGTAAAAGGAATGGATAAACTTCGACTCATATGGCTTGTTGTACTACTTGTTGAATCATACACAAAGGCACGTTTTATAACATCGAGTTACCAATGCGTTTTCGTGCAATCAATGTATAACCAACTCATAGTAACAACTCATATCTCTAGGTTTGAAGAATATAAGATATTATCGTCTCATGATCACTCGTGATAAAATCCATGAAGTGATTCAAATGAGCGCGGGTTGAATCCAATACTCAGAACTTATGAGCACTCATGAGTGTTGTAGCACCACTTTGTCCACCAACTTGGACCTCTACAAACCAACCCATGACAGTCTTGATTCATATCTACTTCCAACATATGACCGACTGTGGATGGTTTGAATAACTTAATCATTCAGGAAAAGCGACTTAGTTATTCTGGAAGTCAAAACATGCAAAGTGAAACACAAGAATAAATGAATCAAATATGGTATCAAACCCTATGAATATAAAGAAACACTTTTATTTATCACCATACTGATTACTCATTATTCATTTTTTCGGTTTTATCAACTTTATACTTGAATTTAAAATAATAGTTGTCCCATGCTCCAAGCATGTACACTATGTTTTCTAAACACTAGTCATGCCATACACCAAGTATGCATACTATGTTTGTCTATGATCTTTACTTTGTAAAATAGATCAATTGAACATCACTCCAATGATCCTCTTTTCACAGTCCCAAATCCTTACTGCAAATGCAAGAATTCCAAATTCATGCCATTTACTGAAATCTGTTAGATTCTAAACTTATATGCATTGATCCTCTTAATGATTATGCACAAAGTCAGAAAGACTTGACAACAATCATTACAGAGCATTCCAAAGGAGATCAGCTCCTTGGAAACATCCTTCTTTCATTAAGTTTCCTAATCTTACACAGATTGAATAATTTCTAACTTTGAAACATTTCCATATTCCGTTTTGACTATCACTTCTGAACAAGAGTTGCCTCCTTACAGATTATGTCAATATGGTCCTTCCAGAATTAACATTATACTTCCAACTGTCCTTGAGCAACCAATCTTTGGTAAACCTTAGATTGTCCTCGACAATTGCTTAATCATTTTAGTCATATCCAATTCTAGACCTTTTCCCTTCATAATGCCCCAGGCATTTGGAAAATTTTAGAAAGGATGAATATAGCACATGTAATCGATCCTATATCCGAAGCATATGGGACACGATTCATGATGTCTCACATAAAGACTAAACCAGTCTTTTGCTATAATATTTCCATTTCAATTTGCCAAGTTCTCAAAATTCAGATTATGAAAAGGGATGCCGTAATCATAATCGAATTTTAGAACGCAAATAATGGACCCATATATAGAATTTCCTTATGTTGAGCCATTCCAACACGAAATTCATATATATATCCTTGATTAAATACGATTAAAATCTCAATCTAAGCTTTTAGAATTGAAATGAAGTATAATTTCCTCTCCCTTAATTATAGCAAAACAACTTTTTCAACCCCTGCAACCTCACGAATTGAAACTTTTGTTTTCTATAATTAACATTGCTAACTTGCAACCTTTGTCATAATTATCATGCTCCCACTAACATGATGATTATTAGCATAACACTTATGCTCCCACTATCTTTGACATGTACTCAGAAATCAGCTGACTTTCTTACCAAAGTTTAGATTTCTGATACTAGATTGTTTTGATAAAACTTTATCAAAATCATACACCTCTCTTAGATAGCTCACATGTGTGTCTAAACAATTTTAGAACTATGAAAAGGGATGCCGTAATCATAGTCTCAATTATTTAGACCTTTGACACTTCTCACAAGTCCATGTTAGTGTGCCGGTAAACCACACACGCTCCACTAACGACTTTGAGAATGCAAATATCACATTGCTATCTAGCTAAAATCTACTTAGTGAAAGTGTTTCCTCACCATCATTTTCATGAATCGGAGAGAAACCTTATGACACTTAGATTTAATAGTTTATGTGTTCTTATCCATGTGAATTTGTCAAAACCATAATCACAAGACAAGGTTAGTGACAAATCCAAACTCATATTGATTAAACTTGTGCAATCTTAAATTCTTGCCATTTGGCAGCTCAGGTGCCTGCCATTGCTTCCAAGTAGTTGTGCAACCAATTGAGAACTCTCAGAACTCCTATGCAAAGCCAACTTGAATAGGCACAAAAATTTAACACGATAGGTTATAAACCTCAAGTCGTGTGCTAGTGAAGGACTTTAAGTTTTATTCTTGATTAAGTCTTGAAACTTTCAAGAGCTTTAAGACTCCCACTGTCCTCTTGACATATAAGACTCCCTTGTCAAATATTCAAGAGATAGTGCGGATTCTTTATCAAGACTAACACTTTACACAATTGGCCTAAGTTGGTCTCTGTTTTATCCAAAACATCACAACTTACCAATTTCAAATGTACAAGAGTAGATAACCTTTTACTCTTACATTTGACTAGTGTTAACAAACCCTCTTTAAGATATGTCACTCAAGTTACAATTTTGGAGTATGACTCTAAGAATTGTTTTGAAACGAAGTATGACTCATCTTTTTGATTTAACCATTTCAACAATTCATGACTCCTCTTATTAGTCATAAGAATGCACTAAGATGACTTTAGAGGACCAATTGTGATATGGTATCTTAATCATTAAGATGATCATAAACATGATACTAAAGTACTCTCCCATCTTTTCAGATTTGAGAAACTTTTATTTTTCTGCCATACTTTGATTCTTCTTATTCGTTCTGTCTCACATTGAAACTTCTCCAATGCTACAGACTTATACTTAAACTTATAAGTATAACCATATTTACTGAACTTAAGTAAATCATGACGAATAGTCTTCTTGATCTTTTGTGGTGGACTTGACCAGTGCACAAGAATGTGTACTCGATCCCTTAGTCCTTTCCTTATTCACATAAGGAATTAGTCTTACTTTTCCAAGCTGAAAGTTCTCATTCATCATACTATACAACTTGCATGATTCCAAGTTTCGGTCCAATTGAACCTTGGGTGATGAGAATCTTTCCTTATTTGGTAATATTAGACACTACCACAACCGAAAGAATCAAATCCATTTTTCCAATATTGCTATCTATGGAATCTTATAAGCAACAACTTTTCACAAATGTCATTGTAAGGATACTTAAAATAAATAAAATCAAAACCTTTTTCTTTTATTTTAAAACTTTGCGGAAAAACTTATCCTTACAATCCATATGAAAACCTTGTTGTTATCTATTCCTAAGCAATATAAATATCATAACTCTTAAGTAATAGCCCAAAATTCTGATCACCGAACCATGCGATTGAAATCCATCTTCGCGATCAGAATCAGCATGTACTTAATAGAGTTAGACAAGGGACTTTACCTGAAGTAGAGCCAAACTTATTGACTTTAACATCCTTAGGTAAATTTGGCAGCTTCGTAACCAATGCCCCTTCCTTTGGCAATAGTTATCTATGGACCCTTGATAATGGGACTATCTCAGACTTCGTCTCTCTCTTTACCATTGGGTCAACCGAGTTGACTATGGCCGATCCCTTTCCATTGGGAAGAGAGAGCTTTACTGGATATCCAATGTCATCATTGTCAATGTCCATAGCGTTTTAGGAAGTTGATCTTAGCGATAAGATCATTAAGGGTCTTGTCTTAGTCTGTTTCATAGGATTCCCAAAAGAACTCACTATGTGACTTAGAAAGTAGTTGAGCCACCAACTTTCTCAAGACTTTGACACCCAACTCTCCCGGCTTGTCAATATGTGACTACATCTCCAAGATGTGATCACACCTAGACCTTGCCTTGCCAATAGGGCTTGAGTGACCTTAAACTTTTTAGGAACTTGTGGGTTAGGGAGAATAATTGGAGGAGGTGAAAGAAGTATGATATCCATGGGACATCATCTTTATTTAGGAAAGCTTGTTTCAAGAGATTTGGGAAGATCATAAATGTCTAGACCATACATCTTTTTGGGAGATATTCAAGATAGTTGATTTAAAGTCCTTAATATGAAACCCAATATGAAATATTAAGGCTAGGACCCAACAAACTATTTTATAACTTAGAAGAGGGATGCCGTAATCCAAGCTATAAAATATTTAAAGGTAGGTGAATGACGATTCACCAATTTCCACCATGAAAAACGAAATAATTTATTAGGTTTTAATTGGATTTGAAAGTCCTAGATCTTTGAGATTCATTGAACTGTTCAAAGGCATGTTTCAATCTCGAGTGTGCCCTTTAGGTTTTGTGACTGGGATGCCGAGGATCACAAAACAAGGTGTGAATAACCATGCAAATATACTTGGTACCCTTAATATTTACCCCTTAATCAGTGTGCCGGTTAACCACACACGCTCCACCGATACTATGATAAATATTAAGTTACCCTTTGCCTTCCTTGTTAAGTCCAGGTTAGTGTGTCGGTTAACCACACACGCTCCACTAACGACTTAAGCAAAGTGCAAAGTGTAATTTCATGGGTTAGCACCAAATTCACATTTTCCTAAGTAACTAAGATTGGGTATTAATAAGAGTTTAGTTACTTAGTATTTATCATTAATACTTTTAATGAAAGGAGAATTATAGTCCTTGTCCTACCCGTTCGGCTAACGACCCTCCACCAGTCAAGGAAGCGGTGGGTGAGAGTGGACACTCATTAAACTGCCATTTTATAGGCAGTAACCTTATACCCCCCTTATAGACCGGCTTCGTGAATGAGGCCTAATAATGGTAAGACTGACTTTACTCTTATACATATATATAAATATTATTAACTTATAATATTATAAAGTATAAGGGTTGAATTTTAACTTTTAAAATTCTAAGGGCTAACTTGGAATTAACGTATTCATAAGTGAAAACTTTTCAAATTCCAAAACTTGAGGGCAAGTTTTGAAACTATTCAAAACTAATTAATTCCATAACTTATGAGTTTAAAGTAGTTTTAATTTTTAAAAAAAAAAAAAAAAAAAAAAAAAAACTCTTCAAGTTCCATAACTTGAGGACAAGTTATGGAAGACTTTAAACTAATTAATAAAAAAAATAACTTTTTTTTATTGTAACTTATGGAACTAATTAAGGTTACACTTTTTTTTTTAATTTAATGAAGAGACTCTTGAACCTCCATAACTTGAGGACAAGTTATGGAGTCATAAAACCATTTAATTAGAACTAGACTCTTCATTTTGTAACCTTTGCCAACTTTTATGAGTTTTATAATTCTTAAATGTGACTTTTCATATAACTTGAGGACAAGTTACAAAAACACACTTTGGAATCAACTCTTGGATTAAAATGGATTGAAAACAACTATTTCACACAACTTTTCTATTAATCTAAGAACCTCATAAGAACAAGATAATTCAAATCATCAATCTTCAAGAAATTAGCATGAACATACAAACTAATACAAATCTTGAAATTATGACAATTATCTTAGAAATTGGATTAGCATGAACATTACCACATCAAAAACAAGTTTATAAGTCCAAAAACATCTTAGGGTAATGTTCCTAGTCCAATTCCAGCCAAAACAATCGAATATATGCATCCAACTCGATTTTTCAGCTACTTTTGCAAGTATAACAAGAAAACAAGCCTAGGCTCTGATACCACTGATGGGTTATGAGCATTCTAACACTCCTAAGTGTACATGCAACCCTAAATACCTTGGATCTATGTTTTCTCTATTATACATACAATTATGAACATCCAAGGTATTATCCTAATCTAGCATACAAAATAATAAATATAACAAGATAGAATACATACCTCTTTGATGTAGAATGTCTTCATGAAGCTTGAGTGCCTAGTGCCCCAAGTGTGACACCTCAAATGGTTCACACAACACCAAATACACTTGGAATAACTTGAGAGAAACTTGAACACTCCTTGAAATCGTCTAGCCCTCACACTCACACATTAGTGCACGATTTCTTGAGCCATGGGATTCTTTTATATGGTGGCTATTAGGGTTACACCATGTAACTCATAACTTTACCCATTCCTTATGCTCCATGGATTTTAACCTCCATGGAGTATCCATGGGTCACCCCATGGACTTAGTCCAACATAAGAAATATTGGATCACAAGCCCACATATATAAGAATGAATGATTTACACAATCAACCCATATATTTAATTAGTCTCCTTTTGATCACTTAATTAATTCCAAATTAATTCTTGATCAATACTAATTAAATAACCTTATTAATATATTAGAACTTATAATATATTAACCAACCTTAAGTGTTATTTCTCTCATTATAGTCTATTCAAATGCATGATGCCATGCAACCCAAATGGACCATGCCGGGTCGGGTCAAGTCTTACCAATTATAGTTATGGACTTAGACATTAATCCAACACTGATATCATGAGAGCAGAGGATTATATGATCACTTATCTAAAATGGCGCTTCATAGTTCAACAGATTTTAGAGAGCTACGATTGCCGGTTGGTTCCTGAAGTCATATAGGCAAATATAGGTATTAGACTTATCCAAGTGGGAGACTGTTGGATAAGGTGTCTAACTCCATAACTTATTTAGTATATACTTGACCCGACCCGGCATGGTCCATTTGGTTGCACTTCACCCGAACAATTTATATGGATAATCTTTTGAGAATAGTATGTTTATGATTTATTAATATATTATAAGTCATAATATATTAATATGAAATCATATTATTTAATTAGTATTGATCTTAGATTAATTGAGAATAAATTTAGTGATCAAAAAGGTGACTAATTGAATATGGGCTATTATATTTATATAGTGTGGGCTAACACTCATTATGAATGGGCTAGGCTTGCATGGGAGTCCATGGATGGTCCATGGAGCTCTTAAACCCATGGATCCTTGGAAAGGAAAAGACATGGGTATTAGGGTTTACATGGATGTAACCCTAATCCTCCACACTATATAAAGATGCTTATATTGCTTGAAATGGCACTAGTTGTGGGTGAAAAAGAGTGGTGGCCGGATTTCTAGAGCACATATACTATTCTCTCAAGTTTCCAAAGTTTGTGGTGATTTGTGATTCCACTTGAGGCATTCACACTATTGGTGCTAGGCTCTCAAACTCCAAGCAATCAATCACTATCAAAAGGTATGTCATTCTTCTAGTGTATTATGATTCTAGTTTTCCATGTTATGCTAGTTAGGATGTAAACCTTGGAAATTCTTATTTGCATGTATTTTAGAGAAAACATATATCCAAGGTTATTAGGGATGCATGTACACCTTAGGAGTGTTAGAATGCTCAAAACCCATCAGTTTCTTGGATATACGTTTGATATTATGTAGAAAACTATGAATTGCATGGGAAATAGAAATGGGTATCACATCTTAAGGTCAACCTTATCTACCGGCAGCATTCTTGGGGAATTCACTTTAGTTTGTGGCCATAAAGAAGGTGTTTGCTACCCAACATGACCGAAATCATCCTAAATCACTCACAAAATAGTGATTTCGGTCCTAATGGACCTTAAAGAAGGGATTTTGGTCCCAAAAGGTTGGGTTTTCGGCCCTAATGGGCTTTAGGTAATGTCTTTTCGGTCTTGGCTAATTCCTTGAAGTTGATTTCGGTTTTAGCTTCTTAAAAGTAATTGATTTCGGTCCTATAGTGTTCCTAAGAAGTTGATTTCGGTTCTATAGTGTTCCAACATTCTAAAAATCGAAATCTTTAAGTAATATACAATAACATGCATATAGATTTATTATTTGGACTTGTGTTGACTCCTTTGAGTCCTTGATGGCTTGTTGACTTCATTTGCCTTTCAAAGGTTTATTACAACTTCGCTATCACAAGTGTATATACATATGAACTTGTATAAGCATCCTCTCTTGGTTTTCAAAGTTCCATTGCATCAAGTTATGTTGTGAATTCACTTATGCTTTGTTAGGGTTTAGACCTTGTTGGTTCCAAAAATTCCCAGTTGTGACAGCAACCACAGTAATGATGTCAATTTCATATAAGGAAATCCCTAGGCTATCAAGCATCATATAATCAGGCAATTCTATCATGCAATTCCTGAAGATCCCTAGCCTAGAACAAGCATGATGTTCTAACATATCATAAAATCAAATAATATGAAAGGTATGTTGGGGTCTACCTACTGGCTCCGGCTGATCGTACAATTGCATCCTCCTTTAGTATTTTGAAAATCATTTGAAAATCATTTTTTTTTAAATCTTGTCTTCAGTTTGAGACTGGATACACACGAGTGTTTCCTCCAATTCACTCAAACCAAGGCAATGATACCAACTTGTAACACCCTCAAAAAATCACGCCAATTTAAAACTTTTTCAAATATTCAAAAACCAGTAATTATTACAAATTTGTTTTCAAAATGATTTCATGTCAGAGTATCCCAGAATCATATCATAAAAATATAAGGAGGTGCACGATCACGCCTTCGCCTTCCTGCGATCATCAGAAGTACCTGAAACAAAATCAACAACTGTAAGCCCGAAGCTTAGTGAGTTCCCCTAAATACCAACGCCATACAAATATAACCATATCATAGCAAACAGCATGCATAATGAGCCATCAGCCTGACTGTACCGCCTCGTAGGGCCATCAGTCTATCTGGACCGCTCTCCGAGCCATCGGCACATTTGGACTGCCTCTCAGGGCCTTCAGCCTATCCGGACCGCTCGACGGGCCTTCGGCCTGACTAGTACTTCCTAACCGGATCTGCAGTCTATCCGGTCCGCCCTAGGTATGTTGGCACAAGCACAAAGCATGACCGCCTCAACTCAACCCCCAACCATGTACACATAAATATCATACGCTTTCTAGAATGTAAAAATAGTCATAGAGATCTAACAGATCACTAACTTATCATCATCCTATAACTAGGATACCAATCTAACAGATCACTAACCATAGCATCATCCTATATACCACGATACCGACCTAACCGGTCACTAACATAGCATTATCCTATATACCAGGATACCGACCTAACAGGTCACTAAGCATATCATTATGAAATAACCAGGATAAAAATCCAAAAGAAGGGCATGCATTCTTGCCTTCGACCCTGTTAGTATAGTGAGGACAACTCACCTCACAAGTAGATCGGGATGATGATGTCAAACTCCCTAATTACAGCTCCAAACTCAAACACCTATATCCACCAATGATCCACTTCCACAAATTTCCAAATTACTAAAATACTAAAATACCCCCATAAGTCAAAATGGTCAACCCTTGGTCAAAGTCAAAGTCAACGGTCAAGGTCAACAGTCCATGTTGACTCAACTCGTCGAGTACATCCACTGACTCGTCGAGTTCCTTTCGAACTCCAAGAATCGTGAAGACCCCAGTTGACTCGCCGAGTTTCCAGACAACTCGTCGAGTCCATGCAGTGTCCAAAATGTCGGGAAAACCCTAACCAACTCGGCGAGTCATCTCACTGACTCACCGAGTCCATGTAGAACCAAAAACAGGCAATCTTCATCCGACTCGTCGAGTTGACCATCCAACACGTCAAGTCCCTTCAGTCCTTTTCTTATTTAGACGCTTTTATGAAAGACCAAGGCTCTAAATTATAGATCTAGGCTCCTAGGGCATGGTTACCACGTAAAGTTGCAAACTTTACGTGCATGCAAGGCCTTAAATGCCAAAACCAAGCTAAGAAAGAGGTTTAAGCCAAAGAGAAGGGCCAAAGCATGAAAATTTCGATAACTTTATGACTATGAGGGCTTAGAGGAGTCCAGATCTGTAGTTACAACTTTAGATCATGCTCAATACCAGAAATGACCCATAAATATGCTAGAAATGGATTTAAACCTTGAATGAGGAGATCTAACACTAGAATGATCAAGCTAACAACTTGTTACCTTCAAATGGAAGCCAAAATGGAGTAGGTACTGGATCTACAAGCTTCTCCTTGATCCAAGCTCTTGAGTCTTCAAGTTCCTTGCACTAAAACCACCTTCCAAGCTTTTACACACACAATGGGGCGTAATACACGATTAGGGTTTTCTGAGGTCAAGGGGGCGATAAGAGAGGCAGAGGGTGGCTAATGAGCCTTTAAATAGGGTGCAAAACCCTGGAAATTAGGGTTTCACATTCCAGCTCCAACTCGTCGAGTTGGGTCCTCCAACTCTTCGAGTAGGTCCCTTAAGTCACGCGGCCATATCCGTTTCTACACGACAAGTTGGGGCATCCAACTCGATGAGTAGGCCTTTAAATATGAATATAAAGCTGTAAAATTTATACCTGGGAGTAGGTGTGACAACCCGAAAATTTTTATTCTTGAAAAAGTCAAACATATCGTGTAAAGGTCAAACTCAATTCTTTTATTATCTTATATGGCTAGATTAATGGGTTTTAAGTGTTTAAACCTTGTACCAAAGGTGTTGGTTGTTTAAGAAGTGAAACATGTTGAAACTGGGAACCTTCGCAATCCACTCCATCCGAACCGAGGACTTCATCAGAACCATAAACCCTCGGACCGTGAACGAGGTTCACGACCGCAAAGAGGTTCACAGCCGTGAACTCTTCGGACCGTGAACTCCTCTTCGGCCGTGAACAGTCCTCAGGTCGTGAACCCTTCGGACCCCACACTCTTCCCTATATATAGAAGATTGACTGAATTTTACTTCACTTCTTCACCTCTGGCCGTGAACTCAAGCATTCTCTCTCAAGCATCATCAGCCAAAAACCCTCCTCTCTCCTCAAGATCATAAGAAACACCTTCCTTCTTGTAGTTCATATGGATCTCTCTTGATTTCAACCTTGATTCATCATCATTTGTCAAGAACATTGGGCCGTGAACTCAAGAACACCAAGTGTTCTTGGGCCGTGAACACACAGCTTGGTCGTGAAAAGTAGGCAGCCCTCCATCTTTGCTTCTAACACCCTTATTTGTAAGTTAAACTTGCAAATTAGTTCGATTTCCTAGCATTATTATGGGCATATTCATTAATAGTATACCTATATACTACAATAATTGTGTTTAGGACCGGTTTTGTTAACAAGACTTTACTTGTGGAGCTAACGTCCTATACCAAATCTCCAATTGAATCCCCAACATAAGGTGAGTTCATACCCCTACATTTTTATGATTTTTAACTGTTTTAGGGGGGGGGATACAAGTGAAACACAATGAAAATTGTGTTAATATCTAAAATGCTTTTAAATGTTTTTAAAGTTTTTAAATTGTTATGATTATCAAAAATTGCATCTTTATATATGTGTAAATTATATAATTTGGATTCAAAAGATTTAGAATATATAATTTGACCCCATTTCTTGTTCCTTGTTTGGTTGTGGGCTTGGGGTAAAGTTATTTAATCAAAGGTCTAATTAATCACAATTATATAAATATTACATTTATATAAATATAAAAGGGTTTTCAAAACTGTTCTGTACTATTTGGTACAAACAGTGAACCTCATGGAATAACAATATTACCGATTCTTACCAATAGTTAAACTATAATAGGTATAGTTTAGAGAACTCATTCATTGGTTTTAAATTTCAGAACACATAACAGAAAACAAATAGAGTACTTAAAGGAAAACGAGTAGAAAACATTAATCAGAAAACAACCATATAAACTATATTTTATATAGTTTATGAAACTGACCTACTGAGTATTTATTACATAGTAACTTGTCAATATTCTATACATAATCATCAATATAGCATTTGTGAGGCAACCTTCATGTACTTTTATAAGTACCCCCAAGTCCTGAAATTATAACCAGAGTCTCCTGGAGGGAGAGCGCGACACTTGTATATAGATCTATACGGGACTGACAATCCCGCACCAGAGCTGCTTGCAATAGCTAGGTCGGCAGACCTGTGGTGACAAATGTCCTACCAATTGCGACGCCTGAAGAACGTCGTGTTCAGGCGATCCTAGGTCATCAAGTATGGTTATGATAATTCACACTTTGATATTGAATAAAATGATTAGTGTATGAATAAGTAAAACTTCACATAGTTTTATCTTTATAAAACTATAACATAATATTTTAAAAGTATAAATACGAAATACTATTTTTGTATTGGAAAACGCCTTTTCTTTATGGTTTTATGTAAACTATAACACAATATACCGTGTAAGAACATAGAAACTTTCACTCTTATGTTTACCGTATAATACATCAGAAAATATAAGATTTTCTGGGAAAAACATGTTTACTTTATCAAATAATGAGAAAACGGATTTGAGTTATAAACATGCTTATGAACTCACCAGCTTAAATGCTGATCCTCTCTTTCAAATTATTTTGTATTCTCAGGAATCCAGTAGACAGGTACACTCCCGGAGCTTTTGAAAAGACAACCTAATACCGTGTTGTGTCTTTTGTCTTTTACTATATCTACTTTTGATGTTGAATATCTAATGTTTGAGCACTCATGTGAAAACTTATACATTATTAATGCAATGGTTGTTGTACTTTGATTACTATAATGCATTTTTTGTGATACTTGACATGACGTCCTTTGCCCCCGAACGTTTTCGTCGTTCCGGTTTGGGGGTGTGACAGTAAGGGTGTTACAAAAGCATAGTTGTTTGGACTGCAAACCATGATGAACCACTTGTCTCCTCAAACAGTACCATCAAGCTCATTACAAATGCTTTGTTGCTTATTCAAACTAATGAAGATGATAAAAACATCACAAATCAGATGGTTCCTACAACCTCTGTGTCTATGCTTGATTTATGTAATTTCGTACTCTATGATGACTCTGGCACGACTACATGGGAAATATTTGAACACCCTTGTGATATAGTATTAGGAGGGAAACAACTAGCCACATATGATCACCTAGTCTCTAGTGTATCCCCTTCCCATCAGATGAATGTAGACTTTATTCTTGATATGCAAAATGATGGAAACCTTGTGGCTTAACCTCTATATACTAGTTCGCAGGTTGATCGTTGATGATGACTCATACTGGCCCACTACAGCCTTTTGATCCAACAAAAATCAACCACATGCATACAAGATAATATAAGAACTCATTTATGTCCCACAACATACAAATACAAAAGCAAATATAATTCTTATGAGGTAAACTTACTGGAAAGTCTATGAATTCTTAACAACAGAGATCGAGAGGGTAAAGTGGTCCTTTGCAATGACTGGTGATGATTGTGTAATTCATGAAGTTAAAGTTTACAGGATAAGCTGCAAGAAAGTAAAAGTAACACCCAAACGATTCAATTAAATCCAAAATTCAATATTAACAGAATGGATATGAGTCAAATTTGAGCTAAATCGAGTTCAAATTTTCTGCAAAACACTAACTTATAGATCAATCTGAATCAGCCGCCCTCATTCTTCTAATTCTGAGAATAGAATTACATGGATTGGTAATTAAAACAATACAAACGAGAGAAATCAACTACAAGTAGGAACAAAAACTTTCTACATAGGTTTATGGTAAAATGAATCAGTAATTAGGCTTGAAAGAGTCGTAGATTGCACATAAGATGTATAGAAATAACAAAAATGTACAAGGAAGCTCCCATTGAACTGGTAGGACTAAATGCAACGAGGCCATCAAATGTGATGCCAATTAAATCATACTCGGGTACATTTGACTCCAAAAGCAACTCGGTGTTGAATCGATCGTAATCACCATTTGAATAGGCGATGGTATGGTGATTCTGCATGACGGCAATGGAAGAGGCGATATTGGTACGGTGGTTCTGGCGACTGCAATGGCCGGTGATATGTGTATGTGGTGTAATATCGGTAGAGTGGTGGTAGGGGTGGGGAGGGTGAGGGGTTAGTGTTTTTAATTATGTTTTGATTTATATTAATATTTTTTAAGATTTCAATTAAAAAAATTTAATGGTCCAGATTTGTTCTCGATTGTTATTAAAATAAGAAATGTTCTCGTTTGAACACAGACACACACACACATATATCAATTTTGTAAGATCAAGGATCATAATATGTGAAACATTTCAATTTTTTAAGATAGATGTGACATTTTTTATGATCCTCTCAGATGGTTGCACTAGTTTCACATTTCCCATCCTTGGTCTTAATCTTCTTTGCAAGTTTCTTTTTTATGATCCTCTCAGATTTTTTCCTTTTACCACCAATTTTTGGTCCACTCCTTCCTTCATCAACTCTAGTTGGTCCACTACTTCCTTCATCAACTCTAGTTGGTCCACAACTTCCTTCTGTTGGATTAAATGTCTAAGCTCATAACTATTATTGGTATGTACTCGACCCGAAGTAGCATGGTCCATTTGGGTTGCATGGCATCGGAATAGTTGGATAGACAAAATGAGAAAAAGGATACTTGTGATTTATATTAATATATTATAAGTTCTAATATATTAATATGAAATCATATTATTTAATTATTATTGATCAATAATTAATTTAGAATTAATCTAGTGATCAAAAGGAACTAATTAAATATGGACTCTTATATATAGGGTGGGCCAAGTTCATTTAGGTTGGGCTAAGCTTTCATGGATAGTCCATGGAGTGTTTTAACCCATGGATCCTATGGAAATGAAAGGTTATGGGTATTAAGGTTTACATGAATGTAACCTAATCCTCCACACTATATAAAGAGGTCCTTGATTCATGAAATTGGCACTAGTGCATACACAAAAGAGGGCAAGGCCGATTTCATAAGGGATGAAACTAAGTATCCTTATTCTCTAGTTATTCCAAGTTGTTTTTGGTGTTGTGTGAACCATTTGAGGTGCAACACTTGAGGCACTAAGCTCTTAAAGGTTCAAGACTTCAAGCTCCATCAAAAGGTATGTCATTCTACTAGATTCTTGTATTGTTTTATGCTAGCTAGGATGAAACCTTAGAATATTAGATATTTGCATGTATAATAGAGAAAACATAGATCCAAGGTTTATAGGGTTGCATGTACACCTTAGGAGTGTTAGAATGCTCAAAAGCCTTTAGTGGTATCAAATCCTAGGCTTGTTTTCAAGTTATACTTGCTGAAATAGCTTAAAAATCGAAAAATTTTGGCTTCCTGTGCACTGGACTCGCTGAGTCCACTGATGGACTCACTGAGTCCATGAAGAAATTCATCCTACTCGTCGAGTAGGTTCATACACTCGATGAGTAGGAGCCCCTGACAACATATTTTCGAGTTTTAAGGCTGGAATTGGTCTAGAATCATTACCTTAAACTGTTTTGGACTTATAAAACCTGTTTTTGATGTGGTAATGATTATGGTAAACAAATTTCAAGGTTATTATCAAAATTTCAAGTTTTATGTGTGTTTATGTGATTCTTGAAATTGTTGATATGATTGTTCATACACTTATGAGTTTTGGTAGATCATAGGAATTATTTGCAAATTGTTGTTAGTTAATTCTTGATCTAAATGTTGTTTTAATGGAGTCCATAATTTGTCCTCAAGTTATGGATTACCAAAAGTCATTTCTTTTAAAGATCCATTAAAAATTCATAGGTTACATAATTTGAAGAGTCTTTCTCATAAAATAGTTTTATGGACTCCATAACTTGTCCTTAAGTTATGGATGTTCCAGAGTCTCTTCATTAAAGTTTTTTTAAAACCTTAATTAAACTCATAAGTTATGAAAATCCAAAAGTTTTTTAATAGTTCGAAACTTGCCCTCAAGCTTTGGAATTTGTAAAGTTTCCCCTCATGAATACTTTAATTCCAAGTTAAGCCCTTAGAATTTTAAAAGTTAAAATTCAACCCTTATACTTTATAGTATTATAAGTTAATAATATATGTGTATAAGAGCAAGTCAGTCTTACCGTTAGTAGGCCTCATTCACGAAGCCGGTCT
Organism: Lactuca virosa; assembly: GCF_052849685.1. Taxonomy (NCBI): domain Eukaryota; kingdom Viridiplantae; phylum Streptophyta; class Magnoliopsida; order Asterales; family Asteraceae; genus Lactuca; species Lactuca virosa. The sequence goes on from NC_136429.1 coordinate 321,491,211, forward strand.
ATAAGGGGGGTATAAGGTTGCTGCCTATAAAATGGCAGCTTAATGGGTGTCCACTCTCACCCACCGCTTCCTTGACTGGTGGAGAGTCGTTAGTCGAGCGGGTAGGACAAGGACTATAATTTTCTCTTCATTATAAGTATAATGATAAATATAAAGTAACTAAACCTTTTATAAATTCTCAATCTTAGTTACTTTAGGAAAATGTGAATTTGGTGCTAACCCATGAAATTACACTTTGCACTTTGCTTAAGTCAGTAGTGGAGCGCATGTGGTTAACCGGCACACTAGCCTGGATTTAACAAGGTAGGCAAAGGGTAGCTTAATGTTTATCATAGAATCGATGGAGCGCGTGTGGTTAACCGGCACATCAATAAAGTGATAATTATTAAGGGTACCAAGTATATTTGCATGGTTATTCACACCTTGTTTTGTGATCCTCGACATCCCAGTCACAAAACTTGAGAGGGCATAATCGAGATTGAAACATGCCATTGAAAAGTTCAATGAATCTCAAAAGATCTAGGAGTTTCAAAACCAATTAAAACCTAATTCCCATTTCGTTTTTCATGGTGGAAATTGGTGAATCGTCATTCGCCTACCTTCAAATATTTTGTAGCTTGGATTACGGCATCCCTCTTCCAAGTTATAAAATATTATGTTGGGTCCTAGCCTTAATATTTCATATTGGGTGTTATATTAAGGACTTAAATCAACTAACTTGAATATCTCCCATTATAGATGTCTGGTTCAGACAATTATGATCTTCCCAAATCTTTTGGAACAAGCTTCCCTAATGAAGATGATGGAAATCATACTTTTCTTTCTCAACCTCCTCCAATTATTCTCCCTGACCCACAAGCTCAAAGACTTCAAAAGTTCAAGATCACTCAAGCCCTGCTTGCAATGAAACATAAAGATGGAAGACCTATGTACACTCATGTCTTAGGAATGAAGTCACAGATTGACAGGTTGAGAATGTTGGGTGTCATTGTTCCAAGGAAATTGGCTATTGACTGGGTTCTTCAGTCTCTTCTTGAGTCATATAGTGAGTTTATTAAAGACTACTATGTGACAGATCACGACATAACCCTAATAGATCTTTCTTATTTGCTTGTTGCTGCTGAATCAGCAATGATTTGGCGCAATGGTCAAGAAAATATGGGTGGAAGATCTATTTCTCAAACTTCCATGGACATTGACAATGGTAACATTGGAAGTCCAGAAAAGCTTTCTCTTCCCAATGGAAAGGGATCAGCCTTGGTCAACCCGGTTGACCAGAAGGTAAAGGGAAAGGCTAAGTTTGTGATTGCCCCATGTACCATTCCCAAAGAGTCTATATGTTTTCATTGTCAAGAGAAGGGGCATTGGTTGCGAAGCTGTCCTGGCTACCTGAAAGATCTGAGAGAAGGAAGAATCAGAAAGTTTGACTCTGCTTCAGGTAAGTTCACTATCTAACTCTGTTAAGTTCCTAATTGTTGAATCTTAATACATGATGTGACTAGGTTGTATTTTGTGTGGCAGGATCAAGCAAAAGGAAGGAAACTTAAAAGAAGAGTATGTTGAATCTGATCGCGAAGATGGATTTCAATCGCATGGTTCGAAGATCGGATTCTTGAGCTGCTACTTAGGAGTTATGATAGATTGCTAGGAAATATCTAATAGCATAGTTTTCATTTAAAGTTGCATTGTAAGGAAAAGTTTTTCCGTATTTTATAAATAAATAAATAAAATTTTGTTTTACTTTATTTTATATCTCCTTGCAATGGCATTTATGGAAAATTGATGTTTGTATGTTTCTAGCAATATTGGAAATATGAATTTGATTCTTTCATTTGTGGTAGTGTCTAAATTTACCAAATAAGGAAAGATTCTCATCACCCAAGTTCCAATTGGACTGAAACTTGGAATCATGCAAGTTGTATAGTATGATGAATGAGAATTTTCATCTTTGGAAAATTAAGACTAATTCTTTGTTCACATGTATATGTGAGTCAAGTGAAGGACTAAGGGATCGAGTACACATTCTTGTGCACAGGTCAAGTCCACCACAAAAGATCGATAAGACTATTCGTCATGATTTACTAAAGTTTAGTAAATATGGTTATACTTACAAGTTTAAGTATAATTCTGAAGCATTGGAAAAGTTTTGATGTATGTCAGAACGAATGAGAAGAATCAAATTTGGTAGAAAGATAAAAAGTTTCTCAAATCTGTAAAGATGAGAGAGTACTTTAGTATCATGTTTTATGATCATCTTAATGATTGTGAGACCATATCACAATTCACCCTCTAAGGACATCTTAGTGCATTCTTATGGCTAAGAAGATGAGCCATGAATTGTTGAAGTGGTTAAATCAAGAAGATGAGTCATACTTCGTTCCAAAACATCTTAGAGTCATACTCCAAGATTGTAACTTGAGTGACATATCTTAAAGAAGGTTTATAACACTTTTCAAATGTAAGAGTAAAATGTTTTCTACTCTTGTACATTTGAAGTTGGTAAGTTGTGATGTTTTGGATAAAACAAAGACCAACTAAGGCCAATTGTGTAAAGTGTTTGTCTTGATAAGAATCCGCACTATCTCTTGAATATTTGTTTGTCAAGGAATGGGTCTTGGCAAGAGAGTCTTATATGTCAAGAGGACAGTGGGAGTCTAAAAGATCCTGAAAGAGTTTCAAGATCTAATCAATAATAAAATCCGTAGTTTATCACTAGCGCGCGACTTGAGGTTTATAACCTATCGTGTTGACATATTCTTATTCATGTGCCCATTCCAGTTAAAGTTAGCTTTGCATCAGAGTTCTACAAGTTCTTAGTTGTTTGCATAACTACTTGGAAGCAATGGCAGGCCCTTGTGCTGCCAGGTGGCAAGAAGTTAAGACTGAACACGTTCAGTCCGTATGAGTTTGGATTTGTCACTAACCATGTCTTGTGATTATGGTTTTGACAAATTCACATGGATAGGAACACATACACCATAAAATCTAAGTGTCATAAGGTTTCTCTCCGATTCATGAAAATGATGGTGAGGAAACGCTTTCACTATGTAGATTTTAAGTAGATAGCAATTGTGATATTTGCATTCTCAAAGTCGTTAGTGGAGCGTGTGTGGTTTACCGGCACACTAACATAGACTTGTGAGGAATGGCAAAAGTCTAAACAATTGAGACTATGATTACGGCATCCCTTTTCATAGTTCTGAAAATTGTTTAGACACACATATGAGTTGTCTAAGGAAAGGTGTATGATTTTGATAAAGTCTTATCAAAGCATCTCGTATCATAAATCTGAACTTTGGTAAGAAAGTCAATAAAGTATTGGTTTCTAGAAGTCCAGCTAATTTCTACATACATGTCAAAGCTAGTGGGAGCATAAGTGTTATGCTAATAATCATCATGCAAGTGGGAACATGATAATTATGTTAAGTGTTGCAAGTAAGAAATGTTAATTATAGAAAACAAAAGTTTCAATTGGAAAAAGTTGTGATGCTATAATTAAGAGAGGAAATTATACTTCATTTCAATTCTGAAAATCTTAGATTGAGATTTTAATCATCTTTAGTCAGGGATATATATATATATATATATATATATATATATATATATATATATATATATGAATTTTATGTTGGAATGGCTCAACTTAAGGAAATTCTATATGTATTGCGTTCTCAAAATTCGATTATGATTACAGCATCCCTCTTCATAGTCGAATTATGAAAAACATGGCAAATAAAAATATCGTAGCAAAAGACTGGTCTAGTATCATGTCTTTATGTGAGACATCATGAATCGTGTCCCATATGCTTCGGATATAGGATCGACTGCATGTGGTATAATACTCATCCTTTCTAAATTTTCCAAATGCCCAGGGCATTAAGAGGGGAAAAGGTCTATAATTGGATATGACTAAAATGATTAAGCAATTGTCGAGGACAATCTAAGGTTTACCAAAGATTGGTTGCTCAGGGACAGTTGGAAGTATAGTGTTAATTTTGGAAGGACCATATTGACATATTTTGAAAAGAGGCAACTCTTGTTCAGAAGTGATGGGAATATGGAAATGTTTCCATAGATGGATGTTATACAATTTGTGTAAGATTAGAAAAACTTAATGCAAGAAGGATGTTCAAATCAATGTACTTTGAATATGAGACTTCGTTTCCATGGAGTTGACCTCCATTGGAATACTCTGTAATGACTACTGACAAGTCTTTGTGACTTTGTGCATAATCATTACAAGAGGATCAGTGCATATAAGTTTAAAATCTAACAGATTTCGGTAAATGGTAGGAATTTGGAATTCTTACATTTACGGTAAGGATTTGGGATTGTGAAATGAGAATCATTGGAATTATGTTCAATCGATCTATTCCACAAAGTAAAGATCATGGATAAACATAGTGTGCATACTTGGTGTATGGCATGACTATTGTTTGGATAAACATAGTATGCATGCTTAGAGCGTGGCATGACTATTGTTTTGATTTCAAGTATAAAGTTGATTAATTGAAACATTATACAATGAATAATGTGTAATCAATATGGTGATAAATAAAAGGTGTTATATTTATATTCATAAGTTCCGAGACCATATTGGATTCAATTATTCTTGTGTTTCACTTTGCATGTTTTGACTTCCAGAATAACTAGGTCATTCTTCCCGAATGACTAAGTTATTCAAACCATCCACAGTCAATAATACCTTGGAAGTAGGTATTAAGGCAAGACTGTCATGAAGTTGGCTTGTAGATGTCATAAGTTCTGAGTACTAGATTAAATCCACGCTCATTTGAATCACTTCATGGATTTTATCATGAGTGATCATGAGACGATAATATCTTATATTCTTCAAACCTAGAGATATGAGTTGTTGACTATGAGTTGGTTATACATTGATTGTACGAAAACGCATTGGTAACTCAATGTTATAAAACGTACCTTTGTGTATGATTCAACAAGTAGTAGGATAAGCATATGAGTCGAAGTTTATCCATTCCTTTTACCCTTGGAGGGATAAAAGCGATATCTATGGGCCCCTCGATGATTTAGTGATGACACCCCTAAGTGTTTGGCCAAGCCTGGACTGATTTGATTTGTTCAATTAGTCGGTCGTCATAAATCGGAAATCGGGAAACAGCAAATGGACTGAGAGAATGATTATAATCCATGTCTTAGTCCATATGATATCTAGAATGGATGAATATATGATCCCTTATCTAATGGACAACGTCATTGACTAGATCAGAGTTCGACATCGGCTTTAAGAGCTACGATTGCTAGTCGTGTCTTGGAGTCATACGCAATAATAGTTTTAGACTTATCCAAGTGGGAGACTGTTGGATTAGATGTCTAAGCTCATAACTATTATTGGTATGTACCCGACGAAGTAGCATGGTCCATTTGGGTTACATGGCATCGGAACAATTGGATAGACAAAATGAGAAAAAGGATACTTGTGATTTATATTAATATATTATAAGTTCTAATATATTAATATGAAATCATATTATTTAATTAGTATTGATCAAGAATTAATTTAGAATTAATCTAGTGATCAAAAGGAACTAATTAAAGATGGACTCTTATATATAGGGTGGGCCAAGTTCATTTAGGTTGGGCTAAGCTTTCATGGATAGTCCATGGAGTGTTTTAACCCATGGATCCTATGAAAATGAAAGGTCATGGGTATTAGGGTTTACATGAATGTAACCCTAATCCTCCAAACTATATAAAGAGGTCCTTGGTTCATGAAATTGGCACTAGTGCATACACAAAAGAGGGCAAGGCCGATATCATAAGGGGTGAACCTAAGTATCCTTATTCTCTAGTTATTCCAAGTTGTTTTTGGTGTTGTGTGAACCATTTGAGGTGCAACACTTGAGGCACTAAGCTCTTAAAGGTTCAAGACTTCAAGCTCCATCAAAAGGTATGTCATTCTACTAGATTCTTGTATTGTTTTATGCTAGCTTTAGATATTTGCATGTATAATAGAGAAAACATAGATCCAAGGTTTATAGGGTTACATGTACACCTTAGGAGTGTTAGAATGCTCAAAACCCTTCACCTTCACCATCTTTACCCTTGTTAGTTGTTTTCCTTTTCTTGACCTTTAGTTTCTTGGTCCTTTGCACCCTTGACCTTTCTATCTGTGGCCTTTCAACTTTAGGACAAGTAACCTTGTTATGCCCTGATTGTCTACACACACTACACAATATTATTTTCCCTGCCTTAGACACAGTGTGCATTGGAAGCTTTTCTGATGCATTTCTTCTTCTATTTACCTTTGGTCTACCTGACATTCTTCTCTTCAATGGTGGTAAGGGTGGTATGAACTCAGTAAGTGGCCACATGTTGCTACCATTCATCCCATGTATTTGGTATTTGTAAGTGTTTGTGTAGAAGGCAGCATACAACATTGGATCAACATAAGTGGCTACATCTCTATTCAGAAATGATATAGTAGCTACTGAATGCACACATCCATACCCATTAAGTTGCCATACTCTACAAGTATAAGTCTTCTTGTCAAGGTCAACAGCATATGATTCTGCCAGGTTTTTGGTTTCAAATTGGTTAAGAACACTTGGTAAAACCTGCCAATACCTATTAAAACCACCTTATAAGTTAGCATGTAAGTTATATTAAGAGAGTAAAGATTAGAAAGTACCTTTGAGCTCTTTTCAATTTATTTAGTAGGAGTGTAATTGATGGGCAAGGTTTGTAATCAGGCCATGAACAACCTTTCATCTTCAAAATGTATAGCCTCTCCATAACATATAATATAATCTCCTCTAACATGGTGATGATTGGCTTTTTCCTTGCATCCCTGATGATACTGTTAAAGCTCTCAGATAATCCATTTTCCACTGCATCACACATTTTTCCTTCTTGAAAGAATGCTCTACTCCAAGATTTTGGGTTTGTTTCCATAAGATAATCATAGGCTTCATGATTAAGTACTTGAATCTCCTTCATGGCAGCATTGAATAAAGGCTCAGTGGATGCTTTGCTTTCCTTCCAAAACATGGTCTCATAGTGTACACCACTGAATCTTTTCCTAAAGTTGGCAACAATATGCCTTGCACACTGCCTATGTTCAGCAATAGGAAGCACTTCCTTGACAGCCTCTAACAACCCTTATCAAATAACAGTCATATTTTAAACATCATGTATCTTAATTGTAAAATATATAAAAGTTGAAAGTATAGGACATACCTTGTGTTGATTCGACATCAATTATATACCAAAACCATCCTCTAGATGAAGGTCATCTTTTAGATTTTCCAAGAACCTTTCCAATTTGCTTTGTTTTCTACGCATACAACTGCACATGCAATTGGGAATATGTGATTATTAGCATCCCTTCCTACAGCAATAATTAGCTCTCCTGAACATAAACCCTTTAAGAAACACCCATCCAAATTTATTATTCTTCTGCAGCTCCCTCTCCACCCTTGCTTTAGGCCATCAAAACAAATGTAAAACTTGCTAAAATAAGTCTTACCATCTGGCATAGCATTGACATCGATTTTGATTGTTGATCCAGGATTTGATCGTCTTATCTCCTCACCATATGACCATAGCTTTGCATAGTGATCCACTAGTGTTCCCTCAATCAACTCAATTGCGTACTTCTTTGCTCTTATACATTGTCCCATACTTACATCTTTCCCAAATTTCTCTTTAACCTCACCCCTAAGGAGCCTAACACTAACTTTTTGTTTCTGTAAGAATTGGGTGGTGTAATGGGTACCTATCCAATCATAGTTTACAATTGAACCTAATTTGAAGTTTCTTGCACAATTATGCTCATTTATGAGACTCTTAATTTGGAAAAATTTTTCCTCACTCATCCAAGATGCCCACAATCTAAACTGGCAAGCACCAGAACAACATTTCACTAACAGTCTCCAGTTATCATTTTTCTTGTAGCATAACTGATAACCATTTGCAACAGCATAGTTACAAAGCATGTGTTTCAGTTGTTTAGGATTCACAAATCTCATACCTAATACAGGCTTCTGTTTTTTCCAATGAACTTTGTCATTATAAATAGCTTGGTCATTAGATATTACCTCATCCTCGTGTACATGATCATATACTTCTTCATGAGGAGGACTGTCAGGGGTAACTTGGTCCTTTGGGCACAGTTTGCTCAAAAACTCATCATCTTTTGTTCTATTCATAGGAATACATTCATCAGGTTTATTTTCAACTTCTAATTTAATGCCATCATCTTCCTTACCTTGCCAATCCTCCCTACTACCTTGTTGATCCTCCCTATCACCTTGAGCATTCTCAACTTCATTGTTAATGCCATCACCTTCCCCATCTTGCAAATCTTCCCAAGTGCCTTGCAAATCCGCCGTAACACCTTGCCAACTATGACCCACCAGATCCTCAATTTCAATTCCATCATCCATATCCATACCACTTTGCACTTCTTCACCAACTTCATTTGTAACAGACAATTCGTCTAATGAACTGCATAATTCGCCTTGCTCGTCAAGAATCCATTGATGTACATTAACACCAAGATGGTCCATGTACATATCAATAACACTAGCAGAAGGATATCCTACTTCGATGAAGTCTATATAGTCTATATCAGTAGCTATTACCCTCAATCCATCAGGGAACTCCACATCGGGCATGCAAAAGTAAACATTGATGCATACCTCATTAGCGAATCTTTGAATGAACAACACAAACTCGTTCTTGTCCATTCCAGCAAAATCGACATCATCGAACCTTTGTTCTGCACCATCTGAGTAACAAATAGCGGGGTACCTCGTAAAAATTCTGGCAAAATGGAGATCTATCTTCATGTAGACAGTCATAGGATTGATTATGTTGGCCGATTTGAGGGAGGAGGAGTTTAAGAAACGGATTCGTGTCAATCACGGTTTAAAAAAAGTATACCAATGAAAAAGGTAGCAGAATAAATGAAAGGGACAGTTGAGAAGGTTTAAATGGATACAAGTTTCATTTAGTAGCATAACACGTGGCAATGACCTGGCATATTTAATCTAGTTGGCAATGAGGTGGAATAAAACAACGTCCTAGTCGGATTGGTGTTACCGGTTGCACCCTTCAAATCTATAATTGTGACCTTTTAAACCATTAAATGACAAGTATATGCCCTTTAAAAGCAAAAAATAGTCACGATGGACTATTTAAACCAATATACGAAAGATGGTTGGGCTACAGTGACAATAACCCTTGATTTTATTCAACCATTATAAATTTACACAAAAATCATATAACTCTGTAAACTGATAATTTTTTTTGGAATATGATTAATTATTATGATTTTTAACTTTCAATATTCGTTTAATTTTATAACCTTGGTTCGTGTTGGTTATAATATAGTATATTATAATCTAATATATATATATATATATATATATATATATATATATATATATATTAGTTTATAACCCGTGGGAACCACGGTTACAAAATTAGTTAAACTTTCATAAAATAAAAACTTAAATTCAGTAATCAATTATTTTAAATAAATTATTCATTAAGAGATATTTTTAGTTATATAAAATTATAAGCGTTGATTAAAATAATTACGTGACTTTATAATTTGTATTAATTTTATTTTATTTTTATTATAATGTTATTTAATTTAATGTAATTAAAGTGAAAATTTTAAAATTTAAAATTTGAAATTGAGAATTAATAAGTTGTCATATGACATGATATTATTTATGAAACTTAATAGGGTGACACATGACAAAAAGAAAATCAACATATTCTTTTATTAGAATTGATATATATATATATATATATATATATATATATATATATATATATATATATATATATATATATATATATATATAAGTCGATTAGAATGATAGCATTGCCCCACAAGTAACAGTCCCTGAAAAGCAGAAGATGATATAAAAAAAAGTACACATGTTGGCATAGGGTCCATTAGGATACAGCACATGGATATGAAATCAGGAAATTAACTTAAAATGGAAAAACAATATCTTGAGTTCGAATTTCGAAAACAGACATAGGGGCATTCTTCCACTGTTCATAATTCCCCATCTGTTTGTTGTTTCTTGTAAGCTCTCCTTCGTCATCTTCCTTTAAAGATTCTGTTTTGAACCCTCCATATATTTCTATTAATGCAAGATGGGCCATAACCAACAGTTCAAGGTTCGATCTGAATTCTGAATGAACGTGGTTTTGCTACCATTGGAACCTACATTTATCATTTAATGTAATTAAAAGATCAATGATAACGCTTGCAAAAATCTAATTGCTTTTTTTTTCTTTCTAAACCATAAATGGCATTTGACAAAGGTAAAGAACCTGCTCAAAAAGATTTAAAAGCATGGGTTTAGTGGTAATTTAATTTATTATATAAAATACATGTTTCATTGACTTGAATGATAGTTGCAAGGGTATTATATCTATAGGGATGTGCATCAACCCATATAAACCGTTCAAACTGCACCAAACCACATCGGATAACGCCGTTTAGAACTATTGTGATGCGGTTTAAAATTTTGTTGAACCGTACTATGCAATGTTGTTTGTGTTTTGCAATCGTAAAACCATGGTTCAATCCCCCCCCCCCCCCCACACACACACACACACTGATGTAGGTTCAAATGTTTCTCACATCTATTGTGTGCTAGAATGCACCAATAAGAATTTAGTGGAAATTAAATTATTATTTAATCAAATAAATATAGATATTAAATGATTTGCATAATTATATAATTATATATATATATATATATATATATATATATATATATATATATATATATATATATATATATATATATATATATATATATACCTTATAATACATAGATGTTTGTGGGCCCTCAATTTTTAAGACTAATATCTTAAAAAATAAGGAGGTTGATTGTAGACCTTTAGATCAAACTTGAAGGGTGTGGATTAAAAATCGGTGATCCAAGTATGTAGGATTAAACCAATCAAAAGCTTCTATTTTGTAAGTATAATTTATAAAGCCTGACGTACCAACAATAATGCTTGAAGAAACACAATTACGGATTTGCACATTATCAGTTACACTTTTTTCTTTGAAAAAACATTATTTAAAGTGACCCATCTCTCTCAGTTTTAAGGTAACCCTCTATGTTACTTTACCTTCTCTGAAAAACCTAAAACAATAACATCCTACCACAATATTCACCCATGACCAACAGCCAATGTTGCTTCTTTCTCTACAAATACCAAGTGCAGCATCCCTTCTGTCAATACCAATTACTGCCATACTCAGCCACATGTACCATCGCCGATGCCTGGTCTCACCATCAACACCAATGTTTTTTTTTTGTCCTCTTTACATCCCTGACACTCTTGAAGAAAGATCTAGATCTCTTATTGCCCTGCTTACATATATACACACGAAGTAACAAAGGCAGAAATCAAAACCATTTTCAGTTTTGTTGTATTTATTTTTTTTCTTTTGTTGTTCTTTTGTTCTTGAAAATTCTCATACGAAAATAGATTCATAAACAAACATGGATGTAGATGAAGTAATGTTTAGATGCAAACATAAAAACCTTTCTTCTTTTTTTTAATGTATAGAGTAACATTTATTATTGTTTATTTCAGTTTCGATGATGATTCAAGTGGAGTTTCTTAACTTTTAGATAAAACAAATCTGACTGCCATCACCTCCTTCTGTTCGTTTGAGGTTCCTTTGTTGGATTTAGTTTCTTTAATGTATACGTAAGGTTTCTTATTTAGCTTACTTTTTGTGAGAGAGGTTTGTAGGTCCTAAACGTTAATTATGACATGAAAAATAGTTCATTTACTTAAATATTTGTATGGAAGATTTCAGATTTGAAAATAGATTATTTACTTCACTTTTTGTGTGTGGTTTTAGATTTGAAAATGTTTATTGGGACTTGGATATTTTGTGGGTAACATAACGTAGCTATATTTTTGATGAGTACAAAGGTGAGAGAGGATAAAGATTAGTGCAGAGATGAGCAATGTAAAGACAAGTCCAAAAATAGGCGTTTTCTTTTGACTAATAATTCAAAGTTCAAATTAGACTTCTAAAAATAAAAACAAAGAATTGAATGTTCTTAGAAGTTAAGTTAGAAAATTTACATATTAAAATGTTACAGAATCATTTTGAAATTAATTAGCCTTCTAAAAATAAAAATAATCTTTTTGACACATTAAGCATTTCCTACTTAGTTTGGAAGATGTTTGGTAACTTATGTCCCAAAAGAAAACAAAAATTCATGACAAGATAAGTTTCCATAATCTAACCAAATGACAAGATAAAGATATATTGCGTCTAAAGATTTAAGCTACAACACTTACTATACACCTACTATACATTGGGCTATACATTGGGCAGCACACCTCTCATCCTATTTACGTATTTTATTCATTTAATGATAGTTTTGTTGTTACATTTTTGTTACAAATATAATATCTAAACAAATTACATTATTGTATATATTATCTAGAGACCTCTATTATTTATTCACGATGGATAAATTGTTGTTTTCCATAATCAAGGCATCTAATAAAAATGTTATATTGATTGTATAGCTATTGTATTATACTATTTAAAAATAAACAATTATACTTATTACTTATATGATGTAGAAATTATTATTTTTTATATTTAATTATTTGTCTTTTTAACATATATAATTATAAGTTTTCTTAAATGATAAATTTATTTATTGTTAAAGTGCAATAAAACAACTTTCGTATTTAATCTAAATGTATGTTATTGTAAGTTAGAGATTTTATAGTGTTATTAAAAGACTTTGATCCAGATATCTTATATCTTATAAAGAATATAGTTCTTTTACAAATAAAATCTTTTAATTTTATAATATAATACAACACTACAAATAATAGATTATCGTAAAATATCAATGAAAAATACATAAAAAGATTTTTTGTAAATAACTATAAATACAACACCATCAAATAATGTAACCATGACCGTTCAATACTAAATCTACAAAAAATAATTAATTAAATCTATAATAATATAACATTTTATTTTATCATTTTTATGTTTGAAAAAAAAATGATATTAACTTTATACACGATATGTAGATGCTTATGTAAAGAGCTGTCAACATCTAAAAAACACAAAAAATATTTACATTGTACAATATAAATATTGTTTAATAGGTTTAAATTTTAATTAATGACAAATTAAAATTTAATATTAAAACAATTTATATTTAAAAGATATTGACAAAACTTTATTAATACATGTTTATTTTTCGATAATTCCCCCAAATACTTTTTGATCGTGTTATATAAAATCCAACGCTTTCATCTATTACTTTAATTATGATATTTTTTAATTTTTTTGAGATTTGTTTTCTTAAATATTATAACCAATTGTCATACGTAAATAAAATACGTAAATAAAAGGATTACTCGTAAAAGAAAAAATAAAATACAAAAAAGGATTTTTATATTTTAAGAATATATAAGCTATTAAATAAATTAGTCATCACTCTGACCAATATTGCTGATTTAGCGAGTCATGTAAATTTTTTGTTGTCAGTGGTTGCTGATCAGATTCTTATCGTCTCTAAAAAAACATTTTCTTTTGACAAAAAACAGCAACACATGCCTTTAACCAAAGTAGTAACGTACATATATTCTTCACCAAAAATAGCAATGTACAGTCGGTGATTGAAAGAAAACTATTTGAAACACGTCGGAAGGAATCTAATTGTTGTCACGAAACTATCCACGCAAAGGAAAATAAACGCCAACTAAATACTTTCATTTAAAACTAAACAAACAACAAACTTATACATTCAAGCCAAAATAACAATGGCCAGAGAAACGTAACGTTTTCACGTATGCCAAAAGGAAAGCAATCGCCACCTATAAACTACTTTTTAAAATGAAACAAATCGCCGTCGCTGCATTGCGGGGGTCTACTACTAATATATATATATATATATATATATATATATATATATATATATATATATATATATATATATATATATATATATATATATAAAATGATATCCATAATTATAATTTTTTTTATGGAAACTAATCAAATTTGTCGTTAATGTAAGCAATAATTCTTTCAGAATGAATTTGTATCTAGAAGAATGAGAGTGTATTCTAGCAGAATGAGAATGTATTCTAGAAAAGTACACTCTCGTTCTTTATATTTCATGCAGCTTTTTTGTATTTTAAGTGAGTGAGACCTGAAACAAAACGCGAACTCATACATAAAACCTAGATGCAAATTCAACCTAAAAGAATGTTATTGCTGACATTTAATTATGAATTTAATTAGTTTCTATAAAAAAAGAATTATAATTATGGATATCATTTAATATACATACAATTATGGAAATCATTTAATATGTAACTTTATTCAATTAAATAATTATTTAATTTTACAAAATTCCTATTGGTGTATTTTAGCACACAAGAAATGTAAGAAACACATTAACCTAACCCTATATATATATATATATATATATATATATATATATATATATATATATATATATATATATATATATATATATATATATATATATGTATGTATATACTTAGGTTCAAATGTTTCCAACAACTATTGTGTGCATGAATTGACCAATCAGAATTTAGGAAAAAAGAAATCATTAATTAAATAATAAATGGTAGTTTAGTCATTATGTATGTACAACTAATTATATTCCAGAATTATAATCCCTAAAATAATGGGTCAATTTCCCTTAAATAGCATTTAAATCCCTGCATCGTTCACTACCTTATCATTCATCCTCAAAATAGGTATGTCGATGCCTGCGTTCACCAACACTACAACCGTCGAACAACCCTAAACGACCACAGCCGCCGACAAACAAGTTCGTCTACTCTCCATCCCTAAATTTGTTAACCCCTTCCCCTGTCTGTACTATCGAGTCTCGATCCACTCCACCTTCTCACAGTTCTTAAGAAAAAGCCTTAAGCTATAACCTGATCAAAATCACTCTGAAAGACAACCACAAACTTCTAAGATAATGATCGGAAAAGAAAAAAAGCAAGACACGAGTGAGTTTAAAAGCCTTCACCAGCACTTCCGTCTCCATTAGCGTTGCTGAGGAAGAATTAATTGAAGAAATTAATGACAAGTTGCAAATCCAGGTAATCATTGTTGTAAATTTTACAATTCTGGGCAAAAAAAAAATCATAGATTAGTGATATAATTCGAATAATTGTTGATTCCTCTTATTATCTCATCAATTATAGTTATAATTAAAATCTTTATGTAATATCCATTGATATAATCATGTCTATTCATAAGAAAAACATCTTAAAATTTATTAACGTTAACCCCTTTTTCTTAAACCCTAATCGATGAAGCAACCTATTTTAATGGATGTTAAGCTTTGCTGAGTTGTACACTCCCTTATTATTCACATAACATGGAATATAAATCTTGATTATTGTATATGGGGCAATTTTAAATATGATGTTTATCGAAGACGAATTTACAGTTTGTGAATTACAATTATAATTATATTCTTTGTGTAAAATCCATTGTTCAGTTTTTATTTTGGGTTTATTGTTCATGTTTGACTTTCAATAATAAGTAACTTGAAATGAAGAAATTATACACAGAGCATGTTAATTGGAAACTAATTCATGTACTTAATTTATACAATCAGCATGCTTGTGAAATATTTGACAAGTTGTGTCTATGGTAATGATGAAATTTCCAAGCATATATTGCTACCACACCCATATATTCTGTCATATTATATGTATTCTACCAAAATATATATTAAGATTTTAAAGAATCTATGTATTATTAAACTTGTAATTCTCAGTAGGATACCATTAGTGTTTGTTTTTTTTTTTTACTTTTTCTCTCTTGCAATGTATAAAAAAACCCAATTTGTGTTGTTTTTTAGAAGAAATTAGTCTATTATGATGTAAAAGTTGGCTATGAGGTGTGAATGGATTTGTGTGTATTCTGTCAAAAAAATTTTATATAAATTCATTCTTTTAGAATGTTTGTATTCTAGCAGAATGTATTTTATATATTCTGCCAAAATTTATAAAGCAAATCTTATCAATAATATTATTTTAGAATGGATTAGTGTTTTTGTTAGATTTTAATGGTTTTTTTTCTTTTTAGGTTTTGAAGAGTTTGTCATTCATGTGGAGAAGAAAGAAAATATGGAGAACAAGAGTGTCTTATAGTAGAATGTATTCCGCCAGAATGTATAAAATGAATCTTAGTAACATTATTCTTTCAGAATGAATTAGTGTTTTTTGTTGGATTTTGATGTTTTTGTTGCATTTGTGATAGGAATGGCTTGAAGACCTTATAAGAATGACGTGAAGAATGAATCAAAGATTGATCATACTCATAGTTTAAGAACGTTGTTGTTTTTTAAGAATTACACTTGTTATTCTATCAGAATGTTGTTATTATTCAAGAATGTTCTTTTTGTATCACAATCATATAATATAATTATTTGATATATTATACTTCAATAATCGATTGTGTATATTGTTTCATAATGTACTTATTCATGTTTTCTTCTTACTTATATATTCTTAAAGGATGTCATAAACTGTTATTCTAATATAATGTCATTCTAACAGAATTTCATTCTAATAGAATCGCATTCTGATAGAATAAAATAAGTTATAATCGGTTATCATTAAGAATTAAATTTGAATTGAAATTGAATTAATTTTTTTTAAAAAAATCATAATTATCCCTTCAAATTTGAAAATTTCCTTTTTTAAATATAGTTAATTGTCTAAAATACCCTTTTAATTTAATTTGAGTGATATTATGGTACATGATATTCCATTGTAATATCATAAACCCTCAAAATCATAGCTATTCATTATTTTCATCTATTGGTCCAAAATTATCCTTACATGCACATAATAGTTACCTAAAACACTATAACCTAACTATATATATATATATATATATATATATATATATATATATGTGTGTGTGTGTGTGTGTGTGTGTGTGTGTGTGGTTGGGTTCAACAAGGAACAATTTTAAACCTTAGAACCAAGGAACCAATCTTTTCTCAACTTTTAGAGCAAATTTTTCATTAAAAAAAAGCTAAAAATATAGATATACATAACTTTTTATCCTCCATCCATTGATATCAAATTTGAATATAAAAAAATGATATGTTCAGATTCACACTGTGAATCTGTGCAGATTCATACAGTGAATTTATACGAAATTAATGATTTATAGTGCAGATTCACAATGTGAATCTGAACAGATAAAAAAAGTAAAAAAATAAATAAATCAAATTTGATATCAATAGAAAGAAGATAAAAAGTTATGAATTTCTATATTTTTAAAAAAAAAATCGATAAATAATAAGATCTAAAACTTGAAAAGATAATGGTTCCTTGATTCTATGGTTTAAAATGGTTCCTTGTTGAACTTTTGCAAATATATATATATATATATATATATATATATATATATATATATATATATATATATATATATTTTGTATACAAAGCCCAAAAGCATAAAAACACACAAAACAATATGAATTTAGTTTCATGGTTAATGAAGTTGGATGTAATATCTGGTGTTGACACATTCAATTTTTTGTATATAACTAGAATTTTACTCGTCACGTGTTGCGGCGGTAGTAACAAATTTAAGTAGAACTCTTTAACGAGCATATAAGTTTAGGCGGACGTAAGTTGTCAAAACCACAAAAGTAAGGGATAAAAGTTATGCATAAAAACTTAGGAGGACTGAAGTTGTCAAAGCACAAAAGTCAGGGACCACAAGCATGCTAAAAAAAGTGCTTGAAAGTAAGCACGAAAATATAAAAATTTTATGCTGGAACATAGATATAGCCTGTGGATAGAAAAATCAGATTATATATAATGTGTGGATTAAAGATGAGAGTTTAGAAAATGAACGGAATGTAAGGTTGCGGCGACAATAATATATTTAAGAAGAGGAACTCTTTCAAAGTCGAGTGGGTGAAAGTAATATTTTATAAGTTAAGGGCTGGTAATTATAATAAAAATCAGACTATCTATACTATGGGATAAACACAAAAATTTAGAAAATAGAAAGGTTGGAAGTGTCAATTTAGAAAGTTTTTAAAAGCTGAAAGGGGTAAAAACAAATGCAACTTATGTTAATTCAATTAATGTAATATCAATGTATAGATTTTATGCAAAAATATTTACTCTTTATGTAGAACTAAAAATACATAATATTAAAAGTAGAGACCTTCGTCACACCGCATAAACCACACGTATCTAACTGCACTGCATAACGCAGTTTAGAACTTTTGACGTGTGGTTTGCAGTTTATAAAAATGTGAAATCTCACTAAACCGCACTGCAAACACCCTTAATTTTCCATACCTTGAACACGAAATGAAATCTTATGAATTTTGGGTAGTCTTTTATTGATATATTTTTAATCTGCACGTACCGATACAGGAACACAATGCAATTACTCTGAAATTATCTTCTCTTTGATTCGATAAATACAATGAACCCAACTAGCTCTCTCTCAGTGTGTTTTTTTTTTTTGAACAATGAACAGGTCAAGTTCTGGACTTATTGTGAGAAAGAAAAACATAAGCTCATTATAACTTGGAACAATGTCATGCATTAACTCATTAACAATAAAGGTTTTTATTTTACAATATTATCACCTTGAATTTTGGTTATGGTTTTCTTAATTTCAAGAGGAAATGCATTAACCGAGTTGGGTGTAACTAATAAGTTGTGTCACGAGGGAAATGGTTGTGGTATACACGTTAGCATCCACAATAATATAACTTATTTTTGTTATTTTTTTTCTGACACCTAAACATCAACCTATCAGTCTAAAAAAACTTAAAAAAATTTGTACAATAGAAGGAGTTTTCCATCAACTTTTTTATTGGACTCCACTAAATTTATTTATATCATTTTTTTTGTATAAGTTGGCTATTTAACAATTGGCTGAAAAATCTATTGGAATTTGGACTCATCAAAATAATTGAAAAAACTTATGCCAAGAGCTTATAAATTTGGAAAAACTCCTATTGCAATAGATGTAAGCAGGATTTTAATTTTTAAGGCATAGTTGATTATCAAACCCACACATTCAAATCTTTCTTAAATTATTCTAATTTTGGCATGTTCGGCATGACCTCAACGTAATACAACAATTTCATATGCATAACATAACAATTTCCACAACAGAAGCGATACAATCCACTATTTTATAAACAATCAAAGTAGCAATGTGAATATACATTGGTGTTAATGAACTAAAAGATTCTTCAAAATATTTACCATATTCAGCTTCATATTGTCTTCCCACAAGTAAATTTCTTCAAAAGTTTAATTTTATCATATTTAACTTTTATTGCTTATTGCGGCTAGTTCCTGAAGTATACACAAAAACTAACTTAGACTTGAGTCTAGTGAGTTTGAGTTGAGGGTAAACAATAATAACCAAAACAACAAAATATGCATAAACACCATGTATTAGATGACAATTAGACTCATTAATTAGTTGCATCCCATGAAATTTAAGAGAATAAAATGTAGATATTGAGCTCATATTTGTGTACATGCCCCACATAGAGTACAATGTGTGGCCCCTAAGCTACATGCTTAGTAGTCACCTAACTGAGCCCCCAACCTTCAAACTTTGATATCTTTCAATGAATGTCCCACGTTCTATGTCTCATATAATTATACATTCTCTCAATGAATGTCCCATAGTTCAGTATAATTTTATCAATAGGCATGCATTCATAATTTCATATTTCATATCAATTATCACAAACATATCATATATGTTTATAAATTCATCTCCATCTATCCTCCATGATAAATGTGTAACAACATAAATTTTCAAACAATTTTTCATTTTTCAAACACAACATATCTCATATAAATCATCTCAAAACTCCAGTGTATCAAATGTTATCACGGTAAAACATATCCTAGAATCTCAAATACAAAATCCTCTATCAGTGTGTACAAATCATGTCGGCGCCTTCCCGCGATCCTCGCTAGAACCTGAAACACATATCACATAACACGGTAAGCATAATGATTAGTGAGTTCCCCAAAATACCACATACAGCACATAAGCCACTCGAGGTGATAAAATTATCTTTTGTTTTGTTAAGGATAATGTCAAACAGATGATAAAATTCGGATTTTATTAAACCAAAACGGTTTAGGTAAGAATCCTTAAGCAAAACAGCAAGAAATCCCGAAAATCACTCTGACAAACGCTCCGACTCGACGAGTCCCTTTATGGACTCGTCGAGTTCATCCTACTCGTCGAGTCCACAATGGGACTCGCCGAGTCTGTCAGTCAGGGCTTTGAAAAAACGATTTTTCAAAGCTTGAACAAATAAACAAGGCATCAATTCAATAGAAACCAATCAAGGCTCTGATACTACTGATGGGTTTGAGCCATAAGAACTTTCCTATGTGCACATGTAAACCCTAATGCTTGGATCTAGGTTTCTCTATTGAACATGCAACTTATCCAAGTCTTGCAAACCCTAGATCTAGTGTATACAATTCGAATTTGACATAATAAACTCAGATCTAGATGATTACCTCTTGTAGCTTGCTTGATTCTTCTTGTCTTGGAGCTTAGAGTCACAATTGTCACTCCTCTAATGGCTTACAAACACCAACTAGCAAGAGGATGATTTGGAGAGAGGAAAGAGGTATGAAATCGGCTCTAGGGTTCCAAGGAAGCAAGTGTAGCCGATTTCCACAACCCAGAGGGTCTATTTATACTATGAGCTTCTAGGGTTTCAGCCAAAACCCTAATGGACAACTTAATCACCAAGCAGCCCATGGAACCTTCTGGATTAAGGCCATGGACGAAAATATGATGGACTCCTATCGTAATTTCGTTCACTCCTTGCTCCATTGGGTTTCCCAGGCCAATAACTCAATTATCCAATAATTGCAGTTTAGCCCCTATATTCAATTAATCTCTTTTAGTCACCAAATTCATTCTTAATTAATCTATGACTAATATTAATTAAATAATATGATTATTCCTTTAATATATTATTCTCATAATATATTAATAAATCATAATATCTTCTCTTTCTTCATAAATCACCCTGTCAAGTTGCTATGGTGAAGGCAACCCAAAAGGATCATGCACAACCGGGTCAAGTACTTACCAAATATAGTTACGGGCTTAGACACTAATCCAACAATATCTCGCAGAGTGCAGGCTACCACTCAGTAGACCTCTCATAAGCTCCTCCCTGCTACCTACTCACACTCGAAGAAATTCACAGTAGCAGTAACTCCTAGGCTAAGGCATCACAAATCAGGCCCACTCTAGTCCTAAATATGAATACCTAGCCTACTCTAGCATGCATAACATGTCACATAATATCTCATAACACATAATGTAAGGGTATTTTAGGAAATCACCGTTCGGGCGCTGGCTGATCGTACACACTGCTCCGTTCTGCTTTACTCAAAATCTTTTACTCTTTTTAGAAAAATTGTTTCTTTTATGAAAAAATTTCTCGAATCCTCAGTTTGAGTTCAGATACGCCCGAAGGTGCATCCGAATCCCTCAAACCAAGGCTCTGATACCAACTTGTAACAACGTAAATTTTCAAACAATTTTTCATTTTTCAAACACAACATATCTCATATAAATCATCTCAAAACTCCAGTGTATCAAATGTTATCACGGTAAAACATATCCCAGAATCTCAAATACAAAATCCTATATCAGTGTGTACAAATCATGTCGGCGCTTTCCCGCGATCCTCGCTAGTACGTGAAACACATATCACATAACACGGTAAGCATAATGCTTAGTGAGTTCCCCAAAATACCACATATAGCACATAAGCCACTCGAGGCTATAACTCGGTAAGACCCTCTGGTCAATGTGTCTCAGCGGGACCCTCCAGTCCCGTAGCTCGTTGGACCCTCCGGTCCGGTCTAGCTCGTTGGACCCTCTGGTCCGGTCTAAATCGTTGGATCCTCCGGTCCAGTCTAAATATCACATAACATACATAAATCACAATACACATAACTCAAGTAAACACATAAGACCCTTCGGTCTGTACATGGATACCACTCTAGGTAATGTATAGTGAGAAGATTCACCTCGGGTAATCTCGGAAAGTCTCGAACTCGAAATACTGATCTAGCCTCCGCCTAATCACATAAAGTAATTTACCTCTAATTAACAACGATTCTCAAAGGCTAGACTAATCCCTTCCTATAATCTCACAGAAGGGGAAAAGACCATTTTACCCCTCCAATGGTCCAAATGTCCACTTGTTGACCAAACCCTAAAAATCAACGAAAGTCAACTCCAGTCAACGGTCCAACTTTGACCAGACTCGTCGAGTGCACTCGGGTGACTCGGTGAGTCCATGCGTGTCCTCTGAATCCTTCTAAGGCCTCACTCGACTCGTCGAGTTAACCTTTCACTCGACGGGTTACCACTAATCACGAATCGCGGAGCAACCCAATCCGACTCGTCGAGTCCTCTCATGGACTCGGCGAGTTTCCTTCATGGCAATGCTCAAACGACCTTCTGAGGTCAGATCTGTTTCTCTAGCTTATAGATCTGACCTTCTAACACCCAAAAGTCACGTAAAGGTCTGAACTTGGTGTTCATGCATGGTGTATCTTGCATTATATACCATAGAAACCCCATTAATGCTTCCTAGCTTGAAAACCCTATGATTACTCGACTAAAGCTTCATACTCTCTGGCTCTCTGGACCTAGAAAGGTCCAGATCTATAACACAACTAGGAAGAGGGATCTGATGCATTCAAGACCC
The DNA here is from genome assembly GCF_052849685.1 of Lactuca virosa. Classification (NCBI taxonomy): domain Eukaryota; kingdom Viridiplantae; phylum Streptophyta; class Magnoliopsida; order Asterales; family Asteraceae; genus Lactuca; species Lactuca virosa. The sequence goes on from NC_136429.1 coordinate 321,514,052, forward strand.
AAAAAATGAAGTGATTCAAGCCCTAACCCCAAAAATGGAATCTACACAATAGGGAAAAAGAGGGGTTCGATTTGGTACCTCAGAATGATGCTCCTTGCTTGACTAACTCAGAACAACAACCTCCTCTGGTCCTTCTTGCTGGAACTCTTCTCCTCCTTTGCAAAATCACACCAAAAAGCTCAAGATAGCTCTTCCTCTCACTCTACACACTCAAACTCGCTAGGGTTCTCTCTTCTGGAAAGGTAGCCGCAATTGAAGGCCATAAGTGCCTTTAAATAGGGCTCATGCCCAAAGATTTAGGGTTTCTGCCAACAGTGCGGACTCGTCGAGTCGACTCTCCGACTCGTCGAGTCCATTCATTAATCTGAGTCATCAGTCGTGATCCTACTCGACGAGTTTAGGCGTCAACTCGTTAAGTCCTTCCTCTCATCTCAAAAACAAATATTTAAATTATGATACCTGGAAATCCGGATGTTACAAAATGAAAATAATTTTGTCACATGTTATTCTTTCTTTCAATTTGTCAAATGTCAACTTGTGGTAATATATATATATATATATATATATATATATATATATATATATATATATATATATATATATATATATATTTCACTTGTCGCTTGTCATTTATTTTATTTTTCATTTTTTAATTTCAATATATCATTAATTTAGTTTCTATAAATTAAGTATACCATAATAACTACATTAATTTAAAATTTTAAATTTCAATTTTCAATTTTAAATTTCAATTTCAATTTCTAATAAATTGCAGTTTAAACCTCTGTAGTTAACATTTTGTTATAATTAAACTGTTTAGTACACGGGTCTGACAACTAAACACGTAATTTTAATTTATTTATTTTTCGCATGTTTATTTATTTTTAATTTTTTTTTCTCATAATTTTTATTTATTTCAAGTTTTAAATACAAATAAACTTCTCGTTACTTCTTTGTATTTTACATATTGTTTAATCAACCCAGGTAGTTTATTCTAATAAAAAAATAGTTTTTCTTGACATGTGTCAGCTTTATAGAGCTTCTCAACTTCTTTTTCCCGCTAAATGAATTCCATCCAAAATTACAATTTACAAATATACTCTATACTTATGATTTCAATTGGAAATTCATTTTGCAATCCCTGCGATTAAGGCATCCAATTAGTGCATTATAAGGTCAAACATTTAAAAATACGTATTTATCACATAAATATCCTTAATTTCCAATTTTAATTCATCATTGCCATAGTCTGTGAGATTATCTCGTTAAATTCAACGAGTGTGCTAATTATATGTGGTGCTATTGATATCTTTCATTTTGGGAGCTGATTTTTCCAAGTTTTATTTTGATTCTTCCACTGAACAATTAGTGGATAGACTATTTTACCCCTAAACACATTTAGTTTGATAAGTATATGAATAATTAATACATGGAAGTGAATTTCACAATAAATTAAGGTCATAAAACACGCACGCTATGCAACTTGGAACTCCACCAAATTTGAGATTTACTTTACTTTGATAATCATATCTAATATTTTTTTTTTCAAATTAATTACACCATGAAGGTGGACTGAGTTTGAAAGGGTACAACTGTACAAGTCCTCCATGACACCAACCCTATATGTTTTAGAGCCAACGATGATTTGGATTTCCCTGTTTATCATCTTCCTTGAGGAGGTAAGAAACATATCTTGCCGTGTGATATGTCAAAAACATTTTCGACACCATCCATGGGGGTAACGATTCTTCCAAATTGGTTTGCAATGGTGGCATAGATAACTAAATCATGTGCTTGAAGTGGCAGACCAAAAATTAATTAAACTTTTATAATAAAAATTTATAATTATTATTCAATTATTTTAAATAAATCATTTTAAATAAATTATTAATTAAGAGATATATCAAAATTTTAAAGTTATTATAACTTCAAATTTAACATATAATTAGAAAATGTAAATTTGAATTTTGGACTATTATATATATATATATATATATATATATATATATATATATATATATATATATATATATATATCTATATATATATATATATATATATATATATATATATATATCTATATATATATATATATATATATATATATATATATTAGTAATTTTGTAATTTATTTTTTGAAATAGGCTCAATAAGTTTCACCTAATAAAAAATATTAATATGCGTGTTCTCCCAAAAGTTTTTTATCTATAAAATATTAAAATATAATATACCTTCATAATAGTTGCTTATAAATATCAAATCGTAACTATATAATTTGTTTTTTCTTCTTGTGTAAAATTCGGTAATATTATAATTATATTTCTTTTTAAAATATTTTAAAATATTTTAGTTTTTAAAAACTGAATTATAAAAACCGATCCAACCGAAGTGTAATTAGATCGGATCGGATTTGAATTTAGTTTGGACTATTCGGATCTATGTTTTGAAAATCGAAATCAATTTGGATTCACTTGATTGGATTGGATCAAACTGATCCATCCAAACAAGCACCCCTACCTATAATGGCAGCATACTTTGATTTTTAATCCATATTAGTATTTTACCCTAATTTTAGCTAATTATAGCATATTGACAAACAATATCTTTTTTCAATTTTGAATTTGGATACTATTAGGATTGACTTCGAAAGTCAACCAAATAAATATAAAGATTAACCGAAGATATGTAACAAATAAGTGAATTAAGTACAATGTCCATTTGGTAGTACAATGAAATTACATTGTTAATATACGTAAAGAAATGTAAATATATTGGTATTATGGTTTAGAAAAATAAAATACGTTGTCCATATTGGTACTTAGAGGAAAGTACGTTGATATTCTCTGCAATTTCCCTATATAAGTCGTTTAAGAATAAAAAAAAATTCCATTATGTACCATTTGAAGTATATTGTGCTTACATACTTTTATGACCTTCTGAAGGTCTCCTTGGAATCTCTTTTTGAAATGGTATTTGCAACTTTATTATATTTCTATCTTATTTATCCAAGAAATAGTCTACCTTCAAGCTTTAAAATTTACCAAAAAAGACTAGAAATTCAACAAAAACATAACTTATTTTAGATATTCTTAAAATGAAAATGAGATTATTACAAACAGAACTTTGATGTAACACCCAGAATCAAAAAGACCAAGAAAAGAAAGGAAAGGTTCTAAGTCAAGAGTCAACTCGTCGAGTCCAGGAGGAACTCGACGAGTCGGAGCGGGATCCGGGGCATAGAGTAAGTGACCGACTCGGCGAGTGGGCTAGTGGACTCGGCGAGTCTGGTCTGGACGAGAAAAACCCTAATCCCGAGGGTTGTGCCCTATTTAAAGAACATTACATCCCTTCCCCAGCCTCTTTACTCCCCTTTTGAGATCCAGAAACCCTAAATCGTGAGTGAGAGCCCTTGGAAGCAATTTAGAGCCTAGATAAGTGATTTTGGTGGAAAGGGGCTTGAAGATCAAGAGGCTTGCTGCAAAGGAGTGGTGTAGATCCGGGATCTACTTCTGTTGGAGCATATATTGGAGGTAATAAGCTGTTGCTTTGGCTTTATTGCAAATAGATCTATCTTATGTTGAGATTTGGGGCATTTTGGGCATGATTGAGGTCTATTTCGGGTTTGGGGCTTAGATCCGAGGTTGCTACTTCAGATCTAGGGTTGTGATGGTCCAGAATGTCTTAAAGTTCACGTCAATAAGTTGTAGGTGAAGCCCCTTTGTCTTAAACCCTAGCCCTTGAGTGTTTTGGGCCTTTAGCTCCTTGGTTTCACGTAAAGTTTGCAACTTTACGTGGGGAATAGACTGTAGAAGAGTGGATATATGGATTGGAGCCCCTGCATGGCTCGAAAAGCCACTGTATGGATTGAGAACTGGAGAGACTCGGCGAGTCACATGGGTGTACTCGACGAGTTGTATGAATATGTGCATGGGCTCGGCGAGTCTGTTGAAGATTGCCTAGGACTCGGTGAGTCTGTTCTTGGACTCGACGAGTCAGGTCGCAGAACCCCCCAACCTCTTCTAGTTAAGACGCAGATCAGTGAGTTGAGTGGTGAATCAGTGAGTTGGACAGGATGGGACTCAGAGATCGTTGACCTCGACGAGTCCTGGGGTGACTCGGCGAGTTGGGTCGTATTTTTAGAGCTTCTGAGTTTAAGGACTCGGCGAGTCTACTAGTTGACTCGGCGAGTCGAGTTAACTGGAAGGTTGACTTAGACCAGGACTTTGACTTTAGCCAGAGTTGACTTAGTTTGACTTCTAGAGTTCAGTTTAGAACTAAGTGTTTTATTGATATTAGTAGCTCGAGGAGCTAGTGGAGCAGCGGCTCAGGGAGTGGTCGGACAGCAGCCAGAGGGTTATCAGTAAAGTTCAGTAGTGCGAGGTGAGTCTCCTTACTGTTTGTATGGGTCTACAGCCACAATGCCGACCCATTTAGTTTATGTATGGAAGGAAGACCCGGGGGTTAGCCCTAGGCATTATGCATGAAAGACCAGGAGGAGGCTCTTGGCACACAGTATGTTATTATGTATGGTAGGAAGACCCGGGGGTTAGCGCTAGGCAACATGTATGAAAGACCAGAAGGTGGCTTCTGGCACACTGTATACTATTATGAATGAAAGACCAGGAGGTGGCTCCTGGCACACTGTATGCTGAGTAGCCTAGTAGAGTAGTATGTATAGTTGTCTTTGTGATGCTTGCATGGAAGAACAGGGGGTGGCCCTTGGCACTTGTCTGTAAGACCCAGGGAGTGGCCCCCAGGCTTGACAAGAAAGACCACGTGCGGCCCGTGGCAATACAACAAGACTATGTTTGGCACATAGCACCTTAGCAAGACTATGTTTGGCACATAGCACCTTACTTGATTATGGATGTGTTGGTTATTTATGGCTCTTGGCTATGTATGGCATGTATGGATCAGTTGGTTTGTATGGTATGTGGTATCTGGGGAGCTCACTAAGCTTCGTGCTTACGGTTTTCAGTTTTGGTTTCAGGTACTTTGTTTTCAAGGAAAGGAGCCGGCTCGATCGCAGCGCATCACACTATGTTTTCCGCACATGAGATCTTTGGGATCACACTCTGATATGGTTTTATGATAATATGTTTTGATTACTGACACTTTGGCTTGACACGAGATATCATTATGAATGTTTCTATACTGATGGGTTATGTAGTAATTTATTTAAAAATGAAATTTTTGGCCTTGAATTTTGGGATGTTACAAGTTGGTATCAGAGCCTTGGTTTGAGGGATTCGAACATACTCTTAGGTGTGTCTGAACTCAAACTAAGGGCTTGGTATGAAAATTTTCAAAAGGAAAACCATTTTTATAAAAAATGAGTTTGAAAAGAATTTGAAAGGAGAAAAGAAATTTGAGAAGAACAAAGTGTGTGATGTGTGCAATCAGCCGAGCTCAAGTAAGTTTACCCCAAGATACCCATACAAGTTTATATTATGTTTATCAGTTTCAATAGAACAACATGCTAGAATAGGACTAATGATCAAGGAATGATGCCTTATGTGCCTGCTTTATGTGCTTCAGCTTATGAGGATTGCATGCTAGTATTGAGTAGACAGTAATAGGATAGCATGTTTAGGTTATGCCTGATTATATGAGCTTAGCATCGCATGCTAGTACAGTTTCTCGTTATGAGAATAGATATGCTTGAGTAGTTCCTGTGTCTGAATGCTGCTTGCTTTGTGCTTTGTGGGACTCTGAGTGATGAGAGTAGTGTTGGGAGCAGTGTTAGTAATAGTGAAAGGGACTTGGTGAAGTTGAAGCAACCCTTGAGGAAAGTACGGATAGATGTGGAAGGTAGTATGGGCCCGTACTACTGGAAGCAGAGGATCTGTACTCGAGTCAAGGAGGGCCGAGATGGAACCAGGAATCTTGGATAATGTGTGAGACCTCTCGGGGTATGTTTTGATCCGGACATTTATGTGTTTATCTCCAGTATGGTGACCACACGACATGGAGCAGGAGGCTCAGGATCTGGACCAGAATCGGGCTCGGGCGCGGGATCCGAGCAAGTTGATGATGGATTACGCGAGTTCATCGCGTCTGAGATTACGAGAGGCATCCTTGAGGCGACCCCGGTCATTTTCGGGTCGATCAAGGAGGGGATCATTGAGCTGATGGAGGATCGCCTCCGAGCTTCCAAGAGTGATTTGGCGTATGGCCAGGCGAGTACGCGCACACTGTCCTTCAAGGACTTCAGAGGGAGTGGTGCGCCGGATTTTCACGGGGTGAAGGACCCCATTGTTTCCAGGAGATGGATCGCAGACATTGAGTCTGCGCAGTTGACGAGCTTCTTCCCGGAGGGGTCGAAGGTCCGCTTTGCGGCGGGATGTTTGAGAGACAGAGCTAGAGATTGGTGGGAGTCGGTTGGTGACTCATTGGGAGCCTCGGTCGTCGAGGCTATGACCTGGTCAGACTTTGTGACCAGGTTTAGGGCGGAATTTGCACCGGCGGTGGAGCTTCAGCAGCTGGCCAGAGAGTTCCTAGACATGAGGCAGACGACGGAGTCGGTGGCGGAAATTACCGCCAAGTTTCGGGAGAGGGTCTTATTGGTGCCTCAGTATGCAGGGGATGATGAGATGCAGAGGACCCGCTATCATGACATGTTGAGAGCTGATATTCGGGAGCATGTCAGCTTCTCGGCATGCCCGACGCTGGACTCTATGATTGCCAGGGCGCGGGAAAGGGAGATTGATTTGGAGCACATTGCGAAGAGGAGGTTGGATCAGACGTATACTTTGGAGGGTCCCGGGAAGAGACCCAAGACTTCAGATCAGCGATTAGTAGGTCGACAGGTCCGAAGTCAGTGCAGCACGTGCGGGAAACCACACGAGGGAGTTTGTCGTTCCAGGGGTTCAGGCTACTACAAGTGTGGCAGTGATGGTCACGTCAGCAGGGACTGCCCACAGGGGGCAAGCCTATTATGTTTTCACTACAATCAGGTGGGACACAAGAAGGCCGACTGCCCGACGGTGAGGGGAGGAGCAGGGAGTGCGTCTGCCCCGACAACTTGAGGATTACGGATGGGTGAGAAGGTAGGGCCTTGCAGTGACAGATGAGGGAGATCTGTATTACAGCAGGGAATGTTGCAGAATTGTCATATGCCAATTGCATACCGGGAACTTGTTGGATAAGGTGTCTAAGTCCATAACTATTTCTGGTATGTACTTGACCCGACCCGGCATGGTCCATTTGGGTTGCATGGCACCATGCAATTGGATAAACTAAAATGAGAGAAATAACACTTATGGTTTATTAATATATTATAAGTTCTAATATATTAATAATATTATTTAATTAGTTTGATCAAGAATTAATTTAGAATTAATTAAGTGATCAAAAGATAACTAATTAAATATATGGGTAGATTATGTAAATCTTCCATATCTTATATAGTGGGCTAAGAGGCTCCATGGATTATCAAGTTGGGTTCCACCCATAGGATGCTCCATGGATGCTCCATGGGAGTTACAAACCCATGGGTCATGGAAATGAAGAGTCATGACACATTAGGGTTTACATGGTGTAACCCTAGATGTGTCAACACTATATAAGAAACCCATTCTCCACCAAAATAGGCTACACTAAGAAACAAGAGGGCTAGAGCCGATTTTGCAAGTGTAAGATTCTCTCAAAGTTTACTCCTTTGCATTTGGTGTTGTGTGAAGCATTTGAGGCATCACACTTGGGGTGTTAGGCTCACAAGGTTTCAAGGATCATAATCAACAACAAGGTAAGTTATTCTATCTTTCATTCAAGTTAAAAATGTTCCCCATGTATGCTAGATAGGAATATAACCTTGGAATTCAACTTTGCATGATTATTAGACAAACATAAATCCAAGGTTATTAGGGTTGCATGTACACTTAGGAAGTGTTAGAATGCTCAAAACCCATCAGTGGTATCAGAGCCTAGGTTCGTTTGTTGTTTTTTTTTTGTGTGCAAACAGCTTGAAAAAAAATCGTTTTTCTGTTTTCTGCTCGTATGAAAGTTTGCACATTTGTTGCTGGAAATGGACTAGAAACATTACCCTAAACTGTTTTGATCTTTTAAAGCTTGTTTTAAATGGTGTAATGTTTATGCTAATCCATTTACAATGGCAATTATTAAAATTACAAGTTTTTTTTTTAAGTGTAATTTTTGATTCTTGAAAGTGTTCATATTCATGTTCTTGAACTTATGAAGATTAGATGATCATAGGAATTGTTTGTAACCTTCATGGTAGTTTAATTCATGATCATAATGTGTTTTAATGGAGTCCATAACTTGTCCTCAAGTTATGGAAAACCAAAAGTCTCACTTTTATTAAAGCCATTAAAAGAACACAAGAGTTATAAAAATGAAGAGTCTTCATTTTTATTACTCAATTAATTCATAAGTTATAAGAAATGAAAAGTTTTGGAAGTTTACAAAACTTGCCCTCAAGTTTTGGAACATGTAAAGTCTTGATTAAAACTTTAGTTCCAACCCTTAGATTTTTAAAAGTTAAAATTCAACCCTTATACTTTATAATATTATAAGTTACTAATATATATATGTATAACGTCAAGTCGTCTTACCGCTAGTACGCCTCATTCACGAAGTCGGTCTATAAGGGGGGTATAAGGTTGTTGCCTATAAAATGGCAACTTAATGAGTGTCCACTCTCACCCACCACTTCCTTGATCGGTGGAGGGTCGTTAGCCGAACGGGTAAGACAAGGACTTATAAATTCTCATTAAAAGTATGATGAATATTATAAAGTAACTAAATGCTTTTATTAAATTCCCAATCTTAGTTACTTTAGGAAAATGTGAATAAGGTGCTAATCCATGAAATTACACTTTACACTTTGTTTAAGTCGTTGGTGGAGCGTGTGTGGTTAACCGGCACACTAACTTGGACTTAACAAGGTAGGTAAAGGGTGACTTAAGGTTTACCATAGCATCGGTGGAGCGTGTGTGGTTTATCGGCACATCGATTGAGTGATAAACCTTGAGGGTACCAAGTGATTTGCATGGTTACTTCACACCTCGTTTTGTGATCCTCGGTATCCCAGTCACAAAACTTGGAGGGCACACTCGAGATTGAAACATGCCTTTGAAAAGTTCATTGAATCTCAAAAGAATCTAGGAATTTCTAAGAACCAATTAAAAACCTAATATTTATATTTCGTTTTTCATGGTGGAAATTGGTGAATCGTCATTCACCTACCTTTCAAATATGTTATAGCTTGGATTACGGCATACCTCTTCTAAGTTATAATATATTGTGATTGGATCCTAGCCTTAATATTACATTTGGGTGTTTTATTAAGGACTCTCTTAATATCTAAACTAATCTTGTTCTCTTCTTTCAGATGTCTTCAAACAATGCTGCTTCTGGCTCTAATCCTAATGGCTCCTTTACCCTTATGAACTTGTGTGGGAAAGTCACTTTTGATGGATCCAACTTCAATGAATGGATCAGAAACATCAGGATGATTACCCGCTACGAGGACAAAGAATATGTCCTTGACAAGGAGCTTAAGGAGATTGATGAGACCACTGCAACTCCCCAGGAGATCGCTGACTTCCGGGCACATGAAAGGGATGCTACAAAAGTGGCATGCATCATGTTGGCCACCATGACAGCGGAACTCCAAAAGTCCTATGAGGACTTCTACCCTTTTGAAATGCACCAAGATCTGATGGAAAGATACCATCAAAGTGCACGACAAGAGAGGTATGAAATTATATGCTCTATCATAACAACCATGATGAAGGACGGGGAATCCGTCACGAGCCACATGCAGAAAATGCAAAGGTATGTGGATCGGTTGCTGAAGCTTAATGTGAACTTCCCTGAGGAGCTTGCAATAGATATCATTTTGCACTCCTTACCATTGTGCTATGATCAATTCCGCATGACATATCACATGAATAAGGAAGAGGTCACACTCAGCAAACTTCAGGGACTCCTCAAGACCGCAGAAACAGGTCTTAAGGGTAAGTCGGTTGTTAACACTCCTACTCCAAACTCCGCCCCGGTTTTGGCAATCGGGAAAGGTAGAGGGAAGAAGAGGAAGAGCTCTTCGAAGGGTACCAAGGCTAGGACCCTTGATGGCTCTTCTTCAAGTGGAACCAAGAAATGTTTTGTCACTCCTTCTTCTGACCCTAAAGAGGCTGAATGCTTCTATTGCCATGAAAAGTCACATTGGAAGCGGAACTGCCCAAAGTACCAGCAAGATGTGAAGGATGGGAAAGTTAAACCCAACCATGCAGGTATTTACACTATCTTATCTAATAACTCACCCCATTCTAACTCTTGGGTCCTTGATACCGGTTGTGGTATTCATATCTGTTCTGATTTGCTGGGACTAAGAAGAAGTGAGAATGTGGAGCATGGAAGAATAAACTTAATCATGGAGAATAGGAAAGCTTTACCTGTCACCAAGATTGGAGTTTATACTTTATCGCTAAGTAGTGGGTTTAGTTTAGATTTGAATAAATGTTGTTATTCGCCAGAAATGGCAAGAAATATTATTTCCTTTCATGCATTGTATAAACAAGGTTTCACCTTTTCATTTGATAATGAAGTTGGTTCGATTAATGCTTTCTTTAATAATGTTCTTTATTTTAAAGCATTACCTTGTGATGGTGTGTATGAAACTGTATCTGTGGTTGATAACTTAGGAAATAATGTATTGTGTATTGATTCTGTTAATGATAATAACTTGGATAAAGCATCATTATGGCATTGTCGTCTTGGACATATAAGCAAGAAACGCATAGGCCAACTCCAAAAGGATGGAGTATTGGAGTCATTTGACCTAAAGTCAGATGATAGTTGCGAATCATGCTTACTTGGAAAAATGACAAAGTCACCCTTCACAGGTTCTTGTGAGAGGGGTGAAGGTTTGTTGGATCTTATACACACGGATGTGTGTGGGCCCTTCAAACATGCCACAAGGGATGCTAATCGTTATTATTTGACTTTTACTGATGATTACAGTAGATATGGATATGTCTACTTAATCAAGCATAAGTCAGAGACTTTTGAGAGGTTTAAAGAGTTTAAACAGGAAGTCGAGAATCAATTGGGCAGGAACATTAAGATGCTTCGATCCGATCGAGGTGGTGAGTATCTTAGTTCAGAGTTCCTCGACTATCTTAGGGAATGTGGGATTGTCTCACAATTGACACCTCCCAGGACACCGCAGTTGAATGGTGTAGCTAAGAGGCGTAATCGAACCTTGTTGGATATGGTTCGTTCCATGATGAGTCAAGCTTCGCTACCAATCTCATTTTGGGGGTATGCCTTAGAGACTGCCGCCCATATCCTTAATCTAGTTCCCACAAAGAAAGTTACCAAAACTCCTCATGCGATGTGGACTGGTAAAGTACCCAAACTAGACCACATTAAGATTTGGGGTTGCGAGGCTTTCGTGAGACGCGAGACTCATGATAAGCTCGAACCTCGAAGTGAGAGGTGTATTTTCATCGGCTACCCACATAAATCCTTTGGTTACCTCTTCTACAGACCTAGTGAGAATGTGGTCTTTGTAGCTAGGAGGGCTTTCTTTCGAGAGAGAGAGTTCATAAGCCAAGGAGACAGTGGGAGGCAAGTTGACCTTGAAGAAATTCAAGAGTCAAGTGGTGAAGGAACTTCAAACCCTAGCACTCAACTTGAGGAGGAAACTCCTGTTGAGCCAATTGACAAGTCTGTACCTCTGAGGCGTTCCACAAGGGTTAGGAATGCACCTGAGCATTACTATGGATTCCATATTACTGCGGAAGGTGATACACTTATCAGTGATGAGACACTGATAGGTCTGGATGAACCTAACAGTTACGCGGAAGCCATGGCAGGCCCTGAGTCAGCCAAGTGGAAAGAGGCAATGGACAGCGAGATACAGTCCATGTATGACAATCAAGTTTGGAACTTGGTTGAGAATGTACCAGGTCGTAAGACTATAGGGTGCAAATGGATCTTCAAGAAGAAGACCGACATGGATGGTAATGTACACACTTATAAGGCACGACTGGTTGCAAAGGGTTTCTTACAAACTCCGGGAGTTGATTATGATGAGACCTTTTCTCCAGTGGCCAAGATTAAGTCTATTAGGGTTCTGTTAGCCATAGCTGCATTTCATGACTATGAAATATGGCAAATGGATGTCAAAACCGCTTTCCTTAATGGAAAGTTGGCTGAGGATGTTTACATGAGTCAGCTAGAGGGTTTTGTCAATACAGAGTACCCTAATAGAGTGTGTAAGCTTGAGAAATCCATTTATGGGTTAAAGCAAGCACCTCGCAGATGGAATCTTTGCTTTGATGAGAAAGTCAAGGAATTTGGCTTTTCTAGGAGTGAAGATGAATCTTGTGTATATGTCAAGGCTAGTGGGAGTATAGTTAGCTTTTTGGTATTGTATGTGGATGACATACTACTCATAGGAAATGACATCCCAACTCTGCAGGAAGTTAAGTCCTGGCTTGGGAAGTGTTTCTCTATGAAGGACCTAGGAGAAGCTGCCTATATTCTAGGGATAAGGATCTTGAGAGACCGGAGTAAAAGACTAATTGGACTTAGTCAGAGTACTTACTTGGATAAGGTGTTGAAGAGATTCGGCATGCAGGACTCCAAGAAAGGAGAGTTACCCATCCAGAGTAATGCCAGATTGAGTAAGACACAAAGCCCTAGTACTGAGGCTGAGATAGCAGAAATGAGTCGAATACCTTATGCTTCGGCTGTAGGATCGATCATGTATGCTATGACGTGTACTCGACCTGATGTAGCCATTGCTTTGAGCATGGTTAGCAGGTATCAGGGGAACCCTGGCAAGGCACACTGGACTGCGGTAAAGAATATCCTCAAGTACCTACGGAGGACTAAGGACTGGGTCCTTACCCTCGGTGGGAGTGAAGACTTGAGAGTTGTAGGGTATAGTGATGCTAGCTTTCAGACTGATAGGGATAATTTCCGCTCTCAGTCAGGCTGGGTCTTTACCTTAAATGGAGGAGCAATTTCTTGGAAGAGTTCCAAGCAAGAGACAGTGGCTGATTCAACTTGCGAATCAGAGTATATAGCAGCTAGCGAGGCAGCAAAGGAGGCGATATGGCTGAAGAACTTCATTGGAGACCTTGGAGTTGTACCAGCTATTAAAGAGCCAATGGAAATTTTTTGTGATAGTGAAAGTGCAGTTGCCTTAGCCAAGGAACCAAGGGATCACGGGAGATCCAGACACATCGACAGAAAATACCATTTCATCAGACATCGAATAGAAGAAGGACTCCTCGTGGCAAAGAGGGTATCATCGGATGAGAATCCAGCAGATCCCCTCACGAAGGGACTGACTCGGGTTAAGCATCTCCAGCATGCTCGGAGCATAGGGCTGAAGGATGATATTAGATTTAGTAGTTAGATAACCTTGAAATTTGTAAAGTGTAATTGACATTAGATGATGAATAAAAGGTGTTTTATTTATGAGTAAAGTGTTGCTATCTCTTGTCGATCGTTTACTATATTTCTTTTGCATGTTTTGACTTCCAGAATAATTATGTTTGGTATATCATATTATTCGAACCTCCACAGTCGGTCATATGTCGGAAGTAGGTATGAATCAAGACTGTCATGATTGGTTGCAGAGGTCTAAGTTGTTGGACATGGCTACAACACTCATGAGTGCTCATAAGTTCTGAGCATTGGACTCAACCCACGCTCACTGGAATCACTTCATGGAATTTATCTCGAGTGATCGTGAGACGGTAATATCATATAAGTCTTCAAACCTAGAGATATGATTTGTTACTTATGAGTTGGTTATGCATTGATTGTACGTTAACGCATTGGTAACTCGATGTTATAAAACGTGCTTTTGTGTATAATTCAATGAGTGGTAGAACAAACATATGAGTCGAAGTTTATCTATTCCTTCTTGGATTAGAAGCTGATATCTGGGCCCCTCGATGATTTTGTTTTGACCTATGTACCGGGCCCGGTCAGAACTAAGTTGATGTGTTCAATTAAGTTCTTTGTCAAACAAATCGGAAATCGGGAAACAAACTGTTGGACAATAAGTAAGACATTGTTCCATGTATTTGTCTGGCTGATATCTAGAACAGAGGATTATATGATCACTTATCATAAATGGCGTATCATCATCTTCTCAGTTCCGAGAGACCTTGAAAGAGCTACGATTGCCAATCGGTTCCTGAAGTATTGCAGTTATAGTTATTAGACTTATCCAAGTGGGAGACTGTTGGATAAGGTGTCTAAGTCCATAACTATTTCTGGTATGTACTTGACCCGACCCGGCATGGTCCATTTGGGTTGCATGGCACCATGCAATTGGATAAACTAAAATGAGAGAAATAACACTTATGGTTTATTAATATATTATAAGTTCTAATATATTAATAATATTATTTAATTAGTTTGATCAAGAATTAATTTAGAATTAATTAAGTGATCAAAAGATAACTAATTAAATATATGGGTAGATTATGTAAATCTTCCATATCTTATATAGTGGGCTAAGAGGCTCCATGGATTATCAAGTTGGGTTCCACCCATAGGATGCTCCATGGGAGTTACAAACCTATGGGTCATAGAAATGAAGAGTCATGACACATTAGGGTTTACATGGTGTAACCCTAGTTGTGTCAACACTATATAAGAAACCCATTCTCCACCAAAATAGGCTACACTAAGAAACAAGAGGGCTAGAGCCGATTTTGCAAGTGTAAGATTCTCTCAAAGTTTACTCCTTTGCATTTGGTGTTGTGTGAAGCATTTGAGGCATCACAGTGCTAGGCTCACAAGGTTTCAAGGATCATAATCAACAACAAGGTAAGTTATTCTATCTTTCATTCAAGTTAAAAATGTTCCCCATGTATGCTAGATAGGAATATAACCTTGGAATTCAACTTTGCATGATTATTAGACAAACATAGATCCAAGGTTATTAGGGTTGCATGTACACTTAGGAAGTATTAGTATGCTCAAAACCCATCAGAACTATTAGTAGCTAGTGTAGGGTCATCCCTCACTTCGGGTTCGAAGTGTCCAATATTATCTCGATTATGACCAAAGCGGTTCAGGAGCGTTGCGTGGAGGTTGGTGGACGGAGTCCATGGAGTAGCCCTCCACCATCATTAGGGTTTGGTGGTTCTAGTCTTGGTACTTGGGATAGCTTTTGGAAGCATCAAGGGAAGTGGTCTATCACTGATGGGGTTGCTCTGAGCGTTAGTTATTCGGACCTTAAGGGCATTAGTTGGAGCTCAGGGGATTCTCACTATCGGGGATGCAGGAGGCGTTCATCTAGTATTCGGTAATCGTACGGTATTTGGAGCGGACTAGTGATGGATCGCTAGCGACATCAAGGCGACGGTAGTTATCATGCCTTTTGTGCAAGGGAGGAAGGAATGGAAATCCTCGGGTTTTTGCGTGCAGGAAAGACTTAGCTGAAGCTAAGTGGGGGAGAAACAATCATGTTATGGGAGCAGAAGCGGTTTTGAAACTAGGATAAGTTTCGCTCTCCTGTCAGGAAGAAAGACGGCCCAGGTGGCTGTATGAATTGAGGACAGTGTGAATTGGAAGTTCGGAAAAACTTGCCAATTGTGAGAACTCATTCTCGAGATGTCTGGTAGCAGATCGCAGAGGAATCGGTTGGGAGTTCCAGTTGGGACATGAGTACCACTTGGGGGTACTAGCTTGTGCTTGAATGCTCGACTATGGGTTAGTCGTAGCATCCACTAGCAGCCAGTCGGTGTGGAAAGGTGTTGTCAGACTACCGGATGGCTGTAGCATTCACCAGTGGTCAGATAGTAAGAAGAGTGTGGTAAGACTGTGGGGCGGTCCGTAGCAATGGTTAACAGATAGCATCGAAGTGTGGTGCGACTGTGGTGTGGCCCGTAGCAATCGTATGTGAGGATAGTTAGACTGCGGTGTGGCCCATAGCATTAGTTTAGTAAGATTGCGGTGTGGCCCGTAGCAATCGTATGTGGAGATAGTTAGACTGCGGTGTGGTCCGTAGCATTAGTTTAGTAAGACTACGGTGTGGCCCGTAGCATTAGTTTAGTAAGACTGCGGTGTGGCCCGTAGCAATCGTATGTGAGTATAGTTAGGCTGCGGTGTGGCCCGTAGCACTGGTTTAGCAAGACTGCGGGGTGGCCCGTAGCTTTAGTTGGCTAGCAGCGCAGAAGTGTTGTATCACTATGTGGGTGGCCGTAGCATTCACTAGTTGACAGAGCGAGTATAACAAGACTACAGGGTGGCCCGTAGCATTCGTCGGTCCCTATTCGCTAGTGCGAATGTCTCAGGTGTGTGATTCAGTGGCAGGGATTTTTTTTAGATAGTTAAGTTCAGGACGGGGCAGCCGCCCGGATGTGAGTGGGCCACATTATGGTTGGGTCCGGAAGGCGGTAGGTCATTGGAGACCAAGAGTGGCGTAAGACTGTGGGTAAGCCGTGGCATGCATTAGTAGCTTAGTTCGCGGAGTGTGGGCGGGGGCTCGTATCTCCGAGGTAGCATGGGGGAAACCGGTATTCCTGGTAATGGTAGATCAGTTGGGACCAGGGCGGTCTCGGATCATCCGGTAGGCGGATGGGAGTCAACAGGACTACAGGCAGGAATGATGGTAAGGGTTTCGGTGTGAAAAGCCGTGAGCTGGTCGGATGATGCTAAGCTGCTCATCGCGGGATCGAATGATCTCAGAGTAAAGGATTTGGCTCAGTGACGCCGTTCTCGTCTGAGCCTTAAACGTAGCAGAGATGGATCTTCTACCCGAAGGATTGTCTGAATTCTCACGATTGGGTGGAGCTTTCAGTATTGGAGCATTGTATGGGGGTCATTCCGTGAGTATTGGTATGATGGCCGGCACTGGGGATGGCCAGGATTGCAGTTTCAGCAGAGGATAGGTCCTCGAAGGAAATTGGGAAGGTTGTTGCTTGTGGAAAGTGCCTTAGAAAGGCCAGTGACAGTGTAGGGAAAAAGGGTAAACCCTTGCGAATCAAGGGTAAGTGTATCAGGAGTATCAGTATAATTACCGGTTGGATAAAAGTGTTGTACTCGAGGGTAGTAAGTAACGGGTTATTCTGAAGATGACATCTTCAAGGTTTGGATCGGGTGGGCGGAGTGTGTACCTTGTGGTAAAGTGGCGACCAGATGGTAAGGTAGTTGGTCGTGGCAGACTTCGAGGACGAAGTCTAGTTTAAGTGGGGGAGTGTTGTAACACCCAGAATCAGAAAGACCAATAAAAGAAAGGAAAGGCTCTAAGTTAAGAGTCAACTCGTCGAGTCCAGGAGGAACTCGACGAGTCGGAGCGGGATCCGGGGCATAGAGTAAGTGACCGACTCGCCGAGTCGGCTAGTGGACTCGGCGAGTCTGGTCTGGACGAAAAAAACCCTAATCCTGAGGGTTGTGCCCTATTTAAAGAACATTACATCCCTTCCCGAGCCTCTTTACTCCCCTTTTGAGATCCAAAAACCCTAAATCGTGAGTGAGAGCCCTTGGAAGCAATTTAGAGCCTAGATAAGTGATTTTGGTGGAAAGGGGCTTGAAGATCAAGAGACTTGCTGCAAAGGAGTGGTGTAGATCTGGGATCTACTTCAGTTGGAGCATATATTGGAGGTAATAAGCTATTGCTTTGGCTTTATTGCAAATAGATCTATCTTATGTTGAGATTTGGGGCATTTTGGGCATGATTGAGGTCTATTTCGGGTTTGGGGCTTACATCCGAGGTTGCTACTTCAGATCTAGGGTTGTAATGGTCCAGAATGTCTTAAAGTTCATGTCAATAAGTTGTTGGTGAAGCCCCTTTGTCTTAAACCCTAGCCCTTGAGTGTTTTGGGCCTTTAGCTCCTTGGTTTCACGTAAAGTTTGCAACTTTACGTGGGGAATAGACTGTAGAAGAGTGGATCTATGGATTGGAGCCCCTGCATGGCTCGAAAAGCCAATGTATGGATTGAGAACTGGAGAGACTCGGCGAGTCACATGGGTGTACTCGATTAGTTGTATGAATATGTGCATGGGCTCGGTGAGTGGAAGAACAACTCGGCGAGTCTGTTGAAGATTGCCTAGGACTCGGTGAGTCTGTTCTTGGACTCGACGAGTCAGGTCGCAGAACCCCCCAACCTCTTCTGGTTAAGACGCACATCAATGAGTTGAGTGGTGAATCAGTGAGTTGGACAGGATGAGACTCAGAGATCGTTGAACTCGACGAGTCCTGGGGTGACTCGGCGAGTTGGGTCGTATCTTGAGAGCTTCTGAGTTTAAGGACTCAGCGAGTCTACGGGTTGACTCGGCGAGTCGAGTCAACTAGAAGGTTGACTTAGACCAGGACTTTGACTTTAGCCAGAGTTGACTTAGTTTGACTTCTAGAGTTCAGTTTGGAACTAAGTGTTTTATTGATATTAGTAGCTCGGGGAGCTAGTGGAGCAGCGGCTCAGGGAGTGGTCGGACAGCAGCCAGAGGTTTATCAGTAAAGTTCAGCAGTGCGAGGTGAGTCTCCTCACTGTTTGTATGGGTCTACAGCCACAATGCCGACCCATTTAGTTTATGTATGGAAGGAAGACCCGGGGGTTAGCCCTAGGCATTATGCATGAAAGACCAGGAGGAGGCTCCTGGCACACAGTATGTTATTATGTATGGTAGGAAGACCCGGGGGTTAGCGCTAGGCAACATGTATGAACGACCAGAAGGTGGCTTCTGGCACACTGTATACTATTATGAATGAAAGACCAGGAGGTGGCTCCTGGCACATTGTATGCTGAATAGCCTAGTAGAGTAGTATGTATAATTGTCTTTGTGATGCTTGCATGGAAGACCAGGGGGTGGCCCTTGGCACTTGTCTGTAAGACCCAGGGAGTGGCCCCCAGGCTTGACAAGAAAGACCACGTGCGGCCCGTGGCAATACAACAAGACTATGTTTGGCACATAGCACCTTAGCAAGACTATGTTTGGCACATAGCACCTTACTTGATTATGGATGTGTTGGTTATGTATGGCTCTTGGCTATGTATGGCATGTATGGATCAGTTGGTTTGTATGGTATGTGGTATCTGGGGAACTCACTAAGCTTCGTGCTTACGGTTTTCAGTTTTGGTTTCAGGTACTTTGTTTTCAAGGAAAGGAGCTGGCTCGATCGCAGCGCATCACACTATGTTTTCCGCACATGAGATCTTTGGGATCACACTCTGATATGGTTTTATGATAATATGTTTTGATTACTGACACTTTGGTTTGACACGAGATATCATATGAATGTTTCTATACTGATGGGTTATGTAGTAATTTATTTAAAAATGAAATTTTTGGCCTTGAATTTTGGGATGTTACATTTGAAGTAGAGAATGATTAAAATTTTTAATTTTAAATAAGAATCGTAGACTTAAAAATGAAACTTCGAATGTTATATATAAAAAAGTGTTTATAAATTTTTGTATATAGACAAGTTTTATTTATTATTGATAATATATACTTATTCATCATTTTTTATTTGTATTTTATATTATCATGTTTATTTCATCTATGTTTTTTTTACATTACATTACTTTTTAATTTTAAATAAAACAATGTTATTTCCATGATTAATTGTCTTTATTTTTTTCAGTTTACTTAATTTTCTATTTCAATTTCTAATTTAAAATAACAACGATATAGTTATGGTTAACACATGAAATTTTTTTATAAAATTAAATCTATGCAAATCTATGATAATAGAATTGCATGATACATATTCCATTTTTGTTAAGCAAGTAAAAGAAAAGGTAAACAAGTACATCCTTGGAAATTGATCTTTCGCTTCAACTCCTTGTTGATTTCGATTTCTTCTTTCTTTATCATAAGTTCATCCGGTATGGGAGACAAAACCACACATGAACACCGCCCCTGAGGAGCGTGGGTGTGTTGTGGTGTGACCTGCTCCACGGGCGAAGACAACCAATGAGGGAATAGCTTTGCAAATGACCAATGAGATTCGTTTATTCCAAACGGTCAAATGGTCGTTGTTCACGAAGGAAGGCGCCGGAAATTCTTGAATGAGGCTCGCCGGAAAAAGAATTACATAAATAAAAGGTGTTCTAGAAACCATAAAGAAGAAGAAGAAAAGAGATTTTTTTTTAATGACAAATACAAATATATACTAAACTACTCCTAAATTATTTCACCTATATCCACAGTGAGACTTGAACCATCAACATCAACGAGGGAGAGCAACATCGAGCTTAATAGGGTTTAAATTACAAAGATTGGCTTAATTAAATTCAAATGGGCTAGACATATTTTTAGTGGGCTAATATTTTTGTCGGTTAAAATGGTTTTGTTAATATGAAGTATATACATGTGTATGTTTATCTAATTTTAAAAACGATTAAATTTTTTTATTTATTTTTAAAAGTTATGTTTTGTTTATTTAATTTAAGTAAAAAAAATATAAATAATATGGAATGGTAACTACATTATTTATAAATGTTATTTAATTTTATAAATTATGTTTTTTTTTTAATTTAATGTACTTTTTATTAAAAAAATATTTTTTATGTTTAATAATTATGTTTTTTATTTAATATAATGATAAAATAAATAAATAAATAATATGGAGTGGTAACAATTTTCAAAGGCTAATGGTTTGGTAGTGAACATGTAGCGGAGCTGATGTGGCACAACACTTTTCTAATTGGTTGGTGATGACCATACCGCTTAGCTTAAATGTCTCTTCTCCTTTTGTTTCACAAACGCTCCATGTCCTCAACAAGATTATATGAGTTTCATAAACTGATTACACCCTTCCCATTTATCTAAACTAACTCCTCTTTCACTTTTAACCTTTAGCACGTATGAGATACCGATGCCAAAGTATTTGTATTTTACCAAAATTTCAGTATTTCTTCCAAATACACTAAAGTTGTTTCTTTAAATTTTTTTGATAATGATGTGTTTGGCAAAACTAGCCTGTCTTTTAAAAGTATAAAATTACATAAAAACTAAAAGCTAAAAGCTCCAAAAAGTTATTTTAGAGGGTGTTTGAGATTACTTTTTAAAGTTAAAAGTTCTTTTTGTAAAATGATTTTTTGATTGTTGACTTTTTCTAAAAAAATTTAAAATGTGTTTGTATTAGCTTTAAAGGTAAAAACCAAATTTTCAGGTTAAAAGTTACAAAAGTCACAAAAAATAGGATTTTGTAACTTTTGAAAAACCAACTTTTCTTTCTACACAAAAAATTATTTTTAAAAGATCTTTTGCATTACCCAACCATATTTTGGACATTTTTTGACTTTTTGGAAAAATTAAAAGTCAAAAGTTGTATTAAAAGGAATCTCAAACAGGCTCAGTAGCTTTTTGATTAGGAGTTTTTTTTTTATCTAAACTAAAAGCTTTAAGCTAGTACTCCCGAATGAAAATTTTTTCTTTTTGATTCGAGCTTTTCCTTAAATTCTAAAAGCTCATAAAAGTTCTTCCAACCGAACACGAACAAATGACTAAATGGGAAGTGATGATTGTATGGACTTTATGCATAAGGTATGTTCATTTCTAGACCTAATAAACCACATTAATGATATTAAATAACTATTTTATCCTTATATATCAAAAACAAAAAAAAAACAAAAACAAATTTCATAAACATTCAATCGGCTTTTGACAATATTCATCAGTTTTGACAATATTCTTCAGTTTTGACAATATTAATCGGTTTTGCCTACAATTATATCTTCCTTCCATCTCCCCAACTGTAACGTACTTTTCTCAAATATTGTTTAAAAATCATTTATCTTAATGGAAATAAATAAATAAAAACAGGGCCATATGCTTATTTGCACATTTCTCAAATATTGTCCTTAATAATCTTATTGATGCAGAAAAATCATTTGGAAACCTGAGAGCAACTCTGAACAACAAATTCACAAAAATGTCCCATCAATTTCTATTTTAATTTACTATCTACACGTATTTTTTCTCATAAGCTAAGACAACATATTGATACTCTTTATGACAATGGGTGGATTTATTTAAGAGACTTTCAGCATTCCCTATGTCTTCATATATGCACATCAACTTGTTGAACTTTTTTTATACACTTGACCTCAATTACACAATCTTCAACCATATGTCCATATCTCCATTAGTCCATTTAAGTCGAGATGTTTAAATAAAAACAGCATGTATATTCAGGAAAATGTAATGGGCATAATAAATCTAGATGCTATCAAAAATTACAGAGGGGGGGGGGGATAGAATATGGAGTTTTTAAGAGACTCATACTGGTATGAAAAGCAGCTTTCTTTATGTTCAATGTGAACAAATCCTTGAATTCTATCAACATGATTAACTTCTTTTCTTCACAACAATATGACAACATGATCCATAGCTCTCAATAACCATAAATCTGTGAGATGTTATTAAGTAATTTCATGTTCAGGTGTACCAATATTCAGCTTCATCATCACTATCTGATAAGTAATCATCTTCTTCATCTTCATCTTCATCTTCTCCTTCAGAAAAAGCTGAAATCTTTGACTGATTGAATCCACTCCTTTTTGCCACTAATTCATCTAAAATACCATCTAAAGGTCCGATATTTTCATCCATATCCCCATCAAAACTGGAAACAAACACACCATTGTCGACATCATCCAAAAATTCATCACTTCTGGTTCTTAGAACCAAATCCTCTTCTGTAATCTCCCCATTCTCGACCCTATTCCATGGAACCCACAAATCCGCTTGCCTCCCCAATGCTCTGTCCCAATCACCAACAACCACCGTCCCCAAATTTGAAGCTTTAGCTCTTCTTAACATCTCAGAGAAATCAGAATCATCGGAAACCAACACTAACCAGTCAATTCCTCGACTCATGGAATGTTGCATTTGTCTCTTCAATGCCCAATCCGCCGCCTGAGGCTTATCCTCCACCGTCTTCACAAAAACCCCCGCCCTTCTAAGCTCCGCTGCCAATCCATACCCAGTTTTGGGCGTAACTAGGGTTCTAGCAGCCTCCGTGTACTTGTGATTTCCGGTGATAAACCTCTCCTTGAACCGCTGTCGTTTCTTTCCCTTCAAGGATTTCATTCTGTTCATCTTCTTTTCTCTTTCTCTCATGTGTAATTGTTTGAAGTGTTTCTTTAGGTCTAGATTTGTTTTACATTTGCGGCCGCAGACGCCGCAGAGATAGGGTTCGGAAGGGGTAGCGACGCCCTTACGCTCAAGGATGTCGAGACGGCGTTGATCACGGCGTTGCTCGACGACCCAGTGTGGGAGGTGGATGAAGGCGTGGCGGTTAGCGTAGGCGGAGACGTCAACGAGTTCACCGAAATGATTGGCAATGTTTTTGAGAGCCATGGCCGCATCGTAAGGAGGGCCTCGCGGGGGCTTGTTGTCGAGGTCCCACAAGATTACGACTTTTTTAGGTTTGGCGGCGAAGACTCCTTCCTTTGTCTGGACCATGTCGATTTCGGACATGGAAGCGGGGGAAGCTGGGTGGTCGGAGGCGGAAGAGGGTGTAACTGAGCGGCGACATTGGCGGAAAGTGGTGGTGGTGGTGAATTTGAAAGGAAGCTGGTGAGAACGAGGGGAAAGAGGAGGAGGTGGGGAATTGAGACTGAGAGTGAGGGTTTCGATGGATTTGCAGAGTAAATTCATTTGATCAGTGGGAAAGGATAAGGGAATTGGGAATTTTGAGATGAACACGGTGGAACAATTTCATGGATGGAATATTTCGGGTATCATTCCGCTCGTTAATTCAAAAGGGTAAGAGTGATTTCGGGATATCACTATAAATGAACCGTAAACGAATTGAACGTTCGTCGAACTATTCATGAAATGTTTGGCGGGAAGTTCGTTTATGTTTGTTTATTTAATAAATAAACGAACATGAACATAAATTCATGAACCGTAAACGATTTATGATCAATATCTAATTGATTTCCTTCTTAGATTTCTATTTGAATAAAAATTTCTCTCTCTTCGAAATCCATACAACAATGGTGAATTTCAATATGAACATGATGTCTAATTTCTCTCCCTTGCTCGGATCATCAACAAAGATTCCAATGTTGATTCCGGAATATTATGAGCAATGGGATGACAGGATGAAGGATTATCTGAATGAGATTGATGAAGATCTGATGAAATCCATCAAAAGAGGAGAATTTTTTCAGGCGATGTTAGTCGATATTGGTACGTCTGCAAGTTCTGATGACATGATCACAAGATGATCCAACATGAAGTAAAACGATAAGAAATGTATGCGTGAATTACATTGTGCTCTTCAACCAGTAGTCTACAATTACGTTTGAGGTTGTAAAACTGCAAAGGAAATTTGGGATAAACTGAAGGAGAAATATCATGGAAATGAGAACACAAAGAAGAGTTCGGTCAAACAATGCTTGCTAGAGTTGGGGGAATTCAAGCAAAAGGAAACAGAATCAATCGAATCATACTATGATCGATTGAATAAATTGATCTTCAAGTGTTCTTGCTTTGGAGTGACACGTTCGTCACTAGAGTTCAATCTCACATTTCTCATGGATGTAAGAAAGGAATGGAGAAATACCAGTTTGATGATCAAGATACAAGAAAGCTTTGATGGTTATTCTCTTGCAAATCTGTACAATGTCTTGAAAACACATGGAAGTGAGATCAATGACATTGCTGAAGAAAGTAAAATGAATCTAGGAGAGCCTTTGGATTTGGTGTCAAAAGTTACTATAAAGGAATCTGAAGTCGAATCAGATGAAGAAGCCAAAAATGGTGAAGAAGGTTTCTTGTTTAACTCTGATGATGAAGCTGTCGCATACTACTTGAACAACAAAGTAAAGAAATTGTTTAAGAAACCTTTTAATCTAAAGTTCAAGAATAGCAATTAGGTTAAAGGAAACAGTTCATCTGGAAAAGTGTGAAGGATTATTCGAAAGCAGAGAAGAAGGATATCAAGGGTTCTTATGAGAAAAAGAAGGAGTTGAAACTAAAAGGAGACTCTGGTTTCGACTGTAACTATTGCAATGGGTCGGACCATTTGGCAAAGGATTCCATGCTTAGGAAGAAAGAAGAAAAGAAAGAGAGAGTTAAGGACGAGGCTTACTATGATGAGAAGCTTGAGGAGATTCGATCTCGAACAAAGGATGTTTCTTTGATTGCTAGAGGAGATGACGAAGAAGAGGGCACAAATCAAATCTGGTCTTCTGGATCGGATGATGATAGGGTGCGCTATCCGACTCATGGGGCAATGTATGCTAAACTGGAAGAGGATGAAGAGAGAAAGATGTTTCGAATGAGAATGATGAAGAAGATGAGATTACTGGAAGGTGTTTCGTGTCCACAGACTCGACTAAATCACCTATGATTGCAAAGGTACATGATCTTCTTAACTCATTTAATATTCCTTCATCTTCTTATAGTGATGTTTTGTCTGAATTTGAGAATACGTGTGCTTATCTTAATGACATGTTAATCTCCATGAGTAGTGAAGTAGAAAAGTCAAAATCCCAATTATATGAAGCTAGAAATAGACTCGAAGAAAAGAATGGAATAGTGAAATATCTTGATCTTAGAATAACAAATCTATTAATAGATAAAGACTCACTTAGAATGGACAATTCGATGCTTGTTAAACAAAGGAACATATATTGTGATTCTGCTAAATGTGTGTATGGTAAACTAACAATATTTTATCATTCAGCTGACATATGCGATGAACATCATTGGAAATTGCTTCATTTTCTTTCGTATAAAAGAGAACAAATTGATGAAAATATAGCTGAATATGATAAAATTCCAAATGATTCATATGAATATGATATTGTAAATATAAATGAATGTCTGAACGCTGAGATCTTTATGAATATTGTGAATGATACCTTAACCAAAAATGAACAAGTCAAGATTTTGAACATGACTGAGAAGTCGAAACTTGGTTCTCAACAAAAATTTTCTGATATCGAAGATAATTATGACAATATCAGGGAAATCAAGGCAGAGGAATGTGTTGATTACTCATGATTGTCTGTCATTAATGTCAATTTAATGGCTAAAGGAAAAGAATGTAATGATTCAAAGTCGAAAGTAAACAATGATCAACCTTCGACATCCAAAGCGTGTGATTCTCATTATCATGTTGTGTTTGAGGACTATGTGAGTGATGAGGATGAAGTTTCGAATGAGAAAACAATTCCAAGAGTTGTTGTAGATCAAGTCTTAGAAGATTTAGAGGAGTACACGAAAGTGTTGAAAGAAAAAGGAAAACATTATCTTGAATAAAATATAGTGATATATCCTAGGTTCAAGGATACATAAAATGTTGTGTTTCCAAATCAAGTCTTTGTTACCAAATGAAATGATGATAAAGTAACTCCTGAATTGAAAAAGTTGGTAAATGAAGACAATGAGAGTGTGACGAAAGAAGGATTTTATTCGAATAAAACACAATCAAAAATGGTTTGAACAAAAATTCAAAAACTTTTCAACAACAAAATAAAACAAAACGTGTTTGGGATGTGAAAACAGAAAAATCAGTTGGTGATAACAAAAACAAGGAAAAAGGTGTTGATTCTTTACCTAATTATCCAAAACACCAAAAGGTGAAAACACAAACTTTCAAAGGAAGAGTTGAAAAATTGGCATGTGATGAAGGAATTTCGAAATCAAAAGCACAAAATAAAGCCTATTGGAAAGATGAAAAAGCTTTTCACAAACAAAAGGTTTTTAAACAAAAATCTTTTGAAACTGACAAGACGTTTCACAAAATGCAAAGAATTTTCAAAATAAATAATTTCAAAAACAAAATGATTTTCAAAAGAGTCAAAACTATGTCCAAAATCATGTTCGACAAAATGGTTTACAAAGAAATGTTCAAAATCATAAACAAAGGAATTTTGGTCAAAATCATGGACACATGAGTTTTGTTCAAAATAATGGACAAAGGAGTTTTGGTAAAAATCATGGACAAAGGAGTTTTGCTCAAAATCATGAACAAAGGAGTTTTGGTGAAGTCATGGACAAGGGAAGTTTACTCAAAGTCATGGACAAAGAATTTTTGATCAAAATCAAAAAGTTTTTCAACAAAATGGTGTTGGTTATCAAAACCGATATCAAAATCGTTTCCAAAATCATCCATAAATATCATTTCCCAAAAGACAGTTTGATATATTGGAATTTAAAGGAAGGAAGAGTGAGCCTTTTTAACCTAAAAACCCAAATTTTCCAACTCCTGATTCGACACAGAAGATGAAAGATTCATTCACAAAAGGTAGAAATGATGTTAAGAACATCAATCATTGGCTTGAAGGAAAAGGAAAATAATACCAACCATGAAAGTATTCTCAAGAGCAAATACAAAATGCTTACAAGAAGTACTTGAATGATTCGATGAATGAAAGTACTTCATCTCAAGAGTCTACACCAACGGTGCGAAAGTGGAATATATTTCCAAAGAATAAAATTGATGCTTCTCATAAAAAGGATGAGAAAATGAAAATCAATGTTGAACCTTCCCCATTGCATGATTATATTTCGATGCCTAAAGCCAGTGAAATTGGCTTAATTGACAGTTTCAAATTGAAAGTTCATAATTGGGTCTTAGGTTCTTCATTGAACAATGTGTTTCAAACTAATATCCAAGGACCCAAAAGGTCTTGGGGACCTAAATTTTTCTAACTGATCGCAGGTACTATGTGACGAGCAATATGATGCAAATTGGTATTGTAACATCCTGAGATTTTGCAGGTATTTCCAAATCCTCTCTTCTATTATTACTCTGTCATTTTAGTCCCTGGGGGTTAGAAGAGTCAACCCATGAGAAGTATAAGGGCCAAAGTTGCAACTTTGGGATCATGAGAGTACGCTAAGCGTACATAAGGGTACGCTGAGCGTACTAGGCACGCCCTAGTAAAGCTGGACGTACACTTGTGTACACCGGGCGTACTCACGTCAGGTGGAAACCCTAATATTTAGGGTTTGAGTACTATATAAACAACCTTATGAGCTCATAACTCTCCCTTACCTCAGCCTCCACTATTTAGAGCCGTTTTCCCCAAACCCTAATCATTTCCTTGAGTGTGTGAGCTTATAGAGTGTATTTTGAGTAGTAGAAGAAGAAGGTGTTGCATCAAGGTGTTGGAGAAGGAGATCAAGCTTGTAGATCTGAAGTTGTTTGGTGCCCTAGAAGCTCCAGAAGGTAAAAAAGCTTCAAACTTTATGCTTGCATGATATAGATCTAGCTATTCTAGCCTTATGAACCATTCTTGTCCCAAAAGTCCCCAAATTGATGCATGATGCGATTTGGACAAGATAAGTTGTCCTTTCAGACCCTTGAAGAGGTCCTAAGTGATAAAAATGAGGTCCCAATAGCTTAAGTTGTCACATGCATGAAGTAGAAAGGTCTTAATGGATTAAGACCCTGGATTAAGAGCTTCCTGGACGTCCAAAGTAATAAAGTTCAAGACTTTATGGCTCTAAGACACTTTTGGTCGATGGATCTGAAATATGGGCTTAAGTGCTTAAGCCATTAAGCACTTATTAGGGTTTTGGCAAAACCCCATGTACGCTCAGCTGAAGTTCTGTACGCCCAGCGTACTGAGTCAACCACCCCGATGGTGGTCAATGTCAGGAGGAGTACGCCCAGCGTACCAGAGGAGTACGCCCCACGTACGTCCTCTGTTGGGCCTTTGACAAATTGGGCTTCGGGATTGGGCTACTTTTGGACTAATTGGACTTGGGCCTTGTTGGGCCCTCTGAATAATTGAAGTTGGGCCAGTCTTTATAAGGGATCCTATAAGAAGGCCCAATTAGGAAGTTAGGCCCAAATTGGGAAATTTGGGCCATTAATGGGCCTTGGATATATGGGCTTCTAAGATCATGGATTTGACAATTGGGCCTTGGCCGAACAAAGAGGAAGGACAAAATGGATTATGTGGACCCCTAGTCAAGATGGATATTCCATGTATTGACATAATGTTTGTTATTTGGATAGTTAGGGATTTTTGGTGAGCCAGCAGTTCGGAGTTTGATTCTTCAGTTCAGAGCGACGGATTGGATGCTATCTGGGTAATCGTCGATAGGCTAACAAAATCCGCTCATTTCCTACCAATAAAAGAATCCTACAAGATGGAAAAGCTGACCCGAATCTACATCAAGGAGATCGTGAGACTCCATGGAGTGCCAGTGTCTATTATCTCGGATTGAGATAGCAGATTTACTTCAAGATTTTGGCAATCTCTTCAAAAGGCAATGGGAACACAACTAGCTATGAGCACTGCCTACCACCCACATACGGATGGTCAGAGCGAGCGTACCATCCATACACTCGAGGATATGCTCCGAGCTTGCGTGATTGACTTCGGCAAGTCATGGGATGCCCACTTGCCTCTGATCGATTTCTCTTATAACAACAGTTATCACACGAGCATCAAGGTTGCTCCTTTCGAGGCTCTCTATGGTCATAAATGCATATCGCCTCTATGCTGGGCCGAGGTGGGTGACAACCAACTAGCAAAAGGGCAATCGCCAGCCAGTGCTCTCACAGGACCAGAAATCATCCGTGAAACGACCAAAAAGATAATCCAAATCAAAGCTCGACTTCAAGCATCGCGAGACCGGCAGAATAGCTATCCTGACAAGCGGTGAAAGCCGTTAGACTTTCAAGTTGGAGATCGAGTGTTACTGAAGGTCTCTCCCTGGAAAGGGATGATCCGCTTTGGGAAACGGGGAAAACTGAACCCGCGATACATTGGACCGTTCGAGATTCTTGCCGGGATTGGCCCAGTGGCTTACAAGTTGCAGCTACCTGCCGAGCTCAGCAACGTACACCCCGTGTTCCACATCTCAAATCTGAAAAAGTGTATATAAGATGAAACTCTTGTCATTCCTATAGAAGAGATCGAGATCAACGAGAATCTCCTGTTCGTCGAAGAACCAGTCGAGATATTGGATAGGGAAGTAAAGCGTACAAGGCAAAGCCGCATTCCGATTGTGAAGGTTCGATGGAACGCCAAGCGTGGACCGGAATTCACATGGGAACGCGAAGATCAAATGAAGCAGAAGTACCCTCACTTATTCTCTCCTTCATAATTCTAGTTTTCGAAAGAATTTCGGGATGAAATTCCCTCTAACGGGGGGATGATGTCACACCTGGCATTTTTATCGAGGAAATTTTGTAATCATGTAAACATCATCTATGATAATACTTGTAACCCTAACTTGATACCATGTACTATGTTCATTCTATGACAACAAACTTAATCAAAATTCACAAGTGAAGTTCAAAACTCTACACAAAGCATCCAAATAGTCAATTGGGGAGTTGAAAACCCTAGAGATCCAGGTTCAAGTTCATTATGGACTTGGATTTCCTTATTGGGCCTAATGGACCAATAAGCATTCAATTCAACTATATTAGGCTTAGAAACCCTATTTGGATTCTAATTGCAAATTATTTGAAGGTATGTAAATGACAATTTACCAATTTCCACCATGAAAAACGTAATTGATTATTAAGTTTTAAATTGGATTGAAATTCTTAGATTCTTTGAGATTAATTGAACTTTTCAATGGCATGTTTAAATCTCGATTATGCCCTTCAAGTTTGTGACTGGGATACCGAGGATCACAAACAAGGTGTGAATAATCATGCAAATGTGATTGGTACTCTTAATGTTACAAATCACTTAATCAATGTGTTGGTTAACCACACACGCTCCATTGATCTATGATTAACATCAAACTACCCTTTGCCACCCTTGCTAGTCCCAAATTAGTGTTCCGGTTAACCACACACACTCCACTAACGACTTGGCAAAGTGAAAAGTGCAATTTCATGGAATAGCTCCATTTTCACATTTTTCCTAAAGTAACTAAGATTGGGAATTTAATAAAACATTTAGTTACTTATATAAATATCATTATACTTATAACGAGAATTAATGTCCTATCTTACCCGTTCGACTAACGACCCTCCACCAGTCAAGGAAGCGGTGGGTGAGAGTGGACACCCATTAAACTACCATTTTATAGACAGTAACCTTATACCCCATTGAGGCCTACTAACGGTAAGACTGACTTGTCTTATACATACATATGTATATATATATATATATATATATATATATATAAGTATTAACTTATAATATTATAATAGTATAAGGGTTGAATTTTAAACTTTTAAAATTCTAAGGTTTGGAATTAAATGTTTCATAAGTGAGTCTTTACGAATTCCAAAACTTGAGGGCAAGTATTGAAAGTCTTCAAAACTTTTGGTTTCCATAACTTATGAAAACTTATGAGTTTTAATATTCATGAATAAGACTTTTCATATAACTTGAGGACAAGTTACAAAACTCACTTCAAGAACAATTTAGATCAATTTTAACTAACAACATTATCATATAATTTACCATTGATCTAATCTAACTCATATAGCAAGGCAATTCATATCAAATAATACAAATAATCATCTTATTATCATAGAATTTGAAAATTGTCCTTTAATTGGATGAGGATCATCATTACCAAATCAAAAAATACGAATTTTATGACACAAAACAGTTTGTGGTAATGATCGTAATCCAATTCTGGCCAAAAACTCGAAATTATGCAAACCGAAAGCTCTACTCGACGAGTGCATGAACTGGACTCGTCGAGTTGCCCTTTTAGTGAGTGAACTCATCGAGTCAGATCATTGGACTCGGCGAGTTCATCAGTCAGATGCCAGAAAATCATTTTTCCAGCTTTGAAAAATAACCAAGCATCGATATAACAGAAAACAATCCTAGGCTCTGATACCACTGATGGGTTTTAAGCACTATAACACTGCTATGGTGCACATGCAACCCTAGATGCTTTGCATCTAAGTTTTCTCTAATTATACATGCAATTTCAATTTTCCAAATCATACATCCTAACTAGCATACAATAAAGGATATACAACACAAAAACCAAGTTAGATGAATACCTCTTGATGTAGTTTGTAGTTATTGGCCTTAGAAAGCTTTAGCACCTCAAGTGTGATGCCTCTAATGTGTCACATACGCCAAATGAAAGAGGAGGCTTGAGAGAATAGGCTAGTTAGCTCAAAATCGGTTAGCACTCTCTTAGAATGCACGATCATCGATTTTTAGGGCTAGGGGTTGCTTTTATAGTGTGACAAAGACTAGGGTTTCATCCATGCAAACCCTAATGCACCATAACCCTTCATATTTCTTAGGCTCCATGGGTTAAATCTTTTAGCCCATCCTAATCAACCATGGATCATTAGCCCAAACTACAAGTTTTAGTGATTTACTTAATCAGTCCCCGTAAATTTAATTCGTCTCTTTTGATCACTAAATTAATTCAACATTAATTATTGATCAATACTAATTAAATAATATGATTTCTCAATTAATATATTATACTTATAATATATTAATAAATCATAAATAACCTCTTCTCAAATGTTCATCCTATCAAATAGCTCTGGTGAAGGCAACCCAAAAGGACCATGCTACTATCGGGTCAAGTACATACCAATTATAGTTATGGGCTTAGACACCTAATCCAACAAAATGGACTTCATAACAAAACCCTATCTCAAACTAGCAAAAGAGATGGCAAGGTTTCGACTTTTTACCTCCATAAGTTCCTCAAGATGAACTAGATGCAGGATCTAGAAGCTCAATAACATCCAAAGCTTGGTCACCACCTTCCTCTTCTTGAACACCCTCTAGAAAAGTCGCCAAACACACCTTTAATCTTAAAACTCACAATTTCTTGCAAAAATAGGGTTTAAGGACGAAATGAGGCTATGGAGGCTGATTAGGGTTTGGTCCAAATGATATAAGGTTGTTTAAATAGGGTGCAAGACAAGAAATTAGGGTTTTAGCCATCTGCCACGTACGCCCCGCGTACCTGCTCGTACGCCCAGCGTACGAGCGTCAACCACTCGATGCTCACACACGCGTATGCTAAGCGTACCCAGTTGTACGCCCAACGTACAGAAGGACCCTTTTTGCCAAAAAAGAAATACTTGAGGGTAAACAATGGAATACCTGAATTGGAGTGTTACATAGTTACTTTTCATCATTATACTTTTAATGAGGTTATTTCCTATCAAACCCGTTTGACTAACGACCTTCCACCAATCAAGGGAGCGGTGGGTAAGAGTGGATACCCAATGGCGGTCATTTTATAAGACTCTTCCTTAAACTCCCCTTATAGATCGGCTTCGTGAATGAGGCATACTAGCCATTTGACTGACGTGTCTTATACATACAGTAAATATTAAACATTTAAATTTACATATAGTATAAGGTGTATTTTAAACATTTCAAATACTAGGTTTAATTATTAAATTTCAAAAAATAAAATCTTTAATTTAAATTTAAAATTCAACCACATGATTTAATAATTTATCTTAATTAAACATTTAATTAATTTATTAAGTCAG
This sequence comes from Lactuca virosa, assembly GCF_052849685.1. Taxonomy (NCBI): domain Eukaryota; kingdom Viridiplantae; phylum Streptophyta; class Magnoliopsida; order Asterales; family Asteraceae; genus Lactuca; species Lactuca virosa. The sequence continues at coordinate 321,547,437 of NC_136429.1, forward strand.
ATATGGATTAGCCAATTAAATTAATCAAGATAATTTCACCTAATCCACTCCACCTAAATTTTGAAAATCATGGGAGGGATAATGCAAATTTTATAATTATCTAGTTAATCAAATAAGGAGATAATTACCAAAAATAAGAAACCCTACCAAGAAACCCTAGTTTTCGATATTTGGCAAATCTTGGGGAGGAAGGCAAGGATTTCAATCCTTTCCATATTTTGAAGTCCTTGAGGGTTAAGGAACTGTTAATTCGAAATTTGAGGGACAAAGGGAAGGGATAAGATCCTTTCCAAAAATTTAGAAATCTAGGGTTCAAAAACCCTAGAATCGAAAATCCTAAGGCCTAAAAGGGTTTAATTGCCATAAACCCTAATTGATCAAATTCAAACAATTTGAAATCATATTCAATAGAAAACAAGCCAAGGCTCTGATACCACTGATGGGTTTTAAGCAGAACAAACAATTCCTATGTGTCCATGCAACCCTAAAATCTTGGATCTATGTTTTCTCTAATTGAACATACAACTTTTGAGCATTAAATGGAAAACCCTAGGAGGTATATGCTATTTTCGAAATTCATATAACTAGGGTTAGAGTACATACCTTAATTGTTATATTGAAAAAACAATGAATTCCTAGTCTTCTTGAACTTTGAGAGCTAGCGTCACAAGTGTAAGGCCTCTAATGGTTCACATCCAAACTAAGAAAGAGGATGAGAGAGGAGAGAGAGGATAAGGAGAGCTAGGAATTTCGGCTATTCCTCTAAGGAATCATGTAACGAATGAAAAATCGAGGGTACAAATTTCATTTTTATCATAGTCAAAACATAGATATCATTTAATCCAAACATTCCAAAACATAGCTAATTAAAACATTTATCAGAGTTCATCCCAAAATCACTTATTGCGGAAAACATAGGTGTGTGTGCTGCGATCAAGCCGGGCCCTTCCTTTCAAAACCGATGATACCTAAAACCATAAACAAAACTGTAAGCATGAAGTTTAGTGAGTTCCCTAGAGCATACCCCACATAATCCACATAACCCATATCAAATCACATAAACCATGCATATAAACATATAGGGATGCCGTGGACTCCCTCTAGGGTCTTACTCCAGGATGCCGTGGGCTCCCCCCAGGGTCTTATACCTACTTGTCATGGGCTCCCCCTCATGGTCTGACATCCACCTGTCACGGGCTCCCCTCGGGGTCTTCCATGCAAGTAACACAGATTCAACTAGCATACCACATATCACAGAAATAACTTGCATACCACCTAACACATAAGCATACAAACATATAAGGATGTCGTAGAAACCCTCCAAGGTCTTACTACAGGATGTCGTGGGCTCCCCTAAGGTCTTATACCTACACGCCATGGGCTCCCCCATGGTCTTTACCTGGAATGCCATGGGCTCCCCTATGGTCTGATATCCAACTGCCACGGGCTCCCCCCGGGGTCTTCCATATAAATAACACATAATCGACTAGCATACTACAAATATATAAATATATAGGGATGCCATGGACTCCCTCCAGGGTCTTACTCCAGGATACCGTGGGCTCCGTCTAGGGTCTTATACCTATATGCTATGGACTCCCCCATGGTCTTTACCTGGAATGCCATGGGCTCCCCCCATGGTATGATATCCAACTGCCACGGGCTCCCCTCGGGGTCTTCCATGCCTAACCAATAAGGTACTAACACATTCACATACATACTAGGCATATTAATAATGATTCCACAGTAATCATCACAACTAACTGAATGGGCCGACCTTGGTGTCTTCGACCTATTGGTATGGTGAGGAGACTCACCTCAAATGCAGAAGCTTCCAGAATTAAATCCTTAGTTGCTGCCCCGCCAGCTTCCCGAGTTGTCACTACCGATCAATATACCCAATTAGTAATTGGGTCCCATGCTATGACCCTTAATCTACACATGGGGTAAAATGACCATTCTACCCTTGGCCCAGTATGATCCAAAACTAAGGCCCAATCCCACATCAAAAACCCAACACTATAATTTCCATAAATCCATCAATGGCCCAGTTTTCCAAATTGGGCCCCAACCCCTTACGGACCTTATCCTAATCCCATAATGTCCTTCATTATAACTTGGTTTACTCCAAGCACCCATTGGGAATAACTTGCCCAAAGTCAAAGGTCAAAGTCAAAGTCAACAGTCAAGGCCAACAGTCCATGTTGACCCAACTCGTCGAGTGCATCTAGCAACTCGTCGAGTTCCTTCAGTGTTCAAAAAACTGGGAAAAACCCTAGCCAACTCGCCGAGTTCGGTCAGTATCCAGAAGGTGGGAAAACCCGATCCAACTCGTCGAGTTGTCAGGGCAACTCATCGAGTTTTCCCAGTCTTAACATATTTAGCCCCTTCCAGTCGAATCTAAAGCCCCAAACTACAGATCTGGTCCCCTAGGGTTAAGATACCACGTAAAGTTGTTAACTTTACATCCATGCAATGCATCAAAGGGCTAAAACACTCAAAAAAAGCTTATCAAGGGACTTAGAGCATGAAGGAGAGCCAAGACTTGATAGTTCGCAACTTTAAGTCCATAGAGGCCATGAGATGTCCATATCTGAAACCATGGCTTCATAACACGCTCAAATCCTATAATGGTCCCAAAATAAGCTAATAATAGCCATAAACTTTCAGAAGAAGAGATCTAGCAAAGGGATGATCAAGATAATGACTTTATACCTCCAAATGGTTGTAACAACACTGAAGACATCAGATCTATAGCCTCTCCCTTCGGCTATTGTCATAACTAGCATTTTTGGCTAGGAAATTCTGTCTTCGTGTAATCAACTCTTGTGTAACTTGTAATCTAAGTTGATGTTATGTACAAATGCTCATTCCAAAAACAATCATTTGAATCAAAAACTCACTCGTGAAGTCCAAAACCTAATTCAATACATTTCACACATTCAACTGGGGGTTTGTAACCCTAATGTCCCTATTCAAACTCAGAATGGACCAGGATCCTATTATTGGGCCTATTCGGCAAATAAAATCTCAATTTGATTATTTTGGACCAAGGAACCCCATTTGGGCTCTATTTGAACCTACATTCATTAAACTATAGCATAATGCGCCTTATTGGGCCTAAAATGACTCACTTCATTTTCATGGGCCTTGATGGGCCGTGAACAATCTTCTTGAACCTAAATGGGCCGAAAACCCATATTTTTGCCCCTTTTGGGTCGTGAACTCATAAGAGGGCCCAAAGGGCCGAGAACCTCCATATTGGGCCTTATATTTTCGGTTATGCTCAATTTTAGCCTAACAATCAAAATTCCTTTCATTCCCTCACTCCATCCTCGGTTTTAATAAAAAAAACAAAATTTGGTTGAATTAGAACATGACACCTCAAATTTATTTAATGGACTCCCAAGCTAATTGCATCACAAACATCCAAGTTAAGCCTTAATCCTTCATGTAATAACCACACATCAAATCCCTCCCTTCCTCTTCATCTAACCTCGGCCGAGAACCTCAACACCACCCACACCTCTCTCATTTTTCAAACACAAAATCCTCTCTAGAGCTTTGAAGAAGATTTCATCTCCATTCTTCCAAACTTTCGTGAGTTGTAAGTGTGCATCAAGAACACTTCATCCAAAAATCCACTCATCTTGGTAAACTACTTCCACTCAAGGGGTTTAACTTCATGTTCTTGTTAAACTTACTTCTCTTAACACTTCATTTCATGATCCATGTTCCTTAGAAACCTCATAAGTTTGAGATCTACTCAAAGGAGCTTGTTAGAGCCGAAAACTCCTCTAATCTTCTTCCAAAACCAATCCATCAACCCCAATATGAGTTCATATCCCCTATTTTCGGTTTCTACTATGTTTTGGGGGAGAATACAAGTTGTTTTGTGCAGATCCATGTGTATATGCATGATTTTGTGTGTTTTTCATGATATATGTTGTGATTATGTGCTATAAACTTCATGAACTCGAAAATATGCTAAAATATGATGATATTTGTGGAACATAACACTTGATATAACTTATTATGCAAAGAAAAGGTTTAAAACATTACAAGGTTGTTTAAAACTAAGAAAATCACATAAGAGGGCCAAAAATGACAAAATAATCAAAAAAGTTAAGTTATTATATAACTCACGGTTTTGAAGGGACCAAAATGGATTTATTTTGAATAAATATGGATCTTTATGGTATTTATGATTTTAAAAGGGCTAAAAGTGTAAATTTTGACAAATGGGCCTCATATTGGGCTTTCACGGTTTTTGGGCTAAGTTTGTAAATTTTTGGACTTTTGTGGGCTTGAGTGTCATTTTAAACAAAGTTGAGCCAAAAATGTTATTTTTCGGTTATAAGGATTGAAAATGATAATTTTATCAAACTTGGGTCAAAGAGGATAAATTCTATGCTTTTGGGTCGAAAATGTAAAACTTCATACACTTGGGCCGAAAATGATATTTCTGACAAACGTTGGTTAAAAATGTTATTTTATTTGAATCTAGCCTTAAATGTAAACTTTTGGTCTTAAGGGACCTAAAAAGTCAATTTTACCAAACATATGCCTAAATTGTAAATTTTTAGTCTAATGGACCAAAAATGTCAATATTACAAAAGTGGCCTTTTTATGTCATTTTGAAAAACGATTAAACAAGAACGAACATTACAATAACAAACAAGTCTAACACGTTAAACTCACTTTTATTGGGCCTTAGTTGTCCTTTTGCATGCTTATTGGGCCTGGAATATACATTACATGCTTAGTGGGCCTTAGTTGTCCTTTTGCATGCTTATTGGGCCTGGAATATACATTACATGCTTAGTGGGCTTAGTTGCCCTTTTGCATGCTTATTGGGCCTGGAATATACATTACATGCTTAGTGGGCCTTAGTTGTCCTTTTGCATGCTTGTTGGGCCTGGAATACACATTACATGCTTAGTGGGCCTTAGTTGTCCTTTTGCATGCTTATTGGGCCTAGAATATACAATACATGTTTAGTGGGCCTTAGTTGTCTTTTTTTTTTTTTCATGCTATTGTGCCTGGAAGTTACATTACATGTTTATTTGGGCCCTTGTAGTCTATTTACATGCCTGTGACTTTGTACATTTACGTACATACTTGTTAGGCTTTGAAAACTAAATACATTCATGGAAACAATATATACTGTGCAATTCCATATTCGCGTAAATTCAGTTAACGCTTGCGTGAGACATTTCGCTTGACACCTATCTAGTGTACAACCGTAGCCTGTAGTTATAACCAGAGTCTTCTGGAGGGATAGCGAGAGTTTGTGTATAGATCTATACGGGTTGACACCCCACACCTGAGCTGTTCGCTACAGTTAGACTAGGCCAGTCTAGGGTGACATACCTTACCTTAAACAAGTCGGCGTCTGAAAAACGTCATGACGGGCAGATCAGTCATTATCAAGTATGGTTATAGCGACTCACAAAGAAATTTAACTCCATTATAAAAATTTACGGAATACATTTACAGTTTGGTAACACGGAAACATACATTGATACTTAGTCTTAGGGTGATAAGACCACAACGTTTTATAAACAGACAATATCGGATTGTATGGGACCATTCACTTTATACATTTTCAAACACTAACACACATGCATTAATACAAGATCGGACACAAACATTTCAAATCGTTTTTCAGAAAATATCGGATTTTCTGGTGTTTACAATGTAATACAAAACATTTTACTCAAACATGCTTATGAACTCACCAACATTATATGTGTTGAAGTTTTCAAATTAACTTGTATTCTCACGAAATCGTTAAGCAGAAAGATCGACAGGAACATGTGGAAATTGTCATATTTTGTATCATCATACATTAACTATTTGGGCATGTAATATTTAATACAATACTTTATGTAAACAATGATGGTTGTATTTGGTATGTATGATGATGATGTTTGACATGTTTCATTTATATTCACTGTGATGATATTACAAGATGAAGTCACTCAACCCCCGGACGTTTCCGCCATCTGAATCGGGGGTGTGACAGATTGGTATCAGAGCAATGTTTATAATGAACTGGCATATCTAGTCATACAAGATATGCACATATAAATACATTGGGACTAAAATACTTGAACAAAATAAAAATCCATTCTTATGTGTGCATTTTAGGGTAATAACATAATAAGAAACAGTAAAAGTCTTTGGAGGATTTGAACATCGCAGTTAAACCCGGACAGATATGTAGTCATATTGGGGGCAAATGTAGCATGATCAACTACATTTATTCAAAATACGACCAACATGTGTTTGGGAGTGATCATGGTGGGCAATGAATCTAGAAACTTACGACCTAATTATCCAAAAGTTTTAAGGAATCAAACATAAACAATTAAAATACTATAGGAGTATTTTCGAATGCTATACACTTCCCTTACGCACTTTTCATACCTTCATTTCCTCGTGCAGACTCTATGGCTGGATTTCATCACCCCGGAGATCCTTACTTCCCCAACCAGGGGAACGGAGGATGGCTAGAGCCAGAACCCGAGGAAGAGCCAAAGGAAGAGCCAGAGGAAGAGCCGGAGGAAGAACCCAAGGAAGGACCAGCAGAACCGATAATGGACTCAGAGGAGGAGGAATCTGACGGTAACGACGCAGATGACTCGGACGCGGAGTCCAAAGTCATTAACCCGCTGTACATGGCCAGGGTACCCCCACACATGATGGGTCCTAACGGCCCTACGCCCCCATGGGCTCACAAGATCTGGAGATGGAGTCGCCAGCAAGGGTTGCGTCCCCCATTCGGCATGAACCGGGACTATTACGACCTGAGTCACGGCGGACCTGCAGACCGAGCCCTGCCAGTGATGGTTAGGAGGACACGTGACATCGGTGAGCAGGCACAGACAACTGTCGGTCGGATGGTTGCAATGAGAGCTGCAGTTGAGCACACAAAAAGGATGACTCATGAGGTGGTCAGGGACTATCAGGCGCGACAGGCAGCGTTGGAGGCCCGACTTCGAGCCACCGAGCATCATCTGGCCAGACTCCAGGGTGCATCTACCTCGTCATCAGCACCACCACCAGACACTTCCCATTGCAATTAGGACCCACTCCACCTCTCATCACTACCGTTATGTTTCTCTTCTATGTACTATTATATGTACTGTCGACTTTATGATTAAGTGACTACACTACTCATAAAGCTGTTATGCTGTCGGATTATATATATCTCTATGTACTGTACGCCTTCCAAGGCAAATTTTCAAAACATTGTACTACAAATCTATCATTAATGAAATCATGCTATGTTTTAATTGTGATGTTGTAATCTGCTATGTGTTCTATTTTCCCTATTCTATGATGTTGTATGAATTCACTTATATGCACAACCAAACCACCAATACCACTATATGCCAAAGGAATTCGAAACCGGAAACTACTATGTACTCATCATCTTTCCGTTCCATGACAGAAGATGCCACGAAGATCCCTACATAGGAACAACAACACGACACCACCACCACCACCTCCACCGGAGGTAAACTCGGCTGCATTCCAAGCAGCAGTGTCAGCTACGGTCACCGCAACATTGGCACATATTCACAACGGGAATAATGGTGGAGGTAACGGGCAAGGAGCTGGAAGCTCGAACCAAGGGATGAACCAAGGACCTACAAAGGTCTGTACCTACAAAGATTTCACGAATGCCAAGCCTCGAACCTTCAATAGAACGGGAGGCGTGATAAATATAAAACGATGGATGGAGAAGATCGAATCGGTATTTGAGATCTGCGGATGCCCTGAAGAGTGCAAGGTGAAGTTTGCAGCTTGCACGTTTGTCGATCAAGCGCTTTCCTGGTGGAATGGTCATGTGGAGGCCATGACACTTCCTGTGGCAAATGCTATGCCATGGGAGGAGCTTAAGGAAATGTTAATGGCAGAGTATTGTCCAAGAGGGGAGATCCAGAAGATGGAGCAGGAACTGTGGAATCTCACAGTACAGAACTCAGACATCGATGCTTACATCTCAAGATTTAGTGAACTGTCACTTCTGTGTCCGGGTATGATCACATCCGAGGGAAAAAAGATCGAAAGGTTCATTTGGGGATTAACCTCTCCAATCCAAGGAAATGTAATAGCAGCAAACCCTGAAATGTATGACAGTGCTAAAAGACTAGCCAAGAAGTTATACGACTATGGAAACAAGAAAGGTGCCAAAACTGGGGAAACTGAAGTCAGGAAGGAGGGAGACAACAAAAAGGAAGGGAATAAAAAACGAAAAGGACGACAAAACCAAGGATCATCAAAAAAGTAACAAACTGTAGCAGTCCATGCTGCTACCGCTCAAGTTACACCAGCTGCTCCAGCCTCAACTACACAAAACACTACCAGGCAATACTCAGGAACCTTAATCAAGTGTAACAAATGCAACTTTCACCACCATGAAGAGTGCAGAGAAATGCAGTGTACCAACTGCAACCAAAAGGGGCATATCGCTCGATACTGCAGATCTCAACCCCAACAGAACCAACAGTCAAACAAAAACAACAACAGCAACAACAACAACAACAACAACAACAACAACAACAACAACAACCGCAACAACAACAACAATAACAATAACGCTGGGGCTAGTCACACTTGTTATGGATGTGGAGGAACTTTCCGTTTCAGACGCAATTGCCCCAAAGCCGACAATCAAGGAGCAGGAGGATCAGGAAGGGTCCTGACTTTGGGTCAAGGTGAGGCAGTCCAAGACCCGACAGTTGTCACTGGTACGTTCCCACTTAACAACACTTATGCATGCATTTTATTCGATAGTGGAGCTGAGCGGAGCTTCGTTAGTAATAAATTCAAAGACTTACTAAACCAACAACCCAGGAGCTAAGCAAATCCTTCACGGTGGAGATGGCTAATGGGAAAACCGAAACAACCAAAGATGTTTACATAAGGTGCACATTAACACTAAACAACCATTCATTTCAAATAGATTTTATGCCAATAAATATTAGGAGTTTTGATGTGATAATCGACATGGATTGGTTAAGCCCCCACCGTGCTGATATTATGTGCCACGAGAAGGCCGTTCGCCTTAACCTTCCCAATCATGAAACCCTAATAATCTATGGTGATAAACCTGGCGCCAACCTTCGTCTTATCTCGTGCATCAAGGCACAAAAGTGCCTGCACAAGAAAAACTATGCCTTCCTCGCTCATGTTGTGGATAAAGCGAAGGAGGAAGTAAACATTAACGACATCCCAGTGGCATGCGACTTCCCGGACGTATTTCCTGAAGATCTTCCGGGAATACCCCCAGAAATACAGGTTGAATTTCGAATTGACCTGATACCAGGAGCCACATCAATTGCCAAATCACCCTACACGTTAGCTCCCGCCGAAATGCAGGAGTTATCCAGTAAATTAAGCGAAATTCTGAGCAAAGGATTCATCAGGCCAAGCTTCTCACCCTGGGGAGCTCCGGTCTTGTTTGTCAAGAAAAAAGGACGGATCCTTCAGAATGTGCATTGAATATCGGGAGTTGAACAAAATCACTGTAAAAAATTGATATCCACTCCCTCGGATTGATGATCTATTTGACCAGCTCCAGTGAGCTAGTTATTTATCCAAAATAGATCTAAGATCCGGTTATCATCAACTTCGAGTCAGAGAAAATGATATTCCAAAAACTACTTTTTGAACTCGATACAGCCATTATGAATTCGTTGTTATGCCCTTCGGTCTGACAAATGCCCCTGCAACATTTATGGACCTCAGGAATCGAGTCAGCCGCCCATTCCTCAATAATTTCATAATCGTATTCATCGATAACATACTCATATACTCTCGAAGCAAGGAGGAGCACGGTCAGCATATCCGTCAAATCCTACAACGGTTAAGACTCAGACGAGAGTTGCATAATAGATTCAAATCCATTATTCTACGATTATTTAATCCCACTACAAGTGGCTTAGCATCTCTCGGTCAACAACTACTCCATATAAGGATCCCAAATCACCGTCGCTACTCGGAACACCATACCGCCGTCTAGTTGCATTCCGTAGCAACCAAGACCTCCCTGGATCCCAATATTGTCTACCATTATCCAGATTACCAGATTCCTGTCCGGTTGTGGTGCCCAAGAGCAACCTCACAGTCATCCCACGCGACTCCCGAATGAACTTCGGCTATCCATAACTACTCTAGTTATATTTCCACCCATGGCTCCATTACCCATCCTGATCCATCCGATCCTAATAGCCCGACAATCAGCCGTCATCAAATCCAATATAAAAAATGAGTGCTACCAGAACAATTGTAGTCTTACCTTATCCCCGGTCTCCAATTGACCTACCATTTCCTGATTCTAATTAAGCTGTGGCCTACCCACAACCTTGCGGACTGGCCTACCCTGGCCTAAATCATCTGAAATAGTCCGTGAATACTACGGTTCCCCTTCAGTCTTACAACACTTTCCACACTATCCAATTGCTAGTGAATGCTATGCCTCCCCCGTAGTCTTACAACACTTTCCACACTATCCGGCTGCTAGTGAATGCTACGGCTCCCCCACAATATTACAACACTTCCCATACTATCCGACTGCTAGTGAATGTTATGACTCCCCCACAGTATTACAACACTTCCCACACTACCCGACTGCTAGTGAATGCTACGGCTCCCCCGCAGTCTTACAACATTTCCCATACTATCCGGCTGCTAGTGAATGCTACAACTCCCCCACAGTATTACAACACTTCCCACACTACACAACCAATGCCCATGGCCCTATCGCTTATCTACCAATCCGAACACATCTCAACGTTGAGCACTCATGCGGTCTAACATCCCAAACTGAACTCAAGTACTGACTGGAACCCAACCTGGTTCCCTCCCTAAAGACTGCTATCAGATGTCAAGAAGACACGATCCAAATGTTAGGGAGTTTCCCGAACTCCCAACCCACAAAATCCTACATTCAGAAAGCCACTAGGTCCGCCTTCCCTTCCCCGATGGGGATGCGAAACGCATCCTAGTTTCACTCTGCTTCTTTCCTGTATATCTGAACGGTTCTCCCCCATTTAGATTCAAGAAATCCGCTCGACACATGAAAATTGAAGGATTCCCAATCCTTCTTACATTCCAGTGATCAATCTGCTGACGACCGGTGCTTACCAAATCTAGTGCATCATAAGTATCCCTTCCGAAAAACAACACAACTCCTGAAAACCAGCTAACACTTCTTGAATCCCAACAACATCAATGACTCTAGATGCTTAAACTGATATCCCACTCAGATCTCGAAGTCCAAAGGACGGATGCTCCAACTAAAACTTCAGCAACAACTCTCTCTTCCCTCGGCAACCCCGAAAGCCCTTCGAAGAATAGATACTCAGGCTACTGAAACGTAGTCATAATTCCCTTGTATAATCCCTTGAACCAATCCTAACTACACCCAAGATGACATCCGAATACCGGGAATCCGTTATTTATAGGGAGACGACCTTGTACTACTCTACCAAAGATTCATGGTATGCAGATGGCATATAACTCTTCTTGTATGTATATATATATATATATATATATATATATATATATATATATAACTCACCCACAAACAGAGATAACAACCCAACGATATGCTTACTCACGCTGATGCAAGATAACAACAACCAAATACAGGTAAAGCTAGAAAGAAGGCAAAAAGGTACATAACCCGCACCCTCGCCTGCTGAAGTTCTGATCTCCCCTGTCTGATACTGCGAAGTGTGGCCCCTCTCTTCCGTCGGTGATCCTCAAAAATAGCCAGAGCAGGTGCACTCACCGCTCCTCCCCTGATCATCGGACAATCGGTCTTCTTGTAGCCCACCTAACCACAATGAAAACATAACGGGCTTGTCCCCTGTGGGCAATTTCTGCTGACGTGACCAACCTTGCCACACTTGTAACATCCAAACCCCTGGAACGACAAACTCCATCGTACGATTTCTCGCACGTACTGCACAGGCTTCGGCCCTGCCGGCCCCTCAGAATCCGTTAAGAAGTCTTGGGTCTCCTCCTGAGACCCTCCGCTAAAAGCACCTGATCTGAACCTCTTTTCCCGAGGTACTCCAAAATCGATCTCCCGCCCTCGGCTCTGGGATGCATATCATTCAAGGTCATGCACCCTGACATACCCACCACCTCAATCGTCAACGGCTGAACTGCAATAGCTGGAGAAACCTCTGCCCTAACTCGGGCCACACACTCCTCCCAAGACATAGGCTCCAATTCTGAAAGAGCCATAGTTCGTACATTCAATTCCCAACAACTTTGTGCCTCCCGATACAAGAGATCGAAGGCGGACCGAACCTTGGCTCCTAAAGGGTAGGGACTAGTGCGGAAAACACCTTTCATCTCCCCAATCCAATGCGAGCTCACACCTATGGCAGTCCTTCCATTAACTGGATCACCACCGGAGCCGAGACCAATACATGGTCCTTCCTTATGCGTGTTCATCCTCAACCTGCAAGGCAAATATCCCGACAATCGGAGCATAATCAAGAATTCTTTTCCTCAGGCTTCTTAGATTCTCCAAGACTTTCCCCTATTTGAGTATGGATCCTGTGCTTTCAGTAGTACGGGCCCTATACTACCTTCCACACCTATCCATACTTTCCTCCAAAATCATCCCAAATCCTCTAAGTCACCTACTCCACTGATGTACTAAATGTCTGCTCAACAGCAACACGATATCCACCGAAGCACCTCCTAGGCTCCCCCTAGGATCCCAACCTCACCGAACCGCCCCACAAAACTTACTGGAGCATATCCTAGGTTTTCCTAGGTTCCCAACCTCGCCCTGCCATCAGTTGCTGAAGAACTCCTCATGATGCCAACCATCCACCTCCTGAATATCGCCATATTCACTTAGTAGCTGACTCCCAACATTCAATAGTTCCACAAAGCACAAAGCAAGCAGCATTCATGCAGTAGAACCCCGATCCAAAGAACTATCATAGGGCGTTCACCCCACATGCCACAACTCAAGTTATCCAAGTCTACCCTCACTGCCGGCTGCCTTATGCATGGAAATTATACACAGAAGATGATCTAATAGACTGTCGAATAATAGACTCTACCCTAGGACCACAACCATACAAGGAACAGGAAGTAAGGCCAAATCAATTATTCTAGGGTTATAAGATCCTAACCATATACAATTTTTAAAGCATACACTTAGCAGTTACCGATATCCATATTCATTCCCATTCCAACATAGCATTCAATATTGAAGGGTTTTAGTATACTACAACATCCTATGGTGCACATACAACCCTAAATACCTTGGATCTATGTTTTCACTAATTATACATGCAAATGGTTTCCAAGGCATTAAAACTATAACTAGCATGCAATTTCATATTACCAAATAAGATACTAGTTAGAGTAACATACCTTTTGTGTTGTAGCTTGATTCCATGGAGCTTAAGAGCCGAGTGCCTCAAGTGTGACACCTCAAATGGTTCACACAACACCAACAACAACTTGGAATAACTTGATAGAAAAGTCCTTATGCTTAAATGGGCTAGCCCTCTCATATGAAACCCTTAGGTCCGATTTCTTAAGCCATGGGGTCCTTATATATTATGGCTATTAGCGTTACACTATGTAACTCATGTCTTCCATATTCTTCATGCTCCATGGGTTAAAACCTCCATGGAGTATCCATGGGTTACTCCATGGGTTTAGCCCAACATGAAGAACTATGGATCATAAGCCCACATATATAAGAATGAATGATTTACAAAATCAATCCCCATATATTTAACTAGTGTCTTTTGATCACAAAATTAATTCCAAATTAATTCTTGATCAATACTAATTAAATAATATGATTTCATATTAATATATTAGAACTTATAATATATTAATAAATCATATATATATCCTTTTCTCTCAAAAGTCTATCCAAATCGTTCTGATGCCATGCAACCCAAACGGACCATGCCAAGTCGGGTTGAATACATAATAATAATAGTTATGGGCTTAGACATCTAATCCAACAGTCTCCCACTTGGATAAGTCTAAAACTATTATTGCGTATGACTCCAAGATCCCGACTAACAATTGTAGCTCTTAAAGCTGCTGTCGAACTCTGAACAAATCAATGACGCGTCCATTAGATAAGGGATCATATATTCCTCCATTCTAGATATCATATGGATTGAGACATGGATTATAATCATTCTCTCTGTCCATCTGTTGTTTCCCGATTTCCGATTTATGAAGACTGACTAATTGAACAAATCAAATCAGTCCAGGCCCGGCCGAGCACTTACGTTTGTCATCACTAAATCATCGAGGGGCCCACAGATATCGCTTTTATCCCTCCAAGGGTAAAAGGAATGGATAAACTTCGACTCATATGCTTGTTCTACTACTCGTTGAATCATACATAAAGGTACATTTTATAACATCGAGTTACCAATGCGTTTTCGTATAATCAATGTATAACCAACTTATAGTCAACAACTCATATCTCTAGGTTTGAAGAATATAAGATATTATCGTCTCATGATCACTCGTGATAAAATCCATGAAGTGATTCAAATGAGCCTGGGTTTGATCCAATACTCAGAACTTATGAGCACTCATGAATGTTGTAGCAACTCTTGCTATGTCCAACACCTAAGACATCTACAAGCCAAATTCATGACAGTCTTGATTTATATCTACTTCCAACATATGACCGACTGTGGAGAATTTAAATAACTTAGTCATTCGGAAACAATAACCTAGCTATTCTAGAAGTCAAAACATGCAAAGTGAAAAACAAGAATAATACTAATCCTCTATGGTCCCAAGCACCTTTGAGAGTAAATAAAACACCTTTTATTTAAACACCATATTGATAACTCATTATTCATTGTATAATGTTTCAAATAATCAACTTTATACTTGAATCGAAACAATAGTCATGCCATGCTCCAAGCATGCATACTATGTTTGTCCAAACAATAGTTATGCCATACTCCAAGTATGCACACTATGTTAGTCTATGATCCTTACTTTGTGAAATAGACCAATTGAACATGATTCCAATGATGCTCATTTCACAATCCCAAATCCTTACCGTAAATGTAAGAATTCCAAATTCCTACGATTTACCGAAATCTGTTAGATTCTAAACTTATATGCATTGATCCTCTTGTAATGACTATGACTCACAAAGACTTGCCAACAAACATTACAGAGTATTCCAATGAAGATCAATTCCATGGAAACGAAGTCTCAAATTCAAAGTACATTGCTTTGAACATCCTTATAGCATTAAGTTTTCTAATCTTACACAGATTAAATGAATAACTTCCACCTATGGAAACATTTCCATATTCCCATTTTGACTATCACTTCTGAACAAGAGTTGCCTAATATGTCAATATGGCCCTTTCAAAAAATTTACACCATACTTCCAACTGTCCATGAGCAACCAATCTTTGGTAGACCTCAGATTGTCCTCGACAATTGCTTAATCATTTTAGTCATATCCAATTCTAGCCCTTTTCCCCTCTTAATGCCCTAGGCATTTGGAAAATTTAGAACGGATAAATATTATAGCACATGAAATCGATCCTATACCCGAAGCATATGGGACACGATTCATGATGTATCACATAAAGACATGAACCTAGATCAGTCTTTTGCTACAATATTTTTTATTTGCCATGTTTTCATAATTCGACTATGAAGAGGGATGCCGTAATCATAATCGAATTTGAGAATGCAATATATATATAGAATTTCCTTATGTTGAACCATTCCAACATAAAATTCATATATATATATATATATATATATATATATATATATATATATATATATATATATATATCCTTGACTAAAGATGATTAAAATCTCAATCTAAGCTTTTAGAATTGAAGTGAAGTATAATTTCCTCTCCCTTAATTATAACAAAACAACTTTTCATAATTGAAACTTTTGTTTTCTATAATTAACATTGCCAATATTGCAACACTTATCATAATTATAATGCTCCCACTAACATGATGATTATTAGCATAACACTTATGTTCCCACTAGCTTTGACATGTACTCAGAAATCAGCTGGACTTCTAGAAATCAATACTTTATTGATTTTCTTACCAAAGTTCATATTTCTGATACCAGATGCTTTGATAAAACTTTATCAGAATCTTACACCTTTCCTTAGATAGCTCACATGTGTGTCTAAAAAATTTCCAGAACTATGAAAAGGGATGCAGTAATCATAGTATCAATTGTTTAGACCTTTGCCATTTCTCACAAGTCCATGTTAGTGTGCCGGTTAACCACACACGCTCCACTAACGACTTTGAGAATGCAAAAATCACAATTGCTATCTATTTAAAAACTACTTAGTGAAAGCGTTTCCTCACCATCATTTTCATGAATCGGAGAGAAAACTTATGACACTTAGATTTTATGGTGTATGTGTTCCTATCCATGTGAATTTGTCATAACCACAAGGGGAGGTTAGTGACAAATATAAACTCATATGGACCGAACTTGTGCAATCTTAACTTCTTGCCACCTGGCAGCACAAGGGCCTGCCATTGCTTCCAGTAGTTGTCCCAACAATGAGAACTTGTAGAACTCAGATGTATAGTCAACTTTAACTGGAATGGGCATAGAAATAAGAGTACGTCAGCATGATAGGTTACAAACCTCAAGTCGTGCGCTAGTGATAAACTATAGGTTTTATTCTTGATCAGTTCTTGAAACTTTTTCAAGATCTTTAAGACTCCCACTGATCTCTTGACATATAAGATTCTCTTGTCAAGAACCATTCCTTGACACAGCAAATATTCAAGAGTTAGTGCGGATTCTTATCAAGACAATGACTTCACACAATTGGCCTTAGTTGGTCTCTGTTTTATCCAAAACATCACAACTTACCAATTTCAAATGTACAAGAGTAGAACACATTTTACTCTTACATTTGACAAGTGTTATAAACCTTTTTAAGATTATGTCACTCAAGTTACAATCTTGGAGTATTACTCTAAGATTCAATTTTAGAATGAAGTATGATTCATCATTTGATTTAACCATTTCAACAATCCATGATTCCTCTTCTTAGCCAAACAAATGTACTAAGATGTCCTTAGAGGATCAATTGTGATATGGTTTCATAATCACTAAGATAATCACAAAACACGATACTAAAGTACTCTCCCATCTTTTCAGATTGGAGAAACTTTTATCTTTCTGCCTAATTTGATTCTTCTCATTCGTTCTGCCATACATTGAAACTTTTCCAATGTTTTTCAGAATTATACTTAAACTTGTAAGTATAACCATATTTACTAAACTTTAGTAAATCATGACGAATAATCTTATCGATCTTTGTGGTGGACTTGACCAGTGCACAAGAATGTGTACTCGATCCCTTAGTCCTTCACTTGATTCACACGTGAACAATGAATTAGTCTTAATTTTTCCAAAGATGAAAATTCTCATTCATCATACAATACAACTTGCATGATTCCAAGTTTCTATCCAACTGAAACTTGGGTGATGAGAATCTTTCCTTATTTGGTAAAGTATGACACTACCACAAACGAAAGAATCAAATCCATTTTCCAACGTTGCTATCAATGGAATCATATAAACAACAATTTTTCACAAATGCCATTGTAAGGAAATATACAATAAATAAATAAAATCAAAATTTTTTTTTTATTTAAAACTTGCGGAAAAACTTATCCTTACAATGAAAATGCATATGAAAACTATGTTGTTATCTATTCCTAAGCAATCTATCACAACTCTTAAGCAGCAGCTCAAAATTCTGATCACCGAACCATGCGATTGAAATCCGTCTTCGCGATCAGAATCAACATATACTTCCTTTAAGCTTCCTCTTTTTTCTTTGATTCTTAAAACATCAACATGTGACCTAGTCACATCATGTAATAAGAATCTCCAAATAGGAACTTAATGGAGTTAGATAGTGGACTTACCTGAAGTAGAGTCAAACTTTTTGACTTGACCAACCTTATGATCTTTCAGGTAAATAGGGCAGCTTCGCAACCAATGTCCATTCCTTTGGCAATATAAGCATATGGACTCTTTAGGAATGGTATACGAGACTGTCTTAGACTTAGCCTTTCTCTTTACCATTTGGTCAACCGAGTTCACTATGGCCGATCCATTTTCATTGGGAAGAGAAAGCTTTTCTGGATTTCCAATGTTACCATTGTCAATGTCCATGAAAGTTTGGGAAGTCGATCTTCCAATAAAATTTGCTTTACCAGTGCTCCAAATCATTGCTGATTCAGCAGCACCAAGCAAATAGGTAAGATCATTAAGGGTCATGTCATGGTCTGTCATATAGTAGTCCTAAAGGAACTCAATATGTGACTTAGAAAGTGATTGAAGAACCTAGTCAACAACCAACTTCCTTAAGACCTTGACACCCAACTCTCCCGACTTGTCAATATGTGACTTTATCTCCAAGATGTGAGCACACATAGACTTTACTTTCCAATAAGGCTTGAGTGACCTTGAACTTTTCAAGAACTTGGGGGTTAGGGAGAATAATTGGAGGAGGTGAAGGAAGACAAGTATGATTTCCATGAACCAACCACGAGACATCATCTTCATTAGGAAAGCTTGTTCCTAGGGATTTGGGAAGATCATAGTTGTCTGAACCAGACATCTACAATGGGAGATATTCAAGTTAGTTGATTTAAGTCCTTAATATAACACCCAATATGAAATATTAAGGATAGGACCCAACACAATACTTTTATAACTTGGAAGAGGGATGCCGCAATCCAAGCTGTAAAATATTTGAAGGTAGGCGAATGACAATTCACCAATTTCCAACATGAAAAACGAAATAAGTATTCGGTTTTAATTGGTTTGAAACTCCTAGATCTTTTGAGATTCATTGAACTGTTCAATGGCATGTTTAAATCTAGAGTGTGCCCTCTCAAGTTTGTGATTGGGATGCCGAGGATCACAAACAAGGTGTGAATAACCATGCAAATATACTTGGTACTCTTAATTTTTATCACTTAATCGATGTGCCGGTTAACCACACGAGCTCCACCGATATATGATAAACCTTTAGCCACCCTTTTCCAACCTTGTTAAATCCAAGTTAGTGTGCCGGTTAACCACACGCGCTCCACTAACGACTTAAGCAAAGTGCAAAGTTGAAGGGTCCAGTTTATGGTTTGGTCTAGGCTTTCCAATGTAAAAGTCCTTTTTAGTCATGTTTATGCATTTGTAGGTTGTTGGGGTGTTTACGGCCCGATGATGTGTTTACGGCCGCAAACATGTTTACGGTCGTAAACATGTTTACGACCAGTGTCTACTATATATAGGGCAGGTCTGAGTCTTTTGTCAGTGGTTGATTAATAGGAGTTTATAGCCAGTGTCAGAGTTGTACCAGACGTTTCCTTAATACAAACGTGTGCAAGCTTTGATTCATTCTTCTTCTACTCAATTCACTTCTTGTTTGATTGTTAGATTACTTGATCACTAGTTAAGATCCTGTTTCTAGGACCTGACAAATGGTATCAGAGCAAGTCTTGTGTCAATACATCTTTCAATCACGTTTTCGGTCAAAGGAGCCCAGTTTCATCGTTTTTCAAGACTGTATTTGGTGATTTCGTGACATAAGGGAATTAGATCTGCTTGCAAATCAAGTTTTCATCAATTTTTGTGTATTTACGGTCAGGAGTTCTTGACTGTAAACCCCTGTTTACAGCCGTAATCTCAAGAAATATTCAATAGCCGTAAACTCAGTTCACAACCATAAACCGAGTATCTTCAAAGCCCGTAAACAGTACATATTCAAAGACCGCAAACTCCCTCAACCGTAAACTTCCAGCTGCGAATATTGACCGTAAACTTGTGTTTACGATCGTAATTGTTTGACCTCAAACTATTTTTTTTTGGCATTTTAGTTAATTTTTCCAAGTCATTATCAATTAAAAAAATAAAAAAATAAAAAATGGATTCTCAAGGTCAAGCACATCATCATGAATTGGATTCCATCATGGGAACAACCACTCGCATCCCCCGATTGTTGTCCGCAGAAGGGTTCCCAGAATGGAAGTACAGAATCGAGAAATACATCAAAATGAAAGAGTTCAAGGTTTGGAGAAGTATTTTAAGGGGACCAATTCGTATCACTACAACACTTGAAGATGAAACAGTTGTTGAGAAAACGATTAAACACTACACCGATGAAGATTTCGAAAAGATTGAAGAGCAAGAAAGAGCACTGGCTACTCTCACAATGGCACTATCTCCTGAGATTGCACAAGGATTTAGAGAATACACTTCAGCAAAGGCTTTGTGGGAAGCTTTGATTGAAGTTTATGAGGGTAATGAAGATATGAAACAGAGTCGCCATGACATGTTGAGGAAAAAATTCAATATGTTTAATTATGTTCTTGGAGAAACTCTAGAAGCCCAGTTGCAGCGTTTTACCACACTTACCACTGAAATGATTTCAGCCGGGGTTTATGTGACTAAGTCTGAGATAAACAAGAAGTTGCTGAATTCACTTCCGAAGACATGGGATATGAATGTGGCGGTCATAAAAAAGACGAAAGATCTTAATCGTATAAGTATTGCTAAAACTATGGCAATCATCAAAGCCTGTGATCTTGATGATAAGCAAAGAGAAATCAATCACGTGAATTCCTATTCGACTGCAAATCTTAGGATTTCTTCAAATAATGCCTTTTCATCTTTTACCTCTCCAAATCAAGCTTTTGCCATTCAACAGCCTCAGAATCAAACATTTATCACTCCATCAACCACATCATATGTTGCTTCAGCATCTGTCTCCCATCCACATGTTGCTCTAGTATCTGTTTCTCATCAACAAAGTCAATCTTTCGGTGTTCCTCAACCTGTTTCCTCCTCAAGTGCACCAATTATAGCTCCAGTTCCTCATTCCAAAGAAACTGATGAGAACTTAGCTCTTGCTACTGGACTCGCAAACTGCTACAATGCTTTTATAGCTGGAGAACTTCCTCCGCAACTTTCATTTGCTGACCTGGATCAAATTCATCCAGAGGATGTGGAGGAAATGGACATTACTTGGCAATTTGCTATGGCTGTGTTCAGGGCTAATCAATTTGCTAAGAAAACAGGAAAGAATAACTACGGAATGAATGGGGATAAGAAAGTAGGGTTTAACAAGGGAAAGTTACGTTGTTACAATTGCCACGAGCCAGGTCATTTTACGCGTGAGTGTCCGAAGCCAGACAGAAGAGTAAGAAATGATAGAACAATGGTTCCAGTGGGCAATAATCGTGGAAGTGCTGCTATCAATAGTGAAACTGCTAATCTGGCAGTAGTTGCTCAGTCTTTTGGTTGGGAGGACCGGATTCAGGCACTGAATATTTCAGGACCTGAAAATGCTCATCTCGTCCAAATTCATGATGTTGCTAAAGAAGAAGCTGAAACAGACCCATAATCAGAAATGATGGCACTCCAATTTGCTTTCATGGTTCAAACCACGCCGAAGCCTGCAAAATCGGAGGTTAGTGAAACTGTCTGTTCTTAATCTTGTATTAAGACTGTCGAATTCTTACGTGATCAAATTGAATTGATTAAAAGAGAAAATGAGGATTTAAAATATGAGAGATATAATATTAGGAAAGAACAAAAGCCATTAAAAGAAAAATTAGAGGCCAAAACAAAGGATTTCAGGAAATTGCAAGAAGATTACAATAACAAGTGTGTAAATTATGATCACATTAAAGGCAAACTTGCTGCTGTAACTGCAGAACTTGACACATTGAAAACTCGTTTTCAAAATGCTGATTTTAATTTCAAAAAATTCGATGTGTCAAGTGAGAAGGTTGCAACTATTATTGAAAAACAAATGAAATGGAAGGATAATAAAAAAGCAGGAATAGGATATGAGAGTGTCCCCCCTCCATTTAATCATTCATATTATGTTACTCCTTTAAAAAAAGAAGAGATCGACAGAGAACCTTATATGGTTTATGGCAAACCTGCTGCTGAACAGGCTACAGGACCTAGTGTTTGGGTTTTGGATACTAACATTTCTACTTCAAATGCAGATGTGTCAATAAACCAAGGAAAGCAAGAGGATGAGAAGTTTGAGTCTAATAATTTAGTGTCTAAGTTTGGTGTACCTGTTTGTGATGAGTTTGTGTCTGGTGTTAAACCTGATGTTTCTAATTGTGAGAAAATGATGTCAAGCTTAAATGCTTTTGATGTTTCTGATGTTGTTTTTGTAAAATCTACTGAATCTGGTGCTAACACACCCAATTCACCAAGCACACAACCTGGTTCACCCTCATCTATCACACAATCTGATTCTTGCTCATGTTCTTGTGGGAAAAGTAAGGGTGTCAGCAAAGAAAGTAAATCAGATAAAGGCAGTACCAGTTACAATAATAGTAAGCAAATTTGTTTTAACTGTGGTACTGCTGGTCACATCGCTAGGAATTGTCCTAATAGGGCATTTGTGCATTTTTTGTCTCAAGGAGGAGAGAACGAGTCTCGAGGAAGGTCTTTAACTAGAAAGTCTTCAAGATCTCGTCCTCGAGATGATGATTGGAGGGCTAACAAAAACAAGAAAAGGGTAGTCTTTCAAAAGAACAAACAGGTTTTCAATAACAAAGTCACAAACAGTTTGTGAAAATCGAACTCGGCTAAGCCAAGGTCGGTTTCGTCAAAGAGTGAATTTGGATCTTCAACCACTTCTGGTAGAAAATCTAAATGCTCAAAGCAAACTGAAAAGAAAAGTGTTTCAAAATAACCCGTGAATGTTAAGAAACCTAAATGCCAGTGGGTGCCCAAATTATCTTCCAACCAATCATCGTCATCCTCTGAAAATGTTTCACATGATGACACAAAATCAAAAGGATTAAAAGATAAATCTGTGATCGTAAAGGGTCCACCCAGGAAACAAATGACCTGGGTCCCCAAATCTAGATGATCCCGCTCATTTTGCAGGGACAGTTACGGAGGAATGTTGTCAGATCATGGTATGTCGACAGTGGCTGCTCCCGGCATATGACAGGAGACATATCCCAATTGAACAACATTGAGACTTTTAACGGGGGATTTGTTTCCTTTGCGGGTGGTGATGACGGAAAAATTACTCAGAGAGGAAATGTAACAAACGGAGTGCTGAGTTTCGAGAACGTCAACTATGCTCCCGAGTTAAAGCATAGCTTGTTAAGCGTCTCTCAGATTTGCGACAAAGGTTATTCAACGCATTTTACTGATAAAGAGTGTCTGATCTTAAAGCCAGGCATTGTCATCCCGGATGAGTGGATTCTTGTCAAATCGAAGCGGGATGGAAATGCTTACATTATAGACATGAATAGCAACATACCTGAGCAAGTCACCTGCCTCTTTTCAAAAGTCTCAGAACAAAACGTTATGTTGTGGCACCGACGACTCGGCCATGCTAACGCTAAGAATATGAATCGTCTTGCTAAAAACAAAATGGTGCGTGGCCTGCCTGTCAGAGACTTTATTACTTTTGAAAAGTGTGTGTTATGTGCATAAGGAAAGAATCACAGGAAACCACACCTGCCAAAGCAAATCAACTCAATCAGACAGGTGCTCCAATTGTTGCATATGGATTTATTTGGTCCAGTCAATGTCCTAAGCATAAATAGAAACTCATACTGTCTAGTTGTGATTGATGACTTCTCTTTTTTCACGTGGGTTTTCTTCTTGAACAACAAAGCTGGGGTATCTGATATGATCAAGAAATTCATCGTAATGATTGAGAACCAAACAAATAACCAGGTGAAGGCGCTTAGAACTGATAATGGAACAGAATTCAAGAATGCAATTCTTGATCATTTTTGCGCAGAAAAGGGAATTGTGCGTCAATACAGTTCAGTTCGCGCGCCTCAGCAAAATGGTGTTGTTGAACGAAGAAATCGAACGTTGCAAGACGCTGCAAGGACGATGTTGTGTGACTCAAAGTTACCAGTTTTCTTTTGGGTTGAGGCGATTAACACTGCTTGCTATGTTCAGAATCGTGTTTTAATCAACAAAGCCCAGATGAAGACTCCATACGAAATTCTATACGGTCACAAGCCATCTGTCAGCCATTTTCGTGTATTTGGTTGCCCTTGTACCCTTCTTCACCTGCAGTCCAACCCGAAGTTTAATGCCAAAGCTAATGACTGCTATTTCGTGGGGTATGTTGCTCGCACCGCATACAGGGTCTACAACAAAAGAACAAATCAAATTGTATAATCCTTTGATGTGCGTTGGCTGGAGGAGAATGAAACAGATGCTAGAGTGGGTCCTGATTTGCTGTTTGATTACGTATCTTTGTTCAAATCGTTCAATATGTGTTCAGATAGTGTATCTGGTTCTACCTTTGGTTCGAAGGTTGTGCCTGAAGATGAAGACGAAGAAGTTGTTTACAGACCGCCGATTGTTTCTTCTGCAATTTCCTCGGTGGAGTCATCTGTTCCAATTCCTAGTCCAGAATCTCCTAGTCAACAACAAACTCCAGATGCTGATGCCACTCCTCTTACCCCTGATGAAAGAGATTTCATGTCACGAGATGCTTCCGCTGTTACTCAAACTTTTATGGAACTTCTCTTTCCTGAGCAAATTGCAAATGAGTTTGTGGCAGATCTGACTAATGAGACTGATTCTTCTGATGTGGATCCTTTGGCAGATGATGGAGTTATTAATGTTCACAATCTTCCTGTTTCACTTAATGACATCAGCCATGAGTGGAGATGTCAATCATCCGATCGAGAATGTCATTGGCCAGCTGGGTGACGAGGTTAAAACGAGAAGCCAGAGTGGAGATGTCAATACATGTCTCTATTCTTGCTTGATCTCTCAAATAGAGACAAAGCACGTTGAAATGGCCTTGAATGAGCCCAGCTGGGTAGATGCTATGCATGAAGAGCTAAACCAATTTGAAAAACTCGGGGTTTGGAAGCTGGTTGAACTTCCTAAAGGCAAAAAGTCTCTTGACACTCGTTGGGTATACCGCAATAAGCAAGACGATTCCGGAGTCATAGTGCGTAACAAAGCGAGCTTGGTGGGTCGTGGGTTTAGACAGGTCGAGGGTCTTGACTACACAGAGGTTTATACACTGGTGGCTCGCTTGGAGGCTATCCGTATCTTCCTTGCATACGCTTCTTACATGAACTTCACTGTTTGTCAGATGGATGTCAAGACAGCCTTCTTGTATGGAAAAGTGAAGGAATAAATCTACGTTGATCAACCCCCTGGGTTTGTTAACTCGAAGCTTCCCAATCATGTCTACAAGCTGGACAAGGCATTGTATAGGTTACATCAAGCTCCTCGAGCGTGGTATGCAACTCTCACAAAGCACTTGCTTGAACATGGATATTCTCGCGGCACTATCGATCAAACTTTGTTCATCAAGCATGTGGGTAATGATCAGATACTAGTCCAGATCTATGTTGACGACATTATCTTCGGGTCCACAAGTCCACAGCTCTGCAAAGAGTTTGAAGGTGTTACGAAGAAGAGGTTTGATATGAGGTTGTTAGGTGAAATGACCATGTTTTTGGGGCTTCAGGTCCAACAAAGTTCAACCGGAATCCTGATTCATCAAGCAAACTATGTGGTCGATATACTTGAGAAGTTCGGGTTTCAAGATGCAAAACCTGCCTTGACGCCAATGGCTGAAAGACCCCTACTGACTCCAGATACTGATAGCGAATCCGTAGATCAGACACACTACAGATCGATGATCGGATCGTTGATGTATCTAACTGCAAGCCGCCCAGACATCATGTTTGCAGTTTGTCAATGAGCTCGTTATCAGGCTAATCCTAAACTTTCACATCTTATTGCTGTCAAAAGAATTTTTCGGTACCTCAAAGCCACCCCAAAATTAGGTCTTTGGTATCCGAAAAATTCTGAATTTGATTTATATGCATTTGCTGACAGTAATTATGGAGGCTGTGAGCTTGACAGGAAATCTACATCAGGAGAGTGTCAATTCCTTGGTGATCGGCTGGTGTCTTGGCAGTGCAAGAAACAACACACCGTATCAACCTCAACAGCAGAAGCGGAATACGTTGCTGCCTCTGCCTGTTGTTCTCAAGTTATATGGATCCAACATCAGCTGTTGGATTACGGTTTGAATTATTTAGAAACCCCTATATTCTGTGATAATGAGGCTGCAATTCAGATTGCTAAAAATCCATTCCAAACCTCGAAAACCAAGCACATTGACATCAAAATACATTTCATCAGAGATTGTTATAAGCGTTCGCTCATTCGGCTGGAACAGGTTCCCACTGCTAATAATGTGGCGTATCTGTTCACAAAGCCGTTTAACGAAGCTCCATTCGATGTGCTTGTGAGTTTTCTGAAAATGATTCGTTTTGAGGACTAATTTTTTGTTTTAGGTTAGTTTAGATTTGCGCATTTTAATTTCATTCTCACCCATGCACAAATTTAGGGGGAGAAATAAACAAAAACCAAACAAAAATTAGAAAATAAAAAATTTCAAAAACATTAAAAAAAATCAGAAAATCAAAAATATGTTATTATCGAAATGTGCTTGCAGGTGATGTGTTGGGAAGTGATATAATCATGTGATAACAGACAATCTAAATCTGTGTAAGGTGCCAAGTCGAATTGTCCAAGCTCTATGTTTGATGCGCTGGTAGGCACAAAGGGTTTTTAAAATGGACTTGACTAGGATCAGATGAACTTAAGGAATTTAGTGACTTGACAAATCTTGACGTAGATAGTTCCATTTAGTCTGACAATACGACGCTTGGGTAGATTGACCATGTTTTTGGGATTATACATGGGAATCTGCGGATACACTAAATGATCTGTATCTAGAACTGTGGATTAACTTTTCCTCGATGTGCGGATTTTGTCCTTAATTCCGGTATTGACGGGGCGACTGGGGAATTCCGATAAGTTAGGTCTGTAGAAAGTTATTTTCTTTCTTTCTTACTGTCAGTCATATGTTACCTCCTCTGTGTGATCGAAAGATCCGACCTGGACTGTAACATATGCAACTCTGTCTCTCTGCATCTTCTTCTATGATGTTCTTTCTACCTGTTAGCCATATGTTGTCTCCTTTGCGTGATTAACAATCCGACCTGGTACACAGCATATGCAACCTTCTACTTCTCAATCCCTCTAAACACTAGTTAGTCATATGTTTCACTCTCTGTGTGATTGGAAGAGATCCGACCTGAGTGTATAACATATGCATTCTCATTCTGACTTCTTCCTTAATAATTGTCTGCTCATCTGAAGTAAGGAGTATTCTCGAAGTCCTTGATTATTAGGGTATATCAGGAAGCGGGAAACACGTTCTAATACAATTAAAATTGAACACTTATGGGTTGTCTATAGATCTCGCTGCTCAATTTAGGTGGACAACAATATTCTTGGTCGTCGTCAGCTGAATGGTCGTTTAGGAAAATTATCTAAGTTCATAGGATCTAATGTCTTGTCACTTATAGTATATCCTAAATTTGTCACAACCTTTCGTGTTTAAGTGGACCACAATACCGGCGATCGACTAGATATAGACATGAAGGTAAAGGAACCGATAAGTGGATTAAGGTTGTCTAACAACTTTGATCCCTGAATCACAAAGATAGTTTTAGTGTTAGTTGAGGTGAAACAAATTTTATTTCATTTAGTCTATTTTAATTTTAATTTTTTTATTTTATTTTTATTTTAATTTTCTATTTTTTAATTTTCTAACCCTTTAGTTTTGGAATTTATTTATTTATTTATTTATTTATTTTTATTATTATTTCTTTTTATCCTCAAAATGTTTTATTTTAAATTTTTGGTATTGGACAGTATTTTTACGCATTGTGGACTGTAGCCCAACTTTTCCAACTGGGTATATAAGGGAGTTTTTAGCCGAATACAACTCTTCCTTCCCATTTTCTGAATACTCGGCCGCAAACTCCCCATATTCTCTCTCTCTCTCTCAATTTTTTTTTGACTTTTTGAGAAATTGATCCGTTGATTCCATAGGTATGCTAATTCCGATCACAGTCATGCCATTCTTGCATGAAATCGACGAATATTAAGGGTTTAATGGAAGAAAGTTCATCGTCGGCGTTTACGGACTAGCCGTAAACGGCCAGGAGATTACGGCCAGAAGCTTACGACCGTAAACTCTGTTTACGGCCATGAGTTTACGGCCGTAAACCCCTATTGACCGTAAACTATTTTTGGTCAATCAAAATTTGACTTTTTCATTTAAAGGCCTATCTAAAATGATTATTGAGAATAACATAAACTCAAATTGATTAAATATTTTGTTTTTCTCACTTGGCCTGTTCTTGTGCATACTGAAATGGCAGAACTAAAATTTGCTGACAGTCACAATCTGACAATCATTCTTTTTGAACCTCCTGTTGCCCATGGAGAGTTCAAGTCAATGATCCATGGGTTAAAGGAATGCTGCTTGTCTACTACTTCTACCATGAGTCCTGTGGTCTATCAAGGAATCATCAAAGAGTTCTGGAAGTAAGCCAAGTTGAAGAGAGGAGATGATAAATCTATGTCTGTTGAAGCTGATGTGAAAGGGTGCAAAGTTATCATAACAGAGCAATCTATAAGAGATGCCTTACAAATTGACGATCAATCATCCTACCCTACTGAAATAGCCCTTGATGAAGCTCAAGAAATTCTTGACAAGATGGGATATGAAGGCGCTTTTCCTCCCACAATGAAGAAACTTCTGCCACCTTATTGGAGATTCTTGGCTCACATCTTTATGAACTGCATATCCGGCAGACGGACTGGTGCTGATGAGATCTCTTTAAGAAACACAGGAGCCATTACTGCTCTTGCTGCTGGAATCAATTTCAACTTCTCAAAGTTCATCTTGGACGAATTTGTCGTGAACATCAACGCAAAGACTAGAGACACATTCTTGATGTATCCCAGGTTTATCCAGGTGTTCATTGATGTGCAGTTTCCTGAAATAGTCAAAGACGGAGAAACCCTGGATATGAAATCTCTTGGTCCACACACTGTTGGGTTGATCAAACAAAATCGAAAAGGAAAAGTCGTTTTTCAAGGGGAATTTCCTCTGGTAAAGTTTGGCAAGTTTGCTGAAGTGAATGAGCCCTCTGAATCTCACGGGTCTTCTGACAGAGTATCTTCCGAGCGTATATCTTCAGATCAGGTATTTTCAGAAGATGATGTTATTACTGTTTCAGATCATGAAGAAGAAGCTGTTGCTCCTGTCGTGATGGTAGCTGAAGAGCATGATCTACACTCTGTTCAAGTTGAGAGTGCTTACAATGAGGGATCTGCAGAGGATGTGACAGAGAACAAAGAAGATAATGACTCTTTTTCTGACCTGGATCTTACTGGTTTTGACCAGGATGACATTTCCTTGAATTTTGGAAGAAATGATAACCTTTTGTCAAATGTTGACCTCAACATATTTTTTTTACAATATACATGATGTTGCTCATCCAGCAACGGAGATACGGGAAACAGAAGACGCACTCGAAACAACGCCTCCTACCACCAACATAATGGCTGAAACTTCAACTCCAATGGAGACAACTTCAAGAATTCCTCCTCTTGATGATGTTCCTCCTACCACAGAGCCACTTGTGAGTGATCCTATAACAACTCAGACCTCCCAGCCTCCTTTAAAGAGAAGAAGACGCGATCCAAGGCAGGGAATTTCTGTTCAAGAACTATCTCAAGGTCTTCCAACTCATTCATCAACTACTATTGCAACAGACTCATCTGGACCACATCATGAAGAACCTGGCACCACCTTTGATGTTGGTGGCTCCTTAGCTCCCCCTGAATTTTCTCCTCCCAGGCCCTCTCATGATGTTGCATCTGAGAGACTTGCTATGCACTTGGCCCATGAACAAAGCTCAGGGCCTTCCTCCCGAGCTAAAGGAATTTTTATTGAGGAAGGTCGCTCCGGGGAAGATGATCCTACCAATCTTGGACTTCAAAAATAAATCGGGGTGCTTAATCAGAAGAATATAGAGCTTGATATCCGTGTGGCTGAGCTAGAAGCTGAGAAAGCTCAACTTAAAATCCAAGTTGAAGATCTTGAAGCGGATAGAGTTCTGAAAACAAAGAAGATTTCTGATCTTCAGACTCCTTTTGGGCTAATGACTGCTTGTTACTATGATTTAAAGAAGTTGTTGGCAGAAGAACTTGGAGACAAATTCAAATCTTCTGAAAACAAATATTCTGTTGCTCTCAAGCGTGCCAAATTGGCCAAATCCACCGAGAAAAAGCAACTTTTATTTA
This sequence comes from Lactuca virosa, assembly GCF_052849685.1. NCBI lineage: Eukaryota > Viridiplantae > Streptophyta > Magnoliopsida > Asterales > Asteraceae > Lactuca > Lactuca virosa. Next base: position 321,577,716 of record NC_136429.1, read on the forward strand.
AAAGGAGCTCAGATCAAAACGCTCCTGGAGATCAGCCTAAAATCACCGTCATTGATCTTGAAGAAAGACGTTTTGGAAACATATACGGTGATAGGTTAGTAATTGTATCATGGGGCTTTTATGATACACTAAACATGTGGCTCGTGAGACGCAAGAGTGGAAATACGGAGTTTTATACAACTTTTCAAGATTTCCAATCCTGGACCAGGGTTGATCTCTAAGAATTATCGAATGATCCTTTTGCAAATCCTTCAAATGATCCCAAGGCAACACATTTCAAGCTTTATTTGGAGAATCAAGTGAAGAAGGGTTTTCCTCAGATGAAGACTGCAAAGTCAATCATTAAACAATACCCCGATATACTTGATCCCAAAACCAATCTTCCTTTTCAAACTGTGATGTGGCCTGCCACCAGCCAAGTGAAACAGATTCCTGTGCTGCAGAATTATCCAGATGGATCTTGAAGTCTATGCTCTACTGGGTTTTTGATGAAACCACAGCCTCTGCTGTCATAAAACTTCAAGATGGATGCATTCGATTGTATGACAAAAGAGATTTGTTTCAATTTGGAAGATGGGACATTCATCGGCTTGCTCTTCAACAAATCAAGGTCGTTGAAGACATTTTCGAGCCTGCTGCTAGAGAGTATACTTCTATGGTTGCTGATATTATGAGGAAAAAGATGTGGAACGGGGCTATAGGGAGATCAGATGTTCTTCTTGTCGACAATGACTGAGTCAAAGCTAGCACCAAACCAAGGGGGAGATTGAAGGGTCCAGTTTATGGTTTGGTCTAGGCTTTCCAATGTAAAAGTCATTTTGAGTCATGTTTATGCATTTGTAGGTTGTTGGGGTGTTTACGACCCGATGATGTGTTTACGGCCGCAAATAGGTTTACGGCCATAAACCTGTTTACGGCCAGTGTCTACTATATATAGGGCAGGTCTGAGTCTTTTGTTAGTGGTTGATTAATAGGAGTTTACAGCCAGTGTTAGAGTTGTACCAGACGTTTCCTTAATACAAACGTGTGCAAGCTCTGATTCATTCTTCTTCTACTCAATTCACTTCTTGTTTGATTGTTAGATTGCTTGATCACTAGTTAAGATCCTGTTTCTAGGACCTGACAAAAGTGTAATTTCATGGGTTAGCACCAAATTCACATTTTCCTAAGTAACTAAGATTAGGAGGTTATAAGTGTTTAGTTACTTAGTATTTTTCATTATACTTTTAATGAAGGGAGAATTATAGTCCTGTCAAATCCGTTCGGCTAACGACCCTCCACCAGTCAAGGAAGCGGTGGGTGTGAGTGGACAACCATTAAACTGCCATTTCATAGGCAGTAACCTTATACCTCCCCTTATAGACCGGCTTCATAAATGAGGCCTACTAACGGTAAGACTGACTTTGTTCTTATACATATATATAACTATTAACTATTAATATTATAATAGTATAACGGTTGAATTTTAACTTTTAAAACTCTAAGGGCTTAACTTAGAATTAAAGTATTCATGGGAAAACTTTACAAATTCCAAAACTTGAGGGCAAGTTTTGAACAATTCAAAAACTTTTCAATTCCAAAACTTATGTATTTAAAGTAGTTTTAATGAAAAAACTCTTCAAGTTCCATAACTTGAGGACAAGGTATGGAAGACTTTAAAGCATTTAAAAAAATGAGACTCTTCATTTTCATAACTTATGGAAATCTTATGAGTTTTAAAAATCATATAACTTGAGGACAAGTTACAAAAACACATTTTATGAATAACTTCTAGATCAATTTGGATTGAAAACACATTATCACATAACTTTTCTATTAATCTAAGCTAACTCATAAGAACTAGATAATTCAAATCATCAATCTTCAAGAAATTAGCATGAACATATAAACTAATACAAATCTTGAAATTATAACAATTATCTTTGAAATTGGATAAGCATGAACATTACCACATCAAAAACAGGTTTATAAGTTCAAAAACAGCTTAGGGTAATGTTCCTAGTTCAATTCCAGCTAAAAAACTCGAAGATATGCTGTCAGGGGGTCCAACTCGTCGAGTGCATGAACCAACTCGACGAGTTGGATGATTTTACACATGGAATCGTCGAGTCCCTTAATGGACTAGGCGAGTCCCCAGCCCAGAACAACAAAAACTTCGATTTTTAGCAATTTGCATCAAGTATAATTGAAAACAAAACTGGCTCTGATACCACTGAAGGGTTTTAGTATACTACAACATCTTATGGTGCACATACAACCCTAAATACCTTGGATCTATGTTTTCACTAATTATACATGCAAATGGTTTCCAAGGCATTAAAACTATAACTAACATGCAATTTCATATTACCAAATATGATACTAGTTAGAGTAACATACCTTTTGTGTTGTAGCTTCATTCCATGGAGCTTAAGAGCCGAGTGCCTCAAGTGTGACACCTAAAATGGTTTACACAACACCAACAACAACTTGGAATAACTTGAGAGAAAAGTCGTTATGCTCAAATCGGCTAGCCCTCTCATATGAAACCCTTAGGTCCGATTTCTTGAGCCATGGGGTCCTTATATATTGTGGCTATTAGGGTTACACTATGTAACTCATGTCTTTCCATATTCTTCATGCTCCATGGGTTAAAACCTCATGGAGTATCCATGGGTTACTCCATAGGTTTAGCCCAACATGAAGAACTATTGATCATAAGCCCACATATATAAGAATGAATGATTTACACAATCAATCCCCATATATTTAATTAGTGTCTTTTGATCACAAAATTAATTCCAAATTAATTCTTGATCAATACTAATTAAATAATATGATTTCATATTAATATATTAGAACTTATAATATATTAATAAATCATATATATATATCCTTTTCTCACAAAAGTCTGTCCAAATCGTTCCGATGCCATGCAACCAAAATGGACCATGCCAAGTCGGGTCGAATACATACCAATAATAGTTATGGGCTTAGACATCTAATCCAACAAATATTCCCAAGGCTACAAGCATCACATATCAGACCAACCTATCGCTGACTAATCAGCACTAGCATGCAAGTCTACCAGATCATACAATAAACATACAAGGCATCCCTCCTAGTATTATGTCATGCAAAACTGAGCAAATCCTTTGCCCTAACTAGCATGTGATTAATCGATCAAATCATATCTAATAACATATATGGGTATTCTGGGGAAAACTTACTTGAGCTCGGCTGATTTCATGCACCACACCCTTCTCTTATCTCAGAAAATTATTTTCTTGAAATCATTTTTCTTTTGAAAACTTTATCACTCCTCAGTTTCAGTTCAGACACACCCGAGAGTATGTCTGAATCCCTTAAACCAAGGCTCTGATACCAACTTGTAACGACCCAAAAATCAAGGGCTCCCCCATGGTCTTTACCTGGAATGCCATGGGCTCCCCCCATGGTCTGATATCCAACTGCCACGGGCTCCCCCCAGGGTCTTCCATACAAATAACACAGAATCGACTAGCATACTACACATATATAAACATATAGGGATGTCGTGGACTCCCTCCGCGGTCTTACTCCAGGATGACGTGGGCTCCCCTAGGGTCTTATACCTATATGCCATGGGCTCCCCTCATGGTCTGATATCCAACTGCCATGGGCTCCCCCCGGGGTCTTCCATGCTTAACCAATAAGGTATTAACACATTCATATACATACTAGGCATATTAATAATGATTCCACAATAATCATCACAACTAACTGAATGGGCCGGCCTTGGTGCCTTCGACCCACTGGTATGGTGATGAGACTCACCTCGAATGCAGAAGCTTCCCGAATTAAATCCTTAGTTGCTGCCCCGCCAGCTTCCCGAGTTGTCACTACCAATCAATATACCCAATTACCAATTGGGTCCCATGCTATAACCCTTAATCTATACATGGGGTAAAATGACCATTCTACCCTTGGCCCAGTATGATCCAAATCTAAGGCCCAAGCCCACATTAAAAGCCCAACACTATAATGTCCATAAATACATTAATGGCCCAATTTTCCAAATTGGGCCCCAACCCCTTACAGACCTTATCCTAAGCCCATAATCTCCTTCATTATAACTTGGTTTACTCCAAGCACCCCTTGGGACTAAGTTGCCCAAAGTCAAAGGTCAAAGTCAAAGTCAACAGTCAAGGCCAACAGTCCATGTTGACCCAACTAGTCGAGTGCATCTAGTAACTCGTCGAGTTCCTTCAGTATTCAGAAAACCGGGAAAAACCCTAGCCAACTCGCCGAGTTCGCTCAGTATCCAGAAGGCGGGAAAACCTGATCCAACTCGTCGAGTTGTTAGGGAAACTCGTCGAGTTTTCCCAGTCTTAACATATTAAGCCCCTTCCAGTTGAATCTAAAGCCCCAAACTATAGATCTACTCCCCTAGGGTTAAGATACCACGTAAAGTTGCTAACTTTACATCCATGCAAGACATCAAAGGGATAAAACACTCAAGCAAAGCTTATCAAGGGACTTAGAGCATGATGGAGGGCAAAGACTTGATAAAATTGGCAACTTTAAGTCCATGGAGGCCATGAGATGTCCAAATCTGAAACCATGGCTTTATAACATGCTCAAATCCAATAATGGTCCCAAAATAAGCTAATAATGGCCATAAACTTTCAAAAAAAGAGATCTAGCAAAGGGATGATCAAGATAACGACTTTATACCTCCAAATGGTTGCAACAACACTAAAGACACCGGATCTACAACCTCTCCCTTCAACTATGCACCTCCTACTTCAAGCTTCTTCAAACAAACACCAAAAATGCACTCTTTAAGCCCTCACACACTCAAAATGAGGAAAGAGGCACGATTAGGGTTTTCTCTGGACTGAGGGCACGATGAGGGAGGCTAACAATGAGGCTTAAGGCCTTTAAATAGGGCGCAAAGCCTAAAAATTAGGCTTTTCCTTTCCAATGTCTTCTCGTGGAGTTGGAGCTCCCCAACTCATCGAATTGAGTCCTTAATCCGCGTCCAATATAGATCCCCACACGACGAGTTGGAGCTCCCCAACTCGTCGAGTTCCAACCCAAAAATCTAAAAATGTTGAGAACTGAATAATACATAGACCAAGCGTTACAAATCAAGTGGCCGCAAATGAGAAGGGGTAAGGCCCTTTAAATAGGTGAGGCAGCTTAGAGCCAAAGCTAGGGTTTTAGGAGGAAACCCTAATTCCATTAGCTTATGGACCAAGCAGCCCATGAGCTCCCATCCAACAGCCCTTGGACGAAAATTATAGGGCCTTCCTAGAAGTTTTCGTTCAACCTCTTCTAGGGAGGTTCTAGAGCGCATTTTCTCAGTTATCAATAAATTGCCAAACAGTCGCTCCACTTTTAATTAATTCAATTAATTCCAGTTAATTTCTGATTAATTATTATTTAAATAATATGATTTCTAATTAATATATTACTTTCATAATACATTAATAAATAATTTATTTCAATTTATTAATCAAATAATAAATTCAACTTCCGTTCTCCAAAAGTCATCATGTCTGGTTGTTAGTTTTGAGGGCAACCCAAAAGGACTGTGTTACTATCGATTCAAGTATATAACAATTACAATTATAGGCTTAGACACCTAATCCAACATAATCCATATATAATAATCAAGTATGGGCTTGATTAATCTTCCTCCCTATAGGAATATTAGAAGAAGTAATTGATTCTTTTAGAAAGAAAACAAATATGGAGATCTATACACATTTAGCAAGACTTGTTATAAAAGGATTTACTTATACTCATGTCAATGACTATGATAAAACCTTTTCTCAAGTAGCTATTATTAGATCAAGAAGGATATTATTTACCATAACCACATATTATGACTATGAGATATGCCAAATAGATTTCAACAAAACTGCTTTTCTTGATAGACACCTACTTGGAGATGTCTATATAGCTTAGCTTGGAGGTTTTCTTAATCCAATATATCCTAACACAATGTGTATGATTTAAAGATCCATTTACATAGAGCAAACATCTCAAGGTTGGAATCGTCATTTTAATATGAAAAGCACAAAGTATGTTTTTTTTATCAAAATCAAGATAACATATATGTTTACTAAGAACTAGTGGGATCATTGTAATATTCCTAATCTTGTATGAATAAGTCATACTTAATCATGAGAAATTACATTCCGAATATGCAAGACCGTTTTGACTTGATTCGGAAAGTGTTTCTAAAATGAAAGACTTAGGAATGACAAAATACATTCTTGGAATGTAAAATCTATGGAGATAGATAAAGATGAATGTTAAGGTTTTAAATCTTTATGCATATGTTGATAATATCTTGAAAGAGATCAAGATACAATATTCTTTTGGAGGACTCTTGACATTACCATGTGTCACCATTTTGAGTTTGTCTCAAAAGGACCTAGAACATATGTTTGAGCTAGATGAAATGATTTATATTCTATTTTCCTTGACAAATTAATCCATCATATAGGCCATATTATGCATAAGATCACGTATATGATTATGCTATGAACATATCATAAGATACCAATAAGATACATGGGAAACTCATTAGATGAGTATAAGGATATTCTACAAGTACTTATGAAGAATTGGAGAATATACATGAGTTAATCGGTTTAGAAGATCTTTATGTAAATAACTCTACAAGATATTGACTTTAAAACAGATAGAGATAACTATAAATTATAATTAGATTATGACTATTATGAATGAAGATGAGTTTTGTTGGAATGAGCTCTACGCAAAACATAATTGCACAATCTAGTATATAATTAGAATACATTGCTACTTTTGAAGATGCACTCAAATATGATTGGATGAATGAGTTCATTGAAAAACTAAGTTGAGTCCTTTCATTCAAGGATAACCTAGAAATCTTTTGTGACTTTAAGAGTATACTTAATCAAGCTAAGAACTCTTAGTCACATCAGAACACCAATTACATTCTCCAATATATTTAACTATGCTTAGAATAAAGTTAAATATGGAGTTGATCATTTTCATAGAATTCACACAAATTAAATTTAGTCATGCCCATTAATGAAGTCATTCCTTTAAGCTAAGCAAGAAAGGCCATACTTGATTTATAGGAGTTTGCTATTCTAGAAATGGGATTTGATTTGGATTTAGTATTTGGATATTGGAACATGGTGACACCAACTATTGTATTGTTTTGATATGTTGGGATATGATCTTTGCATTAATACTTATTGTGTTCTATATTAACATGTTAATCCATGAATAATCTAATTATTCTAAACATTCATAGTCAGTCATAATCGTGGGAGAAATTATGAATTAATAATAATATGAATTGGATTGGTTGACTCTCATAAGATGAAAGTAGGCAAGAGGTTGTAACCAAGATTCATGTGTACTTGTTAGAGAACAAGTATTATACATGACCTGTATCAAGATCACCTCAAGGATCACTATCATGAGTGATACTTGATAAAAGGTACTATTGTTGTATCCTTAATACCCAAGATGCATATTGAGACTTGAGTGTAGGGAGCACTATACTTTGACATGGTTAAATGCTATTCTTTGACCAAGCAGTTATAAAGGCCATTGTCAGGTGTGGTATGAACTATACAAGAGGCGTATTTAGTTATGTTCTACCCAAAGTTAAACACCAAATGAGATTAATCGTGATCCAAGTCTCATGTTCAATAGGATATATATAACAAAGGGATAACTGATAAAATTACCTGATCTCAATTACAATTTTTAGCTTTTGGATTTAGATGTTGATGAATGGCCTTTTCGTTGTGTGTTATTGGGGGAAGTGAAGTGTTTCTAGAAGTTCACCATTGTCTATATCAATCTACGACGAGTCTTGTGCAAGTGGGAGATTGAAAGATCTATATACCCAAGAATCATTATAGAATAATAATTTCCAATGACATATGATCCTTTAGGGTCACACCTTATTTCAAGTTACTACTTATTGATTATTTATTAAAATATGATTACTAATAAACATTATCAATGTTTGTATATAATTGGGAAATTATTATTTATGGAAATAATATTTTCTAAAAGTGAAAAACAATTAGAAATGGAAATGGTATGATTTATATGTTGTGTACATCTTTTTGGAATTATTCATGTTTATTTGTAGAAGGTTAGTTTTTATATAAAAGGGGTGTACCTACAAGTTAATGAGTTCGAGTGAAACACATACAAGCCTCCCATGTTTGTCCTTAAATCCGACAACCTCTTAAGAGGTTAGAGATTTTGTGTTGTCTTTCATTTCTTCACATCATGTTTTTCATATGATGACCATGCTTTCATTTATAACTAGCATTGACTTAGTACATAAGTGTATTTATATAAAGAGACTAAAGCCTTTCAAAATAGTTTTGTCTTCTTATTTTTTTCTTCTCTAAAACCATGAGCAAGCTCTCTCTCATTCCCTCTCCTCTCTCTAGCAAAGTGTTGTGTAGTTTGAAGTCTTCTAATTTAGTTCTCCTTTAAGACTTATTTGGTATAAGTTCTTTAAGGCTTAAGAAGTGCTTAATACAAATGAAGACTAGCATCTTGAAGTGGTTTACTCTTGCTTGGTGGATACTTCTAGAGAAGCTCTACTTCGAGTTTTTTGCCTCACTTCTTCAAATTCCAATCTCACATGTGAATCAAAGTCTTCAAAGGTTGTAGTTCTTTTCTTTTCTATGGTTGATTTAATCTTCCATGATTGCAAAATGATACTTGATGGGTATAAAATGGTTTTAATATTATTCAAATTTTAATGCTTCCATTGCTAAACTCGTAGTTTTATAGACTGTTTTTGAATAAAACACAACACTTTTCTTACAGTTATCAGTCTTATATGCTTTTGAGTATGCAAAATCCTACATAATGGAAGACATGTATACCAATATTAGGGACTTGACTCAGTTGTGGTGGTGTTGGAAACATGATGCAATAATTGTTATGGACTTAAGTGAACTCCAAGAATGTGTAGACCTTATCAATCATACCACCCTTTTAAAAGATCCAAAAAGTAGGTACGGGTGGGTGATGATACTGGTGAATATATTCGATAAAATCATTCAAGAAGTCCATTGAACTGAAAATTTGCTCTTTGGAGACTTATGGTTATAGCTGGAAGAACTAGGTCTCGATAAATACAAATTACTTCTATTAGAAGGAATATTATAAATGATTCCATATTGTTGGCATTGTCAAAGCATGGAGTGGTTTTAAACTCCAAAAGGTGTCATCATTATGGTACTATGAGGGAATTAGTACACCATTTACATGTTATTTGTTACTTGTAATTTTCCTAGAACAATGTGGGAACATATTAATTTTTCGTACAGTATGGGTCCCATTATAATGGAACGTCAGTTAAGGAAATTCTCTCATTGCCAAATGAAAATCATGTCCAACTCTTTCCTTTGGATAAAAAACAAGGCGGCATTATCTAACTAAAAATGGAACTTGTGTTGTACATTCCCTTTCTAGTCAAAATCAAAGTAGTGAATACGTAAATTTGCTTTTGGAAAGTGCTTCCTAACATCTTGCTAGCATTTTTATTTAAATGAATATCTTTTTCCATTCCAAAAGTATATCTAATACTTACATTAGGTTTTATCGAGATTTATTAACAAGAAGAATAACACTAAGGGCATATTTAGTGTAGAGAGTTGGGAGAATAGAAATGGAATCAATTCAATTTCTCTTGTTTGGTTTGTATTAAAAGTGGAGAGAAATGGAAAATAATGAATTCCATTTATCAACTTAATTCTCTATAATTAAGAGAGCAAAGATAGGGAAACAGAAAAACCAAGTCTATGAGAAATGAAAAAAAAGACGGAGAAATAAATATGGTTAGACTTCGAGCTACATCCCAAGATTTATTTACGCTTCATATATGGATTTTTGTTGCTTTCATTTTTTGGAATCAGACCAATCTTCCTCTGTCGTTGCTCTGCCCAACAAACCTTTACCGCACTCCTAACATATAGAATTTTGATTTCTTGTTGTTTCTGTTGGGTTTTGAGCATTCTAACACTCCTATGGTGTACATGCAACCCTATAAACCTTGGATCTATGTTTTCTCTATTATACATGCAAATATTAACTATTCCAAGGTTTCATCCTAACTAGCATATTATGAAGCACCTATACTACAAAGTTCTAGTTAGATGACATACCTTTTGATGTAGCTTGATGTCTTCAAGCTTTAAGAGCTTAGCCTCAATAGTGTGGAAGCCTCAAATGGAATCACAAATCACCAAAATACCTTGGAAGAACTTGAGAGAATATGTATGCACACTAAAATCGGCTCACTCTTATTTTCACACACTTGTGCCAATTTTGTGAGCCAAGGACCCCTTTATATATTATGGAGGATTAGGGTTACATCCATGTAAACCCTAATACCCATGACCTTTCATTTACATAGGATCCATGGGTTAAAAGCTCCATGGACCATCCATGAAAGCTTAGCCCAACCTAAATGAACTTGGCCCATTCCATATATATAAGAGTCCATATTTAATTAGTTCTTTTTTATCACTTAATTAATTCTAAATTAATTCTTGATCAATACAAATTAAATAATATGATTCCATATTAATATATTAGAACTTATAATATATTAATATAAATCATAAATATACTATTCTCAAAAGACTATCCATATAAATTGTGCCGGTGAAGTGCAACCCAAATGGACCATGCCGGGTCGGGTCAAGTACATACCAAATATAGTTATGGACTTAGACATTAATCCAACAGTCTCCCACTTGGATAAGTCTAAAACTATTATTGAGTATGACTTCAAAATCTAACTGGCAATTGTAGCTCTTAAAGCCGCTGTCGAACTCTGACCTTGTCAATGACTTGTCCATTAGATAAGGGATCATATAATCCTCCATTCTAGATATCATATGGACTGAGACATGGATTATAATCATTCTCTCTGTCCATTTGTTGTTTCCCGATTTTCGATTTATGATTACTGACTGATTGAACAAATCAAATCAGTCCTGGCTTGGCTAAACACTCACATGTGTCATCGCTAAATCATCGAGGGGCCCACAGATATCGCTTTTATCCCGAAGGTAAAAGGAATGGATAAACTTCGACTCATATGGCTTGTTCTACTACTTGTTGAATCATACACAAAGGGACGTTTTATAACATCGAGTTACCAAATGCGTTTTCGTGCAATCAATGTATAACCAACTCATAGTAACAACTCATATCTCTAGGTTTGAAGAATATAAGATATTATCGTCTCATGATCACTCGTGATAAAATCCATGAAGTGATTCAAATGAGTGCGGGTTGAATCCAATACTCAGAACTTATGAGCACTCATGAGTGTTGTAACACCACTTTGTCCACCAACTTGGACCTCTACAAACCAACCCATGACAGTCTTGATTCATATCTACTTCCAACATATGACCGACTGTGGATGGTTTGAATACCTTAATCATTCAGGAAGAGCGACTTAGTTATTTTGGAAGTCGAAACATGCAAAAGTGTGAAACACAAGAATAAATGAATCAAATATGGTATCAAACCCTATGAATATAAATAAACACTTTTATTTATCACCATACTGATTACTCATTATTCATTGTTTCGGTTTTATCAACTTTATACTTGAATTAAAAACACTAGTTGTACCATGCTCCAAGCATGTACACTATGTTTTTCTTAAACAAAAGCTTTGCCATACACCAAGTATGCATTCTATGTTTGTCTATGATCCTTACTTTGTGAAATAAACCAATTGAACATAATTTCAATGATTCTAATTTCACACTCCCAAATCCTTATCGAAAAATGTGAGAATTTCAAATTCCTATCATTTATCGAAATCTGTTTAGATTGTAAACTTATATGCACTGACCCTCCTGTAATGAATATGTACAAAGTCACAAAGACTTGTCAACAGTCATTATAAGGTATTCCAATGGAGATCAACTCCATGGAAACTAAGTCTCATATTCAAAGTACATTGCTTTGGACATGCTTCTTGCATTAAGTTTTCTAATCTTACACAGATAACTTCCACCTATGGAGACAACTCCATATTCTCATTTTGACTATCACTTCTGAATAAGAGATGCCTCTTTTCAGAATATGTCAATATGGTCCTTTCAAAATTAGCACTATACTTCCAACTGTCCCTGAGCAACTAATCTTTGGTAAACCTCAGATTGTCCTCGACAATTGCTTAATAATTTTAGTCATATCCAATTCTAGACATTTTCCCTTCTTAATGCCTCTGGGCATTTGGAAAAATTTGGAAATGACAAATATTATAGCACATGCAATCGATCCTGTACCCAAAGCAAATGGTACACGATTAATGATGTCTCACATAAAGACATGATTCTAGACCAGTCTTTTGCTACAATATTTTTATTTGCCATGTTTTCAAAATTTGACTATGAAGAGGGATGCCGTAATCATAATCGAATTTTGAGAACGCAATATATAGAATTTCCTTAAGTTGAACCAATCCAACATGAAATTCATATATATATTCTTGACTAAAGATGATTAAGGTCTCAATCTAAGCCTTTAGAACTGAAATGAAGTATATCCTCTCCCTTAATTATAGCAAAACAACTTTTTTAATCCCTGCAGCCTCACGAATTGAAACTTTTGTTTTCTATAAATAACATTGCTAACTTGCAACAGTTACAATAATTATCATGCTCCCACTAACATGATGATTATTAGCATAACACTTATGCTCCCACTAGCTTTGACATGTACTCAGAAATCAGCTGGACTTCTAGAAATCAATACTTTATTGACTTTCTTACCAAAGTTCATATTTCTGATACGAGATGCTTTGAAAAAACTTTATCAAAATCATACACCTTTCCTTAGATAGCATGCATGTGTGTCTAAACAATTTCATAACTATGAAAAGGGATGTCGTAATCATAGTCTCAATTGTTTAGACCTTTTGCCATCTGCTTCAAATCTACTTGGTGGAAATGTTTCCTCACCATCATTTTCATGAATCGGAGAGAAACCTTATGACCCTTAGATTTTATGGTGTATGTGTTCTTATCCATGTGAATCGTCAAAACCATAGTCACAAGACAAGGATAATGACAAATCCAAACTCATATGGACTGAACTTATGCAATCTTAACTTCTTGCCACCTGGCAGTACAGGGCCTGCCATTGCTTCCAAGTTGTTATGCAACCAATTGAGAACTTTCAGAACTCCTATGCAAAGCCAACTTTAACTGGAATGGACACAGAATATGTCAACACGATAGGTTATAAACCTCAAGTCGTGTGCTAGTGAAGAACCTCAGGTTTTATTCATGATTAGTTCTTGAAATTCTTTTTATGATCTTTAAGACTCCCACTATCCTCTTGACATATAAGACTATTTTGCCAAATATTCAAGAGATAGTGCGGATTCTTTATCAAGACAAACACTTTACACAATTGGCCTTAGTTGGTCTTTGTTTTATCCAAAACATCACAACTTACCAATTTCAAATGTACAAGAGTAGGGCACTTTTACTCTTACATTTGACAAGTGTTTTAAGCCTTTCTTTAAGATATGTCACTCAAGTTACAATCTTGGAGTATGACTCTAAGAATTGTTTTGGAACGAAGTATGACTCATCTTCCTGATCTAACCATTTCAACAATTCATGACTCCTCTTCTTAGTCATAAGAATGCACTAAGATGACCTTTAGAGGACTAATTGTGATATGATTTCTAAATTATTAAGATGATCACAAACATGATACTAAAGTACTCTCCCATCTTTTCAGATTTGAGAAACTTTTATCTTTCTGCCTAATTTGATTCTTCCCATTCGTTCTGCCATACATTGAGACTTTTCCAATGTTTCAGAATTATACTTAAACTTGTAAGTATAACCATATTTACTAAACTTTAGTAAATCAAATAGTCTTAACGAGCTTTGTGGTGGACATGACCAGTGCACAAGAATGTGTACTCGATCCCTTTAGTCCTTCACTTGACTCACACATCCATGTGAACAAGTAATTAGTCTTGATTTTCCAATGCTTGAAAGTTCTCATTCATCATACTATTCAACTTGCATGATTCCAAGTTTCGGTCCAATTGAAACTTGGGTGATGAGGAACTTTCCTGATTTGGTAAATTTAGACACTACCACAAATGAAAGAATCAAATCCATTTTCCAATATTGCTGTCAGTGGAATCATATAAGCAACAATTTTCCACAAATGCCATTGTAAGGATACTTCAAATAAATAAAATTAAACAATTTTCTTTTATTTTAAAACTTTGCGGAAAAACTTATCCTTACAATCCACATGGAAAATTGTTGTTATCTATTCCTTAGCAATATATCATAACTTCTTAAGCAACTGCCCAAAATTCTGATGCGATCGAAATCCACCTTCGCGATCAGAATCAGCATATACTTCCTTTAAGATTTCTCTCTATTCTTTGATTCTTAAAACATCAACATGTGACCCAGTCACATCATGTAATGAGGATCTCAGAATAGAACTTAACAGAGTTAGATAATGGGCTCTACCTGATGTAGAGTCAAACTTATTCACTTTAACATCCTTAGGTAAATTTGGCAGCTTTGCAATCAACGCCCCTTCCTTTGGCAAAATAAACATATGGACCCTTTGGTAATGGGACTATCTCAGACTTAGCCTTTCTCTTTACCATTTGGTCAACCGGGTTGACTATGGCCAACCCCTTTCCATTGGGAAGAGAATGCTTTTTCTGGATTTCCAGTGTCACCATTGTCACTGTCCATAAAGTTTTTGGGAAGTTGATCTTCTAATCAAATTTGCTTTACTATCGTTCCAAATCATTGCTGATTCAGCAGCACCAAGCAAATAGATATGATCATTAAGGTTCATGTCATAGTCTGTTTCATAGTAGTCCCAAAGGAACTCACTATGTGACTTAGAAAGTGATTGAACATCCAACTTTCTCAAGACTTTGACACCCAACTCTCCCGGCTTGTCAATATGTGACTTCATCTCTAAGATGTGATCACACATAGACCTTGCTTGCCATTAGGGCTTGAGTGACCTTGAACTTGTGGGTTAGGGAGAATAATTGGAGGAGGTGGAGGGAGAGAAGTTTGACTTCCATGAGCCAAACTCGGGAAGTCATATTCATTAGGAAAGCTTGGTTTGGGAAGATCATTGTTGTCTAAACCAGACATCAACAATGGGAGAAATTCACGTAAAGTTGATTTAAGTCCTTAATATAACACCCAATATGATATATTAAGGCTAGGACCCAACAAACTATTTTCTAACTTGGAAGAGGGATGCCGTAATCCAAGCTATAAAATATTTGAAGGTAGGTGAATGACGATTCACCAATTTCCACCAAGATAAACGAAATGTATTATTAGGTTTTAATTGGTTTTGAAACTCCTAGATTCTTTTGAGATTCATTGAACTTTTCCATGGCATGTTTCAATCTCGAGTGTGCCCTTCAGGTTTTGTGACTGGGATGCCGAGGATCACAAAACAAGGTGTGAAGTAACCATGCAAATATACTTGGTACCCTTAATATTTACCCCTCAATCGATGTGCCAGTTAACCACACACGCTCCAACGATACTATGATAAACATTAAGTTACCCTTTGCCTACCTTGTTGAGTCCAGGTTAGTGTGCCGGTTAACCACATACGCTCCACTAACAGCTTAAACAAAGTGCAAAGTGTAATTTCATGGATTAGCACCTTATTCACATTTTCCTAAGTAACTAAGATTGGGAATTTATAAGTGTTTAGTTACTTAGTATTTATCATTATACTTATAATGAAGGGAGAATTATAGTCCTTGTCCTACCTGTTCGGCTAACGACCCTCCACCGGTCAAGGAAGCGGTGAGTGAGAGTGGACACCCATTAAACTGCCATTTTATAGGCAGTAACCTTATACCCCCCCTTATAGACCGGCTTCGTGAATGAAGCCTACTAATGGTAAGACGACTTGCTCTTATACATATAATATATTAAACTTTTAATATTATAATAGTATAAGGGTGTATTTTAGACATTTAAAATACTTGATGGTTTAATCTATTAATTAAACTAGACTTTTAATTTAATTAAACTCAAACCATATATTTATGGATTTAATAATACTCTTTTAATTAAACGCTTTAATTAACTATTAATAAACTCCATAAGAGTTAATTTGAACTATTCAACAAAACATCATAATTCCAATTATTAAACTCAAAATTAAAACCATTTAATTAATTGTTTAAGTTATGAACCCAAGAGTTTTAGAATTCAATTCTTTTTTTCATAAAAAACTTTTCTCAAATTCCAAAACTTGAGGGCAAGTTTTGTAATTCTTGAAAACCTTTGGATTCCATAACTTATGGAATTAATGGTGTTTTATGATGAAACTTTCCATGTTCCATAACTTAAGAACAAGTTATGGAATTTTTTAAAACATTAACACCAAATTTTGTAACTCCATAAAAACTTTGAATCAAATTTTTTTTTTAAAAAAAAAACTTTCATATCCATAACTTATGGAAGTTTCAAAAACCCTTAAGATCACAACTTTAAAAAAAACTTTTGAGCTCCAAAATTTTATGACATAATATGTAACTCCTTAAAACATTTAGATCAAACTTTTAAAACTAATAAAATAATCATATCATTTTATCTTTTACTAAATTTGACATAATTCAACTCATATAACAAATGATTCAAATTTTACAAATAATTCGTTTTTCACAAAACAAGTAATTATCTTAAAATTTGACAAACGTCATGTTTTTTTTCATTTTTTTTCAACTTGAAAATAAAACATTTGCATCAATATAACAGAAAACAACCCATGGCTCTGATACCACTGTTGGGTTTTGAGCATTCTAACACTCCTATGGTGTACATGCAACCCTATAAACCTTGGATCTATGTTTTCTCTATTATACATGCAAATATTAACTATTCCAAGGTTTCATCCTAACTAGCATATTATGAAGCACCTATACTACAAAGTTCTAGTTAGATGACATACCTTTTGATGTAACTTGATGTCTTCAAGCTTTAAGAGCTTAGCCCCAATAGTGTGGAAGCCTCAAATGGAATCACAAATCACCAAAACACCTTGGAAGAACTTGAGAGAATATGTATGCACACTAAAATCGGCCCACTCTTATTTTCACACTTGTGCCAATTTTGTGAGCCAAGGACCCCTTTATATATTATAGAGGATTAGGGTTACATCCATGTAAACCCTAATACCCATGACCTTTCATTTACATAGGATCCATGGGTTAAAAGCTCCATGGACCATCCATGAAAGCTTAGCCCAACCTAAATGAACTTGGCCCATTCCATATATATAAGAGTCCATATTTAATTAGTTCTTTTTGATCACTTAATTAATTCTAAATTAATTCTTGATCAATACTAATTAAATAATATGATTCCATATTAATGTATTAGAACTTATAATATATTAATATAAATCATAAATATATTATTCTCGAAAGACTATCCATATAAATTGTGCCGGTGAAGTGCAACCCAAATGGACCATGCCGGGTCGGGTCAAGTACATACCAAATATAGTTATGGACTTAGACATTAATCCAACAGTTTCTTCATGATTGATCTTTTTAGAAAATTTTCAATTTAAGGTATTAATTTTTTTATTAATTCTAAACTGAAGTTAAATTCATTCTGTTGTTGTTTTTTTATCTACGAATTGGTTCATGAACTTCATTTCTTGTTGCTTCTTACTGTTTGATTTTTAACGAGTCATGTAGAGATAAAAAAAATTGATTATTAAACTCTGTTTTTCCATTGATTATTTGAACACTTTTTGTGCGTATTAGTGAAAAATATATAATATAATTGATCATTTTTTTTGTGATTGTATAATTAATAAGCGATTTGGCCGAAAATGTACTTTCATTAAACCGGTTTGCAGCAATTCTGAGTTTTAAACCTGATTTTTACCACTTAGCAATAATAAGTTCATGATTAGGGCTATAGGGTAGAATTTCAGCTTTTTGTAGAATTTTTTCCCAACTTTAAATAATCATAAAATCTTCATACAAGCTCAGAATGAGTTGTTTTTTTTCTTCCTAAATTGCAATCATCTATCTTGGGATCTTGGCTGCATTTTTGGGTAAAATATAACTTAACCGGTTAAGAATTGACTGATTTATATACATCCCTAACTAGTGGTTGTCAGGGTTGTTTGTTAGTATTTCTGTTTTTTGTAGAATTTTTGTTAACTTTGAACAACCATAAAATATTTATATGAGCTTGAAATGAGTTGATTTTTTCCTAATTGTAGTCCTCTTTCTTGGCTACATTGTAGGCTCTAAAACAACTTAATTGGTTTAGATTTGGATGGCTTACTCATCTCTAAATAGTATTTGTTAGGGTTGTTGGTTAGTATTTCAGTTATTGTAGAATTATTTCCCAACTTTGAACAACAATAAAATCTTCATACAAGCTCAAATTGAGCTAATTTCCCCTAGGTTGTATTACTTTGTGTTGGCTTCATTTTATGCTAAAAAAAAGCTTAATTGGTTAAGAATTTCATGACTTACACAACCCTAAACATGGGCTATTTTAACCGTTTGAAGTCTGTAGTATTCTTGATGAAAAAAAAATCACACAAAAAATGGAAGAAAAAACCAGGTCATCTCACCTAAAAACAACTATTTGATGCATTTACATATGTAGTATTTATGTTTAAAAAACAAGCACAAAAAAAGGCTTTAAAAAACCTACTTTTTACACAAAAAAAAAAAAAAACCGCTTTTAAGCCTTATTTAGATTGTTTTTTTTGCTTAAAATAGGAAGGTATTATAATGATTATCTTTGTAGTATTTTTAGCATCATGAAAACATCTTTAAAGGATTAGTAACCTGTTAATTTTGTGCTTTTCTTGTAGAGTCATAAATGTGTTACATATTTTCACAATAAACCATTTCCGTATTACAATCATATATTTAAAATCTTCGGTAAGGATAAAGCTACCAGTCATGTAGCTATTGATCTTGGAGAAGAAGATGTAATTGAAGAGACACAAAGAAACTCAATAGATTTGGAAGGGTTTGAAGATATAGTTGAAGGGACAACTAACTACTAGTGTCAATAATAAACATAAAAGACCTAAAACTGATCACGCCAAAAGCTATTATAAGGAAGAAGCGAAAGAAATGAAATAGATTTTCATGGAGGTTGGCGATAAACCTACTGAGACAATTAACAATATAGAAAGGAAAGAAAATAAGGAAGTGTGAGATATAACAAATAAAGTTATCGGAGATATACAATATATGTCAAATATTAATGTCAAACGACGAATTAAGCCGATTGACATATTTCACAAAGATCAATTATACACCTAATCTTTTTTAAGATGACCGAAGATGAAAATATTTGTTACGTGGAAATGATTGCCAATGGATCAATAGTATGATTAGGCTATTTTAAGTTATATTTTTTAGTTGTTACAAATATTGAATTTAATTTTTTTCACCTTCATTATTGTACATGGTTTTTACATAACATAATTTTCCCATTTCTTTATGTTTAAATTTTTTTAAAATAACTTATTCTTTCATATTAGAACTATGATGTATATAATTTATATTAGTTAACAATTATATAAATGATTTAATAACCAATAATGTTAAAACGAAAATGAAAAATATCACTGTAGCAAAATCAACTATTGTTAGTTATCCGATTTGATCACTAAATTATTTTATTTGCACAATAGGTTATTAAACTTACAAACTACATGTCAAAAAAGTCACTTTCATTAATTTTTAACGGGTCCCCAGTTACCGATGATGTAGCTCACTGGCACATAATCTTTCTCGACACATCACACTTCCACGTAGAGCTCGGTAATTGGGGAACCGTTTAAAACTAACAAAGGCGACTTACTTGACTGGTAACTTGTAAGTTTACTGAACTATTGCACAAAATATACTTTAGTAACCAAATCAGGTAAATAATAATAGTTGATTGCGCTACAGTGATATTTTTCATTGTTTGTACTACCATGGGAAAGCTTCATGGGTTTAGAGTAAAGGGTATCGAATCAAATGGGAAAGCTTCAACAAGAACATCTAAATCTTGTGAACTTCTTCAACACCACTGTGACGTTTTCCGAACACCTAACCCTTTAATCCCATTTCTGTTTTTATGTCAATGGTAGAGATCCACGCCCTATGGGTTGAATTTTAATGAGTTGCAACTAATATTTGGGTCACTAGGGGAAATTCTATAGGCCAGGGTTCTATCAATGATGATTTAGGTGGGTGTTGAAGAGAGACAAGGGAGGATAGAGAGAAGATTTTGATTTCTAGACGTTGTGGTGGTTTATGATTTTTGTGGTGAAGGTGGAGGTGGTAGAATCTAGTCATCATTGAGAAAGATTAGAGAGAGAGAGAGAGAGGGAGGGAGAGAATTTACAGATCAAGGGTGTATGTGGCGATGCATGACAAAGAAGATGAGTAGTCAATGTAATGAAATAATGTTGATTTTTGTTTTTTCTTACAAGTTTTTCAGGAGTGAAGAAACCCATATTGGATTGACGGTGTTAGAGGTGCAGATGGGGTGATTGTATAACGCCAAATAAGCGTCCCTTACCAGTCAACCAACCACATAGGTTCGGTAACCGGGGACCAGTTGAAAATTAACGAAAGTGACTTAAGTGATAGGTAACTTGTAAATTTAATGACCTATTCCGTAAAAAATATAGTTTAGTGACCAAATTGGGTAAGTGTAAATAGTTTATTGTGCTATAATGACATTTTTCCCTATAAAAAAGGGTGGATGACCGATGACGTAGCCCACTGCCACATAATCTTTCTTGACACATCATACCTTCACGTAGGCTCGGTAACTAGGGAACCATTTAAAAGTAGCGAAAGTGACTTAATTGACAGATAACTTGTAAGTTTAATGACCTAATACGCAAAAAAAAAAAAAATAGTTTAGTGACCAAATTGAGTAAATGACGATAGTTGATCATGCTACAGTGATATTTTCCCAAATGTAAATTTATAAACATAAAAGATGTTATTTTGATAAATTATGATGACCATCGTAATGCATTTGTATAAAAAAAATGTTGTATGAATATGAATAAACATGATAAAAAAACTTATTTCCATTTCATTGCTTAATATAACTAAACAAGATAAATGATTCTTAGAAAAAAATCTTTAGTAAATTCTCTATTCTACCAAACAATGGAAATTATATTTCCTTAATATCACAAACTCTTGTTTAATGATAGCTGGGAATTGGATCCTAAATTTTGCGTCAAGTGACCTAGTGGTGCACAAACGTTTTTATTTACTATTTTTTATCTTCAGAAACCAGTTTGGATCGAGTCAACATTTTCAAAATGGGTTGTCCAGAAACCGGTTCAAACCACAAAAAACCTAAACTTGTAGGAACCGCATCAGACTGGTTTGGTAGAAACCAACTTACGAAAATTTGTTTTTTGTCTATTTGCAACTATTTTTGTTTTTATGATTTTGATCGCTTCTAAATGCATTTGGTATTTTTTTTTTTTTGTGAAAACAACTTGAAGGCAATAATTAAAGAAAAGAAGCATAGCAGTAGGTATTTTGGTTTTTGTAAGGTTGATGCCTTGATGAAGGCTTGTACATTTTTCTAGCAATTTTCTTGATTTGGTTTTTCATTTTTTTTCGTTTTTTTATTATTATTTTGGAAATACATAAACATGAAACTAATACATCTTCAAATATAAAAACATAAAACATAAAACAAAAAACCTAATTTTCGTCCTAATGATCGTTTTTCTCTCATTTTTTGATTGTTCGTAGTTGTTGTTTGGATTTAGTCATCCTCCTGCAAGTTGCATAATTCTTATTCATATTAAATTTCTTGTATGGTAAGTGGTACCGACAATCCCATCGCTATTTCTTGTTCATGGATTTTTTGTTTAACCCTAAACAAATTACATTCAATCGGTGAAATATTTTGTATTCGCTCCACCCCGTCTAAATAGTCTTAGCATATTCACACTTCCACTGACAAAGGGATGAGTCTTGATCTTCTAGGTGATACAACCCAACCACTAATAGAAAAAGTGGATTCCAAAGCTATCATAGAAGCTTGGACGGCTAGTACAACACGGACAATAGCGGCTTGAATCAAAATTGGGATACCTTTTCTTTCCACCAAGACAAGATATCAATATTCTTAAACTCTTGTATACTTATATGTGCCAAAAAGTCGGATCCAACGTACCTTCTAAGATTGCTACTAGAGATACTAGACTGAGCTCGTTTGGTATTTTAATTTTCTTAAAGTAATATATAGTCGAATTGTTTCGCTATTATTGTGAGTAGTCGATGCGGATGCCCCCAAAATTTGCATGATGTCGTGAATGGTTGTTGAACCGTATTTTGCTAAATAAACATCAAACAAATTTTGAAAAACTTTGTTAAATTGTGATATTTCTTTTGAAGCATAATATTTATCTTCATCCAATAAATCCAAATCGTAAGAAATGTTATAAAAAGGTTCAACCCCGCCAACATTTAGAGGCGGATTCAAAGCGTTGACTACAATTATAACAGTAGGCATATGTTTGAAATATATTTTAAACTTTTCTTTCATCGATTTCACTATTTTTTCAAACATGTCACCCCTCATTTCAAACTCGTTTACTTCCGAACACATTAAAAAGATTTGATTTAAAACTGAACAACTTGTAGGATAATAAACTGTTGACAAAAAAGTAATTGCAGTTTTAAAAACTCCAAGCATTTCGGAAACAAGTTCGAGAGTATGTCAACTCGACTTTAGATAAGGCGTAACCCGATTACGCTCCACAAGGTTGTCATGAAACATTTCAATCATATATTTTTGACGTAAATCACATTCAAACAATTTACAAGCAAATTCCATGGGGTAGGTACTTCCCAATTCAGACCTAAAAAGGGCATTCGCATCTGCATAAAACTTCATATATTTGTGATATCGAGCGTCACTAAAACAAAAAATACACGAAGCATATTTTTGAAAGTGTCTCTTAATTACAAGTTCACTGCAAAATAGTCCATCTTGCACAACTAAGTTAATTATATGTGTAACACATCGACTATGGAAAAAAACGTCGTCGCAAATCAGTTTATATTTTAGTTTTAATCTTCCAATTGCGACAGTGTTATTCGATGCATTATCAAACGATATAGAAAAAACTTTGCCTTGTAGTTTATAAGTTATGATCATATAATCTAGAATTTTGTTGGGAAAACAAGAAAACAAGGTAAGCAGTGTCAAACAAACTTCGATAATACTTGCGGAATAAACTTCTAAAAAACTTAAATTAAAACTAAACACAATATTTAAAGTCATTCGGTCAAGGTGACATACATCCACGAGCGAACGAGGGAGAGATGATTTTATTAAGCTTCCAGGAACCACTACAATCACACACAGATGTTACACCTCACTTGAGCTCTAAAAAAACTCTCTTACTTACTAACTACTCCAAAGGATGTGCACTAAAACTCACAATGATTACTCTCTTGAAATTACTGTGTACACGCACGCACAAAGAATAATGAATGGGGATATGAGCCTATTTATTAGAAAGCATGGGAAACCCTAATTATGATGGGCCATGCCCCATCCATAATTAGGCCATTAAGGGGATGCCCTAATTTTCAACCAATCATAGAATGTCATTTGGGTGCTTCTGGATTCTTCAACTTCATGAGCATCGTCCACGAGCATCATCAATGAGAATCGTCCATGAGCATCTTCCAGAGCGTCTTTAATGATCAACTTCCATGAGTATCATCGATGAGAATATTCCATGAGTATCATCGGTGAAAATCTTCCATGAGCATCATCGATGAGCATCTTCCATGAGAATCATCATTGAGCATCTTCCATGAGAATGATGATGGGTTTTAGTATACTACAACATCCTATGGTGCACATACAACCCTAAATACCTTGGATCTATGTTTTCACTAATTATACATGCAAATGGTTTCCAAGGCATTAAACCTATAACTAGCATGCATTCTCATATACCAAATAAGATACTAGTTAGGGTAACATACCTTTTGTGTTGTAGCTTGATTCCATGGAGCTTAAGAGCCGAGTGCCTTAAGTGTGACACCTCAAATGGTTCACACAACACCAACAACAACTTGGAATAACTTGAGAGAAAATTCCTTGTGCTCAAATCGGCTAGCCCTCTCATATGAAACCTTAGTGCCGATTTCTTGAGCCATAGAGTCCTTATATATTGTGGCTATCAGGGTTATACTATGTAACTCATGTCTTTCCATATTCTTCATGCTCCATGGGTTAAAACCTCCATGGAGTATCCATGGGTTAAAACCTTCATGGAGTATCCATGGGTTAATCCATGGGTTTAGCCCAACATGAAGAACCATGGATCATAAGCCCACATATATAAGAATGAATGATTTACACAATCAATCCCCATATATTTAATCAGTGTCTTTTGATCACATAATTAATTCCAAATTAATTCTTGATCAATACTAATTAAATAATATGATTTCATATTAATATATTTGAACTTATAATATATTAATAAATCATAAATATCCTATTTCTCTCAAAAGTCTATCCAAATCATTCCGATGCCATGCAACCCAAATGGACCATGCCAAGTCGGGTCGAATACATATCAATTATAGTTATGGACTTATACACTAATCCAACAAATGATCCATGAGCATCTTCCATGAGCATCTTCCACGAGCATCATCCATGAGTATCTTCTATGAGCATCATTCATAAGTGGCTCATCAAGGGATACCATGACTCATCAAAGGAACACATGTGGAACACCTTGAACACATAATGGCTCATCTACCTTGAAGTATGACGCATCCACTTCTAGATGGAACATCTTCATCATGTAGCGTCATAGAATGCTTCAATCCCTTCCTAGGTTCTATATACCCAATTTTAGAAGATCTGTTCCTTTGTTACTTGATCTGTTCCTTTGTCGGATGCTTCATTCCTTCTTAGATGATCTGCCCTTTGTCACATGCTCCATGAATTCCAAGTGATCCATGTTGATTTTTGATTCTCCATTGCAACTCCATGTGCTCCATGTTAGACAAGACTTCATACCTCAACAATCTCCCACTTTAAGGCTTGAACAACTTCAACTGCCATTCATATTATTCATCACTCCTCAATCATACACTCTCAGTCTCTCTCTTTCTCTCTACGTGAACCCACTTTCCTCAAAATCTTGGAATGGCAGTTGAAGCTACGCCAAGCTTCAACTTTTCAGTGGTAAACACCTTAGTTCCTTCATTTTCCAAGTTCACAATTCTAAGTACTTTCTTCAACTTAGCAGTCCCTTGGTTTATTACATTAAACTCTTTGGTCATCCACATCTAAGGTTGTTGAACTTTTGCATGTTGGAACCAACAATCAACACGATATCAACATTCAACACGAGGATGATATATGAGGAGCTTAACTTCTTTAGGTAACAACCGCAATAAACCTCGTATCTTTTGAACTCGCTCCTCTTCATGAAGTTATCAAAATTTAAGTGCTACAATTTATAAGTTTGATTCATGCCTTAGAAAGTTTCCTTTTTCTTGAACAACAACGTTTTATTACCAATTGTAAGATCACTTTCTGGTTGTCCCTTCTAGATGTCACATTCCAGGTTATCATCAAGGAGATAATTTCGATTCACATCTAGCTGCTCTAGATGGAGATTATCAAAGGCCACTACATTTAATGAGGAAAGGATTGTAGTCATCTTCGTAACTAGAGAATTGTCATCCACCAATCTTCTCTTGCATGTTTTTCTGCCATCCATCTCATCCTTAACGTGAAACATCTGATTGTTCTACAACCCACTCAACTCATCATCCATAGCCTTCTCCCATTGTATGGAGTTCATCCTCAAGTCCTCTGGTTTTAAACTATTCTCACATATCAACAAGTCATGGTTGATGGAGAATACGTCACTGGAGTACTTTTCTTAGTGGTCCTCTAGATAATAGGAGGTGTGATCTTTGAAACACCTACAACTCCACCCTCACAACTATTATCACTAGAGCTCCCACTCTTTCCAGATTTATCAAAGCTCCTATTGCTTGCAAAACATCTGCCTATCGTTTGATCAATGATAGGTCTAACGTGATTCCGTGATCCTCCCACTGAAGAAACTGAAGTGGGACTGTAAACACAAGAATAAACTGAAACCTACTTCCCAAACTTAGGTGGATCGCCTATCTTTGCAAAACCGACTTTCTTCTATATGCCAATAAAACATGTCTTAGAAGCATCTGTCATAATCTTCAGATTTAGCGTTCTCCTGTTGGATCCAAACTTCCTCATTCCTTCCTTACTTATATGAACAAATCTTTGGTGCCATAGAGTGGATGTCCCCACTCCTTGAACAATGCTAACTTCATCTATAGAAACCTCCACCATATATAATGTACCATGTTTTTGACCCTTATCAATCATCAAGTTTCCTTTCTTCACTTTCCACATGTGATCACCAAATGTAAAATGACGACCTTCATTATCAAGTTTCCCAACTGATATCAACATCCTCTTTAGATTTGGAATGAACTTGACATTCTTCAAAATCCAATCTATACCCAGAGTTATCTTGATAACAATATCTCCGACACCCATGATATCCAGACACTTGTTATCTACTAGTTTGACCTTCCCTTGGTAATGCCTGAAGTTCTACATCATATCTCTTGAATGACTAGCATGAAATGATGCATCATAATCCAAGGCCCAAGATTCTATTGAGTTTTCATTTGCACAAATGAGCACGTCACCTTCAAAATCTTTTTCCATATTCATCTCCTTTTGGCCTTTACCTGTCATGATCTTTAGGTACTGATTTTTTAAATGAACGTTCTATTTGCGGTTCTAACAAGTAACGTCCATCTTGTTGTTCTGTCCATCTCTCATTCTCGAATTTTATCTTCCCTTACCCCCACACCCTCTGTTGGACTCCCTTCCTTTGTCTTCAATACTCCGAAGACTGTTGGAAGTTTCTCCAACACTTTGTCTGCATACATCCTCACCAAGGATTAAACTATGAATGCCTTCGAATGTAAACTTAGCACCCCTAGCTGAGCTGCTAACCGATGTCACTGTACCACACCAACTATCAATCAAGGATGATAATAGTAACAATGTCATCACTTCATCTTCAAATTTAATCTCAACCGACATCAACCTTGATAGGATTGAATTATATTCATTAACATGATCAGTCATTGAGCCACCCTCCTTCATCTTCAGATTTACCAATTGTCAAATCATATGAACGTTATTTTCCGTTGAAGGTTTTTCATACATGTTAGTGATGGGTTTCATATGTAACATCGTGATTTTTCACCCAATTTTTTTTTATTTTAAACAAATTTTAACAGATTACATTTGCGGAACACTTATTATAAATATTTCAAAAACATCACCAATGTTACTTTTATGTAAAAACAAACCCATCAAAATTTAAAGTTAAGAAAAAACAATATGATGAATACCCAACATGTCCAAATGGTATCATGTCTAAGGATACTAAATAAGACTCCCCAAAAAAGTTCCCATCCTCACCAAGGCATCATGTCAAGCTACTTGTTCCAATGCACAACAATCAACAAGCAAAGAACATGTGTTATCATAAGCTAAGTGAGTCAATTACAGTATAGTGTTAAAAGAACACACATATCATACATGGATCACACAACACATTCCCACATAATAAAATACTCACAAGCGAGACATAACAACATCACACCGCATATCAAACACTATTTAGCTCAATTAATTTTATTCTTCTTTTAGAGCTTATTTTTTTAATTACTCTCCTCAACCATGTTGTAACTAATTTTATATCTTTTCACCGCTAAAATATTATTAAGTGATATTTATCTGCGCTTTATTTTAATACTTACTCGGCCACTACCATCTCTTTAATTATTATGGTAAATACTTCCTAGTTAAGGTCTATTCATTCACCGCAAACCCCAATGCAGGTATCCTATCCGCTACAAATGTAACGTACACGACCCAACACAATAGGTGAGGTATGACTCTCACCCATAATCATTACTCCCCGTGTGTTGTGCTCGCTACTCCGACATTGCACATATGTATACATGTGTTGTCAATAAGGATTGGTACAAACGATGCCAATTTCACCACGTTACACCTCCCAATCCCATATGATGTTTCTGTTGGCCCCACCGTTGGACCAACATCACTCCAGTCCACCCACCATTCGAACCATGTCTCGAATGATCTCCCAGAAAAATCATTCGACGCTGCTTTGGCTTAAGCTCTTTTCCCTTTGGTGTCATTCAACCCAACGGACCCCTGTAATAAGCAAAATAGGGTATTTACCTATGTCTAGGTTACTACCCTTCGCCCCGATAGTGTATTCCCCCTTTTGTTAATTTAATATTAATTAATCAATTAAGGAGTTTCACTTTTACCCTCTTGAAGTAATAATGCAAATATTATGATTTTTCTTTTATTAACATATTATTTCTTTAAGAGTTCATTTTCATGTAAACATGTAATTTTTTATTTAATTATTACATTTTACATCACACACCACTTTCATCCACAACACTTCAATAAAGGTTTTACATCACTAACATGCTTGTCCTAAATCAACTTAGCCAAATATTGACATGCTCACATCACATAATATCCATGTATAACACTCAATCTAACATTATCTTATCACACATCTCACATCAAATAAATAAGAAACTAGCATGCAAACATCATAGATTCTCTTACACATAAAGAAATATAGCATCCATGACACATTACACAATACCAAATAGGGCACATACATCCTTGGTAACTAGGTTAATCCCATTCCATCTAAGATATGGGATTCTCCTAACAATATACTTTAAAAATCCACGGAATTAACTCATCTTTGCTAACAATGTGTCCTCCTCACAGTTCAAGTCTTGTAAGAGTTGAAATGTCACCATTTCCCCTATTAAAATAGAAATACAAGCTTGTCGGAATTCTTCAATGCCAAAGTTGACAATTCCATAACCTAAACACATAAATTAATTATCAAAAAAATTTCCAGTTTTGGACCTAAAACAACAACATGCTTAGGGCCGTAACGATTTTTTTTAAAATTTTCTATGATTTTTACAAACCTGCATATCAATGCAGCTATATTCTGACCAGTTGGTGAAGAAGGCGATTTTCACCTTAGTTGGAGGCAACAACACGTCTTGCAAAAATTCAAGGACAAACAAGAACCAAAATGAAAACTTTGAAAATTTATACATGCTCAATCTGACACCTGATGATTTTTCTATATTTTTTTCCAATCCAAGGGCAAATTTGTCAATTTCTTGCAATTTTTAGCTTTGAGTTTTAAAGGCTTTTTGACCACTTAACCCGTTAAGTCGCCACCCAAATTGACCATATAGCTGAAAAACATGTTTAAAATAGTAGCAATATAATCTGGGGGGTTAAGATATATTTTCATCCTCCAACCATGGTCCAAACTACGTTGTCTTTAAAGGAAAGATAAAATACATTGGTGAAAAATGTCACACCCCCAAACCAGGATGGCGGAAACATTCGGGGGTGGGTGACTTCACGTAGTATCATAACAGTTGAATATTGTAAAGAAAGTAAACACAGCCATCATAAATATAATAAAAACTTACATTGTTGCGTGTAATACAAGTTTCAAAAGAATATTACAAATATGATGATTTAAAATGTTTTGATAATAGACGCCTTAGCGTTCCTTCTCCAAAAGCTGATGGTTACCTGTATTACTGATTCCCTGAGAAATACAAGTAGTTTTGAAAAAGTGTCAACAATTAAGTTGGTGAGTTCATAAGCGTTTTTGTACTGAAATTTGTATGTCCTTTAGTAAAAATAACTGAACGTGTTTTCCAGAAAATCCAGTATTTTCTACATATAGTTTGAAACAGTTCCAAAGGCTGGAGTGCAATAGTATCTTTCGTGCTCAAAATGGTGAAAGTGTATTTATACTCAAATAATGTATTTACTGAATGCATTCAAGAGTCTCGTAAATCAAACTTATTTTGATACTTCCGTGTGAGTTTTATAACCATGCTATTGACCCAGACTGCCTGTAATAACGTTCTTCAGGCGTTGTAGTGTTATGACGTTTGTCACCCCAGACCTGCCGGTCTAACTGTAGCTAACAGTTTAGGTGCGGGATTGTCAATCCCGTATAGATCTATACACAAGTATCACGCTCTCCCTCCAAGAGATTATGATTTATAATACAGGACTTGAAATGCATACTCAAAAGTACGTTGAAGATGTGTGTCTCACAAAACATAGTATCAAAAGATTTACGGAATGAAAAGTCTTTATGAAAATAGTTCCTTTTTCAGTGTTTATGTAAAGATGTTATGAATAACTCGTAAACTATACCCATTATAGTTTTTCGAAAGTGTGTTTCATTTGAGGATAAGAGCTTGTTGTAATACCAACTTTACATGTAAGGAGTAACGTTGGTAGAAATATTGTTTATCACTTATAAACAAAATGCAGATGAAGTATTTGAAAACGTATCTAACGATGCGTATTTTAGATGTGAGTTTATCTCGTGTTTCACTTGTATTCCCCCCCCCGCCCTAAAACATGAAAAAGACGTGAAAATAAGGGGTATGAACTCATCTGGAAAGTGTGGTGATTTGAAGGAAACGAGTTTTTCTCGGGCGGCACTTCGACCGGAAAGTGGTGTAATTCTCGGGATTCTCGGCGCTTCGGACCTTCGTCGGGGCTTAGATATGTAACCGGGGTGTCAGGATCGTCTCGGGGTGCTAAATGTGGAGTAGAACTGAGAGAAAAGGGAAATAAGCAATGAGAGTCGGGACCCTCGCATGCTATTTATAGGTTGAATTCTCAGGATTCACGTCGTGAACATGGGATGGTTCACGTCGTGAGTCTGGTCTGTAGACGCGATGCCCGGTGGTCTAGTTCTGGCACACATCAGTCATAGACTCACGTCGTGAGTCTCTCTTGCTCACGTCGTGAGTTTCGAATAAGGTTGGTGTGCGTGCCTCGATCTTCCGAAATTCATATCTTTCGCATACGAGCTCCGATTTCGACGTGCTTTATATCCACGCGTAGGTGAGAATATAGTCTACAACTTTCATTAAACTCCGTCGGCTAATTTTGAATTTAATTTTTAATATTATATTTTAAATAAGCCGGGACAGGATAATTCCGTTAAAAATCCATAACTTCTTTATCCGATGTCCGTTTTCGTCCGTCTTTTTACCGTTGTACTACTATTGTCGAGACCTTCAATTTGTTTAGGTTGCGTTGGCTAAAAATCGCTCGATCTTTATTTCGAGTTTTTAGCTGTCTACTGTTGTTCTGGAACTTTAGAAAAATCATAACTTCCTCATACGAAGTCAGATTTGGGCGTTCTTTTTATGTATACTCATGGTTTAACATAATCTACGACTTTCGTTTAGATACCTAAGGCTAAAAAGTATTTTATTGAAGTTTCACTTTTTACGCTTAACGGTGTTTTACCGGTTGTGTCGCGGATTTTCGATTGGTCATAACTTCTTCGTTAACTCGGATTTGGGTGTTCTTTATATATTTGGAAACCTTGACAATATATCTAACATTTTATGCAAACCAAATGAGACTTTAGAAAACTTTATTTTTGACGCCATTTTATTACATCAAAAATAGTTTAATATTATTTGACTTTTTGAACGTTACATTGACTTCGAATATCGGGTGGTCACATCATCCCCCTGTTAGAGGGAATTTCGTCCCGAAATTTAATCTAAGACAGAGTTTATGGAGTAGGAAAAAGATGTGGGTACTTTTGTTTCATCTGATCCTCGCGCTCCCAGGTGTATTCAGGTCCTCGCTTGGCATTCCAACGGACCTTTACAATGGGTATGCGACTTTGTTTAGTTCTTTTAATTTCTCGATCCATGATCTCTACTGGCTCTTCTATGAATTGGAGATTCTCGTTGATTTCAATTTCATCCAGAGAGATAACGAGGGTCTCATCGGACAAGCACTTCTTTAGGTTCGACACGTGAAAGGTAGGGTGTACGTTATTGAGTTCCTGTGGTAATCAAAGTTTGTATGCCACCGGGCCGATCCTGGAAAGGATCTCGAATGGTCCGATATACCTTGGGTTTAGTTTCCCATGCTTTCCGAAATGTATTAATCCCTTCCAGGGTGAGACTTTTAGTAGTACCCGGTCCCCAACCTGGAATTCCAAGGGTTTCCGTCTTTTATCCGCATAACTCTTTTGTCTGTCTCTTGAAGCCTTCAGTCGCTCCCGGATTTGAACAATCTTCTCCGTAGTTTCCCTTATGATTTCTGGTCCAGTGAGAGTGCTGTCGGTTGCTTGTCCTCTTGCTAGTTGTGTGTCACCCACTTCAGCCCAGCACAGAGGTGATCTGCACTTACGGCCGTAGAGGGCTTCGAATGGGGCAACCTTGATGCTAGTGTGATAGCTATTGTTGTACGAAAACTCAACCAATGGTAAATGGGTGTCCCACGCCTTACCAAAATCGATCACACAAGCTCTTAGCATATCTTCTAAGGTTTGTATGGTTCTCTCACTCTGGCCGTCAGTCTGTGGGTGATAAGCGGTACTCATGTCTAACCTTGTTCCTAGAGATTTTTGTAGCGACTGCCAGAACCTCGAGGTGAATCTACTATATTGGTCCGAGATAATGGATATTGGTACACCATGCAGTCGTACAATCTCTCTGATGTATGTTCTGGTTAGCTTTTCCAGTTATCCGTTTCTTTGATTGGTAGGAAGTGCGCGGATTTGGTTAACCTGTCGACGATCACCCAGATGGTGTCGAGTCCGCTTGCCGTCTTGGGTGACTTGGTTATGAAGTCCATGGTTATCCGCTCCCACTTCCACTCGGGTATTTCCGGTTGTTGCAACAATCCCGAGGGCTTTTGGTATTCCACCTTGACCTTGGCGCAAGTCAAACATTTGCCTACATAGGTAGCTATTTCAGCTTTCATGTTCGGCCACCAATACAACCTCTTGAGGTCTAAGTACATATTGTCTGAGCCGGGATGTACGGAGTAACGAGTTTTATGAGCTTCGTTCATGACAACATCCCTGAATCCACCAAATTTTGGTGTCCAGATCCGGTTCATGAGACAACGAACTCCGTCATCACTGACTTCAAAGTTTTTGTCCATTCCTCTCAATGCTTCACCTACCACGTTCTCTGGCCTCAAGGCTTCTTCCTGTGCTTCTTTGATTTGTGCGGACAAGTGTGAGTGGATGGTCATTGTTAAGGATTTCACTCGGCGGCCCGAGTATTCCTTTCGGCTGAGTGCATCGGCTACTACATTAGCTTTCCCGGGATGATAACGAATTTCGCATTCGTAATCGTTTAGTAGTTCTACCCACCGTCTTTGTCTCATGTTGAGTTCCTTTTGACTGAGGATGTGTTGAAGGCTTTTATGGTCGGTAAATATTGTACAATTCGTGCCGTAGAGATAGTGCCTCCAAATCTTTAGAGCGAAGACGACTGCTCCTAGTTCGAGATCGTGCGTGGTATAATTGACCTCGTGCGTCTTGAGTTGTCTCGAGGCATATGCGATGACCTTCCCTCGTTGCATCAGGACACATCCAAGTCCCTAGTTTGACGCATCACAATAGACCACGAAGTCTTCTGTTCCTTCTGGCAAAGATAATATAGGTGCGCTGCATAGGGCTCGCTTTAGGGTTTGGAATGCAACGATCTGTTTTTCCTCCCCAGCTGAAGGTTACACCCTTCCGAGTCAGGGTGGTAAGTGGCTTAGCAATCTTCGAAAAGTTTTGTATGAATCTTAGGTAATACCCAGCAAGGCCCAAGAATTGTCGGATTTCCGTTGGAGTCCTTGGAGTTGTCCAGTTCTCGATTGCCTTGATTTTGGAAGGGTCCACGTGTATCCCTTCATTGCTGACCACGTGACCTAGGAAATCTACTTTCCGAATCCAAAATTCGCACTTTGAGAATTTTGCGTAAAGCTTCTCTGTCCTTAATGTTTCCAAGACCTGTCGGAGGTGTTGGCTATGTTCCTCCTTGCTCCTTGAATAGATGAGTATATCATCTATGAATACAATCACAAATTTGTCCAGGAAAGGACGACATACTCGGTTCATCAAGTCCATGAACACTGCCGGTGCATTTGTCAATCCAAAGGGCATTACTACAAACTCGTAGTGACCATAGCGAGTCCGGAATGCCGTTTTGGGAATATCTCCTTCCAGAACTCGCAGCTGGTGGTACCCAGATCTTAAATCGATCTTTGAGAAGTAGCTCGCTCCTTGTAGTTGGTCGAATAGATCGTCTATGCGCGGTAAGGGATATCGGTTCTTGATCGTGAGTTTGTTCATCTCTCGGTAATCAATGCACATGCGAAAAGATCCGTCCTTCTTCTTTACGAACAGGACTGGCGCTCCCCAAGGTGAGAAGCTCGGTCTGATGAATCCCTTGCTTAGAAGTTCGTTCAGCTGGCTGGATAACTCCTGCATTTCAGCCGGTGCTAGACGGTACGGCGATTTTGCTACTGGGGTAGCTCCGGGAACCAAGTCGATCCTGAACTCGACTTGACGTTCTGGTGGGACTCCTGGAAGATCTTCTGGGAAAACATCTGGGAAATTGCAGACTTCCGGAATGTCTTTAATGTCCTTCACTTCTCGTTTCTTGTCCACCACGTGGGCTAGGAAGGCATGATATTCCTTGCGAAGGTATTTTCGGGCTTTGACGCAAGAGATGATTTGTAAATTGGTACTGGGTTTGTCCCCATAAATGATAAGAGTTTTTGCCGCTTGGCAGATTGAGGCGAACGGCCCTTTCGTGACAAAGTATATCGGCATGGTGAAGGCTTAACCAGTCCATACCGATGATGACATCAAAACTCCTTATAGTAATCGGCATAAGATCGATTTGGAACGAGTGTTCATTTAAATTTAACGTACAGCCTATGTACATATCGTTTGCGCTTTCCGTTTTACCGTTTGCCATTTCTACTGTGAATATTTTATTGAGTGCTTGGGGTTTTTGATTAAGTAAGTGTTTGAATTTATGACTCACGAAACTTCTCTCCGCACCACAGTCAAAGAGTATGCATGCATAAATGTTGTTGAGAAGAAACGTACCCGTAACCACTGTGGGATCGGCTATTGCCTCGTTCTGCCCTATTGCCAACACTCTTCCTACACCGTCATCATTCTTTGCCTTAGGGAAATCCCTCTTGTAGTGCCCAGTTTCCCCACATCCATAACATGTCTGGCTCACTCCAGCACCAGGAACTTGGGTGATTGGTCGCGCCGGTGCCCTACAGAAACGAGCAGTGTGCCCTTTCCTGTCGCAGTTTTTACAGTGCATCTCCCTGCAATTCCCGTTGTGATGGTAATTGCATTTGTTTCACTTTGGTAGGCTCCCAGCATATTGTTTTACCGGCGTAGGGGTAACAGGGACAGCAATGGGGGCAGTAGCAGCATGGACCGCTACTATTTGTTTCTTTGAAGGTTCTTGCGAAGTTTGACCTTTCCTTTTGTTCCAAAACTTCTTGTTGTTGTTGTTGTTGTTGGCATTGCTGTTATTGTTGTTGCTTCCTTTGGTTGGTTCCGGGACGATGGTCGTGACATCTTGGCAGACCCCATGATCGACGAGGGACTGTGCCAGTTGTTTGGCACTGTCGAACGTCGTGGGTTTGGAAGCTAGCACACTTCCTCGAAGCTAGGGCGACAGCCCCCAGATATACCTTTCCACCTTCTTGCTTTCTAGGGCCATCATCCCTGGGCAAAGTATTGTCCAATCACTGAACCTATTCGTATAGGTTGTGATGTTCGAGCCTACCATAGTCAATTCCCAAAGTTCCTGTTCAAGTTTCTGGATCTCGCCACTTGGGCAGTATTCTCGTAATAGCATTTGCTTCAGGTTCTCCCAACCCATGGAGTTTGCCACCACCAGGGTTAGTGACTTGACGTGGCCATTCCACCACGTTAGGGCTCGTTCGGAGAAGGTACAGGCGGCAAATTTTACTTTGCTCTCTTCGGGGCATGAGCATATCTCGAACACGGCTTCCGTTTTCTCTATCCATTGGGATAGAGCCATCACTCCCCCGGTTCCATTAAAGGGGATGGGTTTGCTGTTGGAGAAGTCTTTGTAAGTACATTCCCCGGAATGACTCTGGTTTTGGCCATTTGTAGAGCTGTTTATTCCTCCTCCTGATCCGTTGTTACTCATTTGCGCCATTGCTGCGGTTACGGCAGCTGTTACAGCAGCCTGAAAGGTAGCAGCATCCATCGACGGAGGGGGTGGTGGAGGTAGTGTTGGTGTTCCTGTATTATTGAAGCGTCGAGGATTTCTTCTTGGTGGCATGATTCTACCACAAGTTAAGAGACGTATCCTTGATAAGTCATTAGAAATGATTGTGGAAGGTTTTAGTTTTGGTTCTGAACATTTCTGGTTTTTGCATGTTAATGGAAATTTTCAAAAAATAAGTGTATGATTCTTTTAAGAATTAATTGGAATACTCAAGGAAATAATAAATGCGTGTCAATTTCATTGATATTAGTATATGATACAACGATCAGGAAAATTTTGACCTTTTATAGGTCTAGGGTACATCAATGAAAATGGGAAAATTTGACAGCATTCCGGCCTCCGAATTGTGTACTCACAATCCGTCGGGTTTACATTTATACAAGAAAAGGTAACACCAACACTTAGCCGATAGGTATAAATATAGCGCCAGAAGCACGCGCTCTACTCCGAGCGGGTAGCATGTTGCGGACCATGGTATGTGGTTGTGGATGCCTTAGCTCAGGCTACTTGACGTTCAGCCTCGATGACGCGCCTTTCCAATGCGGCTTGGCTTCTACGGAATTCCCTTACCTCAGCTCTAGTAGCAGTGATGTCCTTTTGTAGGGAAAAGGTGTGCTCTATTGTCCGCTCATGTTCTTCGTCCAGACGACGAAGACGTACTGCAGTGACAGCAGCGGTGGCCCCAATGTCCAAGAGGTGGCTGGCACTCACTCTTGCTTGCTCTCCTTGGTTGGCAATGCGTCGAACCATGACAGGGAGTGCCCTGTCAGCCGAACCCCCGTTGCTGAGGTTATAAAAGCCTCGCGCCATGCCGTAGGGCGGGCGTTGCCCTTGTTCCCTGCTCCATCGCTTCAGATCCACAGCCCAGTGGGGTGCCGGTCCCTGAAAGTTCCTTTGGGGATTTGCTGCTCCTCGGGGAGGATTGTAGATCTCGGGTTCTGAGTCAGTGCTCCCACCATCTCCTTCCTCTTCTGACTCTTCGCTTGGGTTTTCCTCGGGATCCTCTTCGAAATCCTCTTCTGGCTCCTCCTCGGGAATCTCTTCGGGATCTTCCTCTGGGTCCTCTTCAATCTAGCCTCCATTACCCTGGTTAGGGTAGTAGGGATCCCCGGGAATGTGAAATCCTGCCATTTTGTCTAGTCGAGAAATAGAGGCAAGAGAAATTTTTATAAAAGCTCGAGAGTAAAAAGGAAATTTTTGATAAATAAATTTTATTTATTTATTTGATGATTTCCAAAATTTAACTAAATATCGAGGTTTGCACGATTACTATAGCTCTTATGGTTTTATAAAATACTCCTATAGTATTTTAAATTTGTAAGTTTGATTCAAGTATTTTCTTTGGTAAGTTTTCGACTTGTTGCTTATTACGACCATTCCTCGACATACGTTGGTCATATCCAGGATAAATATAGTTGATCAGACTATATTTATTCTCGATTTGATTACATACCCCGAGGCCTAGTCGTAGTGTCGCAACTTGCCTTAATACTTTTATAAAATCTTTGCTATGATACGAGACTGACGCATGCGTGTATTTATACTTTTAATAAAAAAAATATATATTAATTTAATTTATTAAAAGCATCGTTTATGAAATCGTTTTGTTAGAGGGTTTTTGGTCCCTTTGCATTTATAGTTTGTATATCTTATGTGGTTCGATATACTTAGTTCACTATAAACAATGCTCTGATACCAATCTGTCACACCCCCAAACCAGGATGGCGGAAACATTCGGGGGTGGGTGACTTCACGTAGTATCATAACAGTTGAATATTGTAGAGAAAGTAAACACAGCCATCATAAATATAATAAAAACTTACATTGTTGCGTGTAATACAAGTTTCAAAAGAATATTACAAATATGATGATTTAAAATGTTTTGATAATAGACGCCTTAGCGTTCCTTCTCCAAAAGCTGATGGTTACCTGTATTACTGATTCCCTGAGAAATACAAGTAGTTTTGAAAAAGTGTCAACAATTAAGTTGGTGAGTTCATAAACGTTTTTGTACTGAAATTTGTACGTCCTTTAGTAAAAATAACTGAACGTGTTTTCCAGAAAATCCAATATTTTCTACATATAGTTTGAAACAGTTCCAAAGGCTGGAGTGCAATAGTATCTTTCGTGCTCAAAATGGTGAAAGTGTATTTATACTCAAATAATGTATTTACTGAATGCATTCAAGAGTCTCGTAAATCAAACTTATTTTGATACTTCCGTGTGAGTTTTATAACCATGCTATTGACCCAGACTGCCTGTAATAACGTTCTTCAGGCGTTGTAGTGTTATGACGTTTGTCACCCCAGACCTGCCGGTCTAACTGTAGCTAACAGTTTAGGTGCGGGATTGTCAATCCCATATAGATCTATACACAAGTATCACACTCTCCCTCCAATATATTATGGTTTATAATACAGGACTTGAAATGCATACTCGAAAGTACGTTGAAGATGTGTGTCTCACAAAACATAGTATCAAAAGATTTACGGAATGAAAAGTCTTTATGAAAATAGTTCCTTTTTTAGTGTTTATGTAAAGATGTTATGAATAACTCGTAAACTATACCCATTATAGTTTTTCAAAAGTGTGTTTCATTTGAGGATAAGAGCTCGTTGTAATACCAACTTTGCATGTAAGGTGTAACGTTGGTAGAAATATTGTTTATCATTTACAAACAAAATGCAGATGAAGTATTTGAAAACGTATCTAACGATGCGTATTTTAGATGTGAGTTTATCTCGTGTTTCACTTGTATTTCCCCCCAGCCCCCCTAAAACATGAAAAAGACGTGAAAATAAGGGGTATGAACTCATCTGGAAAGTGTGGTGATTTGAAGGAAACGAGTTTTTCTCGGGCGGCACTTCGACCGGAAAGTGGTGTAATTATCGGGATTCTCGGCGCTTCGGACCTTCGTCGGGGCTTAGATATGTAATCGGGGTGTCGGGATCGTCTCGGGGTTATAAATGTGGAGTAGAACTGAGAGAGAAAAGGGAAATGAGCAATGAGAGTTGGGACCCTCGCATGCTATTTATAGGGTGAATTCTCAGGATTCACGTCGTGAACATGGGATGGTTCACGTTGTGAGTCTGGTCTGTAGACGCGACGCCCGGTGGTCTAGTTCTGGCACACATCAGTCATAGACTCACGTCGTGAGTCTCTCTTGCTCACGTCGTGAGTTTCGGATAAGGTTGGTGTGCGTGCCTCGATCTTCCGAAATTCATATCTCTCGCATACGAGCTCCGATTTCGACGTTCTTTATATCCATGCGTAGGTGAGAATATACTCTACAACTTTCATTTAGATTCCGTCGGGATAGGATAATTCCGTTAAAAATCCATAACTTCTTCATACGATGTCCGTTTGCGTCTGTCTTTTTACTATTGTCGAGACCTTCAATTTTCGTTTAGGTTGGATCGGCTAAAAATCGCTCGATCTTTATTTCGAGTTTTTAGCTATCTACTGTTGTTTTGAAACTTTAGAAAAATCATAACTTCCTCATACGAAGTCAGATTTGGGCGTTCTTTTTATGTATGCTCATGGTTTAACATAATCTACGACTTTCGTTTAGATACCTAAGGCTAAAAAGTATTTTATTGAAGTTTCACTTTTTACGCTTAACGGTGTTTTACCGGTTGTGTCGCGGATTTTCGATTGGTCATAACTTCTTCGTTATAACTCGGATTTGGGTGTTCTTTATATATTTGGAAACCTTGACAACATATCTAACATTTTATGCAACCCAAATGTGACTTTAGAACACTTTATTTTTGACGCTATTTTATTACATCAAAAATAGTTTAATATTATTTGACTTTTTGAATGTTACATTGACTTGGAATATCGGGTTGTCACAAAAGAGGAATACCAACTTAGGATTAGATTTCTCCTACCAATTAACCATATATGAAGACACTTAGAAAAACTATTTTGAAGACCTTTTGGAGATTTCACAACATTGTCTTTCACGAAAGACACTCACTTGAATATTGTAACACCCTATTTTGATTCATTTTATTAACTCGGGCCCATGACCAGAAGATCAATTATCATAAGGCTTCAAGCTAGTTTGGAAGAGAGGTTTAGACCCATTTGGATGTGGTTAATGTAGTTTTTGTAATCCAAGAGTTGGGTTTGTGCTTTGGAGCCCAAGGGAATAATGGTAAAAGTGATGCTTCAGACCTTTTCTCGAATTAAGGATTCAAGTTCGAAAGGTTTTAAGTCAAAGGAGATTTGATAGGATTGTAGCGATTTTCATTACCTTTCCAAGCATATAAAGAACGTTAAAAATAAAGTTGGAACGCAGAAGTTATGGCCTTCAGAAGTTAGAATAGGAAAGGGATGGCCTAGTAGGATGGGCGTACAAGGTATGTACGTTGGGCGTACTAGGCTTAAGTGATAGTGATTATTCACACTAGTACGTTGGGCGTACATATATTACGCTAGACGTAATTATACAGAATGCAAATCCTAAATTTTAGGGTTCGGACCCTATTTAAGCGCCTTATGTCTGAAGGTTTCTCTCATTTCTGGCCTCCATTGTGGTTAAAAGAATTATCTCGAAACCCTAACCTATTCTTAGAGAGATTTGATCCTTGTGTGTTTTTTGGTGTGTTTGGTGCATCTAGAAGAAGAAGAGCTCATTGGAGGAAGATTAGTTTGCTTAGAGCTTGAAGATCCAACACTCTCTTCACCTTTGCAAGCTTGTGGAGATATAAAGCTTCAAACTTTATGACTCCTTAGCTTAGATCTATATTTGGGGATTATATTTGCTTTTTTTAGTCCCTTGGTTTGGTTCTTGTGAGTAGGAGTTACTACAAAACATGTTATGGTCATTTATTGGTGTTTCTGGAGTTGTAGAATCATAAAATTGACATCTTGATGGGTCAAGCTCAACCATGCATGAGTTGATAGCCTTTATATGAAGTTAGAATGTTACAAATGCATGTTAGGTCTCTTTGAGCCATGCCAAGGCATCAAGTTGATGATTTTATCATTTAAGATATTCCTTAAGAACTAGATCTGCAAATTAGATGTTTTGACATAAAGCATTAAGTGCTTAATGATGTTTTGGTAACCTGGACCGTACATGGGGCGTATGTAAGCGTACGTTGAACGTACGTGTCTGAGACCGCATTTTTCCTTTGTGTTGTAAGCGGTACGCCGGACATACATGGTTCGTACGCTTAGCGTACTCACCATGACCCCTTTTTGGGCTTTAGGTCTTTTGGGCTAATGTTGGGCCTTTGTGTTTTTGCGCAATTATTGGGCCTGAGGTTTTGAGTCACTATTGGACCTTAGGTCTGTTGGGCTTGGACCACGGGTTGATGTGCCCATTAACGGAAGGGTAAAATGGTCTTTTACCCATTAAGCGTGTTAGTTGGTAATCTGGACCTTTTATGGGTTGTTACCTTAATCATTTATTAAGGTTAATTTGGAGTGTTTAGTGTGAGCAGTCGTGGAGGCAGTATTTGAGGAATGTGATTTGTCTACCTTCAGACTGAGGTGAGTCTCCTCACTGTACTTGTGGGTCGAAGGCACCAATGTCGGCCCACTGGATTATGTAGTAAGATAGTAGTGATCTTTGTGACACTTACTGATATGTATGTATGAGCTTGATGTCCTTAAGATTCTTGCTGGTATGACTGATTGTTTAGCTGTAGGGGTGAAATAGACCTGCACCCGTTGAAAGATACCGAAGGCTTCGGAAGGGACTCAGAGAGTCGGAAGGGACTTAGCGAGTCGAAAGGGACTCAGAGAGTCAGAAGGGACTCAGGGGTGAAATAGACTCGTGCATGTTTTTCTAGGATATGTATATATGATGTGAGTATTGTAACAACCTGAACATTTTTCCGTTTCCATTAACCGATTTCCGTTAATAAAATTTGAATTTTATTAAGTTCCCGTCAAACTTCTTGGTTTAGAAAATCATCTAGTGGATATAATTAAATTTTTATACAAGTCAGAACCAATGTCGCACGAAAAACCCGAATCTTCTTGAAAAACCAAACAGTTTTCGGCCTAAGTGAGTTTACGGCCATAAACCCGTGTACGTCCGTACACTCGTTTACGGTTGGTGCCAGGTGGACCCCACCACCGACCATACCCCCAGTCTATATATACGGGACCCCCACCTTCATTTGAACCTTCTTGGCCGGAAACTCTCTCTTTCTCTCTCTCTCTCTACCTCTTGACCGTAAACCCCAAAAACACCCTTATCCTTCCGAAAGTCATCGAGAATCGTCATTGAGAGTTGATTTGGAGCATCTATAACACGTTTTTCATCGAATCCAGCATCCTTGTTCTTGAGTGTACGGCCGTACACCTTCAAGTCTTCAAATCTTCATTGACCGTAAACCAATTCACGGCCGTACACACTTCAAACCTTCAAAGGCCGTACACCCTTCGAGAGGCAGTTCACGGCCGTAAACAGTTCACGACCGTAAACTCCCTTCATGGCCGTAAACCCCATTCATGGCCGTAAACACTTCCTAAGTGGTGCATTAGACTAAAAACCCACTTTCCTCAATTCAATCAAGTCCCGGTAACATTCCTTAACCGAAAACAAGTGTTTTTCTAACACTTTATCTAACGAAATCACTAATTTATATACATATATGTATTTAATTGTTATTAGGATTCCGTTAAGTGCCACACACAACAACTCGAGGGTCTTCATTTCAGTTTGTTGATTCGACGCTTGTACACAACTAACGGTGAGTTCATACCCCTATATTTTCCGAGTTTTTAATGTTTTTAAGGGGGGGGGGGGGGAATACAAGTAAAGGCACAAGTAATCTTGTGTCGAAAATATAATATGGTTTAATATATTTTCCTATCATTGGTATACATTGAACATAGAACTTACTAAACATGGTAAAAATTGTTACTACTAGACTTGAAATCAGTTTACAAAACATGTTAAGATACAAACATTACACACACAGTTTTCAAAACAAAGGGAACAAACTTATGAATTATGAAATAAAAGATATTATTTTATAAGGATTCATGTTAATAACAAAAAGGGGTTTTCATTGTATTATTCGTGGATTCGTTGAGAGAACTACAATGTGAGATACGACTTCTTAGGAACCAGAGTCGCCTGGAGGGAGAGCGTGAGTTTGTGTATAGATCTATACGAGACTGACAATCCCGCACCCCGACTATTAGCTACAGTCAACCGGGGGTGACAAATGTCTGTTCAGTTTTTTGACGTCCGAAGTACATCGTTTTGGTATTCGTCCATTAGTATGGTTATAAGAACTCACAGGGGAAACAACGACTCGTTCACGTAATAATATACTTAACAAACAATCAACAGGGTTAGTAACTATGTGATGACTTAGTATGTACATTAGGGTAATATGAAATTAACATCCGACATGCAGTGGGATGTGTGATCTCCGCCTCATTTCCTGTTCCTTGTTTGGTTGTGGGCTTAGGGCAGAATCACCCAATCGACTGTCTGTTAGATCTAGATTTCTATAACTCGTATGTACTAAGTGATTACAGGAGGGTATTAACGACACCTTCAGTATACAGAACAACACGTTTTCAACTAGTTTTATTTATGTAATAAGACTACTATACATTACTGGTGGTAGCCAGGGTTTTCAAATAGAACAATGTTTAAACAACATAAGTATGTTAGATACTTGTACTCTACGATTTGGAACAGAGGATTCAATAACTTACACATAGGGAAAATATAGGATTTTCCAGGGTAAACATCAGTACTTTACAAACAATTGATTAATTATTCAATTAACGGATATTCATTATTAATTCTATAATTCCTTAGTTTATGCATCCGGTTTACGTATGAAGAATATCCGATAGACTGTGGAATGTGTGGTTTCCCCCTCATTCCATGTTCCTTGTTTGGTTGTGGGTTTAGGGCAGATCCACACAATTAACTGTCCATTCGATATTGGTTTATACGTAACCAGTATGAGCTAAGTAGTTATAGAAAGAATGGGTTTAATCATACTTTACATAAGCAAATATTGGATTTTCTTGAGGAGCACTTTCAACAGAT
Source organism: Lactuca virosa (assembly GCF_052849685.1). NCBI lineage: Eukaryota > Viridiplantae > Streptophyta > Magnoliopsida > Asterales > Asteraceae > Lactuca > Lactuca virosa. The sequence goes on from NC_136429.1 coordinate 321,622,127, forward strand.
ATCAAAGGACCAATACAGTTAACTTTGTAAGTATCTAGTGAATACTTCCTGATTATGTACATGAGGATCCGACAACCAGTAGAATGTGTGGCCTCCGCCTCATTTCCTGTCCTTGTTTGGTTGTGGGCTTGGGGCAGAATCACACAATCGATTGTTTGTTCGATCTGGATTGTATATGATTTGTATACACTAAGTACTCACAGGAGGAACTAGTAAGAATCATTTTTACTTAAGGTTTATATATTAATTACATCAGAAAATATAAGGTTTTCTGGAGAAACATAACGCACTTTTCAAAAGAATCAAAGAACAGTTTTTCCAAAACAAAATGTTGATGAACTCACCAGCTTTATGCTGATACTCTTTCAAAACCTACTTGTATTCTCAGGACATTAGTAGAAAGGTACACGCCCGGATTCAAGAAGACGGAGCATAGTAGCTTCGAGTCTTTACTTGTATTTACTTTTGGAGTCAATCGTGTATGATTCAAATGTAATGTAAACAATATACTATTAATATAATGGTTGTTGTTGCTTTGATTACTATTATTCAACTGTTGTGATACTGTACATGAAGTCCTCCACCCCCGAACGTTTCCGCCGTTTCGGTTTGGGGGTGTGACAGATTGGTATCAATCTGTCACACCCCCAAACCGGAACGGCGGAAACGTTCGGGGGTGGATGACGTTATATGTAGTATCACAACAATTGCATCATAGTAATCATAGTAAACACAACCATTACATTGAATACTTATATGAAAAGGTGTTTACATCTGTTTGATTCTTGTTTTTATACATCAAAAGTATAATTAAAAGAAAAAGACGTGACGATATACGCTCCGTCTTCTCAAAACTCCAGAAGGTACCTGTCTACTCATTTCCTGAGAATACAAGTAGTTTTGAAAGAGTATCAGTATAAAGCTGGTGAGTTCATAAGCGATGTTTTTGTAATGAAAACCTGTTGATGGCTCTGTAAAAATGTTCACATGTTTCCAAGAAAATCCAATATTTTCTTTAGTAAAAGTGTGATAATATCAGTTCCATCTATGTCCACTTAGTTCATGCTAGCCATGTATAAACCAACGAACTGAAATGAACACCCTCGAGTTGTAGTGTGTGGCACTTAACGGAATCCTAATAATAATTAAATACATATATGTATCTAAATTAGTGATTTCATTAGATAAAGTGTTAGAAAAACACTTGCTTTCGGTTAAGGAATGTTACCGGGACTTGATTGAATCGAGGAAAGTGGGTTTTCAGTCTAATGCACCACTTAGGAAGTGTTTACGGCCGTTAATGGGGTTTATGGCCGTGAAGGGAGTTTACGGCCATTAACTGCCTCTCGAAGGGTTTACGGCCTTTGAAGGTTTGAAGTGTGTATGGCCGTGAACTGGTTTACGGTCAATGAAGATTTGCAGACTTGAAGGGTGTATGGCCATACAATCAAGAACAAGGATGCTGGATTCGATGGAAAACGTGTTCTAGATGCTCCAAATCAACTCCCAATGACGATTCTCGATGATTTTCGGAAGGATAAGGGTGTTTTTGGGGTTTACGGTCAATAGGTAGAGAGAGAAAATGAAAGAGTTTCCGGCGAAGAAGGTTCAAATGAATGTGGGGGTCCCGAATATATAGACTGGGGGTATGGTCGGTGGTGGGGTCCACCTGGAACCAACCGTAAATGAATGTACGACCGTACACGGGTTTACGACCGTAAACTCACTTAGGCCGAAAACAGTTTGGTTTTTCAAGAGGATTCGGGTTTTTCGTGCGATTTTGGTTCTGACTCGTATAAAAATTTAATTATATAAAACTAGATGATTTTCTAAGCCAAGAAGTTTGACGGGAACTTAATAAAATTCAAATTTTATTAACGGAAATCGGTTAAGCGGGTGGGAGGGAATGAAAGCACTCCTGTGCTATCAAAGTAGAGATATTAGTTAGAGCTAGGAAAATTTGAATTTTATTAAGTTCCCGTCAAACTTCTTAGTTTAGAAAATCATCTAGTGGATATAATTAAATTTTTATACAAGTCGAAACCAATATCGTGTGAAAAACCCGAATCTTCTTGAAAAACCAAACAGTTTTCGGCCTAAGTGAGTTTACGGCCATAAACCAGTGTACGGCCGTACACTCATTTACCTGTTGGTGCCAGGTGGACCCCACCACCGACCATACCCCCAGTCTATATATACGGGACCCCCACCTTCATTTGAACCTTCTTGGCCAAAAACTCTCTCATTCTCTCTCTCTACCTCTTGACCCTCGTAAACCCCAAAAACACCCTTATCTTTCCGAAAATCATCTAGAATTGTCATTGGGAGTTGATTTGGAGCATCTAGAACACGTTTTTCATCGAATCCAGCATCCTTGTTCTAAAGTGTACGGTCGTGCACCCTTCAAGTCTGCAAATCTTCATTGACCGTAAACCAGTTCACGGCCATACACACTTCAAACCTTCAAAGGCCGTAAACCCTTTGAAGTGTGTATGGCCGTGAACTGGTTTACGGTCAATGAAGATTTGCAGACTTGAAGGGTGCACGACCGTACACTTTAGAACAAGGATGCTGGATTCGATGAAAAACGTGTTCTAGATGCTCCAAATCAACTCCCAATGACAATTCTAGATGATTTTCGGAAAGATAAGGGTGTTTTTGGGGTTTACGAGGGTCAAGAGGTAGAGAGAGAGAATGAGAGAGTTTTTGGCCAAGAAGGTTCAAATGAAGGTGGGGGTCCCGTATATATAGACTGGGGGTATGGTCGGTGGTGGGGTCCACCTGGCACCAACAGGTAAATGAGTGTACGGCCGTACACTGGTTTATGGCCGTAAACTCACTTAGGCCGAAAACTGTTTGGTTTTTCAAGAAGATTCGGGTTTTTCACACGATATTGGTTTCGACTTGTATAAAAATTTAATTATATCCACTAGATGATTTTCTAAACTAAGAAGTTTGACGGGAACTTAATAAAATTCAAATTTTCCTAGCTCTAACTAATATCTCTACTTTGATAGCACAGGAGTGCTTTCATTCCCTCCCACCCGCTTAACCGATTTCCGTTAATAAAATTTGAATTTTATTAAGTTCCCGTCAAACTTCTTGGCTTAGAAAATCATCTAGTTTTATATAATTAAATTTTTATACGAGTCAGAACCAAAATCGCACGAAAAACCCGAATCCTCTTGAAAAACCAAACTGTTTTCGGCCTAAGTGAGTTTACGGTCGTAAACCCGTGTACGGTCGTACATTCATTTACGGTTGGTTCCAGGTGGACCCCACCACCGACCATACCCCCAGTCTATATATTCGGGACCCCCACATTCATTTGAACCTTCTTCGCCGGAAACTCTTTCATTTTCTCTCTCTACCTATTGACCGTAAACCCCAAAAACACCCTTATCCTTCCGAAAATCATCGAGAATCGTCATTGGGAGTTGATTTGGAGCATCTAGAACACGTTTTCCATCGAATCCAGCATCCTTGTTCTTGATTGTATGGCCATACACCCTTCAAGTCTGCAAATCTTCATTGACCGTAAACCAGTTCACGGCCATACACACTTCAAACCTTCAAAGGCCGTAAACCCTTCGAGAGGCAGTTAATGGCCGTAAACTCCCTTCACGGCCATAAACCCCATTAACGGCCGTAAACACTTCCTAAGTGGTGCATTAGACTGAAAACCCACTTTCCTCGATTCAATCAAGTCCCGGTAACATTTCTTAACCGAAAGCAAGTGTTTTTCTAACACTTTATCTAACGAAATCGCTAATTTAGATACATATATGTATTTAATTGTTATTAGGATTCCGTTAAGTGCCACACACTACAACTCGAGGGTCTTCATTTCAGTTTGTTGATTCAACGCTTGTGCACAACTAACAGTGAGTTCACACCCCTACGCTTTTATGTTTTTAATGTTTTCAGGGGGGGGGGGAATACAAGCCAAACACAAATGACCATGTTATAAACAAGTATACTATGCCTCTCTACGGTCCTTCCTTTGTGAACAGATCGACTAGACATTACTCCAATGATGCTCATTTCACAATTCCTAATTATTATCGTAATCTAAGATGTAGTGGAATTTCATCTTTACATGCATTGTCCTTCTGTGATGTCGAGGTTCTAAAGTCACAAAGACTGAGCCTTTGATATTACAAAATGATCTAATGGAACTTGTTACTCAGAAAAATTCCAGGGTAATGAAGTCTCAAATTCAAGGTACACTCCTTGAACACTTCTCTTGCATTAAAGTTTATAGCTCACATGTAGATTCTATAATCATCTCCCATTATGGATACATTTCCATATTCCTATATGACTATCAATTATGACCAAGAATCATCTCAATCTAGAACATGTCATTACCGTCCATCCTAAATAATATTATACTTCTAATTTTTCACAAGCAAGCAATCTTTGGTAAAACCTTAGAATGTTCTTGGTAGTTGTTTAAGAACTTTTGTCACACAAAATTCAAAACATTTTCTCCTAATTCTCAAGATTAGAAAAAACCAGAATAAGCAAATATTTTAGTATATGTCATTGATCCTATATCTGAAGCATATGGGACTCAACACATTATTACTTGTACAAGGATTAATATATGTTCAATTCTTTGATATAATATTTCCATAAAAAATCTCATTTGTTGAAATATTTCAACATGTTATTCAGATGTCTTTGAGTAAGTTCTATTAAACTATACAATCTAAACCTTTAGTTTGGAAATGAAGTATGAGTGCCCTCTTCCTTAAGTCCAATATAGCAAAACAGTTCTCGAACTTTGCAATTTGCAATTTGGAGACCTTGTTCCCTACGAATAGTATTGTCAACATGCAATACCATCATAATAGTTATGCTCCTACTAGCTTTGATATGTACCTAGAAATCAACTTGACTTCTATAAATAAATACCCTGTAACTTTCATACATAAGTGAAGAATTCTATTACACGATGCTTCGTTAAGTCTATAACTAGACTTCTCAAGCTTATGTAATTTAGTTGGATAATGTATGTGTGCAAACCTTTCAAGATGTAATAGATATATATCTAAAAAGTTCAAACAATTCCTTGCCATTCCTCACTATTTGAAATATGAAGAGAGATGTTGTAATCATATTATGAATAAGAGAATGTAATTAATACAACCAATATCGATATTGATCTTTACTAGATCTTTAAAATCTATCAACGAAGGTATTTCCTCATAATCATTTTCATGAATTAGAGTAAAACCTTTTGCCAGCTAGATTTAAAGATGTATATGTTCCCATCCACGTGAATCTTACACATCCAACCTATAGTCACAATACAAGGTTTAGGACAAACCAAGGACAAAATTAGTTTTCCCTCATGGACTGAACTTCGCTATACTTAATTTCTATTCTTTTTGGAAGCTCAAGGCCTACTAGTGCTTCCGTCTCGTTAGCAGCTCACCCATGCTGATCAATGTACTTTCATTGATCAACACGCTTTACTTTTGCATTTTAATGAAAACCATAGAAATCAAAAGCATTGACAACTTAACTTGAGGTGCGCAGAAATAAGAATATGTCAATTAAAACACAACAGGTTTTCAACATCAGGTCACGTTTTACTGATAACTAAAAGGATCATTATCAGTTGACTCTTGCAGCTCTCAAGATCAATACGACTCCCACTGAATTTTTCACACATGATTTTTTTATCTCAAGGAATATTCCTTGGCGAGCTAAAAAAAATATTCAAAAGTTTGAGTGGATTCCCGACAAGAAAACACTTTATAGAATTGATCTTAGTTTATCTTTTCTTTCTCGATCAAGGAAAAACATCACAACTCCAATTCTAAATGTGCTAGAGTAAGGAAATCATTATTACTCCACATGTTATGAGGTGTTATTAACCTTCTTAGTTTGAAATAAGTGTCAAGATATGATTTATGGTTACTAGAGTACATATCTAAAACTTGATTGGAACAGAGTATGATTCATCTATGATCGAATTATTTTCAACAATACTCGATTCCTCTTCTTAGTTATACAGTTGTACTAAGATGTTCTTTGAGGAGTCATTTGTGACACAATTCCACAATTTAAGATGATCATAAAACAGGATACTAAAGTACACTCCTTTCCTTTAACATTGGAGAATCTTTTATCTTTCTGCCTAATAGACTATTCTCTTTGTTCTACTACTCTTTAAACCCTTTCAAAATTATTAGAACTATGCTTAATCTTATAAACAAAATCATATTTACTAAAGCGTCAGTAAATCATGACAAATAGAGTTATCGTCCCTTGTGGTGGATCTGAAAGGTCTATATCAACATGTACTAAATCAATCAAACCTTCACTTGCCTCACATAAACATGTGAACAATGAATTAGTTATACTTTCCAATGAACAAGATTCTCTTGTATCATGCAATTCGAATTGTTTGGATCCAAGTATCTGTCCAATTGCTGACGAGATTTCTATTCACTTGGTGAATTATGACAGTACCAAAAGCGTGATATCATAATAATGAAATCCACAATTAATATTGCTATTATTAGAAACATGATCAACACATTCATTAATGCCATTGCATGTAAGGCAACCCTACAAACCAAAACTTCACTTTTATTGATTAAAGAGAAAATTGAAACTTTTCCTTATAATGCATAAAATGAAAAACTATGTTTTAAGACATCTTCGAAAAATAACAACAATCTATTAAAATTATCTCAACTCTTTAACAGTAGCTTGAAATTCTAACCATTGAACCATGCGACTAATGTCTATTCCCACGATCAGATTCAACTCACTTTGCTCAAGCTTGCTTCTTTCTTTTATATCATTCAATACCATCAAAATAAGATCATTACACCATGTATTAAGAGTATACAAATAGGAAGTTATTAAGGTAATGGAGTTAGATAATGAATGTACCTAAAATAGAGTCACATGACTTGACTTTACCATCTTTAAGATCCTTCAAGTATTTTGGGAAGATTCGCTTCTAATTTCCCTTGGATTGGTAGTAGAAACAAATGGACTCATTAGGGTCAATATTGGGAATGATCTTAGAATCATCCTTTTTATTTACTATACAATCAAACGGTTTGACCTTGGTCGATCCCTTTCCATTGGGAAGAGAAAACTCTTCTTGATTACCAATACTACCATTTTCATGTCCATTGAACTCTTGGGATTAGACCCTATAAGCATTTCTGCTTTAGTTCTGTTCTTAAGCATTTTTGCTTCAGCAGTTGTCAACATATGGGTCAGATAAGATAGGGTCACGTCGATGTTCCTTATATAAAAGTTCTTAACGAACTGACCATATGAATTTGGAAGCGACAAAAGAACCAAATCATTGGCTTGCTCCTTCGGGAAGACGACACCCATTCTTTTCAGCTTGTCAATGTGCGATTTCATTTCAGAACATGCACATACAGAGAGTTTCCATCTTTGTGTTTACATGCCAATCGGGATTGAGTAGTCAATATCTTTCGATTTTAGGAAAACATGAGATTGGGAGAGTCACATGAGGAGGAGGTGGAAGATTTGAAGAGAGATGATTTCCAGTTAAACCATTACCCAAGAATGGGAAGACAATTTCACCTTGACTCGAATGTTAAAGACCATCTCCAGATGATTGAGAAAAATCATTTCCAAAAGAATAAGGAAGAACATATATATCTTCATAAGACATCTAAAAGTAGGAAATAGAGAATTCAAGTTATTTGATTTTAGTCTTATCCATTAACCTAAAATATTAAATTAAGGCTAGGATCCATATTTTTATTTTGTAATATGAAGAGAGATGTCGTAGTCATATCAGAAAACTATTTTAGGAAGGTTGAATCATTTCACCAATTTCGATCACATGAAACTTCTAGATCTTTTGGTATTTTAATTTAAACATCAATGACATTTTTAACATCAGATTACGCTCTAACCAATTATGACTGGGATGTCGAGGATCACAATTAAGATGTGAATAACCATGCAAACCCACTCAAACACTCTCGATCGATATATGATATCCCATTGATGTGCTAGTTAACCACACATGCTCCATCAATAATCATAAACACGAGTTGTTTCATCATTTCACCTTTATAGTCCCACATTAGTGTCCCAGTTAACCACACATGCTCCATTAACGACTAATAAAGAAAAAATATGTGTGTTCATGGATTAGCATACATTTTACATTTTTCCTAAAGTAGCTAGAGTGAGATTTTTAAAGAATGTTCTAGTACTGTATTATTATACTTTTAAAGTTTTTTATATCCTATCAAATACATTCAGCTAATGTGTAACGCCCGTGTTTCTAGGCTAGGCATTAATATTGACATAATAGTCTAGGTTAACCTTTGTAACTCATTTAGAAGAAATGAAAAGGACTTATGTGAATATTATGTGAAAATTATGTGTTTTATGCTTAATTATTAGGGTTTAAATAATTAAGAATAAAAATGAGCGTCAAAATTAAATATTAGATAAAGCCGATATCTATTAAGAAACTTTTAGTGGGCGTGACAAGGATTACGGATATATAAAGAATGCCGAAATCCGAGTTATAACGAAGAAGTTATGACCTGTCGAAGTTTCGCGACAAAACCGGCACGGGGCCGAATGTCGTAAAAAGTGAGTTTTCGATAAACTACTTTTTGGCCTTAGTGATCTAAACGAAACTCGTAGTGTTCGTTAAACCGAGAGTAGGTATAAAAAGAACACCCAAATCTGACTTCGTATGAGGAAGTTATGATTTTTCGAAGTTTCAGCTTAGTAGTAGACAGCTAAAAACTCGAATTTTAGATCGAGTGTTTTTTAGCCGACACGACCTAAATGAGAATCGAAGGTCTCGTCACTAGTAGCACAACGGTAAAAAGTCTGACGAAAACGGACGTCGGATGAAGAAGTTATGAATTTTTAACGGATTTCCTGTCCCGGTCTGTTAACAATAATAATATAAAAATTAAAGTCAAAATTAGCCAACGAAGTCTAAACGAAAGTTGTAGAGCGTAATTTTACCTACGCGTGCATATAAAAAACGTCAAAAACGGAGCTCGTATGCGAAAGTTATGGATTTTAGAAGTTTTGGCGCGAAAATTGAGAAATAATGCCAAAACTGGGAATTTTCGCACACGTGGACTTCGGCCACGTGTCCTCGCCTCGCATGTGCCACGTGTCCGAAATGAGGCTAAGTCATCCGAGCTGCTAAAGCGGTCCAATGCATGTCCGACGCGTGTCTACTATCACATGTCCGAAGCCCGCGCAAGAAGCCATGAAGCCCCTACTTCGGACCCTAGACTTCGGTCCAATCAGGAGAGGACAGCGAGGCCTTCGCACGCACAGCCCATGTGCGAGCACCTGCGCACCCTCGCCTGCGGACCCCACCTTCCCTAGCCGACTTCGGACCCTATAAATAGAAGGGGTATGCGACCCTTCCCAGTTAGTTTTGGAATTTTGCCATATTTAGCCCCTTTCTTCATATTTTCTTCATCTTAACATCCCCCAAAGCCCCGGTATCGATTATAACCCCCGGAATACGCCACGAAGAGCCCGAGAAGCCCGGAAAATTTATCTTTTCGGTTTCGTACGGGAGTACTTTATCGGCATTTTCCCTATACTTTTGTTTGGAAGAGCTTTGGAGTCTTTGTTCTTTTATGAAGTGATCGGACGAGCTTCTTGAGTTAGTGATATAGATCATGAGTTAAATAGTGTATGTGTGATGAAAGGTGAGTTGGATAGATGAGATGATCAGTGATATAGATCATGAGTTGAGAGTGAGTGGTGAAATATGAGAAAAGCCCTTACCTAAACGTTGGCGTGAGTGGTGCAATATGAGAAAAGCCCTTACCCAAACGTTGACCCCCGTCATTTAGCAGAGTATGGATGACAACCATGGACTGTTCTAGAAGGTCTGTGGAACACTAGCAGGTTCGCAACCTGTAGGTGTTAATGGACTTGAGTGTTCATTCGCTGTACTCTATTCCCCTCATGAGTGCCTTTAGGGCATGTATGGCTGGGGAAACCCCTAAGTATGTTCATCAGTTGTATGGAAAACCCATTGACATGTATTGCGGGGGGGGGGGGGGGGGGGGGGGGGGGACACCCGTGGGAAATACCGTCGATGAATAAGAGCTATGGACTTAGCATATGGAAAATCCACTGACATGTATTGCGGGGGGGGGGGGGGGTGGTGGGGGGGACTCCCGTGGGAAATACTGTCAATGAAAAAGAGCTATGGACTTAGCACATGGCGACGATGTGACTTCGTGCCTATTTGACATAATTTGCTGAAGGAAAGCAATATTGTCACCCCGATGTTTGTCTTATTTGACATATATTGCAGAGGGAAGCAATGTTGTCACTTTATAGGTTGTTTTATGTTAGGATGTCTTGTTTGACATAAATTGCTGAGGAAAGCAATGCTGTCACCCCTTGTGAAAATCCTTAGACTAGGTCCCTTGTGATAGTTGTTTTAGGGATGTAAAGTGAGGATAATAGGAATGGGTAATTATTAGGGTTATTTTGGTTGATGAAATTAATAAATTTATTGTTGATTGAGAACTTAATAAGTTTATTATTTATTGTGGGTTGAAAACCCTATATGCTCACCAGGCTCCCAAGTCTGACCCACTCAGTTTATTTGTATCACAGGTATCGATACGCAGTTGCTTTACACTGAGAGATTAAAAGAGAAGTAGATCACTAGTGTAAATGAATGTATGTTTTGTTTATGCTTATGTTTTTGTATTGACAATGACATCCCAATGGTTTACGTCAATAAAATACATTTCTTCGGAAATGATTTGGTAACATATTTATCATGTTTTTCTGGGAACAAATTCCGCAACACTTTTAATCAAATGATTGCTCTGAAATTATTTTAAAAGCATAAATTAAATCGGTCTTTTCTGGCCGTGAAATTGGGGATGTCACAGTTGGTATCAGAGCATTAGTTTAAGTGAACTAAGAAATTGTAGGATTTCTAGACTTAAACTTAGAATGCTAAGTGATGATTGCGAGATGAGTGTCTACCATATTTTAGACACGAGCACTAGTTTATTTTAGGAAGAATGCCTAAAATGCTTTTATATGCTAAATGTTTTGTGTTATAGCTATAATGATGCTATTATTTGTTCGGATCTATGGTCTGTTGCCGACCGGATCTGGAAACCTTATGTGTGTAGGATTCTAAGCGTATGATTACGAGATTAGAACTAACATGTAAACGTTTCGAAGTGATAAGGAGATTTATACGTCTATCATAAATAAAGCTTTCCTATCTTAAATTCTCGCCCGGTATACCGAACGTTTGTTTGGGTGTACAAAATATTATGGTGAAGACTCGTAGAGAATTGAGTAGATGGAGGAAATGAAAAGCTTATGATAGTGAATGATACCTATCAGAAGATATCGTAAGAGTGGTATCTTGTCTTTAGAATATGTCTAATAAAATAATGGAACGTTTAGAGGGGTACGGTACGTCAGAAGTACACCTCCGATTGGCAGGATGATGAATGGTTGGTGTAATTCTTGAAGTTGTCCCATCATCTGGAATTTCTATCACCAACCAAGTTGAAGTAGAATTGATGATTGAAGATACGCATGGAAGAAGTCCTAGTAGAGTCTAGGAAAATTCTATGATTAATTGGACACGTCCTAGTAGAGTCTAGGAAAATTCTATGATTAATTGGACACATTCGTATGTGTTAAATTGTTTTGTGATTTTAGGACTTGGGGACTACGAGACAGTACTTGGGACGAGTATGAGTAGGTGTGAATAGTAGTAGAGATCTATACTAATGGAAGCACAGGACTCACACTTGGATCAGGGAAAGTCACAAGGTTACCAAGGAACTCATAATTGATTCTGTCTTATTCTAGTCTGTCGTTACCATCATTTCGGTAATGACTAAGAAGATGATTGTTATTCCGACCCTAGAGGTCATATCAAATTGAGTCCGACTACGATGAGTTTGTTACGTGGTTCAGAGAACCAAGTTCGATGTAGCAGTTGCTTAAGCCGAATTGAAGTAAAGGATGATCAAAGCGATCAATAGAAGTATCGCGTTCGTTGTTAAAGAAGTTGGGTTAGGTTGTGTTCTGACCCAAAGGGATAAAGTGATAGCGTATGCATTGAGGCAATTGAAGGAGCATGAAAAGAACTACCCCACTCATAATCTGGAGTTGGCAGTGGTAGTATTCGCCTTAAAGATAGGGAGGCACTATCTTTATGGTACTAAATGCAAACTTTTCACTGATTATAAGAGTCTTCAATATCTCTTTAATCAGAAGGAATTGAGCATGAGGCAACGACGCTGACTAGAGTTACTCAAGGACTACGACTGTGAGATACTTTACCACCCTGGTAAAGCAAATGTTGTTGCTAATGCTCTCAGTCGGAAGGTAAATCTTGAAAGGAAGAGGCCAAGAGCGTTGAGAATTGAAGTTGTCTCTACAATTGTGGAAAGTATAAAGAAAGCTCAGGAGGAAGCTTTAGAGAAAAATGACCGAAAGGAGGAACGTTTGGGATAAAACGTTGGTGTTTGATACAAACGGTCAAGGACTGAAGGTATTCAAAGGTAGGATTTGGGTACCTAAGATGGGAGGAGTAAGAGATCTTCTGATGGAAGAAGCTCACAAGACCATGTACTCGATTCATCCCGGCAGTATAAAAATGTATAGGGATCTAAAACCCTATTACTGATGGCCGACGATGAAGCTCGATGTTGCTAAGTATGTGGCCGAGTACGTAACATGTGCTAGGGTTAAGGCACAACATCGGAAACCGTATGGGAGTTTAGAACCTTTACCTGTACCCATGGGTAAATGGGAAGGTATCACTATGGATTTTGTGACTAAACTGCCCAGAACAAGGAACGGTCACGACATGATTTAGGTGGTCGTTGATCGCTTCACTAAGAGTACGAATTTCATAGCAGCCAACGAGACATGGTCTATGGATAAACTTGTGAATTCTTACGTGAAGGAAAGTGTGAGGCTTCACGGTGTTTCATTAACGATTGTATCCGATCGTGACAGCCGTTTTACCTCAAGGTTTTGGAGGAGTCTATAAGAGGAATTGGGTACCAAGTTGTATTTGAATACATCTTACCATCCACAAACCGATGGTCAGAGCGAACGAACAATTCAAACATTGGAGGATATGCTGAGAGCATGTACCCTAGAATTCCAAGGTAACTGGGGTAAACACTTACCTCTAGTAGAATTTTCCTATAATGATAATTTCCACTCGAACATCTAGATGGCACCTTATCACGCTTTGTATGGAGTAAAGTGTCGAACGCTGTCATGTTGGCTGGAAGCTGGGGAAAAGCAGTTTATGGGACTTGAAATAGTCCATCAGACTGCTGAAAAGTTGAAAGTGATTAAGGAAAGGAGGTTAGCTGCTCAAGAGAGCTATGCTGACAATAAAAGACAACCGATATCATTCGAAGTTGGAGATTCGATTTTACTTAAAGTCTCGCCGTGGAAGGGACTTATAAGGTTTGGTAGAAGGGAAAAATTGAGTCCAAGGTTTATTGGACCATTTAAAGTTCTTCAGAGGATCGAGAATCAAGCTTACAAGCTAGAACTACTGGAAGAACTGGAGGGTATTCATAATACCTTTCATGTGTGTTATTTGAGAAAGTTCACAAGAGATATGCCCGACATAATTCCCATTTCTGAATTAAGGTTGGATGAAAAGAAGAGGTTGATTGAAGAACCTGAGGCAATCGTTGACCGTAAGACTAAGAAGTTGTGACACAAAGTGGTCGATTTAGTGCTTGTGCATTGGAAACATATGAATGGGCCAAATCTCACCTGGGAAACGGAGAGTGACATGATGAGTCACTACCCGTATTTGTTTGCTGATGTGTAATTCCGGGGACAGAATCATTCTAAGGGGGAGAGAATTGTAACGCCCGTGTTTCTACGCTAGGCATTAATATTGACATAATATTATAGTTTAACCTTTGTAACTCATTTAGAAGAAATGAAAATGAATTATGTGAATATTATGTGAAAATTATGTGTTTTATGCTTGATTATTAGGGTTTAAATAATTAAGAATAAAAATGAGCGTCAAAATTAAATATTAGATAAAGCCGATATCTATTAAGAAACTTGTAGTGGGCGTGACAAGGATTATGGATATATAAAGAATGCCGAAATCTGAGTTATAACGAAGAAGTTATGACCTGTCGAAGTTTCGCGACAAAACCGGCACGGGGCCGAATGTCGTAAAAAGTGAGTTTTTGATAAACTACTTTTTGGCCTTAGTGATCTAAACGAAACTCGTAGTGTTCGTTAAACCGAGAGTAGGTATAAAAAGAACACCCAAATCTGACTTCGTATGAGGAAGTTATGATTTTTCGAAGTTTCAGCTTAGTAGTAGACAGCTAAAAACTCGAATTTTCGATCGAGTGTTTTTTAGCCGACACGACCTAAATGAGAATCGAAGGTATCGTCATTAGTAGCACAACGGTAAAAAGTCTGACGAAAACGGACGTCGGATGAAGAAGTTATGAATTTTTAACGGATTTCCTATCCCGGTCTAATAAAAATAATAATATAAAAACTAAATTCAAAATTAGACAACGAATTCTAAACGAAAGTTGTAGAGCGTAATTTTACCTACGCGTGCATGTAAAGAACATCAAAAACGGAGCTCGTATGCGAAAGTTATGGATTTTCGAATTTTTGGCGCAAAAATCGAGAAATAATGCCAAAACCGGGAATTTTTGCACACGTGGACTTCGGCCACTTGTCCTCGCCTCGCATGTGCCACGTGTCCGAAATGAGGCTGAGTCAGCTGCTGAAGCTGTCCAATGCCTGTCTGACGCGCTACTATCACATGTCCGAAGCCCTCGCAAGAAGCCACGAAGCCCCTACTTCGGACCCTAGACCTCGGTCCAATCAGGAGAAGACAGCGAGGCCTTCGCACGCGCAGCCCATGTGCGAGCACCTGTGCACCCTCGCCTGCGGACCCCACCTTCCCTAGCCGACTTCGGACCCTATAAATAGAAGGGGTATGCGACCCTTCCTGGTTAGTTTTGGAATTTTGCCATATTTAGCCCCTTTCTTCATATTTTCTTCATCTTAACATCCCCCAAAGCCCCGATATCGATTATAACCCCCGGAATACGCCACAAAGAGCCCGAGAAGCCCGAAAAATTTATCTCTTCAGTTTCGAAGCCCGACCCTTGCAGAGCCCGGTTTCTCAATAAAACTCCCGGTTTTATTAGAAACGATCGTTTTAGGAAACGAACTGCTGCCCGATTTTCATTAAATCAGGTGAGTGTGTAGTTACTTTCACCTTACACATATATATGAAGTATTTTGTTTCAAAATACGTGCTATGTGTAATTATATTGATTGTTTAATTAAGGTGACTGTTGAATAGATGTTTTATACAAGTTTTAAACTGTATATATATATATATATATATATATATATATATATATATATATATATATATATATATTTATCTACAAATATGTTGGGTAAAACATGGGTAGATGAATTAGATGATGTGTGATGAAATAAAAGTGATGCGAGTTATCGATGTTTGAGATGATCTAGTCATCTAGTAGAGTATAGACAACGGCCACAAACTATTTTAGATAGTCCAGTGGAACGTTAGTAGACTTGTAATCGGTACGTATGTTTGAACTATATGTTCATAAAGTGTTCTTGAACTATCTGTTCATTAGGTGTTTTTGAACTATGTGTTCATCTGTTAGTTCTTCTTTTTGACACTATTATGTGTCGGGGTACGGGAGCGTACGGGAGTACTTTATCAGTATTTTCCCTATACTTTTATTTGGAAGAGCTTTGGAGTCTTTGTTCTTTTATGAAGTGATCGGACGAGCTTCATGAGTTAGTGATATAGATCATGAGTTAAATAGTGTGTGTGTGATGAAAGGTGAGTTGGATAGATGAGATGATCAGTGATATAGATCATGAGTTGAGAGTGAGTGGTGAAATATGAGAAAAGCCCTTACCGAAACGTTGGCGTGAGTGGTGCAATATGAGAAAAGCCCTTACCCAAACGTTGACCCCCGTCATGCAGCAGAGTATGGATGACAACCATGGACTGTTCTAGACGGTCTGTGGAACACTAGCAGGCTCGCAACCTGTAGGTGTTAATGGACTTGAGTGTTCATTCGTTGTACTCTATTCCCCTCATGAGTGCCTTTAGGGCATGTATGGCTGGGGAAACCCGTTAGTATGTTCATCAGTTGTATGGAAAAACCATTGACATGTATTGCGGGGGGGGGGGGGGGGGGGGGAACACCCGTGGGAAATACCGTCGATGAATAAGAGCTATGGACTTAGCATTTGGAAAACCCACTGACATGTATTGCCGGGGGGGGGGGGGGGCTCCCGTGGGCAATACTGTCAATAAATAAGAGCTATGGACTTAGCACATGGCGACGATGTGACTTCGTGCCTATTTGACATAAATTGCTGAAGGAAAGAAATATTGTCACCCCGATGTTTGTCTTATTTGACATATATTGCAGAGGGAAGCAATGTTGTCACTTTATAGGTTGTTTTATGTTAGGATGTCTTGTTTGACATAAATTGCTGAGGAAAGCAATGCTGTCACCCCTTGTGAAAATCCTTAAGCTAGGTCCCTTGTGATAGTTGTTTTAGGGACGTAAAGTGAGGATAATGGGAATGGGTAATTATTAGGGTTATTTTGGTTGATGAAATTAATAAATTTATTGTTGATTGAGAACTTAATAAGTTTATTATTTATTGTGGGTTGAAAACCCTATATGCTCACCAGGCTCCCAAGCCTGACCCACTCAGTTTATTTGTATCACAAGTATCGATACGAAGTTGCTTTACACTTAGAGATTAAAAGAGAAGTAGATCACTAGTGTAAATGAATGTAAGTTTTGTTTATGCTTATGTTTTTGTATTGACAATGACATCCCAATGGTTTACGTTAATGGCCTTTATTTTGGAAGGGTCCACGTGAATTCCCTCTTCGCTATAAACGTGACCCAAGAATTCGACTCTTCGAATCCAAAATTCGCACTTAGATAACTTCGCGTAGAGCTTCTCTGATCGTAATGTTTCTAAGACCTGACGCAGGTGTTGACTATGCTCCTCTTTACTTCGAGAGTAGATAAGCATGTCATCGATGAATACAATGACGAACTGATCCAAGTAAGGATGGCACACCCTATTCATTAAGTCCATGAATACTGCGGGCATATTGTTCAATCCGAATGGCATCACTACAAACTCGTAGTGTCCATAACGAGTTCGGAAGGCTGTCTTCGGAACATCCTCATCTAGCACTCGTAACTGATGATATGCGGATCTCAGATCAATCTTTGAAAAGTAATTCGGCCCTTGCAGTTGGTCGAACAAGTCGTCTATGCGAGGTAGAGGGTAACGATTCTTGACGGTAAGCTTGTTTAGTTCTCTGTAGTCGATGCACATACGGAACGATCCGTATTTCTTCTTCACGAACAAGACCGGTGCTCCCCAGGGTGAGAAGCTTGGTCTAATAAATCCCTTGCTGAGCAGTTCGTTAAGTTGACCGGATAGCTCCTGCATCTCAACTTGTGCTAGACGATAGGGCGATTTGGATACTGGGGTAGCCCCTGGAACTAAGTCGATTCTGAAATCGACTTGACGCTGTGGAGGTAATCCTGGTAGTTCTTTTGGAAAGATGTCGGGAAAGTCGCGTACTTCTGGGATGTTCTTTATATCTTTCGTCTCTTGGCTCATATCGACAACATGAGCAAGGAATGCATGACATTCCTTTCTTAAGTACTTTTGGGCTTGTATGCTCGAGATGATACGAAGGTTCGTTCCTGGTTTGTCGCCGTAGATAACTAGGGTTTCGTTAGACGGTAGACTAAGACGAATACTCAACCAATCCATGCCGATAATGACATCGAAACTTTTAATGGAGACCGGCATGAGGTCGATTGGAAATGAATGACTATCTAGAGTTAGGGTACATCCTATGTATATGCAGCTAGTGCTCTCAGTTTTTCTGTTAGCCATTTCTACAGTGAACGGTTCTTTCAGTGCGCGTGGCTTTTGTTTAAGTAAGTGTGCAAATTTCTGGTTCACGAAACTCCTCTCCGCTCCACTATGAAACATGTGACATCCCCATTTTCACGGCCAGAAAAGACCGATTTTGTTTATGCTTTATAAAAAAATAAGAGTACTTCTTTTGATAAAAAATGTTGCGGAATTTGTTCCCAGTAAAACATGATAAATACGTAATCAAAGCATTTCTGAAGAAATGTATTTTTTATTCATTTTAAAACATTTGGGATGTCATTCGTCAATACAGAAACATAAGAATAAACAGAACTTACATTCATTTACACTAGTGATCTACATCTCTTTAATCTCTCAGTGTAATGTAACTTCATATCGACACCTGTGATACAAATAAGCTTGAGTGGGTCAGGTTGGGAAACCTGGTGCGTACATAGGGTTTTCAACCCACACTAATATAATTATTATGTTTAATCGTCAAACAATTAACCTAATTACCCATCTCCATTATCTTCGTTATTCGTAAGGGTCTACCCTAAGAATCATCTATCATGCATTCGTTCATTCCGAAGTCCATTGCCTCCAGGGTTCAAATGACAGGCACTAAGTCCATAGCTGCCAATGCTCGTTCATAAAGCACTAATTCCACAGCTGCTAAAGTTCATTCATTAGGAACTAAATCCATAGCTACAAGTGTTTATCTAATAGGTACTAAATCCATAGCTACCAACGTTTATCTAACAGGTACTAAGTCCATAGCTACCGGCGTTTATCCAATAGGCACTAAGTCCATAGTTGCCGATGTTATTTATTAGTCACTAAGTCTATAGCTGCCAATGTTCACTCGTATCATCTTTCATCTCTCATCATTCATCTACCCATGTTTTACCCAACATATTCGTAGATATAAAATACATATACAGTTTAAATTATTTAAAACATGTATAAAATCGTTCATCCAACATAGTTAGCAAGTATACAGGTTATATGCACACATATCATGTAATTTATATAAAATACTTCATATCTATGTGTAAGATGAAAGTAACTATGCACTAACTTGATAAGGTGGTGGCTCGGTAGTCGGACACCGCTTCGTTTACTTTAAAATAATTTCCTTCGACGAAACCTAGTATTATTACCACTAGATTTTAGTCTAATATTACCGTGACTAATTATTAGTCTCATTATTATTATTATTATATAAGCGTTTAAACAATATTTTCCAACCACTATATACAGACAAGGGCCAGACATAAAAACTGATGGGCAGGATCATATTGGCATATAACACTTCTGAAATCCAACAACCCAGGCGGCCCTTCAAACCGGATTTCCCGTATCACGAGTGGTTAAAAAGATATTATAACGACACTTATATAACCCATAATAATAGCTCAAATAATTATTATAAGGTCCTAATAACGTTACTATATTTAAATAAAAGCTATATTAAAAATTAGGTAGGCGTATCTTACCTACGAGGGGGTTTGGCTAGAAGCCGTGCTCTGCAGGGGCAGAACTTCCGAGCCGAAAGCTCTTCTTCTCGGAGCCGTCGAGCGCTCCGGGATTTCTTCGAGCGCTAGGGGAGTTTTTGGGAGGTTTAGAGAGAGTGTAGAGAGAAGAAAGAATGGGAAAGGTGTGAAGAAAATGAGGGTGAGAGAGGTTCTATATATAGGGTGAAATAGGGCTGAACTTAGTGCCACATGTCACCATCTGGTGGCAAGACTTGGGGAGAAAGCAATGGCCAAGATTGTGTCACGTCACCCATTTTCCCGCAGCACACTTCCGACTTCTAAAATCCGTAACTTTCTCATACGAGCTCCTTTTTTAATGTTCTTTATATCCACGTGTAGGTAAAAAATAAGGTCTACAACTTTCATTTTGACTCCGTCGGCTAATTCTCGACCGATCTTAAATTTAACAGTAGGAGGAGATTATACTGTTAAATGACCGCGAAAAATTCGTAACTCTTTCATACGGACTCCGTTTTCATCTTTCTTTTTATCGTTGACTTCCTATTAATGAGATCTTCAAATCTCATTTAGGTCGCGTTGGTCAAAAACCGCTCGATCAAAAATTTGAGTTTCGGGCCGTGCACTCCTATGCCAAATCTTAGAAATTCATAACTTCCTCATACGAAGTCAGATTTGGGCATTATTTTTATGCACGCTCTCGGTTTAACGTATACTACAACTTTTGTTTAGATCACTAAGGCCAAAAAGTCCTCTATC
The DNA here is from genome assembly GCF_052849685.1 of Lactuca virosa. NCBI lineage: Eukaryota > Viridiplantae > Streptophyta > Magnoliopsida > Asterales > Asteraceae > Lactuca > Lactuca virosa. Next base: position 321,642,388 of record NC_136429.1, read on the forward strand.
GTAAATTCATTAATTACGTCTCCCGGTGCTGTGCCGGTTTTGCCGTAAAACTTCGACGGGTCATAACTTCTTCGTTATAACTCGGATTTCGGCATTCTTTATATGTACGGAACCCTTGTAACATATACTACCACTTGGTTAAGATTAATCCTTATAAATAATATTCCATCAATAACTCATTTTTGATGCTTCTTGTCTCTAAATTGATTAGCCCGAATGTGTGGGCGTTACAAAACCGTATGCATGCATATGAGTTATCGAGGAGAAACGTACCAGTGACCACTGTAGGGTCTGCTACAGCTTCCTCATGGCCTATAGCCAAAACTCTTCCCACTCCGCCATCATTCCCTGCCTTCGGGCAGTTCCTCTTGTAGTGACCCACCTCGCCACATCCGTAGCAAGCCTGGCCCACACCAACGCCGGGGACTTGGGTGATTGGCCTAGCCGGAGCTTTGCAGAAAGGGGCAGTGTTCCCTTTCCTGTTGCAGTTTACCCACTGCATTTCCCGGCAGGGTCCATTGTGGTGGAAGCTGCACTTGTTGCACTTGGTCAAGCTCCCAGCATACTGCTTCATCGGCGCAGTAGCAGTAGGTGTTATCGCAGCATGAACAGCTACGACCTGCTGATTTTTGGCAGAGTTCTTTGCCGCTTTGTTCTTCTTGTTATCCCAGAACTTCCGCTTGTTGTCAGCGGCTTTGGATGGTTCTGGGATGACCAGGGTTGTTGTCATTGTTGGGGTGTGGACTCCATGATCAATGATCCGCTGTGCCAATCGCTTGGCACTGTCGAAGGTAGTGGGGTTTGAGGACAAGACATTCCCCTGGAATGGAGGCACCAGCCCCCAGATATACCTCTCAACTTTCTTTCCCTCAGTAGGGACCATTCCCGGACATAGCGCCACTAGATCGCTGAACCTGGCTGTGTAGGCAACTATGTCGGAGCCCTTCATGGTTAAGCTCCAAAGTTCCTGTTCAAGTTTCTCAACCTCGCCCCTCGGGCAGTATTCTTCAATATGAGCTCCTTCAGAGCTTCCCATCCCATAGCATAAGCCACTATAAGGGTTAGTAACTTGACATGGCTATTGCACCATGTTAGGGCTCTGTCCGTGAAGGTGCAAGCATCAAATTTAACTTTGCTCCCTTCCGGACAGGAGCAGATCTCGAAGATCGACTCCGTTTTCTCAAACCATTGCGAGAGTGCAATGATTCCACCAGTCCCGTTAAAGGTCCTGAGCTTGAAGTTGGTGAAATCCTTATACGAGCACTCTCTAGAGCGCACTGGAGCATCACCTTGAGTGGAATGCACAGTTGTTATACTCCCGGTAGTACCACTAGCACTGAATTGAGCTAGGGCTGCCGTAACAGCCACATTCACTGTAGCTTGGATAGCTGCTGGATTGTATTATGGAGGAGGTAGTGGAGTTTGAGCTGGAGTTATCGGAGTAGTGCGCTTGTTTGATCTACGAGGAGGCATCTTGTAGCTATAAGTTCACAAAGATGAAGATATTGGTAAGCATTCAATAGTGAGCAAATGAGAGTGATCCATGGACTAACTCACCATATCCCAACAAAACAGATGAGAGTATGATTCAAATAGAGATCTAAAAATAGAAGGATGAAAGCATTTGGATAAAGATTTCCCATGAGATTAGATATTTGTCAATAATATTGGTATTAAAGATGTAACGAGTTCGGGAAAATGACCTAGGAGTAGGTCTTACATCAAACCAGAATAAGAAAATTTTGACAGCATAAAGACCTAGCACACTGAAAGTTCAAGGTCTTAAGATAAACATGAAATTTATACTAGAGTTTATACATAGACCTAAGCTATATCCAAAAGACAAAGTAGAGTAGACTCTACTTGCGACGAGAACTGCTCGGATGAGCCTTTGATTCTGCCTGATGACGCTCCATTTCCAACATACGCCTTTCGAACGTTGGCTGTCGTGCTCGAAGTTCCCTGACTTCAACTTGGGTTGCAGTAAGTTCTCTCTACAGGACCTCATTGTGGTCTAGAGTTCTACCATGAGCAGCTTGTAGATGGCGAATACGACTGTATTGACTCCCGCATCAGCATCAACTTCCATGACTCTGTTGATGGCTACCCTACCCTGCTCGTCATTCCGAGAAACCCTGCGAACCAGAATAGGCAGGATTCTGTCTGCTGAGCCTCCCTCGCTCAGATTGTAGAAGCTTTGGTCTCCATTGTATGGTATGGGTTGACCCTGCTCTTGACTCCACCTACCCAAGTTGTCAGCCCACAAAGGCGCCGGGCCTTGAAAAGCCGGACGAGGGTTAGGATTTGGGATTGGAGCCACTAAGGGTAGATCATTGACTTCTGGCTCTGAGTTAGAATCCCCTGGGAAGTTTTCTGTGAAGTCATCATCTAAAGGAATTGCATGGTTCTGTTCTGGCTCTGCATCGAGCCAGCCACCATTTCCTTGGTTGGGGAAGTACGGGTCACCGGGGAGATGGAATCCAACCATGTTATCTACGCGAGAATAGGGGTAAAAAAATAGTTAATAGACGTACTACTTAAGATAATTATAGGATGATCCTTACCAGTTACTCTAATATTTGCGTAGTGCATACCAGTCACATGTAACCAAGATAGAATAGACCTTCGAATAAGTGACCCTAACTCTAAGTCCACAACCAAACAAGGAACAAGAAGTAAAGAAAAGATCACAGATTCTAAGTCTATGACACCTTAGTCACATATAACCTTAGTGTATCTACTGAGCAACTATTGACATACTAGTAAAGACTTTTTAGTTCGCACATAAGTAATTATACTAACACAAAATACTCCTATAGTATTTTTTAAGTTTATTTTATGTTCTAAAGTTTTCATTGTAGTAGTGTTGGTAAGTTTTTAGACTTGCTGCAACACCACAACCATTCCTAGGCATATGCTAATCACTTCTTGGAAAGATATAGTTGATCAGACTATATCACTCCCAGATCTGATTATATGTCCCCAAGCCTACTTGTGTTGTCCAACAACGACAATACTTTGGTTATGTTCTAGTATGACACTGATCCTAATATGAATGCTTGTATAAATACTTTACTAAAATATTTTATTATTTAAAAGTATTAACTCTTGGTCAGAGTATTTTAATCCCGATGTGTTTATAGTTGTATATCTTTTATGGGTTGATATACTGAATTCACTATAAACAGAGCTCTCATACCAATCTGTCACACCCCCAAACCAGAACGGCGGAAACGTTCGGGGGCTGAGGACGTCATGTTTAGTATCATAACAATGCACAATAGTAAAACAAGCAACGACATCATCCATTGCATTAATAATATAATTTAATACAAGTGCATTCTGTGTATAGATTGGAAGACACCAAAATATGAATCAAAATAAAAGACGAGTCTCGAATGTGTTCCGTCTTCTCAAAACCTGGTCCAGTGTACCTGTCTACTGGTGACCTGAGAATACAAGTTATTTTAAAAGAGTAGATCAGCATTAAAGCTGGTGAGTTCATAAGTATTTTAGTGTCAATTGTTTGTATAAGTTTGATGAAAGTTTTTGTAAGAGTTTGATGTAAAGTTTGTAAGTGTTTGATGTAAATGTTTGTATACTTCCTAGAAAATCCTATATTTTCTACTAAAGTAGTCTTCTACCAAGACCCGACTGTTTTGTATGTTTGTTCTTTTGTAAAAGTGAGTGTTTTTCCCATGTATGACTATTATTACCAGAAAATAGTTTACATTACCGTTTATGTGAGAAGATCACAATATGAATGTAATGGGAAAATGACGATGTACAGTAGTATTGTATATAGTAAGTTCGGATGTACTAACTACCTTAAACCAATTGTTTAATTAAGGTAAAATGTGATGAGATTATAACCATACTTGATTGACTAGTAAAACACGACGATCAAAGACGTCGAAATGGTATTACATTCGTCACCCGTAGACCTGCAGGTCCCACCGTAGCTAGCAGCAAGGTGTAGGATGGTCAATCCCGTATAGATCTATACAAAAATTCACGCTCTCCCTCCAGGAGACTCTGGTTACAAAACGTGACACAGCAGTACATTGTCGTGCCATGAAGTAGTGGCTCACATTAATGTTATATTGTTCTTGTATTTGTATAGTATGTTCTCTCTGTTCTAGTGTATAGTATGTTCTCTCTGTTCTAGTCTATTGTATGTTCTCTCTGTTCTAGTGTATAGTATGTTCTCTCTGTTTCTCGTTATCGTATGTTTGAACTGACTCATGTATGAACTGAACGCTTGTATGTTTCATTGTTCTAGAAATAGTGAGTAGTAATCCTCTAAACTATACCTGTTATAGTTTACTAGTACTGTTTTTGAATGACTGATCATGTTTATACACCTTTGCTACCCAAAGATATTGAACTGATGAAAGAACTTTTATTTCTATACACATATACATAATATATAACTAAGATTTAAACGACACCCGGACAAACAACCGATACCCTAAGTTCACAACCAAACAAGGAACATGAAATAAAGCGAGTTATCAGTCCTAAGCCCTTTCAACCTTATTTATATAACTATATCTATATAGACATGATTTTGATAATATAAGTTTAAAAGAGTTTGATAAAGAGTTTAGTATATAAAAGAGTTTTTACCATTTGAATGATTATAGATGACTTGATGTCAGTTTATAAAATGTTTTGAAATAGTTTGTTTGATAACACAGTTTTGAAGTATAAGAAATCCACTTGTTTGATAGTTATTAATCACATGTGATTGATACAATAACTATAATGTTTTCTACATGTATTCCCCCCCATAAAAGCATTTAAAATCATTTAACAGAGAAGTTAGGGGTATGAGCTCACCTGTAGTTAGTGATTCGAATGTAAGATCGATATAGGATGCTAAGTGTCAAGTGAAGTCCCGAGCACAAACAGATCCTAATAAGCATATAATGACACATCTATGTATATACTTACTGTATATAACAACTAATCATGTTAGGGAACAAGCTTAGGGACTAGGAAACACTTGGAATGAAGTGTTACAATCACATATGATTGTATAATGGGTGTTCACGGCCACACAAGGGTGTCTTTACGGCCAAGATGTGTTCACACCCAAGGTGTTTACGACCAAGATGTGTTCACGGCCAAGGTACTTAATCTTAAGAAAGGTTTGCAGCCCTAACTTGCATCTATGAAGTGTTTGCGGTCCTAATCTTGGTCTTAAGAAGGTTCACGGCCAACATCATGATGATAAGAAGGGTTTATGGCCAAGGGAGAGTTTACGGCCGTAAACTCTTAATGATCATGCTAAAATGGTCGATTTTTGGTTGTAATTCATGAGCTTCTAATGGATAACTAGTATATGGAAAGGATACTTACGTTTTGGAAGCTTGAAGGGTTGATTACGGGCCAAAGAACGAGTTCGTGTTCTTGGTGTTCTTGATGATTTGAAGATCTAACCCAAAAGAGATGCATTCACAGATGAAATCATAGGGTTTTACTAGATCAAGAAGGATATCAACTAATAAAGAAAAAATCACTTACTTATTTGACGAGAAATCGAAGTGTTCTTGATGATACTTGAGAGAGAAATGAGTGTTCTTGACTTGAAGATGTGAGAAGTGAAGAAAAATGAAGGAAAATCATACTTAAGGAGTAGAGTTCACGGCTAGACAAGAATTTACGGCCGTAAACTCCTTGTGATGGAGTTTTCCAGCTTGAATGCTACACAATGAACTCTAGTAGATACTTCCTAACACTCAATCCATGAATTTACTAGGCTTAGACCACTCCAACAGACCCTTAACAATGCTAAAAGATAGCAGAAACAAGTCTGACTTTTGATTGAATTGAATGGCTTTACAAGATAGAAATTTTGGGTTGTCACATCATCCCCCCGTTAGAGAGAATTTCGTCCGGAATTAGAGTTCAAGCAAATACAAATAACTAAGTAAAAAGATGAGGATATTTCAGTTTCATTTGATCCTCGCGCTCCCAAGTGAATTCAGGTCCCCGCTTGGCATTCCAGCGAACCTTCACTATCGGGATACGACTTTGCTTCGTTTGCTTGACCTCTCGGTCCATGATCTCTACTGGTTGTTCCACGAAGTTAAGGCTCTCGTTGATCTCGATCTCGTCGAGTAGGATTACAAGAGTCTCATCGGATAGACACTTTTTCAAGTTCGAAACGTGGAAAGTAGGGTGTACGTTGCTAAATTCGTGAGGTAGTTTGAGTTTGTAAGCTACAGGGCCGATTCTAGTGAGAATCTCGAAAGGCCCTACGTTCCTTGGATTTAGCTTCCCACGCTTTCCGAAGCATATCAATCCCTTCCAAGGTGAGACCTTCAATAGAACACGGTTACCAACCTGGAATTCCAAAGGTTTCCTTCTCTTGTCTGCGTAGCTTTTCTGTCGGTCTCTAGAGGTTTTCAATCGTTCACGAATCTGAACGATCTTCTCTATCGTTTCCCGAATGATTTTCGGACCTGTGAGAGTGCTGTCAGAAACTCGTCCTTTAGCTAACCGTGTGTCACCCACCTCAGCCCATCATAGAGGGGATCTGCACTTCCAGCCATAGAGGGCTTCAAATGGAGCAGCCTTTATGCTCGTGTGATAACTGTTATTGTAGGATAACTCGACAAGGGGTAAATGAGTATCCCATGCCTTCCCAAAGTCTATCACACAGGCTCGCAACATATCTTCCAAAGTTTGAATAGTTCTCTCACTTTGTCCATCGGTTTGCTGATGGTAGGCTGTACTTATGTCCAGCCTAGTTCCTAGGGAACCTTGTAGCGACTGCCAGAACCTTGAAGTGAACATACTATCTCTATAATAGATAATGGATATGGGAACACCATGCAGTCGTACGATCTCCCTATTGTAGGTTCTCGTTAGTTTCTCCATCTTGTCAGTTTCTTTGATAGGCAGGAAGTGTGCGGACTTTGTTAACCTGTCTACGATCACCCAAATGGTATCGAGACCACCCGTTGTCTTCGGCAACTTGGTTATGAAGTCCATTGTGATCCGCTCCCACTTCCATTCAGGTATCTCCGGTTGTTGAAGTAAACCTGAGGGTTTCTGGTATTCGACCTTGACCTTGGCGTAAGTAAGACACTTGCTCACGAAGGTAGCAATCTCTGCTTTCATGTTAGGCCACCAGTATAACGTTTTGAGATCCAGATACATCTTATCTGAACCTGGGTGGACGGAATATCGAGTGTTGTGCGCTTCAGTCATGACCAAGCCTCTGAAACCACCGTGCCTCGGTGTACAGATCTGATCCATGAGATATAAGGCTCCACCACCCTTGACTTCCAACTTTTTCTCCATCCCTCTCAGAGATTCACCCGCCACATTTTCAGGTTTCAAAGGATTCTAGCTGAGCCTTCTTAATTTGTGTGGACAGATGCGAATGGATAGTCGTAGTCAATGATTTGACTCTACGACCAGAGTATTCTTTTTGACTTAGGGCGTCAGCTACTACGTTGGCTTTGTCGGGATGATAACGAATTTCACATTCGTAATCACTGAGTAGCTCGACCCACCATCGTTGTCTCATGTTGAGCTATTTCTGGTCGAATATATGCTGAAGGCTTTTGTGGTCTATAAAGATAGTGCTCTTTGTACCATACAGGTAGTGTCTCCAGATCTTCAGAGCAAACACCACTACTCCTAACTCAAGATCATGTGTGGTGTAGTTGACTTCGTGTGTCTTTATCTGTCTTGAGGCATAGGCGATGACCTTTCCTCATTGCATAAGAACACAGTCTAGCCCTTGGTTGGATGCATCGCAATAAACCACGAAGTCTTCTATCCCTTCTGGGAGGGATAGTATTGGTGCACTGCATAAGGCTCGCTTCAGTGTTTGAAACGCCTTTTCTTGTTTCTCTTACCAGTCAAAGGCCACGCCTTTCTGGGTCAATGTAGTAAGCGGTTTTGCAATCTTAGAGAAGTTCTGAATGAACCTGCGATAGTAGCCAGCGAGGCCTAGAAATTGACGAATTTCTGTAGGCGTCTTCGGTGCTGACCAGTTCTCAATGGCCTTTATTTTGGAAGGGTCCACGTGAATTCCCTCTTCGCTAACAACGTGACCCAAGAATTCGACTCTTCGAATCCAAAATTCGCACTTAGATAACTTCGCGTAGAGCTTCTCTGATCGTAATGTTTCTAAGACCTGACGCAGGTGTTGACTATGCTCCTCTTTACTTCGAGAGTAGATAAGTATGTCATCGATGAATACAATGACGAACTAATCCAAGTAAGGATGGCACACCCTATTCATTAAGTCCATGAATACTGCGGGCACATTGGTCAATCCGAATGGCATCACTACAAACTCGTAGTGTCCATAACGAGTTCGGAAGGCTGTCTTCGGAACATCCTCATCTAGCACTCGTAACTGATGATACGCGGATCTCAGATCAATCTTTGAAAAGTAATTCGGCCCTTGCAGTTGGTCGAACAAGTCGTCTATGTGAGGTAGAGGGTAACGATTCTTGACGGAAGCTTGTTTAGTTCTCTGTAGTCGATGCACATACGGAACGATCCGTATTTCTTCTTCACGAACAAGACCGGTGCTCCCCAGGGTGAGAAGCTTGGTCTAATAAATCCCTTGCTGAGCAGTTCGTTAAGTTGACCGGATAGCTCCTGCATCTCAGCTGGTGCTAGACGATAGGGCGATTTGGCTACTGGGGTAGCCCCTGGAACTAAGTCGATTCTGAACTCGACTTGACGCTGTGGAGGTAATCCTGGTAGTTCTTCTGGAAAGATGTCGGGAAAGTCGCCTACTTCTGGGATGTTCTTTATGTCTTTCGTCTCTTGGCTCATATCTACAACATGAGCAAGGAATGCATGACATTCCTTTCATAAGTACTTTTGGGCTTGTATGCTCGAGATGATACGAAGGTTCGTTCCTGGTTTGTCGCCGTAGATAACTAGGGTTTCGTTAGACGGTAGACTAAGACGAATACTCAACCAATCCATGCCGATAATGACATCGAAACTTTTAATGGAGACCGGCATGAGGTCGATTGGAAATGAATGACTATCTAGAGTTAGGGTACATCCTATGTATATGCAGCTAGTGCTCTCAGTTTTTCTGTTAGCCATTTCTACAGTGAACGGTTCTTTCAGTGCGCATGGTTTTTGTTTAAGTAAGTGTGCAAATTTCTGGTTCACGAAACTCCTCTCCGCTCCACTATCAAACATGTGACATCCCCATTTTCACGGCCAGAAAAGACCGATTTTGTTTATGCTTTATAAAAAAATAAGAGTACTTCTTTTGATAAAAAATGTTGCGGAATTTGTTCCCAGTAAAACATGATAAATACGTTATCAAAGCATTTCCAAAGAAATGTATTTTTTATTCATTTTAAAACATTTGGGATGTCATTGTCAATACAGAAACATAAGAATAAACAGAACTTACATTCATTTACACTAGTGATCTACATCTCTTTAATCTCTCAGTGTAATGTAACTTCATATCGACACCTGTGATACAAATAAGCTTGAGTGGGTCAGGTTGGGAAACCTGATGCGTACATAGGGTTTTCAACCCACACTAATATAATTATTATGTTTAATCGTCAAACAATTAACATAATTACCCATCTCCATTATCTTCGTTATTCGTAAGGGTCTAACCTAAGAATCATCTATCATGCATTCGTTCATTCCGAAGTCCATCGCCTCCAGGGTTCATATGACAGGCACTAAGTCCATAGCTGCCAATGCTCGTTCATAAAGCACTAATTCCACAGCTGCTAAAGTTCATTCATTAGGAACTAAATCCATAGCTACAAGTGTTTATCTAATAGGTACTAAATCCATAGCTACCAACGTTTATCTAACAGGTACTAAGTCCATAGCTACCGGCGTTTATCCAATAGGCACTAAGTCCATAGTTGCCGATGTTATTTATTAGTCACTAAGTCTATAGCCGCCAATGTTCACTCGTATCATCTTTCATCTCTCATCATTCATCTACCCATGTTTTACCCAACATATTCGTAGATATAAAATACATATACAGTTTAAATTATTTAAAACATGTATAAAATCGTTCATCCAACATAGTTAGCAAGTATACAGGTTATATGCACATATATCATGTAATTTATATAAAATACTTCATATCTATGCGTAAGATGAAAGTAACTATGCACTAACTTGATAAGGTGGTGGCTCGGTAGTCGGACACCGCTTCGTTTACTTTAAAATAATTTCCTTCGACGAAACCTAGTATTATTACCACTAGATTTTAGTCTAATATTACCGTGACAAATTATTAATCTCATTATTATTATTATTATATAAGCGTTTAAACAATATTTTCCAACCACTATGTATAGACAAGGGCCAGACATAAAAACTGACGGACAGGATCATATTGGCATATAACACTTCTGAAATCCAACAACCCAGGCGGCCCTTCAAACCGGAGTCCCCGTACCGCGAGTGGTTAAAAATATATTATAACGACACTTATATAACCCATAATAATAGCTCAAATAATTATTATAAGGTCGTAATAACGTTGCTATATTTAAATAAAAGCTATATTAAAAATTAGGTAGGCGTATCTTACCTACGAGGGGGTTTGGCTAGAAGCCGTGCTCTGCAGGGGCAGAACTTCCGAGCCGAAAGCTCTTCTTCTCGGAGCCGTCGAGCGCTCCGGGACTTTCTTCTAGCGCTAGGGGAGTTTTTGGGAGGTTTAGAGAGAGTGTAGAGAGAAGAAAGAATGGGAAAGGTGTGAAGAAAATGAGGGTGAGAGAGGTTCTATTTATAGGGTGAAATAGGGCTGAACTTAGTGCCACATGTCACCATCTGGTGGCAAGACTTGGGGAGAAAGCAATGACCAAGATTGTGCCACGTCACCCATTTTCGCACAACACACTTCCGACTTCTAAAATCCATAACTTTCTCATACGAGCTCCGTTTTTGACGTTCTTTATATCCACGTGTAGATAAAAACTAAGATCTACAACTTTCATTTTGACTCCGTCGGCTAATTCTCGACCGATCTTAAATGTAACAGTAGGAGGAGATTATACTGTTAAATGACCACGAAAAATTCGTAACTCTTTCATACGGACTCCGTTTTCGTCTTTCTTTTTATCGTTGACTTCCTATTAATGAGATCTTCAAATCTCATTTAGGTCGCGTTGGCCAAAATTTCGAGTTTCGGGCCGTGCACTCCTATTCCAAATCTTAGAAATTCATAACTTCCTCATACGAAGTCAGATTTGGGCATTATTTGTATGCACGCTCTCGGTTTAACGTATACTACAACTGTTGTTTAGATCACTAAGGCCAAAAAGTCCTCTATCGTAAATTCATTAATTACGTCTCCCGGTGCCGTGCCGGTTTTGCCGTAAAACTTCGACGGGTCATAACTTCTTCGTTATAACTCGGATTTCGACATTCTTTATATGTACGGAACCCTTGTAACATATACTACCACTTGGTTAAGATTAATCCTTATAAATAATATTCCATCAATAACTCATTTTTGATGCTTCTTGTCTCTAAATTGACTAGCTCGAATGTGCGGGCGTTACAATTATCTCCCCCTTAGGATGATTACGTCCCAGAATCATCAACGAAACAGGGGTGTATAATGACTTCATACGCTATATCATCATCTTAGGTAATAATCGTAACTTCTATATTTCTTCTAATGCGTATCTAACTCCTGGTCTTCTTGACTACAAGCAGTGCTTGATCTTGCACCCGTTCTCTATGTCTTGTTACACTTTCAATCATGACCTTCATGTCACAAACTCGCTCTTTATCAGAGACTCCTTCTTCTTCTTATGATAAGTTTATTTGATTTCCACGATAGACCGATGGGTCACGTTCTAATGAACTCTCATCGTATGTTGTAACGCTCAGACTCAGGTCTCTTAGAGTCAAATTCCGGAATGGAATATACTTTCCTTCATGTTCTAATGTGATATAATCACATTTTAACATCTAGCATTTCTAGCTACCAACTTCTTTAACTAGCGCGATACTTCTATTGACCGCTTCGATTATCTTTCACTTCAATCTTCTGGCTTAAGTTAGATGCTACATCGAACTTGGTTCTCTGAACCACGTAACATACTTATCTTAGTCGGACTCAATTTGATATGACCACTAGGGTCGAAACAACAATCATCTTCTTAATCATTACCGAAATGATGGTAATGACATACTTGAGTAAAACGGAATCAACTACTAGCTTCTTGGTAGCCTTGTGACTTTCCCTGATCCAAGTGTGAGTCCTGTGCTTCCGGTAGTATAGGCCGCTACTACCATTCACACCTACTCATACTCGTCCCAAGTATTGTCTCGCAGTTCTCCAAGTCATTATCATAAAAACAATTTTAACACATACAAATGTGTCCAAACAATCATATAATTTTCCCTAGACTGTACTAGGACTTATTCCATGCGTATCTTCAATCATCAACTCTGCTCCAACTCGGTTGGTGATGGAAATGTCAGACGATGGGATAACTTCATGGATTATACCAAAAATCTTTCTTTTCTGCTAATCGAAAGTGTACTTCTCCCGTACTACACATATTATTTCTTAGACGCGTTCTAAAGGCAAGATATCACTCTTACGATATCTTCCGATAGGTACCACTCAGTATCGTAAGCTTTCTCATTCCTCCGTTTACTTAATTCACTACGAGTGTTGACCATGATGTTTTGCACACCAAAGCAGTCGTTTGGTGTATCGAGACGAGAATAAAGATAGAGGAAGGTTTAGACGCGTATTCCTCCTTATTACCTCGAAAAATTACATGCCAGTTATAATATCGTAATTAAACGTTTAGAAATCTGAACACATAAACTTTCCAGATCCGGTCGGCAACAGACCATAGATCCAATCAAACGATAGCATCATAAAGCATCACAAATCATTTAGCACATAAAAGCAATTTAGGCATCCTTCCCTAATAAGCTAGTGCTTGTGTCTATTCATGTGTACTACCTAAATTATATTAGACACACTCCTCACGATCATCGCTTAGCATTCTAAGTTTAAGTCTAGAAATAAATCCTTATTCCTAGTTCGCTTAAACTAACGCTTTGATACCAACTGTGACATCCCCATTTTCACGGCCAGAAAAGACGGATTTTGTTTATGCTTTATAAAAAAATCAGAGTACTTCTTGTGATAAAATTTTTTTGCGGAATTTGTTCCCAGTAAAACATGATAAATACGTTATCAAAGCATTTCCGAAGAAATGTATTTTTTATTCATTTTAAAACATTTGGGATGTCATTGTCAATACAGAAACATAAGCATAAACAGAACTTACATTCATTTACACTAGTGATCTACATCTCTTTAATCTCTCAGTGTAATGTAACTTCATATCGAAACCTGTGATATAAATAAGCTTGAGTGGGTCAGGTTGAGAAACCTGGTGAGTACATAGGGTTTTCAACCCACAATCATATAATTATTATGTTTAATCGTCAAAAATTAACCCAATTACCCATCACCATTATCTTCGTTATTCTTATGGGTCTACCCTAAGAATCATCTATCCTGCATTTGTTCATTCCGAAGTCCATCGCTTCCAGGGTTCATATTGATGGGTTTTATGCATAAGAAACAATCCTATGTGCTCATACAAACCCTAATGCTTGGATCTAGGTTTCTCTATTGTACATGCTTTGAATCCAAGTCTTGCAAACCCTAATCTAGCATACACATTATCAAAATAACAAACAACTCAGATCTAGATGTTTACCTCTTCAAATAGCTTGAATCTTCTTTGCTTGAGCTTAGAATCACAATTGTAATTCCTCTAATGGATCACAAACACCAAGTAGCAAGAAGGCAATAAGAGAGAGGAGGGAGGATGCTAGAAATCGGCCTAGGGTTTTTTGGAATAATGTCTCGCCGATTTCCATAGCCTAGGGGTCATATTTATACTTGCAGGCTACTAGGGTTTCAGTCTAAACCCTAATGGACAGCTTAGCCACCAAGCAGCCCAAGGAACCTTCTGGAATAGGGCCTTGGACAAAATATGATGATCCTTTCATCATATTTTCGTTCCCCCTCTTGTCCATTAGGTTTCCTAGCCCAAAATCCAACTATCACACATTTGACAGTTTATACCCCTTTATTTAATTAATCTCTTATAGTCACCAAATTAATTCCTAATTAATTTATGACTAATACTAATTAAATAAATATGATTTCTCCTTTAATATATTATTCTTATAATATACTAATAAACCATAATATCCTCTCTCTCATATCAAATTACCTTGTCAAGTTGCTTTGGTGAAGGCAACCCAGAAGGACCATGCACAACCGGGTCAAGTACATACCAAATATAGTTATGGGCTTAGACACTAATCCAACAGTCTCCCACTTGAATAAGTCTAGTAACTATATCTCACATACGTCTTCAGAATCCGATTAGCAATCGTAGCTCTTATACGCTTCTGTCACTCTGATCAAAATCCTGTCCTTCAGATAAGGGATCCTATAATCATCTGTTCTAGATATTATGCAGACAATACTTATTGTCTAGCATTCTGTTTCTCGATCTCTGATTCGTTCGACATAGAATTCAGTTGAACACATCAACATTATCCTGACCGGGCCCGACACATAAGTCAAACCAAATCTTCGAGTGGCCAAGATATCGCTTTTATCCTCTTAGAATAAAAGTAACAGATAAACTTCGACTTATATGCTGTTATTATCTACTAGCTAAGTTACACACAATAATACGTTTTATAACATCAAGTTACCGATGTGTTTTCGTATTATCAATATATAATCAACTAGCAAACAACAACCATATCTCTAGGTTTTAAGATTATATGATATTATCATCTTGCGATCACTTATGATAACATTCAAGAAGTGATACTAGCAAGTGCGGGTTTATTCTAATGCTCAAAACATATTTCATAAGCACTCATAAACTTTGCAGCAAAACTTTGCTATGTCTAAAACCTTTTAGACAATCTACAAACTAATTTATGACAATCTTCTTTCATATCTACTTCCAACATATGATCGATTGTGGACTGTTCGAATAATCTTATTATTCAGGAAGTCAAAACATGCAAAATTGAAACAATAGATAAATAATCAACATAGGATAGTAACTTTCTTATAAATAAAACACCTTTATTTAATCATCAAATGTTGAATATAAAATTATCTATTACAAGTTTCCTACCTATCTAATCTAAACTAATATCGTCCTTTAGCCCAATGCTCCTAGCGTGCTTCAAATGCTTGACCCTACTCAGTCCCTTCGTAAGGGGATCTGCTGAGTTATCTTCTGACGATACCCTCTTCACAACGAGGAGTCCCTCTTCTACCCGATGTCTAATAAAATGATATTTCCTGTCGATATGTCGAGATCTGCCATGATCCCTTGGTTCCTTGGTCAAGGCAACCGCTCCTTCATTATCACAGAAAATTTCCATGGGCTCCTTTATGGTTGGCACAACTCCAAGGTCTCCTATGAAGTTCTTTAACCATATAGCCTCCTTTGACACTTCGCTTGCCGCAATGTACTCCGATTCGCACGTTGAATCAGCTACGATCTCTTGCTTGGAACTCTTCCAAGTCACTGCTCCTCCATTCAGGGTAAAGACCCAGCCCGACTGTGATCGGTAATTATCCCGATCCGTCTGGAAACTAGCGTCACTGTACCCTCGCACCCTTAAGTCATCACTCCCACCGAGGACTAGAAACCATTCCTTGGTCCTTCGTAGGTACTTAAGAATATTCTTGACAGCAATCCAATGTGCTCTACCATGGTTCCCTTGATATCTACTGACCATGCTCAAAGCGAAGGCCACATCAGGGCGAGTACAGGTCATAGCGTACATAATCGAGCCAACTGCGGAAGTATAAGGTACTCGGCTCATATCTGCTATCTCTGCCTCTGTACTTGGGCTCTGAGTCTTACTCAGTTTGGTATTGCATTGGATTGGTAACTCCCCTTTCTTGGAATTTTCCATACTAAAACGTTTTAGTACCTTTTCCAAGTATGTATCCTGACTGAGTCCTATCAGTCTCTTACTTCTGTCTCTCACTATCCTTATTCCCAGAATATATGCAGCTTCTCCGAGGTCCTTCATAGCGAAACACTTCCCAAGCCAGGACTTTACCCCCTGCAAGGTTGGGATGTCGTTTCCTATGAGTAGTATGTCATCGACATACAATACGAGGAAGCTCACTATACTCCCACTGGCCTTGACATACACACATGACTCATCCTCGTTTCGCAGAAAACCAAACTCTTTGACTTTCTCGTCAAAACAAAGATTCCATCTGCGAGATGCTTGCTTTAATCCATAAATGGATTTCTCAAGCTTGCACACTCTATTTGGATGCTTCGCATCGACGAAGCCCTCTGGCTGATTCATGTAAACATCCTCAGCTAACTTCCCATTTAGGAAAGCGGTTTTTACGTCCATCTGCCAGATTTCATAATCATGAAACGCAGCTATTGCGAGCATTACCCTAATAGACTTTATTTTGGCAACTGGCGAAAAGGTCTCATCATAGTCAACTCCAGGAGTTTAAGTAAAGCCCTTTGCGACCAATCGCGCTTTGTAAGTGTGCACTTTCCCATCCATGTATGTCTTCTTCTTGAAGATCCACTTGCACCCGACCGTCTTACGACCTGGTACATTATCAACCAAATTCCAAACTTGGTTGTCATACATGGACTGAATCTCGCTGTCCATTGCCTCTTTCCATTTATCAGACTCTGGGCCTGCCATGGCTTCCTTGTAGTTGTTAGGTTCGTCCAGATTTACTAGTGTACTATCACTAATAAATGTGTCCCCGTCAGTAGTAATATGGAAACCATAAAACTGGGGTGGAACAATAACTCTACTTGAACGTCTAAGAGGTAAGGACTGGTCAATTGGTTCAACCGGAGTTTCCTCCTCAGGTTGCATGCCAGTGTCAGAGGTTCCTTCATCTCCTGACTCTTGAAGCTCTTCAAGGTCAATCTGACTCCCACTGTCTCTTTGACTTATGAGTTCTCTCTCTCTGAAAACCCCTCTCCTAGCAACAAAGACAACATTGTTACTTGGTCTATAGAAGAGATAGCCAAAAGACTTCTGTGGGTAGCCGATGAAATAACACTTCTCACTACGAGGTTCTAGCTTGTCATGAGTCTCTCGTCTTACGAAAGCTTCACAACCCCAAACCTTGATTTGTGCTAACGAGGGAGCTTTCCCTGTCCACATCTCATGAGGTGTCTTGGTAACCTTCTTGGTGGTAACTAAGTTAAGGATATGGGCAGCAGTCTCTAAGGCATACCCCCAGAATGAGATTGGTAACGAAGCACGACTCATCGTAGAGCGAACCATGTCCAACAAGGTTCGATTACGTCTCTCAGCCACACCATTCAATTGTGGCGTTCTAGGAGGCGTCAATTGTGAAACTATTCCACACTCTTTTAGATAGTCGTGAAACTCAAGACTTAGGTACTCTCCTCCTCGATCAGATCGAAGCATCTTGATTTTCCTGCCCAGTTGATTTTCCACTTCATTCTTAAACTCTTTGAATTTCTCAAAGGTTTCTGACTTTTGCTTAATCAAGTAGATATATCCATATCTGCTATAATCGTCTGTAAAAGTCACGTAGAAGCGACAAGCGTCCCTTATGGTGGATCTAAAGGGTCCACATACATCTGTATGTATGAGATCCAATACACCCTCACCCCTTTCACATATGCCAGTAAAGGGTGACTTGGTCATCTTCCCAAGTAAACAAGACTCACACACGTCATCGTCCCTTAGGTCGAATGACTCCAAGACTCCATCCTTTTGGAGTTGGGCTATGCGTTTCTTGTTAACATGGCCAAGGCGACAATGCCACAAGCATGCTTTGTCCAAACTTATGGACGAATCAATATTCAAAACATCATTTCCTAAATTATCAATAACTAACACGGATTCATAAATCCCATTACAAGGTAATGCATTGAAATAAAAGACACCATTCAAATAAGCATTAATAGAACCATTACTATTATCAAACGAATATCTGAAACCTTGTCTAAACAATCCATGAAAAGAAATGATGTTCCTTGCCATATCTGGCGAATAGCAACAATTACTCAAATCTAGTCCTAACCCATTACTCAACACTAAGGAATAAACTCCGATCTTGGTTACTGGTGAAGACTTCTTGTTTCCCATGATCAAGCTTATTCTTCCATGCTCCACTTCCCTACCTTTTCTTAGCCCCTGCAAATAAGAACAAATGTGGTAACCACAGCCTGTATCAAGGACCCATGAAGTAGCAAGTGATGAGTTATTAGATTTAATTAAATACATACCTGCGAAGGTGGGCTTTATCTTCCCATCCTTGATATCCTGCAGATACTTGGGGCAGCTTCGTTTCCAGTGGCCCTTCTGGTGGCAGTAGAAGCACTCTGCTTCCTTTGGGTCAGAAGAGGGTTTAATAGAACCTGCTTTGGTCCCACTAGAAGAGGAACCATCTTGGGTCTTACCCTTATGGTGGCTCTTGGAAGGAGCCTTCCTCTTCTTACCCTTTCCTTGGCCAATTGCCAACACAGGAGCAACTACAGTAGAGGATGATGCAACAGATTTGTCCTTGAGGTTGCTCTCAGCTGTCCTCAGGAGCGCTTGGAGTTTACTCAGGGTGACCTCTTCCTTGTTCATGTGGTAGGTCATTCTGACTTGGTTGTAGCAAGGAGGCAAGGAGTGGAGGATGATGTCGATAGCCAAATCCTCATCAAACTTAACATTAAGTTTGAGAAGACGATCAACATACCTTTGCATTCTTTGCAAATGAGATGTTAGGGATTCTCCACTTCCCATCTTAGCGGTGATCATGTTGGTGATGATCTCATAGCGCTCTTGTCTCGCGCTCTGGTGGTACCTGTCCAGCAAATCTTGATGCATTTCATATGGATACATGTCCTCATAGGACTTCTGGAGTTCGAGGTTCATAGTGGCCAACATGATGCAATGAACTTTCGTTGCATCACGCTCGTGGGCCTCAAAGGCAGCCAGCTCTTCTGGAGTAGCTTCTTCTGGGTTAATCTTCTCTAGCTTCTCGTCGAGGACATATTCTTTGTCCTCGTAGCGAGTTATCATACGAATGTATCTCATCCACTCATTGAAGTTCGAGCCATCAAATGTCACCTTTTGACACAGGTTCATCAACGAGAATGACCCAGAAGTGTTGTTGTTTGCGTTTGCGTTAGACATCTGAAATAGAAAGGAACAACATTTGATTAGAAATGAATCCCCAATTAAACACCCAAATGAGAAATTAGGGCTAGGATCCAACAACATTATTTACAACTTAGAAAAGGGATGCCGGAATCTAAAAGTAAATAATTTGAAGGTAAGTGAATGACGATTCACTAATTTTCACCATAAAAACGAAAGGAAATTAAGTTTTAGATGTGTTTGAAAATTCCTAGATTTCTTTTGAGATTCATTGAACAATTCAATGACATGTTTAAATCTCGATATGCACTTCAAATTTGCGACTGGGATGCCGAGGATCGCAAACAAGTTTGTGAATAACCATGCGAATCAACATGGTGCACTCAATGTCTTCACCACCTAATCAATGTGCTGGTTATCCACGCACGCTCCATTGATCTATGATAAAACATCGAGCCACCCTTTGTCACCAATGTCAATCCCAAATTAGTGTGCCGGTTAACCACGCACGCTCCACTAACGTTTGACAGGGGTACAAAGTGTAATTCCATGGAATAGCATCATTTTCACATTTTACCCTAAAGTAACTAAGATTGGGAATTTCTAAAACAATGTAGTTACTTTAATATTTCCATTATACTTATAATGAGGAATTAAACGCCCTATCCTATCCGTTCGGCTAACGACCCTCCACCAGTCAAGCAAGCGGTAGGTGTGAGTGTACACCCATTAAGCGCCATTTTATAGGCAGCAACCTTATACCCACCTTATAGACTGGCTTCGTGAATGAGGCCTACTAGCGATAAGACTAGCTTATGCTTATACATATATATTAATTAATCTTGTAATAATATAATAGCATAGGGTTGAATTTTAAACTTGTAAAATTCTAAGGGTTTGAAATTTAAATCATTCAAATTAAACTTTTAATCACAAAATTCAAATTTCAAAACTTGAGGGCAAGTTTTGAATTTTTTCAAAACATAAGGGATCAAATAACACATAATTCAAATTAAACAATTAATTTCATAATTATCTATATTTGATCTAACTTTATTTAGTCATAAGATAATTACCAAATAATTTTAAATAATCCATATTTATCATATAAACAACCAATATTCAAAAGATTTGAAATTATCTATTGTTTTGGCAAGGATAATCATTTAATTAAGATAAAATTCGGATTTTAACTTCAAAAAATGATTTAGGCATTGTATCCAAGTCAAAACAACAACTAAATCCCGAAATATCCTCTGTCTGACGCTTGTACTCGCCGAGTCAGCTCTGAACTCGCCGAGTAGGGGCCAACTCGCCGAGTCCAGATACTAACTCGCCGAGTTGAGTCGGGCAGAGGCAAAAAAAACTCGATTTTCAGCAAGCAAAACAGTTAAGCATCACATACAATTGAAACCAATCAAGGCTCTGATACCACTGATGGGTTTTATGCATAAGAAACAATCCTATGTGCTCATACAAACCCTAATGCTTGGATCTAGGTTTCTCTATTGTACATGCTTTGAATCCAAGTCTTGCAAACCCTAATCTAGCATACACATTATCAAAATAACAAACAACATCAGATCTAGATGTTTACCTCTTCAAATAGCTTGAATCTTCTTTGCTTGAGCTTAGAATCACAATTGTAATTCCTCTAATGGATCACAAACACCAAGTAGCAAGAAGGCAATAAGAGAGAGGAGGGAGGATGCTAGAAATCGGCCTAGGGTTTCTCTTGGAATAATGTCTCGCCGATTTCCATAGCCTAGGGGTCATATTTATACTTGCAGGCTACTAGGGTTTCAGTCTAAACCCTAATGGACAGCTTAGCCACCAAGCAGCCCAAG
Source organism: Lactuca virosa (assembly GCF_052849685.1). Classification (NCBI taxonomy): domain Eukaryota; kingdom Viridiplantae; phylum Streptophyta; class Magnoliopsida; order Asterales; family Asteraceae; genus Lactuca; species Lactuca virosa. The sequence goes on from NC_136429.1 coordinate 321,663,423, forward strand.
GAACCTTCTGGAATAGGGCCTTGGACGAAATATGATGATCCTTTCATCATATTTTCGTTCCCCCTCTTGTCCATTAGGTTTCCTAGCCCAAAATCCAACTATCACACATTTGACAGTTTATACCCCTTTATTTAATTAATCTCTTATAGTCACCAAATTAATTCCTAATTAATTTATGACTAATACTAATTAAATAAATATGATTTCTCCTTTAATATATTATTCTTATAATATACTAATAAACCATAATATCCTCTCTCTCATATCAAATTACCTTGTCAAGTTGCTTTGGTGAAGGCAACCCAGAAGGACCATGCACAACCGGGTCAAGTACATACCAAATATAGTTACGGGCTTAGACACTAATCCAAAACATATGACAGACACTAAGTCCATAGCTGCCAATGCTCGTTCATAAAGCACTAATTCCATAGCTGCTAAAGTTCATTCATCGGGTACTAAATCCATAGCTACCAGTGTTTATTTAATAGGTACTAAATCAATAGCTACCAACGTTTATCTAACAGGTATTAAGTCCATAGCTACCGACGTTTATCCAATAGGCACTAAGTCCATAGCTGTAGATGTTATTTATTAGGCACTAAGTCTATAGCTGACAATGTTCACTCATATCATCTTTCATCTCTCATCATTAATCTACCCATGTTTTAACCAACATATTTGTAGATATAAAATACATATAAAGTTTAAATTATTTAAAAGATGTATAAAATCATTCATCCAGCATAGATAACAAGTATACAGGTTATATGCACACAGAGCACGTAATTTATATAAAATACTTCATATCTATGTGTAAGATGAAAGTAACTATGCACTCACTTGATAAGGTGGTGACTCGGTACTCGAACATCGCTTCATTTACTTTAAAATAATTTCCTTCGACGAAACCTAGTATTATTACCACTAGATTTTAGTCTAATATTTACCGTGACTAATTATTAGTCTTACTGTTATTATTATACAAGCGTTTAAACAATATTTTCCAGCCACTATGTACAGACAGGGGCCAGACAGAAAACACTGGAGGGCAGGATCATTTTGGCATATAGAACTTCTGAAATCCAACAACCCAGGCGGCCCTTCAAACCGGATTCCCCGTACCGCGAGTGGTTAAAAAGATATTATAACGACACTTATATAACCCATAATAATAACTCATATAATTATTATAAGGTCCTAATAATGTTACTATATTTAAATAAAAGCTATATTAAAAATTTGATAGGCGTATCTTACCTACGAGGGGGTTTGGGTAGAAGCCGTGCTCTGCAGGGGCAGAACTTCCGAGCCGAAAGCTCTTCTTCTCGGAGTCGTCGAGCGCTCCGGGGCTTTCTTCTAGCGCTATGGGAGTTTTTGGGAGGTTTAGAGAGTGTGTAGAGAGAAGAAAGAATGGGAAAGGTGTGAAGAAAATGAGGGTGGGAGAGGTTCTATTTATAGGGTGAAATATGGCTGAACTTGGTGTCACATGTCACCATCTGGTGGCAAGACTTGGGGAGAAAGCAATGGCCAAGATTGTGCCACGTCACCCATTTTCGCACAACACACTTCCAACTTCTAAAATCTGTAACTTTCGCATACGAGCTCCGTTTTTGACGTTCTTTATATCCACCCGTAGGTAAAAATAAGATCTACAACTTTCATTTTGACTCTGTCGGCTAATTCTCGACCGATCTTAAATTTAACAGTAGAAGGAGATTATACTGTTAAATGACCGCGAAAAATTCGTAACTCTTTAATACGGAATCCGTTTTCGTCTTTCTTCTTATCGTTGACTTCCTATTAATGAGATCTTCAAATCTCATTTAGGTCGCGTAGGCCAAAAACCGCTCGATCTAAAATTCATTAATGAGATTTGGGCGTTATTTTTATGCACGCTCTCGGTTTAACGTATACTACAACTTTTGTTTTGATCACTAAGGCCAAAAAGTCCTCTATCGTAAATTCACTATTTACGTCTCCCGGTGTCGTGCCAGTTTTGCCGTAAAACTTCGACGGGCCATAACTTCTTCGTTATAACTCGGATTTCGGTGTTCTTTATATGTACGGAACCCTTGTAACATATACTACCACTTGGTTAAGATTAATCCTTATCAATAATATTCCATCAATAACTCATTTTTGATGCTTCTTGTCTCTAAATTGATTAGCCCGAATGTGCGGGCGTTACAAAACAGTATGCATGCATATGAGTTATCGAGGAGAAACGTACGAGTGACCACTGTAGGGTCTGCTACAGCTTCCTCATGGCCTGTAGCCAAAACTCTTCCCACTCCGCCATCATTCCCTGCCTTCGGGCAGTTCTTCTTGTAGTGACCCACCTCGCCACATCCGTAGCAAGCCTGGCCCACACCAACGCCGGGGACTTGGGTGATTGGCCTAACCGGAGCTTTGCAGAAACGGGCAGTGTTCCCTTTCCTATTGCAGTTTACACACTGCATTTCCCGGTAGGGTCCATTGTGGTGGAAGCTGCACTTATTGCACTTGGTCAAGCTCCCAGCATACTGCTTCATCGGCGCAGTAGCAGTAGGTGTTATCGCAGCATGAACAGCCACGACCTGCCAATTTTTGGCAGAGTTCTGCGCCGCTTTGTTCTTCTTGTTATCCCAGAACTTCCGCTTGTTGTCAGCGGCTTTGGATGGTTCTGGGATGGCCAGGGTTGTTGTCATTGTTGGGGTGCGGACTCCATGATCAATGATCCGTTGTGCCAATCGCTTGGCACTGTCGAAGGTAGTGGGGTTTGAGGACAAGACATTCCCCTGGAATGGAGGCACCAACCCCCAGATATACCTCTCAACTTTCTTTCCCTCAGTAGGGACCATTCCCGGACATAGCGCCACCAGATCGCTGAACCTGGCTGTGTAGGCAACTATGTTGGAGCCCTTCATGGTTAAGCTCCAGAGTTCCTGTTCAAGTTTCTGAACCTCGCCCCTCGGGCAGTATTCTTCAATATGAGCTCCTTCAGAGCTTCCCATCCCATAGCATAAGCCACTATAAGGGTTAGTGACTTGACGTGGCTATTCCACCATGTTAGGGCTTTGTCCGTAAAGGTGCAGGCAGCAAATTTAACTTCGCTCCCTTCCGGACAGGAGCAGATCTCGAAGATCGACTCTGTTTTCTCAAACCATTGCGAGAGTGCAATGATTCCACCAGTCCCGTTAAAGGTCCTGAGCTTGAAGTTGGTGAAATCCTTATACGAGCACTCTCTAGAGCGCACTGGAGCATCACCTTGAGTGGAATGCACAGTTGTTATACTCCCGCTAGTACCACTAGCACTGAATTGAGCTAGGGCTGCCGTAACAGCCACATTCACTGCAGCTTGGATAGCTGCTGGATTGTATTATGGAGGAGGTAGTGGAGTTTGAGCTGGAGTTATCGGAGTAGTGCGCTTGTTTGATCTACGAGGAGGCATCTTGTAGCTATAAGTTCACAAAGATGAAGATATTGGTAAGCATTCAATAGTAAGCAAATGAGAGTGATCCATGGACTAACTCACCATATCCCAACAAAACAGATGAGAGTATGATTGAAATAGAGATCTAAAAATAGAAGGATGAAAGCATTTGGATAAAGATTTCCCATGAGATTAGATATCTGTCAATAATATTGGTATTAAAGATGTAACGAGTTCGGGAAAATGACCTAGGAGTAGGTCTTACATCAAACCAGAATAAGAAAATTTTGACAGCATAAAGACCTAGCAGACTGAAAGTTCAAGGTCTTAAGATAAACATGAAATTTATACTAGAGTTTATACATAGACCTAAGCTATATCCAAAAGACAAAGTAGAGTAGACTCTACTTGCGACGAGAACTGCTCGGATGAGCCTTTGATTCTGCCTGATGACGCTCCATTTCCAACATACGCCTTTCGAACGTTGGCTGTCGTGCTCGAAGTTCCCTGACTTCAACTTGGGTTGCAGTAAGTTCTCTCTACAGGACCTCATTGTGGTCTAGAGTTCTACCATGAGCAGCTTGTAGATGGCGAATACGGACTGTATTGACTCCCGCATCAGCATCAACTTCCATGACTCTGTTGATGGCTGCCCTACCCTGCTCGTCATTCCGAGAAACCCTGCCAACCAGAATAGGCAGGATTCTGTCTGCTGAGCCTCCCTCGCTCAGATTGTAGAAGCTTCGGTCTCCATTGTATGGTATGGGTTGACCCTGCTCTTGACTCCACCTACCCAAGTTGTCAGCCCACAAAGGCGACGGGCCTTGAAAAGCAGGACGAGGGTTAGGATTTGGGATTGGAGCCACTAAGGGTAGATCATTGACTTCTGGCTCTGAGTCAGAATCCCCTGGGAAGTTTTCTGCGAAGTCATCATCTAAAGGAATTGCATGGTTCTCTTCTGGCTCTGCATCGAGCTAGCCACCATTTCCTTGGTTGGGGAAGTACGGGTCACCGGGGAGATGGAATCCAACCATGTTATCTACGCGAGAATAGGGGTAAAAAAAATAGTTAATAGACGTACTACTTAAGATAATTATAGGATGATCCTTACCAGTTACTCTAATATTTGCGTAGTGCATACCAGTCACATGTAACCAAGATAGAATAGACCTTCGAATAAATGACCCTAACTCTAAGTCCACAACTAAACAAGGAACAAGAAGTAAAGCAAAGATCACATATTCTAAGTCTATGACACCTTAGTCACATATAACCTTAGTGTATCCACTGAGCAACTATTGACATACTAGTAAAGAGTTTTTAGTTCGCACATAAGTAATTCTACTAACACAAAATACTCCTATAGTATTTTTTAAGTTTATATTCTGTTCTAAAGTTTTCATTGTAGTAGTGTTGGTAAGTTTTTAGACTTGCTGCAACACCACAACCATTCCTAGGCATATGCTAATCACTTCTTGGAAAGATATAGTTGATCAGACTATATCACTCCCAGATCTGATTATATGTCCCCAAGCCTACTTGTGTTGTCCAACAACGACAATACTTTTGTTCTATTCTAGTATGACACTGATCCTAATATGAATGCTTGTATAAATACTTTACTAAAATATTTTATTATTTAAAAGTAATAACTCTTGGTCAGAGTATTTTAATCCCGATGTGTTTATAGTTGTATATCTTTTATGGGTTGATATACTGAATTCACTATAAACAGAGCTCTCATACCAATCTGTCACACCCCCAAACCAGAACGGCGGAAACGTTCAGGGGCGGAGGACGTCATGTTTAGTATCATAACAATGCACAATAGTAAAACAAGCAACGACATCATCCATTGCATTAATAATATAATTTAATACAAGTGCATTCTGTGTATAGATTGAAAGTCACCAAAATATGAATCAAAATAAAAGACGAGTCTCGAATGTGTTCCGTCTTCTCAAAACCTGGTCCAGTGTACCTGTCTACTGGTGACCTGAGAATACAAGTTATTTTAAAAGAGTAGATCAGCATTAAAGCTGGTGAGTTCATAAGTATTTTAGTGTCAATTGTTTGTATAAGTTTGATGAAAGTTTTTGTAAGAGTTTGATGAAAGTTTGTAAGTGTTTGATGTAAATGTTTGTATACTTCCTAGAAAATCCTATATTTTCTACTAAAGTAGTCTTCTACCAAGACCCGACTGTTTTGTATGTTTGTTCTTTTGTAAAAGTGAGTGTTTTTCCCAAGTATGACTATTATTACCAGAAAATAGTTTACATTACCGTTTATGTGAGAAGATCACAATATGAATGTAATGGGAAAATGACGATGTACAGTAGTATTGTATATAGTAAGTTCGGATGTACTAACTACCTTAAACCAATTGTTTAATTAAGGTAAAATGTGATGAGATTATAACCATACTTGATTGACTAGTAAAACACGACGATCAAAGACGTCGAAATGGTATGACATTCGTCACCCGTAGACCTGCAGGTCCCACCGTAGCTAGCAGCAAGGTGTAGGATGGTCAATCCCATATAGATCTATACACAAATTCACGCTCTCCCTCCAGGAGACTCTGGTTACAAAACGTGACACAGCAGTACATTGCCGTGCCATGAAGTAGTGGCTCACATTAATGTTATATTGTTCTTGTATTTGTATAGTATGTTCTCTCTGTTCTAGTCTATTGTATGTTCTCTCTGTTCTAGTGTATAGTATGTTCTCTCTGTTCTAGTGTATCGTATGTTCTCTCTGTTTCTCGTTATCATATGTTTGAACTGACTTATGTATGAACTGACTCTTGTATGTTTCATTGTTCTAGAAATAGTGAGTAGTAATCCTCTAAACTATACCTATTATAGTTTACTAGTACTGTTGTTTGAATGACTGATCATGTTTGTACACCTTTGCTACCCAAAGGTATTGAACTGATGGAAGAACTTTTATATCTATACACGTATACATAATATATAACTAAGATTTAAACGACATTCGGACAAACAGCCGATACCCTAAGTCCACAACCAAACAAGGAACATGAAATAAAGCGAGTTATCAGTCCTAAGCCCTTTCAACCTTATTTATATAACTATATCTATATAGACATGATTTTGACAATATATAAGTTTAAAAGAGTTTGATAAAGAGTTTAGCATATAAAAGAGTTTTAACCATTTGAATGATTATAGATGACTTGATGTCAGTTTATAAAATGTTTTGAAATAGTTTGTTTGATTACACAGTTTTGAAGTATAAGAAATCCACTTGTTTGATAGTTATTAATCACATGTGATTGATACAATAACTATAATCTTTTCTACTTGTATTCCCCCCTATAAAAGCATTTAAAATCATTTAAAAGATAAGTTAGGGGTATGAACTCACCTGTAGTGAGTTATTCAAATGTAAGATCGATATAGGATGCTAAGTGTCAAGTGAAGTCTTGAGCACAAACAGATGCTAATAAGCATATAATGATATATATATATATATATATATATATATATATATATATATATATATATATATATATATATATATATATATATATAATTAGTGTATATAACAACTAATCATGTTAGGGAACAACCTTAGGGACTAGGAAACACTTGGAATGAAGTGTTTATGGCCAATATGTGGTCACGGCCAAGGTTTTTACGGCCAAGATGTGCTCACGGCCAAGGTACTTAATCTTAAGAAAGGTTTGCAGCCCTAACTTGCATCTATGAAGTGTTTGCGGTCCTAATCTTGGTCTTAAGAAGGTTCACGGCCAACATCATGATCATAAGAAGGGTTTACGGCCAAGGGAGAGTTTACGGCCGTAAACTCTTAATGATCATGCTAAAATGGTCGATTTTTGGTTGTAATTCAAGAGCTTCTAATGAATAACTAGTATATGGAAAGGATACTTACGTTTTGGAAGCTTGAAGGGTTGATTACGGCCCAAAGAACTAGTGTGTGTTCTTGGTGTTCTTGATGTTTTGAAGATCTAACCCAAAGAGATGAATTCACGGATGAAACCATAGGGTTTTACTAGATCAAGAAGGATATCAACTAATAAAGAAAGAATCACTTACAAATTTGACGAGAAATGGAAGTGTTCTTGATGATACTTGAGAGAGAAATGAGTTTTCTTAACTTGAAGATGTGAGAAGTGAAGAAAAATGAAGGAAAATCATACTTAAGGAGTAGAGTTCACGGCTAGACAAGAGTTTACGGCCGTAAACTCTACTTTGCGGCCGTAAACTCCTTGTGATGGAGTTTTCCGGCTTGAATGCTACACAATTAACTCTAGTAGATACTTCCTAACACTCAATCCTTGAATATACTAGGCTTAGAACACTCAAACAGACCCTTAACAATGCTAAAAGATAGCAGAAACAAGTCTGACTTTTGATTAAATTGAATGGCTTTACAAGATAGAAATTACGGGTTGTCACACCCATACACTTAATAGTGTTTAAAAAGACTTTGTACAAAAGAGTACTTATGGTACATAATAGTACTCTGACACAAGCAGCACCTGAGAAATAGAGCTCTAATCTTTGTTCCAATCTCATGCACACCCCAATATAAAACTACCCTATGTCCAAACTTAATTGACATAAGCATCTCTTTTGGAGCTTAGTCTATAACTAGACAAGATTACGATATCCTTAATGAACACAAATTACCTGCCTATGTAATATCTTTTCAATACAGGGTATAGCTAAGCAATCTTTCAAATCGAACTCGAACTAAGCATCCTTTATAAGTCTTATCTTATCACTAGGAAAGACTATAAATGCTTATAATCAACTTCCAATACCAAGTCTGTTTAAGTAACACTATCCTAATTTAGTGTATACACTTAATATAGAGTATTAAGTATTAACATACATTAATCTTCTCAATAATAATACTTATATAATTATTATCATGTAATAATATCATTTATACACCTTAAAACATATAGAAACCATATCTATTTCACATAATGTTTATCATCAAATATATTTAACACATATTCCAGTTAATAAGAATATACTTCTAATATAAACTTTCAACATATATTTAATACTTTTACTAAATGCATGTATTAAAATCATGTTCATGAAAGTAACTATGCGCTCATTTGATTGAGGTAGAAGATACATAGGAAAGCTAGCTCCTTGGCTAATACTTCAGCTTATTCCTATTAAATAACCTAAATATGCATACTATTATGCTTCAGTATTCATTCGCATTTGTAGGCTTATAAATTGTTTCTAGATTCTTCATTAATCCCAAGAAATACTTCAACTTCTATCAAATAAGGAACAACCATGTAAGATCATATCGGAGGTAGGATCTGTTTAGTATATATATATATATATATATATATATATATATATATATATATATATATATATATATATATTGTTTGGAAAATCCACTTTAAGCACCTCACTAGATCTGGCCTAGATATCACTCATGTAAGTAGATCAATCAGCATTATGACTTGGAATCTCCGAGAAATATTATTTATAAATTCAACGACTATGAATATAATAAATGTTACACTTAAAGCATAGCAAGTGTAGCTTCTCTTACGGAGTTTCTAAGGAAAGTATAGGAAGTTCGCAGGCAGAACTTCGACTTAGAATATTTCATCTTTTCAAGCTCTGTGGTGGCCCAGAGCTTGCTAAAATGCTCACTAACTCAGAAAACATCGAGCTCCAAATGAAGGTGCTTTCCATAGAATTTTAGAAGAAAATTGTGTGAGAAATGAGACATTTTCGAGCTCTATTTATAGGCTGGAAGGGCTCCATGCTTTGACAGGGAGTGTTGTGAACATGCGATGTGCTCCGTTCCAAGTAGTGCCATTTGTCACACTCTCACCAGTGCCATGTCGCTTGGTCGGTGGAAGGAGTTGCTATCGCTTTTCCATGTGGCGTAATGTGGTGCCCCCACGTCATCACTTCACGAGTATTTTTTGCAACTTTTGAAAAAATCATAACCCTCGTGTACGAGCTCTGTTTTTGACATTATTTATATCCATGCATAGGTATTTCCAAGCACTACAATTTTCCTTTAGACTCCGTCGGCTAATTCTCATTCGATTTTAAATTTACAGTTTATGAAGGTTGCACAGTAAATGACCGTGCAAATTTCATAACATCTTCATACAAACTCCGTCCTCGACTGTCTCTATATCGACGGATTCATATTTAATAGATCTTCAACTGTCGTTTACATTGTTTTGGCTAATAATGAACCAATTCTAATTTCGATTTCTATGTCGTACACTGTTGTACTGTGTCGCATGGAAACTTAGAAAAATCATAACTTCCTCATACAAAGTCATATTTAGGCATTATTTATATGCACGTTTTTCTAATTACTATTACAACATCATTCATTTAGATCAGTTAGGCTAATAAGCAACCTATCTCCAATTCATCTTTTATTACACACTTTGTCGTATAGGGTTGGAAGCGAAACTTCGAAAGATCATAACTTCTTCATATGAAGTCACATTTGGGCGTTCTTTATACCCATGGGATCATCATCACGGCTACTACATCTTCCGTTAAGATAGATTATACTAAATAATCTTTTATTTTTACATTTTTATTTAACATAATTCGTTAATTTTTATATTATTATTTTATACAAATATTATAAGCCCATAATATTTGTCCATAAAACATGTTCACAATATACTAATATTACTTATATAACTCGCAACGCGTATGAAGGATTCTTATTTATTTATGATTATCCAATTCAAGGATTTCATTATTTGATAAAACTAATATTTATATTTTATAAATCCTTAAAATGTCTAGCCTAAATTCGCGGGCGTTACAATTACATCCCCTTGGGATGATTACGTCCTAGAATCATACCAAGCAAAGTAGCTCTGAATAGTGATCCCTTGAGTCGCCTCTCCATCCCAAGTAAGGATAGTCTCTATACCGTGCTCCTACCATTATAATTACACTCACTTTATACTCAACATAATATTCTAGGTTCCTTTATGGCAACTTATCATCCTCTCGACTTATTTTCATCATCGAAACATCAACTCTGTTGATTAAAATATCACTATAGCGAAGCATCCTTATTACACTAATTTACCCACACAATCACTTTCCTCATCACTAAGGATTAAATAAAAAAGTTCACAAACATTATCGTTTTGTGTCTCCTTCGGGTTGCAACTTTGTTGGACTATAATAGTTTTCACATCATCACCAACATAAGTATTCTCACGAAACTCAAAGAATATTGAAAATCTTTACTCATTCATAATAGTGAGTCTCATGAAAACATTCTCTATATTTATATATGTAATACCGTGAATGGCTTACTTTTATCTCTTGGTCAAGTGTAACTTATAACAATTCGTGATTCTATACGATCCTAGGACACTTGATGATTATCTCTAAAATAAGATCCCTTCCTTTTTACTTCTTTTAATTTAATATTATTTATCATTGTGATTATAAATTTGAATAGTAGTTTATATTGATTATTAATATTGCATCCTCACGTTTAATTTGCATTAAAAAGAACATAAATTTAATGGTTTATATATATATATATATATATATATATATATATATGTATGTATTATAATTGTATTTATATGTATAACATTGTGTCCTCTCATGTTTAAATACAGTGTCAGTCTTACTACGACTAGACTCACCCACTCTAATGCTATCAAGAAAGGTTTAAGGAGGTCTTTTTGATTCTTAATGAGGTTGGTTTTTAAAAGCTCAATGCTTACACCCTCACTTACTTTTTGCGTTTTGAGTGGAGTTACCGAAAGGGTTTGATAAGATGATGTTTCAAGTTAAAACTATTAACTTAAAGTATTAAAATAAAATCTCGTTATAAATAATTATAAAAATCAATCTTATGCTACACATGAAAAACACACATTTTATTTATAACCCATTGGTGGAGCGTGTGCGGTTTGTAGGCATGCCAATTTCAGAGGATAAGTCAAAAATGATGGGGTACTCGCAATACTCAAATGTATCTTGATCCGGGAATCACATGTTTTTGTATGGTTGATCCACCATCTAATCCATGATCCATGACATTCTTGCCATGTACTAAGATTAGTATAATCGAGATTAACATGCCATTGACCCTAGTCAATGACTCCCAAAGATCTATGAATTTCATGGTGACTGAAATTGGCGAATAGTATTACCTACCTAAATAATCTCATAGTGTGACTATGACGTCCCTCTTCACATCATAAAGTGAAGTATGGATACTAGCCTTGTTAGATATAATTGTTTTGGGTAATTATTTTTAAGGATTAATAATATCAAACTAACTAAAACTTTCTTTTATATACGCATGGTCGTAATAATAACGGCAACCATCTTCTTCCTCCTCTTCCACACCACCTCACTCAAACTTCTCACTACTCTCTGTACTATTAAAGGAGAAACTCGTGGGACCCAATTATATTGATTGTATCAACACCATAATGACCACCCTAAGGTATGAGAAAAAAGAGTATGTTCTTAATGAGGATATCCCCAAAATTGCTAATAATGCTACCGATGATCAAGTGGTTGGTTATGATAACCACTATGGTGAGTCGACTAAGGTTTCTTGCATTATGTTAGAGACCCTGTTCTTTGAGCTCCAAAAAGGATTTGAGAATCTTGGGGAGTATGACATAAATTACCAGCTTAAGGAAATGTTTCAGGAGCAAGCTAGGTAGGAACGATTTGAGATCGTAAAGTTTCTAATGACATGTAACCTTCAAGAAGGACTATCTATGTGTATGCATGTTCAGAAGATGAATTCTTACATAGACAAATTGGAGAATTTTGGTTTCTAATTTCCAAAGGAGTTTTCCATTTTATGGTACTTAACTCACTTATTGATTCATACCAATAATTCATTACGAACTATAACATGAAAATTTTGTATAAGACCTTAATGGAACTTCACACCATGCTGAAAATTGCCAAAGCAATTATGGTAAAAAATTATGGCTCAAGCTCCACCTAATCATGGGAAACGGCTATTACAAGGATTGGGGACTACGAGATAACGATTCCAAGTGGTGTTTATGTTAGATCATTAAATTGTTGCTACTCGCTAGAAATTGCATGAAACGTTATTTCATTTTACACATACTTTAAGGATGGTTTCTGATTTTCTTTTGATACTGATAATGGAAATATTTTGGTTTATAAGAATGTTTGTTTTTGCTTTAATGCTAGTCCTTGTAATGGTATACATGAAAATATTGTTTGCGTGAGTGAAAATGATAATATTATTTTTAATGTTCATTATTCTGAAAATGTATTGCACAAATTGTTTTTGTGGCATTACCGTCTTGTCGATATAAAGAAGAAACACATCCCCAAGCTTCAATCGGATGGGATCTTGGAATCATTTGACTTAAAATCAAATGATGTGTGCGAATCTTGCTTAATTGGCAAAATGACAAAATCTCAATTCACAAGAAGCCGTGAAAGAGGTAAGGTTTTTTTTGGAACTTATCCATACGGATGTGTGTGGACCGTTTAGATCTGACACAAGTCATCGTGAGCAATACTTCGTTACATTTAATGATGATTTTAGTAGATATGATTATATGTATTTGATTAACCCAATTTATAAACTTTTGAAGTGTTTAATGAGTTTGAAAATGAAATAAATAATCATTTGAGAAAGAAGATCATTATGATCTGATCCGATATGGATTGAGAATATCTAAGTCTTGAATTCTACGACAATATAAAAAATTATGGAATAGTTTCTTAATTATCTACTCCCAAAACACTACAAATTAATCATGTTGTTAAGAGAAGAAATTAAACCTTGTTAGATATGGTTCGATCTATGATGAGTCGCACTATACTTCCACTAAGTTTCTGGGGTGATGGCTTAGAAACAGCCACCCATATCATAAACCTCGTACCAAGTAAGAAGGTTGCTAAGAAACCCTATGGTGTGTGGAGTGGGAATCCTCCTTTACGAGCACATGTGAAAGTCTGGGGTTGTGAAGTCTTCATTCGTCGCAAGGCGGATAACAAACTAGAACCTATATCATAGAAGTGTTACTTCGTCAGTAATCCATAAAAGACTTTTTGATACTTGTTTCACAAGCCTTCTGAAAACAATGTGTATGTGGATTGTTAACGTTACTATGTACGACGACGTTAAACTTAACAGAAAGCATAGACTGGGCGTTATCATGCTAGGACCTTGGTCGAGACCTGGTCTTGGCCCAAGTAATCCAGCACCGGGATGACAGTTCGCTTTCCTTCACGAGGAAAGAATATTCCTTGTGATCTTCTCATTCACTCACGACCAATCAGGTCGTGACAAAGAGCTTGATGACGCCCAAAACTGACGTCACCTGGTAGTTAGTTAGTGTGGGCATATTTCTCCTAGTAAGAGGAGGCCACGTCTTACACCCTCTGGACAGGGTCCCCACGATCTGTTAGTAACAGATATAAAAGGATCTCTTCCGGCTGAAGGAAGGGATCCATCTTCTTCATCACAAAATTTACCCTAAACTCTCTCTCTAAGAAAACTAACTTGATCATCGGAGTGACGTCCCGGGAGAACACCCGGTCATCCTCTAACGGTTCTTCTGTGTTGTGTTCTCAGGAAAACTTACAGGACTGATCCATCAAACAGAATCCAATCCCCTGTAGAGCATGTCAGAACATTTTGCGCCATCCGGACGTATCCTCAGAGTGATACAGACAATAAACGACGTCGGTTCTCCGTAAAAAGGGCGATCTAAACCCAAAAGCATCTACGACTGCAGTAGATGATCTATTTCGAATACCGGTGATGGTAACCAACGACCACCACTGCGAGTATAGAAAACAGGCCCCAAACCAGGTACTAATGGCACAAATCATGCCGATTACGGAGCAAGTACTCCAGAGCAGTTTCTGGCAACTGTCGTTGGATGGTTTACTGCCTCAGATGGCGATATCGCATCCCGATCTGCTACAGGAGCCTCTGTATGATGGCACAGAGGTACTCACTCTCTCTAAGTCTCGTAAGAGAAACACAACTCACCAAGCGGAGGACGAGATAGAGGTGTTGGATTAGGTGTCTAAGCCCTTAACTATAATTGGTATGTACTTGAATTGATAGCAGCACAGTCCTTTTGGGTTGCCCTCAACCTAGCAACTGGACAAGGAAATTGTGAAAGGAGAGATATTAATTTATAAGATTAATAAATTAATATAAATGATTTATTAATATGTTAATGGATTAATATATTAATTAGAAATCATTATGTTTAATTAATTGTTAGCCAGAAATTAATCAGAATTGATTTTGGGGTTAAAAGAATTAATTATAAGGTGTAGGGACTAGTTTGCAATTATCTAATAGTTGAGTGGAAGGCTCTAGAACCCCCTTGGAAGAGGGTGGACGAAATCTTTAGGGGAAACCCTAATAATTTCGTCCATAGGGGCTTGGATAAGGCCCTTGGGTTTGCTTAGGCCCTAAGCAAAGGATAACTAGGGTTTTCCTTAAACCCTAGATCCCTCAGCTATATAAGGAGCCTCCTGGTTCATGTTTTTGGTCACTCTTTCTTTTGAAGAAACCCTAAGGCCGAGATTTTGCATACTCCCTCTCCTCTCTCTCTCTTCTACTTTCCTTCTTGCTAGTTTGGGTGTGACTCCATTAGAGGCATTACACTTGTGGTGCTAAAGCTTCCAAGAAGATCAAGATCAAGATCAAGGGAATATCAATTGTTTGCTATAACAATTGAAAGCTATGTAAACCCTAAACCCTAGTTTACTATTTTCGATAATAGCCTCTCTCCTCTAGGGTTCTTGTATTGCAATTCAAAGTTGTATGTTCAATAGTTAAAACATAGATCCAAAGTAGGTTGCATGTGAACTTAGGAATTGTTTTCTAGTTTATTTGTTGTACCTAAAACCCATCAGTGGTATCAGAGCCATTGTTGTTTTAAATTGAATTGCTACAATTGTTGAATTGCAAATTAGGGTTTATAGCTATTAAACCCTAAAGGCCAAATTTTCGATTTCTAGGGTTTTGGATCAAAGGTTTTTTTCGAAAACCCTAGCCTCCAAAGAACCCTAATCGAAATTAGGGTTAGGGTTTTGAAAACCCTAGCCTCCTCCCTTGTAAATTTCGAAATATGCTAGAGGATAACTAGGGTTTCTTGTTTTGGATAATTGTTACTTAATTAGATTAATTGGATAATTATCCTTACCCTATTTTTCGAAATTTAGAGGGATAAGGATTAGGATTAAATTAATGGATTAATTTAATTAGATAATCCTTACAAGATTTAATAATTTGATTAATAGTTAATTAAAAGATAAATATTAAATCTAGTTAATTGGTTTATTTAAATTTAAATTTAATAGCTTAAATTTCGAAATTTATAAACCCTTGAAGTTTTAAAATGTTTTAAAACACACCTTATATATATATATATATATATATATATATATATATATATATATATATATATATATATATTATAATTAAAAGTTTAATATTATATATGTATAAGAACATGGTCAGTCAAATCGCTAGTATGCCTCATTCACGAAGCTAATCTATAAGGGGGGTATAAGGAAACTGCCTATAAAATGGTAGTTGAATGGGTGTCCACTCTCACCCACCGCTTCCTTGATTAGTGGAGGGTCGTTAGCAGAACGGATTTGATAGGACAACTACTTCTCATTAAAAGTATAATGATATTAAAGAAAGTACTAGAACATTATTTTCAAAATCCCAACTCTAGTTACTTTAGGAAAAATGTGAAAAGTATGCTAATCCATGAAATTGCACATTATGCTTTATTGGTCGTTAGTGGAGCGTGTGTGGTTAACCAGCACACTAAAAGGCACTAATAAAGAGTAGCAATGGGTATCTCATAATTGTCATTTTGATGGAGCGTGTGTGGTTTACCAGCACATCAATAGTTAATGATAAAGACAATGAGGTTACCAAGCACATTTGCATGGTTATTCACATCTTGTTTGTGATCCTCGGCATCCCAGTCACAAATACAAGAGCATAATCTGAGAATAAAACATGCCATTGAATAGTTTCAATGTATCTCAAAAGAATTAGGAATTTCACTTCGTTTGTTTCGTCTAATGGTGGAATTGGTGAATCGTCATTCACCTACCTTTATGAAATTTGCACTTGGATCTCGGCATCCCATTTCTAAGTTGTGAATCTTCATAGTTGGATCCTAACCTTGATACTATATCTTTGGGTTATTCTATTAAGGTATCTTGAAATCTAACTAAAACTTTCTTTCTTTTCAGATGTCTACTCCTGGAAACACTTCTGCTTCATCCTCCTCCAACCAGAACTTCTCTTTGCTCAATATCTGCTCCAAAGTCGTTATGGATGGCTCAAACTATAACGATTGGATGCGCAACATCAAGATGGCTCTTCGTTTCGAGAACAAAGAATATGTTCTTGAAAAGGAGCTCAAAGAGCTTGATGAGAATGAAGCTACTCCTGAAGATCTTGCTGCCTACAAGAAACATTACGATGATGCTACCAAAGTGGCATGCATCATGGTGGCAACTATGTCCCCAGAACTGCAGAGGTACTATGAGGACTACTGGCCTTTCGAGATGAACAAGGACCTTATGGAAAAGTACCATAAGCGAGCTCGTCAAGAAAAGTTCGAAGTAGTCAAGTCACTCATGGCTTGCAAGATGAAGGATGGGGAGTCGGTAGTGTCACATGTGCAAAGAATGCAACGCTACATAGAGCGTTTGGTCAAGCTCAATATTCACTTTGATGAGGAATTGGCCATTGACATGGTCTTGAACTCACTTCCTGAATGTTATGGTCAGTTTATTCTAACTTACCATTTGAACAATACTGAGCAGACCTTGGCCCAATTGCACAACTTGTTGCAGACAGCTGAGGCAGGGATGAAGGGTAAAAGTATACCCTCCACACCTACGAGTGCCCCTGTTTTGGCTATTGGACAGGGAAAGGGGAAAAAGAGGAAAGGTCCTCCCAAGCAAAACTGGAAGAGCAAGGCTCAAGCTGGGTCATCTAGTAATGGCCCAAAGGCTAAGCCCAATGGTTCCACTCCCCATGTTTCTGATCCAAAAGAGGCAGTTTGCTTTTACTGCAACCAAAAGGGGCATTGGAAGAGATCTTGCCCACAATATCTGCAAGATATCAAGGATGGCAAAGTGAAGCCATCTTCGGCAGGTATTTACACTATTTCTGCTAATAACTCATTATCTTCTCGTTCATGGGTCCTTGATACAGGATGTGGTTTTCATATCTGTTCTGATTTGCAGGGTCTAAAGGAAAGTGAGGAGATAGAGCGAGGAAGGATAAACCTGATCATGGGAAACAGAAAGTCTTCACCAGTAACCAAGATCGGAGTTTATCAGCTTCTGCTTAGTAATGATGTTAGATTAGATTTAATAAATTGTTGCTATTCGTCTGAGATGACGAGAAACATTATTTCATTTCATGCATTGTTCAGACAAGGTTTTACATATTCTTTTAATGATTTGAATGGTTCAATTTCTTTTTATAAGAATGGTGTTTTTATGTTTGAAGCTTTGCCATGTAATGGTGTGTATGAAACAGTGACTTGTGTTGATAGCCTAGGAAATATTGTACTTAATATTGACTTGTCTAATAGTGTAGACAAGGCATGCTTGTGGCATTGTCATCTTGGACACATTAACAAGAAACGCATAGCCCAACTCCAAAAGGATGGAGTGTTGGAATCATTTGACCTAAAGTCAGATGATATGTGTGAGTCTTGTCTTTTGGGAAAGATGACAAAATCACCATTCACAGGGTCTTGTGAAAGAGGTGAAGGTCTGTTGGATCTCATACACACGGATGTGTGTGGACCCTTCAGATCAACTACAAGAGATGCTAATCGATTCTATGTGACTTTCACTGACGATTATAGCAGATATGGATATATCTACTTGATCAAGCATAAGTCAGAAAATTTTGAAAAGTTCAAAGAGTTTAAGCATGAAGTCGAAAATCAATTGGGCAGAAAGATAAAGATACTTAGATCCGATAGAGGCGGGGAGTATCTTAGTATCGAGTTTAACGACTATCTGAAAGAATGTGGGATAGTCTCACAATTGACTCCTCCTAAGACACCACAGTTAAATGGTGTAGCTGAGAGGCGCAATCGAACCTTGTTAGACATGGTTCGTTCTATGATGAGTCGGGCTTCGCTTCCTATTCACTTCTGGGGGTATGCCTTAGAGACAGCCGCCCACATCCTCAATCTTGTCCCTACAAAGAAGGTTGCCAAAACACCTCACGAAATGTGGACAGGGAAAGTTCCCTCGTTAGCACATATTAAAGTCTAGGGTTGTGAAGCTTTCGTAAGACGAGAAACTCACGACAAGCTAGCAGCTAGAAGTGAGAAATGTGTTTTCATTGGTTACCCAAAGCAGTCTTTTGGATATTTGTTCTACAGGCCTAGTGAGAACGTGGTCTTTGTAGCACGAAGAGGAGTCTTTCTTGAAAGAGAGCTCATATTCAAAGAGGACAGTGGGAGCATTATTGACCTTGAAGAAATTCAAGAGTCAGCCAATGAAGGAACCTTAGATGACACTAGCACTCAACCAGAGGAAACAGTTCCTGTTGAACCAATTGATAACTCATTACCTCTTAGAAGATCCACTAGGGTGAGTGTGCCACCTGAGTTGTATGGTTTTCATATTACTTCAGATGGTGACACATTCATAAGTGACAGAACACTGGTAAACTTAGATGAACCAGTCACTTATAAGGAAGCAATGGCAGGCCCAGAGGCTTCCAAGTGGAAAGAGGCAATGGACAGCGAGATTAAGTCCATGTATGACAACCAAGTTTGGAATTTAGTTGATAGTGCACCAGGTCGCAAGACAGTTGGGTGCAAATGGATCTTCAAGAAGAAGACAGACATGGATGGGAATGTGCATACATTCAAGGCTCGACTGGTTGCAAAAGGTTTTACTCAAACCCCAGGGGTTGACTATGATGAGACTTTTTCGCCAGTGGCTAAGATTAAATCTATTAGGATATTGCTCGCCATAGCTGCCTTTCATGATTATGAAATCTGGCAGATGGATGTCAAAACTGCTTTCCTTAATGGGAAGTTGGCTGAAGATGTTTACATGAGTCAGCCAGAGGGTTTTGTTGATGCAAAGTTTCCCAATAGAGTGTGCAAGCTTGAGAAATCCATTTATGGATTGAAACAAGCATCTCGCAGTTGGAATCTTTGCTTCCATGAGAAAGTCAAAGAGTTTGGTTTCTCTAGAAGTGAAGATGAGTTTTGTGTGTATATCAAGGCTAGTGGGAGTATAGTAACTTTTCTGGTGTTATATGTCGATGACATATTACTCATTGGTAACGACGTTCCAACCTTGAAAGAGGTTAAGTCTTGGCTTGGAAAGTGTTTTGCAATGAAAGACCTTGGAGAAGCTGCCTATATTCTTGGGATTAGAATATTGAGAGATAGAAAGAAGAGACTAATTGGACTTAGTCAGAGCACATACTTGGATAAGGTACTAAAGAGGTTTAGTATGGAAAATTCCAAGAAGGGAGAGCTACCTATCCAGAGCAATACCAAATTGAGTAAGACTCAATGCCCGAGTACAGATGTTGAAATAGATGACATGAGTCGTGTACCTTATGCTTCCGCTGTCGGATCGATCATGTACGCTATGACATGTACTCGCCCTGATGTGGCATTTGCTTTGAGCATGGTCAGTCGCTATCAGGGAAACCCAGGTAGAGCTCATTGGATAGCAGTTAAGAATATACTCAAGTATTTGCGAAGGACAAAGGACTGGGTCCTTGTGCTTGGTGGCAGTGATACTTTGAGAGTAGATGGTTACAGTGATGCCAGCTTTCAGACGGATAGAGATAACTTCCGTTCTCAGTCAGGCTGGGTGTTTTTACTGAATGGAGGAGCAGTTACTTGGAAGAGTTCCAAGCAAAATACGGTGGCTGATTCTACTTGTGAATCAGAGTACATAGCAGCAAGTGAAGCGTCGAAATAAGCAGCTTGGTTGAGGAACTTCATCGGGGATCTCGGAGTTGTTCCAACCATCCAGGAGCCTATGGAACTGTTCTGCGATAATGAAGGAGCGGTTGCCTTGACAAAGGAACCGAGAGATCATGGTAAGACCAGACATATCGACAGAAAGTACCATTTCATCAGACATAGAGTAGAAGAAGGCCATCTTATAGTAAAGAGGGTGTCATCTGAAGATAACCCAGCAGATCCTCTCACAAAGGGTCTGAGTAGGGCTAAGCATATTCAGCATGCTCGGAGCATAGGACTGAAAGATGATATTAGTTTTAGTAGTTAGATTAGTTTTTGAAACTTGAAACAAAGTAACTGTAATTGACTTTTGGTGATTAAATAATAAAGTATTATTTATAAGTTTGGCTACTACCTTTTGTCAATTGTTTATTATTGCGTTTCATTTTTGCATGTTTTACTTCCTGAATAATGAGATTATTCAAACTCCACAGTCGCTCGTACTCTTGGAAGTAAGTAGTGAATTAAGACTGTCATGAATTGGATTGCAGATTGTCTAAGGATAGACATGGCAATAGAATTGCTGCAATGTTCATGAGTACTCAGAAATTGAGATTTGAGTATTGGATAAACCCACGCTCGGAGTATTACTTCATGGAATTCATCACGAGTAATACTGAGACGATAATATCTTATAATCTTGAAACGAAGATATATGAGTTGTAATTTACAAGTCGGTTGTGCATTGGTGATACGAAAACGCATCAGTAACTTGGTGTTATAAAACGTATTGTCATGCATAATTTGATGAGTAAAAGATACAAGCATATGAGTCAACGTTTATTCGTTCCTTTTGCCCTAACAGGAAAAGCGATATATGTGGGCCCCTCGATGATTTGGTGTTGACTTATGTGCTGGGCCCAGCCAGGACTAAATTGATGTGTTCAATTAGAAGTCCTACATCATCACAAATCAGGAATCGGGAAACATAGATTCTGGACAAAGAGATTGATTATATTCCATGTCTTTTGTCTGGGGATATCAAGCAGAACGAAGGGTTATATGATCACTTATCTTAGGACACATAACTGACTGGGTCAGAGTTCGACAGCAGCTTTTTGGAAGCTACAATTTGCTGGTCAAATTTAGAAGGCATACTAGCAATTATAGTTACAGACTTATCCAAGTGGGAGACTGTTGGATTAGGTGTCTAAGCCCTTAACTATAATTGGTATGTACTTGAATTGATAGCAGCACAGTCCTTTTGGGTTGCCCTCAACCTAGCAACTGGACAAGGAAATTGTGAAAGGAGAGATATTAATTTATAAGATTAATAAATTAATATAAATGATTTATTAATATGTTAATGGATTAATATATTAATTAGAAATCATTATGTTTAATTAATTGTTAGCCAGAAATTAATCAGAATTGATTTTGGGGTTAAAAGAATTAATTATAAGGTGCAGGGACTAGTTTGCAATTATCTAATAGTTGAGTGGAAGGCTCTAGAACCCCCTTGGAAGAGGGTGGACGAAATCTTTAGGGGAAACCCTAATAATTTCGTCCATAGGGGCTTGGATAAGGCCCTTGGGTTTGCTTAGGCCCTAAGCAAAGGATAACTAGGGTTTTCCTTAAACCCTAGATCCCTCAGCTATATAAGGAGCCTCCTGGTTCAAGTTTTTGGTCACTCTTTCTTTTGAAGAAACCCTAAGGCCGAGATTTTGCATACTCCCTCTCCTCTCTCTCTCTTCTACTTTCCTTCTTGCTAGTTTGGGTGTGACTCCATTAGAGGCATTACACTTGTGGTGCTAAAGCTTCCAAGAAGATCAAGATCAAGATCAAGGGAATATCAATTGTTTGCTATAACAATTGAAAGGTATGTAAACCCTAAACCCTAGTTTACTATTTTCGATAATAGCCTCTCTCCTCTAGGGTTCTTGTATTTCAATTCAAAGTTGTATGTTCAATAGTTAAAACATAGATCCAAAGTAGGTTGCATGTGAACTTAGGAATTGTTTTCTAGTTTATTTGTTGTACCTAAAACCCATCAAGAGGTACTCTCGAGAAATCTACTCAATATTAGTTTTTCGAGCAGCGTTCCCAGACCATTGAACTGGGATCCGCGAGACCCACTCATCCTATCTGGATTCATTCGTAACACCAAAATCCATCGAATATACGTTGATAATGGTAGTTGATCTGATATACTCTATGAGCATTGTTTTAGACAGCTACCAGATGCGTGGAAGGACGGTCTTCAGCCCCCAACCAGAGGGTCATTGATAGGGTTCACCGGTCACAATTTGTGGCCATTAGGCACTATCTGGTTGCCCTTAATGTTCGCCAGTCACGGCAAAAGGGACCAAATCACAAGAACAATCGAATTCTATGTGATCCGGTTTCCGACAGAACACAATATTTTGCTTCGACGGTTGGCAATCTCCTTACTACACTTCGTGCCATCGACGATCCATGACATAGTTAAATTTAGCACGCGCCAAGGATCAGCGAAAATCATTGCCACAAACACTAGGGCGCAGCACTGCCACCAGATCATAGTCCCTCCCGATTTGGTGCGAGCACCAAAGAAGTCGAAGGAGGGATGTTCCACCGAACAACACTAAATAAAAATGGAATATCTAGAACAGCTCGTGCGAATTGGCGCTCACCTATCAGGCGAGACCAGGGCACGACTGGTAGCGCTTCTGAAGCAATATTCCACCGTTTTCACCTGGAAACCAACAGATCTGACAGGCGTAGATCGACAAGTTATAGAACACAGTCTCAGTATCACGCCTGGAAGCAATCTTGTTAAACAAAAGAAGAGGGGCCAGACATAAGACTAGAACAAGGCTATTAATGTAGAAGTGGCCGATCTGGTGAATGCCAGCATACTCAGGGAAGTAATGTTCCCGACATGGATAACAAATCCTGTCATGGTAAAGAAAGCCAATGGGTCATGGCGAATGTGCATTGATTACTCTGATCTTAATAACGCTTGTTCAAAGGATTGTTATCCCCTTCCGGAGATAGATCAGAAGGTTCAGTCGCTTGAAGGGTTTTAGTTCAAATGTTTCCTTGATGCATACAAGGGTTACCATAAGGTACATATGAAACGAGAGGACGAGGCGAAAACTGCCTTCCACACTGAGAAGGGCACTTTCTGCTACCAGAAAATGTCGTTTGGACTAAAAAAGACGGGTGCTACATATCAGAGGCTAATGGACAAGATATTCGTTGATCATATTGGTAGGAATATCGAAGTTTACGTGGATGACATGGTAGTTAAGAGCTGTAATGAAGAAACATTGCTCCACTATGTGAAAGAAACT
The DNA here is from genome assembly GCF_052849685.1 of Lactuca virosa. Taxonomy (NCBI): domain Eukaryota; kingdom Viridiplantae; phylum Streptophyta; class Magnoliopsida; order Asterales; family Asteraceae; genus Lactuca; species Lactuca virosa. Next base: position 321,687,184 of record NC_136429.1, read on the forward strand.
TTCAAAAGCTAAAGCGCAGATGAAGTTAAACCCAGCTAAGTGTACTTTTGGAGTAGAGGAAGGTCAATTCCTTGGGTATCAGATATCCAAGAAAGGGTGTACAAGATCCAGGACTTCCTTGAGTCAAAAACTCCCCACAACCTCAAGGGTGTACAAGAAATCAACGGTAGGCTAACGACATTGGGAAGATTCATTGCCAAATCTGCAGAAAAGGCGCTTCCACTATACCAAACACTCAAAGGGTGCCTGGATAAAAAAACAGTTCAAATGGACAGAAAAAGCAGATGAGGCATTGCAATGACTGAAAAATGCCCTTACACCAACTACCGGCTCTCGCCTGCCCGCTACCAGGGGATACACTACAAATATATTTAGCAGCTTCCGAAGAAGCTATCTCCTATGTGTTAGCGGTGGAGAGGGGGGGAAACAGGTCCCTATTCATTTTGTTAATAGAGCCTTGTAAGGGCCAGAGGTCAATTACCCAGCCTTAGAGAAGTTGGTCCTCGCCCTGGTGTACACTGTTAGGCGGCTACCGAGGTATTTTCAACCTCACAAGGTGGATGTTCTGACTAGTTACCCAATAAAGCAAGTTCTGCTAAGGCCGGAAAAGTTTGGGTGCCAGGCCAAGTGGGCCATAGAATTAAGCGAACATGATATCCATTATCAACGCCGGACTAGCATCAAAGTCCAGGCTGCCGCAGCCCTGACCAAGAAATGCAAAGAATACGAGGGATTCACCCCTTTCCAAAATCAACCGGCCATTCTGTTGAGCAGCATCACCAGCCCCTGGCCCTTCCACTAATGGGGGATTGACATAGTGGGACCATTCCTACCAGCGCCATGGGGTGTGAAATTCTTGTTAGTGGCTGTGCATTATTTTACTAAGTGGATAGAGGCAGAACCGTTGGCAACCATCACAGGAAAGCAAATGACAAAGTTCATGCCCAAAAATATCTTAGCTCGTTTTGGCATCCACAAAATTCTCATAAGTGATAATGGCACACAATTTGAAGGGATCCCCTTCAAGGAGTGGTACGAAGACAAGAAAATTCACCGCTGATTCACGTCAGTGGCGCACCCTCAGGCCAATGGATAAACTGAGATATCAAACAAAACCATAGTTAATGGTTTGAAGAAAAGGTTACTCAGATCAAAGTCTGCCTGGGTGGATGAGCTCCCGACAGTGCTGTGGTCATATCGTACCACTGCAAGGTCAAGTACAGGAGAAACGCCATTCAGCCTAACCTATGGGACAGAAGCAGTTCTCCCATTGGAGATAGTGGCTGGCTCACTGCGAACAGAGAGTTTCGAGGAAACAACCAATGAAGAGGGGCGGGTCCAGGATTGGACATGCTCGATGAGAAACACGACGCTGCACAGATGCGCCAAGCATTGTACAAATCGCGCACCGAGAACTATTACAACTGCCAAGTCCGGCTCAAGAATTTCCAAGTTGGAGAATGGGTGCTAGGTAAAGCTCATAAGAATGGCGCTTATGTATTAGAACCCCAGGATGGGCGTACAATCCCAAGAACTTGGAATGCGCAGAGCTTGCGCCATTTCTATTCTTAAAACGAGTGTCAAACGTAAATTGAATGCTAGCAAAGGCATTGTGTATTTGTTTTGGAATGTAAATATAACCAGCAAAAATTACTTTAACACTTCCAGTATTATAACACTCCAACAATAAGATTAGAAAAAAGAAAGGGCAATTCAGATGTTCCTTATTTTCAAGCTTGAAAAGTAAAATAAAGAGGTGGTGTACATTTACCATGTGACAACAAGGACTGATCATCCAACGTCACATGAGTGAAATCGATACAAGGAGGTAGCTAGTGGATTTGTATAAAAAACGGTTCATAACCTTTCTCCCAAAAGATGTTCATCAATCACATTATAGCAAAAAACGAATGTACAAAAGAACATGTGACATAAGTGTAGAAGAGTCATAACCTTCCACTAATGAGAAAAGCACAAGAGGGTGAGTCTCAAGATGACGATCTTGGCTACACCTAGGGTCTTTAAGCAGCAAATTAGAACAAATTTCAAAGACCAGCATTAGTAAAGCACAAGGAGTTCGCAAATAAAAGAACTCGGACCAGAGATTTAAACAAACCCTGCATAAATACTATGTGATGGCCAACATAAACCATATACAAAGCCACCAAACAAAAGAATATGTGCAATAATGAGAAACATTCATATCCATAAATTAAAAGCGAATATTATCAAATCTCCGGACTCCCGGACTTTAGGACTGTCACTAAGGGAAGCGAAGACAAAAAACAAAGAGAGAAATAGAAAATATTGTTCACAGAAGTTACATGAAAATAAACCAGGCAAAGAACCGCTACTCATGGGCAGGGCATTACCATCACCGGGGGGAGATCTTGGGCTAGGACCTGACCCATCACTCTGAGCATCTTGACAAAGATCATACAGCCCAGCAAAGTCCATGTTTCCAAGACCGAGATAGCCAACAAAATCCGTCTCAGTGAACGTCGCCATGACATCTTCCCTCTCCTGGGTCTTGGTGGCCACATACACCTCTTCCTCTGGATCGAACTCCCCGAAAACCACCATCTCTTTAGCAGTTCTTTTCCCCTACTCCACACCTGCCGCCATGCAAGCTGCCTGAACATGAACCAAACCTTGGAGAAATTGGGGGCTCTCGACCACCCGGATGAGCCCATCGCGAAGGATCCACGAAATATCCTTCTCCCACACCCCTCTTGCAGCGCTCTCCCCAACCAGGTCAGCCTCCAGCTCTGCCGTTCACTCGCTTAGGCCAGCATTCTCCAAACTCAGGGCTCCCACGCGATCATTCAAGCACCTCACATCCTCGTCTAGCTTTTCCATTTGTTCTTTCAAGCTTGCCTTCTCGCACAACGTCACCTCTTGCTGGGCCTCCCAGATGCGCTTGTCGGTTTCCATCTTTGCCACTTGGGCTTTCAGCTCTGCACATTCGATGCTAATCTTGTCTGAATGAGACTGGATCTTCCCTATATCGGAGATGTGTTCAGCAGCTGAAACCAGGTAAGATGACACTTGGGCAGCGGCATAGCGAAGACCGCCGGCCATGGGTTCGACCGCCGACCATGGTGGCAGGGGAAAAAGCATGCCGCCACCACTTAAGAGCAGTGTCGTGGTTGGACACGAGATCTTGGGCGGTTAGGCTCCAAGATGGTCTGTAGGCACCGACATGAGAACCTGCAGAGGGGAGGACAGTTCCTGTTTTACCAGAAGCAATTGACCCGAGACCTTGGGATGGCGAAGACCCAGTCTTAGCCTTGGCTCCTCCAACAGTAGGATCAGGGCTGGCCATATCGGTGTTGTCTTTCTATGAAGAACTGGGCGGTTCAGTTGCCCTGTTGTGTGCCCCTCCAGCAGTTTTGGAGGACTTTCATCGGGGGAACGGGTGGTAACCTTAGTACCCCCTAGCAAGAAACTCAGATTAGGTCTCTTGCGGAGAGGGGGCTCGGTGCTAACCGTCTCAACATGACCGTCAGAAGAGGCTTCCAAGAAAGAAAAAAGCCTCTTGACATGACGAATAATCATTGGGGACCCGGAAGGGGCAGGATCCTTCTGCGAAGCGCCGGTAACAACAACGTCCTGCAAATCTAGATCCTCGCCGGCGCCAGTAGCACTTTCAGAACTGACGGTAACCTCGATTCCTCGACCAGAAACAGGGGGCAGAAGAGTCTCTACAAGGTCGTCGTCGCGACACTGAAGATCACCGTTGAATAGACCTTGAAGAGGTTTCTCTAAGGAGAGAACCTCCTCCACACCTGCCAACAAACCAAACACAACAACGTTTAACAAAATTACCAATTTTCGAGGGTTTCGCTGAGTAAGAAAAAGGGGGGAGGACAAGAGAAAACAAAAAAAAAGCATTATACCTTTTTTCGCAATGAAAAACTCAGGCATTTTCCCACGAGCCCTCCAAGCGGCGCTCATCCCACCGGCGGCCAAGAAGCAGTCGAGCCAGTCCTCGTCGTTGATGCTGATCTTCTCCAAGGCATCAACCAGTTCCTTGTCAGCACTAAAGAGCGATGGAGCGCGGTCCACATACGCCTTATTCCTTGGGTAGCTAAGTACCACAAGGTCATTGTTCACCCATAGAAACTTCTCCTGCTAGTTCTTCTTGGACTTTTTGTCGTTGATGAGGGTAGGGACTCCCCGCCGACGAGAAATGGTCCAAGTCCCAGACTATGTAGAAGCGTTGAAGAAATACTTGAATATCGGAACAATTGGCTGACGGCCTAGGGCACGATAGAGGAGTTCAAGACGCACTATATTGTTTATGGCAATTGGTGTCAGCCCCCTCACAGAAAACCCATATTCACGGATGATTAGATTGAAGAAGTCTGTTGTGGGCAAACGCAAACCCGCTTCGAATAAGGCGATCGGAATGCCGACCTTGCCCTCGGGAGGACTGTAAAGCGACACATCAGGAAGAGGAATTTGAACCCCATGTTCGGGGACAAACCTAAATCGAAACTGAAAAGATTCCCATTCCTCGGCAGTAAGATCCCTTCCTAAAGAACGTGTGGTAGCCATGGAAGAATGCGAAGATAAGGTCGAAAGGGTTCTTTGGGGCAAGAAGGAAAAAAGAGAAAGGAAGAAAGTAAGGAGCAAACGTCAGGAGGAACAGAGGTTTAAATGCTAATAAAGGAGCAGTGAACCGTTTTCATGATGAAACCGCCAAAGAAAGGCGATTTCGCCCTATCAACTACATAAGCTAACAGTAGCATCTCGCCACGTATCTGTGAGTAGACCAGAACAACTCTTCTACGTCATTAACGCAAAAGCCTAATGGTCTAAGGGACTTGTTAACGTTACTATGTACGGCCACGTTAAACTTAACGGAAAGCATAGACAGGACGTTATCAAGCCAGGACCTTGGCCGAGACCCGGTCTTGGCCCAAGTAATCCAGCACCGGGATGACAGTTCGCTTTCCTTCACAAGGAAAAAATATTCCTTGTGACCTGCTCATTCACTCACGACCAATCAGGTCGTGAAAAAGAGCTTGATGATGCCTAGAACTGACGTCACCTGGCAGTTAGTTAGTGTGGGCATATTTCTCCCAGTAAGAGGAGGTCACGTCGCACATCCTCTGGACAGGGTCCTCACGATCCGTTAGTAACATGTATAAAAGGATCTCTTCCGAATCAAGGAAGGGATCCATATTCTTCATCACAAAATTTACCCTAAACCCTCTCTCTAAGAAAACTAACTTAATTGTCAGAGCAACGTCCCGGGAGAACACCCGATCGTCCTTTAATGGTTCTTCTGTGTTGTGTTCTCAGGAAAACTTCCAGGACTGATCCATCAACCAGCTTCCAATCCCCTGTAGAGCATATCACAACATGGATGGAAAGGGATTTTTCCTTGAAAGGGAGATCATATCCAAAGAAGCTACTGAGTGCCCAATTGATCTTGAAGAAGTTCAAGAGTTAACAAGCGAAGAACCTATAGTTGACACTAGCACTCAAACAGAGGTTAAAATACATGTTGAGAAAATGACGTATGTCCACCTCTTCTTCGCAGAAATAATATAGTTTGTCTCACTCCCGAGTTTTATGGTTTTCTTATTACTATAGAAGGTAACATGGTGATTAGTGAGAAAACACTAGTTAGTATGGATGACACATCCAACTATAAGGAAGTGATGGCATGCCCACATGTAGCTAAATGGAAGGAGAGCATGGAGAGTGATATTGAATCTATGTATGACAACTAAGTTTGAAATTTGAATGGTCCTACGCCTAGCCTTGAAACTGTTGGGTGTAAGTGGATTGGAATGTACACATGTTCAAGGCTAGGCTAGTTGTAGAAGGCTATACTCAAACTCAAGGTATTGATTATAAGGAAACTTTCTCACCATTGGATAAGATTAATTCTATTAGGATATTTCTTTCCGTAGCTTCTTTTTATGATTATGAAGTATGGAAAATGGATGTAGAAACCATTTTCCTTAACTAAAAATTCACAAGGATGTGAATATGGCACAACTATAAGGTTTTTATACATTATAAATATCCAAATAGAGTGTATGAGCTTGAGAGATCCATCTATGGACACAAACAAGCATCTCACAACTGGGATCATTGTTTTCATGAAAAGGTCAAAGCGTTTGGATTTTCAAGAAGAAAATATGAGTCTTATTTATATGTAAAAGCTAGTGGGAGTGTTGTAGTCTTCCTAGTGCTGTATGTTGATGGCAAACTACTTATTTGAAACAATATCCCAATGTTTCCTTGGGAAATGTTTTGCTATGATGGACTTAGGATATGTAATATATATATATATATATATATATATATATATATATATATATACACACACACACACACTTGGTATAAGAATCTATGGAGATAAATCAAAGTGTCGAATTGGAATTATCTAAAGTACATACTTAGATAAGATCTTGAAGAAATTCAAGATGCATGACTGCAAGAAAGGTATTCTACCCATGCAACATGGCATTAAATTGAGTAAATATCAATTTCCAAGTACTAGTGAAGAACTGGACTAAATGAGGCGAGTTCATATGCTTCTGCTATAGGATCAATCATGTATGTCATAACATGTACTCGATTTGATGTCTCGTTTGCGTTGAGCATGGTGACTCGTTATCTGGATAGCCCTAGCGAAAGTCATTGGACAACAGTAAAGAACATTATTCAGAAGCTATGGAGAACAAGAGATATGTTATTAGTCTATAGAGGCAAAGAAGACCTAAGAGTAATAGGCTATAGTGATACAATTTTCCAAACAGAAAGTGACAACTCTTGTTCATAATCAGGATGGGTATTCATGATTAATGGAGGACCCATGATTTGGAAAAGTTTCAAGCAGAAAATGGTGGCTGACATTTTTAAAGAATTTAGTAGGTGATCTTGGCGTTGTTCCTATCATCAATGACCCCTTGAAATTTTCTGTGACAACGAGGGTGCATTCACTTTGACTAAAGAACCTAAGGATCATTGGAAGTCAAGACATATAATCAGGAAGTACCACTATGTTCGAAAGAAAGTTGAGGAAAGAGACATTACAGTCATTAGAGTATCATCGGATGATGACCAGCTAATCCTTTCTCGAAGCCACTGTTGTGAATCAAGCATAATCACCATATTAGGTCCATAGGTATTAAATTTGAAAGTGACATGCCATAAGTGTTTTAGTTGTTAGTCTGATATTTTGAAACTCAGACTATATAAATTTTATATGATTTGGTGATTATTTTATGGAGACTTAATGATGGATTGATACCATTTGCATTAATTTTTTACCGTTTTCGTTTTGCAGGTTTAGAACCCAATTCCCAAGTATCAAATTCCTCAAACCTCCATAGTCAGTCATACTCTTGGAAATAAGTAGTGATTTAAGACTTTCATGGAGTATTAGTATATTGTCCATAGTGATTGGACATCATAGATACTACATTTAACACTCATGAATAGTTAATGGAGATTTAAATATTAGAGTAACCCATACTTAATGATTACGTCATGGATAAAGTTACAAGTAATTCTAAGATGATAATATCTCTTATTTTTCAAACATATATACATGAATTTTTTGGTTTACAAATCTTTTATGCATTGGTCTACACTAACATTGTTCGTAAGTAGTAGTAATACAAAGTATGTCCTTGTGTGGCATGATGAGTAGATGAAAACTATGTAGTCTAAATTTATTTTTTTCTTTAGCCCTAACAAGAAGAATGATATCTATGGGATCCTCGATAATTTCGTGCTAACATCTAAGTGCTTGGTTGAGACCTCACTAAATTGATGTGTCCATTTGAGTAGTTTGATGTAGTCGTCATAAATGTTTATCAACAAATATAATATTGAACTGTAACATCCCAAAAATTATGAGGTAAAATATTCATTTTTAATATAATCAAAACAACAATTATCTTTTATTCAAACATTTAAAAGTGTTTCATAATAAAACAGTAATCAGAGTACAATCCCAAAATCATCATAATGCGGAAACGTGGGTGGATGCGCTGCGATCAAGTCGGGCCCTTCCCTTTCGAACCGGAAGTACCTGAAACCATAACCATAAAAACCGTAAGCGCAAAGCTTAGTGAGTTCCCCAAAATACCACATACCATACATACCATTGGGCCCAACCCACCATAATAGGCCTAGCCCTACCAAACCAATGGGCCCCAACCCGATCATACAAATGCAAAAGTCACAAAGACAGTCAGCACCTACATAACATACAATAGGCCTAGCCCTTCCTGATCCATGGGTCTAGCCCAACATATAAATGGGCTTAGCCTGTCATACAATGGGTCTAGCTCGACATACAATTGGGCCTAGCCCAACATACCATGCAAGAGTCACAAAGACATCTAGCATATCAGAACCTAGTGGGCCAGCATTAGTGCCTTCGACCCACGAGTATAGTGAGAAGAATCACATCAATCCATTGATAATCAAATAACTGCTCGGGTCGCTGAACCGGATAACCTGGCACCAATCGGCAATAAATACAACTTTCATTAATAATTAACCCGATAACCTAAAATCCAAGGCCCACTCCACAATCCAACTTCCTAATGGGAAAAATACCACTTTATCCTTTTCTTAATTGGCCCAAAATCAAGTTCCGACCCATTAGCACAAAAAGCACAAACTCTAAATGGCAACCCAAAGCCCAATATGGCCCAACTTCCTAATTGGGCCTAAAAACTATCATGGGACTAATAGTAAGAAAACCCACAGTCTATCCATGGCCCAAAGTCAGAAGTCGAATGGACCAACAACGCTCAAACTCAAAAAGGCCCAGAATAGCCATCCAAGCGAGTACGCCCTTCATACCAGAGACGTACGCCCTGCATGCTCAGCCATGAAGCACAACGTACAAGTGGTTGATGCAAACTTCCAACATTACGCTGAGTGTACCCCCACGTACCCCCAGTATACTCGTCAGTGGCCCAAAAATCAACATTAAGCTCCTATTGGGTTAAGTCAAGTTGTCCAAACATAGATCTGATCCCTAGGCAAGGTCTTAAACAATAAACTTGCAAAATTTAATCTCTTACATGCCTTAATGGGACTCAACACTTAAAAAAGGAGCTTAATAAAGGTCTTAATACTTGCATGGACCAAAATCCTCCATAAAGTTTGCATTTTTATGAACATAGGGCCTAAATGGAGCTTAGATCTAGCATCAATTACTTTTGGAGCAGATCAAAATTCCATCTTTACTTCAAAAGACTCAAAAATGCCTCATAAATACCATAAAGTAGATCTAACATAAATTATCATCAAGATGTGAGCTTTTTACCTTAAAAATCTTGCAAATGAGAAGGTAATCTCGGATCTACAAGCTCAAGCCACTCCTCCAAGTGTTCCCCTTCTTATTCTTCACCATAAAACACCCAAAAATGACTTTTCATGCTCAAATATCACCGAAAGCTCTTAGGGATTCGAATCTAGGGTTTAGTGGGATGGAAGCTGAGGATAAGAGGGTTTGGTGTTGAGTTAAGGAGCTTAAATAGGGTCCAAGACCCTGAATTAGGGTTTACATGAAACTAGATTACGTCCTGCATACTTTCAGTACGCCCAACATACTCCAACTGATGCCCATGATCCTTCTCCCTAGTACACCCAGTGTACTTCCTATGTACGCCCCGCATACTAGGTTTAGCCTTAAACCCACCAACTTCTGATGGCCATAACTTCTTCGTTCTAAGTCTATTTCCGACGAGGCGACGATCCTTATATCCACAGAAAGGTAACAAGAAACTCTACACTTCTATCAACTCATCCTTGCCTTTAAACTTCCCGAACTAAAATCTAAAATTCCTAAAAAGCCCGAACTGACACTTTACCCATGTGCCCGTTGGCTCCAAAACACAAACCAAACTCCCGGATCATCTAAATTACATTACCCACACCCAAATGGGTCTAAATCTCTCTTTCCCAAAGGCCCTAAGGCTTATGATAACCGATCTTTGGGTCACAGCCCCGAATTAGGAAATGATTCAGAACAGGGTGTTACAACTCTCCCCCACTTAAATTCAATTTCGTCCTCGAAATCACTCCTTACCACCCTCCTGGGAACTAGTGTTCCGAAAAAAACCTTGTAGTGCTGAACAAATCACTACTCCTTTAACCGTCGAACCAATACGATACTGCTATAATCCCGAAGTGCCATAACTTGTCTGACCTCCACACAAGTGGAACTAATCCGAAACACAATCACAAGAGTCTTTTTGTAGCATCAGAATTGAAAACGTCCTTTTGACACTGAACCCTTCAACTGATACCCTTGACATACATATTCCTTAATCCATAACTTAATGAAGTAAAGATCTTGCATATATACACTAACGATTCCCGACGTGAGTCTCGACCAAAAGCCAACTCGGTACATAACTCATAACCTGAGATCCAAAGATTTGTACTTGAATTTCACCCGAAACCTTCTAATTCATGGCGACCTTTCGCTACACTGGGATATAAAAATCCCTAATCCACTGTTGGGATTGCCAGCCTCACACCTGATCCAGCCACCAGGTACATGAGAGTCCAACTGATAAGGCTACCCTAGCCTATGCACCACACTCGTGCCACTCACTGACCACATAGCCATCCCAATATAATCCATGATCGAACACCTTGACCTAACCGAGTCTCACTCACACTGCCATAACTATACGATCCTTGCCCACGGGTCTCACCCAGTCTATACCAATGAACGATCCACACCTACGAGTCTCACCCCATCAAGAGCTACATAGGCCTAACCTCGACTCGGAGCCCAATGATCCTCCTCCCATAACAGAGAGCGCTCTCTAACAACACTATATGCCTTGCCCTAGGCACGAGCTGATCCTCATTTATACCAACAACCACCCCAACGATGGTCTACCTCAGACTGAAAAAAACTACGATCCCATCACAACCTTACAACATTTCCAGAACTGTCTAATACCTTGGTGAATGCTACGACTACCTCGTAGTCTTACAACACTTCTATTGGTGCCATTGCCCCACCCATGGTCTGACCGCCCATCTACTATACCGACCATAATCATCAAACGTCGATCCCGCATCCAACTATTGCTTAATCAGGTGCTCAGGTCATGCTTCGAGCCCCAAAGACTTAATCAGAAAAGAAAAGGCAAAGAGGCTCTAACACCACCCTCGACCTGGGTCCATCCAGATACCCGCCATGTGCCAATACTAATGTGAAACAAAAACCAAATATCCTTTCTTGTGTAATCCATTAGACCAACATTTCTCCCCTACTTGGTTTCAACTGTGCTCTTCCAATCCACAAGATTTGATGGATTTCCAATCCATCTCGCAAACTTGCGATTCAAACTATCGAAAACCTAAGCTTAAAACTGCCAGCGTTCCATTACTAACCAAACTTGATGATCGCACCACTTTTGAAGTCCAGATGAATACTCCCTGAAATTTCAGCTAGTCTGATAAACCTAATCACTTCCCATGATTCAGCACCAAATCCTTAAGTCCTTTATGCTGGTGACAATGACTATAACCCTTGACCGGAACTGGCAAATCTTCACTCCAACTTCCCATTCTCAGAAGGATCTCTGCATTCAAACCATCTTCAAACTTTGAAATTATGAAATTCCCCTGGCACTTCCAATGTCCAAACAACTCATGTGACTGCCACCTTCAACTTGTTGCTACCGCTCCTTCCCTAGCAACGGTAGTGATTGGACGCAAAGGTCCTTCCATAGACGACTGCTGCTCTTACCTGAACAATTGCTAACATGTCTGAACTCTGATTTTGATGATGAACTAATCCTTTTAATTCGTCCATAGATCTTCCAAGATATACCCCTGATTGATCCCATCAAAGAACCGTAACAACAACCAAGCTAACTGAATCCTGCTCATCAAGACACGACCCATTAATAACTTTTGGCATGCAAAAATGGCATATAACAATTATTGATGATATAACCCAGGTAATCATAGAGAATTGAACCAAATACAATGCTTACCCATACCAATACAGGATTCCAAGGAAAATATAAATACTGATAATAAGCATGTAGTAAGCAAAAGATAACATACCCGCAATAGCATCTGATGAAACTCCGACCTCCCCTGATAGAAATTGCAATATTCGGCTCCTTGATGCTGAGGCTCCTGCCCTACCCTCACGACCGTAAGTGATCTTCAAAGTAATCGGAGCAGGTGCATTCACTGTTCCACCCCTCAACATTGAACAGCCGACCTTCTTGTGGCACACTTGATTTCAGTGAAAAGACATTGGAAACGACCCATGGGGACAATCCCTACTAAAATGACCTATCTGACCATAACTGAAACATCCTCGGCCTATCTCCCGACATCCTCCCTAATGGGTCCTCCCACACTTGGCACAACGACCCCGAACCCGATGGCCTCCCAAACATGAATCCTGAGTCTTGGGCCTCTTCACCTGGCCAACTGAAAACTGAGTCTGCTCTGACTTCCTCTTCGTGAGGTGTTCCAAATCAATCTCACGCTCCCGGGCTCTAGCAATAATATCATTCAGGGTCTCGCACCCTGACAAAGTCACAAACTCCCTGATGCCATCCCTCGGTATGTCTTGATACCTTACCTTTTTCATCTCCTCGTCCGCTGAATACTGCGGAACAAGCAAAATCTCTCCCAGAACTTGGCAGTGATCTCTGCCACAGTCTCAATTGTCTGGCGAAGGTCCTGAATCTCCCTCGCCAACTGCTACACCTCAGTAGCTGGAGTAAAGTCGGCCCTAAACCGGGTCACAAATTCATCCCAAGTCATCTTCTCCAGGGCTTCGCCTCCCAAAGCAAAGTCTACCTCCTCCCACCAATCTTGGGCTTTGTCTTTTAGAAGATAGGAGGAAAATCTAACCTCCGACCCCTTGGGGCAGAAACTCGTCTGGAAAGCGTTAGCCATATCCGCTAACCATCTCCTACTGGCAATAGGGTCCTTCTCCCAATGAATTCGGGAATTCCACAAGCACGAAACTCACGGAAGGAGAGAGTGCGAGCTCCAACAATAGACATAATCTCATTACAAAATGCGCCCAGACGCTCGTCTAAAATCTCCACTATCCCCTCCTTGACCGTACCAAACATCACTGGAGTCTACTCCAAAATACAACGAGTAATCTCCGACGAGATGAACTCCTACATCTGTTCATTGATCAGCTCAATACCTGCACCTGAGCCGGAACTAGAACCTAAACTCCGTTCCTGAGTGCTCATCACCATTCTAAAAATAACAACCATGCAAATGATAAGAACATAACCACGAATCCTTATCTAACAGGCTTCTTAGACTCTCCGTGACTCTCCTCGATTCGGGTATGGATCCTGTGCTTTCAGTAGTACGGGCCCAATACTACCTCCACACCTATCCATACTTTCCTCAAGAATCATCCTGAATCCTCTAAGTCACCTTCTCAAACTGATACTCCAAGAACTCGCAAGAAAAACACAACTAAACCCACTGAATCACTTCCTAGGCTTTCCTAGGTTTCCGACCTCACCCTGCCATCAGCTTCTGAAGAACTCCCCATAATGTCAGCTAACCACCTGATGAATACCATCACCTACAACAAAGCTTCGATAATCCTTCGAGTAAAAGACTCATCCCTACAACGGTTTGACTTAGACAAAAGCTGTACAATAGGGTCAAGTCAACACTCTGAGATTGTTGAACCCTTGCCACATGTGACTTAACATATTCACTTAATAGTTAACTCACATCACTTAGGAGTTCCACAAAGCACAAAGCACAAAGCACAAAGCAAGTAGCATTCGTGCAGTAATACTCTAATCCATAGGATAAACAAAGAACGTTCAAGCTCACATACTACATCTGGTGCTACAAACTTCCACTCTCACTGCCGGTTGCCTTATGCATGCAAATTATACATAATACAGGATCAAATAGTCTGTCAAATAAAATACTCTACCCTTGGATCAGAACTGAACAAGGAACGGGAAATAAGGCCAAATCATTCATTCTAGGGCTATATGATCCTAATCGTATACAATTTTTAAAGCATACACTTAGCAATTAATAATACCAGTACATATTCCCAATCTAGCATCCAATGCAACCTAGGCTACAATGCATCACATATAAGGCTAATTTGTCATTCAATTCCTGAAAGTATCCCTAGCCTTATCCTAGAATATAAACATTCATATCGTATAACATATCAACATGTATGAGTATTTTGGGAATCACTTACTTTAGCTCGGCTGATTGCATGCATCACACCCCTTGTGTCTTTATAAATTCCCTTTTAAAATTTACTCCCTTTACAAAAATCTTTTTAGAAACTCGTTTTCTTTCAAAATATTATCAATTTCTTAGTTTGAGTTTAGACATACCCGAGAGTGTGTTTGAATCCCTCAAACCAAGGCTCTCATACCAACTTTTAACATCCCAAAATTTATGAGGTAAAAATTTCTTTTTTAATACAATCTAAACACCAATTATCTTTTATTCAAACATTTAAAAGTATTTCATAATAAAACAGTCATCAGAGTACAATTCCAAATCATCGCAATGCAGAAACATGGGTGGATGCCCTGCGATCAAGTCAGACCCTTCTCTTTTGAACTGGAAGTACCTGAAACCATGACAATAAAAACCGTAAGCACAAAGCTTAGTGTGTAAGTCCCACATTCGCTTTGATGTATCAATCCGATCCACTTGATGGTGTGGAATCCCAATCAAGTGGATGATGAAATATAGAATGGAGGAGAAGAAGAAGAAGAACAAGTTGAACCTTCAATGTATCAATGAATTGATTGATGAACAATATACAAGATTCACACACTTCTGTCTACTTTCCCTCTCTACAAGTATGACAATGGAAGCTCCTTTCACGTTTTCTATTCCTTGGACGTTTTCTACTCACTAGCCCCCCATAAAACACGCCTTTCTCACTATATATATATATATATATATATATATATATATATATATATATATATATATATATATCTATGGACTAAAACCCAAGGCCCAAACCCAATACCCATACCAAAATCACATGTGATTTCGGTCCAAGCTACAACAAAACCCATGACAGAATTCGGCCCAAGACCGAAAACAATAAATTCTTAGAAAAGCAAAGTATAAACCATATTTTAGACCCAACAATCTCCCCCTTGGTTTATAGATTTCTTTTCTTATGACCTAACAAGCTCCCCCTGGGTTTGTAGCTTGCTTTTCTTTTCAATCATCGCTTTGGGCTTGGCTTCAGCGTTTATCTTGATTTCTTCACGACTTCAAAATCAACATATGAATCTTCTATATGAATGAATTCATCTTGAACAGTTAGGCTTTTCTTCAAAATTTGACTTTTAGCACACGTTGGGTGTGGAGGCTTCTTGTAAGGATTCTTGAAAATCAGCACTTTCAGCTTGAGAATCTTCAGAGAGAATAACAGAGAGACTGATTCTTCTGGATCACTTCAGCAGGGTCATAGATAGTAGCAAAATGATCGAGGAGGCTTCAATGCAATCTGTCACATAATCTTCAAATACAGCTTCACCTTGCTTCTGGGGTTGAAAGATTGAGTGTTGTAAAATATTCTTCATTTCTTGTTCCTTCGAGTGATAATTATTCAATGATCACTGTTGCGCCTTGAAAAGTAACCATTGACTAGAAAGTCCATGTGGATCACAGAGTTATGAAAAACCCTTCTCACCACAGTTGTTCAAGGACCCAGCCTTGGCTCAGATGGAGACTTTTTGCAGTATCTGTGTGAAAATACAGCCTCCTTGAGTCTCTTCTTCCATTGAATTCTCCTTGAGTCTCTTCTTCCTTTGAGTTCTCTGATTTTTGAATTTGCTTTTCAAGACAAAGAAAAATTTGAGATAAAAACAAAACTAAAAGAAAAACTTAGCACACAATAGAAATATCTAAGAAATAGAAATAAAAAGTAAAATACTCAAAAATAATATTTTTGGATTTTTCAAATTTTTCTGAAAAAGAAATAAGAAACAAAAATAAACATATTTTTGGATTTTTTTAATTTTTTGATTTTTGTTTGATTTTTATATTTTTAATTCCCCTCCCCCCCCCCCCCCTAAATTTATGCATAGAGGAAAACTATGAACAAATTTAACAAAAACAAAAATAATAACTAAATTTAAGACTTTTTGGGATCAAAGTTGTCAAACAATTCAATATCGTTTATCAGCACACACCTGCATGTCTAGATCTGGTCAATCATCGGTATTCTGGTTCACTTAAACACAAAGGATATTGACAAATTAGACAGATTATAAGTGCCAAGACATTGAACCTATATTCCGAAATAGACCATTTAGCTGACAACGACCAAGGATATTGTTGTCCACTTAAATTCAGCAGCAAGATCTACATACAACCTTTTAAATGGTTCAACTTTAGATGTACTTGAACATGTTCCCCACTTCCAGATATGCCCCGACAATCAAGAACTTCCAAAGAACTCTTTACATTAGGTGAGTAGACAATCATTAAGAGAGAAGTCAGATTCAGAAATGCATATGTTGTATACCCAGGTCGGATCTCTTCCAATCACGCAGAGGGAACAAAATATGGCTCACCAGTATAGAGGGATTGAGAGATAGAATGTTGCATATGATATGTTCCAGGTCGGATTGTTTGCAATCACGCAGAGGAGACATCATATGACTAACAGATAGAAAGAATTGCATATAGAAGGAGATACTTAGAGATAGAGTTGCATATTTTGAGTTCCAGTTCGGATATGTTCCAATCGCGCAAAGGAGGCAACATATGACTGATAGATAGAAAGCAAGAAAATAATTTCCTACAGTCCTACTTTATTTGAACCCCCAGTCGCCCTGTCAGTACCGGAATTAAGGAAATTAGTCCGTACATCGAGGAAATGTTGAGCCACAGTTCTAGATAATAAGTAACTTTAATGTATCTTGTAGGCTCCCTTGTTTATCTCACTGCTCAATCTATCCAAGCGTCGCATGGTCAGTCCAAATAGAACTATCTAAGTTCAGATGAGTTAACATTATCTAGTCCTTTCATTGTCAGCTGTGTCTAGTCCTTTAATTTGAAATCCTTCGTGTCTACCAGCACATTGAACACAAAGTCTAAACAACTTGGCTTCAGTGCATTACACGAATTTCAGATTGCCCTTTAGCTCTAAGCTTCATATCACTTCCCAAATAACACCTACAAAAGAAAAACAATAAGAACATATTTTTTTGGATTTTTGTTTTTATAATTTTTTTTTTGTATTTTGATTTCTCCCCCTGAATTTGGGCATGGGGAAGAAAGAAAATAAAATAAATCCGCAAATTTAAGAAATTGTCTTTGAAATGAATCATTGTAAGAAAAACTCAGGATTATCAGGAAGAAGACTCAAACCGTAATCCACCAATGGAAGTTGCAACCAGATGATCTGAGAATAGCACGCATATTTCATTCTCGGAACAGATCCAAAAATTCTTCACATCGTTAAGTACAAACCCCATTTGTGATCTGCTTCTTTTCTTCCTTTCCCGCAAAGGACACATACCCTCACTTAAGGTTCTCAGTGTTGTACAGCAAGAGATGTCCCCTATCATGTGCTAGGAACAACCACTATCAACAACCCAAAGTTTGATGATATGCCTCCATAGATGCTCTAGCACAAAGTACATGATTAGTTGGTCTTTGGAACCAAGTCCATTTTGAAACTGGGTTGACTTTTGTCATCTACGGAAGGTACTCTCTCCCAAGACATGTCCTGTTTGTCACACACAGAAGATGAAGAAATGTTAGAATCATTAGTTGATTTTGGAGTATGAACCTTTGGAACCCATCTATAGTCGGGTTTAACCCATTTCTTGTTTGATCAGATGGATGCCTTAGCACTTGATTTTGAACTTGAAGTCGATTGACGAGATGACTTTGATCTAACCAATTTTGGTTTAACTGGACCATCTCTTGAGTTTGGCTTCTTGGCCGACATTCCCTTCTTGGCATTGGGAGTTGGATTCTTGGCCTTCTTGGCATTCCAGTCACCATTGTTTGAACGTGGCCTCGAAAGGTTTCTTTTGAAAGATCTCCCTCTTGGCGCATTCTTCCAACCTTGTGTATAGTAGGGAACATATGCATGATTTGGACAATTTCTGGCAACGTGTCCAGATGTTCCACAATGAAAACATGTATGTTTCTTCACGTAGGAGTTGTTTCTGTCTGCCCCTGGTGGCGTGTCCATGCCTTGTCTCTGATTGTTCCCACATCCACACTTACAACAAGCAGTCTATTTCGCTTGTTTTGGTGGCCTGTATTTACCAACAACAGGTTTATTAGAGGTGACTGAATTAGAAGCAACATATTCAGTGTTCAAGGAGACATTGGTTTGACAATCAAAATAATCAACTGAACTAGAATTAATTCTCTTATCCTTGTCCTCATCTTCCACTACTTTACCTGCACATGAAGTAGAATCATTAGAATCCTTCACCTCAATATTCTCAGTTGGCCCAGATTGTTCAGTCTTAACCGAAGCTGGTATAGCGGGTTGGCCAAACTGAATAGGCATCTCTTCCTCGTTGGTCTCAAGAGGTGGTTTATAGTTGTCATTGAAAGGAGGTGGAACACTATGATACCCTAGACCTTTATTTTGATTATCTTTAAATTTTAATTGTTTTTCAATCATAAATGCAACTACCTCACTTGACACGTCAAATTTCTTAAAGCTGAATTCAGCATCTTTATATTTATCTTTCAATGCATCAAGTTCGTTTTCTTTTTAGAATAGTTATAATTTTCACATTTCTTGCTATATTCTTCTTGAAGTTTTCGGAAGTCCTTGGTTTTGGCGTCTAGTTGCTCTTTTAAGGGTTTTTGGGCCTTCCTAAGTGTATAGCCTTCATATTTAAGGTCCTCAATTTCCGTTTTTAGCAAATCATGTCGATCACGATAAAGTTTAAATTTAGCTTCACAAGACTGAGAACATAAAGCTTCATTGACCTTGGTGTTTGAGGAACTCATTGTTTACCAAAAATACCCTTTGACTTGAAACCTCGAAAGTCAAACTTGAAAAGTCAAACCGAAAAGTTAAACTTAAAAAGTCAAACTTAAAAAATCGAACTTGAAAGTCAAACTTAAAAAGTCGAACTTGAAAGTCAAAAGTCAACTTCAAAAGTCAAAGGTCAAAACTAAAGGTCAAAAGTCAAGCTTGAAACTCAAAAATCGAAAGTCAAAACATAGGATCGAAAATGAAAATTTTAAGATAAAAAATGAAAGTATTTGATGGAATACGTGGCTTTTTGACTAGATACGAAGCTTTAATATCGAAAACGAAGCTTGGGGTCGAAAATTAGGTTTTAAAAATGAAAATTTTGATTTTTGGGCCGAAAATGCGAAGCCTCTTGATCCTTATCGAGAAGATTCGCACGAAGAGGATCTGCTGACCGAAAAAGAGACCGAAAACCGAAGACCGAATACGTGGACCGAAAACCTGCGAAGCTGCGCACCGAAAACCCTCCGAACTGAAAACCTTCGCACGCTCCACCGAGAACCTCGCTTTTGATCGTAAACGCGCTTCTGACCACAAACTCCGAGACGCGCCACCGAGAACCCTCGCTTTCGGCAGCAAACGAGCTTTTGGCCGTAAACTCCTCGGAAACCCTAGCCGTTGACCGAAAACCGCCGCCGTAGTCTCGCTAGGAACGACCAAAAACACGATTTTTCAACGTTTTTAGTGCAAAACTCGATCTAGAACTCAAAATTATGAAGAACACGAAGAACAAACACCCAATATTTCTTCAAAAACAAATCAAAAAATGCAAAAAACTTCAAGAAAAAGTCCAAAACGTTCAAAATCTTGCCAAATTTATTGATACGATCCAAGCTCTGATACCACTTGTAAGTCCTAAATTCGCTTTGATGTATCAATCTGATCCACTTGATGGTGTGGAATCCCAGTCAAGTGGATGATGCAAGATAGAATGGAGGAGAAGAAGAAGAACAAGTTGAATCTTCAATGTATCAATGAATTGATTGATGAACAATACACAAGATTCACACACTTCTCTCTACTTTCTCTCTCTACAAGTATGACAATGGAAGCTCCTTTCACGTTTTCTACTCCTTGGACGTTTTCTCCTCACTAACACCCATAAAACATGCCGTTATCACTATATATATATATACATATGGACTAAAACCCAAGGCCTAAACCCAATACCCAGACCGAAATCACCTGTGATTTCGGTCCAAGCTACAACAAAACCCAAGACAGTTTTCGGCCCACGAACGAAAACAATAAATGCTTAGAAAAGCAAAGTATAAACCATATTTTAGACCCAACATAGTAAGTTCCCCAAAATACCACATATCATAGATACCATTGGGCCTATCCCTCACATTGGGCCCAACCCGCATACTAGGCCCAACTCACATATTGGGCCAAGCCCACCATAATGGGCCTAGCCTTGCCAAACCAATGGTCCCAAACCGATCATACAAATGCAAAAGTCATAAAGACAGTTAGCACCTACATAATATACAATGGGCCTAGCCCTTCCTGATCCATGGGCCTAGTCCATCATATAAATGGGCCTATCCCGTCATACAGACCTAGTCCAACATACCATGCAAGAGTCACAAATACATATAACATATCAAAACCTAGTGGGCCGACATTGGTGCCTTCGATCCACGAGTATAGTAAGGAGACTCACCTCAATCCGCTGATAATCAAATAACTGCTCAGGTCGCTGAAGCGGATAACCTCGCATCAGCTGAAAATATATACAACCGTAATTAATAATTAACCCGATAACCGAAAATCCAAGGCCTACTCCACAATCCAAATTCCTAAAGGGAAAAATACCATTTTACCCTTTTCTTACTTGGCCCAAAACCAATGTCCAACCCATTAGCACAAAAAGTCCAAACTCTAAATGGCAACCCAAAGCCCAATATGGCCCAACTTCCTAATTGAGCCCAAAAACTATCATGGGACCAATACCAAGAAGGCCCACAGTCTATCCATGACCCGAAGTCATAGAAAGACGACTTTCTATCCATGACCCAAAGTCAGAAGTACAATGGCCCAACAAGGCCCAAACTCTAAAAGTCCCAAAATAGCCATCCTGGGAGTACACCCTGCATAGCAGAGATGTACACCCTGTGTACTCAGCTATGATGCACAACGTACAAGCAGTTGATTCAAACATCCAACATTACGCTGAGCGTACCCCCACATACGCCCAACGTACTCGTCAGTGGCCCAAAAATCAACATTATTATCTTATTGGGTTAAGTCAAGTTGTGAAAACATATATTTGATCCCTAGGCAAGGTCTTAAACAATAAACTTTCCATATTTACTCTCTTACATGCCTTAATGGAACTCAACACTTAAAAAGGAGCTTAATAAAGGTCTTAATACTTGCATGGACCAAAATCCTCCATAAAGTTTACTTTTTTATGAACATAGGGCCTAAATGGATCTCAGATATAGCATCCATTACTTCTGGGGTAGATGAAAATCTCAACTTTACTTCAAAAGTCTCAAAAATGCCCAAGAAACGCCATAAAGTAGATCTAACATAAGTGATCATCAAGGTGTGATCTTTTTACCTTAAAAAGCATGCAAATGAGAAGGTAAAACTGGATTTACAAGCTCAAGCCACTCCTCCAAGTGTTCCTCTTCTTCTTCTTCACCACAAAGCACCCACAAATCACTTTTCAAGCTCAAATATCACCAAAAGCTCTTAGGGTTTCGAATCTACGGTTTAGTGGGATGGAGGCTGAGGATAAGAGGGTTTGGTGTTGAGTTAAGGAGCTTAAAAAGGGTCCAAGACCCTAAATTAGGGTTTGCATAAAACTGGAGTACACCCCGCATACTCTCAGTACGCCCAACATACTCCAACTGATGTATGTCCAGCGTACTACCTATGTATGCCCCGCGTAATAGGTTTATCCTTAAACCCACCAACTTCCAAAGTCCATAACTTCTTCGGTCTAAGTCTAATGCCGACGATCCTTATATCCACGGAAAGGTACAAGAAGCTCTATACTTCTATCAACTCATCCTTTCCTTAAAACTTCCCGAACTAAAATCCAAAATTCATCAAAAGACCGAAGTAACACTTTACCAATATACCCCTTCGCTCCAAAACAAAAACCGAACTCCCGGATCATCTAAATTACATTACCCACGCCCAAATGGGTCTAAATCTCTCTTTCCCAAAGCCCCTAAGTCTTACGATAACCGCTCTTCAGGTCACAACCCCGAATTAGGAAATGATTCAGAACAGGGTGTTACATGAACACTAAGATTGACCCATATCCATGTCTTATATTCATATAGTTATCTTGTAGAACAAAGGAATATTTGACCTCTTATCTAAGGGATATCTATTGATTTGACCAGAGTTCGACAGTTGCATTGGATATCACACTCTATATTGATTATTTGAAAGTATTAGACGTCGTATAGTGATGACATATCCAAGTAGGAGACTGTTGGAAATAGTGTCCAATGTCATAACTATTGGTAATATTTCTAATATTAATAGTATCCTTTTGGGTTACCTTTAAGAACCAATTAAGTAATTAAAAGACAATAAAAATTTAGGATGTTAATTAATTAAAAGGTTTAATTAATAGAAACGGACCAAATGACAAATTTAGCAAAAAAGTAATTGCTTTGGCATTAAGCAACTAAAAGCGTATAAATAGGAAGCCATAGATCAAAACCTAATTGCTCAAAAACCTAGCTAGAATTCACCCCCCCCCCCCCCCCGTGTCTCTCCTTAAGGTGGAGTATAATAAATCCTATTAGGGTTTATAGTTTGTCTTTTCCTCTCCCATCTCCCAGGGTTTGTTACTTTACTCATTTGTAGTTCTTAGGTGTTTTTTTCCATCAAAGGGTTTCTCCTGTGGATCATTGGCATCTAATGTTGGGTTTTATTAGAATCAATACACTTTCTAAAGACATCAGAAACAATCAAACTCTACATAAGTGTACATGCACCCTAAGATCTAGGTTTTACCAGTTATAACAATGAAATTTAAAAACAAACTAAATGGAAGATTACTAACCTCTTGATTCCTTTTTTGAGATCTTATGAATGCTAGTGATTGCAATGGATGAAGAATCCAAAGTAGAACCCCTCTAATGTAGGTAAAACCACAAACACCAAAAGCCAAAAGGAAGAACCCTAGATAATGGTTTATTCGAAACTAACAAACCGTATGAGAGGGGTTATGAATTTCATCCACTAGGAAAAATGAGAGATGTTGGACAAAAATAAGAGATTCAGTTAACCATTATGGATTACTTCATGGACCTTGCCGTGACTACATAGTTATTTTATACTCATTTAATCATACATGAACATACCTTTTATCACTAGTGATGATATATGGTCCATTAGCATGGCCTAGACAGCCCTTGTGCGCCAGCCTCGCCTGGCGCTCCCTTGCCAGCCTTGCTGGGGACTCCCTTGCCTGCCTTGCTGGGGACTCTCTTGTTGGCCCGGCCTGGGGAATCCCTTTCCAGCCTTGCTGGGGACTCTCCTGCTGGCCCGGCCTGGCGCTCCCTTGCCTGGGGCGCGCCCGCCAGCCCCGCCCGATGCCTCCGGGAGGCCTTGCCCAGCTCCTTGCTAGTTGGGCCTGAATTGGGCTCGCCCAAGGTCTGACCTAATTCCCCTTGACCTAATTGTCCACTATAAATAAAATAGTACCTCCTACATGAAGGAGGACTCTTCCCCAAGTGGTTCAGCCGCCACTAGACCTTCCCCCATGGCTCAGCCGCCACACTATACTTCGGCCGGGTGGCTTAGCCGCCACCCGTCACCGTCAGCCACCACACACCACCACTAGCACAAACATGGTTCTCTCCAGCTATGGAGAACCATCTCAGATCTACCAGATGATCTAAATTGACCGTCGGAGTCCGCTCTCAGGGCACAGTCCTTGGGGCGGCGCTAACGGCCTTGTCTGTTGTGACCTCGCAGATTCGTCTCCAGCGTAGAAGCACTTTCTCCAAGCAGGTGGTCGGAGCCGAACTCGCATCATTTGGCGCCATCCCGGACTCGAACGAGCGGCCATCATCTCGTTCTTGCCTAGATCTGCTCAGATCGGTCGTTTTAGCGAAGGTTTTCCTCATATCTGTTCATTTCTAGCACCTTTTGGTTCAGATCCATTTGTCTTCTACCAAGATCTGTTCATATCGATTTGGTTCTTGCGAAGATCTTTTTAAATATGTTTAACCATCGTTTAGATCTCTTGATCTGTCCATTTTTTCGTTGAGGTCTTTTGATCTGTTTACCTTTTTTCGTTCAGATCTTTAGATTTGTTAAGTTTTTTGCTCAGATCGTTAGATCTACTTCGTTTTTGCTCAGATATCTAAATATGCCTTGTTTTATTTAATTTGAGCAATTCTCAAGTTTTAAAAGATTTTATTAGATCCGTATTTTGGTTTATATTTTGATGGATTGTTCAGAAAGTTGGGGAGAAAAGAGGTTTTTATGAGTTTTGCCCCACCTTTGTTCATATTTTCGAATTTTATTCAACAAGTCGAAGAACAAACAATATTTTACAAGTCTTTACCTCTTTTACTTGCTCATTTTCAAGAAAATCGGTTTTTGGTTCCTGATTTCTCATGTACAACTTCATTCAAGTTGTTTTTTTGGTGCTTCCTCTGGAAGCTTAGAGATGGGAAACAAAAGAGTTGTAGATCTGTTGAGCAAGCTGAAGAGTAAAGAAGGTTTAGTGAGAAAAAAACCTTGTTAGATCCGTTTTTGTTTATATTTTGGGGTTCTCTCAGTAAGTTGAGAAGAAAAGAAGTTCTCTATGACTTTTACCCTATCATTTGCTAAGGTCTTCTTCGTTTTTTCCAATATATGTCCAAATTTGCTTCACAAATCTTTTAGATCTGTAGACCTATTTCGTTTTTAGTTGAGATCTATGGATCTACATGATTTTCTTCACTCAAATATTCCCCAAGTTTGCAAGTACTTGTGGTTTATTGAGAGTTTCAGAAGAAAAGAAGTTTTATGAGTTTCTACCCATATTTTCGGTTCATAAACCATTTTGTTTGGTCAAATTGGAAAAAAAATCCCTCTTTTAGCTAAGGATTTTCGTATTTTTCTTACCAATGTTAATAGCTGCTTGTAAGCATTGCTGTCATAATTGTACACTCCACAAGAGATAGCATTTTTACCTTAGAGATTTACCCTATCATCTCCAAATTTTACTGCACAGTAAAAAAGAAATGAAAAAGAGAATGGGTATTACTAAGAAAACCTCATTTGTTGAGTATTTTTTGTATTCCTTTTACCTATTATTTATTTATTTTCAATCAACTTCAAAGTTACCCCTACAATAGTTACCACTTCAGTGAATGGCTGTAAAAAAAATCGAAAAAGAAATAAATTGTAAAGGAAAAAGAGATATACAGAGCCAAAATTCAAATTCTTTTACAGCTCATCGTAAACAACAAAAAAAAGGCGTTACAAGACTTGTACAATCTGTTTCCTTTCAACCGACAAAAAAATGGAGGTGTATTAGTTTATACAGTGTACACCATAAACTACAAGACAAAAACTCGTGCAGGACCCACCTGGTCCAATCCCACACACACAAAAGCTGCACAAAAGTCAAAGGACCAAAGTCGGCCCCACAGTGTCCATCTCCTCCTTTCAGAGGAGTCAATCGTCACCGGGAACCAACCCCAAATAATATCCCATCTTGCCGGAGTCACAACACCACCGAACCATCTGCTAAACTCCATTCACACATTGACATTAGCGACCCAATCCAAGTCACCACCATTCACCGCTAGTTGGCTCCAAACCCTGCTGGTATCGACTGTTACTCCACCGGTCACCAGCTCATTCGCTAGTCAACCACTTCATCCGGAGAACACAGCCCAACCCGATGCAGACCACCAACCATCGCTCGCCTACGAGCTACAACGAAGCATCTTCAATGGCCATCGCTCCTCAGCCCTGTGAAAACGACAACCACCATGTCCATCTCTTACAACCGGCGATCTTCCTTCAAATCTCACCAACCTGTAACTATCGCTGGAAGCTAGCCTCCGACACAGGCTCAATGCCTTCGGAACCTAAACCTTCGGCTGCTAAGCACGTCCAGCATCGGCGATAGCAGCTTCAATATTGAGGCATGTCATCCCCGTTGGACCATCCCTTGCCGACGACTTTCCTTCAATCGCCACCACCACAGACCCAGAAGCAGCAGTGACCGTCGACCCATCATCGGCATAAACCTCCAGTCGTCGGACCACATGTTGGCTCCCAATGACCACAGTCATTGCCTTCGGGACTTCAACAGACGACGTGGCTGATCAACACCTCCAACCTCTTCCACAGAAGACGTCCTCCGAGGAGGAACCACATGTCACAGATCGTTGACGCTTTTCCTTCTTCTTGGACTAACGTCTCCTCTGTTGAGCATTAAGTGACATGCGGCTGCAGGGTTTTTTTGCTAAAAACTGACCAAAACATGGTGGGCCAACAATTGAAAGAATGGACTCCTTTTAAAAAAATGAAATTGGGCTGATCATTCAATAACTGGGCTCCAAGGATTTGGTTATTATTATGTTTACATCTTATTGGACTATCTCCAAAAAAAAATGGGCTACTTGAGCAATACAAGGATTAGATCCTAAAAATAAAAAATCAGTTGTGTGACATCCGTATGTTCCGACTCCGCTCAACAGAAAATGTTTTCAAAATACACGTTGTGATCCAGAACAACCAACACTCTTAAAAAAAATAGAAAAAGAGAGAGAGAGATAGAGAGAGAGAGAGAGGTAAGATTTGGGCAAATGATTCAACATTTGGGCTCATTCACAAATGGGTTGTTGTCGTTCTATTTTGGGTTTCTCCCATATTGGACCATTTACACTATCTCAACAATTAAATGAGCCACTATCGCAATAGAATAATTAGAAATTTAACGATTGGCATGCCGCAAGCCCTGCTCAACACAATACGCTCCAGAATGCGCGTTGCAGCCCGAATCACATGGCATTTTCAAAAAGGGAGGGAGAATAGTAGTACACTACTGCTGCTCTATGAAGTGTTCCGAGAAATGATCACAACAGGAAATGTGAATTAATTTATTATTATTCAAAAAGATATACTAACTCACAAATTTGATCTTGTTGTCCTTTCAGATAATCGCCCCAGCGTTGCTACACTCAGAGTGCGCCAAAAACAAACTCGCGGAGCAAAGCTCGGTCTGTAAAGCATTTACAGGGGACTTGGGAAGTGTGCACTGCTGACTAGTCACTCACAGTTCCCATTCAGCGGGCATAGAAATATAATTCCCCACCTGGTGTTGGCTGCGGGTCTCGTCCCCCTCACCGGGTCTCGTCTATTTCTATTAACAACTTTCAGCTGTGGCTGGAACGCGGGAATCACGGACCAAGTACGTTGCATCTATTTACAGACTTCGGAGCTCGACACTACAACTGCGCCAGATAACAGTCTCAGAGACTGTATGGCGAGGTTACGCTCCTTAGCTACCCCGGCCCGACATTTTATCGATATCAGTGTCATGCAATACTCTTTAGCAGCCTCGGTCCGCATGATCGCAACAACAGTTACATTGCATCGCACCAATCGGCTCACACACCTCTCAAGAAAGGAGTATCAAGTCAGCTCAAGCCACATAAGCAATGTTTGGCTCATCGCACAACCACACGACTCTCGTGGATGAGGTTCGGTCATTCTCTCTATTATTTAATGTATTGGTGCTTTGTCTAGTCCGATCTGATTGTTAGCAATTCAATCACATCGGACTAGGGGGACTTGATGACGCACAGTTTATTTGACTAAGTCCAGTCCAATGTCATTGGTCGCGTACCAATAACATCGGACTAGTGGTACTTGATGATAAATGGTCCATTAGCATGGCCTAGACATCCCTGGCACGCCAGCCTCGCCTGGCGCTCCCTTGCCATCCTTGCTGGGGACTCCCTTGCCAGCATTGCTGGGGACTCTCCTGCTGGCCCGGCCTGGGGACTCCCTTGCCAGCCTTGCTGGGGAATCTCCTACTGGCCTGGCCTGTCGCTCCCTTGCCTGGGGCACACCCACCATCCATGCCTCGGGCGCGCCCGCCAGCCCTGCCCGACGCCTCCGGGAGTCCTTGCCTAGCTCCTTGCTAGTTGGGCCTGAATTGGGCTGGCCCAAGGCCTGACCTAATTCCCCTTGACCTAATTGTCCACTATTAATAGAATAATGCCTCCTCCATGAAGGAGGACTCTTCCCCAAGTGGTTCAGCCACCACTAGACCTGCCCCCATGGCTCAGCCACCACACTATACTCTCGCCGGGTGGCTCAGCCGCCACCCGCCGCCATTAGCCACCATACACCACCACCAGCACCAAGATGGTTCTCTCCAGCTATGGAGAACCATCTCAGATCTATCAGCTGATCTAACTTGATCGTCGGAGTCTGCTGCCGGGGCACAGTACCTGGGGCGGCTCTAATGGCCGTGTCTATTGTGACCTCGCAGATCCGTCTCCGGCGTAGAAGCATATCCTCAGAGCAGGTTGTCGGAGTCGGAGTCACATCAATTAGAATTTACGGATAGTGCTGGAGCAGACCAATACACAATAAATGTTATAAACAAAACCCCATATATATCTCAATTTGAAGAATAAAAGATATTGTCATCTTATAATTACTCATGAAAATGTCTATGAAGTAATCTCTAAGTGTAGGTTGTTCCAAAACTTAAAATCTTCATTTTCAAGTCCTCATGAGTCTTAGCGTAATATCAATTTCAAAACTAATATTCATGACAATATTAGATCAATTCATCAACTTCCTAGAATGTGACCAACTATGGAGGTTCAAATATAATTTAACATTGTGGAAGTAGGTTCAAAACATGCAAAAGTGAAACATAGTATTGAATTAACACAACTTTGATAGCAAAGAAAAGATCTTTATTAAGTCACAATGAAATAAACATCAAAAAAGTTATAGTTCACACTATTAAATGTTTCATAACAATTCAAACTAATCACCTAAACTATTACATCAAATCACTATCCAGTCTCATGCCAATGGTCCTTGCATGGCCATCATCTTTTTTTCTTGATAGTGGCTTTGTGAAAGGATTTGCAGGATTCTTCTCATATGACACTTTATTCATGATAATGTCTCCATCTTCTACCCTATATCGAACATATGGTATTTTCTGAGTATGTGTCTCAAATTATCATGGTCCTAGGGTTCTTTAATTAAGGCGACTGCACCCTCATTATCATAAAAGATCTCCATTGGTATTTGATGCTTAGTATAACTCTAAGTGCGGGTTTTTCCAATACTTAAAATCTTCATTTTCAAGTACTCATGAGTCTTAGCATAATATCAATTGCAATGTCCAATTAATTTTGCCAATAAACTAATATTCATGACAGTCTTAGATCACTTCATTCACTTCCTAGAATGTGACAGACTGTGGAGGTTCAAATATAACTTTAATGACAAAGAAAAGATCTTTATTAAGTCACAATGAAATAAACATAAAAAAAAGTTATAGTTCACACTATTATATGTTTCATAACAATTCAAACTAATCACCTAAACCGTTACATCAAATCACTATCCAGTCTCATGTCAATGGTCCTTACATGGCCATCATGTTTCTCTCTTGATAGTGGCTTTGTGAAAGGATTTACAGGATTCTTCTCAGATGATACTCTATTCACGATGATGTCTCCATCTTCTACCTTATATCGAACATATGGTATTTTCTGAGTATGTGCCTTTAATTATCATGGTCCTAGGGTTATTTAGTTAAGGCGACTGCACCCTCATTATCATAAAAGATATCCATTTGTTATTTGATGCTTGGTACAACTCCAAGATCAGCGATGAAGTTCTTCAACAATGTAGCTTCCTTTGCTACTTCACTAGTTGCAATATACTCTAACTCGCACGCCAAGTCTTCTTTTTGAAGATCCACTTGCACCAAACATAGATTTAAAAGTGTGAACATTCCCATACATGTCAGTCTTCTTCTTGAAGATCCACTTTCACCCAACGATTTTAATGCCATGTGTAGGAATAACCAAATTCCAAAAATGGTTATGATACATAGATTGGATTTCACTTTCCATACTCTCCTTCCATTTAGCAACTTCAGTTTCTGTCATTGCGTCCTTGTATTTCGATGGTTCATCCATACTAGTTTGTGTACACTTACTGATTAGTACACGTCCTTTTGATTGAATATGGAATCCATAAAACTTAGGATGAAAATGAACCCTGACAGATATTCGACGTGAAAGAGTTAAAATTATGTTAGTTGTATCAACAAGTTGATCAACCTATGGTTGAATGCCAGTTTCAATTGTAGGTCTTTCTTCGTTTGACTCTTGAATTTATTCAAGATCTATTAGACTCCCACTAGTCTCTTTGGATAGTAGCTCCCTCTCGAGGAAGAAGCTCATTCGAGAAATGAAAACTCTTTTCTCAGAAGGATAATAGAACAGGTATCCAAAAGACTTTTTTGGATAGCCCACGAAGAAATACTTTTCTGATCTAGGTTATAGTTTATCGTTAGCATCGTGATAGACGAAAACTTTGCTACCCCATACTTTGAAATGTGAAAGACTGAGAGGTATCCCATTCCATATTTCGTTTT
Organism: Lactuca virosa; assembly: GCF_052849685.1. NCBI lineage: Eukaryota > Viridiplantae > Streptophyta > Magnoliopsida > Asterales > Asteraceae > Lactuca > Lactuca virosa. The sequence goes on from NC_136429.1 coordinate 321,717,849, forward strand.
GTGTCTTAGCAACCTTCTTGTTTGGTAGGAGATTCATTGTATTAGCGATTGTATCTAGGGCGTAACCCAATAAACTTATTGGAAGTGTAGCTCGAGTCATAATGGATTAGACCATATCTAGTACTGTTTGATTTCTTCTCTCGACAACACCATTCAATTCTGGATTTCTAGGAAGAGAAAATTGTAAGACAATCCTACAATCTTTTAGATGATTAATAAGTTGAAGAATCAAGTATTCTCCACTCTTATCGGATAGAAGCATCTTGATCTTCTTGCCCAGTAGGTTCTTAACTTCCTTTTTGAAGTTTTGAACATTTCAAAAGTTTCTGACTTATGCGTCATAAATTAGATATAGACATATCTACTAAAATCATTAGTAAATGTGACAAAATAATGCTCACCATGGCTTATGGTGGAGCTAAACGGTCCACATATGTCAGAGTGGATTAGTTCCAACATATCATTACCTCATCCATAGTTTCCTATGAAATTTTCCTTTGTCATCTTGTCAAGAAAGAAAGACTCACATACATCATTCGACTCAAGATCAAATGATTCCAAGGCCCCATCCTTTTGGAGCTTGGCATTGTGTTTCTTGTTTATATGCCCAAGACGACTATGCCGCAAGCACAATTTATCTAATAAATAAGAATTAAAAGAACCAACTTCTAATATTAGATTATTAGAGTTGCATACACAAACAATACTTTCATACACACCATTACAAGGATTACCTTGGAAAATAAAGGAACCATTTTTATAAACCAAAATATCACCATTATTATTATCAAAAGAAAACAAGAAACCATCCTTGTAGAATGCATGAAAACAAGAAACCATCCTTGTAGTGCCATATTTTGCAAGTAGTAAAAAAAACTAAATGAAACTCCCTTATTTAGCACAAACTTGTATTCCCTTATCTTAGTAATAGGTTTAGTCACTCTGTTTCCCATTATCAGGTTCAACTCCTCATGCATTGGTGCTCTACTTTCCTTTAGTTCCTGCAATTCTGAGCAAATATGAGTAGGTCGTCCAGTGTCAAGAACCTAATAATTGGAAGTTGAAATATGATGGAGTTCAATCATAAAAATACCTGAAATGCCAATACCCTTGGCTTTATTTTTCATCACATCTTCCAGGTACTTCGGTAAACTACGTCTCCAGTGATCATTTTCTTTGAAGTAAAAGAAAATGATCTCTTTTTTTTCAGTATTTGGAGCTATCTCATATTTGAATTCTCTTAAGAACCTGATTGGAAGATCCAACATTAGCCTTGGAATGAAAAAACTTCTTCTTTTAAGCACAACCATAAACAATGTCCAAGACAGGGGCAGTAGGGTTGGAGCTTTTGGTTTTATCCAAACTAGCTTCGGTAGTTTTCAACATGCTATGAAGTGACTTGTGTCGATATCCTTCATATTATAGTTCATGAAAAACTGATAATATGAACTAGGAAGTGATTTGAAGACCATGTCAATGGCCAACTCATTTGGAAACTTGACACCCAAGTTCCCTAAGCTGTCAATGTATGACCTCATATTTTGAACGTATGCACACAAAGAATTCTCATCTTGATGCTTACAAGCCATCAAGGACTTAATGATTTCAAATCTTTCTTGTCGAGCTTTCTCTTGGAACATCACCATGAGATGCTCTTTAATTTTGAATGGCCCAAGGCTCTCAAAAATGGTTTGGAGCTAGGAAGAAATGGTCGCCAAAATGACACAAGATACTTTCATAGATTCATTGTCATGCTTGTGATAAGCAACCATTTCTTCTTCAGTAGATTCATCATCCACATAAGGGAGATCTTGATCTAGGACATAATCTTTGCCATTGTACCACATGGAAATCATCAAGGTACGAATCCATTCCAACTAGTTTTGACCGGTCCGTTTCTCTTTTGAAAGGATGGATATGAGGGAAAAGTTCAAGTTTGAAGAAGGAGGAGGTGGAAGGTTGTTGTTGTTGTTCGACATCTATAAGACAGAAAGAGTTTAGTTAGTTTGAATTTATCCTTCTAATTGTTTTAACCCCAAATGAGATATTAATTAAGGCTAGCATCCACATGTCACACCCCCAAACCGATATGGCGGAAACATTCGGGGGCGGAAGACGTCATGTACAGTATCATAACAATGCACAATAGTAAAACAAGCAACAACATCCATTGCATTAATAGAATAGTTAATACATGTGTGTTCTTTGTACAATTGTAAGACACCAAAAATATATATATATCAAAATAAAAGACGAGTCTTGAACATACTCCGTCTTCTTAAAACCTGATCAAGTGTACATGTCTACTGGTTCCCAGAGAATACAAGTTATTTTGAAAGAGAGTATCAACATTTAAGTTGGTGAGTTGATAAGTATTTAGTGAAAAATGTTTGTAGTTGTATCATAAAAATGTTTGTATTTGTTTAGTGAAATGTTTGTATACTTCCCAGAAACTCCTATATTTTCTTCTAAAAATGAAAAGTAGTCTTCTACACAAGACCCGACTGTTTTGTATGTTTGTTCTCTTGTAATAGTGTAAAGTGTGTTTGTTCTTGAAATAGTATAAAACAAATGTTTTCCATATTTGTAAACCATCTTTACTAGAAAAATAGTATGCATTTCTCATGTGAGAATATCATGGTGTGAATGTAATGGAAAATGAAGGTTTAGAGTAGATTTGTGTAAAATAAACTACTGATGCATTAACTACCTTGTAACCAAACTGGTTAATTAAGGTTAAAATGTGATTAGGTTATAACCATGCTCGATTGACTAGTATAAAACACAACGTTCTTCAGGCGTCGAAAATGATTATGACATTTGTCACCCGTGGACCTGCAGGTCCCACCGTAGCTAGCAGCAAGGTGTGGGATGGTCAATCCTGTATAGATCTATACACAAACTCACGCTATCCCTCCAGGAGACTCTGGTTATAAAACGTGACATAGCAAGAATATTGTTATGCCATGAAATAGTATCTCCCATTCTAGTTATCTTGTTCTTGTTATAGTATGTAAGTTCCTTTCTGTTCTTGTAAATGAATAGTATACTTTGCAATGAATATTAATAGTATGTACGCATTGATTCATGTATTGTTCCTTTGTTCTAGAAAATAGTATGTATTGATCCTCTAAACTATACCTATTATAGTTTACTGGTATATTTGTTTGATGTGTAAATGATTTGGAGAAAAGACTCAATTGCCTAACATATGCAACTGAGTTAAGTATGATCTTTAAAAATGGGATTTAATATTCATGTATATATTTAGCAAGCATAATTATGATTTAACCGACAGTCGGACTAGTGATCCTACCCTAAGCCCACAACCAAACAAGGAACAAGAGTCAAGGTATTTATCAATAGTCCTAAGTCCGTTTAAGGCATACTTGTACATATATATATATATATATATATATATATATATATATATATATATATATATATATATATATGAATACGATTTTGATAATAAACAACAATCTAAAATAGTTTAAAAGAATTTTTGAAATGATTTTTACAGTTTATAAAAGCATAAGAAATCCTTTGTTTGGTTTCACATGTAAATGGTAACACAATTCTATTGTGTTCTACTTGTATCCCCCCCCCCCCCTAAAAACATTGAAAAAGGTAAATTGTAGGGGTATGAACTCACCTTGTGTGAGTGATTCTTTTGAATGTTCGATATAGGATGATTGTTTCCACAAGTTAGATGTCGGGACAAAACCAAGTCCTAAATAGCAATTCAGGCTATATATTGGCATGAAATTAGTTAATATAACCTCAAAAGTGTTAAGGAAGCAACCTAGGATGTAAGAATTACTTACAAAAGAAGTGTTAGAAGCAAAAATGAGTGACTGCTTGGAGTTCACGGCAGGACTTCGGTGTTTACGGCCGTAAAAGGGTTCACGGGCACTTGAAGATTCAAGTGTTTTCTGCTGTAAACTCAAGTGTGTGATCTTGGTGTTCTTGGTGAAACCAAGGAGATTCAAGGGTTTTCGTCTGAGTGTTCTTGATGAATGAAGAACACTTGAAGATTCTATGCAAGATCCTAAGAAGATTCAAAGGATTGAAGGATTATAGTTGAGAGAGAATGAGGGTTTTCGGTTGGTGTCCTTTAGGGTGAGAGGGTGTGTTTTCGGCTGGGACAAGAAGAAGTGAGGAAGATTTCTCGGCTCAGCCCTCATATAGGGTAAAAAACTTGATGGGAAACCTTCATTGGATACCACACCGAAGGGATAAGACTGAGGTTTGCGGCTGCGAACCGTTTGCGATCCAAAGTCTCAAGTGATGCAAGGGTTTGCGGCTCGGATGTAAGTTCTCGGTTCCAAGTGTTTTCCCTCCAAAACACACAACACTTTTCTATACAAGGTTGATACACTTATAACTCATTAATCTAATCATGTTAAGAAAATTTAAAGAAATAAGTTTGACCTTTTTAATATGTTTGACTTTCGTGGACCAAGATAGACTCTTACAAGATTGAATTTACGGATTGTCACACCATCCCTCTGTTAAAGGGAACTTCGTCCCAAAATTAAGTCTAAGAGATACTCATGAACTAAGGGAAAAGATGCGGATACTTATGTTCATTTGATCCTCCCGCTCCCAAGTGAATTCAGGTCCCTGCTTCGCACTCCAACGAACCTTCACTATCGGAATACGGCTTTGTTTTGTTTTCTTGACTTCCCTATCCATGATTTCTATTGGTTCTTCAACGAAGTTGAGGCTCTCATTGATCTCAATTTCATCGAGTGGTATAACAAGAGTCTCATCAGATAGACACTTCTTTAGGTTCGAAATGTGAAAGGTTGGGTGTACGTTACTAAGTTTCTTTGGTAGTCGGAGTTTGTAAGCTACTGGGCCGATTCTAGCGAGAATCTCAATAGGCCTAATGTAGCTTGGATTCAGTTTGCCATGCTTTCCAAAGCGTATCATGCCCTTCCAGGGTGAGACCTTTAATAGAAGAAGGTCACCAACCTGAAATTCCAAGGGTTTCCGTCTTTTGTCAGCGTAGCTTTTCTGTCTGTCTCTAGAGGCTTTCAAATGTTCACGAATTTGTACAATCTTTTAAATCGTCTCCCTGATGATTTCTGGACCAGTGAGAGTGCTGTCAGGAACTTGTCCTTTAGATAGTTGCGTGTCACCCACCTCAGCCCAACACAGAGGGGATCTGCACTTCCGGCCATAGAGGGCTTCAAATGGAGCAACTTTGACACTAGTATGGTAGCTGTTGTTGTATGTGATGGGTTTTGCGCATTCTAACACTCCTAAGTGTACATGCGACCCTAAATACCTTGGATCTATGTTTTCTCTATTATACATGCAATTATGAACTTTCCAAGGTATTACCCTATCTAGCATACAATACTTGATACTTGGGTAATCAAATGGATAGAATACATACCGTTGTTTGATGTAGCTTGTCTCCATGAAGCTTGAGTGCCTAGTGCCCCAAGTGTGACACCTCAAATGGTTCACACAACACCAAATGCACATGGAATGACTTGAGAGAAATGGAACACTCCTTGAAATCGTCTAGCCCTCATATTTACACATTAGTGCACGATTTCTTGAGCCATGGGATTCTTTTATATGGTGGATATTAGGGTTACACCATGTAACTCATAACTTTACCCATTCCTTATGCTCCATGGATTTTAACCTCCATGGAGTATCCATGGGTCACCCCATGGACTTAGTCCAACATAAGAAATCTTGGATCACAAGCCCACATATATAAGAATGAATGATTTACACAATCAACCCATATATTTAATTAGTCTCCTTTTGATCACTTACTTAATTCCAAATTAATTCTTGATCAATACTAATTAAATAACCTTATTAATATATTAGAACTTATAATATATTAACCAACCTTAAGTGTTATTTCTCTCATTATAGTCTATCCAAATGCATGATGCCATGCAACCCACATGGACCATGACGGGTCGGGTCAAGTCTTACCAATTATAGTTATGGACTTAGACATTAATCCAACAGTCTCCCACTTGGATAAGTCTAAAACTATTATTGCGTATGACTTCAGGAACTGATCAGCAATCGTAGCTCTCAAAAGCTTCTGTCGAACTCTGACCTTGTCGATGAACTCTGACCTTTGTCAATGACTTGTCCATTAGATAAGGGATCATATATTCCTCCATTCTAGATATCATATGGACTGAGGCATGGATTATCAATCATTCTCTCTGTCCATTTGTTGTTTCCCGATTTCCGATTCATGATGACTGACTAATTGAACAAATCAAATCAGTCCTGGCTTGGCCAAGCACTCACATGTATCATCTTTAAATCATCGAGAGGCCCACAGATATCGCTTCTATCCCGAAGGTAAAAGGAATGGATAAACTTCGACTCATATGGCTTGTTCTACTACTTGTTGAATCATACACAAAGGCACGTTTTATAACATCGAGTTACCGAATGCGTTTTCGTGCAATCAATGTACAACCAACTCATAGTAACAACTCATATCTCTAGGTTTGAAGAATATAAGATATTATCGTCTCATGATCACTCGTGATAAAATCCATAAATTGATTCAAATGAGCGCGGGTTGAATCCAATACTCAGAACTTATGAGCACTCATGAGTGTTGTAGCACCACTTTGTCCACCAACTTGGACCTCTACAAACCAACCCATGACAGTCTTGATTCATATCTACTTCCAATATATGACCGACTGTGGATGGTTTGAATAACTTAATCATTCAGGAAGAGCGGCTTAGTTATTCTGGAAGTCAAAACATGCAAAGTGAAACACAAGAATAAATGAATCAAATATGGTATCAAACCCTATGAATATAAATAAACACTTTTATTTATCACCATACTGATTACTCATTATTCATTGTTTCGGTTTTATCAACTTTATACTTGAATTAAAAACACTAGTTGTCCCATGCTCCAAGCATGTACACTATGTTTTTCTTAAACAATAGCTTTGCCATACACCAAGTATGCACTCTATGTTTGTCTATGATCCTTACTTTGTGAAATAAACCAATTGAACATAATTTCAATGATTCTAATTCCTATCGAAAAATGTGAGAATTTCAAATTCCTATCATTTATCGAAATCTGTTTAGATTTTAAACTTATATGCACTGACCCTCCTGTAATGAATATGTACAAAGTCACAAAGACTTGTCAACAGTCATTATAAAGTATTCCAATGGAGATCAACTCCATGGAAACTAAGTCTCATATTCAAAGTACATTGCTTTGGACATGCTTCTTGCATTAAGTTTTCTAATCTTACACAGATAATTTCCACCTATGGAGACAACTCCATATTCTCATTTTGACTATCACTTCTGAATAAGAGATGCCTCTTTTCAGGATATGTCAATATGGTCCTTCCAAAATTAGCACTATACTTCCAACTGTCCCTGAGCAACCAATCTTTGGTAAACCTCAGATTGTCCGCGACAATTGCTTAATCATTTTAGTCATATCCAATTCTAGACCTTTTCCCTTCTTAATGCCTCTGGGCATTTGGAAAAATTTAGAAATGACAAATATTATAGCACATGCAATCGATCCTGTACCCAAAGCAAATGGTACACGATTCATGATGTCTCACATAAAGACATGATTCTAGACCAGTCTTTTGCTACAATATTTTTATTTGCCATGTTTTCAAAATTTGACTATGAAGAGGGATGCCGTAATCATAATCGAATTTTGAGAACGCAATATATAGAATTTCCTTAAGTTGAACCAATCCAACATGAAATTCATATATATATTCTTGACTAAAGATGATTAAGGTCTCAATCTAAGCCTTTAGAACTGAAATGAAGTATATCCTCTCCCTTAATTATAGCAAAACAACTTTTTCAATCCCTGCAGCCTCACGAATTGAAACTTTTGTTTTCTATAATTAACATTGCTAACTTGCAACACTAACAATAATTATCATGCTCCCACTAACATGATGATTATTAGCATAACACTTATGCTCCCACTAGCTTTGACATGTACTCAGAAATCAGCTGGACTTCTAGAAATCAATACTTTATTGACTTCCTTACCAAAGTTCAGATTTCTGATACGAGATGCTTTGATAAAACTTTATCAAAATCATATACCTTTCCTTAGATAGCATGCATGTGTGTCTAAACAATTTCAGAACTATGAAAAGGGATGTCGTAATCATAGTCTCAATTGTTTAGACCTTTTGCCATCTGCTTCAAATCTACTTGGTGGAAGTGTTTCCTCACCATCATTTTCATGAATCGGAGAGAAACCTTATGACCCTTAGATTTTATGGTGTATGTGTTCTTATCCATGTGAATCGTCAAAACCATAGTCACAAGGCAAGGATAATGACAAATCCAAACTCATATGGACTGAGCTTATGCAATCTTAACTTCTTGCCACCTGGCAGTACAGGGCCTGCCATTGCTTCCAAGTTGTTATGCAACCAATTGAGAACTTTCAGAACTCCTATGCAAAGCCAACTTTAACTGGAATGGGCACAGAATATGTCAACATGATAGGTTATAAATCTCAAGTCGTGTGCTAGTGAAGAACCTCAGGTTTTATTCTTGATTAGTTCTTGAAATTCTTTTTAGGATCTTTAAGACTCCCACTGTCCTCTTGAAATATAAGACTATCTTGCCAAATATTCAAGAGATAGTGCGGATTCTTTATCAAGACAAACACTTCACACAATTGGCCTTAGTTGGTCTTTGTTTAATCCAAAACATCACAACTTACCAACTTCAAATGTACAAGAGTAGGACACTTTTACTCTTACATTTGACAAGTGTTATAAACCTTTCTTTAAGATATGTCACTCAACTTATAGTCTTGGAGCATGACTCTAAGACTTGTTTTGAAACGAAGTATGACTCATCTTCTTGATTTAACCATTTCAACAATTCATGACTCCTCTTCTTAGTCATAAGAATGCACTAAGATGTCCTTAGAAGACCAATTGTGATGTGGTTCTTTAATCATTAAGATGATCACAAAACATGATACTAAAGTACTCTCCCATCTTTTCAGATTTGAGAAACTTTTATCTATTTGCCTAATTTGATTCTTCCCATTCGTTATGCCATACATTGTGACTTTTCCAATGTTTCAGAATTATAGTTAAACTTGTAAGTATAACCATATTTACTAAAATTTAGTAAATCATGACGAATAGTCTTAACGAGCTTTGTGGTGGACTTGACCAGTGCACAAGAGTGTGTACTCGATCCCTTTAGTCCTTAACTTGACTCACACATCCATGTGAACAAGTCTTAATTTTCCAATGCTTGAAAGTTCTCATTCATCATACTATTCAACTTGCATGATTCCAAGTTTCTATCCAACTGAAGCCTTGGGAATGAGAATCTTTCCATATTTGGTAAATTATGACACTACCACAAACAAAAGAATCAAGTCCATTTTTTTTTTCAAATATTGCTATCAATGGAATCATATAAACAACCATTTTTCACAAATGCCACTTGTAAGGATATTTAAAATAAATATAAAATTAAAAACTTTTATTTTATTTCAAAACTTTGCGGAAAAAACTTATCCTTATAGTGCAAATGCATACGGAAAAACTTGTTGTTATCTATTCCTAAGCAATATATCATAACTCCTAAGTAACAGCTTCAAAATTTTGATGCGATCGAAATCCACCTACGTGATCAGAATCAACATGTACTTCCTTTAAGTTTCTTCACTTTTCTTTGATTCTTAAAGCATCAACATGTGACCCAGTCACATCATGTAATGAGAATCTCATAATAGAAACTTAACAGAGTTAGATAATGGACTTTTACCTGAAGAAGAGTCAAACTTCTTGAATTGATCAATCTTATGATCTTTCAGGTAAATAGGCAGCTTCGCAATCAATGCCCCTTCCTTTGGAAAGAGAAACATATGGACTCTTTGGGAATGGTGTACTGGACTATCACAGACTTGCCTTTCTCTTTACCATTTGGTCAACCGAGTTGACTATGGCCAATCCCTTTCCATTGGGAAGCGAAAGATTTTCTGGATATCCACTGTTACCATTTTCAAAGTCCATAGAAGTTTGGGAAGTTGATCTTCTAATCAAATTTGCTTTACTGGTCCTCCAAATCATTGTTGATTCAGTAGCACCAAGCAAATAGATATGATCATTAAGGTTCATGTCATAGTCTGTTTCATAGTAGTCCCAAAGGAACTCACTATGTGACTTAGAAAGTGATTGAACATCCAACTTTCTCAAGACTTTGACACCCAACTCTCCCGGCTTGTCAATATGCGACTTCATCTCTAAGATGTGATCACACATAGACCTTGCTTGCCATTAGGGCTTGAGTGACCTTGAACTTGTGGGTTAGGGAGAATAATTGGAGGAGGTGGAGGAAGAGAAGTATGACTTTCATGAGCCAAACTCGGGAAGTCATATTCATTAGGAAAGCTTGGTTTGGGAAGATCATTGTTGTCTAAACCAGACATCAACAATGGGAGAAATTCACGTAAAGTTGATTTAAGTCATTAATATAACACCCAATATGATATATTAAGGCTAGGACCCAACAAACTATTTTATAACTTGGAAGAGGGATGCCGTAATCCAAGCTATAAAATATTTGAAGGTAGGTGAATGACGATTCACCAATTTCCACCAAGATAAACGAAATGTATTATTAGGTTTTAATTGGTTTTGAAACTCCTAGATTCTTTTGAGATTCATTGAACTTTTCAATGGCATGTTTCAATCTCGAGTGTGCCCTTCAGGTTTTGTGACTGGGATGCCAAGGATCACAAAACAAGGTGTGAAGTAACCATGCAAATATACTTGGTACCCTTAATATTTACCCCTCAATCGATGTGCCGGTTAACCACACGAGCTCTACCGATACTATGATAAATATTAAGTTACCCTTTGCCTACTTTGTTAAATCCAGGTTAGTGTGCCGGTTAACCACACACGCTCCACTAACGGTTTAAACAAAGTACAAAGTGTAATTTCATGGATTAGCACCTTATTCACATTTTCCTAAGTAACTAAGATTGGGAATTTATAAAAATTTTAGTTACTTAGTATTTATCATTAATACTTTTAATGAAGGGAGAATTATAGTCCTTGTCCTACCCGTTCGGCTAACGACCCTCCACCAGTCAAGGAAGTGGTGGGTGAGAGTGGACACCCATTAAACTGCCATTTTATAGGCAGTAACCTTATACCCCCCTTATAGACCGGCTTCGTGAATGAGGCCTACTAACGGTAATACAGACTTGCTCTTATACATATATTTATTATTAATTTATAATACTATAAAATATAAGGGTTGAATTTTAACTTTTAAAATTCTAAGGGCTAACTTGGAATTAAAATATTCATGGGGAAAACTTTACAAATTCCAAAACTTGAGGGAAATTTTGAAAATATTCAAAACTAATTAATTCCATAACTTATGTGTTTAAAGTGGTTTTAATTAAAAAAAACTCTTCAAGTTCCATAACTTGAGGACAAGTTATGGAAGACTTTAAACTAATAAAAGAATGTAACTTTTCTTTATTTTTGTAACTTAGGGAACTAATTAAGGTTACACATTTTATCATTTAATGAAGTGACTCTTGAACCTCCATAACTTGAGGACAAGTTATGGAGTCATAAAACCATTTAATGAGGACAAGACTCTTCATTTTTGTAACCATTGCCAACTTTTTATGAGTTTTATGAAACTTAAATGTGACTTTTCATATAACTTGAGGACAAGTTACAAAAACACATTTTAGAATCAACTCTTAGATTAAAATGGATTGAAAACACATAATCAATTAACTTTTCTGTTAATCTAATAAACTCATATGAACAAAGATAATCCACATCAAATTTTTTTCAAGTAATTAGCATAACTTTTAAACTAATACAATTCGATTTTTCAGCTAATTTTGCAAGTATAACAAGAAAACAAGCCTTGGCTCTGACACCACTGATGGGTTTTGCGCATTCTAACACTCCTAAGTGTACATGCAACCCTAAATACCTTGGATCTATGTTTTCTCTATTATACATGCAATTATGAACTTTCCAAGGTATTACCCTATCTAGCATACAATACTTGATACTTGGGTAATCAAATGGATAGAATACATACCTTTGTTTGATGTAGCTTGTCTCCATGAAGCTTGAGTGCCTAGTGCCCCAAGTGTGACACCTCAAATGGTTCACACAACACCAAATGCACATGGAATGACTTGAGAGAAATGGAACACTCCTTGAAATCGTCTTGCCCTCATATTCACACATTAGTGCACGATTTCTTGAGCCATCGGATTCTTTTATATGGTGGCTATTAGGGTTACACCATGTAACTCATAACTTTACCCATTCCTTATGCTCCATGGATTTTAACCTCCATGGAGTATCCATGGGTCACCCCATGGACTTAGTCCAACATAAGAAATCTTGGATCACAAGCCCACATATATAAGAATGAATGATTTACACAATCAACCCATATATTTAATTAGTCTCCTTTTGATCACTTAATTAATTCCAAATTAATTCTTGATCAATACTAATTAAATAACCTTATTAATATATTAGAACTTATAATATATTAACCAACCTTAAGTGTTATTTCTCTCATTATAGTCTATCCAAATGCATGATGCCATGCAACCCAAATGGACCATGTCGGGTCGGGTCAAGTCTTACCAATTATAGTTATGGACTTAGACATTAATCCAACAGTATGAAGACTTGACTAATGGTAAATGGATATCACGCTTTACCAAAGTCGATCACACAAGCTCTCAGCATGTCTTCCAATGTTTGTATAGTCCTCTCACTCTGTCCATCAGTGTGTGGGTGGTAGGTTGTGCTCATGTCCAGCCTAGTTCCCAGGGATTTTTGTAGCGACTGCCAGAACCTTGAGGTGAATCTACTATCTCTATCATAAATAATAGATATGTGAACACCATGCAGTAATACTATCTCCCTAATGTATGTTCTTGTCAGTTTCTCCATCTTGTCGGTTTATTTGATTGGCAGGAAGTGTGCGGATTTAGTTAACCTGTCAACGATCACCCAAATGGTATCGATACCACCCATTGTCTTGGGAAACTTGGTTATGAAGTCCATTGTAATCCTCTCCCATTTCCACTTAGGTATCTCCGGTTGTTGTAGTAACCCTGAGGGATTTTGATATTCTACTTTAACTTTGGCGCAAGTAAGACACTTGCCTACAAAGGTAGCAATATCTGCTTTCATGTTAGGCCACCAACATAACTTTTTGAGATCCAGATACATCTTGTCTGAACCTGGATGAAAGGAGTATCGAGTATTGTGTGCTTCGTTCATTACAACGTCTCTGAAACCATCAAAATTCGGTGTCCAGATCCGATCCATGAGGTATAAGACTCCGTCACCCTTGACTGCTAAGTTCTTATCCATCCCTCTTTGGGTTTCACCTGCCACATTTTCAGGTTTCAAGGCTTCCTATTGAGCCTCTTTAATTTGTGTGGACAGATGTGAATGGATTGTCATAGTCAATGCCTTGACTCTACGACCTGAGTATCTGTTTCCGACTTGGGGCGTCAGCTACTACATTGGCTTTAACGGGATGATCATGAATTCCGCATTCGTAGTCATTTAGTAGCTCGACCCACCATCGTTGTTGGAGGCTTTTGTGGTCTGTAAAGATAGTGCTTTTTGTACCATACAGGTAGTGTCTCCAAATCTTCAGAGCAAATACCACTGCTCCTAACTCAAGATCATGGGTAGTGTAGTTGACTTCGTGCGTCTTAAGCTGTCTTGAGGCATAGGCGATAACCTTTCCTCATTGCATAAGAACACAGCCAAGCCCTTGGTTGGATACATCGCAGTATACCACGAAATCTTCTATCCCTTCTGGGAGGGATAATATCGGTGCGTTGCATAAGGCTTTCTTAAGCGTTTGGAACGCCTTTTCTTGTTTCTATTCCCAGTCAAAGGTCACACCTTTCTGGGTCAATATGGTAAATGGTTTCGCAATCTTTGAAAAGTTCTGAATGAACCTGCAATAGTAGCCAGCAAGGCCTAGAAATTGACGAATTTCCGTTGGCGTCTTTGGTGCTGACCAGTTCTGAATGGCCTGGATTTTGGAAAGATCCATGTGAATTCCTTCTTCGCTAACCACGTGACCCAAGAATTCGACTCTTCGAATCCAAAATTTGCATTTAGAGAACTTCGCATAAAGCTTCTCTGCTCGTAGTTTTTCCAAGATTTGTCGTAAGTGTTGACTATGTTCCTCCTTACTGCATGAGTAGATCAGTATGTCATCAATAAATACGATCACAAACTTATCTAAGTAAGGACGACACACCCGGTTCATTAAGTCCATGAACAATGCGGGCGCATTGGTCAATCCGAAAGGCATCACTACAAACTCGTAGTGACCATAACGAGTTCGGAAGGTTGTTTTGGGAACATCTTCCTCTAAAACTCGTAACTGGTGATACCCGGATCTTAAGTCAATCTTTAAAGTATCTTGCTCCTTGAAGTTGGTCGAACAAGTCGTCTATCCGTGGTAGAGGGTATCGGTTCTTAACGGTAAGTTTGTTTAGCTCGCGATAGTAGATGCACACATACGGAACGATCCATCCTTCTTCTTCTCGAACAAGACCGGTGCTCCCCAGGGTGAGAAGCTTGGTCTAACAAATTCCTTGCTTAACAGTTCATTCAGTTGACTGGATAGTTCCTGCATCTCAGCTGGTGCTAGTCGATAAGGCGATTTGGCTACAGGGGTAGCTCCTGGAATTAAGTTGATTCTGAACTCGACTTGACGTTGTGGTGGTAATCCTGGAAGATCTTCGGGAAAGAAGTCGGGAAAGTCACGGACTTCTGGGATGTTCTTTATGTCATTCACCTTTTGGCTCATATCAACCACGTGAGCAAGGAACGCATGATATTCCTTTAGTAAGTACTTATGTGCTTGAATACTCGAGATGATTCGAAGGTTCGTGCCTGGTTTATCGCCATAGATAACTAGGGTTTCGCTATTCGGTATATTAAGACGAACGGCTTTCTCAAAACATATGATGTCAGCACGATGATGACTCAACCAATCCATGCCGATAATGACGTCGAAACTTTTAATTGAGACAGGCATGAGGTCGATTTGAAATGAATAGCTATCTAGAGTTAGGGTGCATCCTATGTATATTTCGTTAGTGCTCTCAGTCTTCTCGTTAGCCATTTATACGATGAACGTTTCTATTAGTTCTTGTGGTTGTTGTTTAAGCAAGTGTTTAAATTTTTGATTCACGAAACTCCTCTCCGCTCCACTATCAAATAGTATGCATGCATAAAAGTTATCGAGGAGAAACATACTCGTGACCACCGTAGGGTCTGCCACGGGTTCATCATGACCAATAGCGAGTACTCTCGCTACTCCACTAGTATTCCCTGCTTTTGGGTAGTTCCTCTTGTAGAGTCGAACCTCACCACACCCGTAGCATGCATGGCCTACTCCAACGCCAGGGACCTGGGTGATTGGTCTTGCCGGAACCTTACAGAGACGGGTCGTGTGCCCCTTCCTGTTGCAGTTAGCACACTGAAACTCCCGGCATGGGTCGTTGTGGTGGAAGTTGCACTTGTTGCACTTCGGCAAACTCCCAGCGTACTGTTTTGCTGGTGCAGGGACATCAGGGGTTGTTGCGGCACGAATAGCCATAATCTATTGTTTCTTGGAAGAGTTTTGTGACGATTTGTTCTTCTTTCTGTCCCAAAACTTCCTCTTGTTTTCGGTCGTTTTGGCTGGTTTTGGGACACGGGTTGTTACGGGTGTGCGGACTCCATGGTCAATGAGTCGCTATGCCAATCATTTGGCACTGTCGAATTTAGAGGGGTTTGAAGACAATACATTCCCCTGAAATGGAGGTACTATTCCCCAGATGTACCTCTCAATCTTTTTGGATTCAGTGGGGACCATCCCTAGACATATAGCCACTACATCACTGAACCTAGCCGTGTAGGCTACTATGTCGGAGCCTTTCATGGTCAGGCTCCAAAGTTCTTGCTCGAGTTTCTGAACTTCGCCCCTCGGGCAGTATTCTCTCCTACCATCGGATTCTTCAATGCTTCCCAGTCCATCGAGTTAGCCACTATGAGAGTAAGTGACTTGACATGGCCATTCCACCATGTGAGGGCCCTATCTGAGAAGGTACAGGCAGCAAATTTGACTTTGCTCCCTTCGGGGCAGGATCATATCTTCGAAAATTGACTCCTTTTTCTCTATCCATTGCGATAGAGCAATGATTCCACCCCTACCGTTAAAGGCTTTAGGTTTGCAGTTGGTGAAGTCTTTGTATGAACACTCCCTAGGGTGCCCGTGACTTTCACCATGATTGGAGGGGTGAGCACCACTTCCAGATCCACTGTTACTTGTTGTGTGTATGTGTGACATGGCAGCTGCCATGACCGCTGCCTGAAACATAGTTGCGTCAAACTGTGGAGGTGGCGGCGGAGGTGGAGGTGGTGGCGGAGTTGCGTTAACGTTGACACATCTTGGATTTCTTCTTGGAGGCATCCTTTTAATATTTAAAAGATGGAAATGTAGTAAGACATCAACAGTGAGTATAACGTGAGTGTTCCTTTAACTATATCACCCTAGATCAACATGTAATTGTTTAAGTGTTTACAACAGAGGTCTACCACTCGAAAGATGAAAGAATTTGGATAAAGATTCTTCAAGAGGATTGGATGTCTGTCAATATCATTGGTATTATAGATGTATAGAGTTCAGGAAAATTTGACCTTGAAGTAGGGCTACAACATACCAACACAGGGAAAACTTTTGACAGCATAAAGACCTAGCGAAACTGAAAGTTCAAGGCCTAGATATAAACAAGAAAATAATACTAGAGTCTAAAAGTAGACCTAATCTATATCCAAAAGAGTGAGTAGAGTATGCTCTATTCACGAGGAGTGTTGTTCTGGTTGGTACTATATTTTGCCCTGGACTCAGCCAGCTGGTGTTCTGTTTCCCACACACGCCTTTCCAATGCAACTTGACCCTGTCGAAGTTCTCTAACTTCGGATCGACTGGCGTTCAGTTCCATCTGTAGTGCGTCAGTGCGAGTCCTGGTTAAATCCTAGTCATCGGTCAGATGGCGGAGACGAATTGTGTTGATTCCTGAGTTAGCCTTGATTTCCATAACTTGGTCGATGGTCGCTCTTCCTTGTTCAGCATTGCGAGCAACACAACGAACCAAGATAGGAAGGACTCTGTCTGCTGAGCCTCCCTCGCTCAAGTTGTTGAAGCTTCAGTATCCATTATAAGGAGGTGGTTGTCCGTGTTCGTGGCTCCACTTTCCCAAGTTCGCTGCCCATAAAGGCGTCGGGCCTTGAAAATCCTGTCGAGGGTTAGGATTTTGGGCAACTTGAGGTGGATTATAGACCTCGGGTTCTGAGTCAGAGTCTTCTTGAACTTCATCTTCGTTCTCTTACTCAAAACTCTCCTCATGGTCTTCTTCTACTGGGACCACAAGGTTCTCTTCTTCTTGTTCAGCTTCAAGCCATCCACCGTTCCCTTGATCGGGAAAGTACGAGTCACCAGGTAGATGGAATCCAACCATGTTATCTAAGCGAGAAAAGGGGTGTAAGAGACGTATAATAGATGTATTACTAAAGATATTTATAAGATGATCCTTACCAGTTACTTCAATACTTACGTAGTGCATACCAGCTATATATATAACCAAGATAGAATAGACCTTCGAATACATGATCCAACTCTAAGACCACAACCAAACAAGGAACAGGAAGTAAAGCTAAGATCACAGATTCTAAGTCTATAACATCTTAGTCACATATAACCTTAACGCATCCACTCAGCAACTATTGACCTACTAGTAAGGGTCTTTTTAGTATTCACATAAGTAATTATAGTACAACAAAATACTCCTATTGTATTTTAAGTTTATGTTATGTTCTAGTGTTTCATTGTAGTAGAGTTGGTAAGCTTTAGACTTGTTGCAACACCACAACCATTCCTAGGCACATGCTAATCACTTCTCGGATAGATATAATTGATCAGGCTATATCAATCCCATACCTGATTATATGTCCCCAAATCTACATGTGCTGTTCAACAATCGCAATACTTTTGTTCTGTTCTAGTATGATACTTTTCTTAGTATGAATGCATGTATGTATACTTTAGTACAATATTTTATTATTTAAAAAGTAATCTCTTGGTCAGAGTGTTTTAATCCCGTTGTGTTTATAGTTGTATATCTTTTATGGGTTGAGATACTCAGTTCACTATAAATAATGCTCTGATACCAATATGTCACACCCCAAACCGATATGGCGGAAACATTCGGGGGGTGGACGACATCATGTACAGTATCATAACAATGCACAATAGTAAAACAAGCAACAACATCCATTTCATTAATAGAATAGTTAATACATGTGTGTTCTTTGTATAGTTGTAATACACCAAAAATATATATATCAAAATAAAATACGAGTCTTGAACATGCTCCGTCTTCTCAAAACCTGATCCAGTGTACCTGTCTACTGGTTCCCAGAGAATACAAGTTATTTTGAAAGAGAGTATCAACATTTAAGTTAATGAGTTCATAAGTATTTAGTGAAAAATGTTTGTAGTTGTATCATAAAAATGTTTGTATTTGTTTAGTGAAATGTTTGTATACTTCCCAGAAACTCCTATATTTTCTTCTAAAAATGAAAAGTAGTCTTCTACACAAGACCCGACTGTTTTGTATGTTTGTTCTCTTGTAATAGTGTAAAGTGTGTTTGTTCTTGAAATAGTATAAAACAAATGTTTTCCATATTTGTAAACCATCTTTACTAGAAAAATAGTATACATTTCTCATGTGAGAATATCATGGTGTGAATGTAATGGAAAATGAAGGTTTAGAGTAGATTTGTGCAAAATAAACTACTGATGCATTAACTACCTTGTAACCAAACTAGTTAATTAAGGTTAAAATGTGATTAGGTTATACCCATGCTCGATTGGCTAGTATAAAACACGACGTTCTTCAGGTGTCGAAAATGATTATGACATTTGTCACTCGTGGACCTGCAGGTCCCACTGTAGCTAGCAACAAGGTGTGGGATGGTCAATCCCATATAGATCTATACACAAACTCACGCTCTCCCTCCAGGAGACTCTGGTTACAAAACGTGACATAGCAAGAATATTGCTATGCCATGAAATAGTATCTCACATTCTTGTTATCTTGTTCTTGTTATAGTATGTAAGTTCCTTTCTGTTCTTGTAAATGAATAGTATACTTTGTAATGAATAGTAATAGTATGTACATATTGATTCATGTATTGTTCCTTTGTTTTAGAAAATAGTATGTATTGATCCTCTAAACTATACATATTATAGTTTCCTAGTATATTTGCTTGAACTGTAAATGATTTGGAGAAAAGACTCAATTGCCTCACATATGCAACTGAGTTAAGTATGATCTTCAAAAATGGGGTTTAATATTCATGTATATATTTAGCAAGCATAATTATGATTTAACCGACAGTCGGACTAGTGATCCTACCCTAAGCCTACAACCAAATAAGAAACAGGAGTCAAGGTATTTAGCAATAGTCCTAAGTCCGTTTAAAATAGTTTAAAAGAGTTTTTGAAATGATTTTAACAGTTTACAAATGCATAAGAAAGCCTTTGTTTGTTTTCACATGTAAATGGTAACACAATTCTATTGTGTTCTACTTGTATCCCCCCTAAAACATTGAAAAAGGTAAATTGTAGGGGTATGAACTCACCTTGTGTGAGTGATTCTTTTGAATGTTCGATATATGATGATTGTTTCCACAAGTTAGATCCCGGGACAAAACCATGTCCTAAATAGCAATTCACGTGATATATTGGCATGAAATTAGTGAATATAACCTCAAAGGTGTTAAGGAAAAAACCTAGGATGTAAGAATTACTTACAAAAGAAGTGCTAGAAGCGAAAACGAGTAACTGCTTGGAGTTCACGGCTGGGTTTCGGTGTTTATGGCCGTAAAAGGGTTCACAGCCACTTGAAGATTCAAGTATTTTCGGCTGTAAACTCAAGTGTGTGATCTTGGTGTTCTTGGTGAAACGAAGGAGATTCAAGGGTTTTCAGCTGAGTGTTCTTGATGAATGAAGAACACTTGAAGATCCTAAGCAAGATCCTAAGAAGAATTAAAGGATTGAAGGATGATAGTTGAGAGAGAATGA
Organism: Lactuca virosa; assembly: GCF_052849685.1. Classification (NCBI taxonomy): domain Eukaryota; kingdom Viridiplantae; phylum Streptophyta; class Magnoliopsida; order Asterales; family Asteraceae; genus Lactuca; species Lactuca virosa. The sequence goes on from NC_136429.1 coordinate 321,738,069, forward strand.
GGGTTTTCGGTTGGTGTCATTGAGGTTGAGAGGGTATGTTTTTGGCTGGGACAAGAAGAAGTGAGGAAGAGTTCTCGGCTCAGCCCTCATATAGGGTCAAAAACTTGATGGGAACCTTCGTTGGCTACCACACCTAAAGGGATAAGACCGACGTTTGCCGTTGCGAACCGTTTGCGGCTGCGAACCGTTTGTGGTCCGAAGTCTCAAGTGTTGCGAGGGTTTGCGGCTCGGATGTAGGTTCTCGGTTCCAAGTGTTTTCCCTCCAAAACACACAACACTTTTGGATACAAGGTTGATACACTTATAGCTCATTAATCTAATCATGTTAAGAAAATTTAAAGAAATAAGTTTGACCTTTATTTGATATGTTTGACTTTCATTTAACAATATAGACTCTTACAAGATTGAATTTACCAGGGTTGTCACACCACATTCGATTTTATGATGTGTAAAGGGATTCTGTAAACATATAGTAAAGTTATATAGGTAGGCAATTCAACTTGCTACAAACTTTTCATACTCCTAGATCATTTGAGATTCAATGGCATTCAATGGAATGTTAATCTCGATTGTTCTCATCTCGATTCAATGACGGGGATGCCACAAATCATTGAATAGATGGTGAATCAACCATGAAAGTGGTATGTCCCTTGATATAAATTTATTTTCATGTTGACGTGTCGATTAACCACACACGCTCCATCATCAAAATATAAACAATATCTAAGTTTTCATGGGTAAGACATGATTCACATTTTAATATATATATATATATATATATATATATATATATATATATATATATATATATATATATATATATATATATATATATATGAAATAGGAATTTTGTTTTATTAATTGATTAATACTTTTAATCTTGAAACAAATTCTGATCGAACCTTTTTGGTAACTCCTTTCTCAAAATACAAAAGGAGGTGAGAGTCTTAAGCAATGATAATCTTAAAAACCAACCTCATTCGGAATCAAAGAAACCACCTTAAGTAGCTCTTATAGTATTAGAGTGGGTGCGCCTAGTCTGAATTTGACAATAATGTTTTTAATTAAACATGTGAGGATGCATGTTGTACAATTGTTATACTTATCGTAATTATACGATATTCCAAATTTAAACATTTAAATTTATATCATTTTCTTTCAAATTTAATTCTCTTATTAAATAATTTGCAAGATAAATATTCAAATTTTAAACTCAAGTTTAAATAATATTCAAATTTAATTAATTAAATATTCAGATTTAATTCAGATTGAATAATAATTCAAATTAATCTAAGATTTGTATATTTAGATTTAAACAACATAAAATAATATTATAAACAAGAGGCTTATCCCTAGTTTTTCGAAAAATAAAAAAACAAACAAAATCTGAAGAATCCAGATAGACACGTCATGTCGGCCAGAGACGCTCCATGACCGTCGATTAAACATGTTTTTTTACAAAGTTTTTGCATTTAACCAAAACCTATTAGGTTCGGATACTACTGTTGAGTTTTATTAAAATTAATACACTTTCTAAAGGCAGCGGAGGCATTGAAAATATATTTGTTGGAATATTTGAGTTGTAGATCGATAGATTCCAAATAGAAAAACAATGTTTAATCAAGTAAAGAACACAAGAATGGATCAATGGTGTCGAATGATTAATAACTCACACCTCAGAAGAGCTCGATGAAGAACTTAAACAGTAGAGGTGTGCTAGGGTTACAATGCAAGTAATTAATGAGAACGATCTATCTAAAAGTTATACATGCATGCAATATTTATATGCTAACCCTAATGTTTATCCACGGTTGGACAGGCCCAAACCGGGTTAACTAAATGGACTTATAACCGAGCCCAAAGACGCAACACCAGACCCAACAATCTCCTCATTTGCGTCAATTGAGGCGATAGACTACTTTGGTTGTGGGACCTTGATCTTCTTTACAACCTTGAACAGCCGAGGGATGATCGCAAGAAGCGTTTGTCGAAACTGAATATACCACCGAAGCATATCAGTGAACAACTTCTTATCAGCTTCACTGTTCTGATTACACCTATGTATGATCTCCAAAATGTGCTCCAAGCAAGCGGTGGAAAATAGGTTTTTGTCAATCAGAGCGAACAAGCATTTTTGACCTTCGCCCCTTGTTAACATAACAGTGTGAAATTTTGGATCGATCTTCCCCTTAACCATCGTATTTACATCGCCTGCTCTTCCAATCGCCTTCATAGTGGTTTGCTTATGAATAGCAACAGCGATCTCCTGATCCATCTTCGCGACTTCATGAATATAACATACAAGCATTCACTTGATGTGATCGACAATAGGCTGATACACCTATGGATTAGTCAGCAAAATATTATTAAGGAGTATCCAGTCGTGAGGGTTCAAGTCCGGTAGGTCAGCCAGGGAAATCATATGGACCGAGCTATAAGAGCCTCGGGTCACTTTGAATTTAATGTTGATGAATTTCCCTGCCGAAGTGGGCTTCAACACCTTGACCATTGTGATTTTCTGAGTCCTCCAAGTCAGGTATTGTGGCTGAGCAAACTCGAGATAATAATCGAGCAAATCCCGATCTACCTTCGGGTCTGGAGAAGGAATGCCCGCCGTCGACTCAAAACAATGGAAGATGAATGCCTTTCGGGTGATTGCCATGTCAAACTGTAAGTCCTTCGAGTTCTCAAGGCCGAACGAAAAAACGGGTTCAAGCCAATGAGTGCTCGGTGCATCAATGACTTCCCTGAGAAGCGATTTCATAGTCCATTCAGGAAACATGGACTTTCAAGAAGTTCCTTCTCTTTTTGAAGTCTATCCCAAATTTCTTGTTGAGTAGGCTTGACTTTCAAACTTTCCTTTTTCGAAGCATCCCTTTCAGTATTTTCTTCCATATCTTCATCATCATCATCTTCTCCAATCTTCTTCTTTCTTCTGTCCCTCATACTGCCCGAAGCTTCATTAACCTTCGGCGCAGTAGTGCATTTGGTTTTGGAGGGGGTTGAGATTGGCCTTTTCCCTGAGTTGCCTTATCTCCTTGAGAAGCTCGTTCGCTTTTAACTCCTTCTCAAGAAGTTCCTTCTCTTTTTGAAGTCTATCCCAAATTTCTTGTTGAGTAGGCTTGACTTTCAAACTTTCCTTTTTCGAAGCATCCCTTTCAGTATTTTCTTCCATATCTTCATCATCATCATCTTCTCCAATCTTCTTCTTTCTTCTGTCCCTCATACTGCCCGAAGCTTCATTAACCTTCGGCGCAGTAGTGCATTTGGTTTTGGAGGGGGTTGAGATTGGCCTTTTCCCTGAGTTGCCTTATCTCCCCCTTGTTTCGGATGGACACCAGTCACCGGAACACCTTCAATGCGACTCAACACATCCAATGCAGGTCTTAGCTTTTCAGCCAAGTGGCATCGGATGGAGATGGTTAGAATGGAGTCGTGAGCTTCCATTTGATGTAAGAGAATGGAATGCACATCTCCAACGGAGCTTTTAATCACTTCTCACTCAGATTTTAAATCATCAACCTCTTTGATGGCATTCTTAAGCTTGAGATTCTGAATCTTAAGCTGTGAGGTTCGCTTGTCCAATTCATCCATTATTTTATTCTCAACTGCAAGCTCAGCTTCAAGTTGAGTCAACCGATCACCAATTGATGTATGAAGCTCTTGGTTAGCAGCCTCAATAGCTTTGCGAGCTTCCTCGAGATGTGTCTTTTTGGCTTCCAGTGAACGCGTAAGATGATCAACCGAAGCGTTCACTGTTTCAGCATTCTTCTGTGCAGCGGCTTGGAGGGAATCAAGAAAAACATGTGCCTCTGAAACTACTTTTTCGAATTTTTCGGTCGCTTTCTTGCAATCTTTGGTAGAAGCTTCAACAGCAAGAGAAGCTTTCTGGCATGTGGAGGTGGAGGCTTCAATGGCTTTGGCAGCATTGGAAATAGAGGCCTCATGATCTTTGACAACAGAAGAGAACAGAGCTTGGAGAGCAACCTCTGAATATGCACCAGTAGAAGACAATGAAATTAATTGATCAAGCTTGTCCGTGACAGCCTTGAGATGCTTCTTGGTAATCGGGGCGTCATCATCGTCATCACTTTGTACGCGATAAGGACTGAAATAAGTTGAATCAAATTCCATGTCCTCACCGCCAAGAACAGGCTCAGGTGATGTAGGTGGGGTTAAAGTAGTTGAGGTAACAGGCGCAGTAACAGGTGGAGTAGACCCGACAGTGGATGTCCCCATCTCAGATACGTTGACATGAAATGTAGGTTTGGGTGTAGTAGTGGTTGTGGTCGTTGTAGCTGTAGAGAACAGAGGGGTTGGAATGGGGACAGATGAAGCAGTTGTAGATGTGATAGGTGGTGGACAAGGAACGATGGTAATATGAACCGAAACTGGAACAGAACGTGGAGGCGAGGTTCGGTTGCTATCGTTAGTTGGTGAGTGAAGAGGCGAATTACCTCTAGATAGACTATCGGTTTCAGTAACTTCGTCATCAGTAGTCTGAGGATCTGGCTGGCCATCAGAAGGAACATACTCAGGATCACTTGTAGTGGGGGAAGGAGACTTCAGTCGGCGAGCTTGATTTTTGACATTTCGTTTGTTTGAAGCAGCATACACAACTTGCTCTGCCTTGCGTTTCTTAGGAGTTGAAACCTTGGAGGATTGGCCCTCTTTGTCGCCTTTGGGATCAGCCTTCTTCCCTCGTTTTGTTGGCTTGTCCGCAGCATCCAATGAACCCTGCATCTCGGGAGTGAGTGGGCGTGGACCTGAAGGGGTCAACTTCCTGTAATCAGCCATTATTTTACTTTCATTGGAGACACATCGGTACATCGATTCTGGAATTGAACCGATAAATATGAACTTCGTTGGATCAGTCACAATAAATTTGACGGTGTGAAAGGTCGCAATTGAAGACCGCGGAGCACCTTTCATTACAGGAATCTGAAAAGACTGAATAGCTCTGTTAGTGATCAAAGTCTAGAAACGGCCACAGGAGATCTCTGAATGTTTCGTTAAGGAGTTGAGACTCTGCACCAGTTGGGCCCAAAGAAGTGTTCCATAATCTAGATTGATCCCGTTATAGAGACCATCGAGAATGGTCAGGAACCCTTTGCTTGCCCCATCCGACCCTGCCACACGTTCTGCCAAACCCTTGTAGAGAAGCGTAAGCAGACCATTCCACTGTGGTGGCAAACAAGACTTCTTGAACTTCGTTACCATCGTTAGAATGTCTGTATAACCCATATCATAGAGCATTTTAAATAACAGGGTCGTAGTGATAAAGTCCGGTGAGATGACAGAGACATCAGTTGTCTTTTGATAACAGGGTCTGTATAACCCATATCATAGAGCATTTTAAATAGCAGGGTCGTAGCGAACAAAATCTTGCCTTCGAAACGGATGTCTTTTGATTGAAGATATCGAAGAAGATCAGTTCCTTGCGCTTGTCATATGCAGCAGTAAAATACACTTGGGATTGAAGAGACATCATAACGGATTCGACCTGTGTGAGTGCAATCACCAACGGAGAATACTTGAGGCACTCGACAACATGAAACATGTAGCAATCGTAGAGAAAAAGATCCAGTTGAATGATGAGGTTCTGATTGGGTTTGATCGTGAGCAACGATGATGACACAGTTTGATTTTGGACTGAGGATGATTCCGCCATTGTTACCATGAGGAAGAAGAAGATGAACAATGTATAATCGCTGATGTGTTTGTGAGAGAGAGAGAATAGTTGGTACAGGAGTCCAAGAGGTTCGAGAAAATCTTTTATACCATCTCTAGGAGATAGAAAAATACGGTTGTGATGATGACTGAATCTCTGAAACGTCGCCTGAAAAAGCGCGATATGACAGCTTGGTATCCCTAGAAATGTGTCAGCAAGCGTGGGTATAGAAACCGTTTCAAATTCATGCGCCTTTTCGACCTTATCTCCTATTCAAATTTCGAACCGTTTCAACTTCATGCTGACTCACCCTCATTTGAGTTTTATTATAAAAATAAATCAGCGTCACATCCTTTCGCGTTGTGGAAATCAACTGTCGCTTCTCCATTATAAATGAGATCATCATATCTGGTAGAACCGAAAGCTCAAATCTGAAAATTGCTATTAGAACCACGAACAAGAATTTGGAAAATCATAAAGACTTTCATGCAAGAGTGTACCAATGATAAAGAAATAAAGCAAAATATTTGTGGGATTTAGTGATATCTATCGAGACATGAAACTGTTGATCCCGGGCACGAATCTCTTCCTTCAAAGTCTAGACAGACTGAGAAGTGTCTGTGTGGTTTCCCGTGAAATACGATCAAATTTTTGTAAAGAAACATTGAAAGGCATCTTTTCAATTATAGGCTTTATAGGGTGGCTTACCTTCAACCGAACCTTGATGTGGTTTGTTGAACAAGTAGGTCTGAAAATATAATAAGTAACTGGAAAATTCTAAGAAATCTTAAAAAAAAATTGGATCTTATAGGAAGAAACATCCTCGTGTTAGACGGTTTCATAAAGATCACGCAAAAAGAAAAAGAGATTTCGTGTGGTAACAAGTAATAGCTTGAACATTAGAGCGTCCACCGTCAATGCATTCAAGGTGTTGGATTTTGGGTTTCACTTAGCAGGTGGTAAACGAAACTAAGATCATCAACACAGAGATTGTGTAACCATAAACCTCAGTGGTAATTGCTGAGAGTCTCAGGGGTAACTTTTATGAAGCCAAACTGAAATGGAGAAATGTGAGGTGGTTAAGGAACCGTAAGTACCTTTGCTATATTAGAAGGACAAAGCAGAAAGCTCTTAACTCACTATGAGAAGAGTTAGGTAGCTCGTGACTTGAGTGATTTAAGCAGCCTGATTTGGAAGAAACGATTGGTGCTTATCGAATCATTAAGGCTTCACTCAGAGTAATGGAGGCTTCGGTCTACATACAGCAGCATGCTTCTAGGGACACCTAACTAGTATAAAGAGAAGAAGATTATACCTGCCCCATCATCATCGTGTTTCGCATCTGTGAACTTGATATTAGACAATTGATGTTTAAAATAGAAATATAAAAACAAAAGAAAAACATAGAAATATTTTTGAATTTATGGTTTTTCTGAAAAATAATAAAAACATAAAAGAAAATATTTTTGGATTTTTGGTTTTTCTGAAATAGAATAAAAACAGAAAAGAAAATATTTTTGGATTTTTGGTTTTTCTGAAAAAGAATAATAACAGAAAAGAAAATATTTTTGGATTTTTGGATTTTCAGAAAAATAATAAAAACAGAAAAGAAACTGAATGTAAACACTTGAAATAATAAGAAAGCTTAACAAGATTATACAACCGAAACCAATCCTTAGAAAAGATGAAGCGAAATAGACCGAGCGTTCGGTTCATTTCGGTTCCCAAAAATTTAAGAGCCGAAATAGACCGAGCGTTCGGTTCATTTCGGTTCCCAAAAATTTAAGAGCCAAAATAGACCGAGTGTTCGGTTCATTTCGGTTCCCAAAAATTTAAGAGCCGAAATAGACCGAGCGTTCGGTTCATTTCGGTTCCCAAAAACTTAAGAGTCGAAATAGACCGAGCGTTCGGTTCATTTCGATTCCCAAAAATTTAAGAGCCGAAATAGACCGAGCATTCGGTTCATTTCGGTTCCAAAAAATTTAAGAACCGAAATAGAACGAGCGTTCGGTTCATTTCGGTTCCCGAAAATTCAGGAGCCGAAATAAACCGAGCATGCGCTCTATTTCGCTTGTTCAACTTTAGTGAGTAGAAGGAGGTTTCGGTGCTGACTCAGCTTCCATAATTCCTAAGCCTTGGAGTATTTTGTTAAAGCTTGCTTCAGGTAAGGCCTTAGTGAAGATGTCAGCCAGTTGATATGAGGACCGAACGAAGTGAATCTCAACATTTCCATCTTCAACGTGGTCCTTGATGAAGTGATATCTCAGAGCGATATGTTTTGTCTTGGAGTGTTGCACTGGATTGTGACATATTCGTATTGCACTTTCAGAGTCACAGTATAGAGGGATTTTCTTCATGCTCAGGCCATAATCTCTAAGTTGGCTTTGTATCCATATGACCTGTGATGTGCAGGATGCTGCAGCGATATACTCAGCTTCGGCTGTGGAGAGAGATACGCACGTCTGTTTCTTTGACTGCCAGCTGACAAGTTTGCCATCTAGGAACTGGAATCCACCTGTTGTGCTATTTCGGTCCAATCCACGTCCACCAAGATCAGCGTCTGAGAAAGCTTGAATAAAGAAGCCAGATTTTGCAGGATACCAAAAACCGAGAGACGAGGTTCGCTTTAAATACCGGAAGATATTTTTCACTGCAATCATATGAGGTTCTCTTGGATTAGCTTGAAACCTGGCACAATAACATACAGAAAACATTATGTCTGGCCTACTAGCCGTTAGATACATTAAAGACCCTATCATTTGACGATAAAGAGTCATATCAACAGCCGGTTTCTCTAGAGATGGAGTCAGCTTCGTGCCAAATGCCATTGGAACCTTTACTTTGGAATCACCCGTCATGCCGAACTTCGTTAATAGAGTCTTCGTGTATGCTTCCTGATTAATGAAGATGCCCTCTGGTCCCTGTCTTATATTCAATCCAAAGAAAAAGTTAATTGGACCCATTGCGCTCATTTCAAATTTAGTCTCCATCAACTTCCTAAATTCAGCTGTTATGCTAGGATTTGTGGAGTCGAAGATGATGTCATCGACATAAATCTGAATTATCATTAAGTGTTCGCCTTCTTTCTTGCGAAAGAAGATTGGGTCAACCGAGCCTTGCTTGAATTTTGACATTTTGAGAAAACGAGTAAGAGTTTTATACCAGGCTCTCGGGGCTTGCTTCAATCCATAGACTGCTTTATCCAGAATGTAGCAGTGATCAGGATACTTCTCGTTCACAAATCCGGGTGGTAGCTCAACATATACCGTTTCTTCTAGTTCTCCATTTAAGAAAGCGCACTTAACGTCCATTTGGAAAACTTCGAAGTTTTTGTGTGTATCATATGCCAAAAAGATTCTTACAGATTCCAACCTTGCTACTGGAGCGAAGGTCTCTTCATAGTCTATCCCTTCTTCTTGGCAATATCCTTTCACCACCAGTTTCGCTTTGTTGCGAATAACATTTCCCTCTTTATCCAATTTCTAAACACCCACTTTAAGTCGACTATAGATGCATCCTTTGGTGTGGGAATCAGTCTCCAAACACGATTACGTTCAAACTTATGGAGTTCGTCTTGCATAGCTTGCATCCAATCAGAGTGATCAAGAGCAGCATTTACCGTCTTCGGTTCTACTTTAGAGACAAACGAATTAATAATGTAGAATTCTACTTGAGAGAATAAAGTAGTTTGCTTCGCTTTCATTTGTGAGCGTGTGAGAACACCCTCAGATGATTCACCAATTATTTGTGTTTTAGGATGATCCTTTGTCCATTTTATAAGAGGAGGGTAATTGGGATCATAGGCAGGATCCAGTTCAGCATTGACTTCTTCTTCCATTTCTGACATATCACCTTCGTCATTTGCATATTCATTCTCCCCCTCAAATGGCGAGCCGAATCCTATGTCAGATTTAGTTCTCTCCCCCTCAGATGGATCTTCATGGGTTGGGGCCTTTGAAGGATTCTCCCCCTGGAAAGGCATGTCGTGTGGTTTTGGAGTGGACGAACCCTACCCCTGGATTATTGAGCTTTCTCTTGGAGGGTCATCAGTAGCTGAATGATCACTTGCTATAGTAGGTTCGCTTTGTGTCTGCTTCTCGGTTGGGTGGTGAGGTTCGCTTTCCATATCTTTAGCAACTTCATCGATGATTTTCTTCAAGTTATCGATTTTGTTATCTGCTGCTTTCGCTTCTGAGTGGATCGCCTTTTCTGGTTCATCAAAGAGATGCATGTACTCTTCAAACAGATTGGAAATAGGAACCGAGACCTGACCTGATTTTGGAAAGATTTCCTCCGTTGGGCTTTCGGTTGTTTGCATTTTCTTCACGTAATTGTCGTCAAAGGTAACGTAATAGGTTTCTTCATTCTTCTTTGAGCGTTTATTTAGAACCCTATATGCTTTTGAAGTAAGTGAATAACCGAGAAAAATTCCTTCGTCTGCCTTAACATCAAACTTGTTTCGGTTCTCTTTGGAGTTGAAAATGAAGCATCTTGAACCGAACACATGGAAAAACTTCACATTTGGCTTTCGACCATTCAATATTTTCATACGGAGTGATGGCGAATCTCTTGTTCAGGAAGGATCGGTTCTGAGTGTAGCATGCATCAGCAATTGCATCTGCCGAGAAATATAGAGGAAGTGAGGCGAAGCTCAGCATGGTTCTCGCTGCTTCACATAAAGAACGGTTTCGCCTTTCGACGATCCCATTCTGCTGTGGAGTGTAGGGAGCAGAGAAATTGTGAGTTACTCCCTTTTCAGCCAGAAAATCTTCGAAATCTTTATTCTTGAACTCAAGATGATTGTCGCTTCTTATATTTCGTACCACCTTTCGCAGCTGGACTTCCACTTGTTTGATGAAAACTTTCAGCTTGGGCGTCACTTCTGATTTCGGTTTAAGAAAGAAAACTCAGGTGAAGCGAGAAAAATCATCCACAATTACTAGTGTAAACTTACTACCACCGAAGCTCTCAATAGTCGAAGGAGCACATAAGTCGATGTGTAGTAGTTCAAGGGGTTCGATGATCTTTGTATTGATGCGAGTAGGGTGACTCTTTCGGCTTTGCTTGCCCATTTCGCATGCTGCGCACAGATGTTCCTTGTCAAATTTGAGAACAAGAAGTCCACGCACGTGATCACCGAGCACCAGTTTATTGATATCTTTGAAGTTCAGGTGAGACAGTCTTCGGTGCGACAGCCAGCTTTCATCTGAGTTCGGCTTCGACAGCAAGCCTATAGCAGGTTTTCCTTTTATTGGGTTGAGATTTAGAGGAAGCATCTCCCCTTTTTGCTCAGATTTTAACAGAATTTTCTTCATTTGTTTTTCAATTATTTCAGAGCCCTCATCGTCAAACGAGACTTTTAAACCTGTTCCTGCCACTAGTTGAGCAATGCTGATGAGGTTATGCTGCAATCCTTCCACGTAGGCTACCCTTCGTATAGAGAACTCTCCGTTGGTTATCATGTCATATCCTTTGATCGTGTCGTAAGAGTTGTTTCCGTATTTCACACATCCACCATCCTTAAGGGACCGAAACTCCCTAAGTTCTTCCCTTCTTCAAGTCATGTGACGAGAGCAGCCACTGTCAATATACCATTCTTCATCAAACTGCTCGTCACTGAGAACCTGCAAAATTAAGCAGATTTAGGAACCCAAAGTCTCTTGGGTCCTTGTGAGTCTTTCATAGAATAGGGAATTGCAACCGAAAGATCAACCATATATGTTCTTTTTATTAATGTGGTTTCATCTTTTCGTTTTATGGTGTAAACTTTTATTTTATTTTTATCTTGTTTTAACCGGTGTGTGTTATTGTTAGAAGGTTTCTCAGTATAGGTTTTCTTGGAAGATCTAGGGGTAGCTGACTTGTTGGTGTTTTGGTTTTCAGTATCTGAGTACAACTTTCCTTTTCCTTTGACATCCTTCACGGAGTCGGGTTTAGGATGAGAGTTAAAAGGATGGGATTTGGGACCGAAACTTGACTTTCCGTTCTGAGCTCTTGTGTTGGGACCTAAACTAGTCCTTCGGTTTTTGGCGTAATAGGAGCCGGGACCAAAACTTGTCTTTCGGTTCTCGTGACCACAAGTATTAGGGCCGAAATGGGTCGTTCAGTTCGCCTGCCAGTACGATTGATGTTGATTGCTGGAATGAGACTTGGCCTGTGCTTCCTTTTTAATATTAGAAGCTTTTTCAGAGCGAACATAAGAGCGGTTTTGTGAGTGCGAAAACTGCTTTCTCTCATTGAGATTTTTCATGTATCTTTTGTTCCTCTTTCGTTTCTGTTCAGCAATTTGCTCTTGAGTCCAGTGAATGTTGGACTTAGGCTTCGCTTTCTTCTCATTAGCACTGGTTGTAGTTGATGAATCACTAGTAGCTTTCAGTGGTTCCTCTGGTATATATTTTGTACCACTTGTGTTGGGTTTATCGAAGCTTGAGGGCTTGTTGAGGGGTTCGGGTATGTATCGTCCCTTAACTGTCCATGAGGTTTGCTCTGACAGACCGACTGTTTCGTCTGCATTATCGACGGGAGCTGACCAGAAGAAGTTATCACACCCTTCAGCATTATCTTTGTCAACCATTGATTTTAACTTCGCCGTTTGCTTCTTAGTTACACCAGTCACTGCATACACTTGGTTTGGAGTTGTTTGAACCTTCTGATAGACAACAGCCTTTTCTTTGAGCTTCTTTGATTTGTCCTTTGACACCCAAGCGTACTCAACCGAATTTTCAGATATGAGGGGTTTTGTTTGTTCGGGTTCGCTTTTGATGAATTCTGAACAATCGACAACGTCTTCTACAGAGATTTCACTCATCTCACTCTCCTCATCAAATTCAAAAGTGATTTTATTTTCTGAACTCAATTTGGCGTTGGACGAGTCAAATTTTTGTATAGTCTCAGTCTTTATTTTTAATTTATCATTTTCGTCCAGCAAATTTTTAAGCATGCACTTATGTTCTTTAGACTCAATAAAAGATTCAATTTTGTCCAGTCCGTATTTGTAAGTGACAGAGATTTCATCCGAGGACATTATAGATTCACATTCAACAATGATTTCGTCCTCCTTAAATTCAAGGAAAAGCAAAATCATTTTATGAATCTGTTTTCCTATCTCACAATCTAAATATAACTGAGTGATATTAGTATATAGACGTTTAGCAATCAAACAGAAAACATTTCGTTGTTTCAAAAATTTCAAATTGTCTCTTTGCAAATAAATAAGTTCATCCCTAGCCCTACTCAACTCTAACTCCTTCTGCTGAATCCATATTCTTCTCTCCTCACTCTTGGAAGACTCCCTGTTGAGTTGGTCAGTTAGGTTAGAATTGGCTAAGCGAGTTTGCATAAGACTACCACTTAAATTGGAAAACATGGATTTTAAATCATTTAAATCTTTTTCATAAATTGTTATTGGTACTTTATGAGATTCTAGGATACTTTGTACCTTATTGATCAACTGATCGCAGTCACTGATCTTTTCACTCATGAGCTTGGCTGTGAAACATCTGTCCTCCATGACCTTCGCTTCCTCATGCTTACTTTCAGTTGTAACCATTAAGCATCTCCCAGCCGACTCAGCAACTCCTTCTCTCGCTACAAATGCTCTTCCATGCGAGGGTCTGTGTACCTCTTCATCCTCAGAATCTGTAGACCAAACTTCCACTCCACCGAACTCATGATCAACAACGTTTTCCTGCACAATCAAAGCATTCATCAAAACGTTAGCAGTTTTCTTCTTCTTTATCTCCTCCAGCTTTCTCATGTAGTAAGACTCGTCATCTTCACCCTCCTTCTTCTCAGCCATCTTTCTTAGCATAAAATCCTTGGCAAAGTGGTTCTTGCCATGACAGTAGTTGCAATCATACCCAAAGTCTCCCACAAGTTTAGTTTCCTTCTTCTCATCGTCCTTTTGGGTGTTGTTCTTTGGTTCTCCCTTCACCTTTTCAGAACTATAGCTTCCCTGCCAGTTTCGGTTCTTATTAAATGGGAACTTTCTGCGAGCAAACTTCTTTGGGTTTGTGACCATCATAGCATATTCTTCGTTGGATAGATCACACTCACAAAAATCAGAATCCTCATCCTCGTTTGCTACATTCTTGCTTTTAGAAACGAGGGCCAGAGAACCCACACCCGAGACTACTTTTTCTTCCTTCGTCACCACGCTTCCATGAGATTTTAGAATACCCATCAGTTTCGCTAGTGAATATGATTTAAATTGCTCATGAGCCTTCACAGTCGAAACTACCGCCATCCATTCGGGCCTTAATCCATTCATGAAGGTAACCTTTTGTTCAATCACCTTCCTTTCAATGTCATGCTTCATCATCTTACTGAGCAGATGATTGAATCGCTCGATTGTTTGAACAAGCTTCTCTTCAGGTTTCTGTTCAAAAGCACCAAACTCAGAGAGCAAAAGGGTTTGGATTGAGTGCTCTAGATCTTCATCTGTTGAATACAATTCTTTCAACCTATCCCATATTTCTTTAGCTGTTGTGCATGAACTCACCAGACGAAAGGTATCGGATTGTAATGCGAATCGGATCATCCTCATGGCTTTGACGTTACATAACACCTTGTCTTTTTCGTATTGAGGCGTCTTATCTTGGTCCGCCAGGAGTTGGTTATACTCTTTTTGAGTCTTGACTGTTCAATTTGTTCCAGAGTGAACAAACGGACCCAATGTTATTGCTTCCCAGATCAAGTAGCCATTGTCGAGCCAACTACATAATCTTCGAAGTGATGTGCCCATACTTCATAATCTTGAGTGTAGAGAATGAGAATCCTTGTAGTTGATCCTATGATGTTGGAGATATTGATTGGATTGCTTTGAGAGTCATCGTGAGACATGATGAACGTGTTCTGTTAGAATCCGACATGTAACGTTGAACTTAGGGTTTTATCAAACACTAGAGATACCATCAACAGGAGGAAGACAGCGTCTTTATATTGATAAAAGCGGAAACCCTAAAGGATTCTTCAAACAGAAGAGATGCGTATGAATTACACAGTCTCCTGCTCTGATAGCAATTGTTGGAATATTTGAGTTGTAGATCGATAGATTCCAAACAGAAAAACAATGTTTAATCAAGTAAAGAACATAAGAATGGATCAATGGTGTCAAATGATTAATAAATCACACCTCAAAAGAGCTCGATGAAGAACTTCGACTGTAGAGGTGTGCTAGGGTTACAATGCAAGTAATTAATGAGAACGATCTATCTAAAAGCTATACATGCATGCAATATTTATATGTTAACCCTAATGTTTATCCACGGTTGAACAGGCCCAAACCGGGTTAACTAAATGGACTTATAACCGAGCCCAAAGACGCAACACCAGACCCAATAATATCTTAATGTACATGTACCACAAGATCAAGGTTTGACTAGTTATAGCAACGGACTTTCAAAAACAAACTAAAAGGAAGATTACTAATCTCTTGATTCCTTGCTTGAGATCTCTTGAATGCAAGAGATTGTAATGGATAAAGGATGCAAAATAGAACCCTTTAATGTAGTCAGACCCACAAACACCAAAAGCAAAAATGAAGAACCATAAATTAGGGATTATTCGAAATTCACTAACCCTAGGAGAGTGGTTATGAATTTTGTCCACTAGGAGAAGGAGAGGTTCGACGAAAATAAGAGAAGCAATAAACCATTAGGTTTTAACCCAAGTAGTCTATTAATATGTACAAATAAATCTATAATTAATTCAAAATCTTTAAAGTAATCATTTTCTAATTCAAACCTGCCTTATCCCTATGAAGGACCTTATCAAAACCGTCCATATGTGGTATCTAGGAGCTTCTATAATATTTAATTAATCACTTGGATTTAATTAATATTCAAGCTCTTTAGTTAATTAAAACAGTTTAATTAATTCCAAAATAACTTCCAATTAATTTAAAATTAATAAATTAATAACTTATTTATCTCAATTTACTTATTACTAATTGGGTTATGATGTCAACCCAAAAGGACCCTGCTATTATTCGAAATATTACCAAGCAGTTAATGACCTTGGACATTATTTCCAACATCTAAGCTAGGTGGAAAGAGTAAGATTGCAAGTTAGAAGATCACTGGCCAGCAAACAGGTATGTAATCTTTACTTTCTTCTAGTTGCAATAACAATATGAACTTAGGATCCTTGTAGGTTGAGATTATGAATTTGACTAGAAAATTGTTATATGATTATGCTCTATATGTTATGTGTTAGTATGTTCAAAACCTTTCAAAAACAACGATGGCAAGAGGTATTTACCCATCATCAACATTCCAAGGCCTAAATATGGCAGAAGACGACAATTGGCGCACATTCGTCGAAGATGGTAGATAGAAACGACCAACATTGCAAAAATGAAAATGATACACCTTGTTAATGGTCGTATTTTTGAAGAAGAGGAAATCATGTGACGCTCTAATTTGCGACCCAGATTCACAAAAATGTTTACCAATTCAAGAGGGGAAATAATGTTAGTATAAGTTCTTTTATGATTATATTGATTTTTAAAACATAAAAATAAATTATAAAATGCTATTTTTTGAAATAGTCAACCATATATTAAAAAGAAAAAAATAAACGCACTAGAAAAAATCCATTACAAACCAATTACAATTAGTTCAAGGGGTTTTGTTGCCAATTAACCCAAAACAAATGGCATTTTCTATTTCTATTTGAATACAAAAGAAAAGAAAAATGTCTGGTGGAATCAGCAACTTCACTTTGTCTCGGTTTTTTGGCTGTAGAAGTTTTATCATTTCAAAACATCCAAATTGTACCAAATAGTAACGCACACAATCGTGTCAAACATAACATTCTTTTCTGAATTTAGAGGCAAATTATCTATGGCATTGAACAACTCACGAGTCAAAACAAAATTTTATATGAGGGATCTCCAGCCATTTGAATATCATGTTCCAAGTTATAGCGCCACTTCACAATTCACAAAAAGATGATCAAGTTGTTTCACTTCTAACAAAAAAATCATAGTAACACAGGAATATAAATTCCGGATACACCAAATTTAGTCTATTAGAAATCTATCCATCATAACACGCCAAATCGTAATATTAACGTTTCGTGTCAAGAAAGTATTCCATATTCTTTCTAACCCCGATTTTTGGAACAATCACCTCATCGATCCATCTTCTATTCTCGCTAACTATAAAAGCCCCATCTTGATTAATATCCCAGCACCATTTATCATCTTGCTCATTTAATAACACATTTTTAAGACAAACAAGCAAAATTTTGAGTTATCTTAGCTCCTAACCACCATGAATTTGATGCCTTGAATTCCAACACGACACCCCATATCTAATTCTAGCAGCAATATTAGAATCTTTATTAAGTTCTAAATAAAAAAGTCTCAGAAAACAACACAACAACTTTTGATCACCCACCCATATATGATACCAGAACTTTGTATCCATACCAATGCCAATTTATCTTCTTAAAATCAAGTTCAAGGCCACACCTTGATTGTGAAGCCGAGGCATCGATGATACAATCCTAGGTCATTACCCACCACCCATGCCATAGATATGGTTTATGTCGAACCACCATTTACACCATACAAATCCTTCATAGCTTTGACTTAGAGAATATTTCATTATTCAAGACACTCCATCTCTATTTTTAGAGTAACACAAAATTGAAAGCAACCAAGCTCATAATGTGAAGCTACCATTACTTTTATCAGCAAGTATCACATCCCATTTTATCAAAAGCAACTTGTGATTTTCCTCTTTTCCACCCCAGAAGAATTTAGCACGTAGTGTTTCTAATACTTTTTCCATCGTAACATGAATAAAATAGACATATAGTAAATCCCTAAGGATCCTAAAACCGATTTAAGCAACAAAGACCAACCCCTTATAGAAATGGTGGTAACCTTCATGAAGAAAGTTTTTTCTGAAATCTATCAATAATTTATTTCCACTCTACCACCCACTTGTCATGTTCTGGCCGACCGGAAGACCCAAGTAAATAAAAGAGAATTTGTCAGCCTTACAACCAACCACCGTAAGAAACTGTTCAACATCCTAAAAAGGATCCCAATGCTATTAATTTGATTTGTGCAAATTTATTTTTAGCCTTGAAACCAAGTAAAAACACTATAAAATATATAGTATTTATTTTTATCCCTTTACATATGACACATTTGAGAAGTGCACTAACTTGCACTTGATGGTACCATACCTTTTTGTTTTTCCTTTGCCATTGTCTCCGTAGGCGACTACAAGGCCATATTTCTTAACATAATCATCCAGGATAGACTTGAATCTTGGCATAAGCCGACAACATCCGCTTTCAAGATACCAAATGTGCTCTTGACCATGCATTACTTAAAAATAAGTAGAACACTTTTGAACTCATTTTGCTATGGGTTTGACAATTGAAGATTTAGCATAACGAAAAATGTCATAACTCTCAGCAGGAAGACAATTTAAAAAAATTTATTTCTTAATCCACTTCTTATTATGAATTAAAATATTGCCAGCTCTTTTTATGCTTTCCTCAAATGTGCATTCTCCCATTTTATGAGAGGGATCACAACATCTATAGCACATTCTTATTACAAAATTATTTTTCTTTTGAGAACGTGATTTATGATTTTTCATAAATTTTGGTTTCTAGGGAGATGAAATACATTCCTTTAATTTGAAAACTCTTTTTTGTTCTTGAAACATGTGTATGATCAGTGCTACATGATGCATATTCAGTGACATGACATCCTAATGAAGAGCATTTTGTTTCATCAATGTTAGAAGATGCTAAACTGGAATTAGTGTCATAATCATAATTTGTGCATTCATGGAATTCACATAGTGTATCTTTGACATCATGAATTTCACCATTTAAGATAGGACAATTGATTGAGGTAGCAATGTTAGGAATCTCATACTCACGATCAGGGGTTTTTACAGAATTGTCTATAGCAGTTAGAGGGGTAACACACGAGGTAAGTCCATCAGTGTTTGTGACACAATGTTTATTTGTGAGCTCTTGACGATATATAAAGCCATTACTTACAAATTTAGTTCTATGGCATAATGTTTACTCCAATTATTTTTTTCACATTGATTTGGAATTGGTCATTCATAATTTTAGAAGTTTTGAAGTGAGAAGGAGACCAATTCTTTGTAATATTTTGACACCTTTAAGCAAGATTCTAAGTAGGGTCTTTCTTACTGATGAGTTCATGATTATTAAGAGACACATCTCAGAATTTTGATCTCATAAGCAACAAATACTTCTCAATGATTAAAATATCATTTGTTAAAGATTTAATTTTATTCTTAAGCTTTTGGATCTCTTGATTAGATTTTGAAAGATCAATACACAAATACTCAAACATTAGATTATTTTCATTATTAAAGTAAGTTCCAAAATGTTTAACCTAATACAAGGAGGAGGAATCCTAATTTTGAGCTTTAGAATCACTAGCAGCTTTTGAAAGGTCAACTTATTACGTGCTTAAACTTCTGCCTGCTTCTTCAGTAAAGGAATAATCAACAAAGGAATCATCACTAGCAGCTTTTGAAACCCATTCTTCCTTGTTACGGGTATTAATTTCCAAGATTTAATTATTTATTTTGTGTATTTATCCTGACCACGGTGTGGCATGGGAGTGCCATGACATGGCACCCATTTAGTGAAAAACATGCATCCGCATTGGGCCATAGCATGGCGTTATGCTAGCCACAACGTGTCAGACGTTTTGGGCCTAAAACCAAAATCTCGAGATTGGTGTCCTATTTAGGGACACTGTAACTCCAACAGTTGCCTCATTTGACAGCCTCTACCCTATGAAAACGAAGCCCCATTCAAAACCTAGCCTCCTTTTGTGCTTTGAGAGCCTAAACTCCATTTTTTTGAAGAACCAATGAAGAAGGCTCATTATTTCTCATTATTTCTCTATATCTAGATTTAGGTCATTTTATAAGCTTTTCGTCCCAAATCTTCCTATTCTTGAAGTTTGAGTGAACTCCAGAACGCTTGAGTGCATTTGTTAGCTTTTGGACCTTGGGGTTGGTTGGAAAGTTGACTTGCATGGCTTATTGAATAAGTCCATGCCTTGGTGTTGTCATTTAGGACTTAGAATTTGAGATCTTGTCTTAATAAGATCCCTTAATGGATAAAGTTGGAAAATTTATCCATCAAGATCTTGAGGGGAACCATATCTAAGCAATAGAGCTGTTGGGATTGAGTCTAACAGCTTAATCTGTTAAGCTTTTGGTGACCAGTGCCCACGGCGTGGCAACCAGTTCCCACGATGTGGTGACTAGTGTTTCTACGACCATCTTGTTTGGGCATTGCCACAGGGTGACCAATGGTGGTCACAACGTTGGAACTGACTGTTTACCGACTGTTATGTCCTAGATTGACCACGATGTGTCCTAAGTGTCGTTACAACGTGGGGGCCTGTCAAGTTGACTTTGACCACTGACTTTTGACCATAGTTGACTTTTGGACAATTTAGAGGACTTAGGGTGTAGACTGAGTGTGTACTTATTTATTGCTGTTAGGTGATTCATAGTACCAATCTTCATCGTGTGAGATATAACTTGATTTAGTCGTTATCTGTGAGGTGAGTCTTCTCACTACATTCACATGTATGATATATAAGTCTGTGACCAAACCGGGTCTTAATGATTGATTATTTTTATGTGTAAATTTTTTTGGAGTTGTTGCTAACTTTGGGATTCCTAAGAATCCCTAAGGTTGTTGATAACCCCTGGAAATATGCTATTAATCCACAGGGTGTGTAGTTAACCCACTGGGATTGCTGATAACTCTCAGGGTTGCGGATAACCCATTATTGTTTATTATTTTATGTTGTATGGATATTTTGGGAAGGACTCGCTAAGCTTTATGCTTATGTTGTGGATTAAATGTGTTTCGGGTACTTCAGATGATCGTGGGAAGGCGAAGGATTGACTGTACACTCCGACTAACAATTTTTATGTTTTCCACATTTTGATACTCTAATTCGGATGAATGTATTGATATTCCTGGGATTTTTTGTGACTTGGTTTTTATGATACTTGTGGTTTTTCTAAATTAAAAATGAAAAAAATTGTGGTAAAAATCATTATGTTACAACTTTAGACTCCAAATTTAGTTTCTTAAGAGAAGCCACCATCTCTTGTACTTTTTCTCGTAGGATTCTTCTTTAAAATTATTCTTCTTAACCTTGAAATCTCGAGCAATGTGATCGTGCCTCCATATTTGAAACACTTCCGTTCATCCTTCTTTTCTATAGTTGAATTTTGGAACTTCAAGTGTAACACCGTAAATTTTCAAACAAATTTTTCATTTTAGTTTCACATAAATATTATTAACACATTTAACAAAAATCCACAATTTGTCAAACTATCCAAACACATGATCAATTGTTGAATGAAAACCACGATCCTCAAATCATAACTCTTTCTCTGGTGTGTACAATCAAGCCGACGTCTTCCCGCGATACTGAAAGGAACCTGAAACACATAACACATAACACGGCAAGCACGAAGTGGGACCCTCCAGTCCCACAAGTCAGGTGGACCCTCTGGTCCTAACTCAAATGGAGCCTCCGGTCCTAACTCAGCAAGCTCAAAAATATACACAACATAAATCACAGAGACATGATGCAGGATATCACAATACTCAATATAAGCACATAAGACCCTCCGGTCACACAAATATTACCACTCTAGATAAAGTATAGTGAGAAGACTCACCTCGGATGATAAACAGCTCCTATAAACATTGCTGCTACGCACCAGCCTCTATCTCTGAGCCAAAACCACAATTAACCCAATTAGGAACTAAGTCCAAACTCTCACTCATTAGGTCTAAATGTAGCCCCACTAACCAACTCATCAATCACCTAAAACCCATTGGGTTCACCAAGGCCCAATAATAAATGGGCTCCCGTGAGGCCCAACTCTCAAATCTAAATGGCAAGCCCAAGTCAACGACCTAAAGCACATGTATATATTTCTCTGGTCCAAAACTCTATTGCAACAAGCCCAAACTCCAGGCCCAACACTCAAGGCCCAAAATGAGACTTAGCCCAAAAGTCCACAGTGAGGTTACGCGGGGCGTACCTCCTTTGGTACGCTCAGCCTACTCACGAATCCAGATTGGCCATTGGGAACACTTGGGCAGTACGCGAGGTGTACTGGAATTACACTTGGCGTACTTCCCAGCTTCACTCTTTCTACTCTTTTGGTCTTAATCAGTTAAGACCTTGGCTAATATCCCAGTTCTGGACTCCCTAATAGCTCTTACTCCGTAAAGTCAGTGACTTTAAGCCTTTGCATGGCTGATATGGTCACAAATACACAAAACACTCACTCTCTTATATCAAAAAGCTCATATCTCATGCATGGCTTGATTCCAACGTCCAAGATTGGATTTTTATGACATTACACCACTAAATGCACTCAAAGGGGTTGATCATACTCTCTGGAGCTCAATATCTCACAAAGTCTCCAACTTTTGGGACAAAACCCTAAATTACTCTACTATGATGCACAAATTAAAAGAGTGAGAAAGCTTGAAGCTTTATACCTCTATGTGAAGCTCCCAACACAGATATGTTCAGATCCAAGGGCTAGGACTCTCACTCCTTCTACTCCAAAGCTTCTTCTACACTCCAAGAACACAAGATGTCACTCAAAGGCTCTCAAATGCACTCACAAGCTCTATGAACGAAGATTTAGGGTTAAGAGGGTTTGTTGTCTGAGAATGGTGGCCAGGAATGAGGCCATCTCATTCTCTATATAGGGAAATCCCCTCAATTAGGGTTTTCCTTATGTGCCTAGTATGCCCAGCGTACCCTCTGGTACGCCCAGCGTACTAGGTGGTTCCGCTTAAAAATCATGCACATGAGTACGCTAAGCGTACACATGCGTACGCCCAGCGTACTCAGCTGCCACTTTTCTCAAATAAGGGACTTATTCTGCCATAACTTCGAACTTCCATTGCTTCCTCGATATAAGTCTGTTTCCAATGAACCTCATATCCACGGAAAGGTGACGAGATGCCCTACGCTCCTAGCAACTCGTCGCAACCCCGAGACCTCCTCATGCCCGGGTTGTAGTCCACGAACCCTAATCACGGACGATCCGAAATAGGATGTTACAACTCTCCCCCACTTGAATTTGATTTTGCCCTCTAAATCGCTCCTTATCAATACATAGATCGAACCCAATAAGAACTCCCAATCCCAAAAATGGATAGACCCTTCTGCCGCTGCGGTATTCGTCCTGTCTCTTCAGAACTTGAAAACTCTAGTGGTCTGTCTCCCTGCCGGACCACCCTCGCAGGATATGATCATGTTAATCGCTCATCGAATAACAAACTCTAGGCACACTCTACCAACTATGTTTCTCTAATCAACCCCGGTCGTAACTCAAAAGGAACGGAAAGGTCATATCCCACCAAGGACCCACCACCTGAGAAGCTATTAGAACTCTTCTGAAGGAATATTCCTCAAACTCCCATAATCACAAGCTCCAGTTCCTTTCAAATGTTCCTTTCGACACTGAACACCAGGTCAACTCCCGACCCGCCAGTTGGACCCCCAAGGCTACTCATTGCTCGCCCAACCAGTCATTCTTTATAACTCCCTTTCACACTAGCTATCTCAGCCCTTTATGTAACACACGAAGTCACGAAGTTCGCCTTACCTCAAGCGAACACTACAATATCCTCCTGAAGTCGCCTCACTTCCGACCTCTATAGTCTACTACTTACTAGTTTCATGTGTCTCGTGGTCCTTCCCAACCAACGAACTAGCTCACTCAAGTCTAAAACATCAGATGGAAGCACATCTCTCTCAGAATGAGATCCACCCGAAATCTCAAACTGCTCATCCTCCACACAGATAGAACTAAATTCACCCACCATAGTCTGGTCTGACACAAAATTGGAACCACTCGTCCCAATCTAGCACTCAACTCATGACCCATGTTCCACGATTATGCGCATGCATTACACCTCGATCCGTCTAATTCGCGACAACCCCTCTTTAACTCAAAACACAACGGTTTTCGACCACTGCCGAGATCCCAGTCTCGCCCTTGGTACGGCCCCCAAGTTCTCACAGACTCTTCTGGTATGGCTACCCATGCCTAAGATCCGCTCTGCGTCATACCCTGACTAATAAGGCTGCGGCTCCCCGCAGTTATACAACACTTTCTCTCACTTACTAACAAGTTCTACG
This sequence comes from Lactuca virosa, assembly GCF_052849685.1. NCBI lineage: Eukaryota > Viridiplantae > Streptophyta > Magnoliopsida > Asterales > Asteraceae > Lactuca > Lactuca virosa. The sequence continues at coordinate 321,761,963 of NC_136429.1, forward strand.
GCTCCTCGTAGTCCTATGGCACTCTCTCATTGCCTCGCAAATGCTACGGCCCCCCATAGTCTTGCGATATTCTCTCTCTCTCTCTCTCTCTCTCTCTCTCTCTCTCTCTCTCTCTCTCTCTCTCTCTCTCTCTCTCTTCTCTCTCGCTGGCTCACTAATGTTACAGATCCCCGCAGTCTTACAATACTCTTTCTCTCTTTTGCTGACTCATGAATGCTACGGCTCCCCGCGGTCTTACGGTACTCTCCCTGACTCATGTATGCTACGGATCTCCTGAGTCACACGATACTCTCTCTCTGACTCACGTATGCTATGGCTCTTCACAGTCACACGATACTCTCGCACATATGCTACGACTCTCTATAGTCACACGATACTCTCTCTCTCTCTCTCTCTCTCTCTCTCTGACTCATGTATGCTACAACTCTCCGCAGTCACACGATACTCCCTCTGTAACTCACGTATGCTAGGGCTCTCCGCAGTCACACGATACTCTCTCTGTCTCTAACTCATGTATGCTACGGCTCTCCGCAGTCACCGGATACTCTCTCTCTAACTCGCTTATGCTACGGCTCTCTGCAGTCACACGATACTATATCTCTAACTCACGTATGCTACGGCTCTCCGCAGTCACACGATACTCTCTCTCTAACTCACGTATGCTACGACCCTCCGCAGTCACACAATACTCTCTCTTACTCTCCCTGAGCTCTCCCCACGGTCTTCCCTCCTAAGTGATTACACCCACCCGGATCTGTTTACTCCCTTATTACCCCATATTCTCATTTTCAAGTCGTCACTACACTGAGTCCACTATCAAATACTCCACGGTCCAACATAGGTAGGTACACTCACCCACCCATGTTGAGCATCACTACTCATGACGACAACCGTCGTGAAAAAAACTTTCTCTTGCTGCAATTCACATTCTTGGACAATCCCGTTTGATGACATCTAGCTGAAGGGTTTCCACTGGAACAATATCCACTCGGTACTCCACTTGCCATCTCACAAACTCTAGTCTCAAATAATCCCAAAAGTCTAGGGCGTCATACTCAGATACCCCGGTACGCCATCATAGAACCTCATGATGTCTTATCTCGACCGCTGATCTTCCACTCGCACAACGCAAAATCCTCAAAATACCTCATTTCCCAATTTGAGGCATGGAGGAATCACCAATGACTGAGAACACCTTGGCAACAATCTGAACCTTATCTTCTTCGGAACTCATACAACATGCATTATCTTGCTCTGCACCTTACATCATCCACATATAACCCAAGTGTCATGTGTCCGTACCGCAGATCTCCATAGCCAGTTCTCTAACCGTTCTCGAACAAATCTCTGATCCTCTCAACAAAATACACAGTTCTCCCCCACTCAGGGTTCGAACCATCACCAATTGACATACCACAGTCTACCACACAGACTGACTCGCCAGATGTACCAATTCCGTCTCATAGAATGTACCACACAGCACTTGATGATCTTCCGAATAACTCCAACTGTCCCGAATCCCGTAACTCACACAAAAATATCAGAATTCTCCCGATGTGACTACCTCTAGTCGTCTCGAAGCCTCAGACTGACACACCACCGGATACCCCAACTGTCCCGAATTAGTCCTGACTCTCAATCTAGAAATAATGCACTATCACGCACCTCGTCTCTGATTCCTCGACCACCCTCCCATCGCGGGAATCATCATAAAGCAAGAGATCTCACTCTCACAGTCGATACACAACATAGACAATGAGGGCCACCGCCCCAGTATACTCCTCTTGATCTCTTGAAACTGCTGCTAAAAGTATGCCTGACTAGACTAAGGCATCTCCTTGTCCTCATCTCAGTCTCCAGTAATAACTCTCTCGTGGTATAAGAAATACCTCGCAGCAAACATACTACCCAAATACTCTGGTGAAAAGGTTGGAACCCTATGCTACCTCACGGGGTTTACCTCCGAACTCTGAAACCGGAAGCTCGATATGTCTTTTGCTTCTCCCAGGAAACGGGAACAATGCAACTCTTGTCATAGAAAGTGACATCTCAACTATCAATCGATTACTCAACTCAGGCCGCAATTCTCCATATAGTCTCATATCTACTCATCCCTGAGTCTTGCGACTCCAACTGGCATCTCACCAATGAAAATCCCTCAGTACTAACTCGATTTCCTTCTCCAGGTATGTCCCACTGAAAATCGTTCAACATGGCCCTCCGGCCCCACACTCTATCATATTCGTCCTCAGTCTAAACAATCACAATGGGATAACTGGTAAAGTCAGAAGTACTATCCGCTACGAATCATGGTGCTCGAACCATGTTATCTCTTCTCAATCTGCTGCGAATCATGGTAATCGAACCATGTTATCTCTTCTCAATCTGCTGCGAATCATGGTACTCGAACCATGTTCTCTTCTCAATATGCTGCTTAGAACCTCTGGTATTCTCCCTGTTTCTGAGTATGGGTCCTCTGCTTTCAGTGGTACGGGCCCATACTACCTGCCACATCTACCCATACTTTCCACATGGATCGTCCCAGATTTCCTAAGTAGCTGATCAACCTTCTCGATCACCAATACCGTTACACATGTTCTCCCTCCAGCGAATACCCTCATCCATCAGTGTACTCATCTAACTCAAATCACTTCCTAGGCTCTTCCTACGTTCTCACTCTCCTCTACCATCAGCTGCTGAAGAACTCCTTATGATGACAGCCATCTACCACCTGAATATCATCATATTCACTTAGTAGCTGACTCCCATCATGAAGAGTTCAACAAAGCACAAAGCAAGCAGCGTTCGGGCATCGAATAATCTCCACCAAAACGTAAAACCACTCTAGGTTACAACTCCACTTGCTCTACTCACACTCAAAAGGTATCACGACACTCAGGCAACCCTACCTCTCGTAGGTATCTAACTACTCCCTCAGCAGGCTCCTCCAATGCTCATCTAGGTATCTCTCCTAGATTATCACTCAACTCAGAACTCTCTGTAGGTGATTCCTGCTAAATACTCTTACTCAACTAATACTCAAAAGCACATCCCAAATAGCAGCAACTCCTAGGCTAAGACATCACAAATCAGGCCACTCTAGTCCTAAAATATGAAATACCTAGCCTACCCTATAGCATGCATAATATCTCATAAAGTATCTCATAAATATCTCATAACACAAAAGTAAGGGTATTTTGGGAAATCACCGTTCGGGCTCTGGCTGATTGTACACACGGCTCCAACTCGTTTTCTCTTAAACTCTTTCTCATTTTAGAAAAATTTATCTCTTTTTAATTTTTTTCTCAAATCCTCAGTTTGAGTCCAAACACACCCGGAGTTGCATCCGAATCCCTCAAACCAAGGCTCTGATACCAACTTGTAACACCGTAAATTTTGAAACAAATTTTTCATTTTAATTTCACATAAATCTTATTAACACATTTAACAAAAATCCCCAATTTGTCAAATTATCCAAACACATGATCAATTGTTGAATAAAACTCAGGATCATCAAATCATAACTCTTTCTCTGGTGTGTACAAAAAAGTCGGCGCCATCCCGTGATCCTGAAAGGAACCTGAAACACATAACACATAACACGGTAAGCACTAAGCTTAGTGAGTTCCTCAAAATACCACACATATCTCATTAGCCTCTCATGGCTATATCTCAATAAGACCCTCTGGTCAATGTGTCTCAGTGGGACCCTCCAGTCCCACAACTGAGGTGGACCCTCTGGTCCTAACTCAGATGAACCCTCTGGTCCTAACTCAGCAAGCTCAGAAATATACACAGCATAAATCACAGAGACATGATGCAGGATATCACAATATTCAATATAAGCACATAGGACCCTTCGGTCACACAAAGATTACCACTCTAGGTAAAGTATAGTGAGAAGACTCACCTCGGATGATGAAGAACTCCTATAAACGCTGCTGCTACGCATCGGCCTCTATCTCTGAGCCAAAACCACAATTAACCCAATTAGGAACTAAGTCCAAACTCTCACTCATTAGGTCTAAAGGTAGCCCCACTAACCAACTCATCAATGACCTAAAACCCATTAGGCTCACCAAGGCCCAATAATAAATGGGCTCCCCTGAGGCCCAACTCTCAAATCTAAATGGCAAGCCTAACTCAAGGACCCAAAGCACATGTATATATTTCTCTGGTCCAAAACTCTATTGCACCAAGCCCAAACTCCAGGCCCAACACTCAAGTCCCAAAATGAGACTTAGCCCAAAAGTTCGCAGTGAGGTTACGCGGGGCGTACCTCCCTTGTTACGCTCAGCATACTCACGAATCCAGATTGGCCATCGGGAACACTTGGGCAGTACACGAGGCGTACTGGAATTACACCCGGCGTACTTCCCATCTTCACTCTTTCTACTCTTTTGGTCATAATCAGTTAAGACCTTGGCTCATATCACAGATCTGGACTCCCTAATAGCTCTTACTCCATAAAGTCAGTGACTTTAAGCCTTTGCATGGCTCATATGGTCACTAACACACAAAACACTCACTCTCTTATATCAAAAAGCTCATATCTCATGCATGGCTTGATTCCAACGTCCAAGATTGGATTTTTATGACATTACACCACTAAATGCACTCAAAGGGGTTGATCATAGTGTCTAGAGCTTAATATCTCATAAAGTCTCCAACTTTTGGGACAAAAACCCTAAATTACTCTACTATGACGCACAAATCAAAAGAGTGAGAAAGCTTGAAGCTTTATACCTCTATGTGAAGCTCCCAACAAAGATATGCTCAGATCGAAGGGCCTGGACTCTAACTCCTTCTTCTCCAAAGCTTCTTCTTCACTCCAAGAACACAAGATGTCACTCACAGGCTCTCAAATGCACTCATAAGCTCTATGAATGAAGATTTAGGGTTAAGAGGGTTTGTTGTCTGAGAATGGTGGCCAGGAATGAGGCCATCTCATTCTTTATATAAGGACATCCCCTCAATTAGGGTTTTCCTTCTGTGCCTAGTATGCCCAGCGTACCCTCTGATACGCCCAGCGTACTAGGTGGCTCTGCTTAAAAATCATGCACATGAGTACGCTAAGCGTACACACACGTACGCCCAGCGTACTCAGCTGCCACTTTACTCAAATAAGGGACTTATTCGGCCATAACTTCAAACTTCCATTACTTCCTCGATATAACTCTGTTTCCAATGAACCTCATATCCACGGAAAGGTGACGAGATGCCCTACGCTCCTAGCAACTCGTCGCAACCCTGAGACTTCCTCATGCCCAGGTTGCTGTCCGCGAACCCTAATCACGGACGATCCGAAACAGGATGTTACATCAAGCGTCAACCCTTTTTGTTGTTGATTGACTAAACTTGGACTGAAACTTTCTTGGTCCACCAAACATCTTATCATCAAACTTACCATAATGCTTCACATCCATTGCTGCACTTGAAACTAAATCAATATAGTACTCTTATTTGAAATCATCATTATTAGAATTGTTGCAATCACTGTCAGGAATAAAACTAGACTTCTTTGAAAACATGACATAAGACTTCTCTTCGAAACTGTCCGTCATGATCTATTTGCATAAGATCTCTGTTTCTTCAAAATTACATAGATTACCAAAAATGTTTTGAAGATCCATAGTGTTAATCTTCTCACTATTTTTGAGAAAACCAACATGATGTTGCCACTTATCATCCAAAGAATCTAGAAACTTGAGAACTAAAACATATTCATTTTTGATAATGTCAAATCTTCGCATATCATTGATTAAACAATTAAAACGTTTAAAATATTGGGTTAAGGATTCATTCATATATGAAAAAAGTTTTCATACTTCATGTTGAGACCATTTTCCCTGGTAGCCTTTACTTCATTAATTCCTTTATATGCCATTGTCAGCGTATCAATCATCTCTTTTGCAGAAACACAATTCCGAACAAGATGACATAAGTTATAAGGAAGTGAGTTTCCAATGGAAACACTAGCATAAACATCTAGATTGATGAGTTTCTTATCATCTTCATTGAAGGAATGAGTTGGTCTCCTCTTTGTTGCCACAGTAGGAGCACCATCTTTAGTTCTTGAAAGGTCGGGACATGTGGACCATTAGTGATGATGTCCATCAAGTTGTACTCCATGATTTCAAGAACAACCATGGCCTTGATTTTCCACATGGAAAAATTCTTTTCACCATAAAAGGGAATTTTATTGTCCAGTATGGAACTAGTAGTGGGTTAAATGGATCCAGAAGAAGACGACATTGCTTTATAATAGAGATATTCCTCAACTACCAGTTGTAGCATCATAACAGTAAATAACAAGAAATAAGAAAACGTAAGGAACGAGGTTTTTCTCAAAGCTTACTTGAAAAGAGATTTTGATTAAGTGTTTTCACTAAGAAAATTTTCTCACAAAGAGAAACATGCACAAAGCGCCTATTAGGTTATAATGAGATGTAAACTTATACATGAATATATATATATATATATATATATATATATATATATATATATATATATATATACACTACGTACAAAAACTATTCTAGAACATTCCCTATAAATCAGGGATGGGATATATAAAATACATTTAAAAGATCTTATCAGAAATATATAGATCTGGAACCCTGTAAAAAAAGAAAAATACACGTAGGAGTAAAAGCTCTGGTCAGCAGCTTATATGGTGACAACCATATATCAACATGAACTAGGTTTGACTCATCATATCATATGGTTTGACCTTAAACATAACATCCTAAGTAACATTCCTCATAGTAGAGCATCATATTTTGCAGCATATATTTCAAACAAACATAGGGACACCACATAGCATAACAAGTTCTAGACCAACTGAATTGTTCAAAGAAATGCAATTTCCTAAATTTGTACTAGATTTTCAACAAGGATCAACTCACCTTAACCTTAACCAATGCCTCCCCTCGCTTTAATAGCACTCATTTGAAGTTGACAAGACTTGCCCTCTAGAAATTTTAAGGAATCCTAGGAGAGATTGAAGAAGGAGGATCCAACACCAATCTTACCATAAATGCTTCAAAAATAACTTCTTCTTCATTTAAATCAACTTCAAACTCCAAAGGAAGAAACCCTCCCATAAACACTCTCTAACTTCGGTTGTTGGCTTAATTAGGGTTACAACCACATATTTTAGGGTTTACCCTCTTTAAATAGTCCATAGAGCTCATATTTGGTCCTCAAAGTATCACAAAATGACTCCTTAACCCATATACGTGATCGATAATCATTTTATATCACTTTTGCCCCTATAAACTAACTTTAAACCAAGGAAAATGTTAGTTTAATAACTAAACTTAACGTAATAATATTCTCCTTAATAGTAGGAAAATTTAGGTCATTACTATCCTCCCCTACTTAAAAAGATTCCATCTCGGAATCAGGTACCAACATGGATAGGCGAGGGTAAGAAGTTCTCATGTCATCCACGATCTTCCACGTCATATCACCTCCATTATTGTTCTCCCATTATACCTTGACATCATTGGATTTTTTTAACAACTTTGTTTCACGTTCTAGAATAGCAATTGGTTCTTCCACCAAGCGCTTTAAGTCATCTACACACAGCTCCTCATGTATTCACTTACAAAAAGCTCGATACAAATTGGCTGTCACAATCATATATAATGGATAATGGAACTGCATATCTCATGACAATCTCCTTGGCATAAAGGTTTTAAAATTCTCCAACTTCTCATTCTCACTCGTCACCAGTATATGATCATTATTCTTGAAACAATCTACAATCAGCCAAATCATATAATTTCCCTTTTTAGTCTTAAGTAACTTAGTCACAAAAGGTTGTTGTAACACGCCTTATAGCTTCTAATGATATTCTTTGACTTCCGAGCAAGTCACATATTATGTCACATGCTTAGCTATCTCACTCTTCATATCTAGTCCACAATAATCAGTTTTTAGGTCTAAATACATCTTCATTGTACCCGAATGAATCGATTACTTCAATCTGTATGTTTCTCGCAACAGTGTGTCACAACCACCACTAACTCTAAGGATCCGTAGTCCTTAATAGGTCTTAAGTCTCCAACTATCCTCTACTAGATGAACCTGCTATTTCACCATCACCTAATTCTTTACATGATCTTCTTTTAAACCCTCAGCTTGAGTAGCCTGAATCTGCTTAAAAAATACCTGTAACCACTACCGATCCCATAAAATATAGATGATAGGACATCCTAGGCTCCTTATGAATCCGGGCATCAGCTACCACATTTGCTTTCCCATGGTGGTAACTAATATAACAGTCATAATCAACAACAAACATAATCCAATGCCTTTGCCACATATTTAACTCCTTCTTATTTTGGATGTGTTGCAAACTCTTATGATCCGTATGTAGCATACACTTCAGCCCATACATGTGTTGGATTAGGTGTCTAAGCCCATAACTATAATTGGTATGTACTTGACCTGAGAGTAACATGGTCTATTTGGGTTGCATATCACCACGACAATTTGATAGGATGGACTTTTGAGAAGAGGTTAGTTATGATTTATTAATATATTATAAGTTCTAATATATTAATATGAAATCATATGATTTAATTAGTATTGATCAAGAATTAATTTAGTGATCAAAAGAGAATAATTAAATTAATGGGGACTAATTGTGTAAATTAGTTATATATATGTTTTGGGCTTATGATACATGTGACATCCCCTAATTTCTCAGCCAGAAAAGACCGATTTAATTTATGCTTTTTAAAATAAAATCAGAGAAATCTTTTTAAAAGATGTTGCGGAATTGGTCCCCAAAACAAAACATGATAAAAGTTTATCAAAACCTTTCTTTAAGAAATGTATAATTTCATTTCATATCAAAACCTCGGGATGTCATGTATCGATACAGATCAAAAGCATAAACAAGACATTATAAGCCTTTCAACAGTTATTTACAACTACTGGCCTATAATCCAAAAATCTCTCATCATCCTCCGACTATGCTCGGGGTCCACTACCTGTAACATAAAAAGTTGAGTGGGTCAGGCTTGGGAGCCTGGTGAGCATATATGGCTTTCAACCAACAATAATAATAAACTTATTAAGTTCATCAATCAACAATAACCCTGATTACCCGTTCCCGTTATCCTCACTTTACATCCCTAAACACTTATCACAAGGGACCTAGCCTAAAGAATATCATCGAGATGGACACTACTGCTAAGGGGTTTCCTCAGCCATACATGTCCTAAAGGCAACAATGAGGGGGATGGAGTACAGCGAATGAACACCCAAGTTCATTAACACCTACAGGTTGCGAGCCTGCCAGCGTTCCACTGGACTGTCTAGGAAAGTCCGTCGCCGTCATCCAAACTCCGCTAGATGACTGGATCACAATCACATCAAGGCCTCTCATCAATTTATTTCATCATACATCAACTATCTACCCATGTTTTACCCAACATATTTGTAGATAAAAATACATATACAGTTTAAAACTTGTATAAAACATCCATTCAACAGTCACCTCAATTAAACAATTAATATAATTACACGTAGCACGTATTTTATAAAAAATACTTCATATCTAGGTGTAAGATGAAGGTGACTATACACTCACATCATTTGATGAAAATCGGGTAGCAATTCATTTCCTAAAACGTTCGTTTCTAATAAAACCGGGAGTTCATTGAGAAACGGGGCTCTACAAAGGTTGGGCTTCGAAACCGAAAAGATAAATTTTTCGGGCTTCTCAGGCACTTCGGGGCGTATTTCGGGTGTTATAATCGATACCGGAGCTTTGGGGGATGTTAAAATGAAGGAAATATTGAAAAAAGGGTAAAAGATGGCTATTTTCCAAAAGTACCCGGGAAGGCTCGCAAGCCTTCTATTTATAAGGGAGGTCCGAAGTCGGCCTAGAAGGGGGAGTCAGCAGCGAGGACACGCGGCAGCAGCAGGGCGAAGGTGGGCAGGTGGCTCGCACGTGGGTTGCTCATGCGAGGGTCTCAGTGTCGGCCTCTGATTGGAGCGAGGTCTAGTCTGAGGGTTCGGTCGTGGCGCTATGGGCGAAGCTCAGATGCATCATCAAAAGGAACGCGTCGGACACCCATTGGACCGCGGCTTCGGATGCGAGGGCAGGCGACACGTCTTCGGATGACTCAGCGGATTTCGAACACGTGGCATGATTTGAGCGAGGGTGAGGTGGCCGAAGTCCACGTATGCGAATTTTCTCGGTTTTGACATTTTTTCTCGATTTTCGCGCCAACACTTCTAAAATCCATAACTTTCGCATACGAGCTCCGTTTTTGACGTTCTTTCTATGCACGTGTAGGTAAAATTATGCTCTACAACTTTCATTTAGACTTCGGCGGCTAATTTAGATTTTAATTTTTATATTATTATTTTTAACAGACCGGGACAGGAAATCCGTTAAAAATTCATAACTTCTTCATCCAACGTCCGTTTTCGTCTGTCTTTTTACCGTTGTGCTACTATTGACGAGACCTTCGATTCTCTTTTAGGTCGTGTCGGCTAAAAATCACTCGATCTAAAATTCGAGTTTTTAGCTGTCTACTGCTAAGCTGAAACTTCGAAAAATCATAACTTCCTTATACGAAGTCAGATTTGGGCGTTCTTTTTATACCTACTCTCGGTTTAACGAACACTACGACTTTCGTTTAGATCACTAAGGCTAAAAAGTAGTTTATCAAAAACTCACTTTTTACGACATTCGACACCGTGCCGGTTTTGTCGCGAAACTTCGATAGGTCATAACTTCTTCGTTATAACTCGGATTTTGGTATTCTTTATATATCCGTAATCCTTGTCACGACCACTACAACTTTCTTAATAGATATCAGCTTTATCTAATATTTATTTTTGACGCTCATTTTTATTCTTAATTAATTAAACCCTAATAATTAAGCATAAAACACATAATTCACATAATATTCACATAATTCCTTTTCATTTCTTCAAAATGAGTTACAAAGGTTAACCTAGACTATAACGTCAATATTAATGCCTAGCCTAGAAACACGGGCGTTACAATTCTCTCCCCTTAGGATGATTCCGTCCCAGAAATCACACATCAGCAAACAAATGCGGGTAGCGACTCATCATGTCACTCTCCGTTTCCCAAGTGAGATTTGCCCATTCGTTTGTTTCCATCGCACCAGCACTAAATCGACCATCTTGCGTCGCAACTTCTTAGTCTTACGGTCAACGATTGCCTCAGGTTCTTCAATCAACCTCTTGTTTTCATCCAAACTTAACTCAGAAATCGGAATTATGTCGGGCACATCTCCCGTGAACTTTCTCAAACAACACACATGAAAGGTGTTATGAATACCCTCCAGTTCTTCCGGTAATTCTAGCTTGTAAGCTTGATTCCCGATCCTCTAAAGAACTTTAAATGGTCCAATAAACCTTGGACTCAACATTCCCCTTTTACCAAATCTTATAAGTCCCTTCCACGACGAGACTTTAAGTAAAACTGAATCTCCAACTTCGAAGGATATCGGTTGTCTTTTCTTGTCAGCATAACTCTTTTGTCGATCTTGAGCTGCTAACATCCTTTCCCTAATCATTTTCAACTTTTCAGCAGTTTGATGGACTATTTCAGGTCCCATAAACCGCTTTTCCCCAGCCTCCAGCCAACATGACGGCGTTCGACACTTTTCTCCATACAAAGCGTGATAAGGTGCCATCTTGATGCTTGAGTGGAAACTATTATTATAGGAAAATTCTACTAGAGGTAAGTGTTCATCCCATTTACCTTGGAGTTCTAGGGTACATGCTCTCAGCATATTCTCCAATGTTTGAATTGTTCGTTCGCTCTGACCATCAGTTTGCGGATGGTAAGCTGTACTCAAACACAACTTGGTACCCAATTCCTCTTGTAGCCTCCTCCAAAACCTTGAGGTAAAATGGCTATCACGATCAGATATAATCGTTAATGGAACACCGTGAAGCCTCACAATTTCCTTCACGTAAGATTCGCAAGTTTATCCATAGACCATTTCTCGTTAGCGGCTATGAAATGCGCACTCTTAGTGAAGCGATCAACGACCACCCAAATCATGTCGTAGTCGTTCCTTGTTCTGGGCAGTTTAGTCACAAATTCCATAGTAATATCTTCCCATTTACCCATGGGTATAGGTAAAGGTTCTAAACTCCCATACGGTTTCTGATGTTGTGCCTTAACCCTAGCACAAGTTACACACTCGGCCACCAGTAATAGGGTTTTAGATCCCTATACATTTTCGTACTGCCGGGATGAATCGAGTACATGGTCTTGTGAGCTTCTTCCATCAGAAGATCTCTTACTCCTCCCGTCTTAGGTACCCAAATCCTATCTTTGAATACCTTCAGTCCTTGACCGTTTGTATCAAACACCATCGTTTTGCCCAAACGTTCCTCCTTCCGGTCATTTTTCTCTAAAGCTTCCTCCTTAGCTTTCTTTATACTTTCCACAATTGTGGAGACAACTTCAATTCTCAACGCTCTTGGCCTTTTCTTTTCAAGATTCACCTTCCGACTGAGAGCATCAGCAACAACATTCGCTTTACCAGGGTGGTAAAGTATCTCACAGTCGTAGTCCTTGAGTAACTCTAGCCAGCGCCGTTTCCTCATGTTCAATTCCTTCTGATTAAAGAGATATTGAAGACTCTTATGATCAGTGAAAAGTTTGCATTTAGTACCATAAAGATATTGCCTCCATATCTTTAAGGCGAATACTACCGCTGCCAACTCCAGATCCTGAGTGGGGTAGTTCTTTTCATGATCTTTCAATTGCCTCGATGCATACGCTATCACTTTATCCCTTTGGGTCAGAACACAACCTAACCCAACTCCAGAGGCATCACTATAAACTGCGAAGTCATCAACTCCTTCAGGTAACGAAAGAATCGGTGCTTCACACAATCTCTTCTTCAACTTCTCAAAGGCTTCCTCATGCTTCTCATTCCAAGTATAAGTAGCTCCTTTGTGGGTCAAAGATGTTAATGGAGTAGCGATCGAAGAAAATCCTTGGATAAATCGGCGATAATATCCGGCTAATCCTAAAAAGCTTCGAATCTCCATAGGACTTTTTGGTTGTTCCCACTTCATCACAACTTTAATCTTTGTTGGGTCAACCATTATTCCTTCTTGGTTAACCACATGACCTAAAAATTGGACTTCTTGAATCCAAAATTCACATTTGGAGAACTTTACATACAACTTCTCCTTTTTCAGAACTTCTAGCACCTCATGCAGATGATTTTCATGCTCCTGCTTGCTTTTCGAATAAATCAAGATATCGTCTATGAATACTATCACAGATTTATCAAGGTATGGTTTACAAACCCTGTTCATCAAATCCATGAAAGCTGCTGGGGCATTGGTTAGTCCGAACGACATAACCAAAAATTAATAGTGCCCATATCTTGTTTTGAATGCAGTCTTCTCGATATCCTGCTCCCTCACCTTTAGTTGATGGTTTCCTGACCTAAGATCTATCTTCGAGAAATAGCTCGAACCTTGCAACTGGTCGAACAGGTCATCGATCCTCGGCAACGGGTACTTGTTCTTTATCGTCGCTTTATTCAGCTCTCTGTAATCGATGCACATTCTCATGCTCCCGTCTTTCTTCCTTACAAACAACACAGGGGCTCCCCAGGGTGATGAACTAGGTCGAATGAAACCTTTGTCCAATAACTCCTAAAGTTGTGTCATAAGTTCTTTCATCTTTGTTGGTGCTAATCGATACGATGATTTTGCTATCGGCGTCGTTCCTGGTAACAAGTCGATATGAAATTCTACTTGTCGATCAGGGGGCAATCCGGGAAGATCTTCGGGAAAGACTTCCGGATAATCAAACACCACCGGAATATTCTGCACCTCCTTCTTTTCCTTCTTAGCATCGATCACGAACGCTAGGTATGATGTAAATCCCTTGGCCAAACACTTTCTGGCTTTCATTAGGGAAATGATTCCAGAGTTTACTATGCATTTGTCTCCATACACTATAAACAACTCTTTCCCAGGCGGGTTTACTTTTACTATCTTCTTCCTACACAATATCTCGGCATCATTGGCGCTAAGCCAATCCATTCCTAAAACTATGTCAAATCCATTTAACTCGATAGGCAATAATTCCTCGTGGAACTTATTCCCATCCAAGTCAATGAGGATGTTTTTCATACGATGGCTAACAGGTACAAACTTGCCACTAGCAATCTCGACTATTATAGCATTAACTAGTCTATCTACAGGCAAAGCTAGTTTTCTACCAAATTCATGCGAAATAAAGGAGTAATTGGCCCCAGAATCAAACAAAATTTGGGCTGGCAATTCCTTTACGAGAAAGGTACCTGAAGCGACATCGACTTCTTCTTTTGCAGCTTCAAGTGTCATCTGAAAGGCTCTCGCCTTCGGCTTTGGTGGAAGATTGGGCTTTGCTGCATCCTTCCTCTTTGGACAGTCTTTCAAAACATGCCCTTCTTCATGGCACCCAAAACATACCCTCTGGTTGGATGGACACGCGTTGGCAAAATGCCCAGTCTTTCCACATTTGTTGCAAGTCACCCCCTCACTACATTTCCCAGAGTGCTTTTTCTTGCACTTCTCACACCATTTCACTTCGCCTCCACCTCCTCCAAACTTCTTAGACTTTGAAAATTTGCTTTTCTTGTTGGAACCTGAAGTTCCTTCAAATTTTCTCTTTTCGCCAACTTCTGCCCTCTCTAGACCCTTCTCTCTGATCTGAATCTCAACATTCTTAGCAGCCCAGATGGCGGCTTTCAAAGTGGTTGCTTGCTTAACCATCGGACCAAAGTCCGCTGGTAATCCGAGGGTAAACTTGTTGACCTTAGAAAGTTCAGTTGGAACTAGATGAGGAACAAGCTTCATCTTTTCCGTAAAACTAGCAGCGTACTCAATAACGCTCATCTTTCCCTTCTTCAAATTCTGGAACTCATTATTAATTTCCAGAAGATCCTGCTCAGAGCAGTATTGCAATTACAGTTGTACCACAAAGTCTTCCCAATACATCTTGCTAGCTTCTCCCTTGGGTATCAAATCAGCTAGTAACTTCCACCAACCCAATACACCAGACTTTAACAGAGGAATTGCAAGTGCGGTCTTTTGTTTGTTGCTACACTCACAACTTTCAAACATCGTCTCCATTTCGGAGATCCAATTCATGACTTCCACCGGTGTCGGACTTCCATATAGACACGGTGGTTTAGATGCCATGAAATCTTTGTATTTGCATCCGCCTCCATCAACTCCTCCATCCTGGTTGTTTTGTCTAACTATCGGTTGGTTGACTTGACCAAGAGTCCCACTGTAGTTACCTCCTACTGATTGCCCTTCATTCAACTCAGGCTGTTCAACAGGTATCGTACTTTCTTCCCTATTCTGTTGTAGTAATCACCTTGTCTCCTCCATCTGGCAATCTAACATCATCTGCATCATTGCTTGTACCCCAGCCATCGTCATTGGCTCAGGTGCAGCTCCTACAACAGGTACTTGCTCAACTACTTGAGGTTGAGGTTGTTGATCACTGTTTCCGTTTGCATTTGCAACTCCACTGCGAGTTCTTGCCATTATAATCTATATACCGAATAAGGCGAATCAAGGTCTTTATCCTCGATAGGTATTTAAATTCCCTTATCACTCCGAAACGTTTACATGTTAGTTCTAATCTCGTAGTCATACGCTTAGAATCCTACACACATAAGGTTTCCAGATCCGGTCGGAAACAGACCATAGATCCGAACAAATAATGGCATATATGGCAAACATATAGCATTTAGCACATAAAAGCATCTTAGGCATCATTCCTAAAATAAATTAGTGCTCGTGTCTAAAATATGGTAGACACTCATCTCACAATCATCACTTAGCATTCTAAGTTTAAGTCTAGAAATCCTACAATTTTTTAATTCGCTTAAACTGATGCTCTGATACCAACTGTGACATCCCCTAATTTCTCGGCCAGAAAAGACCGATTTAATTTATGCTTTTTAAAATAAAATCAGAGAAATCTTTTTAAAAGATGTTGCCGAATTGGTCCCCAAAACAAAACATGATAAAAGTTTATCAAAACCTTTCTTTAAGAAATGTATAATTTCATTTCATATCAAAACCTCGGGATGTCATGTACCGATACAGATCAAAAGCATAAACAAGACATTATAAGCCTTTCAACAGTTATTTACAACTACTGGCCTATAATCCAAAAATCTCTCATCATCCTCCGACTATGCTCGGGGTCCCGTTATCCTCACTTATTAAGTTCATCAATCAACAATAACCCTGATTACCAGTTCCCGTTATCCTCACTTTACGTCCCTAAACACTTATCACAAGGGACCTAGCCTAAAGAATATCATCGGGATGGACACTAGTGCTAAGGGGTTTCCTCAGCCATACATGTCCTAAAGGTAACCATGAGGGGGATGGAGTACAGCGAATGAACACCCAAGTTCATTAACACCTACAGGTTGCGAGCCTGCCAGCGTTCCACTGGAATGTCTAGAAAAGTCCGTGGTCCTCATCCAAACTCCGCTAGATGACTGGATCACAATCACATAGAGGCCTCTCATCATTTTATTTCATCACACATCAACTATCTACCCATGTTTTACCCAACATATTTGTAGATAAAAATACATATACAGTTTAAAACTTGTATAAAAATCTATTCAACAGTCACCTTAATTAAACAATTAATATAATTACACGTAGCACGTATTTTATAGAAAAATACTTCATATCTAGGTGTAAGATGAAGGTGACTATACACTCAAAAGATTTGATGAAAATCGGGCAGCAATTTGTTTCCTAAAACGTTCGTTTCTAATAAAACCGGGAATTTTATTGAGAAACTAGGCTCTACAAAGGTTGGGCTTCGAAACCGAAAAGATAAATTTTTCGGGCTTCTCGGGCACTTTGGGGCGTATTCCGGGTGTTATAATCGATACCGGGGCTTTGGGGGATGTTAAAATGAAGGAAAATTGAAAAGGGGGTAAAAGATGGCAATTTTCCAAAAGTACCCGGGAAGGCTCGCAAGCCTTCTATTTGTAGGGGAGGTCCGAACTCGGCTTAGAAGGGGGAGTCAGCAGCGAGGACACGCGGCAGCAGCAGGGCGAAGGTGCGCAGGTGGCTCGCACGTGGGTTGCACATGCGAGGGTCTCGGTGTCGGCCTCTGATTGGACCGAGGTCTAGTCCGAGGGTTTGGTCGTGGCGCTATGGGCGAAGCTCGGATGCATCATCAGAAGGCACGCGTCGGACACCCATTGGACCGCGGCTTCGGATGCGAGGGCAGGCGACACGTGTTCGGATCACTCAGCGGATTTCGGACGCGTGGCATGATTTGAGCGAGGGTGAGGTGGCCGAAGTCCACGTATGCGAATTTTCTCGGTTTTGACATTTTTTCTCGATTTTCGCGCCAAAACTTCTAAAATCCATAACTTTCGCATACGAGCTCCGTTTTTTACGTTCTTTATATGAACGCGTAGGTAACATTACGCTCTACAACTTTCGTTTAGACTTCATGGGCTAATTTTGAATTTAATTTTTATATTATTATTTTTAACACACCGGGACAGGAAATCCGTTAAAAATTCATAACTTCTTCATCCGACGTCCGTTTTCGTCTATCTTTTTACTGTTGTGCTACTATTGGCGAGACCTTCGATTCTCGTTTAGGTCGTGTCGGCTAAAAATCACTCGATCTAAAATTCGAGTTTTTAGCTGTCTACTGCTAAGCTGAAACTTCAAAAAATCATAATTTCCTCATACGAAGTCAGATTTGGGCGTTCTTTTTATACATACTCTCGGTTTAACGAACACTACGACTTTCGTTTAGATCACTAAGGCTAAAAAGTAGTTTATCAAAAACTCACTTTTTACGACATTCGGCACCGTGTCGGTTTTGTCGCGAAACTTCGACAGGTCATAACTTCTCCGTTATAACTCGGATTTTGGTATTCTTTATATATCTCTAATCCTTGTCATGACCACTACAACTTTCTTAGTAGATATCAGCTTTATCTAATATTTATTTTTGACGCTCATTTTTATTGTTAATTAATTAAACCCTAATAATTAAGCATAAAAGTCATAATTCACATAATATTCACATAATTCCTTTTCATTTCTTCAAAATGAGTTACAAAGGTTAACCTAGACTATAACGTCAATATTAATGCCTAGCCTAGAAACACGGGCGTTACAATACATGATGGACTAAGTTTATAGATGAATTCATAAAGAGTTAGCCCACTTGAATCATGGATCATGGATAATAAGCCCAAATATATGGATTAGGGTTTACCCATGACTCTTGGATTCCTACACTATATATATGACACCCTATATCCTAAAATGGGTGGCACAAGTTTTGCTAGAGTGGTCTTGCAGAGCCATAACCGATTTTAGTGTGCACAAACTTTCTCAAAAGTCATCCTTTGTCTCAGGTGTGTTGTGAATCATTTGAGGTGCAACATTTGGGGCACTAAGTTCTTAAAGGCCAAATACAACAAGTTCTACAAGCTACATAAAGAGGTAAACTCATACCTAGTATTTTATGTTGTTTATGTCAATTGCATGCTAGTTGTTGGCTTAATGCTTTGGAAACAATATTTCATGTATAATTAGAGAAAACATAGATCCAAAGCATTTAGGGTTGTATGTACACCATAGGATGATGTAGTATACAAAACCCAATAGTGGTATCAGAGCCATGGGTTGTTTTCTATTATATTTGATGCTTGCTTAATTTTCAAAGCTGGAAAAATCGATTTTTTGCATTCTGTCTGATGAACTCGTCGAGTCCACTCAGTAAAGCATGAACTCAGCGAGTCCAGTTCATGAACTCGTCGAGTAGGTGCTCCAGGGTGAAAATTTTCGGGTTTTGGCCAGAAATTGGATTAGGATCATTACCCCAAACTATTTTTTGAACCATGAAATCTGTTTTTTCATAAGGTAATGATCATGCTTGTCCAATTTAAAGATAATTGTCATAATTTCAATATTTGTATTAGTTTATATGATTAGGCTAATTTCTTGAAGATTGATGATATGAATTATCTTGTTCGTATGAGTTTAGTTAGATCATGAATAAATTATTTGATAATTTTTGTTTGTTAAAAATATGATCTAATTGCCTTAATGAAATCCATAACTTGTCCTCAAGTTATAGAAAATATAAAGGTTTTCTTTGAAAAGGTTATTAAAACTCATAGGTTATGGAAAATGAAATGTCTCATTTTTAAAAGTCATTTTAAATGGTTTTAAAGTCTTCCACAACTTGTCCTCAAGTTATGGAGCATGAAAAGTTTTCATAAAAACCACATTAAACTCATAAGTTATGGAAACCAAAAGTTTTGACAAGTTTCAAAACTTGCCCTCAAGTTTTGGAATTTGTAAAGTCTCACTTTTGAATACTTTAATTCCAAACCCTAGAGTTTTAAAAGTTAAAATTCAACCCTTATACTATTATATTATTATAAGTTTAATAATTATATATATATATATATATATATATATATATATATATATATAAAAGACAAGTAAGTTTTACCGTTAGTAGGCCTCATTCACGAAGCCGGTCTATAAGGGGGGTATAAGGTTACTGCCTATAAAATGGTAGTTTAATGGGTGTCCACTCTCACCACCGCTTCCTTCACCGGTGGAGGGTCATTAGCCGAACGGGTAGGATAGGACATTAATTCTCCCTCATTAAAAGTATAATGATAAATATAAAGTAACTAAACATTTCTTAAATTCTCAATCTTAGTTACTTTAGGAAAAATGTGAAAATGGTGCTAATCCATGAAATTACACTTTGCACCTTGTTAAGTCGTTAGTGGAGCGTGTGTGGTTAACCGGGACACTAATCTGGGACTGATAATGTGTGGCAAAGGGTAACTTGATGTTAATCATAGATCAATGGAGCGTGTGTGGTTAACTGGCACATTGATTAGGTGATTTGTAACATTGGTGTACCAAACTAATTTGCATGGTTATTCACTCCTTGTTTGTGATCCTCGGCATCCCAGTCACAAACTTGAAGGGCAAAAACGAGATTTAAACATTCCATTGAAAAGTTTAATGAATCTCAAAGGATCTAGGAATTTCAAATCCAATTAAAACTTAATAATCTATTTCGTTTTTAATGTTGGAAATTAGTAAATCGTCATTTACCTACCTTCAAATATTCTACAATTGGTTTACGACATCCCTTTTCACAATTGTAGAATATTGTGTTGGGTCCTAGCCTTAATATTTCGTTTTGGGTGTTATATTAAGGACTTAAATCAACTAACTTGAATTTCTCCCTCATAGATGTCTAGTTCTGACAACTATGGTCTTCCTTATCTTTTTGGAAAAAGCTTTCTAATGAAGATGATATCCCACATGGCGATCAAGGTGAAAGATTAATCCTTTTGTCGTGTATTAATGGGACTGGAAATCATACTTCACTTCCTCCACCTCCTCCAATTATTCTCCCTAACCCACAAGTTGAAAGACTTGAAAACTTTAAGGTCACTCAAGCCCTATTGGCAAGAAAATACAAAGATGGAAGTCTGTATGTGCCAACATCTTGGAGATGAAGTTACATATTGACAGGTTGAGAGAGTTGGGTGTCGAAGTCTCAAGGAAGTTGGCTGTTGACTGGGTTCTTCAATCACTTACTAAGTCATATAGTGGGTTCATTAAGGACTACTATATGACAGACCACGACATCACCCTTATCGATCTTACCTATTTTCTTGTTGCTGTTGAATAAGCAATGATTTGGTGCACCGGTAAAGCAAATTTGATTGGAAAGTCTACTCGCCAAACTTCCATGGACATTGACAATGGTAACATTGGAAGTCCATAAAAGCTTTCTCTTCCCAATGGAAAGGGATCGGCCATGGTAAAGTCAACTGACCAAATGGTAAAGAGAAAGGCTAAGTCTGAGAGTCCAGTATATTATTCCCAAAAGGTCCATATGTTCCTATTGCCAAGAGAAGGGGCATTGGTTGCGAAGCTGCTCTATTTACCTGAAAGATTATAAGGATGGTAAAGTCAAAAAGTTTGACTCTACTTCAGGTAAGTCCACCATCTAACTCTATTAAGTTCCTATTTGGATATTCTTAATACATGATGTAATGTAGTTACATTTTGATTTTTTGGAGAATCGAAGAAAACAAAGAAAACTTAAAGGAAGAATAAGCTGATTCTGATCACGAAGAGATGGATTTCGATCGCATGGTTCGATGATCAGAATTTTCAGTTGTTGCTTAAGATTTGTGATAGATTGCTTAGGAATAGATAACAACATAGTTTTCATTTGTAATTGCATTGAAAGGAAAAGTTTTTCGATAGTTTTCTAAATAAAGAAAAGTTTTTTATTTTATCTTATTTTAAGTTTCCTTACAATGGCATTTGTGAAAATTGTTGTTTATATGTTTCCATTGATAGCAATATTGGAAAATAGATTGGATTCTTTCATTTGTAGTAGTGTCAAAATTTACCAAATAAGGAAATATTCTCATCGCCCAAGTTTCAGTTGGATAGAAACTTAGAATCATGCAACTTGTGTTGTGTGATGAATGAGAACCTTCATCTTTAGGAAATTAGGACTAATTCCTTGTTCACATGTTAATGTGAGTCGAGTGAACGACTAGGGGATCGGTTACACTTGGTTGTGCACTGATCAGGTCGACCACAAAGAAGGATAAGACTATTGGTCATGATTTACTAAAAGCTTAGTAAATGTGGTTATGGTGACAAGTTTAAGTGTAATTCTGAGTCATTGGAAAAGTTTCAATGTGTGGCAGAACGAATGAGAAGAATCAAATTAGTCAGAAAGATAAAAGTTTCTCCAATCTGAGAAGAAGGGAGAGTACTTTAGTGTCGTGCTTTATGATCATATTAGTGATTATGAAACCATATCACAATTGATCCTCTAAGGACATATTAGCGCATTTGTATGACTAAGAAGAGGAATCGGGAATTGTTGAAATGGTTAAATCAATTAAGGTGAATCATACTTCGTTTCAAAATCAAGTCTTAGAGTCGTACTCCAAGATTGTGCCTTGAGTGACATAATCTTATGAAGGGTTATAACACTCAACAAATGTAGAGTAAAATGTTTTCTTACTCTTGTACATTTGAAATTGGAAAGTTGTGATGTTTTGGATAAAACAAAGACCAACTAAGACCAATTGTGTGAAGTGTTTGTCTTGATGAGAATCCGCACTAACTCTTGAATATTTATTTGTCAAGGAATGGTTCTTGACAATAGAATCTTATATGTCAAGAGGACAGCAGGAGTCTTAAGGATCTTGAAGAGTTTCAAGAACTAATCAAGAGTAAACCTATTGTTAATCACTAGCACACGACTTGAGGTTTGTAACCTATCGTGTTGACATATTCTTGTTTTCTATGCCCATTCCAGTTAAAGTTGACTATGCATGTGAGTTCTATGAGTTCTCAATTGTTTGCATAACAACCTAGGAAGCAATGGTAGGCCCTTGTGCTACCAGGTGGCAAGAAATTAAGATTGAACAAGTTCAGTCCATATGAGTTTGGATTTGTCACTAACCTTGTCTTGTGATTATGGTTATGACAAATTCACATGGATAGGAACATATACACCATAAAATCTAAGTTTCATAAGGTTTATATCCAGTTCATGAAAATGATTGTGAGGAAACGCTTTCACTAAGTAGATTTTAAGGAGATAGCGATTGTGATAATTTGCATTATCAAATTCGATTATGATTATGATATCCCTCTTCATAGTTCGAATTGTGAGAAATGGGAAAAGGTCTAAACATTTGAGACTTATTGTTGTAAGTTCTAAAATTGTTAAGACACACATGTGAGCCGTCTAAGGAGAGGTGTATGAGTTTGAGAAGCCTAGATAAAGTCTTATCGAAGCATTTTGTATCAGAAATCTGAACTTTGGTAAGAAAGTCAACAAGTATTGATTTCTAGAAGTCCAGCTGATTTCTGGGTACATGTCAAAGCGAGTAGGAGCATAAGTGTTATGTTAATAAGATAATTATTATTATGCTAGTGGGAGAATAATTATTATGGTAAGTGTTGTGAGTTAGCAATGTTAATTATAGAAAACAAAAGTTTCAAAGAGTTTGAAAAGTTGTTTTGCAATAATTAAGGGAGAGGAATTTATACTTCATTTTAATTCTAAAAGCTTAGATTGAGTTTTAATCAAATTTAGTCAAGGACATATATGAATGTTATGTTGAAAAAATTCGACATAAGGAAATTATATATATGGAAATGTTAATTGCGTTCTCAAATTCAATTATGAGTACGACATCCCTCTTCATAGTTTGAATTGTGACAACATGGCAAATAGAAATATTATAGCAAAAGATTGATCAAGTATCATGTCTTTATGTTAGACATTATGAATCGTATCGCATATGCTTCGGGTATAGGATCGATTGCATATGTTATAATATTCTCGTGTTCTAATTTTTCCAAATGCCTAGGGCATTAAGAGGGAAAAACAGACTAGAACGAGATATGACTAAAATGGTTAAGCATCTGTCGAGGACAATCTAAGGTTTACCAAAGATTGGTTGCTTATGGATAGTTGGAAGTATATTCTGAATTTTGGAAGGACCAATTTGACATACTCTGAGAAGAGGTAACTCTTGTTCAGAAGTGATAGTCAAAATGGGAGTATTGAAATGTTTCCATAAGTAGAAGTTATTCTTTAAATCTGTGTAAGATTTGAAAACTTAATGTAAGAAGGGTGTTCAAAGGAATGTACTTTGAATGTGATCCTTCGTTTTCATGGAATTGCTCTCCATTGGAATACTTTGTAATGTTTGTTGCCAAGTCTGTGTGACTTTTGTGCATAGTTATTACAAGAGCATCATTGCATATAAGCTTAGAATCTAACAGATTACAGTAAATGGCAAGAATTTGGTATTCTTACATATACAGTAAGGATTTGGAATTATGAAATGAGTGTCATTGAAATGCTTTCAATTGATCTATTTCACAAATAAAGGACCATAGATAAACATAGTGCGCATGCTTGGTTCATGGCATATCTTTTTTTTAATTCAAGTATTAAGTTGATTATTCGAAACGTTATACAATGAATAATGAGTAATCAATATGACGATTAGATAAAAGGTGTTTTATTTACACTCAAAAGTTTTAGGGCCATATAGGATTAGTATTACCCTTTTGTTTCACTTTGCATGTTTTGACTTCCCGAATAACTAGGTTATTCAAACTATCCACAGTCGATCATACTTTGGAAGTAGGTATTGAGGCAATACTGTCATGAATCTGACTGTAGATTGTCTAGGTGTTTTAGACATAGCACAAGTTTGCCGCAGTATTCATGAGTACTCATGGAATAAGATTCGAGTATTGGATTAAACCCACGCTCATATGAATCACTTCATGGATTTTATCACGAGTAATTGTGAGACAATAATATCTTATATTCTTGAAACCAATACATGTAAGTTGTTATTTACAAGTCGGTTTCACATTGACATATGTAAACACACCAGTAACTTGGTGTCATAAAACATATCGTTGTGTGTGATTTGATGAGTAAGTACAAGCGAGCATTTGAGTCGAAGTTTATCCATTCCTTTTACCCTTAGAGGGATAAAAGCGATATTTGTGGGCCCTCGATGATATAGTGATGACACCCTAAGTGCTTGGCCAAGCCTGGACTAATTTGATTTGTTCAATTAGTCAGTCGTCATAAATCGGAAATCGGGAAACAACTGATGGACAGAGACAATGATTATAATCCATGTCTCAGTCTATATGATATCTAGAATGGAGGAATATGTGATCCCTTATCTAATGAACGCATCATTGACTAGGTTAGAGTTTTACATCAGCTTTTAAGAGCTACGATTGCTAGTCGGGATTTTGCAGTCTTACTTGCAATAATAGTTATTAGACTTATCCAAGTGGGAGACTGTTGGATTAGGTGTCTAAGCCCATAACTATAACTGGTATGTACTTGACTCGAGAGTAGCATGGTCTATTTGGGTTGTATATCACCACGACAATTTGATAGGATGGACTTTTGAGAAGAGGTTAGTTATGATTTATTAATATATTATAAGTTCTAATATATTAATATGAAATCATATGATTTAATTAGTATTGATCAAGAATTAATTTGAAATTAATTTAGTGATCAAAAGAGACTAATTAAATTAATTGGGACTAATTTTGTAAATTAGTTATATATATGTTTTGGGCTTATGATACATGATGGACTAAGCTTATAGATGAATCCATAAAGAGTTAGCCCACTTGAATCATGGATCATGGATAATAAGCCCAAGTGTATGGATTAGGGTTTACCCATGACTCTTGGATTCCTACACTATATATATGACACCATATAGCCTAAAATAGGTGTCACAAGTTTTGCTAGAGTGGTCTTGTAGAGCCATAACCGATTTTAGTGTCCACAAACTCTCTTAAAAGTCATCCTTTGTGTAAGGTGTGTTGTGAACCATTTGAGGTGCAAAATTTGGGGCACTAAGTTCTTAAAGGCCAAATACAACAAGTTCTACAAGCTACATAAAGAGGTAAACTCCTAACTAGTATTTTATGTTGTTTATGTCAATTGCATGCTAGTTGTAGGCTTAATGCTTTGGAAACAATATTGCATGTATAATTAGAGAAAAAATAGATCCAAATCATTTAGGGTTGTATGTGCATCATAGGATGATGTAGTATACAAAACCCAACAACATGTAGTGACACTATAACATGAGTACAAACAACACTCATGCGAACTCCAAATCATGTACATGGTAATTTATCTCAACACTCTTCAATTGTAGGAAAACATAAGCAATCTTTTTCCCTCTATACATCAACACACAACCCAACCCAGAGTGTGATGCATCACTATAAACTATAAAGTCCTCATTCACATCAGGTAGAGAAAGAATATGGGCCTCACAAAAAACACCCTTCAAAGTGTAACGTCCGTGAATACGGGCTAGAAGTTTTAAAGATTATAAGTTATAAATATTCTTTTTATCTGATAACCGATTCCTCGAATAGGATAATCTTAAATAAATAAGAAACCTTCGTACGCTATACCAGTTATGTAAATGATATTTTTACATTGCATACATGTTTTATGGAAAAATATTACGGGCTTATAATATTCGTATAAAACCTTATTATATATTTAACGAATTACGTTAAATAAACATTTAAAAATAAAATATTATTTAAGATAAATAGTCTTGATGAAAATTGTAGTCATCGTGTCACGAGCGCGTGAATATAAAGAACACAAAAATCTAACTTCGTATGAAAAAATTATGGTTTTTTGAAAGTTTGCACTCAATTGAACACAACAATGTGCCTAATAAAAAGTGAATTGGATAGCAGATTCTTTTTAGCCAAAGCAATGTAAAAGAGAGTTTATGTACTCAAAAATACATATCTATTAATATAAAGAACGTTGAGAACGGAGTTCGTACGAATGATTTATGATTTTCGCAAAGTCTTTTAAAGTGTAATCTTCATAGACTGTAAACTAAAAATTGAATGTGAATTAGTTGCAGAAGTCTAAAGGAAAGTTGTAGTAGTCGTCAATACTAAAACGGGGGCATAAAGGCTGTCGAAAACGGAGCTTGTATGTGAAGGTTATGAGTTTTTGAATATTGTGAAAAATACCCGTTAAAGATGACATGTCACAACCAAGAGCGAGCCTTGTCGCCTACGCCAAGCCACAACGCACCTAGGACTCGGGTGCGACGGGCCCTCCCATCAGACAGACTATAAATAGCTTCATTTGCTCATTCTTTCTTCATTACTTTTCTCTCACAAGCAAATCTGAATTTTTTGTGGTTTTAGGTATTTTATCGGGGAGCTACGACGTCGGAAAGCCCGACAGAAAGAAGTATTCAGAGTCGTAGTTCTTCCCGCGAAGTTTTTGAGTTTCGCTTGAAAATCGTAAGGTGAGTTTCACTTACTATGCTTTTAAATGTAACTTATAAATGTGTTCATTTTCGTTATTATGAACCTATATGTAACATTCCATTTAAAAATAAATAAATAAAATTAAATAAAATAAGTAAATAAATAATAAGCCCTAAAAGCCCGGGATGTAATTTATATTTTTTATTTTATTTTACCCCTAAATCCGTAATAATTTATTAGTGTTAGCCACAAGGAGTTAAATGTTATAATTTATGGAAATTGGGAATTAATTTGTAATATTTGGACTTGTAATGCAAAGATTTTTGGAGAGAAGGGGTTGTTTTGTAACTTTCAACCTAAGCTGAAATAAATCTAAGAGGGAGGGACTAAAGCGTCTAAATGGAATGATTGTTTGAAAAGTCACGAGACTTAAGCCGTGCCTTCCCCTCCTCTTTCGTTCCTTCTATACGATACCCCAAACCCTAACCCTAAGATACCATCCGCCACCTTATCCCTCCACACCCCCAACCGCTGCCGACTTTCTGTTGTGAACAATCGATGCCGCCACCACCGTTCCTTACTACACCGAACCGCCGAGCATCGCGACTACCTTCCCCTCCGGCGAGAACGAGTGGCGACCGTGAGTGCGTCCACTGCCACCATTTCTCCATTGTCTTCTTCTTCTTTCTGTCGCCATCCACAACCGCAACACGGCAGTTTCCGGTGCTACACCGACTGCCATTCACCATCTTTCTATCCTGCAGCCTTCGCCGTCGCTGTAGCTATTTCATTCTTCCGTTCTTTTGGTCGCCCCTCCGTCACCGTCCTCCTCGAAGACCAATGTGCAGCTACATGGTGGGTATTTCTGCCTGTGTGTGTGTGCGCGCGTGGTTCAGTATGTTTCGTGGGTGTTATTGGCCGAAGAACGAGAAGACCACCATCGCAGCCAACCATAGTGGTTGCCGCCATTTCTACTTTCCTGCCACCATCAACCACCATGTGTGGGTGGCTGTGTGTGTGTTTTATGGTGTAAATATGTGTGTGTATTAGGGAGTTATGTTGTAGGAGCAATCATTGGCCGGAAAATCAAGGAAAATCACCCACCACCACCGTGAGGTGGTGGCTACCGCCGTGAACCGCAGTCGACCACCACCGCCCGAGGTGGCAGTGGGTGGTGCCTGGCCTAGTGAAACCCTAATCAGCCTAAAAACTTAACCTTGGACGTAATTAGCGTGTGTTTGGGTTGGAAACCCTAATTAGGGTTTAGAAAACCCTAATCTTGGAGACTTTTGTTTGGGACTTGTCGGGACCCGCGTTTTGGACTGTCGGATTGGAGATATGAATTATGTCCGACCACATTGTATGATAGAACTGGTAGAGTAATGGACTTAATGGATTAGGTCCTTAATGGGTTAAGTGAGAACACTTAACCCTAATTGTCATTTATGTGAAAACCGTAATCATGTTTGGGCTTCGAGTTGGGCCTTTCTTTTGGGCTTAGGTGTTTGGATTCTTGTTGGGCCATCTGAGAACAAGTGTATGGACTAGGATATTTGGATATGCTTTAGGGTCAGGCCCATGTAAGGGGTTTGGGTCCAATTTGGAAAATTAGGCCATATTTGGGCTTTGGTTGATTATTTAGCTTTTGGGCCTTCAGAGTTTGAGTTTGGGCCTTGGTCTTGGACCGAACTAGGTTAGGGGTAAAATAGTCTTTTTACCCCATGTATGGATTTAAGGATATGAATTAGCACCCAATTGTTAATTGGGTGTTGTTTTGATGTTTGACAGTTCGGGGATCTGTCAGCCAACAGCCGGGGTTTGTCTGTGTGATCCGGCATTGTGAGGTGAGGCTTCTCACTAAATCCATGGGTCGAAGGCACCAATGTCGGCCCATTACTTGTTATGTGGAATGCTAGTTGTCTCTGTGATACTGGAATGGAAGACCATGGGGGAGCCCATGGCATTTGGGTATAAGACCATGGGGGAGCCTATGGCATTTGGATATAAGAACATGGGGAGGAGCCCATGGCACTTGGATATCAGACCATGGGGGAGCCCATGGCATCCATGGTAAAGAACATGGGGGCAGCCCATGGCAACAATACGTATGTCGCATGATATTTTGTGGATGATAATTTGTGGATGATATTTTGTGGATGATATTTTATGGATGATATTTTGTGGTTGTATGCTATGTGGTATTGTGGGGAACTCACTAAGCTTTATGCTTACGGTTTTTAGTTTATGTTTCAGGTACTCTGGTTTTCAAATGGAAGGGCTCGGGATGATTACAGAGCACACACCACATGTATCCGTCTTCTGTGAACTACTCTGATTTGTCAATGTTTTGTTAAAACTTAATTACTCTGGTTTTGTGGGAAAGACATGTATTAACGATTTATTAATTTAAAAACAAAAATTTTTATATCATGATATTTGGGGTGTTTCACTATAGATAAGATTTATCTGTAATTCCAGTCAAAATATTGATCGATTTACATATGGGAGTAATATCTAGGCTAGACATGTGAGGTGTTTAAAGTGGATTTTCCAAATAGTATAATCTGTATACCAAACAGATCCGACCTCCAGAGTGATGTTACCTAGTCATTTTTTATTTGATAGAACTGTATATTCTTTGTGATTATTGAAGAATTTGGGAAATAATCAGTGTAACCTTATAAATATGAACGAATACTAAGACATAGTAATATTCATATTTAGGCCAATTAAAAAGGAAAGTTGAAGTGTTGGTTGAGGAGATAACTTTCCCGCGAAGATTCCACCTATAATCAGGTGAGTACATAGTTACTTTCATGAGCATGATTTAATATAAGTATTGAATAATTACATGATTAAATATGTACTAAATGTTTCTTATTTTTGTTCTATGTTGATAGTATACTTTGTATGTGAATTAAATGCCTATTAATGGGAATACATGTTAATTGTAT
This sequence comes from Lactuca virosa, assembly GCF_052849685.1. Classification (NCBI taxonomy): domain Eukaryota; kingdom Viridiplantae; phylum Streptophyta; class Magnoliopsida; order Asterales; family Asteraceae; genus Lactuca; species Lactuca virosa. The sequence continues at coordinate 321,791,854 of NC_136429.1, forward strand.
ATTTGATAATACTTCATAATACTCTGTGTGAGCCAGATATGATTATATATGTGCTCAAAGTATTTTTAGTTATACCACGTGACAATCTTATTATAAGTATTATTACCTAAAAATATTTAAGGTATAACGTGTACTTACCGGTTGAATTGTGCTAAATCTAAATATCTATAGGATCAAAAGTATTTCATAAAGCAGGAAAAAGGTTTTGGAAGTTATTACATGCATCATAGTCTTGTCTAGTGATAAAGTAAGACTTGAAACGATGCTTAGTTCAAAGTAAGTTGAATAATTGCTTATTTATACCCTATGTCGCAATGATATTCCAGTTTTTACAAGAAATTCATATTGAGAGTTGATTATTTATATCATATTTTGGTCTAGTAATAAATTAAGACATACAAGCGATGTTGAATTCAAAATAAGTTGAATAAATGGGTAGTAATCATACAACAGATGTATGCGATTGGAAAAGAGATTAGAGCTCTATTCTAAGGCATTATTACGTGTCGAGGTACGGGATACATAGTAGAGTTATTTTTTAAGTTGGATACTGGGTAGCATCAATTGTAGGGTGTGTATGAGATTTGAATGGAGAAGAGAGTTATGTTTCTATGCAACTATCTCGAGCCCGGGTGCGGTTTCCGTACAAATCATCTGCCAGAGTAAGATGATGACCACTGACCATTCTAGACAGTTTGGTGCAATTTAGCAGGCTCATTACATGTAGGTGTTAATGAATCATACTATCTGGGAGAAAATATTGTGTGTTCATTCGAGAACTCCACCCCCCCTCATAGTTTCCTTTTACGATTTACACTAGCCAATGAATCCCCTAGCTGTGTAGTCAAACCATTGTTTTAAACGATTCGTCATGTAAGGTGATTCTTCTAGATGATATTTGATAAGGATTCATGAAAATCGATTGGGCAAGCTATGGAAGGGTATATTGTTTTATAGATATCTTCATTGGAGTATATATCTATAGTGTTTGGTAATAGTTATAAATTATTTTCATAATAACATTATGGGATTGAAAACCCTATGTGTCTCACCAGATTTCCTAACTTGCCCACTCAATTTATATACGTTATAGGTAGCGGTGTTAAGGCTACTGGAACTTGAATATGATGTTGAGTGATTAAAGAGAATATCTGGAACAGTGTTCAGGAGCATTTGGTCTTTACGTTGCACTTATTTTGTGAATTGATTATGACATCCTTAGAGTTTTATTATTTTGAAACAATCATTTGTACTCAAGATGTTTTAATATACTGGGATTTTCCACAAACAAAGATAACATGGTTTTTGAAAGTGTAAAGAAAAAGTTTTTTCAATTCTGGAAAATAGGTGATGTCACAAAAATTTTGGAATTCCTCCTGCTTATCTGCCCAAAGGAAAGGTTATGCTTTCCTCTCCAACATGGTCAGCAGACCAGTAATCTTCAAGAAGTCCTTGATAAATCACTGGTAATAACCTGCCAACCCCAAGAAGCTCTGAATGTCAGTTGGAGTCTTTAGATTAGGCCACTCCTTAATTTCCTCTATCTTCATTGGGTCGACTTTTATTCCCCAGACTCCAACCACATGTTCAAGAGACTTGGCCTCTTTTAGACATAATTTACACTTGGAGAACTTCACGTAAAGCTTATCCCTCTGCAATGGGTCCAACACTTCTCTCAAATGCCTCTGATGATCATCGGTACTATAAGAATACACTAAAATGTCAGCAATAAAGACTATAGCTGATTTGTCTAGAAATAGACGACATACCCGATACAACAGGCTCATAAAACATGCATAAGCATCCATGAAACCACATGGCATAACCAAGAAATCATAATGCCCATATTGTGTCTTGAAAGCGTGAAGGGTCCATGTTATGGTTTGGGCTAGGCTTTGGATGTATAGGTCATTTAGTCTTGTAATAGAACTGTTTTGGTATGTTTACGACCAAGAGTGTGTTTACGGCCGTAAACCTGTTTATGGCCATGTCTAGCTTACGGTCAGGTCTATTTCCCTATATATAGGATCAGTCTGTGTCTGTTAGTTGTTGTTGATGATCCATAGAGTTTACGGCCAGTATCAGAGTTATACCAGACGTTTTCTGAATACAAACGTGTGCAAGCTTTGATTCATTCTTCTTCTCCTCAATTCTCATCTTATTTGTTTGTTAGATTGCTTGATCACTGGTTAAGATCCTATTTCTAGGACCTTACAATTGGTATCAGAGAAAGTCCGATGTTCTTGTAATTGAGAAAGACTGAGTTACAGCTAGCCCCAAACCAAGGGGGAGATTGAAGGGTCCATGTTATGGTTTGGGCTAGGCTTTGGATGTATAGGTCATTTAGTCTTGTAATAGAAGTGTTTTGGTATGTTTACGGCCAAGAGTGTCTTTACGGCCGTAAACATGCTTAGGACCGTAAACCTGTTTACGGCCTTGTCTAGTTTACGGTCGGGTCTATTTCCCTATATATAGGATCAGTCTATGTCTGTTAGTTGTTGTTGATGATCCATAGAGTTTACGGCCAGTATCAGAGTTGTACCAGACGTTTTCTGAATACAAACGTGGGCAAGCTTTGATTCATTCTTCTTCTACTCAATTCTCATCTTATTTGATTGTTAGATTGCTTGATCACTGGTTAAGATACTGTTTCTAGGACCTTACAAAGCGGTTTTGGGAATAACATGCTCACAGACTTGTACATGATGATACCAAGAACACAAATCTATCTTTGAAAAATGGGAAACTCCTTGAATCTAATCAAAGAGACCGTCAACTCTCGGGAGTGGGTACTTATTCTTCACATTCACCTTATTCAACTCTCGGTAATCAATACACATCTACACAGAACCATCCCTTTTCTTCTCGAAGAGAACCAATTCTCCCCATGGCGAGGAACTCGATCGAATAAAACCCTGCTCAAGCAACTCTTAAAGATGCAACAATATCTCTTTCATTTCCTAAGGATCTAACCGATAAGGTGAGTAGGCTATTGGAGTCACACTAAAAATAAGATTAATCTCAAAAACAACCTGGCATGGTGGTGGTAAACCCGACAAATCATCAGGGAAAACATCACTATACTCCTTAACCACCTCCATATCAGAGAGACCCACCATCTTCCTTGAAGTCTTAATCACATGAACCAAGAATACCTCACATTCCCTCGTAAGGCCATGTGCACCTTAATCACAGTAATTATAGGAATGGACCCTAGAGTTTTTCTCCCTAATAAAGTGGACATACCCTCCTTCAACTAGAAAAATACACACACGTATTTTAGCGTAGAGAATATCATCCTGATTGGTGGAAATCCAATCCATACGAACGACACTCTGCATCAATAAATCACGAACATGAAAGGAATCTCCTACAACTATCCAAAATCTGGAACTGACCCCAGAGGAATTCGAGGTAACACAAAACGAGCAGAAAAAGGCAATGGCACAAAAGGTCTACCATACATACCGCTATTCAACATACGATTACAGTCCACCACCAGATCCTTGGGTTTCTTCGTGGTTCCTCCAGTCCCAAATATATCATACTCTTATGATAGTATGGGCCCAATACCAATGTTCATACCTATATATATATATATATATATATATATATATATATATATATATATATATATATATATATATATATATATATATATATGCTTTTGGTATTACCACTAAGTCTCTTGTCTCACCAGTTTAGGTTGTACAATTATACACTTATATATACTTTACTAGAATTCTTAGAATATTTAATGGTTGTTTTTCCGGTTTGACATCGTCTGACAACAAACCAGCAGCTTGCAAGGCCTTCTAAATACATGCAATTCAAGCATCTCCCTACGATGATCTTTTATATCCTCGTTAGGCATAACATTAGTCAAATTACGAACGTTTTGGGATAACTGAGCTTGTCGGTCACAAGAAAATTGAGGCATCAAGAATGCAACTCGCTTTAATCCTTCTTGGTCATTCATACCACTTCTTGCCTGTCCTATAATGATGTTCCTTTGAGATGGAAACATTTTCTTCTATGTTGAGAAATATTACTGACCGTAGGACCAGTGGGAAAGAATAGAGAATTTTTCGATATAAAAAATGATAAGAGTCCTAAAGGTACACAAGCAAGTATCCTATAACTCTCAACACACACCCTCCCCCTTAATAAACTAAAGCAACATAATTGATTCAATGAATACTAGCTTTGGTATTCAGTTCAATCACAACATGGCTTTGATACCAAGTTGTAACACCGTGATTTTCACCAAATTTTTTTCTTTATTTTTTATTTTTTTTAACGAGAATTAGCAATGAAAGACTTTAACAGTCTATTTTCAAATCAATCACCAACTTTATGTTTGAAACTAAAACAAACCAAATCAAAAACCATTTAAATATGTTTAACCAAACAAACACGATGACCAACAAGACATGTCCAAGTGGTATCAATATAATAGAAACAAAACTACCCAATGAATTTCCCCAACTCACCAAGCCACACGCCTAAGCAAATTGTACCATCAGAAGGCATAACATGGAAAAACAAAACAAGACCAAGTGTCAGCGACAACTTAGTGAGCTAATCTAAAGTACAATAAGGACGGAAAAATAATATCTCATACAGTCCAGTCAATGATAGAATCAACACATATAATGTTTCCATACCACACATCGAATTTCTTCACATGCATAACATATATCATTACTAATATATTTTGCATATATTAATCTACGCCTTGCATCACTTTTATTCTTCGCAATACTTATTATTTATTATTCTTAGCAATAATTTCTATTTTCAATATTCATCGCTTGTACATCACATTATTTATTCACTTAATTTTTTTGTTTTATTCTTCACTTAATTCATAATGTTATTCATCGCTAATATGGGTCTATATCATCGCTAACCCCAAAAGAAATTACCCCATTCACTACTAACTCGAACAGATCGACCCAATGAACTAAGTACGACACAACTCTCACCTTTAACATGTTCCCTGTTCGTTGCATTCGCTATTGCGACTTGCATGTACAATCACAGTGCATTGTCATTCGAGAGTGTTATTAGTAGTATAATCTATCATTGTTACCCTACTCAAACGTGATGTTTGATCTAGCATCATGGCCTCACCGCATCATCCAAGCGCTCCTCAAGAGACCATGTACCGAATGATTGCAAAAAAAACACTCGACTTCGCGTTGACTTAATCTCTTTTTCTATATGTATTCTTTCAACATATTAGGCCGTCGACAAATCCAGATAGGGTACGCACCTAATTTAAAGCATTTTACACCACTAGCATGTAATTTTTTACTTCATAAACAATCATATTTTTTGAAGTATAGCATGAATATGACATTATATATCACCTTCACTTATATTCCCCACTCTAGCATGAACGTAGCATAACATACCACACCAATCCAACACAAAGATTTATCTAGAATGCATGTCATCCTAAATAAAATTCCCCGTAGTATAGCATCATATTTCTAGCATATATTTCACATAAAAATAGGGACACATAAACTTCTAGACCAACCGAATTGTTCTAAGACATGCAATTTCCCAACTATGTACAAGATTTGCAACAATTATCGACACCCATTAACCTTAACGAATGTCTCCGCTCACTTCAAGTATTGCACTAATTTGAAGTTGTCAAGAATTTCCCTCTAGAAATTTTAAGGAATCCTAGGAGAGATTGAAACAGGAGGATCGAACACCAATTCTACCACAAATGTTTTAAAAATACACTTCTTCTTCAACTAAATCAACTCCAAACTCCAAAGGAAGAAACCCTCTCATAAACACTCTCTAACTTGAGTTATTGGCTGTAAATAGGGTTACAAACCCATATTTTAGGGTTATCCCTCTTTCAATAGTCCATAAGGTTCATACTTGGTCCTTAAAGTATCAACAATTTACTCCATAACCCATATATATGATCGGGAATCACTTTATAACACTTTGGTCCCTATAAATTAACTTCAAACCAAGGAAAATGTTAGTTTAATAACTAAACATGACGGAATACTATTCTTGTTAATAGTACAAAAATTTGGGTCGTTACAAAAGGACCAAAAAGGGCCAAAATCCCACACAACTGCTAGATATAAGCATGAAACCAAGTAAAGCATAGATATTTATGACTTACCAATATTTTGAAGGATCTAGAAGGTGGGATCTTCAATTAAAAATGGCTTCTCCAAACATCATTAGCTTTCTTCTTCACCAAGAATCATTTAAAACACCCAAATTTGTCATGAAGGCATAAGTGTGGCTAGGGTTGCAAAATAGAGGTCGAGGCTGATGCTAAGAGAGAACCCTAAAAGTTAGCACAATTATGTATGACCCAAACCCCGAGACCTAGGGTTTTGAGTTGCGATAGTTTCATGTCGCGACAATTACTTAAGTCGCTCCACTACTTACTGATATGGCTTGCATTGTGATCCCTTAGAATTTGTGGAATGCTATCTCCAAAAAAAACCCATATTAACACTTAACCAATTCAACATGTAAGCAACTCGTATCTTGAAAATTCTTCCTCGAAATCCACCTTTGCAAGCCCTTCCGGGTACTTCACCCGGATTACTTAATGAGTTTTTTCAAGCCAACACCGTCACACCCAAGCACACAAGCTCGAATCCAAGATCGCCACTTAGCTCTAGAGTGTATAAACTTCATTATATTGTAACGTCCCAAATTTCAAACCAAGTATTTCATATTTAAAAAGACATAAGCATGGTTTCTAAAACCATTTTTCATAAAAGATCAAGGTAACAAATTATTTTGACAACATCAAACAATATTGTAAAATGTATCAGAGTCATCATAAAAATAACAGAACTATAAATTATGAAATCAACAACGATGCACTTGCGGTATAGTCAAGTTAGTCCCTTTAATAAAAGAACTGAGGTACTTGATAAACATTTAATCAACAATTGTAATCATAAAGCTTAGTGAATTCCTCAAAACACCACAAACTACAATACACGTACAATGCATACAAATAAAGGCTCTTCGCCCTAGTGCCGATCCACCTGAAAAGACGGCAAGTAATAGCTCTAGTGCATGTTTAGTCATCAATAACGACTAATGGATCCACTGCACGTCTAGTAATCAACACGAGTATTCTAAGATCTCGAATCTTATGTCGATCCACCATCAAATCCTCAAACATACAATGCAACATATCGTATATTTAAGCAATCAACATAAAATAGATAATGACGTATCCATTAGATACGTCACACCGAGATACGATGCAGCACATGCTAAGCTCCGTTGGGTGTCGATTTGGCTGATTATAGAGGCAACACACTCTTACAGGCCTACGTTCCACTGACATGTGAGTGCAGCATGTAGAAAGAATGAATCGATGTGTACTGGACATACGTCATCAAAAGGAGCGGTTTTGTCACACTAACGAGGATTCTTTCCTTAGCAGTTAGGGCCACATAATATCTTTGAGGAATCCCATGGACGAATGGGAGTGCAGGGGACGTTACAAGGAATATTCAGGTAGTCATGCATCCATGCGGCTTCCATGTTTAGGTACAAATTAATCACCATTATCCAGATTACAGACTCATATCACCAATCATCAACCATTAACTTGATAGTCGGAGCGCATCCCCAGGATCTAATCCTAGGAAGCGACTAGCGTATTTGATTGTTGAGTGTGACTGCAGGTCATGAAGGATTTCACTCTCTCAAAAGACTTCAAAGATTGATGTCACATCATTGGTGCCATCCGTGGTGTGCAATAACGAATAAAAAGCTACACATTCACTCCCAACGGTAACGTCCCCAATTTTTCCGAATCTTAACATAAACCCCTATATGCCTTTACAAAACCTTCAAAATCCTTAAATCACCTACCATCTCTTCCCCCATACACCATTCCACCAGGCTTCATGTAACTAAGGCAATAGAGGGGAGATACACACGCTATCTATTGATGCAAACAAAAGGATGGAGAATAAGTGAAGGATTATTTCTGTCGGTTCACCAAAGCGACTTTAGACATATCGGGATAGGATGAACGTATGGTTGTTGGTACATTTACATGGGTCTTGTTACCCGGAGGACTATCAAAAAAATTCCTAGGAAGACACACCATACACGACATGAACTCAAAGAGCAGGTAGAAAAATATGTAAGGCAAGGGATAGGAACGACGGAGCAGTAGACATATCTCAAAGTAATAGCCGATGCAAAATCTCAACATAACGACCGACCTAGTAGGTACAGTGTCTGCAACAACAGTGGTCATTATTGCCAACCCTTCCATGCAGCTAAATTGTTGAGGCTATACCAACCATACCGAAGAGAAGACAGAAGATCGTGACTACCAGATGTCTATGCAATAGCCAATAGACAAAAAGAGAGGAACGCCAAAGGAAAATCTATGTTCTACGAATATCACATAAGCACAGTGCATGGCTAAATACAACTCACTCGGATAGGAAATGGAGGAGAAGAAACTAAAAGGAGTTATCCATGAGACAACATGAAACTCACGAACCTAGTGGGAAGAACGAAAAGCATCATGAGGAAAAGCGAGGGAGAATGTTGGAAAGGAAGAGAAAGTGCAAGATATATTAGCTACCTGTTCGCATCGACAAAGCTATTCACAAGTAAGAGACACAGAGGATCTAACCAACGACATGATAAATCTCCGTTTCTTTGTAGTTAATCCTCAACTGACTGGAAAGGGAGTGATCCACTAACAATCCATGCATACATCCACAACACCATGATCCATAGAGTATACATAGATAAGGGAAGTTCCACATACATAATCTATGAACATTGCTTCAAGAAACTCCCCAAGGAATGGAAGGAATGGCTCCATACCTCGGCTGACAGATTAATTGGATTCATGGGTCACATCATTTGGCCATTAGGAACAGTTAAGCTCCCATTATCCGTACAAAGTCATGACGAAAGGCGACAAAAAATAGTGTTAATAGAATTTGTTGTGGTATGTCACCCAACATAGCATAATATTATCATTGCAAGCCGATTTACTTAAATTTGGAGCTATGCCATCTATGATCCATGGATTCATAAAATTTCAAACAGTCGACGGCCCTATAGTAGCCATAGTCGAAATGCAGTTGCAACACAAATGCTACCAGATCATAGGAATGGTAGACATCACAAGGGCGAATAATAGCCATGAGAGGAGCAACAAGAAGAGAAAGAGGTTATCAACCCAAGCTATCCTGAGCAGAAGGTGCAATAGGAACATAAATCCTTGATCCAACAAGGAGGAAATTGGTGGAATTGCTCCAAAAAGTATCCACACGTCTTCGCATGGAAGCCAACGGACATGGTGGGTGTCAGTCGAGATGTCATCGAGCATAACTTAAATATAAGTCCAGGTAGCCGTAACATAAAACAAAAAATGAGAGGGCTGGCTGGGATAGAAATAAGGAAATTAACACTAAAGTTGTGAAACTTGTGGAGTCAATGGGCTATCTTCTCGACATGGATTGCAAATCCAATCATGTTGAAAATGAGCGATGGGAGCTGGAGGATGTGCATAGATTAGTCAGACCTTATCAAAGCCTGTCCAAAGGATTCTTACCCACTCCTAGAGATAGACCAAAAGGTCGAGTCACTGTAAGGATTCGAATGGAAATGTTTCCTTGATGCATACACGGGTTATGACAAGATACTAATGAAGAAAGAGGTGGAAGAAAAAACAGCATTCTACAAGGACCATGGAACCTTCTGCTACAAAAGATGCCTTTTGGTTTGAAGAATGCTGGAGCGACGTATAAATGACTGATCGACAAGTTCTTCAAGGACCAGATCGGTAGAAACATAGAGGTGTACATGGATTATATGGTAATTAAAAGCCCGGGGAAGCAGAACTTCTTAGAGATATTGAGGAAATGTTACAAACACTAGAGAAAGTCCATAAGAATCTCAACCAAGTGAAGTGTATGTTCAACATACATGAGGGAAAATTTATGGGATACTATGTTACAAATGAGGGGATACAGCCATGCCTAGAGAAAGTAGAGCTTGTTGTACAAAGCAGAACCAAGGAACTTAAAGGACATGCAAGCACTGAATGGAAAGATCACTGCCTTGGGCCGATTCATAGCAAGGTCAGCAGAAAAAGCTCTACCGTTATTACAACGATGAAGGGTTGTGTAGATAAATTCAATTTCCACTAGACACCCCAAGCAGAGCAATCATTACAGGATTTAAAACAGGCTCTTCAAATATTAACAACTTTGGCCAGCCCCATCCCATGAGAAATGATGTCGATTTACTTGTCTTCCACCAATGACACCATATTGGTGGTCTTGACAGTCGAAAGATGGGAAAGGCAATTGCCAATATACTTTATCAGTAGAGCACTGCAAAGCGCAAAACTGAATTATCCCATAGTAGAAAATATTGTATTAGCATTGGTATATGCAACAAGGAGATAAGGAAATAGTTCCAAGACCACAGTGTCGATAAGTTAACAACACAGCCACTTAAGCAAGTTTTGTTAAAACTCGAGAAGTCAGGTAGACTAGAAAAATGGCCATTGAATTGGGAGATCACAACATAGAATACCACCCAAGAACAAGCATCAAAGGTCAATATTTGGCAGATTGCTTGGCATAAATAACATATGATGAGTATAACAGTCATAAATAGAAAAGAAAAGACCACATACGATTCGACCATATAGAAACGTCGTGTGTCGACCTTATACACAGATGGTACAGCGGGCAAGGAGGGGTCACGAGTCGAACTTATCATCCCTAATCCCGACGGAGATGAGGTAACTTACACGTTACGATTTGATTTTGAAACGTCCAATAATGAAGTTGAATATGACGCGTTATTGGCCAGACTACAGTTGACAGTCAAGTGGTTGAAAGTCCTAAATGACGTATTGCTTGTTACAAATCAAATTAATGGGATGTATGCCACAAGGGACACGAGAATGGTGAAATATGTAAATACAATAAACAAGATAGCGTCGTCTTTTAAGATGTTCACGATCGAACAGATAAAGCGAAGCAAAATGAAAAGGGTTAATGTGTTAAGCAAGCTAGCAATAACAACTTTCAACCATTTATCAAAAAGGGTGCTAGTAGAAGTATTATACAACAGAATGATAGATGAGGAGCCAATCAACACAATAGTACTGGAAGAAACTACTTGTATGACTCCCTTGTACGATTACATAACATTAGGAACTTTGCCAGATGGTGTTGAAAAAGCAAGGAAGATAAATATAAAGGCCCCACGCTTCATGATTAGCAACGATAACCTATACAAGAAGGGATACGTGACCCCATGGCTGAAATATATTAAGGACAATAAGGGAGAAGATGTGCTTTAGCAAATGCATGCTGGTGAGACAGGAGCACACGATGAAGCAAGTGTGCTGACAGGTAGAGTCCTGCGAATGGGACTCTACTGGCCAAGCATGTAGTCCAAAGCAGAAGCAATCATAAGGAAATATGTGGAATGCCAAAGCTTTTCGCCAGTACAAAAAGATGTCATCTAGTGAACAGACTAACATCACCAGCCCTTGGCCTTTCCACTAGTGGGGAATTGACATTGTGGGTCCCTTCTCAGAGGCCCCTGGGCAGGTAAAATTCCTTGTTGTTGCGGTCGATTATTTCACCAAATGGATAGAAGCAGAGCCAGTAGCAGCAATCACAGGGCGTACAATGATCAAGTTCATGTGGAAGAATATAATTACATGATTTGGGATACCAAGGGTGTTAATTAGTGACAATGGATTAAAATTCACAAAAAATCCTTTTAAGGGTTGGTGTCAAGACAGGCACATCTAACAACGCTTTACTTCCATGGCACACCCACATGCCAATTCCTAATCTTGTATGAATGAGACATACTTAATATTTTAAATAATATTCTGACTATGCAAGGTTGTTTCACCTTGACTCGGAAGGTGTTTCTAAAATGAAAGACTATAGATTGACAAGACACATTCTTGGAATGTAAAATCTACAGAGATTTAATTAATGGAGAACCCGTACTCATAGAGATTACTTCATGGATACTGTCATAAGTAATTCTGAGATGATAATATTTTTTATTCTTAAATTGGAGAGACATTTAGTTATTTGCATACAAGTTGGTTGTGTATTAGTCCTACTCCAACGGTGTCCCTAACTGCTGGTTATAACTAGTAAGTCTATGCATGATGTGAAAAGTAAAAAAAAACTATGTAGTCAAAGTTTATTTGTTCCTTTTAGCTTAATAGGAAAAATGATATCAATGTGACCCTCGGTGATTTAATTTTAGCATCATTGTCATAAGGCATATCCCAGAAGAAATTGATGTGTTCAATTACTAGTGTGGCCAAACGGAGGTGTCAAATAGAACAATGGTGAATGGTATAAAGAAACGCCTGGACAAAGCAAAAGGAATCTGGATCGACAAGCTACCTAGCGTGATGTGGTCATATAAAACATATCCTCGTAGCAACACCAAGGTCACACCATTTAGCTTCACGTACGGAACATAGGTAGTTCCATAGAGTTGCTACTAGGATCTGTGCGAGTTACAAATTTCATTTGAGAAGAAACAGACAATGATCTGCACCAGAACCTCGATATGCTAGAGGATAAACGAGAAGCAACAAATCTTCGTCAAAGAGCATAGAAAGCGCATACTGAAAGTTATTACAACAAGCGTGTTAGGGGGTAAGCAATGAAGGTTGGTGACCTTGTGTTACGTGCCAATGATTTTAGCCACACCGAACCATGGGGAAAGTTGGGACACACATAGGAAGGTCGATATAAAATTGTCGAGGCACACCATAATGGAAGCTACAAGCTAGAGACACTCGAAGGAACAAAGATTCCATGTACTAGGAATACACAGTACATGAGGAAGTATTACTTTTGAAATAGAAAAGCATGTAAGTGTAGCCATCAGGAAAAGCATTAAAGAAGTGAGAAACACCACATTTTAGCATTTCTATAGTGAACCTTGCATTTACCCTTGTAAAAAACAATTAGCTAATTGGATTGATCACCCAATTAGCACCTTATTTTCTTTAAGAAGTATAAATGAATATCTTTCACATAATGTTTGTTCCCATGGTTAAAAGGATTGAAACCTTTACCAACCTGTTAGGCTTCTCACCCCAATTTGTCTTCGCAGTAGGCTCATTAGCCATGCGATGAAGGGGTTAAAAGGATTGCAAACTTTACCAACCTATCAGGCTTCTCAACCCACTTTGTCTTGGCAGCAGGCTCATTAGCCATGCCATGAAGTGGTTAAAAGGATTGCAACCTTTACCAACCTATCATGCTTCTCATCCCAATTTGTCTTGGCACCAAAATTATTAGCCATAACATGAAGTGGTTAAAAGGATTGCAACCTTTACCAACTTATCAGGCTTCTCGGCCCAATTTGTGTTTGCAGCAGGTTCGTTAGCCATGCCATGAAGTGGTTAAAAGGATTGCAACCTTTACTAACCTATCAGGCTTCTCCGACCAATTTGTATTGGAAGGAGGCTCATTAGCCATACCATGAAGTGTTTAAAAGGATTGCAACCTTTACCAAACTATCAGGATTCTCATCCCAATTTGTCTTGGTGGCAAGCTCATTAGTCATTCCATGAAGTTGATAAAAGGATTGCAACCTTTACCAACCCATTAGGCTTCTCAAACCAATTTGTCTTGGTAGTAGGCTCACTAGCCATGCCACAAAATGGTTTAAAGGATTGAAACCTTTACCAATCTATCATACTTCTCATTTCAACACGCCATGATGATGGGATCATTAACCATAACTCGACTTGGGAAGCGAAGTATGGCTTCTCATCTGATAGCGGGGAAATTACTAGGCATGTAAATCCATTCCAATGTCAAACAATCATGCAAATATACAAGTGGAGACGTTCGCAACAAATAAGTTGCAAGGTGGTTCAAATAGCGTTAAACATTAAAGGTTAAGAACAGAAACATACGAAAGGGGAAGCACAGATGAAACCACAAAATCAAATCAAGAACACCCTTACCCTTACTTTCATCACCATCCAAACCAACAATTTTAGCTGTACCACCGGAGCCCAACTCATCACTAGCTTCACAAACACAAAGCTTCCTTAAACCCTCCACATCCAACTCACCCAAGTTTAGCAAGGTATCATAGTCACGAGAAATTAAGGCATCAATATCCTCCGTGACTCCCCTGCTGTGGCTAGAGGTAGAACTGGCAGCTCCAATGTTGAAAGTCCCAACAACAATTTCCTTCCTAATCCCTTCACGACTTGAATATTCACCCTCACACCAGCAGTTGTTTTTTATCCACCTTCTCCCATGGAGAAATTCCGGAAGCTCAATAACCTTATCCACCACCCTAACAACACCTTCCTTCAGCAACCAACCAAGATCTTCCTCCAGTCGAGCATTAACTCCTTTTAACTCAACAACCAATTTCTCCTTATCAACCAAATCTCTCTAGACTCTCAACACAAATCAAGGATTCATTATTTTGGGACAATTCATCAATCTTCCATTCCAGATCCGTCACACGCTCCCCCGCCAGTACTTTCTCAGATGCAACTAATCCCAACTATTGATGACAAATAGTTTCACTTTTCTCTAGAGAGGCAAGCTGAAAGCGCAAATCCTTTTCCATGGTGCTCAAATCAACATTAATACCCTTTAACTGACGAACTCGCCTTTCCCCTGTAGAAAAGAAATAGGCAGCCTAGACACATGCGTATTGAAGGTATCCTACCGTCTGTTCATCTGAGAAAGACTCCATCTCAGTGACAGTTCCGTTAGAAAAATCATGACGGGAAAACTCCAAAGATTTTTCCCGTATAGAAATGCGGGAGGTGGCAGCAAGATTCCACCTACTGAAACGTCCCAAAAATACGGTCCGAAAATTTCATTTTTAAATCATTAGTGAAAGCCATAATTATCCACCATTTCATTCATAAACACAAAAAACTGTTATATCAATCAGAGTATAATCTCAAAACATATTCTTTTTGTCAGAGTAAAACATCCCAGGCTAATCAAACTACGGTGTGTGTCATGCGATCACCCCGAGCTCCTCCCTCCGCTACCGGAAGTACCTGAAACCAAAACTAAAAACTGTAAGCACGAAGCTTAGTGAGTTCCCCAATCTACCACACTCCACAGATATAACAACATACTGGGCCCCCGCCCGCTGCATCGGGACTTGCCCGGCATCGGACTAACTCCGACATCGGGCCCCGTCCGGCATCAGGCCCAGCCTGGCATCGAGCCCCCCTCCCCCCCCCCCCCCCGCCCCGCTCGGTATACAGATCTGTTCTCTTAGGCCCCGCCTATCTCTGGGCCCCGCCCGCTAGGCATATATATAACTTAACACAAATAAGCTAAACAGACTCTACTATACATCTGATCTAAGGCCTCGCCTATCTTGGGCCCCGCCCCTGTCCTGCTACTGATGAGTCATGGAACCCCGTCCACACTCTTGCTGATAGAGAGATACGGGCCCCCGCCCACACTCACCTCCCTCCTAACTCGGGCCTCGCCCCTGCTCTGCTACTAATGAGATACAGAACCGCGTCCATACTCGGCTAGTGATGAGATACGAGACTTCGCTCGAACTCACCTCCCTACCAGACACATACAAGTATCACAAAGACAACAAGTATAACTACACATACACTACTGCCTCGGGTACCACCCGACATCAGACCAAAATCTGGAACATTTAAACTGCATCGGGCTAACCCCGGGAACGGATCTAAATCTAAAACATATCACAATAAGTGCCTAGGACTAACCCCCGGGTCTACCTACTATACATAAACATAAACATAATCGGCTGGCATTGTGGCCGTAGACCCATGCACGTAATGAGGAGACTCATCTTGCATAACTGAAGACCGGCTGAAACCTCTGGCTGATATCCAACAATTCCCCAAACCGCTGCTCCCCTAGCTCCCCGAGCTACCAATACCAACATAACACTTAGTCCCAAAATGCCCTCTAGAAGTCAAACTAAGTCAACTTTGGTCAAAGTCAACGATCCATGGTCAAAGTCAACACTTCCAAGTTAACTTGACTCGCCGACTCGCCGAGTCCAAAAGCTCAGAATCCTGCAATCGCGAACCAACTCGTCGAGTCAGCCCCTGACTCGCCGAGTTCCCTGGCTAACCAGACTCGTGACAATACGAGTCAACTCGCTGAGTCATCCCCCCTGACTCGCTGAGTTCACCCGTAACCGGAAAACGGGACAACTCACTGAAACTCGTCGAGTCCCTCCCTGGACTCGCCGAGTTCCTCGGTCTGTTGGACAATCTTAAAGGATTAAGCCCCTATACTTCAGATTTGAACTCCAAACTTCATAAACACTCTAGAAATGACTTATTAAGGGTAAATTTTCCAGCTTTACCCATCCCAAATCCTTCATAATAGGTTTAGACAAAACCCTAACTCATTAAGACATAACTTCATGGTCCAAAACCTTTATCACACCGAACCAAGGCAGGGAAAACAATATCTAGACTCTAGACATCCAATAACCACATAAAGTCCTGGGATTTACTTCCTTGCATGGCCTTTAGGGCTCCAAAAGGCCATAATAATCTCTTTAAGCTTGCATGGGACTTCCTAAGCGCATAAAGCTTGCACCTTTATGCCTTAACCACTCCAATTACTTCTAGATCTGAAAGGATCATGCTTGGGGGACGTCCAAAACCCAAAGACAACCATTCTTGGACCAAAAACCTTCCAAAAAGGGACTATAAGGAGATCTAATAAACCAAAAGCCAAGATGAAGACTTGATTACCAACAAATGCAGCAAATGGAGTGTATCTTCTGGATCTACTTCCTCCTTCTTGAACCTCCAACTTCCTTCTTCTTCCTCTTCCTCTTCAAGAGCACACAAATCACACCAAGGTGGCTCAAACACTCACAAGATGCACTAGGGTTTCGTGGGTGAGGGTTTGGGGTCTGGGGGCTGAAGATGAGGCTGAGGGAATGAGAATATGATGCTTAAATAGGGCACCAAGTCCCGAAATTAGGGTTTCCCAACCCAGACCAGACTCGCCGAGTCAGTCCCCCGACTCGTCGAGTCGGCCACTTAATCCGCGACACGGAACTCGCTCCGACTCGTCGAGTTCTTCCTTGGACTCGACGAGTTGACTCATTGACTTAGGGTTTTTCCTTTCCTTTCTTGACCTTCTGAATTTGAGGTGATACACCTTCGAACAAGCAGATCAGGATGAATGTTACCCTCATGGAGAACATGAGCACCACCTTGGAAGTTCGGTGATGCAGGACAAAGGTCAACCCACTTAGGGTTTGGCTCAGACACCTCGAAAGCATGGACAGAATTGTAAGTACCACCAACAACAGAACGATTGTTTGTCTTAATAGTCGCCTCAGACTGTTAAATGACATCATCAGAGGTTATGATCAATTTTCCCCCAGAAACACGAAGATCGGCAAGGAGATTTGTAGCAACTTTTCTCTTCTTTACACTGCCAAAAATAGGTAATCCAACACCACCCCCAATGAAGTTGGAAGAATCGAACATAGCTTTTCTTCAAACCAAGCAGTCCCCAATCCCAGATATAATCCATTCTTTTCTATCTTCCATGGACTCAAAATCATTTGACTTTTCATGTTTACACAAGCTAGTTACGGGAGCATTAAAAACGATGTCACAGGGATCACTGAGAGGATTCACAACATGGCCTGGTAGCCTCGCAGTAGAGATAACCCTAGGCAAGCAGCAGCTTGGCAACGGAAGAGACTCAACCAGATCAACCTCCCTAAACTGAATATCTCCTTCAAAATTCTTTCCAAGAACTTCCACAAAGCTCATAACATGCCTAACCCTTGTGAATTCAACAAAAAACAATAAGGGTTTCGACCCCTCTACAGTCGTTGTATTTATGTAAAAAAAAAGTGGGTGGGGGGAGAAGGATGAAATAACAAAGCAAATAACATAAACTACTCAAAAAGAAAGGAAAAATAACCATCGTTGACAACATAGAGCTCATACATCTTTCCCCGACGACCCCACTCGGTGATCATTCCTGCTCCGGTTAAGATAACTTCAGGGAAATCCTCAGGAACAACCTGTAAGTGGTTGAGTAGACAAACAACTTCTTGATTACGAGGTGATAACTTGGGAGCAGCTTTGGAGGTGGATTATGTACGAAAGTTAGGCCCTATAACACGAGATCCATCAACCCAAAACCAATGATTTTGCCAGTTCTTAGGGCTGGCTCTCCCCTCTGAAACAAGAACATGACTGTTCTTACAGGAGTAAAAGGCATACTTTTTTGTTGGTGGCCAAAAAATGAAAGTGGTTCTTGAAAACCCAGAAATATGGTTCCAACCCTTGAGATCAACAATGCATCTCAAAGGCCACATCTGTGACATCCCCAATTTCACGGCTAAAAAAGACCGATTTCGTTTATGTTTTTTAAAATAGATCAGAGTAATCATTTGATTAAAAGTGTTGCGGAATTTGTTCCCAGAAAAACATGATAAATATGTTATCAAATCATTTCCGAAGAAATGTATTTTATTCATTTAAACCATTGGGATGTCATTGTCAATACAAAAACATAAGCATAAACAAAACTTACATTCATTTACACTAGTGATCTACTTCTCTTTTTAATCTCTCAGTGTAAAGCAACTTCGTATCGATACTTGTGATACAAATAAGCTTGAGTGGGTCAGGCTTGGGAGCCTGGTGAGCATATAGGGTTTTCAACCCACAATAAATAAATTTATTATGTTTAAACATCAAACAATCAACCCAATTACCCAACCCCATTATCTTCTTTATTTCTTAAGGAGTTACCCTAAGAATCATCTATCACTCATTCCTAAGGATTCCTCCTAAGGAATAGGCACGAAGTCACATCGTCGCCAGGGTTTATACAACAAGCATTAACGAACATCGATCCCCACGTATTGATCTTATACAATGATCTTACAAGATCTAGCCTAAAGGATCGATATGAACAACAAAATGACGAAGTTGCTTCGGAAATTCCCTAGCAGCCAACGAGGATCGATAAAGACATCAAATGAGGGGAATGGAATAAGTTTCACCACGAACCTTCGTTCGTAAAAGAAAGAACCACAAGACAATTAAGTCAGGGGTAGTTATGTAGATAACAATGCCTAGCCGTGGTCCGAATATCGTGAGGTATTTTACCCCCAGACTCACCCTATCCAGCGTCGAACTTTGCCTAGCATTGATCTGAATATCGTGAGGTATTTTACCCCCAGACTCACCCTATCCAGCATCGAACTTTGCCTAGCAGTGATCTAAATATCATGAGGTATTTTACCCCAGACTTACCCTATCCAGCATCATAGCCCCAGACATACCTAGTAGTGCTGTATTACCGACACACTTCATTAGGCAGTTTACGAATTTCCCTCAATTACTTCGTGAAAGGAAACGCTGACACATGAAGCTCGATGATCACTTCATAAAAGAAACGAAGACTCCAAACCTCTTCAAAATAAAAAGTATAGGGAAAATACTAGTAAAGTACTCCCGTACGCTCCCGTACCCCGACACACAATAGTGTCAAAAAGAAGAACTTTGTACATGATACTTATCGGATGAACACATAGTTCAAAAACATATAATGAACACTTAGTTCAAATATACCTACAGGTTACGAGTCTGCTAACGTTCCACTGGACTATCTAGAATAGTCTGTGGTCGTTGTCTATACTCTGCTAGATGACTAGATCATCTTAAACATCGATACCTCTCATAAATTTTTATTTCATCACACATCATCTAATTCATCTACCCATGTTTTACCCAACATATTTTTAGATAAAAATACATATACAGTTTAATTTATTTAAAAACCTGTATAAATCATTCATTCATCATCCATCTCAAATAAATAAACAATCTATATTCACATAGCATGTATTTTATATAAGATACTTCATATCTATGTGTAAGATGACAGTGACTATACACTCACTTGATTTAACGATAATCAGGCAGCACTTCGATTCCTAAAATGATCGTTTACAATGAAACCGGGAGCTTTAATGAAAAACCGGGCTCTACGAGGGTTGAGCTTCAAAACCGAAAAGATAAATTTCTCGGGCTCTTTGGGACGTGTTTCGGGTGTTGAAAATAATACTGGGGCTTCGGGGGAAGTGGAAATAGCTAAAATATGGATTTAGGGTGAAAAAGTGCCAAAATCCCAAACTTACTCGGAAAGTCTCGTAGCCCTCCCTTTTATAGGGTGCGAGCTTCGGATCTGAGGGCTGAGAATCGAACACGCGGCAGAAGATGCGAGGGGGGAGGGCACGCGTCGGACATGCGAGGGGCCAGGCGTCGGTCTCGGAAGCTGTACACGCGTCGCCTTCGGATTGGGACACGCCTTCGGATGACTCACCTAGTTCGGACACGGAGCGGCTCGCAAGGGAAGGGCGACGTGGCTCGCTTCGGTCATGCCATGGACCAGACACACATCTCGCATGCGCAGGTGCTACGTGGCGGAACCTGAGCCATGCAAAATTTCTCGGATTTCAGAATTTTCTCGATTTTTGTGTTCCAAACTTCTAAAATCCATAACTTTCGCATACGGGCTCCATTTTTGACGTTCTTTATATGCACGCGTAGGTAACATTATGCTATACAACTTTCGTTTAGACTCCGTCGGCTAATTTTGACTTTAATTTTAATATTATTATTTTTAACAGACCGGGACAGGAAAATCCGTTAAAAATTCATAACTTCTTCATCCGACGTCCGTTTTCGTCTGTCTTTTTACCGTTGTACTACTATTGACGAGACCTTCGATTCTCATTTAGGTTGTGTCGGCTAAAAATCACTCGATCTAAAATTCGAGTTTTTAGCTGTCTACTGCTAAGCTGAAACTTAGAAAAATCATAACTTCCTCATACGAAGTCAGATTTGGACGTTCTTTTTTTATACATACTCTCGGTTTAACGAACACTACGACTTTCATTTAGATCACCAAGGCTAAAAATTAGTTTATCAAAAACTCATTTTTTACGTCATTCGGCACCGTGATGATTTTGTTGCGGAACTTCGACACGTCACAACTTCTTCGTTATAACTCGGATTTCGGTATTCTTTATATATCTGGAATCCTTGTCACGACCACTACAACTTCCTTCATAGATATTAGGTTTATCTAATATTTATTTTCGACGCTTACTTTTATTCTTAATTAATTAAATCCTAATAATTAAGCATAAAACACATAATTCACATAATAATCACATAATTTTTCTTCATTTCTTCAAAATGAGATACAAAGGTTGACCTAGACTATTTCATCATCATTAATGTCTATCCTGGAAACACGGGCATTACAACATCCTTGGGGACAACATTGGGGTTCAACTCATAGAAGTTGATCCCATTCTTCTGA
The DNA here is from genome assembly GCF_052849685.1 of Lactuca virosa. NCBI lineage: Eukaryota > Viridiplantae > Streptophyta > Magnoliopsida > Asterales > Asteraceae > Lactuca > Lactuca virosa. The sequence continues at coordinate 321,813,282 of NC_136429.1, forward strand.
AGAAGTTCAGTCATGAAATTGGTCGTCGAAAGTTTTGACGTACACACCCACCTTGCCCGACGAAGGATCGGAGAACAACGCCCCTTCAATCGGAATGATAACTCCATCTTCAAGTTGGAATCCATACCTCTCTCTCAGGGAATCGACTTATCCTGGGGTCGGAATGACGCCGTCAGATGAAACCAGTGTGATTGGAAGTGTCGTCGTGAATAAGGAACAAGAAGACGAGAAGGAAGAAACGAATGGAAGAGGTGAAAATGACCTAGCAAGCATCAATATATAAGGGAAGGAGATGAGCAGGAAAAGAAGACTATATTTTATAGGACAACTAATGTGACAGTTTCCACGATCCCCGAAGAGAAGTTATAACTGCCCGACTAAACCCAAGGCGGACACATGCCACTAAAGTTTAAAACATCATGGCTAGACTACATCAATGCCATGATTACTAGAGTAGGGGGATTAATGACGCGTCCCTCAGATTCATCGTGACGAGACAAGACAGACAACACGGGCTAAGCTCTGTCACGCAAGCGTCGTCGCGTTTCCATTTGGCTGATTATCAAGGCAACACACTCTTACATGCCTACGCTCCACTGGCACGTGAGTGGAGCATGTGGAAAGAATGACTCGATTTGTACGGGAATGACGTCAACAAAAGGAGCTGTTCTGTCCCACTAACAGAAATTTTGTCCTTACAAATAAGGGCCATGAAATATCTTTAAGGCACCACGTGGACCAATAGGAGTGCAGGGGACGTTAAAGGGAATATTCAGGTGGTCCTGCATCCACGCGCCTTCCATGGCCAGGTATAAGAAAAGCCTAACTATATAAGGAAAAGAGATCTCTCTCAAGTACGACATAATCAATATTCTCTCGGATTATAGAATCATATAAAAAATCATCAACCACTGACTTGATCGTCGGAGCGCCTCCTCGGGATCTCCTCTTGGGACGCGACTGACATATTTGATTGTTTAGTGTGACTGCAGGTCTTGAAGGATTTCACTATGTCTTGAAGGATTTCACTATGTCTGGAGACTTCAGAGATTGACGTAACATCAATAGACTATGCTAGCCTACTTGTATAAACAACAGTCCATTTACATCCTATCACCCAAATGATATATAACGTAACACACACTATAATGAGCTAACTCACCTGAACCAAAAACTGAGGAATCACATCTACACGCATACTTGCACGAAACGGTCTCACAAACCACAAAAATGCCAATTAGAGGTCATACCTCATACTACAACTCATTCCACAAAGTGTAACTAAAAGTCAAACTTGATCAAAAAGTCAATGACCAGTCAGAATCAACAGTCAACGAGTCACGACTCAGGTCGCGTTACGATCACGTGACGATAGAACAGTCACGAAACCCATTCGAACCTCATGTCGCGACCTACTTAATTGTAATCGAAACTACTTTTAAAAATAAAAATTAATCAGATTAACACAAGTTTAAACATAAAATTTCTATATTTCTTGAACCTTTCCGGTTTAATCTCATGAGAAGATTATGGATTAATTACATGGTCAACATAATGTTGCCTAGTTTCAGTTTCTCTGTGAAAAGATTGGCTTGTAGTGTCAACATAACCACGAATAGTGTTGTGCCTGTCAGAGTAGTTAAGATCCATGATATGATGAATGAACCACTATGAACATTGAACTTTTGCAAAATAATAATGGGCTTTACCATGTCCTAACGTGTATATGAAAACATCTTTTTATTGAATTTGTACAGGAAGATAGAATTGTTTAGCTTTATATCCGATCTATATATCTAACACTAGTATTGTTCCCTTGAAACAATTGCGTTATGTTTCAATATGATGCTTTTATGACAATTATGGTCTAAGCAGAAAGAAAAATTAGGGAAACCTAAATCCAAATGAATGATATTATCACATTGCATAGAGTATACGAGTTGAAAAAATAAATTCTAAAAAAAAGAAATTCAGTTTTTAAAATTTAAATTAGAAATCTCCTACCCTACCTGAAACCCAAATACCCGAATAGTAATTCGGTTCAGGTATTAGTTATAATTTCAGACAAAAAAATACCCGATTAACTCAACCCAATCTACCCAAACCCCGTAAAAATAACGGAACAACATTGTTGGATTGAAGGTTAGGCACCGGCACGGATGCGGTTGCGAGTTTATTGAAAATTTATGTGCTAGTACTTTTATGTTAACTGAAATTGGATAATAAATTGAATTTGAATGACAATTGAATGGATCTAATTGGATGATATTTGAATACATCCAATTCGGTAATAACTGAATTAGATGGCTTTGGATGATACTTGAATACATCCGATTCGGTAAGAAACGACCATTTAATTTTGATTTTGAAATTTTAAAATCAAATCAATCAAATTACAATGGGGTATTCAATAGACGAGATAATTTTAAAATGTATTGATCTATTTAAATTAGATTGATTAATTTTTCCACATCCCTTAATTTCTTGATGAATGACATCCCACCATGAAGCCCTGTTTTAGCCTCTTCCTCACACCTACTTCAAGGACATTATTCATGCTTTCTTTGTCATTATTCTCCTACAACGCCATTATTCATGCTTTCTTTGTCAAAATTAAACTCATGCATCAAGGTAATATGAATATGAATAAATAATAATAAATAAAATACTAATATTAAAATGAAAAGCAATTTGCTTCTTTCTTATTACGTGCTAAAAGAGTAGTAGACTAGTAGTGATTGGGATTTGTTTGGATAACATAAACAATAATATATTTGATTTGTTATGTTTTTATATATAAAAAATGCTAGCTGTTGTTGTATTCATTATCAAATTCTGGCGTTGACATATGATTTAAAACTAATTTGGACAAATCTGATTTTTTTCATAAAATAATAACACAATGATTAAATATAGAAAACACAATTATAACAACTATGCTAGCATTTATAATCCTAAAATTTGAATGAATCATATCAAATCAGTCTGCTATTCTAGGTTTATTGTATTTTATATTAAACATTAGTTAATATTTTTTATAAATTTTATCATTATTATTTTATGTGTTCTTATGTTCTTATTAATGAGTGAACTCCTAAAACTATCTTAACCTGACTCAATCATCTATAAAAAATAGTTTGTTTTCATCCAACTACACAACTTAATTCAAACCAACTTTTTCAACCCATTCCAACAATTTTTTTATAAATAAATATAATTTATCAGTAACTTTTATTCTGTTAATTTGAAAAAATAAACAAATAAATAAACCATTTTTTTAAAATAAATAACTTATTTCTTTCTAATATAAAAGTTTTTAAAGTTATTTTACGTACTTAATATATATATATATATATATATATATATATATATATATATACGAACTATGTAGTTAAGCATCAATGCCAATCAAAACAATTTTTTAGAACGTTCTGAACTTATTTATTGCTAAGTTGTTTTCTATTGGTTATATAATTTGATAGGTCTACAATATGTATGTAAAGTATTCAAAAAGTTTTTTATCATCCTTAGTACTTTTGGTTGCCAATTTATAAGTATGCAATTTAGAAGTTCACATTATGCATCATGATAAGCCAAAATCATAATTTTCCCCATAATATTATTGTACACAACAAGCGGTTTTCTAAGTGATGCAAAATGAGTTTGTATAACTCCAAATGCAGGTTCAACATCTTTTGAAGCCCATTTGATGTTGAGTGAACAACTTGTTCTTCATCAATTGCAGAAAAGTAGTTGACTTGACAGATGTAGCGCATGAAGAATATATGCCTTGAATGAGATAACATGTCATATTATTTTCATGAAAAATCACGGTGTAATTAACTTTTGGTGCTCAATGTGGCAAAGACACCACTAAAAATAGGAGATTGATGGAATATGTTAATATCATTACACAAACCTATTGTTTAAAAGAATGTGTGTCATATCCATAAGTCATATGTTGCAATCACTTCCAATATAATTATTGATTTTCCGCTACAATCTTCATATTACCCAACCCATATGGTAGATAAATGTTTCCATTCCTAGTGCACACAGTCAATAATGTCTACCATACTTGGAAATCTATGTTCTTCCCCGAATAAAGAAGTATTTCTAAATTATCTTCATTTGAATTTATAAGGTACTCTTCATCGAAGAAGGAAATACACATGCAAAATTTATAAGAGAATCCTTTTATAGTTTTAATTATTTTTAAATATTCATCATGTGCACCGGTTGATGTCCTATAGACCAACACTCTTAGCTCCAATATAGTTTTGCAATGGTGAAAGACCTTGTCCACCTATGACATCACGTCTTTGTTTTAAATATATGTTATTGGGTATAATAACATCCAATATATAAAGAAACAATAGCGGTTACATTTAAAATCTATGTTAAAAGTTGCTTGATTATATGTTGGGTTGTCCTACAGTTCCTCTTGATTGTTTTTAAGTATTTTGTGAGGTTTAATTGTACCAAATATCAAATCAAAATAGATTATCAATGAAGAGTTAAGATTTGCTATGAAAGTATCTCAATATTATACTTTATTGACACCCACATTGAAATTAGTTTTTTCATGATTTTACCTGTAACTGAAAAACCTTAGGAATAACAAAATTGTTTAGAAGAGAATAATCGCATGTCTCCTAGAAAAGTTATAGGATATGATAATATAATGTTTAGAAATCGATTAAGAATATGCAATTACTAAATTTTGTTAATCGATTATGCAAAATATGAAACGAAAAAGAATCAGGTCGTGAATAATCACATCATTATTAAGCTGATCGATTATAGGAGAGCTTGCAAATGGGTATTTTAGTAGTTTAATTATAAAATCTAGTTTAAAGATAGTGTTTTTAATTTCTAAATATATTTATTATCATTACATTAAGTATTTGGGTATATATGTAAGTTTATATGTAACGCCCGCAAATCCGGGCTAGTCAGTTAAGGCACAATAAGCACCGAAAATGACTTTTGATAGAAGGTTATTTAGAATAAATAATCTTAACTAAGTTGTAGTATATGTCACAAGGGTTCCGTACATATAACGAACGCCCAAGTCTGACTTCGTATGAAGAAGTTATGAATTTTTATCAGACTAATCGTGTCCCGGACTGTTAAAAATGCAACTTTAAAAATCGGTCGAGAATTAGTCGACGAAGTCTAAATGAAAGTCGTATAGTATGGTCCCGCCTACGCATGGATATAAAGAACGTCAAAAACAGAGCTCGTATGTGAAAGTTATGAATTTTAGAAGTCGGAGTGGGAAATCTCGAAGCAGGGTGCGAGGGGTACGCCTCGTGTACCTTCGGACGCCCTGCGTACCGAAGTACGCCCCGCGTATTGACTTTTTCCTCGGTCTGCATTGAGCCACGATGACCCAGCCATCTTCGGACGCGTGTTGTACGATGCGAGCATTACGCCCAACGTAGGTCCAAGGTACGCCCAGCGTACCGAGGCCTCGCAGGCTATAAAAGGAGGCCGAGGGCAGCCACATTTCTCACTCATTTCTCACTTCTTTCTCTCACTACTTTCTCTCACCAATCCCCTAAAGCCTAGGAAAAAACCCTTTAGCCCCTGAAGGAAGCCTCGGAGAGCCCAGAGTCTCCAAGAAAAAGAGTTTTTCGGTTTGAAACTCTGCCCGCGCAGAGCCCAATTTTCAAGCAAACTTCCCGGTTTCGTCAAAGAATATTATTTTAAGAAGCGAAGTGTTGTCCGAATCACTCCTTATCAAGTGAGTGCATAGTCCCTTTCATGAACATTATTTT